>NC_059220.1:41199902-44007402 GCF_020615455.1 Coregonus clupeaformis
CACACACACACAACGACACACACACACACACACACACACAGGGCCGGTTCTGGCCGTTCTGCCCCCCGCAAAACTAGAATAGTCCCAGTAAGCAAAATTACGTTGAAAAGACGTCTAAAATACGTATTTTCCGGACATTGAAAATAAGTATTTTTCCAGATGTTGAAATGAGGTACATTTTCGGTTCTGAATGAAAGTTGAAAAGACGGCATTTATAGATGCCTGTGTTTGGGCCAAATCCGTCTGTGGACGGGGAAATCAAGGCTGGACCAAAAACAGACGTCCAGTCTGGCGACCGTGCTTACTGAGTTACAGCCCGTAGTGTCGCCATCTATGTGGCCGTTGCATTTGCTTTATTAGACCTGATTCCTGTGACTTAATCAATTTGGCTATTTGTGACCGACCGCCTTGAATCGGTCTTAAGTAGCAACATTTGAAATTGTGTTTTTTTACTTTGGATAAAAGTTGAGACTCTGAGCTACAAAATGGTATATCATACACTGCATTTGAGGAACAATTGGAAAGCAATTCTGCTTTGAACGTTGATAAACTTGTAACCCCACTTTTTTTTTTGAAAATGGCCCTTGAATGTTTTGGTACACCTACTGGAGAGCTCTTTTGTCTACACCCATTCCGCATTGTTCACACCCTTTTAAGCCGTAGCCACACCCATCTCTTTAAGGATTCACATGTGAGGTCATGTGCTAAAGGTTATGTAGCGTGGTAAAGACTAAAAGTGGTAAAAGTAGTAGCCTACAATAAGGAAACATTTTAAAAATATATTTTATAAATATTAGATGATGCTCACCCAGACACACTTGTCTAAATTGATGGGTCATGTGAAATAAATGCTATAACCCCCAGCCACATCTTGCTAAGTGGATGGATCTTTACAGAAGGTGTAAACAGTACAGCGAAATGGTAACTTGCATAGTAGCAAAATATAAAAAATTGATAGTGTCAATATAAAGAAAAAAAGAACAAGTGTCAATGCCAGTAGAGAAAGAACAACATAATGTACAGTATGTACAAGAACAATATCAATAACAATATCAGTGATACTGGTGATAGATGAGGTAGTTATATGCATACAATCAGGGGTAAAGTGGCTGAGCAGCTGGATAAAACAATTAATAGTAGCAGGTGTAGTATCTGAACAGTTTATAATTTCGGCTGACGTTTGCAAATGGTGTGTTAGATGAACTTTACTTTGCCTTGCTGAAACATCTGGAAAGCATTACTATAGGGGCCCCCTGAAACAGAGGATACTTGGATATGTGGAAGCCAGGGATTGGTCTATTCAAAACACCCATATTATGTTACATAGGATAAATACCATGTTTACACAGCATATCAGCATCGTTGTCTCGACACCACATTAATTGGCGACGAGGATTTGGGACGAGTTGCGTCTTTTCTCAGCGTTTCATTCATGGGCTACGAGCTGACTCCCGCTACAGAGGCCGGCAGATAAGGTGAGCTTTCTCACAACTTTGGGCGCTGGTCAGTTCGTGTGGCTGTGTGTGTGCGTTGAGGGGATGTACCGTTAAAGAACTTGTGTGTGCGCATTGCTGTTATTTGCTGTGGGATGACAATCCATTCTAAATTTCTAAATTTGTTTGCGTTGAAAACAACGCAAACAGGGGGGAGTGTCTATAGGAATTGATAACACTGGGCACAGGGATATTTGGCTTGAATAAAATTAAAAGAGTGTCCAGGAATAGAATGAAGGAATAAGACAAGGAAATAAGGAAAAAAGTATACTGTTAGGACGTCGCTGATCTACGGAAGCCCTCAAATGAGGCGATCATTAAGATGGGCCGCAAATCCTAGGAAAGTCACTAGGTTGACTTTCGGGTCAGTTCTGGGAACTGTGAGATTGTAGAATATATATTCAATTGCATGTTACCTCTCGAAATATAGTTGACGAGGTATATGTCCGAAGTAGCCTCTCATTGAATATCTGCAACTCAAGGTAGCATAAATTTAGGAAGGAATATAAAGGAAAAAAGGAGCGACGTAAGCATGCTTTTGGAATTGTATGAATGGATGCATCCTTGTTTGATTATGTGTGTTTGTGTGAGACAAAGAGAGCCTATGCGTGTGTGTACATGGGGAGGTCTCTGCTGTGTTCCAGCTGTGTGTCGACTCATGCTATGATAAGATTTATGTTAGAGATATATACATATATATGTTTTGGTTGAGAACAGGGGTTTTAGTTTTTTGTAAGGAAATATGTTAATTACGGTTAAAACCTTATGAGTCTCCATTTGAGAGAACGTTTCCAGAATTGTTAAAAATATATGAGCCCCCCGGGAGGACGTTACGGTTAAAACCTTATGAGTCTCCATTTGAGAAGACGTTTTAAACATTGTTAAAAAACTATGAGCCCCCGGGAGGACGTTATGATTGTATAGAGAGGATTCGTTTTAAACATTGTTAAAAAAAACTATGAGCCCCCCGGGAGGACGTTATGATTGTATAGAGATGATTTGTAATGGATAAGAAAATAACTAAAAATCTGCAGATTAGAATAAGTGAAGATAAGAAACTTCTAAGTAGGATTTGTGTTCTATGTTTTGTGTTGGTTTGTGCGTTTTGTTCAGTGTTACTGTTTGTCTGTGTTGGATAAAACGGTGGGACAGCTGGTCTGTCTGCTGTCTGACTTAGAGAAAAGTTACTGTGGGAGAGCTCCTCTCACCATGAAATCGCCCTGGTGAATGAGCTGCGCATGTGTGGGATTTTAGGAATTTAGAGTTGCGCGGAGTGAGTGTGCCACTCCCCTGCCTGCACTGAGCTGCTGTGACACGCAGACTTAGAGCTGAAAAAAAGAAAGGGGGAGACTTTGAATACACACGAGTAAAATATTCTGTTTGTTAAGTGGCTGTTGCTTAATTATGAAACTATTTGATTGAGATCCATTGAATTTATAAATAAGAGTTATGTTGATGGATTGAAAACAAAAATAAATAAATTAAATTAAATATTATTGCGCTATTTATAATATTCCTGAGTTAAGCTGTTTGCTTATTTCTTAGCGCAAATGTGAACATAGGTATGTCTAAAAGGGTATTGTATGGTTGAAATAACCCAGTGAGTGCATAAAATACTAAATTCTTGTCTGTTTCTTTTGTTCTTCTGTGATGTGAGAAACGAGAAGGAGGAGACAGAGAGAGAGGAGGTGCTGACTAGTGCGTCACGCGACAGCGTGTGCTGCCCCGGATCCAGTCCAATTAAGGCCAGTACTGTTCTATCCACAAACTTACTTTCCCTTACAGGATATAATAGATACATTGTGTATGCATAGAATATTTCACGTTGTGACCATTTAGCAGGGACTTGACAACAGACTGATCAATTGATGTAAATGAGAATTGCACATTAGGTTGTTTTTTTTGTGCATGAGATGTTTTGATTAGAGTTGTGTTGGAAATCCAGCACTGAGATTATTCTGTAAAATTAAGGTGATTGGGTGCTTATTAAGCAATTGGTTTGTGGGTGCTGTAGTGTTGCTGGATTGCAGGTCTTTCTTTTTTGATTGCTCTGAAGTTGACTAGTTTCCTTTACTTTTCCTGATCGGATGTGGTAAGATTGCCACTAATCAATAACTTGGTAAAATAAAATAAAATAAAATAAATATATATTTTTATATATATATATAAATAAATAAATAAATTATAATAATACATTATATAAAAATTAATAATAATGTTAATTAGGAAATTAATAATTATAATTTTAAAAAAAGAAAAAAAGAAAAAAAAGGGAGGAATGATAAGCTACATAGCTTAAAGTTTTTTGGGTTTACTAATTAATTGGTTTAAAATAATAATAATAATAAAATAATTCACAATAAAGGAATATAAAAGAGTTGTTACAATGGGGAAAAAGGACATCAAAACTATGAAAGTAATTACTCCTGTTGATGTAGTACAAAATAGTAATCCTCTAGTTAATGGTATTGCAAGGTTATCTGGAAAATTGAATAAACATTGGCCTGACATTGAACAACCATGGCCAGTGGAAGGGACTCTTAACCCTGACGTCATCAAGATAATTAAAGTTCTTGTGTCGACGTATAAGGAAGATCAAAAGAAGGGGAAAAAAGTGGAACAATGTAAAGAAAAGAGACAAAGAGAGCTGGGTGTTCTTAAGTTGTTTGAAAATGAGGGACAAAAACTGATAAAAGATACAAAAGATAAAAGAGACAGAGGTATAGAGAAAATGGCAAAAGAGGCGAAGGTAACAGAAAAACTAATGGCAGAAGTCAATACACCTTTCTCACATATGGATTCAGCAAAAAGGCCCCCACCTTATGAGGAAAAAGTAGAGTTTAAGGACGTCTATCCTCAGCTTCCAATGATCATTCAGGAGGGTGATTATTGCATCAGAGATGAAGATGAACGAATAATAGAGAGAGGACAAGCAGAAACGACCATAAAGATGAATCCAAACTCCAAAAGTAAGAAGGAAACGACATGTCTGGAAACTAAGGGTAGAGTGAGGTTCAGGAGGATGGAATTTGAAGATGATGATGATGATGATCAGAGTGATTCAGAAGAGATCATGGGTGGATATGTGATCAGACAGAGATTGGCCAGAGCGGAAAGAAGGGGTGATGGAAGTTGGAAGGAGAAGGATACAAGAAACCCGAGCTCTGATGAAAGTCAAGATGAAGACAGCGATGAAGATTTGGAGATTAAAGGTGCTTCATGTTCAAGAGGATTTTATTCTACAATGACTAGCACAGAAGAAATAGAAAGAGATATAGATTGATGCATATCATGCTTGGATAAGGCGAATAATTTAGAAGAAGTAAGAAGATTGGAAGAACAACTCAAGAAGCTGAAGATACAGAAGGAAAAACTGCTGAAAAAATAATCTCAAAAATTGGAGAGGAAATACATATTGAGGCCAAGAAAAGGGAACACAAGTAAGAAGATGATGCCAGTGATAATTCGAAGACAGAACCTGGAGTATAAGCCTTTGCAGAATACCGATATGTCAGATATACTTGAGAAGCTGCCTACTCTTCAAGATGGAGCATATCCTTGGATTTCTAAGTTGGAAGAAATGACGGTGGGAACACAGTCTGCCATAGGAGACATTAAGATACTTTTGGCTAATCTCCTTGGGATTCCAGGTATGGAAGACATTTTTCAGAGAGCTGGACTTCATCGATATGTGGGGACTGCGGTGAATGATCCTGAGTTGTTAGCTGCAAGTAGAAATCGGCTTTGGAGAGCACTGAAAGATATGTTTCCAACAAATGTGCATCCTGACAACATTCTGATTGACCCACTAGGACAACAAGAAAATCCGAGAGCCTATGTGTCACCTTTGGTGGGAACTATTTGTGGTTGCACATGTGATTGTCTTCATGGTGACAGTGATGGTATGTATGGCTGTGTATGCGCTCATAGAGCTGTATAGAGCGAAGAGTTATGGCTTTGTATTAACACAGTCGAATGCGTTACAGCGGTCAAATGTTACGTTCTCACAAAGTACATCAGACTAATATTAAACACTGGTAGCTATCAGAATAACCCTAGTGTACACACACACTTGCGCACACACACACCACGTGTGGTCATGCTTTCTTTGAAGCCATTTAGCACCACTGTGACGTTGTTATAGGCCTTAGGCACAGTTTTCCATTTACCCCAAATGATGAAAGATAGATATACTGGATACACACTAAACATAATTATTTTACACTGTGCTAAGGATATATCCCCGTGCCTTCAAATCTGCTGGAGTGTAACATCACTGAAACGTAGTTGATACATGTTTCCCAAGTTGATGCATCTCATTTAACACCATAGTATACATGTACTATATGATTCATATATCGTCTCATTGTATAGAGGGATGAATGCTCTTTGAAGCTCTCCATGTGTCCTGTAGCCTATGTCTGACCAGAGGCTGTTCTTTCAGTCAGGAAGCCAAAGGGAATTCTTACATCTTCAGAAAGACACAAGGTGACTGGAAAGATTCAATTAAATGATTTATTCAACCGCAGTGCTTCCATTGCAGCCACTGCACTCCACTACTTTCCTATGCAGGGCTATTTATAGCTTTAGCATGAGTGTTTTATCATGCTATGATGACTCTGTATACTCAGTCAATGCGTATGGAGAAAATCCCCTGGGAAACGTTAATTCAGAATGATTTTTGAGCGCGGTTGCCGCTGTGACTCATCTGCCGAAAAGGGTAGCTGGCAATGTGAAAATGCTGAGTTATGGGTTTTCCTGAAGGCTTCTCAGATCAGTCGCTTTTCGTGTGATACTGCTCGACAGGCCCTAACCTTATCATATGCATCGTATTCTACTAAAATGTCCTCTGCAGTTTATTGATGAAGATCCAGATTCTGCTTCTTGTATTCCCACTCCATGTAGAAACCAACCATACAACCGTATCAAATGACTGACTTCAAAATAAGAGTATTGCCCTCTAAATGTCAGCTCTAGAAAATAAAAGGAATCCTTATTTTGCATGTTCTTTTCAGTGTGTGTGTGTGTGTCAGGATCATCATCAGAACAGACCCAATACACCCTGGTTCAACTGTCTGTTGGACTATAGATTCCCACTAGCATATTGTTTCATTGTAGTAGCAATCAAGCCTATATACGGCTCCTTGAAGCAATTAACCTAAACCCTCCTTTGCAGGGCTGAGAGAATGCTCTTTGTTTTCGACACTTTGCTTTGTTGCATAGCAGCTTATTGATCAATGTTTGCATCAACCTGATGGAATCTCATTGAGGAAGAAACCCCCTAATTAACGATGCCATAAATTACTGCAGTAACACTTTTAAGTGTAGGAGCTGTGCAGTGGCAAATAGGTCAAGTGAAAGTAATGAAAAATCTGCTTATCCATATTAGGCTATATCTGACTAAAATTAGGCTAAATGACCAGAGTTTTTATTTATTTGGCAACAGAATGACATGAATAAAATGTTAATGTGAAATTGTGTAGGTATTTTAGTCAAAATACTTCTAAATCTAAGATAGGTGCATGTGTGACAGTGTCGCCAAGAGTCATTTTTACAAGTTCCTATCATGCTGTTAGACTGGTCCCAGATCTGCTGTCTGGCATTGACAATGACTATAGTAGTTGGCTATACAGCACAAACAGATCTGGGACCAAGCTATCATGCCGTGCTTATACACTGGTTACAGGGATCATGTGGCTCTTTCAGTACATCCAATGGGCGAGACTCCTCAGAGGCAGATAGGCTATACAGCCCTCCAATCCTTAGAGTGGATGTGAGTATAGGTAAGGTGACTGGGCTGGCGTGATCACATGTTCTCTGCTCTCTCTCTCTCCTCCTCTCTCTGACTCTCTCTCTTACTGACTCAATCTGACTCTCTCCCTGACTCTCTCGCACGCACACACTCGCTCTCTCCTTCTCGCGCTCTCTTTCCCTTCCTCACTCACTCTCACACAAACACACGGTCACACTCACTCCTTCCTTTTCCCTTCACTCTCACTCTCTGAGCCAGCTGCGCTCTTTTCCCTTCACATCAGTTTGTGGATTCTGGCGCTTCTAGAATGATTATTTATTTTTACCTGTCTGAAGAAGATAGAAGATGAGGTGTGCGTTCCGCATACTCTCCACTCTCACTGATGCTTTCCCTTCCGTGTAATCTCCCCCACTTTTCATCTTATGCAAAAGGATTTCACTTCTACCTCCTCCATTGAAACTATCTGCCAACCATGTATTCCTTTGATGACTTCAGGTAAGGATAATGCCTTTCTCACTGTGTTGCTTTTGCCTTGTCCATCTGCTTCAGAATTTTCTGTTGATATTATATGTTCAGGAATAGGCTTGACTTCATGATCCTAGATGAAAAATGGTATTGGTAGCTAGTTATTAGATATATAACCTGATGTTGCTCTTGTTGGAAATTTGACTATTCAGGGGTGAAGTGTATTGATCAGAGATGTGATCGGACAACAATGTAAAGACAATAATATTAAAGGTTTATGGCCTATAGGGAAAATGGTTTTGGTAGGTAGTTCCTATACAAAACTGAATCTCTGTTTTCAGCTCGGTAAGAAACCATAGTTGTTCACTGTTTGTGTCAGTAAAAGCAGTTTCCAAACCAGCTTTTTCTCAAAGGTTAACAGTTCCAGGGAGTGTTTCCTTCATTCCACTGAGCTGAGACTGCAGCCAGCTGGTCAGAGGAATGAGTTTGATAAATCTCTCCATTCTTCCCAGAGGAAAAGGAGATGAGTTTCAATCAGTGTGTCAGCTTTGCCTCAGAGAGGATTGATCCCATCTTATGCTTGTTTACAGACTGTCCATGCTTAGGAATGCTAAACTAATGCTAATTTGTGTAGTATGGTGGGATTCCCACCACAAGCTGGCTGGGTCTCAAAAACATAGGAGATTAGAAAGACTGGGACCAGGGTTGGGGTCAATTCCATTTCAATTCAGTCAATTCAGGAAGTAAACTGAAATAGAGGGGAATTGGAATAGGAATACTTCCTGAATTGAAATGGAATTGGCCCTGACTAGGACATGGCGATTTGTGAGGATTGGATTTTTAGGGTTGTGTTCATTAAGTGCCAAAATGAGAGAGAGAAAAATTAGTTAAACAGGGAAGGACAACCTGGACTTTTCGCTACGGAGCGCCCTATTGAACACAACCCAGGTGATGCAGTCAGTATGAGGGAAGAATAACCTAGGGATGCTTTATATGACATCACTGTGATTATACAACCTTGTTGTGTTTGTGCCTTGTGTATTGATTTGAAGTATGACTTTCTTGCTAAGGCCCAATACCATGTTTCACACACAGGACTGTGGACAAATGCTTTCTGTCAGTGTGTGGGGCTTATAACTGACTGTAGGCGTAATGATGACATAACTAATCTTAGGAAGGAGTAACAGCTTTAGGAACATTGTCACTTGACAAACTGAATGCATTTACCCCTAAAGTGAACTCAGTTGGAGACCGATCAACATTATAAAGGCATAATAACAAGCTTACATGCTTATGCAAATTACATTTGGTCGGAAATAACAGTCCATATAGAATGACAAGGATATAGTTTTCACTCTGGTCAAGAATCTGCATTCAGGAGGCACGACAGGGCCTGACGACCTTGGGGAGCTTTGCTGTTGCTGAACCTGCAGTTATTGGCTTTTAAACTACCTCAGCCTGTCTCCCCCCTCTCTTTCTCCCTCTCGCTCTCCATGCTCTCTAACCCTAACTCCCCCTGCTCTCGCTCTCTCTCTCTGACACTCTCTCCCCCTCTGCTATCCTCCTTACCTTTCAGTTGACGACTGACCCTTAACATCAAACAGATCAATTGTGCTAGCTGCTAGGCTAACTCGCCAGTGGTAGTGCTTCCTCAGGCCCATAACTAGCTAGTCGCTACAGTACCAAATTGGCTGCATTTCCCTTTAAGGATAATGATTAGTGACAGATAGGGACCTGCCTTTACGGAGGACTTGGGATGGAGGTGGGGGGAGGGGCTGTATCCATTAGCCATGTGTCTACTACTTACTTACCCCTTTCTTCTCCTTGGCGATCACACACCACGTCATTACTGCACTTCCTTTCATTCTGGAAGACTTGTAGTCTACTGGGATGATCCATCCATCTCTGATGTGTCTCTCTCCAATGTTTTGATATCAACAATGTATTTGTCACAGGCTGTATGTTAGTTAGTGAGCATCGTGAATCAGTCCAGCTGGGTTTTTTGGATTCCTGGAGCGACAGAGTCACTGATAGTAATTCAGCTTGACAATGGCCTATGTTCAGCCTAGTGTGTCCCAAAGCGCTGTCCACCAATCCTAACTGAGTAGGACTAATTTTGACCAATCCAAAACAGTGGTTCAACCCATAGTGGTGCCATCGCCCTCAGTGACTCCATGTCAACTAGTCAGAGTGTAGCGTTACTATCATAATGACATTTGAGATTGTTCCGCTTTTTTTCTGAAACAACAAGAATGAGTTATTGAGGGTGTTCAGGGTTGGCGGACGGAGCATGGGACGGCTCATCCACACAGTGTAGTTTAGAGACTACCCTCTGGCTCATATGTCAACCACCCACCATTACTCAAACCACAACATTCAATTTCCAATGAAGTTGTATGTGTCTTGGTACTGTATGTCTGCTGAGATGCGTGTATGTGCTTGTGCGCGTGTGCTTGCGTGTACATTGCATTCGGAAAGTATTCAGACCCCTTGTCTTTTTCCACATTTTGTTACGTTGCAGCCTTATTCTAAATTGTGTTTTGTCCTCATCAATCTACACACAATACCCCTTAATGACAAAGCAAAAACAGGTTTTTAGAAATGTTTGCAAATGTATTAAAAATAATAAGCATAAATATCACATTTACATAAGTATTCAGACCCTTTACTCAGTACTTTGTTGAAGCACCTTTGGCAGAGATTACAGCCTTGAGTCTTCTTGGGTATGACGCTACAAGCTTGGCACACCTGTATTTGGGGAGTTTCTCCCATTCTTTTCTGCAGATCCTCTCAAGCTCTGTCAGGTTAGATGGAGAGCATCACTGCACAGCTATTTACAGGTCTCTCCAAAGATGTTAGATCGGGTTCAAGTCCGGGCTCTGGCTGGGTCATTCAGATACTTGTCCCGAAGCCACTCCTGTGTTGTTTTTGCTGTGTGCTTAGGGTCGTTGTCCTGTTGGAAGGTGAACCTTCACCCCAGTCTGAGGTTCTGAGCGCTCTGGAGCAGGTTTTCATCAAGGATCTTTCTGTACTTTGCTCTGTTCATCTTTTCCTAGATCCTGACTAGTCTCCCCGTCCCTGCCGCTGAAAAATATCCCCACAGCATGATGCTGCCACCACCATGCTTCCCCGTAGGGATGGTGCCAGGTTTCCTCCAAACATGACACTTGGCATTCAGGCCAAAGAGTTCCATCTTGGTTTCATCAGACCAGAGAATCTTGTTTCACATGGTCTGAGAGTCCTTTAGGTGCTTTTTGGTAAACTCCAAGCGGGCTGTCATATGCCTTTTACTGAAGAGTGGCTTCCGTCTGGCCACTCTACCATGAAGGCCTGATTGGTGGAGTGCTGCAGAGATGGTTGTCCTTCTGGAAGGTTATCCCATCTCTACAGAGGAACTCTGGAGCTCTGTCAGTGACCATCGGGTTCTTAGTCACCTCCCTGACCATTGCCCTTCTCCGGTTGCTCAGTTTGGCCGGGCTGCCAGCTCTAGGAAGAGTCTTGGTGGTTCCAAACGTCTTCCATTTAAGAATGATGGAGGCCACTGTGTTCTTGGGGACCTTCAATGATGCAGAAATGTTTTTGTACCCTTCCCCAGATCTGTGCCTCAACACAATCCGATCTCGGAACTGTACGGACAATTCCTTTGACCTCATGGCTTGGTTTTTGCTCTGACATGCACTGTCAACTGTGGGACCTTATATAGACAGGTGTGTGCCTTTCCAAATCATGTCCAATCAATTGAATTTACCACAGGTGGACTCCAATCAATCAAGGATGATCAATGGAAACAGGATTCACCAGAGCTCAATTTCGAGTCTCATAGCAAAAGGTCTGAATACTTATGTAAATAAGGTATTTCTGTTTTTTATTTGTAATACATTTGCAAAGATTTCTAAAAACCTGTTTTCGTTTTGTCATTATGGGGTATAGTGTGTAGATTGATGAGGATTTCTATTTATTTAATCAATTTTCGAATAAGGCTGTAATATAACAAAATGTGGAAAAAGTAAAGGGGTCCGAATACTTTACAAATGCACTGTATATGATTGTCTGTATGTAGCCTAATTGACTTGTGTGCCAGACAGATCAACTATATGTATTTTACCTTATTCAGATGGCCCCCTTCCACAAGGTGCAAAGTGCAAACACTCATCACTCCATCATTGTCCCATTGTCTTCAGTGTAAATCCAGTGCTTGATGGCATCGCAAGGGGCATCCCCAATCAATACAGACTATACGAACAGGCCTCACATGCTGGGTGTCCATGGCGACAGCTGGCTGCTGGCTGGTTTAAGGGAGGAGGGTGTGTGTGTGCGCACATGCAATCTATAAGTTCTCTGTGTGTATGTTTGGTCTGCACCCTGTCACAGCTGGGTGGGGGGTTGGGGTGGGATATGGGCTAATCTCCCAGAGCCAAACAGAAGAACAACAGGAGGACAACAGCACTCAGGGGGTGATGGATACAGGAGCAGGACCACTAGGAGCATCAGCCATCTGTAATATGATCACAAGCCGTCTGCAGCAGGCCCTACAACGGTCCTTTCAGTGACCTCATCGTCGCTCATCTCTTTGTTGCTGGATTTGTGTTTATTCTGCACTCAGACTAGAAAAAAGGGGCATTTTTTTTTTTTGGGGGTTGTGAGATTCCCATCTTTATTATAAAACATTTGATTATGACTACTGTCAAGTTGTACCCTGATGGGTTTGTATAATCTTTTGAGGATAATAAAACATCTGAGCTGTAGAGTTACATTTTAAAGTGCGGTATGGCATACTGGAAACAAGGCCAGTAATGTGACAGTTTTGCGACAAAAACAAAGAAGGTATTTTTCAAAAAGAAGTGTTTTTTTGTAATCAGTATGGATATCCACCAGCTCCAAGCACTACGGTTCTACATGCCTCAGAGTGTCAGTGATTCTGGACTCTTCTACAGCAACTACTCAGCCAGGTTGGTTGTGCATTCATTTGGTAATACTTCATAATAATTCATGAATAAGCATTAATACATGTTTTTTTTTGTTTACAGTTTGTAAGCTATTAAAAAGTATTAATAAGCATTTATACACACACATGAGCATTTATAATGTCTAAAACATTAATGTTTTTATGAAGACTAATCCACACATTTTACTGTGGCGAATTGGCAACTGTTAGGGAGGTTAATGAGAGTTAGTTATTCAAAGAAACAAAAACATTATAAACCTCTAATGCTAATGTCACTATAGATTCTAATGCATACAGCACCAAATCCCCTGGTGTAATTTTTTTTTTTATGAACCTTAAATAATCTGGATTCATCTCTGAATATTCTCCCATTTAAAAACAGAATTGTATTATTGATTGAAAGGCATTTAACTGGAATTGTAATGGCAACACATGTGTTGCAGATGTAAGTAGTTGACAGAACTTTTGAACATTTCTATTTTGACCTACTGAGTACTGACAATGGTACAGTTGAAGTCGGAAGTTTACATACACTTAGGTTGGAGTCATTAAAACTTGTTTTTCAACCACTCCACACATTTCTTGTTAACAAACTATAGTTTTGGCAAGTCGGTTAGGACATCTACTTTGTGCATGACACAAGTACTTTTTCCAACAATTGTTTACAGACAGATTATTTCACTTATAATTCACTATATCACAATTCCAGTGGGTCAGAACTTTATATACACTAAGTTGACTATGCCTTTAAACATCTTGGAAAATTCCAGAAAATGATGTCATGGCTTTAAAAGCTTCTGATAGGCTAATTGACATAATTTGAGTCAATTGGAAGTGTACCTGTGGGTGTATTTCAAGGCCTACGTTCAAACTCAGTGCCTCTTTGCTTGACATCATGGGAAAATCAAAAGAAATCAGCCAAGACCTTAGAAAATAAATTGTAGACCTCCACAAGTCTGGTTCATCCTTGGGAGCAATTTCCAAACGCCTGAAGGTACCACGGTCATCTGTACAAACAATAGTACGCAAGTATAAACACCATGGGACCACGCAGCCGTCATACCGCTCAGGAAGGAGACACATTCTGTCTCCTAGAGATTAACGTACTTGGGGTCGAAAAGTGCAAATCAATCCCAGAACAACAGCAAAGGACCTTGTGAAGATGCTGGAGGAAACGGGTACAAAAGTATCTATATCCACAGTAAAACGAGTCCTATATCGACATAACCTGAAAGGCCGCTCAGCAAGGAAGAAGCCACTGCTCCAAAACCGCCATAAAAAAGCCAGACTACGGTTTGCAACTGCGCATGGGGACAAAGATCGTACTTTTTGGAGAAATGTCCTCTGGTCTGATGAAACAAAAATAGAACTGTTTGGCCATAACGACCATCGTTATGTTTGGAGGGAAAAGGAGGTGGCTTGCAAGCCAAAGAACCCATCCCAACCGTGAAGCACGGGGGTGGCAGCATCATGCTGTAGGGGTGCTTTGCTGCAGGAGGGACTGGTGCACTTCACAAAATAGATGGCATCATCAGGAAGGAAAATGATGTGGATATATTGAAGCAACATCTCAAGACATCAGTCAGGAAGTTAAAGCTTGGTCGCAAACGGGTCTTCCAAATGGACAATGACCCCAAGCATACTTCCAAAGTTGTGGCAAAATGGCTTAAGGACAACAAAGTCAAGGTATTGGAGTGGCCATCACAAAGCCCTGACCTCAATTCTATAGAACATTTGTGGGCAGAACTGAAAAAGTGTGTGCGAACAAGGAGGCCTACAAACCTGACTCAGTTACACCAGCTCTGTCAGGAGGAATGGGCCAAAATTCACCCAACTTATTGTGGGAAGCTTGTGGAAGGCTACCTGAAACATTTGACCCAAGTTAAACAATTTAAAAGCAATGCTACCAAACACTAATTGAGTGTATGTAAACTTCTGACCCACTGGGAATGTGATGAAAGAAATAAAAACTGAAATAAATCATTGTCTCTACTATTATTCTGACATTTCACATTCTTAAAATAAAGTGGTGATCCTAACTGATTTAAGACAGGGAATTTCTACTAGGATTAAATGTCAGGAATTGTGAAAAACAGAGTTTAAATGTATTTGGCTAAGGTGTATGTAAACTTCCGACTTCAACTGTAGCTTCTTCATCCAGGGAATGACAAATGGACTTGACTGAAATGACATGGAAAATTACTGAAATGACCTAATGACTGCCTGACTGAAATGACACATCCAAAGCAATACTTCTAATATAGTCTATTCTTTCTCATTTATTAACCCCATGGTGCTAACGTTATACGTTAAAGTTAGCAACACCCACCCACTGATCATGATAAGAATAGAACAGCATGTGAATGCTACACTGAACAAACTTTTTTCCGGTTGCACTATATTCTCTGAATAGACACTGTATAAGGCCCCATGTTTAATCTACACTCGTATTGAAGATAGCACAGCTTCAGGCTAAACTCAACGTTGTGTTTTGCTCCAGTGCCCATCTTATGTTCCTCCTGAAAAGATGGATGGAATGTTTTGTTGCTGTCCCAGATGGAGATGGCTGGATACAGTGAAGACTACTGTTCACTTGGTCCCAGATCTGTTTGTGCTGTCTATATAATAGTAGTTGGCTATACAGCACAACTGATCATGAATACAGTACAACTGATCTGGGACGAGGCTTACAGTAGCCTTCACTTTCATCATGCATTGTGCATATGATGTCACGCTGCTTGCTTAATGAGTACTGCTTCCTCCTGATTTGGCTCATACCGAGGCTCGAACCCAGGACCTCTGCCTTGCTAGCACACATGACCAACCTCCCGAAGCTTCTTACCAGTCGGCGCCACTTGAAAAGCTATTTGCTGGCGCAAGTGGGGACACTTCAGGCTGAGGAGTAAGTTTCACACATCCCCATGTGCTACACATACATTAGAGACTGGGAAGAAACCAACGTAATTAAACCTGATTTTAAGCCGAGAATATGTTTTTGTAGCGTCATATGGAAATTTGCTTACCTAACTGTTACCTCGACTTTTGTCTAGTTTGCGTGACACTAGTTTGGACACCATTCGACAGTTCTTTACTCAGGACAGAGGCACACACAATTTGCACGAACTTCCTGCCATTAAAATTGTAATTTAATATTCTTGCTGAATAGCATGTATACCTTCATCATTTGTTGCTGAAAATCATCCCAGCAATATGGTGACTCTTGTTGCGCTTCAGCTGATGTCAAAGTGTCACTCATGCCAAACACTAATGTACTGGCTATTGACCTACATACAAAGTGGTCCAAGTCAGCTTTAGGAAACAGCTGTTTCTGTTAGTTTGAGTGGGAGGTATAGTTTACAGAACATGATATCACAGTGGTGAACACTGGACAGCAACAGTATCTCAGTGGTATTGAACATCATTGGTTTTGGACACTGCAATTTGGGTGACACTTTGGCTGGTGGGTTGTGGTGGAGGCTTGGAACTGTGTGTGTGTGTGTGTGTGTGTGTGTGTGTGTGTGCCCTTTTTGCACAAGCAGGGACATTTCGCTAAGAAGATAAGCATATTAATGGAGCAGCAGGAAAATACCATTAAGGACCACATCCCTCTCTCCTGTATGTGGCTTATTTCTTTGTCCATTCAACGTGCTATACTTTAACACGTAAGAGTGGTGGGGGCAGGGTAAAACATTCAGCTTGTCCATCATGTGGTGGACAAAGTGATTCCTAGGGATTGAAGCTGGAGCTTGGTGACATAGAGTGTTATGTATTGTTGTCTGAAAACAATACAGTGCATTAGTGAGCACAAAGAGGTTTATTTTTTCTTTATGTTTTCTGTGTTTAATGCTCAGTTTACAGTTATGTAAATCCTCATGCTTTATGGCATTATTGTGCAATTTTTTTAATAGTCTCAAAGACGTTTACACACACTATTGTCTGAAAATGATCTTGGCAGTCTGTTCCTTTTATATAACCACACTTGCCACCAGGTCTTCCACCAGAGTGGAGTTCAATAGGTTACACCGTAACAAAACATTTTGGCAACGGAAAACAAAAACAAGTGTTTATTTTTGGACAAGATCATGTAGTCCTTCCCTGTTTCTGTCCATTTTCTACCATTTGGTGCCTAATGAATACCACCCAGGCCTGCCGCGAAGTTGCCCCACACAATTACTGAAGGCCTCTGTCCTCACAGAACTCCCTTCCAGTGGGAATTTCTCTGTGCTGAGATTACAGCCTGGTGCCTATATGAGAGTTAAACCCTAGTTAATTTCGCCTTAAAACGGGAGTGCGGTAACGATCTCCTCGGAAATCGCCTGTAATCCCGACACTGAGACGCTCTCTGTCAGCTGGTGCGTGTGGGTGTGTGTGTGTGTGTGGTGGAGCCGCCCCAAAATGATTATACTGCACTGCACTCTGGGAAAAACACTAGAGCGTATAATCCACTCAATCCCCTCCCTGCTGCCCTCTCTCTAATAACAGGGAAGGAACTCCACTTCTCCTTTTTTAACTCATTCACCAAAATGTGCATGGTGCTGTTTTTCTTCATTGGTGCTGCCCGCAGCTAAAAATACCCTCACCTTTATTTAGAGTTTATGTATATGTGCCATACATCAGCTGTATGTTCATGAGCTTAGTGTTCTATGACAAAGCATCACTTGTTAAGGGGTGCTGGGCAGAACAAAACGTACAGACTCTTTTTTGTGATTGTCGGTGCGTGGAGCAAGGAGTCAGGGAGGGTACAGACTACAGACTGAATGGGAGAGGTAACTTTAATTAAGTCTGCTGTTCTAATGGGAGTCCCCCTCTACTGCTGCTGCCACTGGCAGCTCTGGTTTCCTTCTCACTGGTCGCTCTACTACGCCTGAGGATGAGGCTACCTGCCTGTGCAAGACAAGATACAATGCTATACTCTACAGCATGCATGTGTGGGACCTGTATTGAGAGACTCTTATTTTGACAGCGTAGACTCTGGCTCTGAAGTATAGAGCAGGGGTTGCTGGGAGATCTCCAGTTTAGAGTTTGGTGCCACTGCTGGTGGCAGCTGTTTCTCTGCTTATAGTATTTGTATTTTATTTGTCCCCTTTAGGTTGGATAGTCTCTAATTAAAGCTTGAAGTCTAATACTGAAGTCAGTGTCCCTGGATCTTCATTTATTATCATCAGCCTTACGTTTGGAGGCAGCGGTGGGATTTCTTCACCTGCCTTACACATTTTTCATTAGAGGTCTCATACTCTATTTTTGGCTTTGCACTTGATGTGACTGAAATGTGAACTACAATTAGCAGACTAGCAGACATGTCATTGTACCCGGTAAACAGGGAGCGAGAGAGAAGGCCTTACCAATCAAATATTGTAGCTCACATGATGCAGCAGACGGAGAGAGTGATGCTGTGTTGTTGTTCTATTATTCGGTTCTGTTTCGGGTACGTTCCACTGAACCAGCAGCATTAAACAATTACCCTGCCTGGCAACAAAGGGATTGCCCGCTGGCTGGTCACCAGCTAGGGTTGCTGTCCTCTCACTGCTTGATGCCCGCTCTGCCTCCAGGGTTACCATGGAAACCCTGAATTGTTCCCAGGCAAAATGTTATTTAGTTGTGATGATGGGGAAATTAGGCCTAGAACTGCTGTGACAAACCAGCAGCCTACTTTTAGAAAAAACGCTGCCCCTTACCTTACTATTAATTTAAACCATCCCCAATTTGTGTATTCCTGGACAAAGCCGGTAAACCAGGGGTGTGCACACCGTAGTAAAAGGTTTTGCAACTAAAAGCGTTTTGCAATGAAAACTAACGTTTCTTATTGGACAAGTTCAGGTTAGTCCATCCCTGTTTCTGCCGTTTGCTTCCTTTTGGTTCCTATTGAATACATCCCAGAACTGTACTACCAGAAAGTACTCAGCTAATGGATGGGGTACATACAGAACATTACACCGAAACCCAACATCCATGATACATACAGTGCTGCACTGAAAGGCCCTGTGTATGTGTGTGTGCGTGTGTGTACAGCAGCGGCTTGCTTAAGGTGTGTGTGTGTGTGTGTGTGTGTGTCACGAACGTCTACTAAGTGAGTGGACCAAGGCGCAGCGTGCGATACGAACATGACTTTATTTAATTAAAGTACTCAAAACAAAACAACAAACAATGACGAATCATGAAGTCCTCAGTTACAATGACTGATACGGAACAAAAACCCACAACACTAAAGTGAACACTGACAGTTTAAATATGGCTCCCAATCAGAGATAACGAGCCGACAGCTGACACTCGTTACCACTGATTGGGAGTCACACGACCAAACAAGGAAACACAACCAAATACAACACAACCAATACCAAACACAACCAAATGAACACACCCTGGCTCAAAATACACAGTCCCGGAGCCAGAGCGTGACAGTACCCCCCCCTAAAGGCGCGGACTCCGACCGCGCCTACACCCCAAATAGGGGAGGGCTGGGTGGGTGTTGCTCCTCGGAGGCGGCTCTGGCTCCGGGCTTGACCACCACCCTACTACAATCCCCCCGTAGTGCCCCCAGTCCGATCTGACCCAGTTAGCTGGATCAGGACTGCCGACGCGCACCCCTGGCTTGGCGCGTGAGGCAGGAATGGACCGGACCTGGCAGACGATACGCACCCTTTGCATGGTGCGTGGAGCCGGAACAGGCCTCACCAGGCTGAAGACTCGCATCCCTGGCTTGGTGCGAGTAGCAGGAATGGGCTGAATCCGGCTGACGACTCGCACCCTTGACTTGGTGCGAGTGGCAGGAACAGGCTGAATCCGGCTGACGACTCGCACCCTTGGCTTGGTGCGAGTGGCAGGAACAGGCCGGGTTGGGCCGGCGACGCACACCGTGGACCTGGTGCGTGGAGCAGGGACCGGCTGGGCTGGGCTGACGACGCACACCGTGGGCCTGGTGCGTGGAGCAGGGACAGGCCGAGCTGGGCTGACGACGCACACCGTGGGCCTGGTGCGTGGAGCAGGAACCGGCTGGGCTGGGCTGACGACGCACACCGTGGGCCTGGTGCGTGAAGCAGGGACAGGACGAGCTGGGCTGACGACGCACACCGTGGGCCTGGTGCGTGGAGCATGAACAGGCCGGGCTGGGCTGGCGACGCACACCGTAGGCTTTGTGCGTGGAGCAGGGACAGGCCGGGCTGGGCTGGCGACGCACACCGTAGGCTTTGTGCGTGGAGCAGGAACAGGCCGGGTCGGGCTGGCGACGCACACCGTAGGCCTTGTGCGTGGAGCAGGAACAGGCCGGGCTGGGCTGGCGACGCACACCGTAGGCTTTGTGCGTGGAGCAGGGACAGGCCGGGCTGGGCTGGCGACGCACACCGTAGGCTTTGTGCGTGGAGCAGGAACAGGCCGGGCTGGGCTGGCGACGCACACCGTAGGCTTTGTGCGTGGAGCAGGAACAGGCCGGGTCGGGCTGGCGACGCACACCGTAGGCCTTGTGCGTGGAGCAGGAACAGGCCGGGCTGGGCTGGCGACGCACACCGTAGGCTTTGTGCGTGGAGCAGGGACAGGCCGGGCTGGGCTGGCGACGCACACCGTAAACCTAGTGCGTGGAGCAGGAACCGGCCGGGCAGGGCTGGCGACGCACACCGCAGGCTTAGTGCGTGGAACAGGAACCGGCCGGGCTGGACTGGCGACGCACACCGTAAACCTAGTGCGTGGAGCAGGAACCGGCCGGGCAGGGCTGGCGACGCACACCGCAGGCTTAGTGCGTGGAACAGGAACCGGCCGGGCTGGACTGGCGACGCACACCGTGGGCTTGGAGCGTGGAGTAGGAACAGGCCGGTCCGTACTGGGAACACACACCACTGGCCTTAACCGGGGATCAGGAACGGGCCGGACCGGACTGGTAACACACCTCAGTCTCTCACGCCGTGCCTCAACTACTTCCCTCCCTCTACTCGCCAATGGCTCCCGTAATCCGGTAGCCTTCTCTCCACGTCTCCCTGTGGCAGCCTCCTGCTGCCCAGCCTAAGCCATGTGCCCCCCAAAAAAACTTTTGGGGGTTGCCTCTCGTCCTTCCGACGATGGCCCTGCTGACGCCGTTGCTCCTCTCTCAGTCGCCTCTCCACTGTTTTACTCCATGGCCGGCGATCCATCCCATCCAGGATTTCCTCCCAAGTCCAAGACCCTTTACCATCCAAAATCTCCTCCCATGTCCAGACCCTTGGCTCCTGGACACGCTGCTTGGTCCTGGTACGGTGGGTTTTTCTGTCACGAACGTCTACTAAGTGAGTGGACCAAGGCGCAGTGTGCGATACGAACATGACTTTATTTAATTAAAGTACTCAAAACAAAACAACAAACAATGACGAATCATGAAGTCCTCAGTTACAATGACTGATACGGAACAAAAACCCACAACACTAAAGTGAACACTGACAGTTTAAATATGGCTCCCAATCAGAGATAACGAGCCGACAGCTGACACTCGTTACCACTGATTGGGAGTCACACGACCAAACAAGGAAACACAACCAAATACAACACAACCAATACCAAACACAACCAAATGAACACACCCTGGCTCAAAATACACAGTCCCGGAGCCAGAGCGTGACAGTGTGTGTTTAGGGGCAGAGGCTTGCTTAATTCAAAAGGCATTGGAAACATGGTGGCCTCCTTTCTCCAGCTCACCCATGAGGCTTATTTGACATGGTTAAGCACTCAATGTAGCAGAAGCCTCCATCCAGCATCTCACTCCCACTCGTCTAGCTGGAACATGTCTGGAGGCTAGCGTTATCTCAACTTCTGCCTCTAGATCCTTATAAGCCACCGTAATGGATGTTGTACTACCGCTCTCTGTGTAATAGCTATTTCAAGGTATCCCCAAGTACCGTATTATAATGGTGACGTGTCTGAGCATTCCTGTCCAATCCCAGTAAGCAAAACTGGTTGTAAAGATGTAATTTCAACTGCAGAACTGGTTGAAAGTACATATTTTCAACTGGTTTTGCTCAGTGGGATAGGCCTACACACTTACACAGGTACAGGGGTGATTTCATTGTATTTAACTACATTGATATTGACTGGCTATATTGTTTTGAGTGTTATATTGAATGTATGTTTCTTAAAACTAAATAATTCACGCAAAAGTCTCCAATAGATATTACACACACACAACCTGTCAATGGCCATTTAATTATTCAGGAATCATTTTTATATCTTCTATATGTATAGAAACAAAGACCCCATATTATTGTCTGTTTTCGTTCCCCTGCAAATTCTGTTAATTTGTGTTTTTTATCCATATTTTGACTTTTATTCATGACTTGGACATGAAAAGTGCTTATCCATTTTAAAAAAAAGGTGTAGTCTTGAGTATAAGGAAGACCGACAGGGTTTAAGCCCATAGTGACTGACAAGGAGAGCCACAGTCACCACTTACGTCCTCACTCAACTTCTACATTAATGTGGATGCTTCCATGATTACAGATAATCCTTAATGAATTGTTAATAATGATGACTGAGAACGTTAGAGGCATAAATATCAACCCCCCCCCCCCCAAAAGAAAATGCAAACCTCCCTTGTTAGCATGTCTTGGGGGTATGATATTTGTAACGATCCCGGCAGTCTGAGTCGGGTCCTGTCTGTGGACTAGTTGTTATGTTCGTGATCTCCAGTTTCCCGAGGGTTCTGGAACGCTCCGGGGAGCTCTCTTGATTTCCGCACCTGCATCCCATCAGCAATCTGCACACCTGGTCCTGATCATCACCCTTCTTAGGCTCTGGCCTAACATCCATTCCCTGCCGGATCGTTAGCCATGAACAGTAGGTTTACCAGAGTATCAGTCTTAGAGCCTAGCGTTAGTTTTGTTGTTTTTGCACCTTGTTGGTTTGTTGCTTACTTACCCCCGTTTTGTTCCATCTGCAGTCACCCGTCCGGAACCTTCATCCAACCTCTGCCTGGTGGTCGGCGGCTGCCGACTCAGGATGGGATCAACCACTGCACCCCCAACAACTAATCAACGCCGCCCGCTCTGTTCCCTGGATTATTCAGCATCACTCTTGAACTTGTAAATAAACACTCACCTTCGTTTCAACTTACCTTGTCCTGGTCTGCTTCTGGGTTCTGGCTTAGCAACTCGTGACAGAACGATCCGGCCAGTAATGAACCCAGCGGACCTGGACTCTGTTCGCCATGCCATTACCCAGCAGGAGAAGATGTTGGGCCATCATAGCACGGTACTACAGGAGATCGCGTTGTCAGTTCGGAACCTTTCTACCGGTCTGACGGAGGTCCAGAACCAACGCAAGTGTCCGGTGGAAGATCCACTACCGGTTTCACCCATCTCGCCTGCCGCTTCTGAAGCTGTGTCCTTCCGTGAGCCCAAGGTTCCGACACCGGATAAATATGAGGGGGAGCTGGGAAGATGCCGTTCCTTCCTTATGCAGTGTGGATTAGTGTTCGATCTACAGCCCTACTCTTATGCCACAGACAAGGCTAGGATAGCCTTTGTGATTGAGTTGCTGCGTGGTCGAGCGCTGGAGTGGGCTTCAGCCGTTTGGGAACGACAGGATCCCTGCATGGCTTCATACCAGGGGTTCACGGCCGAGATGAGGAAGCTCTTCGACCATTCCGTCCGAGGGAGGGACGCAGCTAGGCGCCTGTTTTCGCTTCGCCAAGGAACTCGCAGCGTGGCCGACTTCGTGATCGAGTTCAAGACGTTGGCTGTGGAGAGTGGGTGGAATGAGGAGGCTCTGCAAGCGGCCTTTTACCAGGGTCTGTCGGAGCAGCTCAAGGATGAGTTGATCTCCTATCCGAGTCTAGTGACCTGGACAGCTTGGTAGCCTTGTCTATTCGGGTGGATAATCGAGTCCGAGAGCGAAGGAGGGAGAAGCAATGGGCTCCGTCCAACCGATCAGCTTCTCAGGTTCCAGTCGGGTCGTCAAACTGCGCGGCTCGCTAAAGTTGGGAGGACTTTTAGCGAGCCAGTTTCGACCTCTCAATACCTCTGTCAGACCCCGTTTCCCGGCTACCCTTATGAACAGGAATCAGAGCTTAGCGATTAACGCTTTTATCGATTCAGGTGCCGATGGAAGCTTTCTAGATGCCGAGTTGGTGGAACAGCTGGGGCTTTCCAAGGAGCAATTGCCGGAAGCCATTGAAGCTACCACTCTGGACGGCAGTAGTCTGGCACGTATCACGATGAGGACTGAACCGGTTAAGATGCGGTTGTCGGGGAATCATTCTGAGATGATTTCATTCTTCATTCTGCCGTCTTCCCAGGTTCCTCTGGTCCTTGGATACCCCTGGCTGAAGGAACACAATCCCACGTTCGATTGGGTGACGGGCAAGGTAACGAGTTGGAGCCTTGATTGTCATGCTAACTGTCTCAAGACTGCCTGCCCCCATTCGGTTCCCAGTCAGGTGATTGAGGCTAAACCCCCAGATTTGTCCCTGGTTCCCGAGACATATCACGATTTGGGGGAAGTTTTCAGTAAGCAGAAGGCTCTGTCACTCCCTCCCCACCGACCATATGATTGTGCCATCAACCTGTTCCCTGGAGCTGTCTACCCCAAGGGAAGGTTATACAGTATCTCCCGACCTGAACGTGAGGCTTTGGAGACCTACATCAAGGAGTCCCTAGCTGCTGGTCTCGTTCGGTCCCTCGTCATCACCCCTGGGGGCAGGATTCTTCTTTGTGGGTAAGAAGGATGGCTCTCTTCGACCGTGTATTGATTATCGGGGGTTGAATGACATCACGGTCAAGAACAAGTATCCCCTGCCCTTGATGAGTTCTGCCTTCGACTCCTTACAGGGTGCTACGGTGTTCACCAAGCTAGACCTACGCAATGCGTATCACATGGTCCGGATCAGAGAGGGGGACGAGTGGTTGGACGGGTTTCAATACACCGATGGGTCACTTGGTATCAGGTGATGCCGTTTGGACTGACCAATGCTCCAGCGGTATTCCAGAGTATGGTGAACGACGTCCTGAGAGATATGATCGGTCTCTTTGTGTTTGTTTACCTGGATGACATTCTGATCTTCTCGAAGGAACCTTCCGACCACGTCCAGCATGTCCGGCAGGTTCTGCAGCGATTGTTGGAGAATCGCCTGTTCGTGAAGGCCCGAGAAGTGCGAAGTTTCACGCCCACACGACATCCTTTCTCGGGTACATCATCTCCAGGGGAGAGATTAGGATGGACCAGGAGAAGGTTAGAGCGGTTCTGGAATGGGCCCAGCCCGGTACGAGATTGCAGCTCCAGAGATTTTTGGGGTTTGCGAATTTCTACCGCAGATTCATCCGGGATTACAGCCGTGTGGCCGCTCCGTTAACTGCCTTGACTTCCAGTATCAGGACCTTCAAGTGGAATCCGGAGGCGGATCGAGCGTTTCTGGATTTGAAGAGGCGATTCACCAACGCACCGATTCTCTCTCAACCGGACACGGCCCGTCAGTTCGTCGTTGAAGTGGACCGCGTCTGATGTGGGAGTTGGCGCCATCCTGTCGCAGCGATGCTCCACGGACAGTAAACTCCATCCCTGCGCCTACTACTCTCGTCGCCTTTCGCCTGCGGAGAGGAATTACGATGTGGGTAACCGGGAGCTTCTCGCGGTGAAACTTGCCTTGGAGGAGTGGCGCCACTGGTTGGAGGGGGCGGAGCAACCGTTTATTGTCTGGACTGACCACAAGAATCTTGCTTACGTGCAATCGGCTAAACGTCTCAACTCCCGTCAGGCCAGGTGGGCGTTGTTTTTCGGACGATTCAAGTTTTCCCTGACGTTCCGACCTGGATCTAAGAACGGCAAGGCGGGACGCCTTGTCCCGGATGTTCTCCAAGACGGAGGAGAGTGGGTCCAAGACCGAGACAATTCTCCCCCGGAACTGCGTCGTGGGAGCAGTTATGTGGAAGATTGAGGAGGAGGTGCTGGCGGCCCTTCGGACTCAGCCCGGTCCCGGTAACGGTCCACCCGGGTCGGTTGTTTGTGCCTGAGTCGGTTCGTCCTGCTGTCCTCAAATGGTCCCACGCCAGCAAGATGGCTTGTCACCCTGGCGTGGCTCGGACAATGGCGTTTCTTCGCAGACGTTTTTGGTGGCCTGCCATGGCCGAGGATACTCGGGGTTATGTTGCTGCCTGTCCAGTGTGTGCGCAGAATAAGAGTACCAATCGGCCCAGCTCTGGACTACTTCACCCCCTTCCTATTCCCCGGCGACCATGGTCGCATCTGGCCCTGGACTTTGTCACTGGGTTGCCCGCTTCTGAGGGGAACACGGTCGTTCTGACTATCGTGGACAGATTCAGCAAGTTCGCCCACTTTGTGCCTATTGCCAAGCTTCCCCTCTGCCTCGGAGACGTCCGAGATCCTGGTTAGGGAGGTTTTCAGGGTCCACGGGTTGCCCAGTGATATCGTTTCCGACCGTGGCCCTCAGTTTACCTCTGCTGTCTGGAAGTCCTTCTGTTTGGCCATTGGAGCTACAGTCAGTCTCACATCTGGTTTTCACCCCCAATCTAATGGTCAGGCGGAGAGAGCCAACCAGAAGATGGAATCCACGCTACGCTGTCTGGCCTCTTCCAACCCCACCTCCTGGGTCTCTCAGTTGCCTTGGGTTGAGTATGCCCACAATACTCTCCCTACATCTGCCACTGGGATGTCTCCCTTCCAGTGCCTGTATGGCTACCAACCTCCCTTGTTCCCTTCTCAGGAGAAGGAGCTCTCAGTGCCTTCTGTTCAGGTCCATATTCGTCGTTGCCACCGGACCTGGCATCGGGCCAGAAAAGCACTCCTTAGAGTTTCGGACCGGTATCAGCTCCAGGCGAATCGTCGCCGGATCCCCGCCTCCCACCTACACCATCGGAGATAGGGTCTGGTTGGCCACACGGGATCTTCCTTTACGGACTGAGTCTAGGAAGTTGTTACCGAAGTTCATTGGTCCGTTTGTGGTGGAGAAGGTGATCAATCCGGTGGCAGTTCGACTCAAACTCCCGAGGACGCTCAGAGTCCATCCCACCTTTCATGTCTCCTGCCTCAAGCCTGTTTTCCTCAGTCCTCTGTTGCCTCCTCCGCCTCCTCCTCCTCCTCCTCGGATGATCGGAGGTGGTCCTGCCTACACGGTGCGTCGCATCATGGATTCCAGACGGCGGGGCCGGGGTTTCAGTATCTCGTGGACTGGGAGGGGTATGGTCCTGAAGAGAGGAGTTGGATTCCGCGGCGACAGGTCCTAGATGCTGACCTCATCAGTGACTTCTACCGCCTCCATCCTGGCGCTCCGGGGAGTCCGCCCGGTGGCGTTCGTCGGAGGGGGGGTACTGTAACGATCCCGGCAGTCTGAGTCGGGTCCTGTCTGTGGACTAGTTGTTATGTTCGTGATCTCCAGTTTCCCGAGGGTTCTGGAACGCTCCGGGGAGCTCTCTTGATTTCCGCACCTGCATCCCATCAGCAATCTGCACACCTGGTCCTGATCATCACCCTTCTTAGGCTCTGGCCTAACATCCATTCCCTGCCGGATCGTTAGCCATGAACAGTAGGTTTACCAGAGTATCAGTCTTAGAGCCTAGCGTTAGTTTTGTTGTTTTTGCACCTTGTTGGTTTGTTGCTTACTTACCCCCGTTTTGTTCCATCTGCAGTCACCCGTCCGGAACCTTCATCCAACCTCTGCCTGGTGGTCGGCGGCTGCCGACCCAGGATGGGATCAACCACTGCACCCCCAACAACTAATCAACGCCGCCCGCTCTGTTCCCTGGATTATTCAGCATCACTCTTGAACTTGTAAATAAACACTCACCTTCGTTTCAACTTACCTTGTCCTGGTCTGCTTCTGGGTTCTGGCTTAGCAACTCGTGACAATATTTGTGCGTCTGTAACTTTCTCACTCATCATTATTCACGATTCATTCAGGATTATACGTAATCATGGTAGCATCCACATTAATGAAGAAGTGTTTAGAAACATATTCTATTTTTATTTACAATAAAAGTGACTCCAAAATGACACAATACATTATTTACCATTTCATTTTTATTGGGCACAAAATAATCTGAAACACAACCAAAACAAACAGCATATGCATCCAACAAGCATGATGTAGTCATTGCGTGCTATGAATGTGGGACCAAATACTTAACTTTTTACTACTTTAATACACATAAGTGAATTTGTCCCAATACTTTTGGTCCCATAAAATGGGAGAACTATGTACAAAAAGTGCTGTAATTTCGAAACGGTTCACCCGGTATGGAAGAAATACCCTCAGCTGACAGTCTGCATCTTAACCTCATAGCCATTGTATCATTTCAAATCCAAAGTGCTAGAGTACAGAGCCAAAACAAAAAAACATTGTCACTGTCCCAATACTTTTGGAGCTCACTGTATACTGTAGGTTTGTGTTGATTTGTAGGTGCAGTGCAGTATGCAACCTACGAGAACCGGTCTTGGATCAGGAAGATGTTGGTGTTTGTATACACAGCCACTACCACCAAGTGCTAATATTAGCATTCCCTAACCACAAACCAATGCAAGGCAGTGTAGGCTAACCCAATATAGAATGCTTTAAAGATATGCTGCAATTGTATGACTAGGCCTTTGTATTTGTTCCAGTTCAAATACTGTTACCATCATGCAAACGTGTGATGCTCATAGTTCGTCAGGGGCAGTGCATGAGTTTGCAGTCTGTATGACTTGACCATTCCCATTGTGTCATGTAGGCATTGCCCACTCTGTCACCCTGACTTGCAGTTCTGTAGCTCCCTTTAGCTTAGTTGTATTTGTCACGCTGCCTTTTCTCTAAGTTATTTTTCCGTCCCCAGCGACTGCAAAGTATTTGAGTTCTTTAAAAATGGCTTTGGAGACAGCAGCTAATGTCAGACGACTATTAAAGAGATCTGTGTCTCTTAGATGACCTAAGGTACAGAATGGCAGGCAGGCTCAGGGTCAGGGCAGGCAGAAAGATCAAAACCGGGAAAACAGAGTATGAAAAACACGCTGGTAGGCTTGACGAGACAAGACGAACTGGCAACAGACAAACAGAAAACACAGGTATAAATACACTGGGGATAATGGGGAAAATGGGCGACACCTGGAGGGGGGTGGAGACAAGCACAAAGACAAGTGAAACAGATCTGGGTGTGTCAGTGCTGGGGTTACGAGGTAGTTGAGGTGATTGAGGTAATATGTACATGTAGGTAGGGGTAAAAGTGACTAGGCAATCAGGATAGATAATAAATAGAGTAGCAGCAGCGTTGTGTGTGTGTGTGTGTGTGTGTGTGTGTGTGTGTGTGTGTGTGTGTGTGTATTGGAGTGTCAATGTAGCAGCAGCGTGTGTGCATAGAGCCAGTGCAAGAGACTCAGTGCAAGAGACTCAGTGCAAAAAAAAGTCTGGGTAGCGATTTGATTAACTGTTCAGCAGTCTTATGGCTTGGGGGGTAGAAGCTGTTCAGGAGCCTTGTGGTCCCAGATTTGGATGCTCCGGTACCGCTTGCCGTGCGGTAGCAGAGAGAACAGTCTATGACTTGGGTGGCTGGAGTCTGACAATTTTTTGGGCCTTCCGCCTAGTATAGAGGTCCTGGATGGCAGGGAGCTCGGCCCCAGTGACATTCGAGGAGCCGTTAAACTTTAAGTTGCATCACATGCGATGATTGAGCAATGTCAGTCAGACAAATAGACGGCGCTATGCTTTATTTCTGACTTAGCCTGGTGGGGTACTGAAACCAATGCTTCACAGAGAAGGCATGTAAACCCTCGACCCCAAATGGCTCCAGAAATAGGGCTTGTTTTTGTAAGGGGATCTGTCAGACACTAAAGAGCTGAGTATCTCCTCAGGGACATGTGTGGTCTCTGTGTAGAAGCGCCTGTTTTGTGGTTAGATTGAGCCCAACTCAATTTAGAACCAGATAGAATATATCTTTACGGTCTAAGTCCCAGTAATGTCTTTTTAAATTGAAAGCTTTGAGAAAGGAAATTCATAATGTGTAGACTCGGGATATTGATGTCCTACTTGACTGAGTAGCATGACTGGTGAACTATGCCCACAGTTGAGTCTAAAGCATGTTGGGGTCTACCTGTGGTTGCCAGGATACCAGAGAGGCATAAGCTGGTTTTCTGAAAGGTTTTGCTTATTGTGGATTTATTTGAATGGCATTTATTGATTCCATATCGATTTGAGTTATTGACTCAATTGAGCCCAAGACTTCCCTATTTTGAATGTGGTAAATGAAGATGCTCTTACACCTTCTCCTCCATTTATTGCTGTTAGCCTTTAGCTGTTAGCTGTTAGCCGTTAGCCTTTGCTTCCTTTGCTGAGATACAATTTCACCTACTGTGTCAAACTACACCTCACTCAAAACCTCAAATGAAGCACGGCACTCACTGTCGTCTGCTGCGCTAACTGGCTGAGATGTCACATAAAGGGTAAACCAAACTTGCTATATCCGATTGCATGTTCAATGTCTCCTCCAGGGCTTACTGTGCAATGATTCGATTTTTTGATGATCTGTAATTGATTGATTACCACACCGCGCTTCAATTTAATTTGAAAAGCACTTGCAAGGATATTGATGGTGACTGGTTGTGTGATGGCTGTCTGATGGTTGTGTTATGGTTGATACTGAAGAGTGGTGAGAATGTGTCAGTGCCAGGTTAGTAATCAAAGAGGGACAGCTGTTGGTCCCTGTCTTGCGGCATTCTTTCAGAGCCTGACCCTCTAATATTGTTGTAGTGCACATCTGCATAGGCCTCAAGTGTCATACGCTTTTCACACTCCTGAGCCGAGCTGTACTGCGCTGGCCTGATTACACATCTGCCATAGTTGCTGGAACCGTGCTGGAAAGGACAATGTGGAAATAAACTATCTGAGCTGTTCGGTTCGGGATGGCACAATAGTGTGAAAATGGTAGTCGATTTTGGTACAAGAGGTTCTGAATCCTGCACTCATACTGCCTCACCCATTCCATGTTCTCCACCTCCTAGGGAGGAAGGAGATTGCAGAGGAAAGCCACATGCTGGTATTTGAATGCTAGTGATGTCCTAGGGGCTTTAGAGTCAAGACGACCCATTGTATGTCTCTGTGGTGGAATCTTTATTTAGCTGCAATATTGAAAAGGCTTATTTTGGATATTGAAAAGGCTTCACAATAGGCTTCTTTTGCTTTCCGTGTTGAGGTACCCACTTAGCAAAATATTTCCTTTAAGAATTGGTGTCTAGAAATGACAGCTGTGAATGCAGTGCTAATTTGCCAGTCTGTACAATAAAGACTAAGAATGTTGAGTCGCCTGAAGTAGCTGAGTAACATAATTATTTAAAGCAGTTAGCTTTAAGGTGAAGCAAGGTGAAGATTTGTAAACTTTTTGTCACTTCACAGTCCCCTGAGGGCACAAGCCAATCTCACCTCTTAGAGCTCTGTGTGTGAAACATCAATACCCTGTCATGCTGTCAGGAATATCACACCATATCACACCATGTTGTTATTCATACCCTTAGATCAAGGTTTCCCAAAGTCTGTCCTGGGGCCCCCCCTGGGTGAACGTTTTGGTTTTTGCCCCAACACTACACAGCTGATTCATATAACCAATTTATTTATCAAGCTTTGATTATCTGAATCAGCTGTATAGTGCTAGGGCAAAAACCAAAACGTGCCCCCGGGGGGCCCCAGGAAGGACTTTGGGAAACCCTGCCTTAGATATCTTACCCCTCGTCGGTGTACTGGAAATACCTTCCCTATGAGCAAAATGCGTTGAAAATACGTATTTTGGGTTGAAAAGACTTTGGAAATATGTATTTTCAACATCTTGTGCTCACTGAGTTATATCAACATTTTTCTCAATGTAGATTTATCTTTACATAGATTGAAAGAAGTCACCCCCTCCATGCATTGTGAAAGTGAAGCATGGAGATACACGTTTTTTCCAGGACTCCGACAACACTTCCAAGGAGTTATCATTAGTGCTTTGAAATGTTCTTGTTCACCACATAATTCAATTGTTTAATTCTTGTTGTCGAAAGGGATGGAGAGTTTGGAATCAAGTCAGTCTCTGCCTGGACCAAAACCATGATTATTTATGGATGCAAATTCACCATTCCTCTGGTTTGCGCTCCTGGTCTCTCATTTACTTTTAAACAGATACATTCCTCCCATCTGGTGATCAGATAGTTAATTAGACGCTTTGGTTTTCGCTCACTGTGTTATTATCATAGATCAGCGACACACACCCTTCCGCCCATGTCTCCAAACATTCTGACTTATCCCAGCTAGCACCAAACGTTCTGAGAACCATTACATTTTAGTCATTTAGCAGACACTCCTATCCAGAGCGACTTACAGTAGTGAGTGCATACTTTTTCATACTGGTTCCCTGTGGGAATCAAACCCACAACCCTGGCACTGCAAGCATTTCTTAGAGCTTGGTGAGAGCATGGTTGTCCTATGGTTATTTTGAATACAACCTTCCCACAACATTCTGGGATCGTGCAGGATAGTTGCTTTGGAACATTCTCACCACATTTAAGAAACTTGACCAAAATAAAAATAAAAATTTGGTATTTCATTACCTTAACAGAATGTTTCTGAGCAGTTCAAACATGGCTACATTTCATTTCAATATTGGTAATGTTCTAGGAACATTCTCCAACTGGTTTGACATTGGGAATGTTCTCAAATAGTTCAGAGAACGTGAAGAAAACCTTCTCCTGTGGGGATTTCAGTACTTCAGCATAACGTTTCCTACAGGTTTCCTCATGGTTCTATTTAAAGTAATGTTCTCAAATTGTTCTGAGAACTTTAAGAAAACTTTCCATAGGCCTCCCGAATGGCACAGCGGTCTAAGGCACTGCATCGCAGTGCTTGAGGCGTCACTACAGACCCGGGTTCGATCCCAGGCTGTGTCACAACCGGCGCACAATTGGCCCAGCGTCGTCCGGGCCGGGGAGGTTTTACTTGGCTCATCGTGCTCTAGCGACTCCTTGTGGTGGGCTGGGCACCTGCAGGCTGACTTTGGTCATCAGTTGAACGGTGTTTCCTCCGACACATTGGTGCAGGCGGGTGTTAAGAAGCGCGGTTAGGTGGGTTGTGTTTCGGAGGACGCATGACTCGACCTTTGCCTCTCCCGAGCACGTTGTGGAGTTACAGCGATGTAACAAGATTGTTATTGGATATCACGAAATTGGGGAGAAAAAGTGGGTAAAAAAACGTTCCATAAAAACCACTAAACTTTTGTAACGTTCTAAGAATGTTATTTAAAAACATATACATTACGTTCTCAGCGTCAACCAAACTATATCCTGTTCAGGTGTGTTGGCCGTGCCCACTAATTGGCCACACCTGATCTTAATGAGTGCTTGTTTCCTTAGAAATTGGGTCTGTTTGAATAGACTAAAATGAACAGCTTTGTATGCGTAAAAAACATGGCATGTTAGCTCCATCCTGGTGGCACAGTGGACTAATTCCATAGACAGAGAACAGAAGATTATAGGTTTGAGTCTCACTGATGCTGTGTCACAATAAAAATAAATGTTTGCATGATTAATGCCTAAGGAAAGGAATTTCCATGTATCCTATCTGTGCTTGGAGTTCAAAAAAGTTAACTCAAAATAAGCTAGCAGTGTTATTAAAAGTCTTATTGAAACATTCAGTGAAAGTTTTAAGGAAGCTATTAAAAAACCTCCAAATAACCTATAATTTCCATTCTCGTAGCATTAATAAAACCTCCCAGGAAAACTTTCAAGGAACCAGAGTAAAACGTTCTCGGAACCTCCCTGCAACCTAAAAATAAACATTCCCAGAACAGGTGAAATGTATGATATTTTTTTATTTTTTAGATTGACCCTATGTCTTTGTTGTTGACCTCTTCCTCCTCCACAGTGAACAGAGTATCTGCCAAGCCCGCGCCTCAGTCATGGTGTACGATGACACCAGTAAGAAGTGGGTGCCAATCAAGCCGGGCCAGCAGGGCTTCAGCCGCATCAACATCTACCACAACACGGCCAACAACACCTTCCGCGTGGTCGGGGTCAAACTACAGGACCAGCAGGTACATACACACACAATTGCCATGGTGAATTTGTCTGTTCTAGTCATTTCTATGGACCTACATATGTGATGTAGATCTGGGGGAAGACAAGTCACACTGCAAGCCTATTCATCTTCATCACACACACTGGCTTAAGGATAATAATAGAGTAAGAGTCCATCTCTTATGCAATCTCTTTCATATTCAGCTCTGTGATAAAAATGAAAATGCAGACAACGTTTTTGAAATGTACCAGTAATCTCTATGGCACTATCGATGGAATTCCATCTTGTACACTGATCTAAGCTGACCATAGTAATTGGCGAATAATGAATGACTGATGAGTGATTGGCTGACTGTCTCTCAGGTGGTGATCAACTACTCCATAGTAAAGGGTCTGAAGTATAACCAGGCCACGCCCACCTTCCACCAGTGGCGTGATGCCAGGCAGGTGTACGGCCTCAACTTCGCCAGCAAGGAGGAGGCCACCACCTTCTCCACCGCCATGATGTTCGCCCTCAACGTGCTCAGCTCGCAAGACGGAGGTGGGACCCTTTCCCGTGTGGAAATAGTGTGTCTGTCTGTTTATGGCACAGTCAAAGGGTTTAGCTGGGCTCTAGCTGAAACTGATGAATGTTAATTGTCAGTTATACTTGGCACGCCAGCTGCTAATTGTCAGTCGAAATGCACATATTTTTATCCACTATCATCCAAGGATTGTTGGATGAACTAAATATTTTGTTGAACATGTTTAGGCTGTTATAAGATATAATATCTTATATTATAGATATAATCTATTTTCAGAAAGGATCTCAACCTGTTCAATTTACACTTGGTTCAGCCAATGACATTAGGGCTGCAGGTGCCAGTCAGTCTGGTTGCTGGGTTGCTCTCAACGGAGTTCTACATCCCTCTGCTGGACATCAAGCTCTAGAGTGAAAACAGAGCCATAACTAGTATATCTCAATGGCTCAGGGTGAAATCTTTCAGCAGTGTGTGTGGGAAATTGGGAATACAAAACAAACCATAGAACCCTGCTAGACTATGTGTCATGTTCAGTAGGGCACATTGTAGCAAAACTTTTTAAAATGTTATGCAATGGAAAATTATTTAAAAGGACTTATTGTACAAGTTCAAATAGTACATCCCCATTTCACTTAGTTTCTAAATGTTTTTCCCTACCGAACTAAACCCAGGCTAGGGCCCAGGCTGCCAGACTTAGATATGTTCAGTGGCCTGGTCATTGGTCATTTAAGCATCAAGTATAAGGGCCGATTGCAGACAGTTGTGACAATACTGCATGCCTAATGCAACACTATCCAAACTAACCATTACAACTATTAACACTATCACGCCAGGAAAGACACTTGCACACATCAATGTAAAGACCTGTGGTTAGAGGAGATGCATGGTGCTGTCTAGTTTATGACAACAGAAATGTAGTGAAGTCTTTATATGAAGTCTGGCCTGACTCTACCCATACTTAACAAATAGCACATGGGCCTCTCCTGTTACAGGCTGCTACTTATACGCTGTTGGGAGGGGGAGTCCGGTGACGGCTCCATTCCGTCCCCTAGCCTTCCTATTGGTGCACGGCCTGGCTAAAATACCCATGGAGCCAAACTGTCTTAGACCGCCAAATCTCACATGGCACTCTCCTTTTTTGGGGAACCTATGAGGTAACCGGAAGGGGCAACGTTGGAGGTGAGCTGAGCTATGGGGCTCCTCACGCAAACACACGGTGCTTTTTCAGTCCAGGGAACGCAGTCGCAGGCATTCTCCTGCTTTATACCTGCTACTGGGGTCCCATGTTGGATCACCCGACTCGTGGCTAATGCTATTCCAGTAGTCTGGTCAGCTGCCTGACTAGAAGCCATAGTTAGTACATATGCTACATACAGTAATAGCTTGCTAAAGACACTGTAAGAACAGCAGAGAGGGTCTCACGATGATTCTTACTCCAGAGATGTCACCAGCCACTATCAGAAGGTGCACTTCTGCGAAGATCACCCTCAGTAAGTAGAGTAGGTGATAGAGGGAGTGGCGGAATCTATTGCATGATGGTGCTGGTGGCATTGTGAGGCTGATGGCATTGGTAACACCTCTTTGGGTGGCATTGTAGGGCTAAAATAGGGAGTTCTGGAAATCACTATGCAGATGTGTAAACTGTTAATCATGTAAAACTTAAGCTGTATGCATTTCTGTTGACTGCCATTGAAAGTTTTCCATATTAAACACCACAGTGGCCCTAAGGGGCAAAGTACCATTTATATTTGATCATGTTTTGGGGCTACAGCACCACGGGGTGCTTAGATGTGGCTCCTGAGGTTTGGAATACTGTTTTTTAGCATCATATTTAACTAAAAAACTCACATTTAGGCAATTAGGTAAACACCATCTGAGTTAGAGAGTGTGAGAGAGAAAGCAGGCCTTGTTTTGTCCCTTGAGGGCTTCTGTCCTTACTGTGCACAGGCCTGATCAAGCCCTAGCACTCCTCTGGGCCACTACTTCTCTCACATCACCATGGCAGCAGCCAGGACCCCATATGTCAGGCCTCTCTGTGCAACATTAGGCACTAGCTAAGCTCATTTCGCAAATAAACAACCTTTCTGTTAACATCTGTAGATGTGTTTTATAGCGTTCAGAATAACCCTTGATTGTGTTAATGGTGTTGGCTATTGTGTCACTAATCTAAAAGCCTTTAATTGTGCAGTCGTTAGGCTGTGAGGTTGCAGTTGGCAAGTGATATGGACTAGAGTGGTCCACATTGTTGTATTTGAAATATCAGGCAACTCTTTACCAGCTCAATACCGTTGTATCATATGTTTAGTTACTTTGTTGTGTCTGGATCTGAAAATAAGTGGCTACAAAAGTATGTCTACCAAAAGAGGGCATCAAATAGCATATTAGCTTTTCAATGGTTTCATTTGATCGCAAATAGTATACATTATATAGTTCAAGTTCTTGGTTTCATGTATTCCAAACAAAACCCTGAAAAGATCAGGTTGGAGTAACTGGCTCACAGACACCATCTTAGATGGACACCAACTTAGATTACTGCCCTCAATGGCGATTATGATTAGTATTTTTGATGTTTTATGACATAAGCTCTAGCTGGATGTGTGCTAACATTAGGTGCAAAGCCCTACATATAATTATCAGCTGCTAACAAGGGGAGTTCAGAGGAGTGTCAAGAAGAATGTAAACAAGACATCACAAGACATCACCTATCAGAGCGCTGCAGGCTGAGAGAACAAAGAAAAGCAACAGAGACAGAGACACACACACAGACAGAGACACACACACAGACAGAGACACACACACAGACAGAGACACACACACAGACAGAGACACACACACACAGACAGAGACACACACACACAGACAGAGACACACACACACAGACAGAGACACACACACACAGACAGAGACACACACACACAGACAGAGACACAGACAGAGACACACACACACAGACAGAGACACAGACAGAGACACACACACAGACAGAGACACACACACAGACAGAGACACACACACAGACAGAGACACACACACAGACAGAGACACACACACAGACAGAGACACACACACAGACAGAGACACACACACAGACAGAGATACACACAACTAAACTCCTCATAGGCAGTGTAGTGATGAAACAGTGTACAGTAGGGCATGATTTATATTTATGCGCTATTTTCTGAAAAAAGGGGGCAGAAATGTGAAGGCTATGATTGGCTCTGTTTGATGATGATAGAATATTAAAATATTTCTCCTTCATGAGACGATGACTGTGGGAGATGAAACATGAAAGACGGTTTGGGATTGGAAATGAATCTAGTTTTAGAAAGCGTTACAGTACCTTATTCCAAAACAGCAATCAACACAAATGAAGCCAACATCCTCGCCTTAGTTGCTCATTAAGAATGATATTAATGTATTATAATGTCAACTGGAATACATCAGTAATGTCAAGTGAACGCTGAAAACAAACCAAGATTCCAAACCTACAGATGGTTGGAAATGGTAAGGACTCGTCTCTGTTTCTGAGGTTGAAAATACATATTTTTGGTTGAAAAAAAGTATTTTCAATGTCTTGTGCTCACTGGGTAAGCAGTATCCATATAAAGATGCTCCATGTGTCCCTCAAGCCGAACACACCCAGCGGAAATGACACCCAAGGGCGCTCAAGTGTTGCAAAGGGGCGTCTAAGGTTTATTGTTTGGTATTCCTGATATGCAATACGTGGTCTCCCAGATAGACCTTTATAATAGCTCTGTCTCAGAATAGGGTCTCATCCTCAGTTAGTTGGGGCAGTAGGGTATGACTCAGTAACCTCTTAGTTCACACTAAAAAGATGTCTAAAAATGTCTAGTATACCTCACCATGATGTCATAATGACAGTTTTGTCTGCAGTTTTAACTGTTTTGTACCGGGCCATTGTCCATCTATGTCCTTCATTGTTGATCCTGGTGTTGAATATTTTTCGACAAAAACTGGTGAAGTTAGACGTTTTTCCAATGAAAATTAAGAATATTACATTCAATCCAATCCAATCGTGTTTGCCCTTAAATCTGGTTCAGGATTGGCGATTTAAGGAAGGTTGGGATTCATGCATTTGTTGTGTTGAATGCAGAATACACTGTAGGAGTTGTACACAGATGTGTATGGGAAGGAGGGGAGGGAATGTCAGGTCTATTCTGGTCCATGGTGCGGCTGGACCTGTTTTGTTGAGGTTTCCTGTAGAAATGCCTGTGGTTTACATCAATCATGCTATGGGGAAAAACACAGTCTGTCTCTTCAGGTGTGTTTCTCAACAGTTTCACAACTGACTATTCCCACCCCGCATAGCCTGGTCCCAGATCTGCTTGTACTGGATAGCCAACTCCTATGGTCATTGTCATGCCAATTACCACATAGGAGTTGACAAGACAGCACAAACAAATCTGGGACTAGGTTACCCCACATCCACCCCACTCCAGACATTAACTCCGTGTACTTATAAAGACTGTCTCAGAAAGTCTCAGTATCGCCATTAGGACAACTATTTATGCCTGGTCAGGTTCCAAACCAGGCATATGTTTGTAAAATACTAATGTCAAAATAAGATGACAGACAACAAGACACCACTTCCAATGTAAACAAGCAAGACAGACTAATAATGTCTAGTGCTAATGTATTGAACACCATGGTAATGCTAATCTCCTAAAGTCAACAGCCAAGACATGCCGTGGCTAATCCAGTGTCTTTCTCAGGAGGATTTAGAGGAGAGGAGAGCGTGAGGACGCACAGTAGCAGCAAGAGGGAGGACAGGGGGAGGGACACGCTTCGCTTGTGAGATGACACATGCCATTTGACCCAGCATGCAATTTATGCAATGAACTGGCTGTCTGTCAAAGCCCTGTCTGCATTTGTGGAGGTTATTTTGGCTGTTAGGTCGTATTGTCATTATGTTTGCTACATTCAACTAGAACGCTTTGATTTGACGCCTATTGTAGCTGCCAAAGTGAAGGCCGCGCCATAGATGGAAGTGAGCAATAGTGTGGTCGTCACGACTTCTTGTTAAACTAAATTGACACATCTCACCATATCAGCGCCTACTGTACAAATACAGTACAGTATGTGCTCAGACAGACCCACAGGCAAATAGACACTGCTGCCGGAGTCACACTCTAACACACACAATCTACAGACACATTATTCTTCAGTTGTATTGTTTGTATATCGTTGTATTTTAAATTTGTGTGACTGTTCTTGTCTATCAGCGTTTTGTTACTTGTCATGTTTTATGTTTTGGTGTGGACCCCAGGAAGAATAGCAGCTGCTTCGGCAAAAGCTAATGGGGATCCAAATAAACCAATAAAGCAATGTTTAATAGGTAACAGGAAATACAGTAGTGTGGTGAGGGGTGCATAAAACATAACATTTGTGGTGACTATCGCTAGAGGCCAACCAGACCCTTACATCATCATGTATCTGTTGGTTATTGTTATACTGTATGTAACCTCAGGCCTACATTCAATATGCTAAATATGACTAGCTCTATTACTGCAGGGGAGGGTGTGGCATGTGAAAAAACGATTCACAAACACCAACGATACACACGAATATATGTCCTTTCATACAGGTTGTCTTTTTCGAAAAGCTAAAAACCTGTTTCTGTTCCCCACCTCAGGCCCTGCTGTCCAACGGCAAAATGGGCCCTCCTCAGAAGACCCCGATGCACAGAGGAGGTAAGAACGTCTGACCTTCATAATAACACCAAATAGTGATGACAAATAAAGCGTTGTGCACAGTAGAACTCACAAAACAAAGACATTGATAAAGAAACTGGTTTGAAAACGTGCTAGTATCCATCACTGAAAGTGTTCCTCATTTCATTTGTCTGAAGGTAGTTTGTTTTGAGGGTGCAAAACACATCAGGCCTACCACATATCCAGTGGCTCGTGTTGTGTTCTTAGTCCACTCCAGTAGTGGAAGGCGGTACTAAACTCACATTAGGGTTACCTGTATTTTACAAATGTTCCATCCCGAGAATAAATCACTTTTCTCCCAGGTAACCCAGTATTTTTCGCCAAAACCGGAAGTGTCATTCAAAAGCATATAAATATGTCTGGATTTGATAAGAGCTTTGATCAGCATGAACATTCAAACCTGATGCTACCTGAGCCTGATGAGCCATATATTAAATACATTTTATGAGCCGAGCCCTACATTAACAACATTTAATGAGCACAAGCCCAAAAAAGCCCAAATGAAAAGAAAAAAAAGCCCATTATCCAATACATACACTATATAAACATTTGGCAGTCCGACGGACAAATCTGGTTTTGGCGGATGCCAGAAGAACGCTTCCTGCTCGAATGCATAGTGCCAACTGTAAAGTTTGGTGGAGGAGGAATAATGGTCAGGGGCTGTTTTTCATGGTTCGGGCTAGGCCCCTTAGTTCCAGTAATGGGAAATGTTAATGCTACATCATACAATGACATTCTAGATGATTCTGTGATTCCAACTTTGTGGCAACAGTTTGGGGAAAACCCTTTCCTGTTTCAGCATGACAATGCCCCCGTGTACAACGCGAGGTCCATACAGAAATGATTTGTCGCAATCGGTGTGGAAGAACTTGACTGGCCTGCACAGAGCCCTGACCCCTGGGATGAATTGGAACGCCGACTGCGAGCCAGGCCTAATCGCCCAACATCAGTGCCCGACCTCATTAACACTTGTGGCTGAATGGAAGCAAGTACCCCGCAGCAATGTTCCAACATCTAGTGGAAAGCCCTCCCAGAAGAGTGGAGGAAAGGGGGGGACCAACTCCATATTATTGCCCATGATTTTGGAATGAGATGTTCGACGAGCAAGTGTCCACATACTTTTGGTCATGTAGTGTATATAGCCCTATATGTAAATGTCCTAGCCTACCTCTTTCAGGTAATACATTCAATGCAGTAGTAGTCTTATATTTAGCTAATGGGTGGGTTATGCATAATAAGCTTTTAACATACTTGTCTCTTGTGTAATATGCACGCACCTGTGCTCTGCTGGCCTCTCCTTAAAAAATGCTCCTTAACTCTTGGAGTCCTATGCAAGAAAAGCTAGACTAGAATAGCTTGCTGGACATTATGCAAAAAAAAAATCTTATACCAATAGACTATTCGAAGAGGGATGCAAGCTCTTGTTTGCTGAATGTTAAATACAGCAGCCAATAGAACTCACCGGCAGTTTGAAAGAATAGCGAACTCGCAATAGCGGTAGGCTATTGCAGTTATTTATTCAGACCCATAACCATTCAATCGTCGTAAAGAGAAGTGAAAGCCTTCTGCATCTTAATTCTAGTCCTATACTAGAATGATAAAGGTAAGGACAACAAAATGTCGTATTTCATTTAACTGTTGAAAGCGAGGAAGGAATGAAGCAACAATAGAGAGAGAAAGAGGAGGTAGGCTAATAACATTAGGGGAAATATTATGAAATGTATATATTGAGTCAGCCTACTAATTATACAAATAGGCCCTATTATATTTCAAAATTAAAATCAAATTCCCTAGCCTATACTTGTAACTTTGTAGGCCGCATTTGCTACACCAGAATCACATGATCTCTTCTGCTTTATCATGGTTTGAACAATGTGCGTAATTTCATATAATACAGTACAGTAATACAGCTCACAGTCAAATAGCCTACCGGAGCTAGTTATATTTATTTACCTATGGGCTTTTATGTTTTTCTGTCGTATAAAAGGGGTGTCCACATACTTTTGTGTATATATAGTGTATCAATCTGGAACAGGATGATCTATTTTGGATGCAATTTGAATGGAGTTGATGGAAAGAGAGAAAGACTACGAGAGAGCGCTCGCGTGTGCAACGATAGGCTATTTTGAAACTCAGCAGCTGCAATGAAAAAAGAATAGCCAGATGGGAGATGGGTAAATTAGACGCGCATTCGGTCTTTATATTACTGTAGCGTAGGCTATGCCTGTCACAAGAAAAAAAGTTACCATAATGAGATGATAGGTCTGCATGCATTGTGAACTGCGCTCCGTACGAAGATGGTCTGTCTCTACCCTGAAAGTTGATTCATCATGCAGAGGCCGTAGAGAAGCCAGATTTAGACATTGCATGTCATTTCACATTTACATTTCACGCCATGCTGTTCATATAAATAATTTATTATAATTTACCGGTTGCTCGCAGTTATTTATCCCGGGAAAAGTTTTGGTCGGTAAATCTCGGTATCCGGGTTCCTGCCATTCAACCCTAACTCACATACAGTCAAGCAGCTTGAAGTTAAATGAAAAACAATGATGGCAGTGTTCATATTCATACCAGGGTTCATATTTTAGAGCCATTTTCGATAAGTGGTGACAGTGAGCAAGCAGTAGAAATTTAGAGGTGCAGGTTGTCAAGCAACAATGTATTAGTGGGCCCAGATTGGCTGGAAATAAGGAGCGGCTAAAACTTGTCTGTGTCCTCTGTGTATCTGCAGGCAAATGATGGAGCAGCATCAGATGCAGATGCAGGGAGTGGCCCACAAAGAGAGGGAACGACGGACGTCTGGCTCAGGTAAGGCCTGCCGACAAACATACTTACTGTGGACAAACACTACCATGTTAGACAAGGCCGGGTCTGTCAACACACAACACACAAGCCACAATACGTTTCGCCCATGTCAGATAACATCTTAGGATGCTATTCTCTCCATAGGAATAGCATGGCAATCATGGTAACCAAACACAGCCCAGTGTAGCAGCACATATGGGTCGTATTCATTAGGCACCAATGATGAGAAAACAGGGAGGGACTACCTGAATATGTCCAATAAGAAACTCTCATTATCGTTTTCCGTTGCAAAACGTTGTGCTACAGTTTACCCTAATGAATATGACCATGGATAGAGAGCTACCTCGGACACATCTGTGTTTGTGTTGAACCCTCCCTCCTCTTTTTATTTACTCATGCTTATCCATGCACAAACAGGAGCTACACTCATTGTGCCAGCGTGTTGTCGGCAGCTGCGTGACAATGCGACTTGCTGCTTTCCTGAGAGTTTGCATTCTGCTTCTTTTTCTTATCAGTTTCTTTTTATATTTCATCATCTTTGCTTGGTTTCTCATTATTCTCTCTTTTTTTTATCCTTTGTTTTCTACCCCACCCTCCTCCGTCTGTGTGTTGTAGTCGTTTCCACCCTCCAATATAAGGTGTCCTCCCCTCCCTCTCACCCCTCAAACACCCCTCCTGAGTATAGACACTACCGGGCCGCCACACTGCCGCCTTCCTACGGTCGAGTGGCCTCCAACTCCTCCCCTTCCTCCTCCTCCTCCTCCTCCTCCCAGGAGAGAGAGGTGCTGGGCGGACGGGCTGGTGACAACTCCGCCCAGCTCTCCCAGCTCTCCACCTCCCTGGCCTCGGCCTTCTTACCCGTGCAGCCAGGGGTGCCCATGGCCCCGACCCGGCAGGTGCGCCAGATCCCCCTCTCTCCCCCCACTGCTCGGGCCCTCCACCACACCCAGTCTCTCCACCAGGGTCACCCCCTGCAGGACCCTGTGCTGCCCCCCAAACACGGCACCTGGTCAGCCTCCCACGCCCACATGTACAGCCCCATGCCCTCCACGCCCCCCGTGGTGGGCATGATGCCTGTGCACATGCCCCCTGTGCCTCAGCCCCAGCATGTCGTCCCCGTGGCCCACCCTCTGCCGCCTCTCCACAGCCGCGTTAAGACCCACCCCCTGGACCAGCCCGGCCAACCCCACATCCCGCCCCATCTCCCCCACGCCAACGGCCAATCAGAGGACTATTATAACCTTGCTCAGCAGCAACAGCAGCATCTAGGTTATGGCGAGGCTACTTCCTTGCCCCCTCTGATTGGTCAGTCTGCGCAGGGCCCCGTCCCTGTCTCCGCCCACCAGCCCCAGTACCCCTCCTCCTTTCACCCCCAGCAGCAGATGTACCAGGCCGCGCCCCCACCACCACCAGCTCCCCAATTCTCTCCCCCCTCATACACCACAGCCCCATCAGAGGGGGGCTCGCCCAAGCAGACGCCCTCTCCTGTCGCTCAGGCTGCCACGGCCAGCTGCAGTAAGTACAAGCAGTGCTCAATGAGCAAGGCACTTGGACAACAGGTGTGTGTCCTGTGTGTGTCCTGTATGTATGTCCACTCCACTCCACACACCTCACACAACATGCATCTGGCTTATGTGGATGGAAGTATATACCTATTATGAATACAATAACAGTCCCCATAGAAAATTCTGCCATCTGTTACTGTACTTTTGCATTTTTGATTAACTTTAAATTCCTCTTATCTGAGACTGTTCATCTAATCAGTTCCAATCAGTACTCGCCAGCAGTGTTAGCCAATGAGGAATCTGATGTCACCTGATGTGAACCTATTCTGTTTCTCTCCCAGGTCCGGTTTCTCTTCCCGCCATGCTGACTGTGGCCCCACCGGTGACCCCACCTATGCCTATGGCCCCCCCTGCCCCTATGGCACCCATGGCCCCCCCCCCTCCACCGGGCCCCCCGCCTCCTGCCACGGTGCCACCGCCCATGCCCCCTCCACTGCCGGTTGGTGGAGAGCCTGGGGGGCCACCGGTAGGGGGGGCAGGGAATGAGCTGGCGCAGCCACTCTCAGGACTGGCGGCCGCCCTCGCTGGAGCCAAACTCCGTAAAGTTGCAAGGGTTAGTATCTCAGCTCAGACTTGTATCATGGTCAGTAGGAAGAAAACTTTTTTAAACAAGGAGGTACTACCTAAACATGTCCAATAAGAAACTTAATATTTTTCTTTCTTTGCAATACATTTGGAAATGTTTTGCTACGGTGTGCCCCACTGAACAAGACCATTCATATCTATGTGAAAATTGCTTGGACATTCAAACCATATACACATTATCTGTTGGTTGGCTTCTATAAGATGGAACTCATATGGTGGACAATGTTGTGTGTCCTCAGGATGAGAACAGTCCACCAGGAACAGGTGGAGCCAAGAACGATGTCAACCGCTCGAGTGGAGGTAGTGGTGGTGGAGGGGAGGGGCTGATGCAGGAAATGAACGCCCTTCTAGCGCGCAGGTGAGAGGAAAACAACTGTGTGAAAAAAAGATGTAACTAATTTAATCAAATTGAAATAAATGTAATTGAAAATCCCTATCCTAACTATAGCACATCACAAGATCATCAATGTACATTGTATTCTCAAATGTGTATCATTAACATTCTGGAGTTCATAGATAATTATTTAATTTTATTGAAGATTGTCACAAAAAAGGTTTTCCTTGATGTGATTGTAAGTAAATAGGCTGCTAGCCTGTGAACTAACACTTCTGATTTGCAACATGACTGGAGTTGTCTTTTTCATTATCTTAATGCCTGAATTTGCTTTTCCTGCAGACGGAAAGCCTCAGAGCGACCTGAAGAGGTAATGCAGTTTATCTTTTAAAATATAAAGTATTAGTTCAACAGGGTGGGTCTATCCAGCAACAATAATTGCATTCAAGCAATCAAAAGAGAATTGTACACACACTTACTCATACACTGAGTGTACAAAACATTATGAACACCTTCCTAATATTGAGTTGCGTCCCCTTTTGCCCTCAGAACAACCCCAATTCGTTGGGGCATGGACTCTACAAGGTGTCGAAAGCGTTCCACAGGGATGCTGGCCCATGTTGACTCCAATGCCTCCCACAGTTGTCATGTTGGCTGGATGTCCTTTAGGTGGGGGACCAATCTTGACACACATGGGAAAATATTGGGTGTGAAAAACCTAGCAGCGTTGCAGTTCTTGACACACTCAAACCGGTGCGCCTGGCACCTATTACCATACCCCGCTCAAAGGCACTTAAATATTTTGTCTTGCCCATTCACCTTCTGAATGGCACACATACACAATCCATGTCTCAATTGTCTCAAGGCTTAAAAATCCTTCTTTAACCTGTCTCCTCCCCTTCATCTACACTGATTGAAGTGGATTTAACAGGTGACATCAATAAGGGATCATAGCTTTCACCAGGAACCGATGCTGGCACTAAGACCGCACTCAATGAACTGTATACGGCCATAAGCAAACAGGAAAACGCTCATCCAGAGGCAGCGCTCCTAGTGGCCGGGGACTTTAATGCAGGGAAACTTACATCGGTTTTACCTCATTTCTACCAGCATGTTAAATGTGCAACCAGAGGGAAAAAAACTCTAGACCACCTTTACTCCACACACAGAGACGTGTACAAAGCTCTCCCTCACCCTCCATTTGGAAAATCTGACCATAATTATATCCTCCTGATTCCTGCTTACAAGCAAAAACTAAAGCAGGAAGCAACAGTGACTCGGTCAATAAAAAAGTGGTCAGATGAAGCAGATGCTAAGCTACAGGACTGTTTTGCTGCATAGACTGGAATATGTTCTGGGATTCTTCCGATGGCATTGAGGACTACACCACGTCAGTCACTGGCTTCATCAATAAGTGCAACGATGACGTCGTCCCCACAGTGACTGTACGTACATACCCCAACCAGAAGCCATGGATTACAGGCAACATCCGCACTGAGCTAAAGGGTAGAGCTGCCGCTTTCAAGGAGCGGGACTCTAACCCGGAAGCTTATAAGAAATCTCGCTATGCACTCAGGCGAACCATCAAACAGGCAAAGTGTCAATACAGGACTAAGATCGAATCGTACTACACCGGCTCCGATGCTCGTCGGATGTGGCAGGGCTTGCAAACTATTACAGACTACAAAGGGAAGCACAGCCGCGAGCTGCCCAGTGACACGAGCCTACCAGACGAGCTAAATTACTTCTATGCTCGCTTTGAGACAAGTTACACTGAAACATGCATGAGACCATCAGCTGTTCCGGATGACTGTGTGATCACGCTCTCCGTAGCCAATGTGAGTAAGACCTTTAAACAGGTCAACATTCACAAGGCCGCAGGGCCCTACGGATTACCAGGACGTGTACTCCGAGCATGCGCTGACCAACTGGCAAGTGTCTTCACTGACATTTTCAACCTCTCCCTGTCTTTGTCTGTAATACCAACATGTTTCAAGCAAACCACCATAGTCCTTGTGCCCAAGAACACTAAGGTAACCTGCCTAAATGACTACAGACCCGTAGCACTCACGTCTGTAGTCATGAAGTGCTTTGAAAGGCTGGTCATGGCTCACATCAACACCATTATCCCAGAAACCCTAGACCCACTATAATTTGCATATCGCCCCAACAGATCCACAGATAATGCAATCTCTATTAAGCTCCACACTGCCCTTTCACACCTGGACAAAAGGAACACCTATGTAAGATTGCTATTCATTGACTACAGCTCAGCGTTCAACACTATAGTGCCCTCAATGCTCATCACTAAGCTAAGGACCCTAGGACTAAACACCTCCCTCTGCAACTGGATCCTGGACTTCCTGACGGGCCGCCCCCAGGTGGTAAGGGTAGGTAACAACACATCCGCCACACTGATCCTCAACACGGGGGCCCCTCAGGGGTGCGTGCTCAGTCCCCTCTTGTACACCCTGTTCACTCATGACTGCATGGCCAGGCATGACTCCAACACCATTATTAAGTTTGCCGATGACACAACAGTGGTAGGCCTGATCACCGACAACGACAAGACAGCCTATAGGGAGGAGGTCAGAGACCTGGCCGTGTGGTGCCAGGACAACAACCTCTCCCTCAACGTGATCAAGACAAAGGAGATGATTGTGGACTACAGGAAAAAGCAGAGGACCGAGCATGCCCCCATTCTCATCGACGGGGCTGTAGTGGAGTAGGTTGAGAGCTTCAAGTTCCTTGGTGTCCACATCACCAACAAACTAACATGGTCCAAGCACACCAAGACAGTCGTGAAGATGGCACGACAAAACCTGTTCCCCATGTGGAGACTGAAAAGATTTGGCATGGGTCCTCAGATCCTCAAAAGGTTCTACAGCTGCACCATCGAGAGCATCCTGACTGGTTGCATCACTGCCTGGTATGGCAACTGCTCGGCCTCCGACCGCAAGGCACTACAGAGGGGTGGTGCGTATGGCCCAGTACATCACTGGGGCCAAGCTTCCTGCCATCCAGGACCTCTATACCAGGCGGTGTCAGAGGAAGGCCCTAAAAATTGTCAAAAATACTCCAGCCACCCTAGTCATAGACTGTTCTCTCTGCTACCGCACAGCAGGCAGTACCGGAGCACCAAGTCTAGGTCCAAGAGGCTTCTAAACAGCTTCTACCCCCAATCCATAAGACTCCTGAACATCTAATCAAATGGCTACCCAGACTATTTGCATTGCCCCCCACCCCCCCACCCCTCTTTTACGCTGCTGCTACTCTCTGTTTATTATCTATGCATAGTCACTTTAATAACTCTACCTACATGTACATATTACCTCGACTAACCGGTGCCCCCGCACATTGACTCGGTATCGGTACCCCCTGTATATAACTTGCTTCTCTTTAATTATTTGTTACTTTTATTTTGTATTATTTTATATTGTATTTTTTGTGTGATTTATTTTGGTATTCTTTCTTAAAACTGCTTGTTGGTTAAGGGCTTGTAAGTAAGCATTTCACTGTAAGGTCTACACCTGTTGTATTCGGCGCATGTGACAAATACAATTTGATTTGATTCGCATGATCACTTTGTCATAAAAAGAGCAGGTGTTCCTAATGTTTTGTACACTCAGTGTGTGTGTGTATATATATATATATATATATATATATATACACACACACACACACTACCAGTCAAATGTTTGGACACACCTACTCATTCAAGGGTTTTTCTTTATTTTTACAATTTTTTACATTGTAGAATAATAGTGAAGACATCAAAACTATGAAATAACACATATGGAATTGGTCTGATCATTCCATATTTTGATTTTTGGTTCCAACTGCCGTGTCTCTGTGAAATGCATAATAGGTGAATGGATGATCTCCACATGTGTGGTTCCCACCGTGAAGCATGGCGGAGGAGGTGTGATGGTGTGGGGGTGCTTTGCTGATGACACTGTCAGTGATTTATTTAGAATTCAAGGCACACTTAACCAGCATGGCTACCACAGCATTCTGCAGCGATATGCTATGCCATCCCATCTGGTTTAGGTTTAGTGGGACTATCATTTGTTTTTCAACAGGACAGTGACCCAACACACCTCCAGGCTGTGTAAGGGCTATTTTACCAAGAAAGAGAGTGATGGAGTGCTGTATCAGATGACCTGGCCTCCACAATCACCCGACCGCAACCCAATTGAGATGTTTTGGGATGAGTTGGACTGCAGAGTGAAGGAAAAGCAGCCAACAAGTGCTCAGCATATGTGGGAACTCCTTCAAGACTGTTGGAAAAGCATTTCAGGTGAAGCTGGTTGAGAGAATGCCAAGAGTGTGCAAAGCTGTCATCAAGGTGGCTACTTTGAAGAACCTCAAATAAAAAATATATTTTGATTTGTTTTACACTTTTTTGGTTACTACATGATTCCATATGTGTTATTTCATAGTGTTGAAGTCTTCACTATTATTCTACAATGTAGAAAATAGTAAAAAATAAAGATAAACCCTTGAATTAGTAGGTGTGTCCAAACTTTTGACTGGTATTATATATATATATATACACACAGTGAGGGGAAAAAAGTGTTTGATCCCCTGCTGATTTTGTACATTTGCCCACTGACAAAGAAATGATCAGTCTATAATTTTAATGGTAGGTTTATTTGAACAGTGAGAGACAGAATAACAACAAAAAAATCCAGAAAAACGCATGTCAAAAATGTTATAAATTGATTTGCATTTTAATGAGGGAAATAAGTATTTGACCCCCTCTCAATCAGAAAGATTTCTGGCTCCCAGGTGTCTTTTATACAGGTAACGTGCTGAGATTAGGAGCACAGTCTTAAAGGGAGTGCTCCTAATCTCAGTTTGTTACCTGTATAAAAGACACCTGTCCTCAGAAGCAATCAATCAATCAGATTCCAAACTCTCCACCATGGCCAAGACCAAAGATCTCTCCAAGGATGTCAGGGACAATATTGTAGACCTACACAAGGCTGGAATGGGCTACAAGACCATCTCCATGCAGCTTGGTGAGAAGATGACAACAGTTGGTGCGATTATTCGCAAATGGAAGAAACACAAAATAACTGTCAATCTCCCTCGGCCTGCGGCTCCATGCAAGATCTCACCTCGTGGAGTTGCAATGATCATGAGAACGGTGAGGAATCAGCCCAGAACTACACGGGAGGATCTTGTCAATGATCTCAAGGCAGCTGGGACCATAGTCACCAAGAAAACAATTGGTAACACACTACACTGTGAAGGACTGAAATCCTGCAGCGCCCGCAAGGTCCCCCTGCTCAAGAAAGCACATATACAGGCCCGTCTGAAGTTTGCCAATGAACATCTGAATGATTCAGAGGAGAACTGGGTGAAAGTGTTGTGGTCAGATGAAACCAAAATCGAGCTCTTTGGCATTAACTCAACTCGCCGTGTTTGGAGGAGGAGGAATGCTGCCTATGACCCCAAGAACACCATCCCCACTGTCAAACATGGAGGTGGAAACATTATGCTTTGGAGGATTGTTTTTTTGTTATTCTGTCTCTCACTGTTCAAATAAACCTACCATTAAAATTATAGAGTGATCATGTCTTTGTCAGTGGGCAAACATACAAAATCAGCAGGGGATCAAATACTTTTTTCCCTCACTGTATACACACACACACACACACATACATACATACATACATACACACACACACACACACACACACACACACACACACACACACACACACACATAGACACATACATACACACACACAAACAAACACTGATAATCCACACATACTGATCATCCATTTTCCATTGTAGGAGGATCCCAAGCCAGGGCAGAACTCCACAGGTAAACACACTCTTGCCTCCACATGTTTTAAAATATTTTTTATTGGCTGTATAGAGCGATGTTGCTTTTTAAAGTGAGTCTCTTCTAATTGTGACGCTCTCTCCTTCTAGGTGCTGGGAAGAATCCATGGGACCGAGCAAACTCTGTAGACAAGTCTTCACTGGTATCAAGGTTAGTATCATCATCTGTTTGATAGGGGCTCCCAAACCTTTTAAAATATCAAATGGCACAATGAGAAGGGATACAGTGCCTACTGAAAGTCTAAAGTCCTTGCACAGTCTTCACATTTTGTTGCCTTAAAATGTTAACTAAAAAGGGATTCAATTAGAATTTTTTCCTACAGCTCTACACAACCTACTTCACATTTTCAAAGTGAAAGAAAGTTATACAAAATTGATAAAAAACTACAAAATAACGAATATGTCTTGATTGCAGATGTCTTTACAATCCAGAGCTAATACTTAGTGGAATAACCTTTGTCAGACATTACAGCTGTGAATAATTTGGAATAAGATTATTCCAACATTGCACAACAAACAGTGCTTTCAGAAAGTATTCATACCCCTTGACTTATTCCACGTTTTGTTGTTACAGCCTGAATTCAAAATGGATTAAAAATAAATAAATCTCACCCATCTACACACAATACCCCATAATAACTAAGTAAAAACATGTTGTTAGTCATTTCTGCTAATTTATAGAAAATTAAATAGAGAACTCTCATTTACATAAGTATTTACACCTCTAAGTCAATACATGTTAGAATCCTTTTGAGAGGTGCATGCGTGTACCGAAAGGCCACATGGGGAGTGAGTAGCTCTGTTTTGTACCGTCAGAACTGTGATTATATGAAGAAGCCAGACAATATAGTTTAAATTAAGCCTCTAAAGTCAATAATCAATATATCCCCAAGCAACCGGGAGAGCGTGAGCGGTCAGTTATATACAACAGCGAACCAATCTGTGGGTAAAGCAACGCTGAGACTCAAACCCAACAAGCCATGGCTTCCCTTAGAGGAAAAGAAAAAGAACAACTTGGAGATGCAAATAACAAACAGCTAAAGGATATCCAGGAAAACATAGCTAAAATGCTCTGAATGCTCACCAAAACAAACTAACTGTTACAATCTACAGTGGGGGAAAAAAGTATTTAGTCAGCCACCAATTGTGCAAGTTCTCCCACTTAAAAAGATGATAGAGGCCTGTAATGTTCATCATAGGTACACGTCAACTATGACAGACAAAATGAAGAAAAAAAATCCAGAAAATCACATTGTAGGATTTTTTTATGAATTTATTTGCAAATTATGGTGAAAAATAAGTATTTGGTCAATAACAAAAGTTTCTCAATACTTTGTTATATACCCTTTGTTGGCAATGACACAGGTCAAACATTTTCTGTAAGTCTTCACATGGTTTTCACACACTGTTGCTGGTATTTTGGCCCATTCCTCCATGCAGATCTCCTCTACAGCAGTGATGTTTTGGGGCTGTCGCTGGGCAACACGGACTTTCAACTCCCTCCAAAGATTTTCTATGGGGTTGAGATCTGGAGACTGGCTAGGCCACTCCAGGACCTTGAAATGCTTCTTACAAAGCCACTCCTTCATTGCCCGGGCGGTGTGTTTGGGATCATTGTCATGCTGAAAGACCCAGCCACTTTTCATCTTCAATGCCCTTGCTGATGGAAGGAGGTTTTCACTCAAAATCTCACGATACATGGCCCCATTCATTCTTTCCTTTACACGGATCAGTCGTCCTGGTCCCTTTGCAGAAAAACAGCCCCAAAGCATGATGTTTCCACCCTCATGCTTCAAAGTAAGTATGGTGTTCTTTGGATGCAACTCAGCATTCTTTGTCCTCCAAACACGACGAGATGAGTTTTTACCAAAAAGTTCTATTTTGGTTTCATCTGACCATATGACATTCTCCCAATCCTCTTCTGGATCATCCAAATGCACTCTAGCAAACTTCAGACGGGCCTGGACATGTACTGGCTTAAGCAGGGGGACACGTCTGGCACTGCAGGATTTGAGTCCCTGGCGGCGTAGTGTGTTACTGATGGTAGGCTTTGTTACTTTGGTCCCAGCTCTCTGCAGATCATTCACTAGGTCCCCCCGTGTGGTTCTGGGATTTTTGCTCACCGTTCTTGTGATCATTTTGACCCCACGGGGTGAGATCTTGCGTGGAGCCCCAGATCAAGGGAGATTATCAGTGGTCTTGTATGTCTTCCATTTCCTAATAATTGCTCCCACAGTTGATTTCTTCAAACCAAGCTGCTTACCTATTGCAGATTCAGTCTTCCCAGCCTGGTGCAGGTCTACAATTTTATTTCTGGTGTCTTTTGACAGCTCTTTGGTCTTGGCCATAGTGGAGTTTGGAGTGTGACTGTTTGAGGTTGTGGACAGGTGTCTTTTATACTGATAACAAGTTCAAACAGGTGCCATTAATACAGGTAACGAGTGGAGGACAGAGGAGCCTCTTAAAGAAGAAGTTACAGGTCTGTGAGAGCCAGAAATCTTGCTTGTTTGTAGGTGACCAAATACTTATTTTCCACCATAATTTGCAAATAAATTCATTAAAAATCCTACAATGTGATTTTCTGGATTTTTTTTTCTTAATATGTCTGTCATAGTTGACGTGTACATATGATGAAAATTACAGGCCTCTCTCATCTTTTTAAGTGGGAGAACTTGCACAATTGGTGGCTGACAAAATACTTTTTTCCCCCACTGTAACTCTTCTTAGACTTGCTTTCAATGACAATGACAGATCTATAACTCCAATTTATATATGAATTTGTTTGAGTCGCCCAAAAAGTTACATATTACAGCTTTAAGCACATTTTTACTACTGAAATTATTTAGGCTTGCCATAACAAAGGGTTTGAATACTTATTGACATTTCAGCATTTCATTTTTAATTAATTTGAAAAAAATTCTACAAACATAATTCCACTTTGACATTATGGGGTACAGTGAGGGAAAAAAGTATTTGATCCCCTGCTGATTTTGTACGTTTGCCCACTGACAAAGAAATTATCAGTCTATAATTTTAATGGTAGGTTTATTTGAACAGTGAGAGACAGAATAACAACAAAAAAATATATATTAATTGATTTGCATTTTAATGAGGGAAATAAGTATTTGACCCCTCTGCAAAACATGACCTAGTACTTGGTGGCAAATCCCTTGTTGGCAATCACAGAGGTCAGAAGTTTCTTGTAGTTGGCCACCAGGTTTGCACAAATCTCAATTTAAATTTAAATTGAGGCCGTAACACAACAAAATGTAGAAAAGGTTAATGGGTGTGAATGCTTTCCTAAGGCATATTATTTTTGTGAAAATTGTTCAAGCTCAGTAAATTTGGTTGGGAATCATTTATGGACAGCAATATTCAAACCTTGTCTCTGATTTTCAAGCTAGGACTGAGACTAGACCACTCAGGAACACTCAACACCTCTTGGAAAGCCATTCTGGTGTGTCTTTGGCATCCTGACAATCTCCCCAGTCCCTGCCGATGACAAGAATACCCATAACATGATGCTCCCACCACAATACTTGAAAACACATAGGGTTTCACTCTGTGCTGTGTTGTATTGGATTTGACCCAAACCTTTAGTTTTTAATTTAGGCCAAAAAGTTAACTTATTTGCCGTGTTGACTTGCAGTATTACTTAACAGCCTTGTTGCAAACAGAATGGATGATTTGGAGTGGATTTTTTAACACAGGCTTATTTGTCATAAAGGCCAGTAATATGGAGTGAATGCAATGTTGTTGATCCCTTTGTATTTTCAAGTATTGTTGTGGCAGTGTTATGGGTATGTTGTCACCACAGGGACTGGGGAGTTTTTTAGGATCAAAATAAATATGAAAAGAGCAAAGCCCAGGTAAAAAAGTTAGAGGAAAACCTAACTCAGTCTTCTGAAAACCCTGGGATAGGGTTTTATTTTTCCGCGGGATTACACAAATTGTAATGAAAAAGACACACCAGAATGGCTTTCCAAGAGGGGTTGAGTGTTCTTGAATAGTCCAGTCTCAATTCTGACTTAAATCTGCTTAGAAAATCAGAGGCAAGGTTTAAATATTGTTGTCCATCAATGATTTCCAACCAAATATACTGAGCTTGAGCAATTCTGACAAAAGAAAAAAGCCTCAATTTGTTGGGGCATGGACACTCTATAAGGTGTCGAAAGCGTTCCACAGGGATGCTGGCCCATGTTGACTCCAATGCTTCCCACAGTTGTGTCCAGTTGGCCGGATGTCCTTTGGGTGGTGGACCGTTCTTGATACACATGGGAAACTGTTGAGCGTGAAAAACTCTGCAGCGTTGCAGTTCTTGACACAAACCGGTGCGCTTGGCACCTACTACCATACCCCTCTCACATACACACATACACAATCCATGTCTTAATTGTCTCAAGGCTTAAAATCCTTCTTGAACCTGTCTCCTCCCCTTCATCTACACTGATTTTAAGTGGATTTAACAAGTTACATCTTTAAGGGATCATAGCTTTCACCTGGATTCACCTGGTCAGGGTACTGTATGTCATGGAAAGATCAGGTGTTCATAATACTTTGTACACTGTGTGTATTTTGCCCGAATCTTATTGAAAATGATTCACAGCTGTAATGGCTGCCAGAGGCGATTCCACCAAGTATTAACTCTGGAGTGTGAAGACATACGCAATCAAGACATCTTATATGTTTCATTTGTTTATTAATTTGGTAAATGTTCTAGAACTTTCTTTCACTTTGAAAATGTGGAGTAGGTTGTGTAGATCTGTAGGGGAATAAATATAATTGAATCCCCTTTTAGATGTAATTTTAAGGCAGCAAAATGTGAAGACTGCAATGGGTGTGTAGACTTTCACTAGGCACTGTATATGTTATTTGATATGTTATATTATTAATTTATTATTTTGCCTAGTTAGAGTTTTAGATTACACTGTAATGAAAAGCACTATATACAAATGAAATGTATAATTATTATTATTTATACGTGAGATATATTTTACTGATCAGTGTGGATTTGCTCATCTGAGGCATGGTAACTGTTTAGTCTGGATCTGTTATATCTGTATAGCCAACTCCTATGGCAGTTGTTGGCTAAACAGCAAAACAGATCTGGGCCCAGGCTATAACTTTAGGTAAATAAGGGGATTTATTGAGAGGTTCATATTACATAGCATTATGTTCTCTTAGATGAGGAAATATGCACTTAGTGGACTTTAGTACCGGGTCAGACCCCCCTTTGCATCCAGAACAGCCTGAACTCTTCGGAGCATGGAAACGTTGCTCAATTGGTATCAAGGGACCTAACGTGTGCCAGGAAAACATTCCCCACACCATTACACCACTGCCACAACCTGTACCATTGACACCAGGCAGGATGGGGCTATGGACTCATGCTGCTTGCGCCAAATCCTGACTCTGCCATCAGCATGACGCAACAGGAACCAGGATTCGTCATACCAGGCAATGTTTTTCCATTCCTCAATTGTCAAGTGTTGGTGATCGCATGCCCCACTGGAGCAGCTTCATCTTGTTTTTAGCTGATAGGAGTGGAACCTGGTGTGGTCGTCTGCTGCAATATCTCCACCATCACAAGAACCGACGAGTTGTGCGTTCCGAGATGCCTTTCTGCACACCACTGTTGTACTGTGCCGTTATTTGCCCGTTTGTGGCCTGCCTGTTACAGTGCCTTGCGTTTTCCCCCTTGGCGTTTTTCCTATTTTTTTGCATTACAACCTGTAATTTAAATGGATTTTTATTTGGATTTCATGTAATGGACAAATTGTTGAAGTGAAATGAAAAAAATTACTTGCTTCAAAAAATTCAAAAAAATGAATAACGGAAAAATGGTGCGTGCATATGTATTCACCCCCTTTGCTATGAAGCCCCTAAATAAGATCTGGTGCAACCAATTACCTTCAGAAGTCACATAATTAGTTAAATGAAGTCCACCTGTGTGCAATCTAAGTGTCACATGATCTCAGTATATATACACCTGTTCTGAAAGGCCCCAGAGTCTGCAACACCACTAAGCAAAGGGAACCACCAAGCAAGCGGCAGCATGAAGACCAAGGAGCTCTCCAAACAGGTCAGGGACAAAGTTGTGGAGAAGTACAGATCAGGGTTGGGTTATAAAAATATATCAGAATCTTTGAACATCCCACGGAGCACCATTAAATCCATTATTAAAAAATGGAAAGAATATGTCACCACAACAAACCTGCCAAGAGAGGGCCGCCCACCAAAACTCACGGACCGGGCAAGGAGGGCATTAATCAGAGAGGCAACAAAGAGACCAAAGATAACCCTGAAGGAGCTGCAAATCTCCACAGCGGAGATTGGAGTATCTGTCCATAGGACCACTTTAAGCTGTATGCTCCACAGAGCTGGGCTTTACAGAAGAGTGGCCAGAAAAAAGCCATTGCTTGAAGAAAGAAATAAGCAAACATGTTTGGTGTTTGCCAAAATGCATGTGGGAGACTCCCCAAACATATGGAAGAAGATACTCTTGTCAGATGAGACTAAAATGGAGCTTTCTGGCCATCAAGGAAAACGCTATGTCTGGCGCAAACCCAACACCTCTCATTACCCCGAGAATACCATCCCCACAGTGAAGCATGGTGGTGGCAGCATCATTCTGTGGGGATGTTTTTCATCGGCAGGGACTGGGGAACTGGTCAGAATTGAAGTAATGATGGATGGCGCTAAATACAGGGAAATTCTTGAGGGAAACCTGTTTCAGTCTTCCAGAGATTTGAGACTGGGACGGAGGTTCACCTTCCAGCAGGACAATGACCCTAAGCATATTGCTAAAGCAACACTCGAGTGGTTTAAGGAGAAACATTTAAATGTCTTGGAATGGCCTAGTCAAAGCCCAAACCTCAATCCAATTCAGAATCTGTGGTATGACTTAAAGATTGCTGTACACCAGCAGAACCCATCCAACTTGAAGGAGCTGGAGCAGTTTTGCCTTGAAGAATGGGCAAATATCCCAGTGGCTAGATGTGCCAAGCTTATAGAGACATACCCCAAGAGACTTGCAGCGGTAATTGCTGCAAAAGGTGGCTCTACAAAGTTTTGACTTTGGGGGGGTGAATAGTTATGCACGCTCAAGTTTTCTTTTTTTTGGTCTTATTTCTTGTTTGTTTCACCCCCCAAAATATTTTGCATCTTCAAGGTGGTAGGCATGTTGTGTAAATCAAATGTTACAAACCCCCAAAAAATCAATTTTAATTCCAGGTTGTAAGGCAACAAAATAGGAAAAATGCCAAGGGGGGTGAATACTTTCTCAAGCCACTGTAGCTTGCACGATTTTTGACTTTCTCCTTCGACCTCTCATCAACAAGCTGTTTTCGCCCACAGGACTGCCGCTGACTGGATGTTTTTTTGTTTGTCGCACCATTCTTGGTAAACCCTAGACACTGAAATATATTCTCAGTATTTTCCGTGGGAAACAGGAACCATGGGAGTGTTTGCTTATTGCATTGAGGAAGCTTGTGATGATAATATACATGACAGCCTATTTGTATTTATCGCAGTAATAAACAGTGAATGGATGGCTGCCTTACATTGCTAACACCACCATGCTATATAAATATAAGATACTGTACCTTCATCTAATAATCAAGGATGAATGTTGCTTGTCACTTGTCATTAGCTGTAGAAAATGTCTGCTTTAATGTACTGCATATGTTTAGTAATCTGCATAATTTACTATGAAAGTTCTAACAAATTAATATTTATCGATAATTTCAAATCATCCCTGTGGTTGTTGTTGTTTTGCAGGGTGCGACCAGTGGGCAGCACTAGTGAAGGAGACATAGACTTTGACAGGATGAAGCAGGTATGAATCTCATTTCAAAACTGTAATACATATTGGACGGATCAGTATGTCATTCTTCAATTGTTAATGGAATAAAAGTATTGTGAAAGAAGCAGAAAATGTAAAAGGTACTTTTTTTACCCCACAGGAAATCTTGGAGGAAGTTGTACGTGAATTGCAGAAGGTGAAAGATGAGATCATTAATGGTAGGTGATACAGAATGTTTATGCATTTTGTTGTTATTGAAACGGCCTGCCAGCATCAGTGAGCAATTTACCTGCAAACCGACTAAGGTCCTTCATATTCATATTCTATACACTTTCTGTAGTCCAATTCAGTTTTTCCGTTACAGCGAACAAAGGTATCCTAATTAAATATATATTAAAATTAAATATTATTATTAAAATATTATTAATTATGTCCTAAGATGATGCTAGGCATACAATTCACCTATTTACTTCTTCATAGTAAACCCCATTCCTTTTGAAATAGATGAAGGTTCAGTGATAATCCTGTCCTCCACTACCCATCCTCTACCCAACACACACACACACACGTGATTTTCTAAATTTTGTGTTCTCTTTCAGCCATTAGACAAGAAATTGGTCGAATCCATACATCATAATATCTGGACAGCGGGACGTGCTGGAAGTATGAAGGAGAAGAAGATGTGCTCGGAAGGAATGTTCTCTCAACGTTTCTGTGACGCTATGAAACAATGCTGTGACGCTGCAGAAAGGTTGAGCCAACATTGAGTCTGCTGTGCAGAACAGAGGGATGAAAGAAAAAGTCTGAGAATGAAAAGGAGAATGAGAGAGAGAGAAAGTAATGGTTAAATGAACAAAGGATGTACGGACGGAAGGATGGACGGACGCTTGCACCGTTTTCCGTTTTTTTCCTCTCCGTGCATTTACAGACTCAGTCCAGTTTGCAGTTCTCTGCTCTGTCTGTTCTAAGTCTTACAAAAGAAAATATTTTTGTTTTCTACATTTTTACCGTTTTATTATTTTAAAAAACTGTGATTCTATTATTATTCGTAATATTATATATAGAGACAGACAAAACTGTTGTTCTACATTGGCGGGTCCTGGAGGAAACTTGCACACCATTTACGTCAGCCTTTTATATTTTATATGATTTACTTAATCCTTGGGTGTTTGACAAGCACATATGGCACATACTGTGCTTTAGTCACCTGACCTCAGCAGTTTTTAAAAAGCTTTTTATCAGAAGACAACTGACTGAACCAGGGAGGGACTACCTGGACTTGTCCAATAAGAAACACTCATTTTTGTTGTCCGTTGCTAAAGGTTTTAATTTGGGGATCATTCACAAAAAACGTACCCAAAACTGTAAATTCACCACATAAGTTTTCCCAATATAGATACAATTATCCATAGGCTAACCCTACGAAACCCAGAGTAACTATACAGTATGCCTATTTGATTTGTTCCTGTGTTTCAACCATGCATGAATCTGATCTTTATTTTTTATTTTTATGGTGGTACGTTTACAATGGTGGTTTGTTTTTGTGAATATCCTCCTTGCTATTTAAGGTTGAACTTGAATTTGATATGTGAAAATAGAGCCAATTGCTCTTGCAAAAGTTATTTGTGATGATAGGAAAATGTTTATTTGAGGAAAATATTTGATTGAATATCAGTTGTGACATTATATTAACTTTGACCAAGTTCTGAATAAAATTTCAAAACTGAAAGTAAATTAATTTAAACAAAACAATAGACCTGTCTCCTGTCTACAGTATAGAGTGGTGTGTTTAATTTATCAATCGTTATGACAAAAAAAAACATTTTCCATCACCTGATGTTACAATAGAAAAAGACACTGAGGCCTAGATTCAATCAGATCAAGCGTTAACCGGCGATAGCCGGCACCCGCATAGCTGATGTTTTGGCGGTGTCGGAGGAACTGCATTGGAGCTGACAAATCGGTAAGCAGCTGCTGTTGATCATTGTCACAAAGCCACACTCATGTAAGAAGTTCAGAACTAGAAAGTGTAGGCTATATAGAAATAATGATGTAAAATTAAATCAAATAATGAGAATTTCTATCAACCTAATCAAGGTATCAATTATGTCTCAGTGTTCAAGCTTGTAAACAAGGCTGCATGGAATTTCTCTTAATGCGACTCTGTGCAGCCAATGGCAATGTCTGCTTTAGGTATAATGCCAGGAGCCGCTTGTGGATTTGACAGCTCTTACGCAGTTCCACCTCAAACACTGCCAAAGCAATCGCTATGCGGATGTCGGCTAAAGCGGATCTGATTGAATAGAGCCCTGAATGTACAACTAGTATTTACAGTGTAGGCAATACAAAACCTGACTGATATAGAAGTTATGTGATTTTATTATGAAAATAGTTAGTTCTCGTAAAGAAATATCAGTTACATACAGTGGGGGAAAAAAGTATTTAGTCAGCCACCAATTGTGCAAGTTCTCCCACTTAAAAAGATGAGAGAGGCCTGTAATTTTCATCATAGGTGATCAATGTGATTCACATCACATTGTAGGATTTTTAATGAATTTATTTGCAAATTATGGTGGAAAATAAGTATTTGGTAACATTTCTGGCTCTCACAGACCTGTAACTTCTTCTTTAAGAGGCTCCTCTGTCCTCCACTCGTTACCTGTATTAATGGCACCTGTTTGAACTTGTTATCAGTATAAAAGACACCTGTCCACATCCTCAAACAGTCACACTCCAAACTCCACTATGGCCAAGACCAAAGAGCTGTCAAAGGACACCAGAAACAAAATTGTAGACCTGCACCAGGCTGGGAAGACTGAATCTGCAATAGGTAAGCAGCTTGGTTTGAAGAAATCAACTGTGGGAGCAATTATTAGGAAATGGAAGACATACAAGACCACTGATAATCTCCCCTCGATCTGGGGCTCCACGCAAGATCTCACCCCGTGGGGTCAAAATGATCACAAGAACGGTGAGCAAAAATCCCAGAACCACACGGGGGGACCTAGTGAATGACCTGCAGAGAGCTGGGACCAAAGTAACAAAGCCTACCATCAGTAACACACTACGCCGCCAGGGACTCAAATCCTGCAGTGCCAGACGTGTCCCCCCTGCTTAAGCCAGTACATGTCCAGGCCCGTCTGAAGTTTGCTAGAGTGCATTTGGATGATCCAGAAGAGGATTGGGAGAATGTCATACCGTCAGATGAAACCAAAATAGAACTTTTTGGTAAAAACTCAACTCGTCGTGTTTGGAGGACAAAGAATGCTGAGTTGCATCCAAAGAACACCATACCTACTGTGAAGCATGGGGGTGGAAACATCATGCTTTGGGGCTGTTTTTCTTCAAAGGGATCAGGACGACTGATCCGTGTAAAGGAAAGAATGAATGGGGCCATGTATCGTGAGATTTTGAGTGAAAACCTCCTTCCATCAGCAAGGGCATTGAAGATGAAATGTGGCTGGGTCTTTCAGCATGACAATGATCCCAAACACACCGCCCGGGCAACGAAGGAGTGGCTTCGTAAGAAGCATTTCAAGGTCCTGGAGTGGCCTAGCCAGTCTCCAGATCTCAACCCCATAGAAAATCTTTGGAGGGAGTTGAAAGTCTGTGTTGCCCAGCGACAGCCCCAAAACATCACTGCTCTAGAGGAGATCTGCATGGAGGAATGGGCCAAAATACCAGCAACAGTGTGTGAAAACCTTGTGAAGACTTACAGAAAACGTTTGACCTGTGTCATTGCCAACAAAGGGTATATAACAAAGTATTGAGAAACTTTTGTTATTGACCAAATACTTATTTTCCACCATAATTTGCAAATAAATTCATTAAAAATCCTACAATGTGATTTTCTGGATTTATTTTCTCATTTTGTCTGTCATAGTTGACGTTTACCTATGATGAAAATTACAGGCCTCTCTCATCTTTTTAAGTGGGAGAACTTGCACAATTGGTGGCTGACTAAATACTTTTTTTCCCCACTGTAGTTCTGGCATTACACATGTATATGCACAAACAGAATCATCTCACCTTTAATATTTATTTGTAATTAAATTGCTAAATTAAACTTATGTTAAACATTGTTAGAAATATGTAATATTTCTCTTCTTGAATGAAAAAACTATTCTGTGGGGAGCAGCAAACCAGAGTTTCACTGAAGAAACAGCTCTTACTGCAAGGTAAGTTTCAATGCTCATTTAATCTCTGCACTGTACTGCACGCTCATGGTAAATAAGCAACAATACAATAGATTGAAATAGTTAGCGTGTTATCCATTGTATTGAATTGAATGGCTGGGGTCTTATTTTTCATTTCCTCTTCCTATCTAACTGCTAGGGCCAGCTGATTAGCTATTGCTTGTTACAACCATCTGAAACTTCACCACAATATGGACCTTTTCTTCTCAAATTATTGGTCATAACAAGTCATCAGCCAATCAGAGTTGAATGGTTCTGACTCTTATTTTGCTCTTGTGCCCATGGATTTCGGTGGACAGTCTATAACTTCATTTGTGCTTCTCAAACCAGAGTTGAGCTCCTTTGACCTGTCTGAAACTGATGTTTCAGTATTACAATCAGTAGCACTGGATGTTGGGGGCACATGTTTATTTGTGCCACCTACTCCTGTTTGACGAGCTCATATTCCCGCTTGATCCTGGCATAGGGACTTAAGCTGTCGTCAAAGACAAAGTCCCACAACATCTGGGTCCAGGAAGTGTGCTGTGGTAGGGAGTCATAGAACTCTGCTGCTATCATCTTCACCTGCCACAGATAGCAGTTAGTTAGAGGGTGCTCTGTCGGCATAAGACTTTTCTGACTCACTGCAACCTGTTATTTCATTATTTGATGTTGATAATGACATATTCCTAGGTAACATAACAGCAAATATCACTAGGGCTAAGGAGAATACTGTGCACAAAATTCTTTCCAATAACTGACAAAACTAATTGAGGTACACACATTTTCTGAAGAGAAAAGAAAAACACCCACGACAGTTGACTTTGGAGTTCATGTTTGTAGAGGTTAAGTGTCAAATGATCATATTTGTCATTCTCGGGCGGATACACCTATAGTTAATGAGTTACAAATTCAGGCCAGTCTTTCAATCAATATTTGCAGTTCAAATGGCTTTCGTCTGATATCTGATGCGTCTCCCACTGGTGACATTTAGAGCATTATCTTTCAGACAGACATCTGCAACCAGCAATCCTTTCCCTGAGCCACAACTAATCAAGTAGGCCACATATACAGTGCCTAAAGAAAGTATTCATACCGCTTGACTTCTTCCACATTTTGTTGTTACAGCCTGAATTCAAAATGGATCAAATTGATTTTTCTCTCTCACCCACTTCAATTTGCTTACCGCCCTAATAGATCCACAGACGATGCAATCGCCATCACACTGCACACTGCCCTATCCCATCTGGACAAGAGGAATACCTATGTAAGAATGATGTTCATTGACTATAGCTCGCCATTCAACACCATAGTACCATCCAAGCTCATCATTAAGCTCGAGACCCTGGGTCTGAACCCCGCCCTGTGCAACTGGGTCCTGGACTTTCTGACGGGCCGCCCCCAGGTGGTGAAGGTAGGAAACAACACCTCCACTTCGCTGATCCTCAACACTAGGGCCCCAAAAGGGTATGTGCTCAGCCCACTCCTGTACTCCCTGTTCACCCATGACTGCGTGGCCAAGCACGCCTCCAACTCAATCATCAAGTTTGCAGACGACACAACAGCAGTAGGCCTGATTACCAACAATGATGATACAGCCTACAGGGAGGAGGTGAGGGTCCTGGCGGAGTGGTGCAAGGAAAATAACCTCCCTCAACGTCAACAAAATGAAGGAGCTGATCGTGGGCTTCAGGAGACAGCAGAGGGAGCACGCCCCCTTCCACATTGACGGGACTGCAGTGGAGAAGGTGAAAAGCTTCAAGTTCCTCGCCGTACACATCACTGACAATCTGAAATTGTCCACCTACACAGACAGTGTGGTGAAGAAGTCACAACAACGCGTCTTCAACCTCAGGAGGCTGAAGAAATTCATCTTGGCCCCTAAGACCCTCACAAACTTTAACAGATGCACCATTGAGAGCATCCTGTTGGACTGTATCACCGCCTTGTACGGCTAGTGCACCGCCCGCAACCGCAGGGCTCTCCAGAGGGTGGTGCGATCTGACCAACGCATCACCGGGGGCACACTGCCTGCCCTCCAGGACACCTACAGCACCCGATGTTACAGGAAGGCCAAAAAGATCATCAAGGACATCAACCACCCGAGCCACTGCCTGTTCACCCCGCTATCATCCAGAAGACGAAGTCAGTACAGGTGCATCAAAGCTGGGACTGAGAGACTGAAAGACAGCTTCTATCTCAAGGCCATCAGACTGTTAAATAGCCATCACTAGCACATTAGAGGCTGCTGCCTATAGACATAGACTAGAAATCACTGGCCACTTTAAGAAATGGAACACTAGTCACTTTAATAATGTTTACATATCTTGCATTACTCATTTCATATACTGTATTCTATAATATTCTACTGCATCTTAGTCCATGCCGCTCTGTCATTGTTCATCCATATATGTACAGTACCAGTCAAATGTTTGGACACATCTACTCATTCAAGGGTTTTTCTTAATTTCTACTATTTTCTACATTGTAGAATAGTAGTGAAGACATCACAACAATGAAATAACACATATGGAATCATGTAGTAACCAAAAAAAATTTCAACAAATCAAAATATATTTTATATTTGAGTTTCTTCAAAGAAGCCACCCTTTGGCTTGATGACAGCTTTCCACACTCTTGGCATTCTCTCAACCAGCTTCATAAGGTAGTCACCTGGAATGCATTTCAATTGGCAGGTTTGCCTTCTTAAAAGTTAATTTGTGGAATTTCTTTCATTCTTAATGTGTTTGAGCCAATCAGTTGTGACAAGGTAGGGGTGGTATACAGAAGAAAGCCCTATTTGGTAAAATACCAAGTCCATATTATGGCAAGAACAGCTCAAATAAACAAAGAGAAACGACAGTCCATTATTACTTTAAGACATGAAGGTCAATCAATACAGAACATTTCAAGAACTTTGAAAGTTTCTTCAAGTGCAGTCGCAAAAACCATCAAGCGCTATGATGAAACTGGCTTTCATGAGGACCGCCACAGGAAAGGAAGACCCAGAGTTACCTCTGCTGCAGAGGATAAGTTCATTAGAGTTACCAGCCTCAGAAATTGCAGCCCAAATAAATGCATCACAGAGTTCAAGCAACAGACACATCTCAACATCAACTGTTCAGAGGGGACTGCGTGAATCAGGCCTTCACGGTCGAATTGCTGCAAAGAAACCACTACTAAAGGACACCAATAATAAGAAGAGACTTGTTTGGGCCAAGAAACAATGGCCTCCACAATCACCTGACCTCTAACCAATTGAGATGGTTTGGGATGAGTTGAACTTCAGAGTGAAGGAAAAGCAGCCAACAAGTGCTCAGCATATGTGGGAACTCCTTCAAGAATGTTGGAAAAGCATTCCAGGTGAAGCTGGTTGAGATAATGCCAAGAGTGTGTAAAGCTGTCATTAGACCGGTGGAAATGTGTCCTTTGGTCTGGAGTCCAAATTGGAGATTTTTGGTTCCAACCGCCGTGTCTTTGTGAGACGCGATGTGGGTGAACGGACGATCTCTGCATGTGTATTTCCCACCGTAAAGCATGGAGGAGGAGGTGTTATGGTGTAGAGGTGCTTTGCTGATGACACTGTCTGTGATTTCTTTAGAATTCAAGGCACACTTAACCAGCATGGCTACCTCAGCATTCTGCAGCGATACGCCAACGCATCTGGTTTGGGCTTAGTGGGACTATCATTTGTTTTTCAACAGGACAATGACCCAACACACCTCCAGGCTGTGTAAGGGCTATTTTACCAAGAAGGAGAGTGATGGAGTGCTGCATCAGATGACCTGGCCTCCACAATCCCCCGACCTCAACCTAATTGAGATGGTTTGGAATGAGTCGGACGGCAGAGTGAAGGAAAAGCAGCCAACAAGTGCTCAGCATATGTGAGAACTCCTTCAAGATTGTTGGAAAAGCATTCCAGGTGAAGATGGTTGAGAGAATGCCAAGAGTGTGCAAGGCTGTCATCAAGGTAAAGGGTGGCTATTTGAAGAATCTCAAATATAAAATATATTTTGATTTGTTTAACACTTGTTTGTTCACTACATGATTCCATACAGTGCCTTGCAAAAGTATTCATCCCCCTTGGCGTTTTTCCTATTTTGTTGCATTACAACCTGTAATTTAAATGGATTTTTATTTGGATTTCATGTAATGGATATACACAAAACAGTCCAAATTGTTGAAGTGAAATGAAAACTTGTTTCAAAAAATTCTAAAAAATAAATAACGGAAAGTGGTGCGTGCAAGATCTCACCTCGTGGAGTTGCAATGATCATGAGAATGGTGAGGAATCAGCCCAGAACTACACGGGGGGATCTTGTCAATGATCTCAAGGCAGCTGGGACCATAGTCACCAAGAAAACAATTGGTAACACACTACGCCGTGAAGGACTGAAATCCTGCAGCACCCGCAAGGTCCCCCTGCTCAAGAAAGCACATATACAGGCCCGTCTGAAGTTTGCCAATGAACATCTGAATGATTCAGAGGAGAACTGGGTGAAAGTGTTGTGGTCAGATGAGACAAAATTCGAGCTCTTTGCCATCAACTCAACTCGCCGTGTTTGGAGGAGGAGGAATGCTGCCTATGACCCCAAGAACACCATCCCCACCGTCAAACATGGAGGTGGAAACATTATGCTTTGGGGGTGTTTTTCTGCTAAGGGGACAGGACAACTTCACCGCATCAAAGGGACGATGGACGGGGCCACGTACTGTCAAATCTTGGGTGAGAACCTCCTTCCCTCAGCCAGGGCATTGAAAATGGGTCGTGGATGGGTATTCCAGCATGACAATGACCCAAAACACACGGCCAAGCAACAAAGGAGTGGCTCAAGAAGAAGCACATTAAGGTCCTGGAGTGGCCTAGCCAGTCTCCAAACCTTAATCCCATAGAAAATCTGTGGAGGGAGCTGAAGGTTCGAGTTACCAAACGTCAGCCTCGAAACCTTAATGACTTGGAGAAGATCTGCAAAGAGGCGTGGAACAAATCCCTCCTGAGATGTGTGCAAACCTGGTGGCCAACTACAAGAAACGTCTGACCTCTGTGATTGCCAGGGTTTTGCCACCAAGTACTAAGTCATGTTTTGCAGAGGTGTCAAATACTTATTTCCCTCATTAAAATGCAAATCAATTAATAAAAAATTTTACATGCGTTTTTCTGGATTTTTTTTGTTGTTATTCTGTCTCTCACTGTTCAAATAAACCTACCATAAAAATTATAGACTGATCATTTCTTTGTCAGTGGGCAAACGTACAAAATCAGCAGGGGATCAAATACTTTTTTCCCTCACTGTATATTATGCTCTCCCATCAAGGGGTTCTGTAGGATCAACCCTGCCAGCAGGCAGGCTCAGAATCTTGAGGGGGTGGTGCTGCTCTAGTAGGTCTCTGACCGCATTTATCTTTCTCTTTTGGCTGCATATAGGCAACTTACAGCAGGCCCATAAAACAGATAGGGACTTCTCTTTGGTGTAAGGGTCGCTCAGGTGGGTGTCTAGGGTATAGGGTGGGGACCGTTCCATCATGATAGGACAAAACAAAAATAAATTAGATGTATACTTTATTTTAAAATGTATATCCCTCATCTGCACAAAATTTAAAGCTCTCTCTCACAACCCCTGCTCACAGACACACATTGGTTCTGGGATATGCAACCATTTCCTTTCTCACTCACTTAACGCCACACTTTTCCAAACAAAAAAACACACCACACCTTCCATCACAATACATCCACACATACCCACATACTGTGCCTTCTATGTCTTCTGTTTGCTGTGTTTTTATCGCCATCATGTTGATTGAGTACTTGTGTGTTCCAATTAGTTATATTTGATTATGTATCATTTTTTTGTTATCCTTTCTTCTAATTCCATCTTATCCATTTATAAAATACTATAAATGGGAAATGGAATACTAATTTTTTACATCATTCCCTGTCTTGAAAGGTACAGTGTAGTTGTACTATATTTTATTCAACAATTGTTTTACTTTTATCACGTTTCAGGAGAAGACCCAGATGCAGACAGTGTCGAAGTAACAAAAGTGTATTACAAAAACAGTAGACAATGGGCTGTGAGACATGGGTTTGATCCTAGACGCATGAAAAGTGGGATGTATACGGAGGGTATGGGGAAACAGAAGATGAACAGCAGAGGGGCTAATGATCTTGGATATGGGGAAAGGGCCGATAAACCGGGGGGAAAGTTTGTGGGACTCCACCCGGAGGGGTAGATCTCGGGTGGACAGCCATACCTTCTGCCTGAGACGATGCCGGGGTCCGGTGGCAGTCCGCTTGACGTCGATACCTGGAGGTGGTCTTGAGAAGAGCCGACCGGGCTCTCCTCCAGGTACGATGATAGCGGCGGACAAACATCTGGGCCGAGGGTATGCCGACCTCTTCCTTTTGCTCCGGGAAGAGCGGGGGCTGATAACCCAGGGAACACTCAAAGGGTGAAAGACCCGTGGTAGAGCAGGGAAGGGTTTTGCGGGCGTATTCAGCCCACACTAGTTTCTGGCTCCAGGTGGTGGGATTGGCGGAGACCAGGCAGCGCAGAGTCGTCTCCAGGTCTTGGTTGGCTCACTCCGATTGGCCGTTGGACTGAGGGTGGAAACCGGAGGACAGGCTGGCCGACGACCCAATGAGTGTGCAGAATGCCTTCCAGAACCAGGACGAGAACTGAGGACCCCGGTCAGAGACCATGTCCACTGGGAGTCCATGGATACGGAAGACGTGCTGCACCATGAGCTGGGCCGTCTCTTTGGCGGAGGGTAGCTTGAGGAGAGGAATGAAGTGGGCGGCTATGGAAAACCGGTCCACAACTGTCAGGATGGCGGTGTTGCCATCAGACGGGGGAAGACCCATGACAGAGTCCAGGGATATGTGAGACCAGGGACGGTGAGGAACAGGCAGAGGTTGGAGGAGACCAGTCAGAGCTTGCCAAGGAGTTTTGTTCTGCGCACAGACCATGCAGGCGGCGACGAACGCGGAGAACCATGGTAGGCCACCAAAAGCGTTGTCGCACAAAGGCCAGGGTCCGACGGGAGTCCGGGTGGCAGGCAAGCTCCAGAACCGAGGAGCGGACATCGTCAGGAACCAACATCCGGTAAACAGAAATTTGCATCCTGTAGCACTAACTCCAAAAAGTTTTGGGACACTGTAAAGTCCATGGAGAATAAGATTACCTCCTCCCAGCTACCCACTGCACTGAGGCTAGGAAACATTGTCACCACCGATAAATCTACGGTAATCGAGAATTTCAATAAGCATTTTGCTACGGCTGGCCATGCTTTCCACCTGGCTACCCCTACCCCGGCCACCAGCTCTGCACCCTCCACTGCAACTTGCCATGCCCCCCCTATATCCATCCTGCCCTGCCTTTCGAAAGTATTTGAAAGCCAAGTTAACAAACAGATCACCGACCATTTCGAATCCCACCGTACCTTCTCCGCTATGCAATCTGGTTTCCGAGCTGGTCATGGGTGCACCTCAGCCACGCTCAAGGTCCTAAACGATATAATAACCGCGATCGATAAAAGACAGTACTGTGCAGCCGTCTTCATCGACCTGGCCAAGGCTTTTGACTCTGTCAATCACCGCATTCTTATTGGCAGACTAAATAGCCTTGGTTTCTCAAATGACTGCCTCGCCTGGTTCACCAACTACTTCTCAGATGGAGTTCAATGTGTCAAATCGGAGGGCCTGTTGTCTGGACCTCTGGCAGTCTCTATGGGGGTGCCACAGGGTTCAATTCTCGGGCCAACTCTATTCTCTGTGTATATCAATGATGTCGCTCTTGCTGCTGGTGACTCTCAGATCCACCTCTATGCAGACGACACCATTTTGTATACATCTGGCCCTTCATTGGACACTGTGTTAACAAACCTCCAAACGAGCTTCAATGCCATACAACACTCCTTCCGTGGCCTCCAACTGCTCTTAAACGCTAGTAAACTAAATGCATGCTCTTCAATCGAACGCTGCTTGCACCCGCCCGCCCGACTAGAATCACTACTCACGGCAGGTCTGACTTAGAATATGTGGACAACTACAAATACCTAGGTGTCTGGTTAGACCGTAAATTCTCCTTCCAGACTCACATTAAGCATCTCCAATCCAAAGTTAAATCTAGAATCGGCTTCCTATTTCGCAACAAAGCCTCCTTCATTCATGCTGCTAAACATGCCCTCGTAAAACTGACTATCCTATCGATCCTTGACTTCGGCGATGTCATTTACAAAATAGCTTCCAACACTCTACTCAGCAAATTGGATGTAGTCTATCACAGTGCCATCCGTTTTGTCACCAAAGCCCCATATACTACATTTACATTTTACATTTTAGTCATTTAGCTGACGCTCTTATCCAGAGCGACTTACAGGAGCAATTAGGGTTAAGTGCCTTGCTTAAGGGCACATCGACAGATTTTTCACCTAGTCGGCTCGGGGATTAGAACCAGTGACCTTTCGGTTACTGGCACAACGCTCTTACCCACTAAGCCCCATATACTACCCACCATTGTGACCTGTACGCTCTCGTTGGCTGGCCCTCACTACATATTCGTCGCCAAACCCACTGGCTCCGTGTCATCTATAAATCACTTCTAGGCAAATCCCCGCCTTATCTTAGATCATTGGTCACCATAGCAACACCCACCCGCAGTATGCGTTCCAGCAGGTATATCTCACTGGTCATCCCCAAAGCAAACACCTCCTTTGGCCGCCATTCCTTCCAGTTCTCTGCTGCAAATGACTGGAACGAACTGCAAAAATCTCTGAAGCTGGAGACACTTATCTCCCTCACTAACTTTAAGCATCAGTTGTCAGAGCAGCTTACCGATCACTGCACCTGTACACAGCCCATCTGTAATTAGCCCACCCAACTACCTCATCCCCATATTGTTATTTACATTGTTATTTATTTTGCTCATTTGCACCCCGGTATCTCTATTTGCACATAATCTTCTGCACATCTATCACTCCAGTGTTAATACTAAATTGTAATTATTTCGCACAATGGCCTATTTATTGCCTTACCTCCATAACTTACTACATTTGCACACACTGTATATAGATTTTCTATTGTGTTACTGTACGTTTTGTTTATTCCATATGTAACTCTGTGTTGTTGTTGTTTTTATCGCACTGCTTTGCTTTATCTTGGCCAGGTCGCAGTTGTAAATGAGAACTTGTTCTCAACTGGCTTACCTGGTTAAATAAAGGTTAAATAAAAAATAAATAAAAAGGTGATCATATAAAAACAAATAACTAATAATTTAGGATATTAAGCAACCTATCATGCTTTTGCCTTTTCTTTCACGCCAGAGGAACGATAAAGGTGATGGCCCTTTAAATATATGAATCAATGCAAAAAATGCGTTCAAGTTAGATTAATTCAAGGATGAGCTTGAGAAAAATGTTGATTGCTATGATTGTAGACCAAGTTAGACGCTACAATAAAAGTATGCTTTGGCTTACGTCAACATAAAGTATTACCATAATGTGGCCATTACTGCTGTTGTATGATAGAGCATAGCACCTGCATTCTGGATTGATCTAATAGGGAGCTCCCCTCATAGAAATATAATTATTAATTATTTGATTAATTCTATTTTTATGGCTCCCATGAGGGTCTGACCCTGTGACATACTAAATGTCTGGTGACTGTCATGCTATCCTTTGTATCTGTGTTTGCCATTGGGGAAGGTGTCTTGTTACCTAGCAAAGCCAATGGGCTTTGTCAGCTGCACCTGTTATCATCATTTTGCCCATTGTTCTACAAGTCCTAAAGACAAACAGGGAACGGTTTACATATGAAAGGGAGGACTCCACCCTCTGTTTGTCAGCCATTGAACTTCAATTATTTAGAATAATCTATTTAGGGTCTTAAGAGAGAGATTCACTGTAAGCTTTGATTTTTCAAGGATAATGACAATACTGACAATGTGCTTGTCATCATCACCCACCTCTCTATTGTGTAAGCTGTTTTTACTTCTCAAGATAAGATTAAAATAGGAAAACATAAGGAGCTAAAAGTAGGACGTGTTTTTGTATTGTATTACACAATCCCGTGGAATGCAAATAGGCGGTTTTGGCTTGCTGAAAAATATTCCCTCAAGTTTAAGCATTGGCAAATAGCCTATACTGTATCACTACTCATGGTGTGATTGTGATAATGTACAGGACGTCAAGTCCTTTTGTTCACCTGACCTAGAATACCTCACAATCAAATGCCAACCGTATTACCTCCCAAGATAATTCTCTTTGGTTATAGTCACAGCCGTGTACAGTGTATTCCCCCTCAAGCTGATACCATGACACCCCTCAAGAATCTACACTGGACTTTGTGCAAACTGGAAACCACATATCCTGAGGCCGCATGTATTGTAGCTGGGGACTTTGACAAAGGACATTTTAGGAAAAGGCTACCGAAGTTATATCAACACATTGCCTGTGGTACTCGCGCTTCAAAAACTCTCGACCACTGTTACTCTCCCTTCCAGGATGGCTACACGGCCATCCCCCGCCCTCCCTTCGGCAAATCAGATCATGACTCCATTCTGCTCCTCCCTTCCTATAGGCAGAAACTCAAACAGGAAGTACCCGTGCTAAGGTCTATTCAACGCTGGTCTGACCAATCGGAATCCATCTATGTTCCGGGTTGTCTCTGAGAATAACACTGACGTATACACTGACACAGTGACAAAGTTCATCAGCAAGTGTATAGGGGATGTTGTTCCCACTGTGACTATTAAAACCTACCCACACCAAAAACAGTGGATAGATGGCAGCATTCGCGCAAAACTGAAAGTGCAAAATGTCAGTACAGAGACAAAGTGGAGTCGCAATTCAACGGCTCCGACACGAGACGTATGTGGCAGGGACTCCAGACAATCACAGATTACAAAGGGAAAACCAGCCACATCGCAGACACCGACGTCTTGCTCCCGGACAAGCTAAACACCTTCTTCACCCGCTTTGAGGATAACACAGTGCCACTGGCGCGGCCCGCTCCCGAGGACTGTGGGCTGTCGTTCTCCATGGCCAACGTGAGTAAGACATTTAAGCATGTTAACCCTCACAAGGCTGCCGGCCCAGACGGCAACCCTAGCCGCATCCTAAGAGCATGCGCAGAATAGCTGGCTGGAGTGTTTACAGACATATTCAATCTCTCCCTAACCCAGCCTGCTGTCCCCACATGCTTTAAGATGTACACCATTGTTCCTGTACCCAAGAAAGCAAAGGTAACTGAACTAAATGACTATCGCCCCGTAGCACTCACTTCTGTCATCATTAAGTGCTTTCAGAGGCTAGTTAAGGATCATATCACCTCCACCTTACCTGACACCCTAGACCCACTTCAATTTGCATACCGTCCCAATAGAGCCACAGACGATGCAATCGCCATTGCACTGCACACTGCCCTATCCCATCTGGACAAGAGGAGTACCTATGTAAGAATGCTGTTCATTGACTACAGCTCAGCCTTCAACACCATAGTACCCTCCAAGCTCATCATTAAGCTCAGGGCCCTGGGTCTGAACCCCGCCCTGTGCAACTGAGTCCTGGACTTCCTGACGGGCCGCCCACAGGTATTGAAGGTAGGAAACAACACCTCCACCATGCTGATCCTCAACACAGGGTCCCCACAAGGGTACATGTATATTTTTTTTTTCACCTTTATTTAACCAGGTAAGCCAGTTGAGAACAAGTTCTCATTTACAACTGCGACCTGGCCAAGATAAAGCAAAGCAGTGCGATAAAAACAACAACACAGAGTTACATATGGGGTAAAACAAAACATAAAATCAAAAATACAACATAAAATATATATACAGTGTGTGCAAATGTAGCAAGTTAGGTAAGGCAATAAATAGGCTATAGTGCAAAATAATTACAATTAGTATTAACACTGGAATGATAGATGTGCAAGAGATGATGTGCAAATAGAGATACTGGGGTGCAAATGAGCAAAATTAAATAACAATATGGGGATGAGGTAGTTGAGTGGGCTAATTTCAGATGGGCTGTGTACAGGTGCAGTGATTGGTAAGGTGCTCTGACAACTGATTCTTAAAGTTAGTGAGGGAGATGAGAGTCTCCAGCTTCAGAGATTTTTGCAACTCCAGTTCCAGTCATTGGCAGCAGAGAACTGGAAGGAATGGCGGCCAAAGGAGGTGTTGGCTTTGGGGATGACCAGTGAGATATACCTGCTGGAGCGCATACTACGGGTGGGTGTTGCTATGGTGACCAATGAGCTAAGATAAGGCGGGGATTTGCCTAGCAGTGATTTATAGATGGCCTGGAGCCAGTGGGTTTGGCGACGAATATGTAGTGAGGACCAGCCAACAAGAGTGTACAGGTCACAGTGGTGGGTAGTATATGGGGCTTTGGTGACAAAACGGATGGCACTGTGATAGACTACATCCAATTTGCTGAGTAGAGTGTTGGAGGCTATTTTGTAAATGACATCGCCGAAGTCAAGGATCGGTAGGATAGTCAGTTTTACGAGGGCATGTTTGGCAGCATGAGTGAAGGAGGCTTTGTTGTGAAATAGGAAACCGATTCTTGATGTAACTTTGGATTGGAGATTCTTAATGTGAGTCTGGAAGGAGAGTTTACAGTCTAACCAGACACCTAGGTATTTGTAGTTGTCCACATAATCTAGGTCAGACCCGTCGAGAGTAGTGATTCTAGTCGGGCGGGCGGGTGCAAACAGCGTTCGATTGAAGAGCATGCATTTAGTTTTACTAGTGTTTAAGAGCAGTTGGAGGCTACTGAAGGAGTGTTGTATGGCATTGAAGCTCGTTTGGAGGTTTGTTAACACAGTGTCCAATGAAGGGACAGATGTATACAAAATGGTGTCGTCTGCGTAGAGGTGGATCTGAGAGTCACCAGCAGCAAGAGCGACATCATTGATATACACGGAGAAAAGAGTCGGCCCAAGAATTGAACCCTGTGGCACCCCCATAGAGACTGCCATAAGTCCAGACAACAGGCCCTCCGATTTGACACATTGAACTCTATCTGAGAAGTAGTTGGTGAACCAGGCGAGGCAGTCATTTGAGAAACCAAGGCTATTTAGTCTGCCAATAACAATGCGGTGGTTGACAGAGTCGAAAGCCTTGGCCAGGTCGATGAAGACGGCTACACAGTACTGTCTATTATCGATCGCGGTTATAATATCGGTTAGGACCTTGAGCGTGGCTGAGGTGCACCCATGACCAGCTCGGAAACCGGATTGCATAGCGGAGAAGGTACGGTGGGATTCGAAATGTTCGGTGATCTTGTTTGTTAACTTGGCTTTCAAAAACTTTCGAAAGGCAGGGCAGGATGGATACATGCTCAGCCCCCTCCTATACTCCCTGTTCACCCATGACTGTGTGGCCACGCACGCCTCCAACTCAATCATCAAGTTTGCAGACGACACAAAAGCAGTAGGCCTGATTACTAACAATGATGAGACAGCCTACAGGGAGGAGGTGAGGGTCCTGGCGGAGTGGTGCCAGGAAAATAACCTCTCCCTCAACGTCAACTAAATGAAGGAGCTGATCGTGGGCTTCAGGAGACAGCAGAGGGAGCACGCCCCCTTCCACATTGACGGGACTGCAGTGGAGAAGGTGAAAAGCTTCAAGTTCCTCGCCGTACACATCACTGACAATCTGAAATTGTCCACCTACACAGACAGTGTGGTGAAGAAGCCGCAACAACGCGTCGTCAAACTCAGGAAGCTGAAGAAATGTGTCTTGGCCCCTAAGACCCTCACAAACTTTAACAGATGCACCATTGAGAGCATCCTGTCAGGCTGTATCACCACCTGGTACGGCTACTGCACCGCCCGCAACCGCAGTGCTCTCCACAGGGTGGTGCGGTCTGACCAACGCATCACCGGGGGCACACTGCCTGCCCTCCAGGACACCTACAGCACCCGATGTCACAGGAAGGCCAAAAAGATCATCAAGGACATCAACCACCCGAGCCACGGCCTGTTCACCACGCTATCATCCAGAAGGCGAGGTCAGTACAGGTGCATCAAAGCTGGGACCGAGAGACTGAAAGACAGCTTCTATCTCAAGGCCATCAGACTGTTAAATAGCCATCACTAGCCGGCTTCCACTCAGTACCCTGTCCTGAACTTAGTCACTGTCACTAGCCGGCTACCACCCTGCTCCTTAGAGGCTGCTGCCCTATGTACATAGACATGGAATCACTGGTCACTTTAATAGTTGAACACTGGTCACTTTAATAATATTTACATACTGTTTTACTCATTTCATATGTATATACAGTATTCTACTGTATTCTAGTCAAATACACTCCGACATTGCTTGTCCTAATAATTCCATTATTTTACTTTGAGATTTGTGTGTATTGTTGTAAATTGTTAGATACTATGGCACTGTTGGAGCAGGGAACACAAGCATTTCGCTACACCTGCAATAACATCTGCTAAATATGTGTCTGTGACCAATGAAATTAGATTTTGATTTGAATTGTGCAACATGGTGAATGAGTTTGGCTAACCCTTGATCATGATTCTCAGTTCTATTACGTTACACATAAAAGTAATTGGATGAAGGCATCTTCTGTACAGAGGGGTTTTGTTAAAGGGAATTTCACCCTGGTTCTGCCATGACATATAGTCATTACTATATTAACAACATTACATTTTTGTCATAAACATCACAATTATCCAAACCACAAGCTAGAACTAGCATATTTTAATTTCACTGGTAGAATCGGGATGTTTCGACTTCCTGTGTGTTCGTCTGCTCATAGTGAACCACAAAGTCCGGCAATCAAGGCGAATGCGAATACCGCCCACTAAGGTAGTTGGGGCGTGCCCACAAACATGGATGATGGCATTATGTACTTCGAATGAACAGCACACAACAATCTCAGAACTTCTGCAGGCAATTTGTATTTGTATTTTTTTACAATGTTTGTTTTTCACAAACGTTTGTCATCATGCCTGTGTGGTGTTCTGTGCATGGCTGTGCTAATTACAAACAAGCGCAAAAATATGTTACCTTTCACCATTCTACCTACCAGAGATTTACCCCGATGCTGCCAATGGCTTGCGGCTATCAAGAATGATGCGCCTTACGGTGACCAAAGATTATCAGAGTGATTTGATTTTTTCAAGGCCTACCTTCAAACTCAATGCCTCTTTGCTTGACATCATGGGAAAATCAAAAGAAATCAGCCAAGACCTCAGAAAAATAATTGTAGACCTCCACAAGTCTGGTTCATCCTTGGGAGCAATTTCCAAACGCCTGAAGGTACCACGTTCATCTGTACAAATAATAGTACGCAAGTATAAACACCATGGGACCACGCAGCTGTCATACCGCTCAGGAAAGAGACGCGTTCTGTCTCCTAGAGATGAATGGTGCGAAAAGTGCAAATCAATCCCAGAACAACAGCAAAGAACCTTTTGAAGATGCTGGAGGAAACAGGTACAAAAGTATCTATATCCACAGTAAAACAAGTCCTATATCAACATAACCTGAAAGGCCGCTCAGCAAGGAAGAAGCCACTGATCCCAAACTGCCATAAAAAAGCCAGACTACGGTTTGCAACTGCACATGGGGAAAAATATCGTACTTTTTGGAGAAATGTCCTCTGGTCTGATGAAACAAAAATAGAACTGTTTGGCCATAATGACCATCGTTATGTTTGGAGGAAAAAGGGGGGACTTGCAAGCCGAAGAACATCATCCCAAGCGTGAAGCACAGGGGTGGCAGCATCATGCTGTGGGGGTGCTTTGCTGCAGGAGGGACTGGTGCACTTCACAAAATAGATGGCGTCATTAGGAAGGAAAATTATGTGGATATATTGAAGCAACATCTCAAGACATCAGTCAGGAAGTTAAAGCTTGGTCGCAAATGGGTCTTCCAAATGGACAATGACCCCAAGCATACTTCCAAAGTTGTGGCAAAATGGCTTAAGGACAACAAAGTCAAGGTATTGGAGTGGCCATCACAAAGCCCTGACCTCAATCCTATAGATACATTTGTGGGCAGAACTGAAAAAGCGTGTGTGAGCAAGGAGGCCTACAAACCTGACTCAGTTACACCAGCTCTGTCAGGAGGAATGGGCCAAAATTCACGCAACTTATTGTGGAAAGCTTGTGGAAGGCTACCCGAAACGTTTGACCCAAGTTAAACAATTTAAAGGCAATGCTACCAAATACTAATTGAGTGTATGTAAACTTCTGACCCACTGGGAATGTGATGAAAGAAATAAAAGCTGAAATAATTATTCTGACATTTCACATTCTTAAAATAAAGTGGTGATCCTAACTGACCTAAGACAGGGAATCGGAATTTTGACTAGGATTAAATGTCAGGAATTGTGAAAAACTGAGTTTAAATATATTTGGCTAAGGTGTATGTAAAATTCCGACTTCAACTGTATATATAAACACACCCTCTCAAAGGTAAAGGTGTAAATTGTGACCAAAAAAGCTCCTCCCCAGTTGATTGTAGGCTGTTGCTACTGATAGATGATCTACTTCAGTAGGCTAGATTATTTAAATAATGTAAGCAGAAACAGAGCATTAATAATTTATAAAGAATACGTTGGCTATGAGGAAAAGTCAACTTTATATTAATTATTTACCCATGTTTAGTTTTCAGTGTTTGGGGTTCCATATCAATAACAGACTGACATTAGGCTAATAGGCTTTTTAAAAAATCTTCCTTCATTTCTAGATATGACAGAATATTGTTGCATTAACACAGGCTAGACTAGGCCTATGTAAATTAATCTCAACAAGATGCATTGTTGAAAGAACCATGAGTTGATTATTAAGGTTTGATTTAAGTTTCATTGAATGCCTTTTCACTAATCCTTTACAGAACAAACACAAAACTAGGCTACACAATACATTGACATTATCGATATTATTACAATAAATTAAACCATTGATTCTCAACTGGTGGGGCGCTATTTAGAGGAAATGGGCTGGGTTTCCGAAAAGCATCGTAGCACTAAAATCATCTTTCGTTTTTTTGCGATGCGAATATTGTGCCACAAGTAGCAACTGAGCCAACCTGGTTTAATTTGGGTCCCGAGGAAAAACCAGTTGCGAACGACTGAATTACTAGCTATAGTATAGCCTAGTCCAAGGGCCACACACCAAAAATGTGTTGTTCCGTGACCCAGAAAACGGAACTGCAAAAATTCAGCAACATGTTATGAATATGATTAAAAACTTGTCAAAGTTGCACATACATTTTTGTTATCTTATTTGTGCGTTCAGTGTTCGTCCTTGCATCAGCTCAAGCAACACGTTACTGATCCAGATGAACCTCGAAACGAGGAAAGATGTTTCAACCATGTACAATGGTTTTCTCACTTAATATAAGACCTTAAGCAGCTGTGCTTAGCCTAAGGGCCATCGTTGCTCTTACCTGCTAGCCTAACTAAAGACAGCACAACAAACAGCTCTCAAAACAAGCAAGGTCCCGAGTAAAGCGCTGTTATGGCATCTGAGAAAGATCAACAGTGCCTTCAGAAAGTATTCAGACCCCTTGACTTTTTCCACATTTTGTTAAGTTACAGCCTTATTCTACAATGGATAAAAAGTGAAAAAATCATCAGCAATCTACACACAATACCCCATAATGATTAAGTGAAAACAGGTTTTTAGACATTTTTGCAAATGTATTAAAAATAAAAAATGGAAATACCTTATTTACATACAGTGGGGAGAACAAGTCTTTGATACACTGCCGATTTTGCAGGTTTTCCTACTTACAAAGCATGTAGAGGTCTGTCATTTTTATCATAGGTACACTTCAACTGTGAGAGACGGAATCTAAAACAAAAATCCAGAAAATCACATTGTATGATTTTTAAGTAATTAATTTGCATTTTATTGCATGACATAAGTATTTGATCACCTACCAACCAGTAAGAATTCCGGCTCTCACAGATCTGTTAGTTTTTCATTAAGAAGCCCTCCTGTTCTCCACTCATTACCTGTATTAACTGCACCTGTTTGAACTCGTTACCTGTATAAAAGACACCTGTCCACACACTCAATCAAACAGACTCCAACCTCTCCACAATGGCCAAGACCAGAGAGCTGTGTAAGGACATCAGGGATACAATTGTAGACCTGCACAAGGCTGGGATGGGCTACAGGACAATAGGCAAGCAGCTTGGTGAGAAGGCAACAACTGTTGGCGCAATTATTAGAAAATGGAAGAAGTTCAAGATGACGGTCAATCACCCTCGGTCTGGGGCTCCATGCAAGATCTCACCTCGTGGGGCATCAATGATCATGAGGAAGGTGAGGGATCAGCCCAGAACTACACGGCAGGACCTGGTCAATGACCTGAAGAGAGCTGGGACCACAGTCTCAAAGAAAACCATTAGTAACACACTACGCCGTCATGGATTAAAATCCTGCAGCGCACGCAAGGTCCCCCTGCTCAAGCCAGCGCATGTCCAGGCCCGTCTGAAGTTTGCCAATGACCATCTGGATGATCCAGAGGAGGAATGGGAGAAGGTCATGTGGTCTGATGAGACAAAAATAGAGCTTTTTGGTCTAAACTCCACTCGCCGTGTTTGGAGGAAGAAGAAGGATGAGTACAACTCCAAGAACACCATCCCAACCGTGAAGCAAGGAGGTGGAAACATCATTCTTTGGGGATGCTTTTCTGCAAAGGGGACAGGACGACTGCACCGTATTGAGGGGAGCATGAATGGGGCCATGTATCGCGAAATCTTGGCCAACAACCTCCTTCCCTCAGTAAGAGCATTGAAGATGGGTCGTGGCTGGGTCTTCCAGCATGACAATGACCCGAAACACACAGCCAGGGCAACTAAGGAGTGGCTCCGTAAGAAGCATCTCAAGGTCCTGGAGTGGCCTAGCCAGTCTCCAGACCTGAACCCAATAGAAAATCTTTGGAGGGAGCTGAAAGTCCGTATTGCCCAGCGACAGCCCCGAAACCTGAAGGATCTGGAGAAGGTCTGTATGGAGGAGTGGGCCAAAATCCCTGCTGCAGTGTGTGCAAACCTGGTCAAGACCTACAGGAAATGTATGATCTCTGTAATTGCAAACAAAGGTTTCTGTACCAAATATTAAGTTCTGCTTTTCTGATGTATCAAATACTTACAGTGGGGAAAAAAAGTATTTAGTCAGCCACCAATTGTGCAAGTTCTCCCACTTAAAAAGATGAGAGAGGCCTGTAATTTTCATCATAGGTACACGTCAACTATGACAGACAAAATGAGAAAAAAAAATCCATCTGGAGACTGGCTAGGCCACTCCAGGACCTTGAAATGCTTCTTACGAAGCCACTCCGTTGCCCGGGCGGTGTGTTTGGGATCATTGTCATGCTGAAAGACCCAGCCACGTTTCATCTTCAATGCCCTTGCTGATGGAAGGAGGTTTTCACTCAAAATCTCACGATACATGGCCCCATTCATTATCTCCTTTACACGGATCAGTCGTCCTGGTCCCTTTGCAGAAAAACAGCCCCAAAGCATGATGTTTCCACCCCCATGCTTCACAGTAGGTATGGTGTTCTTTGGATGCAACTCAGCATTCTTTGTCCTCCAAACACGACGAGTTGAGTTTTTACCAAAAAGTTATATTTTGGTTTCATCTGACCATATGACATTCTCCCAATCCTCTTCTGGATCATCCAAATGCACTCTAGCAAACTTCAGACGGGCCTGGACATGTACTGGCTTAAGCAGGGGGACACATCTGGCACTGCAGGATTTGAGTCCCTGGCGGCGTAGTGTGTTACTGATGGTAGGCTTTGTTACTTTGGTCCCAGCTCTCTGCAGGTCATTCACTAGGTCCCCCTGTGTGGTTCTGGGATTTTTGCTCATCGTTCTTGTGATCATTTTGACCCCACAGGGTGAGATCTTGCGTGGAGCCCCAGATCGAGGGAGATTTTCAGTGGTCTTGTATGTCTTCCATTTCCTAATAATTGCTCCCACAGTTGATTTCTTCAAACCAAGCTGCTTACCTATTGCAGATTCAGTCTTCCCAGCCTGGTGCAGGTCTACAATTTTGTTTCGGGTGTCCTTTGACAGCTCTTTGGTCTTGGCCATAGTGGAGTTTGGAGTGTGACTGTTTGAGGTTGTGGACAGGTGTCTTTTATACTGATAACAAGTTCAAACAGGTGCCATTAATACAGGTAACGAGTGGAGGACAGAGGAGCCTCTTAAAGAAGAAGTTACAGGTCTGTGAGAGCCAGAAATCTTGCTTGTTTGTAGGTGACCAAATACTTATTTTCCACCATAATTTGCAAATAAATTCATGAAAAATCCTACAATGTGATTTTCTGGATTTTTTTCCCTCAATTTGTCTGTCATAGTTGACGTGTACCTATGATGAAAATTACAGGCCTCTCTCATCTTTTTAAGTGGGAGAACTTGCACAATTGGTGGCTGACTAAATACTTTTTTTCCCCACTGTATGTCATGCAATAAAATGCAAATTAATTACTTAAAAATCATACAATGTGATTTTCTGGATTTTTGTTTTAGATTCCGTCTCTCACAGTTGAAGTGTACCTATTATAAAAATTACAGACCTCTACATGCTTTGTAAGTAGGAAAACCTGCAAAATCGGCAGTGTATCAAATACTTGTTCTCCACACTGTAAGTATACAGACCCTTTGCTATGAGACTCGAAATTGAGCTCAGGTGCATCTTGTTTCCATTGATCATCCTCGAGATGTTTCTACAACTTCATTGGAGTCCACCTGTGGTAAATTCAATTGATTGGACTTGATTTGGAAAGGCACACACCTGTCTATATAAGGTCCCACAGTTGACAGTGCATGTCAGAGCAAAAACCAAGCCATGAGGTCAAAGGAATTGTCCGTAGAGCTCAGAGACAGGACTGTGTCGAGGCACAGATCTGGGGAAGGGTACCAAAACATTTCTGGAGCATTGACGGTCCCCAAGAACACAGTGGCATCCGTCATTCTTAAATGGAAGACGTTTGGAACCACCAAGACTCTTCCTAGAGCTGGCTGCCCGGCCAAACTGAGCAATCGGGGGAGAAGGGCCTTGGTCAGGGAGGTGAGCAAGAACCTGATGGTCACTCTGACAGAGCTCCAGAGTTCCTCTGTGGAGATGGGAGAACCTTCCAGAAGGACAACCATCTCTACAGGACTCCACCAATCAGGCCTTTATGGTAGAGTGGCCAGACGGAAGCCAATCCTCAGTAAAAGGCACATGACAGCCCACTTTGAGTTTGCCAAAAGACACCTAAAGACTCTCAGACCATGAGAAACAAGATTCTCTGGTCTGATGAAACCAAGATTGAACTCTTTGGCCTGAATGCCAAGCGTCATGTCTGGAGGAAACTTGGCACCATCCCTACGGTGAAGCATGGTGGTGGCAGCATCATGCTGTGGGGATGTTTTTCAGCGGCAGGGACTGGGAGACTAGTCAGGATCGAGGGAAAGATGAACGGAGCAAAGTACAGAGAGATCCTTGATGGAAACCTGCTCCAGAGCGTTCAGGACCTCAGACTGGGGCGAAGGTTCACCTTCCAACAGGAAAATGACCCTAAGTATACAGCCAAGACAACGCAGGAGTGGCTTCGGGACAAGTCTCTGAATGTCCTTGAGTGGCCCAGCCAGAGCCCGGACATGAACCTGATCGAACATCTCTGGAGAAACCTGAAAATAGCTGTGCAGCGACGCTCCCTATCCAACCTGACAAAGCTTGAGAGGATCTGCAGAGAAGAATGGGAGAAACTCCCCAAATACAGGTGTACCAAGCTTGTAGCGTCATACCCAAGAAGACTCAAGGCTGTAATCGCTGCCAATGGTGATTCAACAAAGTACTGAATACTTAAGTAAATGTGATATTTCCGTTTTTTGTTTTTTTTAAACCTGTTTTTGCTTTGTCATTATGGGGTATTGCGTGTAGATTGATGAGGGGGGGGACAATTTAATCAATTTTAGAATAAGGCTGTAACGTAACAAAATGTGGAAAAAGTAAAGCGGTCTGAATACTTTCAGAGTGCACTGTATTTAGCGTGTTTCAACAGCTTCTTATCTAGTATTATTTTGGGGTTCCTTCGGTCCGGTAGCCTACAGCGATGCTATAACTGGAAATTCCTTTGGTCTTTACTGAGTTAGGTAAATCAGTTTTAGTTTTTTTTGCACCGTGTTTGTGGAACAATCTAATAAATGTTCTCATATTGGATGTTTTGGAGCCTCTAGGGCAATTCAGAAAGCTGATCGGGGACCTTATTATAAATGTGTCTGTTTTTTATGTTTTTTCTTTCTGCTTGCATTTAGTAGGACTATTTGTATTTTGATGTTTGTATTTCTGTCATTTCTGTAATTCAGGGCTCATCTGTAAAAGAGACCTTGGTCTCATTATGACTCCCTAAAAATATGTAACATGGCAACCTCAATGCTGCTAAGGGAAATTACCCAAAATGCGCTGATTTTGAAATCGTACCATTGATTTCTAATAATTGAATTAATGTGCAACTTTTACACATTTTGAACCGCACAGTATTCATATTCATAAATTATCTACGTAATGATGTTGGAACTTTGCAGTTTTGTTGTCTTTTTCTGAAGCCTTTTTTGGTGGGTGGCCTGTGTGTCTATGTCACTGAGATAGGCTGCAATAAGAACGGTCTAAATGTGTGTGTGTGTATATATATACAGCTGTGGAAAAAATTAAGAGACCACTGCAAATTTTTCTTACATCAGCATCTCTACATTTCCGAATGCACTGTATTTCATTCCATTCCAGTGTCTGTTGAATTCCAACACAGGCACACCTCATTCTACTGAATTAGGTACTGATTAGGTGATCACATGAACCAAATCTTATTTAATGAGGAAAAGTATAAAAAACACTGCTGTGGTCATCACTATCCTCTTGCAATAGGACCAGCTGGATGGTAAACACAGTGCTAATAGTACCTCAAAAGTAATATTAATCAAAAAATAACTATTGACCATGCCAAAACAGTTGAAAAGGAAAGTTTTGAGTGAGGAAAAGAAGGGTTCAATTCTGGCTTTACTGGCAGAGGGATACAGTGAGCGTCAGGTTGCTTCCATCCTTAAAAATTCAAAGACGGTGGTTCATAATATCAAGCAGCAGACATTGGGGACAACAAAGCTACAGACCGGCAGAGGGCGAAAATTACTCTCTACTGACCGGGACGATCGCCAACTCATTCGAATGTCACTCAACAACTGTAGGATGACATCAAGTGACCTACAAAAAGAATGGCAAACGGCAGCTGGGGTGAAGTGCACAGCGAGGACGGTTCGAAACAGGCTCCTAGGGGCAGGGCTGAAGTCGTGCAAAGCTAGAGAAAAGCCCTTCATCAATGAGAAGCAAAGAAGAGCCAGGCTGAGGTTTGCAAATGACCATAAGGATTGGACCGTAGAGGACTGGAGTAAGGTCATCTTCTCTGATTAGTCAAATTTTCAGCTTTGCCCAACACCTGGTCGTCTAATGGTTAGACAGAGACCTGGAGAGGCCTACAAGCCACAGCGTCTCGCACCCACTGTGAAATTTGGTGGAGGATCGGTGATGATCTGGGGGTGCTTCAGCAAGGCTGGAATCGGGCAGATTTGTCTTTGTGAAGGACGCATGAATCAAGCCACGTACAAGGTTGTCCTGGAAGAAAACTTGCTTCCTTTTGCTCTGACATTGTTCCCCAACTCTGAGGATTGGTTTTTCCAGCAGGACAATGCGTCATGCCACACAGCCAGGTCAATCAAGGTGTGGATGGAAGACCACCAGATCAAGACCCTGTCATGGCCAGCCCAATCTCCAGACCTGAACCCCATTGAAAACTTCTGGAATGTGATCAAGAGGAAGATGGATGGTCACAAGCCATCAAACAAAGCCGAGCTGCTTGAATTTTTGCGCCAGGAGTGGCATAAAGTCACCCAACATCAATGTGAAAGACTGGTGGAGAGCATGCCAAGACGTATGGGCTCCCGAGTGGCGCAGTAGTCTAAGGCACTGCATCTCAGCGCTTGAGGCGTCACTACATTCCCCCTGGTTCGATTCCAGGCTGTATCACAACCGGCCGTGATTGGGAGTCCCATAGGGGGGCGGCGCACAATTGGCCCAGCGTCGTCTGGGTTTGGCCGGTGTAGGCCGTCATTGTAAATAAGAATTTGTTCTTAACTGACTTGCCTAGTTAAATAAAGGTAAAATAAAATAAAAAAATGAAAGCTGTGATTGAAAATCAGGGTTATTCCACCAAATATTGATTTCTGAACTCTTCCTAAGTTAAAACATTAGTATTATGTTGTTTAAAAATGAACATGAACTTATTTTCTTTGCATTATTCGAGGTCTGACAACACTGCATATTTTTTTGTTATTTTGACCAGTTGTCATTTTCTGCAAATAAATGCTCTAAATTACAATATTTTTATTTGGAATTTGGGAGAAATGTTGTCAGTAGTTTATAGAATAAAACAAAAATGTTATTTTTACCCAAACACATACCTATATATAAAAATTTTCCGGAGCTGAATATATATATTTTAAAAACCAAGTCTCGCGAGACTACGTAGCCCATAGCGTAGTTGCGACGAGATCCATGAAATCAACCATATTAAATGGGTCATGGTAAGAAGCGATCCACGGGTCCGAAATCGCGCAAAAGGTTTCAAATTAAAAGTCCTCCGTTTACTTGAACAAGATCACAAATCGTAGTATATTTTTCCTGTTTCAAGATGCGTTCTGTTTCTCTGATCCTACCCGCTCCCTTTCATGCCATTTTAGGAGGCATTGAGGCGTGTTGTTGAGTTCTAGTGGTTTTTTGTAGTCTAAATAGTTACTCTGCCAAGGTGGGTAAATGAAATAAAATAGGCAATCAGTACATGTACAAAAACGTAATTAAAGTTATGTTAATAAGGGGACATCGAAATGGGTATCAAACAACAATGTTAAATATTAATCAGTTGAAAAGGAATTAATGATTGAAAGGTCAGTATTCTTCATTAAATAATTCCTGGAATAATAGTTTAATTTCCCTTCCACTAGATGGCACTGTCCCCCATGCTGCTCCCAGTCAGGGGTCTGAGGATTCAGAAACTCAGAATTCAGAAGCTGTATAGGGCTGTGAGAGAGAGAGAGAGAGAGAGAGAGACAGAGAGAGAGAGAGAGGGAGAGAGAGAGGGGGGGGGTCCGGGACAAGGTAGCACGCCCATTGAATCAGGTCAGGGGTCCACAGCTGCAGAACTGGATCAGCATCACAACCAGGTGGACTGGGGACAGGGACAGCCAGGAGTCGTCAGGCGAGGCATGGTCCTACGGCTCAGGTCCTCTGGGAGGGGAGACAGAGTGGAATTAGAGAGAGCATGCCTAAAATCACACAGTACACTAGATAAGACAGACTGACCGTAACCTCCTGACACATAGGCTATTGCAGCATAGGGGCTGTCGGGGGACACTGTGCCCCGTCCAAGGTTACTCTTGGAACGGGCCAATTTGAAAATGTTATCTTCAAAGCATGATTAAATCCTGTTCTGTTACGAATTGACAACAGTTAAACTTCCAGCAACAGTGTTGGTATTGTGTGGTTATTGTTTTGTTTTTTTACAGGGGACTACATCAACAAACATCATCGTTATATACTGAACAAAAATATAAATGCAACATGCAACAATTTCATTGATTTTACTGAGTAACAGTTCATATGAGGAAATCAGTCAATTGAAATAAATTAATTAGGCCCAAATCTATGGATTTCACATGACTGGGAATACAGATATGCATCTGTTGGTCACAGATACCTTAAAGAAAAATGGGCCTCAGGATCTCATTATGGTATTTTTGTGCATTCAAATTGCCATCAATAAAATGCTATTGTTTTCATTGTCTGTAGCTTATGCCTGCCCATACCATAACCCCACCGCCACCATGGGGCATTCTGTTCACAACATTGACATCAGCAAACCACTCGCCCACTTGACACCATAAACGTTGTCTGCGGTTGTGAGGCCGGTTGGACATACTGCCAAATTCTCTAAAACGATGTTGTGCATTCAAGCACGTTGTGTTTATGGTAGAGAAATTAACATTACATTCTCTGGCAACAGCTCTGGTGGACATTCCTGCAGTCAGCATGTCAATTGCACGCTCCCTCAAAACTTGAGACATCTATGGCATTGTATTGTGTGACAGAACTGCACATTTTAGAGTGGCCTTTTATTGTCCCCAGCACAAGGTGCACCTGTGTAATGATCATGCTGTTTAATCAGATTCTTGATATGCCACACTTGTCAGGTGGATGGATTATCTTGGCAAAGGAGAAATGCTGACTAACAGGGATGTAAACAAATTTGTGCACAACATTTTAGTAAAATAAGCTTTTTGTGGGTATGGAACATTTCTGGGATCTTTTATTTCAGCTCATGAAACATGGGACCAACACTTTACATGTTGCATTTATATTTTTGTTCAGTGTAGTTAAAATACAGTAACTAGATATTTGTTAACTGATTTCAAAAATATATTGTTATTTTTTTCAATAAATGTATATTTAAGTAACATTAAACTATATGTTTTATGATTTTAATTCAGTTAAATTATTTCAGGGGGACTTTTATTTTGAAAAGTAGCCGTATGATCACGTGACCTTAATGTCGCTAGTTTCACAATGCTGTGGAGACGGTAGTAGAACAGAGTTGAGTTTGTTGAAGGAGGAAGGCAGTCTAGAAGGGGAAACTGCAGTAAAAAACATAACAAGTGTGAGGAATTCAGGGGTTTCCAACATGGCATCATGCGATACCCTGTACATCGAAACGGACGGCTCAGAGATGCCAGCTGAGATAGTGGAACTCCATGAAATCGAAGTGGAGACCATCGAGACAACAGTTGTTGGAGAGGACGACGATGAACAGCCCATGATCGCTTTACAGCCCCTTGACTCAGATGATCCACACTCAATGCATCACCATCATCAGGAGGTAATATTGGTGCAAACACGAGAAGAGGTGGTTGGTGAAGATGATTCGGACATGCACGGGGACGATGATTACGAGGACCAAATTCTTATACCTGTCCCAGTCCCTGCCGCTGAAGAGGAATATATCGAACAGACTCTGGTGACTGTCGCCGGGAAGAGCTCGGGGCGGATGAAGAAGGGGGGAAGCGTAAAGAGAAATAAAAAGAGTTACTTGGGTGCACCGGAGGCCAGTAGTAGAAAATGGGAACAGAAACAAGTCCAGATAAAGACTTTGGAAGGAGAGTTTTCGGTGACCATGTGGGCATCGGGTAAGTTTAACGTTAGAGCTCTATCGAAAGTGTGTTCTTGCAAATTTGCCAGCTGCATTGTTCTTGCGGTGTGTGCCCTGTAACTCGGCCTCGTACGGGCGTTGTCCTCTGGCTAATTTTAGCAGAATTCTTAACTGTTTTCCAAGTCCGAAATGCATGCCGTGTATTTGAAATGTTTTTGTTTTTATGGGAAGCCATGTTTTATGTGTTGATGGGCGCCGCCATGTTCCCCTGGAACAGTATGGCGGACCGAAAAAATGGCGTTGATTTGGCCGGGGAAAGATGGCGGCGGGTGGGAGCGAGCGCGCTGCTGCAGGAGTAGGCCGCTGTGGCGCAGTTCAGCACAGGGGCCTCGGCTCGAAACTCTCGAGAAGAACGGGGGAGGCTAGATGTCACAAGACTGGATGTGCTACTGCTAGCGACCGTTCTAACCGCGGCGAAGAGTCGACAAGAATGGAATCTCAGTCGTTTGATATTTTAGTCATTACATTTTTTTCTCAATTGTGCAGTCTGCCTTGTTGGCTTTTTGAGACTCTGACCTGAGAATATTTATTTGAATTGTTTGGCTTTCGTCAGTTAGCTAGCTAGCTAACCTTAATCCTAGTAACAAACTGAGTTTACAGACTTGAAACGTCAGCCAGCCAGTTAACGTTAGCTAACTAGCTACCTTGATTTGAGTTTCTCAAAATCCCGACGTTAGTCTGTCTGAATTGTTGCAAGTATAGCTATGGCTATTCACTAAGTCGTACCATTAAAAACTAGGGCCATTCAAATGGAACTAAAATGTGCATTCACTTTCTGTTCAACTGTGCAGACCAAATACTGCTTTCAACTGTAAAATGTGAGATTGTGTATATTTTACACAATTATGCTCCCCAGTTTTCATGCCATACATTTTCCTGGTGGTTAGAATAGTGATATTCTTTGTTGATTTGGTATTTCAATTGACCATTTGGGTCAGACATCAAATGCAAATCATATCCCTGTGCACCTGTTTTAACTCTGCTCCTTTGCTCTCTCAGATGACAAGAAGGAAATTGACCATGACACTATGGTGGAGGAGCATGTCATCGGGGAGAATTCCCCTCCCGATTACTCAGAGTACATGACAGGGAAGAAGCTCCCGCCCGGAGGCATCCCAGGGATCGACCTGTCAGACCCCAAACAGCTGGCAGAATTTGCGAGGTGAGTTAGAGACACAAGGCCATGTTCATTAGGCACCTAACGGAGGGAAACTGGGAGGGACTAGTCCATTAAGAAACCCTTGTTTTCGTTTTCCGTTGCAAAACATTTCCCGTTGCATGACCTAATAAATAAAACCATATGTAGGCTTATGTACTGTTACAACGTTCCCCTCTTGAACTCTCCCAAAGTGTAGTGAATAGAAGATCTTTGACCTATCATGTCTTTTGCAGGATGAAGCCACGGAAAATAAAGGAGGACGACTCTCCCAGGACGATAGCTTGCCCCCACAAAGTAAGTGTGCTCTACTAGTCTAAGGGCTAGATTCTATCAGATCCGCATTAGCTGCAATCCGCGTAGCGGTTGTTTTGGCGGAAGTGAAACCGCGTTAGCGCTGTCAACCCCCCCATATCTAAATGTACATGAAAACATGCATAAAAGCCTATCATTATTTCTATCATCAATAGAGCATAGACTTTCTATTGCCGTATTGAACTTCTAACATGGATAATAGGAAGGGAGTGGCTTTTGACACGAGCAACCGCTCACCGATTTGTCAGCTCATACCGCAGTTACACCGTCAGAACATCGCTATGCAGATGTCGGCCAACGCAGGTTAACGCTCGATCTGATTGAATGGAGTCCTAACTGGTATTAGAGAATGGTAACACAGGCACTAGAGCAGTGTTTGGGTAAATAATGGTATTCACCTAGCCGGTATGCTCTGTGATTGCCCTATAAAATCTGCATTGTGGATGGAATCCAGACATTAAAACTGAATTTATTGAACTTAGTAGGAAATGCATTAATTTGCCACAGTGAATCATCAGGCATGAACAAAATGCATCAGTTATTCGTATTTTCATGCAACTTTCTGAAACGGCAGAGGAATGCCACTGTGTGTGTGGTGCGTGTGCGTATGTCTACACTTTGTGTAGCCGTTAGAGATGATGCTAATGATAACTTCTGGTAGAGATGGAAAGGCTTTCCCAAAAACCTTCTCAGTTAACATTTAACTAAAAAGTAGCCTATGATTATTTGTATCTGTCCAGTGGCCATTTGTTTAGCAAACTCTGCGATCACATGAGCGCTACAGCAACACTGCTTAACCAAACAACAGTTGCTTCCTGGTGAGCACTTGCATTAAAGGGTAATGACACCCAAAAATATATATTTCTAAAAAACATTGTGTGTATGTATATATACACATATGTGTATATATACATATGTGTAATATATGTGTATGTGTGTATATATATGTGTGTGTGTGTGTGTGTATATATATATATATATATATATATATATCTCATAATAATCTATTCAAAAAGTTTGCTTTTGAAAGTGAAAACTGAAACCTGGAGAATCTTATTTATTTTTATAAACCAAATCAGGCCAAAAAGAAAACAGATTTTATAGGGCCCTATCTATAGCTTATTTGTGGTCTGATGTGGACCTTTTGGTTTTGTCATTTCTGAAGTTCGCAGTGATTAATTGCTACCTTTGCCTCTGCAGGGGTGCACTAAAATGTTCAGGGATAACTCGGCGATGAGGAAGCACTTGCACACCCACGGACCGCGTGTTCACGTCTGCGCCGAATGTGGAAAGGCCTTTGTCGAAAGCTCCAAACTGAAGAGGCATCAACTTGTTCATACCGGAGAGAAGCCTTTCCAGGTATGTTTCCCCCAGCCCCTTCAAAATGGCTTCATATTGAGAGATCTACTTCTTGTCAAACAATTACAGTTTCACAGGGTTGCAATCTCTGCACTTTTAGCGAGCTAGCTGATGTTAGCATCTTAAGTTGGCAAGCTAACATTACCGTATCTTTTCATTTCGCCTGTAAGAATAAGCAGGCCAGTCTGACTGTGCTTCGCTGTCACGCAGCCTCTGAGTGCCACTGCCATAAAGGAAAAACGTCGCACAGTGACAGTCATGCTTGCGCCTTTACATCACTGAAAACCGGCAGTTTCTAGCCCAAACCACTCAAGTTATGCCCCATATTACCGGAGCTACCTTCTCCGCTTTCTACTGCAATACTACTCGGTATCGTGATACTTGGCCTGGTATCACATTATTGGTATTGTGACAACCCCATTTTGAAAATAGGCACATTTTCTTGCAGTTTACAGAAATGTTTTGCTTGTTTCCGCCCTCACCAGTTTGCATCCCTGTGAATACATTTAGTTTGATTCTCAACACTTCTAACTTAACTTATACATGGCATGTATGGCAATGCACCCATAGATGCCCAGATTGTCAACCAGCATTGCAGCCTCATAATTAAATCTACTCTCTCCTTCTCTTTTAAGTGCACATTTGAGGGCTGCGGAAAGAGATTCTCCTTGGACTTTAACTTACGCACGCATGTGCGGATTCACACTGGAGACCGACCCTACGTCTGTCCGTTCGACGGCTGCAACAAGAAGTTTGCCCAATCCACCAACCTCAAGTCTCACATCCTCACTCATGCTAAAGCTAAAAACAATCAGTGACTGTGAACCAACCACCTCGGCGGCAGCGCCTTATGCCCCCTAAGAGCTAGGAAATGTAGAGAGATGAAAACAACGAACTCTAAAGATGATGCTTAACGCCTCCTACCCTGCCACCTTGGCACAATCCCGAAAGAAAAGCATAACGTTTCTTCTTGTGAAGATGTGAAGTTCTTGGACCTGCAACCGAAAAGACAAGTTATTTATACTGCAGTGCCCAAAGAGAAGGAATCGACATTTAAAGTTATGTGCTCCATCAGCATTGCAAAATAATTGCTTTTAAATTTTGTACCCTTTTCTAAGTGTGCATATTGTACACTTTCTCTGGCTTAGTGGTATTATGCATGTTTGTTTTCCCTGAGAATTGAAATCTATGATAGCTCTTCTTGGAGGAGAATTTGCAGTTTATTGTACCTCTCTGCTTTTTTTTTCCCCTATAAAAAGTTTATTTGGGTGGGTAGGGGTATTCTTTACAGATTTTTCATTTTGTATAATTGTAACGTACAGATATATTGGAATCATGTACATAATAGCAATGTGATTTAAGTAGTGTTAACTGATTTAAAACCGTTTTCTTTTTTCCCTGCACTGCCAGAGAGCAAAAACATGTCATATCCATCAAATCCTTTCTGTTTAGTTGAACACACAATACAACCAGAACTGGTGATCAGTTGCATTATTAAAATGTTTTGTACAGGCAGCATTAACTTTAGCTAATATTGACCTCTCCAATAAGCGGCCAATAAAAACATGTCCATAAGCAAGTTTGTTTCAGACAATTCCTACTTTATGTACAGTAGATTGTATACGCCTTAAAGGGGCACCCTGCAGTTGAAACAATAACAGCATTTTCCCCACCCCTGTTTTGGTAAAAAGCTGAAGGATGCGCCTAGAGAAATGTAACCACTCTCATATACAGACTGAGCATTCATTATATAAAAATGATATTTTTAACCATGTTTTTAGGCTATATAGTGGTTGTTTACATTTACTTTGTTTACAAACATTGGAGTAAAACAAGCTTATATTTTGGGTTCTGATGGGTACAACGAGTATACTACTACGGCAGGTAGCCTAGCGGTTAGAGCGTTGGGCCAGCTAACTTGCTTAAGGTCTATCCAATTTGTATCGGTCTAGAGTTACAGATTGCACGATAGAAGTGAAGGTAATTTCCGATTGAGCTGACATGCAGCGTTTACCGTGAATGCAGTCTCCGCCAATGCTGAAATATTGAATTCATTTTTAATTGGGCTTTAGCGCTGAACTTCCGGAATACAGATTGAATAGAGACCTAAATATTCTGAAATAACACCCCAAAAGAATGAAATATGGGCATGGTCTAATAAGCCAACAACCAAAAACAGATATAAAAGTAGCTTTCTTAATTGAACCTGAAAATCTGTACCGGTAGTTATTTTTGGTTGTTTATCAAAGTTAGCTGGCTAGCTCATTCATCCTGCTTTGTAGTATACCCCTGAGCCCAATACGATGTACAGTGCATTCGGAAAGTATTCGGAACCCTTGACTTTAAACATTTTGTTACGTTACAGCCTTATTCTAAAATGGATTAAATAGTTTTCCCCACTCATCACACTATCCCATAATGACAAAGAAAAAACTGTTTTCTAGGATCATATTTACATAAGTATTCAGACCCTTTACTCAGTACTTTGTTGAAGCACCTTTGGCAGTGATTACAGCCTCGAGTCTTCTTGGGTATGACGCTACAAGCTTGGCACACCTGTATTTGGGGAGTTTCTCCAATTCTCTGCAGATCCTCTCAAGGTCTGTCAGGTTGAATGGGGAGCGTCACTGCACAGCTATTTTAAGGTCTCTCCAGAGATGTTTGATCGGGTTCAAGTCCGGGCTCTGGCTGGGCCACTCAAGGACATTCAGAGACTTGTCCCGAAGCCTTGTGTTGTCTTGGCTGTGTGCTTAGGGTCTTTGTCCTGTTGGAAGGTGAACCTTCACCCCAGTCTGAGGTCCTGATCGCTCTGGAGCAGGTTTTCATCAAGGATCTCTGTACTTTGCTCCGTTCATCTTTCCCTCGATCCTGACTAGTCTCCCAGTCCTTGACGCTGAAAAACATCCACACAGCATAATGCTGCCACCACCCTGCTTCACCGTAAGGATGGTGCCAGGTTTCTTACAGACGTGACGCTTGGCATTCAGGCCAAAGAGTTCAATCTTGGTTTCATCAGACCAGATAATCTTGTTTCTCATGGTCAGAATCCTTTAGGTGCCTTTTGGCAAACTCCAAGCGGTCTGTCATGTGCCTTTTACTGAGGAGTGGCTTCTGTCTGGCCACTCTACCACAAAAGCCTTCTGGAAGGTTCTCCCATCTCCAAAGAGGAACTCTGTCACAGTGACCATTGGGTTCTTGGTCACTTCCTGACCAAGGCCCTTCTCCCCCGATTGCTCAGTTTGGCCGGGCAGCCAGCTCTAGGAAGAGTCTTGGTGGTATCAAACTTCTTCCATTTAAGAATGATGGAGGCCACTGTGTTCTTGGGGACCTTCAATACTGCAGACATTTTTTGGTACCCTTCTCCAGATCTGTGCCTGGACACAATCCTGTCTCGGAGCTCTACGGACAATTCCTTCGACCTCATGGCTTGGTTTTTGCTCTGACATGCACTGTCGACTGTGGGACTTTTTATATAGACAGGTGTGTGCCTTTCCAAATCATGTCCAATCAATTGAATTTACCTCAGGTGGACTCCAATCAAGTTGTAGAAATATCTCAAGGATGATCAATGGAAACACGATGCACCTATGCTCAATTTCGAGTGTCATAGAAAAGGGCCTGAATACTTATGTACATAAGGTATCCGTTTTTTGTTTTTATTATATTTGAAAACAATTCTAAACCCGTTTTTGCTTTGTCATTATGGGGTATTGTGTGTAGATTTGAGGATTAAGGCTGTAACAAAATGTGGGAAAAGGGAAGGGGTTTGAATTCTTTCCGAATGCACTGTATGTGGTTTGAGGAGTTAGCAATGTAACTTTGGATAACCGGTACCACGAAAGTGGCTGATCTTTTAGCCAGGTACGTTTCTATGGCAATGAATCCTTAAGAACTAACCTGCTCTGGGGCAGGCTAACTAACTCCATTATCTTGAATGAAGTGTCTGAGCCGGAAGTTGAGGACCAATTAAATCAGATTCCCTCCCTCTCGCAAAGATTTGAGGAAGATTAAATTTCATTAATCAAATATTTTATATATATATATATATATATAATTTTAAAATACCTATCACATTTAATAATGACAGAATGGGGGGAAGGTGCTTGTGCATTGATAAGCACACGGCAGCTAGCCTAGCTGTTAAGAGCGTTGGGCCAGTAACCAAAAGGTTGTTGGTTCGAATTGCAGAGCAGGCAAGGTGAAAAGATATGCCGTTCTGCCCATGAGCAAGGCAGTTAACCCCCACCAACAACTGCTCCCTGGGCACCGATGACATCGATTAACTCCTCGATCACACCAACTGCGAAATCCAGTCCCCTGTAGCTCAGTTGGTAGAGCATGGCACTTGCAACGCCAGAGTTGTGGGTTTGTTTCCCACGGGGGGCCAGTATGAAAATGTATGCATTCACCAACTGTAAGTCGCTCTGGATAAGAGCGTCTGCGAAATGACTAAAATGTAATGTAAATGAATGCTGCGTTTGACTTGCAGCATTGCATTGCAGAGGCAGTTGCAGTGCGTTCTGTGTGGTGCATTCGTTGAATTTAACAAGCTGTATGCGTAGACGGCAGAAGGTGAATGTTTAACGTTTGTTGCACACAAATCCAGATGATGCCGCGTACCATTTTGCGTAAAAACACTGTCGGTGTGATCAAGGCGTAAGGTAGCCCACCGCACCTCTGATTCAGAGTCGTTGGGTTAAATACGGAAGACACTGTCGTGACGTGACTTTAATAGATGTGATGACTGTTATTTATCGAATCGACTAACTATGTTTTATATTGTTACCCAATGAAATTAATCATGTAACAATTAACTCATTAGGGATTTGGGGCACCACGGAATAAGTTGTTTAACGAGTTACCATCTCCTGAATTAAACTTAGAAGATATATGTTATATCGATAACAGTCACTTATTAAATCATTACCTCATATCAGTCTCATTCTGAACGTCGCATAATCCTTGAATCTGCAAGAACCCTAACCTTATGAGTCGGCAATACACAAATTGGCGTAATTATTTATTTACTAGCTAACTCAATAACACAGAATACATACATATTTAATAAATGAGAAAAGTCCCTAGCGGACTAACAGCATGACTGCTTGGTTATCAAAACGTGGAGGGGTCAATAGAAGGGGGGAGAGCGGGACAGAGAATCAAACTTATCGTACATACATTTGGAAACTACGCTCACAGTAATCAGAATACTTAGCACCCTAACCACCGCCCGTTTTGGTAAGAAATAAAATGTAAACTCAGCAAAAAAAGTATTTCAAAGATAATTTGTAAAAATCCAAATAACTTCACAGATCTTCACTGTAAAGGGTTTAAACACTGTTTCCCATGCTTGTTCAATGAACCATAAACGATTAATGAACATGCACCTGTGGAACGGTCGTTAAGACACTAACAGCTTACAGACGGTAGGCAATTAAGGTCACAGTTATGAAAACTTAGGACACTAAAGAGGCCTTTCTACTGACTGAAAAACACCAAAAGAAAGATGCCCAGGGTCCCTGCTCATCTGCGTGAACGTGCCTTAGGCATGCTGCAAGGAGGAATGAGGACTGCAGATGTGGCCAGGGCAATAAATTGCAATATCCATACTGTGAGACGCCTAAGACAGCGCTACAGGACGGACAGCTGATCATCCTCGCAGTGGCAGACCACGTGTAACAACACCTGTACAGGATCGGTACATCCGAACATCACAACTGCAGGACAGGTACTAGGATGGCAACAACAACTGCCCGAGTTACACCAGCAATGCACAATCCCTCCATCAGTGCTCAGACTGTCCACAATAGGCTAAGAGAGGCTGGACTGAGGGCTTGTAGGCCTGTTGTAAGGCAGGTCCTCACCAGGATTGATTTTGAGGTGGAGGGTCTGTCATGGTCTGGGGCGGTGTGTCTCGGCATCATCGGACTGAGCTTGTTGTCATTGTAGGCAATCTCAACACTGTGCATTACAGGGAAGACATCCTCCTCCCTCATGTGGTACCCTTCCTGCAGGCTCATCCTGACATGACCCTCCAGCATGACAATGCCACCAGCCATACAGTTCGTTCTGTACGTGATTTCCTGCAAGACAGGAATGTCTGTGTTCTGCCATGGCCAGCGAAGAGCCCGGATCTCAATCCCATTGAGCATGTCTGGGACCTGTTGGATCGGAGGGTGAGGGCTAGGGCCATTCCCCCCAGAAATGTCCGGGAACTTGCAGGTGCCTTGGTGGAAGAGTGGGGTAACATCTCACAGAAAGAACTGGCAAATCTGGTGCAGTCCATGAGGAAGAGATGCACTGCAGTACTTAATGCAGCTGGTGGCCACACCAGATACTGACTGTTACTTTTGATTTTGATCCCCCCTTTGTTCTCTGTAGTTGGTCCTCTGTAGCTCAGCTGGTAGAGCACGGCGCTTGTAACGCCAAGGTAGTGGGTTCGATCCCCGGGACCACCCATACACAAGAAATGTATGCACGCATGACTGTAAGTCGCTTTGGATAAAAGCGTCTGCTAAATGGCATATTATTATTATTATTATTATTATTATTATTATTCAATTTCTGTTAATCACGTCTGTGGAACTTGTTCAGTTTATGTCTCAGTTGTTGAATCTTGTTATGTTCATACAAATATTTACATATGTTAAGTTTGCTGAAAATAAACGCAGTTGACAGTGAGAGGACGTTTCTTTTTTTGCAGAGTTTATTTACGTGTAGAATGTCTTCTCCGTCGTCTCTCTGTTGAAACCAATCACTCCTTCTATGGGGAAGGAGTCGATGGGTGTGAGGCTTTGATTGTCCACCAGAGGTCACAATGTCCTTTGTAGAGCTTCTCTGGTAGTAAAGTGTTTGTTAGAAGAGATACTTCAGATGTACCAATGATTGTCTGAGATGGTATTGTCCTTCCCAATTCGTGTCTTTGTGAAAGCTCTAAACTACTTTAATAATAATAATAATAATATGCCATTTAGCAGACGCTTTTATCCAAAACGACTTACAGTCATGCGTGCATACATGCCAGCTGCAGACTGTTAATGCTACGGTCTAATGAGTTTCTTCTTGTGTAGAGATTGAGAGTTTCAGAGTTTCTCACCATTTCAAACGTGTGGTTTAACGTCTCACGTTTCCTGGTCTTAGAGTGTCAACCATTTGTAATGTTCAGCTCCCGCTGCACGTCGGCTGGTCTGTAGACCATATATCATATCTTTTATACAACATTTAGATGTAAACTTGACAAATAGAAAGCGTAGCCTTTCCGAGTTAGTCATTTCGTTATACCATCCTTAATGACCATTCCTTTGGTGGATACTGAAAGGCAGAGAGGGAAAGTTCTCTCTAAATGTACGACCCAGTGTTAAGGTGTCGAGACCGGCACAGCCCCCCTTCCCGTCTTCTGTGGGAGAAGGGGGGTCTGGCTATCTTCAAACATTTGCCTAGCTGATTGGTCCTTTGATCCACTGTCAGGAGAGTCATGACAGTCCCCCTCTGGTGGGTTCAACCTTGGAAGGATTCTGCAAGTTGCAACCCACCACAAAAATGACCACGGGATGGCCTGGTTGTGGATCATCGTTGCGGCCCCCCTCTGGTGGTTTAACCTGGTAGGATTTCTGCAAACTGCAGACCACCACAAGAATGGGCAGGAAATGTCCGGGTTGGTGTTCGCCGTTCCGGACCCGTCGTCCAGGCTGGTAGATCTGGGCAGTAACTTAGGCAGACGTTAACAACGCACAACACTCATGAAATACATCATTACATTTCTTCCCCAAATGAGCAGCGTTTTAGCATTAACTGGTGGTGTTATGGGGAACCTGTTTGTGGCACTATCACTTCCTAAGTCAAATCAAATGAAAGTAAAAAATTAACAGAAACAAAAGATATACAAAATATAGTTACCACACCTTAATCATCTAATTGGACTGTATTCTATATAAGTCCACGGTCTTGGCTAAATTACGCTATCATGGCATTCTCTAATGTCATATCTAGGGTGTTCCTACTTAGAGGTGTAATGCTTAGGGCACTATCCTAAGTTGATAGCTACATGATACATCTACAGCTGTAAGGCACTAGCTTCGGACAGTCTACAGGGACGACCTATGGACTTCTGGGGAGAAACTGGTGAGTACGGTAGCTGTAGAATCAAAAGGCCTCAGGGTACATTTTCAACTTTACCAAGGCTGTTATTTTGCTCAGACCCTTAAGTGATCCTAGCATAAATTAAATGTTCCGTTGTACATGTGCGTTTATGCTTACACAAGCGCACATGCCAAGGGAAAGAAAATCAAGTATCCGTGTCGGCTGCAACCTGTTCAGAATGAGTCTGACGTCATCAGATAATTTCCATGTCAATGACCGTGTGCCAGTAAGAATCGGTGCCAACCTCAAGCTATATACCAAGTGGACCTGTAGTGGTTTTACTACAAGTCAATGTGTCTTACACCATTATAGTGGCGATAGGTATGAAGGAGTCTATTTCATAGCTATGTTATCCACGGAGGAGTTAACCTCACGACGGCAGTACTCTATAAGCACGGAACAAGTCGTACGCGGTGTGATCATGGTTCTTGACTTCTAATAACTTTCCTCCTGAATGGAGGGTTCTATTTATTAGTGGCATGTGTGTTAACCATCAGAAGAGTGTTTTGGGAGATTCCCTTCCACGTGTTGCAATCTGAGTGACTACTAACTCCTCTGTCGCTGTTGTCAAGGGCAATTCAAATTGTTAGGTCTCTAACCTTCTTAGTGTGGCTGGCATTGGTACTGGTACTCAAGGGGACCAGCTATCCTACCGAGTTATTCTGAAGTGTTATCCTACCGGAACACATGATTAGAGCATGTCACTAGTTGCATCGTAGTTGAAACTACACATGGCAAGGAATTATTGGTGTTGCCATTTGTTTTGGAGGTTCACGACCAGTGTGGTACACCTCAGTTATATCTCAGATGTGCTCTAAGGTTATCCCCGTCGAGGGGCCTGTCCGCTCCTCTCTGTTCTCATGGGGAAGTTTACAACTAGATTTGTTTCCTGAAAAACGTATTTTTCCCAAGGGGTTCTTTCGATAGATACCCCTATTGGATTACTGTGTTGCAGCTAGCGTTCGGAGAAGACAGTGTGGTCAGTGAAGACGGCACGGTTACCAGTGACCATACTTGGATGGTTTTCCAATCCATTAGTGGGATCAAACGATCCATCAAGTCTGCTCCGAGTAGCAGGTGTTCAGTTTCGAGGCTGGTAACATACACAGGGTGAACAAGCGATACGTCTTGGAAGTGTAGTTTCAGCGTGAGTCTGAGTTGAGGTAGTCTGAGTGAAACCTCTAAATGTAGTGTCGCATCGTTCCGATTTTGAGATCATTAAACAACGTTTGAGAGATTAGCGATATTGTCGCGCCCTAATCAATTAGCGCATCACAGGTATGGGCTTTTTGAGTTGCGTTTTATGGTCATATTCCCCACAAAGTGGAGTAGTTGTTCTCAACGACGTGATGTGTCATTTGTGTTCATGGTGAAGACAGGTCGACTTATCGGGGTTTGAGTGGAATTGGCTATTGCAATGTTTTTTTACCTTTTGCTTCGCAACATTAGTATCAGAGTCAATAGTCAAAGCCTTTGGGCTTGTTTCTTGATCGAGCGGGCCCTGGATAGGGTCTCGAGTGAGAGCGGGAGTAATTTGATTGTTTACATCCTCGCAAATGGTGTTAATTTTGGCTGACCTGTTGTCCGGCAAATCCACACCTAGTCATGTTGACTTATCTTTTTCAATTTTCTCACTATTTTGTATATCTTTTGTTAATGCTTTTATTCATTTCTGTTTCATTTTCTTTGACACTTAGGAAGTGATAGAGCCATAAACAAGTTCCCCATACAACAATCAGATAGTGCCACAGCGCCACTCATTTGGGGAAGAAATGTAATGATGTATTTTGTGAGTGTTGTGCGTTAACAACTGCCTAAGTTACTGCCTGGACAACCGGACGACAGGACCGCAACGGCAATCCCCAACCAGGACATCCCCTGGCCATTCTTGTGGTGGTATGCAGCTTGCAGAAATCCTACCAGAGTAAACCACCAGAAGGGGACCGCAACGATGATCCACAACCAGGACATCCCGTGGTCATTTTTATGGTGGGTTGCAACTTGCAGAATCTTTCTAAGCTTGAACCCACCAGAGGGGCACTGTCATGACACTCTCCTTGGTGAGGATCAAAGGTGCCAGATCAGCTTGGCAAATGGCTGACCTTCAATTTTGGCACAAATTAAAATGTGGCACTGACTCACCCATGGTTGGATGTTTCAGCATTGCTTCAATTAAGAGTATGGCGTTTGACTAGCCACATGCAAGCCTTTTTATTTTTTACCCCACATTTCATGATGTCCAATTGGTAGTTACAGTCTTGTCCCATCGCTGCAACTCCCGTACGGACTCGGGAGAGGCGAAGGTCGAGAGCCATGCATCCTCCGAAACACGACCCTGCCAAGCTGCACTGCTTCTTGACACACTGCTCTCTTAACCCGGAAGCCAGCCGCACCAACGTGTCGGAGGAAACACCTTACACCTGGCGACCGAAGTCAGCGTGCATGCGCCTGGCCCGCCACAAGGAGTCGCTAGAGCGCGATGGGACAAGGACATCCGGGCCGGTCAAACCCTCCCCTAACCCGGACGACACTGGGCAAATTGTGCACCGCCTCATAGGTCTCCCGGTCGCGGCCGGCTGGGACACAGCCTGGGATCAAACCCCGGTCTGTAGTGACGCCTCCAGCACTGCGATGCAGTGCCTTAGACCGCTGCGCCACTCGGGAGGCCCATGCAGTTACAAGCCTGCTAGAGTTAGCTGCAGGCAGACGAGCAATATCTACCATTGTATCAACTCAACTCGCCGTGTTTGGAGGAGGAGGAATGCTGCCTATGACCCCAAGAACACCATCTGCACCGTCAAACATAGAGGTGGAAACATTATGCCTTGGGGTGTTTTTCTGCTAAGGGGACAGGACAACTTCACCGCATCAATGGGACGATGGACGGGGCCATGTACCGTCAAATCTTGGGTGAGAACCTCCTTCCCTCAGCCAGGTCATTGAAAATGGGTCGTGGATGGGTATTCCAGCATGACAATGACCCGAAACACACGGCCAAGGCAACAAAGGAGTGGCTCAAGAAGAAGCACATTAAGGTCCTGGAGTGGCCTAGCCAGTCTCCAGACCTTAATCCCATAGAGAATCTGTGGAGGGAGCTGAAGGTTCGAGTTGCCAAACGTCAGCCTCGAAACCTTAATGACTTGGAGAAGATCTGCAAAGAGGAGTGGGACAAAATCCCGCCTGAGATGTGTGCAAACCTGGTGGCCAACTACAAGAAACGTCTGACCTCTGTGATTGCCAACAAGGGTTTTGCCACCAAGTACTAAGTCATGTTTTGCAGAGGGGGTCAAATACTTATTTCCCTCATTAAAATGCCAATCAATTTATAACGTTTTTGACATGCGTTTTTCTAGATTTTTTTGTTGTTATTCTGTCTCTCACTGTTCAAATAAACCTACCATTAAAATTATAGACTGATAATTTCTTTGTCAGTGGGCAAACGTACAAAATCAGCAGGGGATCAAATACATTTTTCCCTTTTTCGCCAGCCTATGTCATGTAAAGAGCAGGTGTCCTTAATGTTTTGTACACAGTGTATATTCAAGAATCAATGGATAAATATAATTAATAATGGATGTAGCACCTGCAGCTTGCCCCTTTAAGGTTATGACGGATTTTTTTTTATGTGACATTTCCCATCGGTAAGGACTGTTCCAAATTGGTACCTACATTGAAATTGAATGGTTGATAGGAACATGGTGAACAATGTTAAAATGTATTTATGAAAAAGAAAAGAAAAAAAAATTATGACAGGTCTTTTCAATAAATGGTCAGAATGCCACATTTTCTATTTATTTCCTTTCTCTGCCACACATCTGATTTTGCTCTGCAGTTTGTTGCTGTCAGTGATCTGTGGATATGGATTTTCATCCTGTTCTTGTATCCATTTGTGGTTGGTTGTTATTCAATCTAATTTCAGTTCTCTAGACATACAGAAATGAAATACAATTTCACCACCAGTAAGTACAGTTTATTTCCTCAAAGCAAAGACAAGTTCAAGTACTGACGGCAGAGCGAACTCATTATTTCCAACTTCATTCAATGTTTACAATCAATGCAGTCTTTATTTTATACATTGCATGGACCATTTCCAAAAACCTATTAAAAAGTAAAAACAAGTGCAACAATTCTGGTGGGGATAGAGATTTGCAGAATCAATTTGCTCAATGAGCACATCAAGATTAAATCGGTAATTATTTGGTATAGGCCTGTGTGTGCAACCACAGAACATATTTGAAATCAATAACACCGTGATAAATGCTGCTTCTCTCCTCAAGCAAAAAACTATTTGTCCAAGATTCAGATAAGAAATGTATAGCATAGGCCTAACTTCACCACCCTTTGAGTAGAAATATTTATCAGAACACGCATGCAAAAACAATATGAAAAAAATACCTGTTTGATCTACGTACCTTGTCATTGATTAGCCCACCAGATCTGGTTACGATCATATGGCTGACTGATGAACTTGTAACAGTGAAAATTTATGTATATTTTATGTCACTGACCACATTAAATGAGTCTATCCTTCAAAAGTATCAAACAACCTGAGACGAAGGATATGCCAGAATTGTGTTTTCCATTTAAAAATAAAAGTATCTGTCCAGTGTAATTTACAATGGAAGGTGAAAGGAGGCATTGCTTGACACCATATAAGCAGGCAGCTGAAGTACTTCAAAATTGTCAGGGGTGTATTCTGAGGTGAAACGTTCAGAAAGTTGCAGTTAGAAATGTAACAAATATAGAGCTGACACAATCTCTACTCTACACCGCAGACAAAGGTTTGTTCCACACACTACCTTTCTATCTTAACATTCTGTTACATTTGCACTTTCTGAATAGAGTCCCAGGCGTTCATTTCTCCAACACCAGGGCAGCCAGCAGAGCAGGGTAGTTGGGCGTTCCCCATCCGGTGACTGGGTCCCACGATGGTGCCGCGCAGAAACCCTTCCCCTGGACCTGCTCGTCCAGACAGCTCAGGTGACAACCATCAGTCACCTGGGGGTCGGAACAGAAAGCAGTCAGTAAATTCAATGACAGGAGGAAACCTCTTATTTACTGCCATCTTGTGGTGGTGTTCACAATACAACATTGAGAAACAATAGCTCAAGGGGTTCTCAAACTTTTTTGGGCGGGGGATACCTTAGCAAATTCATAAAATCAGAACACAACTAGACTGAGATCTCTCCATCTATCTCATACAAGCCATTTTACTATGACTTAGCCAGCAGTGCATGGCTGGATTAACCAAGTCTCAGGCCCTGGGAAGAAACATTTTAAAGGCCCGCCTCTTGGCACTGGAGAGAAAATGTTGCAATTTAAGGAAATTTGCTGCAATTCTACACATTTTTATAGGGCAGAGATGTTTTTAGCTGTTCCAGCTTTAAAAAGCCAATATCCTGTAATTCTACACATTTTGCCATGATGCTAAGAGAATATATATATATATATATATATATTTTATTTTTTTTTGTTAAAAAATGCAACAATTTTTGGGAATACAATAAGTATTGAGTTGAAACAGGGATAATTGTTGGAGTACTGTGGATACCAATACCCATGTGAGCCTGAACATACAATGTAATAGGGTTAACAATTTATTACACACTAAACTTATTCCACGGAAACCTTGGCCAAAATTAGTTTAAATTGGTTGATATATATATATATATATTTTTACCAGTCAAAAGTTTGGACACCTATTCAAGGGGTTTTCTTTATTTTTACTATGAAATAACACATATGGAATCATGTAAACAACTCAAAATATATTTTATATTTGAGATTCTTCAAATAGCCACCCTTTGCCTTGATGACAGCTTTGCACACTCTTGGCATTCCCTCAACCAGCTTCATGAGGAATGCTTTTCCAACAGTCTTGAAGGAGTTCCCACATATGATGAGCACTTGTTGGCTGCTTTTCCTACACTCTGCAGTCCAACTCATCCCAAAACATCTCAATTGGGTTGAGGTCGGATGATTGTGGAGGCCAGGTCATCTGATGCAGCACTCCCCTTCTTTGTCAAATAGCCCTTATACAGCCTGGAGGTGTGTTGGATCATTGTCCTGTGAAAAACAAAATGATAGTCCCACTAAGCGCAAACCAGATGGGATGGCGTATCGCTGCAGTAGCCATGCTGGTTAAGTGTGCCTTGAATTCTAAATAAATCACGGACACTGTCACAAGAAAAGCACCCCCACACTATCACACCTCCATGCTTCACGGTGGGAACCACACATGCAGAGATAATCTGTTCACCTACTCCGCATCTCACAAAGACACGGCGGTTGGAACCAAAAATCTCTAATTTGGATTCATCAGACCAAAGGACAGATTTCCACCAGTCTAATGTCCATTGCTCGTGTTTCTTTGCCCAAGCAAGCCTCTTCTTATTAGTGTCCATTAGTAGTGGGTTCTTTGCAGCAATTCGACCATGAAGGCCTGATTCACGCAGTCTCCTCTGAACAGTTGATGTTGAGATGCGTCTGTTACTTGAACTCTGTGAAGCATTTATTTGGCCTGCAATTTCTGAGGCTGGTAACTCTAATGAACTTATCCTCTGCAGCAGAGGTAACTCTGGGTCTTCCATTCCTGTGGCGGTCCTCATGAGAGCCAGTTTCATCATAGCGCTTGATGGTTCTTGCGACTGCACTTGAAGAAACTTTCAAAGTTCTTGAAATGTTCCGGATTGACTGACCTTCATGTCTTAAAGTAATGATGGACTGTTGTTTCTCTTTGCTTATTTGAGTTGTTCTTGCCATAATATGGACTTGGTCTTTTACCAAATAGGGCTAACTTCTGTATACCACCTCTACCTTGTCACAACACAACTGATTGGCTCAAACGCATTAAGAAGGAAAGAAATTCCACAAATTAACAAGGCACACCTGTTAATTGAAATGCATTCCAGGTGACTACCTCATGAAGCTGGTTGAGAGAATGCCAAGAGCGCGCAAAGCTGTCATCAAGGCAAAGGGTGGCAACTTTGAAGAATCTCAAAAAATATATATATTTTGATTTGTTTAACACTTTTTTGGTTACTTCATGATTCCATGTGTTATTTAATAGTTTTGATGTCTTCACTATTATTTTACAATGTAGAAAATAGTAAAAAGAAAATAACAACTTTTGACTGGTACTATATATATATATATATATATATATATATATATATATATATATATATATTTATACACACACACATACACATTTTATCTGTCCGCGGATCCCCTGCAGTACACCCAACTTTGAGAACCCCTGCACTAGATGCTCCATTGCTGTAAAGTACTTAAGTAGTACATCTGTACTTTACTATTTATATTTGACAACTTTAACTTTACTACATTCCTCAAGAAAATAATGTACTTTTTACTCCATACATTTTCCGACACCCAAAAGTACTCGTTACATTTTTTATGCTTACTAGGACAGGAAAATTGTCAAATTCACGCACTTATCAAGAGAACATCCCTGGTCATCCCTACTGCCTCTGATCTGGCAGACTCACTAAACACAAATGATTTGTTTGTAAATATGTCTAAGTGTTGGAGTGTGCCCCTGTTATCCATAAATAAATAAATGAAATGGTGCCGTGTGGTTAGGAATCTACTTTACTTTTGATACTTAAGTATATTTTAGTAATTACATTTATTTTTTATACTTAAGTATAGTTAAAACCAAATACTTTTAGACTTTCACTGAAGTAGTCTTTTACTAGGTGACTTTCACTTGAGTCATTTTCGTTTAAGGTATCTTTACTTTAACTCAAGTATGACTATTGGGTAGTTTTTCCACCACTACTGTGACTATACACATACATGACACCACCATACACAACATGAAACTAGTCTTATTTTCTCCATATCTAATGATCAGTGACTTACATCAAAGAGTCCCTGGCCCTGCAGCTGGTACAGGCGGGGATTGAGGAAGCCCAGAGAAGGCAGGCCTTTCAGAAAGCGCTGGTCGTTGATCAGAGAGAGGATTCCTCCAACCACAGGGGTGGAGGCCTAAAGAGCAACACAAGTAAATATTCATTGTTAATGCATTATATGATCCAAGAGTCGACAGGTAGCTTAGTGTTTAAGAGCATTGGGCCGGTAACTGAAATGTTGCTGGTTCTATTTCCCGAGCTGACTAGGTGAAAAATATGTCAATGTGCCCTTGAGCAAGGCACTAATTGCTCCTTTAAGTTGCTCTGGATAAAAGTATTTGCTAAAATGACAAACATGTAAATATAATAACAACATATATAGTATTTCTCATAGATACAGTTGAATACTTTTTACATTTGGAGATAAGCAGGTGAGAGAAAAAAATCTATAGGTGTATCTAAAAAGTCAGTTTATTCTTTGCCTCCTTCTCAAAGTATATTGGAAGATCTTCTCCAATCTGTTTTGAGGTTGTATGAGGAATCAACAAAATACTTTTGAGATTCACCCTATGAGATACTATTTTCTTACCGAAGTACCAGACACCCAGGGGATAGGTACCCTATCGGTGACCACCCAGTAGTTGTCTGAGAGAGCGGCTATGTCTGGGTAGGCCCGTCCACTGGTGTTGAAGTATGTCTTTGGAGGGAGACTCGACACCGCTTTCAGATAACCCTCCACAGCACCGACCTATGGCAAAAAGTGACAAGCTATCAGATCATTGTTTATTCAATCAAACGTATTTGTATCAGTCTCTATCCAAATAAACCATACATAAATAAATACTTCACACATCATTTAGTGTGCATCAATGAGGTCTACTGGTAGAATTAGCCTGGACCTCATCTGTTGATAGAACTTTTGTGTACCTAAACTGATAGTTAGTGAATACATCTAATTTGTCTTTTTACTCAGTTACGTACAACATATTTTTTTTTTTTTTAATTCTAAAGGTCACTTTAAAAAGCACATATTTAGGAAAGACCTATGGCAGTGTCCGTGAGTTTATGTCCTGCATAGACGCTCTTAATACCTGGTAGTCTGGCATCTTAAAAACATTGCTGAAGCCGCCGCCACTGATGTAGTCCGTGACCTCATAGGTGATCTTGAATGGATTCTTGAATGAAGTTCCCCCCACTGTCGTCACGTATGGGCTGAAAGCATATAAATTCACTTTGGAGAACAGATTTGGGTATGGACTGGAAAACCGACCCCACTGCCCCACAAAGACAATGGTTCTCTTATTCTATTGATTTCAGATGACAAAATAGACTAAGTATTTAGCCTCAGATGCGCACACATCATTGTCGTGACTTTGTCAACCAACCGGTCTACAAGCACTGCGGCATTTAAAGGCAATGTTGCCACGTTAAACGCTGCATATGTCAAATCAATCGAGAAACTGCCTTTAAAAACCGGAATGCGTATTTATTTTTATTTATTTTACCTTTATTTAACTAGGCAAGTCAGTTAAGAACTAATTCTTATTTACAATGACGGCCAAACCCGGACGACGCTGGGCCAATTGTGCGCCGCCCTATGGGACTCCCAATCACGGCCGATTGTGATACAGCCTGGAATCGAACCAGGGGGTCTGTAGTGACGCCTCACGCACTGAGATGCAGTGCCTTAGACCACTGCGCCACTCTATAACCTGCGATTGGATTGAATCTCGCACAAAATCGAATACTTTCCGTATTTTATGGATTCAAATAAAGCAATGAATACCCAAATAACACAAGTGCCATTAGTTTCTTTCAACAGTGGAAATGGCTCACCTTGATGCAGGAAAGCTTGGTCTGAAAGAATTCTCTCCTTTGGTCAAGTGTTTGCAGCCAGCTCCACTATCACCTGAGGCAAGATTGTTAAAGTATGAAAACGAACTTCAGGGAAATTATAGTCTTACCCAAGATGACATTATTATGGATTACAAAAAAAAAAGTAGTCAATTTACTCAATTAAACATGGTGCCGTGTTCATGTATCATATCCCTGCCTGACTCATATCTGAAATTACACATTTCCAAAGTAACAATGGCATCACCACAAAAACCAAGGCCACATCACCTCTTACAACATCCACAACACCTGCTTGAGTTTGAACTATTCAAATAGTCTAGATCATTTTAAATGTACAATCATAAATCTGCTGTCACTGACTACTAGATCAAGATCGTAAACACTTAAAAGTAAAAAGCCAATAAAACAGAAAATGTTGACTTAGCCTGGTCCCAGATCTATTTGTGCGCTTTTGCCAACACCGATGGTCATTGTCATGCATTTTGACCATTGGTGTTGGCAAGACAGCACAAACAGATTTTGGCCCAGGTTAGCACAGACTAACCTGAGGCAAACAGTATAGAGATTCCCCGGACGCCAGCCTTCATGAACTCAGTGTTGATGCGCATCATGTAGGCGGAGGACAGGCTGTCCTCATCGTCCCCGTAGCTGATGGTGTGGACCCACGGGATGTCCGTCATGTTGCTGAGCAGCAACATCCACTGGAGGAATGGCTCCTGGGACTCATGGCGACCTGAGGAGCAGTCAAGAAGTATCCATTATCAAACCACTATCAGACAAAGGCTGTTTCAATATCTACTCTAGCATACTACCTACCTGTACTAAGAGTGCATCCCCAATACATTGCTTCATTCTAAGTGGTATATTAGTATGGACATATGAGACATAGCTAAAGATACAAAAATATATATACACCACTGGGTATTTGATCTCACTAGCATTGTGGCTGTTGCTAGGAGCATTCTTGGAAAGGTTTTAGCTTACTTGCGACGATGATATGTGGTCGTCACGCCTTCCTTAGTTCAATGCACTTATTATAAGTCACGTCCGCCAAATGATTAACATGCAAATGTAAATAAACCTTTTTTTGCAAAGGCAACGTGACTAAGGCTACATTAACACTCTGGTTTGTCATTGTTAGTATACCTGGATTGGTGAAGACCCACGTGGAGATGTTGGCCCCTGTGCTCATGATGTACTCCACATCCAGGCTGGCCTCCAGACCGGCCTTCCCTGCTCCCTGAACGCCCACCACCCGGTCAATCTTAGACAGGTGCTGGAATCCCCGTCCGTACAGCATCATGAACTCAGCCAGGTCAGCAGGGTGGTAGAACTGCTCCAAGAACTGGACAGAGGATAAGATGATAGCTATGCTGGAATTCAATCAAACCATATCCACCGTACAAATTTCATCCTACTCACACACACTTCTCATTCTGAAAAGTGAAAGCATATCTGTGAGGGGTGTCTACCTGGCAGTAGTTGTAGGTTTGTATATAGTACCAAAGATCAGTTTAGTATTTTTATTTGACCATGGGAAAAAGAGCTACTGAGCAAAGTTTTGTTAGATTGAGGCAAAACATTTGCCCCCTATATTTTCTATCAACTGTTCTAGTCCGACACAGCTGTCCATTGGTATTGACATAACAAGTGGTCAAATACCTGAGCCACGGCTTGACTGTTGTTCTGAGCTGAACCCACGTCCGCTGCTGTCAGGTTGTATCGAGACCTGAGGGTGGCGGGTGTGTTTCCAAGATGAAACTTCGCTCCAGACCGTCTCCTCTTTGTCAAGACTTCATTGAGGTCCTGCCCCTTGGGTGGAAAGCGGTGAACACCTCCAACTATGGGTGGAAATACATAAATAAATGATCATCACATCCATAATATTGTTTGTCACACTCTTAACAACTGGTTTGTTGTACTATTACCATACTAGCTATAAGATATCAATAGCATTACTTTCGACAACCTCAGAAATGGTCATGATGAACTTGTTGCTCACCAAAGTCAAGATGTTGGAGAACATCCTCATGCACCTGGTATGCAGATGATGACCTCACCAGGGAGATGCCATCTCTTACGTAGCGGTGAAACTCAATGCCTGGAAGCAGGGCCTCTGCCACTCTGAAACAGGAGAAGTAGAAAGCCTCACTCTCTGTGGCAGCTGTATGGAGTTCATAAAGCATCTCAGAGGGAATGCTGATCTAGGATTTGTTTTTCTTGGGCCCAGACATGGGTGGTAAAACCTGGGCCAGCAGTGAACAGCATTGTGGAACGTTCAGATATAAAATGTATTATGTAGAGTTAATATGAGTCTGACATGTAGAAATCAGGAATCACATGAGCTTTATTCATGACATTTCTATCTGTAATGTTCCACTAGTGATTGTGGCCCTGACTTTGTAACCAACAATAATGACATCCCCCAATCATTTGAGAATTTGTCTGGAGAAACTGTGTGTGAAGTCAGTGAGTCGACGTCAGCAAACGGTACCGAAAAAAATTTCGGCCCTCGGCCCAACAGGCTTCAAGACAGCTTCGACAGACAGACAGACTACTCTGACATAAAACCCACACACAATCATACAGAACACACTTTTACACTCATATGTTGCTGCTACTCTGTCTATTCTTCTTCTTCTTGATACCTAGTCACTTTACCCTGCCTTCATGTACATACACTATATATACAAAAGTATGTGGACACCCCTTCAAATTAGTGGATTATGCTATTTCAGCCACCCCGTTGCTGATAGGCGTATAAAATCGAGCACACAGCCATGCAATCTCCATAGACAAACATTGGCAGTAGGATGTCCTCACTGAAGAGCTCAGTGACTCAACTTAGCACCGTCATAGGATGCCACCTTTCCAACAAGTCAGTTTGTAATTTTTTTGCCCTGCTAGAGCTGACCCAGTCAACTGTAAGTGCTGTTATTGTGAAGTGGAAACGTCTAGGAGCAACAACGGCTCAGCCGCAAAGTGGTAGGCCACACAAGCTCACAGAACTGGACTGCTGAGTGCTGAAGCGTGTAGCGTGTAAAAATCGTCTGTCCTCAGTTGTAACACTCACTACTGAGTTCCAAACTGCCTCTGGAAGCAACATCAGCACAAAAACTGTTAGTAGGGAGCTTCATGAAATGGGTTTCCATGGCCGAGCAGCCAGACACAAGCCTAAGATCACCATGCGAATGCCAATCATTGGCTGGAGTGGTGTAAAGCTCGCCGCCATTGGACTCTGGAGCAGTGGAAACATGTTCTCTGGAGTGATGAATCACGCTTCACCATCTGGCAGTCCGACGGACGAATCTGGGTTTGGCGGATGCCAGGAGAACGCTACCTGCCCCAATGCATAGTGTCAACTATAAAGTTTGGTGGAGGAGGAATAATTGTAGGGGCTGTTTTTCATGGTTCAGGCTAGGCCCCTTAGTTCCAATGAAGGGAAATCTTAACGCTACAGCATACAATTACTTTATAGACGATTCTGTGCTTCCAACTTTGTGGGAACAGTTTGGGGAAGGCCCTTTCCTGTTTCAGCATGACAATGGCCCCCGTGCACAACGCGAGGTCCATACAGAAATGGTTTGTCGAGATTGGTGTGGAAGAACTTGGTTGGCCTGCACAGAGCCCTGACCTAAACCCCATTGAACACCTTTGGGATGAATTGGAACACCGATTGCGAGCCAGGCCTTATCGCTAGATGCATCTACCTCAAATGCCTTGTAACCCTGCACATTAATCTGGTACTCCCTGTATATAGCTTCATTCTTGTGTATTTTATTCCTCGCGTTACTATTAATTAATTTTTTTACTTTACATCGCTGGGAAGGGCTCCCAAGCAAGCGTTTCACGGTAAAGTCTACACCTGTTGTAGTCGGCGCATGTGATTTGAGAGAGAGGCCCTTACTGCGTGGTCATGGAGCATTGGAGGAAGTCCTGAGTGAGGATGGTCTGGCAGTCTGTGACCCCGTGACTCTGCAGCCAGTGACGAACCACTTTCTGGGTCAGCTGGGATGGACGTACTAGAGCAGCCACCTCCTCTAGAGTCAGATGCTTGCCTACGACAGACATAATTGACACAGTGCTGTAAAGGAGTACACAGTAATGCATAATCAATTATCCAAGGGGATAAAAGTCGGTAAGTTTCATCTCCTCAAAATCTATTTGATTGTTAGTGAGCCCAGGAATGGTGTAAAATGTTTGCCGTTTTAAGCATGAGAATGATTTCTACCATATTGTGCCGACTCAGGGTCCGAAACCAGTAGCAGCAGGTCTTCCAGTTGGTCCACATTCTGCTGTCTCAAAGCAAAGGTCAGCTCCAACTTCTCTGTGGAGGAGATCCTGCCTACACGAGTCCAGTCTTCTGGTATCCTGAAAATACATTATGTGATGTAGCTTCAAATGATGGTAAACTACACATTGTAGCAGTTCATTTCCAAAAACTTTACAATGTTAGGGTTGTTTGCTCACAAGATGTCTTGATCAGCCTCAAGATGTTCACTCAGAACCAATGAGCTGTATATGAGGACACTGAAGGCCAACCTAAAGTAAATAAGAGGGTGTTTACAAACAAAATATCAGAGAAAACCATTAATAAAATGTGCGAGAGCATTATAAAATCAGCAAAATTAAAGTATAACATTCAGAAAACGTTTGACCTCTGTGCTAAACAAAGGATCTGCCTCTGTGTTACTGCCTGTGCAAGGCTGCAACAGAGATTGTCGACGCCACCCTCAGTTGAAATCGTGCACAAAACAAATACAATCTCTAGAATAGCTTACAGTGCAAACTGTAAACAAACAAGGAAGTATAGCCCAAAGGTCTTCATGTAAAATAGGTCAACAATTTAGTCTTTTAGCTAGAAGCAAAAACCACGAGGAGTACAGTAGTTATTCTTGTCGCATTCTAAACAATACAAAATGTCATGGAAATACTTACAGAATCCTCATTTTGGTGACATTCGTTGACTCTCCACGCAAGGACTGACTGTTTTCGAATTGTTGTTTGCTCGATAATATTAGTTGCGGTTCCTCATCACATGACCATATGAGCTGTAGCCTGTCACGTGACTAGTAACCGGCATAAAGGACAAAATGCTGCAAACGCTCAAATCCCATGATGTTGCCATCAGCTTTTTGAAGTACGAAGTGCTTATTCTTACACTTTAGAATTTCATAAATAAATGACTCATTATAATCCACATTTGTATGAGTGGTGCAATGAACTAGATTTGTGAAACTCAAGCATTAAGTAAAAATACTTTAAAGTACTACTTTTTTGGGGTATCTGTACTTTAATTTACTACATTCCTAAAGAAAATAATGTACTTTTTACTTCATTTTCCCTGACACCCAAAAGTACTCGTTACATTTTGAATGCTTAACAGGACAGGAAAATTGTCCAATTCACACACTTATCAAGAGAACATCCCTGATCATCCCTACTGCCTCTGTTCTGGCAGACTCTCTAAACACACATACTTCGTTTGTAAATTAAATCTGAGCGTTGGAGTGCCCCTGGCTATGAATAAATATATATATATAAAAACAAGAAAATGGTGCTTAAGGAATTTTAAATTCTTTATACTTTTACTTAAGTATATTTTAGCAATTACATTTACTTTTGATACTTACGTATATTTAATTAAAACCAAATACTTTTACTTTTAGTATTTTACTGGGTGACATTCACTTGAGTCATTTTCTATTAAGTTATCTTTACTTTTACTCAAGTCTGACAGTTGGGTACTTTTTCCACCACTGAGCATTACAGCATACTAGAGAAGGTACCATCTTTGCCTGTTTTTGGTGATAAAGTATTGGAAACAACCACAATGAACAAAATTGTCCTAACATTTATTGCAAAAACCTTTGCCTTTTGTGGCACAATATAAACAAATTTGCCTTCAGTGGCACAATAATACAAACAAAACATTTTAAACAACAGCAGTGGGGTTTGAATCAAATAACCTAATTGACATTACTATACAGTCTATATTTATCTATTGAGAATCTTGGAGTATTTCACTTTCTGATTTAAAACGAAATCATCTGAACAAGGGGTGTATTCATTAGTGCAAACAGTAGCAAAACGTTTTGCAACAAGAAATGTTTTGCAACGACAACAAGCGTTTTCTATTTGACAAATTCAGGTAGATCCCTCCCCGTTTCGGCCCATTTGCCTCTGATGTCTACCAATGGGGAATCTGTAAGTCAGTCGTCATCCATGAAATAATAGTCCTCTTCTTCCCCACTTTCCACTGAATGGTCCTCCTTATCAGGGAACATTTCCCACACCACAAAAGAAGAATCATTCTCCGCTGAAAGACAAGTAAACATGTTATTGAGTGAATAAGGTTTCCAAATTCTCAAGTTCAGAAAAAGTATAAAATACCTCAAGAAAAATCTTCATTCAAAAATAACACTTACCGATATTGCATCTCTTCAAAACATGTTTGGCTGATGGAGTTGGCATGTGCTATGATGGAAAATGCAGATGTTAAAAAAAAAGAACATTCTGTATACGTCCTGTATAAAAATAAGAACTCAAAACTATAAACAGTGAAAGACTTTAAAGGTCTCCTCTCCTGACTATCACATGTTTTCCAGAGCACTGCCCTAGAGTTGTCCATGGCATCTTTGAGACAGCTTCATTTTCACAATGGCCCAAGGCATTCTGTATATGACTGAACAAAGCCATTATTTTGTCGATAAGCTCCTCAGAAATATTCCATTCAAAACAGCATACCTTTGAAGCGGCCCCCAATTTATGCAGCTTAGCTTGGCTTTTTTTCATTTTTTTTTGAAGTTGGTAGACATACTTGTCATCGTTGCCTCTGAAACATTTGATGAAAAGTTTCAGATTTTAGAATGCTTTTGAAAAAACCAACATAACCGTTCATTTACCGGTAGTACCACCTCTCTTGTAATAGCCAATGAGTGAATGATTTAAAAACAAACCGCACACATTACAACTTAAATACAGTATTAAATTGCTCATTCTATAAGCAGCGATTGGGGTAGCCTTTCGCCATTTTAGCAAACACTTTTATCCAAAGCGACTTACAGTCATGCATGCATTTTACATATGGGTGGTCCCGGGAATCGAACCCACTATCCTGGTGTTGCAAGCGCCATGCTCTTCCAACTGAGCTACCGAGGACCACCATGTCAGTGGTATAGTTCTGTTTACCGGTTCACTGAGCCCATCATGCCTGGGGTGATGTGGAGACACTGAGGAGTTTTCACTGATGGGAAGCGTGATGAACTGGGGGTTTGTGGGTCCTGCTCAGAGCGCATGAACACATCTTCTTTCCCATTGGGAGACACTGTGGGCAACTAATTCACAAGAGAGCACACGGTTAGTTTAGGCAATCCCTTTCTGATTGCTGCACATTTTTTGTAAGCTTCAGAGAAACAAGTGAAACTATCAGCTGCATTTTGCACATACAAGCTTTTAGAAATGGAAGAGAAGCAAGCATACAGTACCAGTCAAAAAAGTTTAAACACCTACTCATTCAAGGGTTTTTCTTTATTTTTACTATTTTCTACATTGTAGAATAATAGTGAAGACATCAAAACTATGAAACAACACATATGGAATCATGTAGTAACCTAAAAAGTGTTAAACAAATCAAAATATATTTTATATTTGAGATTCTTCAAAGTAGCCACCTTTGCCTTGATGACAGCTTTTCACACTCTTGGCATTCTCTCAACCAGCTTCATGAGGTAGTCACCTGGAATGCATTTCATTTAACAGGTGTGCCTTGTTAAAAGTTAATTTGTTGAATTTCTTTCCTTCTTAATGCATTTGAGCCAATCAGTTGTGTTGTGACAAGGTAGGGTTGGTATACAGAAGATAGCCCTATTTGGTAAACGACCAAGTCCATATTATGGCAAGAACAGCTCAAAAAAGCATAGCGAAACGACAGTCCATCATTACTTTAAGACATGAAGGTCAGTCAATCTGGAAAATTTCAAGAACTTTGAATGTTTCTTCAACTGCAGTCGCAAAAACCATCAAGCTCTATGATGAAACTGGCTCTCATGAGGACCGCCACAGGAAAGGAAGACCCAGAGTTACCTCTGCTGCAGAGGATAAGTTCATTAGAGTTACCAGCCTCAGAAATTGCAGCCCAAATAAATGCTTCAAAGAGTTCAAGTAACAGACATCTCAACATCAACTGTTCAGAGGAGACTGCGTGAATCAGGCCTTCATGGTCAAATTGCTGCAAAGACACCACTACTAAAGGACACCAATAAGAAGAGGAGACTTGCTTGGGCCAAAAAACACGAGCAATGGACATTAGACCGGTGGAAATCTGTCCTTTGGTCTGATGAGTCCAAATTTGAGATTTTTGGTTCCAACCGCCGTGTCTTTGTGAGACGCAGAGTAGGTGAACGGATTATCTCTGCAAGTGTTGCTCCCACAGTGAAGCATGGAGGAGGAGGTGTGATGGTGCTTTGCTGGTGACACCGTCTGTGATTTATTTAGAATTCAAGGCACACATAACCAGCATGGCTACCACAGCATTCTGCAGCGATACGCCATCCCATCTGTTTTGCGCTTCGTGGGACTATCATTTGTTTTTCAGGCTGTGTAAGGGCTATTTGACCAAGAAGGAGAGTGATGGAGTGCTACTTTGAAGAATCTAAAATTTAAAATATATTTTGATTTGTTTAACACTTTTTTGGTTACTACATGATTCCATGTGTGATTTCATAGTTTTGATGTCTTCACTATTATTCTACAATGTAGAAAATAGTAATAATAAAGAAAAACCCTGGAATGAGTAGGTGTGTCCAAACTTTGACTGCTCCTATATATATATATATATATGGTGTTTATTATACTATTGTTCGTACAGATGAACGTGGTACCTTCAGGCGTTTGGAATTATTTCACTTATAATTTTTCACTGTGGGTCAGAAGTTTACATACACTAAGTTGACTGTGCCTTTAAACAGCTTGGAAAATTCCAGAAAATGATGTCATGGCTTTAGAAGCTTCTGATAGGCTAATTGACATCATTTGAGTCAGTTGGAAGTGTACCTGTGGGTGTATTTCAAGGCCTACGTTCAAACTCAGTGCCTCTTTGCTTGACATCATGGGAAAATCAAAAGAAATCAGCCAAGACCTCAGAAAAAAGACTGTAGACGTCCACAAGTCTGGTTCATCCTTGGGAGCAATTTCCAAACGCCTGAAGGTACCACGTTCATCTGTACGAACAATAGTATAATAAACACCATTGGACCACGCAGCCGTCATACCGCTCAGGAAGGAGACGCGTTCTGTCTCCTAGAGATGAACGTACTTTGGTGCGAAAAGTGCATAGCAATCCCAGAACAACAGCAAAGGACCTTGTGAAGATACTGGAGGAAACAGGTACAAAAGTATCTATATCCACAGTAAAACTAGTCCTATATCGACATAACCTGAAAGGGCGCTCAGCTAGGAAGAAGACACTGCTCCAAAACCACCATAAAAAAGCCAGATTATGGTTTGCAACTGCACATGGGGACAAAGATCGTACTTTTTGGAGAAATGTCCTCTGGTCTGATGAAACAAAAATAGAACTGTTTGGCCATAATGACCATTGTTATGTTTGGAGGAAAAAGGAGGTGGCTTGCAAGCCGAAGAACACCATCCCAACCGTGAAGCACGGGGTTGGCAGCATCATGCTGTGGGGGTGCTTTGCTGCAGGAGGGACTGGTGCACTTCACATAATAGATGGCATCATGAGGAAGGAAAATGATGTGGATATATTGAAGCAACATCTCAAGACATCAGTCAGGAAGTTAAAGCTTGGTCGCAAATGGGTCTTCCAAAATGACAATGACCCCAAGCATACTTCCAAAGTTGTGGCAAAATGGCTTAAGGACAGCAAAGTCAAGGTATTGGAGTGGCCATCACAAAGCCCTGACCTCAATCCTATAGAACATTTGTGGGCAGAACTGAAAAAGCGTGTGCGAGCAAGGAGGCCTACAAACTTGACTCAGTTACACCAGCTCTGTCAGGAGGAATGGGCCAAAATTCACCCAACTTATTGTGGGAAGCTTGTGGAAGGCTTCCCGAAACGTTTGACCCAAGTTAAACAATTTAAAGGTAATGCTTCCAAATACTAATTGAGTGTATGTAAACTGCTGACCCACTGGGAATCTGATGAAAGAAATAAAAGCTGAAATAAATCATTCTCTCTACTATTATTCTGACATTTCACATTCTTAATATAAAGTGGTGATCCTAACTGACCTAAGACAGGGAATTTTTACTAGGATTAAATGTCAGGAATTGTGAAAAACTGAGTTTAAATGTATTTGGCAAAGGAGTATGTAAACTTCCGACTTCAACTGTATATATCAGCAGTTGTTAAATATACATTTTGCACATGCAAGCAAGAGTCTTTGAATTTTGCTGAATATATTATTTGACCTCCAGCACCACTTAATGTACATATGCAATATTTTCCTAAAGAACCAAAAACGGCAACATTGTTGAGTGTTTGAGACGTTGCACCCCAGGCGGAAACACAACACACCTTGACCCGCTTGTTCTGCATGGGAGAGCTGTTGAAGATGTCATCGTGGTCGTCTTTGGGCATGTGGTCCAGGAGGTTCCTCACCTGCTGCTTCCGCTTCAGTGTGCCCTTTCTCGCGGTTATCCGGGGTGGTTCCGTCACTACAGTTCAAATATAATATATGACATTGTCACATAAATTCTCTGTAATTCTTATTGACGTACAGACTGTATAGATTGTGATTCAATAAAAAAACTATTGTTCACCATTAAAATAAATTGCAATCAGTGAGAGCCCAATGTGTTCTGTCATTGAGTTAATTCATTAATAAAAGACCAACACTACGGTAGAACACTGGTAAAAGCCATGAACAATCACAGATGCTAAGCATTGGTTGTCATGGTTAGAGCTTGTATGGGAGACCTTCACTAAGACATATAAGGTCCCATGATGCATAGCTTATGGATAAAAATACTAGATAAAGTAACTTGCATAGCTCCTTCTTTTGGGGCACTTCCTTTTTCTTCGTGGACTTGGTGGCGGCCTGGGCGTTGTACTGCTCCTGGCACTCCTCGGCTGAACGGGTGCCCACCCCCATGCCAACGTTCAACCAGAAGTTATTCATGTTTTTAGGAAATGATGTAACAGCCCTGAATGCCAAACACAAACACACCGGAAGTTGACATACACTAATACAGTCCTGTTTCTATATAAACAAAGCAATTTGCACACATTTAGGCCTATATATGCTAGCTTGCTTGAAACTTTTCTTCAACAAAGTGCGTTATAAGGAGACCATTGTTTAACCAGAGTTAAGTAAACTGAGCGATGCATGCAAAATGACGCCCTATGTGGATAGCAACTTACTCATGTAGTCTCAGAAGTTCCGCCTCTGTCCACTGATCTGCATTTTCTTCCTTTTTTCCCTGCTGAACCCTGGCAAATTTTCCCACTTTTTCTCTTGGTGTCTGCGGGACAGCCCTTTTCGTCAATTCCCTCTTACAGTCGTCCGAGGAAGTCAACAACTGACTCGTCGCTGATTCGGAACCTTTCGGAACCCTTCCACATGTCCTCATACCCCGTGGCTTTATGGGTCCTGATTTGACTGCCTTTGCCTTAGGCCTTTTCTTAGGTGCGAAATTGTCATCAGACTGGGACTCCTCGGCAGTACCACTTCCACTGCCCTGAACGTTCCTACTCCTACCCATGGCAGCTGACCCGGTCTTTGTGGGCGCACGACTCCCTGTGTCTTTCCCCTCCATCTCAATGTCATTATGGAGCTTCGCTGGGAGCTTCTTCTGACGACTAACCCTTATCTTTGGCATTTCAAGCACTTTCCGGTCTGCTTTATCTGAACCCTTAATCGGTTTCCCTGGCAACAGTTCTGTGGGTGTATTGGTGTTGTCCGAGTCGTCATGGCTGCTCTGTTTGTTGGCGCCCTGGAGGGAGCGATGTGGAGGGGTCAGGAATTGTGGGGCAGGGTCTGCATATGCGGCCGGCGCTGCTGCACTCTGAGACCTTAGGCTGGTTTTCCTGGGCTGTCCCAGGTGCTTAGGAGAGAGGATCACTTCGGACTTGGACCTCAGAGATGCTGGGCTGGCCCTCTTCGGTTTTCCGGGGCCTCTGGTGGAGAGGTTCTCAGGCTTAGACCACTGAGAGTTTGGACTAGTCTTCTTGGGTCTTCCGTGGCCCCTGTTAGAGGGGTTCTCTAAAGATATGAACCTGGGAGGCTCTGGGCTGGTCTTCTTGGGCCTTTCGGGGCCCCTGGGAGTGGGGTTGTCCTCAGCCTTACCCCTCTGAGACTTGGGGGTCCCGGGAGAGGGGTTCTTCTCTGGCTTCGACCTCTGAGGCCTGTGATAGGCCGTCACTTTTCTCAGTGGCACAGCCTCCTCACTGGTGTCACCTCGCAGCCGCTCTGTAGAACACAACATAACACTGTCAAATAAACTGTAGTCGCCATCTTTGTTGGAGCTGGGATACGAGGATAAAGGCATTCCCAAGCTTATGTACAGAAAAAACATACCTTCTGCTGGAGTTAAGAACACCTTGGCTGATTTTGGTGGTAGCAGTGACAATTTTCTGGCTACAGGTGTACTTATTCGCTGAGAAAGAAAGGAAATAACTTATCAGTTTAACGCAGCAACGCGATAACTCACTCTACAACAGTGTTTCCCAAACCTCTCAGCAACCCCCAGCCATTCCACGTATTGGATGTATTCCAGAACTAGCACACCTAATTCAACAAATGAAGGGCTTGGTGATTAGTTGATTCAGGTGTGTTAGAACTGGAATACATTAAATACTTAAATAAGTGAATAAGTGGCTTGGGGTACACTGCTCTACAATATACAGGAAAAAATGGAGCAGCAGCAGCTTACCGATTGAAGGATGGACGACTCGTCATAACCTGATAGAATGGTGACGTTCATGTCACAATCCAAGATGACTCTGGCCCCTTTCCAGTACTCCAGAGGGGTCTTGAGAAGGCGGCCACTCCGGGAAACCTTAGCACGGCTCGCCTCAGAGGTGGCACTGCAAGGAGCAGCTGTTGGATGAGCAATATTAAACATGAATAGGATGAACCTTCCCAGATTTATAAATATAAATTCATCTATAGATTAATTTGTTTTTCAATCAATAATTAAAACAAGAGACATGAGTACTACCAGTATAAATACAGTGAGCATTTGTGAAGCCAACTTTTGGACTCACGTCTCTTAGTGGCCTTTAGCTTCAGGGATGTGGAAGACTGCATCTTGGTGGAGAGGTGGTTTTGGTTCTGGGGCGTTACCAGGTCCTTGCTCCCTTTTGGACCTTTACTGTTGTCAGCTTCTGAACTGCATTTGTCATTACAAACAATTGACAAAATAGAAGCACTAGATGTTAACACAAACAGATATGACTACAACACTCGTTAAACCTGAATAGCCCAAGAGACAGATAAAGACCTATTGAAATCAGAGGATTTTATGCATTGCCTTTATTTATCCAGATATGTCATTGAAAAGAACACGTTCTCTTTTAACGACCTGACCTGGGGCAGTACGCATCAAGCCTTTCAGAATAGGAGTACTGATTTCGAATCAGTTTTGCCTTTTAGATCAATATGGCTGCGTTTACCAAATTATGATCTACTGCACAGTTATTGGCAAAGGAGCTAATCTGATTTGTCAAAAAAATATTAGAATTGGGCTGCCTGTGTAAACGCAGCCTATGAATAAGAACACATGGACACGGGGGGACCTGATCCTAGATCAGCATATCACTCCTACTCAGACGCTTGACACAAATGGCACGACCTCAGAGACACAACTTACCCTTTCGGCTCTGACAAAAAGCGCTCAAGGTATTCCTTCCAATTCTTTGGGAAGCCAAAGAGAAACTTCTTCAACAGCCATGTTGGGAGTTCTTGTCGAGGAGAAAGGCACAAAAACAAGAAGAAAGCATCATAATGAGTTCTATTATGGCTGTGCATGATTAACACATATTCCAAAATGGAACATTATTTCTGATTTACGAGTTCCGCTGAGATCCGGGGCCATTTTCCCCACCAGGACGTAAGTGCTGCCCGATGTGGTTTTCAGGATGTTGCTTGACATTCGCTCTGCGATGGTGTTGCTATGCCAGGGCATTTTGTTGTCCCTTGGTGGAAAATCATAGAGATAAGTAAGTGAATCAACATTTGCGTTTACCAAAATAATGACTTGCTATTGAACCTGTGGTATCACTTTAGAATATGATTCCGAGAAACAATCAATTCTACTTACGCACGGAAACCTTCCACATACAGGCTGCTGCTACTACCCTTCAGGATCCAGCGCCTAAGGTGAATTCCTGTAGCCTATGAAGCAATAGACATTAATAGTTATATAGGTAGATATCGATCACGTACACTGAACAAATATATAAACGCAACATGTAAAGTGTTGGTCCCATGTTTCAGGAGCTGAAATAAAAGATGGAAAATGAAGATGAAAATGCTGCACACTGCTGCTCATGCTCCCTGGTGATTTTATTATAACAACGTTTCGACCCTTAGGTCTTCATCAAGCATCCATATCCCAGGTGTGGGTGGAAGGTCCTATATACAGGGGCAGTACTCAGTGACATCACTTCCTGAAACAGGAGGTAAGAATATATAACATAGGTTCACAATATCAACATTCAATGTATAACAATATATGACCATACACAAGGAATGTGATCAATATCTACAGTAATATATATACACAATATTCAGTTAGGATAGAAAACACAATGATTTGGACATTTTGGAACTATAAAAATTGTTTTAAGTCGAACTCCTCGTTAAGGCCAAGTGGATCCAGAAAGATTCCCTTTGAATTAGTTTACTCTCAATGTTCCCTCCCCCGCGTGACATCTTGACCATTTATATTCCAATGCATTTCAGAGAACTAATAGGATGTCCAGCTTGTACAAAATGAACAGCAACCAGTTTTTTTGTCTCACCTGTCCGTATATTGAGACCAGCCACCCGGACAGCTGATGAAACTGTGGGTTTGCACAACCGAAGTATTTCTGCACAAACTGTCAGAAACTGTCTCAGGGAAGCTCATCTGCGTGCTCGTTGTCCTCACCAGGGTCTTGTCCTGACTGCAGTTCGGTGTCGTAAACGACTTTAATGGGCAAATGCTCACCTTTGATGGCCACTGGCACGCTGGAGAAATGTGCTCTTCACAGATTAATCTCGGTTTCAACTGTGCCGGGCAGATGGCAGACAGCGTGTGTGGCGTCGTGTGGGCGAGCGGTTTGGATGTCAACGTTGTGAACAGAGTGCCCCATGATGGCCGTGGAGTTATGGTATGGGAATGCATAAGCTACGGACAACGAACACAATTGCATTTTATCGGTGGCAATTTGAATGTACAGAGATACCGTAACGAGATCCTGAGGCCCATTGTTGTGCCATTCATCCGCCACCATCAACTCATGTTTCAGCATAATAATGCACAGCCCCATGTCTCAAGGATCTGTACACAATTCCTGGAAGCTGAAAATGTCCCAGTTCTTCCATGGCCTGCATACTCACCAGACATGCTCTGGATCGACGTGTACGGCAGCGTGTTCCAGTTCCCGCCATTATCCACTAACTTCGCACAGCTATTGAAGAAGAGTGGGACAACATTCCACAGGCCACAATCAACAGCCTGATCAACTCTATGCGAAGGAGATGTGTCGCGCTGCATGAGGCAAATGGTGGTGGTCACACCAGATACCATACAAGAGAACATAACTTCCCAGCAAAAATACAAAGCTAACAGCAACAAACTCAGATGAAACAGCACCATCAAGACCATCTACTTACATTAGATCCATTGGACTCTGCAATCTGCTTGGATTGGAATACAGCCTCTTGCTTCTTGGGGATGGAGATCTTTGGTGAGACCTGCAGGAGGTGGTCGTGCACCAGGTCTGGGAGGGGCCTAGGGGGAGGCTCGGCACAGTAGTACCCACACTGGCTGGGGCCGGCCTCTGGACTCGAGGGAACACTGGTCTCTGATAGGCTAGTGGGCACTGCGGCGACACCACAGGTCACATTCACACTGGCATCCTCTTCATTCCCCCCGGCGACATGTGCAGGGGTCGACATGCTGCGCACACGGGCACATCCTGTGAAGAGCAGAGAAAGGTGGTTTGAAAGATTGCTCTGTTTGTTGAGTCGACATCAGATGCTCTACATTTCTAGCTCTCACCTCCAGTTATGGGATCCTGCGGGCTGCTCACTTGATAACCATCTTGTTGGTCCCTCTTTTGCCTTCTCTCTAACAGGAGAGAACACATATTTGCTGGAGATTCCAGAAAGGGCAGTCTATCCAAAGCAACATGACACCCTGTGCAGAAAACCTTTGTTTTTAAAAACATAAAAAATGAATAATCTATCTTAAAGTCTTCAATTAAAGTATTTCTGACAACCTAGCAACCTTAGTTGATTGACACAATAATTGAGAATAAGAGAAACATCACAACTTACTGAAAACCGAAGGATCTTGTACAATGTCATGTGCCCCAAATGCAGTTTTTCCATTATAATCTTCAGTTGACTTCGACCTTTGCGTTGACCTTTTCACTGGTGTAGTTCTGTTGGTTGTCTGGAAGGCCCCTTTGAAGTATTTTGGGGGGGCTGGTTGTTGGATGTCATTTGAGCTGAGTTGAGTGTACAGGTATGACAAAGCTTTCTTTGGGGACTGTGTTGAGAAAGCATCCAGAGTTAAGCCCTTATTTTGTGTATTTCTGTTGGTTGGCTTGAATGCACTATGCATGTCTTTCAAGGGTGAAGGTCTTTGAAGGTCTTCTGTGTGGACCAAGTACGTATGTGTCAAACTCTGCCTTGGTGATTGAACTGGTGAAAGGGTCAGAGCCTCAGCCTCATTAGTGAAGTCAAAGGTCTGGCTTTCCTTGGGATGAGACAACGCTTTCCTTGGAGACCATGCTACTGAGAAAGCATCCAGAGGTGGGCCTTTCATGGGTGTATTTCTGTTGGTTGGCTTGAATGCACTACCCATGTCTTTCTGAGGTGATGGTCGTTGAAGGTCTTGTTTGTGGACCACAAAGTATGGATGCGTCAAGCCCTTCCTTGGTGATTGACCTGGTGAAAGGGTCAGAGCCTCTGCCTCATTAGTGAATTCAAGGTCCTCGTTTTCCTTTTGTTCATAGTTCACCCAAGGCTGATGTATTTTTCTTGGCGAACTCATTACTCCACCATGTTTTTCTTGGACTCGCTTTTCTCTGACATTTTTTCCTCTAACTCGTTTTTCTTGGACAGGTTTAGGTGTTTTGGTCCCCTCATTCTCAACCGCTATTCTCTCTGTCTGAACTCTAGCCTTCATCCTCGCAAAAACCTTGGCTGGGCTTTCAACGAGTCGCCTGGGTATTGGGTCGCTTGTCCTCAAAGCCTTCAATGTGGGGAAAATAATTGACTCTCCACCAAATTGACTTTCTTCATTAAAATAAGCAGATTCTCTGTTTTGTCTTGACGGAGTAAACATGTTTTTCACGATTTTGGCCGAGACGTTAACGACTGGATAGGTAGCTAACATTAGTTAGCCAGCTAGCTGCTAAGTTACATGCAATGGCATCTCCCGATTCAAAGGTAAAGCATTTGCTCTTATTCCTGGTTTACATCTAGACAGTAATTATATATTACATACTATTGTGAATGCCTGCATTAATTATACATATTTAAACTGTAAAATAGCAAACATTTAGTTAACGTTAGCTAGCTAACTTCACTCACAGCGGAGACCTGCTGTATTTTGAACTTCAGAAGTCGTGTGATTGGACGGCGATGTCAAACGCGTCACTTCCACAAACAACTTATGTTCACCGAGATGCCCCATGGCATGGAGCGTGCTGTCAAAAGAACTCAAACAAACCTCACATTTTGAAGAAAAGTGTGAGCATATAGTAGTTTTGGGGTGTATTTACTTTTAACCAATTTTTCCTGCTAATGCCTGCAGTGAAGAAGAGATGAAAATAGCAGCAGCTGCTTAGATATGGCACTTCATGTGGTGGGATCTGCACAACTAAGTTACCATCGGAGGTATGGGTAAATGTGTTTGGATATCTGTCAACGTAACATTCAATCATGCTGCAAATAATTTTTTTAAAAAAACTGGTTGACCACTGGTCTCTTTGGAAAGGCAACACAGTAATGCTTAAAAAGCTGTGTGCCTACACCTCGCAGTTCTGGACAACTATTCGCAGTAGGAAAATCATCTCAATTGTTGTACAGAGGGCAAGTTTGAAATAATGGAAACAGCTTGCCCTATCCCTCTCTTGGCTCAAGACAATAGCCATGGAGCATTGTTTCGACGTGAAAGCCTTTGAAATTATCAAGCAATTTCATAACTTGAAGAGGCTGGCTATTCGCAGGTGTAGCTGTGGCCAGGGAGTGTCTGATTCCATTGTTGTGACTCATTTTATTATGTGTGAGATGCACTGTGCTCCAAGAGCAGATATTATTAGTGCTGTCTCAAAGACCCCATCTGGCATCTCTTTTATCACGAAGGCAATCATCTTAACCCAAGACAGACATTCCACATAATGCTTAACCGCTTGCCACATCTGAAGCGTCGGTCTTTGAAAATGGGAACACAACATGGCTCTCTCACAGATTGTTATTTTAATCTTGACAAAACAATAAATGGCTCTCCAGGTAAGGCACAGAGTTACAACCCAAGACAACAGTGATTGATTGTACCAAAGTTTATTTTTACTACTTATACAAAGCATTGGTGGTACAATGAATGATAAGCCTAAACCTACCACTTGGTTTCCACTAGCTGATCACTTCATAGGTCTATGTTCTGTTTAGTGTGTGAAGTCCATGTTGAAATATTGCTATGTACAGTGGGGAGAACAAGTATTTGATACACTGCCGATTTTGCAGGTTTTCCTACTTACAAAGCATGTAGAGGTCTAATTTTTATCATAGGTACACTTCAACTGTGAGAGACGGAATCTAAAACAAAAATCCAGAAAATCACATTGTATGATTTTTAAGTAATTAATTTGCATTTTATTGCATGACATAAGTATTTGATACATCAGAAAAGTAGAACTTAATATTTGGTACAGAAACCTTTGTTTGCAATTACAGAGATCATACGTTTCCTGTAGGTCTTGACCAGGTTTGCACACACTGCAGCAGGGATTTTGGCCCACTCCTCCATACAGACCTTCTCCAGATCCTTCAGGTTTTGGGGCTGTCGCTGGGCAATACGGACTTTCAGCTCCCTCCAAAGATTTTCTATTGGGTTCAGGTCTGGAGACTGGCTAGGCCACTGCAGGACCTTGAGATGCTTCTTACGGAGCCACTACTTAGTTGCCCTTGCTGTGTGTTTTGGGTCGTTGTCATGCTGGAAGACCCAGCCACGACCCATCTTCAATGCTCTTACTGAGGGAAGGAGGTTGTTGGCCAAGATCTCGCGATACATGGCCCCATCCATCCTCCCCTCAATACGGTGCAGTCGTCGTGTCCCCTTTGCAGAAAAGCATCCCCAAAGAATGATGTTTCCACCTCCATGCTTCACGGTTGGGATGGTGTTCTTGGGGTTGTACTCATCCTTCTTCTTCCTCCAAACACGGCGAGTGGAGTTTAGACCAAAAAGCTCTATTTTTGTCTCATCAGACCACATGACCTTCTCCCATTCCTCCTCTGGATCATCCAGATGGTCATTGGCAAACTTCAGACGGGCCTGGACATGCGCTGGCTTGAGCAGGGGGACCTTGCGTGCGCTACAGGATTTTAATCCATGACGGAGTAGTGTGTTACTAATTGTTTTCTTTGAGACTGTGGTCCCAGCTCTCTTCAGGTCATTGACCAGGTCCTGCCGTGTAGTTCTGGGCTGATCCCTCACCTCCCTCATGATCATTGATGCCCCACGAGGTGAGATCTTGCATGGAGCCCCAGACCGAGGGTGATTGACCGTCATCTTGAACTTCTTCCATTTTCTAATAATTGTGCCAACAGTTGTTGCCTTCTCACCAAGCTGCTTGCCTATTGTCCTGTAGCCCATCCCAGCCTTATGCAGGTCTACAATTGTATCCCTGATGTCCTTACACAGCTCTCTGGTCTTGGCCATTGTGGAGAGGTTGGAGTCTGTTTGATTGAGTGTGTGGACAGGTGTCTTTTATACAGGTAACGAGTTCAAACAGGTGCAGTTATTACAGGTAATGAGTGGAGAACAGGAGGGCTTCTTAAAGAAAAACTAACAGGTCTGTGAGTGCGGAATTCTTACTGGTTGGTAGGTGATCAAATACTTATGTCATGCAATAAAATGCAAATGAATTACTTAAAAATCATACAATGTGATTTTCTGGGTTTTTGTTTTAGATTCCGTCTCTCACAGTTGAAGTGTACCTATGATAAAAATTACAGACCTCTACATGCTTTGTAAGTAGGAAAACCTGCAAAATCGGCAGTGTATCAAATACTTGTTCTCCCCACTGTATGTCATTGTCTGTAGTAACCTATATCATCATAAATTGCATGTTATTAAGTTCTGCAATAAGGACAAACAGTCTTTAGAAGATCCGCAGGTCAGGCAACCTTGCTTGACCAGTCTGGAGCTTCTTGACTACATGGAGCCCACCTGATATGAAGAGACGATAAAGTGCCTGCCCTCCCTGCACAGCCTATCTGTGGACTACAGAGACCTGTGCCTGTGGATTCCAGAAAGTGCCACCTGAAAACATGGCTGAGGGAACTCCCTCAACTGGCAGTTCTCAACATTGCAAGTGAGTATGTGATTCGCCAGCTAGCAAACCAGCATTTTCCATGTCATGCGCAGTTGGTGGGGTTACGGGGTAGCAGTATGGAGTCTAACAGTTCTGTGCATTTATGCATCCCTTGTCCTATGGCATCTATTGGGGATGTCCTATGTCTGACTGTTCTTGTTTTCTAGAAGGCCATCCCGTCAGTGCTTATGCACGCTCCATTCCCGACACAGTGATCAGTTGGACTCTGCGGTGGGTGCCGATGGAGCTGGACGACTTGAATACTCTAGGGAAACAGGTTCCAGGCCTCTTGCATCAGCACTTTGATCCATGCAGCTATAACGGCGGTAGGGCTGACCCCATTTAGTCGATTGTTTGGTTGATAGGCTGTTGGTCGACCGAGATCGCTTTAGTCAAGCAGTAGCAAAAAAATTATACAATAATGGTATACAAGACACCTGTCTGATTTGCGCCTGTCTGAGTGGACTAATCCATTGTGGAGGCCGTGGGGATGGCAAAGTCCATCACTCTAAGGCATGTGTTACTGAAATTGTATATGGTTAAGGACAATGGTGCAACACTAATAAAAATAATATTATTTTACATCAAATGCACTTTCTCCCGCGTTTGATAGCGGTCGCTGTCCGTGGTTCTGAAACATCAGTGCGCTGTTGAATTGGCGCCTTTTCCTAGACCATGTTGTTATGTGGATAATAGCAAAGTTAACCAGCATATTGGTGTTGAGAAAAATGTGGCGGAGGCAGCAGCAGAGTTAGGAGACGAGAAAACAGCCCTTGCCTTAATTGTCAAAAAAAAGTGAGAAGAGAGGAAACCCCAACTTAATTAGGTTTATAATCAGTAGCCTAACTGTTAAATGTGCCTGGCTTTATAAATCATCCATATACACTACCAGTCAAAAGTTTGGACACACCTACTCATTCAAGGGTTTTTCTTTATTTGTACTATTTTCTACATTGTAGAATAATAGTGAAGACATCAAAACTATTAAATAACACATATGGAGTCATATAATAACCAAAAAAGTGTTAATCAAATCAAAATATATTTTATATTTGAGATTCTTCAAATAGCCACCCTTTGCCTTGATGGCAGCTTTGCACATCCTCTAGGCTGACCTATTGAGTGGAAATATACATCGAGGTCAGTCTGACACTCTCTTTTTATTATTTTATAGTTATTCTGTGCATCCCAGTCTGTTGTTTTTACTGACTCCCAGTCTGATATACCTATTTCCTGAAGCATTTGTACTCGAGCAGATATTCCCTTCCATTTTTTAGGCAGGGTGGCTCTAACTCTTTATCCTCCACATATCCAATAGAAGTCTACCACCGCCACCGACTGCTCCTCATAAGGAGAGATCAGTGGTAGTGCCAGTGTCTGCTTCTCGCATTCCCCAGGGCCCCCAGGGGTAACTATCACCAGTACTTGACCCTGCTGCCTGATAGGTTGCTCTTCGGGGGGTGTCTGCATTCCAGGAGATATCGTTATTCAGGTGCCATGTAGTTTCACACTTTCCCTTAAAATTTCCCTAATCATTGTTTTGTTGTAGCACTCATACTTCTGCCCATAATCTATTCGATATTTCTCAGGTGTTTCCATTTTTCTAGTTTCTTTCTGACATCTAATTGTTTACACCACTCCCCCCATCCTGTTTGAATATAATACTTGTGGTGGTCGGGACTTCCTAAGTAGGATAAGCATTCCGCAGGGCAATAGGGTCTTTCTGATCTTTTGAGGTAACAGAATTTCTGATTAAAGTCAGCGCAGTCCCTGTAGCTGTGCGGACTAGGTACTACTATCAGTTCCTTCAATGGGGAGGGGGCGCATACTAGACAATACAGTACAGTGCCCATTTATACCAATCATTTTAAAATCCTTCCTCCCATGCCTTATCCCTGTTTCTAGGGGTAGTTTCATCTGTCTTAGGAGTTGCTATCGTGTTTGATGATGGTTCTAAATTACCTATGCTCCCTAGGATATTCCACAGCCATTGTAGACCCCCTGCTGATTTTGTCTGTTCTGTTGAGGGTGGAGTGGTGGTTGGGAGGGCAGTACCATTTAGTGGGCAAGTCCCTTCTCTTTCTATTTGCATCTCCTAGGGTTATATTGCATGTTCCTCCTTTCTCAGGAGAATGTATTTCTAATGCTGGTACTTGTTGTCCTAGGTACTGTTTTACATCTTCTTTGGTCAGAGTAATATCTATTTAATCTATCAAGGTACACCAATTGTAGTGACACTTAACTTCTATTCCATATGTTTTCAATTTATAACCTGGTTCATCTAGTTTGCATTTATCCTCTGTTTGAGTCACCCAGGTCTTCCATTTTTGATCACTAGTCATTACCTTAAGTGTGGTTATTCCTATACTGGGTTGTTGATGCATCTGACCTATCAGGTTACATTGTCTGGCCTCCACTTGCTGAGGTATTTTTGCCATTAGAACCGCTAGACTACATATTTTCATTTTAGTTTCAGGAGTTAGTTTCTCAGGTATTGTTGGGATCATAAGACGTTTGGCTTGTTTTATATCCATTATTATTGCATGTTCTATTCCTAGAGGCCTCCTATTCACATCTCTTTTGTGTGTTATTTCTACACAATGGTCTTTAAGCCATTTCATCCTAATTAACACATACCCTTCTATTTGGCATCTGCCTAATTTTGGCCATCCTGTGAGCAGAACCTGATCTTTATTCATAATAGATATTCTCCCTGGTTCAGTAAGGCTATCCCTTGAATACTGTATGGTTGTGGGCAAACTCACTACCATCTTTCCTAGGTTAACTGCTATCAGTGTTAGGGCCATTCCGCAGTTTTTCAACTGATCTGATTTCCGTTTACCGCTAGGGGGACCATTGGAGGACAGAGAAGTCAATGGTGGGGAAGGCGCTATCCTCGATGGTGGGCGAGTCACTTTCCCCTCTATCGCCTGTTGTCCCTCCGTTGCCTGGGTTATTACCTGTGTTTGGGGCACCTGCCACAACAGGTATCCCATTAGTAATATTCCACACGTCAGCAGGCCCCATCCCCTGACTCTGGATTTTCAGGAGGGAGTATCTGCTGGCTTTCGATATTTGTGCTGAGGCTCGTGCTTGCTTCTTCTTCTTCTTTGACCCTGCCTGGTGCCTCAATATCCTCAGCTTCCTCATGGCTCGCCGGTGGTACGCCGATTCCTTTGGGACCCTGGTGCAGTGGTTCAGATTGTACCACGTTGTACTTCCTTCCAACTGTATCGCCGTGGGTGTTGCTCGGATCACCGTGTATGGTCCTTCTCTCCTGGGCTCGTTCCACTTTCTGCAGAACGCTCAGATGTAAACTTGGTCCCCTGGTATCACTGGGCCTGGCTCCTCTGGTCTGGGTTCCGGTTCTTGCCTTTTTTCCTGAATATAAATAACTTTATGTATATCAGTTAGTTGTCTCACATATTCTTTAAGTTCCATTTCTAATTGTTCCAATAAGGGACCTTTATAGGGTCCTCTTAGAATTGGCACTGGCATGGGTCGACCTGTAAGCATTTCATGCGGGGTAGGTGTGTATTTCTGTTAGATTGCATGCGATAACTCATTAAAGCAAGTGGTAGTGCCTCCACCCAGTTAAGCTTTGCACTAGTACAGATCTTTATTCAATTTAGCCTTGAAGGTTCCATTTATTCTCTCAACCATCCCTTGCGACTGGTTGATATACACATCCCAGTCTTTACTTAATCCTTAACTGTTGTAGCACTTGTTTGACCGTTTTCTAAATAAATGCTGATCCATTGTCTGAGCTGATTTCTGTCAGTATTCCGAACCTGGCTATTACTTCTCTGGTTAGGAATTTAATTACTGTCCCTGATCCAAGGTCTGCTGATGTTACCACCTCTACTTATCACAAGCATGTATCTCTTGCCATTTACCTTTTTTATCATATCCACATAATCCATGACTAGGTGTCGAAATGGTTGCTCTGGGACTGGTATGTGACCTATAGGCGTGGTTATGCCTTTACGCACATTATTTTGCGCACAAACTTCACATTTTGCCAATGCATCATCTACCATTGCTTGCAAATATGAAGACCATTATCCTTTTTTTTTTCTTTCTTACCACTTCCACCCTTGCACAATGGTCAAAACCATGCGCATCAGTTATCAGCAGATTAAGCAACATAGTGGGTGCTACTATGGTTCCTTCATGAGACCTCCATAATTCTGTCATGTCTTTGGTGGCCCCTCTTTGGTGCCACATTGTTTGTTCATAAGTCCCTGTCCATTTCTGCATCCTAATTATATCATCTGGTTGCGGTGCAGATTCGATAAATACCATTGGTACCGTTTATATTGGGATGGTGCATTTAGATGCTTTTTTGGAAGCCTCATCTGCCGCGTTATTGCCTCTAAAAACAAAATAATTTCATTTTTTGTGCGCCTGACATTTTATTATTGCCAGCTTTGTGGGGTACATTAATGCCGTCATTAGTTCTACGATCTGCTCGTGATGTTGAATGGGTGTTCCATCACTTTTTCTAAATCCTCGTTGTTTCCAGACTGCCCCAAATAGGTGGCATACCCCATGTGCATATGCCGAATCAGTATATATGTGAACTGTCTTATTTTTTCCTAGAGTGCAGGCCGCGGTAAGTGCTTTTAGTTCAGCTAACTAGGCTGAGCATGGCTGTGGACAGTATTCTGCTATCACTTCTTTAAGCTCCTTTCCTTGTTTTCGTACCACTGCATAACCTGCATGATTTCCCGTATGGTCTTTATAACAGGACCCATCCACAAAATATTATTCTACGTACTCTTCCCCCATGTTAAGCAATGGGGTTAACTCTAGGTCTGATCTAAGCCTGGTAAACGTCAGAGATTCTGCTACACAGTCATGTGCTTGTCCCTCAAGTTCTAATGGAATTCTTTCAGCTGGGTTCACCGTGCTACATCGTTTAATGGAAACATCTTGGTAGGTTAGTAGGGTCATATATTCTAAGGTTCTAGCATTGGTTAAGACACATTTTCCCTGCTCTATGAACTCCACTATTTTATGGTGTGTGTGTATTGTAATTGGATATCCCATGGTGATGGTGGAGGCTTTATCATATGCATATTGTAGTGCAGCTAAGCCCTGATAACAGGGTGGGTATCCCTGGGCAACAGAGTCCAATTTGGTATTATATGGGCAATGGGTTGTTTGCATCTTCCACTGCATGTTTACTGCATAAGTATTGCCGCCGCATACCTATCACATCTATTCACCACATACAGCAGGAATGGTTTTGTATAATCTGGGGCTGCCAGAGCCGGACCGGACTGCATCTCTTTTTTCAGTGTTTCAAATGCAGTCAGGGCATCACTGTTCCACTCAAGACCTGCCCTAAGGTTTAGCTGTCCTGCTTCCTTCATAATTTCTCGCAGAGGGGCTGTCTTAACCACATACTCTTCTATCCAGTCCGAGCTAAATCCAGTAATTCCTAAAAATGTCATCATCTGAGCCACTGTTTGGGGAAGTGGCGCTTTGCTAATCCCTTCTAGTTGTCCTGGTGCCATTGCCTTTGTTCCATGTGCTATTGTTCGTCCTAGGTATTCAACTTGGGATTGGCAGTACTGGAGTTTTGTTTTTGACACCAAGTGCCCTCCTTCTGCCAATTGCTTTAAGAGGAGGCACAGATCAACAGATCATCTACATACTGAATCAATGTTCCTTCAAGTACTAATTCCTCCAGGTCTGCTCTCAGTACCTGATTAAACAAACGAGGCGAGTGCTTAAACCCCTGTGGCATGCGGGTGTATGTGTACTGTTTTCCTTTATACGTAAATGCAAACAAATGTCTGCATTCTTCCGCCAGGGGCACACAAAAAAATGCTCCACATAGATCAATCATCGTAAAGTATTTGGCTTCCAGGGGAACATTGGTCAGCAGCGTGTGAGGGTTTGGAACTTCAGCAGGCCAATTACATTTACGTCATTTAGGGGGGTTAGAAGGATTACTTTATCCTATCCCATGTATTCCTTAAAGAGGTGGGGTTTCAAGTGTCTCCGGAAGGTGGTGAGTGACTCCGCTGTCCTGGCGTCGTGAGGGAGCTTGTTCCACCATTGGTGTGCCAGAGCAGCGAACAGTTTTGACTGGGTTGAGTGGGAACTGTGCTTCCACAGAGGTAGGGGGGCCAGCAGGCCAGAGGTGGATGAACGCAATGCCCTCGTTTGGGTGTAGGGACTGATCAGAGCCTGAAGGTACGGAGGTGCCGTTCCCCTCACAGCTCCGTAGGCAAGCACCATGGTCTTGTAGCAGATAGGAGCTTCAACTGGAAGCCAGTGGAGTGTGCGGAGGAGCGGGGTGACGTGAGAGAAATTGGGAAGGTTGAACACCAGTAGGGCTGCGGCGTTCTGGATGAGTTGTAGGGGTTTAATGGCACAGGCAGGGAGCCCAGCCAACAGCGAGTTGCAGTAATCCAGACGGGAGATGACAAGTGCCTGGATTAGGACCTGTGCCGCTTCCTGTGTAAGGCAGGGTCGTACTCTGCTAATGTTGTAGAGCATGAACCTACAGGATCGGGTCACCGCCTTGATGTTAGCGGAGAACGACAGGGTGTTGTCCAGGGTCACGCCAAGGCTCTTTGCACTCTGGGAGGAGGACACAACGGAGTTGTCAACCGTGATGGCGAGATCATGGAACGGGCAGTCCTTCCCCGGGAGGAAGAGCAGCTCCGTCTTTCCGAGGTTCAGCTTGTACTATATAATTGACTGCCCTTAAATCATGGTCTAGCCTCCACTTCTTCCCATCCGCTTTAAGAACCGGTAACAGAGGTGTGTTGCAACAGCTTTGTGTTTCTATCAGCACCCCTGCTTTTATTAGTCCCTTTATTGTCATGCTAATACCTTCTTCTGCTTCAGGTTTCATATGGTATTGAGCCTTCCAAGGGGGCTTAGCGTCTGGTTTTATCTTGACGCATATAGTACTTGCTGATTTTACCAATCCAACATCTGTATCATGTTGTGACCATAACCCATCCGGTATGTTTCTCTCCATTTCCTGTTTTTGCTGGTTTTCTGGTTCTGTTGCTTCCCCTAACTGTATTTGCTGTTTGACTGTAACTTCTACCTCCATTGGGTCTCCAGTCATTAATGTGGTAGTCAATATTTTAATAAAAGCTCTATTTTTTGAGTGATAAATCAACGGGTTGTCTGATTTGTCCCATTGACTTGCTTTTGCTCGTTTCATCATGGGGCCTAGGTCTTTAGCCATTACTCCCTTATTTACTAATAAGGTAATGTGTGGGGCAGCCCCGGAAACATTATACCATCTTGCCACAAAGTCTGAGCTTTCCCTGTCTGTTACTTCCATTGCTGCTCCCTGTTTTCCTATAATTATATACTGAGACGTACTGATTTCCCATTTGCATTTAACAACCATAGCTGTTCCAAAAGATGATCACGATAGGGATCAAATTGCATTGTGCAATGGTACTCTGATTTTGCTCTATCAGCTTCTGGTATCTGAGCTTGAATAAACCTACCCCATTTCTTAATTGTCTTATCCACTTCCGTTTCAATGCCTCCTAACCATTATACATTTGCTGTGCCCCCTGTCATTATCATTTGCAAGATTAACCCTGCTTTATCTATAATCACACCTTCGGGGGAACACCGAATTTGTATGCCCATTTTACATAGAGCATCCATTCCTAATAAATTAACAGGGGTGTGTTCTGATACTAATATAAGGAAGGTTGCGGATTTATCATCAGCTGTTAAGTGAACTGGAGATGTCATTGGAATTAGCTGCATTTGTCCCGAGAATCCTACAGTTTTGGTGTATTTGCCAGACATGGGGAGGTGAGAGGCATAATATGGAGTGTAAGTGTAAGTGGCTCCAGTGTCTATCATGATGGGTGTGCCTCTATTTTCTATTTGAACCCGCAGAGTAGGTTCCTGATCAGCTTGTGTAGTTAGCACTGGAAACTGACCCTCCCCTGTAAGACTCTCTGGGCACCACTAGTACCCCTGATTGGGTCCTGCCCATGGGTTCACAGGACCCTGGGATTGTCTTCACTGGCTGGGGCATGGCCTCTATCACTGAGTTTCGGAACAAGGTTCTCATCAGTGGATCCCCCTCTGGGTCTCGTTCTGTTTCCAGTCTCCATCGTTTCAGCCGTCCGTGTAGATAGGCAACTGGATTCTCTGTCTCCCCCAGTGCTCCCCCTTTCAGTGATTTGGGGTAAATTCTTGCCGGGTATTCCATTCTTAAGGCTTGCCAGAATTCAGGGCTGTTTTTCAGCAAACATTTTCTCTTTCTCTTTTGGCCTTTTCTTTTCTTTCCTGTGTCATTTGTTTTATAGTTCTTTATCAGTGTCTCCATTTCCTCACACACCGAGACATCAAACGTTCCTCCTTCTGGCCAATTGGTGCCCATCTTTTTGGTGCGTTGTTCCTATTTGTTGGAGATCTTTATTAGTTATTCTTTGCACAGAGGATACCTGGCACTTAACATTTCTACCGCTGTTTTATTCATTTCTGCAACCTGTATTCTTGGACTCCCCACTGCCAGTCCCAAGTTCAACCCCCTTTCAGCTTCCTGTAATATCCGTGCTATTCTTTGTTCCCTAGTTTCTTTTTACCCTGTTATTTACATTTTCCTATTGGAAATTTGTCCACAATCTTGACTCTCCTAGCCAGAACTCAGTTATTGTAAATGTGTGTGTTCGGTTTTCTCTTATTACACTTATATTTCCTGATGTCCGCCTTTTTCGTGTGGACAATCTCATACATTTTCTTTTTATTCTTATTTTTGTTATTTCCAAACCGCTTGGCAGCGTGTATCTTTCCACTCTTAGTGCTTCAATGGGCATTCGCGCACCGTTCACTCTTTCTCTCCAAGTGCGAGACTGGGTGCGTCCTCTCTGCCGGGTTACTCTTAAGCAACAGTCCAGGAGAGGTGCGCAGCCCCTTCCCCACCCAGGACAGGAATTTCTTTCACACTTCTCACTTTTAGTACTTTAATCACACATTCATTCACGCTCTTCCTTTCCCGTGCAAACTGGGTGCGTACTCTCTCACAGGTTACTTTTATGTGACGATCCAGGAGAGGTGCGCAACCCTTTCTCCACCAGAGACGGAAGCTTTCGTACTTATATTCACACTTTCTTTCTATGTTTTCAAAAAACAACCTGCAAATTCAGCCATCTTTCTGATACACTTCCTCGACACAGAAAAAGCAGTATTTATACAGGATTTCTGCCTGTCTAAGCAGCCCTTTATTGATTCACTTCCTCAACACACTAGAGCGGTATCCGCAGGATTTCTTTTTCTAATTACCCAAACAGATGGGCAGCCGCTCGCGCTGAAATGAATCGAACAGAACGATCAGCAGGATGAACAGATGAATCAGACGAATTGAACAAATGCACCAGACGAACAACTGAGTGAACCCGATGAATTGAATGCCCGAATTGAGTCTGACTGATTGAATAAGATGAACAGGTTGCATTCGCAACTCGAACAGGTTGAACAAAACAGGTCTGGGCAAAACGAACAGATAAAACAACCGGATCAAACAGATTGATCAAATGAACAACCTGAATGAAACAGGTGAACAGTCCAACTTAACTGAACTGAATGAAACAAAACCACCCAAGCAAACCACCAACCCACATGGGCTGAGCAAATGTACTTCTACCTAGGCTTTTTCTACTTGTTGCAACCCTTGAGACTTTTTATTCCTTCATTATTTTTGCATGCATTTTGAAATCAAAAGCTCCCCGTTTATGTTTTTCTAGTTCTTAAATTTGGAGAGACCTACTTGGTGTCCTGCTGCTGAGGCCAGGCCCCGGAGCGAACCACACAAACTCTATACTATTAAGCAAGAACTTTGCTTAATTTTTAGTGGTCACTTTTTTGTGTAGTTCGTCCAGGCCGTCCACAGCCGCAGGTTCTCATGTTTTCTGGTCCCTTTTTGCCAATCTTTTTCGTGACTTCAAGATATGTCATGGAAATATTCTTCAAAGATATTTCTCAGACACCAGAGCTTGTGAATTCAGTACTGACAAAGTAACAAACCGAGGTGGTCCATGGAGCAACTGACTCAGAGCTCTCATTTTATACAGTTTCATTCTTACACAACATACATAGTCACTCCTCTTTATGTAAATGACTAATGTCTGTTAGTTTCACTCCACTATTGTTTCCAAACCTAAGTTGTTTCTCTCTAGGCGGGGTTTCCCCTCCCCTTCAACTCTTAACGCAATTATGTTGGTGGCGTGATACTAGCAGTTTCATAAATAATATGAGTACATTCTTAAAGATAATTACAAGGTCGTTACTATCCAGGCATGCATCTGGATTACAGTGTCAATCATGCTTCTTCTGTTTTGCCCTTCATTGTCAAAAAAAGTGAGGAGAGAGGAAACCCCAACTTAATTAGGTCTAAAATCAGTAGCCTAACTGTTAAGTGTGCCTGGCTTTATAAATCATCCATACCAGTCAAAAGTTTGGACACACCTACTCATTCAAGGGTTTTTCTTTATTTGTACTATTTTCTACATTGTATCATAATAGTGAAGAAATCAAAACTATGAAATAACACATTTGGAATCATATAGTAACCAAAACAGTGTTAATCAAATCAAAATATAGTTAATGTGTGGAATTTCATTCCTTCTTAATGTGTTTGAGCCAATCAGTTGTGTTGTGACAAGGTAGGGGGGGGTATACAGAGGATAGCCCTATTTGGTAAAAGACCAAGTCCATATTATGGCAAGAACAGCTCAAATAAACAAAGAGAAACGACAGTCCATCATTACTTTAAGACATGAAGGTCAGTCAATCCGGAAAATGTGTGCAGTCGCAAAAACCATCAAGCGCTATGATGAAACTGGCTCTCATGAGGACCGCCACAGGAATGCAAGACCCAGAGTTACCTCTGCTGCAGAGGATAAGTTCATTAGATTTACCAGCTTCAGAAATTGCAGCCCAAATAAATGCTTCACAGAGTTCAAGTAACAGACACATCTCAACATCAACTGTTCAGATGAGACTGCGTGAATCAGGCCTTCATGGTCGAATAGCTGCAAAGAAACCACTACTAAAGGACACCAATAAGAAGAAGAAGAGACTTATTTGGGCAAAGAAACATAAGCAATGGACATTAGAGCGGTATACATTTTTCCTTTGGTCTGGAGTCCAAATTGGAGATTTTTGGTTCCACCCGCCATGTCTTTGTGAGACGCGGTGTTGGTGAACGGATAATCCCCGCATGTGTATTTCCCACCGTAAAGCATGGAGGAGGAGGTGTTATGGTGTGGGGGTGCTTTGCTGGTGACACTGTCTGTGATTTATTTAGAATTCAAGGCACACTTAGCCAGCATGGCTACCACAGCATTCTGCAGCGATACGCCATCCCATCTGGTTTGGGCTTAGTGGGACTATCATTTGTTTTTCAACAGGACAATGACCCAACACAACTCCAGGCTGTGTAAGGTCTATTTTACCAAGAAGGAGAGTGATGGAGTGCTGCATCAGATGACCTGGCTTCCACAATCCCCCGACCTCAACCAAATTGAGATGGTTTGGGATGAGTCGGACGGCAGAGTGGAGGAAAAGCAGCCAACAAGTGCTCAGCATATTTGGAAACTCCTTCAAGACTGTTGGAAAAGTATTCCAGGTGAATCTGGTTGAGAGAATGCCAAAAGCTGTCAACAAGGCAAAGGGTGGCTATTTGAAGAATCTCAAATACAAAATATATTTTGATTTGTTTAACACTTTGGTTACTACATGATTCCATATGTTATTTCATAGTTTTGATGTTGTAACTATTATTTTACAATGTAGAAAATAGTAAAAATAAAGAAAAACCCTTGAATGAGTAGGTGTTCTAAAACTTTTCACTGGTAGTGTAGATAGTGTTAACGTGACTATGCATAGATAATAAACAGAGAGTAGCAGCAGAGGCTAAAAAAGGGGTTGGGTGTGGGGAGGGGGGACAATGCAAATAGTCCGGGTAGCCATTTGATTAGCTGTTCAGGAGTCTTATTGCTTGGGGGTAGAAGCTGTTAAGAAGCTATTTGGACCTAGACTTGGCGCTCCGGTACCGCTTGCCATGCGGTAGCATAGAGAACAGTCTATGACTAGGGTGGCTGGAGTCTTTGACAATTTTTAGGGCCTTCCTCTGACACCGCCTGGTATAGAGGTACTGGATGGCAGGAAGCTTAGCCCCAGTGATGTACTGGGCCGTATGCACTACCCTCTGTAGTGCATTGCAGTCGGAGGCCGAGCAGTTGCCATACCAGGCAGTGATGCAACTAGTCAGGATGCTCTCGATGGTGCAGCTGTAGAACGTTTTGAGGATCTGAGGACCCATGCCAAATCTTTTCAGTCTCCTGAGGGAATAGGCTTTGTCGTGCCCTCTTCACGACTGTCTTGATGTGTTTGGAAAATGATCGTTTGTTGGTGATGTGGACACCAAGGAACTTGAAGCTCTCAACCTGCTCCACTACTGCCCCGTCAATGAAAATGGGGGCGTGCTCGGTCCTCCTTTTCCTGTAGTCCACAATCATCTCCTATGTCTTGATTACGTTGAGGGAGAGGTTGTTATCCTGGCACCACACGGCCAGGTCTCTGACCTCCTCCCTATAGGCTGTCTCATCGTTGTCGGTAAGCAGGCCTACCACTGTTGTGTCGTCGGCAAACTTAATGATGGTGTTGGAGTCATGCCTGGCCATGCAGTAATGGGTGAACTGGGAGTACAGGAGAGGACTGAGCATGCACCCCTGAGGGGCCCCCATGTTGAGGATCAGCGTGCCAGATGTGTTGTTACCTGCCCGTACCACCTGGGGGTGGTCCCTCTGGAAGTCCAGGATCCAGTTGCAGAGGGAGGTGTTTAGTCCCAGGATCCTTAGCTTAGTGATGAGCTTTGAGGGCACTATGGTGTTGAACGCTGAGCTGTAGTCAATGAATAGCATTCTCGCGTAGGTGTTCCTTTTGTCCAGGTGGGAAAGGGCAGTGTGGAGTGCAATAGAGATTGCATCATCTGTGGATCTGTTGGGGCGGTATGCAAATTGGAGTGGGTCTAGGGTTTCTGGGATAATGGTGTTGATGTGAGCCATGACCAGCCTTTCAACGCACTTCATGGCTACAGACGTGAGTGCTACGGATCTGTTGTCATTTAGGCAGGTTACCTTAGTGTTCTTGGGCACAGGGACTATGGTGGTCTGCTTGAAACATGTTGGTATTACAGACTCAGTCAGGGACAGTTTGAAAATGTCAGTGAAGACACTTGCCAGTTGGTCAGCGCATGCTCAGAGTACACGTCCTGGTAATCTGTCTGGCCCTGCGGCCTTGTGAATGTTGACCTGTTTTTAAAGGTCTTACTCATATCGGCAACGGAGAGCGTAATGACACTGTCGTCCGGAACAGCTGTTGCTCTCATGCATGCTTCAGTGTTGCTTGTCTCGAAGCTCGCGGCTATGCTTCCCTTTGTAGTCTGTAATAGTTTGCAAGCCCTGCCACATCCGACGAGTGTCGGAGCCGGTGTGGTACGATTCAATCTGAGTCCTGTATTGACGCTTTGCCTGTTTGATGGTTCGTCGGAGGTCATAGTGGGATTTCTTATAAGCGTCCGGGTAGCTCTACCCTTTAGCTCAGTGTGGATGTTGCCTGTAATCCATGGCTTCTGGTTGAGGTATATACGTACGATCACTGTGGGGACCTGTACTCTCTACACTCGCCAGTTTCTGCCTTAGCCTGCACCATCTTCAGATGAGCCTTTACGTCGGTAGCCCTGCCCCCTGGTAAACAGTGTATGATCACTGGATGATTCTTTTTAAGTCTAATATTGCGGATAATAGAGTTGCCAATGACTAGGGTTTTCCATTTGTCAGAGCTAATGGTGGGATGCTTCGGTGGCTCAGACCCCGTAACGAGTGGAGGAGAGACCTGAGAAGGATCGGCCTCTGACTCCGACTCTTTGCGTAATAGGGAGAACCGGTTGAACGTTTCTGTCGTCTGAATGAGTGACACCGGTTGAGCATGCCGACCGCATTTCTTTCCAGAAGCCTTGAGAAATTGTCCGGCTGTGGGGACTGTGCGAGGGGATTTATACTACTATCTGTACTTACTGGTGGCACAGACGCTGTATCATCCTTTCCTACACTGAAATTGCCCTTGCCTAACGATTGCATCTGAAGCTGTGAATGCAGCATGACTATCCTCACCATAAGGCAATAGTTTTCTTGTATATTATTAGTACAGCGACTTCATTTAGATGGCATAGTGTTAATGTCATCTAGGTGGAAGTCCTGTAGAACCATGTCCAGATAAGCGTCCAGGGTGAAAAAGTTGAATGAAAAAAGTTGAGCAAGAGGAAAAAAATAAAAATCATAACTAAGACATTGGTAAAATGTGTTAAATTAAGATTGATTAAACGGTTTAAACCAAACAGTCAAGTTTGGCAGGTAGCCAAGTAGCAGCAAACAGCACAGCACAGCAGCACGGAGATAAGTGACACGCTCAAAACGGAAATGACGAATGAGCCATTTGCTTTGCTAGTTATAGCCTAATGTTAGCTAGCTAACATTGAACCTGGTTGGTTAGCTACCTGCAGATTCATGCAGGGTGGTGACGTCATGAGTTGGGGTTATGGTTCATTGTTTAGCTAGTTAGCTAACATTAGCTGGCTGGCTTGCTAGCTAACGTTACGTGTATGATCGTATTATTCGTATCTCAGAGCCATTTGCTTTGGTAGTTATAGCCTAATGTTAGCTAGCTAACATTGAACCTGGGTGGTTAGCTACCTGCAGATTCATGAGTTGGGATTATGGTTCATTGTTTACCTAGCTAGCTGGCTACATGTCTTAACAAAAGACTCCACTATGCTAGTAACCATTTCAATAGAATGTCACTGCGACAACTGTTGATAGACGTAGCTGGTAAATTCGCTCTGGCGATCTACTCCGATTTCAGAGCACTGTCGTCTGAGTGTGCCAGAGCGCAGAATAACTGACTAATTTACAAACGCTCAACACCCGTTGAATATGGCCGGTGTCAGTAAACGTTGGCAAAAAATAGTAAATTTTTGCCAGCAGCACAGTTACAGCCACCAACACTCTGGATCAACCCTTAAAGAGATGGGTGGGGCTAAAGCTTAAGAGGGTGTGAACGATGCTGAATGGGTGTAGACAAAGAAGAGCTCTCCAGTAGGTACCAAAACATTCAAAGGCCATTTTCTCAAAAGTGAGGTTACAAGTTTATCAACTTTCAAAGCAGAATTACTTTCCCATTGTTCCTCAAATGCATGATATACAAATTTTTTTCTGGGTCTCTGCTTTTATCCAATGAAAAAAACACAATTTCAAATTTGCTACATAAGACCAAATCAAGGCGGTCGGTCACAATATATTCCACACATCTGACTTCCGCTTTACCTCCTGAGCAACCAGTGAACATTCCCCCGTTTCGAGTTTTTGTCACGTCCTCTGCATCCATTTTGCTGTCACATGTGTTATGGTGTTCGGAGTTTTTTATAATCAATTTATTGATGTGATTATAATATGCTATAGGTCAGGCCCTATTGGTCACGTGCATGTGGTGCATACATGTGTCAAGTAAATAGCGCAAGGGTTGAGGGAATAGGGAATGTTTTTCCTAAACAAATTAGGGATTTTGGTTAAAAATGTCAGTCAGAAATGGCTGTAATTATGTTGCAGTTTCAGCAACACGGACAGCGCGATAAACACTGTTGATGTTCTGTGGTGGTTGCTGCAGTAAGGAGGAGAGAGAGACAACGGGTGCTAGTCACAGTCACTCGCTGTCAGTCTGAGCCCGGCACAGTCAAAACAATTGCGGTCGGACTCTCTAGTCATTTTTGTGTCTTCATTATTTCATCAAACAGATTGCTTAAAGCATCAGACATGCTCAGTGCATATAGTTGATTTGATTAAAATACATCGGCTGTGTCTATATATGGAAAAATGCACGTTTTTAAATGTAGACCAATCGATTGGTCGAAAGAACAGATGACTCTCGGTCGACCAATATTTATTTTAGTCGGGGACAGCCCTAAATGGCGGGAGCAGGATCGGAGAGATCCCCAAATTATTCCCCCAGCTCAGGACTCTTAAAATGCGGTGAGATATTAAAGGCCCAGTGCAGTCAAAAACATGATTTCTGTCTTTTTTATTTATATAGTACAAGTGAAAGGTTTGGACACACCTACTGATACCAGGGTTTTTCTTTATTTTTACTATTTTCTACATTGTAGAATAGCAGTGAAGACATCAAAATTATGAAATAACACATATGGAATCATGTAGTAACCAAAAAAGTGTTAAACAAATCAAAGCCACCCTTTGCCTTGATGACAGCTTTGCACACTCTTGGCATTCCCTCAACCAGCTTCACCTGGAATGCTTTTCCAACAGTCTTGAAGGAATTCCCACATATGCTGAGCACTTTTTGGCTGCTTTTCCTTCACTCTGCGGTCCGACTCATCCCAAACCATCTCAAGTTATCTGATACAGCACTCCATCACTCTCCTTCTTGGTAAAATAGCCCTTACACAGCCTGGAGGTGTGTTGGGTCATTGTCCTGTTGAAAATCAAATGATAGTCCCACTAAGCCCAAACCAGATGGGACGGCGTATCGCTGCAGAATGCTGTGGTAGCCATGCTGGTTAAGTGTGGCTTGAATTCGAAAATAAATCACAGACAGTGTCACCAGCAAAGCACACCCACACCATAACATCTCCTCCTCCATGCTTCACGGTGGAAAATACACATGCGGAGATCATCCGTTCACCCACACCGCGTCTCACAAAGGCGCGGCGGTTGGAACCAAAAATCTCCAATTTGGACTCCAGATCAAAGGATACATTTCCACCGGTCTAATGTCCATTGCTTTTGTTTCTTGGCCCAAGCAAGTCTCTTCTTCTTATTGGTGTCCTTTAGTCTCCTCTAAACAGTTGATGTTGAGATGTGTCTGTTACTTGAACTCTGTGAAGCAATTTCTGAGGCTGGTAACTCTAATGAACTTATCCTCTGCAGCAGAGGTAACTCTGGGTCTTTCTTTCCTGTGGCGGTCCTCATGAGAGCCAGTTTCATCAAAGCTTTTGATGGTTTTTGCGACTGCACTTGAAGAAACTTTCAAAGTTCTTGAAATGTTCCATATTGACTGACCTACATGTCCTAAAGTAATGATGGACTGTCATTTCTCTTTGCTTATTTGAGCTGTTCTTGCCATAATATGGACTTGGTCTTTTACCAAAATGGGCTATCTTCTGTATACCCCCCCTACCTTGTCACAACACAACTGATTGGCTCAAACGCATTAAGAAGGAAAGAAATTGCACAAATTGACTTTTAAGAAGGCTCACCTGTTAATTGAAATGCATTCCAGGTGAGAGAATGCCAAGAGTGTGCAAAGCTGTCATCAAGGCAAAGGGTGGCTATTTGAAGAATCTCCAATTTGTTTAACACTTTTTTGGTTTGATTCCATGTGTTTTTTCATAGTTTTGATATCTTCACTATTATTCTACTATGTAAAACATAGTAAAAATAAAGAAAAACCCTTGAATGAGTAGTTGTGTCCAAACTTTTGACTGGTAGTGTATATACATTTACATTTTAGTAATTTAGCAGACGCTCTTATCCAGAGCGACTTACAGGAGCAATTAGGGTTAAGTGCCTTGCTCAAGGGCACATCGACAGATTTTTCACCTAGTCGGCTCTGGGATTAGAACCAGCGACCTTTCGGTTACTGGCACAACGCTCTTAACCACTAAGCTACCTGCCGCCCATATCAATTGTATTGTATTTGTCAAATGCATTGTAAACAATAGGTGTAGACTAACAGTGGAACGCTTACTTACGGGCCCTTCCCAACAATGCACAGAGAAAAAAAAGAGAGAGTAGAAAACAAATATATTTTTTAATGAAAATAATGAGGAATAAAATATTTTTTAAAAATAACACAAGGAATAAATACACAATGAGTAATGGTAACTTGGCTATATAAACGGGTACCAGTGCCAAATCGATGTGCAGGGGTAGGAGGTAATTGAGATAGATATGTACATATAGGTAGGGATAAAGTGACTAGGCAACAGGATAGAAAATAAACAGTAACAGCAGCCGATGTGATGAGTCAAAAAAGATTAGTGCAAAAAGGGTCAATGCAGATATTCCGGGTAGCGATTGGTTAACTATTTAACTAACTATTTAGCAGTCCTATTATAATCCTAATGAAGTGTTTAGTATGTAATGTACACTTTTTCCAAAGGTTTGACACAATAATCTAAGCCAGGCAGATATACTGATATGCTTTTCTATTCCACTCTTTCAGACACTACAATGTACCAGAGAGGGAGTTATTGAGCCTCCAACAGTTGAAGCATTTGGAGCATTTGGCGATCCTGGATGCACACAGACCTAGTCCTCACCTTCTGCAGCTGATCCACACGCTGCAGGTCCTGACCAACTACAGAGCCCAAATCATCCATTCTCTGGGCCCTAGAGATCCCACAGCCTGCTACTGTACTCACTACTAATCAGAGGAAGTGAACCTGTGACTGTGGACAACGTTTTCAACAGCATGTTTTCAACATGTGATATGATACGAAACTGCTTACTCATCATTTGAGATACAAAATATTTATTCAGTCCAAAAATGGTTTGTTTACAACGCCAACTTGGCTGATGCAAAATAAGGAAACGGATGTATATTAAGTAAATACCCCTGTAAAGGTCAAAGTGGTCAACTACAGGCTATCTGTGTATAGAACATGGCAACAGACAGTTGATACAACTGGAACAGCCTAGGAATTTCAAATGGTATGTGATATTTGTAGTTTTAATCTGATGTGTGTGTGCTTGATTGAGATGAACAGAATAAATGATTGTACACGACAACAAAATCAACATTTTTGATGAGACAATACAATTGGCAATACAAATGGCTGATACTCAGTTTTGATTAAATAAACATATTGTTGGGCTCCTGAAAGCTGTCTGGTTGAACACCACTGATATTAAAGAGACTTTCCTGAGGATTTGCATACTTTTTAGCCAGTAGTTCTGAAAGTAGAGCTTGAGCCAAAACGTGTTCCCGAAAATTGCGTACTACGTCATACACACAGAGTGTACAAAACATTAGGAACACCTGCTCTTTCCATAACAGACTGACCAGGTGATTAATGTCACCCGTTCAATCCACTTCAATCAGTGTAGATGAAGGGGAGGAGACTGGTTAAAGAAGGATTTTTAAAGGGATACTTCAGGATTTTGGCAATGAGTCCCTTTATCTACTAACCCCAGAGTCAGATGAACTCGTCGATACCATTTTTATGTCTGCGTGTAGTTTGAGTGAAGTTTCTAACTAGCACTCGTGCAATTGCTAACAAGCGTTAGCGCAATGACTTGAAGTCTATGGGTATCTGCTAGCATGCTAGTAGATATCTATAGACTTCCAGTCATTGTGCTAATGCTAGTTAGCATTGTCTCACAAAACGACCTCTAACTTCCTTCATACTTGACACAGAGACATACAAATGGTATCCACGAGCTCATCTGACTCTGGGGAAGTACATAAATGGCCTCATTTCCAAAATCCCGAAGGATCCCTTTAAGCCTTGAGACATGGATTGTGTGTGTGCAATTCAGAGGGTGAATGGGCAAGACAAAATATTTAAGTGCCTATGAACGGGGTATGGTAGTCGGTGCCAGGCACACCAGTTTGTGTGTCGAAAACTACAATGCTGCTGGCTTTTTCACACTCAACAGTTTCCTGTGTGAATTTAGAATGGTCCACCAACCAAAGGACATCCAGCCAACTTGACACAACTGTCGGAAGCATTGGAGTCAACATGGGCCAGCATCCCTGTGGAATGCTTTCGACACTTTGTAGTCCATGCCCCGATGAATTGAGGCTGTGCTGAAGTCATAAGGGGGTGCAACTCAATATTAGGAAGGTGTTCGTAATGTTTTGTACACATCAGTCCTTTGCTGTTGTTCTGGGATTGATTTGCACTTTTCGCACCAAAGTATGTTCATCTCTAGGAGACAGAACGCGTCTCCTTCCTGAGCGGTATGACGGCTGCGTGGTCCCGTGGTGTTTATAGTTGCATACTATTGTTTGTACAGATGAACGTGGTACCTTCAGGTGTTTGGAAATTGCTCCCAAGGATGAACTAGACTTGTGGTGGTCTACCATTTTTTTTCTGAGGTCTTGGCTGATTTCTTTTGATTTTCCCATGATGTCAAGCAAAGATGCACTGAGTTTGAAGGTATGCCTTGAAACACATCCACAGGTACACCGCCAATTGATTCAAATGATGTCAATTAGCCTATCAGAAGCTTCTAAAGCCATGACATCATTTTCTGGAATTTTCCAAGCTGTTGAAAGGCACAATCAACTTAGTGTATGTAAACTTCTGACCCACTGAAATTGTGATACAGTGAATTATAAGTGAAATAATCTGTCTGTAAACAATTGTTGGAAAAATTACTTGTGTCATGGACAAAGTAGATGTCCTAACCGACTTGCCAAAACTATAGTTTGTTAACAAGAAATTTGTGGAGTGGTTGAAAAACAAGTTTTAATGACTCCAACCTAAGTGTATGTAAACTTCCGACTTCAACTGTATACAGCAATAGTTGAATAGGATGGCATTGACTAGAATACAGTATATACATATGAAATGAGTCAAACCAGTATGTAAACATTATTCAAGTGACCAGTGATTCCATGTCTACGTACAGTGCATTCGGAAAGTATTCAGACCCCTTGACTTTTTCCACATTTTGTTACATTACAGCCTTATTCTAAAATGGATTAAATAAAACATTTTGATGAAACTAAGATTGAACTCTTTGGCCTGAATGCCAACCGTCACGTCTGGAGGAAACCTGGCACAATCCCTATGGTGAAGCATGGTGTTGGCAGCATCATGCTGTGAGGATGTTTTTCAATGGCAGGGACTGGGAGACCAGTCAGGGTGGAGGGAAAGATGAACGGAGCAGAGTACAGAGAGATCCTTGATGAAAACCTGCTCCAGAGCACTCAGGACCTCAGACTGGGGGCGACCTAAGCACACGGCCAAGACAACGCAGGAGTGGCTTTGGGACAAGACTCTGAATGACCTTGAGTGGCCCAGCCAGAGCCCAGACTTGAACCCTATCGAGCATCTCTGGAGAGACCTGAAAATAGCTGTGCAGCGACACACCCCATCCAACCTGACACAGCTTGAGAGGATCTGCAGAGAATAATGGGAGAAACTCCCTAAATACAGTTGTGCCAAGCTTGTAGTGTCATACCCTAGAAGACTCGAGGTTGTAATCACTGCCAAAGGTGCTTCAACAATATACTGAGTAAATGCTCCTTGGAGAGCTCTTTGGTCTTGGCTATGGTGGAGTTTGGTATCTGATTGATTGATTGCTTCTGTGGACAGGTGTCTTTTATACAGGTAACAAGCTGAGATTAGGAGCACTCCCTTTATGAGTGTGCTCCTAATCTCAGCTCGTTACCTGTATAAAAGACACCTGGGAGCCAGAAATCTTTCTGATTGAGAGGGGGTCAAATACTTATTTCCCTCATTAAAATGCAAATCAATTTATAACATTTTTGAAATGCGTTTTTCTGGATTTTTGTTGTTGTTATTCTGTCTCTCACTGTTCAAATAAACCTACCATTAAAATTATAGACTGATAATTTCTTTGTCAGTGGGCAAACGTACAAAATCAGCAGGGGATCAATTAGTATATTTGAGTTTAACCACAATATTTGTTGCATTATTTATTCTGTAGTTTCTGGAGGATTAAATTGAAATTGTAACCAACTTTCTATGGCTTGTTTTAGAAATAGTGATATTTGGGAGATGATTTCCTTTTCAAATAACTGAAAGTCAGAGGTTGTAATCTGAATAAAGGGAAAAAGGCCATTCTTGAACATTGGGTGAGACAATCTTACTAATTTGCTAGAGAACCAGTTCGAATTTAAGTGTAACTTTTGTATGACTGAAGCTTTTAGTGATAGGTCTAATGCTTTAATATTTAATCATTTCTGTCCTCCGAATTCAATTCACAAATTGACAGGTATTTACCGTTTGCAACGCCAGGGTTGTGGGTTCGATTCCCATGGGGGGCCAGCTTGAAAAAAATAAAAAATATATTTTAAAAAAACAATAATGTATGCACTCACTAACTGTAAGTCGCTCTGGATAAGAGCGTCTGCTAAATGACAAAAAAATGTAAAAAAAATAAATAAATGTATATCAAAAAAGGTTTGGTATACCTCGACTGGTATGCCATCCCACCCTGGAGTTTTCCAGGACTTAAAGTCTTTAGTTGCATCCAGAAGTTCCTCCTCTGTAATTTCACCTTCACATGAGTCTTTCTGTATGGCTGTTAATTTTACATTATCAATAGAAAAAAATCTCTACAATTAGCTTCAGTTAGAGGAGATGGAGGCGACTGAAACGAAAACATATGCTTAAAGTACTTTGTTTCCTCCTTCAAAATATAATTTGGTGAATCATGGGTGTCTCCGTCAATTGTAACCAGTTTCATAAAATAATTTTTGGTAGCATTCCTATGTTGAAGATTAAAAAAGAATTTGGTGCATTTTTCCCCATTTTCCATCCAGTTTGCTTTATTTTTATAATATATTACACTTGATCTTTCTTGAATAAGTTTCTCCATTTCTTTTGGTTTTTCCTCTAATTTCTTCTGAGCCTCTATGTTACAGTTTTTATTGCCATCTATCTGTTCTGTTAGACTTTCTATTTCCTTTGTTAGTATAAACTCTTTTGACCTAAATTGCTTTTGTTTTCGAGATGAGTACTGAATTGCATGGCCTCTAAAGGCACATTTAAAGGCGTCCCATACAATAAGGGGATTTGCTGTACCTATGTTATGTCGGAAAAAGTCAGTTATAAATTCCTTTGTTCTAGTTAAAAATAAATTAACATCCAATAGGCTTTGATAAAATTTCCAATATCCTCGCCCACGTGGAAATTCAGTAAGACTAATGTATATGCCAATTATATGATGGTCCGACCGCATTCTGTCCCCTATCAACACTTTTTAAACTTTTGGTGCCAACGAGAATGAGATAAGAAAGAAGTCAAAACGACTAGCTTGATTGAGTCTCCGCCATGTATATCTCACTAGATCAGGATATTTAAGCCTCCATATATCTACTAGTTCTAATGTATCCATGACATTCACGATTTCCTTAAGAGCATGTGGGTGATTGTTTGTGGTGTGATTTCCTTTACGGTCCATTGAGCTATTTAAAACAGTATTATTATCCCCCACCATAATAATATTGTCTTGAATTGCTTGCAGGGTTGATAATTTATTATATACAGTGAGGGAAAAAAGTATTTGATCCCCTGCTGATTTTGTACGTTTGCCCACTGACAAAGAAATTATCAGTCTATAATTTTTATGGTAGGTTTATTTGAACAGTGAGAGACAGAATAACAACAACAAAAATCAAGAAAAACGCATGTCAAAAACGTTATAAATTTATTTGCATTTTAATTAGGGAAATAAGTATTTGACCCCTCTGCAAAACATGACTTAGTACTTGGTGGCAAAACCCTTGTTGGCAATCACAGAGGTCAGACGTTTCTTGTAGTTGGCCACCAGGTTTGTACACATCTCAGGAGGGATTTTGTCCCACTCCTCTTTGCAGATCTTCTCCAAGTCATTAAGGTTTCAAGGCTGACGTTTGCCAACTCGAACCTTCAGCTCCCTCCATATATTTTCTATGGGATTAAGGTCTGGAGACTGGCTAGGCCACTCCAGGACCTTAATGTGCTTCTTCTTGAGCCACTCCTTTGTTGCCTTGGCCGAGTGTTTTGGGTCATTGTCATGCTGGAATACCCATCCACAACGCATTTTCAATGCCCTGGCTGAGTGAAGGAGGTTCTCACCCAAGATTTGACGGTACATGGCCCCTTCCATCGTCCCTTTGATGGGGTGAAGTTGTCCTGTCCCCTTAGCAGAAAAACACCCCCAAAGCATAATGTTTCCACCTCCATGTTTGACGGTGGGGATGGTGTTCTTGGGGTCATAGGCAGCATTCCTCCTCCTTCAAAGACGGTGATTTGAGTTGATGCCAAAGAGCTCAATTTTGGTCTCATCTGACCACAACACTTTCACCCAGTTCTCCTCTGAATCATTCAGATGTTCATTGGCAAACTTCAGACGGGCATGTATATGTGCTTTCTTGAGCATGGGGACCTTGCGGGCGCTGCAGGATTTCAGTCCTTCACGGCGTAGTGTGTTACCAATTGCTTCGTGACTATGGTCCCAGCTGCCTTGAGATCATTGACAAGATCCTCCCGTGTAGTTCTGGGCTGATTCTTCACCGTTCTCATGATCATTGCAACTCCACGAGGTGAGATCTTGCATGGAGCCCCAGGTCGAGGGAGATTGACAGTTATTTTGTGTTTCTTCCATTTGTGAATAATCTTATCAACTGTTGTCACCTTCTCACCAAGCTGCTTGGTGATGGTCTTGTATCCCATTCCAGTCTTGTATAGGTCTACAATCTTGTCGCTGACATCCTTGGAGAGCTCTTTGGTCTTGGCTATGGTGGAGAGTTTGGTATCTGATTGATTGATTGCTTCTGTGGACAGGTGTCTTTTATACAGGTAACAAGCTGAGATTAGGAGCACTCCCTTTAAGAGTGTGCTCCTAATCTCAGCTCGTTACCTGTATAAAAGACACCTGGGAGCCAGAAATCTTTCTGATTGAGAGGGGGTCAAATACTTATTTCCCTCATTAAAATGCAAATCAATTTATAAAAAAAATTAAATGCGTTTTTCTGGATTTTTTTGTTGTTATTCTGTCTCTCACTGTTCAAATAAACCTACCATTAAAATTATAGACTGATCATTTCTTTGTCAGTGGGCAAACGTACAAAATCAGCAGGGGATCAAATACTTTTTTCCCTCACTGTATATTGTCAAAGAAGTGTGGATCATCATTATTTGGTCCGTAAAGGTTAATGAGCCACATCTGTTAATGGTCCAATAACATATTTAAAAGAATCCATCTACCTTGCGTATCTATTTGGACAATTTGCACATTAGGATCGAAATTACTATTAATTAATATCATCACCCCTTTTGAGTTTCTTTGCCCATGGGAGAAGTATATTTCGCCCCCCCATTCCCTTTTCCACGCAACTTCATCTAGAATTGTTGAATGAGTTTCCTGTAAACAATAGATATTATATTCCTTCTCTTTGAGCCATGTAAATATTGTTCTTCTTTTGTTATTATCAGCTAAGCCATTAAAATTATAACTGTCTATACTTATTTCACCATACACCATAATGAGATACAAGTTTCAAGTCTATTTATCATTACAGTGGGGAAAAAAGTATTTAGTCAGCCACCAATTGTGCAAGTTCTTCCACTTAAAAAGATGAGAGAGGCCTGTAATTTTCATCATAGGTACACGTCAACTATGACAGACAAATTGAGAATTTTTTTTCCAGAAAATCACATTGTAGGATTTTTTATGAATTTATTTGCAAATTATGGTGGAAAATACGTATTTGGTCAATAACAAAAGTTTCTCAATACTTTGTTTATATACCCTTTGTTGGCAATGACACAGGTCAAACGTTTTCTGTAAGTCTTCACAAGGTTTTCACACACTGTTGCTGGTATTTTGGCCCATTCCTCCATGCAGATCTCCTCTAGAGCAGTGATGTTTTGGGGCTGTCGCTGGGCAACACGGACTTTCAACTCCCTCCAAAGATTTTCTATGGGGTTGAGATCTGGAGACTGGCTAGGCCACTCCAGGACCTTGAAATGCTTCTTACGAAGCCACTCCTTCGTTGCCCGGCGGTGTGTTTGGGATCATTGTCATGCTGAAAGACCCAGCCACGTTTCATCTTCAATGCCCTTGCTGATGGAAGGTTTTCACTCAAAATCTCACGATACATGGCCCCATTCATTCTTTCCTTTACACGGATCAGTCGTCCTGGTCCCTTTGCAGAAAAACAGCCCCAAAGCATGATGTTTCCACCCCCATGCTTCACAGTAGGTATGGTGTTCTTTGGATGCAACTCAGCATTCTTTGTCCTCCAAACACGACGAGTTGAGTTTTTACCAAATAGTTATATTTTGGTTTCATCTGACCATATGACATTCTCCCAATCCTCTTCTGGATCATCCAAATGCACTCTAGCAAACTTCAGACAGGCCTGGACATGTACTGGCTTAAGCAGGGGGACACGTCTGGCACTGCAGGATTTGAGTCCCTGGCGGCGTAGTGTGTTACTGATGGTAGGCTTTGTTACTTTGGTCCCAGCTCTCTGCAGGTCATTCACTAGGTCCCCCCGTGTGGTTCTGGGATTTTTGCTCACCGTTCTTGTGATCATTTTGACCCCACGGGGTGAGATCTTGCGTGGAGCCCCAGATCGAGGGAGATTATCAGTGGTCTTGTATGTCTTCCATTTCCTAATAATTGCTCCCACAGTTCATTTCTTCAAACCAAGCTGCTTACCTGTTGCAGATTCAGTCTTCCCAGCCTGGTACAGGTCTACAATTTTGTTTCTGGTGTCCTTTGACAGCTCTTTGGTCTTGGCCATAGTGGAGTTTGGAGTGTGACTGTTTGAGGTTGTGGACAGGTGTCCTTTATACTGATAACAAGTTCAAACAGGTGCCATTAATACAGGTAACAAGTGGAGGACAGAGGAGCCTCTTAAAGAAGAAGTTACAGGTCTGTGAGAGCCAGAAATCTTGCTTGTTTGTAGGTGACCAAATACTTATTTTCCACCATAATTTGCAAATAAATTCATTAAAAATCCTACAATGTGATTTTCTGGATTTATTTTTCTCAATTTGTCTGTCATAGTTGACATGTACCTATGATGAAAATTACAGGCCTCTCTCATCTTTTTAAGTGGGAGAACTTGCACAATTGGTGGCTGACTAAATACTTTTTTTCCCCACTGTATATATGTTTGTATATTTACCAATAAAAAATACCGTAATGATTGAGTGTCCATATAGCTGTACCGTGATATTTGCATTGCTACTAAGTAACCCTCCAATTGTTCTCCACTAATTCCCCCGCTAAAGCCCCTCCCCATCCCAAGTTGAGCCGTCATCCCAGTGATCGGCATCTCACCCACGTCCCTCCGGATCCCTAGGGCCCCGAGAGGCCAGGACCCATCCATCAAAAACAGCACACAGTGCCACCCAAAAACAGAAGCTGGTTAACCGCCAAAAGCATTTCCAATGTTGTCACCTCTATATATATAAAACTATTTAAAAATATATATCTATTCAAATATCTTGCATATCTTATCAATTAATATGCATAATAATGTCGTCAGTTAATGCGTATGATTTTAACATATAACCCGGATTGCCATTGTATTACATTTAATTTATTGACAAGCAATTATTATCCTAGCAAACAATTACCGCAGTCCATCCCATACTCCCCCCAACATCCCCACCCCCCCACAACAGATGCAGGACAAACACACACGCACATACTCCAACACACTCAACCCCCTTCCTCCACAATCAACCATAAAATCAGATGCTCAACAGTTGTTACATCCCAGAGCCCAACTCAAGAAAGGACCTGATTTACGAATGCACATACAGTTATAGATGATTGAGAAAGCATGCAAGATTGAGCAGAAATTGACAACAATGTGAGATTTGATTAATCATTTAATCTATGTCAAGTCCTAGGTGAAGGAGATCAGATCCATCCTCTTCACCTGAGACACAAACACTCTGGTCCCCTGTTGTTCCCAAGCATCTCCGTGCAGTCAGACCTTTGATTATTTTGTGCCACCAGGGCCACAATAATATGCCCACTCTCTGATTGTCCGAGTGTGACCCCCTCCCCATGGGTTACTGCAGCCAGTGTTGCCAGCACTGCCACTACCTGGGTGGGGGTACCCCACCGGAATCTCCACCGGCTAGGTACAAGGTCGTCAAGGTTCTCATTAGCAGCTTTGAGAATTTCCTTGTATATAATGCTCTCCCATCAGGGGGCTCTGGCTTTGTAGGACCAACCCTGCCAGGCAGGCTCAGAATCTTGAGGGGGTGGTGCTGCCCAAGTAGGTCTCTGACCGCATTTATTTTCTCTGTTTAGGCTGCATACTCACAGCAGGTCCATAAAACAGATGGGAACTTCTCTTTGGTGTATGGGTCGCTCAGGTGGGTGTCCAGGATATAGGGTTGGGGATCTTTCCATCATGATAGGACAATAAAACATTTGATTAGATGTATACTATATTTAAAAATGTATATCCCTCATCTACACAAAATTGAAAGCTCTCTCTCACTACCCCTGCTCATAGACCCCCGTCGGCTCTGGGATATGCAACCATTTCCCCTCTCACTCACTTAACGCTGCACCTTTCCAAACACAAAAATGCACACCACATGGTTGACTGCGGAGGAAATGGGCCGAGCGCACAAACACACCCGCATCCCACACCTGCCGCAAGGGGGAAAGGACGCCAGGGAGAACACAGGACCAACCACAACAACCGTCCACCAAAACAACAATTGCCCGCCAAAAAAGCAATGTTCTAATTAGTTGTATTTGAAGATGTATTATTCTGCTTGTTATCTTTTCTTGTTATATCGTCATATCCTATTATAAAATACTATACTTACTATAAATGTTCTTTAATATTACAATCCCTATCATGGCTAGTATTGGGTGTTCCATTATTCGACTCCTCTATTACAACTTTTAGAATAGCCATGGAGTTGTCTTTGTGTCTCTGAACATTTGGTTGTCAATATACAGTTTATCGACAACAAGTACAACACGTTTCCCTTTTCATCTATTTTCCTTGAAGATTGGATATAGAACTTTGCGCCTTTCTGCAATCTCCCTCGGGAACTGATCATTCATGCCTATTTTCGTGCCAGCAAGTCTTTTACCTAGGCTTTTAACCATTGCTTTATCCTTAAAAAATGCTAATTTGTCAACGATTGGGCGCTCATATCTCTGTCCTCTTTCTCCGAAACGGTGTACACGTTCGAGTTGGATTTTATCGACAGCCTCGAGTGGGATTTGAAGCGCTGTATGCAGGAAATCCTTCATAATATTCTCGGTTATTTCTCCCTCCTTTTCCTGAATACCCGTAAGTACTAGATTTTCTCTCATCGATCTAGTTTGGATATGTTTTTATCTTGAGGTGGTTTGTACCGCTTTCTATTCAATATGCCATCTTGTCTAACAACAGGCCCCCTGTTGGACCAGCTTCTTCTTACAAGTCCTCCTTCTTTCAACATGTTAATACCTCTCACAAATACCTCTCCTTCCCTATAAGCATGCTGAACGTCTATTGTCAATTTGTTTACTGTAAAATAGAATTGTATCTGGTCAAACACAATTTTTTCCAAACCTTTACTAAGGGTTGGTAACCGGCTGATTGGTCGGCTATTTGAGCCAGTAAAGGGGGCTTTACTATTCTTAGGTAGCAGAATTACTTTTGCTTCCCTCCAGGCCTGAGGGCACACACTTTCTAGTAGGTTTAAATTTAAGATATGGCAAGTTGGAGTGGCAATATCGTCCGCTATTATCCTCAGTAATTTTCCATCCAAGTTGTCAGACCCCGGTGGCTTGTCATTGTTGATAGACAACAATACTTTTTTCACCTCTTCAACACTCACTTTACGGATTTCAAAATTACAATTCTTGTCTTTCATAATTTGGTCAGATATACTTGGATGTATAGTGTCAGCGTTTGTTGCTGGCATGTCATGCCTAAGTTTGCTAATCTTGCCAATGAAAAAATCATGAAAGTGGTTGGTAATATCAGTCGGTTTTGTGATGAATGAGCCATCTGATTCAATGAATGATGGAGCTGAGTTTGCCTTTCATCCCAACATTTCATTAAAGGTGCTCCAAGGCTTGTTACTATCATTCTTTGTCATTTATCTGTTTCATAGTGTAGTTTCTTCTTCTTTTTAATTCAGTTTAGTCACATGATTTCTCAATTTGCAGTACGTTTGCCAATCGGTTGTGCAGCCAGACTTATTTGCCATTCTTTTTGCCTCATCTCTTTCAACCATACACATTTTCAATTCCTCATCAAACCACAGGGATTTAACATTTTTTACAGTCATTTTCTTAATGGATGCATGCTTATTAGTAACTGGTATTATTAATTTCATAAATGTGTCAAGTGCAACGTCTGTTTGCTCCTCATTACACACCACAGACCAACAAATACTATTTACATCCACAACATAGGAATCACTACAAAACTTATTGTATGACCTTTTATACACTATATTAGGCCTAGCCTTTGGAACTTTGGTTTTCCTAGATATGGCTACTATATTGTGATCACTACATCCGATGGATCTGGATACTGCTTTCAAGCATATTTCTGCAGCATTAGTAAAGATGTGATCAATACATGTTGATGATTTCATTCCTATGCAGTTTGTAACTACCCTGGTAGGTTGACTGATAACCTGAACCAAGTTGCAGGCACTGCTTACATTTTGAAGCTTTTTCTTGAGTGGGCAGCTTGATGAAAGCCAGTCAATATTTAAATCACCCAGAAAATATACATCTCTGTTGATATCACATATATTATCAAGAATTTCACACATGTTATCCAGATACTGACTGTTAGCACTTGGTGGTCTATAGCAGCTTCCCACAATAATGGGATTTAGGTGAGGCAGATCAACCTGTAGCCATATTACTTCAACAGTATTTAACATGAGATCCTCTCTAATCTTTACAGGGATGTGGTTCTGAATATAAACAGCAACACCTCCACCACTGGCATTTCTGTCTTTTCTGTAAATGTTATAACCTTGTATTGCTACCACTGTATCATCAAAGGTATCGTCTAAGTGAGGTTCAGAGATAGTCAGAATATGAATATAATCTGTTACTAGTAAGTTATTAACTTCATGAACCTTGTTTCTTAAGCTACATATGTTAACGTGGGCTATTTTGAGCACTTTTCTGGGATGCTTGTTTGTTTTCATTGCTTTATTGAGAAGCATAGCAGAAGTAGATATTATCATGTTATTTATGTTAGTGCAGGGTGAGCTGCACACAGTGGACTTCCTACTATGGCACACCACCTCAGTGCTAACAGCATAAATCTGGTTCATAGGCACATGATTGCTGCATACGGGCTCCCGAGTGGCGCAGCGGTCTAAGGCACTGCAGCTCAGTGCTTGAGGCGTCACTACAGACCCCCTGGTTCGATTCCAGGCTGTATCACAACCGGCCGTGATTGGGAGTCCTATAGGGCGGCACACACCCAGCGTCGTCCGGGTTTGGCCGGTGTAGGCCATCATTGTAAATAAGAATTTGTTCTTAACTGACTTGCCTAGTTAAATAAAGGTAAAATAAAAAAATTAAATACAATAGCTGTAGGATCAGCACAGGCATTCAGGGCAGTTAGAGGGACATAAATTAGGTTACCAATGCCCCTGGTATAATGTACATTCGCTAAAGCATTATGATGACTCAGCGACACAATGATAAGTCATTGTCTCAATGCAGCCTTATAATGCTGTGAAAGGATCCAGGAACCCAAATGATATGGGTGGATCCCATCCTCCTTATAAAACATGTTTAGTTTCCAAAAGGTATCGAAATTGTCAACAAAAGTTACACCCATTGAGCTGCAATAATCACGTAGCCAGTTGTGAAGAGAAAGAATCCTGCTAAAGCATTTAATGCCACGATTCAGAGGGGGCACAGGGCCAGATATGGTGGGTATTTTATTAGTGTCTAGCAGAGAGTCAATAAGCTCTTTGAAATCCTGTGTCAACTGTTCAGAGCTGCCCTGAACTCGTCTACTTTATTGTCCAGGGACTGAACATTAGCGAGTGCACGCTTCCTGAGTCGAACTAGAAGTCCACTCCGAATACCTCTTCTCCGCCGGCGGCGTGTTAGAGCAGCCTCTGGGATAAGTTCAATTGCCTTGGGGGGTACGAACAAAGGATCCAATTCGGGAAAGTCGTATTTCTGGTCGGAATGCTGGTTAGTTACCGCCACTCTGATATCCAAAAGTTATTTCCGCCTGTATGTAATAACCCCAAAAAAATTCTGGCCTAATAATGTGAGAAATAACAAACATTTAAATAAAAATAGGAGCTAGAAGCAGAGCTACCATGTCTGTCGGTGCCATCTTGATGCACTACGTAAACAACCTTCTCTATGGCAGTCTGCTTTTGTGATGCTAGCATGTTATCCAGGGCCAATGGTTGGATTGGATTTACTTTACTCACTCCAGCTCATGCTTGCTCCCTGTAAAAGTCTCCCAGACCTTCATCAAAACTAACATGTGTCCAACCCCCTTTCCTCTAGGTGAGTCTGCTGGGCTGTGGAACTCTAGAGCAGCACATCAACTAATCTGCCACCCTGTTGTCAGCTATCTGCAGATTTTCAATGGTCACATTTTGGGGATGACCAAATACAACTCATCATTTTTTTTAAATTGTAAAATTATAAAACAATGACTTTTTCATAGCATGTTTGTCATGTTGGGCTTCACATTTTTACTAACTTAAACATCCAGACAATTACACTTAGAGGTTATGATTTAAGTCTCATGTCCAGAGTGAATACATTTTTATTAATGTATATCATACAGGTATTTCAACTAAAATATATTAAAGAATGGGACAAAGTGAATATAAATTGGTGCTTGCGTCCGTAGCAGTTTGTATGAATTTGGGTGGTTACATATAAAACATGTTGACAGACTGTTACTGTACTCCCAGGTAAGGCCCTTGCTTCCTGAACCACTGAAGACCCCAGTATTCAGTCAGGAAGCTTGAAGAAGATGCGTGTCACCATCCAAGCCCATGTCACAGCATGCGGTGGCCTGATAGGGACAAATGCATTATGTATATTTTATCACTAAAGCCATGTTCACTGCAAATGTTGCTGAACAATTCAACCCTTTTGTTAGTGTCATTGATTTGGAAATTCACATACAAATATTAACTTCATAAGCATTGACTGCAATGCCACTAGGGTCCTGTGGTGAAAGACTACTGTGCAAGGTATTGGGCAACAGCTTTCTTCCCAGGCCCGTATTCAAAAAGTGTCTTCAGAGTAGGAATAGTGATCTAGACCCAGCTCCCCCTTGACAATGTAATTATTAATAGTGATATAAAAGGCAAAACTGATCCTAAAATCAGTACTCCGACTGAGATGCTTTGTGAAACCGGGACCTGGTCTGTCTGCATGCTGCTTTCTAGTGCACTAACTCCCCCTTCATCTGAAATGCAACAACACCAAAAACATGAATAAGAATTTGCCTAGTCAGTCAGTAACTTAGTTAACCAATTAAACACTAATGTAAACGTGCACAAGCCCATTCAGCCAAATTTGCCTATTTGCAGTGAAATCAAGTGGGGCATTTTTCTTACCAACTTTTTCAGTCACCAGTGCATCAATAAACAGGCAGGGGAACAAAGTAGTTTGATAAAAAGTGTTCACAATAGTCAGTATTATAGCTAGCAAATATATAGTTATTTTCTAGAAACGTAGCTAGTCCACAGCTAGCTAAGGTGGTGAACTCAGACTTATGGTCGGAGTTAGGTAATGTTAGCTAACTTTCCTCCAGCAGTTTAAATCTAGCTAACCGCATTTTTATCAACTTTATCAATCAGATGGATAGCTTAGCAAATATAGCTATTTGTTTCCCCATCTAAAGCTGCCTGATACAGCTTGCTAGGGATGAATAAGTCAGAAGCCAGCTAGCAATGCCAAGTTCATGCCTTTTACCAACACATATCATGTACACATATAAAAGAGACAATTACCTTCAAGCAGATCCTTTCAGTTTTATTCTAGGACTTCAGGCTGAGGAATAATTGCTACTTGTTTGTAGAACTGTCTTCACCAGATGTTGTCCAGTCTTCACCTGAAGGAATGTCAGGCAAAATCACAGGCTGTGTCATGCACTTGAGGGGGCGTTGCTTACTAGCACATGTGCTTCACAATTTTTTTTATTTAGCAGCCCTGGGAAAATAAATCTAAGCTTTTTATTTTTATTGCCATCTACAAGGGGTGTATATTCTATGTTGCCAAATTGAACGTGTAACATGGCCTTTAAAGCCTTTAAAGCATGAGTTGATGTCTTGAGTGTCAAAAGATCCTGGCTTATTTTATCCCATGTTTTACTGAGTTGCCACAAGAGGGCAGTAAACACACACACAGTCAGTCAGTCAATCGCTTCCTGTAGCCTGCTGGAGCACATTGCCTTGTTAACTTTGTGATGGTCCAGAGAGATACATTTCTAAAGATGCATCACATTATAAGGATGTTTTTTTACCCCTCCACATATCCCACCTGTGTTGAATTAGTAAGTGTATGCACACTCTTTGCATTTGATACCTTTGTTGCCACCCACATATGTGTTGTTTATTGGGTAGTTTCCCCTCCCATAATTTGCCATTTTGATGTGGACAAAGGACTGACATATTATTTTAAAATGAAATGTTGCTCTCATGCAGTTTATAATTATCTTATAACAAAAATGTATATGCCATGTAGCAAATGGTTTTATCTAAAGAGATTTACAGTACAGTGAGAGCACACATTTTTTGTATGTGTCTGCAATCCCTGTGGTAACTGAACCCATAACCTTGAATTGACCTCACAATCTTATCTGAAACTCATAGTTACACTCAGTTTGATAAATGCAAACAAGCACCATGCTGTTAGGATAAATGCATACTCAGAAGATGTCTTGGTTGAAAAGTTCGTCGTAAGGGTCATTAGTTTCTATTTCACAGGGGTTGAATGTAATGTGGTGCAATCCCCTCCGAGTTTCACGGTTTATTGAAGCTATGAAATATCTAGCATCTAGCAAGGTCAAAGCATCCATCACACTGTTGGGTAGTCACCAAGACAAAATGTTTTCACAACATGAGACACACAAGAGACCGGAAATAACCCTTGCAAGGTCACACAGGTCAGTGTGTGCCCTCAGGCCTGGAGGGAAGCAAATGTTATTCCCCTACCCAAGGATAGTAAAGCCCCCTTTACTGGCTCAAATAGCCGACCAATCAGCCTGTTACCAACCCTTTGCAAACTTTTGGAAAAAATGGTGTTTGATCAGATACAATGCTATTGTACAGAAAACAAATTTACAACAGACTTTCAGCACGCTTATAAGGAAGGACATTCAACAAGCACAGCGCTTACACAAATGACTGATGATTGGCTGAGAGAAATTGATGATAAAAAGATTGTGGGGGCTGTTCTGTTACTTCAGTGTTGGCTTGACATTATCGATCATAGTCTGTTGTTGGAAAAATTTATGTGTTATGGCTAGGGCTGTTGCGGTGACCGTATTTCCACTACACCGGCGGTCACGAGTCATGAAGGCAGTCAAATTCCATGTGACCGTTTAGTCACGGTAATTAGGCTTCTCCAAGCTCTGATGCTGCTGATGGTCATTAGTAGCCTACCAAACTTTCTAACTGCCTGGTATTCAGCACTCTATTGTCCCTCAAATCACTCTGACATCAATGCAAATGTATTCGAAAATCGAATCAAACATTTCATGAGCGCTCATCAACATTTCAATAGGCTATGCAATTGCGCGAGAAAACAGTGATGGCTTTCTATAGGCTAGGCCTACTAAATGTATTTTTCATCTTTCCTAATATTAAGCACATTGCTTATATTTACAACAGGAGTATAGCCTACCTGGCTGGCATGAAAATAAACCACGAGGAAAAGCGTCCTCCATTCGCTATTTAAGTGCATAGATGGCGTATTTTTTCCCACTGCCTCTGTCTGTTTTGATACAGGTGCATGATAATGGTCCATCTAAATCAAAACAAATTTCACACATATTCTAGGGAATAATAGTGAAGACATCAAAACTATGAAATAACACATATGGAATCATGTTGTAACCGTAAAAGTGTTAAACTAATCAAAATATATTTTATATTTGAGATTCTTCAAATAGCAACCCTTTACCTTGATGACAGCTTTGCACACCCTTGGCATTCTCTCAACCAGCTTCATGAGGTCACCTGGAATGCATTTCAATTAACAGGTGTGCCTTTTTAAAAGTTAATTTGTGGGATTTATTTCCTTCTTAATGCGTTTGAGCCTATCAGTTGTGTTCTGACAAGGTAGGGGGGGTATACAGAAGATAGCCCTATTTGGTAAAAGACCAAGTCCATATTATGGCAAGAACAGCTCAAATAAGCAAAGAGAAACGACAGTCCATCATTACTTTAAGACATGAAGGTCAGTCAATACGGAACATTTCAAGAACTTTGAAAGTTTCTTCAAGTGCAGTCGCAAAAACCATCAAGCGCTATGATGAAACTGGCTCTCATGAGGACCGCCACAGGAATGGAAGACCCAGAGTTACCTCTGCTCCAGAGGATAAGTTCATTAGAGTTACCAGCCTCAGAAATTGCAGCCCAAATAAATGCTTCACAGAGTTCAAGTAACAGACACATCTCAACATCAACTGTTCAGAGGAGACTGTGTGAATCAGGCCTTCATGGTCGAATTGCTGCAAAGAAACCACTACTAAAGGACACATTTTACATTTTTACATTTTAGTCATTTAGCAGACGCTCTTATCCAGAGCGACTTACAGTTAGTGAGTGCATACATTTTTCATACTGGCCCCCCGTGGGAAACGAACCCACAACCCTGGCGTTGTAAACGCCATGCTCTACCAACTGAGCAAAAAAAAATTTTTAACGTAATTTAGCAGACGCTCTTATCCAGAGGGACTTACAGTTAGTGAGTGCATACATTTTCATACTGCTACACCAATAAGAAGAAGAATAATAATAATACGAATAATAAGAAGAGACCTGCTTGGGCCAAGAAACTCGAGCAATGGACATTAGAACGGTGGGAATTTGTCCTTTGGTCTGGAGTCCAAATTTGAGATTTTTGGTTCCAACCGCCGTGTCTTTGTGAGACGCGGTGTGGGTGAACGGATGATCTCCGCATGTGTAGTTCCCACCGTAAAGCATGGAGGAGGAGGTGTTATGGTGTGGGGGTGCTTTGCTGGTGACACTGTCTGTGATTTATTTAGAATTCAAGGCACACTTAACCAGCATGGCTACCACAGCATTCTGCAGCGATAAACCATCCCATCTGGTTTGGGCTTAGTGGGACTATCATTTTTTTTCCAACAGGACAATGACCCAACACACCTCCAGGCTGTGTAAGGGCTATTTTACCAAGAAGGAGAGTGATGGAGTGCTGCATCAGATGACCTGGCCTCCACAATCCCCCGACTTCAACCCAATTGAGATGGTTTGGGATTAGTCGGACGGCAGAGTGAAGGAAAAGCAGCCATCAAGTGCTCAGCAGATGTGGGAACTCCTTCAAGACTGTTGGAAAAGCATTCCAGGTGAAGCTGGTTGAGAGAATGCCAAGAGTGTGCAAAACGGTCCTAAAGACAAAGGGTGGCTATTTGAAGAATCTCAAATGAAAACATTTTTTGGTTACTACATGATTCCATATGTGTTGTTTCATAGTTGATGTCTTCACTATTATTCTACAAGGTAGAAAATAGTAAAAATAAAGAAAAACCCTTGAATGAGTAGGTGTGTCCAAACTTTTGAATGGTACTGTATATTATTTAGTATATGTAAAGACAAGATTAAACCAAGAATAGTCTGATGGGTGACAATATTAGCCTATCAGTTGTGAATTATATATTATCACTTGTGAATGATGCCCAGCATAAGAAACAATGCCTTTTTTTAGCTACTTTTTCTTGTTCATAGTCGCACACCTCCTGTAGCCTAGCCCATAGGCCTAAATGTTTTAATAAGGTTTGTATCACAACTAAAGTGGCCAAATAACTTCTTAAAATTAAGCACATTAATCTGCTTTACAAGGGGTGTAGAGCCTAACTGGCATACATAAGCAGCGCGTGAGTTTCAAGTTTGGGGAAGATCTTTTCACCATAAAAATCCACCTTTACATTACATGCATAATCACATTTGTGGTCACTTTTAATAATGGTGTTTTCCCGCTAATGGAACATTTGCGCTTAAAGCCTACTGCCATGTGCACATTGCTGCGCTTATAATGTGAAGAAATAGCCTAATAGTTTATCAACATTTTAAGCTAAACGTTCTGATCTGTTGCATCAGCAACAATGTGTAAAAATTGCTTTTCCGATGCTAGTGGTTGTATTAATTTGGGATCTATTGTATCCCACAACTGTCTCAGACTATGTTTGGAATATTACTTCTCGCACAGAATAGAATATGTCGACTATTGTACTATGGGGGATAGTAGATTGAAATAGGCTAGTGCTTTTGCTGTTTGTTAGGCCTACTCATCTTGTTGGCTGACGAAAAGTAAATGTGAACAGTTCTTCAATATGCACCTCGGAATTGGATAAGGACGCGTGCAATCTGTTGTGAATGTATTATAATGTTTTTAAAAATGTATAACTGCCTTAATTTTGATGGACCCCAGGAAGACTAGCTGCTGCCTTGACAAATACAAATACAATCAAATGCCGACCATCTTACTTCCCAAGAGGATTCTCTTTGGTTATAGCCACAGCCGTCTATATTCCCCCTCAAGCCGATACCACGACGACCCTCAAGGAACTACACTGGACTTTGTGCAAACTGGAAACTATATATCCTGGGGCCGCATTTATTGTAGCCGGGGACTTTAACAAAGCAAATCTGAGGAAAAAGCTACTGAAGTTCTACATTGCCTGTAGTACTCACGCTTCAAAAACTCTCGACCATTGTTACTCTCCCTTCTGGGATGGCTACAAGGCCCTCCCCCGCTCTCCCTTCGGCAAATCAGATCACGACTCCATCCTGCTCCTCCCTTCCTATAGGCAGAAACTCAAACAGGAAGTACCCATGCTAAGGTCTATTCAACACTGGTCTGACCAATCGGAATCCATGCTTCAAGATTGTTTTCATCACGCGGACTGGGATATGTTCCGGTGTGCGTAGGTCATGTGAAGAATTTGGCAAAAGCAATTTCTTAATTAAGTTGATAAGTTGAACTCATTATCCTACACAGCGGGGTAACTTCCTGCTTACAGAGATCAACAATAGCTACACTACCGTTCAAAAGTTTGGGGTCACGTAGAAATTTCCTTGTTTTCTAAAGAAAATAAATGTTGTTGTCCATTAAAATAACATCAAATTGATCAGAAATACAGTGTAGACATTGTTGATGTTGTAAATGGCTATTGTAGCTGGAAACGGCTGATTTTTAATGGAATATCTACATAGGCTTACAGAGGCCCATTATCAGCAACCATCAGTCCTGTGTTCCAATGGCACGTTGTGTTTGCTAATCCAAGTTTATCATTTAAAAACGCTTTTGCAATTATGTTAGCACAGCTCAAAACTGTTGTGCTGATTAAAGAAGCAATAAAACGGGCCTTCTTGAGACTAGTTGAGTATCTGGAGCATCAGCAATTGTGGGTTCGATTACAAAATAAAAATGTCCAGAAACAAATAACTTTCTTCTGAAACTCGCCAGTCTATTCTTGTTCTGAGAAATGAAGGCTATTCCATGCGAGAAATTGCCAAGAAACTGAAGATCTCGTACAACGCTGTGTACTACTCCCTTCACAGAACAGCACAAACTGGCTCTAACCAGAATAGAAAGAGGAGTGGGAGGCCCCGGTGCACAACTGAGCAAGAGGACAAATACATTAGAGTGTCTAGTTTGAGAAACAGACGCCTCACAGGTCCTCAACTGGTAGCTTCATTAAATAGTACCCGCAAAACACCAGTCTCAACGTCAACAGTGAAAAGGTGACTCCGGGATGCTGACCTTCTAGGCAGAGTTGCAAAGAAAAAGCCATATCTCAGACTGGCCAATAAAAAGAAAGATTAAGATGGGCATAAGAACACAGACACTGGACAGAGGAAGATTGGAAAAAAGTGTTATGGACAGACAAATCGAAGTTTGAGGTGTTCGGATCACAAAGAAGAACATTTGTGAGACGCAGACCAAATGAAAAGATGCTGAAGGAGTGCTTGATGCCATCTGTCAAGCATGGTGGAGGAAATGCGATGGTCTGGTGGTGCTTTGGTGGTGGTGAAGTGGGAGATTTGTACAGGGTAAAAGAGATCTTGAAGAAGGAAGGCTATCACTCAACTTTTTAACACCATGCCATATCCTGTGGACGGCGCTTGATTGGAGCAAATTTCCTCCTACAACAGGACAATGACCCAAAGCACAGCTCCAAACTATGCAATAACTATTTAGGGAAGAAGCAGTCAGCTGGTGTTCTGTCTATAATGGAGTGGCCAGCACAGTCACCGGATCTCAACCCTATTGAGCTGTTGTGGGAGCAGCTTGACCGTATGGTACGTAAGAAGTGCCCATCAAGTCAATCCAACTTGTGGGAGGTGCTTCAGGAAGCATGGGGTGAAATCTCTTCAGATTACCTCAACAAATTGACAACTAGAATGCCAAAGGTCTGCAAGGCTGTAATTGCTGCAAATGGAGGATTCTTTGACGAAAGCAAAGTTTGAAGGACACAATTATTATTTCTATTAAAAATCATTATTTCTAACCTTGTCAATGACTACATTTCCTATTCATTTTGCTATATTTCCTATTCAAACTCATTTCATGTATGTTTTCATTGAAAACAAGGACATTTCTAAGTGATCCCAAACTTTGGAACGGTAGTGTAAATTAAAAATCTGCAAAGTCTTCCATTATTGGCAACGAAGGACCGCTCATCAACTTGGTTAGCAATTAACTGCTTATCAATTTCCGTTCTCTTCAGTCACTGTCACTGTAAATATTTTGTTTATCATTCACAAGGCACTGCAAATATATTTCATAACGCTTGCCCTCACCAATACAGCAGTAGGCCTATTTATTGAAGAAAACTGGATTATTGCCCGGTAGTTGCAAAAATAATTTTAGGTTTTACAACAACATTTCTGAACTCTTCCATTTCCTGAGCTTTAGTAGTTCTGCAATTTGTGCCCCAGGAAGTTTGACTTGAAGCTCGCCAGCAAAACCAATTTGTGGATGTTGCCTGAAAGGTGTGTGAATGAAAATGTATTTCGTGACTGTAAATCATTTCCCCTGAGAGGAATACAGTATTTATTTTCAAATCATTTCATCTTTTTTTTTATTATGGCCACCTGTTGTGCGGATGTATAGCTGATGATGATTTCTAAAGCTTTAGACACAATACAAAGTTTCTCCCATATATGTACAAATATAAATTATACTATGACATATTGTGTTGTGGTGGATACTTCCCATCTTTCTCTAATGAACAGAGTCAGAATGTTTCTACATTAAAGTTGTTTTAATGTTAGAAGTAGGCCTACAAAGAAAAAGCTTCTGGCCTTTGTTGTTGGGCGATTTACCAGTCAAGAGAAGTGAATTAAAGTGTCAATACACCACTATTCCATTGGGTAATTTAGGATTCTTTTTGGGAGCCAATTGATTTTAACATTAATAATACAGTATATCAGAAAAGTTAAGGCATAAAAGTTTGTGAGATATTCATCATTTGGCTATAGCATCTCTGACCTACAGTGGGGAGAACAAGTATTTGATACACTGCCGATTTTGCAGGTTTTCCTACTTACAAAGCATGTAGAGGTCTGTAATTTTTATCATAGGTACACTTCAACTGTGAGAGACGGAATCTAAAACAAAAATCCAGAAAATCATATTGTATGATTTTTAAGTAATTAATTTGCATTTTATTGCATGACATAAGTATTTGATACATCAGAAAAGCAGAACTTAATATTTGGTACAGAAACCTTTGTTTGCAATTACAGAGATCATACATTTCCTGACCAGGTTTGCACACACTGCAGCAGGGATTTTGGCCCACTCCTCCATACAGACCTTCTCCAGATCCTTCAGGTTTCGGGGCTGTCGCTGGGCAATACGGACTTTCAGCTCCCTCCAAAGATTTTCTATTGGGTTCAGGTCTGGAGACTGGCTAGGCTACTCCAGGACCTTGAGATGCTTCTTACGGAGCCACTCCTTAATTGCCCTGGCTGTGTGTTTCGGGTCGTTGTCATGCTGGAAGACCCAGCCACGACCCATCTTCAATGCTCTTACTGAGGGAAGGAGGTTGTTGGCCAAGATCTCGCGATACATGGCCCATCCATCCTCCCCTCAATACGGTGCAGTTGTCCTGTCCCCTTTGCAGAAAAGCATCCCCAAAGAATGATGTTTCCACCTCCATGTTTCACTGCTGGGATGGTGTTCTTGGGGTTGTACTCATCCTTCTTCTTCCTCCAAACACGGCAAGTGGAGTTTAGACCAAAAAGCTCTATTTTAGTCTCATCAGACCACATGACCTTCTCCCATTCCTCCTCTGGATCATCCAGATGGTCATTGGCAAACTTCAGACGGGCCTGGACATGCACTGGCTTGAGCAGGGGGACCTTGTGTGCGCTGCAGGATTTTAATCCATGACAGCGTAGTGTGTTACTAATGGTTTTCTTTGAGACTGTGGTCCCAGCTCTCTTCGGGTCATTGACCAGGTCCTGCCGTGTAGTTCTGGGCTGATCCCTCACCTTCCTCATGATCATTGATGCCCCACGAGGTGAGATCTTGCATGGAGCCCCAGACCGAGGGTGATTGACCGTCATCTTTAACTTCTTCCATTTTCTAATAATTGCACCAACAGTTGTTGCCTTCTCACCAAGCTGCTTGCCTATTGTCCTGTAGCCCATCCCAGCCTTGTGCAGGTCTTCAATTTTATCCCTGATGTCCTTACACAGCTCTCTGGTCTTGGCCATTGTGGAGAGGTTGGAGTCTGTTTGATTGAGTGTGTGGACAGGTGTCTTTTATACAGGTAACGAGTTCAAACAGGTGCAGTTAATAAAGGTAATGAGTGGAGAACAGGAGGGCTTCTTAAAGAAAAACTAACAGGTCTGTGAGAGCCGGAATTCTTACTGGTTGGTAGGTGATCAAATACTTATGTCATGCAATAAAATGCAAATTAATTACTTAAAAATCATAGAATGTGGTTTTCTGGATTTTTGTTTTAGATTCCGTCTCTCACAGTTGAAGTGTACCTATGATAAAAATTACAGACCTCTACATGCTTTGTAAGTAGGAAAACCTGCAAAATCGGCAGTGTATCAAATACTTGTTCTCCCCACTGTATGTGGCTCTACCATACTTTATTTAATGCTTTTTGGAGATCAAACTGAGCAGTATTGCACACCCACTAAAATGCTGACACAAACATGCAACGGAATATAAATGCATAGTGACAGAGTGCTTTGTATGAGGATGTACTTTACAAATATGATGCATTACTTAGATTTGTAATACCAGAACACTATAAATAATGCTTAAATAATCTATGAGGCTTGTTTGTATGGACCCAGTTGTCTCGCTAGAGACTTTGCACACATAGGCCTAGTGACAGTATCATTTCTCGTTTTAATTGTGAAGCGCTGGAAACCAATGATAACATAGAAATGACGTTTCAACTGATTTCTCTTTGCAAGATACTGTTGATAATTGTACCAATTTGTCCTTATAGTTATAGCTTAGTCAGTGAATGAGTTGAGTGAAGGGCCAAAGCACTACACGTGTGAGTAAACACAACACAATAGCTCCATTCTTATCAGAAAGCAATTTGTCACCCCCCAACCAGGGGATGGGTGGCAATAGGGAATCCCAGGGTACTCCGTAGGCTTTTAGAGCCGAGCAGAGCTGTCACACCCTGGCTCTGGGACTCATTATGTTGAGCCAGGGTGTGTTCATTCTATGTGTGTATTTCTATGTTGGTAATTCTGTTGTGTTGATTTCTATGTTTTGCCTGAGTGACTCCCAATCAGAGGCAACGAGTGTCAGCTGTTGGCTGGTTGTCTCTGATTGGGAGCCATATTTAAACTGTATGTTTTCCCTTTGTGTTTGTGGGTTTTTGTTCCGTGTTCGGTCATTGATACCGTTGGACGTCACGAGTCGTTTCTTGTTTTGTATTCATGTTTAAACTTTAACTAATTAAAGTATGTTTGTTCATCACGCTGCGCCTTGGTCTGTTCCCTATGACGAGCGTGACAGAAAAACCCACCATGAAACGACCAAGCAGCGTGTCCAGGGGCAGCTCTTGGGCTGGACATGGGAGGAAGCGCCGGGAGAAGAGACGGTGGAGGCGCGCCGTAGAGAGGAGCAACGGCGTGATCAGGGTCGTCGTCGGGCGGTCGAGAGGCAACCCCAGAAAATTTTTAGGGGGGGGCACACGGCATGGACGACGGGGCTGACGGAGGCAAAAGAGGGGCGGATTCTGGAGGCCACCAGGTTACGGATACACCGCCCTGTACGTCCTGTGCGGATGCCTCACACAGAGTGTGTGAGGGTAGGCATTCAGCCAGGACGGGTTGTGGCCGCTCTTCACTCCAGGGCTCCTATCCATCTCCACAGCCCGGTTCGGCCTGTCCCTGCTCCACGCACCAAGCCTACGGTGTGCGTCGCCAGCCCAGTCCGGCCAGTCCCTGCTCCACGCACCAAGCCTACGGTGTGCGTCGCCAGCCCGGTCCGGCCTGTCCCTGCTCCACGCACCAAGTATACGGTGCGCGTCGCCAGCCCGGCCCGGCCTGTTCCTGCCACTCGCACCAAGTATACGGTGTGCGTCGCCAGCCCAGTCCGGCCAGTCCCTGCTCCACGCACCAAGCCTACGGTGTGCGTCGCCAGCCTGGTCCGGCCTGTCCCTGCTCCTCGCACCAAGTATACGGTGCGCGTTGCCAGCCCGGCCCGGCCTGTTCCTGCCACTCGCACCAAGTATACGGTGCGCGTCGCCAGCCCGGCCCAGCCTGTTCCTGCCACTCGCACCAAGTATACGGTGCGCGTCGCCAGCCCGGCCCGGCCTGTTCCTGCTACTCGCACCAAGTCTACGGTGCGCGTCGCCAGCCCGGCCCGGCCTGTTCCTGCCACTCGCACCCAAGCCAGGGGTGCGAGTCGTCCAGCCTGGTAAGGCCCGTCCTCCTCCACGCACCAGCCAGGGGGTGCGAGTCGTCAGCCTGGTAAGGCCCGTCCCTCCTCCACGCACCAAGCCAGGGGTGCGCGTCGTCAGCCTGGTAAGGCCCGTTCCTCCTCCACGCACCAAGCCAGGGGTGCGCGTCGTCAGTCCAGCACAACCCGTGCCTGGGTCACCGGTGCCTGGTAAGGTACCGGTCAACTGCTCCACGATGGAGCTGAAGCTAACCGCTCCTGCTAAGTCCAGTTCGGCTCCAGCCGGCGGGGCCAGACTGGACCAGGGGCACTATGGGGGGTGTATTGGAGGGTGGTGGTCTAGGCCGGAGCCAGAACCGCCGCCGAGGAGGTATGCCCGCCCAGCCCTCCCCTGTTTTGTTTAGTTGAGGCGCGGTCGCAGTCCGCGCCTTTAGGGGGGGGTACTGTCACACCCTGGCTCTGGGACTCATTATGTTGAGCCAGGGTGTGTTCATGCTATGTGTGTATTTCTATGTTGGTAATTCTGTTGTGTTGATTTCTATGTTTTGCCTGAGTGACTCCCAATCAGAGGCAACGAGTGTCAGCTGTTGGCTGGTTGTCTCTGATTGGGAGCCATATTTAAACTGTATGTTTTCCCTTTGTGTTTGTGGGTTTTTGTTCCGTGTTCGGTCATTGATACCGTTGGACGTCACTAGTCGTTTCTTGTTTTGTATTCATGTTTAAACTTTAACTAGTTAAAGTATGTTTGTTCATCACGCTGCGCCTTGGTCTGTTCCCTATGACGAGCGTGACAAGAGCTTAAGTTTTAAAAAATAAGGAAGTCCCAGGGAGATTATATGATTACATGACCTGAATTGGCAAAGATGTCACTGAGGGTGAAAATATTTCTACTAGACCATTGAGGAAAAACTAAAGATTTTGAGCCTGATAATAGGAGGTTATTGTTCCATAATGGAGAATGGTTGTGAAAAGGGGATGGGATCATAAAATGTCTATTGGCCTGTCTCCACACTTCAACAGCATTAGCAATTATTGGACCCATTCGGAGACATTGGGATTTTTGTTTACAGCCCTCTTATTCTCTAATAAGAGGTATTGTAGTCATTTTTGCAGGGATGAAGTTGTAGCTTTCCATCATAATAAAATGCGTTCCCGCACATTCAGACATAGGTAGTAACTTTTACAAACTGTTATTATGTATACTGAAGAAAAATATAAACACAACAATAAAATATTTTACATTGTTGCATGAGTTACATTTCATATAAGGAAATCAGTCAAAAAGAAATACATTCACTAGGCATTCACTAATTTATGGATTTCACATGACTAGGCAATGGGTGCAGCCAATCAGAATGAGTTTTTCTCCACAAAAGGGCTTTATTACAGACAGAAATACTTCCATTTATAATGGGGTGGGACACACCAATATGTAAACATATTGGATTCACAATGTAGGCAACTGTTGACTCTAGTGTACAACACAACATTCACTGTTTCTTCATGGGCTACTGGAGGGTGGGAATGTTGGGGTAAAGACCCCTGAATACAAAGAGAGAGCATTCCTTTTTCATAACTCTCTCGAAGAATTGGAGAAACAATGAATAAATGATAGTATCTCTGAACTTAGGTTCTAATGGTATCATGCTCAGGGAGATGACAGAAAAGAAACAGACATATATATGACTGGCTTCTTTATAAATAATATACATCTCGCTCCAACAAATGTTTTTAATCACATTTGATGCGATGCATTATTCATTGTGTAATTTTAAAAAGTACTCTGAAGAGAGACAGTTTACATTTTATTGTCGATTGAAAGGAATAACCATTCCGGATGCTCAGATCAAACATCAGACATCATTAAAAAGTAACAAATATTTGTTTTGTTTGCTGGTGTGAATGCTACACATGTTGTGTGAAGCCTCACCCCTTCAAAGGACTCTGGTTTTCATTTGTAATACTGTGTGCTATTAAAACAGTGACTCAGAATTTCAGCTGTGAACTGAGAGATTCATGAAATGGGTTACTATGTATGTGACCTTCTGTGTCCCCAAAAAGGCTGATTGAGTGTTGGACAGTCAAAGTTAAGTACACACACCCAGTGAAATGAAAGAGGAGTTGTGTAAAAAGTAATCTCTCAAATAAAGATTTGTCCTTACCGAAGTCAAGGTAAACTGCAGTGTCATCAACATGAGAAAACTTACTTAGATCGGCTTTTACTTTAATGTGTTTCATTTTTTCATTCCTTTCCTATTGCAACAGACAGTAGTTAAATACTTTTAGAAAAGAGGGTGTGAGATTTGTCTGCTATAGTCCAAAGGGGTATACCTGCCAGTAAGCTTCTAACGGAAGGCCAAACAGAACCACAAACTTGTTTTCATTAATTCAAGTAATTTCATTTAATGTTAAATTACTCATGAGTAATTATGGATTCATTTCTTCTTAATTCGTTATTAGTATTGGCTAACACAAGAAATAAAAAGTATTCTTAGAAATCACCACCAACCACTTCGTTTCCGTTAACTAAACTGACGAAGTCCCATTTCAATCAACAAAAACAAAATACATCAGACAACAGACAGGCAGCTCTTCAATACACGAAGAGATAGTCGAGAGACACAGCGATATTATCAATAAAACAGGATGAAATAAAACCTGTCAATTCATTGCGAAATGTGCCACAGGATATCAACGAAAACCACGCTGGTTTGAAAAATGTAACTGTCTATTTCTTATCTATTTCTAACTACATTTATATTTCACCTCATAGCAGTCACTGTAGGCTCTGGGTAGTATTGTGAAGCTGTTTGCTAAAAGACTGATCCGCAAAGAAGGTTCTTTTAAATCAAGGGTGGACATACACTATATATACAAAAGTATGTGGACACCCCTTCAAATTAGTGGATTCGGCTATTTCAGCCACACACGTTGCTGACAGGTGTATAAAATCGAGCACACCACCATGCAATCTCCATAGACAAACATTGGCAGTAAAATGGCCTTACTGAAGTGCTCAGTGACTTTCAACGTGGCACCGTCATAGGATGCCACCTTTCCAACAAGTCAGTTCGTCAAATGTCTGCCCTGCTAGAGCTGCCCCATTCAATTGTAAGCGCTGTTATTGTGAAGTGGAAACGTCTAGGAGCAACAACGGCTCAGCCGCGAAGTGGTAGGCCACACAAGCTCACAGAACGGGACCGCCGAGTGCTGAAGCGCGTAGCGTGTAAAAATCGTCTGTCCTCGGTTGCAACACTCACCACCGAGTTCCAAACTGCCTCTGGAAGCAACATCAGCACAAGAACTGTTCGTCTGGAGCTTCATGAAATGGGTTTCCATGGCCAAGCAGCCGCACACAAGCCTAAGATCACCATGCGCAATGCCAAGCGCCGGCTGGAGTGGTTTAAAGATCGCCGCCATTAGACTCTGGAGCAGTGGAAACACGTTCTCTAGAGTGATGAATCACGCTTCACCATCTGGCAGTCCGACGGACAAATGCATAGTGCTAACTGTAAAGTTTGGTGGAGGAGGAATTATGGTCTGGGGCTGTTTTTCATGGTTCAGGCTCCTTAGTTCCAATGAAGGGAAATGTTAACGCTACAGCATACAATTACCTTCTAGACGATTCTTTGCTTCCAACTTTTGTGGGAACAACTTGGGGAAGGCCCTTTCCTGTTTCAGCATGACAATGCCAGCGAGGTCCATACAGAAATTGTTTGTCAAGATCGGTGTGGAAGAACTTGACTGGCCTGCACAGAGCCCTGACCTCAACCCCATCAAACACCTTTGGGATGAATTGGAACGCCGACTGCTAGCCAGGCCTAATCGCCTAACATCTGTGCCTGACCTCACTAATGCTCTTTTGCTGAATTGGAACGCCAACTGCGAGCCAGGCCTAATCGCCCAACATCAGTGCCTGAACTCACTAAAGCTCTTGTGGCTGAATGGAAGCAAGTTCCCGCAGCAATGTTCCAACATCTAGTGGTACGCCTTCCCAGAAGAGTAGAGGCTGTTATAGCAGCAAAGGGGGGACCAACTCTGTATTAATGCCCATGATTTTGGCATGAGATGATCGACGAGCAGGCGTCCACATACTTTTGGCCTTGTAGTGTAGATGTCTCTCTCCCTGCCTCGCTCTCTCTCGGGGTAGGTAGACCCCCATTCCCCAGCGTATTTGTCAGTGTGCGTCTGTCTGAAAGCAGCAGCCCCGTTTGGTTTTCATGCACAGCAGCACTGTGGATCAGGATTAGATGCATCAGCGGTCAGTCACCGTTGGTTCCAGGCCCTGAAAGCTAGAGCAGACTAAGCAGGAGAGTGCATCTCCCGCTGGTGTTAACTCACTATAGACTAATGATTTTGTCAGGGAGGGAACAGCCTGCATTCATCATTTCTTATCTGCTGGCCACTGATGCTGATACTGGGAACTGCATCTCAGCTCGGCTCTCGTAGGGTCAAGGACTATGTGATTGAGTTGGAGCTGTTGACCCCCTGCACTTCAAACCTATACATGCATGTGTGCCCGTGCGCGTGCACGTTAGCGCACACACCTACACACACATGCATGTACACACACACACACGTACACACGCACTCACTCACACACACACACACACTACTTGCACTGCATACTGTAATATGTACAGCATGGATTGCCCTCATACAGCAGTAGGCTACTGAATCTGGGGCATTTGAGTTGATCTGTTTTTGCTCTGTCCTTTACTCACTCTCTTCTCTGCCTAGGTACTTCAGGGCAGGACTGCCATTGTAAGATAGGACCATTTACTCAATGAGATGATCCTTGACCCACGTTTTCAGTTGGTGATGGGGTGTAATGGTATCCCAAATGGCATCCTATCCCCTATATACTGTAGTGCTGGTCAAAAGTAGTGCACTATATAAGGAATAGGATGCCATTTGGGAAACAACCTTAGTTGCCCAGACTAATGAATGGAAATGTATGCAACACTGTGGAATACCAAAGTGGGTCAAATGTGTCTGTACAGTGAACACACACCCAGCTGTGCACAGACTATATATTCTGCCCATCATAAAATGCAACTGAGCATAGCCAATGTGCTGTTGCACTATGACTTGTTTTATGATGCACCATTACATGTGTGAGTGAACCATCATTTGGTCATCATTTTGAAGTCTGCCCGTTAAGGTTGGCTGAGGTCCTTCTCCCTTTCATAACATGTAACACATTGGAGTATGCTTCGAATCATAACAGGCCTGTTCATTATAGAGTTGTGGTCCAGGAGATTGCAGATTTTTTTGAAAAGTCTGTCACGCTAAATGAACAACACTTTAAAGGGCATTCGTGAAGAATATGATTCACATACTACATAAATGGTGATATAAAAGGTCCTTAAATCTGGTGCTTTGTCTAATGTAGCATAACACTTTTGACACCCTTTACATAGCATGACGATTAATGATTTCTGAAGCATTTATATGCGCATATGCGTGTGCTTATTATTATTATTTGTATCTTTATTTTTTCACACAATGAAAAAAGACAATTGAAAGACAAACAGTGCAGATAGAAAAAAAAGAAGAGAAATAAGTATGCAGGTGAGGGCTTATATGAAAACCACAACAAAAAAATCACTATATTTATATACTAAACAGATTGTTCAATCAATTCAACTAAGCATATTAATTACAATTAAACATGATAAACTCAGTGTTCAAAAAGCATGTTTGTTTTTGTGTGTGCAAGTGTACGTGCTTAGGGTTTTCACATACAGTCCTCTTTAAAAGAACCGAGCTCAGTCCTCTTTAAAGTGGACTCTGGGGTAAAAAAAATCTAAGGAACTCAGTTCTCTTTGTATTCACTCTGCCCTTGCCTTTGAATGAGGACTCAACTATTTTGCCAGTTAACTTCACCTATTTTGTGGTCTGAGTCCTCTTTGCATTCACAGTGTGATGTTTAGAAAAGAACCAAGATCTTTTTTCAACATTCACTCAATGCACTCTGGGTTTTTACAAAGTGCAGCACAAGCCATTCCATCAGAATGTCTGCTAGATATACCTACCACAGGAGGTTGGTGGTACCTTAAATGGGGAGGACGGGCTCGTGGTAATAGCTGGAGCGGAATCTGTGGAATGGTATCAAACACATGGTTTCTATGTGTTTGATGCCGTTCCATTTGCTCCATTCCAGCCACTATTATTAGCCGTCCTGGAGGCAGTATGCATTTTATAAACATATCCTTAATTGTTTGAAACCTAAACTTTTTAATACATATTATGAGGCATGTCTTACCTTGCTTCAAAGTAGCTTATTAGATCTCCTCTCTTTCAAACTGATATTTTCATCTCTGTTACATGAAACTGCACGCATGTGACAAAGGTGTTTTCACGCTAATTGCATTATGGAACGAACATTTGCAGTGCCCTTTTGACAAAGGTGTTTTCCCGCTAAATGCATTATGGAACGAACATTTGCAGTGCCCTTTTGCCGAAGGTGTTTTCCCGCTAATTGCATTATGGAACAAACATTTGCAGTGCCCTTTTGCCAAAGGTGTTTTCCTCTTAATTGCATTATGGAACGAACATTTGCAGTGCCCTTTTGACAAAGGTGTTTTCCTGTTAATTGCATTATGGAACGAACATTTGCAGTGCCCTTTGCCAAAGGTGTTTTCCTGTTAATTGCATTATGGAACGAACATTTGTAGTGCCCTTTTGACGAAAGTGTTTTCCTGTTAATTGCATTATGGAACGAACATTTGCAGTGCCCTTTTGACAAAGGTGTTTTCCTGTTAATTGCATTATGGAACGAACATTTGCAGTGCCCTTTTGACAAAGGTGTTTTCCCGCTAATTGCATTATGGAACGAACATTTGCAGTTATCTTTTGACAAAGGTGTTTTCCCGCTAATTGCATTATGGAACGAACATTCGCTTGTAGCCTACTGCCTTTTGCACATTACATTCATAATAGTAGTTGATCAACATTTTAAGCTAAACGTTCTGATCTATTGCATCAGACTCATTGCTTTTTAAAGTTGTTTTAATGTAGCCTAGGTCTACTGGTTGTATGAATTTGCGATCTATTATCCCACAACTGTCCCAGAGTCTGTTTCTTTCTCGACAAGCTGACCAATAGAATAGGTAGCCTAATCTTTTCTACTATAGTAGATTGACATAGGCTAGCGATATTTTTTATTTTCTTTGATTAGTGAATATAAATTATTGTGCTATAAAATCAAGTTGGTATCATCAGCAAAAAGTCTTACATCTGAAAAAGAGAGAATAAAGAGGCCAGATAAGAGGGCAGTACAACCTCCTATTAACCACTTGTGGGAGAAGAGTTTGACATTAAATAATAATTAATCTTGACCTAATTGGGATAAACAGTCAGTTGCAGGAACATAGGAGAGAACTCCTTTTATCTCCTGTGTACAGGTGCAATTTAGGCAGCACAGCCCTCAAACACAGAATTTCCAACCAGGAGAAGTCAGTCAGATTAATTCTGTCTTGTTTTATGGAGGCTCCAGAAATGCTCCACTACAATTTGCATAACATCCAGGTCTGCATTTTTTAAGAGTACTGTAAGTAAATTCCTGCCACATCCCACCTTGAAAAAATACCATGCTATTCAATTGATCATATCTGAAACAGAAATGTGTTTGTAGATTAATAAGAAGTAGGCTGGAGTCAGAGTAGGGTCATTTGTACACCTGATGAGATGAAAAAATCTCTATGGACACTTAAGAATAAACACATTTTGCAATCTGCATCCTGTAAAACCACTGTTTATTAATTATTATAAACTACATATTAACAAATAATTAACTGTCAATTAACCCTTAGTCTACTTATAAGTAATTTACAACCACCCTTATAGGGACGCCTAAATATAAAGTTTTGCCTTTAATAAGTCATAAGTAACTTGTTCATTGCATTGACTTATAGTAGACAACATAACTGCTTCATCACTCATACAGAAATCAACAAATGAAGTTGTGTTAACAAGGTAATTTGGTTATCAGTATCCTTTTAGTTCATCTAAATAGTTTCACACTAGCCACCCAACCAAAATGGCAAGGTTAGGTAACAAATTAATTAGTCCTCATATGCTAATTAAATCACTGATTGTTAGTCATATGCAAATAACAGTAGGATGAGGACTTTGGTTTGCTTGAGTGATGGCTCCTGCCCTCCAGCGGTATCTTATGCTGTTGTAAGGAGAGGTGAGCGGCACCCGATGGTTTAGAACAGAGCGGGGCTGGGTGGAGCACCTTTAATTAGATTGGCTGCGGATGGAGGGGGCGCTCACACGCTCACACACACACACACACACACACACACACACACACACACACACACACACACACACACACACACACATACACATACACATACACACACACACACACACACACACACACACACACACACACACACACACACACACACACACACACACACACACACACACACACACACACACACACACACACACACACACACACACACACACACGCTCACACGCACACACACACACACACACACACACACACACACACACACACAGGTTATGGATTCCCTTTGCACGCCTCATTTCCTAACCCATTTTGGGCTCTTTGAGGGGAGATGGGCAATGATTGCCTATTCAATCTAATCAGAGATGAAACACGATGGTCACCCGGTGGCTTTTCTCTATTCAACGGTGCTGAGGGGAGGTGTCGAAGAGACATCTTCTGAGGTAATCCAGTGTCTGCGAGGCACACATTATGAAATGGAATTCCTTCAACGACTAGCTCTCTCGTCAACGCAGGATGGATTCATATGCAGGTTACCAAGTCAGCATAACTTCCCTCATAAGTTTCAACGTTGGCATCCATGAACACATTTCTTTTCATGAAGGTCCTCGGTGTGTCTCTCTCTAAATCACTCTAGGAGATGAAAGTGAATACTTTGAAGAGAAAGGTGATTACTCTCAGAAAAAGGCATATGGGCCATTAGGAGACTCATGGCAGGACCAAAAGATCCTTTGATGAAGCGCCATACAGTATTCTGCTTCAAGTGTGATGTGATGCAATGTACTGCACTGTATGAGCTTAATAAACAGTGTGTTATGATGAGTCCTCTGGTATCAAGGAATTCAATATGCAAGAAGATACTTCAACACTTAGATGGAGAGTTGATACATGCATTTAATATACACGGTACCGGATTCAACATAGCAAGCTGCACGTGGGTTGCATCTTACTATCCGAATGATAGGCATAGAAAATCTCTCAGTTTATATACTGTTTAGCAATCCAATTCTATCCAACAGTTGCCAACCATTATTGGGTGTCACTCCCAACTACAATAGTATCACCCTAGATGGTATCATCTTGCACCCTAGTCAGGACATTCCATCACATATTCATTCTAGGTGGACCAATCAGTGGCCACTTCTCCTGATTGCACCACCTGTTTCTGGTTTTCATACCCAATCACATCACACATCCCCTTGTTTTAAAAGCCAGTCAGTTGTGGTTTCTGAGAGAGACTCTTTTTGTTTGTGAGTATGGATACTGTGGTGTCTTGTTTTTTGTGTACTCACTCATTTGCTGTTTACTCCATATGGTAACTATGTTGTTTGTTTGTTCCTGGGAAAAGGGGATTTTTAGCAAGTCGCCCTTGGGCATACACTACCCGTAGGAAAACTGTCTAAAAACACTAGTTAGACCTGAGCGGACCACCTACTGTATTTTTGTGTAGTTAGTAGTAAGCTTAGCGGTTCTTGAGGCAGGCAATATCAGTTTAGGGGTTTTTGACATTGTTGTTTCATTCCTTGGGTCCTGCTCAGCCCCTTTTCCTCAAACCTTTACCGTGTGTTTTATAATAAACATTTTTGTGTTTGACAGTATCTTTTTGGTTGCCGGCGTATTTTTGTTCTCACTGTTCCTTGGCAATATTCTAATTCGCATGAGTTATGTTACGGGTGTCTTTTCCATCCACCCTAGACTTTTAAAGCCACGGGGTTCGTAACATAAAGTGGGGGCTCGCCCTGGATCTCTCAATGATACCCATGCCACTCATGCACATTGGTTTAGTGTCTGGTTCAGTGTTGAGCTTGGCAGCTGTGACTAGCTGGTTTCGTGTGCAGTATTTGTCGGCTCGTGTTGCTAGCTGAAGATGGCTACTTTTGATTTGGATGCCTTTTTGGATAACCCTACGTGGGAGGTTTTTGATAATTGCCGTAGAGTGGATCTACAGGCTTTAGCTGACCACTTTTCTATACCCATAGCGAGGGTTTTGGTGAAAGCGAAAGTTAGGAAAGTGGTGTTAGAGGTATTATTGAACGAGCGAGTGCTTGAGTTACCGCCGCCTGAGCCTGCTGCTCCAGTAGGGGATGTGGCTGCTGCTCCTATGAGCCCATTGGTGTCTGAGGACGAGAGCGAGGCTAAGGCTCCAGCCACATTGCCCAGTTTTGACCCACTCTCCCCACTGTCAGACAGTGATGCCAGGATGGATGTCCGCTTGAGACGGCTCCAAATGGAGGTGGAAGAGAGGGCACAAATCAGGCAAAAAGTTGGAGATGCGTAAGCTAGAGGCAGAACTGGAGACGCGTAAGATGGAACTGGAGACGTGTAAGATGGAACTGGAGACGCGTAAGATAGAACTGGAGGCAGAGACAGCGAGGTTAGTCTCTGCTCATGTTATGCCTGCTAGAGAGCCGTCCTCACCAGCTGTGTCGTCTGCTACTTTTGATATTAGTAGACAGATCACCTTAGTACCTGTGTTTAAGGAGTCAGAGGTTGACTTCTATTTCAGTGTTTTTGAGCATATAGCGGTAGCATTGAAATGGCCTGAAGAAGTATGGTGCCTATTACTTCAGTGTAAATTATCAGGGAAAGCCCAAGAGGTTCTGTCAGCGCTACCTCTTGAAGACAGCTTGAATTATAACGTGGTCAAAGCTACTGTTCTTTGTGCTTATGAGCTTGTTCCTGAGGCATATTGACAGAGATTTAGGTCTCATAAAAAGTATTCTACTCAGACTTATGTGGAGTTTGCTAGAGACAAAGGAAATCTGTTTGACAAATGGAACACTGCTAGTAAGGTAACTGATTTTAACTCTCTACGGGAGTTAATCTTGTTACAAGAGTTTAAAAATTGCTTACCCGACCGCATTGTAGTTTACCTAAACGAACAGAAAGTATCCTCTCTGTCGGAAGCGTCTGTACTTGTCACGGTTTCGGCCGAGGCTGCCTCTCTCCCTTGTTCGGGCAGGTTTCGGCGTTCGTCGTCTCCGGAATTCTAGCTGCCACCGCTATATGTTTCATGTTCGTTTGCTTTTGTCTGTTTGTTTCCACACCTGTTTCTGTTTTGGCGTAATTAGTGTCCTATAAGTTTCTCGTTGTGTTTGTCTAGTGTTGTGTGTAATTATTTCCGTCAGTATTGTGTTTTGCTCGGTTGAGCTTATTCTCCACTGTGCTGGAGCATTTTCGCACCTGTGTGTGCACAGTTACATTTTTGTCGCACCTGTTTGTGCGCAATTACCTTTCGCCTTCGTGCGTGTTTTTTCGCTTTCGGGCTAAGTTGTCCTGTTGCCTTAGTTTGGCCAGTAATACAGCCTTTGGAACATTCAGTCTGAGTCCTGCGTTTGATTCCTACATTACACCTACAACACGCCCTGACAGAATTACACACCATCAATGGAATCAGCAGGAGCCGAAGCAGCCCAGACGAGACTGGAGGCCCAGGTTCGGGACCAACAAGAGCAGCTCCTGCAGATGGGGACCGCCCTGCAGGAGGTGATTTCCACCCTCCGAGGCTGGGGTACGCCTCCACCGCCTCCCGCCCTGCCAGCACCATCGGCCAGCCCGCCCATTCCAGCGCCGGAACCTCGAGGAGTCCGACTATCTCTCCCGAGGGCCTACGACGGAACCGCGGCTGGGTGCCAGGGATTCCTACTCCAGGTGGAGCTATACCTGGCCACAGTGCACCCGGCACCTTCAGGGCATGAGAGCGTGTCTGCCCTGATCTCCTGCCTGGCCGGGAAAGCGTTGGAGTGGGCCAACGCGGAGTGGAGGAAGATCGACGCCACGACGATTACTTACAACGAGTTCTCCCGCCGCTTCAGGGCGGTGTTTGACCATCCCCCGGAGGGGAAAGCGGCGGGGGAGCGTCTGGTCTTCCTCCGGCAGGGGAGGAGAAGTGCCCAGGAATTCGCGCTCGAATTCCGTACTCTAGCGGCAGATGCAGGGTGGAATGATCGGGCCCTCATCGATCTATACAGATGTAGCCTACGAGAGGACGTCCGTCGGGAGCTGGCTTGTAGGGACACCAGCCTCTCTTTCGACCAGCTGGTTGACATGTCCATCAGGCTGGATAACCTACTGGCTACCCGCGGACGTCCTGCGGAGGGTCCGTCCATTTCACCCTCCAGCGCCTCCGAGCCGTGTCCTATGGAGCTCGGGGGCGCTGGCGCTAGAGAGAGGAGGAGTCGGCAGGCTAGGGGGTCCATCCACTGCACCAACTGTGGTCGGGGAGGACACACCGCGGCTAGGTGCTGGGGATGGCCTCCTAGGGGGAGATGACGACAGGTCCCGCACTGGGGATTCCCTCCAGGTGAGTAGGCGCCCCACTCACCCAGAGCTCACTGTTGCCCATTTTTGTATGCCTGTACGTTTTCCACAGGTAGCACCTCATTCCCAGCATAAGGCGCTGGTAGATTCAGGCGCGGCTGGGAATTTTATTGATAAAAAGTTTTGTTTAGCGTTAGGGATTCCCCTCATTCCTGTGGATGTTCCTTTTCCCGTTCACGCCCTAGATAGTCGTCCGTTGGGTACGGGCTTAATCAGGAGGTCACGGCGCCACTTAGGATGTGTGCGCAGGGGGGATCATCAGGAGATGATTCAGCTGTTCCTGATTGACTCTCCTGCGTATCCGGTGGTGCTGGGCATGCCCTGGTTGAGTACCCATAACCCAGCGATTTCGTGGCAGGAGAGGGCTCTGATGGAGTGGTCTGCTCAGTGTGTGGGTAGATGTTTGGGCGTTTCCGTAGGGGCTACCTCGGTGGAGAGTCCAAACCAGGTGCCCGCATTGCACGTTCCACCTGAGTATGGGGATTTGGCTATTGCGTTTAGTAAGGCGAGGGCGACGCGGTTGCCACCCCATAGGCAGGGGGATTGTGCGATAGACCTCCAGGCAGGAGCTGCGCTCCCACGGAGCCATGTGTATCCTCTGTCTCAGGAGGAGAAGAAAGCTATGGAGATTTACATAGACGAATCGCTGAGACAAGGATACATACGGCCTTCCACTTCCCCGCGTCCTCGAGTTTCTTTTTCGTGAAGAAAAAGGATGGTGGTTTGCGCCCGTGCATCGATTACCGTGGTCTCAATCAGATTACGGTGAAGTATAGTTATCCACTCCCGCTGATTGCGACCATGACTGAGTCGTTGCATGGGGCGCGTTTCTTCACGAAATTAGATCTCAGGAGCGCGTACAACTTGGTGCGCATCAGGGAGGGTGATGAATGGAAAACAGCCTTTAGTACCACCTCGGGCCATTACGAGTATCTGGTCATGCCATACGGGTTGATGAACGCTCCGTCAGTTTTCCAATCATTTGTGGATGAGATCTTCAGGGACATGCAGGGGCAGGGGGTGGTGGTGTACATTGATGACATTCTCGTGTACTCACCTACCCGTGTCGAGCATGTGGCCCTGGTGCGCAGAGTGTTGCGGAGGCTGGTGGAGCACGACCTGTATGTGAAGGCAGAGAAGTGTCTGTTTTTCCAGGAGTCGGTCTCCTTTTTGGGTTATCAGTTGTCTGCGTCAGGGGTGAAGATGGAGGTAGACCGGGTGTCGGCCGTGCGTAATTGGCAAACACCAACCACTGTGAAGGAGGTGCAGCAGTTTTTGGGGTTTGCAAATTACTACAGGAGGTTTATCCGGGGTTTTGGACAGGTGGCAGCTCCCATCACGTCTCTGTTGAAGGGGGGGTCCGGTGCGTCTGCAGTGGTCGGCCGAGGCGGACAGGGCGTTTGGGAGGCTGAAGGACCTGTTTACCTCGGCCCCGGTGCTGGCGCATCCGGATCCCTCTTTGCCGTTCCAGGTAGAGGTGGACGCGTCGGAGGCCGGTTTAGGAGCCGTGCTTTCACAACGGTCTGGCGCGCCACCTAAACTCCGCCCCTGTGCTTTTTATTCTAAGAAGCTCAGTCCGGCGGAGCGGAACTATGACGTAGGGGACAGGGAGCTGTTAGCCGTGGTACAGGCTCTAAAGGTGTGGAGGCACTGGCTTGAGGGGGCTCAACACCCTTTCCTCATTTTGACGGACCACCGTAACCTGGAGTACATCCGGGCGGCGAGGAGGCTGAACCCTCGCCAGGCAAGATGGAGTATGTTCTTGACCAGGTTTACTTTTAAGATCACGTACATCCCTGGGTCACAGAATGGCAAGGCAGATGCGCTGTCTCGGCGGTATGACACGGAGGAGAGGTCCGTGGAGCCCACTCCCATACTGCCTGAGTCGTGTCTGGTGGCACCGGTAGTGTGGGAGGTCGATGCTGAACTCGAGCGGGCGTTACGCACCGACCCTAGTCCACCACAGTGCCCGGAGGGTCGGAAGTACGTTCCGCTCGAGGTTCGGGATCGATTGATCTATTGGGCTCACACGTCACCCTCCTCTGGACATCCAGGTATCGGCCGGACAGTGCACTGTCTTAGTGCCAAGTACTGGTGGCCCACGTTGGCAAGGGATGTGAGGGTTTATGTTTCCTCCTGCTCGGTGTGCGCCCAGTGTAAGGCGCCTAGACATCTACCTAGGGGTAAGTTGCTACCCCTGCCCGTTCCACAACGACCATGGTCCCACCTCTCAGTGGACTTTATAACAGACCTTCCCCTCTCCCAAGGGAATACTACCATCCTGGTCGTTGTGGACCGGTTCTCTAAGGCCTGTCGTTTGCTCCCCATGCCGGGTCTTCCTACTGCCCTGCAAACTGCCGAGGCACTGTTTACCCATGTGTTCCGGCACTACGGGGTACCCGAGGACATTGTGGCTGATCGGGGTCCCCAATTCACCTCCAGAGTCTGGAGAGCGTTTATGGAGCGGTTGGGGGTCTCGGTGAGCCTCACCTCGGGTTACCACCCGGAGAGTAATGGGCAGGTGGAACGCGTAAACCAGGATGTGGGTAGGTTTCTCAGAACATACTGCCAGGACCGGCCGGAGGAGTGGTCAAGGTACGTTCCCTGGGCCGAGATGGCCCAGAATTCCCTACGCCATTCCTCCACTAACCTAACTCCATTTCAATGTGTGTTAGGTTACCAGCCGGTTCTGGCACCCTGGCAGCAGAGCCAGATCGAGGCTCCTGCGGTGGATGAGTGGGCGCGGCGCTCGGCGGAGACTTGGAACGCTGCACACGTCCACCTGCAGCGGGCCCTCCGACGTCAGAAGGCGAGCGCTGATCTCCACCGCAGTGAGGCACCGGTGTACGCACCTGGTGATCGAGTCTGGCTCTCTACCAGAAACCTGCCCCTCCGCCTGCCCTGTCGGAAACTGGGTCGGCGGTTTGTAGGGCCATTTAAAGTCCTGAGAAGGTTGAACGAGGTATGTTATAGATTACAGCTACCTGTGGAGTATAAGTGTATTAACCCCTCGTTCCATGTGTCCCTTCTCAGGCCGGTGGTAGCGGGCCCACTCCAAGAAAATGAGATCTTGGAGACTCCTCCGCCCCCGTTGGACATCGAGGGGGCACCGGCGTACTCCGTGAGATCCATCTTGGATTCGAGACGTCGGATGGGGGGTCTCCAGTATCTAGTGGAGTGGGAGGGGTACGGTCCGGAGGAGCGGTGCTGGGTGCCGAGGAGAGACGTTTTGGACCCGTCGCTCCTGACGGAATTCCATCGGGGGCATCCGACGCGCCCTGCTCCGCGTCCTCCTGGTCGTCCCCCGAGGCCGGAGTCGGCGCACGTCTGGAGCCGCGCGTCAAGGGGGGGTACTGTCACGGTTTCGGCCGAGGCTGCCTCTCTCCCTTGTTCGGGCAGGTTTCGAGCGTTCGCTCGTCTCCGAATTCTAGCTGCCACCGCTATATGTTTCATGTTCGTTTGCTTTTGTCTGTTTGTTTCCACACCTGTTTCTGTTTTGGCGTAATTAGTGTCCTATAAGTTTCTCGTTGTGTTTGTCTAGTGTTGTGTGTAATTATTTCCGTCAGTATTGTGTTTTGCTCGGTTGAGCTTATTCTCCACTGTGCTGGAGCATTTTCGCACCTGTGTGTGCACAGTTACATTTTTGTCGCACCTGTTTGTGCGCAATTACCTTTCGCCTTCGTGCGTGTTTTTTCGCTTTCGGGCTAAGTTGTCCTGTTGCCTTAGTTTGGCCAGTAATACAGCCTTTGGAACATTCAGTCTGAGTCCTGCGTTTGATTCCTACATTACACCTACAACACGCCCTGACAGTACTGGCAGACGAGCCTTTCAACAAAATGTTTTATCCCTCGCTCATGATCACCAGTGGTCCGGACATCTGGGAGTCACCAAGACTTATGATCGGGTTTTTCGACATTTCTTTTGGCCCGGTTTAAAACAAGATGTGGCTCAGTTCTGTCGGACATGCCACACCTGTCAAGTAACTGGGAAACCGAACCAGGTTATTCCTCCCGCTCCTCTTTGTCCCATACCTGTCCCAGGTGTACCATTCGAACATGTGATTGTTGATTGTGTTGGACCATTACCGAAGACAAAATCTGGTAACCAGTTTCTGTTGACGGTTATGTGTGTGGCCACCAGATACCCAGAGGCCATTCCTCTGCGAAGGATTACTGCTCCAGTGGTGAGTAAAGCCTTGATTAAATTCTTCTCAACTTTTGGGTTACCTAAAGTGGTACAAACTAATCAAGGTACGAATTTCCTTTCTAAGCTTTTCAAACAGGTGTTAAAATCCTTGTCAGTTACACACCGTGTGTCAAGCGCATATCACCCAGAGTCTCAGGGTGCGCTTGAACGTTGGCATCAGACACTGAAGTCTATGCTCCGTAAATATTGTTTGGAATCTGAGAAGGATTGGGATGAGGGAGTTCCTCTAGTTTTGTTTGCTGTCCGTGAGACGGTACAGAAATCCCTAGGGTTCAGCCCAGCTGAACTGGTGTTTGGACACACAGTGAGAGGACCTATGAACGTCCTTAAAGATCAGTTTTTATCACAGGAGTTGTGTGCGAAAGAAAATGTTGGACTACGTTAGTCGCTTTTGTGAGCGCCTACATGGTGCCTGTGCTCTAGCAAAGGAAGCGCTGTCTTCCTCACAAAGACGTATGAAACGGCACCATGTCAACCAAGATGTTTCTCATTCACTGCAGCTGGGTGACCAAGCTCTTGTATTGTTGCCTGTACCAGGAGTGTCATTGTCAGCACGTTTCTCTGGTCCTTATGTAATTGAAAATAAACTAAGTGAAACTGATTACGTGATACAGACTCCCGATAGAAAACACCAATCTCGTGTGTGCCACATTAACATGTTGAAGACATACTACACCAGACCCGTCACCCAGATAGACAGTCCAGAGAAACTGGCCGAGACGGCTCTCTATTGCTGTAGTGGGAGGTCATGTTAATGGTGTGGACGGAGATGGTTTGGAGTTGCGCAATACTCAGCAGCAATGTGTTAGATTGCCCAATTCAGAGATGCTGCTGTCTCTCCCGTCAAGCCTGATTCATTTAACGGACGGACAGGCAGATCATATTATGAGGCTATTACACAGCTTTGCATGTCTTTTTAATGATGTTCCTACACGCACAAATGTGTTAGAACATGACATTAATGTTGGAAACGCTGCACCTATCAAGAACAATGCTTATCGTGTTAACGTCTCTAAAAGAAAGATGAGGGATGAGGTCGGTTATTTGCTGGAGAATAACCTGGCTATACCAAGTTCAAGTCCTTGGAGTTCTCTGTGCATTCTGGTTCCCAAACCTGATGGGACATCCAGGTTATGTACGGACTATCGAAAGGAAAATTATGTCACAGTGCCCGACTCGTTCCCGTTACCCAGACTGGATGATTGTATTGACACTGTGGGTGCTGCTACTTATGTAACCAAACTAGATCTTCTAAAATCAAATCAAATCAAATCAAATCAAATTGTATTGGTCACATGCGCCGAATACAACAGGTGCAGACATTACAGTGAAATGCTTACTTACAGCCCTTAACCAACAGTGCATTTATTTTAAACAAAAAAAAGTAAGAATAAAACAACAACAAAAAAAGTGTTGAGAAAAAAAGAGCAGAAGTAAAATAAAGTGACAGTAGGGAGGCTATATATACAGGGGGGTACCGTTGCAGAGTCAATGTGCGGGGGCACCGGCTAGTTGAGGTAGTTGAGGTAATATGTACATGTGGGTAGAGTTAAAGTGACTATGCATAAATACTTAACAGAGTAGCAGCAGCGTAAAAAGGATGGGGTGGGGGGGGCAGTGCAAATAGTCCGGGTAGCCATGATTAGCTGTTCAGGAGTCTTATGGCTTGGGGGTAGAAGCTGTTGAGAAGTCTTTTGGACCTAGACTTGGCACTCCGGTACCGCTTGCCGTGCGGTAGCAGAGAGAACAGTCCATGACTAGGGTGGCTGGAGTCTTTGACAATTTTGAGGGCCTTCCTCTGACACCGCCTGGTATAGAGGTCCTGGATGGCAGGAAGCTTTGCCCCAGTGATGTACTGGGCCGTACGCACTACCCTCTGTAGCGCCTTGCGGTCGGAGGCCAAGCAGTTGCCATACCAGGCGGTGATGCAACCAGTCAGGATGCTCTCGATGGTGCAGCTGTAGAATTATTTGAGGATCTGAGGACCCATGCCAAATCTTTTTAGTCTCCTGAGGGGGAATAGGCTTTGTCGTGCCCTCTTCACGACTGTCTTGGTGTGTTTGGACCATGATAGTTCGTTGGTGATGTGGACACCAAGGAACTTGAAGCTCTCAACCTGTTCCACTACAGCCCCGTCGATGAGAATGGGGGCGTGCTCAGTCCTCTTTTTTTTCCTGTAGTCCACAATCATCTCCTTTGTCTTGGTCACGTTGAGGGAGAGGTTGTTGTCCTGGCACCACACAGCCAGATCTCTGACCTCCTCCCTATAGGCTGTCTCATCGTTGTCGGTGATCAGGCCTACCACTGTTGTGTCGTCGGCAAACTTAATGATGGTGTTGGAGTCGTGCCTGGCCATGCAGTCATGGGTGAACAGAGAGTACAGGAGGGGACTGAGCACGCACCCCTGAGGGGCCCCCGTGTTGAGGATCAGTGTGGCAGATGTGTTGTTACCTACCCTTACCACCTGGGGGCGGCCCGTCAGGAAGTCCAGGATCCAGTTGCAGAGGGAGGTGTTTAGTCCCAGGATCCTTAGCTTAGTGATGAGCTTAGAGGGCACTATGGTGTTGAATGCTGAGCTGTAGTCAATGAATAGCATTCTCACGTAGGTGTTCCTCTTGTCCAGGTGGGAAAGGGCAGTGTGGAGTGCGATAGAGATTGCATCATCTGTGGATCTGTTGGGGCGGTATGCAAATTGGAGTGGGTCTAGGGTTTCTGGGATAATGCTGTTGATGTGAGCCATGACCAGTCTTTCAAAGCACTTCATGGCTACAGATGTCAGTGCTACGGGTCGGTAGTCATTTAGGCAGGTTATCTTAGAGTCCTTGGGCACGGGGACTATGGTGGTCTGCTTGAAACATGTTGGTATTACAGACTCAGTCAGGGACATGTTTAAAATGTCAGTGAAGACACTTGCCAGTTGGTCAGCACATGCTCGGAGTACACGTCCTGGTAATCCGTCTGGCCCTGCGGCCTTGTGAATGTTGACCTGCTTAAAAGTCTTACTCACATCGGCTACGGAGAGCGTGATCACATAGTCATCCGGAACAGCTGGTGCTCTCATGCATGCTTCAGTGTTGCTTGTCTCGAAGCGAGCATAGAAGTGGTTTAGCTCGTCTGGTAGGCTTGTGTCACTGGGCAGCTCGCGGCTGTGCTTCCCTTTGTAGTCTGTAATAGTTTTCAAGCCCTGCCACATCCGACGAGCGTCAGAGCCAGTGTAGTATGATTCAATCTTAGACCTGTATTGACTCTTTGCCTGTTTGATGGTTCGTCGGAGGTCATAGCGGGATTTCTTATAAGCGTCCGGGTTAGAGTCCCGTTCTTGAAAGCGGCAGCTCTACCCTTTAGCTCAGTGCGGATGTTTCCTGTAATCCATGGCTTCTGGTTGGGGTATGTACGTACGGTCACTGTGGGGACGACATCATCAATGCACTTATTGATGAAGCCAGTGACTGATGTGGTGTACTCCTCAATGCTGTCTGAAGAATCCCGGAACATGTTCCAGTCTGTGCTAGCAAAACAGTCCTGTAGCTTAGCATCTGCGTCATCTGACCACTTTTTTATTAACCGAGTCACTGGTGCTTCCTGCTTTAGTTTTTGCTTATAAGCAGGAATCAGGAGGATAGAGTTATGGTCAGATTTGCCAAATGGAGGGCGAGGGAGAGCTTTGTATGCGTCTCTGTGTGTGGAGTAAAGGTGGTCTAGAGTTTTTTTCCCTCTGGTTGCACATTTAACATGCTGGTAGAAATTAGGTCGAACGGATTTAAGTTTCCCTGCATTAAAGTCCCCGGCCACTAGGAGCGCTGCATCTGGATGAGCGTTTTCCTGTTGATTAATGGCCTTTTACAACTCATTCAGTGCAATCTTAATGCCAGCATTGGTTTGTGGTGGTAAATAGACAGATATGAAAAATATAGATGAAAACTCTCTTGGTAAATAGTGTGGTCTACAGCTTATCATAAGATACTCTACCTCAGGCGAGCAAAACCTCGAGACTTCCTTAGTATTTGATTTTGTGCACCAGCTGTTGTTTACAAATATACACAGACCGCCTCCCCTTGTCTTACCGGAGTCAGCCGTTCTGTCCTGCCGATGTAGCGTATAGCCTGCTAGCTGAATGTTATCATTGTTGTCGTTCAGCCACGACTCCGTGAAACATAAGATATTACAGTTTTTAATGTCCCGTTGGTAGGATAACCGTAATCTTAAATCGTCCATTTTATTTTCAAAAGATTGAACGTTGGCTAATAGGATTGATGGAAGAGGCAGTTTACTCGCTCGCCGTCGGATCCTTACAAGGCACCCCGATCTGCGTCCGCGATATCTCCGTCTCTTCCTCACGCGAATGACGGGGATTTGGGCCTTGTCGGGTGTCTGTATGATATCCTTCGCGGCCGCCTCGTTGATGAAAAAATCTTCGTCCAATACGAGGTGAGTAATCGCTGTCCTGATATCCAGAAGCTCTTTTTAGTTATAAGAGACGATGGCATAAACATTATGTACAAAATAAATTACAAATAACGCGGAAAAACACACATAATAGTACAATTGGTTAGAGGGCTGTAAAACTGCAGCCATCTTCTCCGGCGATGTTTTCAAAAAAAAATAAAAAAGGTTACTGGCAGATGCCGTTAACCTCACGTGCCTCCGACATCTCTGCCTATGTGACCCCAGACAACTTCCTGCAATATGCTGTCATGGCATTTGGGATGCGGAACGCACCAGCCACTTTCCAACGCCTGGTTAACACAGTATTGGCTGGAGTTCCTAATTGTAGTGCCTACCTTGATGATCTGGTAATTTATTCAACTGAGTGGTCAGATCATATTAACACATTAAGGGTAGTGTGTAAACGTCTAGCAGCCGCTTCTCTAACCCTGAACTTAGCAAAGTGCGAGTTTGGGAAGGCCACTGTTACTTATCTCTGAAAACAGGTCGGCCATGGTCAGGTGCACCCTGTTGATGCCAAGGTCTCGGCTATAACTGCATTTCCAGCACCTACCACCAGAAGAGAGCTATGCCACTTTTTAGGGATGGTTGGCTACTACCGTTGTTTCTGTAAAAATGTCTCTGCGGTAGTTGCTCCATTAACAGATTTGCTCAGTCCTGCGAGAAGATTTGTATGGTCTGTGGATTGTCATACTGCTTTCAACATTGCGAAAGCACTCTTATGTAGTACCCCTGTTCTTGCTGCTCCAGTTTTTGAACGGCCGTTTAAACTTGAGGTAGATGCTAGTGCCAGAGGTGCTGGTGCTGTTCTACTGCAGCCGGACCAGAGTGGAGTGGACCATCCGGTCTGTTATTTTTTGCGTACATTTTACAAATGTCAAACTAACTATTCAACCATTGAACAAGAAGCTCTAGCTTTGTTGTTCGCTCTGCAGTACTTCGAAGTCTATGTTGGTACCAGTGCACTACCAGTAATAGTGTATACTGACCCTAACCCCTTAGTTTTTCTCCGCCGTATGTACAACCAGATCCAACCCTTGTTGTGCAAAATTATAATTTGGAGATCTGCCACAAAAAAAGGTTTGGATAATGTGATGGCAGATGCTTTGTCTCGTGTTTAGACATTATTTTGTATCCCGTGCGGATGTTTTGCTCTTTGAATTTGTTTTGTGTGATAGTACTTGAGTCGCAAACCATTGTGGTTTGCTCTTTTAAGGGTGGGAGTGTTACGGATACAGGTATCCTTTTTGTGTTTTTGTGCTTTTCCTCTCCTTCTGCCCTATTCACAGGTGTCCTTTGTGTTCCTGATTGGAGGTCGTTGGTGTGTCCCACCTGTCAGTCATCAGTTCATCTGCGGATTGCTGATGTGGACCAATCAGTGGCCACTTCTCCTGATTGCACCAACTGTTTCTGGTTTTCATACCCAATCACATCACACATCCCCTTGTTTTAAAAGCCAGTCAGTTGTGGTTTCTGAGAGAGACTCTTTTTGTTTGTGAGTATGGATACTGTGGTGTCTTGTTTTGATACTATTGATACTGTGGTGTCATTTGCTGTTTACTCCATATGCTAACTATGATGTTTGTTCCTGGGAAAAGGGGATTTTTAGCAAGTCACCCTTGGGCATACACTACCCGTAGGAAAACTTTGTCTAAAAACACTAGTTAGACCTGAGCGGACCACCCAGTGTATTTTTGTGTAGTTAGTAGTAAGCTTAGCAGTTCTTGAGGCAGGCAAGATCAGTTCAGGGGTTTTTGACATTATTGTTTCATTCCTTGGGTCCTGCTCAGCCCCTTTTCCCCAAACCTTTACCGTGTGTTTATAATAAACATTTATGTGTTTGACGGTATCTTTTTGGTTGTTGGCGTATTTTTGTTCTCACTGTTCCGTGGCAATATTCTAATTCACATGAGTTATGTTACGGGTCTCTTTTCCATCCACCCTAGACTTTTAAAGCCACAGGGTTTGTAACACATCTCTAGCTGTAACCACTGGCATCTTAGTAATCGTTTGTACAGATCTCAAAATCAATCCCCGAAATATGGGAAAACAACACCCCATAACTATGGTTACAATAAGTACTATGGCCCCTAGGGGACCTAGAATGCTTGCCATCCATGTGCCTATTGAATTACCACTAAAAAACCTTAAAGACTTCAACAGCGTTCAAATTACTATATCCCGCCACAATCTTTGCATCTCTATTCGTATTCTTAATTCCATCCTGTATTTCTCTAATATTTCCCATAGCTTTAGTTAAATTCCCAAGACCTTCCTGATTCTGATGGCAAGTATGTACAACATACACTCCCTCTTTAGCTGCAATAGCATAAAATACTATGTGATTATCAACTGCATATTGTCTGAGTGCCATTTCAGACCCAATTGCTTGAACCCATGACTGTTAGTAGGTACCATGTTTAGCCTGAACTCTGTTCAACCCTGTCTCTGTTCCATTAATATGCCTTAGGATAGAGGCAAATGATAACACTCTGGTTTCAGTCACTGACAAATCAGGACAGCCTTGTATTATGTAGGAGCGAGGAATTCGACCCAAGGTCAGATAGGATGAAAATAGCATAAACATTCCTATGCCACACACACCGAACCCCATCATAGGAACCAATTAAGTTCTTGTATTGCAACATAGATATAACCCTAGCTCCGTGTTCGTTGATTAACTACGTTTAGTCCACTGAGTCTGAATAAATTTAACTATAGTCTACTGAAAAATCATCAACATCCAAATTAATTATCCAACCCAAATTTAGAATGACAATGCTTGGTGATTCACATTGGTCCTACCACTCAAAGTAAAAAACCCTCAACTTAGCACACATCGACCCTGTCAGAATGTACACTTATATTAACATACAGTATAACTATCCATAATTCTAGCATTAACTTCCTCATCATGAGAATAACTACAGATCATTATCACAATGCATTCTTAATCCACATTACTATACATTTAGCAGTGTATATACCTCCTACATCAACCTCATACCCAAATTACCAAATTTAGAGAAGTCCCCATTAATGATGGACACAGCTGACCAAACCCTCCCTTCCCCGGCACTCAATCTTCTGGCGTCTCTTCATCATGTTCTTCAGACAGCTTCCTAGTTCAACTTGGATTGCCCATGACAATGTCCCAACTTCAATGTCTCATCCGAGCAGATACCATCTCTACCCCCAATTATGTCTTGTCCATTTGCCAACTAGTATACCAGCAACATGAGAAATGTTGTATTTGAACGGATCGCTCTCCATGCCCACTCTACGTGGACTCCTGTCACACTCCCGAGAGACAAGCATGAGAGAAAAGACAGTTGAAAACTTTGATTGGATGCTGTACACCAGTTGCAGGTAGAAGTGGTGCTGGACAGGACCATATTCAACGCCTTGGTTGCTTTTCTTCAGCCGGTTAGAGGGGTTTTGAGGTTCACACCGTTCTTGACTGAATTATCCCTACTATGCATCACGACACCATCTGTAGTTACCTCGAGATAGGACAGAACATAACAGTTTAGCTGAGCTCATTTCTCATCCAATAAATCCATATAAGCATAGACTATATGACAAATTATGTTTTACCAATTATTCTTAATACCAATTTCTCATATACTCCCCTTATCACCCTATCAGCTACACCGCAAAGTTACAGGATTAGGAAGTTAGACCTCCATTTCTGTTAGGGGGACTAGTCAAATACATAGAAATCAATGGTGGGGAAGTCAGGTGATTCTTGAAATTCTGGAAGATCTTGAAGTTCTTGGATGTTCTTGGAGGTCTGTCCCTCCGCCGAAGGAATCAGCCAGAACACATAGCTCATCAGTAGCATTCCCATTGCCATCGTCTCCCATCACCTGATTCTGGCCAGCTCCAGCATCCGCAGCTCCCTCATCTCTATGTAGTCGGTTTCCTCGTGGTACTCTGGTGTAGTGGTTTAGATGATACCAAGTCGAGCTCACCACTCTCCGTACAGCCGTCGGTGTAGCCTGGGTGACGATGTATGGTCCCTTTGGCTCGGAACCTTCTTCCGTCACTAGGGTCTCGGGCTCAAGCAGTATCTTTCTCAATTTATCAACATCGGTCTGTGGAGTGTGTCCTTCTGGCAGCGTACCAATAGGGAAGCTGAGATTCACTGCTGCAAAGACACACAGACACAAAATAAAACAATGCTATGCAGTGGCGAGGCCATCTTCCTCTTCTGGGGTTGGAGCTCTCCTACAGTGGGACACATGGATCCAGGTATCTCTCTCTGCTACTTTGACCACCAATGAGGTAGTCAGCACCAACTGGCACAGGCCTCTCCACCTAGGGTCTGTCCAGCTCTTACTTCTGTAACCTTTTACCACCACAAAGCCTCCAGTGCGCAGACAATGCTCAGATTATCCTGCTAGGTTGGGCAGAGAAGCCTTCACCCATGGGAAGAGAGTCTTAAGAACATTGTTAAGTGAGACACAGTATGCTACTGTACCATGTCTTCTCATCAGTCAGGAGAAGCCCTGAGATTAGGAAGTGCACATACTTGCAGCTTGTTGTAGTCCACTAGTTTCAGAGACAGGCCTCCTCTACACATACACTTGCACATAAAACATTCCATCTAACCCAATATGCATTAATACTACTGCTCATATTCTTAATACAATTTGCATATTTACCAAAAGCCCCAGGCGACCAATAATTCCCCCTTTTGGACACATGACTCACAAAGTGATTAATGTGTTCAAAAAACAAAACAACACTGCCTCTTAAATCAAAATAACAAATCAAAGTAGAATGACACCCCCTGATAACATCTTAACTTAATTGTATCCCATAATGTAATACAAGGAATATAAAAATTGACTAGCGACACGTGTCCCTTATTCAGGGCTAGCGCTCTCTCTCTCTGTCCTTGTAATGGTCCGAATCATATATACGACTATGAACTATAAACTTCTTCAAAATTATCAGTATTACAAATGACCCTCAACTCGGTATAATAAATTACCTTAAATTCATCATCCAATGTCTATCGGCTTTCAGGACAGAGGTCAAAGGTAATTGAAATCCTTCAAAGAAGTGTTTCATTCTATAGTAGACTAATCATTAACAACAGTCAAAACATTTCATACATTTCGTATCCCAAGTGTGCAGTAAAGCCTTGGTACAGTTCTTTTAAAAATAAATCACATGTTCTTACTTAAACTCACTCAGAAAATAAAAACTTAACAAAATTCCATGTGTGTGTCCCTTTAAGATACCGCAATTCTAACCCGTGAAAACCCCCTAAAATCTAAAAATAAAACCCCTATACAACAAACATTTCATAATAGGTGGGCTGTGTGTGGTTATTTGAAAACCATATGGTGAAAACAAACAAAAATGGCCAGGCCTTATTTAATTTGGTAGCTCCCTCTTATAACCTAATCCGGATATCTACATACTTATCAAACTGCCGAATGTAACTAACATCTCTTCCCAAGACCACATACACGGGAACATCTGAAAAAGATAATGAAACCCTCTTCTCCTGTAAGAAAAAGTATACATATTGATAACGTTCACTCTTAATCAGTAACAAGCATGACAACGATAATTCCACTATCTTCCCTCACATCTTAATCAATGTTTAAATGTAATTCCTTGTTACTACTCCAGAATAAGATGACCTAAAATCTCTCAAGATGAAAACCACCCAAGGCTCTCTGAGTTTGCAATGAGTATTTTTAATTGATTACCCTTTAGACATTACTATCTGTAATTCACACAAGGATTATTCAACCCCAAAATCGGCTCCATTTGCTCCCATGTCAAATTATCGTCGTATCGTTATTGGATCACTGTCCAACGACATAGGTAATAGCTGTTTTGCCTTGGATTGTTCCTGTTATCCCTCTAAATGTAATATTTTAGTCATTCGCAAATATAATCAATTTCTCAGCGTAAAGAATCCGTGATATTTGATCCCCAGGCATCTATTAAAAAATAGTTTGAGACGTTGCTTCCTATGTCTTCCTTAACATACATACTGTAGGGTACTTCCAACAGTCCTGGAAGAAAGACTCCTACTAAAGACACCTCAGATAATACAGTGTTCAATTAAGTTGACTAGACACCTTCTAATATAAACCTATAACCCCTTTCCGGTAATCTAATCATCGCAACCTGTTGCATTGATTTAGTAAATATATAAACCTGTTGATGAACAAATCTAAATTTTACACCATGCAGCGATCATTGAAATGCGTTGCGACACAACATATGACTATTTGTAAACATAATTCGTGCCCTCGCCCATACATACCACCAATATCAATGTTACCCAATTTCCATTCTTCTTTATTCTCACAGAGGCAATCTAGCTCCCAAGTTAACTGGCTAAAGGTGGCTAGCTTGCTAGCTACTTCCTCATCATACCATACTCCACTCACCCTAGCGGAGCTGGCTATGCTTTGAAATTCATGTTATCGCGTAAGATCATGGCCACATCTCTATCGCAATGGCCAATCCGCTGTTATTAGAAGTCAGCATATTTAGGTAACTGTCCCTTCTAATTGGGCTACAGGTAATACAACACACATCTGCAGTTTTTTTTACGAGCATACATTCAATTTATAGCCATAGTATTAATATTCAATTTAGTGATAGAATTTACGACCCCCTTCACAGTAGTTTAAGCTAACAAATCATTAGGCAACGCAAAAAATGACTACCCTGAAATCGTCTCGCTATTCCGGTGGCATAAGTGAGTTTTTCAATTTGAACCAAGCAAGCTGCTAAATCGTCCAGTTTATATCTTAAACTAAACACTGGCTGCAGTATCTGTCTAAGCAACACATACCAACAGTTGAATTACAATCAGAAACCCAGATTTTAGTTTATGCCATTGACCCAATGCTATTGAAATGACACAGGAATCCCCCAAATATCCCAATTACAATGGTTTGAAGTCTTAACATCTGCTTTTTTTTATTGTCTTTCTGTTCCTCAATTCTCGTTTTAATTTGCCTTCCATGGCTCCTTGCTGTGACTCTTGGCCAATGTCAGCACCCTGTCTCCCCCTATTAATATCCACGTTGCGTTACTTTCCAATAGTCCTCCATTTGTATTGACTTACTCTATGTTTCCCTTATCTAAATTGTTTATATCTGTTCTCTATTTCCTTCCACATGTTTACCTCATATGTTATTATTTTTATGTTTGCTGCCATTGTATATTCCCCTATGTAACATCCCCTTATATCATATCTCCTTTCCTGTGGTTCTCTTTCTAATCTTCGTCTCTGCATTTATTCCCTGTTTCCCTTTTAGTTTTTTTCTTTGACTTCTTTATATATATGTTTATACAAGAATGGCTAGTCCATATCTCAAATTCTCAGAGCCAGATTTCTATTATTACCATTTCCTGTATCCACCAATGTTTAAATAACTGTGGTTTAACTATTATATTTTCTCCCTGGCTACGCCCTCTTCTCCTGATTCTCACAAATGTAGTCAACGAGTCAAATCCACATTTATTGATTCGGAAATAGATCTGATGAGTTTAATCAAATGGATTATGTTTTCCCTTGCGACATAATGAAATTCCTTTACTACATAACCTTAGCTCTGCAATGATAGACAGTCATATAATGCTTAACCTTATCTCTATCAAATGATCTATTTCTTTTTTTCCTACCCCTCACGTACGTCTACGTTTAGGTGCGCAAGTTAGCATATGAATATTATTCCAATTATTACTTTATCAAATCCCTAGTAATCGATTACACACACATAAAATTCACCATATTTTCATATACAGTTGAAGTCGGAAGTTTACATACACTTAGGTTGGAGTCATTAAAACTTGTTTTTCAACCACTCCACACATTTCCTGTTAACAAACTATAGTTTTGGCAAGTCGGTTAGGGCATCTACTTTGTGCATGACACAAGTAATGTTTCCAACAATTGTTTACAGACAGATTATTTCACTTATAATTCACTGTATCACAATTCCAGTGGGTCAGAAGTTTACATACACTAAATTGACTGTGCCTTTCAACAGCTTGGAAAATTCCAGAAAATGATGTCATGGCTTTAGAAGCTTCTGATAGGCTAATTGACATCATTTGAATCAATTGGAGGTGTACCTGTGGATGTATTTCAAGGCCTACCTTCAAACTCAGTGCCTCTTTGCTTGACATCATGGGAAAATCAAAAGAAATCAGCCAAGACCTCAGAAAAAAAGTTGTAGACCTCCACAAGTCTGGTTCATCCTTGGGAGCAATTTCCAAATGCCTGAAGGTACCACGTTCATCTGTACAAACAATAGTACGCAAGTATAAACACCATGGGACCACGCAGCCGTCATTCCGCTCAGGAAGGAGACGCGTTCTGTCTCCTAGAGATGAACATACTTTGGTGCGAAAAGTGCAAATCAATCCCAGAACAACAGCAAAGGATCTTGTGAGGATGCTGGAGGAAACAGGTACAAAAGTATCTATATCCACAGTAAAACGAGTCCTATATCGACATAACCTGAAAGGCCGCTCAGCAAGGAAGAAGCCACTGCTCCAATACTGCCATATAAAAGCCAGACTACGGTTTGCAACTGCACATGGGGACAAAAATCATACTTTTTGGAGAAATATCCTCTGGTCTGATGAAACAAAAATAGAACTGTTTGGCCATAATGACCATCGTTATGTTTGGAGGAAAAAGGAGTTTGCTTGCAAGCCGAAGAACACCATCCCAACCGTGAAGCACGGGGGTGGCAATGCCAACTAAGTGCGTAGGAAAGGCATACATTTCCTAAGTGAATCGGGCCCCTTGTGCATTAAAGGCCCAATGCAGCCGTTTTTACGTCAATATCAAATCATTTCCGGGTAACAATTACGTACCTTACTGTGATTGTTTTCAATCAAAATGGTAAAAAATTGACAAAACATTTTTCTTAGCAAGAGCAATCCCACTGCGCACAGATGTCAATTCAACGTCTATTCCACGTAGGTTCAACGTAATTTCATTGAAATGACGTGGAAACAACGTTGATTCAACCAGTGTTTGCCCAGTGGGATTTCTCAAGGAAGAATTTTACTAGGACTGTCTGGGAGTTGTCTGAGTGTGGAGGGAAAATCTGAGACTAGCTGTTGTTGGCAGAGGTTTGGAACTCTCTTTCTTATTGATCTATTAACTAATTTACTGCCAAAACTCCAGCCCACCAAAACAGGCTTAAATTTCAGGCGGTCTTTTGAAATAGCTCTTACACTAAAAGGGCATTATCATCATTTTCACAATTTCACAGTATTATTACAACCTCATAGTGTGGAAATATACTGTATATAAAACAAAGGGAAAATACTGTGTTTGACTGCACTGGGCCTTTAGCATTTTGCTTGACCACTACATAGGAAACAAAATCGCCAAATGTACCTGCTTTCTTCATAATATGGTCAATTTCTAGAGAGGCATGAGTGTTCTTGGAAGTGAATCTCTCTGAGAATGACTCCCAGGATGTTGAAGAGGAATAGATTGGTGTTAAAAATCCAACGGTGTCTCTCAAAGGTCAGGAGGCAGGATGTCCTTTTCACCTACAGATGTGGCCTTTATACAGTGCCTTCAGAACGTATTCACACCCCTTGACTTCTTCCACATTTTGTTGTGTTACAGCTTGAATTTAAAAATGATTAATTGAGATTTTTGGTCACTGGCCTACACACACAATACTTCATGATGTCAATTATGTTTTTAGAAATTAATTAATAATGAAAAGATGAAATGTCTTGAGTCAATAAGTATTCAACCCCTTTGTTATGGCAAGGCTAAATAAGTTCAAATGAGTACAAATGTGCTTAACAAGTCACATAATAAGTTGCATGGACTCACTCTGTGTGCAATAATAGTGTTTAACATTACATTTACGTCATTTAGCAGACGCTCTTATCCAGAGCGACTTACAGTTAGTGAGTGCATACATTCTTTTTTTATATATATATATATATTTCTTTTCATACTGGCCCCCCGTGGGAATCAAACCCACAACCCTGGCGTTGCAAACGCCATACTCTACCAACTGAGCTACATCCCTGCTGGCCATTACCTCCCCTACCCTGGACCAATTGTGCGCCGCCAGCTACGACAGAGCCTGGATACAAACCAGGATCTCTAGTGGCACAGCTAGCACTGCGATGCAGTGCCTTAGACCACTGCGCCACTCGGGAGACACCCGAGTGTACCCCACACATACATATATCTGTAAGGTCCCTCAGTCGAGCAGTGAATTTCAAACACAGATTCAACCACAAAGACCAGAGAGGTTTTCCAATGCCTCACAAAGAAGGGCACCTATTGGTAGATGGGTAAAAAAAAGCAGACATTGAATATCCCTTTGAGCATGGTGAAGTTATTAATTACACTTTGGATGGTGTATCAATACACCCAGTCACTACTAAGATACAGGCGTCCTTCCTAACTCAGATGCCGGAGAGGAAGGAAACCGCTCAGGGATTTCACCATGAGGCCAATGGTGACTTTAAAACAGTTGCAGATTTGAATGGCTGTGATGGGAGAAACTGAGGATGAATCAACAATAGTTACTGAGGATGAATCAACAATAGTTACTAACCTAAATGACAGAGTGAAAAGAAGGAAATGTGTACAGAATAAAAATATTCAAAAACATGCATCCTGTTTGCAATAAGGCACTAAAGTAAAACTGCAAAAAATGTGGCAAAGAAATTAACTATGTCCTGAATACAAAGCGTTATGTTTGGGGCAAATCCAACACAACACATCACTGAGTACCACTCTTCATATTTTCAAGCATGGTGGTGGCTGCATCATTTTATGGGTATGCTTGTCATCAGCAAGGACTAGGGAGTTTTTTAGGGGATAAAAATAAACGGAATAGAGCTAAGCACATATCCTAGAGAAAAACCTGGTTCAGTCTGCTTTCCAACAGACACTGGGAGACGAATATATCTATGGCAAGGCTTATAAATGGCTGTCTAGCAATGATCAACAACCAACTTGACAGAGCTTGAAGAATTAAAAAAAGAATAATGTGCAAATATTGTACAATCCAGGTGTTCAAAGCTCTTAGACTTACCCAGAAAGACTCACAGCTGTAATCGCTGCCAAAGGTGATTCTAACATGTGTGAATACTTGTGTAAATGAGAGATTTCTGTATTTCATTTTCAATACATTTGCAAAATAAACCAAAAACATGTTTTCACTTTGTCATTATCTGGTATTGTGTGTAGATGGGTGAGAAACAAAAATAAAGTGAATCCATTGTCTGAAGCCACTGTATGTCTTTGTCCTTCCTGATTAATTCAGTGGTTCACAGGTAATGGGATTGTGCTTTTGAGAAAGGGAAAGCTTGGTATACAGGCACTTCTTTGAGCAATAAAATGCTCAATTTAAGCTCCCAATACACCAGAGAAATAATGAATAGACAGTACTTGTTTCGCAAGCTTGTCGCACATCCACCATGATAATGGTCATTTATCTTGCCTGTAGATGTGTGTCTGCCCCCTCCTCCTTCTGATGCTATTTTCCAGCACAGTGTTTGAAGGCCTCACCCCAGTTGCCACTCACATGTTATTCACCAATATCCAAAGTGACAGTGTTGTAAGGTCGCAGTCAAACAAACGCTATTCACATTTTCAATATTTTGCTCAGGTGAAGCCAGATGAAAGAGACGACCAGAGCAGCCAATTCCCCCCTGTTGGTCCCTCTGAAGGTTAGACCAAAGCAGCAGATAGCAGAACCACCCGGTACTGAGACCACAGCCCATGTTTTTATTCCATATATTTCAAACACTCCTTTTGTGTTTTTCATTTGACCTTTTGGAAAGCAATGCCAACGTGTTGAGAGTTTGCTTCTGTGCATGACACCATATGGATTCAATGTTGAGTCGACAATATTATTTAGGAAAATACTTCTGCTAGGTGGGGACCTACTGTAGGGTAAAACAAAACACAATTGAGGGTTGTTTAGTGGTATAAGCCTGCTGAAGGGAGAAGTAGGGGCCACAGAGAAATCCCCAGTGGAAGAGATCTTTGGCGTACACAGAGATCACAGGAAACACACATCAGAAGACTAACACATACTCAGTGAGGGTTTGGAGAGTAATAGTCATACTCTATGCTGCATCTGAAGTGGCACCGTATTCCAGTGTTGTAGTACTCAAGTCCAGGACGTGGACTTGAGTCCTTGTGATTCGACTTGGAATCGACCAGTGGTGACTCAGACTTGGACTCAGACTCGACCAGTTGTGACTTTGTTGTCAGACAATCTCTATTTTTTTGCATAATTTAATGTACTAGCTACAACAGCAAATGTTAGATAACTGTATTGTCTATTTAGCCTTACAAATGTGCAACAGTGTTATTACATTTATATAAAAAAATGCTTTGACAGCTACTTTTAGCACTACCAAGGGACTTATAACTTGACTTGTGACTCAAGTATAAAGGACCGGACTCGAACACTAGGGACTTGACTCTGACTCGAGGTTTAGTGACTTGACTACATCACTGCCCTATTCCCTATAGGCACCATGGTCAAAAGTAGTGCACTATATAGGGAATAGGGTGTCATTTCGGACTTTGATTGTGATGCTTCCCATCAACAGAATAGAAAAAAAGGACAACAGTGCATAGTACAATTTAAGACCACTTCTCATAAAAGGTCTCACAGAGCTTTCTGTTAATCATGCCTAGTGGATATTTTGCATGTACTTTAGCACTCATGTACTATATTGGATGTGGATGTCCCCCTCATTCACTAGCAGACAATTACTGCTGCATTGACCCGCCACTTAATCTACCTCACCACTGAACGGATTACATCACCGCCAGGCAAGGAGTGACATCATCCATATCAATCTAAACAAAGCTTTATTGAGACGTCAGTAGGTCAAGTACATGTAAGCCAGAGGCCATTCATTGCAAAATCATGCTGTAATGTTCCGGTAAGCAAAATTATGAGCTAACACAAATCCAGTCAAGACGAGTAAACTGAATTGAAACAAGAGTCAAGACGAGTAAGCTGAATTCAAACGAGTCAAGACGAGTAAGCTGAATTGAAACAAGAGTCAAGACGAGTAAGCTGAATTCAAACGAGTCAAGACGAGTAAGCTGAATTCAAACAAGAGTAAAGCTTTAGTTGACAAAAACAACAAGTATTAGTGGTAAGTAATACCTATTTATTTGGTCAGTGAAGCTAAAACTTTTCATTTGGCTCTATATTCCATCATTTTGGATGTGAGATAAAAAAGTATATGTTTTAAAGTTAGAGGCATAAATAGGCTTAAACAGAGGCATAAATATTATACCACTAAAAAACTGCTAACCTCCCCTGTTATTGGTAATGGTGAGAGGTTAGCATGTTTTTGGGGCATGATCTTTGTACACCTGTAACTTTCTCACTCATCATTATTCACAATTCATTCATGAGTATCCGTAATCATGGTCGCATCCACATTAATGCAGAAGTGTTCAGAAACATTTTTATCAACAATAAAAGTGACTCCAAAATGACACAATCAATTATTTACCATTAATTTCTATTATGCACAACATAATCCAAAACACAACCAAAACAAACTGCAAATGCATCAAACAAGTTTATAGTGTCACAAGCTTGATGTAGTCATTGCGTGCTAGGAATATGGGAACAAATATTAAACCTTTGACTAAATGTAATACACTATAAGTGAATTTGTCCAAATACTTATGACACCTTCAAATGGGGGGACTAGATACAGTGGCTTGTGAAAGTATTCACCCCCCTTGGAATTTTTCCTATTTTGTTGCCTTACAACCTAGAATTAAAATAGTTTTTGGGGGGGTTTGTATCATTTGATTTACACAACATTCAATCACTTTAAAGATGCAAAATATTTTTTTATTGTGAAACAAACAAGAAATAAGACAAAGAAACAGAAAACTTGAGCGTGCATAACTATTCACCCTGCTGGAAGGTGAACCTCCGTCCCAGTCTCAAATCTCTGTAAGACTGAAACAAGTTTCCCTCAAGAATTTCCCTGTATTTAGCGCCATTCATCATTCCTTCAATTCTGACCAGTTTCCCAGTCCCTGCCGATGAAAGACATCCCCACAGCATGATGCTGCCACCACCATGCTTCACTGTGGGGATGGTGTTCTCGGGGTGATAAGAAGTGTTGGGTTTGCGCCTGACATAGCGTTTTCTTTGATGGCCAAAAAGCTCAATTTTAGTCTCATCTGACCAGAGTACCTTCTTCCATATGTTTGGGGAGTCTCCCACATGCCTTTTGGTGAACACCAAACGTGTTTGCTTATTTTTCTCTTTAAGCAATGGCTTTTTTCTGGCCACTCTTCCGCAAAGCCCAGCTCCTTCAGGGTTATCTTTGGTCTCTTTGTTGCCTCTGATTAATGCCCTCCTTGCCTGGTCCGTGAGTTTTGGTGGGTGGCCGTCTCTTGGCAGGTTTGTTGTGGTGCCATATTCTTTCCATTTTTTAATAATGGATTTAATGGTGCTCTGTGGGATGTTCAAAGTTTCGGATATTTTTTTATAACCCAACCCTGATCTGTACTTCTCCACAACTTTGTCCCTGACCTGTTTGGAGAGCTCCTTGGTGCCGCTTGCTTGGTGGTGCCCCTTGCTTAGTGGTGTTGCAGACTCTGGGCCTTTCAGAACAGGTGTATATATACTGAGATCATGTGACAGATCATGTGACACTTAAATAAAGTCCATATGTGTGCAATCTTACTAATTATTTGACTTCTGAAGGTAATTGGTTGCACCAGATCTTTATTTAGGGCATTCTCTTTTACAATAACGATTTGATATTAGAAATGTCCTTGTATTGTTACTACCCACTCTATAATAAGAATTTCCTAGAACTGAGCAACCCACTTATGGCTACTACGAAAATAAATGTCCAGACAATATGTACAGTGGTCTAATTTTGATCCTCTTAACACACACACTCTCAGACAAAATAGAAAATCTATTTAAGTATGATGTATTGTAGCTATTAAGTCCACTGACATTAAGTTCCCGATGCTTTTACATGGTAAATAAAGGAGAGTGTCCAACAAGGTAGCTGTCCGATCATAATTATATTCCACAGTACAGTTTTTGGAAAGCAGGAGAGAGACTTGCTCTTTTCATTTTTAAATTGAGAAGTACATTTGCTTGGTGGGGTTGTCACAAGTGACAAATGGCTTTGCTTGTTGGGGCCTTCAGACCATAAATTACACTTCCAACATAACCTAATGGCGAGGCCTCAAATCATCGCTGACTACGCCATCGGGCCAAGGGCAAAGGGTGGAATATCATTGAGTTAAATTAATTCACATTACCCAGACGTTTTGGCAAATGAGGGCCGGTTCCAGGCATAAGTGACATAAGCAGTCGCTTAGGGCCCCCCGGCCACAAAAAATTTATAATAATGTATATATATTTTTGGGGGATCTGAGTCAGGGTCTCAACTTACTGTGGTTATGCATCAGCAGCTTTTCTCTTGTTATGTCTGTCAGTGACAGTCACTCAATTAGCCATGTCAGCTAACAATTTTTAGATTAGTAATTATTCTAGCCAGCTATCTAAACTTGTAGCAATCATGGCCGAATACCGACCGGGCACGCAGGGCACATTGATTTTGTTAGTCATTCTCACTCAGATATCATATTAACATGGCATAAGTAATTACAAAATGTGTAGAATTGCAGGAAATTAGCTTTCAAACTGCAAAGATTTCTCTCCACCACATGGCAAAATGTGTAGAATTGCAGGAAATTGATTTTAAAATAAAACATGTTCTCTACACAGTTAAGAGGGGGACCACTAAAATGTTTGGCCCCTGTCGCAGACGGCCGCGACCGGGAGACTCATGGGCGGCGCACAATTGGCCCAGCGTCGTCCAGGGTAGGGGAGGGAATGGCCGGCAGGGATGTAGCTCAGTTGATAGAGCATGGCGTTTGCAACGCCAGGGTTGTGGGTTCGATTCCCACGGGGGGCCAGTATAAAAAAAAAAAAATGTATTCACTAACTGTAAGTCGCTCTGGATAAGAGCGTCTGCTAAATGACTAAAATCTCAAATGTAAAATGTTAACCAACTCTCACTTACGGCCCCCAAAAGGCTAGAGCCAGCCATGATGCGGGGAGAGTATTTCAGAGAAGCAAAGCCGTGAGATAGTTTTGGAGGAAATCAACCATGAAAAAGGGTGGTTGACACCCAAGTTAATATCTGTGATTGAAGAGAATGTAACATCTTAAATAACCCTAACACATAACTAAAAGGCTCTGTCGCGACCGGGAGACTCATGGGCAGCGCACAATTGGCCTAGCGTTGTCCAGGGTAGGGGAGGGAATGGCCGGTAGGGATGTAGCTCAGTTGATAGAGCATGGCGTTTGCAATGCCAGGGTTGTGGGTTCAATTCCCACGGGGGACCAGTATGAAAAAAATATATATATGTATTCACTAACTGTAAGTCGCTCTGGATAAGAGCGTCTGCTAAATGACTGTAATATAATATAAAACAATACAGTATATCATTACACCAACCAAATACAGTGCCTTTAGAAAGTATTCAGACCCCTTTACTTTTCCATATTTTGTTACGTTACAGCCTTATTCTAAAATGGATTAAATAAAATAAAAATCCACAGAAATCTACACACAATACCCCATAATGACAAAGCGTAAACAGGTGTAAAGACATTTTTGCAAATGTATAATTTAAAAAAAACAGAAATACCTTATTTACATAAGTATTCAGACCCTTTGCTATGAGCAATCGGGGGAGAATGGCCTTCGTCAGGGAGGTGACCAAGAACCCGATGCTCACTCTGACAGAGCTCTAGAGTTCCTCTGTGGAGATGGGAGAACCTTCCAGAAGGACAACCATCTCTGCAGCACTCCACCGGAAGCCACTCCCCAGTAAAAGGCACATGACAGCCCGCTTGGAGTTTGCCAAAAGGCACCTAAAGACTCACAGACCATGAGAAACAAGATTCTCTGGTCTGATGAAACCAAGATTGAACTCTTTGGCCTGAATGCCAAGCGTCACATCTGGAGGAAACCTGGTACCATCCCTACGGAGAAGCATAGTGGTGGCAGAATCATGCTGTGGGGATGTTTTTCAGCAGTAGGGACTGGGAGACTAGTCAGGATCGAGGAAATGATGAACAGAGATGAAGTACAGAGAGATCCTTGATGAAAACCTGCTCCAGAGCACTCAGAACCTCAGACTGGGGGCGAAGGTTCACCTTCCAACAGGACAATGACCCTAAGCACACAGCCAAGACAACGCAGGAGTGGCTTTGGGACAAGTCTCTGAATGTCCTTGAGAGGACTTGAACTCGATCGAACATCTCTGGAGAGACCTGAAAATAGCTGTGCAGCGACGCTCCCCATCCAACCTGACAGAGCTTGAGAGGATCTGCAGAGAAGAGCGGGGGGACAATTGAATCAATTTTAGAATAAGGCTGTAACCTAACAAAATGTGGAAAAAGTCAAGGGGTCTGCATACTTTCCGAAGGCACTTCTGGAGATTGTTTTCTATTCAAATTTGTGCCCTGCTAGAGCTGCCCCGGTCAACTGTAAGTGCTGTTATTGTGAAGTGGAAACGACAAAGGCTCAGCCGCGAAGTGATACGCCACACAAGGTCACAGTACAGAACCGCCGAGTGCGGAAGCGTGTAATGTGTAAAAATAATCTGTCCTCGGTTGCAACACTCATTACCGAGTTCCAAACTGCCTCTGGAAGCAACATCAGCACAATAATTGTTCATGGCACACAAGCCTAAGATCACCATGCGCAATGCTAAGAGTCGACTGGAGTGGTGTAAAGCTCACTGCCATCTGGAGCAGTGGAAATGAGGAATAATGATCTGGGGCTGTTTTTCATGGTTCGGGCTAGGCCCCTTAGTTCCAGTGAAGGGAAATCTTAACGATACAGCATACAATGACATTCTAGACGATTCTGTGCTTCCAACTTTGTGGCAACAGTTTAAGGAAGGCCCTTTCCTGTTTCAGCATTACAATGCCCCCCTGCACAAAGCGAGGTCCATACAGAAATGGTTTATCGAGATCGGTGTGGAAGAAATTGACTGGCCTGCACAGAGCCCTGACCTTACCCCCATCGAACACCTTTGAGATGAATTGGAACACCAACTGCGAGCCAGGCCTAATCGCCCAACATCAGTACCAGACCTCACTAATGCTCGTGGCTGAATGGAAGCAAGTCCCCGTAGCAATGTTCCAACATCTAGTGGAAAGCCTTCCCAGAAGAGTGGAGGCTGTTGTAGCAGCAAAGGGTGGACCACCTCCATATTAATGCCCATGATTTTGGAATGAGATGTTCGACAAGCAGGTGTCCATATACTTTTGTATTGTAGTGTATTTTGCTCAGTTCCGGGATGATATTGGTCGGCCAAATTTCCAATGTGGACACTGTCAGCTTATTGAGGAATATACAGTATGTCTGAGGTGGACATCCAGAGTAAGCAAATTAAGACAATGCAGCGTATCCTGGATAGGTCCCACTCCACTTTAAGACCTTTTCCTTTTCTACTCCTCAGCCTGGTCATCGTGCCACTGCCTCACCACTGTGTTGCCACTCTCTGACTGACTGGCCAGGGCTGCCTGCAGAGACCCATCCCTTGTGAAGCCACCTCTCCCCTCCCATCTCACCCGCCCTTCCCATCCTACCCCGACCTCCCATCCCGGCCCCCCCTCCCCACCCCCCTTGTAGAATAAAGGAGCAAGGACACTTCATGAGGAGCTGGCGGATGCCATGATTATCGATCCTGCATCCCAGTGAAGGCACGTCATACACCGTAAGCCCAGCGCAAGGCAGCGGTCTTTGGTGAATTGGGCTGAAATGGCTTTGAGGGTCCCATCCTGCTGTCCAAAAGTTTCGCCCACCTGCTTCCAGAGATTCCTGCTCCTTTATCCTCTACCCTGTCTTCTGAGGGTCCAGCTCAGGGGGTCTCTACCACAGGCCCGTACCTCCTGGGCTCCCTCTCACATCAGGCCACTCATCCAGCCACCATCATTGGTAGTTCCATAGTGAGGCACATCTTGGTTCCTTGAGCAAAATCCCTGAGCTACGGTGAAGGATATCACAGTATTTCTTCTGTCCGTCCTACATCAGCAGCCAAGGGCTGCTGCTGTCTTAGTGTATGTGGCATCAAATGATATCAGAAAGGGTTAATCAGAGCTAATGAAACATGATTTTATTGAGGTGATCCAACACCCTAAAAGGCTCTGAAAAGCAGCCATTTATCTCTGGTCCCGTGCCGTCGCTGGGTCGCGGCTGCGAAAGGTTCAGCAGGCTCTTAGCACAAAATGTATGCACTCATTAACTGTAAGTCGCTCTGGATAAGAGTGTCTGCTAAATGACTAAAATGTTAAATGTTAAAATATCTGGCTTAAAGACTACTGCCACTCTGCTGGCATAACTTTTATTGACAATTTCAACACTTTTTGGAAACAAAAGATGCTCTACAGGGATGATGGACTCCACCCAAACCATCTAGGAGCCTGGACCCTTCTATTCACATTTCAAGGCAGCATTAAGATATTGACTCAGCTACAGGTAATACCTCCCATCCTTTCTAAGCGTTATCATCGTACTGTTGTCTATACTGCCAGGGGATATTGTCAGTTGTAATCTTCTACCCATTCGTTTGAACTCCACTCTTAGATCTGCTATTGTTACCTCAAAAGAGGAGTCCGCTGTGGTTTGCTCACCCAGTGCTTTTAGTTCAAATGTGAATTCCATAAACTTGAATACCACCTCGGTTTTCAAATCACGTAGAGGGCTTGGGCTGTTGCACGATGGCAACCAAAGCCTATGTAAGTCAGTTTATAACATTCCATCATCGGTTACTCTGAAAGTTCCTCATATTAACATTGTCTGCAGCCTCAGTCCCTATTGGTGCTAACCTTGGAAAAGTAATTCACATTTCTTCTCCATCCTCTATTACTAATAGGGATAGACCAAATGGTGCAGTTCTATGCATCTTAAAGGCATACCAACTATTTCAATATCAACCATCAGACAGGGCCTGCAATCGCCTATTGAACATAGCTTGTTTGAGTGTCCATGTGACATTAGAAATCTTAAAGGACTTGGTTTGATGCATCTGAACATTAAGAGCTTACTTCTTAAACTGGATTACATCAAGATCTGGGCTATGCAGAAGAATCCGGACATTCTGGTATTGACTGAAACTTGGATCTCTGGGGACATTCTGGACTCTGATATTAATATTGAGGGTTATCATGTGTTCAGAGCTAACAGACAGGGTAGGGGTGGTGGAGTGGCATTTTTATTTAAAATAATGTATCTGTCTCTTTACTGAAATCCATTTCCCTTGCCCCAAAACAATTTGAGCTACTATCCTTAAGCCTTTGTCTGGGGAAAAAATTATCCATAACTGTTATAGGGGTCTACCGTCCTCCCTCGGCTAACCTTTGTGCACTCGAGGAGCTAACTAGTTTGTTGTCTTCTTTTACTAAATCAGAAGTTATTATCCTGGGTGACCTAAATTAGGATTGGGAAATGCAGGCTTCAGGCAATCTAAAAAACATGTGTAATGATCTAAACCTAACCCAGCTGGTGACCAAGCCTACACAGGCCAACCCTAGAGATCCTTCAAAGTCAACTCTGATTTACCTTATTTTAACAAGTAAAACAAAAACATTTCTACTGGTGTCTTCGCCCAAGACATTAGTGACCATTGCCCAGTTGTTTCTGTTAGAGATGTGAGAATACAAAAATCAAAGCCTCATGTGGAATTGAACAGGCTTTTCTTTACATTATCTTTATTTTAGTGACCTTCATTGTATTTCAGCTATCCCTGAACCGGATTTAGCTTTGAACCTCTTTGCGGATGTCTTCAATACTATTGTGGATAATCATGCTCCCTTCAAAAAATTAAGGGTTAAAGGTAGATCGAATGCCTGGTACACTCCAGAATATTCAGAAGTCATTCATAAAAGAGATGACGCTTGGGTCAAGGCCACGCTTTTAAGCAACTGAGGAATCATTGTGTTAAACAAATCAGAAAGGCTAAATTTGATTATTATGTAACCGCTCTTTCAGATTGTAATGGGAACCGGCTAAATTCTGGAAAACTGTGAAATCCCTAAAAGGGTTCTACTTTGTCCTCTCTGCCACAATGAATTAATTCAGGCACTGGCCTCATTACGGGAAAAAATGCCATCATTGATTTTATTTATTTGAAAGAACTTCTAAGACTATTCACAATGATAATGGGCTGGGTGCTGACAGGGGAAACTTTCTGAATGATCAGAGAAATTATAGTCAAAGCTGTTCTTTCAGGCTATTTACAAATAAAGAAGTCCTAGATGCTTTGCTAGCAGTAGACAACAAGACATCCACAGGGGCCGACCAATTGGATCCTGGTCTGTTTAAGTGTGCAGTGCTCATCATTGATGGCTCAATAACACAAATTTTTTATTTAACATTGTTATCGGGAAATATTCCAAAAGTATGTAAATCAGCTCTTGTGCTACCACTCCATAAGGGCGGGTGTAGTAGTGATCTTAATAATTACCATCCCATTTCAAGGCTTCCTTGTCTAGCTAAGATTCTCGAATCATTGGTAAATATAAAACTTTGCTATTTTTTATTTGAATGTAAACCAATCAGGGTTTAGGCCTGGGCATAGCACTATTAGAGCAACCACTTTAGTTGTTAATGATCTTGTCAATGCTTTAGACACTAACATTAAATGTGCTCCTTTGTTTGTGGACCTGTCAAAAGCTTTTAAAACTGTTGATCATGCTATTTTATTGAATAAGTTGTCATCTGTAGGCCTGAGCTCTGATGCCTGTTCTTGGGTTCATGATTATCTTAGTGACAGAACTCAGGCCACCGTAATGTATGGGGTTAAATCAGAATTCCTTGAAGTGCATAAAGGTGTACCACAGGGGTCGATTTTGGAACCTGTTTTCTAAACTATTTATATAAGCACCATTGGTCAATCTGTAAAAATTTGCAAACTTAATATATGTGCGGATTATACTATTATGTACGCTATTGCCCCAACTGTTGATCTGGCTGTGTCAAAACTACAGTCAGATTTTATAACTACTGTATGAAGGAATCCCTTTCCAACTTCTGCTTAATATGGGCAAAACGAAATACATGTGTGTTTTTAAACTCTCGTAAGAATGTTTTAGATGAACTACATGTTCACTCATTAGTTGGTTCTCCAATCGAACATGTTCCCGCATAAGGTTTAAAGGGGTTCAGCCAGAGGGGTTCTCAGTTCATTGCACAGACAGGAATAAATATTTCTCCGGGAAGCAGAAGGGCGGAGGTGTGTGTTTCATGGTGTAATTGTAGTAACATACAGGAACTAGAGTCCTTTTGTTCACCCGACCTAGAATATCTCACAATCAAATGCCGACCGTATTATCTCCCAAGAGAATTTTCTTCGGTTATAGTCACGGCCGTGTATATCCCCCTTCAAGCCGATACCACGATGGCCCTCAAAGAACTTCACTGAAACCACATATCCTGAGGCTGCATTTATTGTAGCCGGGGATTTTAACAAAGCAAATTTGAGGACTAGGCTGCCGAAGTTCTATCAACATATCGACTGTTGTACTTGCGCTGCCAAAATCCTCGACCATTGCTATTCGAACTTCCGGGATGGTTATAAGGCCCTCCCCCGCCCTCCTTTCGGCAAATCTGACCACGATCCCATTTTGCTGTATAGGTGATGTTGTGCCCACTGTCTGACTATTAAAACCTACCCTAACCAGAAACCGTGGATAGATGGCAGCATTCGCGCCAATCTGAAAGCGCAAACCACCGCATTCAACCATGGCAAGGTGACTGGGAATATGGCAGAATACAAACAGTGTAGCTACTCACTCCGCAAGGCAATTAAACTGGCAAAACATCAGTATAGAGACAAAGTGGAGTCACAATTCAATGTCTCAGACACAAGACGTATGTGGCAGGGTCTACAGACAATCACGGACTACAAAAGGAAAACCAGCCACGTCGCCGACACCGACGTCTCGCTTCCAGACTAAACACCTTCTTCGCCCGCTTTGAGGATAAAACAGTGCCACTGACGAGGCCCACTACCAAGGACTGTGGCCTCTCCTTCTCCGTGGCCATCGTGATAAAGACATTTAAGCATGTTTACCCCCGCAAGGCTGCCGGTCCAGACGGCATCCCTAGCCGCATCCTCAGAGCATGTGCAGACCAGCTGGCTGGTGTGTTTATGGACATATTCAATCTCTCCCTTTCCCAGTCTGCTGTTCCCACATGCTTCAAGATGGCCACCATTGTTCCTGTACCCAAGAAAGCAAAGGTAACTGAACTAAATGACTATCGCCCTGTAGCACTCACCTCTGTCATCATGAAGTGCTTTGAGAGACTAGTCAAGGATCATATCACCTCTACCTTACCGGTCACCCTAGACCCACTTCAATTTGCTTACCGCCCCAATAGATCCACAGACGATGCAATCGCCATCACATTGCACACTGCCCTATCCCATCTGGACAAGAAGAATACCTATGTAAGAATGCTGTTCATTGACTATAGCTCAGCATTCAACACCATAGGACCCTCCAAGCTCATCATCAAGCTCGAGGCCCTGGGTCTGAACCCCGCCCTGTGCAACTGGGTCCTGGACTTCCTGACAGGCCGCCCCCAGGTGGTGAAGGTAGGAAACAACATCTCCACTTCGCTGATCCTCAACACTGGGGCCCCACAAGGGTGCGTGCTCAGCCCCCTCTTGTACTCCCTGTTCACCCATGACTGCGTGACCATGCACGCCTCCAACTCAATCATCAAGTTTGCAGACGACACAACAGTAGTAGGCTTGATTACCAACAATGATGAGACAGCCTACAGGGAGGAGGTGAGGGCTCTGGGAGTGTGGTGCCAGGAAAATAACCTCTCACTCAACGTCAACAAAACAGGAGATGATCGTGGACTTCAGGAAACAGCAGAGGGTGCACCCGCCTAACCACATCGACGGGACCGCAGTGGACAAACTGAAATGGTCCACCCACGCAGACAGTGTGGTGAAGAAGGCGCAACAGAGCCTCTTCTACCTCAGGAGGCTGAAGAAATTCGGCTTGCCACCTAAAACCCTCACAAATTTTACAGATGCACAATTGAGAGCATCCTGTCGGGCTGTATCACCACCTGGTATGGCAACTGCACCGGCCGCAACCGCAGGGCTCTCCAGAGGGTGGTGCGGTCTGCCGAACGCATTATTGGGGGCAAACTACCCGCCCTCCAAGACACATAGAGCACCCGATGTCACAGGAAGGCCAAAAAGATAATAATGGACATCAACCACCCGAGCCACTGCCTGTTCACCCCGCTATCATCCAGAAGACGAGGTCAGTACAGGTGCATCAAAGCTGGGACCAAGAGAATGAAAAACAGCTTCTATCTCAAGGCCATCAGACTGTTAAATAGCCATCACTAGCACATTAGAGGCTGCTGTTGCCTATTGAAATCACTGGCCACTTTAAGAAATGGAACACTAGCCACTTTAATAATGGTTACAGTCACTTTAATAATGTTTACATATCTTGCAATACTCATCTCATATGTATATACTGCATTCTATTCTATAATATTCTACTGTATCTTAGTCCATGCCGCTCAGTCATTGCTTGTCCATACCATTCTTAAATTCCATTCCTTACTAGTTTTGTGTGTATTAGGTATATGTTGTGAAATTGTTAGATATTACTTGTTAGATATTACTGCACTGTCGGAGCTAGAAGCACAAGCATTTCGCTACACCCGCAATAACATCTGCTAAACACGTATATGTGATAAATAACATTTGATTTGATTTGATTTGAATTAAATACTTAGGCATTTGTAATGATATGTATTTGACGTTTAAAAAACATATACAGTGGGGAGAACAAGTATTTGATACACTGCCGATTTTGCAGGTTTTCCTACTTACAAAGCATGTAGAGGTACACTTCAACTGTGAGAGACGGAATCTAAAACAAAAATCCAGATAATCACATTGTATGATTTTTAAGTAATTCATTTGCATTTTATTGCATGACATAAGTATTTGATCACCTACTAACCAATCACCCTCGGTCTGGGGCTCCATGCAAGATCTCACCTCGTGGGGCATCAATGATCATGAGGAAGGTGAGGGATCAGCCCAGAACTACACGGCAGGACCTGGTCAATGACCTGAAGAGAGCTGGGACCACAGTCTCAAAGAAAACCATTAGTAACACACTACGCCGTCATGGATTAAAATCCTGCAGCGCACGCAAGGTCCCCCTGCTCAAGCCAGCGCATGTCCAGGCCCGTCTGAAGTTTGCCAATGACCATCTGGATGATCCAGAGGAGGAATGGGAGAAGGTCATGTGGTCTGATGAGACAAAAATAGAGCTTTTTGGTCTAAACTCCACTCGCCGTGTTTGGAGGAAGAAGAAGGATGAGTACAACCCCAAGAACACCATCCCAACCGTGAAGCATGGAGGTGGAAACATCATTCTTTGGGGATGCTTTTCTGCAAAGGGGACAGGACGACTGCACCGTATTGAGGGGAGGATGGATCATTAGAGTTACCAGCCTAAGAAATTGCAGCCCAAATGAATGTTTCAAAGAGTTCAAGTCACAGACACATCTCAACATCAACTGTTCAGAGGGGACTGTGTGAATCAGGCCTTCATGGTCGAATTTCTGCAAAGAAACCACTACTAAAGCACACCAATAATAAGAAGAGACCTGCTTGGGCCAAGAAACACAAGCAATGGACATTAGACCGGTGGAAATGTGTCCTTTGGTCTGGAGTCCATATTTGAGATTTTTGGTTCAAACCGCAGTGTCTTTGTGAGACACGGTGTGGGTGAACGGATGATCTCCACATGTGTAGTTCCCACCGTAAAGCATGGAGGAGGAGGAGCCAACAAGTGCTCAGCATATGTGGGAACTCCTTCAAGACTGTTGGAAAAGCATTCAAGGTGAAACTGGTTGAGAGAATGCCAAGAGTGTGCAAAGCTGTCATCAAGGCAAAGGGTGGCTATTTGAAGAATCTCAAATATAAAATATATTTTGATTTGTTTAACACTTTTTTGGTTACTACATGATTCCATATGTGTTATTTAATAGTTTTGATGTCTTCACTGTTACTGTACAATGTAGAAAATAGTAAAAATAAATAAAAACCCTTGAATGAGTAGGTGTTCTAAAACTTTTGACCGGGTGTGTATATAACTTATATATAATGTATATATTGTTTTGTGTTTAATGTGTATTTTATATTGTATTATACAGGGCACATTTGGAAAAGAGACCTAGGTCTATGTCTTCCCTGTCAAAATAAAGCTAAAATATATATATATTCCTGTGTTTTGTTGACAATATGATTAGCATAGTTATTTCTGGTGACTCATTGATTTGTGACTTGAACTTAATTACATTTAATGCTGGAGGAAATATATAACATCTGACTGCTCATAACGCAAAACACATTCTACCATTGCCACAGCATTTAAATAATAAGTGTTTTAGCAAATATATACTGCATGTGTCACGATCGTTTATAGACGGGACGGACCAAGGCGCAGCGTGATATGCGTACATGTTTATTTATATTGAATAAACACCACGACAAAACAATAAATGAAACGAAACGTGAAGTCCAAGGTAGATTAAACAACATACCTCACACGGAACAAGATCCCACAACCCACTAGTGCCAATAGGCTACCTAAGTATGGTCCCCAATCAGAGACAACGAGCTACAGCTGCCTCTGATTGGGAACCACACCGGCCAACATAGATCTACACATACCAGATCTAAACATAGAAAATCAACATAGCAAAACACAACACAGAAAATACACACCCTGACTCAACAAATACGAGTCCCTTGAGTCAGGACGTGACAGCATGTATGCATTTAAGTCTATGGTATGCACATAGACTAGGAGTGGAATTGGAAAACAATAAAAGAAGAAAACATTTAACTATATTAAAATTATAAGGTCAAGGTCGTGCTGTTATGTGGATCACAGGGTAATCACCACCAGGCCTTGGATATAGAGAGACAAACAAACAAACAGAAGTATGTAAAATATTATCGAAAGGCCTTGGAGAATACCATCTGAACTGGGAAGGAAACATCTCAATCTCGGTTTGGAAGGCAGCTGGGAAATGAACGTGTCTCCACAGCTCCCATATCTTTCATCACCGTGCTCTGTTACTTGTGGCTATCACTATTCCACCCTAGCGTGGCATTTAATGCAGTTGACATTGCCTCCGTGCCAGGCAATACATTTACAGCATCAGCCTGCAATACTGATGATAGGAAGCCATGATAGGATCTGATTAAAAGTGTACCGGATTATGCCACATAACTTGTGTGATAACCAATCAGCACAGTTAGCTTAAATAACTTCTGTGTTTTCTTTTCATACAAGAAAATAACCCTCAATGTCAATAGGTTGTCATATGTATAGTATTTCCCCTGGAATAAACATCCTCAATGGATGGGTTTAGATAGACTTCAAATACTATCAAATACTGCTAGATGGGCGGGGTTTGCAGTTTTGGGACTATCCCATTGGTTCCATTGTGGCAGGCAATCGCAATCGAGCACAGCTTAATTTGTAAAAATATTTTGAATAAGGTTTCAAATACTATTTGAACCCAGGTTATCCTCAACGTGTACAGTGTTAGACAAGTCAGTGTCAGATACAAACACTCCAAGAATAGTATAGTGTGGCTCAACCTTGATCGTGGCTATGAAAACTATTTAAATCCTGTCCATCCCTTTAGACTCTAGGGTCTTCCACAGACTGTATAATAAGTGTGATAACAGTTCCGGATAAATAAATAAAAACCATCTAAAACCTCCTGTGTTCATACTTTTAGAACATTCAGGTAAAATTTTGCATACTAGACTAGTTATCAGCGGGGCCATATGTTCACTGGCTAATATGCATGAGGGACTCTTTGTACTGTACCTGGGAGCAGATGCACCTGCAGATGGGTGCCCTCCCGGCCAGATGTGAAACATGTCCAGCATCTCATCTGCACCGAGAGAAGAGGCTTTGCCTGGTGGCTCTAGAGAGATGGTTTACTTACTGAATACATAAACAATGCTTGAATGGAGAGAACACACGCTGTACAGTACACACATTGCATTGCAACTCAAGGTAAGGTCAGTAAGGTATCCCCAGGGCTTACAGTGTATTATATAAATATTTAAATGTTTAGTATGGCCTAACCGAAGGCCAAGGGACAGTAAAAACGTATAATGAAAGTCAACAGAAGTTGTAAGGGTGGCTGTGGTTGGAAAACAGCTATCAGGTGTAAAGAATCTTTCTGAGAATCAAAGAATTGTAACAACTAACGAAATCTACTGAAACAGAACTATTTGCTCATATTCAGTTGTGTTTTTATATATCCCTGTAAATAATAAATACATCTCTCTCATCAACTCACTTCCAGACACATTCTACAAAGATGTATTTTCTGGTGATGAGTAACTAAGTGATGAAATATTACTGATCATCTCACTGACAACAAACTGTTGTCTAATAAGATAACAGATGACACAGGATGGAAAACTACATTTAATGTGTATTTATTCATAATAATGCAATGTAATCATCTGGGAAATCAAATCCAAATTATGACAGGAAGACTATTGCAGATAATTATAGTTATATAAAAAATAAAAGCATTCTGATACATTTAGACAAAGTTCTGTTCTGTGGGTGTTGTCGTCAAGAGAACGATTATCCAATTAGAGGAAATGCATTATTGAGTTAAAATCCCTATTGAAATCTGCTGTACAATATAATATATGGGGTTTCTGAAGTCAAGATGGTAGCCTGGGGTAGAAAAAAAATCGACATACATTAAAAGCAATGAATTTCTCTAATAAAATCTGTTTGCTGGTGGTACTTATGTAGAAAATGACAGCGAGGACCAGAAGCAAAGGAGGGGGGAGTTGTCTAGTTCCATTTCTCTGTAAGTGCGGAGAGAGCATTTTTCCAGAAAAAAATATTTTTACCATTCCTTTGAAATAACACAAATAGTCATGGGGGAGTTGTTAATGTCAGCACAAATTTGTAGATAAACAATGCAATAAAATATTGAATTGAGAGACATGGGGGAATGGAAGTTATAACTGATTGTTCGATAAAATATTATATTTTTCATGATAAAAAGTGACTGACCACACATGCTATGATTTACATAAATAATTTAATTGAACAGGGAAGAAAATGTTTTATTTATTTTAACAGGTTGCTGAGAGGAAATGTATAGGCCTAAATCTTTGTGAGAAATGTATTACATTTTGTCAAAATCAGTTTGTATTCTGTTTTGTGTCATCTTGTGCTTTTTATATGAATACTGACAAATGGTTTCTTATAGAATATTTTGCACTGGGGTGTTTACCCAATTAATTTGCTTATAGCCTATTTCTGATTATTCTGTAAAGAAAAAGGAATCAGAAAACAAAAACAAAAAATCCCCAAAAGAAAATAAATTAAAAGGGAAATGTAAAACCTTCCCCCAAAACATTGTTACGAACAATAGTAGAGTAATTTTACAATATGTTTTTTTCAAAAACCAGCTGGTTAAGGTAACTCATGGTCTCAGGTAGTTCCAATGTATTTACAGTTTCTGTGAAAGTAGAGTTACGCTCATTTGAGTACTAAAATAGGTCTGTGAGAACCAGACAGTCTGATCCAATCGACTGACAAACACCCAGGTAAACCAAGTCCATTATCAGCTGTAATACTCCTTTTACAGTCCTTAGACATCATCGCAAAAATGTATTTTTCTCAGCAGGTCCAGCTGAAATGAATGGGGAGACATCAAAACCATCCCTCCCTCCAAGTTGTTTTTTGTCGAAGCCCATTGCTCCCCGTTCTCAATCAGTCACTCTGACAAAGCCACCGTCCTTCCTCCGCTCGAGCACAAGTCCCACTCCAAAAGCCCGGACTGTCAAGGGTAGTAAGTAATCTCCTAGGTCAAAATAAAGAGAGCTGTGTGGCGATGGGAGTTAGCTGCAGATCACATAATTTTCTCTCTCTATAAAATGTGCCTATGGGGCAAATGCTTGCATGGTAAAATAGCCCATGTCGGTTATTCCATTCATGCAAATTTCCACTAAGTCTGAAGGCACTTGATTTCATGTCAGACAGCAGCGTCTTATCTTATCCCGAGAGGACTAGCTGTTGAGATAGGACCAAAAGATGCAAAAACTGCTCTTTCGACTGCTCATAAAGTAACCTTCCAAAAGACTGCCGCAAGCCTGTATGGGAACTGTATCATGATCAATGAGCAACTCATGCAGGGAGAGAAAGAGAGTGCTGACATTCAATGTTTTTCTTTTTCGCACCTATTTTATGTGCTTATGGAGCCATGCTGAAATCAAAGATCAAGATAATGACTTCTATTGGAAACGGGTATTAATCTTGGCAGTTGCAAATAGGAGAGAGAGAGAGAGAGAAAAACTTCTACAACCTGAAATCAAATGAGCTTGAATTTCCTCCAATGTCCTTAAAGTAAGGAATGTTACAGGAGGATGATTCAGAGCGCATTGGAATACACACTGCTCTGGTCTTTAAGCACCACATGTGGCCTGACCTGACTGAATCATGATTGGTCAGGAGGTGAAAGGAGAAGCTTAAATAGATAATTTAAACTAAAAAAAGAGAGATAGAAGCTCACCTTTCATACAAAGGGCTGGATTGAAATTACCATGGTTAATAAAGCCTAGAGTACCTAAGGGAGGGAAAAACGCAATAATCCCTCATCAATCCCTTTTAGGTAATGAAAGAAAGATGTGTCATGTCCCTGTTTATTAAATCACATTCTGAAATTGTACGGCAGGTGGGACACAGAGAAGCCCCTACAGTACATCGAAAGGATCTAAGGTCTCAATCTCATAGCGCTGCAACTACGAGGAGTCTAGAGGTTGATTACACACAAGGCATACAATGCACCATAGTTCAGCCACTGCATAATAGAGTAACCTAGCTAACAAGTGTACGCACACTGTAATGAAACCAACCTTACGCAACCTCGAAGGTAAAAAAAGAAAAGGTAAAAAAAGAACAGACAAAGGAATAATTATGAAGAATTGACTTACAGATATACATATAATATACCAAGCAGTCAAAGTCTAGCCTCTGGGTAGAAAGTATGCAAATGTTCTTGTTTATCCACATTTTGATGAATCTGACCGTAGGCAGCCTCCAAGTTTTAAGAGAGATGAAAAGCCACAACCCAGAGGAATAGCAGCCTCTATCATATTCATGAAAAAATAGCTTCGGGGTCAGTGTGGGTTGTTGAGCGAATTTCGTACATTTCTCGACATACTGTTGACATAAAATCAACCTATTCTACACCCATCTAATCAAGCAATCAATTATCATCATTCTGTGGCCGTAATATTTTAATTTTTTTATTTAAATGTAACCACACCATGCGTGCTTGTGCTTTACAGAAATGTACCCACACTCTGCCACGATTGCTTCAGCTTCAGAAAAAATTATGAACTGGAGCCCCTACTACGGAGACTATGGAGAACCCGACTCTCCATCCTGACCTTGGAGTGCTCTCTGTGCATATTTCAGAAAAATCCGGATTTACTGAGTTTTTCGTTTCCTTCATACTCCACCCTGGACCAGTGCTGGACTGCTGCTCTCCTGCAGACTGAAAAGGAGTACATCTTTGGTAGTTTTGGGGGTTTGGACAGTCCAAGTCTGGAAACTCTTCAATGGGGGTTGGGCCGACGTCAGGTTGCTCCTCCTGGGAGAGAGGGGTCACCTCTGAAGGCCCACAAAGACCAGGGGCAGGGTGACCAATAACTGCCATATATGGGGCGTGGTGGGAGGAGCCAGTGACCTTAGATCTGTAGGGATAGAGAAAGATAAAGAAAGCTGGTGATTTAGATAATCTAGGGAGCATGATACTTTTTAATTGAGCTAATGGGATAATGTGTTTGGAACGTGTACGATTCTATGTTTGATTTACGGAATACTTTTCAATATATTTTATAGTTTTTAGTTGTTCTGAGGAGTACTCTTTCTCCCTGGAGGAGACTCCTCTGGCATGTACAGTGCCGTGAAAAAGTATTTGCCCCCTTTCTGATTTTCTCCATTTTTGCATATTTTGGATACTGAATGTTATCAGATCTTTAGAAAACCTAATATTAGATAAAGGGAACCTGAGTTCCCAAACAAAATATTTATATACTTATTTTATTTATTTAATTAACAAAGTGATGCAACACCCAATTCCCCTGTGTGTAAAAGTAATTGCCCTCTTAACACTCAATAACTGGTTGTGCCACCTTTAGCTGCAATGACTACAACCAAATGCTTCCTGTAGTTGTTGATCAGTCTCTCACATCACTGTGGAGGGATTTTGGCCCATTCTTGCATGCAGAACTGCTTTAACTCAGTGACATTTGTGGGTTTTCAAGCATGAACTGCTCGTTTCAAGTCCTGCCACAACATCTCAATTGGGATTAGGTCTGGACTTTGACTAGGCCATTCCAAAACATTTTCTGGCTTGCATAACACTTCAAAGCAGCTGTTCGATCATTCCCTCTAAAATGTAATTTCACTGGCGAGCAAATCTGAGAGAGCTAACAGTAGAGCTCTCTCAATAGAGCTCTCTCAGTCCTTGAATTATAGTTCCTAAGAGGAATGATATAAATACATATGTTATAAGCCTTGCCTCTTCATAGTTGATTGGTTCTGGATGATGTATAGGTCCATGGTTGTCATGGGTTCCCAGGTAAAAACAAAAAAAAGCACTTACTGTTGGGTGGAGGGTCTTTACATTCTCCTTCCTCAATGGTGACATCATCTATGGCGATATCCCCTTCTATACCCGGACCACGAATTCCTTCCAGAAGCAACTACCAAAATGGGATAAGACAGACAAAAACCAAACTTGTTAACACCAACTGCTTAAATGTCTTACTGCTACTAACTCAATGGCTCATTCTGTGAAACATATACTGTAGCAAAATATATAAGACAAATGTTTATATAAGACATGGCCTAAGAGGGGAAGCAAAGATGAAGGTAGTTTTGTACTTTGTACCTTAGGGCCACCATAGTTCTGCATTGGTGACCCACTGCTCCTCCCAAAGAGCTGTACCCACCTGGAAAGAGGCTATTGGGTGGATGTTGACTTTGGCTTGCTTCCATCGGTCCCCTTGGTTCCCGACCAAGGTCCACAAGGAACTGTCTGAGCCCGACTGGCCCTTCTGCCGTAGGTACACGTTCAATGCCCCTAGAGGAGAAAACATCATGCACTTTATGGACAACATAGTGCCTGGCAAGCTCAATCAAGCACAGCTTCAGTATTTGAAAGATTTCAAGCACAATTGGAACCCAAGTCTGATATCATCTATCATATATGGCCTCATCATGGCAGCACTTATCCTTATGTATTGATACTTTACTCATTATTAATGTATGTATACTATTAACAAAACACATAAAAGCTCATTACTGCAAATACTAAATGTCTCAAGGGGTCTACACATTAACCTCCCCTTATTGAGTGTGGCTTTTATTGAGTGGAATGTATGAATTTGCTAAGATTATTTACTTGTCAAGGGATGATCATGGGAGTTAAATCTTGTGGGGGGTTTTTCAGTGCAAACGAGGAGATGCCAAAGTGAGTGCTCTGATGTACAGAGGCCAAACTAGACGAGCCATCAGCTACAATATGCCACATCCCTGTGACGGGAGTCTTAAGTGGATCTCACTGGATGATCAAAAGGCAACAATAACAGACTCTACTTCAAATAAGAACTCAAAAGTCTCTCCACCACTCACTCACATTCTGCACAGAATAAAAATATACTCTGAATGCAGGTTGCCTTTCTTTCTCTAACGGAAACCAATGAAAGAGAAAGACGGGTAAGAAGGACACATGCCGCCAGCCATTTTTGACTCTGGCTGCTGGTTGCTGAGGCTGAGCGAGCCGAGAGAGAGAGGGCCCCTTGAGCCCTGCGTGGATTAGGTTGACACGTCCTATTCAGAATCCCAACAGCTTTGCGGGGCAGAAAATTGAAGTTGCAGGCATGTCTGGCAGGTCAGGGGTCACACCCATCGCTCAGGTGCAACTGCCTGTCTGAGGAAGACACTGCAACAACAGGAGGGCACGAGCAGGGTGTGAGGCGGCAACCTTGGCGACAGAAGCTGGGGAGCCTGACTAGATTTTGATGGATGATAAGGTTATTAATATTCAAATGGAAGGTTTGTAAACACCCAGAAATAGTGAGGTTTTTTATTGTGCTGTGTTCAATTTCCATTTCCACCAACACCTGGGGGGCTTCAGATATTCCAGTATTGAAGTGTTACTGAGTGGTTGTCGAATTAAAAAAGAAAGGTGGGAGTACAACTTGAGTGGTAAGCAAACACTTATCTAATCATCAGGGAGGCACCGAACAGGGAAATAGGGGATATGATTGCAAGTGGATGCTAATGGAAAGCTAGCATGTGTGTACTTAACAAATCAAACACACTCTATGCTAAATTTGCCTGATGAAATAGCTACAGTGCAGGATTTGCATGAATCCTTGTAACATACACTACATGACCAAAAGTATGTGGACACCATCTCATTCCAAAATCATGGGCATTAATATGGAGTTGGTCCCCCTTTGCTGCTATAACAGCCTCCACTCTTCTGGGAAGGCCTTCCACTAGATGTTGGAACATTGCTGCAGGGACTTGCTTCCATTCAGCCACAAGAGCATTAGTGAGGTCGGGCACTGATGATGGGCGACTAGGCCTGGCCTCGCAGTCGGCGTTCCAATTCATCCCAAAGGTGTTCGATGGGGTTGAGGTCAGGGCTCTGTGCAGGCCAGTCAATTTCTTCCACACCGATCTCGACAAACTATTTCTGTATGGACCTCGCTTTGCGCACGGGGGCATTGTAATGCTGAAACAGGAAAGGGCCTTCCCCAAACTGTTGCCACAAAGTTGGAAGCACAGAATCGTCTAGAATGTCATTGTATGCTGTATCGTTATGATTTCCTTTCACTGGAACTCTGGGGCCTAGCCCGAACCATGAAAACAGCCCCCAGACCATTATTCCTCCTCCCCCAAACTTTACAGTTGGCACTATGCATTGGGGCAGGTAGCGTTCTCCTGGCATCCGCCAAACCCAGATTCGTCCGTCAGAATGCCAGATGGAACGCGTTTCCACTGCTCCAGAGTCCAATGGCGGCGAGCTTTACACCACTCCAGCCGACGCTTGGCATTACGCATGGTGATCTTAGGCTTGTGTGCGGCTGCTCGGCCATGGAAACCCATTTCATGAAGCTCCCGATGAACAGTTATTGTGCTGACGTTGCTTCCAGAGGCAGTTTGGAACTTGGTAGTGAGTTTTGCTACACGCTTCAGCACTCGGCAGTCCCGTTCTGTGAGTTTGTGTGGCCTACCACTTCGCAGCTGAGCCGTTGTTGCTCCTAGACGTTTCCACTTCACAATAACAGCACTTATAGTTGACCGGGGCAGCTCTAGCATGGGAGAAATTTGATGAACTGACTTGTTGGAAAGGTGGTATCCTATGACGGTGCCATGTTGAAAGTCACTGAGCTCTTCAGTAAGGCCATTTTACTGCCAATGTTTGTCTATGGAGATTGCATGGCTGTGTGCTCGATTTTATACACCTGTCAGAAAAGGTTGTGGCTGAAATAGCCGAATCCACTAATTTGAGGGGGTGTCCACATACTTTTGTATATATAGTGTACATTTAATTTAAAAGGGTTCCCCAACTGGCATTTGGCCCGTGGGTGATTTTATGCAAATCAGCTCCAAGTGATTTTAATTTTGGAAATCTGTTCCAAAGCATTCCTAAGCGTAATAGAGAGATATATGTGATCGTATACAAATGTAAGCAAGGTTTGAAATTATTATGTTTCAGTCAAATATTATATATGTTTGGACTTCTTGCGGTCAATTTGCAGTCTACAAATTATTTGTAATTATATTCCGGCCCCATCTGCTCAAGAAAAAAAGAAAAAAACGGCCCCCGGCTGAATATAGTTGATGATCCCTTCACTAGGGGCAGCTTACCTATGTGTTTCCCATACATATGGTAGTAGAAGCCAAAGCAGTAGGTGGGAGCGGCGTTCACAGTCCCATAGGGGCTTTTGGAGGCGACGTTGAACGTGGGGGTCAACAGTCGGGCCTTTTCTCCCTCCAGCCGAGGTCGAGACGTTTCAATGTACATGTAGAAACCTGTATATTGGAAAAACAACAACAATCAATGTCCATGTAGAAACCTGTATATTGGAAAAACAACAACAATCAATGTCCATGTAGAAACCCATATGATATCAAAACAACAACACTAATTAAACATTACATCATACTTTATGTAAAAAAAATAAAAAATAGTAACTCTCTCTCTCTCTGTCATGGTAGTGTGATTCCGTCCTGGATTCAAATAGTATGTCTTCTTTCAAATGCTTTGAGCATATAATTAAGTCTGCCTCAAGTGCCAAAAGGGCTGGCTTTGCACTTTTGGGATTATTGGTGCCATTGTGCCAGGCAAACACAGTTAAAGATACAATTATTTGAATGAAAACAAATCCTTTTTGTACCCAGGTCTGATGTGATGGTGTTCCACTGCAATTGAGAGACCATTAGAATTCTAAAACAAACGGCAGAGTTAATCTCTCTACCTATAACAACTGCTACAAGATTGTAGCTAAGGTACATGCCGTTAGCAGTCCATAAACTGTTGTGGTATCGGGAGAGTTTTCTGAACACTGCACTGCAATTTTCTTTCTGACCTTGAGGGAGATGAAAAGTTGAAATTGTGTCCATTTCCATTTATCAATGCACTTGCATAAATCCATAAAACTGGCTTGCTCCGTGGATACCAATCAGATAAAAAGAGTTTCATCTTCTTAGAGCAAGTTATGTCGGGAATTCAAAAAGCAGATGACTTGAACTGAAAGACAAACAATAAACGGACTGGGAAACTGTGAGCCACGTGTTTCATTGGAATGCTTTGGATAATTAAAAGCAATGCATTATTTATGACATTATCCACCGTAACAGGCCCTAAAACACTTAAACAAATGTATCCCGAGGAGTCCTACCAATTAATTGGTTTATTTTAACGGCTGGGGCTTTTGGCATTTAACGAATGGATGGAATTGCAGGAGATTCTACTTTGGAGGAATGGCTACTGCTAGCTCCCTCAGGCGGTTGTCGATGGGCAGGTAGTGACTGACACTCATATTTCATAATGCTGCCCGCGGCGCTGCAGATGTCTATCACGGCTCACACACACCCTATAGAGACAGAGCAGGAGGAGGAGGAGTAGGAGGAGGAGGAGATGGGGGCAGATGAGGTGGTACTATACAGCAGGGGAGCATACCCAATTCCAGAAAATAAAAGTACAACTGGAAACTGCAAAGAATACTAACATATCACATGCATGACAAGTCTTACAAAGCATTATAACTGCATCATATACCTGTTGGCTAAGTGTTACCTTCTTTTGCAAGGGTCATGACTGGGGTTAACTGATTGCAATTGTGTAGCTACCTCTGTGTATTTACTAGCCTTCTGCTAGACCGGAGAATTCAATAAATAATTTTAATATTTTAATAAAGGCTTGCTAAATTCAACATTTTCTCATGTCCCTCCGTCAACCCTGTCAGTGTCACTTCTAGGAAGATTTTAACCCACCTACTCCCAAAACTTCTCCAAGTTTCACAATCATTGTAAAGCCGTAGTTATTTTGTTGCTTTGACAAAGTCATTTCTGAAGATCATTTTTTATTTCATGTGATTAGTGATTCATTTAGAGTGCCAGTCACAAGTTTGGACACACCTACTCATTCAAGGGTTGTTCTTTATTTTTACTATTTTCTACATTGTAGAATAATAATGAAGACATCAAAACTATGAAAGAACACATTTGGAATCATGTAGTAACCAAAAAAGTGTTAAACAAATCAAAATATATTTTATATTTGAGATTCTTCAAATAGTCACCCTTTGCCTTGATGACAGCTTTGCACACTCTTGGCATTCTCTCAACCAGATTCACCTGGAATGCTTTTCCAACAGTCTTGAAGGAGTTCCCACATATGCTGAGTACTTGTTGGCTGCTTTTCCTTCACTCTGCGGTCCGACTCATCCCAAACCATCTCAATCGTGTTGAGATCGGGGGATTGTGGAGGCCAGGTCATCTGATGCAGCACTCCATCACTCTCCTTCTTGATCAAATAGCCCTTACACAGCCTGGAGGTGTGTTGGGTCATTGTCCTGTTGAGAAACAAATGATAGTCCCACTAAGCCCAAACCAGATGGGATGGCGTATCGCTGCAGAATGCTGTGGTAGCCATGCTGGTTAAGTGTGCCTTGAATTCTAAATACATCACAGACAGTGTCACCAGCAAAGCACACCCACACCATAACACCTCCTCCTCCATGCTTTACAGTGGGAACTACACATGCTGAGATCATCCGTTCACCCTCACTAAGCATTTATTTGGGCTGCAATTTTGAGGCTGGTAACTCTAATGAACTTATCCTCTGCAGCAGAGGTAACTCTGGGTCTTCCATTCATGTGGGGGTCCTCATGAGAGCCAGTTTCATCATAGCGCCTGATGGTTTTTGCGACTGCACTTGAAGAAACTTTCAAAGTTCTTGAAATTTTCCGCAATGACTGACCTTCATGTCTTAAAGTAATGATGAACTGTCGTTTCTCTTTCCTTATTTGAGCTGTTCTTGCTTCTGTATACCCCCCTACCATGTCACAACACAACTGATAGGCAGAAATTCCACAAATGAACTTTTAAGAAGGCACACCTGTTAATTGAAATGCATTCCAGGTGACTACCTCATGAAGCTGGTTGAGTGTGCAAAGTTGTCATCAAGGCAAAGGGTACTCCAAACTTTTGAAAGGGTGTCCAAACTTTTGACTGGTAGTGTACGTCTGTCCCTGATTTTAAGGTCAACCCTGTTACGTGAACTTAACTCTCATGTTAATATGCTGAAACTATTATAAAGAAACATTGAACATGTAATAATCAAATCATAGTAAAAGCAGATGAGCTGGTTCATAGCCATTTTCTGGTCTTTTGTGGTGGAAAACTGAGTGGGTCGAGCATAGCACATCAACCCTGTTACCCATAGATAGACAGGTTAGAAATGTTTTAACAATAAAACATTTTTTGTCAAGCTTGCATTCAATTGCCACTCCCTGTTGCACACAACAAGCTTCCATTCCCCCTGTCACAATGGGATTTATGACTGATTTAAGAAGAAATCGTCAACCCGGTTACGGTCAACCGTGTTACTTTATTTGGCACTTAATAGGCACTTACTATAGTATATATTTTTTAAATCTCTTGGGATGGAAAAACTCGTTCTTTATGACAGAATATTAAAATAAGGTGAAATGTCCAAGTTACACTTCACAAAAGGCACTGAATTGGTGGAATGACACAGCTAACATGTAGATTTGTGGTCACCAACCTTTTCTGAGACAAGATCACATTCACAGTCAAAAAGCAAGCTGAGATCTACCGCTCAGATTTAAAAAAATAATAATAATTTTTTACTCATTTAGCAGACGCTCTTATCCAGAACGACTAACAGTTAGTGAGTGCATACATTTTCATACTGGCCCCCCGTGGGAATCGAACCCATAACCCTGGCGTTGCAAACGCCATGCTCTACCAACTGAGCTACACAGGGCCTGACTTAAAAAATTTAACATTAACCTAATTAAAAACAGTTCTGTAGGAATTAAGTTTGTGCAGTAGGCCTAATACATTATCACAGCATATTGGCTATATGCCTGCCAATATTGTTCTTCTCAGACCATATAATATTTAAAAACTTGAGCTTTTATAACAAAATAGACCAGTTGGTGTAGCACTTGCGAGGCACAGCTGAGCATACATTTTTATATTTTGCAAATAATTCGCTTTTTTATTTTACTGGACTGATGGTACCTGTTATGTATGGTACGACGTGCTGTACGTCGTACTGTACGTTGTTATGGTTTACGACAGTGTGCTGCGTTACGGATGAATGGGTTGTCAGAATGCGTGGCACATGTCATTAAACGACAGAGTGATGTTCAATGTGAAACTGTGCAGATGTCCGTTCTTCTACAACTAGGCTAGATATAACATTGGCGACGAAGATGGCTGAATTCAGTTTACCACCGCCAGCACCATTCCTCGCCGTGCCTGGCGAACCTCCAGTCCCGTGGAATAACTGCCTTGATAGTTTTAACACTTATCTAGAAGCTATGGACTTTTCTACAATCTCCGACAAGCGGAGGACAGCACTGCTCCGTCACTGCCTTGGTACAGAGGAACAGAGGATTTTCAGAGCGCTTGGATCGGCTCCTACATTCACTGCTGCAGTCAGCCTCTTACGGAACCACTTCGCCGGGAAAGAGCGAGTGCTCCTCCGACGCTACCGGCTACGGAAGAGACACCAACGGCCGGGTGAGTCCATTCAAAGCTACGTGGCTAATCTGAGGGATTTGGCTAGCTCTTGTAACTACGGGACACTTCAGGACGAGATCATCAGGGATCAGTTGATAGAGGGGACGTTATGTGAAAAGACAAGGGAGAAACTGCTTTTGGAATCGGATAATTTACAACTAGATGGAGCTATTAAAATAGCACTCCAGGTTGAAGCGGCGTTGGAATGCTCTTCAATGCTAACAGACAGCTCTGCAGCATACACTCGGCCCCCAGCCATTCTCACACAGCAGCTTCAACCCGAGCAGGCGCACTACAACGATCACGCGCTGCGCACGCCCTCCCGCGTCGATAGCTGCATGGACACAGACACCGACATGCCCGTGCAGCAGGCACACAGACAAACAAACAGAACTAGCTGTGGCAACTGTGGGGCTAGCTCTCACAATTCAAGGGCTTCAAACTGCCCAGCCCGTGGGAAAATATGCAAGAACTGTTCAAAATACAATCACTTTGCGAAAGTGTGTCGTTCTGCCCCTGCTACTAGCTCCACCCAGAACAGGCCCTTCGTTTCATCTCAATCTCAACATGAACACACGGAAATCCGAACCATCTCCACCAACCATGTGTCATTCAGGACATGCACTGTGCAGCTGGGTGAGGTGGGTTTGCCTTTGCTGCTGGATACTGGCGCTGCGGTGTCGTTGCTCAACCTTGCCACTTACTACAAGTTTTTCAGTCACCTACCACTCCAACAGCCCTCCACTGCCCTGTGTGGGTACGGTAGATCTAAGATAGACATTGTAGGCACCCTCCAGGTCCCAGTACACTACGGCACCAAACATCTGCCATCATTCACATTTCATGTTGCAAAGCGGGGTGCCAACCTCCTGGGCCTCGACCTCTTCACAGGCTTGGGATTCACACTGAGAGATGACAGTGGGTCAGCTATCTACCAGGTTACCTGCACATGGCAACAGAACTGGCCGACTCTGTTTGATGGACTGGGCTGCCTCACAGCCTTTACTCACAGGCCCCTAGTGAATCCGGAAGTGACCCCAGTCATGCAGCCCCTGCGGCGCATTCCCTTTGCACTGCGTGATGACGTCACAAAAGATCTCCAGTCACAGTTGGATGCAGGCATCATTGAGCCAGTCAACGTTGCCCCCTGGATTTCAAACTTGGTCATTGCAACCAAAAAGTCAGGTGGAATCCGGACCTGTGTGGATCTCCGTGCTGTGAACAAGGCCGTTGTCCCGGATAAGTACCCCTTGCCTACAGCTGAGGAGCTGACCGCACAATTCCATGGCTCCACGATCTTCACGAAGCTTGACCTTCGTCAGGGTTATCTTCAGGTACCCCTCCATGCAGCTAGCAGAGACCTCACGGCCTTTGTCACACATGCTGGCGTGTTCAGATATACACGCATGCCTTTTGGACTTAGCGCCGCCCCCAGCTGCTTCCAGAAGGTGATGAGCACCATCCTCGCTGGAATACCTGGGGTGGCGGTCTATCTGGATGACATCGTGGTCCACGGCCCTGACCTCCACATCCATGATTATCGACTCCACAGAGTATTCAGTGCTCTACTGCGGAACAACCTGACCCTGAACGGTGGAAAGTGCACCTTTGCAGCTCCAGCCGTCAAGTTTGTGGGCTTCCGCCTGTCGGCCAAAGGCATTGCCCCACTCATGTCGAACATTGAAGCCGTCCACCGGATCCCGGAACCGACCTCAGCCTCTCAGGTGGCCTCATTCTTGGGCATGACAGCTTACTACCTCCGGTTTCTGCCCCACTACTCTCAGACCACAGCGCCCCTTCGCCAGCTCCTCAAGAAGGATGAGCCATGGGCCTGGACGGCAGCCTGCTCAGACGCGGTCCGCTCACTGAAGAGTCAGCTCACCACAGCCCCAGTCTTGGCTCACTTTGACCCCGTCTGCCACACCATTGTCACATGTGACGCCTCAGCTGGAGCACTAGGAGCTGTCCTCTCACAGCTGCAGAATGGCATTGAGAGGCCCGTCGCCTTCGCCTCAAGGGCCCTGAGCCCCACAGAACAACGGTACTCTGTGGGCGAACGAGAAGCACTGGCCTGTGTCTGGGCGTGCGAAAGGTGGCACCTCTACCTATATGGCCGTCTGTTCACACTCCGAACCGACCACCAGTCCCTCACAACGCTACTGTCAGCATCAGGAACTGGCCACAAGCCACTTCGGCTGCACAGATGGGCCGACCGCCTCAGACAGTATGACTATCAGCTGAAGTTCACTCCGGGGAGGGATAACGTGGTGGCAGACCTCCTCTCACGCTCCTTTGACGCTCCTACTCCGACCGTCTTGCCAGACGACAACGAAACAGAGCTTGTACAAATGCTCTACGCTCCTCTTCAGTCAGTCGTCTCACTGGAGGAGCTGAAGCAAGCATCGGAACAGGATCCCACACTGTCTACCCTGCGCACCTACATACGCACTGGATGGCCAGCACATGTGCCGGAAGAGCTGGCGACTTTCGCCAGAGTGAAGCACGAACTTTCTTGCTGGGAAGAAGTCTGTGTCTCTCGAGGGTTTTGCACTGTGGTCCCGAGTGGCCTGCGTGCGCGTGTTCTATCCATGGCGCACGAGGGTCACTTGGGCATAGTCAAGGTCAAACAGCGATGTCGAGACCTTGTGTGGTGGCCAGGCATCGACCACGACATTGAAGCCCTAGTCAGGGATTGTGCTGCATGCCTCCTCAGTGGGAAAACAGGACAGTCCGCCCCACCCCCCTGCAGCCTCTCGCATGGCCGTCCCACCCCTGGGAGCACATCCAACTGGACATCTGTGGCGAGATCCATGGACACGCAGTCCCTCACCATCAGCGCTTCCTGGTGGTGGTGTATGACCTCCACTCTAAGTGGCCAGAAGTGGTTCCTGTCGGAACTGTCACAGCACAGGCCATCGTGGACATCCTAGACAGCCTGTTCACAAGGTGGGGCCTACCCCTCACCCTTACCACGGACAATGGGCCCCAGCTAACCTCTGCCGAGTTCTCCTCATATCTCAGCAACAAGGGAATCAAACACATCCGCACGGCCTACTACAACCCACAAGCTAACGGAGGGGTGGAACGCTTCAACCAAACGCTGAAGAACGGCATCAGAGCGCACCTGGTCCAGGGGTGCACGTTCCAAACTGCTTTGAATCAAACGCTAATGCACTACAGAGCAAGCAAACACACAACAACACAGGTCTCCCCGGCATCCCTCATGCTAGGTCGTGAGATGGAACTGCCACTGGACAGACTCAGAACACAGAGAGTAGCAGAACCGGCGACTAGGCGCACCCAAGAACAGCAGGCAGTGACCAGGCACCAAAGAGCAATGAAACAGCGTTTTGACAAGGCACACAGGGTGAAGAAGTCGATCATTCAAGTGTCAGACTGGGTCCGAGCCCGACGGCCTCAGCGGTGCAACAAAATGGCCTCATTCTGGTCGGACCCCTTGCAGGTCAGTCGACAACTGGGGCCCGCCACATTCATGATGAGCAATGGATCACGCTGGCACGCCAGCCGCCTCAGAAAAGTCCCTGCCCCTCAAGGAACACGAAGGCACACAAAACAGACATGCAGGCCAGAGACGCCACCAGATGGACCTCCTCCACCACTACCACCTGAGCCCCAGCCTCTGTGGGTTCCCCGAGGGCCGGAGCCACAGGCGGTGGCGGTGGAAGAAAGGCCTATGCGGGCACGAACTCGCCCTGCTTATCTGGGGGACTACTTAACCTCTTTTCATTCTTAGGCTCCGTTAGGTGTCTTAGTCAACCTCCAGGTTAATGGACTGAACTGGCTAGTTTGGAGAGTCCATCCGTTTAAGGGTTAATGTTTATTTCTTACAGGTATCACTCTAGGTTCTTGCCCTATGGACATTTTATATATGGTACCAGTCCCTGGTTTTGGAAAGGGGGGGGAAATGTTATGTATGGTACGACGTGCTGTACGTCGTACTGTACGTTGTTATGGTTTACGACAGTGTGCTGCGTTACGGATGAATGGGTTGTCAGAATGCGTGGCACATGTCATTAAACGACAGAGTGATGTTCAATGTGAAACTGTGCAGATGTCCGTTCTTCTACAACTAGGCTAGATATAACAGTACCTGCATCTGATAGTCTGGGAACTCGAAAAAAACGAGGTCAAATCATGACGTCAATGATCTTCAGGTCGGAAAGTTGGAGCTCTAGAAAGATGCCTGAGTTTCCGAGTTGGAATTCCGAGTTGGATGACCGTTCACTCGATTTAGCCACAGATCTCCCGGTCCGCTGGGTAGGCAGAGTTTTTCTTTTCAGACAAATGAAATGATTCAAAATGGGAACACTTTGCCTACCCAGTGCTCAGGGCTTCTGAATCAAGTGCACCTACCGCCAACAGTGCTGCTGAATCAAGTGCACCTACCGCCAAAAGGGCTTCTGAATCAAGTGCACCTACCGCCAACAGTGCAACACGATTAAATAAAAAATAGAGCGCAAGCCTTTATTGTTGGCTTTTCTACAGAAATATTTGGGGATCGAGCCTTGAAGGATCGTGATCGACCGGTTGGTGACCACTGATGTAGAGAATACTAAGTACATTTCAAACATTGTTTCAAATCCGGTTTCCATTTATCAATGCACTTGCATAAATGTCCTTGAAATGTTTTCCACATAAATGCCCTTGTATACTTGCATGGCTAAAGCGACAGACTGAGGCTGACTCCAGAGTCTGGGGGAGGCTCTTTGATGATGTAGGCACGACACGTCGATAATGAAGGGGGCTGTGCTTTTATAGTGGATGGCTCTCCACTGTGTCTCTCTTACACACTAAACACCCACACACTCAGCTACTGAGTACCGCCCCCCTTGCTTTACAACTGTTGTGTGTGATAACCAATCAGCGCGATCACTCAAAACTAAGCAAAAACTACCCTTAACGTGGTGTGGGACTCAATGAGAGTTAAAAGCTTGATTGTACCACATGGTCTGGTGTCAGCCAGTCCATTTGTATCCATCGTCCCTTAGAAATGTCAAACAACAATTATAGATTTGGCGATCAGATTAGAGAAAGTGCCAACGTTAGTTGCAAATGATCAGCAACGTGATTTTGCAATAACCAATCGACTTCCTGATATGTCATCCCATCATTGTCCACTACATGAGAGCAGAACAGAATGGAGAAATTAGTTGAAAGATATAGAGCCCAGTGTTGTGTTTGGTTGGGTAAGAGTGTGCATGCGTGGGAAGGTGTATGTGTGTTTGTGTGTGTATTTGTGTGTGTGCTAACCTTGCTTGGAGCCCGCTCGGTCACTGCTAGGCCCGGTGTTGGGCGTGTACTTGGTGTCTCTGGTGGCAGCGCTGTGTCGGGTCCAGTCAAAGTCATCCGTCTTGTCCTGGGTGAACATACACACGGCCTCATCTTCAAAGCTGCACTGGAACTCTCCTGGTGGGGAAGACACACAGAGAAGACATTTAGATGCTACTGTACATGAAGGTCAGGAAAAATAGACGTTATGCATTTTCAAACAGATTACAAAAGGGGCTTAAAATGCATTATGAAGAATGTATTAATAGGTCATAATTTTTTGACATTAAGGACCTGTGTATTGCAATTGATGATTAACATTAATGAACTGTGTATTACATATTAAAACTCTTCACTTCTTTTTATTTATCTATGGCCTGTGTTAACTAAATCATTTTGCTTGGCTTATTAAATATTTGGATCAAACTGCCCAAGGGAGTCATAGCATTCATAGGAGTGATACTTACTCAAGTGAGGGTTGGCTGGAGCTGAAAGAAAAAACATGAGACTTAAATCATTTAGGTGTTCAAACTTCTGAAAGGAATGCCTGCGTTTAAGATTTAAATATAAAAATGAAGAACTACTTTGTTTGTCCCTGCAGTCGAATTTGCAGCAAAGTACTAGGGAGTAGTGAGGTGCCATCACTCTCTCTTATCATCCGGAGAGAGAGAGGGCTTATATACTGCAGAGGGCTAATGGAAGAGAGGAAGCACAATGCTCAGGTGAACCATACAGACCTGCATCTTTCTTAATTTAATTCACCACCTTCCCTATCTGCGCTCGCCAGGAACAGCGGCTGAGTCCTTCCGCAATCCCAATGAGGGCAGAACTGCATGCTAGGTAGAGGTTTCGCAACAATGTGCCGCGGAGATAGTTGACCTGAAATTGATCCCAATTTCAACCAATCAACTCCCAGAGCCTAATCTGTAGAGAAAGCATTCTTCAAGCACAGTAGGAGTTGGTGAGATGTATTCAGGCTGTAAACTTTCATGGTGAGCCATCTGCACTAGAGTAAACAGTGTGTCCATTTGGTAGTGTAACAGATCAGTGCGGCCCAAGAGAAGTGCAGCCAGAGGCCCATTGAATAGACTAATGATGAATTATCAGAATGCAAAAAATATAACACATTTGAAAAACAAAACAACTGCAGATGTTCAAGGGAAGAAGCTGCTATTATTAAAATGAAGTCTGTACAAAAAAATTGCTGAGAAATTATCCCATTGTAAAGAGAACCGCCAATTGATTGATTTCAGATTGAGGATTAAAATATGAAAATGCATGCGCCTGCATCAAATTATTTTAATTTGGGCAACTGTATAATATGGAGGGGTGGGTGGGAGGTTTAGTGGCGAATCGCATCAGATGTTCATTATTTGCCCGTTTTTTACATAGTTTTTCCCCTTTCCGAGCTGCAATATAGAAGCCAATTATGCATCGGGAGGTTCCATTTCCCCCACTACTAAACCACACAGCTGTTTCCAAATTGAGTGAGGAGGAGGAGGTTGCCTTGGTGGAGAGGAGCAGATGCTGCTAGTTTGGAAACATGCTCTACATTAGCACTGACACTAATTGATAGCCTCTGTGCACTCGGTGCAGCAAGACCACAATTAGGGCTACAGAGGCAGGGCGGGATGTAGGAGGCAATAGGCAGGGAGGCGACGGTGAAAAAACGCATAAAAAGGTAGTCAACATCATTAAATACACATTCAAATTGGTGCATTTCTCTTTTCCTCATCGTGTAGGATAGACTACACGTTTTCGTAAGCCTACATAAAAAAATACATGTTTTTGTACATTCTGCTTTTCTCTTGTAGGCGTCACTTCAGGAGACCGTCTGAATATCCTTGTTTTCTTTATCAAACAGCTGCTGTACAATTTAGTGTGCAAGAAGTAAACACAAGGCCAAAGTTGCTCCAAGAAAATACTGTAACTCTAACACCAACACTTGTGGTTACGAAAGATGATCCAGTGAATCAAACTGAAGTGGCTGCCCTGGCATGTCCTCGGGCCTTGAATGCTGTTATCCAGAGGACACAGTTGTACGCAGTGCCACCGCACGTTAGAATCGAAAGGTGCAATGTTCGTATGCTACTGTACATATATGGGACGCCAGAATCAGAACTCAACACATTTCTGAGCAATTGCCTCCAGTCATACATGATAATTATCTACACTCATCTAACAACACTAAACGCAAACCACTGTACTACAGTATATTTCTGCGAGAAATAATGCTCAACTAGCCAGGTCCAAGACCTGTTTGTGCTGTCTTGCCAAGTCCTATGAACACAAACAGATCTGGCACCAGGATAATGCTCATCATCTTCTTACAGTTAGAAAATACAGAATCCAAGGTCAGTTCATTTTAGGCTTATTACACAAGCCCTTATCGTAATACCTGCACTTAGGCTAGCTAAATGCTTTCACAGAGCAATAACAATCTGGGGCATTGTCTTATGTCAGATCGCATCACTCCTATGCGGTGCACAACAAAGTTGTGACTAGGTGCTGCTAAAATTATTAGCAACCAATCACGTTGGGGTCAGCTGAGCAGAGCAGCAGCAGCTGAGCTGACGGGAAGCTACTGACTCGTGGCAGAACAGGCTGCGCTAGCAGCTTCTTAAAAACGAATTCATTGTGATGAAATAATGTTGCTAAAGTAGCTTGCTAGCTAGCTTATGGAGGAAGTGTTTGGTGTTCAGCATTGAGTGTGTGCACTAGGTTAGCTTCCTATTACTATTGGGGCGGCAGGTAGCTTAGTGGTTAAGAGCATAGTGCCAGTAACCGAAAGGTCGTTGGTTCTAATCCCTGAGCCGACTAGGTGAAAAATCTGTCGATGTGCCCTTGAGCAAGGCACTTAGCTCTGGATAAGAGCGTCTGCCAAATGACTAAAATGTTAGTTGTCATGCACATTTTCAAACTCCAGAAATACTGGCAGAATCAAATCAAATTTTATTTGCCACAGCCCTTAACCAACAATGCAGCTTTAAAAAAAATAAAAAATAAATAGTGTTAAGTAAAAAAAAAGAAGCAAATAATTAAAGAGCAGCAGTAAAATAAAATAACATTAGGGAGGCTATATCCAGGGGATACCGGTACAGAGTCAATGTGCGGGGGCACCGGTTAGTCGAGGTAATTGAGGTAATATGTACATGTGGGTAGAGTTAAAGTGACTATGCATAGAAAATAAACAGCGTAGCAGCAGCGTAAAAGAGGGGGTGGGGTGGGGTGGACAATGCAAATAGTCTGGGTAGCCATGATTAGCTGTTCAGGAGTCTTATGGCTTGGGGGTAGAAGCTGATAAGAAGCCTTTTGGACCTAGAATTGGCACTCTGGTACCGCTTGCCGTGTAGTAGCAGAGAGTAGCCCTTAACGAACAATGCAGTTTTAAGAAAAATATGTGTTAACTAAACAATAGATAAGTGAAAAATAAAAGTAGTAAAATAATAGTAGAAATAACAGTAGCGAGGCTATATACAGGGGGTATCAGTACAGAGTCAATGTGTGGGGGTACTGGTTAGTCGAGGTAATATGTACATGTTTAGTTAAATCCAGGTATAGTTAAAGTGACTATGCATAGATAATAAACAGAGAGTAGCAGCAGCGTAAAAGAGGGGGTGGGGGTGGGACAATGCAAATAGTCTGGGTAGCCATTTGATTAGCTGTTCAGGAGTCTTATGGCTTGGGTGTAGAAGCTGTTAAGAAGAAGCTCCGGTATCGCTTGCCGTGCGGTAGCAGAGAGAACAGTCTATGACTAGGGTGGCTGGAGTCGTTGACAATTTTTAGGGACTGCCTCTGACACCGCCTGGTATAGAGGTCCTGGATGGCAGGAAGCTTGGCCCCAGTGATGTACTGGGCTGTACGCACTATCCTATGTAGTGCCTTGAAGTCAGAGGCAGAGCAGTTGCCATACCAGGCGGTGATGCAACCAGTCAGGATGCTCTCGATGGTGCAGCTGTAGAACTGTTTGAGGATCTGAGGGCCCATGCCAAATCTTTTCAGTCTCCTGAGTGGGAATATGCTTTGTCGTGCCCTCTTCACGACTGTCTTGGTGTGTTTGGACCATGATAGTTTGTTGGTGATGTGGACACCAAGGAACTTAAAGCTCTCAACCTGTTCCAGTACAGCCCCGTCGATGAGAATGGGGGCGTGCTCAGTCCTCTTTCTTTTCCTGTAGTACACAATCATCTCCTTTGTCTTGATCACGTTGAGGGAGAGCTTGTTATCCTGGCAACACATGGCAGGTCTCTGACCTCCTCCCTATAGGCTGTCTCATCGTTGTCGACGATCAGGCCTACCACTGTTGTATCGTCGGCAAACTTAATGATGGTGTTGGAGTCGTGCCTGGCCATGCAGTCATGGGCGAACAGGCAGTATAGGAGGGGACTGAGCACACACCCCTGAGGGGCCCCTGTGTTGAGGATCAGCGTGGCAGATGTGTTGTTACCTACCCGTACCACCTGGGGCCGGCCCGTCAGGAAGTCCAGGATCCAGTTGCAAAGGGAGGTATTAAGTCCCAGGGTCCTTAGCTTAGTGATGAGCTTTGAGGGCACTATGGTGTTGAACGCTGAGCTGTAGTCAATGAATAGCATTCTGACGTAGGTGTTCCTTTTTTTCCAGGTGGGAAAGGACAGTGTGGAGTGCAATAGAGATTGCATCATCTGTGGATCTGTTGGGGCGGTATGCAAATTAGAGTGGGTCTAGGGATTCTGGGATAATGGTGTTGATGTGAGCCATGACCAGCCTTTCAAAGCACTTCATGGCTACATACGTGAGTGCTACGGGTCGGTAGTCATTTAGGCAGGTTATCTTAGTGTTCTTGGGCACAGGGACTATAGTGGTCTGCTTGAAACATGTTGGTATTACAGACTCCATCAGGGACATGTTTAAAATGTCAGTGAAGACACTTGCCAGTTCGTCAGTACACGTCCTGGAAATCAGTCTGGCCTTGTGAATGTTGACCTGCTTAAAGTCTTACTCACATTGGCTACGGAGAGTGTGATCACATAGTCATCCGGAACAGCTGATGCTCTCATGCATGCTTCAGTGTTGCTTGCTTCGAAGTGAGTCCTCTGTAGCTCAGCTGGTAGAGCACGGCGCTTGTAACGCCAAGGTAGTGGGTTCGATCCCCGGGACCACCCATACACAAAAATGTATGCACGCACGACTGTAAGTCGCTTTGGATAAAAGCGTCTGCTAAATGGCATATTATTATTATTAAGTGATTTAGCTCGTCTGGTAGGCTTGTGTCACTGGGCAGCTCGCGGCTGTGCTTCCCTTTTGTGTCTGTAATAGTTTGCAAGCCCTGCCACATCCGACGAGCATCGGAGCCGGTGTAGTACGATTCAACCTGTATTGACTCTTTGCCTGTTTGATGGTTCGTCGGAGGGCATAGTGGGATTTCTTATAAGCGTCCCGGTTAGAGTCCCGCTCCTTGAAAGCGGCACCTCTACCCTTTAGCTCAGTGCAGATGTTGCCTGTAATCCATGGCTTCTGGTTGGGGTATGTACGTACGGTCACTGTGGGGACGACGTCATCGATGCACTTATTGATGAAGCCAGTGACTGATGTGGTGTACTCCTCAATGCTATCGGAAGAATCCCGGAACATATTCCAGTCTGTGCTAGCAAAACAGTCCTGTAGCTTAGCATCTGCGTCATCTGACCACTTCCTTATAAACAGAGTCACTGGTGCTTCCTGCTTTAGTTCTTGCTTATAAGCAGGAATCAGGAGGATAGAGTTATGGTCAGATTTGCCAAATGGAGGGCGAGGGAGAGCTTTGTACGTGTCTCTGTGTGTGGAGTAAATGTGGTCTAAAGTTTTTCTCTCTGGTTGCACATTTAACATGCTGATAGAAATGAGGTAGAACGGATTTAAGTTTCCTTGCATTAAAGTCCCCGGCCACTAGGATGAGCGTTTTCCTGTTTGCTTACGGCCTTTTACAGCTCATTGAGTGCAATCTTAGTGCCAGCATCGGTTTGTGGTGGTAAATAGACAGCTACGAAAAATATAGATGAAAACTCTCTTGGTAAATAGTGTGGTCTACAGCTTATCATGAGATACTTTACCTCAGGCGAGCAAAACCTTGAGACTTCCTTAGTATTAGATTTTATGCACCAGCTGTTGTTTACAAATAAATATATACAGACCGCCACCCCTTGTCTTACCGGAGTCAGCCGTTCTATCCTGCCTGTAGTGTATATCCTGCAAGCTGTTATCCATGTCGTCGTTAAGCCACGACCCGGTGAAACATAAGATATTAACGTTTTTAATGTCCTGTTGGTAGGATATCCGTAATCTTAGGTCGTCCAATTTATTTTCAAATGATTGAACGTTGGCTAATAGGATTGATGGAAGAGGCAGTTTACTCGCTCGCCGTCGGATCCTTACAAGGCACCTCGACCTCTGTCCACGATATCTCCGTCTCTTTCTCATGCGAATGACGGGGATTTGGGCCTTGTCGGGTGTCTGTAGAATATCCTTCGCGTCTGACTCGTTGAAGAAAAAATCTTTGTCCAATACGAGGTGAGTAATCGCAGTCTTGATATCCAGAAGCTCTTTTTGGTCATAGCTCTTTTGGTGGCAGAAACATTATGTACAGAATAAATTACAAATAAAGGTGAAAAAACACACATAATAGTACAATTGGTTAGAGGGCCGTAAAACAGGCAGCCATCTACTCCGGCGCCATCTTCTTCTAAGCGCTATCTGATATAAGACAATGAATCTGGGGTCCATTCATCTTCCCATCAAATGACAGAAAATGAACAGTGCAATAGTTCATTGCTGTATTCCCTATATAGGCTACTTGCAATAATTTCCCTGTTTAGCTTGCTTTCAAAGGCCCCCTTCACCAAGCAATGTTTCTGATCTATGATTACAGCAACTTAAGCTCTGCCCGGTGATATACAACTAAAATGGTATAGAACGTTTGTACAGCAGTAGTCTATCTGGTGCTAAGCCAACTAATGGTTTTGTCATCAAGCTCAGTATAATGTCTTAGTTTAAGAGCCTGCGTACAGTGTCAAGGAATAAACAAAGGCAGGAAAGTTTGGGAACAAGTTTGGGAATAAGTTTGAAGGTGCCCTTTGGAGGAGCTCATTGATATTTCCTCATGCAATTAAAATGCAGTTACTAATGTATAATATAATAACAAGTTAATACAATGTTGTTATAAGGGTAATTACAGTGTAAAGTCTTGCTACACAGGTATAATGTGTAGCCAAAAGTAATTCAAGGCACTCCTCAGACAGTAGTGATTAAACAGTATCCAGGTTCTGGTTTATAACATTTACAAATATGCAAAAATGTCTTATTTGAGGGTAGTGTGCTTTGTGTAATCTTGATACAACTCATGCAGAGGGAGATTAAACGTTTCAGGTCAGATAGTTTTGGAGGAATCATCTGTTGGTTGTCAGATAATCTGTAAATCATTGAAGTACAATGTTGTATCACTGGGCAAAAACACGAAAATATATTTCTCAATATTTCAGGTCACGGTATCATCTTATGTGAACAATCATGTGTAAGAATGTTTTCTCTTATATTAAAATAAATGTTATCCACAGGCATTTAGTGTGTGTGTGTGTGTGTGTGTGTGTGTGTGTGTGTGTGTGTGTGTGTGTTTGAGCATCCCTTTTATTTTATGATATGAGATGACTGAGCAATTACAGTTTTCCCCATTTGCTTGCCAATTTGTCTGGCACCATCCAAGCATACATTTGAACTGCAGCCATTGCAAATCTTGATTAACAAACACAACTCAACCTTTGCCACAGGTCGTAACTGCCGGCTTTATAGCTCTATGAGAGAAACTCATTGAAAGGAGAACCAACAAGCACATTCAAAGATGAATATTTATCTCAATAAGTCAAAGGTCAGTCTTAATAGGGGAGTGAGGGATGTTCACTTACAAACATTCTCTTTTACCACGATGTCCTTAGTGGTTGTATAAATTGCAGTTGGTGAGTTTAATGTAGCCTAAATAATTTTATGAGGAGTATAAGGGTCTCATACTGGTCATTACAGTATACACAGTATAGACATTCCTGAATACAGTAAAATGTGCTTTCCCATGGGCTTAAAACTGTACACCGATAGGTTAAGTGTGTCACTGCATCAACGGCGACCTTTCGAGTCCTGATGTCGTTGTTGCACCACAACCTATGGTCACATGGGACCTTAAACACTGTTGAGAGGAGACCGGAGAGTAGAGGTTGAAATGTCAAGTCAGGCGTGCCTGTCAGTATGGGCAACAACCATAACATGGATACAGCATACAGCATCGTCTCAAACTACAGGCCTGCGGGCCACTAATAAGCACCTCTGGGCCTGATGTGGGCCAAGGGCCGGGAGTTTCAGACCTCTGAAATGGAACATATAGCATACTCCCCCTAAAAACAGGATAATAGATGGGTGGATGGAGTGCAATGCATTCTAGTGCTGCTATTACCTCACCTAACCTGGGCGCAGAGAACACATAATTAGAGAAAATAGGCTGGAAGCATCTAATTAGTGCAGAAGGTCAGTGAACTGTTGTGTTTTGTTTGCTAGTCAGAGCAGCTCGCCACCAGACTGTAATTTTGTGTTTCTATGGGGTGGGTTTGGCTGGCTGCGTGCATGCATGCATACTTCACATGCTAGGGCTGACAGCTGTAGGTTTGTACCAGGCGTGGATTTCAAAGGGTGGAGCTAGCATAGACCCAGGCTAGGCTATTCATGTCTGGGAGAAAGAGGACTCAAAACCTGGACAGTATTGTTTCTTGTGTTGTAGTGTTGCACTACAAGGGCTTCCAACTGTGTTGGTGTTGTTGAAGCATTGAAGCAACGCTCAGGCTGTCATTCTAATTCCGCAGCCTGTTGTCCAGTCTTGAAAGGAGTTAATTTGTTGAACAGGTGCATTGGACAGACATTTTCTGTGACTCTTTTCATTCCCTTTGTAAGAATGTACCAAAATGGATTGAGACAAAACAGTAAATGAGAGTGAAAGATAGAGAAACACTAGTTAAATAGACAATGATTATTCTCTGATGTGGAACCTTGTCTACATAAAGACCAGTAATAACAGATACGCAATTAAAGTCCACCCTCCAACTACATTAAAATTGCATTTCATTCAAAATCCTTTAAGTCTGTAACCTCGGCTGAAATCCTTAATGGATGGCTCCTGATACTTTTAAGGCTGTCTGCCCCGTCAGCGGTGATAATGGCACTTTTTGATGACTAAGTTGAATTGCTGAAAGTTTTGATGTAATTTTGCCTGAATCTCTGAATGAGAAATGATCACTGATCACTCTGAATGAGAAGAAAAAAAATGCATTTCTCTCTGTGCTTTACTACCTCAGTCAGTGACCTATCTAATTATATTTTCCTAACCAGTAGGGGTCCCTATTACCATATAAATACTCACAAAATATGACAGCGTCTAAATCGCTCTTACAGTGATATTTTCTTCAAGCCATGTTTACATGACTGTGTAATTATGACAAATGACAACATCCATATAGGGCTAGGATAGGACCTAGATGCTAACAGTCTACATCAGGGGTGTCAAACTCATTTTACTCCAAGGTACGCATTTGGTCTTCAATGAGGTCCGGAGGGCCGCACTGAAAATGTGTTACATTTCCTCGCCATCTAGATTTCAAAAACAGTCCTCTATCCATTATTTTTGGAATGTTCTATGCTCACTGACTGTCCGTCTTTCCTTTAGTTGATTATTATCGAGCTGGTCACATTCAAGAAACTGTATGAATGTAGGTCCATTATCATTTCGACACGGATTTGGTTTTGGTCATTTTAAAGTATATTGAGTTTGTTTTCCCCACCAAACCATCCTGCCGTATGTTTGACACCCCTGTTCTACATAGAACATTATGTCCATGTTACATATGGCGCTAATCCTTACTGTAGAACATTCTGTCTTTACAGTACAATGCTGAGGGTCACATACAATATACAACAATATACAATACAATATGCAACTACAATAATGCAATACACAATTGTGCGCATACAAGGCCATGCTAGTCCCTACTGAAGAATAAAATACAGTCTGAACAATGCTGAGGGTCAAGTACATTTGTATACTACAAAACAAAATTGTGAGTATACACAGCCATACTGTACAGTTCAACTAGACTGAGAATGATTTCCGCTCACCACTGTATCTGATGATTCTGTCTGTGGAGTCTCCCTCTCCGAAGCGTGTGATGGGGGTGAGGCGGACCAGGTAGGCCTCGGGCTTGATGAGCTCCGTCAGGTTGTGGGTGATCAGCTCCCCCTTGGCGATTGCTCCCTCCATGGGGATCTCCTGCTCCCACCACCTCGACTGGCCCGTCTAGACAAAACATAGGATTTTTTTGAAAAATCATTAGAATACCCTTTTGTAATGTTTTTTTATACAAGAAGTGCACATAGTCCAAACTGGCCACATTATAATCAATTCTCACTGATCCCATTTCTGAACTCAAGGTCAAAGAAAACATCCTTGAAATCCATACTAATAGAATACATTTGGCCATCAGATATTTAATGAATTACACTACCGGTCAACAGTTGTAGAACACCTACTCTTTCAAGGGTTTGTCTTTATTTTTACTATTTTCTACATTGTAGAATAATAGTGAAGACATCAAAACTATGAAATAACCAAAAAATGTAGTAACCAAAAAAGTGTTAAACAAATCAAAACATATTTGAGATTTGAGATTCTTCAAATAGCCACCCGTTGCCTTGATGACAGCTTTGCACACTCTTGGCATTCTCTCAACCAATTGAATGCAAGCTTGACAAAAAATGTCAAACATTGTTAAAACATTTCTAGCCTGTCTATCTATGGGTAACAGGGTTGACGTGCTATGCTCGACCCACTCAGTTTCCACCACAAAAGACCAGAAAATGGCTATGAACCAGCTCACCAGCTTTTACTATGATTTGACTATCAATGTTTCTTTTTTTTTATATATTTAAAAAAATAAATAGTTTCAGCATATTAAAATGAGAGTTAAGTTCACGTAACAGGGTTGACCTTAAAATCAGGGACAGACGTACACTACCAGTCAAAAGTTTGGACACCCTTTCAAAAGTTTGGAGCACCCTTTGCCTTGATGACAGCTTTGCACACTCAACCAGCTTCATGAGGTAGTCACCTGGAATGCATTTCAATTAACAGGTGTGCATTCTTAAAAGTGAATTTGTGGAATTTCTTTCCTTCTTAATGCGTTTGAGCCAATCAGTTGTGTTATGACAAGGTAGGGGGGGGTATACAGAAGATAGCCCTATTTGGTAAAATATCAAGTCCCTGATTTTAAGGTCAACCCTGTTACGTGAACTTAACTCTCACTTTAATATGCTGAAACTATTATAAAAAAAAAAAAAAACAACAACATTGATAGTCAAATCATAGTAAAAGCTGGTGAGCTGGTTCATACCCATTTTCTGGTCTTTTGTGGTGGAAACTGAGTGGGTTGAGCAAGAACAGCTAAAATAAGCAAAGAGAAACGACAGTCCATCATTACTTTAAGACATGAATGTCAGTCAATAAGGAACATTTCAAGAACTTTGAACGTTTCTTCAAGTGCAGTCGCAAAAACCATCAAGTGCTATGATGAAACTGGCTCTCATGAGGACCGCCACGAAGACCCAGAGCTACCTCTGCTGCAGAGGATAAGTTCATTAGAGTTACCAGCCTCAAATATTGCAGCCCAAACACAAGCAATGGACATTAAACCGGTGGAAATGTGTCCCTTGGTCTGGAGTCCAATTTTGAGATTCTTTGTTCCAACCGCCGTGTCTTTGTGAGATGCGGTGTGGGTGAACAGATGATCTCAGCATGTGTATTTCCCACCGTAAAGCATGGAGGAGGAGGTGTTATGGTGTGGGGGTGCTTTGCTGGTGACACTGTCTGTGATTTATTTAGAATTCATGGCACACTTAACCAGCATGGCTACCACAGCATTCTGCAGCGATATGCCATCCCATCTGGTTTGGGCTTAGTGGGACTATCATTTGTTTTTCAATAGGACAATGACCCAACACACCTCCAGGCTGTGTAAGGGCTATTTTACCAAGAAGGAGAGTGATAGAGTGCTGCATCAGATGACCTGGCCTCCACAATCCCCCGACCTCAACCCAATTGAGATGGTTTGGGATGAGTCGGACGGCAGAGTAAAGGAAAAGCAGCCAACAAGTGTTCAGCATATGTGGGAATTCCTTCAAGACTGTTGGAAAAGCGTTTCAGGTGTAGCTGGTTGAGAGAATGCCAAGAGTGTGCAAAGCTGTCATCAAGGCAAAGGGTGGCTATTTGAATCTCAAATATATAAAATATATTTTGATTTGTTTAACACTTTTTTGGTTACTACATGATTCCATATGTGTTATTTCATAGTTTTGATGTCTTCACTATTATTCTACAATTTAAAAATAGTAAAAATAAAGAAAATGAGTAGGTGTTCTAAAACTTTTGACCGGAAGTGTACGTATTTTACAAGGAAGTGCAACCATCACTACAGCCTCCAAAACACTTGGTTACATGATCTTTGTCCCATCTACCATTAAGTCAGACCAAAATAAGTTGAGACAAGGGGTGGATTTCAATTGTATTTCCTTAATTCCTTGTGTACTCCGTCCCTTGATCAAGGAAATACAATTGAGATTCTCCCAAGCTTGCCATCAATTAGCTTTATGTTAGTTTGTGTGATTCTGGAGGAATGACAAGTGAAGGAAACCCCTAGAGACTGGGGCTACGTCACAATTCTCTGCAAGTGTGCACCATACATTTCCTGACCTGTAAAACTGAAAGTTTAACGTTCTGATAACAGCAGTGAAAATTGTGCCTGATCTGAGACCGCTTATTTTTATGTTGCAGGGCGGTTCTGAGAAAGTTTTACTCTGGTTTCCTGGGAGGTTTTATTAATGTTTTGAGAATGGAAATGATAGGTTATTTTTTATTTATTTTATTTTTTAATAACTTCCTTAAAACTTTCACTGACTGTTTCAATAAGACTTAATAACACTGCTAGCTTTTTGGGGATTATTTAAAAAACAAACTCCAACCAGAGATAGGACACATGGTAATTCATTTCCTTAAGCATTAATCATGCAAACACATTAATTTTTTATTGTGACATGGCATCAGTGCGATATGAACCTATGATCTTCTGTTCTCTGTCTATGGAATTAGTCCACTGCACCACCAGAATGTTTTTTTACGTATTCAAAGCTGTTCATTTGAGTCTATTCCAGGGTTCTCCAACCCTGTTCCTGGAGAGCTACCTGCCTGTAGGTTTTCGCTCCAACCCCAGTTATAAATAACCTGATTCAGCTTATCAGACAGCTAGTTCTCTCACGTCACCCCCCTCCTCCGCACACTCCACTGGCTTCCAGTTGAAGCTCGCATCCGTTACAAGACCATGGTGCTTGCCTATGGAGCAGTGAGGGGAACGGCACCTCCGTACCTTCAGGCTCTGATCAGTCCCTACACCCAAACGAGGGCATTGCGTTCATCCACCTCTGGCCTGCTGGCTCCCCTTCCTTTGCTCAGCCCAGTCAAAAACTGTTCGCTGCTCTGGCACCCCAATGGTGGAACAAGCTCCCTCACGACGCCAGGACAGCGGAGTCACTCACCACCTTCCGGAGACATTTGAAACCCCACCTCTTTAAGGAATACCTGGGATAGGATAAAGTAATCCTTCTACCCCCCCCAAATATATTTTTTTAAAATTAAAATAAAATATTTTTTAAAAATAATAATAATAATAAATTTGAAAAAATAATTTTTTTATTGTAAAGTGGTTATCCCACTGGCTATAGGGTGAATGCACCAATTTGTAAGTCGCTCTGGATAAGAGCGTCTGCTAAATGACGTAAATGTAAATGTAATTATTAGAATCAGGTGTGCTAGATTAGGGTTGGAGTGAAAACCTACAGGACGGTAGCTCTCCAGGAACAGGGTTGGAGAGCCCTGGTCTATTCAAACAGACCCCATTTCAAAGGAAACAAGCACTCATTAAGATCAGGTGGGCACGTCCAACACACCTAAACACACTTAACAAGATAGAAGATAATTGTGTTGATTGCGAGAACATTCTTAGAATGTTCTCTGAACGTTACTAGTCTTTTGTGGTTTTTATGGAACGTTTTGTTAACGTTCTCTGAACAATTTGAGAACGACTTTAAATAGAACCATGAGGAAACCTGTAGGAAACGTTATACTGAAGTACTGAAATTCCCACAGAAGAATGTTGTTTCTTAACGTTCTCTGACCTATTTGAGAACATTCCCAAAGTCAAACCAATTAGAGAACGTTCCTAGAACATTAAAAACATTTTAATTAAATGTAACCATGTTTGAACTTTTAGGAAACGTTCTGTTAAAGTAATGAAACACCATGATTTTGTTTTGTTTTGTGAGGTTCCATAAATATGCTGAGAATGTTCCGAAGCCAAGCGATATATCCTGCACCAAAGGTCATACCCCCAAGACATGCTAGCCTCTCACCATTACCAATAACAGGGGAGGTTAGCATTTTTGGGGGGGTATGATATTTATGCCTCTAACTTTCTCACTCATTATTCACGATTCATTCATGATTATCCGTAATCATGGTAGCATCCACATTAATGTAGAAATGTTTAGAAACATATTCTATTCTACATAGTCATTGTATAATTTCAAATCAAAAGTGCTGGAGTACAGAGCCAAAACAATTGTCACTGTCCAAATACTTTTGGACCATTCTGTAATGACCACACTGTGCCACACTTGTACACTCTGTTGTACAGTCCTGTCTATCACTATGGCTTTTTATTTCTGTCTTTCTTACAAATAACACAGCCTGCCAAGAAATATATTGTGAAACTTCATAATGAATTGACCAACTGTTTTACAAATGGCACCTCAACATAATGACAAGTGTTGTTGGCAGACATAAACAAAGACATTAACAAATGCATTTGAATACAACAAGCAGGCAGATGCGCAGACACGCACGCACATACACAAACTACAGCTGCAATGACGACAATAGACTATTGCTGCAGGGAAGATAAGAAATATGTTCACGAATAGGTGTCAATTACGAAATGGACAAACATGCTAAAGAGCAAAGACACCTAATTGGAGCTGTGGTGCCACCGTGTTGGAAGCATTGAGACGTGATAAGATGCTTTCGCTTTCTGAAATCCCCATTTGCATTGAAAACAAGTTGCACAAAGAAACATGCATCTTCAAATCAAATATTAAAGGAATAATTTAAAGCATGTAGGTTTTAATCTAAATACTCTCGCCGTCTTAGTTCCCTTATTGGTTTCTTAGTCGCACGATTCCTCTAGAACCAGCTAAGCATGTCAAACTCAACTCACCACCACAACTCCCTCGGTCCTCAGGTATACCAGTGCACTAGTCAAAAGAGATGAGTCTCAAAATCATAGGCTGAATATGAGTACAATGTTTACAGTGCCTTCAGAAATAATTAATACCCCTTGACTTATTCCACATTTTGTTGTGTTACAGCCTGAATTCAAAATTGATTAAATATATGTTTTTCTCACCCATCTACACACAATACCCCATAATGAAAAAGCGAAAACATGTTTTTAGAAATGTTTGCAAATGTATTGAAAATGAAATACAGAACTATCTAATTTACATAATTATTCACACCCCTGAGTCAATACTTTGTAGAACCACCTTTGGCAGCAATTACAGCTGTGAGTCTTTCTGGGTAAGTCTCTAAGAGCTTTCCACACCTGGATAGTGCAACATATGCCCATTATTCTTTTCAAAATTCTTCAAGTTCTTTCAAATTGGTTGTTGATCATTGCTAGAAAACCATTTTTAGATTCAAGTCAAAACTGTAAATCGGCCACTCAGGAACATTCACTGTGTTCTTGGTAAGCTACTCCAGTGTAGATTTGGCCTTGTGTTTTAGGTTTTTGTCCTGCTGAAAGGTGAATCCATCCCCCAGTGTCTGGTGAAAAGAAGACTGAACCAGGTTTGCCTCTAAGATTTTGCCTGTGTTTAGCTTAATTCCGTTTCTGTTTTATCCTGAAAAACTCCCCAGTCCTTAACCATTACAAGCATACCCATAACATGATGCAGCCACCACTAGGGCTGTGGCGGTCCCGAAATTTCTTCAGCCGGTGATTGTCAAGAAAATAACTGTCGGTCTCACGGTAATTGACCGTTAATTGACAAACACATTTATCATCTCCTGGCTTCCACACATAGCCTAAAAGCCATTTTAAAAAGTCTAATAAATCCATGTAATATAGCCTACACCTTCACAATAAATCCATTATTTATTTTAGGCAGGTCTAAAGAAGCATTATATGAAGAAAATGTAGTCTATTTCAGAAGAAAAGAATAGCATACTCTGAGTTGTCCTTATGTTAGGTCCTGATGAAGCTATGCCAAATGGCTGTGGGCTACACTAGTTCATTTAGCAGACAAGATTTACTTACAATTCCGTGGCATTATTTTATATTATTTTATAGTATGAAGAATACAATTGAACAAAGCTGAATAAAATACAAAGATGTTCTCCAAACGACTTGAGGGAGTGCACACATGCGGCTATTCTGTGTTGAGCGGTTAACAAAGAAATACTTATTCCTATATGCTTAATTTAGAGTTATTAATGTAACTTTAGTTGTTCTACAAACGTCGGGCTATATGTTTAGATTTTTAATACATTGTAAGGCTGCATAATGAGACTTATGATGATTTGAAAAAAAGGTGCTTAAAAGGCATGAGCTCTGCTTTGTTTTTTGCGCAGGCTGTACACACTCCAATAGTCTCTCATTCACAATTTGACAAGCACTTGATAATGCCTCGAATTTCACGGCGGCATCCCCTTTGAGGCCTTAATGCACCCTAAAAAAATCTATGCCTTTTGCGGCCCAGAGTGCTGCGTTGTGCCCTTCTCCCTGAGTGTGCTGCGCAATCCGAAGCGCCTCTCACTCACATGGCACTCCGTCACGGGATCAGGTCTTTCTCACAGGCTACAAGTGAAGACAGACACATTGGGGACGCAACTGCGCGCGTCCTTATCCAATTCCAAGGAGCATATTGAAGATTTTGGAAGAACTGTCCACATTTACCTTTCGTCAGCTAACAAGATGAGTAGGCCTAACGAACAGAAAAAGCACTAGCCTATGTCAATCTACTATCCCCCATAGTACAAAAGTTGACCTATTCTGTACGAGAAATAAATATTCCAAACATAGTCTGGGACAGTTGTGGGATGCGATAGATCTCAAATTAATACAACCACTAGATTCAAAAAACCTTTTTTATGCATTGTGGCTGATGCAACAGATCAGCACGTTTAGCTTAAAATGTTGATAAACTATTAGGCTATTTCTTCACATTATAAGCGCAGCAATGCGCACATGGTAGTAGGCTATAAGCGTGAATGTTCCATTATCGGAAAACCCCATTATCAAAAGTGACCGCAAATGCAATTATACATGTAATGCTTTTATTATAAAGGTGCATTTTTATGGTGAAAATTATCTTCCCCAAACTTGAAACTCACGCGCTGCTAATGGATGCCAGTTAGGCTCTATCTATACCCCTTGTAAAGCGGATTAATGTGCTTAATTTTAAGAAGTTATTTTTATTTTCTTTATTTTTGGGGGGTAGATCAGCATAATATTACAGATAGATTGTAACTTCCATCAATGTAACTGTCTGTATCACTTCCAATCCCCCATGTTTTATATATATATATACAGTGGGGAGAACAAGTATTTGATACACTGCCGATTTTGCAGGTTTTCCTACTTACAAAGCATGTAGAGGTCTGTAATTTTTATCATAGGTACACTTCAACTGTGAGAGACAAAAATCCAAAAAATCACATTGTATGATTTTTAAGTAATGAATTTGCATTTTATTGCATGACATAAGTATTTGATACATCAGAAAAGCAGAACTTAATATTTGGTACAGAAACCTTTGTTTGCAATTACAGAGATAATACGTTTCCTGTATGTCTTGACCAGGTTTGCACACACTGCAGCAGGGATTTTGGCCCACTCCTCCATACAGACCTTCTCCAGATCCTTCAGGTTTCGGCGCTGTCGCTGGGCAATACGGACTTTCAGCTCCCTCCAAAGATTTTCTATTGGGTTCAGGTCTGGAGACTGGCTAGGCCACTCCAGGACCTTGAGATGCTTCTTACGGAGCCACTCCTTAGTAGTGTGTTTCGGGTCGTTGTCATGCTGGAAGACCCAGCCACGACCCATCTTCAATGCTCTTACTGAGGGAAGGAGGTTGTTGGCCAAGATCTCGCAATACATGGCACCATCCATCCTCCCCTCAATACGGTGCAGTCGTCCTGTCCCCTTTGCAGAAAAGCATCCCCAAAGAATGATGTTTCCACCTCCATGCTTTACGGTTGGGATGGTGTTCTTGGGGTTGTACTCATCCTTCTTCTTCCTCCAAACACGGCGAGTGGAGTTTAGACCAAAAAGCTCTATTTTTGTCTCATCAGACCACATGACCTTTTCCCATTCCTCCTCTGGATCATCCAGATGGTCATTGGCAAACTTCAGACGGGCCTGGACAGGCGGACCTTGCGTGCGCTGCAGGATTTTAATCCATGACAGCGTAGTGTGTTACTAATGGTTTTCTTTGAGACTGTGGTCCCAGCTCTCTTCAGGTCATTGACCAGGTCCTGCCGTGTAGTTCTGGGCTGATCCCTCACCTTCCTCATGATCATTGATGCCCCACGAGGTGAGATCTTGCATGGAGCCCCAGACCGAGGGTGATTGACCGTCATCTTGAACTTCTTCCATTTTCTAATAATTGCGCCAACAGTTGTTGCCTTCTCACCAAGCTGCTTGCCTATTGTCCTGTAGCCCATCTTAGCCTTGTGCAGGTCTACAATTTTATCCCTGATGTCCTTACACAGCTCTCTGGTCTTGGCCATTGTGGAGAGGTTGGAGTCTGTTTGATTGAGTGTGTGGACAGGTGTCTTTTATACAGGTAACGAGTTCAAACAGGTGCAGTTAATACAGGTAATGAGTGGAGAACAGGAGGGCTTCTTAAAGAAAAACTAACAGGTCTGTGAGAGCCAGAATTCTTACTGGTTGGTAGGTGATCAAATACTTATGTCATGCAATAAAATGCAAATTCATTACGTAAAAATCATACAGTGTGATTTCCTGGATTTTTGTTTTAGATTCCGTCTCTCACAGTTGAAGTGTACCTATGATAAAAATTACAGACCTCTACATGCTTTGTAAGTAGGAAAACCTGCAAAATCGGCAGTGTATCAAATACTTGTTCCCCCCACTGTATGTATGTATGTATGTATGTATGTATGTATGTATGTATATATATATATATATATATATATATATATATACATATACATATACACACACATATACATATATATACACATATACATACATATATACACACATACATATACATATATATATACACACACACATACATACATACATACATACATACACATACATATCCTTAAAAAAGTATTTGATCCCCTGCTGATTTTGTACGTTTGCCCACTGACAAAGAAATGATCAGCCTATAATTGTAATGGTAGGTTTATTTGAACAGTGAGAGACAGAATAACAACAAAGTAATCCATAAAAACTCATGTAAAAATGTTATAAATTGATTTGACCCCCTCTCAATCAGAAAGATTTCTGTCTCCCAGGTGTCTTTTATACAGGTAACGAGCTGAGATTAGGAGCACACTGTTAAAGGGAGTGCTCCTAATCTCAGTTTGTAACCTCAGATCAGATGAGACCAAAATCGAGCACTTTTGAATCAACTCAACTCGCCGTGTTTGGAGGAGGAGGAATGACCCCAAGAACACCATCCCCACCGTCAAACATGGAGGTGGAAACATTATGATTTGGGGGTGTTTTCCTGCTAAGGGGACAGGACAACTTTACCGCATCAAAGGGACGATGGACGGGGCCATGTACCGTCAAATCTTGGGTGAGAACCTCCTTCCCTCAGCCAGGGCATTGAAAATGTGTTGTGGATGGGTATTCCAGCATGACAATTACCCAAAACACACGGCCAAGGCAACAAAGGAGTGGCTCAAGAAGAGGCACATTAAGGTCCTGGAGTGGCCTAGCCAGTCTCCAGACCTTAATCCCATAGAAAATATGTGGAGGGAGCTGAAGGTTCGAGTTGCCAAACGTCAGCCTCGAAACCTTAATGACTTGGAGAAGATCTGCAAAGAGGAGTGGAACAAAATCCCTCCTGAGATGTGTGCAAACCTGGTGGCCAACTACAAGAAATGTCTGACCTCTGTGATGGCCAACAAGGGTTTTGCCACCAAGTACTAAGTCATGTTTTGCAGAGGGGTCAAATACTTATTTCCCTCATTAAAATGCAAATCAATTCATAACAATTTTGACATGTGTTTTTCTGGATTTTTTTGTTGTTATTCTGTCTCTCACTGTTCAAATAAACCTACCATTTAAATGATAGACTGATCATGTCTTTGTCAGTGGGCAAACGTACAAAATCAGCAGGGGATCAAATACTTTTTTCCCTCACTGTATATATTCCCCTTTATTACTTTCCAACCCCGCCACCCTTTCCCTACTTGGAGTAAACTAGTGAACAACAATGCTTAGGCCTCTACTTCCAGCTCATACTTACTATCTACATTTTATGGACACAGTCAATTTTACAATAATTACATTTTGTTTGTTCTTTCTCCTGAACTTCTTCTACTCTCAACCTCTCTGATCATTTTCATGATGTCCATCCGGTTTGCTTCTATATGCCATATCTTTCTAACTGTGCTCTTTCACAAAAGCTCCCAACCTACAATTTATACACTTATTATGGACACAGAGTGCCTACATTATTAGTTATCTTGTTATTGTTTGTTGTTAGTTGTTATTAGTCCCATCCTTCAATTCCATTCAACACCTCCCATCTATCTTTTAACACCATCCATATAGGATTTCTATTTGCCATATATATTTCAACTGTACTGAGATGTCTTACAAAAGTTCTGAACCTTTCTATTCTCATTGTTTCTACAGATGGTGAATTGAAAATAAACATTTTTGCTAATAGTATTATTATGTTATTGATCGATTGACTATGACTTTTCAGATCACCCAGTAGTGCTATCTGCAGGGTTAGCTCCAGGTAAATATTGCAATCCTTTAGCCATTCCTGGACCTGTGTCCAAAAACAAGCTACAAATGGACAGTACCAAAACAAATGATCTAATGATTCTGTCTCTTCGCAGCAAAATCTGCAGAGCTGGGAAGATTGTATCCCCCATATAAATAACATTCTATTGGTAGCAAGAATTGTATATTATAATTTAAATTGAAAGATTCTAAGTTTTGAATCCGGTGTCGTTTTGCGAATCAGTTCATAAACACTATGCCATGGGATCGGTACGTCAAAAATCTCTTCCCAACTATTTTGCAATCTATATGGGACGGCTGTCAATCTTTTGGTCCTTAAATGAAATTGATATCCTTTTTTATTTATCACAGTTTTCCTTAACCAATTATGTTCTTTAATGCAAGGCCGACAGACAAGTTCCTTACTTTCTCCCCCTTCCACTTTCCTCTTCCATTTTTGCGGTAAGGCTGCAATTATTTGGTTGTAATTTTGGGTAGAGCAGACATTTCCATATGTTTTTGTTAGCTGCATGTGCGACATAACTCCACCAGTCCTACCGATGATATCATTTACAAAGATTATATAATTTTAAAAAGTTACAGTGGGGGAAAAAAGTATTTAGTCAGCCACCAATTGTGCAAGTTCTCCCACTTAAAAAGATGAGAGAGGCTTGTAATTTTCATCATAGGTACACGTCAACTATGACAGACAAATTGAGAAAAAAAATCCAGAAAATCACATTGTAGGATTTTTAATGAATTTATTTGCAAATTATGGTGGAAAATAAGTATTTGGTCACCTACAAACAAGCAAGATTTCTGGCTCTCACAGACCTGTAACTTCTTCTTTAAGAGGCTCCTCTGTCCTCCACTCGTTACCTGTATTAATGGCACCTGTTTGAACTTGTTATCAGTATAAAAGACACCTGTCCACAACCTCAAACAGTCACACTCCAAACTCCACTATGGCCAAGACCAAAGAGCTGTCAAAGGACACCAGAAACAAAATTGTAGACCTGCACCAGGCTGGGAAGACTGAATCTGCAATATGTAAGCAGCTTGGTTTGAAGAAATCAACTGTGGGAGCAATTATTAGGAAATGGAAGACATACAAGACCACTGATAATCTCCCTCGATCTGGGGCTCCACGCAAGATCTCACCCCGTGGGGTCAAAATGATCACAAGAACGGTGAGCAGAAATCCCAGAACCACATGGGGGGACCTAGTGAAGGACCTGCAGAGAGCTGGGACCAAAGTAACAAAGCCTACCATCAGTAACACACTACGCCGCCAGGGACTCAAATTCTGCAGTGCCAGACGTGTCCCCCTGCTTAAGCCAGTACATGTCCAGGCCCGTCTGAAGTTTGCTAGAGTGCATTTGTATGATCCAGAAGAGGATTGGGAGAATGTCATATGGTCAGATGAAACCAAAATATAACTTTTTGGTAAAAACTCAACTCGTCGTGTTTGGAGGACAAAGAATGCTGAGTTGCATCCAAAGAACACCATAACTACTGTGAAGCATGGGGGTGGAAACATCATGCTTTGGGGCTGTTTTTCTGCAAAGGGACCAGGACGACTGATCCGTGTAAAGGAAAGAATGAATGGGGCCATGTATCGTGAGATTTTGAGTGAAAACCTCCTTCCATCAGCAAGGGCATTGAAGATGAAACGTGGCTGGGTCTTTCAGCATGAAAATGATCCCAAACACACCGCCCGGGCAACGAAGGAGTGGCTTCGTAAGAAGCATTTCAAGGTCCTGGAGTGGCCTAGCAAGTCTCCAGATCTCAACCACATAGAAAATCTTTGGAGGGAGTTGAAAGTCTGTGTTGCCCAGTGACAGCCCCAAAACATTACTGCTCTAGAGGAGATCTGCATGGAGGAATGGGCCAAAATACCAGAAACAGTGTGTGAAAACCTTGTGAAGACTTACAGAAAACGTTTGACCTGTGTCATTGCCAACAAAGGGTATATAACAAAGTATTGAGAAACTTTTGTTATTGACCAAATACTTATTTTCCACCATAATTTGCAAATAATTCATTAAAAATCCTACAATGTGATTTTCTGGAATTTTTTTTCTCATTTTGTCTGTCATAGTTGACGTGTACCTATGATGAAAATTACAGGCCTCTCTCATCTTTTTAAGTGGGAGAACTTGCACAATTGGTGGCTGACTAAATACTTTTTTTCCCCACTGTAACTGTATGTGTGGGGTACGGCTGAACTTATTTGGCTTGCCATAACAAAGGGGTTGAATAGTTATTGACTCAAGACATTTCAGCTTTTCATTTTTTATTACATGTGTAAACATTTCATAAAACATAATTCCACTATCACATTATGGGGTATTGTGTGTAGGCCAGTGACAAAAAAATCTAAATTTTTATCAATTTTAAATTCAGGCTATAACACAACAAAATGTGGAAAAAGTCAAGGGGTGTGAATACTTTCTGAAGGCACTGTAGCTTTTAGTGAGGCCCAATGTTTGGAATTATACATCGATTGATTGTACAGTTGCCTTGCTTGCCAGGTTTCCTGTATTGGAGACAGTTGAGGACGACAATAACATGCTGACCACACCGACCGCGTTGAGCGAGCAAGCAGTGCAAAATAAATGTACACATACATGTTATTCAATCATTTCATCCAAACTGCTAGCGAGCGTCTGCGTAGCCAGGCGCTAAGATTTCACTTGGTTCTATTTTTGACGCTTGATGTGCTGCAAGTCCCGCCTCTCCCATCTCCTCATTGGTTTTTAGGAGCATATACCCACATGGGTGATTGAAAGCTGAACTGAGGTCCACACTCCAGTCCAGTTGGTGGTGGTAATGCACCTTAAAGTTGGTTGCAAACTGCCATATAAAGTCCACAGAAGAAGAAGACTGAAGGAGGAGAGATTATTAGAAACTAACTAGGTATACCCTTTTATCTGTGTATTAATTGTCGAAGTAGAGAACACAAGATTTTGTGTGACTCATAATGGGTCAAAATTCTACAAAGTTCCAGGAAAAAAAGGACCTTGTGCATTTCAGGTAAAATAACAACCCAATGTTTATATCCCAGGACAAATTAGTTAGCAACAGCAAGCTAGCTAAAAATCTCCATGAATGTTTCATGTGATTCGACCTGTCCCCAAATTAATACAGTTGGTTCAGAGTTCGTTTTGATATTTCAACCTGTGTGTTCTGATCGTCTGGTGTGGATAGACAAAAATCAACATGCGCGCGATGGCAAGCACGCGTGCCTGGTGTAGTCAGCATGTAACTGTACACCAAACACAACTGTATATTGTATCTCACTGATGCAAAACAATAATGTACTGTTCTGCTGTTCACATCCTCATTAGTGCATCTGATACCTATTAATTTTACATTAGGGTTAGGCTCAAACAAACCGTCTCAAAATAAATAATAGCTTCAGTTTTCATTCTTTATTGAACAACTTTAAATCACTGTATTCATATCCTGTCACTCAAAATGACAGCGTGACAATTTTTTTATGCACTCATCACCAGTAACAACTTATACCACCATCTCAACTCATTCTCTTTCCATGCCAGAGATGCAACAACACTTGTTTACGTGGCCAACCCCTGAGCCATGTTGTGCAGCTAATGACTGTTGATCTTGGCTACAACAATTAGCATGCTGGCCATTTTCCCAGAGTGCCGTTTCTTCGTGGTGCCAAGTCCGACGCCGTCTCGTGTGACAGCTGAATGAGTGACAGTAGGCCTGGCAGCCGACAAATAGAAGATGATTGGTCAAAGCCAGAATTCGACCAATGGGGAGTGGAGCTGGTGGGAAGTGAGCGGGGGACCTGTGAGGCCCACAGTGTTCTCATCAGGACTTTTTTCTCCTGCAGCTCCCTGTTACCCCGCTAACCACATTTCCATCTTCCACACATCCAATTACGTGGTTATTGCCTCGGCTAGCAACCTAATTCCACGTCTACAGGTCGTACCAGGAAACTTGCATCTTTTTCTTGCCTGTTCTTCTGTCCACTTGAGCCGTAGAGATTTACAGTATAATACTACAGTATGTGTTCTAATACTATTTCTATGGTTACCGCATGGAACCAAGGTTGAAATGTTAGAGAGAAAGATAGCTTTTTTTCTTATTGTCCTTCTTCTTCAGATAAAGTGTACTGTATCTTTTGTTGACTAGCTAGACATTGATAGATAGTATGTCCTCGCAAACCATGAAAAGCTACTGATCCTAAACCCCTTACAGCTGTTCCAAATTTACCTTGTAATTACTCACGATTTCCAGGTGACAAGCAAACAGCCCAAATGGACTACTGGATAAAGTAACACTTTACTTAAAGCCTGCAGGTCTAATGCTTCAAAAAGTGTTATAAGCATGTAAAAGCCTCTATAATGTCTAATAATAAGGTGTAATATGTGATGTCTCTCTATGTATCAACATTTGAACTGACTTAAAATGGCATTTCTGTAGTCAGGATCATTATGAGATGATAATCAGACATTATAAGGGGGTCATACACGCTTATGACAAGTCTTAACGCACTATAACTGCAACACAATGCACAATCCAATTCTACCTATAGGCCTGTGTGTCCCGAGAGACAACGCATATGTCCATTAGGGACGCAAAAAGACAATACATGCCCAAATGACTATCACCCCGGTCATCATGAAGTGCTTAGAGAGGCTGGTCATGGCTCACATCAAGGCCAGCATGCCTGGCACACTGGACCCACTCCAATTTGCCTACTGCGCCAACAGATCCATGGAAGATGCCATTTCCATTGCTATTCACACGGCCGTACCACATCTGGACAAGAGGAACACCTATGTGAGAATGCTGTTCATTCACTACAGTTCAGCATTCAACACTATTGTTCCCTCCAAGCTCGAGACCAAGCTCAGAGCCCTGGGTCTGGACACCACTCTCTGCAACTGAATCCTGACAGGCAGACCACTGGCTGTGAGGATTGGCAACAAAAACCTCCTCCACACTGACTCTTAACACATTAGAGAGTCAGCAGTTTGAAGTTCCTCGGCGTCCACATCACTGAGGACTTGACATGGAGCAACAACACCACCACTCGTCAAGAGGGCGCAACAGCATCTCTACTTCCAAAGACAGCTGAAGAAATTTGGCATGCCACCCCAGGTTCTCTCCAAATACTATTGGATCATGAGGTCTGATAGAAACTGTCTCTGAGCCTGTTGGTATCTACAAGCCATCAGACTGCTGAACACTTGAACTGGACTGACCACCTGCTCTGATTCTCCGCACCTTAGCACACATGCACTCACTCATGCACACAGACACTCACATAGACACCATCACAATTGCTGATATTAGACTTATTATGATTGCAAAATACTGCCCCCCCAATTCCCCCTTCCCCAAAACACGTGTAAATATTGGACTATAAATTGTGCCTTCCTGTATTATACTTGTGCTAAAATGTTTAATCTAATCTAATGAGCCATATACTTTAAGTTCGTATTCTTATCTTTGATTATTTATTATTGTTGAGAAGGAACCACCAAGTAAGCATTTCGTTGGACCGTGTATACCATGGGCATCCGTACGACTAATAAAACTTGAAACTATGTGCTGTTAAAATGGCATTGCATGTACTTTACTAATGGCCCTTTGGAATATTCCAAAATACACTACACTCCTCTTCTGCCCCAGTTTAGGTCCCATGTCGCTGAGATGTTAGGAAGTTATCAGCTAAGTCTGCCATTCAAGCACTTCACCCCGAGAAGCACAAGGGACCATCGGCCTCGTCTGAGACAGCACTTGACTTTTAACACATCCTTGAGCATGAGCACTGCCCTCGCCTCTGGGCTGAGGGGGCTGGGACCGCAGAGATATCCACTAAAAAAGAAGATGGTGTGTTACACACGGGGTGTGTTCAGTAGGGCAAAAATCTTCCTAACGTTGCAGTTAGAAATGTAACGTATATGACTCCCTATTCTTGAGGACGGGGCTCATTACATTTACATTTACATTTTAGTCATTTAGCAGACACTCTTATCCAGAGCGACTTACAGTTAGTGAGTGCATACATTATTTAATTTTTCATACTGGCCCCCTGTGGGAATTGAACCCACAACCCTGGCGTTGCAAACGCCATGCTCTACCAACTGAGCTACATCCCTGCCGGCCATTCCCTCCCCTACCGCAGGGCCAATTATGCGCCGCATCATATCTGTTCTATTCAATATATTTCTAAAGTATCTGAACGTTCTGAATGTTGCAGATAGAAATCTGATGTATAAAGCTGAAATGACTCTCTATTCTTGAGGAGAGAGAATGATATCTGAACTTTATGGTGTCTCTCTACCTGTCTCCTCCCCCCACCAGTCTCCTCCTGTCTCTTCCAGCCCCACCAGCCTCCTCCTGTCTCCTCCTGCCTCCTCCTGTCTCTACCTGTCTCCTCCTGGCAAGTACCATGCTCTTGTAGTGGATGAGAGCTTCGACTGGAAACCAGTGGAGTGTGCGGAGGAGCGGGGTGACATGGGAGAACTTGGGAAGGTTGAACAGCAGGTGGGCTGAGGCGTTTTGAGTAAGTTGCAGGTGCTTAATGGCACAAGCGGGGAGCCCAACCAATTAGGACCTCCGCCGCTTCCTGTATGAGGTATGGTCGTACTTCACGGATGTTGTAGAGCATGAACCTGCAGGAGCGAGTCACTGCTTTAATTTTTGCAGTGAACGACAAGGTGTTGTCCAGGGTCACGCCAAGGTTCTTTGCACTCTGGGAGGTGGACACTGTTGAGTTGTCAACCGTGATGGAGAGGTCTTAGAGCGGGCAGGCCTTTCCCGGGAGGAAAAGCAGCTCCATCTTGTCGACGTTGAGCTTGAGGTGGTGGGCTGAGATATCTGCCACCTGGGCAGAAAGGTAGTTGAGTGTCATCTGCATAGCAATGATAGGAGAGACCATGTGAGGATATGAGCGAGCCAAGTGACTTGGTGTATAGAGAGAAAAAGAGAAGGCCTAGAACCGAGCCCTGGGGGACACCAGTAGTGAGAGTATGTGGTGCAGACACAGATCCTCTCCACGTCACCTGGTAGGAGAGGCCTGCCAGGAAGGATGCAATCCAAGAGTGTGCAGAGCCTGAGACGACCAGCCCTGAGAGGGTGGAGAGGAGGATCAGATGGTTCATGGTGTCGAAGGCAGCGGATAGATCTAGGACGATGAGAACAGAGGAGAGAGAGTCAGCTTTGGTAGTGTGGAGAGCCTCTGTGACACAGAGGAAAGCAGTCTCGATTAAGTGACCCGTCTTGAAGCCTGACTGGTTAGGGTCAAGAAGATCTTTGAGTGTTTTGGAAATAAAATAAAGAAGGGTCTGTAGTTTTTGACGTCAGAGGGGAGGAGGGGAGCGACGCTGGCCATTTTGAAGTCAGAGGTTAACGCAGCCAGTGGTCAGGGATCCATTGATGAGGGAAGTGAGGAATGGGAGAAGATCTTCAGAGATGGTCTGGAGAAGGGAGGAGGGGATGGGGTTGAGCGGGCAGGTTGTCGGGCGGCCGGACTTCACTACTCACAGGATTGCATCTCTGCATGCCTGGCAGATATGTCAGCAGGGGGAGAAAGAAATCAAGGCATAGGGTTGTTCTGTGTGAGTGGGTCCAGTGGACTCAATTAGCTGAGTGAATGAGTAGCGGATGTCGTCAACCTTCTTTTCAAAGGTTGCAGTGAGATTAGTAGGCGAACAGGTCAAGTGTATTGCCTGCCTTGTGAGTGGGAGGGCACTGGGAAAGGGTGAGGTCAAAAGCGTCAAGGAGGGGAAAGAAAGAGGTGGTTGAAATCGGCCAGTACAATGAACGGCTAGCCATCGTCATGAAATTAGCTTATCAAGGTGTCAAGTTCATTGAGGAACTCTCCAAGGGCACCTGGTGGGCAATAGATGACAACAATATTAAGCTTGAGTGGACAAGTGACAGTGACAGCATGACATTCTAATGAGGATATGGACAGGTGAGTGAGGGAGAAAATAGAACATCCCCACTTAGGAGAAATGAGTAGCCCTGTGCCACCACCGCGATGACCAAATGCTCTCGGACTATGAGAAAACACATAGTCAGATGAGAGAGAGCAGCTGGAGTAGCAGTGTTCTCTGGGGTGATCCATGTGTCAGTCAGCCCAAAAAGTCTATAGACCGTAGATCGGCAGGTCCAAATGCTGCCAGAGACCATGAATTCCACATGGGTTGTGCAAGCAGGGTACAAAATTAGAAGGGTTGCAGCCAAGGGGTGGGGAGCATGTGTAAAGCCTACAGGGAGAGGAGCAAACAGGTATAGAAAACACACACATAGTTGACAAAGCTACAAAAGAGCAGAATTAGATCTGAAAATAACTACGTAAAAGGTGAAAACACTGCCCCTCCAATACAGGCACTGATTACCAAAACAACAGTCACAAATTGCACCTTAATCCTGGTTGATGTGTCAACAATCAGCTGCAAGTTATGAGCAGTCAGCAGCTCACACATCAAGTAGGCTACTGGGAATACATATCGCACTTAAAATAGATGGCCCTAGCTAGCAAAAAGACAGTACTAGACAACCACAGATCAAGACAAAAAGTATACTTATCACTCCTGGAGATATCAGGAGTCCTCTAGCTATAGATTGGCTCGTTTTGATGATTGCCCACATTGCAGGTAGGAGGTAGTGTAGGTAAGAGCCATTAACGTTCCATGTTAGGGTCATTCACAGTGATAATGGTGATTTGAATGCGTTGATGGTTCTCTTTATGGTAATTATCGGGAATCAACGCTATGTCCTCTATAAAAATGCACCCACCTTTCAGCATTTACTGCTTAGAGATATTGAGAGAGAGCAGATACTGACACTTATGTATGGTTGCATACACAGTTAGACAAAATGTCTTTGTCATCCACCAAAACGGTGACTATGAATAAATACAACAATGTCAGGGTAAGACCTTGCAAAAACTCTATACTGAAGTCTCTTCACCCACATTCTGCTTTGCCGCTTTTGTATTCTGCTAAGCAATGCCTGTTGGAGGTAAAACCCAGTGTTGCCATGGAAAAGAGTCTCACTTCTCATTCAAGTCATCGTTCTGCAAATGTTTTGTAAAGTGGGAGAGAGAGGAAGAGGGAGAAAGAGACAGAAAGAAGGAAGGAAGAGAGAAGAGAGAGAAAGATCCCTTCTCATGTAAATTCCTCCTCTCTCACTTCCTCTGCGATTCATTGGGATACAGAAAACGGCTTCAAATCCACCGGAGACCAGGAGGAAATCCTTTAATCTGAGGAAATAACAATCAGGGGAGTATTCAATCCACGGCCTCTCTCTCACAAGAAGCAAACAACACTAAATCCTTAAAAAGGTACCTATTAGCCTTGAGTTACAGTGAGGGAAAAAAGTATTTGATCCCCTGCTGATTTTGTACGTTTGCCCACTGACAAAGAAATGATCAGTCTATAATTTGAATGGTAGGTTTATTTGAACAGTGAGAGACAGAATAACAACAAAAAGATCCAGAAAAACGCATGTCAGAAATGTTATAAATTGATTTGCATTTTAATGAGGGAAATAAGTATTTGACCCCTCTGCAAAACATGACTTAGTACTTGGTGGCAAAACCCTTGTTGGCAATCACAGAGGTCAGACGTTTCTTGTAGTTGGCCACCAGGTTTGCACACATCTCAGGAGGGATTTTGTCCCACTCCTCTTTGCAGATCTTCTCCAAGTCATTAAGGTTTCGAGGCTGACGTTTGGCAACTCGAACCTTCAGCTCCCTCCACAGATTTTCTATGGGATTAAGGTCTGGAGACTGGCTAGGCCACTCCAGGACCTTAATGTGCTTCTTCTTGAGCCACTCCTTTGTTGCCTTGGCCGTGTGTTTTGGGTAATTGTCATGCTGGAATACCCATCCACGAACCATATTCAATGCCCTGGCTGAGGGAAGGAGGTTCTCACCCAAGATTTGACGGTACATGGCCCCGTCCATCGTCCCTTTGATGGGGTGAAGTTGTCCTGTCCCCTTAGCAGAAAAACACCCCCAAAGCATAATGTTTCCACCTCCATGTTTGACGGTGGGGATGGTGTTCTTGGGGTCATAGGCAGCATTCCTCCTCCTCCAAACACGGCGAGTTGAGTTGATGCCAAAGAGCTCCATTTTGGTCTCATCTGACCACAACACTTTCACCCAGTTCTCCTCTGAATCATTCAGATGTTCATTGGCAAACTTCAGACGGGCATGTATATGTGCTTTCTTGAGCAGGGGGACCTTGCGGGCGCTGCAGGATTTCAGTCCTTCACAGCGTAGTGTGTTACCAATTGTTTTCTTGGTGACTATGGTCCCAGCTGCCTTGAGATCATTGACAAGATCCTCCCGTGTAGTTCTGGGCTGATTCCTCACCGTTCTCATGATCATTGCAACTCCACGAGGTGAGATCTTGCATGGAGCCCCAAGCCGAGGGAGATTGACAGTGATTTTGTGTTTCTTCCATTTGCGAATAATCGCACCAACTGTTGTCACCTTCTCACCAAGCTGCTTGGCGATGGTCTTGTAGCCCATTCCAGCCTTGTGTAGGTCTACAATCTTGTCCCTGACATCCTTGGAGAGCTCTTTGGTCTTGGCCATGGTGGAGAGTTTGGAATCTGATTGATTGATTGCTTCTGTGGACAGGTGTATTTTATACAGGTAACAAGCTGAGATTAGGAGCACTCCCTTTAAGAGTGTGCTCCTAATGTCAGCTCATTACCTGTATAAAAGACACCTGGGAGCCAGAAATCTTTCTGATTGAGAGGGGGTCAAATACTTATTTCCCTCATTAAAATGCAAATCAAATTATAAAATTTTTGACATGCGTTTTTCTGGATTTTGTTGTTGCTATTCTGTCTCTCACTGTTCAAATAAACCTACCATTCAAATTATAGACTGATCATTTCTTTGTCAGTGGGCAAACGTACAAAATCAGCAGGGGATCAAAAACTGTTTTCCCTCACTGTATACAGTGGGGAGAACAAGTATTTGATACACTGCCGATTTTGCAGGTTTTCCTACTTACAAAGCATGTAGAGGTCTGTAATTTTTATCATAGGTACACTTCAACTGTGAGAGACGGCATCTAAAACAAAAATCCAGAAAATCACATTTTATGATTTTTAAGTAATTAATTTGCATTTTATTGCAAGACATAAGTATTTGATCACCTACCAACCAGTAAGAATTCCGGCTCTCACATACCTGTTAGTTTTTCTTTAAGAAGCCCTCCTGTTCTCCACTCATTATCTGTATTAACTGTACCTGTTTGATCTCGTTACCTGTATAAAAGACACCTGTCCACACACTCAATCAAACAGACTCCAACCTCTCCACAATGGCCAAGACCAGAGAGCTGTGTAAGGACATCAGGGATAAAATTGAAGACCTGCACAAGGCTGGGATGGGCTACAGGACAATAGGCAAGCAGCTTGGTGAGAAAGCAACAACTGTTGGCGCAATTATTAGAAAATTGAAGAAGTTCAAGATGACGGTCAATCACCCTCGGTCTGGGGCTCCATGAAAGATCTCACCTCGTGGGGCATCAATGATCATGAGGAAGGTGAGGGATCAGCCCAGAACTACACGGCAGGACCTGGTCAATGACCTGAAGAGAGCTGGGACCACAGTCACCAAAGAAAACCATTAGTAACACACTACGCCGTCATGGATTAAAATCCTGCAGCGCACGCAAGGTCCCTCTGCTCAAGCCCGCACATGTCCAGGCCCGTCTGAAGTTTGCCAATGACCATCTGGATGATCCAGAGGAGGAATGGGAGAAGGTCATGTGGTCTGATGAGACAAAAATAGAGTTTTTTGGTTTAAACTCCACTCGCCGTGTTTGGAGGAAGAAGAAGGATGAGTACAACCCCAAGAACCCCATCCCAACCGTGAAGCATGGAGGTGGAAACATCATTCTTTGGGGATGCTTTTCTGCAAAGGGGACAGGACGATTGCACCGTATTGAGGGGAGGATGGATGGGGCCATGTATCGCGAGATCTTGGCCAACAACCTCCTTCCCTCAGTAAGAGCATTGAAGATGGGTCGTGGCTGGGTCTTCCAGCATGACAACGACCCGAAACACACAGCCAGGGCAACTAAGGAGTGGCTCCGTAAGAAGCATCTCAAGGTCCTGGAGTGGCCTAGCCAGTCTCCAGACCTGAACCCAATAGAACATCTTTGGAGGGAGCTGAAAGTCCGTATTGCCCAGCGACAGCCCCGAAACCTGAAGGATCTGGAGAAGGTCTGTATGGAGGAGTGAGCCAAAATCCCTGCTGCAGTGTGTGCAAATATGGTCAAGACCTACAGGAAATGTATGATCTCTGTAATTGCAAACAAAGGTTTCTGTACCAAATATTGAGTTCTGCTTTTCTGATGTATCAAATACTTATGTCATGCAATAAAATGCAAATTAATTATTTAAAAATCATACAATGTGATTTTCTGGTTGTTTGTTTTAGATTCCGTCTCTCACAGTTGAAGTGTACCTAAAAATTACAGACCTCTACATGCATTGTAAGTAGGAAAACCTGCAAAATCGGCAGTGTATCAAATACTTGTTCTCCCCACTGTATATATATATGTATATGTCTTTCAAAGATAATTTGTAAAAATCCAAATAACTTCACAGATCTTCATTGTAAAGGGTTTAAACACTGTTTCCCATGCATGTTCAATGAACCATAAACAATTAATGAACATGCACCTGTGGAACGGTCGTTAACACACTAACAGCTTACAGACGGTAGGCAATTAAGGTCACAGTTATGAAAACTTAGGACACTAAAGAGGCCTTTCTACTGACTCTGAAAAACACCAAAAGAAAGATACCCAGGGTCCCTGCTCATCTGCGTGAACGTGCCTTAGGCATGCTGCAAGGAGGCATGAGGACTGCAGATGTGGCCAGGGCAATAAATTGCAATGTCCGTACTGTGAGACGCCTAAGACAGCGCTACAGGGAGACAGGACGGACAGCTGATCGTCCTCGCAGTGCCAGACTACGTGTAACAACACCTGCACAGGATCGGTACATCCGAACATCACACCTGCGGGACAGGTACAGGATGGCAACAACAACTGCCCGAGTTACACCAGGAACGCACAATCCCTCCATCAGTGCTCAGACTGTTAGCAATAGGCTGAGAGAGGCTGACTAAGGGCTTGTAGGCCTGTTGTAAGGCAGGTCCTCACCAGACATCACCGGCAACAACGTCACCTATGGGCACAAACCCACCGTCGCTGGACCAGACAGGACTGGCAAAAAGTGCTGTCTCACCAGGGGTGACGGTCGGATTCACATTGATCGTCGAAGGAATGAGTGTTACACTGAGGCCTGTACTCTGGAGCGGGATCGTTTTGGAGGTGGAGGGTCCGTCATGGTCTGGGGCGGTGTGTCACAGCATCATCGGACTGAGCTTGTTGTCATTGCAGGCAATCTCAACGCTGTGCGTTACAGGGAAGACATCCTCCTCCCTCATGTGGTACCCTTCCTGCAGGGTCATCCTGACATGACCCTCCAGCATGACAATGCCACCAGCCATACAGCTTGTTCTGTGGGTGATTTCCTGCAAGACAGGAATGTCAGTGTTCTTCCATGGCCAGCGAAGAGCCCGGATCTCAAACCCATTGAGCACAACTGGGACCTGTTGGATCGGAGGGTGAGGGCTAGGACCATTCCCCCCAGAAATGTCAGGGAACTTGCAGGTGCCTTGGTGGAAGAGTGGGGTAACATCTCACAGCAAGAACTGGCAAATCTGGTGCAGTCCATGAGGAGATGCACTGCAGTACTTAATGCAGCTGGTGGCCACACCAGATACTAACTGTTACTTTTGACCCCCCCTTTGTTCAGGGACACATTATTCAATTTCTGTTAGTCATATGTCTGTGGAACTTGTTCAGTTTATTTCTCAGTTGTTGAATCTTGTTATGTTCACACAAATATTTACACATGTTAAGTTTGCTGAAAATAAACGCAGTTGACAGTGACAGGACGTTTCTTTTTTTGCTGAGTTTCTATATATAAATACAGTTGAAGTCGGAAGTTTACATACATTTAGGTTGGAGTCATTAAAACTCGTTTTCAACCACTCCACAAATTTATTTTGAACAAACTATAGTTTTGGCAAGTCGGTTAGGACATCTACTTTGTGCATTACACAAGTCATTTTTCCAACAATTGTTTACAGACAGATTATTTCACTTATAATTCACTGTATTACAATTCCAGTGGGTCAGAAGTTTACACAAACTAACTTGACTGTGCATTTAAACAGCTTTGAAAATTCCAGAAAATGATGTCATGGCTTTAGAAGCTTCTGATAGGCTAATTGACATCATTTGAGTCAATTGGAGGTGTACCTGTGGATGTATTTCAAGCATCATGCTGTGGTGCACTTCACAAAATAGATGGCATCATGAGGAAGGAAAATTATGTGGATATATTGAAGCAACATCTCAAGACATCAGTCAGGAAGTTAAAGCTTGGTCGCAAATGGGTCTTTCAAATGGACAATGACCCCAAGCATACTTCCAAAGTTGTGGCAAAATGACTTAAGGACAACAAAGTCAAGGTATTGTAGTGGCCATCACAAAGCCCTGACCTCAATCCTATTGATAATTTGTGGGCAGAACTGAAAAAGCGTGTGCGAGCAAGGAGGCCTACAAACCTGACTCAGTTACACCAGCTCTGTCAGGAGGAATGGGCCACTATTCACCCAACTTATTGTGGGAAGCTTGTGGAAGGCTACCCGAAACATTTGATCCAAGTTAAACAATTTAAAGGCAATGCTACCAAACACTAATTGAGTGTATGTAAACTTCTGACGCACTGGGAATGTGATGAAATAAATAAAAGCTTAAATAAATAATTCTCTCTACTATTATTCTGACATTTCACATTCTTAAAATAAAGTGGTGATCCTAATTGACCTAAAACAGGGAATTTTTACTAGGATTAAATGTCAGAAATTGTGAAAAACAGAGTTAAAATGTATTTGGCTAAGCTGTATGTAAACTTCCAACTTCAACTGTATATGTACACACACACACACAGTACCAGTCAAAAGTTTGGACACACCTACTCATTCAAGGGTTTTTCTTTATTTTTACTATTTTCTACATTGTAGAATAATAGTGAAGACATCAAAACTATGAAATAACACATATGCAGTAACCATATGTAGTAACCAAAAAGTGTAAACAAATCAAAATATATTTTATAGTTGAGATTCTTCAAATAGCCACCCTTTGCCTTGATGACAGCTTTGCACACTCTTGGCATTCCCTCAACCAGATTCACCTGGAATGCTTTTCCAACAGTCTTGAAGGAGTTCCCACATATGCTGAGCACTTGTTGGCTGCTTTTCCTTCACTCTGCGGTCCGACTCATCCCAAACCATCTCAATCGTGTTGAGGTCGGGGGATTGTGGAGGCCAGGTCATCTGATGTAGCACTCCATCACGCTCCTTCTTGGTAAAATAGCTCTTACACAGCCTGGAGGTGTGTTGGGTCATTGTCCTGTTGAAAAACAAATGATAGTCCCACTAAGCCCAAACCAGATGGGACGGCGTATCGCTGCAGAATGCTGTGGTAGCCATGCTGGTTAAGTGTGCCTTGAATTCTAAATAAATCACAGACAGTGAAAGCACCCCCACATCATAACATCTCCAATTTTGACTCCAGACCAAAGGACACATTTTCACCGGTCTAATGTCCATTGCTCGTGTTTATTGGCCCAAGCAAGTCTCTTCTTCTTATTGGTGTCCTTTAGTAGTGGTTTCTTTGCAGCAATTCGACCATAAAGGCCTGATTCACACAGTCTCCTCTGAACAGTTGCTGTTGAGATGAGTCTGTTACTTGAACTCTGTGAAGCATTTATTTGGGCTGCCATTTCTGAGGCTGGTGACTCTAATGAACTTATCCTCTGCAGCATAGGTAACTCTGGGTCTTCCATTCCTGTGGCGGCCCTCATGAGAGCCAGTTTCATCATAGCGCTTGACGGTTTTTGAGACTGCACTTGAAGAAACTTTCAAAGTTCTTGAAATGTCCCGTATTGACTGACCTTCATGTCAAAGTAATGATGGACTGTCGTTTCTCTTTGCTTATTTGAGCTGTTCTTGCCATAATATGGACTTGGTCTTTTACCAAATAGGGCTACTTCTGTATACCCCCACTACCTTGTCACAACACAACTGATTGGCTCAAACCCATTAAGAAGGAAAGAAATTCCACAAATTAACTTTTAAGAAGGCACACCTGTTAATTGAAATGCATTCCAGGTGACTACCTCATGAAGCTGGTTGAGAGAATGCCAAGAGCGTGCAAAGCTGTCATCAAGGCAACGGGTGGCTATTTGAAGAACCTCAAATCTCAAATATATTTTGATTTGTTTAACACTTTTTTGGTTGCTACATGATTCCATATGTGTTAATTCATAGTGTTGATGCCTTCACTATTATTCTACAATATAGAAAATAGTAAAAATAAAGAAAAACCCTTGAATGAGTAGGTGTGTCCAAACTTTTGACTGGTACTGTGTATGTATGTATGTATGTATGTATGTATGTATGTATGTATGTATGGTGTATGTATGTATGTATGTATGTATACACACACACACACACACATATATACATACATATATATATATATATATATATATATATATATATACACACACACATACACACACAGTCTTGTACAGCTATCCTTGTGGGGACACACAATTCAGTCCCATTCAAAATCCTATCTTCCCTAACCCCTAACCCGTACTCTTACCCTAACCTTAACCCTAACCCAAAAACCTAACCTTAACCCTAAACCTGGCTCCTAACTCTAACCCTAGCTCCTAATCCTAAACCTAACCTTGACCCCCTAGAAATAGCATTTGACCTCATGGGGACTAACAAAATGTCCCCAGTTGGTCAAATTCTTGTGGGGACTTCTGGTCCCCACAAAAATAGACAAACAAACACACATACACACACACACAAATATAGATATAAACGCAACAAGAAGTGGTGGTCCCATTTTTCATGAGCTGAAATAAAAGATCCCAGAAATGTTCCAGAATCACAAAAACTTTATTGCTCTCAATTTTTTGGCACAAATTACTTTACATCTCTGTTAGTGAACATTTCTCCTTTGCCAAGATAATCCATCCACCTGACAGGTGTGGCATATCAAGAAGCTGATTAAACAGCATGGTAATTACAGAGGTGCACCTTGTGCTGGGGACAATAAATGGCCACTAAAATATGCGGTTTTGTCAAACAACGCAATACTAAAGATGTCTCAAGTTTGGGGGAGCTTGCAATTGGCATGCTGACTGCAGGAATGTCCACCAGAGTTGCTGCCAGATAATTGAATGTTAATTTCTCTACCATAAGCCGCTTCAACGTCATTTTAGAGAATTCGGCTTCTTCACCTGCGGAACCTTCTGAGACCAGCCACCCGGACAGCTGATGAAACTGAGGAGTATTTGTCTGTAATAAAGCCCTTTTGTGAGGAAAAACTCATTCTGATTGGCTGGACCTGGCTCCCCAGTTGGTGGGCCTATGCCGTCCGAGGTCCAACCATGGCTGCACCCCTGCCCAGTTATGTGAAATCCATAGATTAGGGCCTAATGAAAATATTTAAATTGACTTATTTCCTTAAATGAACTGTAACTACGTAAAAACTTTGGAATTGTTGCATGTTGAGTTTATATTTTTGTTCAGTATATATGTGATGGGATGTATAGACATTATGGACAGTATGTGGATAGAATATGTAGTATATCTGAAGAATACGTAGGATAGAATAGTATATTTACAGCAATAGTTGGATTGCCTTGACTAGAATACAGTATTATACATATGAAATGGGTAAAACAGTATGTAAACATTATTAAAGTGACCAGTGTTTCATGTCTATCTACATAGGGCAGTGACTAAGTTCAGGGCAGGGTACTGGGTGGAGGTGGGCTAGTGATGGCTATTTAACAGTCTGATAGAGGTTTTTCAGTCTCTCGGCCCCAGCTTTTATGCACCTGTACTGACCTCGCCTTCTGGATGATAGCGGGGCGAACAGGCCGTGGCTCGGGTGGCTGAGGTCCTTGATGAACTTCTTGGCTTTCCTGTGACACGGGTGCTGTAGAAGTCCTGGAGGGCAGGCAGTGTGGTCATGAAGTCCACGATCAGCTCCATCATTTTGTTGACGTTGAGGGAAAGGTTATTTTCCTGACACCACTCCGCCAGGGCCCTCACCTCCTCCCTGTAGGCTGTCTCGTCGTTGTTGGTAATCAGGCCTACCACTGTTGTGTCGTCAGAAAACTTGATGATTGAGTTGAAGGTCGCAGTCATGGATGAACAAGGAGTACAGGAGGGGGCTGGGCATGCACCCTTGTGGGGCCCCTGTGTTGAGGATCAATGTAGTGGAGGTGTTGTTGCCTACCTTCACCACCAGGGGGCGGCCCGTCAGGAAATCCAGGACCCAGTTGCAGAGGGCAGGGTTCAGACCCAGGGCCCCGTCCTTAATGATGAGCTTGGAGGGTACTATGGTGTTGAAGGCTGAGCTGTAGTCAATGAACAGCATTCTTACATAGGTACTCCTCTTGTCCAGATGGGATAGTGCAGTGTGCAGCGCGATTGCATCATCTGTGGATCTATTGGGGCGGTATGCAAATTGCAGTGGGTCTAGGGTGTCGGGTAAGGTGGAGGTGATATGATCCTTAACTAGTCTCTCAAAGCACTTTATGATGACAGAAGTGAGTGTTACGGGGCGATTGTCATTTAGTTCAGTTACCTTCGCTTTCTTGCGTACAGGAACAATGGTGGACATTTTGAAGCAAGTGGGGACAGCAGACTGGGATAGGGAGAGATTGAATATGTAAATATATACAGTAAATATAAAATATATTAGTAAATACTTATGTAAATATTCTGCAATAGTCTATGTTTCCCTATTACGTACGGCAAGGACAAGAAAAGCACATTGTGAAACAGATATTCTAAGAGTACTTATAACTCTAACAGTAGTGTACTAAGGAGGGAGAGAGAGCTGTAAGGGGGAATGTGAATGAGTTGTTACACGTGGCCTTGTTAGGATGCTAGACGACACTGTGTGTGAAGTTGAGGCGAAGCTCTATGAGCAGTCGCAGAGTTTATTACGCTATTAGCAGCCATTTGGCATATCTCAGCCTGTATGAGCTTCTGAGAACGGGTGGGGGTGGGAGGGAGAGCGAGCAAGCGGGAGAGCGAAAGAAGAGAACTCGCCATTGAATAAATTAAGCGGATAAACAGTATGGGGGCACGGGAATCAGAGGCGGATACGGGGTGCACAATTAGATAAGGGCGTCCTGCTGGGACGCCTGATCGGAAACGACCGCCGTCATGACCCCGCGGGGGCTTACATAATCAATGGGAGTGGGGGGAGGGTTTGGCCACCTGACCAAAAGAGATGGGGAGCTTGGAGAGTTAGCGTGATGGAGGACGGTATCCCTCTGACTCCCCCCCTACATCCCTCCTCACAGTCTCTCCCTTTCCTCCCTCCCTCCCTCCCCTGCACCCAATCAACCATGGGAAACGGGTATTGAAAGACAAAGGGACAGACAACCGGCCAGCCAACCAGCCAGCCAGTCCAAACCAACAAATAGACAAACTGCATTTCTTCCTCAGAATGAATGAATGGGATGCTACTTCCCACTTGCTGCAACACTGGAGCTGTATGATGATATTGTTACAGTGGAATTGCAACACTTCTAGGCAGCCCGGGCTGATCCCCAAACTCCCAATGGCTTGATCCATCTGGGATCTGATCAGCTTCTGTTATCAAGGATAAAGGATGAGAACGGAAGACAGCGATATAGCGTGTTTCGTGAGAACGTGATATAGGCTCACATAGCCCAGTCTTAGTCGACGCCAAATCCCCCAGCCGAAGTGAGACTAACTCTGTTATCGGTTGGCTTATAACTATGAGAATTAATCTGCATGTCCTTAGACCACCGTGACTAATGCGTATAATAATGGCGGCATCTCATCATCGAGGTAGCTATCATTTCCTCATTATGTAAATCGTTTGTGACGCCAAAGCCACGATGTTGGAAAAGTGGAAGTGATTAAAAAGTTAATGGAAGTGTTCATTATTCATCATTACTCGTTGCCCAGAAAACAATGCTATTAAACTATGCACAATACAGACAGAATAATAACCGGCTAATTCTGATTAAACAATAGGACTGGTTATCTGTCATTTTGGCAAATGATTGGATTGGGAAGAAACACTTTGTTCACACACACATAGACACACACGTAAAAAAGGGCTAAATGAAACTCCAAAATCAAACCAGCCAACTGGACACAAACAATATAAAAAGCGCTGGAAAGCATTCATACTCCAAAAGAGTAAGCTCATTTGTAAAGCAATTACCTTCTCCCTAACAAGATTTAAGAGGCAAAACATTGAAAGCTGGGGAAATTAGAAACAATATGAAAATCTCCTACGCTTAACACTTCAAACAAGAAGTGGGGTTTGATTTACTTTTGCCTGATTTTAAATGAAGTATTTGTTCGGTTTGCCTTCAGTTTGGTGGCCAGAGATGGTGCTGCTTTGTTTTCCCCATGGATATTATTTCATACAATGCCTGGTTTACAAGGTAATATAATACTTCAAATAAGTGAGTCATCTTTTCACTAGTATTGCAATCTGAGATCTAAAGAGGGACACACATGACTAGAGATTTACCTCCCCTCATCTCATACCCATAATTACCCAATTATGGATCAATTAGCTGTAAAACACAAATAGGTATGTTATTAAAAAATCCATACCTATTTGCTAGGAACTGCATATGCAGCAAGTGAACAAGCTAAGTGTCCAGTCCAGTCAACCCTCCTAGGGGCAAAGTTAAAGCCCATGCAGGCTGGTATGCAGGTTAGCGTTTTATGTCATGAATCTTCTTCTGGAGGACACTAGCTAGCATAGCAACAAAGTCATAAAATCTGATTTTAAACCTAACCCTAACCTTAACCAAACTGCTAACCCTAATGCCTAACCCTAACCTTACTGTAAATTAAGACCAAAAAGCTACTTCTTGTTTTCAGGAACTTTTACAATATAGCCATATTGAATTTGCAGATGGCCTATCTAAGGGGAAATCGCTCCGCTTTGCGTCCAGGACAAGAATAATGACAATAAACGTCCAACCTGCAGCTGGTGTCCTGAAAATGTCACACGTGAGCAAATGTGAGTGAATGAGTGAGCAAGAGAGAGGAGAGAGAGGGCCGGAGTGCCAGACTAGAGAGGGGGAGAGGACGGGAGGAGTGCATGGCACAGCAGGCACTGAGCCAGGCGGAAAGGAGAGAGCAGTCACCAACCATACCTCCATGATGGATGGGCCTCATCCAGGAAACCACTGTACTGAACCCGGCGAATAAAACCACAATACAAGCGCTCCATAATATCAATGCAAAAGACAGGCGGTTAGAGAACGTTGTCTATTAAACAAGAGAGGGGCTGACAGGGACAGTGACAACCGGGCACCTGCAATGTGATGAGTCTGGAAGAGTGGAAGAGTCCTCTTTTTACCCAGCAGCCACTTCTTCTCCTCTCCCACTGAAAGATACTGCCTGTCTGATTTTCAGACATAGCTCATGCACATGTAATCACGGCACACACAGCTAACCTCTGTTCTAGTGAATTCCATCACTGGTTCCTCACCTTATTTTGGCAGCTATTCCCCTCTGGATGAAGTTGTTAATTAGTTTCCTGCCCTCACTCCTCTCCTGTTATTTCACCCCCTGCTCTTAACCAGGTGTCTGCTTTGTTGCTGACTCTTATATGGGTCATTCTACAGAAGTGGTGCAATTTGGGGAATGAAAATAAATACAGTGCCTTCGGTAAGTATTCAGACCACTTGACTTTTTCCACATTTTGTTACGTTACAGCTTTATTCTAAAATGGTTAAATAAATACAAATCCTCAGCAATCTACACACAATACCCCGTAATGACAAAGCGAAAACACGTTTTTAGAAATTCTTACACATTTATTAAAAATAAAAAACAGAAATACCTTATTTACATAAGTACCCAGATCCTTTGCTATGAGACTCGAAATTAAGCTCAGGTGCATCCGGTTTCCATTGATCATCCTTGAGATATTTCTACAACTTGATTGGAGTCCACCTGTGGTAAATTCAATTGATTGGACATGATTTGGAAAGGCACACCTGTCTATATAAGGTCCCACAGTTGACAGTGCATGTTAGAGCAAAAACCAAGCCATGAGGTCGAAGGAATTGTCCGTAGAGCTCCACAACACAGGATTGTGTCGAGGCACAGATCTGGGGAAGGGTACCAAAACATTTATGCAGCATTGAAGGTCCCCAAGAACACAGTGGCCTCCATCATTCTTAAATGGAAGAAGTTTAGAACCATCAAGACTCAAACTCAGCAATCGGGGAAGAAGGGCCTTGGTCAGGGAGGTGACTAAGAACCCGATGGTCACTCTGACAGAGCTTCAGAGTTCCTCTGTGGAGATGGGAGAACCTTCCAGAAGGACAACCATCTCTGCAGTTCTCCACCAATCAGGCCTTTGTGGTAGAGTGGCTAGACGTAAGCCACTCCTCAGTAAAAGGCACATGACAGCCCGCTTGGAGTTTGCCAAAAGGCACCTAAAGACTCTCAGACTATGAGAAACAAGATTCTCTGGTCTGATGAAACCAAGATGGAACTCTTTGGCCTGAATGCCAAGCGTCACATCTGGAGGAAACCTGGCACCATCCCTACGGTGAAGCATGGTGGTGGCAGCATCACACTGTGGGGATGTTTCTCAGCGGCAGGGACTGGGAGACTAGTCAGGATCGATGATGAACGGAGCAAAGTACAGAGAGGTCTGTGATGAAAACCTGCTCCAGAGCGCTCAGGACCTCAGACTGGGGTGAAGGTTCACCTTCCAACAGGACAACGACCCTAAGCACACAGCCAAGACAATGCAGGAGTGGCTTCGGGACAAGTCTCTGAATGTCCTTGAGTGGCCCAGCCAGAGCCCGGACTTGAACCAGATCGAACATCTCTGGAGAGACCTGAAAATAGCTGTGCAGCAATGCTCACCATCCAACCTGACAGAGCTTGAGAGGATCTGCAGAGAAGAATGGGAGAAACTCCCCAGATACAGGTGTGCAAAGCTTGTAGTGTGATACCCAAGAAGACTTGATGCTGTAATCGCTGCCAACGGTGCTTCAACAAAGTACTGAGTAAACGGTCTGAATACTTATGTAAATGTAATATTTCAGTTTATTTTGAATACAGTGGGGGGGGAAAGTATTTAGTCAGCCACCAATTGTGCAAGTTCTCCCACTTAAAAAGATGAGAGAGGCCTGTAATTTTCATCATAGGTACAGAAAATCACATTGTAGGATTTTTAATGAATTTATTTGCAAATTATGGTGGAAAATAAGTATTTGGTCAATAACAAAAGTTTCTCAATACTTTGTTATATACCCTTTGTTGGCAATGACACAGGTCAAACGTTTTCTGTAAGTCTTCACAAGGTTTTCACACACTGTTGCTGGTATTTTGGCCCATTCCTCCATGCAGATCTACTCTAGAGCAGTGATGTTTTGGGGCTGTCGCTGGGCAACACAGACTTTCAACTCCCTCCAAAGATTTTCTATGGGGTTGAGATCTGGAGACTGGCTAGGCCACTCCAGGACCTTGAAATGCTTCTTACGAAGTCACTCCTTCGTTGCCCAGGCGGTGTGTTTGGGATCATTGTCATGCTGAAAGACCCAGCCACGTTTCATCTTCAATGCCCTTGCTGATGGAAGGAGGTTTTCACTCAAAATCTCACAATACATGGCCCCATTCATTCTTTCCTTTACACGGATCAGTCGTCCTGGTCCCTTTGCAGAAAAACAGCCCCAAAGCATGATGTTTCCACCCCCATTCTTCACAGTGGGTATGGTGTTCTTTGGATGCAACTCAGCATTCTAATAAGTGATAGTAATGAGTAGTCACTACCGTAAATTGTTATATTCTGTGTTGTAACAGCATTGGACCCACAATGCATTTATTGTAAAAAAAAAAGAAAAGAAAAAAAGAAACTGAAATTGAAAGCCGTGATTATTTTTCAATAACCGAACCCACCTCAAAAAGCACTAATCACTCATTAGTACTAACATATGGCTGGATATTTTTCATTTGGACATATGTACATTTGCAAAAAATATATATAGTTTAGTTCCAAAACCATACTTTAACTATTTCTTGATATATTAGATGTTCGGTAGTGATACTTCTTAAACATACATAAAGATTTACCAACTTGCTCACTCATTTTCTCCAAAATGTTTGCAGACAGGCTACGCTGGAGAGGGGTGCAATCCCATCACCTGGTGATATTTGTAGGGGTGTGGCTTAAGGCACATTCATTCTAGTCTTCTAACGTGTGTGTTTCAGAAGTGCCTTCAAATGGTGGGACAGCATTTTTTTTAGAAAGATGTTTAAAAATAAACAAAACTACTAATTAGATCAGTTTCTTTCAATGTAATAATAGAACAACTCAAGATGTTCAATTTAAATAGTGCTATATATATTTATCATTAATAGCTTTATTTCAAACAAAGTTTAGGAGTCCGGGTTTGGGACAGCCACCTCTCAATAGAAATGGGTGTATAAACAATTACTTTGTTATTGAATTGAATTAGAACATATCATGACGTAAATAAATGTCCTACGTTTTTGGGGTGGGACTGCAATTTTCACCACTTCTGTAGAATCACCTATATAGCAATGACTGTCAGGCTCCTCTCCTATGCAGACCTAGCAAGAATTAGGAAATAAGAAACAATCGCTAGCTGCTTTGTCACAATGCTTTGTCATAATAAAGAAAACACGAAAGCAGAAGAGATGAACGAACACAAGTAGAACAGAGCCGACTCACTGACGATACAGATGCACCACCTCCCAGGTGAAAAGACACCCAGCTCGAGTACTTAAAGAAGTCCTGCGAGCCTGAAAAACAAATATGTGCAGTCAGTGAAAATGTGCTTCAGTGTGCTAAAAGTAACGGTGAGCGTGTCATGAGAGAGAGAGAGAGCTTCCCCCAATATGTGTGAAATCACTGGGCAGAACACCTGACGTTTACACAGTACCAAAAAAAAAAAAAGTTCCCCGCAGTGATGACTAACAGCACGCAAGACTGCTAATTTTGTTATTAAATAAAGAAGGAAAAGAAAGAACAAAATCAGTGACTTGTTTTTACTCAGTGTTGACTTTGAGTGCCGGTGGGTGGCGACCAGGCAATGACAACCCTGATGGGGAATAAATCACGCCGTGTGTGATGTCATTAGAAGTGGCTGAGGACTCTGCCATTCCAGCTGAGCGATGACAGCGCTGAAGGTGAGGGAGAGGGAATGGTGAACGGAGAAGACATGATTGACAAGCGGAATGCCATCCATAACTGGAACACCACCAACAGGGAGGAGGTTTAAAGAACTGAAACGCACTCTGCTGGCTTCCTCTGTTCATCTTTGAAGTGGAGTGGGGGGGAGGACCCCCACAAGAGAATGCGACACAGTCAGAAAGGACAAATGCTAATGCATTCACAAGTGCATCATGCACAAGCTTTAGTGGGATTGGCTATGTTAGGTCTCAGGCCCATCTTCTGCAATGCTTATCAATCTCCTTGGTTTGGTCTTTCTGCATGAAATGACTGCAAAGTAATGACATTTGTTGCAATGAATAATGTCAAAGTCATTACTTGGCTAGCATGACAGCCTAACTCACTCTCAAGAGTGACAACACAATTAGGAACTAGTGTGTGCTACAGCTAATTCAAACTTTATCGATCTCTTACCCTTGAGACAAAAGCAGACGTAAAAGGGTGAAACTGTGACAAAACAGAGAGCATAAAAAGTGGGAGAAGGTCCCATTGTTCTTGCTCACCTGTTTGATCCCCAGTCGGTAGGCCACGATGCGGTCCACAGACAGGGGGTTCTGCTGGGTCCACTGTAGCTTGAAGCCATAGACCCTGGGCCGGTTCTGCCACAACGCACTGTATGTGTCATAGTAAAACTCTGGGGCAAAGGCCCTCCCTGTAACAAAAAAAAGAAAAGCAGACTGGTTTTAGCATGAGCTGTGTGTTTGTGTGAATGTGTGTGTGTGTGTGTGCATGCATACATCACCATTCTAACTGACGTTATTCCCCTCAGCCACACACAGCGGTGACATAACATTCTTAGTTTCCTTGAAATGCCATTTATCAATACTCTTCTACGCCTACAAATAGCCTCTTGTCAATATACACTGAATGTATCAAACATTAGGAACACTTTCCTAATATTGAGTTGCACCCCCTTTTGCCCTCAGAACAGCCTCAATTCATCGGGGAATGGACTCTACGAGGTGCCAAAAGTGTTCCACAGGGATGCTGGCCCATGTTGACTCCAATGCTTCCCATAGTTGTGTCAAGTTGGCTGGATGTCCTTTGGGTAGTGGACCATTCTTGATACACACAAGAAATGGTTGAGCGTGAAAAACCCAGCTGCATTGCAGTTCTACTATACCCCGTTCAAAGGTACTTAAATAGTTTGTCTTGCCCATTCACCCTGTGAATGGCACACATACACAATCCATATTTCAATTATCTCAAGGCTTAAAAATCCTTCTTTGACCTGTCTCATCCCCTTCATTTACACGGATTGAAGTGGATTTAACAGGGGACATCAATAAGGTATCAGAGCTTTCACCTGGTCAGTCTATGTCATGGAAAGAGCAGTTGTTTCTAATGTTTTGTAAACTCATGGTACATTCTAAGCACTGCCACTGTAGCATTGAAGCGTTACTTTCCCCAATGCAGAGATGAGAGGTTTTCAGTGGTTCAAAGAATGCATAGACACAGAACTATGCAGTAAAGAAGAAGAGGGCTCCTCTATGAGCTGAAAGCTGACAGGAAATTGAAAACAGCTTAGCAGAGAGGGCTGTCTCGTTCTTGTCAAATGAAAACCTAACTTGCTACTAGGGAAGCAAGAAGAGGTGCACAGGAGATTCAGTGTGACTATTATTCCAAAAGGGTAAAGGATTAGTCCAATGTGGATGTTAATGTGACATTGAGGAGCTGTCTATGTATTAGGGCTGTCCCCGAATAAAAACATCTTGGTCGACTGAAAGTGGTCTGTTCTTGTATTTGTCCATATATAGACACACCCTACAGTGAGGGAAAAAAGTATTTGTTCCCCTGCTGATTTTGTACGTTTTCCCACTGACAAAGACATGATCAGTCTATACTTTTAATGGTAGGTTTATTTGAACAGTGAGAGACAGAATAACAACAACAAAATCCAGAAAAACGCATGTCAAAAATGTTATAAATTGATTAGCATTTTAATGAGGGAAATAAGTATTTGACCCCCTCTCAATCAGAAAGATTTCTGGCTCCCAGGTGTCTTTTATACGGTAATGAGCTGAGATTAGGGGCACACTCTTAAAGGGAGTGCTCCTAATCTCAGCTTGTTACCTGTATAAAAGACCTGTCCACAGAAGCAATCAATCAATCAGATTTCAAACTCTCCACCATGGCATTTTAATGAGGGAAATAAGTATTTGACCCCTCTGAAAAACATGACTTAGTACTTGGTCGCAAAACCCTTGTTGGCAATCACAGAGGTCAGACGTTTCTTGTAGTTGGCCACCAGGTTTGCACACATTTCAGGAGGGATTTTGTCCCACTCCTCTTTGCAGATCTTCTCCAAGTCATTAAGGTTTCGAGGCTGACGTTGGGCAACTCGAACCTTCAGCTCCCTCAACAGATTTTCTATGGGATTAAGGTCTGGAGACTGGCTAGGCCACTCCAGGATCTTAATGTGCTTCTTCTTGAGCCACTCCTTTGTTGCCTTGGCCGTGTGTTTTGGGTCATTGTCATGCTGGAATACCCATCCACAACCCATTTTCAATGCCCTGGCTGAGGGAAGGAGGTTCTCACCCAAGATTTGACAGTACATGGCCACGTCCATCGTCCCTTTGATGCGGTGAAGTTGTCCTGTCCCCTTAGCAGAAAAACACTCCCAAAGCATAATGTTTCCACCTCCATGTTTGACGGTGGGGATGGTGTTCTTGGGGTCATAGGCAGCATTCCTCCTCCTCCAAACACGGCGAGTTGAGTTGATGCCAAAGAGCTCGATTTTGGTCTAATCTGACCACAACACTTTCACCCAGTTCTCCTCTGAATCATTCAGATGTTCATTGGCAAACTTCAGACGGGCATGTATATGTACTTTCTTGAGCAGGGGGACCTTGCGGGCGCTGCAGGATTTCAGTCCTTCACAGCGTAGTGTGTTACCAATTGTTTTCTTGGTGACTATGGTCCCAGCTGCCTTGAGATCATTGACAAGATCCTCCCGTGTAGTTCTGGGCTGATTCCTCACCGTTCTCATGATCATTGCAACTCCACGAGGTGAGATCTTGCATGGAGCCCCAGGCCGAGGGAGATTTACAGTTATTTTGTGTTTCTTCCATTTGCGAATAATCGCACCAACTGTTGTCACCTTCTCACCAAGCTGCTTGGCGATGGTCTTGTAGCCCATTCCAGCCTTGTGTAGGTCTACAATCTTGTCCCTGACATCCTTGGAGAGCTCTTTGGTCTTGGCCATGGTGGAGAGTTTGAAATCTGATTGATTGATTGCTTCTGTGGACAGGTGTCTTTTATACAGGTAACAAGATGAGATTAGGAGCACTCCCTTTAAGAGTGTGCTCCTAATCTCAGCTCGTTACCGTATAAAAGACACCTGGGAGCCAGAAATCTTTATGATTGAGAGGGGGTCAAATACTTATTTCCCTCATTAAAATGGAAATCAATTTATAACATTTTTGACGTGCGTTTTTCTGGATTTTTTTGTTGTTGTTCTGTCTCTCACTGTTCAAATAAACCTAACATTAAAATTATAGACTGATCATTTCTTTGTCAGTGGGCAAACGTACAAAATCAGCAGGGGATCAAATACTTTTTTTCCCTCACTGTATGTGTTTTAATAAACTATATATGCATTGAACTTGTCTGACGCTTTAAGTGCACCGTTTGATGAAATAAGACACAAATGACTCAAGAGGGAGCCCGAGATCAAGATAACCAGAAGAATCAAACCTATACCTGACCCGACCTTCCTCCCACTGGCTTTCGCAGATTCTGCCATTACTCTCCTGAAGTTGCCGGTAATAGGCTACACGAGTAGTCGGCAACCTTTCTCATGTGGAATGCCAATTTATCTTACCATTTCTCCCGATCTGCGTGACAGTTATGGTTTTCATATGCACATTTGTGTAACAGTTTCATTTATTTTATAATAACATCTTCGAAACCCAAAGTCATTGTCATGTGGTTAATAAAAATTATATCCAAATCTTAATAAAAAATATACAAACCTAAAAAGTAACTTTATTGCCATCGCCAACTGTAAAAATAGCCTGTAAAGCCAACAAATAAAAACATTGCAGCCTGCAGGTAGAAAATATCCGGATAAAAATAAATATCCTATAAATCACATCGGCTACACATGGCTTGTCTGCAACCAAATTGAAACATTGTATCAACTATTAACTTGGGTCCAGCCCGAACCTCGTGCTAGCAAACTTGCAACATTGTATAAAATATTCTGGGCCCTCAGAGTTTCCCTCGCAAGTGAGCTCGGGACAGACACAGCTGTAAGGTATTTGTGCAAGGGATAAGAAGTAATCAGGTAGGCCTATTTTATGACTTTCCACTGGATCAGAGCATGACATTTTTCCCTTTCACGCTGAGTGGTTATCGAAAGGGCAAGAGCTGGAAAGATTTTTCAAATACATTTGTTACAGGCTTTGGTTTTTCCATTTATGTTTTGAGGTTGGACTTTAGCACGTATAGCTCATTAGCAAGTAGGGCGCACTGATTGGTGTCACCTCGTTAGTCAGTATGTGTTACACCTGTGCTGGTTGCCATCTCGTTAGTGGGAAGGTGTTTCACCTGTGCTGGCCCAGGTGCTATTTAAGAGTGGCTGGCCCAGTGCGCCAGTTGTCTTGAGAGATGAGGAGTGTTAACGCTCGCTATTTTGATTTCTAGACAAACAATCCTTTATCTGAGCTTCCCTGTTTTCGTTTTGCTCCACTTTTTGGTTTGCTTCCTGTCCTTAAGTTTGGTGTGTGTTTTTTTTTTGTTTGCCTCTTCTTGGGCAAATTTTGTGGGCACTCATGGTGGGTGTCTTTTAGGTTCCAGTTGTTGCTAGTCAACTTTCAGTGGACACCCCCATGAGTGTCTTTCAGAACTCCTCCTAAAATCCCACCTGTTTCGTTTTGGTTGTTGGTCAGTGACCCTGTTAGTTCCCCCTTCTGTTTGAGCAACATTTTTGGTTTTATTGCTGGGAAACCTAACACATTGGGGAACTATTGTCATTCACAATGGATGAAAAACAGACTTTGTTTGTTTGCTGTTTGAGGTGAAAACATTACTTTGAGAAGCTCCACAGCTCATTAGTAGTGGTGCGTTAAGCCAATCAGAAATAGTAGCAGATACATTTGCGCGGAGGCCAGGCAGCATATAGGCCTACTTCTATGCGTAATCAGGTTACTCAATATTGACAGGAGCACTCCAAACAAAAGACAACGACTAAATGAATGTAATTAAATAAACCAAAACTTGTTTCTCACAAGTGTAGCATAGGTTGAGCGCTCTGCAGGCCCGGCGTTATGGGCCTGGCCCGCCCTACCTCCTTGTCCTTTCAAATAAAATATTGAAATATTGATAATTTATTTGACGGAGACGTGCGTCGACAGAAAGACTCAGTTAAAGCATCAATCTCAGTTAAAGCATCCGAGCGAGTGAAACAGCACCCCTCTGTCTCTCTGGTCTTGGCCATTGTGGAGAGGTTGGAGTCTGTTTGATTGAGTGTGTGGACAGGTGTCTTTTATACAGGTAACGAGTTCAAACAGGTGCAGTTAATACAGGTAATGAGTGGAGAACAGGAGGGCTTCTTAAAGAAAAACTAACAGGTCTGTGAGAGCCGGAATTTTTACTGGTTGGTAGGTGATCAAATACTTATGTCATGCAATAAAATGCAAAGTAATTACTTAAAAATCATACAATGTGATTTTCTGGATTTTTGTTTTAGATTCCGTCTCTCACAGTTGAAGTGTACCTATGATAAAAATTACAGACCTCTACATGCTTTGTAAGTAGGAAAACCTGCAAAATCGGCAGTGTATCAAATACTTGTTCTCCCCACTGTATGTAATGGGGAATTGATAGCCGGTAACAATCAAACGCAAAAAATTCACACAATGAAGTTATGAAACAAAGAATGTGCACACATTGGCAGGAGAGAGTGCATTCTGGAGATACGTTCATTGTGCATCTTAGCCACACTCCACTTCTTGTACTGTACCATCCCCGCAGCCTCCGCAATGGATTAGTCTCGGCCTCCACAATGGATTAGTTCACAGAGATGGCCGCAAATAAGACAGTTGTCTCGTGTGCCATAAAATATATATATATATATATATATATATATATATATATATATATATATATATATATATCTGCAACTGCTCGACTAAAACAATTAATTATCAGTCGACCAACAGCATATGGACCAAACAATCGACCAGTCAACTAATTGGGGTCAGCCCTAGTTCCTATCACATACAGAGCATTCGGAAAGTATTCAGACCCCTTGACTTTTTCCACATTTTGTTACATTACAGCCTTATTCTAAAATAGATAAAATAATTTTTTCACTCATCAGTCTACCAACAATACCCCATAATAACAAAGCAAAAACAGGTTTTTTAGATTTTTTCCCAAATGTATTACAAATAAAAACCAGAAATACCTTATTTACATAAGTATTCAGACACTTTGCTATGAGACTCGAAATTGAGCTCAGGTGCATCCAGTTTTTATTGATCATCCTTGAGATGTTTCTACAACTTGATTGGAGTCCACCTGTGGTAAATTCAATTGACTGGACATGATTTGGAAAGGCACACACCTGTCTATATAAGGTCCCACAGTTGACAGTGCATGTCAGAGCAAAAACCAAGCCATGAGGTCAAAGTAACTGTCCATAGAGCTCCGAGACAGGATTGTGTCGAGGCACAGATCTGGGGAATTCTTCCTAGAGCTGTCCGCCCGGCCAAACTGAGCAATCGGGGGAGAAGAGCCTTGGTCAGGGAGGTGACCAAGAACCTGATGGTCACTATGACAGAGCTCCAGAGTTCCTCTGTGGAGATGGGAGAACCTTTCAGAAGGACAACCATCTCTGCAGCATTCCACCAATCAGGCCTTTATGGTAGAGTGGCCAGACGGAAGCCACTCCTCAGTAAAAAGGCATTTGACAGCCTGCTTGGAGTTTGCCAAAAGGCACCTAAAGACTCTCAGACCATGAGAAACAAGATTATCTGGTCTGATGAAACCAATATTGAACTCTTTGGCCTAAATGCCAAGCAACACGTTTGGAGGAAACCTGGCACCATCCCTACGGTGACGCATGGTGGTGGCAGCATCATGCTGTGGGGATGTTTTTCAGTGGCAGGGACTGGGAGACTAGTCAGGATCGAGGGAAAGATGAACAGAGGAAAGTACAGAGAGATCTTTGATGAAAACCTGCTTCAGAGCACTCAGAACCTCAGACTGGGGCGAAGGTTCACCTTCCAACAGGACAACGACCCTAAGCACACAGCCAAGGCAATGCAGGAGTGGCTTTGGGACAAGTCTCTAAATGTCGTTGAGTGGCCCAGCCAGAGCCCAGACTTGAACCCGATCGAACATCTCTGGAGAGACCTTGAGAGGATCTGCAGAGAAGAATGGGAGAAACTCCCCAAACACATGTGTGCCAAGCTTGTAGCGTCATACGTACTGAGTAAAGGGTCTGAATATTTACATCATTTGATATTTCTGTTTTTGCTTTGTCATTATGGGGTATGGTGTGTAGATAGATGAGGGAAAAAAACAACAACGTAACAAAATGGGGATAAAGTACTGTATATTTGATGTTACAGTGAATAACGATTCAACACAACATACTGCATCTGTCTCATATTCTAGGATTTTTAACATGAAAGGTATGTGTGTGTGTAACAGAGGTTGTTTTTGAGCACGCTCGAGTGATGTTTACCCTTGTCTGAAACCTGGAGACTTGCGTTGGCTCCCAAGCGAATGCCTTGGCTTTAGCTAGCGGGCTAACACTATCTAATTGTATGGAATCTATTCTAATATTGAATTGTTTTCATGGAGAAATGAAAAAATGATATGAAAATATAAATATTTGATTGTGTTTGACACCATCTTGGTAAACTATTAACTCTAAAGTGAGATTAATAGAGTTCCCGCTTGTTATTATGATTGAAAGAAAACAAAGTTATCCAAGCTCATCCATTTCCCATCAATCATCTACAATAAAAACATGGACATGTTGTTGTTTGTAGACAAAATATATAGCCTATAAGTAAGAATGAAGTACACACTGTTGTCACGTCTCCTCCCGTTGCTCCCCTCCGGCGCTCTGATTCGCCGGTCTACTGAGGATGTCTACTCGAAACCTCCCTCTCCGCCTGCCCTGCAAGAAACTGAGCCCCCGGTTTGTGGAGCCTTTTAAGTCCTCCGGCGGATAAATGAGGTATCGTACCGGCTGCTCCTTCCCCCTCACTACCGTGTCTCACCCACGTTTCATGTGTCTCTCTCCTCAGGCCAGTGGTTCCTGGTCCTCTGGTGGATGGGGGGCGGTACTATCACGTCTCCTCCCGTTGCTCCCCTCCGGCACTCTGATTCGCCGGTCTACTGAGCCACCGGTCTGAGCGCACCACCTCGGCTGCGCCCCGCGGCACAGGCCGCGGGGATGGTCCAGTACAAGAACAAGGGGAGTGTGGCTAAAATGCACAATGCACGTCTCTCTCCTGAATGCACTCTCTCCCACGAATTTGTGCACATTCATTGTTTCATAACTTAATTGTGTGAATTGTTTGCGTTTGACTGTTAGTGTCTATCAATTCCACCATTACATACAGTGTCGTCGTAAAGTATTCAGACCCCTTGACTTTTTCCACATTTTGTTACGTTACAGCCTTATTCTAAAATGGATTAAATAAATACAAATCCTCAGCAATCTACACACAATACCCCATAATGACAAAGCAAAACAGGTTTTTATAAATGTTTGAAAATGTATAAAAAAATTAAAATAGAAATACCTTATTTACATAAGTATTCAGACCCCTTGCTATGAGACTCGAAATTGAGCTCAGGTCCATCCTGTTTCCATTGATCATCCTTGAGATGTTTCTACAACTTGATTGGTAAATTCAATTGATTGGACATGATTTGGAAAGGCACACGCCAGTCTATATAAGGTCCCACAGTTGACAGTGCATGTCAGAGCAAAAACCAAGCCATGAGGTCGAAGGAATTGTCCGTAGAGCTCCGAGACAGGATTGTGTCGAGGCACAGATCTGGGGAAGGGTACCAAAAAACATGTGCCTTTTAGAAAATCTTCTAAAAGGCACATGACAGCCCGCTTGGAGTTTGCCAAAAGGCACCTAAAGACTCTCAGACCATGAGAAACAAGATTTCTCTGGTCTGATGAAACCAAGATTGAACTCTTAGCCTGGCCTGAATGCCAAGTGTCATGTCTGGAGGAAACCTGGCACCATCCCAACGGTGAAGCATGGTGGTGACAGCATCATGCTGTGGGGATGTTTTCAGCGGCAGGGACTGGGAGACTAGTAAGGATCGAGGCAAAGATGAACGGAGCAAAGTACGGAGAGATCCTTGATGAAAACCTGCTCCAGAGCGCTCAGGACCTCAGACTGGGGTGAAGGTTCACCTTCCAACAGGACAACGACCCTAAGCACACAGCCAAGACAACCCAAGAGTGACTTCGGGACAAGTCTCTGAATGTCCTTGAGTGGCCCAGCCAGAGCCCTGACTTGAACCCGATCGAACATCTCTGGAGAGACCTGAAAATAGCTGTGCAGCAACGCTCCCCATCCAACCTGACAGAGCTTGAGAAGATCTGCAGAGAAGAATGGGAGAAACTTCCCAAATACAGGTGTGCCAAGCTTGTAGCGCCATACCCAAGAAGAGTCGAGGCTGTAATTGCTGTCAAAGGTGCTTCAACAAAGTACTGAGTAAAGGGTCAGAATACTTATGGAAATTAGATATCTGTTTTTTATTTGTAATAAATTAGCAACAATTTCTACAAACTATTTTTGCTTTGTTATTATGGGGTATTGTGTGTAGATTGATGAGGGAAAAAAACAATTTAATCAATTTTAGAATAAGGCTGTAACAATTTTTTGGGGGAAAAAGTAAAGGGGTCTGAATACTTTCCGAAGGCACTGTTTATTACCAGTAGTACATTTTCCGTTCATTCCTATAATTTATAATCTACAAATGTTTGTTTGGTTCCAGTAATTTCTGTTAATGCATTCAATATATTATTATTACAGTCTTTTATTGTTCTCATTGTCGGAGTGGACACGTTGTTTGCGGAGCGCACTTGTGAGAAACAAGTTTTGGTTTATTTCATTCCATTTACGAATTTTGTCAATTTAGTCATTGTCTTTTGTTTGGAGCACTCCTGTCAATGTTGAATAAGGACGCACACCTGATTACGCATTGAAGTAGGCCTATAGGCTACCTGGCCTGCGCGCAAATGTAGGCATATAAATATGCCCATTTGAGGATCTGATAGTATTTCTGATTGGCTTAACGCACCACCACTAATGAGCTGTGGAGCTTTTCAAGGTAATTTTGTAAAGCAAACAAAGTCTGTTTTTACATCCATTGAGAATAAAAATAGTTCCTCAATGTATTTGGAAAATCTTTCCAGCTCTCTCCTTTTCGATAACCACTCAGCGTGAAAGGGAAAAATGTCATGCTCTGATCCGTTGGAAATGTCATAAAATAGGCCTACCTGATTACTTCTTATCCCTTTCCCAAATAGCCTACACCTCTATATTTTTACCCATCGAAAACAGACATCTGAGATAAACCAAGGCCATCAATATTTCACAACCAACTCCAGAAATGTGGACCTGTCATCTTGTCAAGTATTCATTACCAGCCACTGACGCAGCAATGTTACTGCTACGGATCAGAAGAAGGCAGCCAGAACATGTGCACATTGTAACGTGACAAGACACATAGAAGAAGACCACAACCAATCACATCAACCATATTGAGATGAGCGAGATCCAAGACTTCGCTCTCACACAGTATCTGCGCATGTCCATGGGTCCGCTTTACGCTGTTACAGCGTTGTAGCCACGGGACCAAAACAGCGGAGAAGTTGAGCTTCGCACTTCAACGCTCTTAGTTGTTGCGGAAATAAACCCACTATGCTGTTTACTTTCTGCATCTAAATCGTATCACTGAGTTTACCTTCAAGGTTTGTTAATGCCTTGCTTTCATGTGAATTAACGCCTCCAAAAAGCACTGAAATATCAAGCATTAATCCGTAATAAAAGCAGAAGCAGTGTTGTTTGGATGCTAATGCTCTTTTCAGACAGAATATATCAAAGATTCAAACAACTGCCAGGATCAAGAGAGGGAGTCTTAACCACAAACTTTTATTAGGAAGACAGACAGGTTTTCTTGCTCATCGTTAATGTTCGACAGTCAAATTGTTTCAGGAATGCCGTACAGGAACACGAGGTGACCTTCTCATATAACAAGTGAACCTGAGTTTTCGTGTTCCCTAAATTGCTGACATTTTCTTTGGGGTGGAGGGCAGGATGGAGAGTGCAGTAATCCTCTCTCGTGGCTGCTGTGCAGGGCAGAAAATTGCCAATGCAAATCCAAGTTGGGGCTAATATAACTTGGGAAAGACTTTAGCAGTGATTCAGTTGCAGTCTGCAGACTCTGAACACTTATCAACAGTAAAACATTCTAGCCATTTTCTCCCATCCATCAGAAAATGGCTGGTAGCAAGATAGGGGTTGAGCCTCTGCTGTTGAAGAAGCTTGAAAGCAAAACGACAAAATCCCAACACCATATCACATTGACAATTAAGACATTTTCTCCCTGCTGATTCTGCTGCATGTCCACATAAGAAGTTGTCTCGTGGGAACAAAGTTATTAAAATGTGAATATAATATGTAGTCTCATTGAAAGATAACATGATTCAGCAAAAAACAACAAACCAGGGCTTTCTGAGGCTTCTTCCTTGAAGAGGTACTTTCCCCAACCAACCACTTAAAATAAGAGTGCCATTTCTATGCTCAGTATTGTTGATACAGTGCCATTTAAAAACACACACTATTCCTCAGAGGAATCCTCTCAGTATGCATTATTTCTCCCCATCCAACTTTTTATTTATACTGTAGATCTGACTGATACACATCCAAAAGCAGTGCATTACAAACATTAATGTACACTACAGTGTGCAAAAGTTGTTTATCCTTCGAGGTATGAAATTTGACATAATATATAACAATAATACATACCGTTTAGCAGACACCTTTATCCAAAGCGACTTACAGTCGTGTGCATAATACAGTTGAAGTCGGAAGTTTACATACACCTTAGCAAAATACATTTAAACTCAGTTTTTCACAATTCCTGACATTTAATCCTAGTCTAAATTCCCTGTCTTAGGTCAGTTAGGATCACCACTTTATTTTAAGAATGTGAAATGTCAGAATAATAGTAGAGAGAATGATTTATTTCAGCTTTTATTTCTTTCATCAAATTCCCAGTGGGTCAGAAGTTTACATACACTCAATTAGTATTTGGTAGCATTGCCTTTAAATTGATTAACTTGGGTCAAACATTTCGGGTAGCCTTCCACAAGCTTCCCACAATAAGTTGGGTGAATTGTGGCCCATTCCTCCTGACAGAGCTGGTGTAACTGAGTCAGGTTTGTAGGCCTCCTTGCTCGCACACACCATTTCAGTTCTGCCGTCACATTTTCTATAGGATTGAGGTCAGGGCTTTGTGATGGCCACTCCAATACCTTGACTTTGTTGTCCTTAAGCCATTTTGCCACAACTTTGGAAGTATGCTTGGGGTCATTGTCCATTTGGAAGACCCATTTGCGACCAAGCTTTAACTTCCTGACTGATGTCTTGAGATGTTGCTTAAATATATCCAGATAATTTTCCTACCTCATGATTCCATCTATTTTGTGAAGTGCACCAGTCCCTCCTGCAGCAAAGCACCCCCACAGCATGATGCTGCCACCCCTGTGCTTCACGGTTGGGATGGTGTTCTTCGGCTTGCAAGGAACCCCCCTTTTCCTCCAAACATAACGATGGTCATTATGGCCAAACAGTTCTATTTTTGTTTCATCAGACCAGAGGACATTTCTCCAAAAAGTACGATCTTTGTTCCCATGTGCAGTTGCAAACTGTAGTCTGGCTTTTTTATGGCGGTTTTGGAGCAGTGGCTTCTTCCTTGCTGAGCGGCCTTTCAGGTTATGTCGATATAGGACTTGTTTTACTGTGGATATAGATACTTTTGTACCTGTTTCCTCCAGCATCTTCACAAGGCCCTTTGCTGTTATTATGGGATTGATTTCATCTCTAGGAGACAGAAAGTGTCTCCTTCCTGAGCGGTATGACGGCTGCAGGGTCCCATGGTGTTTACACTTGCATACTATTGTTTGTACAGATGAACGTGGTACCTTCAGGCGTTTGTAAATTGCTCCCAAGGATGAACCAGAGTTGTGGAGGTCTACAATTTTGTTTCTGAGGTCTTGGCTGATTTATTTTGATTTTCCCATGATGTAAAGCAAAGAGGCACTGAGTTTGAAGGTAGGCCTTGAAATACATTTACAGGTACACCTCCAATTGACTATAGGATTGAGGTCAGGGCTTTGTGATGGCCACTACAATACCTTGACTTTGTTGTCCTTAAGTCATTTTGCCACAACTTTGGAAGTATGCTTGGGGTCATTGTCCATTTGGAAGACCCATTTGCGACCAAGCTTTAACTTCCTGACTGATGTCTTGAGATGTTGCTTCAATATATCCACATAATTTTCCTTCCTCATGATGCCATCTATTTTGTGAAGTGCACCACATCATGATGCTTGAAATACATCCACAGGTACACCTCCAATTGACTCAAATGATGTCAATTAGCCTATCAGAAGCTTCTAAAGCCATGACATCATTTTCTGGAGTTTTCCAAGCTGTTTAAAGGCACCGTCAACTTAGTGTATGTAAACTTCTGACCCACTGGAATTGTGATACAGTGAATTATAAGTGAAATAATCTGTCTGTAAACAATTGTTGGAAAAATGACTTGTGTCATGCACAAAGTAGATGTCCTAACCGACTTGCCAAAACTATAGTTTGTTAACAAGAAATGTGTGGAGTGGTTGAAAAACAAGTTTTAATGACTCCAACCGAAGTGTATGTAAACTTCCGACTTCAACTGTATATATTTTTTTCTTGTATTTTTCCCAGCAGGAATCGAACCCACGATCATTGGTGTTGCTAGCACCATGCTCTACCAACTGAGCCACACAGGACCAAATGTTCAGACACGTTTAGAGACAATGCAGGAGAGGTAGGACTAGAGATGGGTCAGTCTTGAGTTCTATTACAAAGGTGCAGTATTTGTCTCTGTTCCAATATCAACAATATCAACACTAGCACACCACTTAGTATGAAGCAATCTAGTGGATATATAGGAAGTGCACTGCAAGTGGGCAGTATTGGAACGTGGCCTTTAAAGACGTCTGTAGTACATACCTGTGACTAAGAACCTGCAGGCACCCGCCCCTGCCTCGTTGGTCACTTCACAGGTGTACTCCCCGTAGCCCTCCCTATTGAGTGCCCTGACGTGGTAGTCCGTCTCGTCGCGCTGGTCGAACTGGCCTATGGTCAGCAGCCTGGTGCCCAGTTTCCACTCGTACTTCAGCACTTTGGACGGGTGCGCCCGCAGCACCTGGCAGTTGAGAGTGAAGGCGCGACCCAGACCCTGGCGGATCTCTGTGAACACCGGCTCCACCACCGGCGGATCTATGGAGAGAAAGACAGAAGGCCCTATTAGTCAGGCAGGCAGGGAGGCAAAGGCTGAGTCCCAAATAAATCCCTAGCCTATATCACATCAGTCAGGCACAGAGCAGCAATGGCCCTGGCCTAAAATAGCGCCTAGCCTCTGTGCACTTGTGGAGATCTGAGAAGATTTGGTAGGTGCAGTGGTGGAAAAAGTACCCAATTGTCATAACTTAATAGATACCTTAATAGAAAATGACTCAAGTAAAAGTCTAAAAGTACTTGGTTTAAAATATACTTAAGTATCAAAAGTAAATGTAATTGCTAAAATATACTTAAGTATCAAAAGCAAAAGTATAAATCATTTCAAATTCCTTATATTAAGCAAACCAGACGGCACAATTTTCAAGTTTGTTTTTTTTTATTTACGGATAGCCAGGGGCACACTCCAACACTCAGACATCATTTTCATTCACACGTGTGTTTAGTGAGTCCACCAGATCAGAGGCAGTAGAGATGACCAGGGATGGTTTCTTGATAAGTGTGTGAATTGGACAATTTTCCTGTCCTGCTAAGTATTCAAAATGTAACAAGTACATTTGGTTGTCAGGGAAAATGTATGGAGTAAAAAGTACATTATTTTCTTTAGGAATGTAGTGAAGTAAAAGTAAAAGTAATCAAAAATATAAATAGTAAAGTACAGACACCCCAAAAAATGACTTAAGTAGTGATGGGTTCTGACTTCTAAACTTGAAATATCCTTATTCATGTTACTGAGGGAGAGAGGGGAATGCAGAATGTTTACATTCTGTCAGAACATGTTATTGTTAGACATCAGGTATCCTATGGAGAGGAGAAATGCCACAGTCTGGTTCCAGTCAACAGGACAGCCGTGAGTTGGGGAGGAGGGAGGAATTGGTCAGGTCAGATGAAGTGAGAAAGAACAGGCATCACTAAAGTCCTGTCTAGCAACAGAGACGTATTGGCTGTCCAGATGGGTAAGGAGGAGACTCAGCATAGGAGGGAAGGTTTACCAGTACTTGTGTAAATATGTCTTGGTCTTATGCTGCTGTGTGACCCAGTGGGTGAATAAACTTGGTTTTAGCTTTACTAGTCGTCCGTGAGTTTTTACTCTGTTTATTTAGAATCTAACAGTAGTACTTTAAAGCATTTTTACTTAAGTACTTCACACCACTGGGTAGGTGCAAGCAATATGGTAATTACTTCCCCATATTGTTTACACCTATCAACCTCTCAGATCTACAGGAGTGCCTAGGTAGTAGGAAGGGCTAGGGGTTGATTTGGAATTCAGCAAAACTGTCCTTCTCACACAGGCAGTATCTGAGCCCGTCTCCGTATGTCAACCCAAGCATAATCCATTCATCTGCACCCAGAATTTCTCCATCTGCAGGACTTTAAAGTCCCATCAGCCCTTCTTTATTTATCCAGCCTTTAGATTATCTTGTGCTGTAATTACCACTTATGCACCAGCAATGAGATGCCACTAGCCGTGGCTTTATCAATTAGCGAGTCCGACTTCAGTGGAAAGTGATCTAAACTGCAATGTTCCTGTCACTCTTTGGTACACGTCTAGCAGACACAGCTACACCGTGGAAGTCTGAGTATGTGGGCAAAACGGGCTACTTAGCACTAACATGAGAACTAAGAAGTCGCACGTCTAGGATACTATAGCTTCTAGTGAAAAGGAATTGTTGTTGTATCTATGTGAGGCACTTTAGTAGGAGATATTTTAAGGGCCTCTGATATCTTTTTCCCATTTCGTGTCTAATTTTGAGAACTCTCAGAGGAACTGTCCTCTCTTAACTCGACTGACTGAAAGAGCTTGCTGCCTGAATACACAGAATGGCTGAGAGTGTCCGTAGGGACCGCCTTCTGCTCGGAGACAAACGAGCGTGATTCACAGAATTTCTGAGTGGCACCTTACTAGATAATACTCCAGAAACACTTAAAGGAACAGTTCTGCTAAATAGTTAGTTAAATAGTTACCAAATAGCTAACCGGACTATCTGCATTGACCGTTTTTGCACTAACTTTTTTTACTCATCACATGCGCTGCTGCTACTGTTTATTATCTGTCACTTTATTCCTAGTTACATGGAGATATCTACCTCAATTACCTCATACCCCTGCACATCGACTTGTACCCCATTTAAATAGCCAAGTTATCGTTACTCATTGTATATCTATTATTACTTTTATTATTACGTGTTTTATTTTTCTATTATTTTCTTTCTCTCTGTATTGTTGGGAAGGGCCCTTCAGTAAGGATTTCACTGTTAGTCTACAGCTGTTGTTTACGAAGCATGTGACGAATAACATATGATTTGATTTGATTCTCCAGAAATGCAAATATACTTTATCTTATTGATACCTAGAAAGTAGTCTATAGAGGCCGAAGGTCGGTGTCCCAAGTGGTTTGTTTACTTAGCTACACCCTAGCAATAGCATAGTGGAGTGCAAAACAATGAAAGTGGTAGGAACCCTGTTAGCATGCTACAGCCCAGCAAGCACCTAACGGACCGCTATCTGTAACGAGGCTGGAGGGGAGCACTCCTCAGGCCACCATCGGAACAGCTAATATTACTATGCTTAAATTAACTAACTTCAAACATTTTTGTCACATACAATATGTTTGGAATTTTGGAGCAGCAATGCCTTTTGATTGTAAAGTAGAGAAATACTCTCAATTCAAATATCCTCAAAAATGCAGAATACAACAGGCAAGGAAGTGAACTATGGAAAAACTAAAAACTCGTTTTCCTCCTAAAAGCCATCCGTATTACTCATTAATGGTGTAAGGTTTGTACCTGTTATTTAACACAGGGATTAAAACATAAGAGGTAGAACAAAAAGTCTAAACAAAAGTAAATAAGAGAAAAGAGAACCTTAAAGGCACAATATGTAATTTCAACAGCCTGATTCTGGCACTGTTTGGTAAGCTGAGGGACGGGGCTGTGTTATGGATGCAACCGAGCTATAGATGACAGTATGGAGTGATTTTAGTGCCACCAAAAATTTAATCTGAATTTACTGGTGGCACTAAAATCACTCCATATGACAGTCCATGAAACATTCATAGAACATGTTCCATTGTTCGACTGAACATTATTATGCTAATGCTATGTTGTTACCAGTATCTTGAAATGGGGGAAATGGCAGCAAAAAAGCTGCAGTGTGAATAGTTCCATCCGTGCCCCATTTCATGGTCGGTTCAACTGGGGATTTCTCAGTCTACTCGCATTGCATGACTGGGTGATGATAGCACTTTCAGAATTTCAGTGTTGTCGTTTAGTTTTTATCCCTCTCCAAACGTATTCTCTCTTTTTCGTAAATGAATACTGGTGGGGATAAATTTGCGCTTCGCTAATTAGGCTGGGAGCCAGCTTTCAATGCCATACTTAACGAACAGCCCAGGATTAAACACGTGTTTCTACGACAGAGCCTTGGTCATAGAAGCCTTTTAGAGAGTAATGTTAATCCTCCATATAGATCACCCTCCAGCTAGTTCCCCAGTGCTGATCACAATGCCCACATTTATCAACCCATAGTCAGGGGGCTTGACTAGGAATTTGCCATTCATCCTATAGTAATTGTTCTTTACATTTGATATGCTGCTTTCTCTCCCCTTCTTCTTGCCTTCCAAATGATGCCCATAGCTCATTTCATGTGTTTATTAAAGAGGCTATGATTTGATGGTAGAGCAGCTTACATCAATATACTTCAGAACACATTTAATTTCTTATAACCAGGGTAAAGCAAGAAAAAAATAGCAGCCATAGATGAAATGCTTAAACTAACAATAATTGGGGCTTTTCAGAGGAAGATGGATCTTCGCTGGTTTCTTTTTGTACGTTTAATCCTTTTGCACTTATGTCGAGGGGAGAAATATGCAGAAAGGGCCGTGAAATGTCAGAGTACGACTGCAATTATCCCTTCATTATGCTTTAAATAGCGACATTAATAATCATCAGTGTCTTATCAGAATTTTGAGAAAATTCATTATGGATTTGGGGGAAACTACTGTAGCACAGTGCCTGCCTATGAGAAAGAAATCAATCTCTACAGCCTATGATTTTATTAAGGATATACCTGTCATTATATAATTCTCACAATATGACTGACAACTTTATCTTAACATGCACTCCAAACCAACTTTTTTACCTACAAATAATGTGATACTATATCAATGCTTTACAAAGTCCTGTGCAATTGGAAGACATTTCTTTGTCATGACCGGGCTTTGGCTCAGCGAGCTAACTCAGTCATTGTGAGCAGGAAACTCGGGTTTGAACCCAGTCTGTCACAATTGCAATCTGCAAATCACACTAATCCTAGTGATAACAACTATGTTTCTGTCCTGTCTGTGACACGTCTGTGACACAGCTGTGACAATGGTACCAGACACTGAATGACTGTACTGTTACAAAGAACAAAGCTCCAGTGCAAATTACACGCTGCCACGCTTCCAAAAGCCTTGCCATCTCCCTTTTCCCTGTTACCGCACCTGCCCGCGCCAACTCAAAGAGCGTGAAACAGTGACAAGTATGGGCATTGACCTTTCCAGTCTGCGGAGAGTTCCCCCTTCGGCCAGCATGTCTGATTAGGTTGAGATCCTTTGACAAAGCCAACCAGGCCCTCCGTGATCCCGGCTCGCTCGGGAGCCCACCTGTTGATCCAGCTGAATCACTGTGCCTCGTAATTGTATATTGGGCGCTTTGCCGGAACACGCCTGGCCAATAAACTCAATTAACCCTTGGAATGATAAGGTCTGTAGACTGCAGGGAACTGAATTACTGGCTGGCTGCTGCAGCACCCACACTGTTAAGGTGAGACAGGAGTTAATTGGGTTCAAGTATATTACCTGAGAGCATTCAATTACCTGGGTGTGGGGCTGTGGTCTCTACATTGGGTGCTGCTCCCCATTCCTAGTTGTAGTATGCTGTCATAGGAATCAGTCTTACGGCTATTTATCATTATATATACTTTTTCAATGTTTCTGCCTTTTTGGCTTTTTCAAGGTTTCTGCCTTTCCGAGGTTTTAATGTTTCTGGTGAACTAAAGCCTGAACTATTTCAGAGCAGATGGACATACACTGTACAGTAGCATTGAATATAATTGAGCTGTGAAGTCTCCAGACCAAAGCTGCACAGTACAGCAATAGTTTCACTGAGGAAGGCTTTTGAAGTGGGCTGCAGGTCCTCTGGGGCTTTCTGAGAAGTTCTAGTGGAGTCAACCAAGGTCCTGTTCCAAGTTTCCGAAGTTAACCAAAGCCTTTGTCTTATGACGTCGTCAACAACAGCCATCACAATGGCTTCTATGCATATTAAAATGCAATTAAAAATAAAGTGTCTATCTTACATGTGCTGGCCCTGACACATAGAACAGAGTGGGGCTAAATACAAGGGGCAGCAACTAACAGATGGCCTCCAGGCCTTAATGGCGTCACTTTGTGTAAAGGGTGATGCCGGCCGGGCGGGAGAGAGAGAGAGAGAGGCGAGAGAGTGAAAGAGAGAAAGAGAGAGGAACAATTATATTTCATTACCAATAAAACAGAGTAATGCCGATCTGGAGGCTTAAAGCCTGGGGAAATCTAGAGCAATCTCTCCATTTCCCTGGTGGGCAGCATTCTCCTCTCTCTTTCACTTTACCTTGTCCCCCACCCCCCTCTCTCATCCTCCTCTCTTCCTCCCTCTGTTTCTCAATTTCACTCTCTCTCCCTCTTTCTTCCTCTTGTCCCTCTCTCCCTCTCTCTTCCTCTCCCTCTCTCTCATCCCTCCTCTCCATCTGCCGCCTCCGCAAACACTGCTGCAAGAGCCTGCTCAGCTGTCACAGATATAAGTACACATTATCCAGTGGCATACATTGGTACCCAGACCTACCACAAGTAATGAGTCCTGTGCTAGGGATTATCCTCCTAGCTACCCTTCTCTCTTCCCTGCCCTAGTTCCCTTCCCTGCCATCACAATCTCTGCAGGAAGAGGAGGAGGAGTAGGTGGATGAGTAGGAGGCATTTGTGAAATGGAGGAAGCATGACATGCACATATAGTTGAAGTCGGAAGTTTACATACACCTTAGCCAAATACATTTAAACTCTGTTTTTCACAATTCCTGACATTTAATCCTAGTAAAAAATCCCTGTTTTAGGTCAGTTAGGATCACCACTTATTTTAAGAATGTGAAATGTCAGAATAATAGTAGAGAGAATGATTTATTTCAGCTTTTATTTATTTCATCACATTCCCAGTGGGTCAGAGGTTTGCATACACTCAATTAGTATTTGGTAGCATTGCCTTTAAATTGTTTAACTAGGGTCAAACGTTTAGCGTAGCCTTCCACAAGCTTCCCACAATAAGTTGGGTGAATTTTGGCCCATTCCTCCTGACAGAGCTGGTGTAACTGAGTCAGGTTTGTAGGCCTCCTTGCTCGCACATGCTTTTTCTGTTCTGCCCACACATTTTCTATAGGCTGAGGTCAGGGCTTTGTGATGGCCATTCCAATACCTTGACTTTGTTGTCCTTAAGCCATTTTGCCACAACTTTGGAAGTATGCTTTGGGTCATTGTCACGGATTCCGCCGAGGCTGCTCCTCCTCCTTGCTCGGGCAGGCTTCGGCGTTCGTCGTCCCCGGAGTACTAGCTACTGCCGATCGATGTTTCGGTGTTTGTCTTGTGTTGTCTAGTTTGTACACCTGTTACTTATTTTGTGTTGATTGTGTAACATATAAGTTCCCTTGTTTTACGTTTGGCCTTTGTGTGTTATTGTCATTTTGTCCTGTTTGATGTTCGGCAATTCTAGTTCGCCTTTTACGCACAGCGCGTGTTTACTCCTCCAGTGTTGTGGAGACTTTTGTTTTGTGCGTGTTTACTTGAAGTAAAGTAGTCATCTTGATCCTCTGTGTCCTGCGCCTGACTTCACCGCCGCATTCACATCACCCCATCTGACAGAATAACACACCAACCAGTCAGCAGGACCAGCGGTGGTAACTGAGTCTCTGGAGGATCGGGTCAGCAGCCAGGACGCCATGATCCGTAGACTTGGCACCGCCATGCAAGATGTGATGGACACTCTGAGCCGATGGGAAAGAGGAGGCTTGCCCACACCTCCTCCTACAACACCACCACCATCGGTCAGACCCATCGTACCATCTCCGGAGTCCAGTGGGATTCGGCTCTCGCTCCCGAGGGCATATGATGGCACCGCAGCCGGGTGTCAGGGTTTCCTACTTCAAGTGGAACTCTACCTGGCAACCATTCACCCGGCGCCCTCGGGATACGAGAGCGTTTCCGCCCTCATCTCCTGTCTATCCGGCAAAGCATTGGAGTGGGCCAATGCCGAATGGAGGGGAATAGACGCCGCCACCATCAGCTATGCGTTCTCCCGCCGCTTCAGGGCGGTTTTCGATCATCCCCCAGAGGGTAAAGCGGCAGGGGAGCATCTGTTCCACCTCCGACAGAGGAAGAGGAGCACACAAGAGTTCGCCCTGGACTTCCGGACTCTGGCGGCTAATGCGGGGTGGAATGAGAGGGCCCTCATCGACCACTATCGGTGCAGCCTACGAGAGGACGTTCGCCGAGAGTTGGCCTGCAGGGACACCAACCTAAGCTTCGATCAGTTGGTGGACATGTCGATCCGTCTGGATACCCTGCTGGCTACCCGCGGACGTCCGGAGTTGGGGCCGTCCATTCCATCCTCCAGCACCTCCGAGCCGAGCCCTGGAGCTCGGGGGGTGCTGGTGCTAGAGAGAGGAGGAGAGAGACCCGGAGAGGCCGTCCCCTGCACCAACTGTGGCCGTAGAGGACACACTGCGGCTCGGTGCTGGGGAGGGTCTCCTGGGGATCGAGGCAACAGGTCACGCACTGATGAGTCATTTCAGGTGAGTAGGCGCCCAACTCACCCAGAGCTCTCTGTTGTCCACTTGTGTATTCAAGTTGAATATGCTCATTCCCAGCATAAGGCGCTAGTCGATTCAGGCGCAGCTGGGAATTTTATTGATCGTAATTTCTGTGTTAAGTTAGGGATTCCCCTCCTACCAGTAGATGTGCCTTTTCCTATTCATGCCCTAGATAGCCGTCCTTTGGGATCAGGTTTAATTAGGGAGGTCACGGCGCCACTAAAGATGAAGACGCAGGGGGTCATGAGGAAATCATACAGTTGTATCTGATCGACTCTCCTGCGTTTCCCGTGGTGCTGGGGCTTCCTTGGTTAATCTCTCATGACCCCACCATTTCGTGGCAACAGAGGGGTCTCAGGGAGTGGTCTGATCAGTGTGTCAGGCGGTGTATAGGTGTTTCCGTAGGGGCGACCACGGTGGAATGTCCGAACCAAATGCCCGCACTGCACATTCCTCCTGAGTATGATGATTTGGCACTCGTGTTCAGTAAGAAGAGGGCGACGCGATTGCCACCTCATAGACAGGGGGATTGTGTGATAGACCTCCAGGCAGGTGCTGCACTTCCACGTAGTCATGTGTATCCTCTGTCTCAAGAGGAGACGGCGGCTATGGAGACATACATCGCCGAGTCTCTGAGACAGGGATACATACGGCCCTCCACTTCGCCTGCGTCCTCAAGTAAATTTTTTGTGAAGAAGAAGGATGGAGGTTTGCGCCCGTGTATTGATTACCGTAGTCTCAATCAGATCACTGTTAAATACAGTTATCCTCTCCCTCTGATTGCGAGTATGACAGAGTCATTACACGGAGCGCGCTTCTTCACAAAATTGGATCTCAGGAGCGCCTACAACCTGGTGCGCATTAGGGAGGGAGATGAATGGAAAACAGCATTTAGTACCACCTCGGGTCACTATGAGTATCTCGTCATGCCATACGGGTTAATGAATGCTCCTTCAGTCTTCCAATCATTTGTGGACGAGATTTTCCGGGATTTGCATGGGCAGGGTGTAGTGGTGTATATTGACGACATTCTAGTATACTCTGCTACACGAGCCGGGCATGTGGCCCTGGTGCGTCGAGTGTTGGGTAGGCTGTTGGAGCATGACTTGTATGTGAAGGCGGAGAAATGCCTGTTTTTCCAGGAGTCCATCTCCTTCCTGGGCCATCGGTTGTCCGCGTCAGGGGTGGAGATGGAGATTGACCGCGTTTCAGCCGTGCGTAATTGGCAGACTCCTACCACGGTTAAGGAAGTGCAGCGGTTTTTGGGTTTAGCCAATTACTACCGGAGGTTTATCCGGGGTTTTGGACAGGTAGCAGCTCCCATCACCTCCCTGCTAAAGGGGGGCCCGGTGCGTTTGCAGTGGTCGGCTGAGGCGGACAGGGCGTTTAGACAACTGAAGGACCTGTTCACCTCGGTTCCGGTGCTGGCACATCCGGACCCCTCTTTGGCGTTCCAAGTGGAGGTGGACGCGTCAGAGGCGGGTATTGGGGCTGTACTGTCTCAACGCTCAGGCACACCTCCTAAACTCCGGCCCTGTGCTTTTTACTCTAAGAAGCTCAGCCCGGCGGAACGTAATTACGACGTGGGGGACAGGGAGCTGCTAGCTGTGGTCCAAGCCCTAAAGGTGTGGAGGCATTGGCTTGAGGGGGCTCAACACCCTTTTCTCATTCTGACTGACCATCGTAACCTGGAGTACATCCGGGCAGCTAGGAGACTGAACCCTCGTCAGGCTAGGTGGGCCATGTTTCTGGCCCGGTTTGTCTTTAAGCTGACCTATATACCAGGGTCACAGAACGTTAAGGCAGACGCCCTGTCCCGGCGATATGACACAGAGGAGAGGTCCATTGAGCCCACTCCAATACTGACGGAGTCTTGTCTGGTGGCACCGGTGGTGTGGGAGGTCGATGCGGAGATCGAGCGGGCGTTACGTACCGACCCTACTCCTCCAGAGTGTCCGGAGGGGCGGAAATACGTGCCGCTCGAGATTCGTGATCGACTAATTTATTGGGCTCATACGTCACCCTCCTCTGGACATCCGGGTATTGGCCGGACAGTGCACTGCCTTAGTGAAAAGTACTGGTGGCCAACATTGGCAAAGGACGTGAGGGTTTATGTCTCCTCCTGCTCGGTGTGCGCTCAGTGTAAGGCGCCTAGACACCTGCCCAGGGGGAAGTTACAACCCCTACCCGAACGGCCGTGGTCTCACCTATCGGTAGACTTTGTGACGGACCTTCCCCCCTCCCAGGGGAATACCACTATTCTGGTCGTTGTGGATCGGTTTTCTAAGGCCTGTCGTCTCATCCCAATGCCGGGTCTCCCTACTGCCCTACAAACTGCTGAGGCCCTGTTTACTCACGTCTTCCGGCACTACGGGGTACCTGAGGATATAGTGTCTGATCGGGGTCCCCAGTTCACCTCTAGAGTCTGGAGGGCGTTTATGGAACGCTTGGGGGTCTCGGTTAGCCTTACCTCGGGTTTCCACCCTGAGAGTAATGGGCAGGTGGAGAGAGTGAACCAGGATGTGGGTAGGTTTCTGAGGTCTTATTGTCAGGACCGGCAGTAGGAGTGGTCGGGGTATATCCCCTGGGCAGAGATTGCCCAGAACTCCCTTCGCCACTCCTCTACGAATCTGACCCCTTTTCAGTGTGTGTTGGGGTATCAGCCGGTTCTGGCACCCTGGCATTAGAGCCAGATCGAGGCTCCTGCGGTGGATGAATGGTTTCGGCGCTCGAAGGAGACATGGAACGCTGTGCATGTCCATCTGCAGCGGGCTATTCGTAGGCAGAAGGCGAGCGCTGATCGCCACTGCAGTGAGGGTCCAGTGTATGCACCTGGAGATCGAGTCTGGCTCCCGACTCGAAACCTGCCCCTTCGCCTGCCCTGCCGGAAGCTGGGTCGGCGGTTTGTGGGGCCATTTAAAGTCCTGAGGAGATTGAACAAGGTATGTTACAGGTTACAACTGCCAAATGATTATCGCATTAACCCCTCGTTCCATGTGTCTCTCCTCAGGCCGGTGGTAGCTGGTCCACTCCAGGACAATGAGATACGGGAGACTCCTCCGCCCCCACTGGACATCGAGGGAGCTCCGGCGTACTCAGTCCGGTCCATCGTGGATTCGAGACGTCGGATGGGGGGTCTGCAGGATCTCGTGGAGTGGGAGGGGTACGGTCCGGAGGAACGGTGCTGGGTGCCTAGGAGGGACATCTTAGATCCCTCCCTCCTGACGGAGTTCCACCGAGTCATCCCACTCGCCCCTGCTCCGCGTCCTCCTGGCCGTCCCCCGAGGCCGGGTCGGCGCACGGCTGGAGCCGCGTCAAGGGGGGGTAGTGTCACGGATTCCGCCGAGACTGCTCCTCCTCCTTGCTCGGGCAGGCTTCGGCGTTCGCCGTCCCCGAGTACTAGCTACTGCCGATCGATGTTTCGGTGTTTGTCTTGTGTTGTCTAGTTTGTACACCTGTTACTTATTTTGTGTTGATTGTGTAACATATAAGTTCCCTTGTTTTACGTTTGGCCTTTGTGTGTTATTGTCATTTTGTCCTGTTTGATGTTCGGCAATTCTAGTTCGCCTTTTACGCACAGCGCGTGTTTACTCCTCCAGTGTTGTGGAGACTTTTGTTTTGTGCGTGTTTACTTGAAGTAAAGTAGTCATCTTGATCCTCTGTGTCCTGCGCCTGACTTCACCGCCGCATACACATCACCCCATCTGACAGTCATTGTCCATTTGGAAGACCCATTTGCGACCAAGCTTTAACTTCCTGACTGATGTCTTGAGATGTTGCTTAAATATATCCAGATAATTTTCCTACCTCATGATTCCATCTATTTTGTGAAGTGCACCAGTCACTCCTGCAGCAAAGCACCCCCACAGCATGATGCTGCCACCCCCGTGTTTCACGGTTAGGATGGTGTTCTTCGGCTTGCAAGCGGCCCCCTTTTTCCTCCAAACATAATGATGGTCATTATGGCCAAACAGTTATATTTCTGTTTCATCAGACCAGAGGACATTTCTCAAAAAAGTACGATCTTTGTCCCCATGTGCAGTTGCAAACCGTAGTATTGTTTGTACAGAGGAGCGTGGTACCTTCAGGCGTTTGGAAATTGCTCCCAAGGATGAACCAGACATGTGGAGGTCTACAAAATTTTTTCTGAAGTCTTTGCTGATTTATTTTGATATTCCCACGATGTCAAGCAAAGAGGCACTGAGTTTGAAGTTAGGCCTTGAAATACATCCACAGGTACACCTCCAATTGACTCAAATGATGTCAATTAGCCTATCCGAAGCTTCTAAAGCCATGACATCATTTTCTGGAATTTTCCAAGCTGTTTAAAGGCACAGTCAACGTAGTGTATGTAAACTTCTGACCCACTGGAATTGTGATACATTGAATTATAAGTTAAATAATCTGTCTGTAAACAATTGTTGGAAAAATTACTTGTGTCATGCACAAAGTAGATGTCCTAACCAACTTGCCAAAACTATAGTTTGTTAACAAGAAATGTGTGGAGTGGTTGAAAAACGAGTTTTAATGACTCCAACCTAAGTGTATGAAAACTTCCGACTTCAACTGTATACAGTGAAGTTTATATGTATGAGTCATCACTAACAGGCATCTCCTTCAATTAGCCACACACACAGTCCACTGGGCCTCCGCTATGGAGGAGGGAACACCACACACTACTGAAGACTTTACCCTAAAGGACTACACATACTAAGGAGAAGAGAGCTACATGACGTACTAATAGTACCGTCAGACTGACAGACTGGACATGTGACATAAATAATGTGATCCTTGCCTCCAGACCAGAGGCTAAGGGGAACACAAACAGTTGGTTTACAGATATCTGTGACGCACAGTATGCACTATATCACTACTGTAACACCACATTATGTTTTACAATTTAATACTTCATAACTTCCGCTAAATATAATTGGTGCGCTGCACAGATATGAAATAGTTAATTTAATAATAGTCATTAATTTAATAATTCAGTCGTTGAGCAGCTGTGGATTTATGATGACATGCTCTCTTAGAGCTGGTATTTTGCCAGGACTCATTTGAACAGGGGCACAACTTTCACTGGGGACGGGGGGACAAGTCCCCCTCACATCCTGAAATTGCATTTTTGTCCCCCCAAGTTATATCACTCTACCCACATCTACATATTACTTCAACTACCTCAACTAGCCGGTGCCCCCGCACATTGACTCTGCACCGGTACCCCCCCTGTATATATAGCCTCCCTACTGTTATTTTATTTTACTTCTGCTCTTTTTTTCTCAACACTTTTTTTGTGGTTTTATTCTACGATTTTATTACAAATAAATGCACTGTTGGTTAAGGGCTGTAAGTAAGCATTTCACTGTAATGTCTGCACCTGTTGTATTCGGCGCATGTGGCCAATAAAATTTGATTTGATTTGATTTGAATGTGATACAAAACGAGGCAACAGTGTGCTTTAGGACTATGTGGACACCTCTGAGCGATCGGATAGGCTGTTTGGAGTGTTTATCCGACTGGGGAAAAAATATATAATAATATACACCACTGATCAAAAGTTTTAGAACACCTACTCATTCAAGGGTTTATATTTTATAGCAGCCAACAAGTGCTCAGCATATGTGGGAACTCCTTCAAGACTGGATGAGAGAATGCCAAGAGTGTGCAAAGCTGTCATCAAGGCAAAGGGTGGCTATTTGAAGAATCTCAAATATAAAATATATTTTGACTTGTTTAACACTTTTCTGGTTACTACATGATTCCATATGTGTTATTTCATAGTGTTGATGTCTTCACTATTATTCTACAATGTAGAAAATAGTAAAAAGAAAGAAAAACCCTTGAATGAGTAGGTGTGTCCAAACTTTTGACTGGTACTGTATGTCCCCACCACTTCTAAAACCAAAGTTGCGCATTTGAATACATCATTAATAATATCAAACATGAGAGCGACATAAAAAGCAACAATCCCAGATTGGCAAACCATGAGTGCGTTCCAAATGGCACCCTATTCCCTATAGTGCACTACTTTTGACCAGGACCCATCTACTGTTGACCAGAGCCCTATGAGCCCTGGTCAAAAGTAGTACACTACAGTGCCTTCAGAAAGTATTCATACTGTCACAGTTTACTAAGCCAGAACCCAGAAGCAGACCAGGACAAGGTAAGTGGTGTCAAAGGTGAGTGTTTATTTAACTGATCCACGGGTGATGTTGAATAATCCAGGGAACAGAGCGGGCGGCGTGGATGGGTTGTAGAGGGTGCAGTGGTAGGTCCAGTAATGGCTCGGCAGCCGCCGACCATCAGGCAGAGGTTGGGTGAAGGTTCCGGATGAGTGACTGCAGATGGAACAAAACGGAGGTAAGTACAAAACAAGCAAACAAGGTGCAAAACAACAAAACTAACGCTACATGCTCTAAGGCTGATCCACTGATAAACATACTGTTCATGGCTAACGATCCGGCAGGGACTGGATGTTAGGACAGAGCCTAAGAAGGGTGATGATCAGGACCAGGTGTGCAGATTGCTGATGGGATGCAGGTGCGGAAATCAAGAAAGCTCCCGCCTAGCAACGTTGCCCGGCAACCAGGCAGGGAGCGTTCCAGAACCCTCGGGAAACTGGAGATCCCGAGCAGAAAAACTAGTACCCAGACAGAAACCGACTCAGACTGCAGGGATCGTTACAGTACCCCCTCCGACGAACGCCACCGGGCGGACTCCCGGAGCGCCAGGATGGAGGCGGTAGAAGTCACGAATGAGGTCAGCATCTAGGATCTGTCGCCGCGGAATCCAACTCCTCTCTTCAGGACCATACCCCTCCCAGTCCACGAGATACTGGAAACCCCGGCCCCGCCGTCTGGAATCCATGATGCGTCGCACCGTGTAGGCAGGACCACCTCCGATCATCCGAGGAGGAGGAGGAGGAGGCGGAGGAGGCAACAGAGGACTGAGGAGAACAGGCTTGAGGCAGGAGACATGAAAGGTGGGATGGACTCTGAGCGTCCTCGGTAGTTTGAGTCGAACTGCCACCGGATTGATCACCTTCTCCACCACAAACGGACCAATGAACTTCGGTAACAACTTCCTAGACTCAGTCCGTAAAGGAAGATCCCGTGGTGGCCAACCAGACCCTATCTCCGATGGTATAGGTGGGAGCGGGGATCCGGCGACGATTCGCCTGGAGCTGATACCGGTCCGAAACTCTAAGGAGTGCCTTTCTGGCCCGATGCCAGGTCCGGTGGCAACGACGAATATGGGCCTGAACAGAGGGCACTGAGAGCTCCTTCTCCTGAGAAGGGAACAAGGGAGGTTGGTAGCCATACAGGCACTGGAAGGGAGACATCCCAGTGGCAGATGTAGGGAGAGTATTGTGGGCATACTCAACCCAAGGCAACTGAGAGACCCAGGAGGTGGGGTTGGAGGAGACAAGGCAGCGTAGCGTGGATTCCATCTTCTGGTTGGCTCTCTCCGCCTGACCATTAGATTGGGGGTGAAAACCAGATGTGAGGCTGACTGTAGCTCCAATGGCCAAACAGAAGGACTTCCAGACAGCAGAGGTAAACTGAGGGCCACGGTCGGAAACGATATCACTGGGCAAACCGTGGACCCTGAAAACCTCCCCTAACCAGGATCTCGGACGTCTCCGAGGCAGAGGGAAGCTTGGCAATAGGCACAAAGTGGGCGAACTTGCTGAATCTGTCCACGATAGTCAGAACGACCGTGTTTCCCTCAGAAGCGGGCAACCCAGTGACAAAGTCCAGGGCCAGATGCGACCATGGTCGCCGGGGAATAGGAAGGGGGTGAAGTAGTCCAGAGCTGGGCCGATTGGTACTCTTATTCTGCGCACACACTGGACAGGCAGCAACATAACCCCGAGTATCCTCGGCCATGGCAGGCCACCAAAAACGTCTGCGAAGAAACGCCATCGTCCGAGCCACGCCAGGGTGACAAGCCATCTTGCTGGCGTGGGACCATTTGAGGACAGCAGGACGAACCGACTCAGGCACAAACAACCGACCGGGTGGACCGTTACCGGGACCGGGCTGCGTCCGAAGGGCCGCCATCACCTCCTCCTCAATCTTCCACCTAACAGCTCCCACGACGCAGTTCCGGGGAAGAATTGTCTCGGTCTTGGACCCACTCTCCTCCGTCTTGGAGAACATCCGGGACAAGGCGTCCGCCTTGCCGTTCTTAGATCCAGGTCGGAACGTCAGGGAAAAATTGAATCGTCCGAAAAACAACGCCCACCTGGCCTGACGGGAGTTGAGACGTCTAGCCGATTGCACGTAAGCAAGATTCTTGTGGTCAGTCCAGACAATAAACGGTTGCTCCGCCCCCTCCAACCAGTGGCGCCACTCCTCCAAGGCAAGTTTCACCGCGAGAAGCTCCCGGTTACCCACATCGTAATTCCTCTCCGCAGGCGAAAGGCGACGAGAGTAGTAGGCGCAGGGATGGAGTTTACTGTCCGTGGAGCATCGCTGCGACAGGATGGCGCCAACTCCCACATCAGACGCGTCCACTTCAACGACGAACTGACGGGCCGTGTCCGGTTGAGAGAGAATCGGTGCGTTGGTGAATCGCCTCTTCAAATCCAGAAACGCTCGATCCGCCTCCGGATTCCACTTGAAGATCCTGATACTGGAAGTCAAGGCAGTTAACGGAGCGGCCACACGGCTGTAATCCCGGATGAATCTGCGGTAGAAATTCGCAAACCCCAAAAATCTCTGGAGCTGCAATCTCGTACCGGGCTGGGCCCATTCCAGAACCGCTCTAACCTTCTCCTGGTCCATCCTAATCTCTCCCCTGGAGATGATGTACCCGAGAAAGGATGTCGTGTGGGCGTGAAACTCGCACTTCTCGGCCTTCACGAACAGGCGATTCTCCAACAATCGCTGCAGAACCTGCCGGACATGCTGGACGTGGTCGGAAGGTTCCTTCGAGAAGATCAGAATGTCATCCAGGTAAACAAACACAAAGAGACCGATCATATCTCTCAGGGACGTTGTTCACCATACTCTGGAATACCGCTGGAGCATTGGTCAGTCCAAACGGCATCACCTGATACTCGAGTGACCCATCGGTGTATTGAAACCCGTCAACCACTCGTCCCCTTCTCTGATCCGGACCATGTGATACGCATTGCGTGGGTCTAGCTTGGTGAACACCGTAGCACCCTGTAAGGAGTCGAAGGCAGAACTCATCAAGGGCAGGGGATACTTGTTTTTGACCGTGATGTCATTCAACCCCCGATAATCAATACACGGTCGAAGAGAGCCATCCTTCTTACCCACAAAGAAGAATCCTGCCCCCCAGGGGTGATGACGAGGGACGAACGAGACCAGCAGCTAGGGACTCCTTGATGTAGGTCTCCAAAGCCTCACGTTCAGGTCGGAGATACTGTATAACCTTCCCTTGGGGTAGACAGCTCCAGGGAACAGGTTGATGGCACAATCATATGGTCGGTGGGGAGGGAGTGACAGAGCCTTCTGCTTACTGAACACTTCCCCCAAATCGTGATATGTCTCGGGAACCAGGGACAAATCTGGGGGTTTAGCCTCAATCACCTGACTGGGAACCGAATGGGGGCAGGCAGTCTTGAGACAGTTAGCATGACAATCAAGGCTCCAACTCGTTACCTTGCCCGTCACCCAATCGAACGTGGGATTGTGTTCCTTCAGCCAGGGGTATCCAAGGACCAGAGGAACATGGGAAGACGGCAGAATGAAGAATGAAATCATCTCAGAATGATTCCCCGACAACAGCATCTTAACCGGTTCAGTCCTCATCGTGATACGTGCCAGACTACTGCCGTTCAGAGTGGTCGCTTCAATGGCTTCCGGCAATTGCTCCTTGGAAAGCCCCAGCTGTTCCACCAACTCGGCATCAAGAAAGCTTCCATCGGCACCTGAATCGATAAAAGCGTTAATCGCTAAGCTCTGATTCCTGCTCATAAGGGTAGCCGGGAAACGGGGTCTGACAGAGGTATTGAGAGGTCGAAACTGGCTCGCTAAAAGTCCTCCCAACTTTAGCGAGCCGCGCAGTTTGACGACCGCCGGGAACAGGTGGCGAGGTAATGTCCCGAACCACCACAGTAGAGGCAACAGTTAGTCCTACGTCTGAGTTGGCGTTCCTCCTTGGTTAACCCGTGCCGCCCTACTTGCATTGGTTCAGAATCGGGAGACAGGACCTCTCCACTAATCCTGTGGTGGACGATGATCGACGTATTCTGGTCCAATCCCGACCCGACTGGAACCTGAGAAGCTGATCGGTTGGACGGGACCCATTGCTTCTCCCTCCTTCGCTCTCGGACTCGATTATCCACCCGAATAGACAAGGCTACCAAGCTGTCCAGGTCACTAGGCTCGGATAGGAGATCAACTCATCCTTGAGCTGCTCCGACAGACCCTGGTAAAAGGCCGCTTGCAGAGACTCCTCATTCCACCCACTCTCCACAGCCAACGTCTTGAACTCGATCACGAAGTCGGCCACGCTGCGAGTTCCTTGGCGAAGCGAAAACAGGCGCCTAGCTGCGTCCCTCCCTCGGACGGAATGGTCAAGAGCTTCCTCATCTCGGCCGTGAACCCCTGGTATGAAGCCATGCAGGGGTCCTGTCGTTCCCAAACGGCTGAAGCCCACTCCAGCGCCGACCACGCAGCAACTCAATCACAAAGGCTATCCTAGCCTTGTCTGTGGCATAAGAGTAGGGCTGTAGATCGAACACTAACCCACACTGCATAAGGAAAGAACGGCATCTTCCCAGCTCCCCCTCATATTTATCCGGCGTCGGAACCTTGGGCTCACGGAAGGACACAGCTCCAGAAGCGGCAGGCGAGATGGGTGAAACCGGTAGTGGATCCTCCACCGGAAACTTGCACTGGTTCTGGACCTCCGTCAGACCGGTAGAAAGGTTCCGAACTGCCAACGCGATCTCCTGTAGCTCCGTGCTATGATGGCCCAACATCTTCTCCTGATGGGAAAGGGCATGGCGAACAGAGTCCAGGTCCGCTGGGTTCATACTGGCCGGATCGTTCTGTCACGGTTTACTAAGCCAGAACCCAGAAGCAGACCAGGACAAGGTAAGTGGTGTCAAAGGTGAGTGTTTATTTAACTGATCCACGGGTGATGTTGAATAATCCAGGGAACAGAGCGGGCGGCGTGGATGGGTTGTAGAGGGTGCAGTGGTAGGTCCAGTAATGGCTCGGCAGCCGCCGACCATCAGGCAGAGGTTGGGTGAAGGTTCCGGATGAGTGACTGCAGATGGAACAAAACGGAGGTAAGTACAAAACAAGCAAACAAGGTGCAAAACAACAAAACTAACGCTACATGCTCTAAGGCTGATCCACTGATAAACATACTGTTCATGGCTAACGATCCGGCAGGGACTGGATGTTAGGACAGAGCCTAAGAAGGGTGATGATCAGGACCAGGTGTGCAGATTGCTGATGGGATGCAGGTGCGGAAATCAAGAAAGCTCCCGCCTAGCAACGTTGCCCGGCAACCAGGCAGGGAGCGTTCCAGAACCCTCGGGAAACTGGAGATCCCGAGCAGAAAAACTAGTACCCAGACAGAAACCGACTCAGACTGCAGGGATCGTTACACATACCCCTAGACTTATTCCACATTTTGTTGTATTACAGCTTGAATTCAAAATGTAGTAAATATATATTTTTTCTCTCACCCATCTACACAAAATACCCCATAATGACAAAGTAAAAACATGTTTTTAGACATTTTTGCAAATGTATTAAAATGAATACAGAAATATCACATTTACATAAGTATTCACACCCCTGAGTTAACACTTTGTAGAAGCACCTTTGGCAGTGACTACAGCTGTGAGTTTTTCTGGGTATGTCTCTAAGAGCTTTCTACACCTGGATTGTGCAACATTTGCCCATTATTCTTTTCAAAATTCTTCAAGCTCTGTCAAATTGGTTGTTGATCATTGCTAGACAACCATTTTCAGGTCTTGCTATAGATTTTCAAGTAGATTTAAGTCAAAACTGTAACTCAGCCACTCAGAAGCATTCACTGTCTTCTTTGTAAGCAACTCCAGTGTAGATTTGTGTTTTAGGTTATTGTCCTGCTGAAAGGTGAATTCATCTCCCAGTGTCTGGTGCAAACCAGACTGAACCAGGTTTTCCTCTTGGATTTTGTTTGTGCTTGGCTCCATTCTGTTTCTTTTTTATCCTGAAAAAAATCCCCAGTCCTTAACGATTACAAGCGTACCCATAACATGATGCAGCCAAAATTATGCTTCAAAATATGAAGAGTGGTACTCAGTAATGTGTTGTATTGTATTTGCCCCAAACATAACACTTGGCATTCAGGACAACAAGTTATTTGCTTTGCCTAATTTTTAGCAGTATTACTTTAGTGCCTTGTTGCAAACAGGATGCATGTTTTGGAATATTTTTATTCTGTACAGGCTTCCTTCTTTTAACTCTGTTCTGTCAATTAGGTTAGTATTGTGGAGTAACTACAATGTTGTTGATCCATCCTCTGTTTTCTCCTATCACAGCCATTAAACTCTGTAACTGTTTTAAAGTCACCATTGGCCTAAAGGTGTAATCCCTGAGCAGTTTCCTTCCTCTCCGGCAACTGAGTTAGGAAGGACGCCTGTATCTTTGTAGTGACTGGGTGTATTGATACACCATCCAAAGTGTAATTAATAACTTCACCATGCTCAAAGGGATATTAAACGTCTGCTTTTTTTTACCCATCTACCAATAGGTGCCCTTCTTTGCGAGACATTGGAAAACCTCCCTGGCTTTTGTGGTTGATTCTGTCTTTGAAATTCACTGCTCGACTGAGGGACCTTACAGATAATTGTATGTATGGGGTACAGAGATGAGGTAGTCATTCAAAAACACTTATTGCACACAGAGTGAGTCCATGAAACTTATTATGTTAAGCACATTTTTACTCCTAAACTTATTTGGGCTTGCCATAACAAAGGAGTTGAATACTTATTGATGAACATAATTCCACTTTGACATTATGGGGTATTGTGTGTAGGCCAGTGACAAAAAAACTATATTTTAAATTCAGGCTGTAACACAACGACATGTGGAAAAAGGGGTGTGAATACTTTCTGAAGGCAAGGCCCTAGTGACTAGGGCGTTATTTGGGACACACCCCAAATCAACATGGCATCAGCACATTTAGCCTGGTGTACATGCATATGCTTAACATGCACTCAAGAAAACTCTTCTAATCATTGGTAAACCATACAAAATAGATTGTTTGATTTAAAAGACGCTTGATAAGAAATAGTCATTTTCCTACAAAATGCTCCTCAAGCCTATAATATGAACGTCCTCATTTATCATGTCCATGACACAGGAAGAACAGGATTCCCTCTCTGCCAAGGTTTTGTGTTTCAAATAAGTTTTATTGAGGAGCAGAAATAAACATGCAAGTAATGTAAATCCTCCTGCTGTACAGAATGTACAGACCCCACGACTAGCAGGCGAACTACTGTGGAACATCACATTCAATGTACTTTCATTAATAGAGGCTAACAATGCGGCGTGCTGTATTCATAGTGAATTAACCTAAGTCCTTGTGCTCAAGGACATGGCTGCATGGGAGTTACATAATGAGTGGAGAGCCGTTCAAATGGCTAGCAACCACAAACAACATCAGTGAGTCACTCACTTGCACGCACGCACGCACGCACGCACACACACACACACACACACAGAACAGCAGGAGCAGCTGTAAAGCTGTTTACAGACATCCTTGTGTGTAAAACTCAAACTATGAGTAGAGCCATTGTGGATCTGGTAGACTGGAGTATTGCCCATAGAGATGTAAGGTTATATAAGCGTTACATTAAATTCAGTGGTATTGCCATTGTGGATCTGGTTGATAGAATATTGTCTGTGTCGTGATTTGTAGAACAAACAAATTGAATAGCACTACACCACCTGTATAGAGACTGTAGAGATAACTAGCTAGCCAAAATAGGTCACACTTTACATGACTGTGAGCTTGTTACTGTGTAATTATTCCTGTACAGTGTAACAAGTACTGTAATTACTCATGGTTACACTGTACTTAGGGTGAGGGTAAGGGTTAAGGATAAGGGTTAGGGCTACAAAAAAAGAGAACAGTTGTGTAAAGTGTCAACTAGAAATACCTTTGAACACACCCAGCCGCTGTTTTGGTAAAGAGCTGTGAGATGGGGCTGGAGAAATGTAACGAATATGTGAAAATGTAACGAAAAGCTATGACTACAAGTACTGCCCATCCATGAAATAAAAATGATAGTTTTGTTTTGAAGCTTTTCAGTATTTTTGAGCAATTACATTGTTTACAAACAAAGGGGTAAAACAGTTAAAGTAAGCGCATGAGGCATAAATTACAGTGAGGGAAAAAAAGTATTTGATCCCCTGCTGATTTTGTACGTTTGCCCACTGACAAAGACATGAGCAGTCTATAATTTTAATGGTAGGTTTATTTGAACAGTGAGAGACAGAATAACAACAACAAAATCCAGAAAAACGCATGTCAGAAATGTTATCAATTGATTTGCATTTTAATGAGGGAAATAAGTATTTGACCCCTCTGCAAAACATGACTTAGTACTTGGTGGCAAAACCCTTGTTGGCAATCACAGAGGTCAGACGTTTCATGTTGTTGGCCACCAGGTTTGCACACATCTCAGGAGGGATTTTGTTCCACTCCTCTTTGCAGATCTTCTCCAAGTCATTAAGGTTTCGAGGCTGACGTTTGGCAACTCGAACCTTCAGCTCCCTCCACACATTTTCAATGGGATTAAGGTCTGGAGACTGGCTAGGCCACTCCAGGACCTTAATGTGCTTCTTCTTGAGCCACTCCTTTGTTGCCTTGGCTGTGTGTTTTGGGTCATTGTCATGCTGGAATACCGACCCATTTTCAATGCCCTGGCTGAGGGAAGGAGGTTCTCACCCAAGATTTGATGGTACATGGCCCCGTCCATCGTCCCTTTGATGCGGTGAAGTTGTCCTGTCCTCTTAGCAGAAAAACACCCCCAAAACATAATGTTTCCACCTCCATGTTTGACGGTGGGGATGGTGTTCTTGGGGTCATAGGCAGCATTCCTCCTCCTCCAAACACGGCGAGTTGAGTTGATGCCAAAGAGCTCCATTTTGGTCTCATCTGACCACAACACTTTCACCCAGTTCTCCTCTGAATCAATCAGATGTTCATTGGCAAACTTCAGACGGCCCTGTATATGTGCTTTCTTGAGCAGGGGGACCTTGCGGGAACTGCAAGATTTCAGTCCTTCACGGCGTAGTGTGTTACCAATTGTTTTCTTGGTGACTATGGTCCCAGCTGCCTTGAGATCATTGACAAGATTCTCCCGTGTAGTTCTGGGTTGATTCCTCACCGTTCTCATGATCATTGCAACTCCACGAGGTGAGATCTTGCATGGAGCCCCAGGCCGAGGGAGATTGACAGGTCTTTTGTGTTTCTTCCATTTGCGATTAATCGCACCAACTGTTGTCACCTACTCACCAAGCTGCTTGCCGATGGTCTTGTAGCCCATTCCAGCCTTGTGTAGGTTTATAATCTTGTCCCTGACATCCTTGGAGAGCTCTTTAGTCTTGGCCATGGTGGAGAGTTTGAAATCTGATTGATTGATTGCTTCTGTGGACAGGTGTCTTTTATACAGGTAACAAGCTGAGATTAGGAGCACTCCCTTTAAGAGTGTGCTCCTAATCTCAGCTCGTTACCTGTATAAAAGACACCTGGGAGCCAGAAATCTTTCTGATTGAGAGAGGGTCAAATACTTATTTCCCTCATTAAAATGCAAATCAATTTATAACATATTTTACATGCGTTTTTCTGGATTTTTTTGTTGTTATTCTGTCTCTCACTGTTCAAATAAACCTACTATTAAAATCATAGACTGATCATTTCTTTGTCAGTGGGCAAACTTAAAAAATTAGCAGGGGATCAAATACTTTTTTCCCTCACTGTAAATGTTTCAGATCATCAAACAAATTTAAATATTAGTCAAAGATAACACAAGTAAACACAAAATGCAGTTTTTAAATGAAGGTTGTTATTATTAAGGGAAAACAAAATCCAAACCCACATGGCCCTGTGTGAAAAAGTGATTGCCCCCTACAACCTAATAACTGGTTGGGCCACCCTTAGCAGCAACAACTGCAATCATGCGTTTGCGATAACTTGCAATGAGTCTTTTACAGTGCTGTGGAGGAATTTTGGCCCACTCATCTTTGCAGAATTGTTGTAATTCAGCCACATTGGAGGGTTTTCGAGTATGAACTGCCTTTTTAAGGTCATGCCACAGCATCTCAATAGGATTCAGGTCAGGACTTTGACTAGGCCACTCCAAAGTAAAAAAAAAAAAATTCTTCAGCCATTCAGAGATGGACTTGCTGGTGTGTTTTGGATCATTGTCCTGCTGCAGAACACAAGTTCGCTTCAGCTTGAGGTCACGAACAAATGGCCAGACATTCTCCTTCAGGATTTTTTGGTAGACAGCAGAATTCATGGTTCCATTTATCATAGCAAGTCTTCCAGGTCCTGAAGCAGCAAAACAGGCCCAGACCATCACACTACCACCACCATATTTTACTGTTGGTGTGATGTTCTTTTTCTGAAATGCGGTGTTACTTTTACCCCAGATGTAAATGGGACACACACCTTCCAAAAAGTTGAACTTTTGTTTCGTCAGTCCACAGAGTATTTTCCCAAAGGTCTTGGGGATCATCAAGATGTTTTCTGGCAAAAATGAGACAAGCCTTCATGTTCTTTTTGCTCAGCAGTGGTTTTCGTCTTGGAACTCTGCCATGCAGGCCATTTTTGCCCTGTCTCTTTCTTATGGTGGAGTCATGAACACTGACCTTAACTGAGGCAAGTGAGGCCTGCAGCTCTTTGGATGTTGTTGTGGGGTCTTTTGTGACCTCTTGGATGAGTCGTCGCTGCGCTCTTGGGGTAATTTTGGTCGGCCGGCCACTCCTGGGAAGGGGTTCACCACTGTTCCATGTTTTCGCCATTTGCGGATAATGGCTCTCACTGTGGTTCGCTGGAGTCCCAAAGCTTTGGAAATGTCTTTAGAACCTTTTCCAGACTGATGGATCTCAATAACTTTCTTTCTCATTTGTTCATGAATTTCTTTGGATCTCGGCATGATGTGTAGCTTTTGAGGATCTTTTGGTCTACTTCACTATGTCAGGCTATTTAAGTGATTCCTTGATTGAGAACAGGTGTGGCAGTAATCAGGCCTGGGTGTGGCTAGAGGAATTGAACTCAGGTGTGATAAACCACAGTTGAGTTGTGTTATAACAGGGGGGGGGCAAACACTTTTTCACACAGGGCCATGTAGGTTTGGATTTTGTTTTCCCTAAATAATAACAACCTTCATTTCAAAACTGCATTTTGTGTTTACTTGTGTTATCTTTGACTAATATTTAAATTTGTTTGATGATCTGAAACAAGTGTGACAAACATGCAAACAAATAACAAATCAGGAAGTGGGCAAACACTTTTTCACACCACTGTATATAACTGATTGAAAAGTCTAAAAATGTATGTAGCAATTGCAGATTGCCCGTTTTAATTTTTATCAAGCATATACAAGATTATACCCAGCATTTACCCTGTCATATTTACACCAACACCATGAGCCAATGAAAATCCCACCTTCAATCCCATGGCCCCGGTTGTTACCGTTATTTGCCACTCCTGTCGGATAGCGGCGCTCCTGCAATTCCTTGGTGTGCATAGCACTGCGTACAGTAACAGATAACTGTCATGTCCTACACCTCCTTATCTGTGTCAATACACTGTTCAGTGCACTCATCCAGAGAGAGCAGGAGGGGAAGAGAGAGAGATTGGGTAGGGAGAGGGGGAGGAGGAGTGGCATCTGCATCCCAATGCTGGAGCTAGGCTGCGTCCCAAATGGCACCCTACTCCCTATATAGTGCACTACTTTTGACCAGAGCCCTATTGCTGTAGTTCTGATTGTACCTGGCTTGGTCCCACAAGGCCAGGCTCTCTGGGCCCAGCCCTCCTTCTTCCTCATCCCCCCTTTCCCCTAGCCTCCTTCTCGTCTGTTTCTGCACACTCCACAAACGGTTCTGCTGGGGCCACACTAAGGACAACTCTGAGGCCAGGCTGCCTAAGGGGCTCTCACTCCAGTGACTCAGTGAGAGCTACTGTGGAATAGTGTATGTGGCCTAGTGATACACACACGCACAGCCATACACACACTGCCGCATGAATCCATGAATGCACACAGGCACGCTCAAAACACACACACACACATGCGCCTTCATGAATCCATGAACGCACACACGCACACGCACACACTTCCTATGGCTCATCATTCCTCACCCACCTCACGGTCTGTATGTGTGTGTGGTGGTGGGTGGGATATAAGGTCAGAGATCACAGATATTTCACAGGCCTGACACTAGTAAGTAAGAAGCGGTGATCCGAGCGATAACTAGCTCTGCATTTCTATAAGCCATCCCAAGGCATCTTCCCTCCTCTTCGATATTAAGAGTAACACAGACGCTATTAATTAGACTGGATGTTTCTCACAGCTTGCATCCCACATGGCACCATATTCCCTATGTAGTGCACTACTTTTGACCAGAGTAGTGCACTACATTGGGAATTGGGTGCCATTTGGTATGCATCCACCAAGGCTCCTCTAATAGTGTCTTCCTCCATCATGTCACCAGATCATTTCCTTGCACGCATGTATGTACAAGGTCAATAAACGTTAAGTGTAGGCCGCTAATGGTCATTAACACTGAGATACGAGCCTTTTCGGTCACTTTTTCGGCGTGACTGAGTTAAAGTTGTGTTGAAATATTTATTTGAACGTAGAACGTACAATAGGGAATTGATTACGTTACATTAACCTCTCCACCTGGGGAAATTGAATCCAGACGTTTTAATGATTAGCCGAGGCCAGATGATTAGTGAAATGTGTAACGCACCAACGTTGTGTGCTGTTTCTAATTGAAACTAATGATGTATTGAATTGATGACGTATGATGTATCAAACAAAATATAATACTGAAATGCGAAATGCCCACACATCTAACTTAAACCCCTTAAAACGATTTCAAGTCACAATTCAAATATATTATTTTTTATTTTGCACGGTTCATCTACCTCTCCTGACCTCCTCCTTATAGAGACCTATCCAGCTCACAGCACCAATGTAACCCACCGTGGTTCAAACCCATTGCATTTATCAGAAGTGTACTGTAAAAACACTGTATATCCAGAATACTCACATTGCACAGTGAGCTCCACCAGCGCTTCCCGGGGCTTCACGTTGAAGCCGTTGTACTGGCTGGTGGCGCAGCGGTAGGTTCCAGTCATCTCACGCGATACATTGACAATTCGTAGCACACCATCATAGCTCTCCGTCTGAAGGCTGCCATCGGGCATAGGCGCCTCCTTGTCAGCCCTCGACCATAGGATGATGGGTTTTGGCTTCCCTGATACCAGGCACTGCAGGTCCACTGTGTCACCCTCCTGGACCACCATGGGGGACTTGCCCCGAGGCACTGTCAGCTCCGGAGGGACTGGGAGAGAAGGAGAAAGAAACTTAACGTCACTTTACGTTACTTAACTTTGCGTGGTGTTACTTTACGTTACATTACTTTACATGATGTTCCCTTATGTGATGTTACTTTACGTGATGTTCCTTTATGTGATGCTACTTTAGGTTGTTTCTTACGTTATGTTACTTTACGCAATGTTACTTTACACAATGTTAGTTTACGCGATGTTACTTTACGCGATGTTACTTTACGTGATGTTACTTTACGTGATGTTACTTTACGTGATGTTACTTTACGTGATGTTACTTTGTTACTTTACGTGATGTTACTTTACGTTATGTTACTTTACGTTGTGTTACTTTACGTGATGTTATTTAACATGATTTTACTTTGTGGTAGAGCTAGGTTTTATCCCAACCCAGCACTAACACTTGATTCAACTAATCAACAAATAACCTAGACCTTGATTAGCTGAATCAGGTGGGCAAGAACAAAAGCCTGCACACCCTGTAGTTCTCCAGCCAGGATTAGGGGTTGGTAGACAGTATAAGTATTACTCAGTGTTTTCCCCCTCCACTCTCTTGATCACAATCACCCAGTGGGAGGCAGGAAGCACTTTGATTTTTGCCCTGTGCATTCTGATCATCCAACCCTCTGAACCACCCCCTCATCCTCCCCCCCTCTCCAACAGTGCTATGACTGTGGCATCCTTGTTTCATTTCATCCTTCATCCTCTGCTACTGCAATCCCAATCCGCTGCTGCTACACTGACATAAAAAGCTATGAATACAAAAATAGCACCAAATATGTAATACAGTAAGGGAAGGGAACACAGAGCAGAGAGGCAACGAATGAACAGACAGGTCTCCTGGGCTTGCCAGGTCATTTATTTGGCGCGTTTGAGGGGTAGCTATCTCCCCCTGAGCTTTCAGCTCCGCTCCCCTACGGGGGTTCTCTGCCAAAGGCATATACCATCATCCCAACCCAGGCCAATCATTCTGGATGGGCTTTACTTTGCTTAGCCCAAATGGATTTGAGTAATGCATGTTGGAGGCTGCTTCTCTGCTCCATTGGTTAATATACTGGAGGTGACAACAATGGCAAACGCAGGCCCTAAAAATGTGAATCTGACGAACAGATCAAGACAGCTAGATGAGAGGGAAGGAAAGACACACCAGCTGAGACTTACGTAAGTAGTTGCAGGAGACCTGTGCCAGGGAGGGAAGTATGCGTGTGTGTGTGTGTGTATTTCCAGGTTGATGCACATTAGCATGTCCTACAAAGGCTCCTCGCCGCACATAGACTCATCTATTTCTGGGTTTATGCGTTGTAACTACTCACAACAGTAGTTTTAATGGACTTCAATGATCCTAATGGTCAGCTCCTTGATGTTTTTAAGTTCTCCTTCTGTTTCATTGCCAATTGACCAATCATCCCGCCCACAACAGGAATAATAATGTCAACGTCCGGGCTTATCATCAAACATTTGATGTTCCACTCCAGCATTACTAACTCATTATCAATAGTTTTAAAGAAAAAACACCTAAAGATATTTTTCATCAGTTTGTATGCCAACAAACTAAAGGCAAAATACAGAGGGAGTAGCTAATTAGGAGAAAATAACACAGGTGACCCTAAACTAGCAGGCTGTAAATAATCATTAAGTAGGAATGTGCATATTAGCGACTGATTTAGGCCTGATTGAATGGACAGATCCCAACAATCTGGCCCGAAAACACTCACATTAGAATCCGGACTTTACTGGAAACTCATCATGCTTTAAAACCCAACACATAAGGATTATGGACTGTATATGAATGGCGGTCTGTGTTTTTGCCACATCTGCCCATCGTTCAGTCTTGGCGTGTCCTTCCTATCAAAGTCCACATACTGTAGTATGCACTTTGTGTATTGCCTACTAAGAGGGGTAGGGGTGTGTGTGGAGGGGCTGTCCCAGCATCTCATCCTACATAAACACTAAAAGATCTTGATGACTTTCCATATCCCTGTAACACAGGGCTCTCCAAACCTGTTCCTGGAGTGCTACTGTCCTGTAGGTTTTTGCTCCAACCTTAATCTAGCGCACCTGAGTCTAATAATTAGCGGGTAGAAAAGCTGAATCAGGTTAAATACAACTGGGGTTGGAGAGAAAACCTACAGGAGGGTAGCTCTCCAGGAACAAGGTTGGAGAGCCCTGCTGTAACCTATGACGTCCTGTAATGATGAGTTCTACAATATGCCCACTTTAGACGTGACAAAGCTGGCCTAGTCCTGTGCACTAAAACAGGGGCTGACCAGATGACCTTAGTCTACTGTGCCACAAAGCTATTAAACGACTAGAAGGACAACAGTACAGTACAGTCCATTGCTCACCTGTAGTCGAAGAGATATTGACGTCGATGCTGACTTCGGGGATACCTCCGTTCTTCAGCGCCGCCACACAGGTGTACGTGCCGAAGTCGGTGAACTTGAGGTCAATGATGTCCAGGTTGGTAGTGCCGGGCTGGACGTCGGGGTCGGTGTGGGTGATGACCATGCGCTCCGAGCTGCGCAGTGGACGGCCATTCTTCAGCCAACTGAACAGGAGCTCCTCAGGGGGCGTTGCCTCCACCTGGCAGGAGATCTTGACCTCGCGGCCGATTTGGATGTTGTCGTCGTTGTGGTACGGGTCGGGCGTGATCCAGAAGCGCCCCTTCTTTAGCCCTGCGGAGAGAAAGAGTATTAGGCTACATCAGCACTAATGCTAAGAATTTTGGCCCCATGTTTTTCCTATAAACAAGCAACCTTACTGTACTGATATGATATATGATTATGGCTGCCACCTGGGGGCACAAAAAGTTACAGTTTTTAATAAAGATGGCTGAATGAATGAATGTTCATTGCTCACCAAAGCTAGCTAGCATAATATTGGTGTCAGAAGTGGAATCCAAACCACGTCTCCCTTTGGAGACCAAGAAAAAACACTTGGTATAAGTCATTGTATAACTATTGTAGGTCCAAGAGACTTTCCTGGTTAGTTTATGTGGTCAGGACAAATTCAGGACAAACTTATTAGGGACGGCTAATAATAGAGCAAAAATAAGAGCCAAATTCCCAGATTCTCTGAGAGAGGTTGCATTTCAGTGAATTAACTAATTACTTGAGGTTGTTTGTTTTCCGACTTCATTCTAACTGTCACACACCTTTCCACGAAGACAGCGGTATACGTTTCACGACAGTGTTTTTGATAAACATCACTTTCCCATTTACCTCAGAGTTCATATGCATCTTTGCAGGACACTAAAAGCATTAAAAACATTAGCAAAAATATTTCCAATGTACCAATTTACAGTGACGTAAATAACTGATATAACAGTGGTCTCTCAGTCCCTTTTCCATGTACTATCTATTTGGTATCTAATACTTTGAAACAACAGGAAAATATTTGTGCCTTCTGTTGAATTCAAATGTTTGAGCATGCAGCTTAAAAGGTTGAAGCCACAATTGCAGTGAAACGTCAACTCAGAGGATGCAGGCAAAGGGGATGAAAAAAAAACACTTCCAATACAAAAATAGCTGTTCCCACACTCCAAAAAACAACGTCTATTACTTTAAAACATGAACCACAACAGAAAAAGATTATTCACAATCAAACGTATTTGTAAATGTTCCTTTTACGATTGGTGTAAGTACATATCCCATCTCTCCAGTCTCTTGACATCACAAAGAGTTGCTAAAAATAGCCCAGGCGAGTGAGTGTGAAGCATCGTACTGTCCCTATTAATCAAGATGAAAAGAAAATGCCTCCAAGACACTGACTTTGAGAAAACCACTGCACCACGGGATCAGAATGATGAATGTGAAGCCACTCACTCATACAGTAGGGCTACATTAGTAGTGAGTGACTACAGATGGAGTCATGAAGTGAATCAGCCAGCTGCATTCAACAATATTTATTTTGTAAGTAGTGCTTGAATGTTACGTGAGCCATTTTACTAACATGGAGAAGAAAAATATGTTTTTTTTCACACTACTGTAGAGACCACTGTATACTACGTCAAAATGCTACTTTAAAAAGAGCATTAAAGACTGAACATCGCAATAACTGGAATTATTAATTATTAATTGTAGACTAAGTGTATGTAGTACCTTGTGTTGTGTTTTTTTAAAAGTATTGTCCTAATGTTACTGTATATTCTGCAAAATTCAGTCTTTTGGATTTTGAGCATGAATTAAATGAAAGAAATCAAATTAGGGGTGTGAATGTTTAAATGTTAAAATGTTTAAATGAAATTGGGACATTAACGTTAAGAAAAACTCCCTAACTGTTTCTTCCGCAAAATCTAAATCACAGTGCAGTTATCATAAAACTATCACTAACAGATCCCGATCATCATCATGAAGGGACAATTTAAATTAAACAAATACCTAACGCAACAATGCTGTAACGTTAGGAGTTATGCATCTTTCAAATGATTTGACATGGCTACAAAGCACATCGTCGTTAAATTGGAAAAATGTCAGAGAAAGGCAAGCGACAGCAACGAAGAGCCTGCTCTGCCCCGAATCAGTACAGTATCGAGTCTGCTGCTCCGCTGTGCTTTTAGCTGACCCAATGTTACAACATAGTGATTGGTGCTTTGAAAACATGATGAGAACATGTCTACATCTTCATCAGCAAGCTGTCAAACTATCATAAATAAGTGACAAGCTACACACTGTTTATCAGGGCAGTGCCCAACATCCCTAGCTAGCTATCAAAAATCCATATCTGTGTTTGTCAGTGAAGCTAGCTAGCAGCAGACAGGCTACAACAAGCTAAATCAGCTGATGAAATCACTGGTGACGATATACAGTACTTGCACATATTTTATAGAGCGATGTCGTTTTGTTTTTACAACTTTCTCACTGTCTATCAGAGTATACGTCTGCCCCAGTGCCCGTGTTTCATAGCGAGTGAGTTATGCACAAGACAGGTTGCGGGAGACAATGGTTGGGAAAATATTTAGAATATGTTGAATACTGATAAGTGGCAGTTGGAATGTCGAGTGTGAAGTCAATGCTCATTTTGGCCAAAACACTTGCAGACTCGAGTGATCACTATCGAACGGAACAAGTGGACACTCGATAAAGGGCTTAGGGCCAAGTGCTTTGGCCAAAATGAGCCCAAGCCCAGAAAAGCGCAAATGATTGTACCGTTATCCAATAGACATGATATACACTGCATTCGGAAAGTATTCACACCACTTGAATTTTTCCACATTTTGTTACGTTACAGCCTTATTTTTCTCATCAATCTACACACAATACCCCATAATGACAAAGCAAAAACAGGTTTTTAGAAATCTTTGCAAATGTATTAAAAATAACTCTTTACTCAGTACTTTGTTGAAGTACCTTTGGCAGCGATTACAGCCTTGAGTCTTCTTCGGTATGAAGCTACAAGCTTGGCACACTTGTATTTGGGGGGTTTCTCACATTCTTCTCTGCAGATCCTCTCAAGCTCTGTCAGGTTGGATGGGGAGCATTTTCAGGTCTCTCCAGAGATGTTCGATCGGGTTCAAGTCCGGGCTCTGGCTGGGCCACTCAAGGACATTCAGAGACTTGTCCTAAAGCCACTCCTGTGTTATCTTGGCTGTGTGCTTAGGGTAATTGTCCTGTTGGAAGGTGAACCTTCGCCCCAGTCTTGGAGGTTCCAAACTTCTTCCATTTAAGAATGATGGAGGCCACTGTGTTCTTGGGGACCTTCAATGCTGCAGAAATTTATTGGTACCCTTCCCCAGATCTGTGCTTCGACACAATCCTGTTTTGGAGCTCTTCGGACAATTCCTTCAACCTCATGGCTTGGTTTTTGCTCTGACATGCACTGTGGGACCTTATATAGACAGGTGTGTGCCTTTCCAAATCATGTCCAATCAATGAATTTACCACAGATGGACTGCAATTAAGTTGTAGAAACATCTCAAGGATGATCAATGGAAACAGGATGCACCGAGCTCAATTTTGAGTGTCATAGCAAAGGGTCTGAATACTTATGTAAATAAGTTTTTTTTTTTTTATAAATTTGTAAAAAATTATTAAAACCTGTTTTCGCTTTGTCATTATGGGGTATTGTGTGTAGATTCCATTTAGAATAAGGCTGTAACATAACAAAATGTGGAAAAAATCTAGGGGTCTACTGCACATTATGCACAACAGAAAAACATAAAAGCTAGCTACAGTATATGCTCTCTTGGGAAAATAAATGAAACAAGCTCCAATAGGCTAATCTTTTTGAGTGTGCACTGTATTACTGTACTGTATTGTATTGTACTGTAATATATGGACTGGAATTACACACCTCGTTCAAACCATGATAAAGCAGGGAGAGAACAAAGTTACAAGTATAGGCTAGTGAATTTGATTTGATTTTTTGAAATATAATAGGGCCTTTCATAATAATTCCTCTTTCTCTCTCTGGTGTTGCTTTATTCCTACCTCACTTTCAACAGTTAAATGACATAAGTTTCGTTATCCTTATCTTCATCATTCTAATGACATGCTTGAATAATATAGGACTAGAATCAGATTGAATAGTTATGGCTCTGAATAAATAACTGCTAGCCTACCACCATTGTGCGTTCGCTCTTCTTTCAAACTACCCATGAGTTCTATTGGTTGCTATATTTAACGTTCAGCAAACAAGATATTGCTTCCCTCTTCGAATAGTCTATTGGTATAAGAAACGCTAAAAAAAAGAATGTCCAGCAAGCTATTCTAGTCTAGCTTTTCCTGCATGGGACTCTAAGTTAAGGAGTATTTTATAAGGAGCGAGGCCAGTGGAGCACAGGTGTGTGCGTATTGCACAAGAGACAGAGGCTATAAGTTAGAAGCTTATTATGCACAACCCATCAATTTCTTACCTGAAAGAGGTAGGCTAGGACATCTATACAGTGGGGAAAAAAAGTATTTAGTCAGCCACCAATTGTGCAAGTTCTCCCACTTAAAAAGATGAGGCCTGTAATTTTCAACATAGGTACACGTCAACGATGACTGACAAATTGAGATTTTTCTTCCAGAAAATCACATTGTAGGATTTTTAATGAATGTATTTGCATATTATGGTGGAAAATAAATATTTGGTCACCTACAAACAAGAAACATTTCTGGCTCTCACAGACCTGTAACTTCTTCTTTAAGAGGCTCATCTGTCCTCCACTCGTTACCTGTATTAATGGCACCTGTTTGATCTTGTTATCAGTATAAAAGACACCTGTCCACAACCTCAAACAGTCACACTCCAAACTCCACTATGGCCAAGACCAAAGAGCTGTCAAAGGACACCAGAAACAAAATTGTAGACCTGCACCAGGCTGGGAAGACTGAATCTGCAATAGGTAAGCAGCTTGGTTTGAAGAAATCAACTGTGGGAGCAATTATTAGGAAATGGAAGACATACAAAACCACTGAAAATCTCCCTCGATCTGGGGCTCCACGCAAGAACTCACCCCGTGGGGTCAAAATGATCACAAGAACGGTGAGCAAAAATCCCAGAACCACACGGGGGGACCTAGTGAATGACCTGCAGAGAGCTGGGACCAAAGTAACAAAGCCTACCATCAGTAACACACTACGCCGCCAGGGACTCAAATCCTGCAGTGCCAGACGTGTCCCCCTGCTTAAGCCAGTACATGTCCAGGCCCGTCTGAAGTTTGCTAGAGTGCATTTGGATGATCCAGAAGAGGATTGGGAGAATGTCATATGGTCAGATGAAAACAAAAATAGAACTTTTTGGTAAAAACTCAACTCGTCGTGTTTGGAGTACAAAGAATGCTGAGTTGCATCCAAAGAACACCATACCTACTGTGAAGCATGGGGGTGGAAACATCATGCTTTGGGGCTGTTTTTCTGCAAAGGGACCAGGACGACTGATCCGTGTAAAGGAAAGAATGAATGGGGCCATGTATCGTGAGATTTTGAGTGAAAACCTCCTTCCATCAGCAAGGGCATTGAAGATGAAACGTGGCTGGGTCTTTCAGCATGACAATGATCCCAAACACACCGCCCGGGCAATGAAGGAGTTGCTTCGTAAGAAGCATTTCAAGGTCCTGGAGTGGCCTAGCCAGTCTCCAGATCTCAACCCCATAGAAAATCTTTGGAGGGAGTTGAAAGTCCGTGTTGCCCAGCGACAGCCCCAAAACATCACTGCTCTAGAGGAGATCTGCATGGAGGAATGGGCCAAAATACCAGCAACAGTGTGTGAAAACCTTGTGAAGACTTACAGAAAACGTTTGACCTGTGTCATTGCCAACAAAGGGTATACAGTGGGGAAAAAAAGTATTTAGTCAGCCACCAATTGTGCAAGTTCTCCCACTTAAAAAGATGAGAGAGGCCTGTAATTTTCATCATAGGTACACGTCAACTATGACAGACAAAATGTGGAAAAAAAATCCAGAAAATCACATTGTAGGATTTTTAATGAATTTATTTGCAAATTATGGTGGAAAATAAGTATTTGGTCACCTACAAACAAGCAAGATTTCTGGCTCTCACAGACCTGTAACTTCTTCTTTAAGAGGCTCCTCTGTCCTCCACTCGTTACCTGTATTAATGGCACCTGTTTGAACTTGTTATCAGTATAAAAGACACCTGTCCACAACCTCAAACAGTCACACTCCAAACTCCACTATGGCCAAGACCAAAGAGCTGTCAAAGGACACCAGAAACAAAATTGTAGACCTGCACCAGGCTGGGAAGACTGAATCTGCAATAGGTAAGCAGCTTGGTTTGAAGAAATCAACTGTGGGAGCAATTATTAGGAAATGGAAGACATACAAGACCACTGATAACCTCCCTCGATCTGGGGCTCTACGCAAGATCTCACACTGTGGGGTCAAAATGATCACAAGAACGGTGAGCAAAAATCCCAGAACCACACGGGGGGACCTAGTGAATGACCTGCAGAGAGCTGGGACCAAAGTAACAAAGCCTACCATCAGTAACACACTACGCTGCCAGGGACTCAAATCCTGCAGTGCAAGACGTGTCCCCCTGCTTAAGCCAGTACATGTCCAGACCCATCTGAAGTTTGCTAGAGTGCATTTGGATGATCCAGAAGAGGATTGGGAGAATATCAGATGAAACCAAAATATAACTTTTTGGTAAAAACTCAACTCGTCGTGTTTGGAGGACAAAGAATGCTGAGTTGCATCCAAAGAACACCATACCTACTGTGAAGCATGGGGGTGGAAACATCATGCTTTGGGGCTGTTTTTCTGCAAAGGGACCAGGACGACTGATCCGTGTAAAGGAAAGAATGAATGGGGCCATGTATCGTGAGATTTTTAGTGAAAACCTCCTTCCATCAGCAAGGGCATTGAAGATGAAACGTGGCTGGGTCTTTCAGCATGACAATGATCCCAAACACACCGCCCGGGCAACGAAGGAGTGGCTTCGTAAGAAGCATTTCAAGGTCCTCGAGTGGCCTAGCCAGTCTCCAGATCTCAACCCCATAGAAAATCTTTGGCGGGAGTTGAAAGTCCGTATTGCCCAGCGACAGCCCCAAAACATCCCTGCTCTAGAGGAGATCTGCATGGAGGAATGGGCCAAAATACCAGCAACAGTGTGTGAAAACCTTGTGAAGACTTACAGAAAACGTTTGACCTGTGTCATTGATAACAAAGGGTATATAACAAAGTATTGAGAAACTTTTGTTATTGACCAAATACTTATTTTCCACCATAATTTGCAAATAAATTCATTAAAAATCCTACAATGTGATTTTCTGGATTTTTTTTCTCATTTTCTCTGTCATAGTTGACGTGTACATATGATGAAAATTACAGGCCTCTCTCATATTTTTAAGTGGGAGAACTTGCACAATTGGTGGCTGACTAAATACTTTTTTCCCCCACTGTATATATATGGCTATATATATCAATCTTGAACAGGATTATCTATTTTGGATGGAATTTGAATGGAATTGATAGAGCGAGAGAAAGAATGTGAGAGAGTGCTCGCACATGCACGGATTTAAAGCAACGATATTCGAGTGATAGGCTGTTTAAAAACTCTGCAGCTGCAATAACATGTTTTTTATCTTTGCAATTAAAAAATAAGGTGACCCCTGACAGCCAGTAGAATATGCTATGCTTGAGCAAATGTAGGCCTACCTGTCACAATAAAACAAAGTTACCATGATGAGATGATAGGTCTACATGCATTGTGAAATGTGCTCCATACTGAGATGGGCTGTCTGTCCCCACCCTGAGCGTTGATGATTCATCATGCAGAGAGCAGAGAGAAGGCCGTAGAGAAGCCAGATTTAGACATTGCATATAATTTATCAGTTCCATTTCACGTCATGCTGTTCATATAAATAATGTATTATAATTTACCGGTTTCTTGCAGTTATTTATCCCGGGAAAAGGGAGTTGGTTTGGGCAATAAATCTCAGTAACCGGTTTCCCACCATTCAACCCTAGCGAGCGTTGTCTCAAATCAAATCAAATAAATCATCACTCATATGATATAATATAATAATAATATGCCATTTAGCAGACGCTTTTATCCAAAGCGACTTACAGTCATGTGTGCATACATTTTTACGTATGGGTGGTCCCGGGGATCGAACCCACTACCATGGTGTTACAAGTGCCATGCTCTACCAATTGAGCTACAGAGGACCACCATGATGATGGCTTTCATTGCAGATAAAGACATCCACGACCTATGTTGTGAATTCTCCTTTTAAAAGCTGTGCCTGCCAATCCATGTGTCACACGCATTATCTCTCCCCCTGAATGAGTTGTTTAACCCTGCCATTCCGTCTCTCCTTTACTCAAACCTGCTGAGCACAGAGTAGACTGCAGGCGTTTCAACGGAAGGAAAGAAAGCACTGTGGGACTGGTGATTACCATTCAGAGAGATCGGCACGCTGCTTCAGATGCTCTCTGCTCTGCTGTCCTCTCCCCTCCTCTACTCTTCTTCTCCTCTCCTCTCCCTTTCTCCCCTGCCATCCTCTCCTTTCCCCTGCTCTATTCTGCTCTCTTCTCTCCCATTATCTCTCTCCTCCTCTCCCCTTCCCATCTCCTCTCCCCTCTCCTCTCCCATTATCTCTCTCCTCCTCTCCCCTTCAAATCTCCTCTCCCCTCTCCTCTCCCATTATCTCTCTCCTCCTCTCCCCTTCCCATCTCCTCTCCCCTCTTCTCTCCCATTATCTCTCTCCTCCTCTCCCCTTCCCTTCCCATCTCCTCTCCCCTCTCCCTCCTCCTCCTCCTCCTCCACCCTCTCCTCTCCCTCCTCCTCATCTGCTCTCCTTTCCTCTCCTCCTCCCTGTCATTCCCTCGCCTCTCCAATCCTCCTCTCCCTAGAGAACTTCTACAGCCCCATCTGCCCGCCAGAGTGTCCGCTGGTTCCCCGTCTTCACTCTAGGGTTCTTGGCCAGCCATCGACCAACCGTCCCCTGCTATAGCACCACTCTCACCCACAGCCCTCATTTGCAAGTCATTAATGGAAATAGGATGCTTTGCGAGCAAATAAATAATTTTTGAACAAATTTGATGAAGATCTGATGAATATGCTGATTTACATACAGGGCAGGAAATGTAACAAGTCCCTATTGCAAAGGCGAAGGGGGTTCGGCGGGCAGCCAAGTGGTAACATTAGGGGAAGGCTGTATAAATAATACCCTCTCTCTGCTCCTGGTAAACATGCAGCGGTAGCTCAGGCGGATCACGGCATGCAGGGGGTCAGCTTGGCTCACCTCTCGTTGGCGAATTTGCAACTTAATCGATAGCATAATTGAGCCGGAATGGCTGGAGTCCACTTCGATGAGCGCATAAAGCCTTTGAGGTGTGGTGATTGGGAATCTGATGCCTTGGCATGGATACAGCCATTATCAAAAGAGCTTTTATATTACTACTTACGAGACGGTGTGTTAGACGAGGTTAGACTAATCTTCACAAGTAATTGCAAGGCAGAGAGTCAAGTTACATCAAGTCCTGGGTTTAATTTCATTTCAATTTGTTAATCTCAACAGAGCTGTTTAATCTCAACAGAGCTGTTTATCCTGACACTAAGCTAACTCTAGAAAGTAACTTCAAAAAATGCTTTAGAAAGAGAAAAGTCTAACTCTGCACTTTGTTTGATGCTACGCAGTTAGGGACATGCCATTTCCCTCGGTGGTACATGCATTTGGTGTACTGGTGTAGCTTTCATCTGACAGTCATAGATTTCATACTCTCTCTAACAAGCGATTTAAAAAGAGCTACTTCAATGAAAATTAGAAAAAAATAGCTAAAAACATGGTCTAAGATCAAGCTACTTAAACGCTGACTTCAATCTTTCAGTGACCCAAAAAAATGTGGTCACTTACTAGAGTCCAGGCTTCACATTTATGTCATTTAGCAGACGCTCTTATCCAGAGCGACTTACAGTTAGTGAATGCATACATGTTTTTTTTTTGTTTTTTTTCATACTGGCCCCACGTGGGAAACGAACCCACATACCTGCCGGCCAAACCCTCCCCTACCTTGGACGACGCTGGACCAATTGTGCGCCGCCCATGGGTTTCCCGGTCGCAGCCGGCTGCGACAGAGCCTGGACTCAAACCAGGATCTCTAGTGGCACAGCTAGCACTGCGATGCAGTGCCTTTAGACCACCGCGCCACTCGGGTGTCATGGAACATCAGTTGGAATCGTGTATTCTTTAACTAAGAAAAGGCATATATCTGCCCACAATTCGAGCAAGCCACAAGTAGACCATAGAAATTCCTGGAAACAATTTCAATTATTTCTAGATCTGATTACTCAGACACCATTCAACAATAGAGCATTGTTCAGATATGCAGCCATGGTCAATTCCAATCAAACCAAATTCAATCTGTATTGTCATTGATACAACCCAATTTGTCAGGAAATGCCCCAACCTCCCAAACCCTAAAACCTTCCAGTAGATCCCAGAGAGAATGAGAGAAATACAGTTCAGAAACAGTATTGACTTTTCTTTGTAACATGAACCCCCCCAAAAACATACCATAACCACAAAGAGCACTTTGCATGACCCTCCACCTGCTTTTAATGAGGGCAGTTTCTTCAATAGCGGCCCACTCATCAATTAGGCCAGACTGACAGCCAGAGAAGGCCATTGATCAGGCCTTTTTCTGCTGAGGCAAACACTAGTGCTGCCACTTGCCCAGGACTCCCATTATAGAACGGAATCTATGCAGTATAACTGGAACAGTAACAAAATATACTATATCTCAACTGCCTATTATGTTTGCCTCATGGAGAAACAGACCAACTGGAGATGATATGTGTAAATAAATAAAATGGGTGAGTTGCATGGTCAGCAAGCCCAGCTAACCCCCAGCCCGGCTCTGCCTACCTGCCCGACACCTCGACTGCTAAATAAGTTATAAACCACAGAGTAAGGTAATTTTCCTCCTGCATTGTCGTCTACCGAACGCCTTCAAAAGCACTGAAATGCTGAATGGACCCTCTCAATATATTTGACACGTTTCGCAGTCCGGTTGTATTACGATAGCTAAAGTGCGCCTGCCGTTTCTTTTCTTGATGATGTTTTCATCATTGCTGAGGGAATACCTGTCAGTTTAGTCCAAGCAGGATGCTAAGGGAGGCTGGATTTCCACCGTCCAGCCCCCACTCTCAGAAAAGGTCCACAAACAGTCAGTCTCTTTTTTACAGTGCATGCATCTGTGAAAAAATGACTATTAAAGCCCAACATAAGTGGACCCAGAATAAAGTTGCAAGAAACACAATGAGATTACTTGGGTGGCAGGTAGTCTAGCGGTTAAGAGCATTGGGCCAGTAACCGAAAGGTTGCTGGTTCAAATCCCAGAGCAGACTAGGTGAAAAATCTGTAGATGTACTCTTGAGCAAGGCACTAAACCCTAATTTCTCTGGATAAAAGTGTCTACTAAATGACTTAAATGTAAGTGCAATCCCCCTCTGCTGCTGCCCCACAAATGAGATTCTAGCAGCGTGGCAGAGCTTGTAAATGTCTCTCCAAGTCACCGGAGGCTGAATACCTTATTTGGGAGAGGCAGTCGAATGAACTACCACTCAGAGCGGCTGCACAGCACAGACCATATCAAGGTTATTGTCTGTTATATGTTTATCATCCTTGAAGCCTGTGTAGAAGAACTTTGATGAAGGCCCAGGGAGACAGCTATCCACTCTTGAACAATTTTTTTTGCGAGTGTCTACAAAACCGTAGAAGAACACGGCGGCTGCGACTCTAACCTCATTGGTTGGTGAATAACAACAATAAGAGTGAAGAATTCTGTCTGTCTTATGTTGCCGTATCATGGGGTTACACTGGAACACCTTCATCAGTTGTATGATGTAATGATTATATCGTACGTTGAGCACAAGCACCCAGATTCTATCGTATTTCAACACTTACTACACATTTACACTACAGTATTCAATGTCCTTTGAGGTTTTTACAGACTAAGAGTCACAATCTTTCCACAAAGAACCAAACACAATACTTTGGAAGAAGACTGTCACAAATCCTAGTCTTAGATTGGAATGGATGGATGTGTTTTTTCTCCGTAGGGGACCAAAAATGCTGAGTGTGGAGTCTACCACCCTGGGTCTCTCTAGCTGAGCTCCTAGCCTGAGCTGCCTCCAGTCCTTCTCTCAACAGACTGGCAAAACATCTGACTACCGCTAACTAACCACGGCTCTCCACCTCCCAAAACACACACACACACACACACACACACACACACAACCACATTCTCCTTCCCCAAGCAAATGTGGAGCTTTCTGTTATCGGACTTAGTGTGTTGTCAGGGCCCAAGACTCCACAGACGCCACAGACATAAATTGATCTCCTCTCAAAACCTGCAGTTTATACCCGTCCCAAGGTGCCAGCAGATTTCTGCGCACAGATTATCCGCTTTGAAGAGGGGGTGACTGTGAAATAAGATGCAACAGCTACAGCAGCATTGGCCCAGGCAAGTTACCGTTTCTGAGCCTCATGAGTGGAATGAAAATTACTTTTTGGGGCGGTACCCGCAATTCTGTTTGCTGGCTGGCTAGAAACGTTGTTTGATTACAGAAATTTGTGACAGAAAAATTATTAAGGTGCAAGAAGCGGAATGAACGTTTGATCGTACAAACATATTGATGTAAACTATTGCTGTAACAGCCATAATAGACCACATATGGTCCAGCCCCATTAGAATTTGACTCACCGTTTCTCCTAGATCGAGTCTGAGTGGGTGCTTGTCTGAGGCAAGAGAAATGGGTGGGTTAAAAAGTAGAAAGTTTGCACTCCTCTGTTGCAAGGCTTAAGCAGTGTTTTCCATTAGCCCCGGCTGTCGACTAATCAGCCGGCTACTTTCTCCACTTCATATTATCTACTGTCCTTTTCATTTCAAAGTTTCAATTCGCTAGTCCGTCGAGCCCTCTCCCACTAGAATTAACGATAAGCATCTTCTAGCGAACTATTGATAGGATAGGCACGTCAGTCACAGAGCGAGAGATGACAGGGAAGCGCAGTCTGCTGTATGTCCTGCCTCCCGGTACAATTTTGCGCTCTGTGGTTGGTTGCAGTCAAATGTATTTAAACGGAGGAGGGAGAGCATGATGCTCGTGAATTTGCACGTACCATGTAATGTAATGTAATCCACTCGTTTTCTGGCATATTCACGCGGAGTCGTGGCGCATAGGCTATTTATTGTGCTTTGATTGACAACTGAACAGCAAGTGTTGACTAGTTTATAAAAGGTGTGGAACTGACTGAATAAAGTCCATCTGCTATATCCCTTTGCCATTCATGAATCATGCAAAGTGACTATGTCCATGCTATCCCATCAGGACAAGTATACCAAATTATTTCCTAGGTTTCCTTTCCTACACTCTTAGAAAAAAAGGTGCTATCTAGAACCTAAAAGGGTTCTTCAGCTGTCCCCATAGGAGAACCCTTAGAAGAACCTTTTGGGTTCCAGGTAGAACCCTTTTGGGTTCCATGTAGAACCCTTTCCACAGAGAGTTCTACATGGAACCCAAAAGGGTTCTACCTCAATCCAAAAAGGGTTCTACCTGGATCCAAAAAGTGTTCTCAGTTACAGGAGGGGGTCGCAGTTCCGGAGCGACCCACTAGATGTCATCCTCCGACAACCTTAGGCACCTCCTCACTCACAGTCGGGACTAATCATCATCCTATTGGTGTCACCTGTGTCTATCGGTTCACCTGTGTATTTATGCCCTCACTTCCCTGTGTTCCCTTGCTCAGTTTTCTCTGCTAGTTTCTCTATGTCCAGCAGTACTACTCAGTGTCTGATTGGAGATCTATGTACAGGTACTTGAGAAGTGTTCTCCCTGTTTTGTTATTTGTTTCAGTCTTAGGTAATATTTCGTATTTTGGCTGTCAGCCGGTTTTTGGAGACTTATTTGCTCCGCCTTTCTTTTATCGTGATAAGTCCGTTATTTTGTATTTTGGCTTCGGGACCACCAGTAAAGATCCTTGTTTCACCATCTCTGCCTACTGTACATCCTGCACCGGACCTGGGTCACACCTCACCCCAACCCTTACAGTTCTCTTATGGGGACAGACGAAGAACCCTTTTGGAACCCTTTTTTCTAAGATTGTAGGATGTCGGGGCTTGCCAGAGCTTGCTCATTTGCATATGCTACTGGTAGGCCTAGGGGTTTTGGCGATTATTTGCAGATAAATTATGAAAACATTCTTATTCTGGTCCAAATATGATAATTAGGGCACTCACGGAATCCAGGAATTAAAACCGAATTCAACTATATAACAAAATGTGTTGATCTTAATAGGGAATCAACTAAATGTATTGAACATGTATTCATTGTCCAAGTTTATCATAAGACATGAACAGAATGCAACCAACAATACACTGAATTCATACATTTTGAGTAATTTAAATTGCAAAGTCATGTCTTTCTACACAATAACACACATCTGGGAGGTAAACTCAATAAAGTATTCAATAATTTCACTATGTATTTCAGATGGAATCAAGGCATAAGAATGTACCTGAGGCCACCAAAATAGAGCTATTCGGCAAAATAATTCTAACCATGCCTGGCTACTTTTTCTATTTGGCTGGCTACTCTATGTACTTGTGGAAAACAATGGCTTAAGTCTTTCTAGTCCTTTTCAGCAGGTAAAATAGCATCACAAAAATCCAAGAGTATATCACAGGAGTCGGGGTAAAAAACATCATTACATAGGATTCAATAAAAGAGGGTGATATTAGGAGCATCAAACCGTAAGCATGCATTTGTTTTCTTTGATCTTACTCATTTGTCCCACGAGGGTTGTTATATCATATCTCCGGCACTGATAGTAATTCACTGACTACACACACACAGCCCAGTGGCAATGCTTTTAGAGGGGAATCAAACACACATTGGTGCTATTTGGTCAGAATAGACCAGTTTCCAAGGATTCTTTACACGTTCAATTGAGCATCCACATCTGATATGACCTTGTACATGCTTAGAAAAAAAGGTGCTATCTGGAATCAAGATCCTACAACTATTGTGGGCAAACAGCCTCTATAAATATGGCTCCCAATCAGAGACAACCAGCAACAGCTGACACTCGTTGCCTCTGATTGGGAACCACTCTGGCCAACACAGAAATACAACACATAGATCTACACATCCTGGCTCAACATAACAGTGTCCCCAGAGCCAGGGCGTGACAGTACCCCCCCCTAAAGGCGCGGACTCCGACCGCTTCAACCAAATACCACAGGGAAGGGACCGGGTGGGCACTCCGCCTAGGCGGCGGATCCGGCTCCGGGCCTGATCCCCGCTCCCTCTCCAACCCCCCAAAGTACCCCTGGTCCGGTCTGGCCCCGCTGGCCGGAGCTGGACTGCACACTGGTGGAGCGGATTGCTCTAGCTCCGGCGTGAAGCATCTGACCGGTGCCGGACCAGGCACCGGTGGAACAGGCACGGGACGCGCCGGACTGACGACGCACACCACTGGCTTGGTGTGGGGAACAGGCACGGGCCGTGCCGGACTGACGACGCACACCACTGGCTTGGTGTGGGGAGCAGGAGCGGGCCGGACCAGGCTGGCGACGCGCACCATTGGCTTGGTGTGGGGAACAGGCACGGGCCGTGCCGGACTGACGACGCACACCACTGGCTTGGTGTGGGGAGCAGGAGCGGGCCGAACCGGGCTGGCGACGCGCACCATTGGCTTGGTGTGGGGAACAGGAGCGGCCCGGACCGGGCTGGAGACTCGCACCATTGGCCTGGTGCGGGGAGCAGGAACAGGCCGGACCGTACTGGGGACACACACCACTGGCCTTACGCAGGGATCTGGAACGGGCCGGACCGGACTGGTAACACACCCCAGTACCTCTCGCCGTGCCTCTACACCTTCCTTCCCCTCTTCGACCAGTGGCCCCCGTAACCTGGCGGCCTCCTCTGCCAACCCGCTGGGCCGCTCTGTCGCGGTCTCCTGCTGCCCCGTCGTCCACGGCGTTAGCCCCCCCCTAAACATTTTATGGGCTTCACTCCTACCCGTGGACCAGGTCTCCATACTTTTTGCCAGCCTTTCGCCGTTCTGCTTCCACGTCAAGCCCCTCTCTTCCTCACATGGCTTGACCCAGTCGAGGAGGCGAAGGAGATCCGCTAGAGATCTCCCAGGCGATGGCTCCTGGACTTGCTGCTTGGTCCAGTCTTGGTGGGATCTTCTGTCACGATCGTCAGTAAGAGATGAGGACCAAGGCGCAGCGTTGCAGACGAACATACTCTTTATTAGTGATACACAACCAAAACGATAACGTGACAGTCAACAGTCTAACACAAACCAACTAGAACAAGATCCCACAACTATTGTGGGCAAACAGCCTCTATAAATATGGCTCCCAATCAGAGACAACCAGCAACAGCTGACACTCGTTGCCTCTGATTGGGAACCACTCTGGCCAACACAGAAATACAACACATAGATCTACACATCCTGGCTCAACATAACAGTGTCCCCAGAGCCAGGGCGTGACACCCAAAAGGGTTCTACCTGGAACAAAAGGGGTTCTCCTATGGGGACTGCCGAAGAACCCTTTTGGAACCCTTTTTCCTAAGAGTGTAGAATGGACACTATCTTAGGTAATTCACTAAGGCCTAAATCCTAACTTGAGATACGTGTGCATGTAATTCCAGTGTTTGTGCAAATCTTCCATTGACCTCAATGCAAGAATTACATGAAGGTTTGGCCCCTAGATGATCCTAGCTACTGTTCTCCTAGACAGAGTCAGGCTTGTCCTTATGCTACCTAACAGGTTTGGTAATATTTTAGGAGTTTGCCCGGGATAAAGGTAGCAATTGGAGGCTCGTCCGGGATCAATGCATTACCTCCAGGGCCTTACCTCGAACCACGATGGCAGTGGACTTCTTAGCCGGGTTGCCGACGTTGTTGCTGGCCACACAGCTGTAGACGCCTGCTTCCTCCATGGAGATGGCGGGCAGCGTGAGGGTTCCCCCATTAAGGAGGCTTTTCTTGGGCAGCTCGTCCGTGTTGCGCACCCAGGTGAGGGTGGGCGTTGGCTCCCCACCGGAAGTCACACACACCAGGGTCACGGACTGCCCGGGGTTCACCACGATGGGGTCCTCCACCAGCAGCTTAATGGTGGGGGATGCTTGAAACCACAGGAATAAGTAGAATGCATTATAATGTATGTCTGTATGAAACAAGTCAATAGTTAATCTCGGCAAACCATATTTTTTTATCTCCCGCCAGCTACTCAATTAGGTTCTTGAGATGAGAAAACTAGACATTTTAAACTAGAACGGAAACTCTCAACCAAAGCATGGGCCAAATGTCCCCACCCCTTCCTAAATTCAAAAGATGCATACACCTGCAAAATTGTGATTTAGTCCATATAATCAGTGACGAAAGATCTGCGCACCGGAACAATTGTTACTCATTATTTGTTGCATCCCACAGTCTGTTGACAGATGTTACAATACCATTTATGTTACGTACATCTGTCCATGAGAGATTAGTCAATAGTCAACAAACAAGTCAATAGGTACTATAGCTGCTGTAAACTGACTAGTATCCTCCCAAAGGTAGGACATACACTATATATACAAAAGTATGTGGACACCCCTTCAAATGAGTGGATTCGGCTATTTCATCCACACCCATTGCTGACAGGTGTAAAAAATCGAGCACACAGCCATGCAATCTCCATAGACAAACATTGGCAGTAGAATGGCCTTACTGAAGAGCTCAGTGACTTTCAACTGGATGCCACCTTCCTAACAAGTCAGTTCGTAAAATTTCTGCCCTGCTAAAGCTGCCCCGGTCAACTGTAAGTGCTGTTACTGTGAAGTGGAAACGTCTAGGAGCAACAACAGCACAGCCGCAAAGTGGTAGGCCATACAAGCTCAAAGAATGGGACCGCTGAGTGCTGAAGCACGTGGCGCGTAAAAACCATCTGTCCGCGGTTGCAACACTCACTACCGAGTTCCAAACTGCCTCTGGAAGCAACATCAGCACAATAACTGTTTGTTGGGAGCTTCATGAAACGGGTTTCCATGGCCGAGCAGCCATGGATTACCATGCGCAATGCCAAGCGTCAGCTGGAGTGGTGTAAATCTCGCCGCTATTGGACTCTGGAGCAGTGGAAACGCGTTCTCTAGAGTGATGAATCACGCTTCTACATCTGGCAGTCCGACAGACGGGTTTGGCGGATGCCAGGAGAACGCTGCCCCAATGCATAGTGCCAACTGTAAAGTTTGGTGGAGGAGGAATAATGGTCTGGGCTGTTTTTTATGGTTCGGGCTCCTTAGTTCCAGTGAAGAGAAATCTTAATGCTACAGCATACAATGACATTCTAGACGATTCTGTGCTTCCAACTTTGTTGCAACAGTTTGGGGAAGGCCCTTTCTGTTTCAGCATGGCAATTCCCCCACAAAGCGAGGTCCATACAGAAATGGTTTGTCAAGATCGGTGTGGAAGAACTTGACTAGCCTGCACAGAGCCTTGACCTCAACCCCATCGAACACTTTTGGGATGAATTGGAACGCCGACTGCGAGCCAGGCCTAATCGCCCAACATCAGTTCCTGACCTCACTAATGCTCGAGGCTGAATGGAAGAAAGTCCCCGCAGCAATGTTCCAACATCTAATGGAAAGCCTTCCCAGAAGAGTGGATGCTGTTATAGCAGCAAAGGGGGACCAAGTCCATATTAATGCCCATGATTTTGGAATGGGATGTTCGACGAGCAGGTGTCCACATACTTTTGGTCATGTAGTGTACCTCTTAATCATGCTCTGCAGTGGTACCTTTGCCGATAGAAAGTCAATAATATGATTTTTCTGTTTCCTGAAAACCAATAGCATATCCTATTCCGTTACTAGTTGATATTCGGTTCTATAGTGTAGCTGTATAGATGATGATTGGTTTTACGTTTGTAAGTTCATAACCCTTATAGGTTTATCAACAGGCACAAAATAGACTCACATACACTGCAAGTCTAATCAATGCTGGTTGCGGGGGAAAGGGCCGGAGCAGAAAACCTGCAGGGGGGTGTATTGGGACTGATTGGCTTTCTCCTTTATCATTATTGGCCCTATGTGTGGGTGAAGCATCACAGAGAAAAATGGCGAGCCTACAGGATTCCCATCCGTAATGGATGCGGCAATTCCGCCACTTTTCATGGCGGAGTTGCCAGACCCTTGAACACTACAGAACAGTGTTCTCAGCCGCCGCAAAGGTTTACCTGTTTTGTTAGAGAGTTTGAAGAGGACATTCTTGTCGGGGATGCCGCACACATTCCGGACAGAGGCGATGCAGCTGTAGTTGGCGTAATCCTGAGGTCGAAGGTTCTTCAGCTTTAGAATCTTGGTCTCCCCCTGCAACTCAGAAAGAGAACCAGTGTAAAGTGCTGTGCCGCCTGTCTCTCTTAATGTGTCTTACAAAGTAAGATAGCAGTGGTATTGACCTGGTCTCGTCGGCTCGCCCTCATCAAAGAGCTTCCTTGGCAGCGCTTCAACAATGAGCTCATTCCCTGTCCTCAAACGAGGAGTATTATCTTTACACCGAGCTTTCAGTTTCATGAAGTTCATTAGCTGTCTATTTGGATGTGCTTGAAGCGGTGTGCTTGGGACCAATGTCAAGATGCGTACAAGCACTATTAATACACACGTGTCGTCATGACATTGTAAATGATTTGACCAACAATAGCTGTTTTGTCTGCTCTTGTGTACACCACCATCTTTGTAGCACTGGCAACATACTTAGAATATGCTTATGTTCCTTATGTTTTTAATTAAAACTCAGGAGGGCATTACTAGGCTGAGGATGGCACAACATGTGAAGTCTACCTGAAAAACTAGGTCCTGATGTCCTCGTGTGTGTGTGTGTGTCTGTTTGTGTGTGAAACTCCACTGGGAGGAAAATACTGCGAGCCCCTGAAGTGCCGTCTCCCTCTGCTCATTTCGAGCACATCTGAGTTGTGTGAGTTTCATGCCACCGCGAGCCCAAGCTGTTCCCTTCTCTATCATAGTTTGTCTGCTTATGACTGTCAAAATGCTCTCATCTCTCCTGTCAATGGAGCTGACTTTGCAAGGAGAAATTAGATTAGATGAGTTGTTTCTAAAAAAACAGGTGCAATTTCCCAACCCAAGTCACTGAAATTGCCCTCACGAAACGTCCTATATGCTGTGAAGGGGTTAAACACACACAATTAAAACACAAAAACACACAATTTGCATAATAAGAAACGACTTCCTTTATGAGAATAGGAATTCCTTAATATCTTAAATGCTGAAATCAGAGGAACGGGTTGTTTGATCAAGCTCAGGGTTTTCATACAAAAATTACCCAAATGCCAGAAAAATTCCCCCGAAGGCCTGATTCCAATAGGTCTGGAGAAACACAAGAAACAGCTCTTGGCCGGATTTGGCGCCCAGGCCACTAGTTTCAGATCCTGATTGCAGCAGGTGTGGACTTTCAGCTTACTTGTGTAAAGAAGGGCTCGTAGATCTCCACGCCCTTATCAGAGCCTTGGGACAGGAACTCTCGGCCACGCCTCCAGCTGTAGCGCACTGGGGGGTTGGAGTTGGCCATGCAGCGCAGGAACACCGTCCGCTCGTAGTAGAACTGCTCCTTAGCCTCCCCGATGCTCTGGTGGACGGTTACGATGGGATCATCCAAATCTAGAGAGAGAACATACAACATAGAAACAGTGGTCCTTGGCTTCAAGGCGCTTCCAAACAGCCTCTGTTTGCCACACACTTGTGTAGGTCAACGCCTGAAGGGCAATTACATGACCTTCTTAATCCCAGGGACCTATTTATATACAGTGGCTGGGTTTTAATGAAGTGTGCTGGTTCAAGTGGTATAAAGCTCTTGTCTTCTTTTGCAATCACATCTTCCCCCTTAAGCTCTTTAAACAGCCCGTGATGCCACAGACATAATACTCATGCCAAATGTGCATGACGAGGGAAAATCATGATTTGTTATACATGTGAAATCTGATTCCATTATAAATATAATATCAATCATATGAATATCATATGAAATATCATAGAAATATTTCAATTTTTCTATTTTTCAGGAGATTTTTCTGGAGAGCATCAGTAATGACAATTCCTGACTTCTACAGTCTACAACCACATCAAAATGACACATCCAAAATATCAGGAATCCTCAACTCCATCCATAATTGTCAATTAAAGGCACACGCACTCCACTGAGGTGCTTTCAGCGTTTTTTTGACAGCCAGAGTAATGCTTGAAGTTCAATGAAAAGGGTCACTTAGACTCCAAAGTTCCAGCTCCAATCGAGAGGGAGAATTTTTAAACTGTGATTTTGACAAGAGCTCGATAATGACTACAAAGTGCTCCACGGGAGAGCAACCGGCTTTTATGGGCTACTTTGAGATGCAGACAAGCACCTTGAAAAAGCAGTTTCCCACCAGCCGACTAACTACTGCCACGGGCAGTCCAGAGCCAGACAAATCTCCTGTACAAACCATTATAATGTCTTTGCATTTTTTAAATAATAAATAATGGCTTCGCAGATTAGTCTGAGTCAATTCGTCTACACGTTTTCCTTAATTCTTTCTCCTATTGCTGTGGAATGTCAGTCAGTCAGACTCAATCAAGGTCATCGTTGTGCTTTAGCCTTGCCAACCACCAAGGATTCCAACACAGCATCGCCTAGTGGCAGCGAACAGCAACACGTGTCATTGATTTGATCAGCTCGTCTCATTTAGCGAAGCAGGCAGGATCGATAAAAGTGCATGTGTGCCGGTACGCCACAGTGGAGCAGAGATCAGACAGTAAGCTCATTGGCTCTGATCTCTGAGTCAGGGGTAATGACACTACGCTCATTGTCTCCCCCTGGCAATGTTTTCTGCCACTGTCCATCTCCTGTCCTATTTATCTTGCATCTCTGCAGTAAACTAACCCATGGCCCTCTATCGTCTCCTCCTATCCACTCTCTCGGAAGCACATCCTCGGAGTGCAGACACACCAGATTTGTCTCGTTTTTGTATTTGCCAGCTCCAGGCATCCGGGGAACGCTGAATGTCAAACACGGAGACGCTGACTCGATCAACCTCATTTTGGGGGGTTGGGGAATTTATAGCTGACTCTTTTTTTGGGAGGATGGAGGTAGGGGAAGATTGCAGAGTAAGGCTTCTAGGGGGCTTCCGATACAACTCATCCAGAGAGAGAAAGTATACACTGAGTATACAAAACATTAAGAACACCTTCTCTTTCCATGACATAGACTGACCAGGTGAAAGCTATGACCCCTTATTGATGTAACTTGTTAAATCCACTTCAATCAGTCTAGATGAAGAGGAGGAGACAGGTTAAAGAAGGATTTGAGCCTTGAGACAATTGAGACATGGATTGTGTATGTGTGCCATTCAGAGGGTGAATAGGCAAGACGAAATATTTAAGTGCCTTTGAACAGGGTATGGTAGTAGGTGCCAGGCGCACTGGTTTGTGTCAAGAATTGCAACTCTGCTGGGGTTTTCACACTCAACAGTTTCCTGTGTGTATCAAGAATGGTCCACCACCCAAAGGACATCCAGCCAACTTGACACAACTGTGGGAAGCATTGGAGGCAACATGGACCAGCATCCCTGTGGAATGCTTTCCACACCTTGTAGGGTCCATGCCCTGACGAATGGTCTGAGGGCAAAAGGGTGCAACTCAATATTAGGAAGGTGTTCCTAATGTTTGGTATACTCAGTGTATACATCTAGCCCGCCTTAGTAAATGGTAAAATGTATATGCAAAACCATACATTATGTCCTCAGACATTTGAAATTAAATTGCTGCTTTGGAGAGAGAGAGGTATGCAAACACCAATGTGAGGCACTAAATCTTGCAGTATCCGCATAATGCTTAATTTGAGTCAATTTACAATTATCAGCCCTGATTAACAGAGCAATTAGAACAATTGATGAATTCACCATCTAAAGGCTAAACCCAATCTGTCTCTCAAGGCCTATAACAGTTGCACAAATGAAACACTATAAAGTGCTCTTTGAGAATTCGAAGTGAACACCAATGGGTGGCCATCTCTGTGGGTCCACAAAGTACTTTCTACAGCCATAAAATTAGATTTGCAATTTGGGTGATCTCTCTCTTTAGGTAGTGTTGCTGCTTTTTCTCATTTACAATGTAGGGATTACGCAGCATGACTTCAGACATCTAAGTCTGCGTTCCCAATGACATCCTGTTCTCTATATAGTGCAATCCTTTTGACCAGAGCCCTATGGTCCCTGGTCAAAAGTAACGCACTATGTAGGGAACAGGGTGCCATTTGGGATGCAACCTCAGTCTGTATTGCTGGAAATCACAACCCCTTTGTTTCACAACTATCAATTTCTTCAGCGATGTGCACTGTCAGGCCTTCACACTGCTGGGGGGCAGTTCCCTTAATGAGTGAATAAAAGCAGCGATGACACTGATATGATGGCAGCGTCAAGAAATGGCTGCCATTGCCTGCAATTAACACTTCGGATTGTCCTGAGTAAGGACGAATATGTGTTTGTTTCCTTTGGCTTTCGAGCGAGGGTATGGTACATTTCATTTACTCTGATGTCATACCTGGGGTGGCTTTCTTTTGAGGCCTTTTGTGTTTCAAAAAGTAATGTTGTAATTCTAACATAACTTTAACCTGCTTGAAACGACTTTCTTCAGCCACAATGTCATGTTGTCTGGGATGGTAAGGACTAGGAGTGAGCGAGCTAATGCCTTTTGTTCAGTAGCTAAAGCACAAGGCATGAGTAACTGGACAAGGGCAATCTGCAGAGGGTAAAGGACAATCGGCAGAACTTATGATGCATGCTGTGATGATGGGGGAAAAACCGATACAGTTAAATATTGCAATGTTATTTTGGGACAATATTATATCGATACTTTGACTCCAAGTATCGATTTGCGCTCCATCTTCTTTTTGAAAAAGTGAGCCAACATTTTTCAGCACTTTTACTTCCATGACTGATCAAAACTCATTTTCTCATGTCTCTCTGCAGCAGCCATCTAGTGAGCAATATGTTTGGAACATCAAGATTACAGTATCGAATTGCAATACATATAGAATACTACAAATACCTAGGTGTCTGGTTAGACTGTAAACTCTCCTTCCAGACTCACATTAAGAATCTCCAATCCAAAGTTAAATCTAGAATCGGTTTCCTATTTCGCAACAAAGCCTCCTTCACTCATGCTGCCAAACATGCCCTCGTAAAACTGACTATCCTACCGATCCTTGACTTCGGCGATGTCATTTACAAAATAGCCTCCAACACTCTACTCAGCAAATTGGATGTAGTCTATCACAGTGCCATCCGTTTTGTCTCCAAAGCCCCATATACTACCCACCACTGTGACCTGTACGCTCTTGTTGGCTGGTCCTCACTACATATTCGTCGCCAAACCCACTGGCTCCAGGCCATCTATAAATCACTGCTAGGCAAATCCCCGCCTTATCTTAGCTCATTGGTCACCATAGCAACACCCACCCGTAGTATGCGCTCCAGCAGGTATATCTCACTGGTCATCCCCAAAGCCAACACCTCCTTTGGCCGCCATTCCTTCCAGTTCTCTGCTGCCAATGACTGGAACAAATTGCAAAAATCTCTGAAGCTGGAGACACTTATCTCCCTCACTAACTTTAAGCATCAGTTGTCAGAGCACCTGTACACAGCCCATCTGAAATTAGCCCGCCCAACTACCTCATCCCTATATTGTTATTTATTTTGCTCATTTGTACCCCAGTATCTCTATTTGCACATCATCTCTTGCACATCTATCATTCCAGTGTTAATACTAATTGTAATTATTTTGCACTATAGCCTATTTATTGCCTTACCTCCATAACTTGCTACATTTGCACACACTGTATATATATTTATTTCTGTTGTATTTTTGACTTTGTTTTGTTTTACCCCATATGTAACTCTGTGTTGTTGTTTTTATTGCACTGCTTTGCTTTATCTTGGCCAGGTCGCAGTTGTAAATGAGAACTTGTTCTCAACTGGCTTACCTGGTTAAATAAAGGTGAAATAAAAAAATTTAATAAAAATAATCGTGAAAATCGTGAGATTCACAATACACATCAGATCGCCACCTAAGTATTGTGATAATATTGTATCGTTAGGTCCCTGCCAATTCTCAGCCCTAGCAGAAAACATCGGGGGAGTGCATGGGAAAAGGGCAGACAGGCGACCGAGACAAAGCCTGTACACTCACAGTAGACGTCCACTCGGATCGACTTGATGGCCGGTGAGCCCAGGCCATTCTCAGCCTTGCAGTAGTAGCGTCCGCCCTGGTGCCTCTGGATCCGGGTGATGCGCAGGGTCTCGTTGAACACACTGGAGTCCTGGAAGCGGTCGGAGGCGCTACCGGCCGTTTTGGTCCATCTGATCTGGGGTTGGAGAGACAGATAGAGGTCAGAGGTGACATCTGCTGACCGAGGAGGTCTAATGCTATGGACAACAGGCTCAGGCTGGACAGAGGGTAATGGGGTCAGCCATGGGATAAATATACAACACATACTCTGGATTAAAATAAGTCAAATGCCAGACTAGTAATGTTAACTTTTCAGATATGGGCTTTGTTACGCTCCCATGTGAGGAACAATCAATGAAACAAAATATACTGAACAAAAATATAAACACAACATAGAACAATTGAAAATATTTTACTGAGTAACAGTTCATATAACGAAATCAGTCAATTGAAATAAATAAATTAGGCCCTAATCTATGGATTTCACATGACTGGGCAAGGGCGCAGCCATGGGTGGGCCTGGGAGGGCAAAGGCAGCCAGGCCCAGCCAATCAGAATGAGTTTTTCTCTGGGCCGGCGTGGTTACTCGGTCTGCATTTGATAGGCCGGTTGGACGTACTGCCAAATTCTCTAAAACGACGTTGGAGGTGGTTTATGGTAGAGAAATGAACATTAAATTCTCTGGCAACAGCTCTGGTGGACATTCCTGCAGTCAGCTTGCCAATTGCACTCTCCCTCAAAACTTGAGACATCTGTGGCAATGTGTTGTGTGACAAAACTGCACATTTTAGAGTGGCCTTTTATTGTCCCCAGCATAAGGTGCACCTGTGTAATTATCATGCTGTTTAATCAGCTTCTTGATATGCCACACCGATTATCTTGGCAAAGAAGAAATGCTCACTAACAGGGATGTGAACAAATTTGTGCACAACATTTGAGAGTAATATGTTTTTTGTGCATATGGAAAATTTCTGGGATCTTTTATTTAAACTCATGGGACTTTACATGTTGCATTTATACTTTTGTTCAGTGTAGTACCACATATTTTTGGAACTTTCTTGATAATATATTATGTCCATATACTCTTGATTGAGAATCGCAACAACAGAGCAAAGTGTTTCCGTAATAAAGTACAGGCATAACAATGAAATTTATGGTAAAACTGACTGAAATGTATATCTATGGTGCTGTTCGAAGGCCATTGATGGATAAGCACATCAAATATTTAGGTGGCTCGTGTTTGAGTGGCTCTCGTGAGACTGCGACATGTGTCCAACATTCCAACGCCATTCAGTGGGTCTGGATTCCATACGGCACGTCAAGTTTCACACAGAACTCTGACAAAACCTCAGAAAACAGCTCTGACAATTTCGTGCAACTCTTTGTGGCATTCTCAATGGCGCTGAAGCTGTTTGATAAACAGTCTCTAATACCTAATGTGTTTGAGTGTTCGGAGAGAAATGCCTCTGATATCACGGAAATCAAATGAACATGGCATCTTATGATCCTTCCCACCACGCATCTGGAAACAAGAAACAAGGCATCAGTGGCATTTGGACAGATCAAATACATTTGTGATCTGAGAAGAGAGGAGGATAAGAACATCAGTCTCCCGCTGCCTGTCTATGCATTTTCACGGATTCTGCATTTACATATATATACGATCAGTGAAGCTGTTGGCTTCCGAAGGCGAAGAAGACCGCCGCGGTCGGCAGCAGAAGTGTTCTCGGAATGCGCAAATGGCGCTTTGAAGAAAGTGGATGTGTGGCCCCCACTACACTCACTCTGCCAGTCTTGCCGACAAGTAGAGCAAATTGCCCATTCAGCCCTGGCATGGCCCTTGATGGGGCCTGTGTGAGCCTTCCTGTGTGGTTGACCTACATTGCAACAAAACCCTCCTTTACTATTAGCGGCTCCTTAAGAGCGGGGAGGGCCGGGGTCGGCAGTCGAGCGAGCTGCAGCAGAGACCCATTCAAGAGGGTAGGTGGGGGGGCATTGAGGAGCCACTAACACCCCCGCCCCACCCTTCACCACCTCCACCCCTCTCAATAGCTAATTGGAAGCATTTCACATCCTCACCTCCCCATGGAGGCAGAATAATAATACAAATACCACTTGGGTTAAGACACGTTCCGAGCCCGAACAGAGTCGCAAACCTAGCTTCGCGTGGCGAGCGAAGGGATAAAATCAATTTCATGCTTTGCTGAAGATGGTAGGTAGCGTGGATTTGTTTACATGCATATTGGTGTTGGTTAAGGAATAACATGGCGTTGGAATTCATGGGGCTTAGGTTAGCCACGCCGGCTTTCTTTTTGGGGGGTTGGGGGGAGGGGCGGGGGGATATTATGTCCTCTCTTTCCTCAGCAACTTGAACCTCGGCTATAAAACATCTAGGTCCCCAGACAGTGTCTGAAATGAAAGCAGGCGTTCAGAATTCCAATTCGACTTAGTACTACTGAACAAACCAGGACAGTGAAAGACACTGGCCAATGGCGCAGATATTATCACTGTCAACTCAGGGATGCCATCTCATTTGGGTGAGTGCTAGTTGCTGCTAATGACAAAACAAAAATGTTCATGATGGACCACTGTATAGTCAGGTCTCATAGGTATTACTTAGAAAATGCTCTATGTAGCTATAATGTCATGTTTACAATGTGCTTATAGATGTGTAATATATGCTTTATTATAAACAATATCATGTAAATCATTACGAAATAACGTAATGCATCTTTTTTGTGATGTGGCCTGCTTCAAAGTCAGCATGTGCTAATCATGTATTCCATCCAGTCTATCAAAGCCACTGGTTGTAGCCTATGACATGATCCTGAAGCACGTTACAGAATGTTCCAGAAAGAGAAGAAAAATAAGCTGTTCTCTGCCTTGTATGTCACTCACATAGTCGTTCACACACACAGCATGGCTATGATGGTTTGCCTGCATGTAGCTAGTCAGCATCAGCAGCAGCAGTAACAGCAGATGACTGGCATATGAGAGGAGCGCCTCAGTCCCCGATCAGCGCCCTGCAGTGACGTAGGCTCCAGTTTGGGAAAAGACAGGCGAGCATGCCCATTCGCCGGTCTATTTATAGCGCTCACTGCCTCCGCGGTCTGTTATAAGCAGCAGCCCTGGGGATCTGCCAGTCAGCCACACTTGTTGTCTGTGGGAGCCCCGGCAGCACAATTGATCTTGGACTCTGACTGTGTGTGCATGCATGTGGACAGTGGCTGAGGAGCGAGGAAGACAGGTGCGTCAGTGTGCTAGCTAGCTGAATATACCGAAACCGTAGGATGATATAACAAGGTTTTCTGTCTGCTACCCCATGTCGCTCTTCCTCCCTCCCTTCCTCCCTCATGCTCTTTCCATATCAAAGAGAGAGAGACCGAGTGGAGGAGGAAGAGAGGAAGATGCAGTGCTGCTTTAACTGTGGGGGATATGGCAGAGGAAGGGCTCAGGTCGGAGACACCACTTGAGCTTCGTGCAAAAAAGGGTAATCCTCCCCATAATACAAGGTGTCTTTTGAACTGTCGAACACTTCCTGTGGAGTTTCAAACGGCTTCTTGAAAATAATGTGTGGGATGGTCTTAAGATATATTACTGCTTTGTCACCGCAGACTTCACACACTCACTCAAACATTAGCACCTTCAGAATAATAAACCAGGCAGCTCGACACTCTTAGAAGTAAAGGAGCCTGGAAGAACCTTTTGGGTTCTAAAAATTGCCACGCAAGGGGAACCTTTCCAGTTCAAAAAGGTTCCTTGAGGAACCCCTCTGAAAAGGGTATTCGAGGAACCCCTGTGTAAAGGTTCAAAACGGAACCTTTTTAATAATATATTGTAGCGGTGGCAGCCTATCAGAAGATTGGTGGTGTGGCTTATTGGAGGCGTGTCTTTTATATAATTATTTTTGGCCACCCATTACAGTAAATGTCATTAATATTCATCATGTTAAGTTTGTACACTAGAAATGTCTATTTTCCTTAAATATTTATGCATATTATAGCATACTACACCCCCCTATCCACATCGATGGGACCGCAGTGGAGAAGGTGGAAAACTTCCAGGTCCATCACTGACAAACTGAAATGGTCCACCCACACAGACAGTGTGGTGAAGAAGGCGCAATAGCGCCTCATCAACCTCAGGAGGCTGAAGAAATTTGGCTTGGCACCTAAAACCCTCACAAACTTTTACATATGTACAATTGAGAGCATCCTGTCAGGCTGTATCACCGTATGGTACGGCAACTGCCCCGCCCGCAACCGCAGGGCTCTTCAGAGGGTGGTGCGGTCTGCCCAACGCATCACCGGGGGCAAACTACCTGCCCTCCAGGACACCTACAGCACCCAATGTCACAGGAAGGCCAAAAAGTTAATCAAGGACAACAACCACCCGAGCCACTGCTTGTTCACCCTGCTATCATCCAGAAGGCGAGGTCAGTACAGGTGCATCAAAGCTGGGACCGAGAGACTGAAAAACAGCTTCTATCTCAAGGCCATTAGACTGTTAAATAGCCTTCACTAGCGCATTAGAGTCTGCTGCTTATATACATAGATTAGAGATCACTGGCCACTTTAATAACGTTTACATTTATTGCAATTCTCATCTCATATGTATATACTGTATTCTATACTATTCTACTGTATCTTAGTCTATGCCGCTCTGAAATTGCTCGGCTAAAACTCAACGGATCAATAGTCACCACTAGCAGTCATGGCATTTGTAACTTTGATCATGTCCTGAGCTGAACAGAGTCCTGGACTGCAATCGTCTACTTTTGTCTGAATTACAGTAAATTGTTCAATGTGCCCAATGAGGTCACTGACTGAAAATGAGATGGAAAGATGGCTTTACACTGTAAATCTTATAGGCTATGCCAAAGATAGCCTGGTTAAACCAGACTGAATGCTGTGCTCACCATCAATTCACTGGACTTCATGGCCTTATCCTATACAACTTCTCTCTTCTAGGACATGCCAAAGATATCCCGGTTAAACCAGACTGAACGCTGTGCTCACCATTGTTATCAGGCTGGAATTCTGCTAATAAATGGGTATGTGGAATCCCTCCCAAAAAATAACCGGTGCTATCAATGTCATGTTTGTTACGATGGGTGAATTTAGCACACAAACCCATGTGGTCGAACACTGTGCTTTGGATTAGGTCAAAACATCTGGGGCTCCATTTTACACATGGATGGAAGCCAGGCTACTCCAAAGACCCTTCCTGACCCTATAATATCTGTTGAATCTCTGAACATTCAAGATCCATTCAAACCAATAGACAAAAGCATAATCACATACTAAAATGACAATCACATGAAAAAAAAGGACTTAATCACATACTAAAATCTATTGTAACAGTACAAAAATGCAAACTAGTACAAAATGGCTTGGCGCAAATGGCGATGGAAAGGTACAATTAGGTTTGGGCGGTATCCAGACTTTCATACCGGTCCTGTACCATGGCGGGGTATACAGTATTACCGGCAGTGCACACAGGGGGTGCTATTTCTTTCCAAACGCACAAAACAATTTATTTAGGCAGCAGGGATCTTGATTCAGGAAGGAATTTACTGTCTCAAGAAGCTTACAATCTTGCAAGCTAGGCAATTAGCTAGCAAGTTAGAAAAACAAATGCATAACTGGAGCCCTGATCTCTAGATAATTTATTTGGCACATCTTACTTAGATAGTTAACTTATAGTTATAACTTATAGTTATTATATGTAGCACACACACCCCCACAGCCCCCGCAAATATAGAAATACTCCAGTATACGGTATACCACCAAGCCTAGGTACAATGTATTGGTTGTTAGGCTATATTGGTGGCAAGCTACTCTTCTGAAAGCGGGAGATATGGTGCTAATCACTGAGGAAGAAAACATTCTCAATCTCAATCCAGCAAAAACCAATATGGACAACAATGTGTATAGTCTTCAGCAGAAAATTTGTGGAAAATTGGAATAAACATATCATTTGGCCATGCTAGCACAGCTGAGTCTACAATAGCAGAGAAGAACAATGATCTTGGTATTATGTCCCCGTGACATTACACTTTTGTCATTGGGGGGAGAAGGAAGCCAGTGCCAGGGCTGGACTGTGCCCAGTAGCTCCATCACTGACGAGCCCCATAAACCAAGCTCTGGAAATCTACAGCATGTTTGAAGCCCATCCAACCAATGAAATGGTGGTGAAATCAGTCAAATAGTACCCGGCTTCATTGTAGCCCCCATGACGCCATCTGTCCTTGGTCGCATAGGTTGGACAGTTGGACTTAGCAACGGGGTGATGGATCTCAGACAATTCATTACTGTGGAATTCATTACTGTATTCATTAGCTGTTCTGTATAGTGGAGATGGATGAAACCATCTGTGACCAGAGTCCTAGCACATCACATCCAAGAAAAAAAATATCGATGAAGTCAAGAACTTTTAATGTTATAATGGGTAGGAATTCAAACATGTCTGCCTCTTTTATTGAATCAGAGGGTATACAGTGGGGAGAACAAGTATTTGATACACTGCCGATTTTGCAGGTTTTCCTACTTAAAAAGCATGTAGAGGTCTGTAATTTTTTTCATAGGTACACTTCAACTGTGAGAGACAGAATCTAAAACAAAAATCCAGAAAATCACATTGTATGATTTTTAAGTAATTAATTTGCATTTTATTGCATGACATAAGTATTTGATCACCTACCAACCAGTAAGAATTCCGGCTCTCACAGACCTGTTAGTTTTTCTTTAAGAAGCCCTCCTGTTCTCCACTCATTACCTGTATTAACTGCACCTGTTTGAACTCGTTACCTGTATAAAAGACACCTGTCCACACACTCAATCAAACAGACTCCAACCTCTCCACAATGGCCAAGACCAGAGAGCTGTGTAAGGACATCAGGGATAAAATTGTAGACCTGCACAAGGCTGGGATGGGCTACAGGACAATAGGCAAGCAGCTTGGTGAGAAGGCAACAACTGTTGGCGCAATTATTAGAAAATGGAAGAAGTTCAAGATGACGGTCAATCACCCTCGGTCTGGGGCTCCATGCAAGATCTCACCTCGTGGGGCATCAATGATCATGAGGAAGGTGAGGGATCAGCCCAGAACTACACGGCAGGACCTGGTCAATGACCTGAAGAGAGCTGGGACCACAGTCTCAAAGAAAACCATTAGTAACACACTACGCCATCATGGATTAAAATCCTGCAGCGCACGCAAGGTCCCCCTGCTCAAGCCAGTGCATGTCCAGGCCCGTCTGAAGTTTGCCAATGACCATCTGGATGATCCAGAGGAGGAATGGGAGAAGGTCATGTGGTCTGATGAGACAAAAATATAGCTTTTTGGTCTAAACTCCACTCGCCGTGTTTGGAGGAAGAATAAGGATGAGTACAACCCCAAGAACACCATCCCAACCGTGAAGCATGGAGGTGGAAACATCATTCTTTGGGGATGCTTTTCTGCTAAGGGGACAGGACAACTGCACCGTATTGAGGGGAGGATGGATGGGGCCATGTATCGCGAGATCTTAGCCAACAACCCCCTTCCCTCAGTAAGAGCATTGAAGATGGGTCGTGGCTGGGTCTTCCAGCATGACAACGACCCGAAACACACAGCCAGGGCACCTAAGGAGTGGCTCCGTAAGAAGCATCTCAAGGTCCTGGAGTGGCCTAGCCAGTCTCCAGACCTGAACCCAATAGAAAATCTTTGGAGGGAGCTGAAAGTCTGTATTGCCCAGCGACAGCCCCGAAACCTGAAAGATCTGGAGAAGGTCTGTATGGAGGAGTGGGCCAAAATCCCTGCTGCAGTGTGTGTAAACCTGGTCAAGACCTACAGGAAACGTATGATCTCTGTAATTGCAAACAAAGGTTTCTGTACCAAATATTAAGTTCTGCTTTTCTGATGTATCAAATACTTATGTCATGCAATAAAATGCAAATTAATTACTTAAAAATCATACAGTGTGATTTTCTGGATTTTTGTTTTAGATTCCGTCTCTCACAGTTGAAGTGTACCTATGATAAAAATTACAGACCTCTACATGCTTTGTAAGTAGGAAAACCTGCAAAATTGGCAGTGTATCAAATACTTGTTCTCCCCACTGTATCTATTATAAAGCCACTGCAAATTAATTTAATGACTATTTCACAGGCAAAGTGGACAAGTTGAGAAATGCCATGAGTACAACTGATGCTCCCTGCCATATACATTTATAAAAGATTGTATCAAGAATGAGAGGCATTGCCAGTTTTAATTTCCCCAAGTAGAAAGAGAAGAGGTTGAAAGGATGCTGCGGCCTCTTTCTGATAAGTTACCAGGTACAGCTAATCTTGACGGAAATTGCTTAGAGTTACAGCCAACCACCTGGCTGTCTGACCCTGCTGGGACACCTGTCACCATCTAATCCTGCTAAGACATGATGAGCATAGTGTTGTGTACTGACTGCACCATGGCAGTGTAGCCTGTAGAGCTGTTTATACCGTGTCAGTGTGAAAAGTAAGGAATTAACTAGGGAATATCAGAATATCGGTCTTCAGTCGTTTGGCCGCTGGTTTCATCTTTTGATTTGGGTCTAGTGTGATTGAGGCAGAAATAATAGCTAAAGTTAGTGAGGTAGCTAGCTAACGTTAGCCAATTTTTGGCTAGCTCTAATGGTACATCAACTGGCGAAAACCAGCCAAGTTAATTAACTTCTGTTGAAAAGGGATAAAAAGTCTACAAAACATTTCCATACACACAACAGCTGTTAGATACTGCTACCTGACAGATAGCTAGGGCTGAACTGGCTGTGGTAGCTACTAGCTACCTAGCTAGTTCATTCACTTCAGACAGAACTGAGAATAATACAGTCGTTGTCAAAAAATTTGAGAATGACACAAATATTAATTTTCACAAAGTCTGCTGCCTCAGTTTTTATGATGGCAATTTGCATATACTCCAGAATGTTATGAAGAGTGATCGGATGAATTGCAAAGTCCCTCTTTGCCATGAAAATGGACTTAATCCCCCAAAAACTTTATTTTAAGAATGTGAAATGTCAGAATAATAGTAGAGAAAATGATTTATTTCAGCTTTTATTTATTTCATCACATTCCCAGTGGGTCAGAGGTTTGCATACACTCAATTAGTATTTGGTAGCATTGCCTTTAAATTGTTTAACTAGGGTCAAACGTTTTGGGTAGCCTTCCACAAGCCTCCCACAATAAGTTGGGTGAATTTTGGCCCATTCCTCCTGACAGACCTGGTGTAACTGAGTCAGGTTTGTAGGCCTCCTTGCTCGCACACGCTTTTTCAGTTCTGCCCACACATTTTCTATAGGATTGAGGTCAGGGCTTTGTGATGGCCACTCCAATACCTTGACTTTGTTGTCCTTAAGCCATTTTACCACAACTTTGGAAGTCTGCTTGGGGTCATTGTCTATTTGGAAGACCCATTTGCGACCAAGCTTTAACTTCCTGACTGATGTCTTGAGATGTTGCTTCAATATATGCACATAATTTTCCTTCCTCACGATAACATCCATTTTGTGAAGTGCACCAGTCCCTCCTGCAGCAAAGCACCCCCACAGCATGATGCTGCCACCCCCGTGCTACACAGCAGGGATGGTGTTCTTCATCTTGCAAGCTATCCCTTTTTCCTCCAAACATAACGATGGTCATTATGGCCAAACAGTTTTATTTTTGTTTCATCAGACCAGAGGAAATTTCTCCAAAAAGTACGATCTTTGTCCCCATGTGCAGTTGCAAACCGTAGTCTGGCTTTTTCATGGCGGTTTTGGAGCAGTGGCTTCTTCCTTGCTGAGCGGCCTTTCATGTTATGTCGATATAGGACTCGTTTTACTGTGGATATAGATACTTTTGTACCTGTTTCCTCCAGCATCTTCACAAGGTCCTTTACTGTTGTTCTGGGATTGATTTGCACTTTTCGCACCAAAATACGTGAATCTCTAGGAGACAGAACGAGTCTCCTTCCTGAGCAGTATGACGGCTGCATGGTCTCATGGTGTTTATACTTGCGTACTATTGTTTGTACAGATGAACGTGGTACCTTCAGGCATTTGGAAATTGCTCCCAAGGATGAACCAGACTTGTGGAGGTCTAAAAAAATGTTTCTGAGGTCTTGGCTGATTGCTTTTGATTTTTCCATGATGTCAAGCAAAGAGGCACTGAGTTTGAAGGTAGGCCTTGAAATACATCCACAGGTACACCTCCAATTAACTCAAATTATTTCAATTAGCCTATCAGAAGCTTCTAAAGCCATGACATCATTTTCTGGAATTTTCCAAGCTGTTTAAAGGCATAGTCAACTTTAGTGTATGTAAACTTCTGACCCACTGGAATTGTGATACAGTGAATTATAAGTGAAATAATCTGTCTGTAAACAATTGTTGGAAAAATTACTTGTGTCATGCACAAAGTAGATGTCCTAACCGGCTTGCCAAAACTATAGTTTGTGGAGAAATTTGTGGAGTGGTTGAAAAACAAGTTTTAATGACTCCAACCTATGTGTATGTAAACTTCCGACTTCAACTTTATATGACCGTTCTGAATTATAACAATGCACGGCTTCCGGCCACGTCGATGCGCGCACATAATTTTCGTGACGTTGTCAGCCAACCCGTCTATAGAAACCCCTGTTTTCAATACCTTTCAATATCTCACCTCGCAAGGATAATGGCAATGAGCCTTTTTCTAAAATGTTTCATGAGTTGTAAAACACATCGGGAGGGATCTTAGACCATTCCTCCATACAGAATCCTTCCATATCCTTGATATCCTTCGTCTGCGCTTATGGACTGCCCACTTCAATTCAAACCACAGGTTTTCAATGGGTTTGCGGACAAGTTTTAGCATCCTGGCAGAGGCAGAGGTACCCTGTACCAGGATATTTTAGCCCAAAACCTGGCTGCTTCTGCCAGGAGGCTGAAACTTGGCCACAAGTGGATAACCCCAAGCACACATCAAAATCCACAAAGAAATTGTTCATTGGTCACAAAATCAACATTCTCCAGACTTGAAACCCATTGAAAGCCTGTGGTTCTCCAACTCATTAAAAACATGAGGAGTGGCTGTAGTTCCGGATTTTCTGGAACCCGACTTGCTGGCCTACCTCTTTTTAACCTGCTGTTCAGTGCTCAGTCACTCCGTGACTGTGCAGCCGCTTGTACACAAAACTGTTCGAACAAACGTAGTTATTTGTCTATTGTAACAGTAGGCTTTTGCAAACATAAGCACAACACAAACAGGTTGCTAGCAATTTCATGTTCGTTTTTCAGGAGTGGAGTTACATGCAGTTATTTAGGCAAGCTATACTGAACAAAAATATAAAACGCAACATATAAAGTGTTGGTCCCATGTTTCATGAGCTGAAATGAAATATCTCCGAAATTTCCATACGGGCAAAAAGCTTATTCCTATAAAATGTTGTGCACAAATCTGTTGACATCCTTGTTAGTGAGCATTTCTCCTTTGCCAAGATAATCCATCCACCCGACAAGTGTGGCATATCAAGAAGCTGATTAAACAGCATGATCATTACACAGGTGCCCCTTGTGCTGTGGACAATAAAAGGCCACTAAAATGTACAGTTTTGTCACACAACACATTGCCACAGATGTCTCAAGTTTTGAGGGAGCGTGCAATTGGCATGCTGACTGCAGGAATGTCCACCAGTGCGGTTGCCAGAGAATTGAATGTTAATTTCTCTACCATAAGCCGCCTCCAACGTCGTTGGAGAAATGTGTGGAGTGGTTGAAAAACGAGATGTCTCAAGTTTTGAGGGAGCGTGCAATTGGCATGCTGACTGCAGGAATGTCCACCAGTGCGGTTGCCAGAGAATTGAATGTTAATTTCTCTACCATAAGTCGCATCCAACGTCGTAACAAGAAATGTGTGGAGTGTTTGAAAAACGAGTTTTAATGACTCCAACCTAAGTGTATGTAAACTTCCGACTTCAACTGTACGTAGCCTACACAGCATATCAAACAAGCAACCCACTGGGCAAAAACTTGTTGAATTAACGTAGTTTCCGTGTCATTTCAACAAAAAAATTATATGTGATGAGGTTGGTCCCATGTCGCTCAGTTGGTAGAGCATGGCGTTTGCAATGTCAGGGCGGTGGGTTTGATTCCCATGGGGGACCAGTATGGGGGAAAAAGTATAAAAATGTATACACTCACTACTGTAAGTCGCTCTGGATAAGAGTGTCTGCTAAATGACTAAAATGTCAAATGTAAATGTTCATTTGCAAAAAGTCATCAACGGAAGGGAATTTTGTCTTTTTTTCACCCAACTTTGAACCTAAATCCAATGACATGGTGAAATGTTTTGTTGATTTCACGTTGAATTCACGTTAGTTGACAACTCAACCAAATGTAAATTAGAACTAGACGTGGAACTTCCCAGTGACACAGACAGGCAGTCAATAGCGATGTAATGTAATTTTTTCAGCATCATTGCAAACATTGGCTAAACAGGAAGCAGACTTCTGGCTATACAACAGCATAACTATAAAGATTACATCATCACACAAAATAATAATTGTTTTTGCCCAAATGCAATGTGCTACGGCAATATTCGTTACAACAGACAGAGAAGGTTGTAGCCTTCATATATATTTTTGGAATGTTCGTTCAAATCTCAACTGTTCAGAAATATGAGGTAGAGAGAGAGAGGCTACATCATCATATCGATCAAATTGGTTGAGGGTTCAGAAGCGGGTGAGTAAAGTCTTGTTAAACAAGACTGCTAAATAGCTTATCAAATGGCTATCCGGACTACCTGCATTGATACTTTTTTGCACTAACTCTCTTGCATTGACTCTATGCACACACACTGGACTCTACCCACACACTCACACATACTTACACTGACATCCCAACACACACACATACACACTACATATGCCCACACACACATAGCACGCGCAAACATACATACTGACTGCACATACACACATTCACACTCACCACATACGCTGCTGCTACTGTCTATTATCTATCCTGTTGCCTAGTCACTTTACCCCTACCTACCTATATGTACATACAGTGAGGGAAAAAAGTATTTGATCCCCTGCTGATTTTGTACGTTTGCCCACTGACAAAGACATGATCAGTCTATAATTTTAATGGTAGGTTTATTTGAACAGTGAGAGACAGAATAACAACAAAAAAATCCAGAAAAATGCATGTAAAAAATTTTATGAATTGATTTGCATTTTAATTAGGGAAATAAGTATTTGACCCCTCTGCAAAACATGACTTAGTACTTGGTGGCAAAACCCTTGTTGGCAATCACAGAGGTCAGACGTTTCTTGTAGTTGGCCACCAGGTTTGCACACATCCTCTTTGCAGATCTTCTCCAAGTCATTAAGTTTTTGAGGCTGACGTTTGGCAACTCGAACCTTCAGCTCCCTCCACAGATTTTCTATGGGATTAAGGTTTCAGGTCTGGAGACTGGCTAGGCCACTCCAGGACCTTAATGTGCTTCTTCTTGAGCCACTCCTTTGTTGCCTTGGCCGTGTGTTTTGGGTTATTGTCATGCTGGAATACCCATCCACGACCCATTTTCAATGCCCTGGCTGAGGGAAGGAGGTTCTCACCCAAGATTTGACGGTACATGGCCCCGTCCATCATCCCTTTGATGCGGTGAAGTTGTCCTGTCCCCTTAGCAGAAAAACACCCCCAAAGCATAATGTTTCCACCTCTATGTTTGACGGTGGGGATGGTGTTCTTGGGGTCATAGGCAGCATTCCTCCTCCTCCAAACACGGCGAGTTAAGTTGTTGCCAAAGAGCTCCATTTTGGTCTCATCTGACCACAACACTTTCACCCAGTTCTCCTCTGAATCATTCAGATGTTCATTGACAAACTTCAGATGGGCCTGTATATGTGCTTTCTTGAGCAGGGGGACCTTGCGGGCGCTGCAGGATTTCAGTCCTTCACGGCGTAGTGTGTTACCAATTGTTTTCTTGGTGACTATGGTCCCAGCTGCCTTGAGATCATTGACAAGATCCTCCCGTGTAGTTCTGGGCTGATTCCTCACTGTTCTCATGATCATTGCAACTCCACGAGGTGAGATCTTGCATGGAGCCCCAGGCCGAGGGAGATTGACAGTTATTTTGTGTTTCTTCCATTTGCGAATAATCGCACCAACTGTTGTCAACCTCTCACCAAGCTGCTTGGCGATGGTCTTGTAGCCCATTCCAGCCTTGTGTAGGTCTACAATCGTGTCCCTGACATCCTTGGAGAGCTCTTTGGTCTTGGCCATGGTGGAGAGTTTGGAATCTGATTGATTGATTGCTTCTGTGGACAGGTGTCTTTTATACAGGTAACAAACTGAGATTAGGAGCACTCCCTTTAAGAGTGTGCTCCTAATCTCAGCTCGTTACCTGTATAAAAGACACCTGGGAGCCAGAAATCTTTCTGATTGAGAGGGGGTCAAATACTTATTTCCCTCATTAAAATGCAAATCAATTTATAACATTTTTGACATGGGTTTTTCTGGATTTTTTTGTTGTTATTCTGTCTCTCACTGTTCAAATAAACCTACCATTACAATTATATACTGATCATTTCTTTGTCAGTGGGCAAACGTACAAAATCAGCAGGGGATCAAATACTTTTTTCCCTCACTGTAGCTACCTCAATTACCTTGAACCCATGCATATTGACTTGTACTGGTACTCCCTGTATATACAGTAGCAATGCTACTTTTACTCATTATTGCTATTTGTAATTCACTGTGTATTTATTCCTCATGTCACTATTTCTAGTTTGTATTTAATTGTTTTTCTATATTTTAACTCTGCATTGTTGGAAAATGACCTGTAAGTAAGCATTTCACTGTTAGTCTACACCTGTTGTTCACAATGCATGTGACAAATACAAATTTGATTTGAAAGAGAGAAACGTGAATGTGTGTGTAAAATAACACATGCGCAGAATGTGATTCGGATCATTAGATTTGAGAAAGACGTTTCCAGAGGGGCGGGACGGAAGTGAAAACTTTGAAAAGGGCTCTGTGCCATTATCCTCGCAAGGTAAGCTATTGATAGGTGTTGAAAAATACTGAGCATACATTGTAGCTCAGTACTTGAATTCTTTATTTTATACAGTTATTTTTGGTCATCTTTATCAAGGGTGTCAATAATTTAGGACGCCACTGTATATGCTTGCTGGTGACCTTCGACTAAACGTGTCGATGGATGGGTTGCCTGTGGAACAAGTTAAAAAGACCAAACTACTTGGCATCACTTTGAACGCAACTCTATCCTGGTCTGAACATATAGATAACATTGCAATTAAAATGGGTAAGGGCATTGCTATAACAAGAAAATGTTCTGAGTATGTAACATCCAGCACTCTGAATCAGTTGATCCAAGCTTTGGTTCTATCACACCTAGAGTACTGTCCAGTCATATGGTCATCTGCAGCAACAACAAAAATACCTTAAAAAGCTCCAACTCGCTCAAAACAGGGATGCCAGATTAGCTCTTCATTGCTCTATCGGTATGAATGTCAACAGAATGCACCACCATCTCTCATGGCTTCCCGTTGAACACAAATGAGTATCCATATTTTTCTAGAAACCACTGTATTTGTCAGACCAATTTGTGTATATTAGCAATGAACATAACCACCAAAACAGACAGGCTAGTTTAGGACATCTGATACCTCCCAGAACAAAGACACATCTCCTCAAATCTACAGTAATATACAGAGCCATCACTGAATGGAATTACTACACTGTTGGAGCTAGAAACACAAGTATTTCACTGCACCTGCGATAACATCTGCAAATCTGTGTATGCAACAAAACGTTGATGTGATTTGTTTTACCAAATCACATTTCTCAGGCAAAAAATAAATCCTCCTTCAAGAAAACATTAAAAGGACATCTAATGTGATCGACCATATGACGGGACAGATACTAATCCCACTGAATGTTAAATGCATTACCTGTCAGGTATTTTAATTGTCTGTAATGTCTACTTGTTAAATGTTTGTAATGTAAATGTAATTGTTTGTAATCAAATCAAATGCTATTTGTCACGTGCCGAATACAACAGGTGTAGACCTTACTGTGAAATGCTTACTTACGAGCCCTTAACCAACAATGCAGTTAAAGAAAAAGAGTTAAGGAAATATTTACTAAATAAACTAAAGTAAAAACATTTAATAAAAAGTAACACAATAAGTTACAAACAATGCGAAAAAACACACAAAATAGCTCAGTTGGTTAGGAGCCTGTAAAACGGCAGCCATCCCCTCCGGCGCCACTGGTGTCTGTCTTTTAAGTTCTGTATTGGACCCCAGCAAGATTAGCTGATGTTATGGCATCAGCGAATGGGTATCCTAATAAAAATGTGCATTAAAATCCCACAATAAAACATTGCATCCCCCAGTAATCCATCCCCCAACTCCACCATCCACTGTGTCAAATCCATGTATGCCTTTCCCATTCACTCACTGAAATATGTCGAGTAATAAAAGATTACTATCACACGGATTCATTAAGACTCTCCCCCCCACGTCTTTTCCAGTTCTCTCTTGCTTTTAGTGTAAATGTTTGATTCCCTGAGGGGCTTGCACTGCAGTACAGCACATCTGATGATTTCCCCAATGGGGAGCTCCTCTTCACTAGGTGTGATTGCACTCATTTGCACATATAAAGACCTCGACAGAACAGCGCTCCGCCGCCGCTGCCTACAGAATCCTCGAGTCTGAGAGTGCTTGACTGAGCCCCGCTGCTCCGGCAAAGGAAAGGTGGGTACAGAAAGGCAGTTAAGTGGAAGTCAAAAAAGTGGAGGCTTTACAGGAGCCGTAGAAATAGAAATGCTAGACCACGGCAACTTGATTGGTACAGTCGTGGGTACACTCAATATGGCCGCCGTTCCACCCATCACGGAACGTTGACTTAAATTAGTGCATATTCTAGTCATTCTAATTCTATGCTCAGACCACAGCAATTTGACTGGTACACTCGTGGGTACACTCAATATGGCCACCGTTCCACCCATCACAGAACGTTGACTTGAATGGTAATGTCCGTTCTAGTCTTTCTAATTTGATGGCACAGACAACGCAGTACATAAGTAAACTGGGTCTGGGGATAGTGCAGTGATGAGCTCACCTGAGGTCGAGGGTGGCCTGAGACCAGACAGGCTAGCTCCAGGGTCTCTCCCTCCCGGATGGTGTAGACGCGCTCGGTGTAGCGCTCCTCCTCAATGTTGCATGCATGGCCAGAGTGGATTATTCGGACTGTAGGAGATGCTGTGGAGGAAGAAAAGATCAAAGAACTTAACTTCAGGCGCATGTTCAATAGGGGTGTAACGGTACCGGGTTCAGTTCGCTCTGTGAACCCAAATGAACACACACAACAACAAAAAAATATATATATATACAAAATAAAAACTGTAGGCCTATAGGCTATGTCTATGCTGTGTTGTATGCCTATTGAGTAAATCTGAGCTGAAAAAATAACTAGTTCAGGGCTCTCCAACTCTGTTCCTTGAGAGCTACCCTCTTGTAGGTTTTCACTCCAACCCCAGTTGTAACTAACCTGATTCAGCTTATCAACCAGCTAATTATTAGAATTAGGTGTGCTAGATTAGCGTTGGAGCGAAAACCTACAGGATGGTAGCTCTCCAGGAACAGGGTTGGAGAGCCCTGAACTAGAGCCTATGTGCACGTTGTAATCAAAATTCTAATCTTAATTGCCGCATTTAAAACTGTCCTTTTGTGAGGCACAGCCGGGAACTAGTTCTGTACGATGGCGAGTGGTGGGGTCGATAAACCAGGAGGATTCTCCATCATCGTTTAAATCTCCAGTTTGGGAACATTTTGACTTCCCAGTAGATTACAATGGCGATGGAGAGTATGTTGCCACTGCTCAACTAGTATAGCCTCCACTGTAAACGCTAAGGCATTTTTACCTCAAATACTTTGAGGAAGTTGAAGGTAATATCACATATAAATTATAATTTGTTTAATCAGAGGTTAGTCAAGTAACTTTACATTAAATTGATGGTGTTTTTTAAGTAAGTGATGGAAACACGGAGGAAACACCGTTCAACTGATGACTGCAGTCAGCCTGCAGGCACCCGGCCCGCCACAAGGAATCACTAGAAGGTGATGAGCCAAGTAAAGCCCCCCGGCCAAACCCTCCCCTAACCCAGACAACTCTGGGCCAATTGTGCGCCCCCCTATGGGACTCCCGGTCACGGCCGGTTGTAACACAGCCTGGAATCGAACCCGGGTCTGTAGTGATGCCTCAAGCACTGCGATGCAGTGCCTTAGACCGCTGCGCCACTTGGGAGCCCAGATTTTATGTTTTTAATCACAAATAAACAAGTGCAACTAACGTTTAAAAATCTTATCTACAGTACATGATTCCAATAATTCCTGTGTACATCATAGACCATCATCAACAGCAAAACACCCCATTATCACAATACATGTCATCATCATAGCACAACAGAGTCCAGTAAGCATTTGCTTATTGCACTTGGGACAAATAATTAAAAAAATATATTCTTAGTAGCTCTTGGCATCCTAAACCGCCTCCCAGTGGGGACTATCTCAAACTCTGGGAATAGTGGATGAGAGGGGTCATTAGCAAGTCAGTGCTTTCCTCTGACTGCTCACTGAGCTAGCAACCTTTGAGGTTTACCAACTATCTTGCTGCCCATATTTACTACCCTGGACAGTTTTGTCCTGTTCTTGGAACTCAGGTTGCCGTACCATGTGGTTATATTGAAGCAAAGAACACTTTCAATCAGGCTTTTGTAGACCATTTCAAGAATGTGATGGCTGACACCAAAGTTGTTTAGCTTCCTGAGCAGGTAAAAACGCTGCTTGGCCCTCTTAAAAATGTAGTCAGTGTTCACATACAAATTCTGAGAGTTATCTAAAAACGAGACTAAAAACAAGTATTTAACACTATCTTCTAAATCAACAAATTGCTGCAAATTATCATCTCCTTTGTTTTAGCAACATTAATATTTCCAGGGCACTTTCCTTGCACCAGTTCTGGAGAGACATGACATGATATTTGGCTCTGATGACTGATCAATATGGCTAGTCAAGTTAGCCTCTTGCCAACTGTCTGTACATATGGAAAGTCAACCTATTGGCTGAACTGTATCAATAGCCTAGCTAGTTGGCAAGGTTAGCTGTGAAGGTATGACGCTTCCTGATACATGTGCTGCATTTGGCCTGTGTTTCCTGTTGGAGTGAAAAGCTACACTATATATACAAAAGTATGTGGACTCCCCTTCAAATTAGTGGATTTGGCTATTTCAGCCACACCCGTTGCTAACAGGTGTGTAAAATTGAGCCCACAGCCATGCAATCTCCATAGACAAACATTGGCAGTAGAATGGCCGTACTGACTTTCAACGTGGCACCGTCATAGGACGCCACCTTTCCAACAGGTCAGTTCGTAACATTTATGCCCTGCTAGAGCTGCCTCGGTGAACTGTAAGTGCTGTTATTGTGAAGTGGAAACGTCTAGGAGCAACAATAGCTCAGCCGCGAAGTGGTAGGCCACACAAGCTCAAACAATGGGACCACTGAGTGCTGAAGTGCGTAGTGCATAAAAATCGTCTGTCCTCGGTTGCAACACTCAATACTGAGTTCCAAACTGCTTCTGGAAGCAACATCAGCACAATAACTGTTAGTCGGGAGCTTCAAGAAATGGGTTTCCATGGCCGAGCAGCCGCACACAAGCATAAGATCACCATGGGCAATGCCAAGCGTCGGCTGGAGTGGTGTAAAGATCGCCGCCATTAGACTGGAGCAATGGAAACGCGTTCTCTCGAGTGATGAATCACGCTTTACCATCTGGCAGTCCAACGAACAAATCTGGATTTAGCGGATGCCAGGAGAATGCTACCTGCCCCAATGCATAGTGCCAACTGTACAGTTTGGTGGAGGAGGAATAATGGTCTGGGGCTGTTTTTTATGGTTTGGGCTAGGCCCCTTAGTTCCAGTGAAGGGAAATCTTAATGCTACAGCATACAATGACATTCTAGATGATTCTGTGCTTCCAACTTTGTGGCAACAGTTTGGGGAAGGCCCTTTCTTGTTTCAGCATGAGAATGCCCCCATGCACAAGGCAAGGTCCATACAGAAATTGTTTGTTGAGATCGGTGTGGAAGAACTTCACTGGTCTGCACAGAGTCCTGGCCTCAACCCCATCTAACACCTTTGGGAGGAATCGGAACACCGACTGCGAGCCAGACCTAATCGCCCAACATCAGTGCCCAACCTCACTAATGCTCTTGTGGCTGAATGGAAGCAAGTCCCCGCAGCAATGTTCCAACATCTAGTGGAAAGCCTTCCCAGAAGAGACGAGGCTGTTATAGCAGTAAAGGGGGGACCAACTCCATATTAATGGTCATGATTTTGAAATGAGATGTTCGACGAGCAGGTGTTCACATACTTTTGGTCATGTAGTGTATGTTTCTCCCCTGCAGGGTTGTGTAAGTCTATACATCTAGTGGTGCTGCTGCGGTATAATGCTGTGCTGTTGATTGGAGGGCATTGAGGGAGGCCATGCAGGTCCTCCTGGGAGTAAAGGTGCTCTTCTGCTCTTCTGGGTATATACTGAGTAACTGCACTGCTCTGGTGAATGTTGGTTGAGGCACATGAGATGGGTGGTATCATCATGGTGATTGCATGGGAGAGACAGCAGAAACAGGGACACACTAGACAGTTTTTAACAGCAGGGCTTGCAGGTCCAGCTAAAATTAACGTTAAATGGGGTCAATGGCACTATTGTTTTAACGAGACCACACACCAGCTGACAAATCATCTCTGGAGGCAACAAGATGAGAAGGCAGCCACATTCATTTAATTTTAGGGGAAATGCAATTGCTTGAATAATGAGGAAGATGATCAGCCCCTGATCAGCCCTGTGTAGTGGAAAGGGGGCTAATAAACCTATTCAGTCAGCCTCCTCTCACCCAAATCTCCTCTCCTACCCTCCCCCCTTCTGTCCTCCCCTCTGCTCCTCTCAGTCAGTGTGTCTCAGCTGGCTGTGCTACAGATGCGAAGCCATGGCAGGGCCAGGCCGGGCAGAGGCCCTGCCAGATTGAACACTGGCCCACTCAATCAGGATGGCTTAAGATATATTTTTTCAATAAAAAAATGAAATCAATTAATTTGATTTGCTGTTTGTATTCTCTCCTGACTAATCAGAAATCCAACTGGTTATATCGCAATCATATGGTACTACAGGACATAGCACTACGTGGATATAGGGAATGAAGAGGACCTTAATAAAAATCCAAATATGATTTTGTTTAAATAAAAAATGTCTAGAGCAGCTGCCCAAAAATGCTAGACTCATCATCCTGGACCGACAGCTGACTGAGCTGCATACCCGGTTCCAGGAGAATAAATATGGACTAATGAGAGCAGCAACAGCCTGTCTGCCAGAGTCTATGACTTTTGCACTGAAATAATCACTGGAGGCCCAATGTGATCACTATCATATCTCTGAGGATGTAGAATTAACAGTGTTTATTCCGCAATTGCATCAGAAAGTGGGGGGAGGTCTTGAATTCCCATCCCTTATTGAAGTTTTGGACAGCTGCAGCCCTGACATTTTTCCTAACATCAATAGACTACTACGGGCCATGATCATCTTTCCTATGACTTCATGTACTGTTGAGAGACTCTGCTCCTCTACAGGCCGCATCAAAACATTGATCAGATCTTGCATGCTGACTGCAAGTTTCAACAATTTAGCCCTGTTGTCCTTTGAAAAGGAACTCAGTGACTCTTTGGACTATGATTAAATACTTTCCATCGTCAACATTAAGCCTAGGCGTCTACGCCTTGTGCTGTAAAACATGAAACACACAAGAAAGGTAAGCCTGAATACTGTTTATTTATGATTTAGCCTAATGTTTTCATGCCTGCTTTAGTAGGCCAGGCCTATATGTGTTTGATTCAAAGTGAGCTACTGTATTCATACCCACCGTGATATTAGGTTATGATGATGATTTCATGTTTTCTTGCCTGCCTTGTAGGCCAGGTTTATATGTTTGCTGATTCAAGTGAGCTACTGTATTCCTACCCACTGTGGTATTATTTATAATGATTTCATGCCTCAATGCCTATAGAGTAGCATTTGCTTATTCAAAGTGAGCTATTCATTGCATACCTGCCGTACAGTTCAAGATATACGCCTAGTGTTTGTATTGTATTGTGTGTGGCTGTTTTCATATGGCAAAAAGTGTGCACTTTTGGGCTTAATGAAAATACTTTCCGGGCTTTCTATTCTTCCTTGCTTCTTTGTGCAATAAGATGTTTGCGCATATTCCACCCCAGTGCCGAGCTGGTGTCTGGCCAATGCGCTGACCATGGTCCTGAATCCACCTGTTGTGCCTGTACTGTAGATCACTCCTTTGAGTGTGAGTGGTCGGTCTGATCTGATAATATGTTGATTATTTCATGAAGTTGGACTGTAAGGACTGAACACTTCATCCATTATCCGTATTTTGTGACAGTATAATTTTTCCAATTTTATCACTGCACTTTGCTGCTGTAGAATCTTTCTCTTTCTCTCTCTCACTCTGAATATGTAGGTGATACACATGTTGTGTATTTCAATCAGCCTGTTTTGTCAGCGGTGTTGTTGTAAGGGCTTTCGTAGTTGCGCACTTGCGCTGCCTACTTGACAATAATAATAATTTTTGGTCACATTTATCCTGTGTTATTTGTTAAATGATGCAATGTGATTGCACACATTTTCACTTAAATATGATGGCCAGTGGTGTAGTGGAGGTTATACGCAGGTATACGCCATATACCCACTTTTTTTTTTCAGTGGGCATTGTGTATACTCACTTCTTAATCCCTACTGATGCATATCAATGTGGTGTAGTGGAGGTACAATATATGACATATCAATGTATGTAGTACAATAGCGAAATCATGCACAAAGTAGCTTACACAAAGACAAATCACGTGAAATATTTGGCAATATGGGTTTGAAAAATGTGAGTGTGAAACCATAGCATACTGTTGGCCTATATTATTCAGCATCACGTGGGCAGGTAATGCGGCTTGGCCGGCGCTGGCTGAGCCTGCGAAAGTAGGGTCAAATATTTCAGCACCGGACAGCTCCGCACTCCACTCTGTTCTCTGACTTCGAATATTCTCATTCACAACTAAAATTGTGCATTTATTCCCATGTCTCATGAGTTCTACAGTTTAGCCCCTTTATTTTGCTTCTCGATATATAAGAGCTTTAGGGACAGGCTATGGATGAAATTGCCTAGGCCCACAGAAATCATGTGGCAAAGACTACAGTCAAGAAAATTATACAAGAATAGTAATATTAGGGTATAAATATGTGAAAACCATGGTGTATGGAATTGAATGTAGCCTAGGCCTTTTTTTGTAACCCATAAATCTCCTCTAGCAAAACGCACAATACAGAGATGAATCAGCAGTGACTAGAATCCAAGCCTTCAGCTGCTGTGAAGTGTAGGAACTCCTCGAGTATCCCGTTCTCATAAAACGCACCACCACAGAAATCTGTTCCATTTCTTACCTCCGAGATTATCTGGTCCCTTAGCCTAACATATCAGCCATAAGGGCTAGGCCTATTATTTAATTCTGGATATCACGGTGGATGTATTTCACATTGCCATGATTTTAGGTCATTCAGAGTAGCCTAAATCTGTTTCTCATATAATTTTTCACACAGGGCGCCTTTCATTCACCAGGCAGGCCATTAAGGGATATACCCACTTCTCCATGCACCACGACTACACCACTGATGTCTGGGAATTTTGTATGTATTTTTGCTGGAAAATGTTGACCCAGTCAATTTCTGCCTACGCCTCTGCTGTGCTGTCAGTGTCACTCCTGTCCTGTTTCTCCGGTGATATTTCTTGGCATCTGACCTGGATGGTACCCTTCGAGTACACTCAATCATTAATGTGTATGGTTTATTTGATCTAAACTAAGTAACGGAGGAACTGGCCATGATGCGACCCCTCTGTCCGTTTCATGTAGGCCTTTAAATTGTATACAAAGTGTCCCCAGATAAGTTACCTTAGTTAACTTTTTGAGTGCTGCAAGCAATGGCATGAAAAAACAATAACTACAAGAGTGATAAATACATGTAAAAATAAATGTGTATGTACCATTGAGCTATAAAACAACCCTTTAATGTATGTATGTAGGCCTACCCTTTAATTTGAGAGAAGGCGGGCATTTAGGCCAATGACGGTTGTTGTTTGATCCTACCGCTCCTTTCTCCTTTGTGCTGCATCTGTGCTACTACGACACACCTACTCATTCAAGGGTTTTTCTTAATTTTTACATTGTAGAATAATAGTGAAGACATCAAAACTGTGACATAACACATATGGAATCATGTAGTAACCAAAAAAGTGTTTTAAAAAATATTTTATATTTCAGATTCTTCAAATAGACACCCTTAGCATTGATGACAGCTTTGCACACTCTTGGCATTCTCTCAACCAGCTTCATGAGGTAGTCATCTGGAATGCATTTCAATTAACAGGTGTGCCTTAAAAGTTAATTTGTGGAATTTCTTTCCTTCTTAATGCATTTGAGCCAATCAGTTGTGTTGTGACAATGTAGGGGGGCATACAGAAGATAGCCCAATTTGGTAAAAGACCAAGTCCATATTATGGCAAGAACAGCTCAAATAAGCAAAGAGAAACAACAGTCCATCATTACTTTAAGACATGGTCAGTCAATACAGAACATTTCAAGAACTTTTAAAGTTTCTTCAAGTGCAGTCGCAAAAACCATCAAGTGCTACAATGAAACTGGCTCTCATGAGGACCGACACAGGAATGGAAGACCCAGAGTTACCTCTGCTGCAGAGGATAAGTTCATTAGAGTTACCAGCCTCAGAAATTGCTGTCCAAATAAATGCTTCACAGAGTTCAAGTCACAGACACATCTCAACATCAACTGTTCAGAAGGGACTGTGTGAATCAGGCCTCCATGGTCAAATTGCTGCAAAGAAACCACTACTAAAAGGACACCAATAAGAAGAACAGACCTGCTTTGGCCAAGAAACATGAGCAATGGACATTAGACCGGTGGAAATTTGTCCCTTGGTCTGGAGTCCAAATTGGAGATTTTTGGTTCAAACCGCTGTGTCTTTGTGAGACGCGGTGTGGGTGAATGGATGATCTCCGCATGTGTAGTTCCCACTGTAAAGCATGGAGGAGGAGGTGTTATGGTGTGGGGGTGCTTTGCTGGTGACACTGTCTGTGATTTATTTAGAATTCAAGGCACACTTAACCAGCATGGCTACCACAGCATTCTGCAGCGATACGCCATCCCATCATTTTATTTTCAACAGGACAATGACCCAAGACACCTCCAGGCTGTGTAAGGGCTATTTTACCAAGAAGGAGAGTGATGGAGTGCTGCATCAGATGACCTGGCCTCCACAATCCCCCGACCTCAACCAAATTGAGATGGTTTGGGATGAGTCGGACGGCAGAGTGAAGGAAAAGCAGCCAACAAGTGCTCAGCATATGTGGGAACTCCTTCAAGACTGTTGGAAAAGCATTCCAGGTGATGCTGGTTGAGAGAATGCCAAGAGTGTGCAAAGCTGTCATCAAGGCAAAGGGTGGCTATTTGAAGAATCTCAAATAGAAAATAGATATTGATTTGTTTAACACTTTTTTGGTTACTACATGATTCCATATGTTTTCATAGTTTTGATGTCTTCACTATCTTTCTACAATGTAAAAAATAGTAAAAATTAAGAAAAGCCCTTGAATGAGTAGGTGTGTCCAAACTTTTGACTGGTACTGTATATCTGTTGCTTTTATATTGTTTTGGTAAACAGTTCATTTGTATGTGGGACCAATACATTGGATATGCCTAGGCTAAACGTTCAGGCACTTTGGAGAGGTTGAAAAAACACTTGGATATCCCCTGTTTGTCCCCCGACACCACCACAATGTTTGAGAGAGGTTGGTGTTGTAGAAATGTAGTTTTTATAGTGAACAATAACTTTTAGGCACATCCAGTGTGCAAAAACAGTGCAATTACCACATTCGGACACTTTGGAGAGGTTGAATGGACACTTGAATGTACCCTGGATACCCCATAACACCACCAAAATGTTTGAGTGAGGTGATTTGGTAGAAATTGTGTTTTTACACTGAACAAATAGCATTTAGGGATTGCAAATATGTAATAGCACTGGAATTATCTAATGTACAGACATATGCCACTTTGGAGAGGTTTAGGGACACTTGGAAACGTCCCGTGACCACACCTGACACCACTTACTAAAACATCTGCCCATTTCTAGTTGTTAGGTCTATCAATCCCATTTTTTTTCCTGATATTGTTCACATGTTGTGGAAGCCATCTGATGTGTTTCCAGCTCTGGTCATCAATAATTCACTTATAGCTTGTCAATGAAAGAGGACTTTCAAAATAAAAAACGGTTATTTTGTGTGTGCTTGGTCTTGTATATTCTGAACTATGTAACTCCTAATTATCTTCTGATCATTTCCTCACAATCTCCCAGATGTCTTCTTTCCAAATATACCACATATTTGCATGTCAGAATCATGTAATTACACATGAATAGCAGTTACTTTTGGGTATGTCTATTTAGGTGGAAATTACATTTAACCCTCCCGTTGTCCTAGGGTCAAAATGACCCGCCACTGTGTTGAACCAACTTTATTTAATTTTTATATTTTTGGGATCATTTGTGAGAAGGAGGCAGTGAGACTTTAAAGAAAGTATCACTGCCTCCTTCTCACAAATGATCCAAAAAATATACAAATTAAATAAAGTTGGTTCAACACAGTGGCGGGTCATTTTGACCCTAGGACAACGGGAGGGTTAAGAGGATTTATACAACTTTGTATCACCTCGCTCTTTCACGTTGAATGCTGCGCTAGCTACAGCTTCACGAATGCAGCAGTTGAGTGTTTCCAGTGCTCATTTCTTTCGTCAAAGCAATCAAAACTATCTACCTTTTTATATATAATCAATTGTTTTATATGTTAATATATGTCTTTACCTTGAGACTGAACCACTCGTGAAACATTATAAATATTCGCTAGCCATGCAGCCAGCTTCAACAACTAGCTAGCTTAGCATGGCAAGCTAGCTAGCATGATTTTCTAGCTATCATGGGTAGCTAGCATTACTAGCTGTGTTAGCTAGCTAGCTTGCCACAAGTTCAAGAGTCATTTCAGTGGGCTGAGTACCAGGTAACTACCCACTGGGCAAAAACTGGTTGAATCAACGTTGTTTCCACATCATTTCAACAAAACAATACTATGTGATGATGTTGAATCAACGTGGAAAATGGATTGGATTTGCAAAAAGTAATCAACATAAGGGAATGTACTTTTTTCACCCAACTTTGAACCTAAATCCAATGTCATGATGACATTTTTTGTTGATTTCATGTTGCATTCACATTAGTTGACAACTCAACCAAATGTAAATAAAAACTAGAAGTTGAACTGATGTCTGAACCCAGTGGGTAGTTAATGTTTGTAACGTTAACGTAACATTAAAAGGGGTACTAGCTAGCTAATGTTATCCATATTCTCTCTTACAGAGTTTGCTGCAACAAACCAACATTGCACCAGGTATGTTTTGAGAAATTTAAGCTAAGCTGACTAGCTAGCTAGCTAGCTATTTTTAGATACTGTGATTTGTTTGGCCTAAAAAACAATGGTCATAAATGATTAACATTGAAGGACAATTCCACCGTTTTTGACAAGTGGTTCCTCAATCACTCAGAGTTAGCTAGCTAATTCCTCAAAACAGTTAGCTACTGTATTTGAATCTTCTGCATTTTAAGTGTATTGTTTTTAACAATGCACAAACAAAAATTAACAGTTACCCCTCAAATGTTGAACAGCTGCTCTACTGAGACCCTTGATCCCTTTTTGAATAAAGTTGTTTATTCCAACAAGTTATAGAGCTCGCTAGCTTCTAGTCCTAAAAAATGGCAATGAGTTACCTCTGGTTTGTTCAGCCATTCCTATGGGGAAAATAAATGGAGAAATAATGATTGTGACATTAAGTAAGCAGAGAGGAAGTGAGTCTACAACAGACATCCGTTTGGAAAGTCTGTTTAATAATACGATCCTTTAGATATTTTGTCTCAAATTCCCCCCCGTCATAATGGGAAAGGGAAAGGGAAAGGGGGATACCTAGTCAGTTGCACAACTGAATGCATTCAATCGAAATGTGTCTTCCGCATTTAACCCAACCCCTCTGAATCTGAGCGGTGAGGGGGGCTGCCCTAATCGACGTCCACGTCATCGCCCCCGGGGATGCCCACCTGCACAATAAGTTGAAATGGAATTAACTTCTGGCTTCCCACGGACTGTTTTTGTGCATTCCAATACAATTGAAAGCAACGCTAGTGTATGTAAACACACCCGCGTTGCTAAAAGCTTCAAACAACTGTCAGACTCTGGATTGGACCTTTAACTTGAAAATGTTCCTGAAATGTTTTCCTTCTTTTGCAGACAAACAGTCATTTCACTTCTCCAATTCACAGAGTTGCCCCGACCATGCTATGGAAGTGTAAGCTCTGCTATTTCTCCTGCCATTCAATAGGCAATCTTCTCAAGCATTACCGATTTAAAGCCAGACTTGGTAAGTAAAAAATTAAATATCACATTTTCTTTTTTTGTTTAATATATCTCAAAATGGATAGAGGAAAGCGTAATTTGCCATTTGTGTCAAGTGATAAAAAAAAGTACAGCAGCTTTGTTTACAAATTGCAAGTCAGATTTCTCCAGGTAATTATGCATAGCCTATGTTGATAATTGTTTTGTGTACATTCTCGGCCTATCTGTTCCTCTGATCCCTCCATGACTACAGCAACACATCAACAATACAAACAGGCCTATCTATAAACAAGACTAATTATAAATGAGAGTTGAGTGATACAGAATAAAAGTGTAATTTAGCTGACAAATGTGTGTGATAAACGGTTCATATTGGCTCCTGGCTATAAGTCTATAGCATAAGTCTGTCTGTGTAGTATTAGTATTGTATTTACTACAGTGTTATGTGTGTGTTTCTTATGTTACAGGTATGTTTTTGATACCACTGCATCACAAACCAGCAACTCCGGCAATTCATGTATTCCATGTTGGCCCAACACACGGACAGCTTGCTAGCCATATCCAGAGACACACAAGGAAAGTCTGGGAGAACAGCACAGAGGATATCCTCCATTTTGAAAGCAATCTGTATGCAATGTTATTTCTTACAGAGTGGCTGCGGTTCCGGATTTTCTGGAACCAGATTTGCCGTTGCTAAAGATACGGAGATTTCTGCACAGGAGATTTCTGCAGCTCTGCTAGCCTACCTCCTCATTTCAGACTCCGTGACTACGCTGCCACTTGTACACAAACAGCTTGAACAAACGTAGTTCTCTCTCTGTCTGTTGTAACAATAGGCTATTGCAAAGATAAGTACAACAGGCAGTCTAGCAATTTCATATTCCAATTTAGGCAAGCTGTATGTAGCCTACGCAGCATATCAAACAAGCAAGACACAGACAGGCAGTCAATAGCGGTTTAATGTTATTCTTTCATAATTGCAAACATTGGTTAAACAGGAGGCGGACTGCTGGCTATTTGGCAGCATAAATATAAAGATTAAATCATCACACCAAACGCTAATTGTTTTGCCCCAATGCAATGTGTAGACTGCGTCTTGCTTGTGCTATGGCAATATCCGTTACAACAGACAGAGAAGGTTAGCCTTCATATATATATTTTTGGAATGTTCGTACAAATCGCTGCAGGGTTTTTATTTAAAACATGCATGTTTTGAACACTTCGTGGTCGTCCTCTTGGAGTAAAGCTGGTAGATATCTGAAGACAGCTGTTCAATCTGTGTTCATGTGGTTGCTACAATGAAACATTGCAAAATGATTAATTGAAGTATGAATGAAGTTGGTGATTTTCGAAACAAAGATTTAAAGAACATTACTTAAAAAATAAGCAGAGGCCACGAAACATTATTTCTCAAAACTAAGGATCCGAATCTCATTCTGTTCTTTTCTTTACTCATCTCTTCTGAACCCTCAACCAATTTGATCAATATGCCTATGTGTCTGCCTCATATTTCTGAATAGCTGTCAAATGTCTACCAGCTTTACTCAAAGAGGATGACTCCGAAGTGTTAAAAACTTGCACGGTGGGTTGAGGATGACAGAGATGTACATGCTGTTCCATTCTTACACGAAGAATCTACATGGTCCTTGAAGAGAAGGTGGTGGAGGACTTGATGCTGGCCTGATGCTGTTATGTGTTTACTGTACTCGCTCCAAAAGAAATACCCAAAATGCATGAAGAACACGTTTGACTTCATACAGAAAGTGCTGCTGAACTAAGATGGTGACAGACTGAAACCAAAGCTCCTTTTACAACTGTAAAAGACCTGGTGCACTGCATGTGATTGCTATATATACACCCTTGTGAAAGCTGGGTCAGAACCACTTTGAAAGACAATTGGGTCTTTGTAACTTGTCAATGTTGATTTTCCTCTCCAAGGAGGAACAGCTACTGCTGGGACATTTCATTTTTGCATGTGGTGCATATTCTTCTTTAAATTAATATACGTTTTTCACTCAACTGAATTCAAGTTCTTGGTGTTAAATCCTAAACATATTTAAGTTTTGAATCCATAATGACGGACTGCAATTTGACTGAACATGTTTTACTTGAGAAATGATTAAATCACAATGCTGTGTACAACACACAGGCAATCGAATACTGCAACTGCAACTGCACTCAATTAATCTAATATTTAGACAAAGGTTGTTGTCAACTGGTATTTACCACTTCACCAACTTTTTTTATACGAGACTACAGAGTTTGGGTGCTTTTTTAGGTCAGAAATAGTCTGGTCCAATGAGATCACACGGTAGCAACTTTATCTACAGAATTGAAAACTTTATCTTGCTGCATGTGATTAAATCAGTCTGCAAGTCACACCAGCTTGGTGTTTTTATATGTTGGTTTTAGGAGGTCTAAAAAGGGCTGCCTACCAGGACAAAGTTGTTTATTTTTCTTATTTTTTTTAGGGGAAATGTTCCATTGTTGATGAGAAAGTCCCAATGTCATGGCAGTACAGAATTGTGTTGATTTACCTACTGATGGAGTAGATTAAGCAAAATACTACATCTTCAATGGACAAGTGCTATAACTGCGTGACATCCCAAACGTCTTGTAATACAATGTAGTTGGCATGTACAGAACTTGACTTCCTTCATCTACTTAAGCCAGAAATATGCTACATGTGTACTCCAAATAATAAAGTAACATAATACAATAAATCAATGTTCAATAAACTTAATAATTTTGCCTTTTGAATTGCTCTTATCAAGTTAAGTCTACTTAAAAAACAACAGTATTTCTTCGTTATTTATAAAAAATATATTTCAGTAATAGAAATCATTTTAAAAAATAGGTAAGTTCTACATGCCTATTGAAACTAAGATACTTAAAAAAGTTAATTTATGCAGACTTAAATGTTTTAAGCAATTAACCAGTTAACCTGACTTTATTCTTTGTAGTTGGGTAAACAAAGAACTACGCTTATTGCACGATTAGATTTTTTTTGTTTTGAATTAGCAACATCTTGATTTGAAGTTCAATCAACTTAATTTGAATAATTTCTCAACACATCTGTTTAGCCACTAATACGTTTTGCATTTAATTAACAATGAGTTTAAAGTTGTACTTAAAAACCTTTCTTGACTTACTCAAAATGTTCAAGTTGATCCAATTTAAATCTGGACCCTCTACAGGGTCACAGTGACTATCTGTTTGAGTAATGACTACAAAATCATAGAAAAACGCATGTCAAAAATGTTATAAATTGATTTGCATTTTAATGAGGGAAATAAGTATTTGACCCCTCTGCAAAACATTATAGTACTTGGTGGCAAAACCCTTGTTGGCAATCACAGAGGTCAGACGTTTCTTGTAGTTGGCCACCAGGTTTGCACACATCTTCTGGAGGGATTTTGTTCCACTCCTCTTTGCAGAACTTCTCCAAGTCATTAAGGTTTCGAGGCTGACATTTGGCAACTCGAACCTTCAGCTCCCTCCACAGATTTTCTATGGGATTAAGGTCTGGAGACTGGCTAGGCCACTCAAGGACCTTAATGTGCTTCTTCTTGAGCCACTCCTTTGTTGCCTTGGCCGTGTGTTTTGGGTCATTGCCATGCTGGAATACCCATCCACGACCCATTTTTAATGCCCTGGCTGAGGGAAGGAGGTTCTCACCCAAGATTTGACGATACATGGCCCCGTCCATCGTCCCTTTGATGCGGTGAAGTTGTCCTGTCCCCTTAGCAGAAAAACACCCCCAAAGCATAATGTTTCCACCTCCATGTTTGACAGTGGGGATGGTGTTCTTGGGGTCATAGGCAGCATTCCTCCTCCTCCAAACATGGCGAGTTGAGTTGATGCCAAAGAGCTCCATTTTGGTCTCATCTGACCATAACACTTTCACCCAGTTCTCCTCTGAATAATAATAATAATAAAATCATTCAGATGTTCATTGGCAAACTTCAGACGGGCATGTATATGTGCTTTCTTGAGCAGAGGGACCTTGCGGGTGCTGCAGGATTTCAGTCCTTCACGGCATAGTGTGTTACCAATTGTTTTCTTGGTGACTATGGTCCCAGCTGCCTTGAGATCATTGACAAGATCCTCCTGTGTAGTTCTGGGCTGATTCCTCACCGTTCTCATGATCATTGCAACTCCATTAGGTGAGTTCTTGCATGGAGCCCCAGGCCGAGGGAGATTGACAGTTATTTTGTGTTTCTTCCATTTGCGAATAATCGCACCAACTGTTGTCACCTTCTCACCTTCTCACCAAGCTGCTTGGCGATGGTCTTGTAGCCCATTCCAGCCTTGTGTAGGTCTACAATCTTGTCCCTGACATCCTTGGAGAGCTCTTTGGTCTTCGCCATGGTGGAGAGTTTGGAATCTGATTGATTGATTGCTTCTGTGGACAGGTGTCTTTTATCCAGGTAACAAACTGAGATTAGGAGCACTCCCTTTGAGTGTGCTCCTAATCTCAGCTCGTAACCTGTATAAAAAGACACCTGGGAGCCAGAAATCTTTCTGATTGAGAGGGGGTCAAATACTTATTTCCCTCATTAAAATGCAAATCAATTTATAACATTTTTGACATGCGTTTTTCTTGATTTTTTTGTTGTTATTCTGTCTCTCACTGTTCAAATAAACCTACCATTAAAATTATAGACTGATCATTTCTTTGTCAGTGGGCAAATGTACAAAATCAGCAGGGGATCAAATACTTTTTTCCCTCACTGTAAGCAAGCTAAAATCGAAGTTGTCAGTGAATTGGCCAATGTACCCCTTTATGAGAATCATAAGTGCACATATTTTTCTCTTTGTAAGAAAACATAGCATAGGCCTATACAATGTCAGAGCCATGTTTACATATTTATTTCACACGCATATTGCACTTTATTTTAGTGTTGTTGATGAGTTATCGTGTGTTTTCATTTAAGAAAATACAAAGTGTTGTTATTCCTGATTGTGCTCTCATCAGGCAATATACAGTTCATTCGGAAAGTATTCAGACCCCTTGACTTTTTCCACAGTTGATTAAATCTTTCCCTCATCAATCTACAAACAATACCCCATAATGACAAAGCAAAAACAGGTTTTTAGGAATTTTTGCTAATGTATAAAAATAAATAAACGGAAATACCACATTTACATAAGTATTCAGACCCTTTACTCAGTACTTTGTTGAAGCACCTTTGACAGAGATTACATTATTGCGTCTTCTTGGGTATGACGCTACAAGCTTGGCACACCTGTATTTGGGGAGTTTCTCCCATTCTTCTCTGCAGATCCTCTCAAGCTCTGTCAGGTTGGATGGGGAGAATCACTGCACAGCTATTTTCAGGTCTCTCAAGAGATGTTCGATTGGGTTCAAGTCCAGAAAAAGTCAAGGGGTCTGAATACTTTCTGAATGCACTGTATGACTAATGATCATATATGAAATCTGGAATACCAACACTTTTTATTTTCTTAAATAAACAAAAATTAAATATTGTAAATGTTAGCATTACTTTTTCCCGCTGTACCAAAACGTGACCCCAAAACTGCAATACGTAGAGAACCGTGGTTTTGGTAAACCGTTACACCCCTAATGTTCAATAATTAACACAGATTTAACTAAAGTCATATAAATCCTTTTTAATACATTGGAAAAGTGTATTATATATCAATCATTTCAATATACTGAACAAAAATAAATGTAACATGCAACAATTTCAAAGATTTTTTTCCGAGTTACAGTTCATACAGGAAATCAGTCAATTGAAATAAATTCATTAGGCCCTAATCAATGGATTTCACATGACTGGGCAGAGGCGCAGACATGGGTTGGCCTGGGAGGTTATAGGCCCGCCCACGGTGGAGCGAGGTCCAGCCAATCAGAATGAGAGTTCCCCCCCCCCAAAAAAAAGCCTTTATTACAGACAGAAATACTCCTCAGCACCCCCCCTCCCGACGATCCCACAGATGAAGAAGCCGGATGTGGAGGTCCTGGGCTGGCGTGGTTACACGTGGTCTGCGGTTGTGAGGGCGGTTGGACATACTGCCAAATTCTCTAAAATGTCACTGGAAGCGGCTTATGGTAGAGAAATTAACATTACATTCTATGGAAACAGCTCTGGTGGACATTCCTGCAGTCAGCATGCCAATTGCACTTTCCCTCAAAACTTGAGACATCTGTGGCATTGTGTTGCGTGACAAAACGGCACAAAACAAGCCCTTAATCAACAATGCAGTTAAGAAAAGAAAGAAAGGGTAAAGTAAAAAATAAATAAGTAAAAAATAAAAATAGCATATAATTGAAGAGCAGCAGCGTAAAAGAGGGTGTGGGGTGGGGGGTGGGCAATGCAAATAGTCCGGATAGCCATGATTAGCTGTTCAGGAGTCTTATGGCTTGGGGGGTAGAAGCTGTTCAGGAGCCTTTTGGTCCCAGGCTTGGTGCTCCAGTACCACTTGCCGTGCGGTAGCAGAGAGAACAGTCTATGACTAGGGTGGCTGGAGTCTTTGACAATTTTTAGGGCCTTCCCCTGACACCACCTGGTATAGAGGTCCTGGATGGCAGGAAGCTTGGCCCCAGTGATGTACTGGGCCGTACGCACTACCCTCTGTAGTGCCTTGCGGTCAGAGGCCGAGCAGTTGCCATACCAGGCGGTGATGCAACCAGTCAGGATGCTCTCGATGGTGCAGCTGTATAACTTTTTGAGGATCTGAGGACCCATGCCAAATCTTTTCAGTCTCCTCAGGGGAAATAGGCTTTGTCGTGCCCTCTTCACGACTGTCTTGGTGTGTTTGGACCATGATAGTTTGTTGGTGATGTGGACACCAAGGAACTTGAAGCTCTCAACCTGTTCCACTACAGCCCCGTCGATGAGAATGCGGGCGTGCTCAGTCCTCTTTTTTTTCCTGTAGTCCACAATCATCTCCTTTGTCTTGAGCACGTTGAGGGAGAGGTTGTTATTCTGGCACCACACGGCCAGGTCTCTGACCTCCTCCCTATAGGCTGTCTCATCGTTGTCGGTGATCAGGCCTACCACTGTTGTGTCATCAGCAAGCTTAATGATGGTGTTGGAGTCGTGCCTGGCCATGGAGTCATGGGTAAACAAGGAGTACAGGAGGGGACTGAGCACGCACCCCTGCGGGGCCCCCGTGTTGAGGATCAGCGTGGCAGATGTGTTGTTACCTACCCCTACCACCTGGGGGCGGCCCGTCAGGAAGTCCAGGATCCAGTTGCAGAGGAAGGTGTTTAGTCGCAGGGTCCATAGCTTAGTGATGAGCTTCGAGGGCACTATGGTATTGAATGCTGAGCTGTTGTCAATGAATAACATTCTCACGTAGGTGTTCCTCTTGTCAGGGTGGGAAAGGGCAGTGTGGAGTGCAATAGAGATTGCATCATCTGTGGATCTGTTGGGGCGGTATGCAAATTGGAGTGGGTCTAGGGTTTCTGGGATAATGGTGTGTAATGATCATGCTGTTTAATCAGCTTCTTGATATGCCACACCTGTCAGGTGAATGGATTATCTTGACAAAGGATCAAATGCTCACTAACAGCGCACTGCATCGCAGTGCTAGCTGTGCCACTAGAGATCCTGGTTCGAATCCAGGCTCTGTTGTAGCCGGCCGCGACCAGGAGACCCATGGGGCGGCGCACAATTGGCCCAGCGTCGTCCAAGATAGGGGAGGGAATGGCCGGCAGGGATGTAGCTCAGTTGGTAGAGCTTGGCGTTTGCAACGCCTGGGTTGTGGGTTCGATTCCCATGGGGGGCCAGTATGACAAAATAATGTATGCACTCACTAACTGTAAGTCGCTCTGGATAAGAGCGTCTGCTAAAATGACTAAAATGTAAAGAAATTTGAGCACAACATATGAGAGAAATAAGCTTTTTGTGCATATGGAACATTTCTGGGATCTTTTATTTCAGCTCATGAAACATGGGACCAGCACTTTTTATGTTGTGTATATATTTTTGTTCAGTGTATAAACACAACTGGAGACATGCTTTTAACACGACAGCGTTATGGTAGCTAGCGAGCGGTGGCTCATTGACTGTAAACAACTTTACCTAGTTAAAAAAGTAACTAAGTAATCTAGCTTGGCTAACTGGGGCAAAACAAATCACTTATTTAAAGTTTATTAGATACTGCACCACTCTTTTCTAGCAAATGTAAAGCTGGCTAGTGTCTTCATTAAGGTTTACATTTCTATTTTATTTTTGGGGGTCAAGTCACATGGTCAGGAAAAAGTCTCTAAGGATTCACACAAAACATTGCCACAGAAATGTGAGACAGAAAGAAACCAAAAAGTACCCAACGACTCCACACAGCAATGACCTGTGTGCAATTACCTGCATCTCCCCGACAGATGTAAAGCACAGCGGATTTGAGAGGCATACGATTTATGCAATAAACCAAAGATATTATTAATCTCAGAAACGGGAGATAAAAATAACCTTATCTTATTTGACTTCACAAAGTTGTGCACGGGAAACCGATGAGCCGGGATGTTTCCATTATTGATACCCCCCCTCCGAACAGGCAGAACTGAAGCCTTCAGAATCACAGAGCTAGAATTTCAATGATCTACACTTGAATTCCCCCAAGCAGCTCTGAAATGAATGCAATTTTCTCCTATTCTTATTGAGGTTCTGGCACAGGCAGCCTCCCATTGTGTAGAGTGGTTTAGTGAAATGTGTTTGAAATGTGCTGTATGAAATGAATGGATTTAATGTTTAGAATGTGTATCGGGAGGCCATTACGGAACATAAGAAAACTTTACGAGCCGGGAAAATATACATTTTTACTCATAATGCATAATATGTTTTCCACTGTGGGAAAAAGCACAGAAAGCACACAGCAATCAGTTAAACTAATTGAAATACAGAGGCCCGAAATAGCTAACGAGCTAAAGGTTAAGGCTGTTCCATCAGATCGCACAACAAAAGGGGAAAAACATAAAGTATTCTTCTTCCTGTGTACCAGCTGACTGTGATGTACCCTGGCCTACTTTTCTATTATCTGTTTTTAGAGAATTAGTCTCTTTTATCCCCTACATGACTCTGCTAATGTGGCCGTCCTGTGATGTCAGTCTTCTCTGTGGCGTGCATCACCAAAATATGCCCCCATAGGATGACAATGACGTGAGTTCCCATCATGCACCTTAATTAGGGCCATTTCCATGGTTCGGGGAGTAGCATATGTTCATGGTTTATCATGAATCGTGTGGGATTTGAATAGGAGAACAACATCGGAGAAAGGAGACGCAAACAATTGGGTTGTGTGTTCATGGAGCCTGCAATCCAAACTGAATAACTTGGATTGTAGGCTAGTAGTCATATGTTTTGAGCGAGCTGAAATATTATATTTTTTATTATCTGACATTATATCAGTGCTTGGAAAGGGCCAGGCAGTTTGTGTGTGGTTATACCCTGCTCAAATCATACAAGCAGACAGAATATGATTGCCCGTTAAATTTTGTTGCAGTCATCATGGTATGACTCTGGTTTCTAGCTCTGACTACAACCCATCTTGGATAAAGGAGAAGTTAGAAATATTTGAGGCCAAGAGATCCATGCAATTTGTTATTCAGGAAGTTAGATCTGTATATATCACCTGAAACTTTACTACAGAGAAAACTGAGGAAGTAGCTAGATGAACTCTGCTGTAAATTGAAATTGAAAGTCCCGATGAGCAGCAACATCATCGCTCAGCTTTCAAAAGGATTCGTTTTCATTCCCATAAACATAGTCGTTCGCATCTATCATCTTTTTGGTGGCGTAATTGTTGGACTCACTTCTCTGACTTGAACTGCACAGACATCGGAGTGTTTCAAAAGCAGTGGAGGAAGTGGCAAACCAAGTACCAGGACAATAATAGGGACAAACATAGCCACTCTTTTGGATAACTCCTCACAGTCAGTGGCAACTGAGTTCGCTAATGGTTATCACTTTGAGCTAGACCCAAGATGGCAGAAGTGGGACATTGCTACTGCTTCTCGAAAAAAACTAATACAGAAACCATTAACTAATAACAAACTTGTATAAGCAACAACCATAAAGGGGACGGGAAATAGGCCTACATATTTTAATTCCAGGTACAGTGAACGACACAAATCCCAGCTTTGATTACATGCTGCTTAACCTGGAGGTTAAAGCTAGCGAGTGTTTTAGCTGGACTTGGTCACAATGGGTCCACACACACACTGGACACACTGGACACACACATACGAGCCACAGTCCCATTTGTACCCGTAATCCAATTTTTACAGTGATCTCTTCCCTCTCCGCTCTCTCTCCTCAATCACTCTAATCAGCCGTGGAGCCGGGAGGATAATAGCCCTGATTGGACAGAGCGGCCCACTGCCCTCCCTGATAATCACTTAGATACACATGACAGGACAACTGCAGGGGCACTACGCCACATCTACAGGTTGCTCCCGGCTGCTGCTCAGGCTCCTGCCACATGGGCCGAATCTGGCTCGGCATGGCCTGCCAACCTGGCCTGTACTCCCTGCATCTGCCCCCACCCACTAAACCAACGCATTTACAACAGCTTTCTGGGAGGGAGAGAAGAGTAGCAGATCCATTTTATATCCCGTTTCATTTTGGGATGGGGAATGAGTATACTGCTGGATGGGATGGCACAGTCTGGGAGGAGGCACTGCAGGGGTACCGCCTGATGGAATTCCCCTAATTCTTTATTCATAAAGTGGCAATTGAATAAGCGCAGCAAAATGACTCCTTTGTTGTTGTTTTTTCCTTTTCATTACGGAGTTGCTAATTACACAGGGGTTATTGTGCGATTGAATGGAAGCTTGGCAACTGCTGTTTCAAAGGCCTGCATCATCTTCGCTGCTGGTCAATATGAGTCAGTCTTAATAAGCGAATCTGTTCAATGTGAAATAGGCCTAATTTTACAAGCAATTCATAACCCAGAGAAGTTTTGTTTGAAATTCTAAATGCATCCGAGATCCCTGTAAGGAGGCAGGCGACCTTGTTTTCCATTCGTCTCGTGCCTTGAGGATTGGAGAAAATGTGACGTCCCGTCAAGCATACTGATGACAAAGCACAACCTCCAGGGCTTACTGTATGACACCGCATTTTCTCTTCCTTTTCTACATGCAAATAGTAGGTGAAGGAACTGGCGCGAAGCTCCAGTGCACTCTTCAAACCGCAATCACGCATTCTGAACCGACTCGTCCCACCTTTTACCCTTATTTGGAGAACTGTGCCCTTCCTTCCGTGATCTACACTACAACTCATGTCTCCTAAACTCCAGAAGGTTCTGATTCAGCCGGTGTAACGTCGCGAGTGTGCACCCATCTGCATGTGGATGTATGACCCAGCTCCAGGGGTGACAAGACTCCAGATGTTCTGGGAGCTGCTCTTTATGTAACAGTCTGGATATTTCGGAGTCTTTACTGTAGGAACACATTGTGGTTTGATGTGATGATAAAACTTGTACCGGTCAAACTATGTTATCAACATCCAGTACTACAGTGTAGGCTACATTATACTTTATCCCAAGTGGCAGGAGCTTTCTATTCATCTCCACTTTGTTGGGAAATGCATTTCTTTATTAGTCGTGCATCCTAACTTTAAGCTGCCTTAGAAGAAGAGCAAATTGAGCCCTATTTACGTGGGCAAGTCGAGGGTAGAACATGTCGACGGCATGAAAGATATTGCTTGGTAGTGCTAAGCGAGTATTACCTGGAATGCACCGACAATAATCCATTCAAAGTTTTTAAGCACTGTAAAGAGATTCCACCCAGCAGGACTGTGGCAGTAGAATGTGTTTAATTTTCACACCTGTGGTTTTGTGGGAAAATTTGCCTTCTCTGAACCTGGTGTTTCAAATGATATGCATCAGTTCTACATATGCACCATTGAGAGCATCTTGACTGGCTGCATCACCGCTTGGTGTGGCAACTGCTCGGCATCCGACCGCAAGGTGCTACAGAGGGTAGTGCATACGGCTCAGTAAATCACTGGAGCGGAGTTCCCTGTCATCCAGGACCTCTATTCCAGGCAGTGTCCGAGGAAGGCCCTAAAAATACTCCAGCCACCCAAGTCACAGTCTGTTCTCTCTGCTACCGCACGGCAAGTGGTACCGGAGTGCCAAGCCTGGGACCAAAAGGCTTCTTAACAGCTTCTACCCCAAAGCCATAAGACTGCTGAACAGTTAATCAAATGACTACCTGGACTTTCTGCTTTTCACCCCTACCTACATGTATATAGTACTTAAATCAATCAATCACCTAACCTAACCAAACCTACATGTACATATTACCTCAATCAATCACCCCAACTACCTCATACCCCAGTACACTGACTCGGTACCGGTACTCCTTGTATATAGCCTCGTTATTGTTATTTAATTGTGTTACTATTGTCCTTTTATCTATTTGCTAATTTTCTTACTTTTTAACTGCATTGTTGGGAAAGGGCTCGTAAGTAAGCATTTTAGGGTAAAGTCTACCCTTGTTGTATTCGGTGTGACAAATACAATTTGATTTGATAGTAACAGAACAGACACAGACATTAGCCATCTAATTGCTGGCATCAAAATGTCATTGGGTGCATGAAATATAGCATTTTCATACAGTGTGTAGACTACATCTTGTTTGGTCATACATTACAGAGTACTGAATGGGGGGGTTTTGTGATAGTGATGTGAAATGAATGAATGGGTGGCCTGTGACAGAGCAATTTGAGAGTTCCTTCATGCTCTTTGCTGACGCAGCCCCCACTCTCTATCAGTCTTTGTACCGTAGGCAATATCACACAATTATAATAAATGAGCAATATCCACTCACTTGTGAATAAGCTTGTTTCGGTTGTTATTCTTCACCCCCCCCATTAGAGCAATATCTGACATTCCGTCGACGTCGTCGTGCCGCTCTGCTCGTGCTTCCTACATCGTTGCAGTGTACATAAAGTCATCATAGCCCATGCAGTCAGTAAACAGGGACCCAGCGTGGTTATTTTCCCATCATCCACTAGGTTAAGTGAACCGGGGGAAAGGCTGACACAGCAAAGTTCTATAACCTTGTTACAATTCGCTCACAAGAGATGGCTTGCAAATCCATTTGTGCTCGTCTTGGCGTGTGGAACGTATACGAGCGACCGGCAAGTAGGCCATATATTGTAACCCAGAGCAATGAGCTGGAGAGGATGGGGCTGGTCAGCTGTGAAAGTCGAGGTAGGTACATAGGTCGTTATCAATAAAACGTCCCAATAAGGTGCAGACCGTTCAATTTGCCTGCTGGGGGGCAAGAAGACCCCCAGCTCCGCCAAAACCATTGACAACTGCATGCCCTTTTCAAGGGATTGTTAAATAAATGTTAACTATTTGGTTGTAATTTCATCACCTCGAATAGCATAGTCAGAACTACACATTTACAATTATTCCATGCAAAACAATTGTGCACATTTAGCTCTATCATCAGTTATACAGCAACTGCATGCTTTTCAAGATCAGTAAACATCAATTGATCATGTAATTTCAGATACGTGAGGGTAGCCTCACTATCTCTCAATATTGGCCACCATTAATTGGACATTTGAGTGATATAAAATAAAAGTGAGCTATACCTGACAAGTATATTTAGGTTAATTTCCCATCCTTTGTGGGCTCTGCCTGTCAAGCAGAAGAAGGGCGCATTTGCCGATGTACTGTTAGTTGATGATGCTTACTTTGCAAGCTACCGGTATAACTTTGTACAGTTGGCTAAACATATTGGTATAGAGCTAATGTATTTTTTTCTCCAACCAACGTAGGCCTAACTTTAAGTTAGCTAACATTATCCCCTTTTCAACATTGTTTTTAAGAGTGTTTAATCACGATTGCTGCTGACAGACATGATAGGTTACATTGATTGATGGACCACATCAAATTGGCTAGCTAGCTAATAACAGATCACGTCAATATGTCTAGTTAACAAGCAAACTTTCAGGGGATAAACTAGATGGCTATATCCAAATATTGTTTGATTTGATTGCCATCTATAGTGATGACAAACTTGTCAATCTCTTTCCAAAAGCCTAATCTCTGATGAAGCAAGCTAAATGACACGTTGTTTGCTTAGCTACATGCCACATGCCAAATGGATAGACTACCCTAACGTATCTGAAAATACATGATCAATGTTTATTTATCATGAAAAGCTTGCAGTTACTTGCTTTATAACTCTGATGATAGTGCTAAATGTGGAAAAAGTGTAGTTCTGACTATGCTCTTCATGAGGTGATGATATTAAAACCAATTAGCCTAGTTATAAAATTGATTTAACAATCTCTTGAAAACGGCACATAGTTGTCAATGGTTTTAGCAGAGCTGGGGGCGTCCTTGCCCCCCAGCAGTCAAATCAAACGCTCTGCACCGTATTGTGACGTTTTATTGATAACGACCTAGTCAGTGAGGTGAAATGTTCAGAACGTTGCAGATAGAAACCCTCCTAAATGACCCCAGATGATCCCGGTAGTATAGATGTGTATAAGAATAGTACAAATATAGCAGTACAATTTTACAAAGCAAGGGTTTCTCACGAAAATGCAGGTGGACCATCAACAGACCTCAATACAAGTAGTTTTTACAGGGCTAAAATGAAAAACCTTTTGTGACTAATATTCAAACGTTGACAGCTCAGCAATTCCCACAGAACTTGTAAGACTTAATGAAACTTTTCCAGGCATCATACTTCATTCTATAGCTAGGGGACTCCTGATATCTCCAGGAGTGATAAGTATAACTTTTTTTGTCTTTATCTGCTGTGGTCTAGTAAAGTATATTTGCAAGCTAGGGCCATCTACTTTAAGTGCTGCCTGTCTTCTAAGTGGCCTACTTGGTGTGTGAACTGCTGACTGCTCATATAGTTGAAGTCAGAAGTTTACATACACCTTAGCCAAATACATTTAAACTCAGTTTTTCACAATTCCTGACATTTAATCCAAGTAAAAATTCCCTGTCTTTGGTCAGTTAGGATCACCACTTTATTTTAAGAATGTGAAATGTCTCCCGAGTGGCGCAGTGTTCTAAGGCACTGCATCGCAGTGCTAGCTGTGCCACAGAGATGCTGGTTTGAATCCAGGCTCAGTCGTAGCTGGCTGCGACCGGGAGACCCATGGGGCGGTGCACAATTGGCCCAGCGTCGTCTAGGGTATAGGAGGGATTGGCCGGCAGGGATGTAGCTCAGTTGGTAGAGCATGGCGTTTGCAACGCCAGGGTTGTGGGTTCGATCCCACGGGGGACCAGTATGAGAAAAAAAATATGATAATGTATGCACTCACTAACTGTAAGTCGCTCTGGATAAGAGTGTCTGCTAAATGACGAAAATGTAATGTCAGAATAATAGTAGAGAGAATTATTTATTTCAGCTTTTATTTCTTTCATCACATTCCCAGTGGGTCAGAGGTTTACATACACTCAATTAGTATTTGGTAGCATTGCCTTTAAATTGTTTAACTTGGGTCAAATGTTTCAGGTAGCCTTCCACAAGCTTCCCACAATAAGTTGGGTGAATTTTGGCCCATTCCTCCTGACAGAGCTGGTGTAACTGAGTCAGGTTTGTAGGCCTCCTTGCTCCCACACGCTTTTTCAGTTCTGCCCACACATTTTCTATAGGATTGAGGTCAGGGCTTTGTGATGGCCACTCCAACACCTTGACTTTGTTGTCCTTAAGCCATTTTGCCACAACTTTGGCAGGGAGGTGACCAAGAACCCGATGTTCACTCTGACAGAGCTCCTCTGTGGAGATGGGAGAACCTTCCAGAAGGACAACCATCTCTGCAGCACTCCACTAATCAGGCCTTTATGGTAGAGTGGCCAGACGGAAGCCACTCCTCAGTAAAAGGCACATGACAGCTCGCTAAAGACTCTCAGACCATGAGAAACAAGATTCTCTGGTCTGACGAAACCCAGATTGAACTCTTTGGCCTGAATGCCGAGCGTCACGTCTGGAGGAAGACTGGCACCATCCCTACGGTGAAGCATGGTGGTGGCAGCATCATGCTGTGGGGATGTTTTTCAGCGGCAGGGACTGGGAGACTAGTCAGGATCGAGGGAGAGATGAACGGAGGAAAATGCAGAGAGATCCTTGATGAAAACCTGCTCCAGAGCGCTCAAGACCTCAGACTGGGGCAAAGGTTCACCTTCCAACAGGACAACGACCCTAAGCACACAGTCAAGACAATGCAGGAGTGGCTTCGGGACAAGTCTCTGAATGTCCATGAGTGGCCCAGCCAGAGCCCGGACCTGAACCCGATCGAACATCTCTGGAGAGACCTGAAAATAGCTGTGCAGCGACGCTCCCCATCCAACCTGACAGAGCTTGAGTGTATCTGCAGAGAAGAATGGGAGAAACTCCCCAAATACAGGTGTGCCAAGCTTGTAGCGTCATACCCAAGACGACTCGAAGATGTAATCACTGCCAAAGGTATTCAGACCCTTTACTGAGTAAAGGGTCTGAATACTTATATAAATGTGACATTTCAGTTATTTATAAATTAGCAGACATTTCTAAAAACCAGTTTTTGCTTTGTCATTATGGGGTATTGTGTGTAAATTGATGATTATGGGGTATTGTGTGTATTCCATTTTAGAATAAGGCTGTAACGTAACAAAATGTGGAATAAGTCAAGGGGTCTGAATACTTTTCAGAATACAGGTAATTGACACAATAAAGGAAACACCAACAAAGTGTCTTAATAGGGCGTTGGGCCCCCACGTGCCGCCAGATCAGCTTCAATGCGCCTTGGCATAGAGCACGGCGCTTGTAACGCCAAGGTAGTGGGTTCGATCCCCGGGACCACCCATACACAAAAATGTATGCACGCATGACTGTAAGTCGCTTTGGATAAAAGCGTCTGCTAAATGGCATATTATTATTATTATTATTATTATTATTATTCTGCAAGTGTCTGGAACTCTATTGGAGGGATGCAACACCATTCTTTCATGAGAAATTCCATAATTTGGTGTTTTGTTGATGGTGGTGGAAAACGCTTTCTCAGGCACGGCTTCAGAATCTCCCAGAAGTGTTCAATTGGGTTGAGATCTGGTGACTGACCCCTCTTTCAAAGTCACTGAAATCTCTTCTTCTAGCCCTGGTAGCCAAAATAATGTGCAACTGGGCATTTTATACATGACCCTAAGCATGATAGGATGATAATTGCTTAATTAACACAGGAACCACAACTGCATGGAAGCAACTGCTTTCAATATACTTCGTATCCCCCATTTGCTCAAGTGTTTCCTTTATTTTGGCAGTTACCTGTACATAATATACACTGAGTGTACAAAACATTAGGAACACCTGCTCTTTCCATGACATAGACTGACCAGGTGACTCAAGGTGAAAGCTATGATCCCTTATGGATGTCACCTGCTAAATCCACTTCAAATCAGTGTAGATGAAGGGGAGGAGACAATTTAGACAATTGAGACATGGATTGTGTATGTGTGCCATTCAGAGAGTGAATGGGCAAGACAAAATATTTAAGTGCCTTTGGACGGGGTATGGTAGTAGGTACCAGGCGCACCGGTTTGAGTGTGTCAAGAACTGTAACGCTGCTGGGTTTTTCACCCTCAACAGTTTCCCGTGTGTATCAAGAATGATCCACCACCCAAAGGACATCCAGCCAACTTGGCACAACCGTGGGAAGCAATGGAGTCAACATGGGCCAGCATCCCTGTGGAACACTTTCGACACCTTGTAGTCCATGCCCCGACGAATTGAGGCTGCTGAGGGCAAAAGGAGGTGCAACTCAATATTAGGAAGGTGTTCCTAATGTTTTGTACACTCAGTGTATATCTGAACGTACACAACACTGTGCCCTGCTGAACGCCGCCCTGTCTGGGTTGGCCTCAGATTAATCTTTGTCGGCACTAACGCAACACTCCAGTCCTCTGGGGAAAAACAGGACATGGAATAGTTGGCCCAGTTGGAGGTGTTTAGTGTTTCACGCTATCACATAGAACGGAGAGTGACTCATCTGACAGGCTCACAGAGACGTTCCGCTGTCAGGAGCTGTCACAGTGCCATCTCCGCTCAGCACACTTAGGCCTACCCCTGTCAGATCAGGACCTGCGTATGAATACATCACAGTGTGTGGGGGGTAGGAGGAGGGTGTGTGTGAATGTGTGTATGTTTGTATGTGTGTGCTTGTGCACGTGTGCGTGTGTTTCCCATCAGATCCAAGGCTACCTCCTACAGAAATAAAAGAATACATCATTTATAATCTGATCAGCGGGTATTGTTCACCAAGTTTGTTGATCAGTGTTCTGCAGTTACCTATGAACACGTTCCATTTTAGATGTGTATTCATATTTGACGCAACAGGGGGCATAAACGCAATTCTGTACAGTCCTTCAAATTGAGAGGCCATTTCCGCTACACTACAGAGAGCAGGTTGAATCAGAATGCAGTGAGAGGAAATAGCATACATGTATTTGGTGAAATGAGCACAAATATGACTGTGAATTGAAATTCGCCCACCCAACCAGCCAACTAACCAACCAATCAGCCCCTGGTAGAAATAACCAAGCGACAAGCCAACCTATCAACATATCAGCCCCTCTGAAACACAGCCAATCAACTACCCAACCAATCAATCAGCCATCCCCCTCAGAAACACAAGGAGACGGAGGAATTGTTTTTAATACAACACCTGATCATGAGGAAGACAGTAATGAAATTTAGCAAAGCAGCTTACAGTACGGCTTAGAGACGCTTAATCCCTTAATACTGCAGCATGCTGTCCACATGAAAGGTGATGATTAGATTAGGGGTTTGATTCACAAATGCTCTCCGCTACATCTATTGGATAGGAGACATGAGGAAAGCTCCAGTCGGGAAATTGGGCGTACCACAACATAACAAGTTAATGTAATTGCCTAGAGCCTACCTCGAACGCAAATTCTCTTTTACACATTCTGCTGCGTTTTTGGTCTGCCGATGGGGACATTACTGGCTACGATCAAGAAGAGAAAATTGGAATAGTTTCTATTAAGCTACCTCATGAATTATTCAAACATGTTTGGCTGAAGTTTAGTTTAAATCAAATTAATGTGGATTCTGTGGGAAGGAACATGTTTTTCCTCTATGGGATGACAGTGATAGGATTCAATAGTATAAAAAATGCTAGTTGGACAAAAGGGACAGATTGGAGTTCAAGTAAGATCAAAAATATGGAGAATGGGTAATATACTGGTAATTGCCAAAAAATAAATAAACACTTGAGTAAATGACGGATACAAAGTACACTAAACAAAAATATTAACGCAACACGTAAAGTGTTGGTCCCATGTTTCATGAGCTGAAATAAAAGATCCCAGAAATTTTCCATGAGCACAAAAAGACGATTTATCTCGAATTTTGTGCACAAATTAGTTTACATCCCTGTTAGTGAGCATTTCTCCTTTGCCAAGATAATCCATCCACCTGACATGTATGGCATATCAAGAAGCTGATTAAACAGCACGATCATTACACAGGTGCACCTTGCGCTGGGGACAATAAAAGGCCACTCTAAAATGTGCCACAGATGTCTCAAGTTTTGAGGGAGCGTGCAATTGGCATGCTGACCGCAGGAATGTCCACCAGAGCTGTTGCCAGAGAATTGAATGTCCATTTCTCTACCTTAAGCTGCCTCCAACGTCATTTTTGAAAATTTGGCAGTACTTCCAACCGGCCTCACAACCACAGACCACGCGTTTATAGCACGCCAGCCCAGGACCACATCTGGCTTCTTCACCTGCGGGATCATTTGAGACCAGCCACCCGGACAGCTGATGAAACTGTGGGTTTGCACAACCAAAGAATTTCTGCACAAACTCAGAAACCGTCTCAGGGAAGCTCATCTGCCTGCGTCTTCCTCACCAGGGTCTTAACCTGACTGCAGTTCGGTGTCGTAACCGACTTCAGTGGACAAATGCTCACCTTCAATGGCCACTGGAGAAGTGTGCTCTTCACGGATGAATCCTGGTTTCAACGGTACCGGGCAGACAAGTATGTGTATGGCGTCGTGAGAGCGAGCGATTTGCTGATGTCAACGTTGTGAACAGAGTGCCCCATGGTGGCGGTGGGGTTATGGTATGAGCAGTTTTATCGATGGCAATTTGAATGCACAGAGATACCGTGACGAGCCCATGAGGCCCATTGTCGTGCCATTCATCCGCCACCATCACCTCATGTTTCAGCATAATAATGCACGGCCCCATGTCGCAAGGATCTGTACACAATTCCTGGAAGCTGACAATGTCCTAGTTCTTCCATGGCCTGCATACTCACCAGACATGTCACCCTTTGAACATGTTTGGGATGCTCTGAATCGACGTGTACAACAGCATGTTCCAGTTCCCACCAATATCCAGCAACTTTGCACAGCCATTGAGGAGTAGGACAGCATTCCACAGGCCACAATCAACAGCCTGATCAACTATGCGAAGGAGATGTGTCGCGCTGCATGATGCAAATGGTGGTCACACCAGATACTGACTTGTTTTCTAATCCACGCCCCTACCTTTTTTTAAAGGTATCTGTGACCAACAGATGCATAACTGTATTCCCAGTCATGTGAAATCCATAGATTAGGGCCTAATGAATTTATTTCAATTGACTGATTTCCTTATATGAACTGTAACTCAGTAAAATCTTTGAAATTGTTGCATGTTCAGTGTATATTGAAAGTAGGTGCTTCTACTTAGGTGTGGCTCCTGAGTTAATTAAGCAATTAACATCCCATTTTGCTTAGGGTTATGTATAAAAATGCCCAGTTGCCCATTATTTTGTCTATCATGGCTAGAAGAAGAGATTTCAGTGACTTTTAAAGAGGGGTCTCAAAGGAGCATAGGGGTTTAAAGCGTGTGTGTGTCTCAGTCACCAGATCTCAACCCAATTGAACACTTTATTTGGAAAGCTTGCTGGGCAGAGGCCGTGTGTGTGTGTGTGTGTGTGTGTGTGTGTGTGTGTGTGTGTGTGTGTGTGTGTGTGTGTGTGTATGTATATGTATGTATTTATGTATTAGGGGTGTGAATTGGTAGCCTTAACGTTAAGATGAAATCCCTAACCGAAAAACAATGTTTGGTTTTTCTCTTCACAAAATTAAAATCACACTGCAGTTATCATAAAACTACCACTAACAGGTCCCGATCATTGTCCTTAAGGTAAAATAAAAATTCAACAAATACCTAATGCAGAAATGCTGCAACGTTTGTAGGAGGAGAAAAAATAGCTACTTTATTAGCCGGAGCCGTAATGCACGAGGGAGAGCGAGAGACTCGAAGCAGAGCAACAGTTCAAATGTGAGTGACAAGGGCAGCAGGAAAGAGATAGCAACCGACCTGCGCTGGTAGATTAGTTTATTGATAGCTATTTATCATCTCAACTGATTACATAGTACCCGTCTTGATTGCATCAAACCAAACGTTAGCTAGGCTTATTGAGACTCCATAACCTTAACTGTGGGCTTTCTCGCCTTCCGAATCCTACAGTAAATAACAACAACTCCATTCAGATTACTAAGTAGCAGCCTACATGTTGGCTCTTGGTGTTGTATCCTGTCTTTCTCATTTAACTTTTAGTTCTGTCTTTTTAATTCCATCTTCCATTCATTAGCCTTCATATCTCCTAATAATTTGCCCCACGGAGGTTCTACCTCTACAACTGTAGCCTAGTGCCGGTTTGAAGACTTGTGATTGGACGACAACAAGCTACACGTGCCACTCTCGTGAAAAGCAAGAGCAGCAGCAGCATAAATTATAACATTTTCTCTCTCTGAGAATTTGAGAGGAATTGTATGATTTTTTCTTATCAACAAAAAACGATAAAATAAAATGGCTTTTTAAACATTAAGAAAATGTTTCCATTTGTCACATCCCTAGTGTGTATGAACGTGGATTGGAACAAGCAGGTGGCAAGCAATTGGTATTTGACCCTTCAACTGACCTAACTGGGGCTTGGCAGATGTATACTACATGGCCAAAAGTATGTGGATACCTGCTCATACCTCACATCTCATTCCAAAATCATGGGCATTAATATGGAGTTGGTCCCCCCCTTTGCTGCTATAACAGCCTCCACTCTTCTGGGAAGGCTTTCCACTAGATGTTGTAACATTGCTGCAGTGACTTGCTTCCATTCAGCCACAAGAGCATTAGTGAGGTCGGGCACTGATGTTGGGTGAGTAGGCCTGGCTCGCAGTCGGCATTCCAATTAATCCCAAAGGTGTTTGATGGGGTTGAGGTCAGGGCTCTGTGCAGGCCAGTCAAGTTCTACCACACCGATATCAACAAACAATTTCTGCATGGACCTCGCTTTGTGCACGGAGCATTTTCATGCTGAAACAGGAAAGGGCCTTCCCCAAACTGTTGCCACAAAGTTGGAAGCACAGAATCGTCTAGAATGTCATTGTATGCTGTAGCGTTAAGATTTCCCTTCACTGGAACTAAGGGGCCTAGCCCGAACCATGAAAAACAGCCCCAGACCATTATTCCTCCACCAAACTTAACCGTTGGCACTATGCATTGGGGCAGGTAGTGTTCTCCTGGCATCCGCCAAACCCAGATTCATCCGTCGGACTGCCAGATGGTGAAGCGTGATTCATCACTCTAGAGAACGCGTTTCCACTGCTCCAGAGTCCAATTGCAGCGAGCTTTACACCACTCCAGCTGACGCTTGGCATTGTGCATGCTGATCTCAGGCTTGTGTGTGGCTGCTTGGCCATGGAAACCCATTTCATGAAGCTCCCGACGAACAGTTCTTGTGCTGATGTTGCTTCCAGAGGCAGTTTGGAACTCGGTAGCAACCGAGGACAGACGATTTTTACGCGCTACACGCTTCAGCACTCGGCGGTCCCGTTCTGTGAGCTTGTGTGGCCTACCACTTCGCAGCTGAGCAGTTGTTTCTCCTAGACGTTTCCACTTCACAGTAACAGCAATTACAGTTGACCGGGGAAGCTCTAGCAGGGCAGATATTTGACGAACTGACTTTTTGGGAAGGTGGCATCCTATGATGGTGGCACGTTGAAAGTCACTGAGCTCTTCAGTACGGGCCATTCTACATCCAATATTGGTCTATGGAGATTGCATGGCTGTGTGCTCAATTTTATACACCTCAGCAAAGGGTGTGGCTGAATAGCCAAATCCACTCATTTGAATCCACTAATGTCCACATACTAATAGTGTATCTGGATTTTTATTTTATGTTTACTGGAGGTTTCTCCCGTGTATTCAGCTGTATCAGATAGGCTGGTAATGGGAAATGTTTTGATAGTGGAATATAGTCACTGTTACCTTCTCAGGTGTTGAGGCTTTGATGAGAAATCAGGCTACTTCCATCTTAGACCTCTTGATTCTAGGCATTTATCTGTACAATGAACGTTATTTCTGACAAAAATAGCAAAAGCAATTCTAGCATCAGAGCTATGTCTCTACACAGATGTTATGATATTGTGTGAAAATAGTCCTAGTGGTCTCTAGCTACACACAGCTATAGCCTTTTTAGCTAGCATTTCAGCGGTGTCATGTTAACAGTTGCTGCCTTTGATTCTGCCAACACATGCAGAATGTCACTGTGCGTTAGCAAAGGTTAGAGGCTCTGCTGTGACCAGAGCTGGGGCTTGTTAAATTGATCCCCCATATGTCAGTGTTTTAGAGATGTCAACCGACATGAACCGTGACGGCCAATTGGAAAATTGCTTCAAAGGGCTAAGACATAACGTAGTCGAAAATCTCTGATCTAAAACTTCCATCATACTTGATCATATTCAGACGCCACGCGGCAATACCGGCAGCACCGAAAAAGGCTCAATGTATCATGGCTATAGCACATTGATGGAAAACATACACACATTTCCACAGCCCAATACTCCAAACTCCAACTGTAACGCTACAGGCTATTTGATCTGTGAAGGCCCGCGAGGGAGGCCTGTGCTGGAATGGAGATTTCAGATTCAATCCGCTTGATCCCAGAATGCCTGATGGCAGCCAGACAGCAGAGACAGAAATGACTTTTACTGCATTATCGGCACGGCCGTTTTCTTCTTCTTTTTCATCCGTCACTGTAATTTCTTTAACATTCAGTCCTGCGTACCCTTAAAAGGCTCTCTCTCCAGCCTCATCTCTCCCTCTGAAATGCAACTGAACCCTCTTGTGTTTGGGCCCCTCAGTGCTGGCGAATCAAATGATACGCCTTCAAGTTACATAATGTACACAACCTATTTTAAGGCCGCTAAATAACATTTGAAAGGTACCATGCTTTAAGTGTAGTCTAAAGATTCTGGCTGAGTGACCACGTAATCATATTTGCATATACTGTACACTGATTATACAAAACATTAAGAACACCTGCTCTTTCCATAACAGACCAGGTAAATGCAGGTGAAAGCTATGATCCCTTATTGATGTCACTTGTTTCTATGTCAAACAGTTGTGTTATATTTCACTCTTCTGTGATATATATAAAGTGTAATATTGGGATGCAAACTCAAAATTGAATACATTTCAACTCTATATCTGACATGGTAGCCAACTTGACACAACTGTGGGAAACATTGGAGACAACATGGGCCAGCATCCCTGTGGAACGCTTTCGACACCTTGTAGAGTCTATGCCCCAACGAATTGAGGCATTTCTGAAGGCCCGACCATTTTAATAATCGTTCCTAAACGATTGAGGCTGACCATAAGTCATTTTGGGATTAAAGTTTTGTTCAGTACAAAGTTCAGGTTGACGATCATGCAGTAGCAGGGAATTGGTTGCTAGTACTTATGGTGCCCAATATTCCATACAAACAGATGTGTCATGCAGTATTTCATCATTTTAACTCCACCATTGCAAACTATCATTGTAATTACATAATATAGTACAAATCAATAAGACAGGTCATGCACAAAATAGAGCTTCACCAAAACATGTTGAAATCATCCAACCACCAGGAGTATTTCAGATGACCTCTCATACATAAAGACTTGGAAACAGTTGACACAGCACAATATTACACCATTCATCTTCCATGACAAAAGTCCATTGTGGCTGAGGAATACGAGAAAGGCAAACACAAGAACGACTTGGTCATGCAGAATATATATATCTTGATTTTTTTGATTTTTTTCACAGTTATCAATTCCCAGTTTCACATGTGCACTGGTGCCTTATTGATAATCGATTACTCGTTCTTGTGTTTGCCTTTCTCGTATTCCTTTACTCACTTTAGTAAAAAAAATGTAACTGCCAACAATTCCAATGAAACTTAATATATTTGTCAAACCCAGGCTACTACATTTGAATAAGTACAGTACACCCTGAATCCTACCCTGACTAGCTACCGTCCACCAAAAGTTGATATAAAAAATTGATATAATTCTGATTTCCATGACATTTTATATGGGGCATTCAAGATCACGTGCGCTGGAATTTATACCTTTTATAAATCATTGAGTGACAGAGGGATTCATAATGAAAGCAAGTTCATAACATGTAGCATTGAATATTAAAACGAATGTAATATCTTGAGAATTTGTGTGTACATTTGGGTTGGGTGATATTGCGATAGTATCGTCTATCGACGACGATTGACAGCCATCTTCGAAGGTGATATCATGATGTGACAGATGGTGGTTTAGCCTATTTTAACTTGACTGGCGCCACACAGTAATGAATGGAGTCGAGCAGCGCACGAGTGGCATTAAGTAATTTGCCTATTCCTATTTGCTATAGCCTATTTCAATAAATATGTTCAAGAAAGCAAAAGCAAATTCCACCAAAGCATGGTATACCGAAACTTCGGTACAAAAAGAAATTAAACGGTTCAGATGGGATGATAAATAACATTGTGGCTGCTACAAGTTAGCTAGCACAAGTTGGCTTGGTTATACTGCATCTCTCCTGTCTGACACACACACACACCGCCCCCTCCCCCGAGGCAGCGTGAGTGGCACGTCTCTCCCTCCCTTTGCTCCATCACGTACATGCCACACACACACACACATACACATACCTGTTCCATTCTGAAGCTCCAAAAACGATTAGAAAAGATTTGCCTCCATGTATCCTCTGCCCAGGCTTTAAACAACATTATCTTTCGGCATGATTCGGCCAGTTGTAGCATGCAAGTTCACGCAATAGCCCAACAGTGGTTATAGCAGTGTTGTATTATTTTGTATTTTTTGCAAAACATACCGTGCCTTCGGAAGGTATTCAGATCCCTTGACTTTTTCCACATTTTGTTACGTTACAGCCTTATTCTAAAATGGATTTTAAAAAATAATAATCCTCAGCAATCTACACACAATACCCCATAATGACAAAGTGAAAACAGGTTTTTAGACATTTTAGCAAATTATAAATAAAAAACAGAAATACCTTATTTACATAAGTATTCAGACCCTTTACTATGAGACTCGAAATTGAGCTCAGGTGCATCCTGTTTCCATTGATCATCCTTGAGATGTTTCTACAACTTGATTGGTAAATTCAATTGATTGGACATGATTTGGAAAGGCACACACCTGTCTATATAAAGGTCCCACAGTTGACAGTGCATGTCAGAGCAGGAACCAAGCCATGAGGTCGAAGGAATTGTTCGTAGAGCTCCGAGACAGGATTGTGTCGAGGCACAGATCTGGGGAAGGGTACTAAAACATTTCTGCAGCATTGAAGGTCCCCAACAACACAGTGGCCTCCATCATTCTTAAATGGAAGAAGTTTGGAACCACCAAGACTCTTCCTAGAGCTGGCCGCCCAGACAAACTGAGCAATCAGGGAAGAAGGGCCTTGGTCAGGGAGGTGACCAAGAACCTGATGGTCATTCTGACAGAGCTCTAGAGTTCCTCTGTGGAAATGGGAGAACCTTCCAGAAGGACAACCATCTCTGCAGCACTCCACCAATCAGGCCTTTATGGTAGAGTGGCCAGACGGAAGCCACTCCTCAGTAAAAGGCACATGACAGCCGGCTTGGAGTTTGCCAAAAGGCACCTAAAGACTCTCAGACCATGAGAAACAAGATTATCTGGTCTGATGAAACCAAGATTGAACTCTTTGGCCTGAACGCCAAGCGCCACGTCTGGAGGAAACCTGGCACCATCCCTACGGTGAAGCATGGTGGTGGCAGCATCATGCCGTGGGGATGTTTTTCAGCGGCAGGGACATGGGTACTAGTCAGGATCGAGGCAAAGATGAATGGAGCAAAGTACATAGAGATCCTTGATGAAAACCTGCTCCAGAGCTCTCAGAACCTCAGACTGGGTGCGAAGGTTCACCTTCCAGCAGGACAACAACCCTAAGCACACAGCCAAGACATCGCAGGAGTGGCTTTGGGACAAGTCTCTGAATGTCCTTGAGTGGCTCAGTCAGAGCCCGGACGTGAACCCAATCGAACATCTCTGGAGAGACCTGAAAATAGCTGTGCAGCGACGATCCCCATCCAACCTGACAGAGCTTCAGAGGATCTGCAGAGAAGAATGTGAGAAACTCCACAAATACAGATGTGCCAAGCTTGTAACAACATACCCAAGAAGACTTGATGCTGTAATCGCTGCCAAAGGTGCTTCAACAAAGTACTGAGTAAAGGGTCTGAATACTTATGTCAATGTGATTTTTTATGTTTTATAAATTAGCAAAAATTTCTACAAACCTGTTTTTGCTTTGTCATTATGGGGTATTTCGTGTAGATTGATGAGGGGAAAAAACTATTTAATCAATTTTAGTATGTAACATTAATAAATGTGGAAAAAGTCAAGGGGTCTGAATACTTTCCGAAGGCACTGTATTTGGGGGGGTTGGCCAATAGGGGGTGATACCATCATATATCACAATGTTTTATGAGTACACAATCACCAAAAGGACAAAGGTTAAACCGACACCATGTACAGTATGTAGCAGTGACGGCACTTCACTTTAAAATGAAAATGTAGTCAAGTAGTGATGTAGTCAAGTTTCAAGTCACTAAACATTAGTCCAAGTCGAGTCCCAACAAGTTTATTATAATTTTGTGTTTTTATATTTGTTTTTATTTCTATTCGTTTTTCGAGTTTCTAAAATTCTGTTAAGTTTCAGTTAGTTTACTAGTTTTATTCAGTTTTAGTTTGACAAAAACATTCATATTTTGTTTTTATATTATTTTGAATCAGTTTAAGTGTTAACCTCTTAACATTATACATTTTAGTCATTTGGCAGACGGTCTTATCCAGAGCGACTTACAGTATTTATTTATTTTTTCATTTATTTTTTCATACTGGCCGCCCGTGGGAATCAAACCCACAACCCTGGCGCTGCAAACGCCATGCTCTACCAACTGAGCTACATCTCTGCCGACCCTTCCCTCCCCTACCCTGGACGATGCTGGGCCAATTGTGCGCCGCCCCATGAGTCTCCCGGTCGCGGCCGGCTACGACAGAGCTTGGATTCGAACCAGGATCTCTAGTGGCACAGCTAGCACTGCGATGCAGTGCCTTAGACCACTGTGCCACTCTTAAGAATCTGACCTTTTTTTTCAATTTTCGCATAAAATGACATACCCGAGGATATGCATATTCTTGATACATTTACATTTTAGTCATTTAGCAGACGCTCTTATCCAGAGCGACTTACAGTTAGTGAGTGCATACATATTTTTTTTCTTCATACATGATACCATTTGAAAGGAAACACTTTGATGTTTGTGGAAATTTGAAATTAAATGTAGGAGAATATAACACATTAGATCTGGTAAAAGATAATACAAACAAAAAAACATTCATTTTCTAATGTATTTATTTTTCCCCATCATCTTTGAAATGCAAGAGAAAGGCCACAATATAATGTTGCAGTTTAGGCGCAATTTATATTTTGGCCACTAGATGGCAGCAGTGTGCGCGCAAAGTTTCAGATTGATCCAGTGAAGCATTGCAATACTGGACTATTTTGTATCAAGTCTGCCCAAATGTGCCGAATTTTGTCAATTGATACATTTTCAAGTACATAACTATAGAGAACATACAAAAATGATATGGTAATACAAAATGTATGTTTACACACTCTCAGGAATGTCATACATGATGGAACATTAGGTTATACACTAACTTTCACACATCTTCATGGCCGGGTGGGTTGGGTGTGGAGCCAGAGAAAGCAGGGGTTCAAACTGTAGAACCCAGTTCCTACATTCTAATATAAAAATTGATTTTATCAAACAAAACTATTCTACATTTTATCTCTGGGACCCTTACGATGACAAATCAGAGCATGATTACTGAATGTAAGTACATTATTTACGTTCAGAGGTGAATGTTTCAAACCAGTTGCCGTGATAAGTGGGGCGGCAGGTAGCTTAGTGGGTAAGAGCATTGTGCCAGTAACCGAAAGGTCGCTGGTTCTAATCCCCGAGCCGACTAGGTGAAAAATCTGTCGATGTGCCCTTAAGGCACTTAACCCTAATTGCTCCTGTAAGTCGCTCTGGATAAGAGCGTCTGCTAAATATGTAAAATGTAATACGTTTTTTGTTGTTGTGCACTCTCCTCAAACAATAGCATGGTATTTGTTAACTGTAAAACAGTGCCTTGCAAAAGTATTCATCCCCCTTGGCGTTTTCCTATTTTGTTGCGTTACAACCTGTAATTTAAATGGATTTTTATTTGGATTTCATGTAATGGACATACACAAAATAGTCCAAATTGGTGAAGAAACTTGTTAAAAAAAAATCTTTAAAAAAAATAACAGAAAAGTGGTGCGTGAATATGTATTCACCCTTTGCTATGAATTCCCTAAATAAGATCTGTTGCAACCAATTACCTTCATAAGTCACATAATTAGTTAAATAAAGTCCACCTGTGTGCAATCTAAGTGTCACATGATCTGTCACATTATCTCAGTATACAGTGAGGGAAAAAAGTATTTGATCTCCTGCTGATTTTGTACGTTTGCCCACTGACAAAGAAATGATCAGTCTATAATTTTAATAGCAGGTGTATTTGAACAGTGAGAGACAGAATAACAACAAAAAAATCCAGAAAAACGCATGTCAAAAATGTTATAAATTGATTTGCATTTTAATGAGGGAAATAGGTATTTGACCCCCTCTCAATCAGAAAGATTTCTGGATCCCAGGTGTCTTTTATACAGGTAATGAGCTGAGATTAGGAGCAGACTCTTAAAGGGAGTGCTCCTAATCTCAGCTTGTTACCTGTATAAAAGACACCTGTCCACAGAAGCAATCAATCAATCAGATTCCAAACTCTCCACCATGGCCAAGACCAAAGAGCTCTCCAAGGATATCAGGGACAAGATTGTAGACCTACACAAGGCTGGAATGGGCTACAAGACCATCACCAAACAGCTTGGTGAGAAGGTGACAACAGTTGGTGCAATTATTCGCAAATGGAAGAAACACAAAACTGTCAATCTCCCTCGGCCTGGGGCTCCATGCAAGATCTCACCTTGTGGAGTTGCAATGATCATGAGAACGGTGAGGAATCAGCCAAGAACTACACGGGAGGATCTTGTCAATGATCTCAAGGCAGCCGGGACCATAGTCACCAAGAAAACAATTGGTAACACACTACGCCGTGAAGGACTGAAATCCTGCAGCGCCCGCAAGGTCCCCCTGCTCAAGAAAGCACATATACAGTGGGGGGAAAAAAAGTATTTAGTCAGCCACCAATTGTGCAAGTTCTCCCACTTAAAAAGATGAGAGATGCCTGTAATTTTCATCATAGGTACACGTCAACTATGACAGACAAATTGAGAAAAACAAATCCAGAAAATCACATTGTAGGATTTTTAATGAATTTATTTGCAAATTATGGTGGAAAATAAGTATTTGGTCACCTACAAACAAGCAAGATTTCTGGCTCTCACAGACCTGTAACTTCTTCTTTAAGAGGCTCCTCTGTCCTCCACACGTTACCTGTATTAATGGCACCTGTTTGAACTTGTTATCAGTATAAAAGACACCTGTCCACAACCTCAAACAGTCACACTCAAACTCCACTATGGCCAAGACCAAAGAGCTGTCAAAGGACACCAGAAACAAAATTGTAGACCTGCACGAGGCTGGGAAGACTGAATCTGCAATAGGTAAGCAGCTTGGTTTGAAGAAATCAACTGTGGGAGCAATTATTAGGAAATGGAAGACATACAACACCACTGATAATCTCCCTCGATCTGGGGCTCCACGCAAGATCTCACCCCGTGGGGTCAAAATGATCACAAGAACGGTGAGCAAGGGGGACCTAGTGAATGACCTGCAGAGAGCTGGGACCAAAGTAACAAAGCCTACCATCAGTAACACACACGCCGCCAGGGACTCAAATCCTGCAGTGCCAGACGTGTCCCCCTGCTTAAGCCAGTACATGTCCAGGCCCGTATAACTTTTTGGTAAAAACTAAACTCGCCGTGTTTGGAGGACAAAGAATGCTGAGTTGCATCCAAAAAACACCATACCTACTGTGAAGCATGGGGGTGGAAACATCATGCTTTGGGGCTGTTTTTCTGCAAAGGGACCAGGACGACTGATCCGTGTAAAGGAAAGAATGAATGGGGCCATGTATCGTGAGATTTTGAGTGAAAACATCCTTCCATCAGCAAGGGCATTGAAGATGAAACATGGCTGGGTCTTTCAGCATGACAATGATCCCAAACACACCGCCCGGGCAACGAAGGAGTGGCTTAGTAAGAAGCATTTCAAGGTCCTGAAGTGGCCTAGCCAGTCTCCAGATCTCAACCCCATAGAAAATCTTTGGAGGGAGTTGAAAGTCCGTGTTGCCCAGCGACAGCCCCAAAACATCACTGCTCTAGAGGAGATCTGCATGGAGGAATGGGCCAAAATACCAGAAACAGTGTGTGAAAACCTTGTGAAGACTTACAGAAAACATTTGACCTGTGTCATTGCCAACAAAGGGTATATAACAAAGTATTGAGAAACTTTTGTTATTGACCAAATACTTATTTTCCACCATAATTTGCAAATAAATTCATAAAAAATCCTACAATGTGATTTTCTGGAGAAAAAAAATCTCATTTTGTCTGTCATAGTTGACGTGTACCTATGATGAAAATGACAGGCCTCTCTCATCTTTTTAAGTGGGAGAACTTGCACAATTGGTGGCTGACTAAATACTTTTTTCCCCCACTGTACATGCCCGTCTGAAGTTTGCCAATGAACATCTGAATGATTCAGAGGAGAACTGGGTGAAAGTGTTGTGGTCAGATGAGACCAAAATGGAGCTATTTGGCATCAACTCGCCGTGTTTGGAGGAGGAGGAATGCTGCCTATGACCCCAAGAACACCATCCCCACCGTCAAACATGGAGGTGGAAACATTATGCTTTGGGGGTGTTTTTCTGCTAAGGGGACAGGACAACTTCACCGCATCAAAGGGACGATGGACGGGGCCATGTACCGTCAAATCTTGGGTGAGAACCTCCTTCCCTCAGCCAGGGCATTGAAAATGGGTCGTGGATGGGTATTCCAGCATGACAATGACCCAAAACACCCGGCCAATGCAACAAAGGAGTGGCTCAAGAAGAAGCACATTAAGGTCCTGGAGTGTCCTAGCCAGTCTCCAGACCTTAATCCCATAGAAAATCTGTGGAGGGAGCTGAAGGTTCGAGTTGCCAAATGTCAGCCTCGAAACCTTAATGACTTGGAGAAGATCTGCAAAGAGGAGTGGGACAAAATCCCTCCTGAGATGTGTGCAAACCTGGTGGCCAACTACAAGAAATGTCTGACCTCTGTGATTGCCAACAAGGGTTTTGCCACCAAGTACTAAGTCATGTTTTGCAGAGGGGTCAAATACTTATTTCCCTCATTAAAATGCAAATCAATTTATAACATTTTTGATATGCGTTTTTCTGGATTTTTTTGTTGTTATTCTGTCTCTCACTGTTCAAATAAACCTACCATTAAAATTATAGACTGATCATTTCTTTGTCAGTGGGCAAACGTACAAAATCAGCAGGGGATCAAATACTTTTTTCCCCTCACTGTATATACACCTGTTCTGAAAGGCCCCAGAGTCTGCAACACCGCTAAGCAAGGGGCACCACCAAGCAAGCGGAACAATGAAGACCAAGGAGCTCTCCAAACAGGTCAGGGACAAAGTTGTGGAGAAGTACAGATCAGGGTTGGGTTATAAAAAAATATCTGAAACTTTGAACATCCCACGGAGCACCATTAAATCCATTATTAAAAAATTTAAAGAATATGGCACCACAACAAACCTGCCAAGAGAAGGCCACCCACCACAACTCACAGACCAGGCAAGGAGGGCATTAATCAGAGAGGCAACAAAGAGACCAAAGATAACCCTGAAGGAGCTGCAAAGCTCCACAGCTCCACTTTAAGCCGTACACTCCACAGACCTGGGTTTTACGGAAGAGTGGCCAGAAAAAGCCATCGCTTAAAGAAAAAAATAAGCAAACACGTTTGGTGTTCCCCAAAAAGAAGGTACTCTGGTCAGATGAGACTCAACTTGAGCTTTTTGGCCATCAAGGAAAATGCTATGTCTAGCGCAAACCGAACACCTCTCATCACTCCGAGAACACCATCCCCATAGTGAAGCATGGTGGTTGCAGCATCATGCTGTGGGGCTGTTTTTCATCGGCAGGGACTGGGAAACTGGTCAGAATTGAAGGATGGTGCTAAATACAGGGAAATTCTTGAGGGAAACCTGTTTCAGTCTTCCAGAGATTTGAGACTGGGACGGAGGTTCACCTTCCAGCAGGACAATGACCCTAAGCATACTGCTAAAGCAACACTCGAGTGGTTGAAGGGGAAACATTTAAATGTCTTGGAATGGCCTAGTCAAAGCCCAGACCTCAATCCAATTGAGAATCTGTGGTATGACTTAAAGATTGCTGTACACCAGCGGAACCCATCCAACTTGAAGGAGCTGGAGCAGTTTTGCCTTGAATAATGGGCAAAAATCCCAGTGGCTAGATGTGCCAAGCTTATAGAGACATACCCCAAGAGACTTGCAGCTGTAATTGCTGCAAAAGGTGTCTCTACAAAGTATTGACTTTGGGTGGGTGAATAGTTATGCACGCTCAAGTTTTCAGTTTTTTTGTCTTATTTCTTGTTTGTTTCACAAGAAAAAATATTTTGCATCTTCAAAGTGGTAGGCATGTTGTGTAAATCAAATGATACAAACCCCAAAAAAATCAATTTTAATTCCAGGCTGTAAGGCAACAAAATAGGAAAAATGCCAATGGTCATGAATACTTTCGCATGCCACTGTAACATTGAAAGCTAGCTAGTTTACAGTGTTGCACTTTAGCTAAACTAGCTGGCTAATACAATAGCTACCTAACATTTTCTGTCGTAGCTGCCATGTTGAATTGTACAATGGACAAAGTCACTAATTGTCAAGACAAAACTTGAGTCACTCCTGGTGGAATTCAAAATTGAACTAGAGTACTAAACTGGTATGCAGTTAGTCAAATAAGATTTGGGGTGGACAAATACAACTTTCAGATATGAATGAAGTGATTATTTATATCCTATTCCATAGAAATCCTATCAAGACTACATCCTGATGTGGTCAATACCATATTCTGACAAATCCTCACATTCCTAGTCCAGTATCTAGACATAACAAATCAGATGTCATTTTCAATTTTATGACCAATGGAAACTGGGCTTATGAGCATCCAACCTCAGCTACAAGTGCATATACCCTCACAAGTCTTCAAGACATGTTCCCTAGTTTTTAGCATGTGTATGCTTCACAAAAGACATTCACTTCCAACTATGATCATCCTTGGGAAGGGCTGTCAAGGTTATATCTGGAATGTGAATGTATTCCTTGCTGTACATTATGTCTGATCAAACTAAGGCTGCCTGGAGAATGATGCTGATACATGGGAGGCAATCTAAATGGCATGCACTAAATGCAATTAAGGCCTATCAAGATGAAGGTCAAGGGGCTATTTGAATGGACCAAGACGATTAGAGCCTCAACATGGTGGTGTATTTACAGAAGTAAAGTCGATGCTCTGCCAAGGACACTGTGCTACTCTCCCTCTATCAACTCCATTCCTTCCTAATTGTACTCCTTCCTTTTAGTCCCTCCAACACAACAAACCATTTGAGAGGGAAACTCAAGAAAGTTTAGGTCAGAAATGGGAATCTCATCAGCCTGTTGTCTACTTACTAGCATTCTGTCTACTTCCCTAAGCACTTTCACTGAAGTAGTCTATGTGGAATGGACCGTGGAGGGTCACACGACTTCAAGTTAGACATATCAATAAGGCTGTGTTTACACAGGCAGCCGAATTCTGATCTTTTTTTAACTAATTGGTATTTTGGACCAATCACATCAGATCTTTTCACATCCGATCTTTTTCAGAGCTGATCACCAATTAGTGAAAAAAATATCCGAATTGGGATGCCTGTTCATGAACAGGCCATAAAGTGACGGATATGGATTTCTTCACATGGCTGAATAGAGACAAAACACTGCCATAATCTGTCACGTGTGCTATGATTTGTAGTTCCGCAAGGTAGCATAGCATATTGTGAAAAGATCTATGAACGGCAATGTTTGTGTATCTTTATCATTCCCTGATGACTTAATTATGTCCCCAAGATAATCCTATCCTGACAATTAACAAGCCATTTGTCCAACACATATGTAATCATATTAATTATTGTCAACATTTCAATTTCATGTGGCGAGATTAGCAGAGTTTCTAGCTGCCTTTTAGAACAAAACGCAGTTGGACGTCAGAAAAACAACCCCCCCCCCATTAGTTCCTCCAAAACATGGAGGCCTAAAGTATCTGCCCGATTTAGAATGTCATTTCTGCAGCGTTTCTGCTTCCTCACATCTGAATTTAAGAGAATATGAATGTTGTATAATAGTGTAATACCAGTATTCTTCTATGTAATGTTTTTTCCCATCTTTAAAATAAATGTTTTGATGTGGAATATTAATGCTGCCTAATACTATAATCTCTTCCTTGATCCTGCGGTCTCTAAGTGCGGGGTACATATTTGGAATGTAAACAGAGATTTCTCTTACTCATGTTTTATGTCTAATGAACTACAGAATTGACCTGAGTGGCTTTCAATCTCTGGGTGAACATCTCCATTGGAAAATGATGTGAGTTTTCTGTTGCATTGATATACTTCCATAAGATATTGGACATCGGTGGCAAACTTTCAACACCACATCCTCTGTAGATCGTTTGTCTCAGTACTTTGAACACAGAAACCTACCGATGCATAACTGTTTTAGATTGCTGTTTCCACTTTGTTTCTTAATATAAATCCACAAGCGTTCTATAATTACACTATTAGTTTGTGTTTCTTACATCTACAAACAGCTAGTTTGTCTTTTCTTAGCAAGTTGTGGCTAAGTAAACCGCTAATGCTAATCTCTAGTTATAGTCAGAGCAAACATAGCTAGCTAATACAGCCTGATACCATTGATGGTGTAGGCCTAAATCAGCATGTTGTTTGTGTAACATTGTCTTCTAAATCAAAGAGGAATAGACGAAGCATGAATATGTTAGCTACATGAAGGAGCTAAGCGAAAACATTGACTGTAGCCAAAGATGTTAGGGTCCCCTAGAAAACACTGACCAACACTTTGGTTCCTACCCTGTCACAATAACTCCTCCCTGGCATTTACATTTGTTGTCATGTCAAACAACACTGTATTCAAAGTGCCTACTATTATCTTCTAACTATAGAATTAGAATAATCATTTGGTTAAAAATAAGGCCTAGATTTTTTGCCAATATCGTGCAGTCCTACGTGGCAGTTGGAAATGATCTCAAATGAGTCCAGGAAATGCAGAAATGTATAGAAATGCAGAATTATGTTGTTTTTTTCAAGTTTAATTGAACAGTATAAAACAATCAGATTGGAAAGAGACCCATTGAAATCACTTAGAATGTATGTATTGTCACCCTATGGTCACGCACTACTCATAAAGCAAATTTACAACTTTTATTATTCCTTTTTTCCCAAGCCAACTTTGCCCCTAAGCCTTGAGCCCCGATGGACCATTCCTCCGCCTCTGATGAGACCGAGGTAGCTACTAGCTAGGGAGGTGGCAGCGGGACGACCAAACCTGGATAGACAATTATTCAGTGTGCAGCCAAGCACAAAATGAAGCGTGCCCATATTGCTCCCAGTAATCTGCAGTGCTATATCCTCATTACCACTCATTACCACTTATTAACGCTCGTTCCCTCTAAATCTACAGCTAATGGCTTGATAAACGCAGAAACAGAGAGAGCGCTAACAGAAACCTCCGACGTGCCTTTTAGGCTCCTCCATACTTTATAAGTCACTCCTACGGTCTGCAGACCCAAAGGCAGTCTATGTTGTGGAGCAAAACCTGCAGCCTACAGGCTCAGTGGGTGGGCAAACTGGTTGAACTGACATCATTACAACCAGAAACTGGTTGAGTGCTTCTTACTGTAGCTTTCATTTTTAAAGAGTAGTAGGGATGAAAGGGTATTCTTGGCAATAAAGGACAAATAATTTACAAGGCACTCCTGTATAACTCCTAAAAGCCTTTATTAAATTGGCATATATTCAAAGAAAGTAGAAAATAAATAAATACAAAATAAATACTATGTTTCATCCTTTGTCAGAGTGAGGCTATGTAGAATGCAACTGTGTTGTACTCTAAGGGCTTTATCAAGATGATCTACAGTACTAAAGCGCTACAGCTATTTGTATCATCATGTTCATGCAAAACATGTTTGGGCTGTAGTTCTTGTACCTAATAAAGTCGTATTTCTTCCTCGGAATCAGTCTAGTCAATAATTCCATTCCCTTCTGAGAAACAGTATGTTACATATCCAAGTTCAATGCTGCCGTGGCTTTTTCTGGGTTTTAAATGTAAAGTTTGGTATCATTCTAATCCCAAAGTTTGGGATTATCCTGATCCTATTGAGAGGTTAAGTGATGCCCCAACATCCCATCATCTTAATGCCCCAACGTCCCGTCATCATAATGCCCCTGCACAATGCTGAGCAGCACTTCCTTTTGGTATATAGTAAAAGCAGCATTTTTTCAATATTCAGCAGCCGCCTGTGTTGTTACTTAAATCTTCCCATTTTCCAACTGGTGTAGTAAAATGGATTAGAATTGCAACGAAATATTGACCAAACACAGCTTTTAAAACCCATAGCGAAAATGTATACAGTGGGGAAAAAAGGATTTAGTCAGCCACCAATTGTGCAAGTTCTCCCACTTAAAAAGATGAGAGGCCTGTAATTTTCATCATAGGTACATCAACTATGACAGACAAAATGAGAAAAAAAAATCCAAAAAAATCACATTGTAGGATTTTTTTATGAATTTATTTGCAAATTATGGTGGAAAATAAGTATTTGGTCAATAACAAAAGTTTCTCAATACTTTGTTATATACCCTTTGTTGGCAATGACACAGGTCAAATGTTTTCTGTAAGTCTTCACAAGGTTTTCACACACTGTTGCTGGTATTTTGGCCCATTCCTCCATGCAGATCTCCTCTAGAGCAGTGATGTTTTGGGGCTGTCGCTGGGCAACACAGACTTTCAACTCCCTCCAAAGATTTTCTATGGGGTTGAGATCTGGAGACTGGCTAGGCCACTCCAGGACCTTGAAATGCTTCTTACGAAGCCACTCCTTCGTTGCCCGGGCGGTGTGTTTGGGATCATTGTCATGCTGAAAGACCCAGCCACATTTCATCTTCAATGCCCTTGCTGATGGAAGGAGGTTTTCACTCAAAATCTCACGATACATGGCCCCATTCATTCTTTCCTTTACACGGATCAGTCGTCCTGATCCCTTTGCAGAAAAACAGCCCTAAAGCATGATGTTTCCACCCCCATGCTTCACAGTAGGTATGGTGTTCTTTGGATGCAACTCAGCATTCGTTGTCCTCCAAACACGACGAGTTGAGTTTTTACCAAAAAGTTCTATTTTGGTTTCATCTGACCATATGACATTCTCCCAATCCTCTTCTGGATCATCCAAATGCACTCTAGCAAACTTCAGACGGGCCTGGACATGTACTGGCTTAAGCAGGGGGACACATCTGGCACTGCAGGATTTGAGTCCCTGGCGGCGTAGTGTGTTACTGATGGTAGGCTTTGTTACTTTGGTCCCAGCTCTCTGCAGGTCATTCACTAGGTCCCCCCGTGTGGTTCTGGGATTTTTGCTCACCGTTCTTGTGATCATTTTGACCCCACGGGGTGAGATCTTGCGTGGAGCCCCAGATCGAGGGAGATTTTCAGTGGTCTTCCATTTCCTAATAATTGCTCCCACAGTTGATTTCTTCAAACCAAGCTGCTTACCTATTGCAGATTCAGTCTTCCCAGCCTGGTGCAGGTCTACAATTTTGTTTCTGGTGTCCTTTGACAGCTCTTTGGTCTTGGCCATAGTGGAGTTTGGAGTGTGACTGTTTGAGGTTGTGGACAGGTGTCTTTTATACTGATAACAAGTTCAAACAGGTGCCATTAATACAGGTAACGAGTGGAGGACAGAGGAGCCTCTTAAAGAAGAAGTTACAGGTCTGTGAAAGACAGAAATCTTGCTTGTTTGTAGGTGACCAAATACTTATTTTCCACCATAATTTGCAAATAAATTCATAAAAAATCCTAAAATGTGATTTTCTGGATTTTTTTTCCTCAATTTGTCTGTCATTGTTGACGTGTACCTATGATGAAAATTACAGGTGGGGTCATCTTTTTAAGTGGGAGATCTTGCACAATTGGTGGCTGACTAAATACTTTTTTTCCCCACTGTGTAATGGGAACATCTAATTTCGGTAGAAAATCTGCAACGCCATGTTTACATTTACATTTTAGTCATTTAGCAGACACTCTTATCCAGAGCGACTTACAGTTAGTGAATACATGTTTTTTTTTTTTTTTTTTTTTCTCATACTGGCCCCCCGTGGGAATCGAACCCACAACCCTGGCGTTGCAAACGCCACGCTCTACCAACTGAGCTACATCCCTGCCGGCCATTCCCTCCCCTACCCTGGGCCAATTGTGCGCCGCCCCATGGATCTCCCGGACGCGGCTGGCTACGACAGAGCCTGGATTCGAACCAGGATCTCTAGTGGCACAGCTAGCACTGCGATGCAGTGCCTTAGACCACTGCGCCACTCGGGAGACTCAATTGGTGGAAAATAAGTATTTGGTCAATGTTTAGAGGCTCTGTAGTTAAAAATAGCAGCAGGATTACAAATATCACAGGGAATACATTTTGATATGGGAGGTACGAGTAACACAGTAGAGATGTGAAAGCTAGATTAAACACAATCAGAGGGAAAGCTATTACTGGCTGAATAAATATGCTTTATCATGTATCCGTACCCACATCCACACCCACACATGCAGTCGGAGCAAGACCTAGCCTTTTGGGGACCCTAAGTGAAATTGGATGTTTTAGAGTTAATTTCCTGCAATTCTACAAATTTTTTATATATCTGACTGAGAGTGACTAACAAAATCAAATGGGGGCCCCCGGTCGGTAATTAGACTATAATTACTACAAGTTTAGATAGCTGGCCGCCTGACCAATTTACAATCTAAAAAAATGTTAGCTGACATGGGCTATTTGAGTGACTGTCAGTGACTGACATAAGAGAAACACAGCTGATACACATTTCTACATTGCACCTTGTGTATTCTACTATTATAACTCAACAGTAAGTTGAGACCCCGATGGAGTCCTTTTTTGTCAGGCCTACGAAAGTTGGGCCGCCGCCAGTTGCCCATCCCTTCCTTGTGCTTAAGCAATCTAAAAGCATCAGTTAATAATGTAAACTGGCAACCTCGTCCTACGTGCTACGTGTGTTCATTAGTAAATGCTATGGCTATTTATCATAACCACACAGCACTGCGCAAGGCCAACCAATAATGAGCTTTGGCTTTACTTGTTGGCCTCCAGATGTTAGGATGACTGATTCCTGCACTACACCCTTTTGGTGAGTGTGCAGTGAGGTGTTCTCTGCGTAATATGGGTAATAACAGGAAGAAGGGGAGATGGAAAAGAAGCAAGCCAGGCTGCCGACCCAACCTGACCACTAGTGTATATGGGGCCACACTCTCCTGAGGTCACAGTAGTGGAAATGGAAAGAGCATCTCCTCAAACCCATGGGCAAATCTCTGATGCTAAGACGTCCAATGGCATTACCACCTGTAGCCCCTCCGTCTTGTCCTGGCAAGTCATACAATAGAAATTCACCGGCCACTTTATTTATTTGGTACACCCATCTAGGGCTGTGGCGGTCATGACATTTTATCAGACAGTTATTGTCATGCAAAAGACTGCCAGTCTCACGGTAATTTACTGTTAATTAACGTAAACACGTTTAGCATCTCCAGGCCTCCACGCATAAGAGCTGCATACAAGCCGCTGATGCGCACCTTTGGAACACCTACATTTTTTAAAAAGTCTAATAAATCAATTTAATATACACCATCACAATAAATCCATTATTTATTTTTGTCACGTCTAAAGAAACATTCTGATATGAAGAAAATGTATTTCAGAAGAACAGAATATAAATTGGCCCACTCTATCTGGCTAATCTCCATGCCATAGGCTTGTTCATTTAGCTGAAAATATATGCTTCAACAGTGGCTTGCGAAATAATTCACCCCCCTTGGCATTTTTCCTATTTTGTAGCCTTACAACCTGGAATTAAAATGAATTTTTTTGGGGTTTGTATCATTTGATTTACACAACATGCCTACCACTTGGAAGATGCAAAATATTTTTTTATTGTGAAACAAACAAGAAATAAGACAAAGAAAACAGAAAACTTGAGCGTGCATAACTATTCACCCCCCCAAAGTAAATACTTTGTAGAGCCACCTTTAGCAGCAATTACAGCTGCAAGTCTCTTGGGGTATGTCTCTATAAGCTTGGCACATCTAGCCACTGGGATTTTTGCCCATTATTTAAGGCAAATCTACTCCAGCTCCTTCAAGTTGGATGGGTTCCGCTGGTGTACAGCAATCTTTAAGTCATACCACAGATTCTCAATTGGATTGAGGTCTGGGCTTTGACTAGGCCATTCCAATACATTTACATGTTTCCCCTTAAACCACTCGAGTCTTGCTTTAGCAGTATGCTTAGGGTCATTGTCCTGATGGAAGGTGAACCTCCGTCCCAGTCTCAAATCTCTGGAAGACTGAAACAGGTTTCCCTCAAGAATTTCCCTGTATTTAGCACCATTCCTTCAATTCTGACCAGTTTCCCAGTCCCTGCCGATGAAAAACATCCCCACAGCATGCTGCCACCACCATGCTTCACTGTGGGGATGGTGTTCTTGGGGTGATGAGAGGTGTTGGGTTTGCGCCAGACATAGCGTTTTCCTTGATGGCCAAAAATCTCAATTTGAGTCTCATCTGACCAGAGTACCTTCTTCCACGTTTGGGGAGTCTCCCACATGCCTTTTGGCAAACACCAAACGTGTTTGCTTATTTTTTTCTTTAAGCAATGGCTTTTTTCTGGCCACTCTTCTGTAAAGCCCAGGTCTATGGAGTGTATGGCTTAAAGTGGTCCTATGGACAGATACTCCAATCTCAGCTGTGGAGCTTTGCAGCTCATTCAGGGTTATCTTTGGTCTCTTTGTTGCCTCTCTGATTAATGCCCTCCTTGCCTGGTCTGTGAATTTTGGTGGGCGGCCTTCTCTTGGCAGGTTTGTTGGATTTAATGGTGCTCCGTGGGATGTTCAAAGTTTCGGATATTTTTTTATAACCCAACCCTGATCTGTACTTCTCCACAACTTTGTCCCTGACCTGTTTGGAGAGCTCCTTAGTCTTCATGGTGCCGCTTGCTTGGTGGTGCCACTTGCTTAGCGGTGTTGCAGACTCTGGGGCCTTTCAGAACAGGTGTATATATACTGAGATCATGTGACAGATCATGTGACACTTAGATTGCACACAGGTGGACTTTATTTAACTAATTATGTGACTTATGAAGGTAATTTGTTGCACCAGATCTTATGTAGGGGCTTCATAGCAAAAGGGGTGAATACATATGCACACACCACTTTTTCGTTATTTATTTTTTCAGAATTTTTTGAAACAAGTTCGTTTTTTCATTCCACTTCACCTTGACTATTTTGTGTATGTCCATTACATGAAATCCAAATAAAAATCCACTTAAATTACAGGTTGTGATGCAGCAAAGTAGGAAAAACACCAAGGAGGATGAATACTTTTTCAAGGCACTGTAATTCCCATGCCATTATTTTATATTATATGATTTTACAGTAAGAAGAATATAATAGAAAGGATAATCTTCCCATTCCGGAGCGAGTGCGCATATGAAGTGGCTATGTTGAGCGTAAAAGTGATCATTTGAAACAGGTCCTATACACTAGATTTAGAGTTATTTGGCAACTTTGTGAATGTTACAAACCTTAGAATGTCTTAGAAATCAAAACATATATGGGCTGCATGATGCGACTATAGGCTATTGAGGCATTGAGAAAGTCACAAAAAAAAACTTGCGTTCTGTTCCTTGCCTCAGGCTGCACAGCTGTTCTCTCATCAAGTGGTCATATTTTCACCCATCAGACTATTCTCAATGTAATCGTTCCTTTACTAATATGTAAAATTAGTTTTGATTTAGAATGGCCCATTATCACAGGGGCAGGAACAGGGGCAGGGGAAAAAGACATGTCATCTGTATGCACTCGAATAGCGAATTATGGCTGGTAGGCTACTTCGGTTTTATAGCAGAGCTGTGCTTAATATGAGCAGCTGAGAAATAAATATAAGAACGCTTATTTCACTCCAGGCATCAACCACAGTTTGAGGAGCATGCTCTCACTGCACGACAGGTGATTTTCTTTCCAAACTCTGCATACCATGGGCTCTCCAACCCTGTTCCTGCAGCTACCCAGTGCTTAATTTGGGAAACCAAGTGAAATCTGTTCGGGAACATCAATAGTAAAAAGTTTCGCAACTAAACATATTTCACTAAACTGTTGACAGCCTCTCTGCATGCTCGAGAAAGGAATAAAGGAGAGAGAGGAGGAGATGGAAACGCATGGTAGTATTCTGTATAGCTAAAGGTAATGTGCCACCGAATTAATTATGAAAATAAAAAACATTCCTCTTCAAAATCAAATACAAATTCACTATAATTGTAGGCTACCTGTAAGCTGCCCTGCACAATCAATTAACCAAAAGCATCGCCCAGGCCGCTCTCCCAGAATCATGGATAGAAATTTGAGCGTAGCATAAGGTCCATAAAGTCCATCCAGTATGTATAACAATACAAAGTCCACACTCAAAGGTGATTACTCTAAATTGTTTAATTTTGGGGTATAGGCTAGACCAATTATGTACCATCTTAAATCAGTTTTGTTTTATGTTTTTCTGCCATGGGTAATATGCGATAGGCTATGTATTGTATAACGGCACAATCATATTTTTTTCAGGGGGGTTTTCGGACTTGGGCTCATAAGCCTATGCGAATGCATAAGCTCTAAAATGCATATGGTTGTTTTGAATTAATCATCACCTTAGAATGCTGTCCATTTTGTTGTGATATGCTTTGAAACAACATCCACAACGACCATGTTTTACACTCAGTTTCAACCTGCTGTTGAACTTCTTTAACTTGATCATCACAGTGAGGCAAGTTTTGAAAGCACTATACTGTTTTGATGTGTTTGATGTGATTTTCGATTGCATTTGCATTGATGTGAGAGTGGTTAGAGGGACAATAGAGCCCTGAGTACCATGTCATTAGGACCTGATGGTCATTAGTAAATTGGGTACTACCAAAGATATGTTGTAGTGGAGTAGGGGCCTGAGGGCACACAGTGTGCTGTGATCTGTTATGTTTTTTGAAATGTATAACTGCCTTAATTTTGCTGGACCCCAGGAAGAGTAGCTGCTGCCTTGGCAGGGATCCATAATAAACACAAATACAAAGCATGTCCAGAGTTCATAAGAGGAGCTTACCGTGACTCAACGGTCACATGGAATTGTACTGCGGTCATGACTCATGACTGCCGGAGTGGCGGTAATACGGTCACCGCAACAGCCTTAAACCCATCTAGTACCAGATCGGACCCCTCTTTGCCTCCATAACAGCCTGAATTCTTCAGGGCATTCTACAAGGCGTCGGAAACGTTCCACAGGGATGTTGGTCCATGCTGACACGATGGTATCACGCAGTTGCTGCAGATTGGACGGCGGTACATTCATGCTGCGAACAGCCCGTTCCATGTCATCCCAAAGATGCTCTATTGGGTTGAGGTCTGGGGACAGCGCAGGCCACTGTAGCAAACTGCACTCGCTGTCATGTTGCAGGCAATGTTTTTCCACTCCTCAATTGTCCAGTGTTGGGTGATTGCGTGCCCACTGGAGCCGCTTCTTCTTGTTTTTAGCTGATGGAAGTGGAACCCAGTGTGGTCATCTGCTGCAATAGCCGATCTGTGACAAGAATCAACAAGTTGTGAATTCTGAGATGCCTTTCTGCACACCACTGTTGTACTGTGCCATTATTTGTCTGTTTGTGGTCCACCTGTTAGCTTGCACAATTCTTGCCATTCTCCTCTGACCTCTCTCATCAACGAGCTATTTTCGCCCACAGGACTGCCGCTGACTGGACATTTTAGTTTGTCGCACCATTCTCCGTAAACCCTAGACACTGTCGTGCGTGAAAAGCCCAGAAGGGCGGCCAATTCTGAGATACTGGATCTGGTGTGCCTGGCACCGACGATCATACCACGCTCAAAGTCGCTTAGGTCACTAGTTTTGCCCATTCTAACGTTCAATCAAAAAGTAACTGAATGCCCCAATGCCTGTCTGCCCGCTTCATATAGCAAGCCACGGCCACGTGACTCACTGTCAGTAGGAGCGATCCATTTTCGTGAACGGGGTGGTGTACCGGTGAGTGTCTATTGTATATCATGTGACACGATATATCGTATTTTGTGTGACACGATACATTGAATATCCTGTGACATTATACATCGTAACTACAGTGCCATACCTAACTATTCCACATAGGCTTAATCTGGCAGTCACAAAGGAGGTGCGTCTTTTGCACACATCTGCTATCTGTGACCTTCAACCCATTTCCAACCTCTTATACCCACTCTGTTATAGTTGGTCCCTTTGGAGAGAGCTGTTAACAATAGGTTCTGTCATAATTCTGATTTATCATGTTAAACTGGAATTATAATATATTCACAATACTCAATTTGGACCACGTGACAAATTCAAGTGTTTGGCATTGTGTGCAACGAATCAACAAAATATCCATTGACATCAATAGAATATCACTGTGTCGGATTCTCTTAGTGCAAATTACCAGTCTAGCACTGACCCTGAGGAAGGATAGTGTCTTTTCCGCTTCATTGAGAGGGCTTCAGTTTTTCTAATCTACAACTGGCCTCTCCAGTGGTCTGTGAACCGAGCATTTGCCTAATCTGTGTGTGTTGATAAAACATCCAGTCCTCTCTCTCTGGCAGATGGGTTCTTAAGGCCAAAGAATGCCATTATGTGCGCGATGCAGATTAACGAGGGGCAAATGAGCAGATACATTCAGTCACACAATATCACTGTCTGTCAACAAACTGATGTCTTTCCATGCAATAGGCTATATCCTTTCCTTACATGCAATATATCCAACATTATTTCAGTCAATGAGAGGGATGTGAATGCAATAACAATGTAATGCCAAAATGTGGTAGAAACGAGGTTGTGAAAGAGACCTATTTTCCATGTTCCAACCAGTCGTATAATAGAGTAACGTGTAACGTGGTTATGTAGCCTAATTGTGTATCACAACAATCTTGACTCCTTAGCAGATGATAATTAGCTGGGAAACAGAGGGGAAAATAAACAAATAAATACATTTAAAAGATTTATTGAATTAGGGAGACTTTTCATGGTGAGTCATTTATACTCAAAATGTTCCTGTACTTCGCCCTTTTGTTCTCTCTGGTTAACATTTTATTAATTAACGTCTTGGCCTCGCAGGTAACCTTTCAGACCTTTCTGCAGTTTCTTCTGCAGAAAGTACCAATGGAGAAAAAAACATGCAGAGGGCTGCTGATACAGTAATTTAACTCCAAAATGAAATAAATATTTGGACTGCTGTGAACACTATCCGCACTCGGGAGCTCAAAAAGGGTGGTTTCGGTCCGATTCAATTCGCACCGTGGTTCGCTGCAAGTGAGAAGGCAGTCAGGACCAAACACAGGAAAAGAACCAGAGTCACAGTGTTATCGGTTGTTTGATATAGCAGCGCATTATGAGCGAATCCGATGCAGATTAGGTGAGACGGGGGCTATACAGGGGATATAGGCTTCTGAATATAGCCTATTCATATCGCAGTTAGAGTGGCTATTGCGCTGTTTCCTCCCGCATGTTGTTGGAAGACCAGAGCGAAAGTAATATTTTAGATTGGATCACAAGTGATGCATCATGATAATCATAGATGATAATGTGAGCATTTGTGTCCAATAAACAAACACTTGCATGGACACGTGGTTTTGTTTAGGTGTTTTCATTTGTTTGACATTTGGCAATGTGAAACCAACAGGACGAAATGAAAAAAATACAATGTATCAAATAATCGAACTCGGATTCCAACTATAGCTCCAAACTATTTTTGAAAACCAACTAAGGGAGAAAACGTGCCCTAGTTCAGGAAAAACGCTCCAAACCAATTTGGTGTGAAAGCCCCCTAAATGTAATGGGTATTGTGTTCTCAACCTCCAAAGACCTCTCAAGATCACATAAATATTGATTTCAAAGCTTGGCTTCTGTTCAGTGGACACTGGGCGTAGGAGCGACTCTGACATTGGGAGAGGACACATTTTGCTACGGGGGTCCGGGATAAAAAAAAAATTAAAACAGGTTTTAAATGTGACCCGTTTCAGGAAGCTAGGCGTATGTCGCATGTCACTTATTCACAGGAGAGGCATTTGAATATCTTATTTATTATTATTTTTATATGCGTTTTTTGGCAGGAATGCCTTTTGGAACATGTGAACATTGATGTGCCTTAATAACAAACTTGTATTTAATCTGTAAGTACAAATAAAATGGTTAAATTACGAGCCTAGTTGGTTTAGCCATGGAAAAAGACAGGAACCTTCCCGCTAGCCATGATTGGCTGAGATAATGGATGGGCTGGACATGCCAGGAGATGAGCTTGGATTGGTCTGCCATGTAGCATGCGTCTGTCTATAACGTGAGCTGCTCAGTATGTGTTGATAATCCTTTCTACCACAGCTTTTTTTAAATATATAACGTTAGCCATCGAGAACAACAAAAGTTTTGCTACTTTTCTCAACAACATTGATGCCCTGAATTTAGCAGGCGCTATCGACAGATCAGTTGAGAAAAGTTGTGATGGGCTACTTTCTGCACATGCTATGGTCAGTGTGAACCAGCATGACTTGACACAACGCTGGCCCATCAAGATGTAGCTACAAACAAAACAGAGTTAAATGGTTCTAGTCTGCCGTGATGCGTTCATCCATGCATACAGGCAAGAGTCTAGCTACATTTTCAGATATTATACGTTTCTAATTTAGTCAGAAAGTCATTTTCATTGCAAGTTCAAACGTACTGTTCGCTAGCTAGCGAACGTTAGCTTGCTGGCTCGCTAGCTAACGTTACGTGTATGATCTGTGTAGTAATATAATTCAAATCTGAAAAATTATTTGCATTGCTAGTTAATGTTTTTTTTCCTTTTTCTTCTAGGGGGTAGATCAGCTTTAATATTGCAGATAGATTGTAACTTCCATCAATGTAATTGTCTGCATCACTTCCAATCCCCCATATGGTTTTTTTCTCTCGCAAATACATATATATATATATATATATATATATATATATATATATATATATATATATATATATATATATAAATAAACACACACGTATGTATATATACACACATACACACATATTTATACACACACATACATGTATGTATGTCTGTATACATACAGTGGGGAGAACAAGTATTTGATACACTGCCGATTTTGCAGGTTTTCCTACTTACAAAGCATGTAGAGGTCTGTAATTTTTATCATAGGTACACTTCAACTGTGAGAGACGGAATCTAAAACAAAAATCCAGAAAATCACATTGTATGATTTTAAGTAATTAATTTGCATTTTATTGCATGACATAAGTATTTGATACATCAGAAAAGCATAACTTAATATTTGGTACAGAAACCTTTGTTTGCAATTACAGAGATCATACATTTCCTGTAGGTCTTGACCAGGTTTGCACACACTGCAGCAGGGATTTTGGCCCACTCCTCCATACAGACCTTCTCCAGATCCTTCAGGTTTCGGGGCTGTCGCTGGGCAATACGGACTTTCAGCTCCCTCCAAATAAGTTATATTGGGTTCAGGTCTGGAGACTGGCTAGGCCACTCCAGGACCTTGAGATGCTTCTTACGGAGCCACTCCTTAGTTGCCCTGGCTGTGTGTTTCGGGTCATTGTCATGCTGGAAGACCCAGCCACGACCCATCTTCAATGCTCTTACTGAGGGAAGGAGGTTGTTGGCCAAGATCTCGCGATACATGGCCCCATCCATCCTCCCCTCAATACGGTGCAGTCGTCCTGTCCCCTTTGCAGAAAAGCATCCCCAAAAGAATGAGGTTTCCAACTCCATGCTTCACGGTTGGGATGGTGTTCTTGGGGTTGTACTCATCCTTCTTCTTCCTCCAAACACAGCGAGTGGAGTTTAGACCAAAAAGCTCAATTTTTGTCTCATCAGACCACATGACCTTCTCCCATTCCTCCTCTGGATCATCCAGATGGTCATTGGCAAACTTCAGATGGGCCTGGACATGTGCTGGCTTGAGCAGGGGGACCTTGTGTGCGCTGCAGGATTTTAATCCATGACAGCGTAGTGTGTTACTAATGGTTTTCTTTGAGACTGTGGTCCCAGCTCTCTTCAGGTCATTGACCAGGTCCTGCCGTGTAGTTCTGGGCTGATCCCTCACCTTCCTCATGATCATTTATGCCCCACGAGGTGAGATCTTGCATGGAGCCCCAGACCGAGGGTGATTGACCGTCATCTTGAACTTCTTCCATTTTCTAATAATTGCGCCAACAGTTGTTGCCTTCTCACCAAGCTGCTTGCCTATTGTCATGTAGCCCTTCCTAGCCTTGTGCAGGTCTACAATTTTATCCCTGATGTCCTTACACAGCTCTCTGGTCTTGGCCATTGTGGAGAGGTTGGAGTCTGTTTGATTGAGTGTGTGGACAGGTGTCTTTTATACAGGTAACGAGTTCAAACAGGTGCAGTTTGTACAGGTAATGAGTGGAGAACAGGAGGGCTTCTTAAAGAAAAAACTATCAGGTCTGTGAGAGCCGGAATTCTTACTGGTTGGTAGGTGATCAAATACTTATGTCATGCAATAAAATGCGAATTAATTACTTAAAAATCATACAATGTGATTTTCTGGGTTTTTGTTTTAGATTCCGTCTCTCACAGTTGAAGTGTACAGTGGGGGAAAAAAGTATTTAGTCAGCCACCAATTGTGCAAGTTCTCCCACTTAAAAAGATGAGAGATGCCTGTAATTTTCATCATAGGTACACGTCCACTATGACAGACAAAATGAGAAGAAAGAAAATCAAGAAAATCACATTGTAGGATTTTTTATGAATTTATTTGCAAATTATGGTGGAAAATAAGTATTTGGTCAATAACAAAAGTTTCTCAATACTTTGTTATATAGCCTTTGTTGGCAATGACACAGGTCAAACGTTTTCTGTAAGTCTTCACAAGGTTTTCACACACTGTTGCTGGTATTTTGGCCCATTCCTCCATGCAGATCTCCTCTAGAGCAGTGATGTTTTGGGGCTGTCGCTGGGCAACATGGACTTTCAACTCCCTCCAAAGATTTTCTATGGGGTTGAGATCTGGAGACTGGCTAGGCCACTCCAGGACCTTGAAATGCTTCTTACGAAGCCACTCCTTCGTTGCCCGGGCGGTGTGTTTGGGATCATTGTCATGCTGAAAGACCCAGCCACGTTTCATCTTCAATGCCCTTGCTGATGGAAGGAGGTTTTCACTCAAAATCTCACGATACATGGCCCCATTCATTCTTTCCTTTACACGGATCAGTCGTCCTGGTCCCTTTGCAGAAAAACAGCCCCAAAGCATGATGTTTCCACCCCCATGCTTCACAGTAGGTATGGTGTTCTTTGGATGCAACTCAGCATTCTTTGTCCTCCAAACACGGCGAGTTGAGTTTTTACCAAAAAGTTCTATTTTGGTTTCATCTGACCATATGACATTCTCCCAATCCTCTTCTGGATCATCCAAATGCACTCTAGCAAACTTCAGACGGGCCTGGACATGTACTGGCTTAAGCAGGGGGACACGTCTGGCACTGCAGGATTTGAGTCCCTGGCGGCGTAGTGTGTTACTGATAGTAGGCTTTGTTACTTTGGTCCCAGCTCTCTGCAGGTCATTCACTAGGTCCCCCCGTGTGGTTCTGGGATTTTTGCTCACCGTTCTTGTGATCATTTTGACCCCACGGGGTGAGATATTGCGTGGAGCCCCAGATCAAGGGAGATTATCAGTGGTCTTGTATGTCTTCCATTTCCTAATAATTGCTCCCACAGTTGATTTCTTCAAACCAAGCTGCTTACCTATTGCAGATTCAGTCTTCCCAGCCTGGTGCAGGTCTACAATTTTGTTTCTGGTGTCCTTTGACAGCTCTTTGGTCTTGGCCATAGTGGAGTTTGGAGTGTGACTGTTTGAGGTTGTGGACAGGTGTCTTTTATACTGATAACAAGTTCAAACAGGTGCCATTAATACAGGTAACGTGTGGAGGACAGAGGAGCCTCTTAAAGAAGAAGTTACAGGTCTGTGAGAGCCAGAAATCTTGCTTGTTTGTAGGTGACCAAATACTTATTTTCCACCATAATTTGCAAATAAATTCATAAAAAATCCTACAATGTGATTTTCTGGATTTCTTTTTCTCAATTTGTCTGTCATAGTTGACGTGTACCTATGATGAAAATTACAGGCCTCTCTCATCTTTTTAAGTGGGAGAACTTGCACAATTGGTGGCTGACTAAATACTTTTTTCCCGCACTGTACCTATGATAAAAATTACAGACCTCTACATGCTTTGTAAGTAGGAAAACCTGCAAAATTGGCAGTGTATCAAATACTTGTTCTCCCCACTGTACATGACACTACAATATTCTATGGCAGCAAAATTAGCACCCAAATAACATTACATGTGGATTTTTATTTTATTTTTTATTTTTAAAGCTATGTAACTGAATATCTAGAATTAGAACAATATAAAACATTCTTAAAGTTGGCCAAACTCTCTAAATATATGGCTCTGGCTACATCCAGTGTCCAGATGGTTTGAACATTACATATGGTTTTTGCCGCTGGTGCAAAAAATTGGTCATTTAGCGAATAATATCCATTACATTTGTCTATTCAGTCGTAAGTTAGGTTTCTCCAAATATTTTTTCCACAATTAGGAACGTAATCAGAACCTTATTCATTTAGGCTAACCCCTAGCTTAGTCAGCCAGATGCGGTGATAGACCGCTGTCACTTTCAGCTGTTCGCGTGCTGGCTACCTAACATTGTGTTAGATTTGAGCTCTTGAGTGTCGTGGACCTTTTGGTTAGGGATCCCTTTAACAGTTTGGAGCCTGTGATATCTGTTCCTGTTGTCTGAAAGAGGAACAACCTCACGAAAAGGAGAGCGCCAACATCCAGCGACGGAAAACAATAGGCTACTGGCTGCAAACGTACAGAGGTTGCAAACAGTGGGCTGTGTCACTCCGACGATAAGAATCAATCCATCCTTGACCAGCAAATTCATTGCGACCGACTGTCAATGTCCTTATTATTCTTTAAATCCTTCCCTAAAGTGTATATAACTCAAACTCAAAAAGCTTCCCTTGATTTATCTTAATAATTGCGGTGTTGAGCTAGTGCGTAGCAGACAACTAATTATTGTATGACCTGTGTTTGTAGAATGTTAAGTCCCCTATTGACTGAGGTGATTGAAGCTACAGCAACAAGGTGATAATGTCTGGAGTCAATTTAGCTTGTGGGGGGAGGGGATTTCCCCCAGTCCACTCATTATGCCATCATTGACTTGAATGGGGACACCGTTCTATTCATTCTATTTCTAAGGCAGCACATGCAGTCAGGAGCAGAGGAAATTAGAAAATGTGCGTTCCAAAACACATATGTTTCCATAACATAGACTGACCAGGTGAATCCAGGTGAATGCTATGATCCCTTATTTATGTCACCTGTTAAATCCACTTCAATCAGTGTAGATGAAGGGGAAGAGACAGGTTAAATAAGGATTTTCAAGCCTTGAGACAACTGAGACATGGATTGTGTATGTGTGCCATTCAGAGGGTGAATAGGCAAGACAAAAGATTGAAGTGCCTTTGAACGGGGTATGGTAGTAGGTGCCAGGCGCACCGGTTTGAGTGTGTCAACAACTGTACAGCTGCCGGGTTTTTCACGCTCAACAGTTACCCGTGTGTATCAAGAATGGACCACCACCCAAAGAACATCCAGCCAACTTGACATAACTGTGGGAAGCGTTGGAGTCAACATGGGCCAGCATCCCTGTGGAATGCTTTTGACACCTTGTAGTCCACGCCCTGACAAATTGAGGCTGTTCTTAGGGCAAAAGGGGGTGAAACTCAATAGTAGAAACGTGTTCCTAATGTTTTGTACACTCAGTGTATGTTTTTTTTGTTGCTATTTGAACAGTTATTAGGGAGACTGCGGTCATTTGACTGGCCAATTACCGTCATCCAAAATTCCATGACCTTCACAGCCCTACTTCTGACGTCAAATAGTGATCTCCTTCGACCTGATCCCAGAGCGATGGGATTTACCCGCTAGTACAGCATATGCATTGGGTTTTTTTCACTGACCCAGCATCGCCAGCGATTTTAATCACGGCAGTCCCTGTAATGCTGAGCAATGAATGCTGAAGTGCCTTAATAATAGATGCCTAACGGCTGGGGAGAAGCCGCTTTAAAATACGCTTTTCTCGTGAATGATTACTATTTTTGTTTGCAGAGGCTAGCGAATGGAATCCTTGAAGGATTGTTTGTCCTGTGAACTATATATTTTCTGCTGTACATACTGTAGCTAAAGCCTCATCACAGCTAAAGGATTCATGGAAATTATCAAAGGGACATTTTCATTCCCCAGTCTGCAGATCGTTTAACCTACAGTACAGTACTGCAGCACAAAGGAGGCATTCTGTACAGTGTTGTGTTTCAGCATGGAAGAATTACTTGAAGCATTCAGTCTCAGGGGTCAATGTTCACACCACCCACTGAAAGACTGCAGACTGATCGGATGCCTTCGAGAAATGCTATATTTTTACTTGAACTGAGCCGAACGGTCCATATAGGAGCGTATACTTCTGTTCGTTGCAGCGTGTTCTCTAGGCGATTAACTAAATGAATGTGACTGGGGAATCAGGTAGCGCTACAGCCCGTGGTTACGAATTGCAAGTTGTGTCGATTCCATGAGGCAGAGGTGACGCCACCGTACCGTGAAAAGGATTCAAGATGTGTGTAGAGAAGTCTGAATGAATTTTGCCTGCCTTTATTCAGTCACATAGTATCTATAGTCTCGCGTTACCATACTCCCAAGTGTAGGGAGCCTGAACTTGAGGCTACACAGTATATGACCCATGGATCAAGTCTACCTCTCTGAGAATTTGTAGGATAGATAGAAGCAGGTGGGTGAGAGAGGACTCATTTGAATATGGTTCCAGTCCAACTGCTAGAGAATGAGGGGGCCTGGATGCAAGATAATTGGTGAAGGTGTCTGTGGAGGAAGAACTAAGAAAGGCAACAAATCCTCATCTTTCGCAATCAACATTAATTTGAATACCTTAGAAGTCAAATTCGGGTCTAGGCCATGAAAAAATACCCACTGAGCAGACATGTTCAAGGTTTTGTAGACTTCAAAAGCATTGAAAGAAAAGGAAAGCTATACAACTATATTTGAATGCTGCAGAGATTTGACATACTGCATTTAAAGTGAGCTGCAAATAAAATCATTCTCAGCAGCAAATGTAAATTGTGTATGCCTACTGTGACGGCAGTAAATTACTGAAAACTACAAGACACTGTAAAAATCACAATCTTAGTTTTCTACAAAAGATTCTCAATGTTACACAGCTTTAAAGAAGGTATGATTTCCTGACAAGGTATGAACATATAACCTATGTAAATTTTGCATGTACAAATTCTGGTAAGATTTGACACTATACTCTGACACCATACTCGTGCCAGCACTCCAAAGGTAAACATTAGCACCACTATATCCTTCCAGGTTGACAATTAATTCAGGTCTTTGTTCATTTAAGTTTACATTTCTACTTGATCTTCAATAAAACACAAAATGAGGATTACAAAAAGAGATGGATTAAAAATGTACCTGCTTTCAGACCAACCAAATGAAAGTAGTAAGGTGTACCATTATCCGTCAAAGCCTCTGAATCCATTTAAAAGCAGTAATATTGCAATTAGGGACCAAGGAGTGAGTCTTAATGATTTTGGCAGGTCTGTGAGGAAAAAAAGATGTTGACTCCATCATTTTCACCCAGATACTTACATTACATCCTGAAGTTTCTTGTTAATGAAATTTGACTTGATCACATAATGAATTCTTTTGGCAAACATTTGCCTACAGATAAAGACGTGCAGACAGTAACAATGTTGCAACCTACAATGGTTCCTTATGTATTCACTGTATAAAAATAAATAACAGATGCCATATCTTAATTTGAGCCAGTTTCACAAAGCAGGAAAATAATCCTGCAGCAACAAGAAATGTGATTTTTTTGTGGATTATAATGAATGGATCTTTTTTTATATGGGTTGATACCTTTTTCGTTAGGGCAAATGAAGTCTGACATTTTTTAGTGGAATTTACAAACTTAAGAAACCTTTTTAAACCTTGAATACACTCAAAGTTTGCATTCAGCCAACAACATGATCATCAAACTAAGATACGGCCTGATGTTATTTATGGTCCTACATTACTGTTATAGAAGTACATTTAAGTGCACGAAACAAAGGAAGAAGGTATAAGAAAAAGATTCATACATTTCCTCTAATCCAGATGGTTCCCTGTAACATAACCAATCATCTTTCCTTTAAGCAACATCATAATACATAATGTTGTAATGCGTCATGCCAGGATGTTCATAGACCCCCAAGGAGGCTAGAGTTAGGCATCACAACCTCTCAATGGTCTAATTCTTTATTTTTAGAATATTTGCGATCAGATTTCTACATTTCCAACTGACTATGATCCGTGTGGTTTTTAGGAGAGTTGTTTGGAATGTGCAAGCTGTTTGTTTACTGGATGCATATAGATGTTGGTATAACACCCTATTGTGGAGGAATGTAGAGTGACTTCAACCAGAAATCCTCATAACTTTCTAATTTTAATCACTTTTAAAATTAATGCAGTAGAGATGTATTGTATATTCACGAAATCTGTCGAAGGTAAATCATGGACCAATTTCCTGTTTGTTCGTTTGTTAATTAATATTTTAGTATCTTTTATTGAATCTGTTTTGCATGTTTAGTATTTTCTCACTATATTTGTACTACCCTGTCAGACAGTTTTGGTTGTTAATGTTTAAAAAAATATATATACTCTAAATTTGGAAATAGTTTGCACAAAGTTCAATTAAATGTTTTTATTTTATTTTGCAGATGAACACAATGTATTAATGTGTACATTTAACAATAAACACTGTTTTCAGTGCATTCAAATAACTTGATTAATGGACTCCTACATTGTTAGAAACTATGTTGGTTGCCCATCTTTTTACATGGTACCCTAGGCCTAGATAGTCCCATTACAACAAGGGTAGGATCTGCTGAGATGAGAGGACTGAAGGCAGGAAGACAGGAATAAATGCACATATGTTTTTTGTACCCCAAAGTTACTTTGTACCAAAAAATATATATATATATATATATATATATATATATAAACATAATATGTCAGCCACATTCCAGTAGGAAACCACTCATAAAGGTTGGGTCTCGTGTAACATATGGCAAAACAATACTGTGGCCTCCCTGTGGGTGAGCAATGTATACTACAGCCTCTGCCAAAAGTCTGGAACTTGTTGGTAGTGCCCTCGACCTGTCTCCACAGAATAGCTTATTCAAGACGTGGTCCAGCAATTGCTACACTGGCGGCAGTGGTTGGATAGCCCTAATGGCCTCTCAGGCCTTTGTTAAAAGTGTTCCCCCGTTTGCATTGGGATTTGTACATAGGGAGCTTCTCAAGACAGGGGGAATAGTGTATACTCCCTGTATGTGTGAGTGGACTACAGTCAATGCCAAGAGGTCTGAACCTTTATGGCACAGGTGATAGTGCACTTGGCTCATTCATAACCACAGGCAGTACCACTGATTCATGCCCAACTCTGGCAGCTGGCTATTGGCCACCATTGTATTTCAAATCAAGTGGTATATGTGGAGGCAGGTAGCTTAGTGGTTAAGAGCGTTGTGCCAGTAACCGAAAGGTCTCTGGTTCTAATCCCCGAGCCGACTAGGTGAAAAATCTGTCGATGTGCCCTTGAGCAAGGCACTTAACCCTAATTGCTCCTGTAAGTCGCTCTGGATAAGAGCGTCTGCTAAATGACTAAAATGTAAACATGTAAATGTATCGATGCACCAAGTCTGGAACCAACAGGACCCTGAATAGCTTCTAGCCATAAGACTGCTAAATAGTTAGTTAAATAGTTAACCAAATAGCTACCCGGTCTATTGCCCCTTTTTGCCTGCTGTTACTGTTTATTATCTATCCTGTTGCCTAGTCACTTTATTCCTAGTTATATGTACATACAGTATCTACCTCAATTACCTCGTACCTCTGCACATCCACTCGGTACTGGTACCTCATGTATATAGCCAAGTTATCGTTACTCTGTGTATTTATTATTACTTTTCTATTATTTCTGTATTTTCTTTATCTCTGCATTGTTGGGAAAGGCCTATCAGTAAGCATTTCACTGTTAGTCTACACATGTTGTTTACGAAGCATGTGACAAATACATTTTGATTTGATCATGCATTAAGTTGAACAGTGGATCAAATATGACACAAAATGAGGAATAGCCATGGAGATAGGCCACCAGTTGCAGTCATGGACTGACAAGAGATTCTGGGGGCCAAATTCTCACTACCAGTAATCTGATCTTGTAAAAGTATTAGTCTCTGGGAACGACATTGAGCTAATGATTATTAAATCGGTAATGAAATGGTGTAATGAAACACTATTTCAAGACCATTTCTGGGTCTTGGTTTTAAAGGTCCACAATTACATTATTGCTCATTTAACATTATTCTCACATTTCAATGTCCAATATAGGCTATCCTTTTCTCAAAACATTCAGCTTGATGAAATCCAACATTTAGATATATAGGCATAAGGACATGATTCCATCAGCTCTATACATCAGATTCGAGGTTGATGCCTTTGCCAGGCTTGTGCTGCCTTGGGTGGTAGATTGAGGCTCTATAGATGCCTTTGCCAGGCTTGTGCTGCCTTAGGTGGTAGATTGAGGCTCTACAATCGGTCGTGGGTTGGTGTTAAGACCAGTCGCTTTAACGCACGCACAAACGCGCTGGTGGAATATAAATACCACCACTGATGATGAGATGTATCTTTTTAGAAGTTCGGAAACAGTGCCAATGCTACATTGGTTCGAATAGCCTAATGCCTTGAGAGCACCTGTGGTTTGAGCGAGCCACCGTCTTTAAATGTAATGATGACATACCTGTTGTAGTCAACTACATTGTGGGCAAGTCATAGGCTATTATAGCCACCAGAAACAAAGATACACTGTACAACATATTTTGCATTCGACTCCATTTTCACAAGGTCAAGTTGGTATTAATCATAACTGTTGGGTATTTAGAAATGCATTGGCTTACCATACACTCCTTGGCAATGAATGCCCTCCAAAAAGATGTTGAACAGCCACAAGAGACCGAAAACTAAACCCATCTTTACGTTAATGTCAACATATCCACTTCGATGGTGACAGGTTCTTCCCAAGGCGAGATGCAGATGGTCAGAACTCAGTTCCCGCGGTTCCGCACCAGGATTTAGCGTAAATCTGGTTGAGACATCGTATAACGAATTTGCATTTGATGCGCTATGAAATACATTTGGTTCTTAACCATATTTCAGTGAGGACAGCAGGTGTATTAAGTTAAATTATTTACAATGATGGATAAAAACGGGTAAATATTGTGCCTTGATAGGCGATTTTGACTGATGTGCCAATGTCCGTGCATACTTTAAGCCTCAAGAGGATCTCCTTGATTTTGACATTGCAAAAGTAATCGAGGATGCAACGCTAATAATTATTTCGAGAACAAGCTTATTCGGTGTCCGGTGATATCCACGAGTATACACTGCCCCTTCACCAATTCCAGCAGCTTCCATTGCTAAACAGCGATGAAACACATTCTGATATCCACTTGCGGCTTTCCCTCCCCTCTCAAAGGCTTGCCACAGCGTTCCGAGGACAGCCAGGCAAAAGGTGTTCCGAAATGAGGCAGAGCCGCTGGATGTGATGCGTTCATGCTACGGTGGACATGCCATCCCCGGAGGATGAGAATTCCCGTTTTTAGAAGCGCATTTGGCTCATGTAGGTTATCTAAAACCTCCAGTTTGTGTCTCTCGAAATAGCGGTGAGTCGTCGTTACGTGCGCCTTTTTATCTCAAAATGTCTTGTACATTATTATTTGAAGAGGATGTGTTCTGATCTAGTCAGTCACGCTGCGCTGACACGCCGAGCCTCCGCTTCCTGCCGACGTCAAGTGCGTGACTCCTCAGATCTAATTTGTATGGGAGACACTCGCACACTGAAAAACCACCCGATACAGAACCAATCAGTCGATATAATCGAGAACAATCATCAGAAATCACGCGATATGAATCAGACAGTTGGGCGCCGCCTGACCCACTAGTTGGTCAGAAGGTTGAAATCAACGTTTCATATCGTAATTTCCGAGTAGGCAAAAAGTATCAACCGCGGCTGTTATTACACCCCATATACGTTGGTGGCGGTAATGACCATTTTTATTGTGCTGTAACTAAAACTACAAGATCTTCTGACGTCCTTTCCCTTCGTCAAAGGTAATTAATCTTTATTTTCTTATTTTTTTAAAACTGTGATTTAAAAAGCTAATCTAATGGATTTTAAAAAGTGTTTTTACCCCGGGATAGCCCGGCCGCTAATATGACCCATAGTAGGGAAAAACATGTCATGAGTGCAATTCGATTTGAATATGTAATCCATTTAAAAGGATTTGCAATTTTGCATTAGCAGTCTTTTCGGCTTAAATTTCTCGGGAACCATGGCATGGTGTCATTTACTGTTTTAGGTGCTAGGCTGCGTGTCCTGTCTGTCTTAAATATCCATATTTTTCCCGAAGTGTGCAATAGTACACTTTCTCGAATTGATTTAAACTCTCTCTAGCCAAGGCTTACACCATTCATATAACCAGGAACCAATATCCAAAGTGGGTACTTAGAAAGACTCATTTCAAATGATCACATTTAAAATGCATATGAGGGTGTACTTTGGAGGCACTATGGGCAGAGCAAGATGCGATTGGGCCTACAATTACCAAAAAAGGTTGAGATCCACTGGACTAGGCAAGTATTAGATGGTACATTATAACAATTCCAACAATAATCATCCATTAGCCAAGATGCCCAAAATATTCCTGTCCCATGCTTGTTGAAGCACAAAGATGAGTCAACACCTGTCTGGAGGCATTTCAGACTAGTTAATGTACATGCGAAGCACAACTTCCCACCCATAACTGTCTTTAGATTCCCTATAAGAAAATAATTTAGTGAAGGCAAAGTAACTCCACTATCTATCTATCAATCAATCAATCAATCAATCAAATTGATTTATAAAGCCCTTTTACATCAGCAGATGTCACAGTGCTATACAGAAAACCCAGCCTAAAACCCCAAACAGCAAGCAATGCAGATGCAGAAGCACTAGTCATGCATTATGATACAGTAGATAGTTATGTAGATAATGATGTGTCCTATGTATCAGATCATTTAAATGTAATTCATATTATATCTTTATTTAGAATAAATCAAACTTAGTTGTCATTGTCTTGCTTTTCTTTACAGATGCCATCTTTTAGAAGAAAAAGAGCCAGGCTGGTTTACAGAGACCCGACTAGAGGGGTGATAGCTGGAGCTGGAATGTCCTCCACCCAACGCCATCTGTAGTGTATATAGAGTTTTGGAGAAGGCTGAGCTATGGCGCTGTGGGGATTGTGGCTCAGATAAATATTTCTGTGCCACCTGTGCTGTGAGAACACACAGCACTCCCAACATTGTCCAACAGTTGGAGTTATGGAAGGTAATGTATTTTATGTACTGTCAACAAACCTGTCAACTTCTGGCCCAAAAAAAATGGCTTCCCAGTCAAAAATGTTGATCGTGTACATACAGTTCAGTTTCTATAAAAGTTACAGTTCCCTGCAGCAGTAAAGTAAATGTGGCAAAATCTGTCGTGCCAAGCACAGAGTTGATTTGGAGTTTTCTAACAACTTGTGCAATGAAATATCCCCCTGATAGTGTAGTTTCAAATCTGCAGCTACTGTAGTCTGTTCTACAGCAACTTTGTGTCTGTCTGTCTGTCTTAGTCAGGGCAGTTCATCCCATGTGTCCCGGTGGGCCTACGATGGGAGTGGAGGAGACAAGATGACCATGACTGTCACAGCCAGTACAACCGTCTTCTGACAGTTGTTGACGTTAGAGATAGGCCTTATATCAAAATTGGAAACTAAGACATCTGGCTCTTTTACCATCTTGCAAACTGTATCAGAGCATCAAGTGGAGCAGCACCATGCTCAGAGACAGTTTCTCCCTCCAAGCCATAAGACTGTTGATGAAAATTGAACTGACTCTTTGCTCTATGGCAACTACTGTACTGTACTTAATATACTGTAGTTATCTACTTATTTCATTGTATTGTGCACACTACGCTGTATTCCTGCACAAATGACAACTTTGATTTTGATTTCATTTTATCTAGTTTACCATAACTCTGTTCACTCTGTTATGATGAAAATACGGTGTCATTTTGAAAGTTCTTAAGAGACAGGCATCTCACCAACATCGGATGTAATGTTTAGCAATGCAATCTAAGAAATGGAATGTCCTCATTTCAGGAAGAGCTCATGACGTCTGGCTGCAGTTTTGCAGCTGTGAGCTGGAACCTGTCACCCTGATCCGCTACAGACTCTGGCCTGCCCCCCCCTCCACACACACACACACATCTGCCGCAAACAGCAATTTCAGTGGACCTCCTGCGCCAGTTTGCAGCCCTGCAGCTGGAGTGTGGGATGTCTTTGAGGGGGATTACCTTGGCTTTCCATACATCCAATGCATGCTGGAAAGTAGTTATTGTATTTTAAATTAGAAATCAAGTGTTTTTTACTATGAGGAGTAGTTTTTCTATTTATTTTTCAATCTACAGACAGTTGAGCTCTACCGAAAGCTCACAAATGAATCATTTGAGGAGTTCAAACACTGGCAGTTTGAACGAGAGACTGTCAGGAAGTTGGCACCACTGACCTCGGATGGAACAAAGTGTCCTCTGTCCACAGGTATGTCAATGATAACCATTAAGGAACAAATATAAAGTCTCAGTAAGCTAGGGATTCTTATTTGCATTCAGTGTTGTTCATAATTTATAAGGGGAAATATATCCAACTTCTGTTGTCTTTCTTATATATATTCTATCATTGCCTTGCCAAACAGTAGTAATGTTATGCGGCAATACCATTGCAAGCCTCTCAAAAACCCAACCCTTCGTCCAAGTCGTGGGAGGCGGAAACAGGTAAAGTATGGGATTGCCAGACAGGGCAAAGTTTTGTGGGTGGCAATGCCACCCAGGCCGCTACGGTTGCCATGAAGGCCTGTCTGGATCCACAACACGCTGGATAACGGGGCTTTGGTAAAGCTAGGTGGACCAATCATCTGCTTAGTGGATACTACCGATTTACCGATACATTCACGAAGAAACTACAGCGTAAATTACCTATGTTTCCCAAAGAGCATAAGGGTTTAAGTAATACCCTTGCAAATGTCCATTCCCTGTATCCCTAATAATTTTGTATAATTAATTATTTGCATTATGATTTTAAAGGAAAACGGTCATCAAATTATTGCAGTTGATGGCCTATTTGGGAAAAAGATTGTCTGGGACCAGCATTGAGGATCCCAAACATGCTGGGCGGTTCTTTTGTGACCAAGACAAAGTTGACTGCTTTGTAGGAGGAGCATCAGACACACCAACTGAGGTATACTGGATTTTGAAGAATGGGATGTATCTCACAATCAGTTAGTTTCACTAGCCCTCGTCTGTGTGACATGTGTTTGTGTGTATTACAAACAGCTGGGCTAATGTTGGAGAAGTTTAAAGGTTTGTTTGACATCAGGAGAAGCCATTTATCCTTGGTGATGCAACTCTACCATTGGACTATTCTGACTATAATTTTTTTTTTTTAATTGAACAGATTGGATGAAACATCAACTGCTTAGTGAATGTGACTTTTTTTCACTTCATTTTACAGGGGTGCCTGGGATTTCAAGCCGGGGAGGCACTGCAATCCAAACCCAAAACCCAGAAACTGGACATAACTGGTGTGTTTGGGATGGCGTGCAGGCACGAGCATCCGCTGAAGTTCCTGAACCTGAAGAGAGGAGAGAAGTATGTCGATGGATGCATGTGGAAGGATGGATGGAAGGATGGATGAATGGATGTTTCAGATGTGTAGCTGATGTATTTAGTTTCTTCACTAAGACATTGCATGCCAGCTGAAGCCTCATTTACAGGAAAAATTGATAGATCAATCTATGTTAGCTATTATAATACGTTAGATAATGTATTTAAAATTTAACCACCACCCTGTAGTAAGAGATTCATGAATCGCTTGATACTGTTTTATGAATGGCTTGAAACATTTTGCTCCATACCTGCTTTATTTTACACAAAAATGCACAAAATAACTGCTCCTACACTATAAATTATTTGGATATTTAGAAACTAATCCCGATCTGGTGGTGGACACTACATTTGCAGTGCCAGCCTTTCATGCCTCTGCTCATGATGCTGACTGTCAGTTAATGAATAAAACATTTTCTTGATCATTTATTCTGTTGAACACCAATTCTTTGTAGTTGCACAATTGCCCTAGCAATATTAAGAAACAGCTAGTTGTAATTTGTCCTAGTCCCTTAATTAATCATCATCACACATTGTAATGCTCATTATGGTTTCTGATTGTACATTACTTTTCAGGTCACTGATGGTACCAGGTATGTGACTGATAGTGGGCTTGCTGACGGAGAACAGATGGAGAGGTTGTGGTCCTACCTTAGAAAATGTGGGAAGATCACAAAAGAGATGACACCATCTCATCGTGTTGACACCCTCACTGATGCCCTCAACTACGCAGCCAGGGTCAGGGAGAAGCAAGGTATAAATGTAGAACTGGAAATCAGTTAAGTATTGAGACGACCCGTTGTTCAGGATTGTGTTGAAATCATTTTGCAAAAAAAAGCGCTGATGTATTTTAAACAATACATGAAATGTATGTTCACCTTCATATGTTATAGCACCAGCAATACAACTCTGTCGGCAGAAGGTCCTGAAGGAGGAAACCGAGGCAAAGGAGTCCCCTGTAGCTCAGTTGGTAGAGCATGGCACTTGCAACGCCAAGGTTGTGGGTTCGTTTCCCACGGGGGGCCAGTATGAAAATGTATGCACTCACTAACTGTAAGTCGCTCTGGATAAGAGCGTCTGCTAAATTACTAAAATGTAAGGAGGAGTTGATGGTGCTGCTAAACAGCATTCCAGGTTAGATTCTATGTGTTCTGCTCATAATTTTTGTTAATATGTAATGATCCTTTTCTGCTAATTCAATCAGATGAATTGGAAGCAGGGCTTCAGTAGCTGGAGTCAAGGCTTTCTCCTACAGAGCTCCTCTTTATGGAATGGTTTGCCGATGTGAGAGAATCAGACTGTCTCAACTTCAAGTCTAGACTGAATACTTTTCTCTTCTGTCAGTCCTATGATTGAGTGTAGTCTGGCCCATGGGTGGGAAGGTGAACAGAAGTTTGGACCCGTCAGATAAAGGAGACCCTCACAGACAAGAGGACGTTGTTCCTTACCTGGCAGGAGAGATACGTGGAAACTCTCGTAGAGCAACATCAAGTAGCGTAAGTAGTTGCTACATATCTGACCTAAGGTTTTATCCCATCTCTAAACACCGCTTTCTGTCTGGTTTAGCCCTACCAGTCATGACTGCCACGTTCCTATACTCTACTGTGTGCTGTGTCCTGGTCCCACAATCTCTTGGATCTGCATAGCTACTCCCTGTTACTTTATTCTCTTATCACCAACTCCTGCTGTCACCTGCCCCTTTTCACTGCATATCCCAGAAACATGAGTTCCCCCGTCCCCTGCTTAATCTATTCTACATTAAGTATTCTGACCTGTGTGCCAATACTTCACACTGCATAATCCACTCTACACTCAAATCTACACTCAAATGGGTTTTGCCTTCCTAACTGGTTACAGTTAAATACAGTTTGGAGCAAATTGATTAAGTCATATTTAGTATGTATTTTAACAAATGATAAGAAAATCATATCAAAAGTTATGTGAATAATGTATTGTGAAAAGCAGATACTTAGATGTAATATGTATGCCAATTGTAGGATTGATTTGGTGCAGAGAACAAGTGACTTTGTGAATATGTTTGTTGTACTCAGTCAATTGAAAATGTACTTGTTTTGAAAAATTTCCCATTTTGATGATCTGTTGATTTATGTGCTAATAGTTATGAAAATGTACCACATACATGTAAAAAATTGCACCAGTGATTGAAAGAAACAGTAATAAAACACTCCGGGAGACCAGGAGCATGCTTTTGTTACTCAATCCCATTGACATCCTACTACAGTATGACTTGTCTCTGTTTGCCAAAATGAATAAGGTTACAGTGTAACACTTTATTTGGATAGTCTGTAGAGCATCTACAGATGGAAAATCCGGACTATCCAAATAAATGTGACCCAGTGTATCGATGACAATCATTTAATGAATTGAATATACACATAACCCATTCCAGCAGTGCATTGTAAACTACACCATAACTTTCCATTGTGGCTCGTTCCATTGTGCCACATGATTTTACCATATAGCCGAATGGTTTGCTCCGTTTCAAGCATGGTTTAAGTTTCTGGCTAATAGCTTTTAGTACCCTATCATAATAATACAAGTCATACCAACCTTTTAAAGGTTTTATTTACACCCTCTGGGGTATAACGTGTTGAGCAAAGTTGTATAGGACCGTCTGACCCATATGATGTGGATCATTGTCATGTTATTTGATATACTGTAATGCTTCAGTAAAAATTAACACCATGGTTGCAATGAAACTTAAAAAAGGTAGTTTATAAATGTGAAGAATGTGTTTGTTTTGGGTCCATGCTGGTAAGTTAACCAACCTTATGTAAATGAGACACAAGGATTTTATTTTGAATAACTGGTCAGGGCATAGTTCCATTCAGCTTCAGGCAACTTTGATGTAAGGCTTGTAGTGACAACTTCTCTCCGTCACGCCCAACCAGTGCAGTTCAGTGTTGCTTATCTAATGTTCACTAGATCTATCAATGTAATTACACCCAACACAATGTTGAATAACATTTTTTATTTAAAAACTATTAATTGTGGCTAAGTAATAATGTAGTTCATTGCAATTGCAAGGATGTCTGTGTATGTCTGGAAGAAAAGAAATACAGAGACACAATAACGAAGTGATAAATTGTAGGGTAATACAGTATGTTCTTCATAATCAAAGACAAAATACAGGTTGACTTGTTGGCTACATTCACAGTACATTGGTAGTCCTCTGTAGCTCAATTGGTAGAGCATGGCGCTTGTAACGCCAGGTAGTGGGTTCGATCCCCCGGGACCACCCATACGTAAAAATGAATACACACATGACTGTAAGTCGCTAGGGATAAAAGCGTCTGCTAAATGGCATATTATATTATATTATACATTTTGAAAATGTTTTTAATATAGTGTCTGCACTGAAACACCTCATTCATTATGTAGTGTGGAAAATGAGTTTCCACACATTTACCCAATTTCTAATTCTGAACTGACTCTTTCTATGCCAGCAAAGATTATGGTCATTGACTACAATTACTCCTTTATCTTTTACTCTTTTGTCATGCAGAACACATTTGCTGTGCAAAGTCAGGTGCAGAGCTGTTGTTTATCTGGAATTTAGTTTTGAACTAAGCCAAACATCATTTGTAACATACAAAACATACATACTCTAGCTACATACCATACAATTACACTGAGTTTACAAAACATTAGGAACACAATGGGTATCTGTTCAAAGGGAATGTCTTGATTGTCTAAAGCAGGGGTGTCAAACGTCCGGCCCGCGGGCCGGATCAGGCCCGCAAACGGGTTTAATCCGGCCCGCGAGATGATAAAAATATATATATATATATATATATATATATTTTGTAAAGTATCAAAATGTGCTGCAATTTTTCAATAAAATAAACTGCTGTTCCAATTGCGTCCACTGGATGGCTCAATAGCAATTGTGTTAAGCAAGCAAACTGTTTATACCGGGGCAGAGCAAGTAGGTCAAGCACGTGCAGCCAATGAGCTACTTTGTTTTGCCAGCGATATTTATTACGGCTTCTACTTTTAACATTATGTGCTTTGGCACCCTCATTGCCCCAATATGTCTCTGTCAAAAAATAGAAAAGTGGACGCAGAGTGCAGAGTGTTCCAAGAAAAATGGTCATCCTATTTCTTCACGGAATTGAATGGGAAAGCTGTATGTTTGGTGTGTTCAGAGCATGTTGCAGTGCTGAAAGAATATAACCTTCGTCGCCACTATGTGAGTCTTCATGCCGACAAATATGACAACTTTCAAGGACAGCGGAGATGAGAGAAGGTGAATGAACTGTTGGCGGGTCTGAAGAAACAGCAGTCTGTGTTTACTCACAGCCGAGACATCAGTGACGCTGCAGTGAAAGCTAGCTACCTCATTGCTAATGAAATCGCAGTGGCTTCAAAACCATTTAGTGAGGGTGAATTTGTAAAAACATGCATGATGAAGGCAGCGGAGATTGTGTGCCCTGAAAAGCGGCAGGCTTTTGCAAATATCAGCCTGACAAGAAACACAGTTGCAGACAGGATTTCCGATCTTTCAGTGGATTTGGACAGCCAGTTGAAGCAAAAAGTAAAGTAATTTATTGCGTTTTCGGTTGCAATTGATGAAAGCACGGACATTACAGATGTTGCACAACTGGCCATTTTCATCCGCGGAGTTGATGACACATTGACCGTCACCGAGGAGTTCATGGAGTTGGTGCCGATGACAGATACAACGACAGCAGCTGATATTTTTACCGCACTCGTCGGCGCGCTGGACAGGGTCGGAGTGGACTGGTCCCGCGCTGTCAGCCTGGCTACAGATGGTGCGCCCTCAATGATCGGGAAAAAAGCAGGCGTTGTGACAAAATTCAGAGAGAAAGTGCAATCTGCAAATGGAGGACGTGATTTTTTGACTTTTCACTGTATTTTGCACCAGGAGGCTTTGTGTTGCAAGTCATTAAAGATGGATAACGTCATGAAGGTGGTCATCCAAACTGTTAATTTCATCCGATCCAGAAGCCTGAATCACCGTCAGTTTGACAGCCTTCTCAGAGAGAAAGACCACATCTATGGCCTGCCATACCACACTGAGGTAAGATGGTTAAGCCGAGGTGCTGTGCTGAGGCGTTTCTTTGATTTACGAGAAGAAATTGAACAGTTCATGGAAGAAAAGGGCAAACCAGTGTTAGAATTTCATTCCGCAGAATGGATGCAGGACCTTGCATTTATGGTGGATGTTACAGAGCACCTGAATAACTTGAACAAACAGCTGCAAGGGCGCAACAAAGTTGTCACGCAGTATTATGACAGCATACGTTCTTTCAAGTTGAAGCTGTCATTGTGGGAGACGCAACTTGCCGGTGGTGATGCAGCTCACTTCCCCTGTCTGAAAAATGTGTGCGCGACCCAACATGTGGCAGACATGAAGCGGTTCAAAGATAAAATAACGGGACTGTTACGGGAGTTTGAGCAACGCTTTCAGATTTATGTTTATATGTTTTTATGTTGATGTGCTATTGTTTTTAATTGTTTTTATTTTATTTGTATATTTAACCTATTCTTGACTCTGTGGTTCTTGCACTTGTTTGGGGAACAGGATTTCATTATTTTTATCTACATTTCTGCCTGAGAAATGACACCTGATATAGTTCTGTGATCTGTGAAACAGTTCTGTTAATCACTGAGGCATTGTGTGTTTGTGTGTTCTTTTTCTTTAGAATTTTCAAATAAACTTGACGTGTTTTATGATTAATAGTGATGTTGTGCTTGTACTATTTTGGACACACTGTCCTCAGGCTCCAGCTTTATGTTGTATGTTGATCGTATTAAAACAAAGAAAACAATCTGAAGTTGTTGTTTTTAAGTTATATATACCATGATTTTTCCGGTCCGGCCCACTTGGGAATAGATTTTCCTCCATGTGGCCCCTGAGCTAAAATGAGTTTGACACCCCTGGTCTAAAGTAATGGGTCAAGTCACTGCCTGTACCGTACATGTCAATGTTGTTCATCTTAATGACCAAGACATTACAATTCTGCATTGAAACATTGTAGAGAGCATTCATTGCATATTACCTATTGTGAACTTGATGCCATGGCCTGCCTCCAAAATGGAAGATAGTTGGTCTATGCCATACTGGGAGGGCTTTTGTAACTCTATCCCACCCGGCATGCCCTCTACTTCTATGACCACCTTCTTGGCAGCCACAGCCATATATGGAACTCTGCCCTGTCCACCTGCTTCATCTAAACAGAAACAGAAATAAGGCTTTAGTGAAGGACAATCAAGTGTACACATTATTCCAAGCTTCTACCAGTGATCTAGAAATCCAGAAATCTGCTTACTTGAATACAGTGGTGTAAAAAGTACCCAAATGTCATACTTGAGTAAAAGTAAAGATACCTTAATAGGAAAAGTAAAAGTGAAAGTCACCCAGTAAAATACTACTTGTATTTGGTTTTAAATATACTTAAGTATCAAAAGTAAATGTCATTGCAAAAATGTAAAAGTATAAATCATTTCAAATTCCTTATGTTAAGCAAACCAGTTGGCACAATTGTTTGTGTTTTTTTAATTTGCGGATAGCCAGCGGCACACTCCAACCCTCAGACATCATTCAGACACAAAGCATTTGTGTTTAGTGAGTCCGCCAGATCAGAGGTATTAGAGATGACCACGTGTTCTCTTGATAGGTGTGTGAATTTGACCATTTCTGTCCTGCTAAGCATTCAAAATGTAACGAGTACTTTTGGGTGTCAGAGGAAATGAATGGAGTAAAAAGTACATAATTTTCTTTAGGAATGTAGTGAAGTAAAAGTAAAAGTTGTCAAAAATATAAATAGTAAAGTAAAGTACAGACATCCAAAAAAACTAGTTAAGTATGAAAAAAATGTATGCACTCACTAACTGTAAGTCACTCTGGATAAGAGCGTCTGCTAAAATGACCAAAAAAAAAGAATAAAAAAAAGTAGTACTTTCAAGTATTTTTACTTAAGTACTTTACACCACTGCTTGAATATCAACAATGTAAACCAACAAGGCACAGCTATCACATATGTTTATGTCAGCCCTTGTATACAGAACTCTGCCTGTGAATGTTAGAGGTTTAAGCTTGCTTAAAAGCGGAGCAGGACCGTTATTGAATTGTTGAATCACAGATATACAGTACATTTTAATAGTTATTTCAAATAAAATGGTACATACTATACTTCTGATTGAATAAGGCTTGTACTCCTTGCACCCTAGCCTTGTCAAACCCCTTTGACTGTGAAGCTGCAGGTTTGCCTAGATGTAACAATAAAAGAGGGACAGTGCTATATGAGTGTGTGATCTTAATTTGAATCAGTTTGCTACAGCAGGAAAATAATCCTGCAGTAACAGGAAATGTGATATGTGGATTATAATAAATTGACATTTTGTCGGGGGTTGATACATATGTCTCCTGAGTGGCGCAGTGGTCTAAGGCACTGCATCGCAGTGCTAGTTGTGCCACTAGAGATCCTGGTTTGAATCCAGGCTCTGTCGTAGCCGGCCGTGACCGGGAGACCCATGGGGCGGCGCGCAATTGGCCCAGCGTCGTCCAGGGTAGGGGAGGGAATGGCCGGCAGGGATGTAGCTCAGTTGATAGAGCATGGCGTTTGCAATGCCAGGGTTGTGGGTTCGATTCCCACAGGGGGTATGAAAAAAATAATAATAATGTAAGTCGCTCTGGATAAGAGCGTCTGCTAAATGACGTAAATGTAAATGTAAATTTATCGCAAGGGAAAATCAAGTCAAAAATTTCTAAGTGAAAATTACAAACTTCAGAAGCCTTTTCAAACCTCAAATACACTACAAGTTAAAAATGTCCTGCATTGCAGAAAAGTTATCCTGCAACAGGGTGATCAAATTAATATCCTACATCTGTATGCTTGAGGTTAAGTGTTACCAAAGGTAAAATATGTGTACCAGAAAAGTGTACAGAAAACTTGGCGATCAGATCCTGGCCCTCAACAAATTCCTTTCCCCTCCCAGATGAGGCTGTGCTGACTGGTATGGGGTCCTCAGGGTTGTGGACAAGGAATTCTGTGTTGACCCCCATACCTTCCAACTCGATAACCTAACAAAACATTATGTAGAAATAGACAAGATAAATAATAAATGAAATTAGATGTAAAAAAAGACAATACCTAAAAATGCTTATATGAAAAGAGTTGTCAAAAAGACTGAAATCCTTTCGTAAGAAGAATGCCTGTTCTCTGGATCTTAAATCTGTCTCTCAAATCTAACTCCAACTATCAAATCCAAATATATTACTTTTTTTAAGTAAAAGTTTCAAAATGTCATGATTTACTATTGTGACCCTACAGTATATATTCCCACCATTGATTTCAGCCATCTTAAATAATATTTTACTTTTAAGGCCTTCAGATTTCCCTTCAACTCCTGACCTCCTGCCTGTAGCTTGTCTGCCTCCTCACTGTAATGGGCTGTTGTGGCAGGTGGTAATGCCTGCCATTTGCCCTGTGTACCTGCCATAACTCCTGACATACAACAGAAAACATGACAATGTCAGTGACATTGTTTTATCCATCTATTCTATCAAGGCATTACTACAACAAAACATTTACTTTTTGAAACAAAGTAGAAATATGTTTCAGATGGAGTCAGTAGACTTTAGAATTTGTCGTTAGACCCATAAAGTTCTGAAGAGAAACCCCTCTGATTATTAATCTAAAAATAATTATAATTAACCTACATCAAAGACACACCGATTGAGAAATGCATACAATCCACAATACTTGAATGCCCGCCTTGCTCTTGTAATTGCAAACAGGTAATTAAAGCCAAACCTGCACAAACCTTTTGCTTTAAGGTGGTCACTCATAAACAGGTTGTAAGCTGACACATTCCTGTTGTAGAGCTTAGTTTGTTTTTGAGGGACAGCTTGACTCTAGGACAGTTTTCTTCTTTCATTCCCTAACCAGTTCTAGAGGAAACAACAGGAAGACAACACAATAGTAAAGACTACTGCATCACATTTTCAAATCAGAGTAATTACACATAATAGTTTATTAAAAGAGTAGACACAAAACTATTGCTCCACCAACTCAGCGTATTATCTTGCAGATTATTGAAAAAGGAGCCCTTATATACCATTAATTATCTGTATTGTGTCACAACCAGAGGGGCAGTGGGGGGTGTTTTGAATCTGGGTTTTACCAGGCGATATGAAACTAGAGGCAAAACACAAATAGCTACTGGAAAAAGTTCAAATAACATAAGAATCAACATTATTATTACAACAGCAGAGGATAGGGTCCAGGATTTCCATGTTATTTTTTCAGAATTTGAAGTCATAACCCTCTGATAGCTAGCCAAAGGGAAGGGGTAGGGAGTGCATTGGGACCAGGTGAGGGAATCCAATAGCCCGACAACGATGGATTAATGAATACTTAATTGTTCCATAGTGGCATTTGTTTGGGAATAATGGCACATCACAGAACATTCACAACTTCACTTAAATACAACATAAATATCACAGGACATACTTCACAAGACAAGGTCAGACAGACAAATAGATAAATAGGTAAACTGTAGGTGGTGAGTTACAGCTGGTTGATATGAGTGACTTGTGTGCCCTGTTTGTTCTACAGAGTGGGGTTTTGAACCTTCGACCTGATAGCAGCTGTTGGTACTGGTCGTATAGTGGGTGTGTCTTTGTAAAATGTTCTGGATTCTGATTTGTAGAGTGATGGGATGCATTGAGACTTGACGCTGCTGAAACATACCATCTAAGGAAGCAGAAGGTTAAGATGCTTTCAATTAATGTCTTATATAAAAGGTGAATCATCAGTAAGGCCATAGGAAGTTTCCTAAGTAGTCCTAAGCCAAATGTTTTGCACAGAACCAAAGGAGATATTAGAAAAATACAAAACCCTATCTGATGTTCACAGAATACAAAACAAAAATATTAATGGCCCTCACCTCCACCATACTCTCCGACAGTCCAGTTCTGGTGGCTGCCTCACACATCTCCTGGTCATTCCCTGGTCAAATAAGGCTTTCAAAATCTCTCTTTGATCAGAAACAAATTACGATCTTTTTTGTCCTAAGAACAGAATGACATATCATAATCCAGTGTTATGTATGGATTAGTATACATATCACAGACTTCATATGAGAAGTGGGCCATAATCAGCTAAGAAATCACTAAGGCATAATACAAGATTACAAGCAAGGCAAGTCCCATGGCAGATGATACTGACTTCACATTATTCACATCCAGCCATAGCTACCGTATGATGCAATAAGGCATGTTTGTGGTGAGTGATTTTGAAGGAGTCAGGCGCAGGAGGGTAAATCACAGAATAAAAGGGTTTATTCCGAAAACATAGCGGTACGCAGCAATGCGTCAAACACTCCTGTGCGTAAATCAGGCGCACTGGGAAACAACAAGGCACACGGGTGAAATATCCCGGCGAAACAAAATACAAGGAGCTCCACCGAGCTAAACTAACCTCCACAATAAACAATCACACACGAAGACAAGGGGGCAGAGGGAACACTTATACAGGTACTGATGAGGGGATATGAACCAGGTGTGTGTAATAAAAAAAGACAAAACAAATGGAATGATGAGATGAAGAGCAGCAGTGGCTAGAAGGCCGGTGACGACGAACGCCGAAGCCTGCCCGAACAAGGAGAGGAGGCTGCTTCGGAGGAAGTCGTGACAATGTTTAAGTATAAGCTTTGTGCCTTTAGCCATTAACACACTAAAAACCTACTCCACTGATTATTGCTAGGATTTACTAGTGAGATTGTTTCCATGATATGTTGGCTGACGTGGTACACTGTTATGTTACTGTGTTGTGTTGCTATTGACATGTTTGTAACTAACTTTGTAACAACGGGCTGTAAAATCAGAACAAACTTTATTCACCAAGAATATTTATATGTTCGAGGAATTTGACCTGGTGACATGGTGCTGATATACAGTATATGGATTATATAAGAATATCATAACAATATTACAAGGGCTCATGTATTCAAGTATGTTGTACTGGAGAATGAGAATGTTCAGCTTGTCAGTTGCACCAAAGAGCTAGAGAAGGAGCTTGAGCGAGTACAATGCAGATGGCTATATTTTTCTCCCATGCTCCCCAGCTCTACCCTCACGTTTTTGGCCACGGAAGGTGACTTTAACGGAATGTAGATAGGAAGCCACAATTTTACCCCTCAAAGACATGAGAGATCCATCGCACCCCTCTTCACGACCTCCCTCCACCCAGAGAGCACTGACTGTTCACGGCTTCTCAGTTCCACCTGCTAGGACAAAGCCATTCCAACTATTTCCTACATTCTGTTATCAGACTCTATACTGGTAGAGATACATTTAACGTCTACATGATTCTATGATATATTCAAATCAAACACCATTTTATTGGTCGCATACACATATTTAGCAGATGTTATTGCGGGTGTAGCAAAATGCTTGTGTTCCTAGCTCAGTGCAGTAGTATCTAACAATTCACAACAATACACACAAATCTAAAAGTAAAATAATGGAATTTAGAAATATAAATATTAGGACGAGCAATGTACCACTGGCATTGACTAGAATACAGTAGAATACAGTACATACATATGAAATTAGTAAAACAGTATTTAAACATTATTAAAGTGACCAGTGTTCCATTATTAAAGTGACCAGTGATTCCATGTCTATGTACATAGGGCAGCAGCCTCTAAGCTGCAGGGTTGAGTAACCGGGTGGTAGTCGGCTAGTGACAGTGACTAAGTTCAGGGCAGGGTACTGGGTGGAGGCCGGCTAGTGATGGCTATTTAACAGTCTGATGGCCTTATTCAGTCTCTCGGTCTCAGCTTTGGTGCACCAGTACTGACCTCGCCTTCTGAATGATAGTGGGGTAAACAGGCCGTGGCTCGGGTGGTTAATGTCCTTGATTGTCTTTTTGGCCTTCCTGTGACATCGGGTGCTGTAGGTGTCCTGGAGGGCAGGCAGTGTGCCCCCGGTGATGCGTTGGGCAGACCACACCACCTTCTGGAGAGCCCTGCGGTTGCAGGCGGTGCAGTTGTCGTACCAGGCAGTGATACAGCCTGACAGGATGCTCTCAATGGTGCATCTGTAAAAGTTTGTAAGGGTGTTAGGGGCCAAGCCAAATTTCTTCAGCCTCCTGAGGTTGAAGAGGCGCTGTTGTGCCTCCTTCACCACATTGTCTGTGTGGGTGGACCATTACAGATTGTCATTACCTTCTCCACTCCGGTCCTGTCGATGTGGATGGGGGCGTGCTCCCTCTACTGTCTCCTGAAGTCCATGATCAGCTCTTTCGTTTTGTTGACGTTGAGGGAGAAGTTATTTTCCTGGCTGTTCTATATTGTTTTGTCTCTTGCAATTTAAGAGTCAATGCAATTCACACTGTGCCTTAACATGTTCTACTTGTCTACTAATAAATTCAAACTAAAACCATATGAGAGTTTTTGCCTATCATGCTGTACCAAAAGCAATGAACACCAACTCTGAATGTGTGGCAATAAAGAGTCTTGCTGTGACCAGTATAACAGAACAATCTAAAGACACTACACGAGATGGGAGACCACGACCAGTCCGTCACATCGTTCCTTTTGATCTTTCCTGTGAGCAGTGGCAGTCTTTCTGAATTCGTAAAGTACAATCTGGGTCAGCCATCGGTCAACGAACAATGCACGTGACTGCTCTCTACACAAAAACAAAACTGAAACTACAGAACTGCAAATGAGCCGTCGTGGGGCAGTGTGCCCACAAAAGCCTAGGACTTGGAAGCAGTACAGGGTTGTATTCACTAGGCACCAAACAGAATGAAAACGGACTGAAACTCCAAGGGACTACCTGAACTTGTCCGATAAGAAACGCTTGTTTTTTGTTTTTCATTGCAAGGGAGTTTTTCTACGGTCCGCACCAATAAATATGACCTAGTACTTACATGGGTTACAACAGAGCTACCTAACCCTCTTCCTGGAGATCTACCCTCCTGTGGGTATTCAGTCTAACCCGAACCTAACATACCTGATTCAGAGGGTCATGTTCCAGGCCCTGACCAAATTGCAGATAATGCATTGCATCAACCAATAGTTGCATAGCACGTCATTTGCATGCCACGTCATCGACTGCGCAGTCGGGCATTAGATTGCTATACCGCTATATCATATGGGTCGCATTCCTGCATGACTACATTGCAGACGGCTGCCAGATCTCGCAAAGCTTGGATAGGTGTTTAACACATCAGCTAACCACATCATATGATATAGCGATGTAATGCCCGACAGTCGATGACATGGTGCACCACCATTGGTTGATGCAATGCAACGTCTTCAACGTAATCAGGCAGGAACACCACCAATATGTAGTTAGCTGATATGTTCAACACTAGCCTCGTGTGGCCATCCTTCCAAATCTTGTCTCGTTGAATCGTGTTGGAAATCTTGAGAAATCCAGGGTAGGATTCTGGGTTTGAATGGGAGTGTAGATTTTTCTTCAAACCCTTATCTAGCGCACCTAACTAACTGGTTGATAAGCTGAATCACGTTAGTTACTACTGGTTTTGGAGTGAAGTAGCTCTACAGGAACAGAGGTGGTAAGCCCTCCAATAGTGATATGGGATTTGTAAAAAATTTAATAAAAGTAGCGGCCAATAAATCATCAAATAATCGGAACTAATTATGCTAATCTGTTATGTTAACTATCCAAACGTTGTAATACACCCATAAATTAAGAATTAAGGGCGTGGATCAGAAAAACAGTCATTATCTGGTGTGACCACCATTTGCCTCATGCAGCGTGACACATCTCCCCATAGTTGATCAGGCTGTTGATTATGGCCTGTGGAATGTTGGCCCACTGGAACACGCTGTCATACACGTCGCTCCAGAGCATCCAAAACATGCTTAATGGGTGACATGTCTGGTGAGTATGCAGGCCATGGAAGAACTTGGACATTTTCAGCTTCCAGGAATTGTGTGTAGATCCTTGCGACATGGGGCCGTGCATTATCATGCTGAAACATGAGGTGATTGCAGCGGATGAATGGCACAACAATGGGCCTCAGGATCTCGTCACGGTATCTCTGTCCATTCAAATTGCCATCGATAAAATGCAATTATATTCGTTGTCCATAGCTTATGCCTGCCCATACCATAACCCTACCGCCACCATGGGGCACTCTGTTCACAATATTGACATCATCAAACCACTCACCCACATGACGCCATACATGTCCTCGCTTATGGTAGAGAAATTAACATTCAATTCTTTGGCAACAGCTCTGGTGGACATTCCTGCAGTCAGTATGCCAATTGCATGCTTCCTCAAAACTTGAGACATCTGTGGCATTGTGTTGTGTGACAAAACTGCACATTTTAGAGTGGCTTTTTATTGTCCCCTGCACAAGGTGTACCTGTGTAATGAACATGCTGTTTAATCAGCTTTTTGATATGCCACATCTGTCAAGTGGATGGATTATCTTGGCAAAGGAGAAATGCTCAATAACAGGGATGTAAACAAAATATGAGAGAAATAAGCTTTTTGTGTGTGCAAATGGATATTTTCTGGGATCTTGTATTTCAGCTCATGAAACATGGGACCGACACTTAACATATTGTGTTTATATTTTTGTTCAGTGTAGATGTATAGGCCAGTTATTAAACATCACTGTTCATTTGAATGATATCCATCACCATTGGGCTATTAGAGATACAGTAAAAGGCATTAGCTCCTCTTTTGGGCAGATACCTTAATAGAAAACTCAAGTAAAAGTGAAAGTCACCCAGTAAAATACTACTTGAATAAAAGTCTAAAAGTATTTGGTTTTAAATATACTTAAGTATCAAAAGTAAAAGTATAAATCATTTCAAAATGCTTATATTAAGCAAACCAGACGGTGCCATTTTCTTGTTTTTTATTTATTTACTGATAGCCATGGGCACACTGCAACGCTCAGACATCATTTACAGACGAAGCATGTGTTTAGTGAGTCCACCAGATCAGAGGCAGTAGGGATGACCAGGGATGTTCTCTTGATAAGTGTGTGAATTTGACAATTTTCCTGTCCAGCTAAGCATTCAAAATGTAACAAGTACTTTTGGGTGTCAGGGAAAATGTATGGAGTAAAAAGTACATAATTTTCTTTAGGAATGTAGAGAAGTAAAAGTAGTAAATATAAATAGTAAAGTACAGATACTGCAAAAAAAACTACTTAAGTAGTACTTTAAAGTATTTTTACTTAAGTGCTTTACACCACTGCTTTTGGGGTACACTTTCAGAGGTTGCCAAATGATCAGCTGAATTCACTGTATAAAGTCTAGCCATTAGGCCTATTTTAACTATTCCCCTACAAAATACTCATGCAATTCTGAGATTACAGACCCTCTTGTCTTGGACAATATTGAGGAGCGATTGCTTTGCCCTTGCACATTTTACCATTTTGTGTTCAAGTTCTCTCATGAAGTAAAACCTTAATACTGTTATTTATTGGCTGTATGTATGGCATTTATAATCATGCAATGGCTGGCAAAGCTTTCATGCCGCTGTCAAAGTCAAACTGATTCTCGTCCTCTAGCCCAGTGGAGTTGTAATTCCAGCGCCCTCTTCTGGAGATGGGGAAAAGGGAGGCTGTACTGTATGAATTTACAATGAAAATTCACTGACTGGCATAGTAATGTTACATAGTCATGTTTAACACTAAACTACAGATAACAAACAAAATGTGTAATTCAGTAAATAGTAGATTAATTGAATATGTTTTCTACATGACAACTATAATTTTATGTTATGTGACTATTTCATGTTACTGCGCTGAATTAATGGGCAAAAACTGAATCACAATACACCAAAAGGATTCTTAACAGCTTCTACCCCCAAGCCATAAGACTGCTGAACAGTTCATCAAATGGCTACCTGGACTATTGCATTGACCCTTTTTTGCAGTGACTCTTACACTAACTCTATGCACACTTACTGGACTCTACCTACACTTTCACAAACACTTACACTGACACTCCAACACACACACTACATACACTCACACACACAAAACACACACACACATACATACACTTTCACACGCTCCACATACACTGCTGCTACTCTGTTTATTATCTATCCTGATTGCCTAGTCACTTTTACCCCTAACTACAGTACATGTACATATTGCCTCATCTACCTCGTACCCCTGCACATTGACTCGGTACCGGTACTCCTTATATATAGCCTCGTTATTGTTATTTATTGTGTTAGTATTTGTAATTTGTATTAGCTAATTTTCTTACTTTTTAACTCTGCATTGTTGGGAAAGGGCTCATAAGTAAGCATTTCATTGTATTCAGTGCATTTGACAAATACAATTTGATCTAGATAAAGGAATTTGGTCAGTATTGATCCATGGTGCAATAGGCTACTGCTAGCTTTGCACTGTATGGTTATGTCTCTTTAGCTGTATTCACTGCTATGCTGCAGGTCATGTTCTGGCTTGGCAGCTGTGCCAAACACAGGCTCTATTGCTAGATGGATTGCTGCCCTTTGGAGGCTGTGAACACCTGCTCTTTATCTGTCATTCCATGAAGGGACTGTTCTACCCAATGGGAAAGCTGTAATTTCCTTTGATAGGTTTGCTGTACCAGACCTTTGCACAATGTTGTATTAAAGTCAGTCAACTATACCAACACAACAGCAGACAGGGGATACTGGGGTTGGTTGTCATTACTCTCATGTGTATTTCAATACATGTTTTTATATTAGGAGAAAGACCAAGGTATTGGGTTGAAATGGGGCCCATTTGTATCCTCATACCTTATTCCAACATCAAGTTATAAACCATCAAACACACTCTGTCCACATGTGACAACCAGCCCCATCGTGGGGTTGGATGCCACATAGTATGGGGTTGGTTGTCACAATTTTTGCTAGTAGCTTATTCCTTTTGTAACAGGAAATGAAGCAATATAGCATACAAAGTCTTAGAAATAGCCAAGCCTTTCTTAGATCAAACAATATTCGTAACAAAATTCAGCATTCAACATGTGACATTTTGAGTAAATTTGTGTGTGTATGCGTGTGGGTGTGTAACAGAAAAATATGTGTGAGAGAGAGAGGCAACAAAAGAGCTTGGGATTTATTGTATACTGGCAGTGGCAATGTCCCCATACAATATGACCTAGGAACTCAAAAATAGGTTTGAAATATAGCTCTCCCTTTCCTCTTTTCAACAAACATAATTGTTCATTGATACTCCCATAATTGAAACATTTACAAATAAAATACCAATACTTTTATTTTTTACTTTCACCCTAGAAAAACACAAATTCCCCTCACCTCAATATTTTGTCATGCTGACATAATTTGACCAGGTGGATGAGTTCTTTCAAATAATTCACACACCGGAGGGTCACCGGTTCCAATCCCATGTTCATTGGGAAAATATTGTGGGGAATGGGCCTGTGATTTAATCTGCTGGTGTTGTATTTGATACTAATCGTTGTTTCAATAACTCTACCTTTTATTTATTTGTATTATGTAGGCTGAATGAATCAATTCATTACTTGGCATTGATAATATGATGAGCGTATCACTTTTTTCTACCTGGTAGGGTTCTCTTTGATTTCAATAGTTGAAGTGAACTGTTTAAGTAGCTTACCTCAGTGGAAGACATCCATTCAAAACCCATTGTGGAAATACTCTTACTTAGATAAGCGTTGGCTTACCTTTAGGAGGATTTGAGGAGGCATGACCTTCTTTATGGCAACTGGGTAGGCTACATTCTCCAAGGGCACCATATCCTAGAGTTGACACGCTTATCAAATAATTCCTTTTGTCATGGAAGTGCTGAGAAGCCAAATAAAAACCGGTCTCTGAACAAATAGTCATATGATATGAGCCGAGGATGCTTATTTTGGACCAGTGTCTGGTTGGACAAGAAACAGTGAACCGATGGCCCATATAATAGGTATTGGCATCAAACCTCTGATCTGATCATTATCCAGTCTTGGGAGCAGCCAGAAACGTAGGTTATTACATTTTATGTGAACTTCTCAATGAATACATTACAAAAAAGAAAGTACATTGTTGTTATTGCACATCAGTATGATCTGTTGTTTATGCTTTCAAAATGTTTTATATTTCATAAGCTAACTATTTGGAAAGCACCAAAATAAAAAGCATACATTTTCAAGCAATAGGTTCTAACTGATTTATAAAATACACTAAATTAATCGTTCATATTTTGTAAACTACTTATGCACTTTTTATGAATCATTTTAAATACTGAAATAAGAAAAACTGTATAAAAGTGTTGAGGTGTCAAAGACTGGGAAAAGGAAGTGGGATTTACAGGGCTGAAGGAGACAGTTCAGGGCCTTCTGCTGACTCTCCTCAGCCTCTGAAGAGATAGCAAACCAGGGAGGATCGTCGGAAATCTAAAGTTTACGATAATCTTTAGACTTGCACATTTTGCCGGTGATAAATTAATACAGATAGGGAGCTTGGTGTGAATCTTGACGTGTCCTTACCGGGGTTGTATTTCATGAAGTTGCCTTGGAATCTATCACCTTGAAAAAACTTCCCTATTTAAGCCTTTGCTAGAGTGTATCTGTTTGGAAGCAATCCAGCCTGCTCCATATTCATACAGTACAACATCACATGAGTGTGTCCTTTAATCCTCTCCTAATAGATTTGCATTCTTGCTTTCACGTTTACCACTCCTCAAGGACTATTTGGCATGGGGCATGTTAACCATCGGTCAGAATCAAACCATTTTTTTGCGAGAGTTCTTGTGAAAAACATAAGACAAAACATCAGCAAGTACATCCTCAGTTTGCCTTGTCATGAAGCAAGACAGGTAGTGTGGTGACGCACGATGAGTGTCACTGGCATTAGCTTTCTGGGATAACGATAGGCTTGAGTTTAGAGGGCTAACGCAAGAGACACGAATCCAAACCCTGTTCCGTCACATTGATGCCATGATCTAGATGGGTCTGCGAGGAGGAGGTCAAAGGGGATGAAAGGTAACTGAAGGTGGTTCAGATGAGGAGACAAGTAACTTAACTTGCCTGAGACCTGAAGACTTAATGTAGCTCCATGACATAATGCCTAGACTTACACTGGAAATCAATTAGTCAGTTTGAAGAGCATGGTGTAGTGTATCTTTGTGGAGATTGTATGCATATTGCATACGCTTTAATAGTAGGCCTACGCACTCTTAAACTATCTTCCTGCTTATGTCAAATAGTCATTTAGTAGTGTGCGTCTCAACAGTGGGAGCTGTTCAAATGTTTGGGATTGAAAATCTATCATTTGAAAGAGCATGTCTTTGTTTAAAAAATATAGACATATTTGACCCTTTTTGGTAATGACAAGGGTCCCAAGGCCTGTGGAGGAACAATTAGGTACTGCAACAGCAGTCTACAAGAGATAAGTGAAACTGTCACGACTTCCTCCGAAGCTGCCACCTCTCCTTGTTCGGGCAGGCTTCGGCGTTCGTCATCACCGGCCTTCTAGCCACTGCCGCTCCGTATCACATCATTCCATTTGTTTTGTCTTGTTTATTACACACACCTGGTTCATATCCCCTCATCAGTACCTGTATAAGTGTTCCCTCTGCCCCCTTGTCTTTGTGTGTGATTGTTTATTGTGGAGGATAGTGAAGCTTGGTGGAGCTCCGTGTATTTTGTATCGCCAGGATATTTCCCCATGTGCCGTGTATTTTCCAGTGTGAGTGTTTTGACGCATTTCTGCGTAACTGTGAAATTGCGGAATAAAGCCTGTTATTCTGTGATTTACCCTCCTGCGCCTGACTCCTTCTACATCACTTCATCACAGAATCACACACCCGACATGGAGTCACTAGGAGAGGAGCACATGCCTGGAGTCGTGGCACGGGTCCGGGAGCATTCGAAGATGCTAGCCAGCTTGGGAGAAGCGATGGATCTGGTTCTTCAGGTCGTCCAACACCTGGAGATGAGAGGACCCGATCTTTCGGGACCAGCTGAATGACCGGATCTAGCCACCCACACCCCATCACCCAGAGGGATCCATATATCCTGACCACGGGATTTCCCAGGGGACAGATGCCCTCTGCCAGGGATTCCTCCTACAACTGGAGTTATACTATTTGAATATCAGCCCGGCTCCATTGGAGCGGGAGAAGGTGTCCGCCCTCGTCTCCTGCCTCTCTGGGAAAGCCCTGGAGTGGGCCAACGCGGTCTGGAGTGAAGGAGGAGCCGCGTTAGGCAAATACGGGGAGTTCGCTCGCCTCTTTCGGGCCGTCTTCGATCACCCGCCCGAAGGTAGAGAGGCGGGCGAGCGGCTGGTCCAACTGATGCAGGGGACGAGGACTGCGCAGGACTTCTCCCTGGGAGCTAGCCTGCCGGGACACCATGTTGTCCTTCAACCAACTGGTGGACATGGCCATCCGGTTGGACAACCTGCTGGCTGCTAGAGGACGTCTGCCAACTACTATTGGAGGTTTATCCGGGGCCAAGCTCCGCCCCTCTGCCTTCTTCTCCAAGAGCTCAGCCTGGTGGAGGAGAACTACGACGTTGGTGATCAGGAGCTGTTGGCTGTTGTCCTAGACCTGACCGTGTGGATGCACTGGCTCGAGGGGGCGAAACACCCTTTCCTCGTCTGGACAGACCACTGTACATCCAGGCAGCGAGGAGGCTGAACCCTCGCCAGGCCAGGTGGGCCCTATTCTATACCCGGTTTGATTTTTCTCTGCCTTACAGTGCGCTGGCTGACCGGAAAGTACTGGTGGCCTACCTTGGCTAAGGACGTGAGGGTGTATGTCTCCCACTGCTCGGTGTGCGCCCAGAGTAAGGCACCTAGACACCTCCCAGCGGGTAAGTTACAGCCCTTACCAGTTCCACAACGGCCATGGCCCCACTTGTGTATTGACTTCCTTACTGATCTTCCCCTCTCTCAAGGTAACACCACCAAATTCCCTGTCTTAGGTCAGTTAGAATCACCACTTTATTTTAAGAATGTGAAATGTCAAAATAATAGTAGAGAGAATGATTTATTTCAGCTTTTATTTATTTCATCACATTCCCAGTGTGTCAGAAGTTTACATACACCCAATTAGTATTTGGTAGCATTGCCTTTAAATTGTTTAACTTGGGTCAAATGTTTCGGGTAGCCTTCCACAAGCTTCCCACAATAAGTTGGGTGAATTCTGGCCCATTCCTCCTGACAGAGCTGGTGTAACTGAGTCAGGTTTGTAGGCCTCCTTGCTCGCACACACTTTTTCAATTCTGCCCATAAATTGTCTATAGGATTGAGGTCAGGGCAAACCTTGACTTTGTTGTCCTTAAGCCATTTTGCCATGGTGTTCTTCGGCTTGCAAAACTCCCCTTTTTCCTTTTTTATGAGGTCTTGGCTGATTTCTTTAGATTTTCCCATGATGTCAAGCAAAGAGGCACTGAGTTTGAAGGTAGGCCTTGATATACATCCACAGGTACACCTCCAATTCACTGAAATTATGTCAATTAGCCAATCAGAAGCTTCTAAAGCCATGACATAATTTTCTGGAATTCTCTAAGCTGTTTAAAGGCACAGTCAACTTAGTGTATGTAAACTTCTGAACCACTAATGTCTGCATTTTACATTTTAAAATTTTAGTCATTTAGCAGACGCTCTTATCCAGAGCGACTTACAGTTAGTGAATACATTATTTTTTTTTTACATCCCTGCTGGCCATTCCCTCCCCTACCCTGGACGACGCTGGGCCAATTGTGTCTGCACACATGACTGTAAGTCGCTTTGGATAAAAGCGTCTGCTAAATGGCATATTATATTATATTACTGGAATTGTGATACAGTGAATTATAAGTGAAATAATCTGTCTGTAAACAATTGTTGGGAAATTACTTGTGTCATGCACAAAGTAAATGTCCTAACCGACTTGCCAAAACCATAGTTTGTTAACAAGAAATTTGTGGAGTGGTTGAAAAACGAGTTTTAATTTTTACATTTTAGTCATTTAGCAGACGCTCTTATCCAGAGCGACTTACAGTTAGTGAATGCATACATTTTCATACTGGCCCCCCGTGGGAAATGAACCCACAACCCTGGCGTTGCAAGCGCCATGCTCTACCTACAGGGGACTACTAATGACTCTAACCTAAGTGTATGTAAACTTCCGCTTCAACTGTATAATTACAAAATAATAATACTGGACCAACAAATAAACATACAAATTAATTAATCTCTTGTCTCTCTGCGTTTCATACATTTCCTTCAATTCGCAAGTATCTCACCGTTGAAAGAATAAACGAAACAGCGCCCCTCTGTCTCAGTAGGCTATGTGTAGCGTATCTATCTGATGCTGTCTGATCAGAAAGAGTATGACATTGTTGCCACCTGTAGCGTTGAATGCAAGGGAAGCCAGCAGGCATATGGCCTCCCTTGATATTTTCTTTTTATAAGATAATAGCCAGTCAGCATTGAGCTAAACTGAGTGAGCTCAGCTCTGAACGGTCCTGGCGCATCCCAAAAAAGTGAAGGGAAGCCAGTTTGGATTTGGCTTCAGACCAATCAAATCACAGGCCAAACGTCATTATTGACAGAAAAAAACTTGAATTGTTGCTTCTCGTTGTGTTGTTGTCCTCCGGTGGCTAGCTAGTTAGCTAAAATGGTCCCTTTCCTAAATTAGCCATGGATGGAGATAGGGATTTGGACATGTGGTTTTACTTAATTCTCCGTACTGGCCAATGATTATAAAGGTGATTCTGATCCAACCATAAATTCATACATTGTGCCCCTGGCCTGAGAGGATGGAAGTTCAACATGTAGCTAGATGTAGTACGCTAATGTTAACTAGCTGGCCTGGCGTATTGTTGCCCATGAAAGGAAGTTAGGCTAGGGAACAAGTATTTTAGCCAGGTAGCCATAGACCATTTAGGCAGCATGAAAGAGGAGGATGGTATTGGCATTTCTCTACAAGGAGGGTGAGTCAACAGTTTATTAAAAACGTTTTTACTTGTATGCACACACACACACACACACACACACACACACAGAAATCAGACCATGAACAGCCACATCATATTTTCTATGATTTCCTGCTAATGGCGAGTTCACAACTCCTTCCATCACTTTTATTCCTTCACGTGATTTAGGTTTTTCTGATCTGGTCTTTTCACCCTAGTCACACAATCCTGTCTTATGCGATGCTAATATATATTCACGCTCGACCACGCTCTGCTCCTCATTCTATTTTCAACCCTCGTCCAAATTATGTTTCACTTTTCTTCTTTCTCAAGTAATATAAAGGTGTTATCTTTCACCCCAATGCTACACTGGTCACTCTTTCAGAACTGGAGCTGCAACCACAGCAGCAGGGTTTCCATTAGGAAAATGTGGCGCTGGACATTTGACTGGCAACATTTACATTTATGGACATTTAAGAAATTTACCAGACCCATATGCATTGGGTGCATAACCTGATTAGGGCATCCATTCACGGTGCTTGGAATGACAAATCACATTTTAGAATATGATCATTCATATTAACAGAACATGCAAGTCAAGGATGCACCTATGTGCAGTCCCTACCGAATTCTGATGTGCACTTTGAACATGTTAGAATAACTGTATACATTTACTTTTCCTCAGCCAACAAGTAACAAACAGCAAAATCACTAGCCTATGTCATTCTACTATAAGTAGAAAAGTTTAGGCTACCTATTCCACAGGTCAATTTGCAAGTAAGAAATAGCCTGTTGCAAACAGACTCTGGGACTGTTGTGGGACGATAGATCACACATTCATATAACCAGTAGGCCTAGGCTGCATTATTGTATTTTTTTTACAATGAGTCTGATGCAACAGATTTAGCATAAAATGTTGATAAAGTATTATTTCTTCACATTATAAGCCCAGCAATACGCACAAGGCAGTAGTCTATGCAGCCGGAGAAGAAAAAACACTGAGCGGTTTCATGTGACAGAGATGAAAATATCTGTTAGAAATTTAGAAAGAGCAGAGATCTAATGGGCTACTTTGAAGCAAGGTAAGACATGCCTTATAATATGTATTAAAACGTTCAGGTTTCAAACAATTGAGTACGCAACCTGACCAAAAGTATGTGGACATCTGCTCGTTGAACATCTCATTCCAAAATCATGGGCATTAATATGGAGTTGGTCCCCACTTTGCTGCTATAACAGCTTCCACTCTTCTGGGAAGGCTAGTTTAGTGAGGTCAGTCACTGATGTTGGCCGATTAGGCCTGGCTCGCAGTCAGTGTTGGAATTCATCCCAAAGGTGTTAGATGGGGTTGAGGTCAGGGCTCTGTGCAGGCCAGTCAAGTTCTTCCACACCGATCTTGACAAACCATTTCTGTATGGACCTCGCTTTGTGCACCGGGGCATTGTCATGCTGAAAAAGTAAAGGGCTTTCCCCAAATTGTATGCTGTAGCGTTAAGATTTCCCTTCACTGGAACTAAGGGGCCTAGACCGAACCATGAAAAACAGCATCAGACCATTATTTCTCCTCCACCAAACTTTACAGTTGGCACTATGCATTGGGGCAGGTAGCGTTCTTCTGACATCCGTCAAACCCAGATTTGTCCGTCAGACTGCCAGATGGTAAAGCGTGATTCATCATTCCAGAGAACGCATTTCCACTGCGTTTCTATTTCATGAACCTCCCAATGAACTGTTTTTGTGCTGACGTTGCTTCCAGAGGCAGTTTGGAATTCGGTAGTGAGTGTTGCAACTGAGGACTGACACATTTTTACGCGCTTCGCTCTTTAGCACATGCCGGTCCCGTTCTGTGAGCTTGTGTGGCCTACCACTTCGCAGCTGAGTGTCACGGTTTCGGCCGAGGCTGCCTCTCTCCCTTGTTCGGGCAGGCTTCGGCGTTCGTTGTCTCCGGAATACTAGCTGCCACCGTTGTATGTTTCATGTTCGTTTGCTTTTGTCTGTTTGTTGTCACACCTGTTCTCGTTTAGCGTAATTAGTGTCCTATAAGTTTCTCGTTGTGTTTGTCTAGTGTTGTGTGTTATTGATTTTGGTCTGTCGTGTGTTGGGCTTATTTTCGCCCTTTCGCTCGGTTGAGCTTTCCTCCACTGCGTTGGAGCTTTACGCACCTGTTAGTGCGCTTTTGCTTATTCGCCTTTGTGCGTATTTTTGCCTTCGGGCAAGTGTTGTCATTTTTCCTGTTTGGAGATTTACTAAAGTTGTTTGGACTATCCTTCGGTGTTCTGCGTTTGATTCCACCACTACACCCACCTACAGCACGCGTGACAGAATAACACACCAATAATGGAATCAGCAGGAGCCGCAGCAGCCCAGACGACGCTGGAGGACCAGGTCCGGGAACAACGGGACCAGATCCTGCAGATGGGGACCGCACTGCAGGAGGTGATCACCACCATCCGAGGCTGGGGAACGCCTCCACCGCCACCCTCCCTGCCAGCACCATCGGCCAGTCCGCCCATTCCCGCACCGGAACCCCGAGGAGTCCGACTCTCGCTCCCGAGGGCCTACGATGGAACCGCGGCCGGGTGTCAGGGATTCCTTCTCCAGGTGGAGCTGTACCTGGCCACCGTGCACCCGGCGCCCTCGGGACATGAGAGCGTGTCCGCCCTGATCTCCTGCCTTTCCGGGAAGGCATTGGAATGGGCCAACGCGGAGTGGAAGAGGATCGATGCGGACACCATCACGTACGACGAGTTCTCCCGCCGCTTCAGGGCGGTGTTTGACCATCCCCCGGAGGGGAAAGCGGCGGGGGAGCGTCTGGTCTTCCTCCGGCAGGGGAGGAGGAGTGCCCAAGAGTTCGCCCTCGAATTCCGTACTGTAGCGGCAGATGCAGGGTGGAATGATCGGGCTCTCGTCGATCACTACAGATGTAGTCTACGAGAGGACGTCCGTCGGGAGCTGGCTTGTAGGGACACCAGCCTCTCGTTCGACCAGTTGGTCGACATGTCCATCAGGCTGGATAACCTACTAGCTACCCGCGGGACGTCCCGAGGGGGTCCGTCCATTTCACCCTCCAGCGCCTCCGAGCCGTGTCCCATGGAGCTCGGGGGCGCTGGCGCTAGAGAGAGGAGGGGTCGGCTTACTAGGGGGTCCACCCCCTGCACCAACTGTGGTCGGGGAGGACACACCGCGGCTAGGTGCTGGGGATGGCCTCCTAGGGGAGAGGACGACAGGTCCCGCACTGGGGATTCCTTCCAGGTGAGTAGGCGCCCCACTCACCCAGAGCTCTCTGTTGCACATTTCTGTATGCCTGTGAGTTTTCCACAGGTAGCACCTCATTCCCAGCATAAGGCGCTGGTAGATTCAGGCGCGGCTGGGAATTTTATTGATAAGAAGTTTTGTTTAGCTTTAGGGATTCCCCTTCTTCCTGTTGATGTCCCTTTCCCCGTTCATGCCCTAGATAGCCGTCCGTTGGGTGCGGGCTTGATCAGGGAGGTCACTGCGCCACTTAGGATGTGTGCGCAGGGGGGTCATCAGGAGATGATTCAGCTATTTCTGATTGACTCTCCTGCGTACCCGGTGGTGCTGGGCATGCCCTGGTTGAGTACCCATAACCCAGCTATTTCGTGGCAGGAGAGGGCTCTGATGGAGTGGTCTGCCCAGTGTGTGGGTAGATGTTTAGGCGTTTCCGTAGGGGGCTACCTCGGTGGAGAGTCCAAACCAGGTGCCCGCATTGCACGTTCCCCCTGAGTATGGGGATTTGGCTATTGCGTTTAGTAAGTCGAGGGCGACGCAGTTGCCGCCCCATAGGCAGGGAGATTGTGCGATAGACCTCCAGGCAGGAGCTGCGCTCCCACGGAGCCATGTGTATCCTCTGTCTCAGGAGGAGAAGAAAGCTATGGAGACTTACATAGACGAATCTCTGAGACAAGGATACATACGGCCTTCCACTTCCCCTGCGTCCTCGAGTTTCTTTTTTGTGAAGAAGAAGGATGGTGGTTTACGCCCGTGCATCGATTACCGTGGTCTCAATCAGATCACGGTGAAGTACAGTTATCCACTCCCCGCTGATTGCGACCATGACTGAGTCCTTGCATGGGGCGCGTTTCTTCACTAAATTAGATCTCAGGAGCGCGTACAACTTGGTACGCATCAGGGAGGGCGATGAATGGAAGACAGCCTTTAGTACCACCTCGGGCCATTACGCAGTATCTTGTCATGCCATACGGGTTGATGAACGCTCCGTCAGTTTTCCAATCATTCGTGGATGAGATCTTCAGGGACATGCAGGGGCAGGGGGTCGTGCTGTACATAGATGACATTCTCGTGTACTCGCCCGACCCGTGTCGAGCATGTGGCCCTGGTGCGCAGAGTGTTGCGGAGGCTGGTGGAGCACGACCTGTATGTTAAGGCAGAGAAGTGTCTGTTTTTCCAGGAGTCGGTCTCCTTTTTTGGGGTATCAGTTGTCTGCGTCAGGGGTGAAGATGGAGGTAGACCGGGTGTCAGCCGTGCGTAATTGGCAAACACCAACCACTGTGAAGGAGGTGCAGCAGTTTTTGGGGTTTGCGAATTACTACCGGAGGTTTATCCGGGGTTTTGGACAGGTGGCAGCTCCCATCACGTCTCTCTCTTGAAGGGGGGCCCGGTGCGTCTGCAGTGGTCTGCCGAGGCGGACAGGGCATTTGGGAGGCTGAAGGACCTGTTTACCTCGGCTCCAGTGCTGGCGCATCCGGATCCCTCTTTACCATTTCAGGTAGAGGTGGACGCGTCTGAGGCCGGTATTGGAGCCGTGCTTTCACAACGGTCAGGCGCGCCACCTAAACTCCGCCCCTGTGCCTTCTATTCTAAGAAGCTCAGTCCGGCGGAGCGAAACTATGACGTAGGGGACAGGGAGCTGTTAGCCGTGGTACAGGCCCTAAAGGTGTGGAGGCACTGGCTTGAGGGGGCTCAACACCCCTTTCCTCATTTTGACGGACCACCGTAACCTGGAGTACATCCGGGCAGCGAGGAGGCTAAACCCTCGGCAGGCTAGATGGAATATGTTCTTGACCCGGTTTACATTTAAGATCACGTACATCCCTGGGTCACAGAACGGTAAGGCAGATGCGCTGTCTCGGCGGTATGACACGGAGGAGAGGTCCGTGGATCCCACTCCCATACTGCCGGAGTCGTGTCTGGTGGCACCGGTAGTGTGGGAGGTCGATGCTGAGCTCGAGCGGGCGTTACGCACCGACCCTAGTCCACCACAATGCCCGGAGGGTCGGAAGTATGTTCCGCTCGAGGTTTGGGATCGATTGATCTATTGGGCTCACACGTCACCCTCCTCTGGACACCCGGGTATCGGCCGGACAGTGCACTGTCTTAGTGCCAAGTACTGGTGGCCCACGTTGGCAAGGGATGTGAGGGTTTATGTTTCCTCCTGCTCGGTGTGCGCCCAGTGTAAAGCGCCTAGACATCTGCCTAGGGGTAAGTTACTACCCCTGCCCGTTCCACAACGACCATGGTCCCACCTCTCGGTGGATTTCCTTACTGACCTTCCTCCTTCACAGGGGAATACCACTATACTGGTCGTTGTGGACCGGTTTTCTAAGGCCTGTCGTTTGCTCCCCATGCCGGGCCTTCCCACCGCCCTGCAAACTGCCGAAGCCCTATTCACCCATGTGTTCCGGCACTACGGGGTACCCGAGGATATTGTGTCTGATCGAGGTCCCCAATTTACCTCCAGAGTCTGGAGAGCTTTTATGGAGCGGTTGGGGGTCTCGGTGAGCCTCACCTCGGGTTACCACCCGGAGAGTAATGGGCAGGTGGAACGTGTGAACCAGGATGTGGGTAGGTTTCTTAGAACATACTGCCAGGACCGGCCGGAGGAGTGGGCAAGGTACGTTCCCTGGGCCGAAATGGCCCAGAATTCCCTACGCCATTCCTCCACTAACCTAACCCCTTTCCCATGTGTGTTGGGGTACCAGCCGGTTCTGGCACCTTGGCAGCAGAGCCAGATCGAGGCTCCTGCGGTGGATGAGTGGGCGCGGCGCTCGGAGGAGACATGGAACGCTGCACACGTCCACCTGCAGCGGGCCCTCCGACGTCATAAGGCGAGCGCCGATCTCCACCGCAGTGAGGGACCGGTGTACGCACCTGGTGATCGAGTCTGGCTCTCTACCAGAAACCTGCCCCTCCGCCTGCCCTGTCGGAAACTGGGTCGGCGGTTTGTAGGGCCATTTAAAGTCCTGGGAAGGTTGAACGAGGTGTGTTATAAATTACAACTACCTGTTGAATATAAAAGTATTAACCCCTCGTTCCATGTGTCCCTTCTCAGGCCGGTGGTAGCTGGTCCACTCCAAGAAAGTGAGATCAGGAGACTCCTCCGCCCCCATTGGACATCGAGGGGGCACCGGCGTACTCCGTGAGGTCCATCTTGGATTCGAGACGTCGGATGGGGGTCTCCAGTATCTAGTGGAGTGGGAGGGGTACGGTCCGGAGGAGCGGTGCTGGGTGCCGAGGAGAGACATTTTGGACCCGTCTCTCCTGACGGGAATTCCATCGTGGGCACCCGACGCACCCTGCTCCGCGTCCTCCGGGTCGTCCCCGAGGCCGGAGTCGGCGCACGTCTGGAGCCGCGCGTCAAGGGGGGTACTGTCACGGTTTCGGCCGAGGCTGCCTCTCTCCCTTGTTCGGGCAGGCTTCGGCGTTCGTTGTCTCCGGAATACTAGCTGCCACCGTTGTATGTTTCATGTTCGTTTGCTTTTGTCTGTTTGTTGTCACACCTGTTCTCGTTTAGCGTAATTAGTGTCCTATATGTTTCTCGTTGTGTTTGTCTAGTGTTGTGTGTTATTGATTTTGGTCTGTCGTGTGTTGGGCTTATTTTCGCCCTTTCGCTCGGTTGAGCTTTCCTCCACTGCGTTGGAGCGTTACGCACCTGTTAGTGCGCTTTTGCTTATTCGCCTTTGTGCGTATTTTTGCCTTCGGGCAAGTGTTGTCATTTTTCCTGTTTGGAGATTTACTAAAGTTGTTTGGACTATCCTTCGGTGTTCTGCATTTGATTCCACCACTACACCCACCTACAGCACGCGTGACACTGAGCCGGTGTTGCTCCTAGACGTTTCCACTTTCCAATAACAGCACTTACAGTTGACCGGGCAGCTCTAGCAGGGCAGAAATTTGACGAACTGACTTGTTGGAAAGGTGGCATCCTATGACGGTGCCACGTTGAATGTAACTGAGCTCTTCAGTAAGGCCATTCTACTGCCGATGTTTGTCTATGGAGATCGCATGGCTGTGTGCTCGATTTTATACACATGTCAGCAACACGTGTGGCTGAAATAGCCGAATCCACTAATTTGAAGGGGTGTCCACATGCTTTTGTATATATAGTGTATATGTTTTCAAAATGCATACTGCCTCCAGCTCATTGCAAAGTGGTGTGTGACTCGCTGATGAAGCCTGCCTTCCGTTGCCGTTTGATGCCACGTTCAAAACAACTGGGAACTCGGAAATCTCAGACTTCAGTGCATTCAAGACAACTGGGAACTGGGAAAAAAATGTTAATCGCCCTCCCAACTCGGAATTCCAACTCGGGAACTCAGGCCTTTTTCCAGAGCTCTGATTTTCCAACCTGAAGATCACTGAAGTCATGATTTGACCTCGTTCCCAGTTGTATTGAAAGCACCACAAGATATTGCAGCAGCAGCTCTTGCACTGTGTGACAGATTCTCCACTCAAAGGCTCTGTATCTGTATGCTGTATCCGTGTGATAAATAAGATGCATAATGAATATATTATACACATGTGCCAATTTAATTCCACTTATTTATGCAAATTAACCTATAGACCGATAAGCATGACCAGTGAAAGGTATTTACATCAACTGGTATTTCCATCAATGAATAGGCTAAAAAGTATTATGGGAATTTTGTTATTCTTCTCCCGGACAATTGGCTGCCCCAATTTTATTTATTGGCTTTTCAACAAAAATAATTACGGACAAAAGCCAGCTGTACCGGCTAACTGAAACCCTGCACAGCAGCCACACTAGGTATAATTCCACCATCACTCTCCAGTAACTAGGTCGCTGGTCATGCTCTGCCTACACCTCATATGTTAAGCCCAATCAATTGTCCATCCTCCCAGATCAATGGTCCTTTTACTATAGTTATCAATAGCTACATTAGTTGGCAAGTTTCCAATTACACTCATGCATATAGTGGTGGCAGTCATTCAATATTACACATTCTCATATGTAACAATGCGAGGCACTCAGCAGGCCTGCATTGGGTCAGACACTCTTTGGCACGTGTCCCTATCGCTTAATATTACTGAGTTTGACGCAAAGTAAACGTCTCATTTGATCATACAAATTGCATTACAGCATGCGTGGTTGGGTTCTACATGCAGTAAGCTATAAAAATAGAGTCGCACACTCATATACAGTACCAGTCAAAAGTTTGGACCCCTACTCATTCAAGGGTTATTCTTGATTTTTACTATTTCTACATTGTAGGATAATAGTGAAGACATCAAAACTATGAAAGAACACATTTGGAATCAAGTATTAACCAAAAAAGGGTTTAACAAATCAAAATATATTTGTATTTGAGATTCTTCAAATAGCCACCCTTTGCCTTGATGACAGCTTTGCACATTCTTGACATTCTCTCAACAAGCTTCACCTGGAATGCTTTTCCAACAGTCTTGAAGGAGTTCCCACTTATGCTTAGCACTTGTTGGCTGCTTTTCCTTCACTCTGCCGTCCGACTCATCCCAAACCATCTCAATTGGGTTGAGGTCGGGGGATTGTGGAGGACAGGTCATCTGATGCAGCACTCCATCACTCTCCTTCTTAGTAAAATAGCCCTTACACAGCCTTGAGGTGTGTTGGGTCATTGTCCTGTTGAAAACAAATGATAGTCCCACTAAGCGCAAACCAGATGGGATGGCGTATCGCTGCAGAATGCTGTGGTAGCCATGCTGGTTAAGTGTGCCTTGAATTCTAAATCAATCACAGACAGTGTCACCAGCAAAGCAGCCCCACACCATAACACCTCCTCCATGCTTTACGGTGGGAACTACACATGCTGAGATCATCCGTTCACCTTGATCATCTGTCTCACAAAGACACGGCAGTTGGAACCAAAAATCTCCAATTTGGACTCCAGACCAAAGGACTCATTTCCACCGGTCTAATGTCCATTGCTTGTGTTTCTTGACCCAAGCAGGTCTCTTCTTCTTATTGGTGTCCTTTAGTAGTGGTTTCTTTGCAGCAATTCGACTATGAAGGCCTGATTCATACAGTCTCCTCTGAACAGTTGATGTTGAGATGTGTCTGTGACTTGAACTCTGTGAAGCATTTAGTTGGGCTGCAATTTCTGAGGCTGGTAACTAATGAACTTATCCTCTGCAGCAGAGGTAACTCTGGGTCTTCCATTCCTATGGTGGTCCTCATGAGAGCCAGTTTCATCATAGCGCTTGATGGTTTTTGCGACTGCACTTGAAGAGACTTTCAAAGTTCTTGAAATGTTCCGTAATGACTGACCTTCATGTCTTAAAGTAATGATGGACTGTAGTTTCTCTTTGCTTATTTGAGCTCTTCTTGCCATAATATGGACTTGGTCTTTTACCAAATAGGGTTATCTTCTGTATACCCCGCCTACCTTGTCACAACACAACTGATTGGCTCAAATGCATTAAGAAAGCACACCTGTTAATCGAAATGCATTCCAGGTGACTACCTCATGAAGCTGGTTGAGAGAATGCCAAGAGTGTGCAAAGCTGTCATCAAGGCAAAGGGTGGCTATTTGAAGAATCTCAAATATAAAACATATTTTGATTTGTTTAACCCTTTTTTGGTTACTACATGTGTGTTATTTCATAGTTTTGATGTCTTCACTATTATTCTACAATGTAAAAAATGGTAAAAATAAAGAAAAACCCTTGAATGAGTAGGCGTGTCCAAATTTTGACTGGAAGTGTATATATATATACACTGTGACGTCACGAGAGGCTACACAGCTTTCAGCGGGATTGCTCAAGTAGTGCAAGGAGACCAGGTTCAACCAAAACAAGGATTTTATTAAAGGTCTTGGGAAACTAACGAAAGTATAACACAATACTGTTCTCTGGTGGCTCTTAAGGGTTAACAGTTCAGGGATGTCTCTTCCACATCCAAAATCATAACTCTCCTCGCTCAAATAACTTTTCCCCAGTCTTACTGTCTTCCACGTTGCAGCTAGTGGCCAACCCAGCAAAACGTCCTTCCAAATGTCCCACACGTATTTCCACAGGTGCATATATCCAAAGGTGAGTATTTCCCAAAGGTAAGTATCTCCAAATCCTTATATTCCTCATGGAAGTGGACGTGCAGCACTCTTGTCCTCCAGAGAGCCCAGGTTGGAGACTGTGTTACTTCACAACCCACACCCTCACCCTCAGTGTGTCTCTTCCTTCAAAAACCTCCAGCTCATCAGCTCCTGATCTGTTTCAGCTGCGTGGGAAGATTGGCCATAGAGGGGTGGAGTTCCCGACCATACCAGCAGATGGAGCCATAGCTGTCTGGGTTTGCAGCCACCTCAGGGGGATGTAACGTCCCTCCAGGACACAGCCTCTCGTGACATCACACATCCCCCTCCTCGGGACCGACGTCCTCGTCGGGGTAAAGGCAGCGAAGAAGGCATCACGCCGGGAGAGGGCGTCCGCATTGCCGTGGTGCTTGCCAGCCTGCTCTCTCTTCAACTCCTCCACCTCTAGGACCAGGGACTCAGCCTCCTGTTGTCTCTCCTTGAGTTTCTTACTGAACGCATCAGCCTTGGTTTTAGCAGAGTTTAGCTTCTGTTGAGCAGCTTTCAGTTCCTTCTCTCTCTCTGCCTCCGCATTCTTCATCTTGTTCTCCAACACCTTGTACTTCTCCTCTGCCTTCTTCTGGACCTCCCTTACTACTGCGCAGGGTCTCCTCACACTCCTCGATGGTCCTGCGCAGCCTCTCCAGCTCCTCCTGTTGCTTAGGGAAGGAGCTCTGTTGGAGTTTAGCCTGGAGGATATCTAACTCTTCTGTCTTCATGTCTAACTGTTGCTTTAACAAACGATACCTCTCAGCGGTCCCCTTCAGACCAGACAGTTCTTTGTCCAGATTCTGTAGCTCCGTCTCTGTGTCGGTCTGGGCACCTGCCATCCCTATCAGAGCCCGGGCAGGAGTGAGTAACTCGGAGGATTGCACCGGAGCCTTCCCAGGATGAGTCTTGCCTCTCCGTTTCCGAGGTACTCGGGTTATCCTCTCCTGAGACTCTCTCCAGAGTGGGTAAAAGGCTGGGCAGTCTCGTCCCAATTAGGACAGGGACGGGAGGGAATCAACCACCCCCGCCGTCGTGTGTATGGTTCCCCGTGTGCTGGTCATTGTAAGTTCAGTAATGGGGTATTCTCTGGTGTCCCCATGGACACAGGAAACTGGGAGGACTTTCCCGGGGTCAGACACGTTGGGCCCACCAAATCCTTACGCACCAGGGTGGCCCGGCTACCAGAATCCAGTAAGGCCTCCACATCATGGTGATTCACAGTTACCGGGCAGGTGGGGGTCGATCTGGGCCGCCATCTACGACTCCCAAGAGCGAGGCAACCCGGTGTGTGGGTGCTGAGCTGGAGGACTCCGCAGTGGGCATAGGTTCATCGGCTGGTTTCCCACACTGCCAGGAGATATGTCCCATCTCCCCACACCGGTAACACTGTCGAAGTTTCCCCCTCCTGGTGTACTCTTCTTGGACCCGCCTGGTTTCTGGCTCCCCCTGGAGCCGGGATAAGTCCTGACGTGGCTGGGTTCGAGACCTTGGGGTCCTTTGGACGGGTCCTTCCCATTTGTGGTGGGGCCGCACTCCTGGGGTCTTTTTCGGGAAGCATTCAGCATCTCCGCTGTGGCCTGGTACTTTTCCACAGCTTCCACGGTCAGATCAGCCGTGGTCAAGGCCTGTTGACTGATGAACCGTTTTTGCCTCATAAGGCAGGGCGCGTAGGTAACGATCCACCACAACGGCCTCCACCACCGCCGCTGCTGTATTCCTCTGCGGATCCAGCCATTTCCTTGCGATTCGGACAAGTTCATGCATCTGCGCCCGAGGAGATTGGTCTGGTTGGAAGGTCCAACTGTGAAAGCGCTGGGCCATACCAAATTTTGTGAGTCCATATCTGCTGAGGATCTCAGACTTCAGGGCATCATAGTCAGTAACCTGGTCCGGGCCCAGGTCCCGGACAGCATTCAGCGCTTCCCCGGTTAGGAAGGGGGCTAACAGACCAACCCACTGTTGCTTGGGCCAGGCTTCCCTAGTGGCCGTGGCCTCAAATGCATGCAGGTATGCCTCAATGTCATCGGTAGCTCCCATCTTAGATATAAAGTCACTTGCCTTTATTGGGCGGGTATTTTGGACCACCCTCTGTCTCTGCAACTGCAATTCCTCTGCCTTCAGAAGGTTGGCTTTCTTTTTGCTCCTCCAAGAGAGCCACGTTTGCTTGCATCTGGGCTTGCTGGCCAGCAACAAGGGCTTTCAATATGTCCTCCATTTCAGTCGGGCGGGGAGCCTACGGCCAACTTGGAAAACTGGGTGATCAAACCTTCGGTATCCTCCTCTGACATGCACTATTAACGCTTGAGCGTGCCCGTATTCTCCACCATCTGTGACGTCACGAGAGGCTACACAGCTTTCAGCGGGATTGCTCAAGTAGTGCAAGGAGACCAGGTTCAACCAAAACAAGGATTTTATTAAAGGTCTTGGGAAACTAACGAAAGTATAACACAATACTGTTCTCTGGTGGCTCTTAAGGGTTAACAGTTCAGGGATGTCTCTTCCACATCCAAAATCATAACTCTCCCTCGCTCAAATAACTTTTCCCCAGTCTTACTGTCTTCCACGTTGCAGCTAGTGGCCAACCCAGCAAAACGTCCTTCCAAATGTCCCACACGTATTTCCACAGGTGCATATATCCAAAGGTGAGTATTTCCCAAAGGTAAGTATCTCCAAATCCTTATATTCCTCATGGAAGTGGACGTGCAGCACTCTTGTCCTCCAGAGAGCCCAGGTTGGAGACTGTGTTACTTCACAACCCACACCCTCACCCTCAGTGTGTCTCTTCCCTTCAAAAACCTCCAGCTCATCAGCTCCTGATCTGTTTCAGCTGCGTGGGAAGATTGGCCATAGAGGGGTGGAGTTCCCGACCATACCAGCAGATGGAGCCATAGCTGTCTGGGTTTGCAGCCACCTCAGGGGGATGTAACGTCCCTCCAGGACACAGCCTCTCGTGACATCACAACACTTAGAAATGTCATTGTTTTCCAAAGAAAAACGATTTTTTTTGTCCATTAAAATAACATCAAATTGATCAGAAATACAGTGTAGACATTGTTAATGTTGTAAATGTGTCACGATCGTCGGTGAGAGAGGAGGACCAAGGCGCAGCGTTGAAGGCGAACATATTTATTATATTAATGATCACACGATCAAAACGATGACGTGACAGTCAATGGTAAACACAAACCAACTACGAACAAGAAACCACACCCAATGAATGCCTAACGGCTACCTAAGTATGACTCCCAATCAGAGACAACGAGCTACAGCCATCTCCGATTGGGAGCCACCCTGGCCAACATAGAATTACAAAACCAGAAAGTGAAACCTAGAACACACATAGACTATACACACCCTGGCTCAACATATTAGAGTCCCCAGAGCCAGGGCGTGACAGTACCCCCCTAAAGGCGCGGGACTCCGACCGCGCCCACCAAATACCACAGGAGGGACCGGGTGGGCACTCCGGCAGGCGGCGGATCCGGCTCCGGGCCTGATCACCGCTCCCTCTCCAACCCCCCAAAGTACCCCTGGTCCGGTCTGGCCCCGCTGGCCGGAGCTGGACTGCACACTGGTGGAGCGGATTGCTCTAGCTCCGGCGTGAAGCATCTGACCGGTGCCGGACCAGCCACCGGTGGAACAGGCACGGGCCGTGCCGGACTGACGACGCACACCACTGGCTTGGTGCGGGGAGCAGGAGCGGGCCAAACCGGGCTGACGAAACGCACCACTGACTTGGTGCGGGGAGCAGGAACGGGCCGAGCCGGGCTGACGGGCGCACCACTGACTTGGTGCGGGGAGCAGGAACGGGCCGAGCCGGGCTGACGAGCGCACCACTGACTTGGTGCGGGAGCAGGAACGGGCCGAGCCGGGCTGACGGGCGCACCACTGACTTGGTGCGGGGGAGCAGGAACGGGCCGCGCCGGGCTGACGACGCGCACCACTGACTTGGTGCGGGGAGCAGGAACGGGCCGAGCCGGGCTGACGAAGCGCACCACTGACTTGGTGCGGGGAGCAGGAACGGGCCGAGCCGGGCTGACGAAGCGCACCACTGACTTGGGTGCGGGGAGCAGGAACGGGCCGAGCCGGGCTGACGAGCGCACCACTGACTTGGTGCGGGGAGCAGGAACGGGCCGAGCCGGGCTGACGAGCGCACCACTGACTTGGTGCGGGGAGCAGGAACGGGCCGAGCCGGGCTGACGAGCGCACCACTGACTTGGTGCGGGGAGCAGGAACGGGCCGAGCCGGGCTGACGGGCGCACCACTGACTTGGTGCGGGGAGCAGGAACGGGCCGAGCCGGGCTGACGGAGCGCACCACTGACTTGGTGCGGGGAGCAGGAACGGGCCGAGCCGGGCTGACGAGCGCACCACTGACTTGGTGCGGGGAGCAGGAACGGGCCGAGCCGGGCTGATCGAGCGCACCACTGACTTGGTGCGGGGAGCAGGAACGGCCGAGCCGGGCTGACGAGCGCACCACTGACTTGGTGCGGGGAGCAGGAACGGGCCGAGCCGGGCTGACGAGCGCACCACTGACTTGGTGCGGGGAGCAGGAACGGGCCGAGCCGGGCTGACGAGCGCACCACTGACTTGGTGCGGGGAGCAGGAACGGGCCGAGCCGGGCTGACGAAGCGCACCACTGACTTGGTGCGGGGAGCAGGAACGGGCCGAGCCGGGCTGACGAAGCGCACCACTGACTTGGTGCGGGGAGCAGGAACGGGCCGAGCCGGGCTGACGAAGCGCACCACTGACTTGGTGCGGGGAGCAGGAACAGGCCGGACCGTACTGGGGACACACACCACTGGTCCTACGCAGGGATCTGGAATGGGCCGGACCGGACTGGTAACACACCCCAGTACCTCTCGCCGTGCCTCTACACCTTCCACCCCCTCGTCGACCAGTGGCCCCCGTAACCTGGCGGCCTCCTCTGCCAACCCGCTGGGCCTCTCTGCCGCGGTCTCCTGCTGGCCCGTCGTCCACGGCGTTAGCCCCCCCCTAAAAATTTTCTGGGCGTCTCTCCTACCCGTGGACAAGGTCTCCATGTCCCTCGCCAGCCTTTCGCCCTTCTGCCACAATGTCAAGCCCTTCTCTTCCTCACCCGGCTTGACCCAGTCGAGGAGGCGAAGGAGATCTGCTAGAGATCTCCCTGGCGATGGCTCCTGGACACGCTGCTTGGTCAAGTCTTGGTGGTTTCTTCTGTCACGATCGTCGGTGAGAGAGGAGGACCAAGGCGCAGCGTTGAAGGTGAACATATTTATTATATTAATGATCACATGATCAAAACGATGACGTGACAGTCAATGGTAAACACAAACCAACTACGAACAAGAAACCACACCCAATGAATGCCTAACGGCTACCTAAGTATGACTCCCAATCAGAGACAACGAGCTACAGCCGTCTCCGATTGGGAGCCACCCTGGCCAACATAGAATTACAAAACCAGAAAGTGAAACCTAGAACACACATAGACTATACACACCCTGGCTCAACATATTAGAGTCCCCAGAGCCAGGGCGTGACAAAATGGCTATTGTAGCTGGAAACTGCTGATTTTTAATGCAATATCTACATAGGCGTACAGAGGCCCATTATCAGCAACCATCAGTCCTGTGTTCCAATGGCACATTGTGTTTGCTAATCCAAGTTGATCATTTTAAAAGGCTAATTGATCATTAGAAAACCCTTTTGCAATTATGTTAGCACAGCTGAAAACTGTTGTGCTGATTAAAGAAGCAATAAAACTGGCCTTCTTGAGACTATTTGAGTATCTGGAGCATCAGCAATTTTGGGTTCGATTACAGGCTCAAAATGGCCAGAAACAAATAACTTTCTTCTGAAACTCGTCAGTCTATTCTTGTTCTGAGAAATGAAGGCTATTCCATGCGAGAAATTGCCAAGAAAGATCTCGTACAACGCTGTGTACTACCCCCCTCACAGAACAGCGCAAACTGGCTCTAATCAGAATAGAAAGAGGAGTCGGAGGCCCCGGTGCACAACTGAGCAAGAGGACAAATACATTAGAGTGTCTAGTTTGAGAAACATACAGGTCATCAACTGGCAGCTTCATTAAATAGTACCCGCAAAACACCAGTCTCAACGTCAACAGTGAAGAGGCGACTCCGGGATGCTGACCTTCTTGGCAGAGTTGGAAAGAAAAAGCCATATCCCAGACTGGCCAATAAAAATAAAAGAATAAGATGGGCAAAAAAACACAGATACTGGAGAGAGGAAGATTGGAAAAAAGTGTTATGGACAGACGAATCGAAGTTTGAGGTGTTCGGATCACAAAGAAGAACATTTGTGAGACGCAGACCAAATGAAAAGATGCTGGAGGAGTGCTTGATGCCATCTGTAAAGCATGGTGGAGGAAATGTGATGGTCTGGGGGTGCTTTGGTGGTGGTAAAGTGGGAGATTTTTACAGGGTAAAAGGGATCTCGAAGAAGGAAGGCTATCACTCCATTTTCCAACACCATGCCATACCCTGTGGACGGCGCTTGATTGGAGCCAATTTCCTCCTTCAACAGGACAATGACCCAAAGCACAGCTCCAAACCATGCAATAACTATTTAGGGAATAAGCAGTCAGCTGGTATTCTGTCTATTGAGCTGTTGTGGGAGCTGCTTGACCGTATGGTACGTAAGAAGTGCCCATCAAGCCAATCCAACTTGTGGGAGGTGCTTCAGGAAGCATGGGGTGAAATCTCTTCAGATTACCTCAACAAATTGACAACTAGAATGCCAAAGGTCTGCAAGGCTGTAATTGCTGCAAATGGAGGATTCTTTGACGAAAGCAAAGTTTGAAGGACACAATTATTATTTCTAACCTTGTCAATGACTACATTTCCTATGCATGCCGCTATATTTCCTATTCAAACTCATTTCATGTATGTTTTCATGGAAAACAAGGACATTTCTAACCCCAAACTTTTGAACGATAGTATGTATGTATATATATATATATATATATATATATATATATATATATATATATATATATATATATATATATATATATGTATGTATATGTGTGTAGACAAACAGTGCAATTAGTGCAAGCAATGACAATAGTGAGGGGTGTGTCATAATTATTAGATTGATTAGAATTAATTGAGTGAAACTGTTAAAAGACAATAGTTTACAGCATATTGAATATATTAGGCTATCGTTATCATTAGCATTAGCATAACATTAGCGTCAACATACATTATTGTTTAATTTATTTTAACATGTACTGTATACATATATTTAATTGTTTCCAATTTCGTAAAATGTTTGTTACATGTCATCTTTTGGTTCAACCATAATGCATAATAAGCATCATCAACAGGGGGAACATATTAGGTGTACGCTGATAAGCTGTAAAATAACATATTCATTTATAATTGGTCATAAGAAGGGCCTGAAATCAAAGTCAATATTCAGATCACTAGGGGTCAATGTTTTTAAATAGGATATCCAGTAGGCCTGCCTCTGTAGTAGTAGGATCTCCATGTTACCTCCTCTCCTTGGTAGAGCAACATGCTCAATGCCTGTGTATTTGAGGGAGGAGATAGGATGGTTAGCTTTGACAAAGTGAGCTGCTACTAGTTAGTCAGTGTTCTTACACCTGATTGAGCTGCGGTGTTCAGCTACAACCCGAATTTGAAGGACAAAATATGACTCAAAGACAAAGTAGTTATTGGATAATACCAGTTCAGTGAGTTGCAAGATGCAATCATTGGATGGAGCAAGGGTAGGGTCTCTCTGCTGAAGGAAGTGTTGCAGCGCCTGCAAGCCTTCAGTGTGTAGGATGATAGTGTACAAGCTCTCCACATCAAAAGTGGCCAGCAGGGTGCCCTCTGGTATCCTTCCTAAGCCCTCTATCAATGAGATCACGTGACTAGTGTCTTTGACATAAGATGGGAGATTCTCAACCATCGGTTTAATGTGGTGGTCCACAAACTTAGAAATGTTGGACGTCACAGAGTTGATTGCTGCTACAATGGGTCTACCTGGGGGAGGAGACACTTGTTTGTGTAATTTAGCGACTGTGTAAAAAGTAGGTATATTAGGAAATTTCACATTCTTTTTGGGTGATTTGTCCTGATTCCAAACAGCTTTCCACTGTGAATGTGATATTATGCTGGAATTCTAGGGTCATAATTCAGTTTGTGATAGAAGTCACCTTTAGATAGTTGTCAGCAACATTCATTCACATAGTCACATTTGTTTTGTATACAAATTCCTCTTCCTTGGTCATATTTTTTAATGATAATCGAAGGATCTGATTGTAAGACCCATTTTCTCATCTCTACTCATGTTATCATCGGATTTGTGTTTCTGTTTGCCTTTCAGTAGGTCACATGGGTTCTACATACAAGCATACCTAGGATTTCATCTAAACATATCAGCAAATGTTTGATTCTGGCGCTCAGTGCACCATGCTTTATTGAAAAATGTCATATAATACTTTCCATTACAGCATAATCTCATTTTTGTTCTATTCCTCACATTCATCTCTTTTACATCTAATTAATCATTGTTTTCCATCTTTAGATCCAATTGTCGCTTTGTTGTGTCTCTTTTACCTGGTAAGTAACATATTATTTTGGGGGGGACTTCGATGTCAGCAGCCCTGCATAGGGCTACCTGCCATCACATCATCTGGCTCCGAGGCCATTTCCCAAACTATTTCATGAAATGTCATATTGCATTCTGTCTTAGTTGTTCATTTAGTTAAGCCTGTACTCAATTGAAATGTAGTTTACAATCAGGAAGGCTGGTCTGAGTGCCAAGTCTAGGTCCAAAAGACTTCTCAACAGCTTCTACCCCCAAGCCATAAGACTCCTGAACAGCTAATCATGGCTACCCGGACTATTTGCACTGCCCCCCCACCCCATCCTTTTTACGCTACTGCTACTCTGTTAAGTATTTATGCATAGTCACTTTAACTCTACCCACATGTACATATTACCTCAACTACCTCAACTAGCCGGTGCCCCCGCACATTGACTCTGCAACGGTACCCCCCTGTATATATAGCCTCCCTACTGTCACTTTATTTTACTGTATATATAGCCTCCCTACTGTCACTTTATTTTACTTCTGCTCTTTTTTTCTCAACACTTTTTTGTTGTTGTTGTTTTATTCTTACTTTTTTTGTTTAAAATAAATGCACTGTTGGTTAAGGGCTGTAAGTAAGCATTTCACTGCAATGTCTGCACCTGTTGTATTCGGCGCATGTGACCAATAAAATTTGATTTGATTTGATTTGTTTAACTTAATCCAGTAAGCAGAACATAATTCACTTTGTTTCCTATTCTACGGGCATAGTGGGAATGAATACAAACGTATCATCATATTGTCTGGTTTCTTCTCCTCTTTCCTATTAGCCATGTGCGAAATGTAATTCACCTATTTACGTTATAGTCTATAAGCACAATAATGCACATCCCTCATGTTTGCCGTTTAACCTATGGGCTCACTCCTGCAATTATCACCTTCCTCTCTCTCTCAACCAATGGGCATGAATCTTGGGATGTATTTATATGCCAACTTACCCTTGTTCTCTCACTTGATCTTTTTCAGCAACAGTTTGACAACCATCCACCTCCCCACCACTACCAGGTAATAACCTTAAGGCACGTCATTGGAACTCCTTTCCCACAGCGGGGGGTTTCGATGCCAGCAGACCCACATAGAGCTACAGTGCCGGTGCCAGAATGAATCAGTTAGACGAGCATTTGATTTCTTTTTTTGTAAAAACAAAAAATCTTTATTGAAGTTTTTTCACATTTACACTCACAAATAATGAACATAAATACTAATCAACTTTCACATCAATACATCAGCACATCAATACATCAGCCGATAATTCTCATCAGATCCCATATTTCTTTAGTTCTGTATTATTTCACAAAAAGGTGTTCTAAATTCTCTTCATAATGACAATTGGGCATAGGACACAATTTGCTTTATACAAAACAACTTTACTACTTACTACAGAACACACTGGTGTCCTAAACGTCACATGGAAAACAACCAGGTAGCATCTCTGACATTTTCGGACAGTTATAGGCCTACAGAATAGATTTTTAATACATTATTTTGTTTCTGCAGGGGGCAGGTTGCGGTGGCATTTGATTTCCATAGGGGGGCACGTATTATTCAAGGGACCTTCTATGTGTACACGCGCAATATCTTTTTTTACACTATAACCACTGGACCCCCCTTCAAGCTAATGTGCAGTCATTCTAACAGTGTAATTAATACATTTCATATATGTTACTGTAGGATATACAGTATGTAAAACAAAAAAGCACCAAAATTCAAGTGTTCAATCAATTGTATTCGTGGAGTGCCTCTGCTACAACTATAAAACAGAAAGCATAGGTGTTGGAATGCGGTAACAGCTTCTTTTTATACCTACAAAAATACCCCAACCACCAAGATGCAAGGTCAGCAAGATGCACGGTCCAATGATGAAAACATCAGTAGCGTAGCCTAAAAATCATTACAAGAGCCAAGTGTGCTTGATAATAGTGAAAATCAGCACAAAAGCAATAATGAATAATAAGCGTCGATATCACAACAGTCCAAAAATATGTATTATCAGTTGGAGCATGTCCATATCACATAAACAATGAAAGCTGGTGAGTGTGATGCTGATTATAATTTTTGGAGATGTAGGGCCTGCTCTCTCAGCAATTACATTTTGTGCTGATAATCTGCCCGTAGCATTGTCACCGGCTTGTTCTATCCAAACGGTGCCTCTCCTGTCTGTTTCATTTGGTGGTGGTGCAGGCACCTGCTCAGTGTGCACCGTTCTGGCTTTTCTTGCGCGTAGGCCTCGGAGGTGTAGGTTCAGGCTCAGAATCAGAAGAATAATCATCAGCGATGTCATCATGTTTCATTTCTTCCCCACTGAATCATTTATATTTTGTAGCAACGCTAACGCAGCATGTGCATCCATTCGTCTTGCTCTTCTTGCTATTGTAAATTACACACGCTCCCGCTGTGTACTCCAAGTAGGCCAGAGTAGACTGATAAGACTGCTTGAATTTGGTGGACTGATAGTGGGTATATACCATTTTGAGATTAAAATTAGAATACATCAATACAATAGAATGGCCCGCCCTGTTCTTCATTCACAATTGGTGACCGTGCATTGTTCGCTTCCCCTTCCTCATTAACTCAGCCATTATCCCCCTTTCTCCCCCATCATACTTTACTTCATTTATTTAATCTGTTGTTATGTGTGAAATGAGTTTCGGTATAGTTTCGGTTTTGTTTCGAGGAAATTATCTGGGTGATTATCAACTGGGCACGGCACCTTCAACTATCTGGAGAAGGAGAGGAGTATACCCTACTGTCGAGAGAAGGAAGGGCAAACTCATGGCACAACGCCTCTCCCCAATGTGACCTACTTGTTGTGTGTATGTACTGACATGTACAGTGGGGGAAAAAAGTATTTAGTCAGCCACCAATTGTGCAAGTTCTCCCACTTAAAAAGATGAGAGAGGCCTGTAATTTTCATCATAGGTACACGTCAACTATGACAGACAAATTGAGAAAAAAAAATCCAGAAAATCACATTGTATGATTTTTAATGAATTTATTTGCAAATTATGGTGGAAAATAAGTATTTGGTCACCTACAAACAAGCAAGATTTCTGGCTCTCACAGACCTGTAACTTCTTATTTAAGAGGCTCCTCTGTCCTCCACTCGTTACCTGTATTAATGGCACCTGTTTGAACTTGTTATCAGTATAAAAGACACCTGTCCACAACCTCAAACAGTCACACTCCAAACTCCACTATGGCCAAGACCAAAGAGCTGTCAAAGGACACCAGAAACTAAATTGTAGACCTGCACCAGGCTGGGAAGACTGAATCTGCAATAGGTAAGCAGCTTGGTTTGAAGAAATCAACTGTGGGAGCAATTATTAGGAAATGGAAGACATACAAGACCACTGATAATCTCCCTCGATCTGGGGCTCCACGTAAGATCTCACCCTGTGGGGTCAAAATGATCACAAGAACGGTGAGCAAAAATCCCAGAACCACACGGGGGGACCTAGTGAATGACCGGCAGAGAGCTGGGACCAAAGTAACAAAGCCTACCATCAGTAACACACTACGCCGCCAGGGACTCAAATCCTGCAGTGGCAGACGTGTCCCCCTGCTTAAGCCAGTACATGTCCAGGCCCGTCTGAAGTTTGCTAGAGTGCATTTGGATGATACAGAAGAGGATTGGGAGAATGTCATATGGTCAGATGAAACCAAAATATAACTTTTTGGTAAAAACTCAACTCGTCGTGTTTGGAGGACAAAGAATGCTGAGTTCCATCCAAAGAACACCATACCTACTGTGAAGCATGGGGTGGAAACATCATGCTTTGGGGCTGTTTTTCTGCAAAGGGACCAGGACGACTGATCCGTGTAAAGGAAAGAATGAATGGGGCCATGTTTTGTGAGATTTTGAGTGAAAACCTCCTTCCATCAGCAAGGGCATTGATGATGAAACGTGGCTGGGTCTTTCAGCATGACAATGATCCCAAATACACCGCCTGGGCAACGAAGGAGTGGCTTCGTAAGAAGCATTTCAAGGTCCTGGAGTGGCCTAGCCAGTCTCCAGATCTCAACCCCATAGAAAATCTTTGGAGGGAGTTGAAAGTCCGTGTTGCCCAGCGACAGCCCCAAAACATCACTGCTCTAGAGGAGATCTGCATGAAAGAATGGGCCAAAATACCAGCAACAGTGTGTGAAAACCTTGTGAAGAGTTACAGAAAACGTTTGACCTGTGTCATTGCCAACAAAGGGTATATAACAAAGTATTGAGAAACTTTTGTTATTGACCAAATACTTATTTTCCACCATAATTTGCAAATAAATTCATAAAAAATCCTACAATGTGATTTTCTGGATTTTTTTTTCTCATTTTGTCTGTCATAGTTGACGTGTACCTATGATGAAAATTACAGGCCTCTCTCATCTTTTTAAGTGGGAGAACTTGCACAATTGGTGGCTGACTAAATACTTTTTTTCCCCACTGTATGTGTAATTGATAGATGCACATAGACATATACTTCATGTTAATGCTTTTTCTGAGATCGATGCGTCTTTCTGTCGGCATGTGTCTCGGTGTCACGTCTACTCCTGCTCCCCCTCTCCGGCGCTCGATGTCGCCGTTCTACTGACCACCGGTCCTGGCAACCCATCTTTAAGCACACCTGCATCTTATCATCAGTCACAACTGGACTACATTACTCCCTGATTACTTACCCTTTATATAGCACTCCTTTGTTATCAGTTATCAGGTAGTATTGGTTTCCTTGTCTGACGTTTCTGTTGTTTTGTTTTGTATTGTTCTATGTTCCTTATTATTAAACTCACTAACTGCACCTGCTTCCTGACTCCCTGCGTTGACGTTACACTCTGTCAAATAATATCAATATTTAAATATTATTTGGACAAGGAGGTATGGCAGGGCAGGCCAGACCCGCTCAGGCCCGCCCATAATACTGGCCCTGTAGAGATACCTTCCAACACATCATCTGGCTTAGAGGATCTTCCCTCGGAGACAAGGCCATTCCCCAAACTGCTTAATAAAATGTAATATTGCATTGTTGTTCATTCAATTAAGCCTGTACTTGATTGAACTAACTTTCTTGGCATGGGGATCCAGAGTACACCAGCCGCATGCCTAATTTGCCTCCCATTTTTATAATCCTGGTTATGTTTTATGAAAGACACAAGGGACAATTGTACATTTTAATGAAAGTTTGAGTCTCTTATGGTTGTGAAATATGAATATAACACCCTATCCATAAGCTGACATGTCCCAAAATGTCCAGAGGACTTAGAAACTGCCAAATTATTCATTGCCTCTTTTCTGAGTCTTTGCGCATGGCTGACAGCAATTGCTGTGACTTTGTTAAGCGGGGACAGTGAAATTAGAAAATGTGTTTGACACACATTGAATACGAAGCAAACGATGTGTTCCAAAGGTCCCTTTTGATCCACAGACTGTGCTGGAGTGAAAATGTCATCACTTTCCTGTCCAAACGCAGTCTATAGAATCCTCGCCTGGCCGCTCTCGTCAACCACTGCATACACTACTACCGGCGAGTAATGTCAGCAGGCCATTTTGCTGTACCGCGTTCCAAAACATCCCCTAATGGTGAATCTAAGCTCAGTCATTAGGCTTGCAGCTCTGGACCTGCTTTCTGAGCAAACACTTCACACTTTACTGGCAATTAAAACATTGTAAAGTGGGTCTGGTGAGCCGGTATCTGGATGGATGGACTGAGCTGGGCTGTATAATGAGCGAGGCAGCCCCCAGGCCCCTGGCGAGAGGCTGTCTCGTCACCAGCTCTCCTTGGGGAGCCTTAATTGTACCTCCAGCACTAATTTGCTTCACCCCACCGACAGAATGCCAATGTCAACCTCTTCCTAATTAATCAATGGAGCGCTTCACCAAACAGAATGCACCGCTGTCAGGTCTGGAGGCTGGAGCAGTTGACAGTTGTTGTTTTTTTAGCCTCTTCTGTGGTCAATTATACAGTAGATGTCCGGAAACCAATCAGACTGTAACTGTATGTAGACTGGCCAGTTGTTTATATTTTGGACAGAGGGCACTAATCAATCAATCCCGATAATAAGGTTTTTAGGATGAGCCAAAAGCAACATCTAGTGCATTGAGGTAAGCATAATGTCAGAATTTATATGTAGTTAAGATATAGGCAAATACCAATATACCTTCTTGCGTAAAAAATGCAGTTTTTGACTTAGATACTTACTTAAATATAAGTATCAATGTGCCCCCCCCCCCCGATAAGTGTCAACAATAGCGACGTCACACACCCTCCAAGAGTCAACGTGTTACTCAAACCTTGACTGAATCTGAACCTGACATCTGCTGGCACTGCAGTGAGGTGGAGGGTTTTCTCTCTGGTTTCCTCTCTAGACACGCACACTTCACAGCCTGCCTAGCTCTCACGGCTAGTTGCTCTGGCTAATTACTGCAGGCACGCGTGCATCCCAGTGCTTTCGTGTTTTTAAATGGGTTTTGTAATCAACTATAGATGTATTTGAATAGTGAGCTGTTTCGCTCCCCCGTACATTCCTGACTTGACACAGGAGTGATTATGCATTCTGGATGTTTGGATAGGATTAGATACTGTGAAGTGATTTTTTATGTTGAGTCAACGAAATAGCCGGTCTCGGATGAGATATGGAAAGTTCAGTACAGGAGACTCACTGTGAATCAGATGGACAATCAATCCAACTTGTTTTGGTGGAGCACCATCCCTGGGCCAATGACGGCTTAGTCTTAAAAAATAGTTGTAGGCAAGATGGGAAATAGAGTTGAAAAGTGCCAAACATAGGCAGGAGGCAGGGTTTGATAACAAAAACTTTTTTAAACAAACTTCCATTGCCAAGAGATGCTGGATATATTTTCATCGTCAGCTCGCTCCACGGTTCATGCACCTTGGTTGGAAAGCATTTGTTTTTCTCAGCAAGGTTCAGTATTAAAATATAGATAAAGGTCTTTGGTTGCGTAATGGTTATACATTTTAGCTAGACACAGAAATAAGAGTATGATGCTCGGCAGGCTGCAGCAATAGGTCCTATTTATGACCTAATCAATGATAATAATGACACCTAAACTGTGATTTGATCGGGAAAGACACATGCGGAACAGGACTGACTACCTGCTCTCTGATTAGCCGTGTCCTGTCATTGACCTAGATCTCTATTCGAGACTATCCTACCAACGGGACATGTAATATCTTATGTTTCACTGAGTCGTGGCTGAACGACGATGCGGATAATATACAGTTGGCTGGGTTTTCCGTGCATCGGCTGGACAGAACAGCTACCTCTAGTAAGACGAGGCGTGGGGGTGTGTGTCTATTTGTCAATAACAGCTGGTGCGTGATGTCTAATATTAAGGAAGTCTCTAGGTATTGCTCACCTGAGGTAGAGTACCTCATGATAAGCTGTAGACCACATTATTTACCAAGAGAGTTTTCATCTATATTTTTCGTAGCAGTCTATTTACCACCACAAACCGATGCTGGCAGTAAGACCGAGCTGTATAAGTCCATAAGCAAACAAGAAAATGCTCATCCAGAAGCAGCGCTCCTAGTGGCCGGGGACTTTAATGCAGGCAAACTTAAATCCGTTTTACCTCATTTCTACCAACATGTCACATGTGCAACCAGGGGGGTAAAAACTCTAGACCACCTTCACTCCACACACAGAGACTCATACAAAGCTCTCCCTCGCCCTCTATTTGGCAAATCTGACCATAATTATATCCTCCTGATTCCTGCTTATAAACAAAAAAACTAAAGCAGGAATTACCAGTGACTCGCTCAACACTGAAGTGGTCAGATGACGTCGATGCTACGCTACAGTACCGTTTTGCTAGCACAGACTGGAATATGTTCGAGGATTCATCCAATGGCATTGAGGATTATACCACCTCAGTCACCGGCTTCATTAATAAGTGCATTGACGACGTCGTCCCCACAGTGACCGTACGTACAGTGGGGGAAAAAAGTATTTAGTCAGCCACCAATTGTGCAAGTTCTCCCACTTAAAAAGATGAGAGAGGCCTGTAATTTTCATCATAGGTACATGTCAACTATGACAGACAAAATGAGAAAAAAAAATCCAGAAAATCACATTGTAGGATTTTTTATGAATTTATTTGCAAATTATGGTGGAAAATAAGTATTTGGTCAATAACAAAAGTTTCTCAATACTTTGTTATATACCCTTTGTTGGCAATGACACAGGTCAAACGTTTTCTGTAAGTCTTCACAAGGTTTTCACACACTGTTGCTGGTATTTTGGCCCATTCCTCCATGCAGATCTCCTCTAGAGCAGTGATGTTTTGGGGCTGTCGCTGGGCAACACAGACTTTCAACTCCCTCCAAAGATTTTCTATGGGGTTGAGATCTGGAGACTGGCTAGGCCACTCCAGGACCTTGAAATGCTTCTTACGAAGCCACTCCTTCGTTGCCCGGGCGGTGTGTTTGGGATCATTGTCATGCTGAAAGACCCAACCACGTTTCATCTTCAATGCCCTTGCTGATGGAAGGAGGTTTTCACTCAAAATCTCACGATACATGGCCCCATTCATTCTTTCCTTTACACGGATCAGTCGTCCTGGTCCCTATGCAGAAAAAAAAACCCAAAGCATGATGTTTCCACCCCCCATGCTTCACAGTAGGTATGGTGTTCTTTGGATGCAACTCAGCATTCTTTGTCCTCCAAACACGACGAGTTGAGTTTTTACCAAAATGTTATATTTTGGTTTCATCTGACCATATGACATTCTCCCAATCCTCTTCTGGATCATCCAAATGCACTCTAGCAAACTTCAGACGGGCCTGGACATGTACTGGCTTAAGCAGGGGGACATGTCTGGCACTGCAGGATTTGAGTCCCTGGCGGCGTAGTGTGTTACTGATGATAGGCTTTGTTACTTTGGTCCCAGCTCTCTGCAGGTCATTCACTAGGTCCCCCCGTGTGGTTCTGGGATTTTTGCTCACCTTTCTTGTGATCATTTTGACCCCACGGGGTGAGATCTTGTGTGGAGCCCTAAATCGAGGGAGATTATCGGTGGTCTTGTATGTCTTACATTTCCTAATAATTGCTCCCACAGTTGATTTCTTCAAACCAAGCTGCTTACCTATTGCAGATTCAGTCTTCCCAGCCTGGTGCAGGTCTACAATTTTGTTTCTGGTGTCCTTTGACAGCTCTTTGGTCTTGGCCGTAGTGGAGTTTGGAGTGTGACTGTTTGAGGTTGTGGACAGCTGTCTTTTATACTGATAACAAGTTCAAACAGGTGCCATTAATACAGGTAACGAGTGGAGGACAGAGGAGCCTCTTAAAGAAGAAGTTACAGGTCTGTGAGAGCCAGAAATCTTGCTTGTTTGTAGGTGACCAAATACTTATTTTCCACCATAATTTGCAAATAAATTCATAAAAAATCCTACAATGTGATTTTCTGGATTTTTTTTTTCTCAATTTGTCTGTCATAGTTGACGTGTACCTATGATGAAAATTACAGGCCTCTCTCATCTTTTTAAGTGGGAGAACTTGCACAATTGGTGGCTGACTAAATACTTTTTTCCCCCACTGTACATATCCCAACCAGAAGCCATGGATTACAGGCAACATCCGCACCAAGCTAAAGGTTAGAGCTGCCGCTTTCAAGGAGCTATGCCCTCAGACGAACCATCAAATGGGCAAAGCGTCAATACAGGACTAAGATTGAATCCTAATACACTCGTCGGATGTGGCAGGGCTTGCAAACTATTACGGACTACAAAGGGAAACCCAGCCGCGAGCTGCCCAGTGACGCGAGCCTACCAGACGAGCGAAATGCCTTTTGTGCTCGCTTCGAGGCAAGCAACACTGAAGCATGCATGAGAGCACCAGCTGTTCCGGACGACTGTGTGACCATGCTCTCCGTAGCCTACGTGAGTAAGACCTTTAAACAGGTCAACATTCACAAGGCCACAGGGCCAGACGGATTACCAGGACGTGTACTCAGAGCATGCGCGGACCAACTGGCAAGTGTCTACACTGATATTTTCAACCTCTCACTGACCAAGTCTGTAATACCTACATGTTTCAAGCAGACCACCACAGCCCAAGAAAGCAAAGGTAACCTGCCTAAATGACTACCACCCCATAGCACTTACGTCAGTAGCCATGAAGTGCTTTGAAAGGCTGGTCAGGACTCACATCAACACCATCATCCCGGAAACCCTAGACCCACTCCAATTCGCATACCGCCTCAACAGATCCACAGATGATGCAATCTCTACTGCACTCCACACACTGCCCTTTCCCACCTGGACAAAAGGAACACCTACGTGAGAATGCTATTCATTGACTACAGCTCAGCGTTCAACACCATAGTGCCCTCAAAGCTCATGAGTAAGCTAAAGACCCTGGGACTAAACACCTCCCTCTGCAACTGGATCCTGGACTTCCTGACGGGCCACCCCTAGGTGGTACAACAACAACATATCTGCCACGCTAATCCTCAACACAGGGGCCCCTCAGGGGTGCGTGCTCAGTCCCCTCCTGTACTCCCTGTTCACCCATGACTGCATGGCCAGGCACGACTCCAACACCATCATTCAGTTTGCCGACGACACAACAGTGGTAGGCCTGATCACAGACAACAATGAGACAGCCTATAGGGAGGAGGTCAAAGACCTGGCAGTGTGGTGCCAGGATAACAACCTCTCCCTCAACGTGAGGAAGACAAAGGAGCTGATCGTGGACTGCAGGAAAAAGAGGGCCGAACACATCGACGGGGTTGTAGTGGAGCTGGTCGAGAGTTTCAAGTTCCTTGGTGTCCACATCACCAACAAACTATCATGGTCCAAACACACCTAGACAGACGTGAAAAGGGCACGACAACACCTTTTCCCCCTCAGGAGAATTAAAAGATTTGGCATGGGTCCCCAAGGCTCATTAACAGCATCCACCCCCAAGCCATAAGACTGCTGAACAATTAAATAAGTGTCCACCCGGACTATTTACATCGACAACCCCCCACCCCCATTTGTTTTTACACTGCTGCTACTGGCTGTTTATTATCTATGCATAGTCACTTTACCCCTACCTACTTGTACAAATTACCTCGACTAACCTGTACCGCCGCACATTGACTCGGTGCCGGTACCACCTGTATATAGCCTAGTTATTGTTATTTTATTGTGTTACTTAGTTGTTTTTTTGTTTGTTTATTTAGTAAATATTTTCTTAACTCTATTTCTTGAACTGCATTGTTGGTTAATAAGGGCTTGTAAGTAAGCATTTCATGGTAAGGTCTACACCTGTTGTTTTCGGCGCATGTGACAAATAACGTTTGATTTGATTTGATTAAAACCAATTAGTATCTGTAGGCTACTTTCGGCATTTTATTATCAAATGGCATTTCCATTAAACACACGGGTGAATCTATCTTTTCAGTGACATATTAACTGACACCCCCATGCCATGAGGAGAAACTAGGACAGAAATTGGAATTCACAACAGAGAGTTTCAGTAGCGTTGAATCAATTACAAATGTAGAATGGATTCAGTCACTGCATGAGGGAAGCTCTACACTCCATTAGAACAATTTAATGGATTTTGGTGATTTCTGAATGGGGCAAAGCAGTGTAATTGAAAATCACCTTTGGAAAATGAAAAGGGGGAATATATCAGTGTCATTAGAAGTGCTGGTTACTTGGACTTTGTTTAAGAAGTTTGAGAGAGGATAGGTGTTCAGTCTCTGTTTGCTCTTACGGTGATTACATCCGACAAGAGTAAATTAATCTATCAATCAATCTTTTCAATTTCTATTTCTTTGCACCATGATAGGTATTTTGTTTGATTGCAAAATCAAAAGTATGATACTGTAAAAGCAGAAAAAATCTGAAATTGTGCTTATATTTGATCATTTGACAAATAAACTTGAACTTTACAGTTCTGGGTTTCCTCAAAGTGAGTAGAAATTATGTTTTAATGATATTTTTCTATAGTTGGAGAAATAAATGGTGTTTTCTTTTTCTCATAACATTCTCTCAAAAATGTAATGAAAGAGAAACAGTGCTCTGTTCAGTTCAGTTTAAATTCCATAACCCTCTGCCAGTAGTTGACGGCAGCATAGTCCCACCAAAATATTTACAGAGCTCTGTCTGAGAGCTGAATTTACAGTGCTACAGGCTACAGACATTTATTAAAAACAATCACTGAATAATTTAGGTTATATTTTATTGTGCAACCCTACACTTAGATCTGAAAGACAGGCATAACGCAGAGCCACCCAATATATTTTCTGAAGAGGCCCTTATTCTGAATAATCATTGTTTTATTTTTGAGCAGGTCCTTATTCTGAACGAGCTGAGTAGATGGATGAAGATCTCTGGGGATGCACACTATGCATATATTTAATGAAGATGGAAGCTAACGGTAAAATAAAGTTGATAAGCACTAATTTACTCCTTATCCTGGCTTATTGGGAGGAAGATATGAAATCATGCCACATGACAAATGAGCAACGGCGCTACCGGTATTCCCTTCACTGACGCCAAGGCGTAAATTGATAACTGGAAGAATCATGCTCTCGACCAAATAGAGGAATAATATACTTTGTTATTACCCGAGTGCCATTTAAATGTATGGCTGGACTGGAGGCTGGGCAGTGTATCATGGAGAAATTATGATGTGTGAAATGAAAATTGAATGCAGACCGGCTGATGTACACTTTGTGTATAAAACATTAAGAACCCCCCCAAAGACACAGCATTGGAACCAAAAATCTCAAATTTGGACTCATCAGACCAAAGGACAGATTTCCACCAGTCTAATGTCCATTGCTCGTGTTTCTTGGCCCAAGCAAGTCTCTTCTTATTATTGGTGTCCTTTAGTAGTGGTTTCATTGCAGCAATTCGACCATGAAGGCCTGATTCACGTAGTCTCATCTGAACAGTTGATGTTGAGACGTGTCTGTTACTTGAACTCTATCAATCATTTATTTGGGCTGCAATCTGAGGTGCAGTTAACTCTAATTAACTTATACTCTGCAGCAGAGGTAACTCTGGGTCTTCCTTTCCTGTGGAGGTCCTCATGAGAGCCAGTTTCATCATAGCGCTTGATGGTTTTTGCAACCACACTTGAAGAAACGTTCAATGTTCTTGAAATGTTCCGGATTGACTGACCTTCATGTCTTAAAGTAATGATGGACTGACATTTCTCTTTGCTTATTTGAGCTGTTCTTGCCATAAAATGGACTTGGTCTTTTACCAAATAGGGTTATCTTCTGTATACCCCGCCTACCTTGTCACAACACAACTGATTGGCTCAAATGCATTAAGAAAGCACACCTGTTAATTGAAATGCATTCCAGGTGACTACCTCATGAAGCTGGTTGAGAGAATGCCAAGAGTGTGCAAAGCTGTCATCAAGGCAAAGGGTGGCTATTTGAAAAATCTCAAATATAAAACATATTTTGATTTGTTTAACCCTTTTTTGGTTACTACATGTGTGTTATTTCATAGTTTTGATGTCTTCACTATTGTTCTACAATGTAAAAAATTGTAAAAATAAAGAAAAACCCTTGAATGAGTAGGCATGTCCAAATTTTGACTGGAAGTGTATATATATATATATATATATATATATATATATATATATATATATATATATATATATATACACTACCGTTCAAAAGTTTGGGGTCACTTAGAAATGTCCTTGTTTTCCAAAGAAAACGCGATCACCCCTACCTTGTCACAACACAACTGATTGGCTCAAATGCATTAAGAAGGAAATAAATTCCACAAATCAATTTTTAACAAGGCACACCTGTTAATTGAAATGCATTCCAGGTGACTACCCCATGAAGCTAGTTGAGAGAATGCCAAGATTGTGCAAAGCTTTCATCAAGGCAAAGGTGGGCTACTTTGAAGAATCTCAAATATAAATATAATATACAATTTGTTTAACACTTTTTTGGTTGCTACATGATTCCATATGTCCTATTTCATAGTTCTAATTTCTTCACTATTATTTTACAATGTAGAAAATAGTAAAAATAAAGAAAAACCCTTGAATGAGTAGGTGTGTCCAAACTTATGACTGGTACTGTAAGTATTTAGACCCTTTGATATGAGACGCGAAATTGAGCTCAGTTCCATCCTATTTCCATTGATCATCCTTGAGATGTTCTACAACTTGATTGGAGTCCACCTGTGGTAAATTCAATTGATTGGACATGATTTGGAAGGCACACACCTGTATATATAAGGTCCCACAGTTGACAGAGCAGGTCAGAGAAAAACCAAGCCATGAGGTCGAAGGAATTGTCCTTAGAGCGGCGAGACAGGATTGTCATTCTATTTCTTTGAGCGCTCCAGGTGAAGGGTACTTACAATTCCCAATTAATTGACATGGGAGCAACATAAATCCCATATACAGTGCCCAGTATGGGTAATAGGACTATATGAAGGTAATTAAAAATCACTCTTACAGTAAGGTGCGCTCTGGCACTTGGAAAACATTGAAACTACCAGTAGAAAACTAGCAGTAGAAAATATGGATAGGGCAGAGAAACATGTAAATGGCAAAATAAAGGAAACACTTGAGTAAATGAGGAAAACAAAGTATATTGAAAGCAGTTGTTTCCACAGAGGGGTAGCTCCTGAGTTAATTAAGCAATTAATATCCCATCATGCTTAGGGTCATGTATAAAAATGCCCAGTTGGCCATTGTTTTGGCTACCATGGCTAGAAGAAGAGATCTCAAAGGAGCATAGGGGGTTTAAAGTGTGTGTGTGTGTGTGTGTGTGTGTGTGTGTGTGTGTGTGTGTGTGTGTGTGTGTGTGTGTGTGTGTGTGTGTGTGTGTGTGTGTGTGTGTGTGTGTGTGTGTGTGTGTGTGAACATTTATGGGAGATTCTGGAGCAGCGTCTGAGACAGCGTTTTCCACCACCATCAACAAAACACCAAATTATGGAATTTTTCATGGAAAAATGGTGTCGCATCCCTCAAATAGAGTTCCAGACACTTGCAGAATCTATGCCAAGGCACATTGAAGCTGTTCTGGCAGCTCGTGGTGTCCCAATGCTCTATTAAGACACTTTATGTTGGTGTTCCCATTATTTTGGCAGTTACCTGTGCATGTATTTGACTGTTGAACACTGAACAGGAGCCTCCAGTTATCTTTAGTTGCTCCTATCATTTGAAGTGGAAAGTCAAAGTGCTGCTGCAGAGTTCAGGTTGTGCTAATTATACCAGTCAAAGTCGCAAGAGCAGAACATAAATCAAAGACAAGGGAAGATGAGACAAAAGGGAACTGAACTGTTCCAAGATACGGATAAATTAGTGCAGATACTAGAGGGGGATGCTGAGAAGCATCAGAGGTGATGTTGAAGAAGTAGTATGGCAAAGTCTTCCTGAAAATCACCTTTTTTTTTATGAATTTCGTCAGATAAGTGGAATTTTATCTCCTTGAGCAGGGTTGGAATGGATTAAAAGATGTCGCCATCTACGATTTGATAGCTGCTGCTGCAGCTTCACAGACCAAAGGACTTCGCATCCCAACCAGCCCAGATAGCCCAGATTCAGCTGTACATTTTCATTTGCGTCAATGATGTAACACAAAAGGGATTTGCATATCTTCTCTTGCCCTCATCTTTGTAACATGGAGAAAGACAGGAAGATATTATTCAGAAGAACAGAAATGTTTGCAATCAGAAGATGACACTGCAAAACACAAGCTTACATATGGCCAAAGAGATTGTGGAAAAAGTGTTTTCTATCACCTACATACAGAAAGTATTCACACCCCTTGACTTTTTATTGTGTTACAGCCTGAAGTTAAAATGTATTACATTTAGATTTTTTTGTCACTGGCCTACACACAATACCCCATAATGTCGAAGTAGAATTATGTTTTTTGAAATGTTGTACTAATTAATTAATAATGAAAGCTGAAATGTCTTGAGTCAATAAGTATACAACCCCTTTGTTATGGCCAGCCTAAAAGAAGTTCAGGAGTAAACATTTGCTTAACAAATCACATAATAAGTTGCATGGACTCACTCTGTGTGCAATAATAGTGTTTAACATGACTTTTTAATGACTACCTCATCTCTGTACCCCACACATACAATTATTTGTAAGGTTCCTCAGTCGAGCAGTGAGTTTCAAACACAGATTCAACCACAAAGACCAGGGAGGTTTTTCAATGCCTCGCAAAGAAGGGCACTTATTGGTAGATGAGTAAAAACATAAAAAAGCAAACATTATATATTCCTTTGAGCATGGTGAAGTTATTAATTACACTTTGGATGATGTATCAATACACCCAGTCACTACAAAGATACAGGCGTCCTTCCTAACTCAGTTGCCGGAGAGGAAGGAAACCGCTCAAGGATTTCACCATGAGGCCAATGGTGACTTTAAAACAGTTACAGAGTTTAATGGCTGTGATCAGAGAAAACTGAGGATGGATCAACAACATTGTAGTTACTCCACAATACTAACCTAATTGACAGAGTCCTGTACAGAATAAAAATATTACAAAACATGCATCCTGTTTTCAACAAGGCACTAAAGTAATACTGCAAACAATGTAGCAAAGCAATTCACTTTTTGTCCTGAATACAAAGTGTTATGTTTGGGGAAAATCCAAAACAACACATTACTGAGTACCACTCTCCATATTTTCAAGCATAGTGGTGGCTGCATCATGTTATGGGTATGCTTGTAATCCTTAAGGACTGGGGAGTTTTTAATGATAAAAAAGAAACGAAATGGAGCTAAGTACAGGCAAAATCCTAGAGGAAAACCTGGTTCAGTCTGCTTTCCACCAGACACTGGGAGATTAATTCACCTTTCAGCACGACAATAACCTAAACAAGGCCAAATCTACACTGGAGTTGCTTACCAAGAAGACAGTGAATGTTTCTGAGTGGCCGAGTTACAGTTTTGATTAATCTGCTTGAAAATCTATGGCAAGACTTGAAAATGGTTGTCTAGCAATGATCAACAACCAATTTGACAGAGCTTGAAGAATTCTGAAAAGAATAATGGGCAAATATTGTACAATCCAGGTGTGGAAAGCTCTTAGAGACTTACCTAGAAAGACTCACTGCTGTAAGCCCTGCGAATGATGCTTCCTCAAAGTATTTACTCAGGGGTGTGAATACTTATGTACATTTCTGTATTTCATTTTCACAAAATTAATTTACAAAAACAGGTTTTCACTTCGTCATTATGGAGTATTGTGTATATGCGTGAGGGGAAAAATATACTTATTCCATTTTGAATTCAGGCTGTAACAACAAAATGTGGAATACCTGTGAAGTCAAGGTATGCACTCTACACTGCAGCCTTACCCAGTGAATGAGAAAGAAAACATCTCAGGAACCTCCTATAGCTTGAAGATACAATAAATGAGTCCAGTTCCTACACTCCTAGAAAGTTTTTTTCTACAGGGACAAGGCTTTTATGTGGACCTTTTTCACCTGAGAAGGTTGAAGAAAGAGTTCTTAAAGGGTTCTTTGTTGGGTGAAAACCTTCTACCTGTAACCAAGGGTTCTTCTCTCATGGAAACACGAATAATTTATGGTGCTAGTGTAGCACATGGGGATGTGTGAAATTCACTCCTCAGTGTAAGTGTCCCTACTTGCGTTGCCTAGCTTTTCACATGGTTCTACTAGTAAGACGCATCAGGAGGGTGGCCACGTGTGCTAGCAAGGCAGAGGTCCGGGGTCGAGCGTCGGTGTGAGCTGAATCAGGAGTAAGCGGTACTCGTTAAGCAAGTTGCGTGACGTCCATTACAGATGGTGCCGTGACTCAGATCTGCAGTTGTGCTCAGCTCAACGCTGTTGTCGCTGTGGAGTAAGTTTGGGGGTTGAATGTAGCACATGGGAATGTGTGAAACTCACTCGTCAGCCTGAAGTGTCCCAACTTGCGCCACCGAATAGCTAGCTTTTTGTGTGGCGCGACTGATTAGACGCTTCGGGAGGTCAGTCATGTGCTACAGTAGCAAGGTAGTGAGCCGAATCAGGAGGAATCAGTACTCGCTAAGCAAACACCGTTACATTAGGCATAACCTTTTTTTCTAAGAGTGTACTCCTCGAGGTAGCTTCAAAGACATCCAACACAAGCAGCCTGACCAACCCCATCATCATATGATGCCATGTAAGAATCAATAGGTCAGCAAAAGTATTGTAAAGGACACCTAAAGCCTCTGTGCGGGCTTCCGACCTTCCTAAGTAATTTGTGGCTGGCTACCCTGTCAAGTCTGTGTGAGGAGAATGGTAATATGAAAATAAAACATAACCATAGGGTAAGTGACCAATCCCATTAGACAAAAAAGCAGCTTGTGTTTACAAAAGTCTCACTCCGACTTCTCAAATAGACAGAGAGCCACATTGGCTAAGAATTGTTTAGATTCAGAGTCTGAATGTCCTGAAATGTTTGGAAGAGGAGATGTTCTCGTAAGCAACATTGTGTTTCAGTCTTGATGCCTTATATTTGCTTCTGTATCCTTTGATGTATCACACATCTCAAAGATACACAAAACCTGCCATCTGAAAGATTGATCCTGGATAAGCATTTATAGGTATTTGTAATCCAGAGAGGGAGAGAGCAAGATGCCTGTTACCAGCTTTCATTCAGTAAAACATAATGTTTTGGGGGCACTTTGGGATCTTATTGCCCTCTTTGTCTACACCAGTGAACTACATTTCAGATCCAAATTGATCCAATTACATTTCAGATCCAATTACAATGTAATTGAATTCGAGAACTTGGGAGGAGATGGGGAGTGTAGTAAATGGAGTGAAGAATGGAGTAAAGAGTTCCAAGGCTTGATGTGTTTGTTTCCTGTAACATGAGCACATTTCAAAACTAGTTGCTGTCCAAAGATTATGCTTTATGGCACTCAACCAAACCTATCGAATCTTGGAAGTAATACTTTACTACTGCCACCACCACTATTTTTGCTTTTGCACTAAAAATATTTCAAGGCGGAGGGAATTTTCTTGTTATTGTTCCACTGAAGTGTGCATGTACCATCGACTTTGGTGTCAGCTGCTCAGAGTGGACCATGAGCAAATAAAAGCCGAGATCAGCATTGTGGGGAGTTTGTGAGAGAGCCCTAAGGGAGCAAGGAGGGGAAGTGGGGGGAACTTAGGCCAACTATGAGACTCAGCAACTCATTACAGAGGAACTGCTGCATCTACACTCCAGAAATCAAGACATCATAGAGGAGATTAATGGATACCATCATAAATGATTTACAGTATTTAGTTTTACACCCATACACTGTGAAAGTTACTGTGATGAGGAAGGTGTTGGTACACTTTAATTCTAGAGGAGAAATCTATTACACTGAACAAAAATAGAAACGCAACATGCAACAATTTCAAAGATTTTACAGTTACAGTTCCTATAACGAAATCAGTCAACTTAAATAAATAAATTAGGCCCTAATCTATGGATTTCACATGACTGGGAATACAAATATGCATCTGTTGGTCACAGATACCTTTAAAAAAAGGTAGGGGCGTGGATCAGAAAACTAGTCAGTATCTGGTGTGACCACCATTTGCCTCATGCAGCGTGACACATCTCCTTCACATAGAGTTGATCAGTCTGTTGATTGTGGCCTGTGGAATGTTGTCCCACTCCTCTTCAATGGCTGTGCGAAGTTGCTGGACATTGGCGGGAACTGGAACATGCTGCCGTACACTTCGATCCAGAGCATCCTAAAAACATGCTCAATGGGTGACACTTCAGTGACGCCAACTTAGCAATTTTGTTGCTAGATTTAGCAACTTTTCAGACTACCCTGGCAACTTCTTGTCCAAACAGCACCTAGCAACAAATTGAGCTACTTTTAAAAATGTATTTAAAACTTTTAGCAACTTTTGAAAAGTGAATCAAACGCTAAAATGTTCCCTCTAAATGACACAAAAACGATTTTCTCTGTCACACATTCAGTCACAACACACGTGCCTGGCTGCAAAAGTGCATTGTGAGTGACGTCAGCAGCAGGCACTCAACTCGTGCACAGGCAGCAGCAGGCCAGCGAAGCAGCATAACAACCTGGAGAGAGCTGGAGAGAGATGCCTAACGCACACATCATTATTTGAGTTAAGTTGCTTGTTCAATAAGATAGCATATATACCTTGTTATTAGCTTGTACCTATAATTGTAGATCAGTTAGGTAGCATGTTAACTAACTACCAATACATTGCTTAAAACTATAATTGTTCAGAATGTGTAGGTTTACTAGTTAATAAGAAAAGAAATAAAATGTAATTGTTCAATAATGTGTAATGTGTAAAAATATCTGATCATATAAAATGTGTTGTGTTTATATTACTTTTACATATAAAAATATGTGATAATAAACAAACAAATCTAAACTAACAAATGTCAAATCATATTTGTCCCTGAGATGGCCAGTCAATTTGAGTAACGTTATTGTGTATTCTACGTAATGACGCAGTTTTACGTTATTACGTAATGACATCATCACGCAATGACATCACAACGTCATTTAGCAACTTTTAGCAACAAATCGACCTGCCTCTAGCAACTTCCCCTGAAAATTAGTTGGCAACACTGGTCCCTATTGTGGCCAGGAGGGGCACCAGCTTCAGCAGGGTGCATCCTAACCCGGGGACCACTACAGCAGTGGGCGGCCCGTGATCTTCCGTCTCCCAGGGTAGGCATGAGTATTCTATAATCATCATTTTCCTTTCTGGTTCCTATTTCACTGGCTGGCTGGCCCTCAGGTGTTGTCTCTACAGCTCTAGTGGAATCCGGTGCCACAGGGAATTTCATCAACCAGGCCCTCGCCTCCTCCCTGAACATAACTTCATACCCGCTCTCCTCTCCTTTTCCTGTGCAAGCCCTGGATAAGCGAACTTTGGGATCTGGCACAATTACACACATCACAGCACCACTCACCTCACCGTGGGACACATGCACCAGGAAAGCCTTCCCTTCCTCATCAGCACCGCACCCGGCATCCCGTGGCTCCAACTTCATGACCCCACCATCTCCTGGTCGAGGATGAGAATCACCGCCTGGGGACCAGGTCGAAAAAATTCTGCAGCATTGAAGGTCCCCGAGAACACAGTGGCCTCCCTCATTCTTCAATGGAAGAAGTTTGGAACAACCAAGACTCTTCCTAGAGTTAGCTGCCCGGCCAAACTGAGCAATCAGGGGAGAAGGGCCTTGGTCAGGGAGGTGACAGAGATCCAGGGTTTCTCTGTTGAGATATGAGAAACTTCCAGAAGGACAACCATCTCTGCAGCACTCCACCAATCAGGCTCTTATGGTAGAGTGGCCAGACGGAAGCCACTCCTCAGTAAAAGGCAGATGACAGCCCGCTTGGAGTTTGCCAAAAGGCACCTAAAGACTCTCAGACCATGAGAAACAAGATTCTCTGGTCTGATGAAAACAAGATTTAACTCTTTGGCCTGAATGCCAACCATCACGTCTGGAGGAAACCTTGCACCATCCCTACGGTGAAGCATGGTGGTGGCAGCATCATGCTATGGGGAGGTTTTTCAGTGGCAGGGACAGGAAGACTAGTCAGGATCGAGGGAAAGATGAACGGAGCAAAGTACAGAGAGATCCTTGATGAAAACCTGCTCCAGAGTGCTCAGGACCTCAGACTGGGGCGAAGGTTCACCTTCCAACAGGACATCAACCCTAAGCACACAGCCAAGGCAATGCAGGAGTGGCTTCGGGACAAGTCTCTGAATGTCCTTGAGTGGCCCAGCCGGAGCACGGACTTGAACCCGATCTAACATCTCTGTAGAGACCTGAAAATAGCTGTGCAGCGACGTTCCCCATCCAACCCGACAGAGCTTGAGAGGCTCTGCAGAGAAGAATGGGAGAAACTCCCCAAATACAGATGTGCCAATCTTGTAGTGTCATACCCAAGAAGACTCGAGGCTGTAATCACTGCCAAAGGTGCTTCAATAAAGTACTGAGTAAAGGGTCTGAATACTTATGTAAATGTGATATTTCCATTTTTTTTTTTTTATACATTTGCAAAATATTGTGTAGATTGATGAGGGAAAAAAACAATGTAATCAATTTTAGAATAAGGCTGTAAAATGTGGAAAAAGTAAAGGGGTATGAATACTTTCCGAATGCACTGTATTTGTTGGGTCCTTGTTGTGTTGATTTTTATTTTTTTTACCATGGAGGAAATAGTGTATGTGTCCATTTTAGGACAGCTTCATACATCAAAGTGAGTTGATGTATGAAGCTGTCCTAAAATGGACACTGTATTGTTGCAACTACGGGTTGCTCTACAGATCTAAGTACTGGCAACAAAATAATACATTCTAAGAAATATGAATATTCAACATCCTCACTTATAGGTGAACAATTGCAGGTGAACTTCTAAACAGCAATGGAGATTTGAATGACAACATCAAGCAAAGAGGCGGATGTCTCCAACATGGCCTCGGATCAAAGGTGCCTAAACAAATAACATCATAAAACAACATTCACGTAATGGCACATATTGTTCTTGACGTCATGTATAAGGTACTCTCTATAGTAAAGGCTTTATCTTCTTAATGAAATTACCATGAAAGGCTATTGTGATTTGGGGCGAGGGAGAGTGGGTTTTGCTATTCACTGTAGCAGGCTGATTCTTCGGTGCAGATCATGTTTCCTGTTTTATGGGGAAAATGTGGCATTCAACAGCGTGACCAATCAACTGTAACTGTTTGTATAGATCAGATGTTTTGTTTGGTAGGGAAATTGATTAAACCTTGTTCCTGGAACAAGTTTTCCTCTTTCCCTGATTCCTTCGAGCTTTGCCTCTAATTCCCTCCGAAATCAAAACTAATCAGCAACTTACTGTTTTTATTGAAAACAAGTTATGCGAGAGGATACTAGGTTGTTTTTTCATGTGTATAGGGCATTTGTTTAATACAGCATTGGGGCTTTGAAAAACAAAGTAATTGCTTCGTTCCACCTATTAAATGTACTGCTTGGAACTTCAAACAGTGGACTTTTAATATCGGAAGTTTTGAAACCCAAGGGAGGTTAATCCATATGCTAACAGTTATAAGGAGAAACAAAGCTCCCTCTTTTAACGCTGTCTGAAAAGTCTCTCTGAAACATTACATGTGTAATTACACTGTAAAAAGTATTGCAGTTAATTGTAATAACTCATAGTTACACTGTAATAACATGTAACTGGTAGTAATTGCAGTCTGTAATTACAGAGGTGTAACAACAAATGCTAGTTACCATGCTTGTTACAAATTGCCAACATTCCACAAAATTCCCTAATTTAGTGTTCTATTTCTTCTCCGCTGTATCCGATTCAGTAATAACTGTCACAAGGTTGTAATCTCTTGTGGACAGATGCGCTGGGTGTCCGTGATTACAAAACTCAATAGGCTCTAATTACCTACCGTGAATGTGCACTCCTCAAAATCTCAACTCAATGTTGTTGCTAGCACTTGCCCCCAAAAAGTCAAGTGTACCATCTGGGTTAACTTGGTTGAGTTTACAAAAACAGATTAGATATAGGTCAACCTCACTGACTGGGGTCTACCATACGGTTGTAATACAAAAATTAAACACATGTGGAATAACCTCCAACAAGCTGATTTGTAATTACGTATCCTTGTTCCACTTGTGTAATAACCTATATCGCTAAACCCTTATTACAGTGTAATTACATAGTATTTACATAGTAATTACATATAACTACTATGGTATAAATACATGTATTACTATTTAGCAGTGATGGAAAAAGTAACCAATTGTCATACTTGAGTAAAAATAAAGATACCTTCATAGAAAATGACTCAAGTAAAAGTGAAAGTCACCCAGTAAAATACTACTTGAGTAAAAGTCTAAAAGTATTTGGTTTTAAATATGCTTAAGTATCAAAAGTAAATGGAATTGCTAAAATATACTTAAGTATCAAAAGTAAAAGTACAAGTATAAATCATTTAAATTCCTTATATTAAGCAAAGCAGACGGCCACATTTTCTAGTTTTTATTTATTTACAGATAGCCAGGGGCACACTCCAATACTCAGACATAATTTACAAACGAAGTATGTGTTTAGTGAGTCCACCAGATCAGAGGCAGTAGGGTTGACCAGGGATGTTCTCTTGATAAGTGTGTGAATTTGACAATTTTCCTGTCCTGCTAAGCATTCAAAATGTAATTAGTATTTTTGGGTGTCAGGGAAAATGCATGGAGTAAAAAGTACATAATTTTGTTTAGGAATGTAGTAAAAGTAAAAGTTGTCAAAAATATAAATAGTAAAGTAAAGTACAGATAGCCCAAAAAATGAATTAAGTAGTACGTTAAAGTATTTTTACTTAAGGAATTTACACTACTGCTATTTAGTTACATATTAATTAATAATTAATGTGTATGTTACCCATTATGACAACCTGAAACCTCTTTGCCATCCAAGAGAGAGGATAAGCCCACAAGTACAACACAGAGTACATGTAATATCTCCATAAGTACAATGTAATTACTAATTGTTACACAGGATTTAGCTAGTTAACATGAAGTGTATCTTGAGGCGTACTTAGTTGTCATTAATGTGTACTTATATAGTACATTACCCATCCTGACAACCTGGCCCTTTTTTTTAAGGCTTCCGGAAGCGCCATCCAAGTGGGAGGATAAGCACACTAGTACATCACAGAGTACATGTAATATCTGCATAAATACAATGTAATTACTAGGTGTTACACAGGATTTAGCTAGATAAAATGAAGTGTATCTTGAGGTGTACTTACTTGTAATTATTGTGTACCTACAAAGTATGTTACCCATTCTGACAATCTAATCATCAGCTTCTGAAAGTGCCATCCAAGTGATAAAATAAACACACTAATATAACACAGAGTACATATCTGTAATATCTGCGTAAGTACAAGTTTCTCGCTAGTTGTTACACAGAATTTAGCTATTTAAGGTGAAGTGTAACTTTATAGTTACTTATGAGCAATTCCTATCTAATTACTTACGACTCATTACCAAGAGAAAATACCTACAAACAAAAGATGACCTTCTACTTTAGTCAACTTTATTGCAACATGTAAAAACACCTTACATTTCTTACAAATTAATGAGGACTTTTATTCTTATATTAATAATTTGATTAATTTGATTAAACAAAGATATAGGCCTACTCAATAACATAACAATAACTATTCTGGTGGTGACTCAAATCTGTAGCCTATAGTATGGTGAATAGCCTAGAAAGCTAATTTAAAAAAATCTGATTTTCTTTCTTCCATTTTTAACATTACAAGTAAAATTGGAAATCGACAACTCTGATTCTGTCTTCATCTTTCTTTCTTGTAAGCATTTTACCATCCTGGAGTCTGAGACCTTGTTGGAATCTGTGGTAGAGAAGAATGACAATGTAGCATAGACAAACTACATTACCCCTAGTTATCAACACCATGATTTCTATCGTTTAGGCATATAGCTAGCTAGGTCTAGCTAGTTGTTGTGTTATTTAGCTAGCAATAATAGTGCTTGCTAACACTAATCAGTCAGCTATTGTTTAGCTACATTGAAAAGGAACTAATGTTACTCATAGGGTGGGTTGCACCAACATGGATTAACTCGTAAACTGGGTTAAATCAAGGTTTATCTATTAATCTTGTTGCACCAAATTTTAAACCTAGGTTTTAAATTAATCCTAGTTAAATTAAATCCTTCTTCTAATAAAGTTTAGTTTTCACTTTAAACCTAGATTAATTTTAAGCCTGTTGCTCTATTTAAAAGAATAATAATATACATTTAGATCGGAGATTAATTCTAAACTGCCACTTGAGGTGGTTTAACTGATAAAATGGCAGCATATCTACTGTGGAGAGACCAAAACGACAGAGTTCCTCAAAGAATAATTAGAGACAGGTTAAATCCTGTTGAATTTTATGATAATGATGAGTTTTCAAGGCGATGCCACTTCTCCAAGGACTCTGTAATGCAACTGGAAACAAAGGTTGGACCAACCATTAAGCATGGGAGTGATAGGAACGTGGCTGTACCCCCACTACTTCAGCTCCTGGTGGCCCTACGGTTCTACGCAACTGGATGTTTCCAGATGGTGGATGGGGACCTTTTTGGACTCCACAAGTCAACCGTCTGCAGAATTGTAGTCAGTGTCCAGTGCTATTGCCAGTCTGAAGAATCAGTATATAAGGTCCTACAGAGGAAACAGCAGCTGGATTTTACAGGAGAGCTAGATTCCCAGGTGTACTAGGGGCAATAGACTGTACACACATTCCTATTCCCAACCCTGGTGGCGAGAATGGAGAACTATTCCGTAATCAGAAAGGTTACTGCTCCATCAACGTGCAGGCTGTCTGTGATGACAAAGGTCAGTTCACCAACATTGTAGCTAGATGGCCAGGATCCACCCATGACAGCTGAATCTTTGACAATAGTTGTCTGTGTGCAATGCTGGAAAGGGGGGCGTCTGTAGCCATGAAGTGCTTTGAAAGGCTGGTCATGGCTCACATCAACACCATTATCCCAGAAACCATAGACCCACTCCAATTTGCATACCGCCCCAACAGATCCACAGATGATGCAATCTCTATTGCACTCCACACTGCCCTTTCCCACCTGGACAAGAGGAACACCTACGTGAGAATGCTATTCATTGACTACAGCTCAGCGTTCAACACCATAGTGCCCTCAAAGCTCATGACTAAGCTAAAGACCCTGGGACTAAACACCTCCCTCTGCAACTGGATCCTGGAGTTCCTGACGGGCTGCCCCCAGGTGGTAAGGGTAGGTAACAACACATCTGCCACGCTGATCCTCAACACGGGGCCCCTCAGGGGTGCGTGCTCAGTCCCCTCCTGTACTCCCTGTTCACCATGACTGCATGGCCAGGCACAACTCCAACACCATCATTAAGTTTGCAAACGACACAACAGCGGTAGGCCTGATCACTGACAATGATGAGACAGCCTATAGGGAGGAGGTCAGAGACCTGGCCATGTGGGGCCAGGATAACAACCTCTCCCTCAACTTGATCAAGACAAAGGAGATGATTGTGGACTACAGGGAAAAAAAGAGGACTGAGCACGCCCCCATTCTCATCGCCGGGACTGTAGTGGAACAGGTTGAGTGCTTCAAGTTCCTTGGTGTCCACATCACCAACAAACTATCATGGTCCAAATAAACCAAGACAGTCGTGAATAGGGAAAGACAAAGCCTATTCCCCCTCAGGAGACTGAAAAGATTTGGCATAGGTCCTCAGATCCTCAAAGAGTTCTACAGCTGCACCATCGAGAGCATCCTGACTGGTTGCATCACCGCCTGGTATGGCAACTGCTCGTCCTCCGACCGCAAGGCACTACAGAGGGTAGTGCGTACGGCCCAGTACGTCACTGGGGCCAAGCTTCCTGCCATCCAGGACCTCTATACCAGGCAGTGTCAGAGGAAGGCCCTAAAAATTTTCAAAGATTCCAGCCACCCTAGTCATAGACTGTTCTCTCTGCTACTGCAAGGCAAGCGGTACTGGAGCGCCAAGTCTAGGTCCAAAAGGCTTCTTAACAGCTTCTACCCCCAAGCCATAAGACTCATGAATAGCTAATCATGGTTACCCGGACTATTTGCATTGCCCCCCCCCCTCTTTTACGCTGCTGCTACTCTGTTTATTATTACATTTACATTTTAATCACTTAGCAGACACTCTTATCCAGAGCGACTTACAGTTAGTGAGTGCATACATTTTTCATACTGCAGAGCAGGGGCGGTGTGTTCAATAGGGCGATATGGGCGACGCACTGCCAAACGGGAAAAGGAAGGGATTTTTTTTCTAATCAATTATATCACGGCAACAGTAGTTATCAGTGTTGTAATCTAGACGTGTCTGGTCTGATCTGCCACTAAATGTCCAATCAGGCTAAAGTCGTGCTTCAAATGGCCACCCCCCCTTTTTGGGCGATTTCAGTCAGGTTGAAAATCGCCCAGAAGTCTGTCATAGACTCCCATGTAAAATCATTTTTTTCAAATTTCAGAGCTTTCAATACAATCTCTATGGGTGTCTGAGGGCTTGCACTTACGCTTTCGTCATACGTAACGTAACCATGAACGTAACTAAGAAAAGACCGGGTAGCAGCCTCAATCAATTCACTACTACTGTAAAAATGGCTAGCCTTCAGTGCAACTCGATTGTGTCTTTGAAAGAAGTTCCTTTTTGTCGGCGAACAAATCAAGATAAATTGGCAACGAAACAATTAGGACCTCCCAGACCAAATTTAATAATTCAACAGGTTTCTACTAAAGGCGGAAAGTCCTACACCCGAGGATTTTCCAAAAATTGGTACTAACGAAAAAGAACATTGCCACTCAACTGGATGAGGGATACAGGCTAGCTGTCCGCCGCCACAACGATGAGGTTAGTGTTGATAATCACAAGTTTACTGGAGAACTGAGACCAAGTAGAGACTTTGGACAGGGTGGATATGGTATAATAAAGGCAGTTTATTCAGAGGTAAAGATATCTGGAATCGCGTGCACGGACCCGTTCGTCAAACTCTTAGGGAGCTATACATTAAGCCCCATTACTTACCATATCAGATAAGAGAAATTGCTGCAGCTACATATATTTTACATCCTGGCCCTACATAGTTCACTATTTGCATCACTTACCAAAATATTACATGTGGTCATATATGCTTGGAAAGTGGAGATGCCATAGAACGTCAAAAAAGTAAACATTGCTGGAGACACATTGCCGTTTTGGAGAAGACATCGCGTTTGCTAGCGAAGAGATTTGTTGTGGCAAATGAACTTGGGCTGGGAATTGCCAGGAACCTCACGATAAGATATATGCATTGCGAGTCTCATGATTCTATACGTATTGCGATTCGATACTGTGATTTTATTGCGCACCATATGTCTGTTGCAGAGGGATCAGAAAGCCATGAGAACGAGTTTTGATCAGTCATGGAAATAAAAGTGCTGAAAACAAATTGGCTCCCAATGTGAAAAGATTGAGAACAAGCTATGAAGGAACAATAATGGTGTTTTGGTGCAGGTACAGCCAACTAGCGCTAAAATATTGCGATATTGTCAATATAGTATATAGTAAAGTATCACTATGTAACTCGATTTCTTTCACCCCAATCCCTCAAATTAACGGTAAATAACTGAATTGTTTGCCCCACATTTAGCTAAGATGATTAGCTAGCCAGCTAAAATGTTTTATTTAGTTAGCAGTCGCATCTACAATAGTTTACTGTCAATAACATGTCTCCAAAAATGACGTGGTGTCTCCAATTGTGTTGACATTTTACAATTGCGATGCGCATCCATGAGTATCCACTTTCTGTAGCTCAGCTGGTAGAGCACGGCGCTTGTAACGCCAAGGTAGTGGGTTCGATCCCCGGGACCACCCATACACAAAAATGTATGCACGCATGACTGTAAGTCGCTTTGGATAAAAGCGTCTGCTAAATGGCATATTATTATTTATTATTATTATTATCTGAAGAGAGCCCCGAAACATTGTGTGCACTGTGCAGACATTTTATGCAATAAATGAAGTAGGTTGAATCTAGTAGTTCTGATCTTCTGATTGGTCCTGATGAGTTGGGTGAGGTCCCCTCCAGGCTACTGTCACTGTTGCATTGGCTCTGAGTCGGGTTCTCTGTCTTCAAATGTTCAGCCTAAGAGAGGGGATTTTTGTGTGTGTGTGTGTGTGTGTGTGTTTAACAGTGATGATGTGTGTGTGTGTGTGTGTGTGTGTGTGTGTGTGTGTGTGTTTAACAGTGATGATGTGTGTGTGTGTGTGTTTGTGTGTGTGTGTGTGTGTGTCCTCAGAGCAAGAACTCGTGAGTTGGAAGAACTGAGAGGCCTATGGCGTGGGTGTTGTCCTTGGCTGACAAGATAGGACCCTTTTGTCCATTGTTATTGGATAGGAACAGAACTTATAACCAGCTCCTGACCTAAATAGATCTTAGCACAACATTTTACTCAACATATCATATTCCATATTCACTATAACAAATATATTTACTACGACATTAGCAAGAACCGCCACATCCTCAGCCGGCTAATCCAGTGTGTGAAGTTTTGCGGAGTGTTTGAGTTAGCTTTGCGAGGCAAAGATGAAACTGAGGGCTCCACCAACCCTGGTAAGCCAACACTTTTGAGATCAGTCAATAAATGCTTCTGGTATTGACTTATATGCTGCCCCTGTCTTCATGTTGTTGCTGGACATATCTTTTTTTAAATGTGTGTAGGTCACCTAAATCATCAGAAAAATTGCCCCCCCTGAGAATTTTTTCAGGAGCCGCCACTGCTGCAGAGTCACTTTAACTCTACCCACATGTACATATTACCTCAATTACCTCGACTAACCGGTGCCCCCGCACATTGACTCTGTACCGATACCCCCTGTATATAGTACTGTTATTTTATTTTACTGCTGCTCTTTAATTATTTGCTATTTGTATTTTTTACTTATCTATTTTTTACTTAACACTTTTGTTTCTTTTTTTTTCTTAAAACTGCATTGTTGGTTAAGGGCTTGTAAGTAAGCATTTCACCGTAAGGTCTACACCTGTTGTATTCTGCGCATTTGGCAAATATAATTTTATTTTATTTGACCTACTAGGTGACAATGGATATGCCTGTCGTGGGTACCTTGGCACCCCTTTTAAAACCCTAGACACCTGAAGAGAGAGAATTCAACACCTCTCATATCCTGGCAAGATGTCTCATAGAGAGTTTTTGGAGTGTGGAAAAAAAGATTACCGTGCCTACAGGACGGCTCTGCACGAAGATGGACACTACACTGACAAACATTATTGCAGTGGCAGTTCTGTCTAACTTTGGCAGGAGACTGAGGAGGACCTACCTGAGGAGAATGCAGAAGATGGCCAGGTGCAACATGCTGCCAATGCAAATGGGAATGCTGTGAGGAGAACCCTGATTGAGAACCATTTTGCAGCCTAAGGTGTGTATAATGTAACATTGGTAACATGTAAAAAGCAATATAATATTTTGATAGACACGTACAATTCCTAATTAGGCTATCTGTATTGAAATGTATTATTAAGACTTTGTTATTCTCAATACCATACAGGGTGGAACTGGAAGCACCAGAACACAAGAGTGGGGACAAGACTGGAGAACACCAAATTGCTTGGGAAGGGATTGTTTTAATAAATAATTGTTTAAATAAATAAAAAGATCAGCATTCTTTACAGAGTGGGCATTTGTTTCCCTGAAGGAGTTTCTGTTTCTGAATTTGCAGTAGCTCTTTTTGTAAATTCAGGACCTCAATCTGCAGTAGATTTTTCTCATCAATTTGAGCTTGGTTCATGTCAGTTCTGGGGCGTTTGCTTGGCCTGTCTGGTGTTTTTGCTGCTGGTGCATGATCCAGGCACTTCTGTTTCTCCACGGCACAGGGTGTCAGCTCAACTAAAGGAAAGCAAAGAAAGAAAATTCGGTTATTTACGTGCTCATTTTGTACAACAATTGAATTGGGGCTTATGATATGCCCAGCCTTGGTACAAATAATGATGTTATGCAACATGGTGTAACGGGACTGATAACGGTAACATTGTAGTGAAGTAGCATTAACGTTAGTTTTAACGTTACTAAATATTGGTGGGTCGAGTTGTCCGTCGTCATCATAGGGGTTAAGGAGATGTGCAAACTACTGGGGAATCATCTCACATATCTTCTGGGAGAGAGGATCAATTCTCTTGGATGGAGGCCCCCCTCCGGTCTGAAATAGCCCCCACCTCTCTTCTGCCGCATCCTTTTCGGCTTTCGCTTTTAAGTTTTTCCAGCATCCGTGTCGATCCATTAAATCTGTTGCATAAAATGGCTCAGGTGTCTTCCATCTTTTTGACAGTCGTGATGTCTGTCTTTTTATCCTCCAGTACGTTACTAAATTCCTCCATCATCATCAGCTCCGACAAGAGGTTTCTTTCATAAGCGGAGAAATGTGAACTTCTTTGACATGCCATGATCAGGTGGCTAGCGGACAAATAATAAATGGCTAAATAACGTTAAGTAATGACAACAATAACTGATATTTTATGCTAGCTATCTTGGTTTATAGACTAGCTAGCTACAGTAGCTAACGTTAGCTAACAAATTAATTTTCTGTCTAGTACTGGCAAATAACGGATTTTATTTCAAATCAGCCAACCCATGAGAACCTTTCACGATGGAGTTGCAGTAGTTCTACATAGTTATTATTTTATCAAGGAACAGCAACTTTGTGGCCTCATTTGTCAAGTAGGCTAGCTACTTCGTTTCAACTCACGAAATACCTCATATATTGGTGTAACATGTCACTAATCATATTTTTTAACTGTTAATCATAGATTTGTGGTGCAACACATCTCTGCTTAATTATGAACGTAGATTTACAAAACCTAGATTAGCTATAATCCTAGATTAATTTCAACCATGTTGGTGCAACCCACCCATAGTGTGTTGACACAAGAAGCTAGCTAGCTAACATTAATATACTGGGTGTGTCTCAAATAATACCATTGGGTAACGGATATACCGAGAACAAGGTTCAGGGAAGATAAGACCATCGAGCCCAGCTAATATTAGCTAGCTACTTAGCTAGAAAGTAGCGACCATAGCATATTTACAAGCTTTAGCTAGCTAGCTAGTCAAGGTTAGAAAACTTGCTAGCTAGCATGCTAGCTAATTCAAAAAAACTCAACAGAATGCATGGAAAGTTTATTCTGTAGATGGTAAATAGCTAGCTAGCTAGCCTAGTTGGTAGGCCCCATAGAGATCCTATTACATTACTAGAAGGGCATGTCATGAACCCTCAAAGTTCCATAATGGGTCCAAAATGTCAGCCATCTTGGTCAGGGAGAAATCCCAAACCAGTCTAATTGGAATGAACGGCAGTAGAGGTGATGCATTTCCTACTTTAACTTTTGCAGGAAAATAAAAGTAAATCATGTGATGTATCAGAAATGATGTAATGGAATTAGTCAACCTAAAATATTGTCATATAATTATAAATACAGTTTATACGGGTTTTATACCAATTTTCTGTACAAATAGCCTCTAAAAAATATATGTCAACAGACCATAAATGTCTCAGATTTAGTTTTCTTGGAAAGCTGTGAGCGCTAATATATGATACAATATCAGTACCTGTTGTATTTACAACTTGTCTAAGTCCTATCATCAACTGTTTGAGCCAGTGTTTAGTTGTGGATAGACTGCATTGTTTGAATGGAATGTTGGCATATTGGCAGTTAACCTTTTAGACCCCAATAGAATTCTAGAATGATGCTGTAGATTACTGAGAATTTTCAAGATAAAGCTAATTTTATCACACATTTCAAACAAACAGACATAGCTCAAAAGCAAAGAACAAATGACAAAGTTAACTTAGTTTTAAAGAGCACAACCTCTTCTTTAATATGACACCACATTCAATAGTAATAACACTCATTTTGTCCTCCATTGTGTAATATCAAAAAACTATTAACACTCAACACAACAACAAAAAACCTAGAGTATTGAAATTGTAGTAAATATGACTAAATTATTCACTCAAAATGTACCAAGTATAATATATTATACACATATAATTATCCAAAATGTGACCAGAGGACAATATTCAGAAAGTATTTCAAAACCCACACAATGTAGGCTATTTGATTGACAACCCCATCCTGCAAAATGGCACAGAACACATAGAGCACCCAAAGGTGGTTTCTACACATGTCCCACTCTTTGCCCTGCGTCCACTCTGGATGCACACCACCTCTCTTGCGCCCTTCAAACTTCACATGCTTTCAAATGAGTTACAACTCGGTCCACACGCCCTGATGCCACACTCTTGGCACCCCTCTTCCTGCCACTGTAGCCATATCACAAAGTGAATGCACAAGCTGCATTTTGAATGCCTTCAGGGACCAGCGCCTGCGGTTTCTGGGAAGGGACCTTTGCAGGGTCCCCTACACAATGGACGAATTTATGATGGCAGTATGAAAAATGTATGCACTCACTAACTGTAAGTCGCTCTGGATAAGAGCGTCTGCTGAATGACTAAAATTTAAAAATGTCAATGTAATGTTGAGCATCCCCCAAAACACATACTTCCACCATTTTCTGCCTGTGCATCCAACATTGTAATAGCTCCTCAGTTGGTCAAGATGGTCAACCCGCCCATTTTCTTGTTGTAATCTATTACAAGCTCTGAAACAGATGTAAGTTTCTACCACTTTTAAAAGCAACTCCAAAACCCCTGCCACTGTCACTTTAGGCCCAGGCTGTGTGGTACAATGGTGAATGGTGGGACTTTGGGCAGACACATGCCATTGTAAACGTAGGCTCATGTCTCGTGTGTGCTCTCTCTCTTCCCCTCCCTCTTCCTCCTCCTCTCCCTCTGCTTCCTCCTCTCCCTCTTCCTCTCCCTCTGCTTCCTCCTCTCCCTCTGCTTCGTCCTCTCCCTCTGCTTAATCTCTCTCTCTCACAATGTCGCTCTCTTCCTTCGTCTTTTTCTTTTTCTCAACATACACATACGCTCTTCCTAATAAGGGGTTTCCATAATAAATTGTGTGATACAGTTACACGACTCCCATTCCACACACACACACTCCCTCTCTCTCCTCCAATCAACTCTTGCTTTCTTGCCTGACAGACTAACAACAGAGTTCGCCAATGTTAGCTGATTAGTTAAGAAGCTGTGACAGTTTCCAAATGAATTGCATCGGTAGGAACAGGACAAAACAAGCAACTTGTTAGCTGGCTATGTAATCAAATACCCAACTCATCATATGAGCTCCACTGCGCAGGCATCTACTACCCTAACACGACAGCTAAGCTGTCATATAATAGGAATATGAGGCAATGTATAGCCTATGAATATCTGCCCCTAGCAGACATGACAAACCATAACCTAAGCCCAACACATTACACAATTACTCTAGCCTTCATTTCGTTGGCTAGTTAGCTGGTTGTCTGTATGGCTAGCTAGTGAAAGTGACAGCTGAGGTTGACTCTTTGTGAGCGCAGCCCAAATTTACCACTACACACAACTTTTCTTGCCTGACAAAACTAACAAGTTAGCTAACTAGCTATAGCAAGCAGCTTGGGCCGTCCGGCCCGGCCCGTTCCTGCTCCTCGCACCAGTACATCGGTAGAAACAAGACAAAACAAACAACTACCAAGGACTGTCCTACCAAGGACTGTGGGCTCTCCTTCTCCATGGCCGACGTGAGTTAGACATTTAAGCATGTTAACCCCCGCAAGGCTGCCGGCCCAGACGGCATCCCTAGCCGTGTCCTCAGAGCATGCGCAGACCAGCTGGCTGATGTGTTTACGGACATATTCAATCTCTCCCTATCCTAACTATATACAGCTAAACACTGCAACTATTTCCATGAGAGAGCAATCATTCGCGTTCCACCGCTGATGTGCTAGCCTTGTCACGCAGTTCTATGTTGTTATTTCTATGTTCTCTTTCTAGGTGTTTTATTTCTATGTTTGGCCAGGTGTGATTCCCAATCAGAGACAGCTGTCGCTCGCTGTCTCTGATTGGGGATCATACTTAAGTAGCTTGTTTGGTATCATTAGTTGTGGGATCTTGTTCCGTGTAGAGGCTTGTGTTGTGTTTAGCCTGAGGACTTCACGGTACGTTGTTTTGTTCGTGTGTTTATCGTTGAAATAAACATGTACACATTTCACACTGCGCCTTGGTCTGACCAGTCCTTAAACGAACGTGACAGAAGATCCCACCAAAAATGGACCAAGCAGCGTGCCCAGGAGCAGACATCCTGGACATGGGAGGAGATCCTGGACGGAAAGGAATCCTGGACATGGGAGGAGATTCAGGCTGGGATGGATCGCCGTCCTTGGGAGGAGACAGTGGAGGCCCGGTTTAGAGAGGAGCAACGGCAAAACACAGAAGGCGCCGGCCGAGGAGGAAGCCCGAGAGACAGCCACAAGAAAATGTTTTGGGGGGGCTAAAAGGGTGGTCGGGGATCGATGGAGAAGAGCCCCGACCACTGCACTTGTGGGGGCTCAAGGAGGAATCCTCACGGAAGGAGGACTGGGCGCGGAGAGTGAAGGACTGGTACAGTCGGAGATCTCTAACGTCAGTTCCCAGTCCGGTACACCTCGTGTCTTGCACCAAGCTAGTGGTGCGTGTGCCCAGTCCGGCCTGGCCCGTTCCTGTTCCTCGCACCAAGCCAGTGTTGCGTGTTCCCAGTCCGGCCTGGCCCGTTCCTGGTCCTCGCACCAAGCCAGTGGTGCGTGTCGCCAGCCCGGTACGACCCGTGCCTGCTCCCCGCACCAAGTCAGTGGTGCGTGTCGCCAGCCCGGTACGGCCCGTGCCTGCTCCCCGCACCAAGCCAGTGGTGCGTGTCGCCAGTCCGGCCCGGCCCGTTCCTGTTCCTTGCACCAAGCCAGTGGTGCGTGTCGCCAGCCCGGTACGACCCGTACCTGCTCCCCGCACCAAGCCAGTGGTGTGTTTCCCCAGTCCGGCCCGGCCCGTTCCTGTTCCTCGCACCAGACAAGTGGTGCGTGCTCCCAGTCCGGCCCGGCCCGTTCCTGCTCCTCGCACCAAGCCAGTGGTGCGTGTCGCCAGCCTGGTACGACCCGTACCTGATCCCCGCACCAAGCCAGTGGTGCGTGTTGCCAGTCCGGCCCGGCCTGTTCCAAGCTCCTCGCACCAGACATTTTTTTTTCATTTACATTTTAGTCATTTAGCAGACGCTCTTATCCAGAGCGACTTACAGGAGCAATTAGGGTTAAGTGCCTTGCTCAAGGGCAAATCGACATATTTTTCACCTAGTCGGCTCGGGGATTAGAACCAGCGACCTTTCGGTTACTGGCACAATGCTCTTAACCACTAAGCTACCTGCCGCCCTGGTGCGTGTTCCTAGTCCGGTCCGGCCTGTGCCTGCTCCTCGCACCAGACCAGTGGTGCGTGTGTCCAGTCCGGCACGGCCCGGACTGCTCCAGTCAGCTGCTCCACTCCAGAGCCAGAGCAGTCCGCTCCACCGGTGCCTGATCCAGCTCCGGTCGGTTGCTCCACTCCGGAGCCAGAGCAGTCCGCTCCACTGGTGCCCAGTCCAGCTCCGGTCAGCGGCTCCATTCCGGAGCCAGAGCAGTCCGTTCCACCGGGGTCCAGTCCAGCTCCGGTCAGCAGCTCCACTCCGGAACCAGAGTAGTCCGCACCACCGGGGTCCAGTCCAGCTCCGGTCAGCAGCTTCACTCCGGAGCCAGAGCAGTCCGCTCCACCGGTGCAGAGTCCAGCTCCGGTCAGCAGCTCCACTCCGGAGCCAGAGCAGTCCACTTCACCGGTGCCTAGTCCAGCTCCGGTCAGCGGCTCCAGACCCAGACATCAGCCCCTCTCCAGGTTCGGGGTCTCCCACACCAGGTCCCAGACAGGGCTTGGTGCATCGTGGGAGGAAGGAGAGGGGAAGCAGCGCGCTGAGGTCCAGACCAGACCAGGGGCGCAACGGGGAGGCTGAGAGAATGTGGTCGTCACACCCGGAGCCGGATCCGCCTCCGAGGCGGAATGCCCACCCGGACTCTACCCTGTTATGTCAGGTTTGTGCGGTCGGAGTCCGCACCTTTGGGGGAGGGTACTGTCACACCCTGACTTATGGGACTCTAGTATGTTGAGTCAGGGTGTGTAGTTCTATGTTGTTATTTTTATGTTCTCTTTCTAGGTGTTGTATTTCTATGTTTGGCCGGGTGTGATTCCCAATCAGAGACAGCTGTCGCTCGTTGTCTCTGATTGGGGATCATACTTAAGTAGCTTGTTTGGTATCATTAGTTGTGGGATCTTGTTCTGTGTAGAGGCTTGTTTTGTTTGTGTTTATCGTTGAAATAAACATGTACGCATTTCACGCTGCGCCTTGGTCTGACCCGTCCTTAAACGAACGTGACAAGCCTGTACCAACCAAGTTATCATGACAGGATTTGCTAATCTGTAAACTTTTCCCCAGGTTTCACAGCATCAAACATCGACAACACCAAACATATATCTGCTGTTTACTTATTTCACTCACATTGACATCATCGCTTTTCAAAGTGCAAGGACGTGTGCGAATCCGTATCACCAACAAACATAGATAAAGCCTCTTTCATAGTAAAAAGTTGTGTCTGCTTCGGCGCTGTCATTTTGGGTAATGAAGTTTAAAAAACTTTGAAAAGTAAAATGACAGCATACCCTGTTTCCAGTTTCTGCTTGATGACGACAGCCACATGATTACGACAACAGGTTATTAGCAAGTTAATTCTGCGATAGGGCCGTTCGCGGCCGCTGTAGTATATTAAAGAAAGGCCGTTGACAGACGCTATAGGTTCTAAAGGGTTTTAATTTGAAAAAGTTCTGGAATCATTCCTCAAAAAAATTCTGACTGGCTGGCTATCTTATTTAACACACATACAGTGCAGATAAATTATTTGCTTTCATTGTTTTACACTATCTCATTACAGCACTGGCAAACCATGGTTAACCAACTCCCTGACCAACATGGCTGACCTTTGGACCATCATAAGAAGGTTCATGTATGTTCTAGTATTCTAATTCCTAACTCTATGGTAGGCCCAACAAAAACGCCAGCTAACGTTTGCTAGCTAGCTACAGTTAGCGAGCTAGCCAACACTAGGCTAGCTAGCTAGCTAACGACCTAAACTAAATCGTCCAGCAGAATTCATGGATCCAAAAAAGCAAAACAAATTGCATGGAAAACGTATTTCTCACTCCTGTGTTGACGTTTTTGACCAACAACACTTTGATTCTTTCACGGCAATCATTCATGTCTGGATTTTGCACACTAACCTTTGTCTTGACCCCGTTCTTTGCACACTGTTACATGATGTCAGCATCAACATGTGGGCACATTCGAGGTCGTCGTTATTTTGAGCGTGTTGCACAGATGGACAGATCTTGCAATGATGTACATAAACCCTGGACTGCTGATGCTATCTATTGGCCATTGAGAGGCTGCTTTTGAAGTCACCAGTCGGCCATATTGGCACTCCCCAGTAGGAATAATCCTCCATAGAAATGAATGGAATTCTACAGTATTTCATTTAAATGTTTCAAGGGCAAAATTACATGTATTTAAGTATTTTTGTTGTTGTAGTGGGGACAGTAACAGTGAAACATGATGGAAAAATAGTTTGTCTTATGACCATTTTAAGTGCATTTATAAACCATTATTCAACCAAAATTAATAGGCTTACAATTTGGCAAGCACAAATTACTATATCAAAATTTTAACCATAACCTTTTATTAATGTGTCCAATTTTTTTAAATTGATGGTTAAAGTAATTGACCCATTGTCAAATGCACTGTTAAATGATTTAATGTAAAACACGTGTCAAACTCATTCCACGGAGGGCCGAGTGTCTGCGGGTTTTTGCTTCTCCCTTGTACTTGATTGATGAATTAAGGTCACTAATTAGTAAAGAACTCCTCTCACCTGGTTGTCTAGGTCTTAATTGAAAGGAAAAACCCAAAAAACGCAGACACTAGGCCAGGGGTGTCAAACTCATTCCATGGAGGGCCTAGTGTCTGTATATTTGAGGGTTTTCCCTTCAATTAAGCCGTAGGCAACCAGGTGTGGGGAGTTCCTTGCTAATTAGTGACCTTGGCCCACTCGGCCCTCCATGGAATGAGTCTGACACCCCTGATTTAAAGTATTTTTTGATGTGAACTGTTTGGGAACCTGTTTTTGCCATTGGGCCTGGGCATCAGACTCCAGAGCCCTTTATTGTTCAGTTGTGTCAATGAGGTTTTCGGTTTTCAATATGCTAATACTTATCAAATGGTTTGTGCAGGCTGAAATATTGTGCGTTGGGATGCTATCGGAAACTTTAACATTTGTAACAAGCATGGTAACAAGCATTCATTGTTACACCCCTGTAATTACAGACTGCAATTACCACCAGTCACATTACATATGTAATTACACTGTAACAAGGACCCCATTAAAATGAAGTGCTACCCGATTTTCTTTAGCCCTGCTAAAACATGTTCCGATTTCCACTTCAAGCGTATGTGATACTTCACTTGAACTTTCACTTAAAGATGGTAGCAACTAGGTAATAGTGTAAACATAAGCTCTCGTGTTAAGACTTTAGGGTGTAGCTACTGCATGACACTCTCAGCACCATCAGTTCTGCCTTCACTTCTCTGTGATCTGCTGTAGGCATAATCAATTGGATGTTCAATCTGTCAAGTCTGTCACACAATCAATTGTTGCCAGCAGCAAACACTAAATACGTTTAGGTTAAAGTTACCCACATAAATAAAGACTACAGTTTATGATATAATACTATAAAATTATATTGAATTCTGTAGAAAACTGTAGTGTACTGTAGAATACTATACTCCAAACTGTAGTATCCCTTGATCATGTGTAGTACTTACTATAGAATTTTGTAGTATACTGTAGAGTACTATAGTAAATACTAGAGTATTATCCCCCAAAAAACAATAATGTCCACAAAAACACTACAGTGTCTGCAAAAACACTACAGTGTTTTAACTATAGTAATACTACAGTATTCAATTTGCATATACCCCACCCAGTCCCCCATATCCCAATTTATGCCACCTATGAGTAAGAAACCTACATGCCAAGTATAGACCATATGTTGTGTTCCCTACAGGTTATAGAAAAAAGCAGAAGCTCTGAACTATTCATTCAGTCTCCTGTCCTACCTACTTACAGGTTACATTCACTCTTTTAGTACTTGTCCAGTAGGTTTCCTCAAGGAGAAAGCCCCCACTTCTATCTCAAAGATCAGTGGTGAGCATGATAATCTTGGTGGGGCAAATGTAACACTTTTTTTTTTGCATGCCAGCAAAGCTACTACACTACATAACAGTAAACAATACATTAATTGCACTATAATGTCGACAAACGGTGCCCACAAACTGTTAGGGCCTACATAAAGCTGTCCCGACAGCGGAGCTTTCCTTTCAGCACCATGGAGTGAATCTTTACCAGCGCTACACCTGGCTATCAGCGGAGTCTGTCTGGCAGCGAAACAGTTCCTTCAGCCTCATTTACTGCCTTTTTAAAACCGTATCTGATATGGCTGATTTGCTTAAATAAATATGGTTTCTACTGACTTGTGGATTTGTGTAACTCGATAAGAACCGCATTCTCCTTCAATAATACTGAATGCCGACATGAGGTTTGACTTTTGAACCACACACAAACATTATTACATTTATGTTCAGTAAATTCATGTTTGTTGTTATATCATTAACACGTAGCTCTAAGTATAACCAAGTGCAAGCAAAAGAGCTGTGACGAGGTAGGCCTATTCGTTAAGCACTTTCAAAATGGAGACCGACAGAAATTCAGATAGATGTTAGTTCAGATAAATTCAGCAAGATGTTGAGGCCTTAACTTTATTCTTTTTTAAGTCACCAGAGAGAGAGAGAGAGAAAGATGAGACAGATGCTGTTAGCCTACCATTTTAAGCATTTTATTAGGCCTATGTGGTCTAAAAAGGAAGGAAAATACAATCCACTTTTATAGACAATATACCGACGCGCAGACAGCGGCATTGCGCAAAACAAAACAACCCTTGCAATATCAACTGGAATTACATGGGTCTATTAGTGAACTTTCACTGGCAAACATGGTTACAGACCCAACAACAATATCCCCTGCTCATAGAGAAATAGCACATGAGCTAATTATAATACACAAAGTAAGCAAAACAATGAAATGCATCACTCCAACATTGCCTAAAATGATAAGATACTAGTGAGATAGACCTACTGTATATAAGCAATATAACAATTGAGATGTACAAACTATGGCATAAGGGAAAGATGAGCGGATAAGAGGCAAGCCGTAATTTCGATTAAGATGTTAATGAGCGAGCTAAATTCTGAGGGGGAGAGGGACCAAATTCTTAGGGTGAGACACATGGGCTACTAACAGCTTCACACACAGCATACATGTAGTATTACTTTCTTATCTACAGTATACATATCTCGCTGGCATGTTATTACATCATTTATGCAGCAGCATACTGTCACGGTTTCGGCCGAGGCTGCTCCTCCTCCTTGTTCGGGCAGGCTTCGGCAGTCGTCGTCTCCGGAGTACTAGCTGCCACCGTTCTTTGTTTTCTATGTTTGATTGGTTTGGTCTGTTTAGTATTTTTTTTTTTTTTTACATTTTTAGTCATTTAGCAGACGCTCTTATCCAGAGCGACTTACAGTTAGTGAATACATGTTTTTATTTTTTTTATACTGGCCCCCCGTGGGAATCAAACCCACAACCCTGGCGTTGCAAACGCCATGCTCTATCAACTGAGCTACATCCCTGCCGGCCATTCCCTCCCCTACCCTGGACGACGCTGGGCCAATTGTGCGCCGCCCATGAGTCTCCCGGTCGCGGCCGGCTGCGACAGAGCCTGGATTCGAACCAGGATCTCTAGTGGCACAGTTAGCACTGCGATGCAGTGCCTTAGACCACTTAGTACACCTGTTCATGTTTAGTGTTGATTATGTGTCCTATAAGTTCTCGTGGTTTCTGTCATGTGTTGTGTGTAATTGTTTTCTTGTCGCTTGGTGCAGTGCTGTTTGCTAGACTCTCTTTGTTTTACCGTCGCACTATTGTTCGTGCGCAGTTCGGTTTGGGAGTACTTTACGCACTGTGGCGTATGTTTCGCCTCCGGGTTGTTAGACCCGTGTTATGATTTTGGATTTTCTAGTAAAGTCTGGATTAACTGAGCTCCTGTTTCCTGCTATTGATTCGCACCACATCCGCATCAGAGTTCGTGACACATACAAGACATATATTTGGGCTCACCGTTGTGCTGTGCTCACTTGAACAGGAAGGTGGCGATGTGGTCCTTCTTGTGGGCAAAATTTGTCATCAAACTTTGTCATCAAAGTCTGGCATTCGCTGGATTTATGGTGCTTTCAAGACAACTGGGAACTGAAAAAAACAAGGTCGAATCATGACGTCAGTTGTTTTCAGGTCAGAAAGTTGGAGCTCTAGAAAGAGACCCGGGATCACGACTTGGAATTCCGAGTTGGATGACCGTTCAAAACGTATTTTCCCAGTCGGAGCTCGTTTTTTTCAGAGTTCCCAGTTGTCTTGAATGCACTGAAGTCGGAAGTCGGAGTTGTTTTGAATGTGGCAGAAGTCAAACTGGATTGACAGCATGGCCAATGTATTCAACCTGTGGCCATTGACCTTGAGCCTTCATGGACTGCCACTTCTAATGTAAATCTCTGGCAGCACCCAAGGGGGCTTGAACTGCCTAGCTTTCCCTGTAGATTCTGCGGTGACGTAGTGTCCCCATGAGTGACAGAACACTGAGCCAATCATGGCGCAACTAGAGAAGATTACCATTGTCTACGCTCTGTGTTTTCGCTGGCTGCCCCTCCACCATAGAAACCACTGAGCTAGGCTGAAACACTTACTCACTCAAGAAAGAGACAATTTTTGTATGCGGCTTTCTTAACTCAAGGAATTGTTTTATTTACATTGTTTGCAAACTGATATGTAACACAAATTAATGGAAAAATAACATGCAAAACAGGGATTTTTATTTTTTATTTTTAGCTAAACAGGTGGGGCTCAAAACACCTGAATGACGAGTCGCCACTGTCAAAGACAATTAAGCAAAAACACTATTGTAAATACTACATTAATGTTCGCAAAAACACTACTGTAAATACCACAGTTATAGTGAATACTTCAGTAAAGTCTGCAAAACAAACTACAGTGAATACTATAGTATATAAATATAGTAATACTACAATAATACGACATTATTTATACCATAGTATACTACAATTTATTTATGTGGGTACTTAGCATTTGACTCCCCTATCTCAGTTTGACTCCCCTGTCTCTAAAATGCTAATGGTCTTGAATCATTGAAGGAAGCAATGTTACCAATCACGTTGAAAGGAGAGGTAGGAGAGAGGGAGGAAAGGCGGGAGAGGGAAACAGCAGGGTAGCAGTGTGAATTCAATTTAAAGCAGTGCTCCCAGAGGCACCATGGAGACACTGAAGTGGCTGGGGCAGCATTCATTTGAACTCGTAGCCTACTGTCAATGAAGGGTACACTTTACCTCCCTCACTCTTCAGGGCGTCACCCAGTGCCGCTGACCTTGTGGGCATGGTCATGTTGAATTAAGTGTTCTACAAACTGTTACACTACAAAAAAGCTAACGGTCTGGATTTACTAGAAAGACAGCAAAACGACGGGGTACCATTTGTAGTACTAATTTGACTCAAGTCTAACTTTTGCATCGATTTTAAAACCCCTTCTCTCCCAATATTCCTCAACCCAAATTATCATACAGTTTCTGTTGGTCAGTGACATCCGTGATTAAAAGCCAAAGTTCAAATACCCCTGCAGTTCATGAAGTGAAAGTTATGGGAGGGTTCATTTTCCTTTTCAGCATTGCAAATTGTGCACAATTAGTTTATCTACCTGTAGAATCTTTCAGCAGCTCAGTACAACTGACTCATATGGAAATTGCTAGCAAACCACTTCATGAATATGTTAATGTCCCCCACACAGCTCCATTAATTAGAAATCGCAGCATGTTTTTAAAACTGAACTCTGTCATCAAAGGAATTAAATACATACAAACTGAGGAAAGTTGATACAATCCCTAAGCTATGCAATTTTGTGCATCTGCAGGCAGTTTTGAAACATTATGAGGCTTTAGAAATGGATGTGTAGACTATCTCTGAGCAAACTACAAAACCTCATGACTAACATAGGCGTGGGTAGGAGCATGTGGGATCTGTTTGAGAAAAACAAATATGATCATTCAATCCCATAAATAAAAGGGGACTAACAGAATGGTTCCATATCAAACTGTATGCCTACCTACTCAAAGGTTGACAAATATTTAATATAAACAGTTTTTCCTATCTCCTTTCTTTGATCAATTAAGTGCCCAGCCAGAGAGTAAAAAACGGATTAAAAAATAATATTATTTATTCTCTGTCATTCTCTCTGAGTAATTATAACATTATTTACCTTCCATTGATCTATGAAGTAGGCAAATAAATGAACAAAAGAAAACATTTTGTGCACTGCAATCACTTGACTGGCCAGGCCCAAGCCCACTCACGACCCAAATATTACAGAAAGATAGTGTGATATTCCATTTATTAAATCAGTATGATGTTATCATGAAGTTATACTATTGGGTCTTCGAAGCGTTCGCAAGTAAATTAAACAATGTCCTCTTGATGAGCCAATTAGGTAACGGCCCAACAGTACCCCTTCTTACCCACAATCCCTAACCATATGTCACGTCTCCTCCCGTTGCTCCCCTCCGGCGCTCTGATTCGCCGGTCTACCGAGCCACCGGTCTGAGCGCACCACCTCGGCAACACAGGAATGGAAACCCAACGCACCCTAATCACCTCCAGCGCACCTGCACCACATCATCTCATCACCAACCCTATATAGCCCTGGACTATTCAGTCATTGTTGTGTGTAAATGTTAGCGTCGTGTCATTACTCGCTCTTTGTTATTCTCTTTCTCATTGTTAAGTAAACCTTTACCTTGTTGATTCCTGCGTCTGCGTCCTGCCTCTTCGTATCCTCAGTACTCATCACACCATAATCATAAACCTGTATAAATAAAGGATGTGGATCCAATATTAAAGGGAAATGTAACCCTGGGGAATCTGGGCTTGTTCTCATCTATTCTGAGGCATTACCTAAGACAGTGAGATATGTTTCACACATAATTGCCCAGGAGGAAGGCAGGTCTGGGCTTCACGCACTGAATGACACACCCTATGACGGATTCCAGTGTATTGATGGGGGGGGGGGGCAAGATCTAAAAATACATGTAGTCCTGCTTTGTGGCATTTCGCGAAGGCCCTATGTTATACTGATCGCACTTTATTGTTTTTGTGGGTGTAGATATGGTTGTCCTTGTTCAATAGAGCCATTGGACGTCTTTCAGTGATATTCCTATTGGCTGATTTATTGCTAAAAATACAAGCAGACACATTGTTTCCAGTCTCAGAAAGACTACAACTTGTGTTGGGCGGTGCTTCGTGCTCTGGCCCCCGTCCCTCCCACAAGGCGTGCTTTTTTAAAAAGGAGGCGGACACTAACAACAATCCTTTGGGAAAAACTTAGTCGTACATATGGCTAGTTACTAAACAGCAAGCTACAACGTTAGAACCAGCCACCCACAGTAAAGCTAGATTTACCAGTAAACATTAGCACATGACTGGAGTTGGCTAGCTAGTTATCCTGGCGCCTGCTAACTTGTTATGCGCCACGCCTCGCATTTGTAAATTGTTAGCAAACGTGTAACATCAGCAACTGTAAATAATTTTACTAGCTAGCTATGTAACATAATTGATGAGGGTTGACATTGGTTATGATTATGACCTTGGATGCATTTAAATCTCACAAAAGTATAGGCATGACGCAAGATAGGATTCTAAACAGATGTAAATAACAAGTATTGTATATCCAGCAAGCTGACTAGCTAAGTTCACTAGCAAACAGTGAAGAGAAACAATAATACAAAAATGTAATGTTGTAAGTCTCTAAAACTGGAGCTGGATTTACTATGAAATATTTGACTAAGCATGCCTGATAGACATGGCTGTAGGTAGATACTGTCTGCCTGCCTACAGTGAGGGAAAAAAGTATTTGATCCCCTGCTGATTTTGTACGTTTGCCCACTGACAAAGGCATGATCAGTCTATAATTTTAATGGTAGGTTTATTTGAACAGTGAGAGACAGAATAACAACAAGAAAATCCAGAAAAACGCATGATGAAAATGTTATAAATTGATTAGCATTTTAATGAGGGAAATAAGTATTTGACCCCTCTGCAAAACATGACTTAGTACTTGGTGGCAAAACCCTTGTTGGTAATCACAGAGGTCAGACGTTTCTTGTAGTTGGTCACCAGATTTGCAAACATCTCAGGAGGGATTTTGTTCCACTCCTCTTCGCAGATCTTCTCCAAGTCATTAAGGTGTTCGAGGCTGACGTTTGGCAACTCGAACCTTCAGCTCCCTCCACAGATTTTCTATGGGATTAAGGTCTGGAGACTGGCTAGGCCACTCTAGGACCTTAATGTGCTTCTTCTTGAGCCACTCCTTTGTTGCCTTGGCCGTGTGTTTTGGGTCATTGTCATGCTGGAATACCAATCCACTACCCATTTTCAATGCCCTGGCTGAGGGAAGGAGGTTCTCACCCAAGATTTGACGGTACATGGCCCCGTCCATCGTCCCTTTGATGCTGTGAAGTTGTCCTGTCCCCTTAGCAGAAAAACACCCCCAAAACATAATGTTTCCACCTCCATGTTTGACGGTGGGGAGGGTGTTCTTGGGGTCATAGGCAGCATTCCTCCTCCTCCAAACACGGCGAGTTAAGTTGATGCCAAAGAGCTCGATTTTGGTCTCATCTGACCACAACACTTCTCCTCTGAATCATTCAGATGTTCATTGGCAAACTTCAGACGGCCCTGTATATGTGCTTTCTTGAGCAGGGGGACCTTGCGGGCGCTGCAGGATTTCAGTCCTTCACGGCGTAGTGTGTTACCAATTGTTTTCTTGGTGACTATGGTCCCAGCTACCTTGAGATCATTGACAAGATCCTCCCGTGTAGTTCTGGGCTGATTCCTCACCGTTCTCATGATCATTGCAACTCCACGAGGTGAGAGCTTGCATGGAGCCCCAGGCCGAGGGAGATTGACAGTTATTTTGTGTTTCTTCCATTTGCGAATAATCTCACCAACTGTTGTCACCTTCTCACCAAGCTGCTTGGTGATGGTCTTGTAGCCCATTCCAGCCTTGTGTAGGTCTACAATCTTGTCCCTGACATCCTTGGAGAGCTCTTTGGTCTTGGCCATGGTGGAAAGTTTGGAATCTGATTGATTGATTGCTTCTGTGGACAGGTGTCTTTTATACAGGTAACAAGCTGAGATTAGGAGCACTCCCTTTAAACGTGTGTTCCTAATCTCAGCTCGTTACCTGTATAAAACACACCTGGGAGCCAGAAATCTTTCTGATTGAGAGGGGGTCAAATATTTATTTCCCTCATTAAAATGCAAATCAATTCATAACATTTTTGACATGCGTTGTTCTGGATTTTTGTTGTTGTTATTCTGTCTCTCACTGTTCAAATAAACCTACCATTAAAATTATAGACTGATCATTTCTTTGTCAGTGGGCAAACGTACAAAATCAGCAGGGGATCAAAAACTTTTTTCCCTCACTGTACCTAAACTCATTTGTACTGTGCGAAGGTTGAGGGTTATGCCATATTTCTTTCTATTAGGCTAGATGTTGTTGTAAATGTAATCTCTGTGCCTATGCACATGTATGCATGTTAATCTAATCTACCCAAATGTTAATGATATTCAAACTGTACAATGGAGTATTTGTTTTATATTTGTTTTTTACAGACAATACCATGTGTTTCTTCCTGGTGTGGATTCTAGATACAGAAACAGAATCCCTTTGCCTGCGTGTGTCATTGTAGCAGAACTGTATCCTGTGAACTGTATCCATCTCGAGGGATTAGACATTATGCTGGATTTCAAGCAGATTACTAATGAGGAGCTGAATGGCAGTTTGATCATGACAACACTCCTCCCACAGCTTTACAAGTATTCCCTGAACTTACTGATTGTTTCTTTGGAATGGCAATTTCATCATGACCACCTCTCCCATCATCTGTTGATCACCAGTTCTCTTAGCTCCAGATTGTTACACCAGATAATGGATTTCAACCAAATATTTTTGGTATCCATTACTGGGAGTTACAGGATAGGTATTGTTTGGTGTAGCACAGAGAATTTTCGAGCAACCTAAGTGATGCCGTCGTCGTCCTCGATTCGGGGAAACAGGAGTCTCATTAATGTCTGTGTCCAGTTGCAGGGGGTCAGTTTGAATTTAGAAAATGCTCTGTTATTAAAATATATGCACCATAAAGTATTCCAACAATATGTGTGCCACCATCGTGTCTATTTCAAGTCTTCTCACTCATTGATCGAGACAGGTCTCTGTCATCATGACATGCAGCACTTTGGGGTGGACACGCACCTGTCTCGATCAATGAGAGAAGACTTGAAATAGACAAGATGTCTGCAAAGATCTTTGGGTTAATCACATTATCTGATGCAACAATCTGTAACTATAGTTCTCACACTCAGACACACTGAACTCTACTACACTGTTCATACTATTTCTATTGTATGTTACTTTTACCATATAACGCCCGAGTGGCGCAGTGGTCTAAGGCACTGCATCGCTGTGCCACTAGAGATCCTCGTAGTCGTAGCCGGCCGTGACCGGGAGACCCATGGGGTGGTGCACAATTGGCCCAGGATAGGGGAGGGAATGGCCGGCAGGGATGTAGCTCAGTTGGTAGAGCATGGCGTTTGCAACGCCAGGGTTGTGGGATCGATTCCCATGGGGGGCCAGTATAAAAAAAAATAAAAGAATAATGTATGCACTCACTAACTGTAAGTCGCTCTGGATAAGAGCGTCTGCTAAATGACTAAAATGTTGAATAGCCAATTCTCTTGAGGAAATACACTTTCCTGTATTTTGGATTTTGACAAATAAACAAACATTCTTTGGATATCTGAATGTCCAACATCTGTTTGATGCTACAGAGCCCTGTACAGCTTATATAAATATATTCTGTGAATCCATAAGGGCAGACAAATTTAGAAGATTGATAGAAAATATCCATATTTATTTTATGGTGGTTCTATATCAGTGCTCTCCAACCCTGTTCCTGGAGAGCTACTGTCCTGTAGGTTTTCACTCCAACCCTAATCTAACACACCTGATTCTAAAAATTAGCTGGTTGATAAGATGAACCAGGTTAGTTTCAACTGGGGTTGAATCTAAAACCTACAGGAGGGTAGCTCTCCAGGAACAGGGTTGGAGACCCCTGTTCTACATGGTCATATGCTGAGACACTTTGGATGCGTTTACACAGGCAGCCCAATTCAGATATTTTTTCCACTAATTGGTCTTAATCGTATCAGAACTTTTTCAGAACTGATCTGATTGGTCAAAAGACCAATTAGTGAAAAATATCATAATTGGGCTGCCTGTGTAAACACAGCCATAGTCCTTTATCCGGCTTCGGTACACTGGCAATGGTGGGCTGGGGAAGCTGAGACTCTGAGCTTATGGCGATGGGCCTGTCCTGTCAGCGGTGACCGGGCAGCTGGATAAGAATCTGCCGAAAGTGGTGTAGGGCTTCTTAACCACCAACTGTTTGGTTCTTTTGCAGAAGATTTGCTGGTACTGCACGTCTCCTGGAAAGACATGGCTGTGGTCTTAGCATTTTACACTTTTTGTGGAAGGGACGTAGGGCAACATGCCTTTGTTAGTAAAGGTATCAGACAATCATTGTAATTTTGAATTCCGTAAAGTGAGTGTGGAAGAGGTGAAAAAAATCACTGTTGTCTGTCAACAATGACAAGCCATTACTGTGTTGGTCTTTCAAAGTAAACAACGCCATTATTCAAGTTTGTGGACACGCCCCGTCGACCTAGCAGGCGGTATCAGCATTCACTATGAATGCAGGACTTTGTGGTTCACAATGAGCAGATGTCGAAACTTCCCGATTCTCCAAGTGAAATGAAAATGCGTTAGTTCTAGCTTATGGTATGGATAATTGTGATGTTTATGATAAAAACGCAATGTTGTTAATATATTAATGACTACAGTGCATTCAGAAAGTATTCAGACCCCTTGACGTTTTCCATATTGTGTTACATTACAGCCTTTTTCAAAAAAAAAATATTTATTTAATCATCAATACCTCATAATGACAAAGCAAAAACTGTTTTTTTAAATACATTTTGTTAATAATATTAAAAAAAACGGAAATATCACATTTACATAAGTATTCAGACCCTGTAGTCAGTACTTTGTTGAAGCACATTTGGCAGCGATTACAGCATCGAGTCTTCTTGGGATTGATGCTACAAGCGTGGCAAACCTGTATTTGGGGAGTTTCTCCCATTCTTCTCTGCAGATCCTCTCAAGCTCTGTCAGGTTGGATGGGGAGCGTTGCTGCACAACTATTTTCAGGTCTCTCCAGAGATGTTAGATCGAGTTCAAGTCCGGGCTCTGGCTGGGCCACTCAAGGACATTCAGAGACTTCTCCCGAAGCCACTCCTGTGTTGTCTTGGCTGTGTGCTTAGGGTCTTTGTCCTGTTGGAAGGTGAACCTTCGCCCCAGTCTGAGGTCCTGAGCGCTCTGGAGCAGGTTTTCATCAAGGATCTCTCTTTGCCTCGATCCTGACTAGTCTCAATGTCCCTGCCAATGAAAAACATCCCCACAGCATGATGCTGCCACCACCATGCAGGGATGGTGCCAGGTTTCCTCCAGACGTGATGCTTGGCATTCAGGCCAAAGAGTTCAATCTTGGTTTCATCAGACCAGAGAATCTTGTTTCTCATGGTCTGAGAGTCTTTAGGTGCCTTTTGCCAAACTCCAAGCGGGCTGTCAGGTGAGGAGTAGCTTCCGTCTGGCCACTCTACCATAAAGGTCTCATAGGTGGAGTGCTGCAGAGATGGATGTCCTTCCGGAAGATTCTCCCATCTCCACAGAGGAACTATAGAGCTCTGTCAGAGTAACAATCGGGTTCTTTGTCACCTCCCTGACCAAGGCCCTTCTCCCCCGTTTGCTCAGTTTGGCAGGGCGGCCAGCTCTAGGAAGAGTCTTGGTGGTTCCAAACTTCTTCCATTGAAGAATGATGGAGGCCACTGTGTTCTTGGGGACCTTCAATGCTGCAGACATTTTTTGGTACCCTTCTCCAGATCTGTGCCTCGACACAATCCTGTCTCGGAGCTCTACAGACAATTCCTTCGACCTCATGGCTTGGTTTTTGCTCTGAAATGCACTGTCAACTGTGGGACCTTATATAGACAGGTGTATGCCTTTCCAAATCATGTCCAATCAATTGAATTTACCACAGGTGGACTCAAATCAAGTTGTAGAAACATCTGAAGGATGATCAATGGAAACAGAATGCACCTGAGCTCAATTTTGAATCTCACAGCAAAGGGTCTGAATACTTATGTAAATAAGTTTTTTTTATTAATATGCAAACATTTCAAAAAACCTGTTTTCGCTTTGTCATTATGGGGTATTGTATGTAGATTGCTGACAAAAAAATTATTTTTCATCCATTTTAGAATAAGGCTGTAACGTAACAAAATGTGGAAAAAGTCAATAGGTCTGAATACTTTCCGAAGGCACTGTATATGCCGTGGTAGAGCCAGGGTGAAATTCGCCTTTAAGGCCGTAAATTTGAGGAACATCTTGTGAAGTCCGCAATCAGGGTCCACCAGAGGAGGCGGAAACAAAGAACATTGTTTATGCGTAATGAGATTGGTTTTGGGTTGGGGGATTTGTAATCAAGCACCATTAGTTCTTATTAATTTTGACACCGCTCCCCATTTAGTTGTCAGCAGAGTCAGTCCCCCTGAAATGGATACAACTGGCTATTACCCTCAATGTCCAGGTTAATAATATATGGGCCCACACTAATTACACTGCAGCGAACAAATGGACTGTTTGGATTCCATAACTCTATTACCGTCAACCTCCGGAGAGGCAAAGTCAAGCAAGCTATAATCAACCTACATGGCGGCAGTAAAACCCGTGTGACAGTTATCAGACGTGAACTGATATATTCAGTTAGCCCAACGGCGGTGAATTCCCTGAGGTTTGGGGAATGGTTTCAGTCAGGCTATTCCATTTTGATGTTTGAGTGCCTTCGGAAAGTATTTAGACCCCTTGACTTTTTCCACATTTTGTTACTTTACAGCCTTATTCTAAAATGTATTAAATAAAAACATGTCCTCAGCAATCTACACACAATACACAATACAGAAATACCTTATTTACATAATTATTCAGCCCCTTTGCTTTGAGACTCGAGATTGAGCTCAGGTGCATCCTGTTTCCATTGATCATCCTTGAGATGTTTTTACAACTTGATTGGAGTCAACCTGTGGTAAATTCAATTGATTGGACATGATTTGGAAAGGCACACACCTGTCTATATAAGGTCCCACAGTTGACAGTGCATGTCAGAGCAAAAACCAAACCATGAGGTCGAAGGAATTGTCCATAGAGCTCCGAGACAGGATTGTGTCAGGGCACAGATCTGGGGAAGGGTACCAAAAGATTGCTGCAGCATTGAATGTCCTCAAGAACACAGTGGCCTCCATCATTCTTAAATGGAAGAAGTTCAGAAACACCCGGCCTAACTGAGCAATCGGGGGAGAAGGGCCTTGGTCAGGGAGGTGACCAAGAACCTGATGGTCGCTCTGACAGAGCTCCAGAGTTCCTCTGTGGAGATGGGAGAACCTTCCAGAAGGACAACTATCTCTGCAGCACTCCACCAATCAGGCACATGACAGCCCGCTTGGAATTTGCCAAAAGGCACTTAAAGACTTTCAGGCCATGAGAAACAAGATTCTCTGGTCTGATGAAACCAAGATTGAACTCTTTGGCCTGAATGCCAAGCGTCACGTCTGGAGGAAACCTGGCACCATCCCTACGGTGAAGCATTGTGGTGGCAGCATCATGCTGTGGGGATGTTTTTCAGCGGCAGGGACTGTGAGACTAGTCAGGATTGAGGCAAAGATGAACGGAGCAAAGTACAGAGAGATCCTTGATGAAAACCTGCTCCAGCGCGCTCAGGACCTCAGACTGGGGCAAAGGTTCACCTTCCAACAGGACAACAACCCTAAATACACAGCCAAGACAACGCAGGAGTGGCTTCGGGACAAGTCTCTGACCTTGAGAGGCCCAGCCAGAGCCCGGACTTGAACCCGATCTAACATCTTTGGAGAGACCTGAAAATAGCTGTGCAGCGACGCTCCCCATTCAACCTGACAGAGCTTGAGAGGATCTGCAGAGAAGAATGGGAGACACTTCCCAAATACAGGTGTGCCAAGTTTGTAGCATCATACCCAAGAATACTCAAGGCTGTAATCGCTGTCAAAGGTGCTTCAACAAAGTACTGGGTAAAGGGCCTGAATACTTATGTAAATGTGATATTTCATTATTATTATTTTTTTTATATAGATTTGAAAAATTTTAAAAAACCTGTTTTTGCATTGTCTTTATGGGGTATTGTGTGTAGATTGATGAGGGAGGAATAAACAATTTAATCCATTTTAGAATAATGCTGTAACGTAACAAAATGTGGAAAAAGTCAAGGGGTCTGAATACTTTCCGAATGCACTGTAGGTGGCTTCTTATTACCAGACAATAAAATGCAAAGCAGCATTCATTAATGTTTTAAGTGTTATTAAGTTTTATCCTCTGCATGTGTCTTCATTAGGCCTTTTTGGGATATATTTTTCTTAAAGTGTTTTGATATAGGCAAAAAATAAAATCTTCAACCCAACGGAGCGTGCCAAACGATTACTATGGTGTGTTTAAAAAGCCCAAACACTGGATATTTCATAATCATGTTTGGATTTAAAGGTGCTATATTTTTCTACAAAGCTACAGTGCGTTGTTGTTGGCCTTGGGGTCAAAGTAATAAAATGTTTTGATAGGCCTCCTGAAAGCACACTGCAAGGCCATGTTTTGAGAGAAAACATCTCTCCATCGTGCATTATTTGTTTGTTGTGTTTTCCCTCAGGTTGGAGTTCATTCAGTAATTGTACAGGTGGTGGTGAATGGGTTTACATGTACCCTGGCAAAACAAACTTCATGATTAAACATGGAGTTGCCCGCTGTTAATGATTTAGATGCCAAGCTACTTTTCAGGCTTACAAATAAATCCCAAAAGCATTTAAACACTGGCACCAAAACAAATTGGCAATTTCTTCCATGGGTAATTACCATGCCAGTCACACAAGCAGCTTCTCGAGCTGGAATTTGTTGAAGTTTAATTAAAAAAGAGAGGGCTGAATAAGTTCTCCGTGTTTATTTCCATTAAGGTCAACTAGGTAATCTGCTGGAGCGGAGGTTGAGCAAGTTTGTTCTGTGCTCTATCCTATTCACAGTTCGGGTCTTTTATACCGGCGGTTGGTTGATTTATTTCAACACATTCAATGAAGCTAATGCTTCTCTTAAATGGTCCCGTAGATCGAAAACAGAAACTGTGAAGCTCTCAATGTACTTTTACTTTTGTAGTAATGTGGTGTGAAATTTTAACGTTTATAAAATGAAACCAGAAATTGAATTGGAATAGAAAGTGGTGTGCCTCAGCACCATTAGGAGGGTCGGGAGCCAGGAGGAAATTATGATCAGGTCAGAGTTAAAAGAAGAATCAATATTAATTAATCTGTATGAATGCAGGTGCATTTACTGAATTTGAAATGTATTTCCTACAAATGTGGTACAGCTGTCACCCTCCTCTGATTCCAGCAACCATACAATGGCTAAAGTAAATTGATATATGATTTCGAGGTACACACAATAACAGGTGCACTGATTGGATACCACTGTCACCAGGTGTATGATATCATCCTGTTGTTTTGCATCCTGGTGAAACAATTCCTGCAGCACAGCGGGATGTTTCTGTTTCTCACACAACACAGGTTACACAGTGTTATTACCTGCCTCTGGTTCACTGGTGAAGGTGGACTTGATGCCAAATATGTGTTTATTGGTCTCCGCCGCGGATCGCACTGAAAACGCAATGCCAGGAGAGAGCGAAAGAGACTCACAGAGATTGCCTGCTCCAATGTGGAATATTGGATTTTCCAAATGTCAATGGAGGGGGCCTGATCATTAAACTGAATATGTTTTCTCTCCTTGAAGCAATTTTGGGTCGCGCCTGCTTCCCACTCACTTTGCCTTCAGCTTTTTTTTTTATCTTCAATTATTCCCAGAACACTGGGCTGCCTGTTTAAACCACAGAGGGTTGTAAATAAGATGGATTGGCAGTAGTACAAGTGGATTTTCAGTAGAAAATGGGCCAATCATTGCCCCCCCTGATCGATACGGTGTTTGTTGATGTGTTCGTTTGGTCATGCATTTGTGAATAAAGCCTGGGGATATGTGGAGTTATGGATCAATTAAGTATTTGTAAGTCACTTTTGACATTTGCACACATCTCCATAAAATGTGCCACTGCTTTCATGGCACTCAGGCTACTAACGAAGGAGCTCTAAAGTGACCTAGAATGGGTTTCAAGACAGGTGACAGATGTTCTGTTAATTAACTATGGAGGATGTCAATGAGTGTAGGTGTCATCCTAGAAGTGATTTAAGTAGAGAACTCAATGTACTCATTATTATAAAGTTTTTATTGCCTAAGAGGTCTCTTGTCTAACAAATAAAAGGGTAATACAATAATCTCGTTCCCAGAAACTTCCACCCAAATGCGCAAAGAGTCTGTTGGACCAACACGTCAAACTTGGCCTGTTAATAAATACAGAAATAGCAGGAGAAACTCCTGGGGCATAGGCATTGGCTTAATTGGCTTAATCTACCAACAAATCATCTCCCACAACACCTTCACTCCTAACCGACACCGTACACTAGCATATCACAAGCACAGAGCCATGACTCGCAGTCGTGTGATTCACTAAAATTAAATGACGACAAGTAAGGTCACTGCCATATAATTCTATGGTCACTAACACTAAAGGGGTCTACAGACAATACGCAAACATGGCCGACGGAGCGTAACGCTGTGTTGCAATGTTGTCTTTCGTCACAAAAGGGGCTGCTCCTTGTAATATGCTCCGTTGTTCAACGCAGTTTTTCCCTACCTGGAAATTGAGACCCGATGTATCATTCCTTGTGAAGACTGAGGGGCAGTATTGAGTGAATTTTGCAATGGAAGTCCCGCCCCTGTGTCTAGATCACATCTTTTCCGGTATCCCTTCTTGTATAAACACAGAAGAGATGGACGTTCTGCTACTTCGCTTCTACTACTTGCAAGCTTCCTTTTTTATTTCGAGATTTGCTAAGCGTAATTATGTCTATGTCCAGTTTGGAGGAGCGCCAGTGCGAGCTGGTAAGACATTTACATTTACATTTACGTCATTTAGCAGACGCTCTTATCCAGAGCGACTTACAAATAGGTGCATTCACCTTATAGCCAGTAGTACAACCACTTTCCAATTATATATTTTTTTACTTATTTTTTTCTAAATTTTTGTTTTGTCTCTTTTATTATTATTATTTTTTATTTTTTTTAGGGGGGGGGGGGTGGGTTGGGGTAAGGGGGGGGTAGAAGGATTACTTTATCCTATCCCAGGTATTCCTTAAAGAGGTGGGGTTTCAAATGTCTCCGGACTCCGCTGTCCTGGCGTCGTGAGCAGGGGCGGTGTGTTCATTAGGGCGATATGGGCGACGCACTGCCAAACGGGAAAAGGAAGGGATTTTTTTTCTAATCAATTATATCACGGCAACAGTAGTTATTAGTGTTCTAATCTAGACGTCTGATCTGCCACTAAATGTCCAATCAGGCTAAAGTCGTGCTTCAAATGGCCCCGCCCGTTTTGGGGCGATTTCAGTCAGGTTGAAAATCGCCCAGAAGTGTCTCATAGCCTCTCATGTAAAATCTTTTTTTTTTCAAATATCAGAGCTTTCAATACAATCTCTATGGGTTCCGGGAGGGCTTGCACTTACGCGCTTTCGTCATACGTAACATAACTAAGAAAAGAGCGGGTAGCAGCGTCAATCAAGATGGCTAGCGTTCAGTGCAACTCGATTGTCTCTTTGAAAGAAGTTCCTTTTTGTCGGCGAAAAAAAAATCAAGATAAATTGGCAACGAAACAATTAGGACCTCCCAGACCAAATTTAATAATTCAACAATTTTCCAAAAATTGGGCTGTCAAAGACCCACATGGATAGCTGTTTGAGATTGTCTGCTTTGGGGAGAGTGAACATTGCCACTCAACTGGATGAGGGATACAGGCTAGCTGTCCGCCGCCACAACGATGAGGTTAGCAAGAACCGCCACATCCTCAGCCGGCTAATCCAGTGTGTGAAGTTTTGCGGAGTGTTTGAGTTAGCTTTGCGAGGCAAAGATGAAACGGAGGGCTCCACCAACCCTGGTATTTTTCTTGGACTTGTCAACTTTGTGGCACAATTAGATGAGGTGTTTGATGACCATCTTAAAAATGCTAAAGTTTTCAAGGGCACATCAAAGACCATTCAAAACGAGCTACTGGAGTGTATGCTAGCGGTCATGAGGGAACATATTGTGGAGGAGGTGAAGTCGGCGAACTTCGTAGCTATCCAAGCTGACGAGACCACGGACGTTTCTACACAGACACAGCTGGTGCTTGTGCTGAGGTACATAGATAGCAAGAAGATTTTATTTTTTCCCTGGGGCTTTTTCACAAAATCATGCCCCACGTCGACATTCTGTACCAGAAGCTACAGAAGAAGGACATCGATGCTGTCTTCATCAAACGTGCCCTCGACAGCTTCACAAGGAGTGTGCAGGCCATAAGGTAAGATTAAACAATATCATTCGATCTTTCTCAAAGCAGAGCTTTATTTGAAAATGTATGCATGAAAGGAGACATCATCATATTTACAAATCTATACAATTGGCCAGAATATGGTTGTTCATTTTTACAAAGCCATACAGATAGCTGTGTTTACCTTTTCTAGAAATTATTTTCAAATTCTGTTTTCAGGCAAAATGTCTATCACTGTTCATTTTCACAAATCTATACAAGAGGGAAGAATATGGAAGTCTATAAAAATGTCTTATTACCAATAACTTGCATCAATGTTTTCAGTAGCCTCTATCAAAAGCTCCTGCTTGCTTGTTGTGAATTATGCTCAGGTGCACATATTTCCAATTCAACCATGAGGCCTTTTTGAAGCAAGTAATGTGTATATCAGTATTGACTTATATGCTGCCCCTGTCTTCATGTTGTTGCTGGACATATCTTTTTTTAAATGTGTGTAGGTCACCTAAATCATCAGAAAAATTGCCCCCCCTGAGAATTTTTTCAGGAGCCGCCACTGGTCGTGAGGGAGCTTGTTCCACCATTGGAGCCAGAGCAGCGAACAGTTTAGACTGGGCTGAGCGGGAACTATGCTTCCGCAGAGGAAGGGGAGCCAGCAGGCCAGAGGTGGATGAACGCAATGCCCTCGTTTGGGTGTAGGGACTGATCAGAGCCTGAAGGTACGGAGGTGCCGTTCCCCTCACAGCTCCATAGGCAAGCACCATGGTCGCCAACAGCGAGTTGCAGTAATCCAGACGGGAGATGACAAGTGCCTGGATTAGGACCTGTGCCGCTTCCTGTGTAAGGCAGGGTCGTACTCTCCGAATGTTGTAGAGCATGAACCTACAGGATCGGGTCACCACCTTGATGTTAGCAGAGAACGACAGGGTGTTGTCCAGGGTCACGCCAAGGCTCTTCGCACTCTGGGAGGAGGACACAACGGAGTTGTCAACCGTGATGGCGAGATCATGGAACGGGCAGTCCTTCCCCGGGAGGAAGAGCAGCTCCGTCTTGCCAAGGTTCAGCTTGAGGTGGTGATCCGTCATCCATACTGATATGTCTGCCAGACATGCAGAGATGCGATTCGCCACCTGGTTATCAGAAGGGGGAAAGGAGAAGATTAGTTGTGTATCGTCAGCGTAGCAATGATAGGAGAGGCCATGTGAGGATATGACAATACGAGAACCTTTACAACCCTTGTTGTATTTCGGACAAGCAAGCAAAAGACAACAGCTGGAGGGAGATATCACAAAATCTGAACACCAATACTGATATCAAAGAAACATGGGGAAAAATTCGGGACCGGTATGTTCGCAATCTGAAAAGGGTGAAGAGGAGAAGAGGAGTGGGGCTGCCGCTGGTGTGTGTCCAACCGATTGTCAGACAACTGAATTGGCTTTGTGTTCACGTGAAACATTGTCAGACAGACACCAATTTGCCAGATACGGTATGTACTCGTCATCAGTGGCGACCCATCATTCAGGGCAGGTAGGGCAGAGCCCCACCTGTTTTGAGCCCCACCTGATTAGCAAAATAAATATATATACACTACCGGAGAAAAGTTTTAGAACCTACTCATTCAAGGGTTTTTCTTTATTTTCACTATTTTCTAGATTGTGGAATAATAGTGAAGACATGAAAACTATGAAATAACACATATGGAATCATGTAGTAACCAAAAAAGTGTTAAACAAATCAAAATATATTTTATATTTGAGATTCTTCAAATAGCCACCCTTTGCCTTGATGACAGCTTTGCACACTCTTGGCATTCTCTCAACCAGCTTCATGAGGTAGTCACCTGGAATGCATTTCAATTAACAGGTGTGCCTTCTTAAAAGTTAATTTATGGAATTTATTTCCTTCTTAATGTGTTTCAGCCAATCAGTTGTGTTGTGACAAGGTATGGGGGGTATACAGAAGTTAGCCCTATTTGGTAAAAGACCAAGTCCATATTATGGCAAGAACAGCTCAAATAAGCAAAGAGAAATGACAGTCCATCATTACTTTAAGACATGAAGGTCAGTCAATACGAAACATTTCAAAAATTTTGAAAGTTTCTTTAAGTGCAGTCGCAAAAACCATCAAACGCTATGATGAAACTGGCTCTCATGAAGACCGCCACAGGAATGGAAGACCCAGAGTTACCTCTGCTGCAGAGGATAAGTTCATTAGAGTTACCAGCCTCAGAAATTGCAGCCCAAATAAATGCTTCACAGAGTTCAAGTAACAGACACATCTCAGCATCAACTGTTCAGAGGAGACTGTGTGAATCAGGCCTTCATGGTCGAATTGCTGCAAAGAAACCACTACTAAAGGACACCAATAATAAGAAGAGACTTGCTTGGGCCAAGAGCAACACGAGCAATGGACATTAGACCGGTGGAAATGTGTCCTTTGGTCTGGAGTCCAAATTGGAGATTTTTGGTTCCAACCGCTGTGTCTTTGTGAGACGCGGTGTGGGTGAACGGATGAGGAGGTGTTATGGTGTGGGGGTGCTTTGCTGGTGACACTGTCTGTGATTTATTTAGAATTCAAGGCACACCTAACCAGCATGGCTACCACAACATTCTGCAGCGATACCCCATCCCATCTTGTTTGGGCTTAGTGGGACTATCATTTGTTTTTCAACAGGACAATTACCCAACACACCTTCAGGCTGTGTAAGGTCTATTTTACCAAGAAGGAGAGTGATGGAATGCTGCATCAGATGACCTGGCCTCCACAATCCCCCAACCTCAACCAAATTGAGATGGTTTGGGATGAATCGGACAGCAGAGTGAAAGAAAAGCAGCCAACAAGTGCTCAGCATATGTGGGAACTCCTTCAAGACTGTTGGAAAAGCATTCCAGGTGAAGCTGGTTTAGGGAATGCCAAGAGTGTGCAAAGCTGTCATCAAGGCAAAGGGTGGCTATTTGAAGAATCTCAAATATAAAATGTATTTTGATTTGTTTAACACTTGTTTGGTTACTACATGATTCCATATGTGTTATTTCAAAGTTGTGATGTCTTCACTATTATTCTACAATGTACAGTCGTGGTGAAATGTTTTGAGAATGACAGAAGTATTTGGTCTTCACAAAGTTTGCTGCTTCAGTGTTATGAGATATTTTTGTCAGATGTTACTATGGTATACTGAAGTATAATTACAAGCATTCCATAAGTGTCAAAGGCTTGTATTGACAATTACATTACGTTTTTGCAAAGAGTCAATATTTGCAGTGTTGACCCTTCTTTTTCAAGACCTCTGCAATCCGCCCTGGCATGCTGTCAATTAACTTATGGGCCACATCCTGACTGATGGCAGCCCATTCTTGCATAATCAATGCTTGGAGTTTGTCAGAATTTGTGGGGTTTTGTTTGTCCACCCGCCTCTTGAGGATCGACCACAAGTTCTCAATGGGATTAAGGTCTGGGGAGTTTCCTGGCCATGGACCCAAAATGTCGATGTTTTGTTCCCAGAGCCACTTAGTTATCACTTTTGCCTTATGGCAAGGTGCTCCATCATGCTGGAAAAGGCATTGGTCGTCACCAAACTGTTCTTGGATGGTTGGGAGAAGTTGCTCTCAGAGGATGTGTTGGTACCATTCTTTATTCATGGCTGTGTTCTTAGGCAAAATTGTGAGCGAGCCCACTCCCTTGGCTAAGAAGCAATCCCACACATGAATGGTCTCAGGATGCTTTACTGTTGGCATGACACAGGACTGATGGTAGCGCTCTCCTTTTCTTCTCCGGACAAGGTGTTTTCCGGATGCCCCAAACAATCGGAAAGGGGGTTCATCAGAGAAAATGACTTTACCCCAGTCCTCAGCAGTCCAATCCCTGTACCTTTTGCAGAATATCAGTCTGTCCCTGATGTATGAAAAAAATAATGTATGCACTCACTAACTGTAAGTCGCTCTGGATAAGATTGTCTGCTAAGTGACTAAAATGTAAATGTATGTTTTTCCTGGAGAGAAGTGGCTTCTTTGCTGCCCTTCTTGACACCAGGCCATCCTCCAAAAGTCTTCGCCTCACTGTGCGTGCAGATGCACTCACACCTGCCTGCTGCCATTCCAGAGCAAGCTCTGCACTGGTGGTGCCCCGATCCCGCAGCTGAATCAACTTTAGGAGACGGTCCTGGCGCTTGCTGGACTTTCTTGGGCGCCCTGACGCCTTCTTCACAACAATTTAACCTCTCTCCTTGAAGTTCTTGATTATCTGATAAATGGTTGATTTAGGTGCAATCTTACTAGCAGCAATATCCTTGCCTGTGAAGCCCTTTTTGTGCAAAGCAATGATGACGTGTTTCCTTGCAGGTAACCATGGTTAACAGAGGAAGAACAATGATTTCAAGCACCACCCTCCTTTTAAAGCTTCCAGTCTGTTATTCTAACTCAATCAGCATCACAGAGTGATCTCCAGCCTTGTCCTCGTCAACACTCTCACCTGTGTTATCGAGATAATCACTGAAATGATGGCAGCTGGTCCTTTTGTGGCAGGGCTGAAATGCAGTGGAAATGTTTTGGGGGGATTAAGTTCATTTTCATGGCAAAGAGGGACTTTGCAATTAATTGCAATTCATCTGATCATTCTTCATGACATTCTGGAGTATATGCAAATTACCATCATCAAAACTGAGGCAGCAGACTTTGTGAAAATTAGTATTTGTGTCATTCTCAAAACTTTTGACCACGACTGTAGAAAATAGTAAATATAAAGAAAAACTCTTGAATGAGTAGGTGTTCAAAAACATTTGACCGGTAGTTTATATATGTAACATTTTGCATGTTATTTTGGGATTAATACGCGTCACATATCTGTTTGAAAACAATGTAAAAAAAATAATAATCATTTAGTTAATAAAGCCGCATACAAACATGGTCTCTTTTTTGCTTTCTTGATTAAGGCAGCTCCAAAATGCAGGTGTTTCAGCCTAGCTCAGTGCTTTCTGTGGTGGTGGGGCAGCCAGCAGAAAATGCAGAGCGTAGGAGTTGGTAATGTTCTCTAGTTGCGCTGTAATTGGCTCAGTTTTCTGTCACTTATGAGGACACTACGTCACTGCAAAATCTACGGGGAGAGCTCGAGAATTCAAGCCCCTTGGGTGCTGCCATAGAGTTACATTAGAAGTTCCCTTCCAAGAAGGCTCAAGGTCATTAGCCACAGAAAAAAATGACGCCAAATCACGTTATATCTACTGTAGCTTTGATTGGACTGATCATGTCAACATCATACTTTCAAAATCTTAGCTAGCAAACTAAACAAGCAGTCATCATCATGAATCAAGTCGACAATCTACTGGCAAATCCTTTTCAATCCTTGTCATATGAAGAGACATTATCGATAAAACATATTGGTGCTCATCGTCCATTGGACATAAACATTACACAACAAGTTGGAAGTCGCAAATTCAACAATGAGTGGTTTGGAAGGAATCAGTGGCTAACTGCAAGCGTTGCAAAGCAATCACTAGCCTGCTATTGAGTGGAGGGGGTGTGTGGTCCAAGTCTGGGTTTAAGGGTCTCTTTTCCAAGTTTTAAAGGATAAACATTCAACACCATGGGCCAGAAAAGGTTGAATACATTGACCATGCTGTCAATCCAGCATGACTTCTGCCGCGTTCAAAACAACTGGAAACTAGGAACTGGGAAATCTCAGACTTCAGTGAGTTCAAGACAACTGGGAACACTGAAAAATACGAGCTCCGGCTTGGAAAATAAGTTTTGAATGGTCATCCAATTTGGAATACCAAGTCGGGAACTTGGGCCTCTTTCTAGAGCTCCGACCTGAAGATAACTGACGTCATGATTCAACCTTGTTTTTTTCCAAGTTCCCAGTTGTCTTGAAAGCACCATAAATCCAGAGAATGCCAGACTTTGATGACAACATTTGATGACAAAATTTGCCCACAAGATGGACCGCCGCGCCACCTTCCTGTTCAAGTGAGCACAGCACAACAAGGTGAGTCCAAAAATGTATTGTATGCTGCTGCATAAATAATGTAATATGACAGGGAGATATGTATGCTGTAGCTAAGAAAGTAATACTAAGTCTATGTTGTGTAGTAAGCTGTTAGTAGCCCATGTGCCTCACCCTAATAATTTGGTCACTTTCCCCCTCATAACTTAGCCTACTGTTCTGACTTGGTGGTGCACATGCAGCCTATAGCCTGTTTTAGAGAAAGGTAATCATTGTATACTGTAAGAGCTTTCATTGTCTGCTTATATGCCCCCTTTATTTATCCTACGGTTCTGACTTGGTGTAAAGGGAGAATACTGTAAGAACGGCCCATGTTCTGAATTCTGTCGTTGAACATTTCAAAAGTGCTGAAAAAATAGTTATATTGACAACGTCCGTCCTAGCTCGCTCATTAATGTCTTAATCGAAATTACGGATTGCCTCTTATCCGCTCATCATTCCCTTATGCCTTAGTTTGTACATCTCAATTGTCAGTAGAAACCACATTTGTTTAAGTAAGTCAGCCATAACAGCTATGTTTTTTAAAAAGGCAGTAAAACTATGCTGAATGAACTGTTTCACTACCAGACAAGGCTCCGCTGATAACCAGGTGTAGCGGTGGTGTCACGCCCTGGCTCTGGGGACACTGTTATGTTGAGCCAGGGTGTGTAATTCTATGTTTGTATTTCTATGTTGGCCTGAGTGACTCCCAATCAGAGGCAACGAGTGTCAGCTGGTTGTCTCTGATTGGGAGCCATATTTAACTGTCTGTCTTTCACTTTGTGTTTGTGGTTTCTTGTTCCGTGTTGGTTGGTGTATGTAACCAGGGACGTCACGGTTTCGTTTTGTTGTTTTGATCGTGTGATCATTTATTAAATAAAGAAGATGTTTGCCTTCAACGCTGCGCCTTGGTCCTCCTCCTTAGACGAGCGTGACAGAAGAAACCACCAAAACTGGACCAAGCAGCGTGTCCAGGAGCCATCGCCTGGGGAATCGCTTGCAGATCTCCGTGGCAACCTCGACTGGGTCCAGCCTTGTAAAGAGCAGAGTGGATGGACTTGGGAACAGTGGAGGAAGAGTTTCGACTGGGTCAAGCCTAATGAAGAGTAGAATGGCTGGAATTGGGGGCAGAAGAGCGAGAGTTGGGCGAGAACGATAGAGGCCTGGCCCACGGGGAGGAGAGGCCCCCAGAATTTTTAGGGGGGGGCTCACGACGTCGGGGCAACAGGAGGCCGCGGTAGAGCGGTCCAGCGGGTTGGCAGAGGAGGCCGCCAGGTTACGGGGACCACTGGTAGAAGAGGGGAAGGAAGGTGTAGAGGCACGGCGAGAGGTACTGGGGTGTGTTACCAGTCCGGTCCGGCCCGTTCCAGATCCCGATGTAGGGCCAGTGGTGTGTGTCCCCAGTACGGTCCGGTCTGTTCCTGCTCCCCGCACCAAGTCAGTGGTGCGCTTCGTCAGCCCGGCTCGGCCCGTTCCTGCTCCCCACACCAAGCCAGTGGTGTGCGTCGTCAGTCCAGCAAGGCCCGTGCCTGTTCCCCACACCAAGCCAGTGGTGTGCGTCGTCGGTCCGGCACGGCCGTGCCTGTTCCACTGGTGCCTGGTCCGCACCGGTCAGATGCGTTACGCCGGAGCTAGAGCAATCCGCTCCATCAGTGTGCAGTCCAGCTCCGGCCAGCGGGGCCAGACCGGACCAGGGGTACTTTGGGGGGGGTTGGAGAGGGAGTGGGGATCAGGCCCGGAGCCGGATCCGCCGCCTAGGCGGAGTGCCCACCCGGTCCCTCCCCCTGTGGTATTTAGTTGGCGCGGTCGGAGTCCGCGCCTTTAGGGGGTACTGTCACGCCCTGGCTCTGGGGACACTGTTATGTTGAGCCAGGGTGTGTAATTCTATGTTTGTATTTCTATGTTGGCCTGAGTGACTCCCAATCAGAGGCAACGAGTGTCAGCTGGTTGTCTCTGATTGGGAGCCATATTTAACTGTCTGTCTTTCACTTTGTGTTTGTGGTTTCTTGTTCCGTGTTGGTTGGTGTATGTAACCAGGGACGTCACGGTTTCGTTTTGTTGTTTTGATCGTGTGATCATTTATTAAATAAAGAAGATGTTTGCCTTCAACGCTGCGCCTTGGTCCTCCTCCTTAGACGAGCGTGACAGGTGGTAAGGATTCACTCCATGGTGCTGAAAAGAAAGCTCTGCTGTTGGGACAGCTTTATGTAGGCCCTAACAGTTTGTGGGCACCGTTTGTCACTGTTATAGTGCAATTGATGTATTGTTTAGTGCTGTGTTGTGTAGTGGCTTTGCTGGCATTTTTTTGTTTGTTTGCCCCCACCAAGATCTACATGCTAAAATTGCCACTGCTCGTCATGCAGCCGAGTCCTTTTGTACAGTCAGTGTGTGTGATCTTATGTTTAGGAGACCTAGTTAGAACATGTGAAATCAGCTCTTTTCTGGATGAGAGAAATTGTGAGTGGGAATTATTTAGTGCCTGTGTTATCATAATGATTAGCAGGGCTAGTTCAAACATCAGAAAACAGACAGTGTGTGAAAACATTTTCTCTTTTGGGTAAACATTTTAACTCAAAGGAGCCCATGGAGATGTTTTAAGATTGCTTGCATTGTATTCTTATGTATTCGCCATCTGCTCCACATGTTACTGGTGTTCACTTAGTTTTTTTAAATCTTATTTCCCCTTTCATCACACTTTTTACCTGTTTTACATTGCACTATTTTCCTTTTATGATAGTAAATAAATATCTAAAAGGTCTGCAAATGTATTTGTCTGGTTATTTTTACAGAAAATATTACTGTTTTGAATCAGTCACTCAGTAAGCATGTACTGCTTTGTACATGAGCTATGTAGATGAGGTTAATGTCTTTATTATCTAGAGCTGGACACTCACCCATGTACCAAAGCAGGAAGGTCTCCATTGAAAGGCCACTACACATGACCATGTACAACCTTGTGTTATGTAGATGAGGTTAAACCCTCGAGGGTCTACCCTTATTCTCTACAGCTGGACAGCCATTCTCACCCATTTCCCATAGCAGGAAAGTTCTCATTGAAAGGCCACTACACCACAGGAGGTTGGGGGCACCTTAATTGGGGAGGATGAGTTCGTTGTAATGGCTGGAGTGGAATTAGTGGAATGGTATCAAAAACATCAAACACATGGTTTCCATGTGTTTGATGCCATTCCATTTTCTCCGTTCCAGACATTATTATGAGCCGTCCTCCCCTCAGCAGTCTCTTGTGCACTACACATAACACGAGGTTAGGGACTAGCCTCCCAAAACACATATAAACAACTAAAACAAGGATGAAGTGACTGTCATTATAGGACTCTTTATTGTGATTTGTAAAATGTGAATAAGAAAAACAGCAAAATCCAAACAGCAAAACCAAGTGTGTAGCTCACAACATGACACATAAACAGTCATCAACCAGAAGAAGAGAACGTATGTGTGCACATGTTTTCCAAACCACACTCCAACATTTACTGTAGGGTGGCACACGTGATGGCAGCATCCTGGAAAGACACTTGACCTGCTGGTGTGAGGAAGTAGTCATTGAGGTTGTTGCGCACGTCTATAGCAACTCTGGTTGCCCTGTCTGCCAACATGTTTCTTGGGTCCAAGAAGCTGGTGTCCTCTTGTACCACCTGTCTCCACTGTTCTGGAAGCAGGTCTCCAGTGGGCGTGGAGTGGACAAGACAGCCTACAGGGAGGAGGTGAGGGTTCTGGGAGTGTGGTGCCATGGAAAATAACCTCTCACTCAACGTCAACAAAACAAAGGAGATGATCGTGGACTTCAGGAAACAGCAGAGGGTGCACCCCCCTATCCACATTGACGGGACCGCAGTGGAGAAGGTGAGACAATTCAAGTTCCTTGGCGTACACATCACTGACAAACTGAAATGGACCACCCACACAGACAGTGTGGTGAAGAAGGCGCACCAGAGCCTCTTCAACCTCAGGAGGCTGAAGAAATTTAGCTTGGCACCTAAAACACTCAACAACTTTTACAGATGCACAATTGAGAGCATCCTGTCGGGCTGTATCACCGCCTGGTACGGCAACTGCACCACCCGCAACTGCAAGGCTCTCCAGAGGGGGGTGCGGTATGCCCAACGCATTACAGGGGGCAAACTACACACCCGATGTGACAGGAAGGCCAAAAAGATCATCAAGGACATCAACCACCCGAGCCACTGCCTGTTCACCACGCTATCAATCAGAAGGCGAAGTCAGTACAGGCGCATCCAATCTGGAACCGAGAGACTGAAAAACAGCTTCTATCTCAAGGCCATCAGACTGTCAAACAGCCATCACTAGCACATTAGAGGCTGCTGCCTATAGACATACAATGAGGGAAACAAGTATTTGATCCCCTGCTGATTTTGTACATTTGCCCACTGACAAAGACATGATCAGTCTATAATTTTAATGGTAGGTTTATTTGAACAGTGAGAGACAGAATAACAACAAAAAAATCCAGAAAAACAAATGTCAAAAATGTTATAAATTGATTTGCCTTTTAATGAGGGAAATAAGTATTTGACCCCTCTGCAAAACATTACTTAGTACTTGGTGGCAAAACCCTTGTTGGCAATCACAATCTCAGGAGGGATTTTGTCCCACTCCTCTTTGCAGATCTTCTCCAAGTCATTAAAGTTTCGAGCCTGACGTTTGGCAACTCGAACCTTCAGCTCCCTCCACAGATTTTCTATGGGATTAAGGTCTGGAGACTGGCTAGGCCACTCCAGGACCTTAATGTGCTTCTTCTTGAGCCACTCCTTTGTTGCCTTGGCCGTGTGTTTTGGATCATTGTCATGCTGGAATACCCATCCACAACCCATTTTCAATGCCCTGGCTGAGGGAAGGAGGTTCTCACCCAAGATTTGATGGTACATGGCCCGTCCATCGTCCCTTTGATGCGGTGAAGTTGTCCCGTCCCCTTAGCAGAAAAACACCCCCAAAGCATAATGTTTCCACCTCAATGTTTGACGGTGGGGATGGTGTTCTTGGGGTCATAGGCAGCATTCCTCCTCCTCCAAACACGGCGAGTTGAGTTGATGCCAAAGAGCTCGATTTTGGTCTCATCTGAGCACAACACTTTCACCCAGTTCTCCTCTGAATCATTCAGATGTTCATTGGCAAACTTCAGACGGGCCTGTATATGTGCTTTCTTGAGCAGGGGGACCTGCAAGATCCTCCCGTGTAGTTCTGGGCTGATTCCTCACCGTTCTCATGATCATTGCAACTCCATGAGGTGAGATCTTGCATGGAGCCCCAGGCCGAGGGAGATTGACAGTTCTTTTGTGTTTCTTCCATTTGCGAATAATCGCACCAACTGTTGTCACATTCTCACCAAGCTGCTTGGCGATGGTCTTGTAGCCCATTCCAGCCTTATGTAGGTCTACAATCTTGTCCCTGACATCCTTGGAGAGCTCTTTGGTCTTGGCCATGGTGGAGAGTTTGGAATCTGATTGATTGCTTCTGTGGACAGGTGTCTTTTATACAGGCAACAAACTGAGATTAGGAGCACTCCCTTTAAGAGTTACCTGTATAAAAGACACCTGGGAGCCAGAACTCTTTCTGATTGAGAGGGGGTCAAATACTTATTTCCCTCATTAAAATGCAAATCAATGTATAACATTTTTGACATGCGTTTTTCAGGATTTTTGTTGTTGTTATTCTGTCTCTCACTGTTCAAATAAACCTACCATTCAAATTATAGACTGATCATTTCTTTGTCAGAGGGCAAACGTACAAAATCAGCAGGGGATCAAATACTTTTTTCCCTCACTGTACAGCTGAAGTCGGAAGTTTACATACACTTAGGTTGGACTCATTAAAATTCGTTTTTCAACCACTCCACAAATTTCTTGTTTACAAACTATAGTTTTGGCAAGTCGGTTAGGACATCTACTTTGTGCATGACACAAGTAATATTTCCAACAATTGTTTACAGACAAATTATTTCATTCATAATTCACTGTATCTCAATTCCAGTGGGTCAGAAGTTTACATACACTAAGTTGACTGTGCCTTTAAACAGCTTGGAAAATTCCAGAAAATGACGTCATGGCTTTAGAAGCTTCTGATAGGCTAATTGACATAATTTGTGTCAATTGGAGGTGTACCTGTGGATGTATTTCAAGGCCTACCTTCAAACTCAGTGCCTCTTAGCTTGACATCATGGGACAATCTAAATAAATCAGCCAAGACCTCAGAAAAAAAAATTGTAGACCTCCACAAGTCTGGTTCATCCTTGGGAGCAATTTCCAAACGCCTGAAGGTACCACGTTCATCTGTACAAACAATAGTACGCAAGTATAAACACCATGGGACCACGCAGCCGTCATCCCGCTAAGGAAGGAGATGCGTTCTGTCTCCTAGAGATGAACGTACTTTGGTGCGAAAAGTGCAAATCAATCCCAGAACAACAGCAAAGGACCTTGTGAAGATGCTGGAGGAAACAGGTACAAATGTCCTCTGGTGTGATGAAACAAAAATGTTGTAAATTATTTGGCCATAATGACCATCGTTATGTTTGGAGGAAAAAGGGGAAGGCTTGCAAGCCGAAGAACACCATCCCAACCGTGAAGCACGGGGGTGGCAGCATCATGCTGTGGGGGTGCTTTGCTGCAGGAGGGACTGGTGCACTTCACAAAATAGATGGCATCATGAGGAAGGAAAATTGTGTGGATATATTGAAGCAACATCTCAAAAATTGAGTGTATGTAAACTTCTGACCCACTGGGAATGTGATGAAATAAATAAAAGTTTAAATAAATAATTCTCTCTACTATTATTCTGACATTTCACATTCTTAAAATGAAGCGGTGATCCTGACTGACCTAAGACAGGGAATTTTTACTAGGATTACATGTCAGGAATTGTGAAAAACTGAGTTTAAATGTATTTGGCTAAGGTGTATGTAAACCTCCGACTTCAACTGTATATACTGTATTCTATACTATTCTACTGTATATGGTTATCAACACTACTAATATATACTGTATTCTATACTATTCTACTGTATATGGTTATCAACACTACTATTATATACTGTATTCTGTACTATTCTACTGTATATGGTTATCAACACTACTAATATATACTGTATTCTATACTATTCTACTGTATATGGTTATCAACACTACTAATATATACTGTATTCTATACTATTCTACTGTATCTTAGTCCATGCCCCTCTGACATCGCTTGTCCATACAGCGCCTTGCAAAAGTAGTCAGCCCCCTTGGCATTTTTCCTATTTTGTTGCATTACAACCTGTAATTTAAATGGATTTTTATTTGGATTTCATGTAATGAACATACACAAAATAGTCCAAATTGGTGAAGTGAAATGAAAAAAATAACTTGTTTAAAAAAAAAAATTAAAACAATAATGGAAAAGTGGTGCGTGCATATCTATTCCCCCCCTTTGCTATGAAGCCCCAAAATAAGATCTGGTGCAACCAATTACCTTTGGAAATAATAATTAGTTAAATAAAGTCCACCTGTTTGCAATCTAAGTGCCACATGTTCTGAAAGGCTGCAAAACCACTAAGCAAGGGGCACCACCAAGCAAGAGGCACCATGAAGACCAAGGAGCTTTCCAAACAGGTCAGGGACAAAGTTGTGGAGAAGTACAGATCAGGGTTTGGTTATAAAAAAATATCAGAAACTTTGAACATCCCACGGAACACCATTAAATCCATTATTAAAAAATGGAAAGAATATCATGCTGTGGGGATGATTTAATCGGCAGGGACTGGGAAACTGGTCAGAATTGAATTAATGATGGATGGCGCTAAATACAGGGAAATTCTTGAGGGAAACCTGTTTCAGTCTTCCAGAGATTTGAGATGGGGACGGAGGTTCACCTTCCAGCAGGACAATGACCCTAAGCATACTGCTAAAGCAACACGAGTGGTTTAAGGGGAAACATTTAAATGTCTTGGAATGGCCTAGTCAAAGCCCAGACCTCAATTCAATTGAACATTTGTGGTATGACTTAAAGATTGCTGTACACCAGCGGAACCCATTCAACTTGAAGGAGCTGGAGCAGTTTTGTCTTGATGAATGGGCAAAAATCCCAGTGGCTAGATGTGCCAAGCTTATAGAGACATACCCCAAGAGACTTGCAGCTGCAATTGCTGCAAAAGGTGGCTCTACAAAGTATTGACTTTGGGGGGGGTGAATAGTTATGAACGCTTAAGTTTTTGTTTTTTTTGTCTTATTTGTTGTTTGTTTCGCAATAAAAAATATTTTGCATCTTCAAAGTGGTAGGCATGTTGTGTAAATCAAATGATACAAACCCCAAAAAACAACAACATAGCAAAAATGCCAAGGGGGGTGAATACTTTCGCAAGCCACTGTATGTGTATATATTCTTAATGCATTCCTTACTTAGATCTGTGTGTATTGGGTATATGTTGTGAAATCGTTAGATATTACTTGTTAGATATTACTGCACTGTCGGAGCTAGAAGCACAAGCATTTCGCTACACCCGCAATAGCATCTGTTAAACACGTGTATGTGACAAATAACATTTGATTTGATTTGGTCAACGAAAGCGGGGTGGATGTACCGTGTTGATGAATCTGTGTTGTCAGTGTCTGTGGTGCAAAGGTAGTTGTGGAGGGCCACACAGGCCTTCACAATGGTTTCAGTTATTTCTGGGGCAACCTCAAGGGCTCGTCCCAGGATCCTCCATCTTGCAGTAAGGAACCCAAAGCAGTTCTCTGAAATTCTTCTGGCTCTTGAGTGGCGGTAGTTGTAGATCACCTTGGCGTCATCACGGCCAGAAGAACCTTTAAATAAAAATAAATGTTTCAATTAGTATTGAACAGGAACATGAAGGCTATGAAATGTGTACTATAACAACTATGCTTTGGACATAGGGCCCCATCCTTTTATTGGGATGCCAGACCACTTTTATGTGAGGCATATCATTACAATGTCTATATTGGTATAATTTTCACATCATATGTATATAGTCACATGTATTTAGCATATCTTACCTGGATATGGTCGGTACCTTGCATCGCAGACTGCCATCAGGACCAAAAAGCCCTTGTAGTTGTAGTAATCGCTGCCCGAGTTTGCCGGATCTCGGATCCGAACTTGTTTTCTGTCGAAAGCTCCTGCACAAAATTGATAATTCCAACGATCCCCAAAATCTCAGGCGGTTTCTGCCCATTGTGCCACGAAGGGATAAGCAAGAAAATCCTCCTTCAGGACATGCCAGATAGCCTGGCACACTTCCTTGACGATGGCACAAACTGTCGCGATTCCTAGCTTATAAATTATAACTCGTAGTGATACTTTGCTGTGTGTTGCCACTCACCAAAAACCGAAGGGTCACAGACAGCCTTTCTGCAGCACTTACGGGCAAGTTCTGAGTTCTCTCGTGTGAAATGTGATGCAAGTCATATAATCTGGCAACCGACATCCGAAAGCATTAAAAATGTCTTTCCTCTTCAATGCTTCGCATAGTTGGACAAGAGACGTGTATTCTCCATCTTCCCCTCTTAGTGTTGAGTGGAGGAACTTGCCATTTTCTCAGTCTTATTTTTCTCCTCCTCCTGAGTAGTAATAGCAGTGCAAGCTCTTGTTGTTCAAAAAGAGACATGTTTGCTTTTGCGGCTAAAAAGTAGTGTCATATAGCATAGAACACCAGACTAGCTTGACAGGTAACTAGCATTTGTAAACAGGCATGTAACACCGGATCCTGAAGTTCAAACGTCGTCGCTAGCTAGTCAAAAAGAGTGCACGTACACACGTAGATCAACGGCCCACTTTGAATCGTTGAGGTACCAGGCTTATAGGTGCTGTGAGCAATAACATGGGGACGAGGTTAGTAATAAAGTAACAACAACATGGGTTTAGTAAAGTATTTTTGTATTTCTCTGTTCAACGCTCACTGTTATGTAATTCAAAAATAATTTCCATAATATCACCTAATAAATACAAGTATACCATTTATCTCAATGAAATTGATAAAAACTCTGAACAAATTTTTTTAATGTGTATATATTGTTTTTTAATCACCTTCATTGCCCATGCCCTCATTAATGAAACACATGGTCCCTCAAAGGCTATTTTTATTTAATTAAAATCCGAACTGAGTTCTCAGGAGCAATCAAGTAATATCAGAGCCATCCAGATACCCACTCATGTTTGATAGAGCCGTTGGGCAAACTAGAGAAAGGTTAGTTTGATAGAAGTGGATTTTTGCAATATAGAAATTTCCCTTGCAGCTATTTCCAAATGTTAGAAATGTAATATTGTTTCTACTGACAGGAAACACTCTGAGGCACACTAAGAAAAGGCATGGTTTGGGAAAAATACTATTTCATTCTCTGTGGATGGAATAGCATTACACAGACCCTGAAAACAAATGCTCTAAGTGAGATTAATTTAGTATTTGACATTTTGTTTTTAGTAATCTCTACAGTATAAATGAGGTGACAAGGAACTTTCCAATAAGATTGTTTTACTTTATGGAATCATAGAGGCCCTGATATTATATGAAGAAGCATTCGTCATAATTATCCTGGTAATAGAATTACCATGTAGCCTAAATGGACATTTAAAATTCTATTAGCTTTGAGTGGTTATGGAGGGATTAAGGAGTGAAAGGAGGCTTCCTAACAGAAGAATTGAAAACAACAGAAGTTGGTTTCATTTTATGATTGGGAATGTTTTGTATGAGATAACTTACATTTACATTTTTACATTTTAGTCATTTAGCAGACGCTCTTATCCAGAGCGACTTACAGTTAGTGAGTGCATACATTCTTTTATTTATTTTTTATTTATTTTATTTGTATTCTTTTTTTATATATATATATATTTTTTTTTCATACTGCCCCCCCGTGGGAATCGAACCCACAACCCTGGCGTTGCAAACGCCATGCTCTACCAACTGAGCTACATCCCTGCCGGCCATTCCCTCCCCTACCCTGGACGACGCTGTGCCAATTGTGCGCCGCCCCATGGGTCTCCCGGTCGCGGCCGGCTACGACAGAGCCTGGATTCGAACCAGGATCTCTAGTGGCACAGCTAGCACTGCGATGCAGTGCCTTAGACCACAAACTTGACTTGATAGGTCTGATTTTCTTTTTGCTCTGCTTATATTCTCTGTTTCTTACCATTGATTAGCACATTGGGAGGATGTCACATTTAAAAATAGCTCAATTAAGCACATCATTTGCATAAAACATAACATTATTCTATTATTATCTCTCTGTTTGAGTGTCCTATGCTTACATTATAAATAGATGTCCTTGGTATCCTTCAATGAACCATGATGAATACCAATAACAGTTAATTACTTAATTTTTATAGAAATCACTGTGTAGAAATACAGTATAGCTCTCCGGAAAGATTTCCACTGTCCACATTAGGCTCATAATTCCAAATCTCTGACTGCTGTCCTCTATTGAATATTTACACGCTGCATTCAGGCACTCAGACATGGCAACGGACCCTTATTTCTGAAATCAATAAAGCCAGAAATAGACTAGTGGTTTCTATGTCTATCCCTGGGTGTCTGAGTTATTAAGATGAATTTGCTGGTATCATTACAGCCACAGATGCTGGTAGCCAGGCAGGAAATCACCTGCCATCCACTTCAATGGGTCGATAGATTTTCTAGTTCATTAATTATAAAGGAAAACCCCTGAATTAGAGATGGGTGATATGGACAATCCATATAGCGATAAATTGCCTGAATTGATGCGGTAACGAAAAATTGAATGATAAGTTTATAACATTAATGTGCACTACCGTTAAAAATTTTTTATCCTTTAAACAACTACTACTAATTTGATGGTTGTAGCCATTATTTTTCCCGTTAACAATCACCCATATTAGTACTTATTTCATTTCAAACTTCACATTTCTCTAGTATAGGCTACTTATCATAATAAACGATATCAGCGAAATGCCTGTGATAAGTGATCAGTATGGTCGGTGTCTATCATTTACAGTTTATCGTCTCAGCTCTACCCTGAATCTTAACGTTTCAGATGTTCAAAATGTGACCACGGGGTACAGTCAATACAAAATACTGAGACATGGACTGAAATAATGGCCAGTCTAACAAACATCTTTCATAGTAGGCTACACATGACTAAACTACCTATCTCTCCAGTAATTGGTTATTCATGCATGTAGCCATACTGACAGTGTTGGTCGGTCTGTCCCGTATCCGTCTCTGTCCCTAGCCTGCTTGCTAGCTTGTTCGCACCCACATACCAGCTAGCATGGCTATCTGAATTATCATGTTGAAATGCACTGTAAGTGTGGTGTCTTCTAAATAGATTTTTACATTGAGTGCCACACATTTCCACCTGTCTCATCTATGGTCATAATTAGGCCTTCACAGCAACCAAAGCAACAGACCTTTTCTACCACCAAGTGGCCATTTTTTAAAATGTATTTCAGCCACTGCATAATGTATGTCTGACAGCCTCAAATCAGGCCTTGGAAAAGTTCTCATGACATGGCTATGAATATCACTAGAAAAGGCTGATGAGATACAGCTTTACCTGAACATATTCAGGTATTCTATAGTACTAAATTATGTTATGCAATCAGCATTTGTATGTACCCTAGTGGTATATTTATATATTAATGTGTTTTGGGATGTACAGGCATATACACTACCAGTCAAAAGTTATGTATTCAAGGGTCTTTCTTTGTTTTTACAATTTTTTACATTGTAGGATAATAGTGAAGACATCAAAACTATGAAATAACATATATGGAATCATGTAGTAACCAAAAAGGTGTTAAACAAATCAAACTATATTTTATTTTTCAGATTCTTCAAATACCCACCCTTTGCCTTGATGACAGCTTTGCACACTCTTGGCATTCTCTCAACCAGTTTCATGAGGTAGTCACCTGGAATGCATTTCAATTAACAGGTGTGCCTTCTTGCATGCTTTCTCAAACAGCTGTAACTGTATATGCATTCGTAAATCAGGTCCTTTCTTGAGTTGGGCTCTGGGATGTAACAACTATTGCGCATCTGTGCTTATGGTTGATTGTGGAGGAAAGGGGTTGAGTGTGTAAGAGAATGTGCGTGTGTGTGTGTGTGTGTGTGTGTGTGTGTGTGTGTGTATCCCACATCTGTTGCAAGGGGTTGAGGATGTTAAGGAGAATATAGGATGAACCACAATAATGTTTGCTAAAATAATAATTGCTTGACAAAAATGTAATGTAATACAATGGCAATCCGGGTTATAGGTAACAATCCTTCGCATGAACTGCCAACATTATTACGCATAGTAATTGATAATGATGGAAATTAAGATATGCAAGATATTTGAATACATATATATTTTTAATGCTATGGGGAGAACAAGTATTTGATACACTGCCGATTTTGCAGGTTTTCCTACTTACAAAGCATGTAGAGGTCTGTAATTTTTATCATAGGTACACTTCAACTGTGAGAGACAGAATCTAAAACAAAAATCCAGAAAATCCCATTGTTTGATTTTTAAGTAATTAATTTGCATTTTATTGCATGACATAAGTATTTGATCACCTACCAACCAGTAAGAATTCCGGCTTTCACAGACCTGTTAGTTTTTCTTTAAGAAGCCCTCCTGTTCTCCACTCATTACCTGTATTAACTGCACCTGTTTGAACTCGTTACCTGTATAAAAGACACCTGTCCACACACTCAATCAAACAGACTCCAACCTCTCTACAATGGCCAAGACCAGAGAGCTGTGTAAGGACATCAGGGATAAAGTTGTAGACCTGCACAAGGCTGGGATGGGCTACAGGACAATAGGCAAGTATCTTGGTGAGAAGGCAACAACTGTTGGCGCAATTATTAGAAAATGATTGAGTGTGTGGACAGGTGTCTTTTATACAGGTAACGAGTTCAAACAGGTGCAGTTAATACAGGTAATGAGTGGAGAACAGGAGGGCTTCTTAAAGAAAAACTAACAGGTCTGTGAAAGCCGGAATTCTTACTTGTTGGTAGGTGATCAAATACTTATGTCATGCAACAAAATGCAAATTAATTACTTAAAAATCATACAATGTGATTTTCTGGATTTTTGTTTTAGATTCCGTCTCTCACAGTTGAAGTGTACCTATGATAAAAATTACAGACCTCTACATGCTTTGTAAGTAGGAAAACCTGCAAAATCGGCAGTGTATCAAATACTTGTTCTCCCCACTGTATATATATATATATACATATAAATATGTAAAGCAAATTGAGGTGAGAGCATTGGAAATGCTTTTGGCGGTTGACCTGCTTCTGTTTTGTGGGTGGCACTGTGTGCTGTTTTCGAAGGATGGGTCCTGGCCTCCCGGGGGGCCCAGGGATCCGGGGGGACGGGGGTGGTATGCCGATCACTGGGATGACAACCCAACTTGGGATGGGGAGGGGCTTTAGCGGAGGGAATAGTGGAGAACAATTGGAGGGTTACTAAGTAGCAATGCAAATATCATGGTACAGCTCTATGGACACTCAATCACTATGGTACTTTTTATTGGTAAATTAACAAACATATATTATGATAAATAGATTTTAAACTTGTATCTCATTATGGTAAGTAGTGAAATCAGTATAGCAAGTTATAATTGTAATGGCTTACCAGATAATAACAAAAGAAGTACAATATTTACATGGCTCAAAGAGAAGGAATATAATATATATTGTTTACAGGAAACTCATTCAACAATTCTAGATGAAGTTGTGTGGATAAAGGACGGGGGGTGGGGGGGAAATATACTTCTCCCATGGGCTAAGAAACTCAAAAGGGGTGATGGTATTGATTAACAGTCATTTTGATCCGAATGTGCAAATTGTCCAAACAGATCCGCAAGGTAGATGGATGATTTTAAATATGTTATTGGACCATAAACAGATATGGCTCATTAACCTTTACGGACCAAATAATTATGATTCACGCTTTTTTACAATATATATAATAAATTATCAACCCTGCAAGCAATACAAGACTCTATTATTATGGTGGGAGATGATAATACTGTTTTAAATAGCTCAATGGACCTTAAAGGAAATCACACTACAATCATGAATGTCATGGATACATTAGAACTAGTGGATATACTGTATGAAGGCTTAAATATCCTGATCTAGTGAGATATACATGGCAGAGACTCAATCAAACTAGTCGTCTTGACTTCTTTCTTATGTCATTCTCGTTGGCTCCAAAAGTTTAAAAAGTGTTGATAGATGACAGAATGCGGTCGGACCATCATATAATTGGCATATACATTACTCTTACTGAATTTCCACGTGGGCGAGGATATTGGAAATTTAATCAAAGCCTATTGGATGATAACTTGTTTTTAACTAGGACAAGAGGAATTTATAACTGGATTTTTCCAACACAACATAGGTACAGCAAATCCCCTTATTGTATGGGACACTTTTAAATGTGCCTTTAGAGGCCATGCAATTCAGTACTCATCTCGAAAACAAAAGCAATTTAGGTCAAAAGAGTACATACTAACAAAGGAAATAGAAGGTCTAACAGAACAGATAAAAACTGTAACTTAGAGGCTCAGAATAAATTAGAGGAAAAACTAAAAGAAATTGAGAAACTTATTCAAGAAAGATCAAGTGTAATATATTATAAAAAATAAAGCAAACTGGATGGAATATGTGGAAAAATGCACCGAATTCTTTTTTAATCTTCAACATAGAAATGCTACCAAAAATAATTTACTGAAACTGGTTACAAATGACGGAGTCATCCATTATTCACCAAATTATATTTTGAAGGAGGAAGCAAAGTACTATAAGGATATGTTTTCGTTTCAGGCGCCTCCATCTCCTCTAACTGAAGCTAATTGTAGGGATATTTTTTTCTATTGATAATGTAAAATTAACAGCCATACAGAAAGACTCATGTGAAGGTGAAATTATAGAGGAGGAACTTCAGGAAAACTCCAGGGCTGAATGGCATACCAGTCGAGGTATACCAAACCTTTTTTGATATACTCAGAGGACCGTTGTTAGCATGTTTTAACCACTCCTATGTAAATGGAGGATTATCAGACACTCAAGAAGAAGGTCTGATTTCATAATTTTTGTGAGACGCGGTGTTGGTGAACGGATGATCTCCGCATGTGTATTTCCCACGGTAAAGCATGGAGGAGGAGGTGTTATGGTGTGGGGGTGCTTTGCTGGTGACACTGTCTGTGATTTATTTAGCATTCAAGGCACACTTAACCAGCATGGCTACCACAGCATTCTGCAGCGATACGCCACCCCCATCTGGTTTGGGCTTAGTGGGACTATCATTTGTTTTTCAACAGGACAATGACCCAACACACCTCCAGGCTGTGTAAGGGCTATTTGACCAAGAAGGAGAGTGATGGAGTGCTGCATCAGATGATCTGGCCTCCACAATCCCCCGACCTCAACCCAATTGAGATGGTTTGGGATGAGTCGGACCGCAGAGTGAAGGAAAAGCAGCCGACAAGTGCTCAGCATTCCTCAAGAAGCTGGTTGAGAGAATGCCAAGAGTGTGCAAAGCTGTCATCAAGGCAAAGGGTGGCTACTTTGAAGAATCTCAAAAATAGAATATATTTTGATTCGTTTAACACTTTTTTGGTTACTACATGATTCCATATGTGTTATTTCATAGTTTTGATGTCTTCACTATTATTCTGCAATGTAGAATATAGTAAAAAAATAAAGAAAAACCCTTGAATGAGTAGGTGTGTCCAAACTTTTGACGGGTACTGTACATATTATTGTACATATTATATAATCAAAATAACAGGTACATATTATCTAATCACATCACAGGTTCTAGGCCAATATAAGGGAAACAGTCTGAGGCAGACATAAAAGACAGTCAAAGTTTACTGAAGGAGGAAAAAGGTATAGTTTGCTTGTTTCAAACAGGTTACAGTACACATAACCACAATGGCTTCACAAATTGATTGTGTAGCTCAATGAAGTTACTTTAACATGATTTGGACATGAAGTGCGAAAAATGCTAATATATGGGATATTGACTTGCATTAGATTTGTGCCACAAATATTAAAAAGATTAATAAAGATATTCTAATAAATATGATAACAAGCTGTGATACAGTACAAATAGCTAGATACTCATACACTACATGACCAAAAGTATGTGGACACCTACTCGTTGAACATCTCATTCCAAAATCATAGGCATTAATATGGAGTTGGACCCCATTTGCTGCTATAACACCCTCATCTCTTCTGGGAAGGCTTTCCACTTTTATCTTCTTCCAAAAGTCCACAAGAATCTTGAAAATCCCCCCAGGCAGACCAGTCATTAGTGGTAATGAAAGTCTGACAGAACCCATCTCCAAATACATTGATTACTTTATTAAGCCTTTTCTGCCGTCACTCCCAGCCTATCTTCAAGATACCACAGATGTGTTGAACAAAATTAAGGAACTGAACAATATAGGTACAGCTTCCTTTTTAGTCACCATGGATGTGGAGTCTCTATACACCACCATTGAACATGATCAAGGATTGGCAGCTATGCACCATTTCTTGAGTACCCTTCCTGAGACTGAGATGCCTCCCACAGAATTAATTGTCTCACTGACTGAATGGACTCTTAATAATAACATATTTGTCTTTCAGGATCGTATTTTTAAACAAGTCAAAGGATGTGCCATTTGAGCTTGCTACAGCCCTTCCTACGCTGGTTTGTAGTTAGGTAAATGGGAAAATGACTTCATTTTGGATCCTTCTAAAAACCAGTTCTTTGACCGGATTATATGGTGGGGACGCTATATTGAGGATGTTTGACTGTTCTGGTCTTGCTCAGAAGATGAACTTATTTCCTTCCACCAATACCTTAACAGCATTAACCCTAACATCAAACTAACCATTGAGTACAGCAAGCATAACATACATTTTTTGGACCCTGACATCAGTAAAAATGACAAAGGTTTGCACACATCAATCTTTAGGAAGCCTACAGATGGGAATACCATTCTGAGGGCAGACAGCTTTCACCCCAAAAGGCTAAAAGAGAACATTCCATTTGGCCAATTCCAAAGAGTCCACAGAATTTGCAATCATGAAACAGACTACAATGGCAAATCTGCTGAATTGGAGAATCGCTTCTTGAATCGAGGCTACAGCGCTCAGGTCCTGAAAGATGCAGGTATAAGGGCCGGACGACTTGACAGAGAGAACTTGTTGCGAAGGGGAGCGCCTCGTGATGCATCAGAGATAACAATAATGGCGCAGAGGGATGGCTGCCGTTTTACGGGCTCCTAACCAACTGTGCTATTTTGTTAGTTTTTTCGCGTTGCTTGTAACTTATTCTTTAACTTATTGTGTACATAATGTTGCTGCTACCGTCTCTTATGACCGAAAATAACTTCTGGACATCAGAACAGCGATTACTCACCTCGAACTGGACAAAGATTTTTTCTTTAACGAGTCCGACACGAAGGATATACTGCTTTCTCAGGAACGGGTCCAAATCCCCGTCATTTGCATGAAGAAAAGACGGAGAAAAAGGGGGTGGAGGTCGGGCTGCCTTCTGAGAATTCGTAGGCGAGTGAGTAAATCTCCACTACCATCCGTTCTATTGGCCAACGTGCAATCATTGGAAAACAAAATAGATGATCTACGATCAAGAATATCCTACCAACGGGACATTAAAAACTGAAATATCTTACGTTTCACAGAGTCGTGGCTGAACGATGACACGGATAATATAGAGCTGGAGGGATTTTCCATGCATCGGCAGGACAGAGAAGCTACGTCTGGTAAGACGAGGGGCAGGGGTGTGTGTCTATTTGTCAATAACAGCTGATGCGCGATGATATTAAAGAAGTCTCGAGATATTGCTCGCCTGAGATGGAGTACCTTATGATAAGCTGTAGACCACACTAACAAAATAGCACAGTTGGTTAGGAGCCCATAAAATGGCAGACATTTTCAACCTCTTCCAAAAGAGTTCTCATCTATATTATTAGTTGTCATCTATTTACCACCACAAACTGATGCTGGCACTAAGACCGCACTCAACGAGCTGTATAAGGCAAGAATCAAAAGAAGAAAATTCTCATCCAGAAGCGGCACTCCTAGTGGCCGGGGACTTTAATGCAGGCAAACTTAAATCCGTTTTACCTAATTTCTACCAGCATGTCACGTGCAACCAGAGGAAAAAAAACTCTAGACCACCTTTACTCCACACACAGAGACGCATACAAAGCTCTCCCTCGCCCTCCATTTGGCAAATTTGACCATAATTCTATCCTCCTGATTCCTGCTTACAAGCAAAAACTAAAGCAGGAATTACCAGTGACTCGCTCAATACTGAGGTGGTCAGATGACACGGATGCTACGGTACAGGAGTGTTTTGCTAGCACAGACTGGAATATATTCCGGGATTCATCCAATGGCATTGAGGAGTATACCAGCTCAGTCATTGGCTTCATCAATAAGTGCATCGACGACGTCGTCCCCACAGTGACCATACGTACATATCCCAACCAGAAGCCATGGATTACAGGCAACATCTGCATCGAGCTAAAGGCTAGAGCTGCCGCCATCAAGGAGCGGGACACTAATCCCGCTACGCCTTCAGACGAACCATCAAACAGGCAAAGCGTCAATATAGGATTAAGATTTAATCCTACTACACCGGCTCTGACGCTCGTCGGATGTGGCAGGGCTTGAAAACTATTACGGACTACAAAGGGAAACCCAGCCGCGAGCTGCCCAGTGACGCGAGCCTATCAGATGAGCTAAATGCCTTTTATGTTCGCTTCGAGGCAAACAACACTGAAGCATGCATGAGAGCACCAGATGTTCCGGACGACTGTGTGATCACGCTCTCCGTAGCCGATGTGAGCAAGACCTTTAAACAGGTCAACATTCACAAGGCCACGGGGCCAGACGGATTACCAGGATGTGTATTCAGAGCATGCGCGGACCAACTGGCAAGTGTCTTCACTGTCATTTTCAACCTCTCCCTGACCAAGTCTGTAATACCTACATGTTTCAAGCAGACCACCATAGTCCCTGTGCCCAAGGAAGCAAAGGTAACCTGCCTAAATGATTATGCCCCATAGCGTCGGTAGCCATGAAGTGCTTTGAAAGGCAGGTCATCGCTCACATCAACAGCATCATCCCGGATACCCTAGACACACTCCAATTCGCATACCGCCCCAACAGATCCACAGATGACGCAATCTCAATCGCACTCCACACTGCCCTTTCCCACCTGGACAAAAGGAACACCTATGTGAGAATGCTGTTCATTGACTACAGCTCAGCGTTCAACACCATAGTGCCCATAAAGCTCATCACTAAGCTAAGGACCCTGGACTAAACACCTCCCTCTGCAACTTGGTTCCTGGACTTCCTGACAGGCCGCCCGCAGGTGGTAAGGGTAGGCAACAACACATCTGCCACGCTGATCCTCAACACTGGGGCCCCTCAGGGGTGCGTGCTTAGTCCACTCCTGTACTCCCTGTTCACCTACGACTGCGTGGCCAAACACGACTCCAACGCCATCATTAAGTTTGCTGACGACACAACAGTGGTAGGCCTGACCACCGACAACGATGAGACAGCCTATAGGGAGGGGATCAGAGACCTGGCAGTGTGGTGCCAGGACAACAACCTCTCCCACAATGTGAGCAAGACAAAGGAGATGATCGTAGACTACAGGAAAAGTAGGGCCGAACAGGCCCCCATTAACATCGACGGGGCTGTAGTGGAGAGGGTTCCTTGGTGTCCACCAACAAACTATCATGGTCCAAACACACCAAGACAGTCGTGAAGAGGGCACGACAACACCTTTTCCCCCTCAGGAGACTGAAAAGATTTGTCATGGGTCCCCAGATCCTCAAAAGGTTCTATAGCTGCACAATCGAGAGCATCCTGACCGGTTGCATCACTGCCTGGTATGGCAACTGCTCGGCATCTGACCGTAAGGCGCTACAGAGGGTAGTGCGTACGGCCCAGTACATCACTGTGGCCAAGCTTCCTGCCGTCTATGACCTATATACTAGGCGGTGTCAGAGGAAAGCCCAAAAATGGTCAAAGACTCCAGTCACCCAAGTCATAGACTGTTCTCTCTGCTACCACATGGCAAGCGGTACCGGAGCGCCATGTATAGGACCAAAAGGCTCCTTAACAGCTTCTACCCTCAAGCCATAAGACTGCTGAAAAATTAATCAAATGGCCACCCGGACTATTTACATTGACTATTTACATTTGCTCTATTGCCCTCAGCTATGTTTAGACTGATGTGGTCCATGTTTGCTGTGTTCTAGTGTACTATAAAATAGATGTCTCTCCTATTCTTAACACTTTGCCCAGTCATATTCAAGGTTAGATCTACCTTTCTAGGGGTTCTGATGCTTCTAGCCTTGAGTTGCATTTTTGATAACATATCTACAGTATTTCACTTTTTAATGTGTATAGTATTGCTTACTAGGTGTTGTCCAATGAATTCTGTAACCACTCCCTCTTCAAATCAGTGTTGATAAGAAAAAGCTGTTCAAAAGAGGACATTGTATTATCATATATTTTTATTCCCTGACGAAGGCCATGCAGCCGAAACGTGTTGGAGTTTTAAAACTTTGTTTCCATTGAACATGCAAATAAATACATAAATACATTTTAATGAATGACATGAAGAGTGCCTTGGTCCTCCTTTCTTTTTGATTTCCAGTAGATGTTGGAACATTGCTGCGGGGACTTGCTTTCATTCAGCCACAAGAGCATTAGTGAGGTCAGGCACTGATGTTGGCGATTAGGCCTGGCTCGCAGTCAGCGTTCCAATTAATCCCAAAGGTGTTCAATAGGGTTGAGGTCAGGGCTCTGTGCAGGCCAGTCAAGTTCTTCCACACCAATCTCAACAAACCATTTCTGTTTATACCTCACTTTGTGCATGAGGGCATTGTCATGCTGAAACAGAAAAGGGCCTTCCCCCAACTGCTGCCACAAAGTTGGAAGCACAGAATCGTCTAGAATGTCATTGTCTAATGTAGCTTTAAGATTTCCCTTCATTGGAACTAAGGGGCCTAGCCCGAACCATGAAAAACAGCCCAATACCATTATTCCTCCTCTACCAAACTTTACAGTTGGTACAATGCATTGGGGCAGGTACCGTTCACCTGTCATCTGACAAACCCAGATTCGTTCGTTGGACTGCCAAATGGTGAAGCGTGATTCATCACTCCAGATAACATGTTTCTACTGCTCCAGAGTCCAATGGCGGCGAGCTTTATACCACTCCGCCGGACGCTTGGCATTGCGCATGCTGATCTTAGGCTTGTGTGCGGCTTCTCGGCCCTGGAAACCCATTTCATGAAGCTCCCAACGAACTGTTCTTGTGCTGACATTGCTTCCAGAGGCAGTTTGGAAATTGGTAGTGAGTGTTGCAACCGAGGACAGATTATTTTTACGCGCTACGCACTTCAGCACTCGGCGGTCCCGTTCTGTGAGCTTGTGTGTCCTACCACTTCGTGGCTAAGCCATTGTTGCTCCTAGACATTTCCACTTCACATTAACAGCACTTACAGTTGACCGGGGCAGCTCAAGAAGGGCAGAAATTTGACGAACTGACTTGTTGGAAAGGTGGCATCCTATGACGGTGCTACGTTGAAAGTCACTGAGCTCTTCAGTAAGGCCATTCTACTGCCAATATTTGTCTATGGGGATTGCATGGCTGTGCGCTTGATTTGATACACCTGTCGGCAACTGGTGTGACTGAAATAGCAGAATCCACTCATTTGAAGGGGTGTCCACATACTTTTGTATATATAGTGTATATACTATACAGTGCCTTCGAAAAGTGTTCAGACCCCTTGATTTTTTCCATATTTTGTTGCGTTACATGGATTAAATAAACGTTACATGGATTAAATAAAAATAATGTGTCAGCAATCTACACACAATACCCTATAATGACAAAGCGAAAACTGTTTTTTTTTATTTTAGCAAATGTATTAAAAATAATAAACAGAAATACCTTATTTACATAAGTGGTCCTCTGTAGCTCAATTGGTAGAGCATGGCGCTTGTAACGCCAGGGTAGTGGGTTCGATCCCCGCGACCACCCATACGTAAAAATTTATGCACGCATGACTGTAAGTCGCTTTGGATAAAAGCGTCTGCTAAATGGCATATTATTATATTATTATTATAAGTGTTCAGAACCTTTGCTATGAGAATCGAAATTTAGCTCAGGTGCATCCTGTTTCCATTGATCATCCTTCAGATGTTTCTACAGCTTGATTGGAGTCCACCAGTGGTACATTCAATTGATTAAACATGATTTGGAAAAGCACACACCTGTCTATTTTTGGTCCCACTGTTGACAGTGCATGTCAGAGCAACAATCAAGCCATGAGGTCGAAGGAATTATCCATAGAGCTCCGAGACAGGATTGTGTCGAGGCACAGATCTGGGGAAGGGTACCAAAAAATGTCTGCAGCATTGAAGGTCCCCAAGAACACAGTGGCCTCCATCATTCTTAAATGGAAGAAGTTTGGAACCACCAAGGCTCTTCCTTGAGCTGGCCGCCCAGCCAAACTGAGCAATCGGGGGAGAAGGGCCTTGGTCAGGGAGGTGACCAAGAACCCGATGGTCACTCTGACGGAGCACTAGAGTTCCTCTGTGGAGATGGGAGAAACTTCCAGAAGGACAACCATCTCTGCAGCACTCCACCAATCAGGCCTTTATGGTAAAGTGGCCACTACTCAGTTAAAGGCACATGACAGCCCGCTTGGAGTTTGCCAAAAGGCACCTAAAGATTCTCTGGTCTGATGAAACAAAGATTGAACTCTTTGGCCTGAATGCCAAGTGTCACGTCTGGAGGAAACCTGGCATCATCCCTACGGTGAAACATGGTGGTGGCAGCATCATGCTGTGGGGATGTTTTTCAGCGGCAGGGACTGGGAGACTAGTCAGAATCGAGGCAAAGATGAACGGAACAAAGTTCATCTTGTTTTTCAGGCCAAAAAGTTCCATCTTGGTTTCATCAGACCAGAGAATCTTGTTTCTCAGGCTGTGCTTCGGCATATGCATTGATTGGTCTTCGATTTTTTAGACTGGGTATCTGTAAAACACTTTGTGACAACTGCTGATGCAAAAAGGGTTTTTAAGAAATACATTTGGTTGATTGACAGATTTGTATTATTATAAAAAATAATATAACAATATTATTATTATTATCATAATCATTATTATTTATTTATTTATTTATTATTATGTTACAGGTGAGACATACCCAGAAATGTAAACCCGGGCCTTATGGATAAAACCTCAAAAAGACTACATGAGCTTGGAGGAGCTGACTGTAAATGGAAAATAATAAAGATGCTCTATGACTTCTCTGTAAAGCAGCCCCAGACAATCATGTAGAGTAGCTCCAATTTACAATAATGGGTTTACAGGGCAGTGATGAAAACCGTTTATATGAGCGCTAATTCAAACATACAATGATTTCTATTTGATACAATTACCCATTCAAAATGTGTACATTTCAAAGTTTCACAAACATAAAACAACTATCTAGTTACTGTTTCTCGGACTAAAACACTTCCTATTTACTAAAGAACAATCATTAAGACAAAACACAAAAAGTTGTAATATAATCTGTATACATGTCATTCTATACTGAAAACAGGTACATTCTGAAAGATTTAGTTGTTGATGATGTGATAACACAATTTTTATTCATGTCTTATTTTAGGATAATACTGTTTATTTTTATTTTACTTAAATTGTATTATTTATGTTGTCTCATACCATGCTAATAGTTAATTAAGATGCTGAATATAAAAAGGGGCTTTTCTATAGAAATAGGTCATGCCTCTTGCTTAATAGTACAAAGCAGATAATTAAATCGATGTTCTTACTGATCCTAGACTATGGCTAAATCATCTATATGAATGCTGCTGCCACTTCATTAAAGCCATTAGATGCATTTGACCATAGAGCACTTTGTCTTATTATGGGTACAGGTTCAGTACACATCCCTGAAATCTCTATCATAAAGTAGGCAGACCCTCTTTGTCACACTAGCCTTCGCTTTGGCTCCCCCTCCAGTCCAGCTCAGGCTTTCGACGTCGCCGGCCTTTTAGCTGCTGGTGAACCTACTGCTGGCAAACGCCCTTCACTCATCAACCCTGGACTTGTCTCGTTATCATTACACACACCTGGTTCCAATCTCCACGGAATTACGTCGTGGGGGATCGTGAGTTGTTGGCCATCAAGAAGGCGCTGAATGCATGGCGGCACTGGCTGGAGGGTGCTAAACTCCCATTCCTTGTCTGGATGGACATTTACATTTTAGTCATTTAGCAGACGCTCTTATCCAGAGCGACTTACAGTTAGTGAGTGCATACATTATTTTATTTTTCATACTGGCCCCCCGTGGGAAACGAACCCACAACCCTGGCATTGCAAAAGCCATGCTCTACCAATGGAGCTACATCCCTGCCGGCCATTCCCTCCCCTACCCTGGACGACACTGGGCCAATTGTGCGCCGCCCCAAGGGTCTCCCGGTCGCGGCCGGCTACGACAGAGCCTGAACCACTGGAACTTGGAGTACATTCGAGCAGCGAAGAGGCTGAACCAGCGTCAGGCCAGGTGGGCCCTATTCTTCGCCAGGTTTGACTTTACCCTCTCCTACCGGCCGGGATCAAAGAACGTTAAGGCCGATGCGTTGTCCCGGGTGCATGACACAGAGGATCGGAGGGAGAGAGTGACACCCATTATTCCCCTGTCCTGAATTTTGGCTCCTGTCGTGTGTACGCGGACATCCGTCGAGCCCTGCGACTGGAGCCCTCACCTGCCCACTGTCCCGAGGAACGTCGCCGGCATTCTAGCTGCTGCCGAACCTACTGCTGGCAAACGTCCTTAACTCATCAACCCCAGACTTGTCTCGTCATCATTACAAACACCTGGTTCCAATCCCCACTCAATCACTGTATATGTTACTTGTTTTCCTGAGAGGTATCTCTCCTACTATTTCCTGAGTACTTTATATTTTGCACTTTGGGTTCATCCTGTGCCTTTTTGTTTATGAAGATATATTTTGAGCACAACAGCGTTTGGGTTTCGTCCCGCTTTGATCTATGGTGCTTAAATAAATTCAGTAGTTCTAAATCTGCGACTGCCTCCTGCCTACTACTCTCTACACCAGGGACACTCTTTGAGGTCACGTAGGTCCATTCATTGCTCTCTTTGAATTTATAAAGCTTTTTGACATACTGCAAACTCCCTCTGTAGCTAACATCTACAATAACCATTAGTCGTACGAGTCTGAGTTATCATACACAGTCTCAGGGATTACTAGCTCTGGAAATTCCTTTGGTCTGTGCAGAGTTAGGTACCTCAGCTCTTTGCACCTTACTTGAGGAATAATCTCCAAGCTTCTCATGAATGAGGCCTGTTACAATTTACTTACAAAAACCTTTAAAGGAGTTTATGAAACCATTCAGTCATGGATGTATGTAAACATATTTAACACGTATTGCTTGTTACAGACGAATTCTGTTGTACATTGAATAGCCATTCATCACTGTCACACCTCCTTGATGTGATGGTTCTCTATGTCTGTACATGTTTATAATCCACATAGTGTGAATAGTGTTTTCAAAAAAGTTATTAATCCCCCCTAAACCTGAATCTGAAATTACCTTTATGATCTTTCTTACCACTATTACTTTGGGGTTCTAATCCCCCTCTTTCAAAATCCCCACCGTGAACAAATCTTTAACATTCATAAACCTTCACTATATGTATCCTTAACCTACCAACAATAACTATTGTCTATTGTTATTCTCAATGACCTTACTGCCAATATGAACGTTTTATAGCTAGCTAAATACAATTTTGGAGCCAGTTTTCATGTCTTTGGTTATGCAAACATTTGTTTATTAGGTTATATTTCTCATTAAGAATAATGTAGATTTAATTCTATATGGGTCATGCCTTGCTTTGGTCATGTGTTCTCTTATGGGTCAATTATTTTAATTACAATTTAGCAATTATGTTCTCGCCTCAATTACTTAGAAGTGCATGTGCTCCCACCCCTCCCAATGTGTGCCCCGATGCATATTTGGTAGCCCATATAGAGTCAGGATGTAAGGCTTACTAGTTATGGAAAATGTTAGGAAGACCTGGTTGTTGTAACAAAACAAAATAAAAATAAATAAAACAGCAAAGCTTTACTTGACCACATCTTTTCACATACGTTTTATTTGGGTCTTTTTTAATTTACCAGGTTTATTGGCTCCATCCAATGGAATCTTGGTGCATGTACAAATAAAAAGAATGCAATTCAACCATTGATGGTGATGAAAATAATGACATTGGCAGTAATCATGTTAATGTTTTCATTGTTTTATTGCTGGAGTTTATGGATTTGCATGTGGCTGTGCATTGTGTTTTCACATCATCAACAACAAAATCTTTCAGAATGTACCTGTTTTCAGTATAGAATGACATGTATACAGATTATATTACAACTTTTTGTGTTTTGTCTTAATGATTGTTCTTTAGTAAATAGGAAACTCAACAGTGTGTTAGTCCGAGAAACAGTAACTAGATAGTTGTTTTATGTGTGTGAAACCTTGAACTGTACACAATGAGAAGTGATTTTGTAACAACAGTTTTGAATGTGTAATGGCGGTCTGTAGGGCAGTAGGGAGACCCGGCATTGGGAGGAGACGACAGGCCTTGGAGAACCGATCCACAACGACCAAAATGGTGGTATTCCCCTGGGAAGGGGGTAGGTCGGTTACAAAATCCACCGAGAGGTGGGACCATGGTCGTTGTGGAACGGGCAGGGGATGTAACTTACCCCTGGGCAAATGTCTAGGCGCCTTACACTGGGCGCACACCGAGCAGGAGGAGACATAAAACCTCACATCCTTAGCTAACGTTGGCCACCAGTATTTCACGCTAAGGCAGTGCACTGTCCGGCCAATACCTGGATGTCCAGAGGAGGGTGATGTATGAGCCCAATAAATAAGACGATCACGAACCTCGAGCGGAACGTACGTCCGCCCCACAGGACACTCGGGGGGAGTAGGGTCGGTACGCAGTGCCCGCTCGATTTCCGCATCGACCTCCCATACCACCAGAGCCACCAGACAAGACTCCGGCAGTATGGAAGTAGGCTCAATGGCCATCTCCTCTGTGTCATACCACCGGGACAGGGCGTCTGCCTTACCGTTCTGGGACCCTGGGATGTATGTGATCTTAAAAACAAACCGGGTCAGGAACATGTTCCACCTAGCCTGACGAGGGTTCAATCTCCTAGCTGCCCGGATGTACTCCAGGTTACGGTGATCAGTCAGAATGAGGAAAGGGTGTTGAGCCCCCTCAAGCCAATGCCTCCACACCTTTAGGGCCTGGACTACAGCTAACAGCTCCCTGTCCCCAACGTCATAATTGCGCTCCGCCGAGCTGAGCTTCTTGGAGTAGAACGCACAGGGGCGGAGCTTAGGTGGCGTGCCGGACCGTTGTGACAGGACTGCCCCAATACCGGTCTCGGACGCGTCTACCTCTACTTGGAATGGTAAAGAGGGATCCGGATGCGCCAGCACCGGGGCCGAGGTGAACAGGTTCTTCAGTTTGACAAATGCCCTGTCCGCCTCAGCTGACCACTGCAACGAACCGGACCCCCCTTTAGCAGGGACGTAATGGGAGCTGCAACCTGTCCAAAGCCCCCGGATAAACCTCCGGTAGTAATTAGCAAAACCCAAGAACTGCTGCACCTCTTTTACAGTGGTTGGAGTTTGCCAATTACGCACGGCCGACACACGGTCTACCTCTATCTCCACACCAGACGCGGACAACCGATAACCCAAAAAGGAGACGGACTCCTGGAAGAACAGGCATTTCTCTGCCTTGACATACAAGTCATGCTCCAACAGTCTTCTCAACACTCGGCGCACCAGGGCTACATGCTCGGCTCGTGTAGAAGAGTACACTAGGATGTCGTCGATGTACACTACCACACCCTGCCCATGCATGTCCCGGAAAATCTCGTCAACAAAGGATTGGAAGACTGAAGGAGCATTCATTAACCCGTATGGCATGACGAGATACTCGTAATGACCCGAGGTGGTGCTAAATGCCGTTTTCCATTCATCCCCCTCCCTAATGCGCACCAGATTGTACGCGCTCCTGAGATCCAACTTTGTGAAGAACTGCGCTCCGCGTAATGATTCCGTCATAGTCGCAATCAGTGGAAGAGGGTAACTGTACTTAACCGTGATCTGATTGAGACTATGGTAATCAATACACGGGCGCAAACCCCCGTCCTTCTTCACAAAGAAGAAACTCGAGGAAACCGGGGAAGTGGAGGACCGTATGTATCCCTGTGCCAAGGACTCGGCTATGTAAGTCTCCATAGCCGCAGTCTCCTCTTGAGACAGGGGATACACACGGCTCCGCGGAAGTGCCGCTCCTGTTTGGAGATTTATTGCACAGTCCCCCTGTCTATGAGGTGGTAGCCGTGCTGCCCTCGTTTTGCTGAACACAAGTGCTAAGTCCTCATACTCAGGGGGAATGCGCATTGCGGGCACTTGGTTCGGACTCTCAACCGAGGTCGCCCCTAAGGAAACACCTAGACATTTCCCTACACACTGGGCAGACCACTCCATAAGAGCCCTCTGTTGCCACGCAATGGTAGGATCATGGGCGCTTAACCAGGGAAGCCCCAGCACCACGGGGTACGCAGGAGAGTCAATCAGATAAAACTGAATGATCTCCTCATGACCCCCCTGCGTCGTCATCTTAAGTGGTGCTGTGACTTCTCTGATCAGCCCCGACCCCAACGGCCGGCTGTCTAGGGCGTGGACAGGAAAGGGGGCTTCTACCGGCCGAAGGGGAATTCCTAACCTATAACAAAATGCACGATCAATAAAATTCCCAGCTGCGCCTGAATCTACTAGCGCCTTATGCTGGGAATGAGGTGCCACCTGTGGAAATCTCACAGGAATACTCATGTGACCAACAGAGAGCTCTGGGTAAGTGGGGCGCCTACTCACCTGAAATGACTCCCCAGTGCGTGACCTGTTGTCCCCTCTCCCAGGAGACCCTCCCCAGCACCTGGCCGCGGTGTGTCCTCCACGGCCACAGTTGGTGCAGGGGATGGCCCCCCTCGGGTTCTCTCTCCTCCTCTCTCTAGCGCCAGCACCCCCGAGCTCCATGGGAATCGGCTCGGAGGTGCTGGAGGGTGGAATGGACGACCCCCACTCGGGGACGTCCGCGGGTAGCCAGCAGGGTGTCGAGACGGATGGAGATGTCCACCAACTGGTCGAAGGATAGGTTGGTGTCCCTGCAGGCCAGCTCACGACGAACGTCCTCTCGTAGGCTACACCGGTAATGGTCGATGAGGGCCCTCTCATTCCACCCCGCATCCGCCGCTAGAGTCCGGAACTCCAGGGCGAACTCCTGTGCGCTCCTCTTCCCCTGTCGGAGATGGAACAGACGCTCCCCCGCCGCCTTTCCCTCAGGTGGGTGATCGAAGACAGCCCTGAAGCGGCGGGAGAACTCCGCGTAGGTGATGGTAGCGGCGTCTATTCCCCTCCATTCGGCGTTGGCCCACTCCAACGCCTTGCCGGATAGACAGGAGATGAGGGCGGAGACGCTCTCGTATCCCGAGGGCGCTGGGTGTAGGGTAGCCAGGTAAAGTTCCACCTGCAGGAGGAACCCCTGACACCCGGCTGCAGAACCGTCATATGCCCTCGGGAGCGAGAGCCGAATGCCCCTGGGTTCCGGTGCTGAGAGAGGAGGACTGGCCGTTGGTGATGGGATGGTGTAAGAAGACGTGGGCATCTCCCCAGTAACCAACCGGCGCAGAGTGTTGGACACCTCGTCCATGGCGGACCCAAGTTGCCGGATCATGGTGTCCTGATAGCTGATCCGTTCCTCCAGCGACATGGGTGTCGCAGCTGCTCCTGCTGACTCCATGGTTGGTGTGTTGTTCTGTCAGATGAACCGATGTGGATGTGGTGGAGGAGTCAGGCGCAGGACACAGAGGCTTCGTCCAACAGACTTTACTAGTCAAAAGTGCAAAAATACAATACACGGCCTCGAAACAAACAGAGGCGAGTGAATACGTAAACCATGCGTAAACACTAAGCAAACAAACAGAGCGTCAACACGCAGCTCCGAAATACAGGCAGACAACAACACACAATCTAACCAATACAAAACAGGAAACTTATAGGACACGTAATCAGAACACAAACAGACACAGGTGTACAAGACAGACCAAAGCAATCATACCACGAAACATACAACGGTGGCAGCTAGTACTCCGGGGACGGCGAACGCCGAAGCCTGCCCGAACCAGGAGGAGGAGCAGTCTCGGCCGAAACCGTGACAGAAACACTCCCTAGAAGTCATAAACCTAGGATTAAAATTAGAGAGGGCTGTGCTGAGTAAACATTTAAGAGTACATGTGCCCCTTATCGTTATTCAAGATGTTCCAACGTTTGTAGATGACCAGCAGGGTCAGATAATAACCAGGGGGGCTATAGAGTGGGCAAAAAGTTCAACACTCAGGAGTCAATGTCATGTCATTTGTGTTTTTCATAGCCTGAGAGAGAGAGAGAGAGAGAGAGAGAGAGAGAGAGAGAGAGAGAGAGAGAGAGAGAGAGAGAGAGAGAGGATCTATTACATAAAGTTCTCACAGATGCACACAATGTAATGTATTACTTATTTTGGTATACATTGAGTGAATTGTTATACATTGAGAGATAATATTACACAATTAAATAATAGATCATCACTCACACACACAGACATGGCTTCATAGTTGTTCATAGTTTCATATCATAGTTTGTCATAGTTTATAATTATAGTTTCTTAATCCTACTTTCTAATCCTACTTTCTAATCATACTTTCTAGTCTGAGAGGTTTTGATATGATAAGAGGGTCAAATAGAACGTAATAGAATCCTCGGAAGCCCCCGGACACAACTGTTTTCAGACAGTTGTTTCAAATACCTTCCACACACACACATCCCAACGAACCATTCCTGTTGACCATTCATACATGGATTTTGCTGAGAACTCTTTTTTTTAAGTGTAAAACAGGTGTAAAAACAGTTGTTTCAATGACACTCCACACACGCACACGGAAGTTTACATACACTTAGGTTGAAGTCATTAAAACTCGTTTTTCAACCACTTGCATGACACAAGTAATTTTTCCAACAAATGTTTACAGACAGATTATTTCACTTATAATTCACTGCATCACAATTCCAGTGGGTCAGAAGTTTACATACACTAAGTTGACTGTGCCATTAAACAGCTTAGAAAATTCCGGAAAATGATGTCATGGCTTTAGAAGCTTCTGATAAGCTAATTGACATCATTTGAGTCAATTGGAGGTGTACCTGTGGATGTATTTCAAGGCCTACCTTCAAACTCAGTGCCTCTTTGCTTGACATCATGGGAAAATCAAAAGAAATCAGCCAAGACCTCAGAAAGAAAATTGTAGACCTCCACAAGTCTGGTTCATCCTTGGGAGCAATTTCCAAACACCTGAAGGTACCACGTTCATCTGTACAAACAATAGTACGAAAGTATGAACACCATGGGACCACGCAGCCATCATACCGCTCAGGACGGAGACGCGTTCTGTCTCCTAGAGATGAACGTACTTTGGTGCGAAAAGTGCAAATCAATCCCAGAATAACAGCAAAGGACCTTGTGAAGACGCTGGAGGAAACAGGTACAAAAGTATCTATATCCACAGTAAAAATGAGTCCTATATCGACATAACCTGAAAGGCCGCTCAGCAAGGAAGAAGCCACTGCTCCAAAACCGCCATAAAAAAGCAAGACCACGGTTTAGCCACGGAAAAAGACAGGAACCTTCCCGCTAGACATGATTGGCTGAGATAATGGATGTGCTGGACATGCCGAGAGAGGAGTTCGGATTGGTCTGCCATTAGCACGCTTCCTGCAGTATGTGAGGGTAATCCTTTCTAACGCGTATTTTTTAAAAGATATTATGAAGAACTGCAAAAGTGTTGCTAATATTTTCCACTTTCTGGAGGACAGAGTTTTGAAATCAGTGGAATGCCCAGTGGAAACAGAATATGATAGCTAAGGAGATGGAGAAAATGCAGGCGTTGGATTGCAAATATGCGGAGGGAGTCGAAAAGAGAACACACAGAAGGCTGTTCTATAAAACACCTGTCTCCGGATTACATCTTCAAACTAAGGGCAACCATGGCATCCGTGACAGAGAGGGAGAAGCGTTCATCCATGTATACAGGTAAGAGTCTAGCTAGCTACATTTTCAGATATTATACGTTTCAAATTTTGTCAGAAAGTCATTTTCATTTCAAGTTAAAGCATACTGTTAACTAGCTAGCTAATGTTACGTGTATGATCTGTGTAGTAATATTATTTGTATCTCAGGGCCATTTGAATTGCTAGTTATAGCCTAATGTTAGCTAGCTAGCTAACATTGAACCTAGTTGGTTAGGTTTAGCTACCTGCAGATTCATGCAGGGTAGTAACGTTATGAGTTGGGATTATGGTTAATTGTTTAGCTAACTAGCTAGCTAGCTACATGTTTAAACAAAAGACTACACTATGCAAGTAACCATTTCACTGTACCGTTTACACTTTCTGCATCCTGTGCATGTGACAAATAAACTTTGATTTGATTTGTTATAGTGTGCGTTTACCAGAGGCTTTAATGTGAAGAACAACATGACCTGCACCAAAGTCAAATTAGGATTTAACGTTAGACCAACAATGAGACAGTGTCCAAGTTCAAAAATTCTCCGGTAGAATGGCCTGTTTTTATTTCATCACACTCAAAACCGTATGCTATTTTCTGTAATTAGCTAGCCATTAACTTGTAAATAATGATCTTGTTGTGAGTTTATTTTCCTGTAATAATGTATACAAATTAGCTAAAGTTAAGAGGTTGTCAGCTATATGATATGGTCATTATTTGAACTGGCTAGCCAGCTAACTTAACGTTAGCTAGCTAGCTAACAAGCGAGAAACGAACCAAAACATTGCTTAGAAAGTTGCTTTTAGTTGCCTGGTTTGCTAGATTGACATATACTAAATTCATTTTTAAGCAGATTGATTTATTGGTGTTAAAATAGAGTAGTTATGCTCTTTTGTACCATGTCATGCAGCCTGTCATTTTTGTGTTTATACTTTTTCATAACAACAAGTTTGATGTCGGACGACAATAGAATGTTCATGATGTCACTGCGACAACTGTCTACAGACATGTCGATAGACGTAGTATAAACTAGCCTTTAGTCTTGAAATCTTTGGTTGTTTAGTACACTACCGTACTCACTCTATTAAGCACATGGCCTCACATGTGAATCCTTAAAGAGATGGGTGGGGATAAGGCTTAAGAGGGTGTGAACGATGCTGAATGGGTGTAGACAAAGAAGAACTCTCCAGTAGGTGTACCAAAACATTCAAGGGCCATTTTCTCAAAAGTGGGGTTACAAGTTTATCAACTTTCAAAGCAGAATTACTTTCCCATTGTTCCTCAACTGTAGTGTATGATATACAATTTTCTCTACTTATATCCAATGTAAAAAACACCATTTCAAATGTTGCTACATAAAACCGGTAATTTAATCAGCTATAGGTGGCCGTGGTGGAAAAGTTTGATAAACCCTGGTGTAGTTGATGGCATTGCATCCTGCAAATAAATATGAAAGGGACATTGCATACCTGTATCAGGAAGAGACTGCATGAAGGCCATCTGTTCAGTTGTGGCCTCTTCCTTAGGCTTCTCTGCTTTGGACCATCCTTGAAGGACTGCGACTACAATCAGATAATTAACCAAAAAACATTAACGCTAAGTCAGAAGAAAACAATATTATTTCTGTACATGTGAAATCACTAAGACACACTTTATCCACCACCAATATGTAGCACCCACTTGGTGATGCATAGCAACCATATTGTGCCCCTGTCTCATCAAGCTTCAGTTTTTTTGTTTTCGAACAGAGAGCACTTCCAGCTTGAAATCCAGGACATCCCTAGGGAGCAACATAAGCTTTTTTAAAGAGAGGTACAGACATAGACAGGACCATTTTTATGCAATGGTTGAAAATGTTGAGGATAATACATAAACCTATTAAAAGTTAAGACATAGATTTTGATACCTCCTCTTGAGGAAAATTATTTCCTATTTGGACGAAACTGTTCACTTTTTCCTGGTCGAGGAAAAACCTCTCCCCATGTTTGGGAGCCTCGAACCTCTCCCTAGATGACTTATTTCAGGGAAGTTCAAAAAGGGCATCTGCATCAACTATCATTGTTTAATTTTCCTGATGAGTTTACAAAACATTAGGACGACCTTCTCTTTCCATGACATAGACTGACCAGGTGAATCCAGGTGAAAGCTATGATCCCTTACTGATGTCAACCTGTTAAATCCACTTCAATCAGTGTAGATGAAGGGGAGGAGACAGGTTAAAGAATGATTTTTAAGCCTTGAGACATGGATTGTATATGTGTGCCATTCAGAGGGTGAATGGAATAGAAAATATTTAAGTGCCTTTGAGTGGGGTATGGTATGAGTGTGTCAAGAACAGCAACGCTGCTGGGTTTTTCGTGCTCAACAGTTTCCCGTGTGTATCAAGAATGGTCCACCACCCAAAGGACAGCCAGCCGAGTATTTCTGTCTGTAATAAAGCTCTTTTGTGGGGAAAAACTCATTCTGATTGGGTGGGGCTGGCTGCTAAGTGTGTGGGCCCAGGCCCACCTATGGCTGCACCCCTGCACATTCATGTGAAATCCATAGATTAGGGCCTAATCTATTTATTTCAATTGACTGATTTCCTTATATGAACTGTAACTCAGTAAAATCTTTGAAATTGTTGCATGTTGCGTTTATCTTTTTGTTCAGTATAATTGAGCATCTGTGGGATGAGATGGAACGAGCTATTCGGAGTAGAGATCAACTACCAGCCAACTTGACACAACTGTGGGAAGCTTTGGAGTCAACAAGGGCCAGAATCCCTGTGGAACGCTTTCGACACCTTGTAGAGTCCATGCTCCAACGAATTGAGGCTGTTCTGAGTGAAAAAGGGGTGCAACTCAATATTAGGAAGGTGTTCCTAATGTTTTGTACACTCAGTGTATGCTCTTAAATAGATTGTTAAGCTATGATATCAACTTCACTATGGTATTTAATAGTAATTCTACATAATACATATGGTAAAAATGCAACATTTGGGCACATGGGAAACTTGGTTCAAATGGTAGCAAGACTTTTGTTGGAACTACCAGTGTCTGAATTATTAAAAAGCATTATTTGATCAAAATTCCATAAAGATGAATGGGCAAAAATGACGTCATGATAGTATGTTTGCATATGAACAGTACAATATGCTTTTGAGATGTAAAACATCTTTGTTCAAAGCAAAACTACAAATATCACTGAGCTGTATGTACCATAGTTATGACTTACAATACCTTATATGGGCAAAATGCATTTTGAATGGCTGTGGTTATTCCTCTCATTGAGACCCCACACTAGTTGGAGAGCTGACAAGAGTCTCAGGCTGAGGGAGATGGCCGTCTGCGGTCGTCGTGAAAAGACTTGCTTGAAAATATTGCAGTGCTCTACCCAGTGTACTAAATCCACAGCACGTTTAGTGAAGACACTAAAATGACACAGAGTGATGTCAAAATAGGTTAAACATAATGTTATGCCTGTAGCATGTGAAAACGAAAAGGAAAGCCGCACACTCTAGGAGCTCAGATGCAATAATTTAATATCCTAATAACCAACATTTCGACAGACAAGCTGTCTTCATCAGGGTATAATGACAAACACTGCGGGTCACTAGTTTATATAGTGTCAAAGGACACACGCAGGTGTCTGTAATCATGGCCGGGTGTGGCCTAATAGCATTGGCCAATTCACAGATAAAAACAACATACAAAAACCATGGAGAGCATATGATCATAGATACTTGGCTACATAGGCCCACAACATTTACAATGAATAGCAAAATCACAAGAATGGCTTCAAATCAAAGTTTACGTTGAGACCGAAGGGAGCAAGGGTCTTTAAATTAAAGATCCAGGCATCCTCTCGTTTTAACAATAAGTTGTCGAGGTCACCCCCTCTCCTAGGGAGGGTGACCTGTTCGATGTCGATATAACGTTGGGAAGAAATCGAGTGGTTCGCTTCCAAAAAGTGGGCAGCGACTGGGTATGTCGAGTTTTTGCACCTAATGGTGCTACCATGCTTCCGAGATTCGTACTTTTAATTCGCGCTTTGTTTTACCCACATAATTTTTACCACAAGGACAAGTTATAAGATAAATAACTGCCTTAGTGGAGCACGTAATAACACCTTTGATTGGGATCTGTTTCCCTGTTTGGGGGTGTTTGAAGGATCTACATTTGTAAGTGCCATTGCATTGAGTGCAGCAGTTACACTTGTAATTTCCATCCGGTAGAGGCGCAAATAGACGTTGTGCAGGGATATTTAGGGGTAGTAAATCAGAGTTTACCAATTGATCTCTGAGATTTCTGCCCCGCGAGAATACAACCAAGGGAGGGTCTGAAAACACATTACCAATACTGTCATCGGATCTTAGAATGTGCCAATGTTTGTGAACGATTCCCTTAATTTGTTCAGAGCACTTTGAATAGCGTGTAGTTAGAACGCAAGAATGCTTCTTTTTGTGAGACTGTCCTTGAAAGAGATCAGGTCTCGATTAGTTTTGAATTTTCTCAATGGCAGTATTAATCTGACCATTTTTGTACCCCCTTTTTCTTGAATTTTCTTTGCGTCTCAGCCATATTTCGGTCGAAATCTGATTGTTTTTTATAAATTATTTTGATTCGACAGAATTGGCTGCAGGGCAAACTGTTTTTCAAGGGAAGCGGGTGACAAATATCAGGCCTCAACAAACTGTTACGATCAGTAGGTTTCCTGTAAAGATCAGTGTATAGAATATTATCCTCACACAAAATCAGAAGATCAAGGAAACTGATTTGACGTGTGTCAGATTGCATAGTAAATCTCAGGTGCTCAGAACAAGAGTTAAGAAAAGCATGGAATGCCTGGAGCTGTTTCGAATCACCCCTCCATAGAACAAAAATATCATCAATGTACCGTTTCCAAATAATAATGTTAGGCAAGAAAACATTTTTGAGAGGATTGAAAATTGACTGTTTCTCAATGTAACCCACATACAAATTAGCATTGTTAGGAGCCATAGGGGATCCCATAGCTGTACCCTTCGTCTGAATAAAGAAATAATTTAGAAACATGAAGTAGTTGTGTGTGAGTACTGTTTCAGCCAATGTTATAATGCATGCACTGGAAGGTAGTTCATTAGGGTCACGTTGCAGAATAAAATGTTCCATTGCTTCAATATCGCCCTCGTGTGGAATATTCGTGTATAACGACTCAACATCAAAAGTAACTAACAAGGTATTATCAGGGAGAGGATCAAGAGGTTCAATAATAGAGATCATACTGCTGGTGTCCTTTACAAAGGAGGGGAGCTGTTCTGAGAGAGGTCTAATGAAAAAGTCAACAAAGGTCGATAAAGGGGCTGTTACTGCATCAATGCCTGCTACAATAGGGCACCCTGGAGGTTTTGTAACATTCTTGTGTAATTTCGGCAAAGTATAGAAAGTAGCAATTTTAGGGTGTTGAATAGCCAAAAAATTGTGTTATTTTTTGGTGATTTGACCAGAACTTAAATACCCATCTAGGACAGAAAATATAGTGTTCTGAAATTGGGAAGTGGGGTCACTTCTGAGTTTCTTGTAAAAGGTGTTGTCAAGCAGTTGTCTGTGACACTCATTTACATAAACTGTCCTATCCATGAGTACAACTGACCCACCCTTATCAGCAGGGCGGGTAAGAACTGACGTATCGGATTGTAAATCAAGCAAAGCTTGTTTTTCATCCTTGGGTAAATTTTGAAAAGATATGTACTCCTGTTTGTTCTCAAGGAGATTACCAACATCTTTTTCAACAAGTCTGCAATATGTCTCAATAGAGTGATTGCGATTGGCTGGAGGTACAAAATAACTCTTACTTCTGAAAGGAGTCGGAATATGTGCAGGTGAGCCACCTACATGTTCAGTTGAAATATCACTATTAGGGGAGCTGAAGTATTCCCTTAAACTGATGTTTCTAAAAAACGTAAACATGTCTACATTAACATCGAAATCATTGCACTGAGTTGTAGGCACAAAAGATAACCCTTTATTAAGCAAGGAGACATGGGCAGGACTCAATATCTTGCTTGATAAATTAAAGACACTCAGTCCCATGGGTTCTGGGACCGTGTGAATGGCCCCCTCTGCCTCTGGTTGTCGTATCTTCTTACCCCGTCGTGTAATGGGCAAAAATGACGTCATGATAGAATGTTTGCATATGAACAGTACAATATGCTTTTGAGATGTAAAACATTTTTGTTCAAAGCAAAACTACAAATATCACTGAGCTGTATGTACCATAGTTATGACTTACAATACCTTATATGGGCAAAATGCATTTTGAATGGCTGTGGTTATTCCTCTCATTGAGACCCCACACTAGTTGGAGAGCTGACAAGAGTCTCAGGCTGAGGGAGATGGCCGTCTGTGGTCGTCGTGAAAAGACTTGCTTGAAAATATTGCAGTGCTCTACCCAGTGTACTAAATCCACAGCACGTTTAGTGAAGACACTAAAATGACACAGAGTGATATCAAAATAGGTTAAACATAATGTTATGCCTGTAGCATGTAACAGAGTGAGTTGCAAGAAGAGTGCATTGAGTCGTTATTAATAACTGTAACTCAAAGAAATGATTAGACATCTGCCTGAGCATATATCACAAGGCAAATAATACTTAGCTTAGTCCAAACGGATCAAAGTTAGCTGCTCTGTCTCACACTTACAAAAGGTGCACCAAACTGCATGTATACTTTATAATGGTGTCAACAATGTGCATCTTTTATACCACTTTGATGATGATTGATTGATATAGCGGTGCTATGATGAGTTTCTCTGGTATCAAATAATTCAGGATGCAAGAAGATATGTAACATTAAGATGGAGAGTGGATACAAAATATTTAATAGATACGGTACCGGGTTCGTATAACAAATGGCACGTGTGTTGCCTCTTGTCATCCGAACTACTAGACAAAGAAAATATCTCTCTTCTTATAGTCCCTGTCACATATTGCTTCAACAACATCTGGCAACCAACAGTGGGCACTCCCCATGCTGATGGTATCACCTTGTACCCAAGGCAGGATATTCCATCTATCAATCATTCTAAGATAAACACAAGCTCCCTCGACATACTGGAATCCTTGGCATTCAGACTCTGTGGCACCAAGAATGACCTATCTAATAGAGTTAACCTTGTTCCTACAACACTGAAAAGACGTCATATCAATCCCGCATTTCTTTTTTTCCTGTTGTAAGTAGAATTCCCCAGATATAACATGACTTAACCCCAAAAAAACACACATAAAACTTCATATACAAATAAAATGTTCTCCAATCAGTAGTATAGACATGATTCAGAGTATAAACTATGCTAGATAACTGAGAATTCATCCCCCTCTACTTTCTATACCTGAATCGAATTAGATTCTCAATATATTTAATCAACAAAGGTATACATTCTCAGTCACCTGGCTCATGCACAATCAAACATCTCAAACCTCTATGGACTTAGTCTGAGTAAAAGATCGATACATGACTAACTAATATATATTCACTCTAAATATCTATGTAGGCAAAACCTCAATTATACATAAGGAAAAATCCCACATAGACATACATATTTTAAATAACACACTTGTATACCTATTTTTCAAATATACCCATCCCTTTAGACATGCTAACAAAATAAACATACATAAAAATTCATGTTTAACATCATGACATCATCCAAGAAAATACATTGGCTCCTGACAATTTCTAAGTTACATGTAGACTACAATATAGAAATACATGAATATATCCCAATAAAAATAACTTCCAGTCTTCATTCTCCATTTCTTCCTTCATAGGAACCCCAATTACTTTCACACTGGGTCGCTATCTTATCTACTAAAATAGTCACGTTCCCCCATTACGCATCCTGTAACCTTATAGTCAAAGTTATACAATTCTAACATCACATTCCCCAATCCTCAATCAACATTATCAATGGACTCTACACTTTAATAAGATGATATAGATGAAGAATGTGTACTTTCCCTCCTTGCATTAATATTGATTTATACATCTCTATTAGTATTCCTAATTCCATCCTCTATTTCTCTAATATTTCCCATATCTTTATTTATATTCCCAAGACCTTCCTGATTCTGATGGTAAGTATGTACAACATGCATCTCCCCCTTTAGCCACTGTAATAGCATCCAATGCTATGCGATTACCAATTGCACATTGTCTAATGAGTGCCATTTCAGACCCAATTGCTTGAAAGCCCATGACCGTTAGTAGGTACCAGGTTTAGCCTGAACTCTGTTCAACCCCGACTCCGTTCCAGTAATATGCCTTAGGATAGAGGCAAAGGATAACACTCTGGTTTCAGTCACTGATAAATCAGGACAGCCTCGGATTACTTAGGAGCGAGGAATTCAACCTGAGGTCAGAACAGATACAGATAGAAAACAAACATTCCTGTTTCACACACCAAACCCAGTGAGATGAACCAATTAAGTTATTGCCTAGCAACACATGTCCCAATGTTTAAACCTTTCATTACAAAAATACACATCAATCCCCCCTCTCTGGCACTTCATAGGTCCCATATCAATACATCCAAATACTTCAAATGTATATAGTAACTGATATGTGAATACAGTAACCTAATAATCAACATGTTCATGATATAAGTCACAATCCTTGCATTAACCTTATATGTTTCAAACAGTAAGATTAAAAAGTTTCTACTCTAAATAACCACTATAAGTGTGTCCTAACACATTCAAATAATGTATCGCTGCTCTAACTATAATATCAATTTAAAACAGTTATCTTGCGATTGTATACGCAATACCAGGTCATGTTGAGAATAGTTTCATAGTTTAAAAACCCTCAATTTAACACACATTACCACTGTCAGAATGTACACATACAGTGAGGGAAAAAAGTATTTGATCCCCTGCTGATTTTGTATGTTTGCCCACTGACAAAGACATGATCAGTCCATAATTTTAATGGTAGGTTTATTTGAACAGTGAGAGACAGAATAACAACAAAAAGATCCAGAAAAACGCATGTCAAAAATTTTATAAATTGATTTGCATTTTAATGAGGGAAATAAGTATTTGACCCCTCTGCAAAACATGACTTAGTACTTGGTGGCAAAACCCTTGTTGGCAATCACAGAGGTCAGAAGTTTCTTGTAGTTGGCCACCAGGTTTGCACACATCTCAGGAGGGATTTTGTTCCACTCCTCTTTGCAGATCTTCTCCAAGTCATTAAGGTTTCGAGGCTGACGTTTGGCAACTCGAACCTTCAGCTCCCTCCACATATTTTCTATGGGATTAAGGTCTGGAGACTGGCTAGGCCACTCCAGGACCTTAATGTGCTTCTTCTTGAGCCACTCCTATGTTGCCTTGGCCGTGTGTTTTGGGTCATTGTCATGCTGGAATACCCATCCACGACCCATTTTCAATGCCCTGGCTGAGGGAAGGAGGTTCTCCCTTTGATGCGGAGAAGTTGTCCTGTCCCCTTAGCAGAAAAACACCCCCAAAGCATAATGTTTCCACCTCCATCATTGACAGTGGGGATGGTGTTCTTGGGGTCATAGGCAGCATTCCTCCTCCTCCAAACACGGCGAGTTGAGTTGATGCCAAAGAGCTCGATTTTGGTCTCATCTGACCACAACACTTACACAGTTCTACTCTGAATCATTCAGATGTTCATTGGCAAACTTCAGATGGCCTTGTATATGTGCTTTCTTGAGCAGGGGGACCTTGCGGGCGCAGCAGGATTTCAGTCCTTCACGGCGTAGTGTGTTACCAATTGTTTTCTTGGTGACTATGGTCCCAGCTGCCTTGAGATCATTGACAAGATCCTTCCATGTAGTTGTGGGCTGATTCCTCACCGTTCTCATGATCATTGCAACTCCACAAGGTGAGATCTTGCATGGAGCCCCAGGCCGAGGGAGATTGACAGTTATTTTGTGTTTCTTCCATTTGCAAATAATCGCACCAACTGTTGTCACCTTCTCACCAAGCTGCTTGGCGATGGTCTTGTAGCCCATTCCAGCCTTGTGTAGGTCTACAATCTTGTCCCTGACATCCTTGGAGAACTCTTTGGTCTTGGCCATGGTGGAGAGTTTGGAATCTGATTGATTGATTGCTTCTGTGGACAGGTGTCTTTTATACAGGTAACAAGCTGAGATTAGGAGCACTCCCTTGAAGAGTGTGCTCCTAATCTCAGCTCGTTACCTGTATAAAAGACACCTGGGAGCCAGAAATCTTTCTGATTGAGAGGGGGTCAAATACTTATTTCCCTCATTAAAATGCAAATCAATTTATAACATTTTTGACATGCGTTTTTCTGGATTTTTTTGTTGTTATTCTGTCTCTCACTGTTCAAATAAACCTACCATAAAAATTATAGACTGATCATTTCTTTGTCAGTGGGCAAACGTACAAAATCAGCAGGGGATCAAATACTTTTTTCCCTCACTGTATATGATCATACAGTATAACTATCCATAATTCTAGTATTACCTTCCTCATCATGAGAATAACTACAGATCATTATCACAATGTATTCTTAGTCCAAATTACTATACATTTAGCAGTGTATATACCTTCGACATCAACCTCATACCCAAATTAACAAATTTAGAGAAAACCAAATCAATTATGGACACAGCTGACCAACCCCGTCCTTCCCTGGCACTCAATCTTCTCTTCATTATGTTCTTCAGACAGCTTCATAGTTCCACTTGAATTGCCCATGACAATGTCACAATTTCAATGTCTCACCTGATCCGCCACCACCACTACCCCCATTATGTTTTGTCCATTTGCCAACCAGTATACCAGCATCATGATAAATGTTGTATTTGAACAGATCTCTCTCCATGCCCACTCCCCATGGACTTCTGTCACACTCCCCAGAGAAAAGCATGAGAAAATCAGTTGATAGATTCGATTGGATGCTGTACACCGGTTGCAGGTAGAAGTGGTGCTGGACAGGATCATATTCAAAGTTTTGTTTTTAGGTACACACCGTTCTTGACCGAATTATCCCTGCTATGCATCACGACACCATCTGTCGAGAGAGAGAGAGAGAGAGAGAGAGAGAGAGAGAGAGAGAGAGAGAGAGAGGACAGATCTTAACAGTTTAGTTGAGTTCATGTCTAATCCAAGAAATCCATATAAGCATTGACTATATGACAAATTATTATGTTTTACCAATTATTCTTAATACCAATTTCTAATATACTCGCCTTATCACACTGTCGATTACACCTCAGAGTCACCGAACCATGACGTAATACCTCCAATCCAATGATAGAAATCGCAAACAAATCAGCAGACCCAATCTGGTGAGATTTACATTGAAACAAAAAAGAACAAACACAACGTTACACTCCTCCATATATCCCTCAATACATTCTTACATATCACTCAAGTTGTGTAAAATTCAATCCAAACCTCAAAGGACTGGTAATTACCCATTGTGACACGACTCATAATGTGAGTACAGTATAAAAACAAAAATAACACCACTACTGGTTTAAAAACAAATCGAATAATGACCACTATCCTTTATAACTCTATAAAACTTAAAAATATAAGGCCTATAAACTTGTTTCCATACAGTCATAAGAAAATAGACTTAAAAACTCCTATCCTTAATGAAAGGCAACGCCCTCTCATTCTTCCCACGAACCACAATAGAAATATGGCTATTAACTATAAACCTCTTCGTAATTAAGATTATTATAAATAACCTTCAAATCAGTATTATAAATGACCTCAAATTCATCAATATCTCTCGGCTTTCCAGTGAGGGTGATCAAATCCCACTAGAAAGTCAGAGGTCATTCAACTCCTTCAAAGAAGTGTTTCATTCTATAGTAGACTAATCATAAACAACAGTCAAAAGATTTCATACATTTCGTATTCCAAGTGTACAGTAAGTCCTTAGTACAGTTATTTTCATAAAATAAAACTTCAAAAAATTCCATGTGTGTGTCCCTTTAAGATACCTCGGCACTTACCCGTGAAAACCCACTAAACAAAATGAAATAGTCCACTCAGTGAGTCAAACATGTTTTAACACCACTACCAAATATACATAACAAGTGTATTGTGTGGTTATTTGCAAACCATATGGTATACAAAACAAACAGAAATAAATGAAATAAAATGGTCAGGCCTTGTTTTATTTGGTAGCTCCCTTCACTGCCTACTCCGGATATCTTACTACTTATAAAACTGCCGAATTTAACATCTCTCCCCAAGAACACATACTCAGGAACATCTGAAAAATATAATGAAACCCCCTTCTCCTGTAAGAAAAAGTATACATATTGTTAACGTTCACTCTTAAATCAGTAACAAGCATGACAATGATAATTCCACTATCTTCCCTCACATCTTAATCGATGTTCTGCGTTTACCTCTATCATAGGGTTAAAAAACTAACTTGACAAATTTCACAATCCTAGATTCCTGTTGTAGCTTCATGTTTTGGTTCATTGTCTCTGTTAGGTTGTTGGGTCAGTAATATTTCTGTAGTGATCTCAGGTAAAAGTTTTTATATCCCTCATTTAATGGTATCTCTCTCCCTAATATATCTTCATACTCTGCTTCTTTCCAACAATGTGTTTTTATCCCTTGTGTTTTTAATACTCTTTATATTCTCTTTGTCCCTGTGCTCCACTTCCCATTAAGATAACACACTCGCTTCCCTGTGCTTCTGTATTATATTCTTTTTTTCTTTGTTCCCTTATTCTATCTTAAATTTATAAAATACCCCCTCACTCTCCGGTCCTTAGGTATTTTCCCAGTGGTCTATTCAGTCTTGGGTCACGAGACCACCCCCTATTTTCCACTAATAATATCCACGTTACTATTTTCTCAAATATTCCTACATTTCCATTTTCGTACTCTAGGTATCCCGTATCCAAATTCCTATACCTTATTTTCCTGTCTTTCAGTATGTCTATATCATTCGTTATTATTTTTATGTTTGCTGTCACTGTATAATCCACTATTGTATATCCCCTTATTCTAAACTTAAATGCGGCTGGTTCTCATTCTAATGTTCGTCTTGGCATTTATTCCCTAACTTTTCCTTCTTAATTTTTCTCTTTTACTTGTCTATTTCCGGATGCCTAGTTCATATCCTAAATTCTCCTACCTTCTATGTTATTACTATTTCCTGCGCCCACCACTGTTTTAATATTCGTGGTCTGACTGTTACCTTTTCTCCCGGTCTGCGCCCCCACCTTCGAATTTGGGTAATTCTATTTGTGCCTATTTCCGATAATGTTATCATTGTAGCCTATTGCATTAATTCACTAAAAATATACATTTGTTGTTTAATAAATCCAGAACCTCCAAAAAGTTGGTGCTGCCCTACCAGCGTAATAGTCCAAACTAACTGCCATTCACTTTGACATATTGTATCAACAGAACCCTCAGATTTACACCATGTAGCGATCGTTGAAATGCGGCGCGAAACAAAGTTAGACTATTTGTAAACATCATTCCTGCTCTTACACATACATACCTTCACTTTAAATGTTATCTAATATCCCCTCTCCTTGATTCTCACAAAGGCAAGCAAGCTCCCAAGCTAACTGGCTAAAGGTGGCTAGCTTGCTAGCTACTTCCTCATCATACCATACTCCACTCACCCTATCGGAGCTGGCTATGCTTTAAAATTCATGTTATCAAGTAAGATCATGGCCACATCTCTATCGCAATTGTCAATCCGCTGTTATTAGTACATTTAGGTAACTGTCACTTCCAATTAGGCTACAGGTAACAAAACAAACACTTGCTGTAGTTGACAAGCATATATTCATTTAATTTCCATATTCCATTCAATATTTAAAATTACAACCCCGTTTGCCAGTAGGTTCCTCCAGCAAACCATCAGGCCACACAAAAAAACCTGTATTCCCTCGAAATCGTTCCGTTTACATCTTAAAATAAAGACTGACTGCTATATCAATCTAAGCAACCCATGGCCATAGTTTAATTATAATCAGAAACCCAGACTTTAGTCAGTAACACAGAACCTATGCCTATTAAAATGACAAGTAAATCCCGCTAAAATCCCAATTACAATGGTTTGTAGTTTTAACATCTGTCACATAACACAATTACCAGAAAAAGGCCTTAAAGGTAGACCAAACGTTTCTTTGCAAAGATCTCACATGATCAAAGGGAATAAATTAGCAGTCAATGAGTCAAATCTACATTCATTGATTTGGAAACAGATCTAACAAGTTTAATCAAATGGATTATGTTTTCTCTTGCGACATAAAGAAATTCCTTTACTACACCACCTTAGCTCGGCAATGAGAGACAGTCATATAATGCGTAATCTCATTTCTATCAAATGATCTATGTATTCTTTCCCACCCCTCACGTACATCTACGTTTTGGGTGTGCAAGTTAGCATATTAATATTATTACAATTATTACTTTATGAAATCTCTAGTAATCCACTACACACACATAAAATTCACCATATCGTCATATATTCACATCAACCAATCATTTCACGTTTTTAATGGTTCTCCATTGCCACACATCAGCTTATCACAATCTAGTTTATCACAATCTACTCCCAGAAACCAAAAAACAAACTGTAGTTTCCCGGACACTGCCCTGCCTGTCATGGGATCCTCCCAGAAAATATCAACTTTCCATTACTTTGTAAAACACCATCCCGCTCTCAATACCACTCCTTGATCTTCTTTGACCTAATTCTGTTATATATCGAAACGTATTATCCAAACTTATATCAAATTATCATACACAATCCTATAATTTATTATGCACACATCAGACTAAAATTAATTTCTGCTCTCTGTTCATAAGGTAGCCTATTCTTCCATTTAATTATTTAACTTCGTTAGCTGACTTTTTCTCCTAATTAATTATACTTCCAGGACAAATCACATGCTTTATACGTCTCTTTCATATAATCTAAATCTTATTTCGTGTTGCTTACGGCAATATTGTCAATGATATATTTTCGCGCTACCTGTAATTTATCCCTTTTAAAACTACCTTCTGAAGGATACTCATTATCTGTTCATGCTGATAAATCACTGAGATATGGTTCCACATAGAAAAACACTAATTTACTTAACATTCATTCGCGCATTGTCTGATTTTCGATACTTTTAAAAGAGACGTTTTAAAATGCGGATTTGTCTGTAATACTTTTGTCATTGCCTTTCTCTCTTCGAGGTAAATCAAGCTCTGATTTATTCTTAATCGTGACTGTCTTGCCAGATACCGGTCTACTGAGTTGACTCCCCATTGCTTTTACATTAGTTCATGCAATGTTAGTAATTAAATATTTGAATCAAATCCCCACCTTGATCTTTCTTAAAATTTCATTTGTCTCATTTATTCATTGGTGCCATGATTCAACATGCTTAATTGTATCTGCTCGATTCTTTATGCCATATGAGTTATTGTTCTCTCTCTCTCCTGACCGTTTTGAGTCATTCACAAAGGACTAATTCTCTCTTATAGGGCTTTTACAAAGGACTCTAACATTTAACAAAGCTTGTTGAGGACTTGAACCTCGTAACAAAGGACTCAAACCTTTACTCAAACCTAACACTTTATGATGATTCTTACATACCAAAAGACTCAAACCTATATTTTTCTATCTTTATAATGTCGTACACATTAAAGGACCCTGCGCCCAATCTTGTTAAACCCACTCTCCTTCTCCTCTGTTGTTTTTACTCATTACTCTGAACCATAGCACCATGTCATTGTCTAATTTCATATTTGTCCTTATACATAACTCAATACCACTCATCGTCCCCCTTTAAAATATTGAATTTTAAACGTTCTTTACAGCTCAGCTTTACCACAGATAAGCAGATTTTAACATCATCAAAAAAATGAAAGTCTGCTTACCGGTTGGTTCGACTGTAAACTGCATCCTGTTCGTTTAGACGCCAAATTGTTATGATGAGTTTACATTTACATTTTAGTCATTTAGCAGACGCTCTTATCCAGAGCGACTTACAGTTAGTGAATACATATTATTATTATTTTTTATACTGGCCCCCCGTGGGAATCGAACCCACAACCATGGCGTTGCAAACGCCATGCTCTATCAACTGAGCTACATCCCTGCCGGCCATTCCCTCCCCTACCCTGGACAACGCTGGGCCAATTGTGCGCCGCCCATGAGTCTCCCGGTCGCGGCCGGCTGCGACAGAGCCTGGATTCGAACCAGGATCTCTAGTGGCACAGTTAGCATTGCGATGCAGTGCCTTAGACCACTGCGCCACTCAGGAGTTGCTTGCTAGCTACAGTTTCTCTGGTAACAAGAAATTCACGATGCAAGAAGATATTTAACACTTAGATGGAGAGTGGATACAAAATATTTAATAGATACGGTACCGGGTTCGTATAACAAACGGCACGTGCGTTGCCTCTTGTCACCCGAACTACTAGACAAAGAAAATATCTCTCTTCTTATAGTCCCTGTTACATATTGCTTCAACAACATCTAGTAATCATCAGTGGGCACTCCCCACCCTGATGGTATCACCTTGTACCCAAGGCAGGATATTCCATCTATCAATCATTCTAAGATAAACCCCAGTAAGCTCCCTCGACATACTGAAATCCTTGGCATTCAGACGCTGTGGCACCAAGAATCACCTATCTAATAGATTTAACCTTGTCCTACAACACTATGAAAAGACGTCATATCAAGCGGTTTTCTGGATGCTCAAAGTGCTTAAATAGTAAGGGGGAGAGTAACCTCAAGCTGTGAAGTAATGGCCATCTTCCTGGTCCAATCCCACCTGAACCCATTCGGCAGTTTCTGCACAAATCCATTAGCCTAGATGGGGAAACATAAATAACATGTTAAGAACTACGGTATGAAAGAGGTTGTTTTCTTGTGAGCCTATAGGTGATGTAGTGCATGGTATTCATTCCTCCCATACTTGCATTCCATGGGCAATGTTACATTTCCTGTGGACATTGCATATGCATGATGTACAGAAGAATGCCTCTCTGTCACAGTCTGGATACTTCCAGATGTCCAGTGTTTCCAAGACACCCTCACAAATCCCACAGCGAGGGTCTTGTGGTGGGCAGAGGGACTCCACAGCTGAGACATGCAGGCTGTCCCGGATATCAATCCATGCCTGCACACATCTTCCCGATTCCTCAGTTTTGAAGGCAGAATGGAAGGTGGAATGGCTGGAGGTGGATGGCTTTCTGTGGAGACTTCCTCTGTGGGGACTGGTGGGTCTGGGTTGTTGTCATACCTCCCAATCCATGTTATTTTGGCAGGCTGGGATATCTTACACCAGACTGGCATTCTCTCTGCTGACAAAACACAAAAGAAGACAATTGTAACAAGGTGAGTAGGACGGAGCCAGGCGCAGGAGGTGTGAATCAAAGAATATGGTGTATTTGGCCAACACAGCAGTCCGCAGCAATGCGTAAACCAAATACAGTGAGACTTAAATGCGTACTGGGAAAACAAAACACACGGGTGAATATCCCGGCGATAAAAGTAACATAATGGTCAACACGAGCTAGCGACACCTCCACATGGAAAAATAACACACAAAGACATGGGGGAGCAGAGGGAATAATTATACAGAGACTGATGAGGGGCTATGTACCAGGTGTGTGTGAAAAACGAGACAAAACAAATGGAATGATGAGAAGAGGAGTGGCAGTGGCTAGAAGGCCGGTGACAACGAACGCCGAAGCCTGCCCGAACAAGGAGATGAGGCAGCTTCGGAGGGAGTTGTAACAATGTTAATCTATTCCAATGTACAAGGGGATAAAGCAATGAGTTTCTATAGATTACTTGATAGCAGAGTAAAATATAAATTCTACAGACTGATTTGGAAGTGAATTGCTACAATTAAATAGACCTAAATAAGAACAAGCGTAATGGGCTGAGATCTAGGCATACTTATGTAATTGAAAGAACAATGGGTGACATTTGAAGTGAACAAAGGGTATATGGGCTCTTTCTCAATTTATCTTATTAACTCTTTCTATCGTCTCGCCTTCTTTTCAACCATATTTAAGGAGAAGGTTCAAGATCCCTCCCCTCAGACCTTTTTATCTAATGCCTTTTGAGAAGAAAGCGAGAAAGAGGATGTGAGGAATGATTACTTGAGAACGAACCATGGTTGATTTTATTGACATACAGTGCTTTCGGAATGTACTCAGACCCCTTGACCTTTTCCACATTTTGTTACGTTACAGCCTTATTCTAAAATGGATTAAATAAAAATGCAATGATTTAAAAAAAATCAATACAAAAATCAAACAAAAATACCTTATTTACAAAAGTTTTCAAATCCTTTGCTATGAGACTCGAAATTGAGCTCAGATGTATCCTGTTTCCATTGATCATCCTTGAGATGTTTCTACAACTTGATTGGAGTCCACCTGTGTTAAATTCAATTGATTGGACATGATTTGGAAAGGCACACACCTGTTTATACAAGGTCGCACAGTTGGCAGTGCATGTCAGAGCAAAAACCAAGCCATGAGGTCGAAGGAATTGTCCGTAGATCTCCGAGACAGGATTGTGTCGAGGCACAGATCTGGGGAAGGGTACCCCAAAATTTCTGAAGCATTGAAAATCCCCAAGAACACAGTGTCCTCCATCATTCTTAAATGGAAGAAGTTTGGTACCACCAAGACTCTTCCTAGAGCTGGCTGCCCGGCCAAACTGAGCAATCGGGGGAGAAGGGCATTGGTCATGGAGGTGACCAAGAACCCGATGGTCACTCTGGCAGAGCTCTAGAGTTCCTCTGTGGAGATGGGATACACATTCCAGAAGGACAACCATCTCTGCAGCACTCCACCAATCAGGCCTTTATGGTAGAGTGGCGGAAGCCACTCCTCAGTAAAAGGCACATGACAGCCCGCTAAAGACTCTCAGACCATGAGAAACAAGATTCTCTGGTCTGATGAAACCAAGATTGAACTCTTTGGCCTGAATGCCAAGGTTCAAGTCTGGGGGAAACCTGGCACCATCCCTATGGTGAAGCACGGTGGTTGCGGCATCATGCTGTGGGGATGTTTTTCAGTGGCAGGAACTGGGAGACTAGTCAGGATCGAGGGAAAGATGAACGGAGCAAAGTAGAGAGCGACCCTTGATGAAAACCTGCTCCAGAGAGCTCAGGACTTCAGACTGGGGCGAAGGTTCACCTTCCAACAGGACAACGACCCTAACACACACAGCCAAGACAACGCAGGAGTAGCTTCAGGACAAGTCTGAGCGGCCCAGCCAGAGCCCGGACCTGAAAATAGATGTTCGGCGACGCTACCCATCCAACCTGACAGAGCTTGAGAGGATCTGCAGAGAAGAATGGGAGAAACTCCCCAAATACAGGTGTGCCAAAGGTGCTTCAACAAAGTACTGAGTAAAGGGTCAGAATACTTATGTAAATGTGATATTTCAGTTTTGTATTTTTTATACATTTGCACAAATAAATAAAATAAAATAAAACGTTTTTGCTTTGTCATTATGGGGTATTGTGTGTAGATTGATGAGGGGGAAAAAACAATGTAATCAATTTTAGAATAAAGCTGTAATGTAACAAAATGTGGAAAAAGTCAAGGGGTCTGAATACTTTCCGAATGCACTGTAAGGGTTCTCAGGTTCCGCTTGCAGGATTCCCACTAATGAGTCGAAAACTCCCAATATGAGGCCATCTTCACAGATTTCCCCCCACATCTCTATGTACTGTAAAAAGTTACATATTACCGGCAAAACGTTGTGTGTGTTATCTTCTCTTGCGAGCCACATTTAATATAATTGGCCCACGACCTGTATGGGCAGCCCTGGCTTAACTGATCCTAGTCCAGTCAGGTTTTATACTGTCTGTGGTTACACATACTGTGATGCGTGATTTGAAGGAGTCAGGCGCAGGACGATAAATCACAGTATACAGAGTTTATTCCGTAATCTAGCGTAACCAGTCTAGTGTGCAAAACAGGCGCACTGGAACAAACATGCCCACGGGGAAAATACCCCGGCAATACAAAATACTGAGCTCAACCGAGCTACTAATCCTCACAATGAACAATCACCCACAAGGACAAGGGGGCAGAGGGAACACTTAAACACGTACTAATGATGGGAATAAGAACCAGGTGTGTGTAATTGACAAGACAAGACAAATGGAATGATGAGATATGGAGCATCAGTGGCTAGAAGGCCGGTGACGCCGAATGACAAAGCCTGCCCGAACAAGGAGGGGAGGCAGCTTCGGAGGAAGTTGTGACACATACAGCCATCTGAGAGCCACCCAAGGAATGGCTTTGTTTCAACAGACTTTTTCCCGCTGCAACTCTAACATGTTCAAAAGCGAATACTGGAACAATATTCCTAACGTAGAACGTGGGGAATGGTCCGAGGCGATCTATTGGACACTAAGGTCATATTGTTTGTTATTTGTGATGTCATTAAAAATGTTATAAAGGAAATACTGTAAATATTGGAAAAAATATTGGAAAGTATACCCACTACATGTACGAAGTGTCCATCCTATACGTTATGCATATAATATGAACAATTATGAAAGTGTTTTTGTTAACAGAGGGATGTGATTTGAGAGGTTATATGAGATAATTTTTTTCATAACTTGGCACAGTTAGTAGTCACCGCCCAAAGTGAGTTCAGAAAGCGTGTCAGCCTGATGTAACCGCCCCCTTTCGGACAGAGAGAATAAAAGCTGGTTAAAAAAATGAACATATCAGACCAGAAAGACTTAAAGCTGCAGCTGCACGTCTAAAGTGGTTGGAACCCTGAATTGCAACACGAGGGGGAGAAGGAAAACTCACCTCCCGGACAAAAACTTGAAAGCTAATTTAAGTAGAATCATCCGGCTACTCTTCTCAAACCATCGCATCACGCTACTCTTATCACCCCACTGTGGAAACATCGATACGGCTGGCTAGCCTATCTTCAAAGAAGCAACTTCCAGACCGACGGGAAGGAAAATAAATTATGTAGTTCTGTTCAGGACTACATGACAAGACATTGGAGACCGGACAACTACGAAGAAGGACATTGTGAACCATTTTGGACAAGAAGAGCCTTACAAGCACACCGCGAAAAAGGCACACCCCCTTTCCAAGGCGGCCCGGTTCACCGAAAGATCCCCGGCGAACTAAGACATTTCACATAAATATATTCATGATTTCTTACTCAAAGCGGGCGGCGGTTCGTGTGCCAAGTATGTAATTACTGTATGTGAGAGTAGTTTCTGAATGTATCAAAGTTAAGTGTCTGTCCCTCTCTTAACAAGCATCAATATTGTTGTCATTCCGCTAGGGACCTGTTTTCTCCAGTGTGTATGTTTATCCTGTGTTCCCATTTAATTAGCTAGTAAATAAATCATTAAATCAATTTGTGTAGTATTGAATCATAAGTAAGGCTGGCTCTGGTTTTTGCAGATTAAGGAGGTTACTACTGTTCAGAATGATGATATGATACGAGGTTATGATTAATAAGTTGACTGTTTATAGATGTGATAGGTAAATAACCTTTAGAGTTTAACCTCTTAAGGATCAGACCCTTTTTTCAATTTTCGCCTAAAATGACATACCCAAATCTAACTGCCTGTAGCTCAGGACCTGAAGCAAGGATATGCATATTCTTGATACCATTTGAAAGGAAACACTTTGAAGTTTGTGGAAATGTGAAATTAATGTAGGAGAATATAACACATTAGATCTGGTAAAAGATAATACAAACAAAAAATATGCTTTTCTATTTTTTTATCATCTTTGAAATGCAAGACAAAGGCCACAATATAATATTGCAGTTTAGGCGCAATTTAGATTTTGGCCACTAGATGGTAGCGGTGTGTGTGCAAAGTTTCAGATTGATCCAGTGAAGCATTGCAATACTGGACTATTTTGTATCACGTCTGCCCAAATGTGCCGAATTGGTCAATTGATACATTTTCAAGTACATAACTATAAAGAACATACAAAAATGATATGGTAATACAAAATGTAAGTTTACACACTCCCAGGAATGTCATACATGATGGATCATTAGCTTATACACTAACTTTCACACATCTAGACGGCCGGGCGGGGTGGGTGTGGAGCCAGAGACAGCAGGGGTTTAAACTGTAGAACCCAGTTCCCTATATTTGAATATACAAATTGATTTGATCAAACAAAACTATGCTACATTTTATCTCTTGAACCCATAGGATGACAAATCAGAGCAAGATTACTGAATGTAAGTACATTATTTACCTTTAGAGGTGAATGTATCAAACCAGTTGCCATGATGAGTTTTTGTTGTTGTGCACTCTCCTCAAACAATAGCATGGTATTTTATCACTGTAATAGCTACTGTAAATTGGACAGTGCAGTTAGATTAACAAGAATTGAAGCTTTCTGGCCATTGAAGCTTTCTGGAAAGTTTGCTGTTACTTACAACACTCATGCTAATCACATTAGCGCATGTTAACTCAACAGTCCCATATACGGGACACCGTTCCCGTAGAGGTTAATTCGGGAGATGGTAACTCTTTCAAGAACCGCTCTTGTGGTGCCCCAGATCCTAATGAGTTAATTGTTACATTATTAATTTAATCGGGTAAAAAATTTAACATAGTTAGTTAATTAGATAATAACAGTCTTCAGATTAATGTTAAAGTCACGCCACGACAATTGTAAGGGATAAATAATACATTACCCAGAATGCTGCGCCGCTGAGCACTACAACTTCAATTCAATTGAGTACAGGCTTAACTGAATGACAACAGAGAAAGAATAATAAGGCATTGTATTGCATAATTTGGCTCTGAGGAATTCTCCTCAGCATCTGGCTCTGAGGAATGCTGATGACAGGTTGCCCTTTGCTGGGCAGCTGGCATCGAACCCCCCACTGAAACCAGTAGTAACCACCAACTTCAATGACAGTTAAAATAAAACTGAAATACGCGCCCCAATAACAGGTGTTTATAACCTGGTAATGACCACCTGACTACAGCCTATTACCTACACTCTTAGAAAAAAAGGGTTCTAAAAGGGTTCTTCGGCTGTCCCGATAGGAGAACCCTTTTTGGTTCCAGGTAGAACCATTTTTGGTTCCAGGTAGAACCATTTTGGGTTTCATTTAGAACCGTTTTGGGTTCCATGTAGAGCCCTATGTGGAAAGGGTTCTACATGGAACCCAAAATACTTCTACCTACAACAAAGGGTTCTACCTGGAACCAAAATGGGTTCTAAATACCACCTTTTTTTCAAAGAGTGTAAGATCAGACAATCATAGGCAGCTGAATAGCATGTCTCTTGGGGAATCCAGTCTCAGTGAAACCTGATGCAGAGAAAAAAACGTTCATGATCATCAGCATAGCTAGTACAAACCTAGCTCTTACAAAGATGGTTAGTAGGAATCAATAAACATTGAAAATCAGAGTATCAAACATCAACATTTTGCACACAACTTACTGTCAATGAGTATGGATTTAAGCAGGGCAGGTTCCATCAAGTTGAATATAAGACTTTAAGACCTTTTTAATGCCAATTTAAATGCAATTTAATACAAATTGTGAGTTCTGCTTGTGCCACAAACCTGCTAATATTCCCAGATTTTATCATGCCATCACCAACAGAAAAAATAAGTAGGCTAATCATCTTCTAATGGCATCATTCACAGAGGTTTAATAAAGAAGTGCAATAGACTACTGAGATGGTATTCAAATAACTTGTTTCATCTAAGCAGGAATGCATGATTCAAGATATGTGCACTGCAACCTAATCCAGTGATTGTCATGGATTTTGGTTTGACAATTAGGTCAAAGTATATTTTACTGTTAAAATAGGACTCAATATTTTTACTTAAATACATATTAATTAGCCTACATCTTTATGAGCGCTAATATCATAGACTAATATATTTGGTGCTAATTCACAGGCTGGGTGAGTGGAAACTCAAAACATATTTGTCACGCCCTGGCTCTGGGACTCTGTTATGTTGAGCCAGAGTGTGTTGTTTCTATGTGTTTTGTGTGCTAGGGTGATTTTCTAGTTCATTTGTTTCTATGTTGGCCGGTGTGGTTCTCAATCAGAGGCAACGTGTATCAGCTGTTGATTGTTGTCTCTGATTGGGAACCATACTTAGGCAGCCTGTTTTCCACAGTGTGTTGTGGGATCTTGTTCCGTATGGTTTGTATTGTAACCAAGGACTTCACGTTTCGTATCATTTGTTGTTTTGTTCGTGTGGTGTTCTCAACAAAATAAAGTATGTTCACTTATCACGCTGCGCATTGGTCCACTTCCTCCGACGATTCTGACAGAAGATCCCACCATAACTGGACCAAGCAGCGTGTCCAGGAGCCAACGCCAGAGAGGGCTCTAAAGGATATCAACCTCGACTGGGTCAAGCCGCGGGAGGAGGAGAGAGGCTGGACTTGGGAGCAGAGGAGCGAGAGTCTGGCGAGAGCCATGGAGGCCTGGCCCACGGGGAGGAGAGACGCCCAGAACATTTTTAGGGGGGGGCTCACGCCGTGGACGACGGGGCAGCAGGAGGCCAGGATAGAGTGGTTCAGCGGGTTGGCAAAGGAGGCCGCCAGGTTACGGGAGTCACTGGTCACCAGGGGGAAGGAGAATGTAGAGGCACGGCGAGAGGTACTGGGGTGTGTTGCCAGTCCGGTCCGGCCCGTTCCTGATCCCCGCGTAGGGCCAGTGGTGTGTCCCCCCAGTACGGTCCGGCTTGTTCCTGTCCCTCGCACCGAGCCTGTGGTGTGCGTCGCCAGCCCGGTCCGGCATGTTCCTGCTCCTCGCACCAAGCCTGTGGTGCGCGTCGCCAGCCCGGTCTGGCATGTTCCTGCCCCTCGCACCAAGCCTGTGGTGCGCGTCGCCAGCCCGGTCCGGCATGTTCCTGCTCCCCGCACCAAGCCTGTGGTGCGCGTCGTCAGCCCGGTCCGGCCTGTTCCTGCTCCCCGCACCAAGCCAGTGGTGCGCTTCATCAGCCCGGTTCGGCCCGTCCCTGCTCCCCGCACCAAGCCAATGGTGCGCGTCGTCAGCCCGGTCCGGCCTGTTCCTGCTCCCCGCACCAAGCCAGTGGTGCGTTTCGTCAGCCCGGTTCGGCCCGTCCCTGCTCCCCGCACCAAGCCAATGGTGCGCGTCGTCAGCCCAGTCCGGCCTGTTCCTGCTCCCCGCACCAAGCCAGTGGTGCGCTTCGTCAGCCCCGTTCGGCCCGTCCCTGCTCCCCGCACCAAGCCAATGGTGCGCGTCGTCAGCCCGTCCGGCCCGTCCCTGCTCCCCGCACCAAGCCTGGGGTGTGCGTCGTCAGTCCGGCACAGCCCGTGCCTGTTCCACCGGTGCCTGGTCCGGCACCGGTCAGCTGCTCCACTCCGGAGCTAGAGCAATCCGCTCCACCAGTGTTCAGTCCAGCTCCGGCCAGCAGGACCAGACCGGACCAGGGGCGCTTTGGGGGGTTTGTTGGAGGGTGGGGGTCAAGCCCGGAGCCGGAACCGCCTCCGAGGAGGAATGCCCACCCGGCCCTCCCCTGTTCGGTTTATGTTTGGCGCGGTCGCAGTCCGCGCCTTTGGGGGGGGGTACTGTCACGCCCTGGCTCTGGGACTCTGTTATGTTGAGCCAGGGTGTGTTGTTTCTACAGTGGGGAAAAAAAGTATTTAGTCAGCCACCAATTGTGCAAGTTCTCCCACTTAAAAAGATGAGAGAGGACTGTAATTTTCATCATAGGTACACGTCAACTATGACAGACAAATTGAGGAAAATAAATCTAGAAAATCACATTGTAGGATTATTAATGAATTTATTTGCAAATTATGGTGGAAAATAAGTATTTGGTCACCTACAAACAAGCAAGATTTCTGGCTCTCACAGACCTGTAACTTCTTCTTTAAGAGGCTCCTCTGTCCTCCACTCGTTACCTGTATTAATGGCACCTGTTTGAACTTGTTATCAGTATAAAAGACACCTGTCCACAACCTCAAACAGTCACACTCCAAACTCCACTATGGCCAAGACCAAAGAGCTGTCAAAGGACACCAGAAACAAAATTGTAGACCTGCACCAGGCTGGGAAGACTGAATCTGCAATAGGTAAGCAGCTTGGTTTGAAGAAATCAACTGTGGGAGCAATTATTAAGAAATGGAAGACATACAAGACCACTGATAATCTCCCTCGATCTGGGGCTCCATGCAAGATCTCACCCCGTGGGGTCAAAATGATCACAAGAACGGTGAGCAAAAATCCCAGAACCACACGGGGGGACCTAGTGAATGACCTGCAGAGAGCTGGGACCAAAGTAACAAAGCCTACCATCAGTAACACACTACGCCGCCAGGGACTCAAATCCTGCAGTGCCAGACGTGTCCCCCTGCTTAAGCCAGTACATGTCCAGGCCCGTCTGAAGTTTGCTAGAGTGCATTTGGATGATCCAGAAGAGGATTGGGAGAATGTCATATGGTCAGATGAAACCAAAATATAACTTTTTGGTAAAAACTCAACTCGTCGTGTTTGGAGGACAAAGAATGCTGAGTTGCATCCAAAGAACACCATACCTACTGTGAAGCATGGGGGTGGAAACATCATGCTTTGGGGCTGTTTTTCTGCAAAGGGACCAGGACGACTGATCCGTGTAAAGGAAGGAATGAATGGGGCCATGTATCGTGAGATTTTGAGTGAAAACCTCCTTCCATCAGCAAGGGCATTGAAGATGAAACGTGGCTGGGTCTTTCAGCATAACAATGATCCCAAACACACCGCCCGGGCAACGAAGGAGTGGCTTCGTAATTTTTTCAAGGTCCTGGAGTGGCCTAGCCAGTCTCCAGATCTCAACCCCATAGAAAATCTTTGGAGGGAGTTGAAAGTTCGTGTTGGCCAGCGACAGCCCCAAAACATCACTGCTCTAGAGGAGATCTGCATGGAGGAATGGGCCAAAATACCAGCAACAGTGTGTGAAAACCTTGTGAAGACTTACAGAAAACGTTTGACCTGTGTCATTGCCAACAAAGGGTATATAACAAAGTATTGAGAAACTTTTGTTATTGACCAAATACTTATTTTCCACCATAATTTGCAAATAAATTCATTAAAAATCCTACAATGTGATTTTCAGGATTTTTTTTCCTCATTTTGTCTGTCATAGTTGACGTGTACCTATGATGAAAATTACAGGCCTCTCTCATCTTTTTAAGTGGGAGAACTTGCACAATTGGTGGCTGACTAAATACTTTTTTCCCCACTGTATGTGTTTTGTGTGCTAGGGTGATTTTCTAGTTCATTTGTTTCTATGTTGGCCGGTGTGGTTCTCAATCAGAGGCAACATGTATCAGCTGTTGATTGTTGTCTCTGATTGGGAACCATACCTGTTTTCCACAGTGTGTTGTGGTATGGTTTGTATTGTAACCAAGGACTTCACGTTTCGTATCATTTGTTGTTTTGTTCGTGTGGTGTTCTCAACAAAATAAAGTATGTTCACTTATCACGCTGCGCATTGGTCCACTTCCTCCGACGATTCTGACAATATTAGCTAGATCACTACCTCTAAATATACTGTACTTTTCACTGGAAGTAGCCATGTTTTAACAGTAAAGCAATTATTAATGTCCTAAAAAAAAACTTTGCTGTCATAGCCTAATACCCAATGGCCAATGCAATGGCCAATGCTCATTTTGGACGCTCGTATCTCATATCCATATCAATATCTCGGTTTTAAAATAGACAGCTGAGAAATAAAAAATATATACCTGCACAAAGCTGAGAACATCCTATCTTCAACTGTGACAACAAGTATTGGATAGCTGTGTTTTTCTTAAGACCATTGAAAACTAAATTTAAGACAATTTATTACATTTTAAGGCTTTTAATTTAGATAAATGAATTTAAGACTTTTTAAGGACCCACAGACACCATGTAGACAGCAAAGCATAGGCTATTTACATTTCTTAGTCAGCCGGCTGGATAACTTCTGTACACCTTCCCTTTGTTCCCTCCTCCATCCTTCCATCATTCTAGAAGATTCCTGCAAAAACAGAGAATCGAGAATTGACAAAGGCAGTTGAGAGGTATAATGTTAGAATGCATGTTGAGGGGGAGCAGGGGTAGGCAGTTACTGCACTTTTACTGCAGTTTCAAAACTACAATATTTTTTGTAAGTCTCTCTCTCTCTCTCTCTCTCTCTCTCTCTCTCATTAACTAAACATAAATCAAAGCTAGCTAGCTACACCCAACGCCTACAACAGGTAAAAATATGTACCATGTTAATAGAGGCCATCACTCTGTTTTCTCACGCAATTGCATAGCCTATAGAAATGTTTGCGAAACATGAGCTCATGGGCTCTCATGAAGTGTTTGATTAGATTTTCGATTACATTTGCATTGATGTCAGAGTGATTAGAGGGACAATAGAGTGCTGAGTACCAGGCAGTTAGCAAGTTTGGTAGGCTACTAAAGACCATGAGCAGCATCAGTGCTAGGAGAAGCCTAATTACCGTAACTAAACCGTCACGTGGAATTTGACTGCCGTCATGACAGGTGACCGCCGGTGTGGCGGAAATACAGCCACCGTAACAGCCCTAACTGCAACTACAAAAAACACTGCCATAGCCTGTAGTAAAAGCAAAAGCATTTATAGCATCAGAGATTCTCTAAATTAGGGACCATCTCTGATAGATATATGACTGTAGAGAATGTCACACATTTCTGCTTTTAATGACCTAGCAAATGTGATGACTTGGAGGTGAAATATATCACTTTTATTTTTCATGTTTTTGAATTTCATCACCTGACGAAAAAAAACTTCAAATGGCCCTACTCCTGAAAAAGTTAATCGGGCCGGATAAGCTGAAGTGGACTCGGCCCCAGTACCATTAGCTGGAGTCCAGAGTAATATGATTCTGCTTGTTTCTGGAAGAGTTTGGCCCGCATGAAGCACCCCCCACCCCCGAGTCCCAGGTCCATGCCGAGTCCCCCGGGTCTCAAACGGAATAGGCCCGAGCCCAGTGTGTGGACTGGGTACAGAATGCCACGAGACCCTAACCCGCTTTGGTGCGTTCTACTAGCTGTTGTTTGCCAAGTGTGCTGAACTGAATCATGCAAACTCTGCTGAAAAAGAACATTACTTTAATTTTTATAATTGTAATGGTTCTAGTGTCTTATATGCAATGGGTGTGTGTCCCACAAACACTATGCACATGTTCATATAGATTGGTTTCTATTAATTGAGTAACATTTAGATAAATGGTCAGCAGTTTAATCAGATTTCTTCAAAAAACCAGATATCAACCAAAATAAGACAAATTTCTCATGATGTCAAAAAGGTGCCATGAAGAAGACGTCTTAATCTGGTTGTGATCTGGTTATATGATGTCCCGACCCGATTTAAACCAGTAAAATACGTCTATCATGTCGTACGACCACTGGGGAGTTGCAGTGACATTTTGGGGGGATTTGGAGACATCTATCTACTATTTTGAATAATAGAAAGAATCCAAACAAAGGTGATTAATATACCTTCTTAAAAAAATAGTGTAAAGCACTGTGTGACAACTTTGATTGATTGATTTTGTCATTGGTGTTACCGCCTTGAAAATCACACCAATAACTCCACCGACATCGTTGACCTCATCCGACATCCTTGACCACAACTTCTCTGTCAGCCATAATGTAGGGAATGACCACCTCCCCATCCTCGCCTCCTTCTCCCTTCAGCTCCATCAGGCCTGCCTTAAAAAGACACACAACTACAAAAAAGCAGACTGTGAGAAGTTTAGAGAATGTGTAAGCAACAAAATACTCACCACCCCAGGATATATACCAGCTGGCAGAGAAAATCCTCATACAGGCCCTAGAGGAAACCATACCTCTCACCACCCCCAAGCCAACATCACAATAGCTCCCAGCTCACATCAACCTCATCAAACAGAAAAGAAACTGATAAGAGACTTCATCAAGATAAAATAACCCCAACTCAAATAACAGGGGACTTTTTTTTGGCAGAAAATAAATAAACGAAACAGCAACCAAATCAGCAATCAGTGCCTTCGGGAAACTATTCAGACCCCTTGACTTTTTCCACATTTTGTTACGTTACAGCCTTATTCTAAAATGGATGAAATTATTTTTTCCATTTATCATTCTACACACAATACCCCATCATGACAAAGCAAAAACAGTTTTTCAGACATTTTTGCAAATGTATATAAAACAAAAACTGAAATATCATATTTACATAAGTATTCAGACCCTTTACTCAGTACTTTGTTGAAGCACCTTTATCAGCGATTACAGCCTCAAGTCTTCTTGGGTATGACGCTACAAGCTTGGCACACCTGTATTTGGGGAGTTTCTCCCATTCTTCTCTGCAGATCCTCTCAAGCTCTGTCAGGTTGGATTGGGTGCGTCGTTGCACAGCTATTTTCAGGTCTCTCCAGAGATGTTCGATCTTGTTCAAGTCCGGGCTAAGGCTGGGCCACTCAAGGACATTGAGAGTCTTGTCCCGAATCCACTCTTGGGTGTGTGCTTAGGGTTGTTGTCCTGTTGGAAGGTAAACCTTCGCCCCAGTCTGAGGTCCTGAGCATTCTGGAGCAGGTTTCCATCAAGGATCTCTCTGTACTGTGCTCTGTTCATCTCTCCCTCGATCTTGACTAGTCTCCCAGTCCCTTACGCTGAAAAACATCCCCACAGCATGATGCTGCCACCATCATGCTTCACTGTAGGGATGGTGCCAGGTTTCCTCCAGACGCTTGGCATTCAGGCCAAAGAGTTCAATCTATGTTTCATCAGACCAGAGAATCTTGTTTTTCATGGTCTGAGAGTCTTTAGGTGCCTTTTTTGCAAACTCCAAGCGGGCTGTCGTGCCTTGTACTGAGAAGTGGCTTCCGTCTGGCCACTACCATAAAGGCCTGATTGGTGGAGTGCTGCAGAGATGGTTGTCCTTCTGGAAGGTTCTCCCATCTCCACAGAGGAATTCTGGAGCTCTGTCAGAGTGACCATCGAGTTCTTGGTCACCTTCCTGACCAAGGCCCTTCTTCCCCGATTGCTCAGTTTGGCCGGGCAGCCAGCTCTAGGAAGAGTCTGGGTACTTCCGTACTTCTTCCATTTACGAATGATGGAGGCCACTGTGTTCTTGGGGACCTTCAATGCTGCAGAAATGTGTTGGTACCCTTCCCCAGATCTATGCCTCGACACCATCCTGTCTCGGAGCTCTACAGACAATTCCTTCGACCTCATGGCTTGGTTTTTGCTGTGACATGCACTGTCAACTGTGGAACCTTACATAGACAGATGTGTGCCTTTCCAAATCATGTCCAATCAATTGAATTTACCACAGGTGGACTCCAATCAAGTTGTAGAAACATCTCAAGGATGATCAATAGAAAAAAATTGAAAAACCTGTTTTCGCTTTGTTATTGATGAGGGGGGAAAAACTATTTAATCAGGAGAGGGGCAGTACATTTTTTAAAATAATAATGAATAATGAAGTAAGCTTTATGCAACATCTTTTTGAGTGCAAACCCATTACACCTTTTTGTTTTGTTTGAATTCGCAGGTTTTACGCACCAGCCAAGCTTCTGGGAGAGAGCAATAGTTATCTTTTGATGAGGACGAGGTGGATAGCAGGCTCCTCAGAGGCCCCACTAACCTACTTGAGCCTGCTGGGTCAGTTCTTCACTGCTTTCCTCCCCACCTACCACTTTCCGCACCCTGGAAGTCTGCTGGGGAAACAATTATAAAAAAAAAAAACTGGGAAAGATCCCCAAAATGTAACCATCTACCGACAATCAATTTTAAGCAACTTAGGGATACCTTTAGTAAAGATTTTAAACAAAAGACTAAGTGAACACGTAGAGGCCCTGGGGGTACTGGGAATCCACCAAGCTGGTTTTAGAAAATGGAGATTAGAGAGTTTATTTGTCACATGTACAGGGTTGCAGATGTACACTGAACAAAAATATAAATGCAACATGTAAAGTCTTGGTCACATGTTTCATGATCTGAAAAAAAGAACATCCCAGGGGTGGGGGGGGTGTATTCAGCAGCCTGATGGTCTGGGGGTAGAAGCTATTGGCCAGTCTTACAGTTTTTGCCATGATGCTCCTATACTGCCTGCATCTGAGTGATGGAAATGAGGAGAGTAGGCCATGGCTCGGTTGGCTGGGGTCCCTGATGATCTTCTTGGCCTCCCTGTGACACCTGGTGTTGTAGGTGTCCTGGAGGACAGGCAGTGTGCACCCAATGGTGCGTTCGGCAAAGCGCACCACCCTCTGTAGCGCCTTGCGGTCCGAGGTGGTGGAGTTGCCGTACCAGGCTGTGATGCAGCCCGACAGCATGCTCTCGATGGTAGTCCTGTAGAAGACCGTGAGGGCTCTCTGGGGCAGGCTGAATTTCTTCAGTATCCTGAGGTTGAAGAGTCACTGACGTGCCTTCCTCACCACGGTGTCTGTTTGATTTGACCATTTCAGCTTCTTGGAGATGTGCATGGCGAGGAACATGAAGTCTCCACAGCGGCCCTGTTAATGAGGATGGGGGTGTGCCCAGCCTGGTTCCCAGGGGCAACCTGCCCACCCTCCAAGACACCTACAGCACCCGATGTCACAGGAAGGCCAAAAAGATCATCAAGGACATCAACCACCCGAGCCACTGCCTGTTCACCCCGATATCATCCAGAAAGCGAGGTCAGTACAGGTGCATCAAAGCTGGGACCAAGAGAATGAAAAACAGCTTCTATCTCTAGGCCATCAGACTGTTAAATAGCCATCACTAGCACATTAGAGGCTGCTGCTGCCTATTGAAATCACTGGTCACTTTAAGAAATGGAACACTAGTCACTTTAATAATGTTTACATATCTTGCACTACTCATCTCATATGTATATACTGTATTCTATTCTATAATATTCTACTGTATCTTAGTCCATGCCGCTCTGTCATTGCTTGTCCATATATATATATATTCTTAATTCCATTCCTTACTAGATTTGTGTGTATTGGGTATATGTTGTGAAATTGTTAGATATTACTTGTTAGATTTTACTGCACTGTCGGAGCTAGAAGCACAAACATTTCACTACACCCCCAATAACATCTGCTAAACATGTGTATGTGACAAATAAAATGTGATTTTATTTGAGTACAGGAGGGGACTCAGGAAGAACCCTTGTGGGGCCCCTGTGTTGAGAATCAGTGTCGAGGACGTAACGTTGCCTACCTTCACCACCTGGGGGCAGCCTGTCAGGAAGTGCAGGACCCAATTGCATAGGGAGGAGTTCAGTCCGAGGGCCATGAGATTTGTGGTGAGCTTAGAGGGCACTATGGTATTGAAGGCCGAGCTGTAGTTGATGAACAGCATCCTCACATATGCATTCCTTTTGGAGAGGGTTGAGTGTGTCGGGAACTAAATGTGGCACCAGGGCCTACTCAACAAACTCAGAGACAGCAACCTAAAACTCCCCCCACAAATGGTCAATATCATACAAAGCATCCTCACCAACAGAAGAAATCAGAGTGAAGGTTGTCACAACATTCTCCACCCACTTTGTACCGGAGGCCTCAAGGGGCTGTCCTGAGCTCACTATTGTTTTTAACCTCTATTAGTCTAAGCCATTTAGGTATAAAAAAATATACTGATTTAATAAAATATTGAATTTGGCCTTCACTACTATAGCCCATAGAACGACATTGCATAACACATTCTTAAATGGCAAAAAAGACAGTCAAAAAATCCATCTTAAGGAATAAGGGTTTAATTTGTTTATTTTTTACCCTCGCCATAGGGCGACGCACTAGTGACGGGCAGGTTGCCCGTTAGTTATAGCGACACCTTGTGGCGGGCATGGCGCCCGCAAGCAGACTTCAGTTGTCAGTTGAACGGTGTTTCCGTCAACTCATTGGTGCGGCTGGCTGCCGGTTAAGCGAGCGGGTGTTAAGAAGCAGCGCGGCTTGGCAGGTCATGTTTCAGAGGACGCATGACTCGAACCCAAGATAAAGCATGGGGATCCGCTATAACCCAAGATTCAGCAGGTGGCATCCTGTACTGGTCTAAGTGAAGATGAGGAGAGTGTGTTGAACCTCCTGTCTACAGATGGGACACTTACTCAGCAAGGCGCACTTCTCACACACCACCAGGTGTCCACAGGGGATAAAGACCATTTTGGCCGGCTCATCCATACACACCTTACATGTACGTTCCTCCTGCAGATGACGCAACTGCTCCTGCAGATGGCGCAACTGCTCTTGCTGTTTAGGCGACTGCTTCATTTGGTCCTTGCAAGAAGCTGTAGAAAGAGAAATATGAAACATTCTAATGGCATGACATTTTTATATTGTCTTGAAGACGGATAGCCCACACTGGGTCATTCTATATCAGGGGTGTCAAACATACGGCCCGCGAGTGGTTTGAGTAATTTAAAAAAACAACGAACGAAAACTAACTCAATATACTTTAAAATGACTAAAACCAAATAGAAACTGTGTAGAAATGATAATGGACCTACTATACATTCATACAGTTTCTTGACTGTGTCCAGCTTGCTAACACTCACCGAAATGAAAGCTAGACAGTCAGGGAGCATGGAAAATCCCCCAAACTATGGATGGAGGACTTTTTTTTGCACATTTGGACGGAGAGGAAATATAACACATTTTCAGTGCGACCCTCCGGACCTCATTGAAGACCGAATTTCAGCCCCCAGGTCGAAATGAGTTTGACACCCCTGTCAGGAGATAGAGGTCCTGAAAGTCAAACAATGTTATAATTTCTTGAAAAGAAAATGTCAAAATAAATCTGTAATTTTTTACCTTCGATGTAAATTATCTAAAAACTCAGATTTTGTTCTTCATATTAGTCAAACTATTTGAATTTGGCGGAGCGATTTCTGCATAGTGCATCTTTAACTCTTCCGAGTCGGCGAACGCTTCGGCGCGTTCAAATCGCGGGCCGGCTTTAGGACCGCGCAGCATCCAAACCAAGTGACGCAGAGGGCTGCCGTCGATTTCATGCAGAAATGGAGACCCGAAGCTACGTTTTGAGTGTTTGTTTCATGTAAATACACCAACTAAAACCAAAGTTATGATAATTTCAATTCCATGAAAAAAGTGCGTCAAAATATGCGCTCTTTTATGAGCGCTTTGCATTTATTATAATAACTTTGTCGTCTTTTGTGATAAAAAGGAACGGAAAAAAACGTGTGCTTGTGCTAACCCGGTTCTTCAGGATGCACACGAGTATATAAACATTCATTCCCATGACAACTAGCCATTGCGAAAGAACGAACGAGAGGAATTAGTTCAGTTCATGAGTAGTTTTGGAGAGTTTTTCACGAGTTAGTATTTCAATTGTTAGTATTTCAAGAGTTTTATTGTCAGCAGTATCGTTTTTGTGAAGCAATATGAGGCGCACACTTCACGTTGAACAAGCCGTCGACTTGTTATTCCAAATGAGCGATGAAGAAACTTTGGAAAGTTCGTCGTCAGACAATGAGAGTGGCCAGGATGACTTCGAGGACCCTGATTTTGTTGCTGAAAACGTGAGGTAAGAAGACAAACATTTTTCTAAAATGAATTTGTTTTATTGCTTTCGTTTATCTTACTATAGTATTCTATTCTACTTCACTGTAGTGCAAATGCCAATGAACATCTTGAACTTTGAATAATCTTGAATCCGTTTACCTGTTTTGTATAGTGACGACGACGACGACGAGCAGCCTGGGCCATCAACAGCCCCCACCCCCACAACAAGCCGACGGAGGCCATCACAGAGGGGGGCGTGGAAGGAAGGATCAGGCCAAGACCAGGTCAAGATCTCCAGCCCAGTCAGCAGCACAGCCAGAACAGAGCTCTGAGCCATGGAAAACAGAGACTGATCCTGACACTGCCCCACAAGCCAGTAGGTTCATGCCCCGCAGACCACCAGGAGCCCAGGTGGATTTGCATTCAGGGCACACACCAAAGGACCTCTTCCTGCTCTACTTCGCCGCAGATACAATGAGGACAATCTGCAGAAACACCAACAAACAGGCAGCAAGAAATCAGCAGAAGGGGAGCAAATATCAGTGGACTGACGTTGATGTGGAGGAACTGCACAGATTTCTGGGTCTCCTCATCTACACCTCATTGGTGACTCTGCCTAGTATCCAGGACTACTGGAAACAAAGCCACATATTGTCTGTTTCATTGCCAGCGAAGGTCATGCCAAGAGACAGATTCCGGTCCATCTCATGGAACATCCACCTAAGTGATCCAGAGGAGGATGTCATAAATGACCAGCGCAAAGGTACACCCCAGCATGACAAACTGTTCAGGGTCAAACCTCTGATGGACGACATTCGCACTGCCTGCCAGGCTCATTACCATCCTAAGAAGGAACTGTCAGTCGACGAGAGGATGGTGGCTACAAAAGCCAAAACTGGCATGACCCAGTACATGAAGGACAAGCCTAACAAATGGGGGATCAAGCTCTTTGTGTTGGCAGAGTCTAACAATGGCTACACTCTAAACTTCAACGTGTATGTTGGGAAAGCACACACACCCAGCGTGCATGGACTTTCATATGATGCTGTTATGGACCTCATTCAGCCATCACATCTTGGTACAGGATACCATATTTATATGGACAATTTCAACACCAGCCCAAAACTGTTCCTGAGTTTGGGAAGTATGAAGTTTGGAGCCTGTGGGACCTACAGAAGCAACAGAAAAGGGTGTCCTAGTGGCAGAGAAAATGCCCTCACCAGCAAATCGAAGAGGGGTCTGTGAGATGGATCAGAGAGGATCGCCTGGTCTTTGTGAAGTGGATGGATACGCGGGAGGTGTCGGTGTGCTCCACAATCCACCCAGCGTTTTCGGGCGAGACAATCAAGAGGAAGGTGAAGGAAGGACCTGGACGCTGGGTAGCAAAAGACATTCCCTGCCCTACCCCCATCATGGCCTACAATAAGTACATGGGAGGGGTTGACCTGTCAGACCAGCTTCTCCAGTATTACTCAACCCATCGCAGAACTGCTCGCTGGTACCGTACCCTCTTCCTGCATTTTTTGGACATGGGAACAACAAATGCATACATCCTGCACTGTGACATCAGTGCGACCCAACAGGTCACACCCATGACGCACAAGAACTTTGTGGCAGAACTTGTGGCCCAGCTGTGCGGAGTGACCCAGACAGGGGTTCCACTTCAAAAAAGCACCAGCCATGTTTCTGTGGCCATTGCCAATGTTGCAGAAGACAAAGCCACAGCAGGCCGCAGGGTTTGTCAACGCTGTAAACAAGTTGACAAGAAGAGGTTTGTCACACCATGGAAGTGCAAGGCCTGTGATGTGGCTCTCTGTGTCATTGTGGACAGGAACTGTTTTGAAGAGTGGCACAAATAGGGTAAAGGCCAGTGGCTATACCTACTTTTTTTGTAAATAGTTGTGTATTGCTTGTATATATCTCAAGAATACTTTTATATGTTCATATTTGCACTTTGTGGTTCAATTTGAAGCTTTTTTTTTCATTTTGGACAGAAACTGTTTTGAGGAGTGGCACAAAAAGGTTTAGGGTTAGAATAGAAGAAAAACGCCAGTGGTTATACCTACTTTTTATTGTAAATAGTTATTTATTGCTTGTATATATCACCAAAATACTTTTATATGTTCATATTTGCACCTTGTGGTTCAATTTGAAGCTTTTTAAATGCTTGGTTCACCATGTTTGAGGGTTTTACAATAAAAAAACCATCTTTTTTCTAAACGGACTTTGTGTTTTCTGTGTGTGTTTGGGTCCAGTGTGTTGAAATAGTATGTCAAAGTGAAAAACTTACTAACAGATCATATAGGTGAGGTTGTGCTGAAAAAAAAGATACCCAACATTGGTCTGGTAAACATTTCTTTATGTAGTATATCAGGGCAAAATTGAAGGTACCCAAAAACGGCCAAAAAAGCTCCAGACTCCGAAGAGTTAACTTCCACCACAGGAGGTTGGTGCCACCTTAATTGGGGAGGACGGGCTCGTGGTAATGGCTGGAGCTGAATAAGTGGAATGGTATCAAATACATCAAACACATGGTTTGCATGTGTTTGATGCCATTCCATTCCCTCAGTTCAAGCCATTATTATGAGCCGTCCTCCACTCAGCAGCCTCCACTGATTCCAATTACTACCACAAAGGTGACTGCCAGTCCACCCACTGCCGAATATCAACTTGAATGGGAATGTCTGTTCTATTATCTGTATTTCTATGATTTCAATAGGTTTTCTATGGAGTGACAATGTAATTTAAAACAATGAATATCCCCATTCAAGTCAATATTCTTTGATGGATGGATCTGCAACTGTCATTGTGGTACCATTTAAAAGTTAAAATGTCTATGATATTCAAATCTTTTGCACATTTATCAGCCAAACATGTATTCCACCCTTCAACTGACGGCGGTATACATTTCCGTGTGCGAGCATGCGCGTGGTTTCTAATTTCTCGTATCACCCCAATGGGAATGAGAAAGCACGCGTATGCTCGCACATGGAAAAGTATCACTCGAGTCCAACACAATGGAATATAACATTGTGGATGAAGTTCAGAATTACACAATTTCATGTGTACAACATATAAAGACCTGCATCACTATACTGAGGGCTTTGCCGTTTCTAAAAGGACATATTTGGGTGTTTTTGGAGCCTTTGTTCTTGTTTATCCATGGCCCCCATACTGCAGAACGAGCAATGAGGAAGTCTATTGCTGGTGGGGTAAGTTTCTCAAAACCAAGTGAAATCGCAAAAAAAGTGTCTGGGCACTTCTATAACACCATTTCCATAAGAAATAGAGGTTTAGTTCAAATGAAGTGAACCTGGCCTTTAAGATTCACATTCTTACCATTTCTATCATGGGCAAACATGTACTGTATGTAAGGTTTTTGTCAAATCAAAATGGGTGTGGTCAAAAATGTGGTTTCATGTGACACAACTTTTCTACCTGTCCACATCTCCTTCTCCTCCATCCTCAGATCTGAGACCAGCTCCTGAACCGTCTTGTAGTTCTCCCCGCAGGTTCTCATTTTACTCTGGACTATCTGCTCGACCAGGCAGTGCTCAAAGCCCAAATGCAGAGCAGACTTGACCACGAGAGTGTCCATCATCCCTGCTTCCTCCTGTTGATTTGTCTCCATGGGAATCTCCTCATCTTCGAAGTCTGAAATTGGCCTAATAGAAGTAAATTCACTGCAGAGAGAGAATGAGAAAATCAGGGCCGTGGCTTATAATATAATATTATTTTCCTCTAGAGAACACAATGTGTAATCAATTCACTCAGTGCAGACCGGTTTTCTAGTCCATCACACCCCACTGGGCACAGACGTCAGTTCAACATCTACTTTTGATTTACAGTACATTTGGTTGAGTTGTCAACTAACAAAAACTGGTTGAATCAATTTGGTTTCCACGTAATTTAAACAAAAAATAAATAAACGTGATTACGTTGAATCAACATAGAAAACTGATTAGATTTGCAAAAAGTGAGATCATTTTGTATTTTTTTCACCGAACTTTGAACCTAAATCCAATGACAGGGTGAATTATTTGTGAAATCAACCAAAAATGTCACCCTGTCATTGTACATCACTCCATGAAGCATCTTTGCACATGCCACGTAAAATATTGTTTGGGAGAACATTTCTGCAAGGCGGAAAGTATTCAGACCCCTTAACTTTTTTCACATTTTGTTACGTAACACCCTTATTCTAAAATAGATTAAATAACAAAAAATCCTCATCAATCTACACACAATACCCCATAATGACGAAGTGAAAACAGGTTTTTACACATATTTACAAATTAAAAACAAAAACAGAAATACCTTATTTACATAAGTAATCAGACCCTTTGCTATGAGACTCGAAATTGAGCTCAGATGCATCCTGTTTCCTATGATCATCCTTGAGATGTTTCTACAACTTGATTGGAGTCCACCTGTGTTAAATGAAATTGATTGGACATGATTTGGAAAGGCACACACCTGGTCCCACAGTTGACAGTACATGTCAGAGCAAAAACCAAGCCATGAGGTCGAAGGAATTATCCGTAGAGATCTGAGAACGGATTGTGTAGAGGCAAAGATCTGGGGAACACTTCTGCAGCATTGAAGGTCCCCAAGAACACAGTGGCCTCCATCATTCTTAAATGGAAGAAGTTTGGAACCACCAAGACTCTTCCTAGAGCTGGCCGCCCGGCCAAACTGAGCAATCAGGGGAGAAGGGCCTTGGTCAGGGAGGTGACCAAGAAAACAATGGTCAATCTGACAGAGCTCTAGAGTTCCTCTGTGGAGATGGGAAAAACTTCCAGAGGACAACCATCTCTGTAGCACTCCACCAATCAGGCCTTTATGGTAGAGTGGCCAGATGGAAGCCACTGCTCAGTAATAGGAACATGAAATTCCGCTTGGAGATTTCCAAAAGGCACCTAAAGCCTCTCAGACCATGAGAAACAAGATTCTCTGGTCTGATGAAACCAAGATTGAACTCTTTGGCCTGAATGGCAAGCGACACGTCTGGAGGAAACCTGGCACCATGGTGGTGGCAGCATCATGCTGTGGGGATGTTTTTCAGCGGCAAGGACTGGGAGACTAGTCATAATCGAGGGAAAGATTAATGGAGCAAAGTACAGAGAGATCCTTGATGAAAACCTGCCCCAGAGCGCTCAGGACCGCAGACTGGGGGCGAAGGTTCACCTTCCAACAGGACAACGACCCTAAGCACACAGCCAAGACAACGCAGGAGTGGCCTCGGGACAAGTCTCTGAATGTCCTTGAGTGGCCCAGTCAGAGCCCAGACTTGAACCCGATCGAACATCTCTGGAGAGACCTGAAAATAGCTGTGCAGCGACACTCCCCATCGAACCTGAAAGAGCTTGAGAGGATCTGCACAGAAGAATAGGAGAAACTCCCCAAATACAGGTGTGCCAAGCTTGTAGCGTCATACCCAAGAAGACTCGAGGCTGTTATCGTTGACAAAGGTGCTTCAACAAAGTACTGAGTAAAGTGTCTGAATACTTATGTAAATGTGATATTTCAGTATCTTATTTTTAATATATTTGCAAAAATGTATAAAAACCTGTTTTTGCTTTGTCATTGTTGGGTATTGTGTGTAGATTGATGAGGGGAAAAAACGATTTAATCAATTTTAGAATAAGGCTGTAATGTAACAAAGTGTGGAAAAAGTCAAGGGGTCTGAATACTTTCCAAAGGCACTGTATTCTTCGAGAATCACCTTAAGATAAATATATTTCCCCTATAAGTGTTTTTAAATGTGTATTATTAGGACCCTGTGTGTTTATTCTATATGTACAGGTCGTTATTGTAAAATATAATTTGTTCTCAATGATTTACCTGGTTAAATAAAGGTATAAAAAATAATAATAACATTTGATATCTTTAATAATTGAATCAGAAGAAATAGGCCTATAGATTTTTAACTGTGTAATCATTGTGTATTGTGTGTGTTAAGCAGGCATTGGTTAATTTGCTCATTGGTTGGCTGAGCTATGGAATTACTTTTGTGCCTTTAATATTTAGCAAGCCTTTTGAATTCGAGATCAAAATTATTATTATTGCAAACAAAAATAATGCTAAAGAAAGCAAAACATTAACCCAAAAGTATTGAGAAAAATAAAATAAAATATTGCAAGGAAATCATTTTGAAAGGCAAAAACAAATTAATTGTAAATTAATCAAATAAAATAAAAATCTGTGAAGCACTTCTCTCTTTGCCTGCAATACCCTGCCCTTTTTTAGCGTTTGCAAAGTTTTGGAACATTCATTCCGTGTAGGCGGGGTTTAGAGGGAGGTGTAGATGATGAGTCTCTATTGGTCAACCAGTTTTGGAGTGACAGTTCATCCTGATTTTCTATACCCCAGCTAGTAGTTTAAAGGTGCTACACATAGAATTTCTCAGAATTTCTCCTCTATGTGGGAGCTAGGTGAATTGCAACAGCACTAGGCTGCATTCAAAACAAATCTCCCCCTCCTCCACATCCCATTTCCCCGTAACATGGCGGAGACAAGCGTTTGAGCCTTTGTCTTTCAGTCCACCAGCTTCAAACAGCTGTAAAAACAATATTTGTTGTTATTGAAAATATATTCCACAGAGATTTAGATGGTACAATGATTCCCTACACAATTCAGTGCTTGTTTTCTCAAATAAACTGAAATTGAGCTAACAGTGTAGAATTTTAGTAGCCGCTTGCCCCAGTTTCCACTAGATAACACAGCCAAAGTCAAAACAGCTTTCCCATTTCGACAACAGAACAGAAGCCAACCCAATCAATAGGCGAATATCACAGCCAATCAACACTGGTAGGTAAGTAATACTGTGAAACACTATTGATCCCTTATTACTGCAGATATATTATGGACATATTCAGAAATTACTATGCAAAAAAATTAATAACACCTTTAAAATTATGGCCAGTACAGCTATGTTAGATAGATAGCTAGCTAGCTGACAATAATGAGAGGCAACAGTGTTTTCTACTAACTAACAAGCTAGTGTATAAGAAAATAGTTTTTTATTTATTTAACTTTTCCATTTCAGATCAAAAGGGCTCAGTGGCTACTAGCCAGCTAGCTAGCCCATTGGGACAGACTTGCCTAACATTAGCTAGCTAACGTTTCCTTTACAACAAGGAGGACATCGGGGAAACACCCTTAGGTAGGTGTCTTTTGTGCCTTGTAATTTCACATTCAGAAGATGCATTGAAACAATTAGCTTGCTAGCTAGCTAACTAGCATGGTTATATAATTTATATCACAGCCAGCAAGCAAGATATGATGCACTGAAGTTACTCTGAAGTTACTCTAGTGGTACAGTGCATTCGGAAAGTATTCAGACCCCTTGACTTTTTCCACATTTTGTTACTTTACAGCCTTATTCTAAAATTGATTACATTGTTTGTTTTTTCACATCAATCTACACACAATACACCATAATGTCAAAGCAAAACAGGTTTTTAGAAATGTTTGCAAATGTATTAAAAATTAAGAACTGAAATATCACATTTAGATAAGTATTCAGACCCTTTACTCAGTACTTTGTTGAAGCACCTTTGGCAGCGATTACAGCCTCTAGGCTTCTTTGGTATGAAGCTACAAGCTTGGCACACCTGTATTTGGGGAGTTTCTCTCATTTTTCTCTGCACATTGGTTGGATGGAGAATGTTGCTGCACAGCTATTTTCAGGTCTCTCCAGAAATGTTGGATCGGATTCATATCCAGGCTCTGGCTGGGCAACTCAAGGACATTCAGAGACTTGTCCCGAAGCAACTCCTGCGATGTCTTGGTTGTTTGCTTAGGGTCGTTGTCCTGTTGGAAGGTGAACCTTCGCCCCAGTCTGAGGTCCTGAACACTCTGGAGCAGGTTTTCATCAAAGATCTCTCTCTACTTTGCTCCGTTCATCTTTCCCTTGATCCTGTCTAGTCTGCCAGTCCCTGCCCCTGAAAAACATCCCCACAGCATGATGCTGCCACCACCATGCTTCACCGTAGGGATGGTGCCAGGTTTCCTCCAGACGTGACGCTTGGCATGCAGGCCGAAGAGTGCAATCTTGGGTTCATCAGACTAGAGAATCTTGTTTCTCATGGTCTGAGTGTCTTTAGGTGCCTTTTGGCAAACTCCAAGCAGGCTGTCATGTGCCTTTTACTGAGGAATGGCTTCCATCTGGCCACTACCATAAAGGCCTGATTGTTGGAGTGCTGCAGAGATGGTTGTCCTTCTGGAAGGTTCTCCCATCTCCACAGACGAACTCTGGAGCTCTCTCAGAGTGACCATCGTGTTCTTGGTCACCTCCATGACCAAGGTATTCTTCCCCCGATTGCTCAGTTTGGCCGGGTGGCCAGTTCTAGGAAGAGTCTTTCTGCTTCCAAATTTCTTTCATTTAAGAATGATGGAGGCCACTGTGATTTTGGGGACCTTCAATGCTGCAGACATTTTTTGGTACCCTTCCCCAGATCTGTGCCTCGACACAATCCTGTCTCGGAGATCTACAGACAATTCCTTCTACCTCATGGCTTGGTTTTTGCTCTGACATGCACTGTCAACTGTGGGACATTATATAGACAGGTGTGTGCCTTTCCAAATCATGTCTAATCAATTACATTTATCACAGGTGGACACCAATCAAGTTGTAGAAACATCTCAAGGATGATCAATGGAAACAGGATGCACCTGAGCTCAATTTCGAGTCTCATAGCAAAGGGTCTGAATACTTATGTAAATAAGGTATTTCAGTTTTTTTATGTTTAATACGTTTGCAAAAATTTCGAAAAACCTGTTTTTGCTTTGTCATTATGGGGCATTGTGTGTAGATTGGTGAGGAAAAAATAAATGTAATCCATTTTAGAATTAGGCTGTAACGTAACAAAATGTGGAAACAGTCAAGGGGTCTGAATACTTTCCGAAGGCACTGTATGTGGCTATTCAAGAACAAGGGCACTACTAGCCCTTCTCATGACTCCAGTGCTGTATGGCCTTGGGTTCTGGAGAGTTAGGGCATTACTGTCTGAAAGCTTTTCATTATACACTATACAGTGTGCATGTACTATAAACTATTTTGTTTTGTGTTTGTTTCTTTTTTTGTGGCCTGTCTCTCACATTGGCTGTGTGTGTGTGTGTGTGTGTGTGTGTGTGTGTGTGTGTGTGTGTGTGTGTGTTATGTGTGTGTGTGTCCATCTGTCTGTCCTGTCTGCATTTCTGTCTGTCATTTTAGGAGTTCCAGATATGGCTGGAAGAGGGTGGTGGTGGACAACAGATATGGCTGGAAGAGGGTGGTGGTGGACAACAGATATGGCTGGAAGAGGGTGGTGGTGGACAACAGTGGAGGGCATCTTCACTGAGTAGTGACCATATGCAGGAACTCATCCTCATGGAGTTCATCTACACCAGCTGATACAAGTAGGTATCCTATATTAGATAGGCCTACTACTACCTGCATAAATAGGAGGTGGAGGTTGCAAGCATAGAGGTAGATAATGTCTACAGCATCTAACTCTATGGTTGCAAGTCATTACTTGGCACTGATTTTCCTCATTAGCAGTACCAATATGAGTTTGACCTAAAACAAATGTTTCTGCCAGGGAACCACTGTATTAACCTGCTTTCTTCCTCTCTCTCCTCTGCTTCCTCCTGCATGCATTGCAACCTGCCTCAGCCTCACCACTGAGCGCCACATCACTGTCTGCCTCAGTAACCTACTCTCTGTAAAGCAAAGTTATTATGAGAAGTGAGAACTTAGTAGCGTATTATTTTTGCTCCAGCTGAGATAGGCTCCGGGTAACGTTAGCTTATTACTTCATCCTTCTAGCTGGCTAAAGTAATACTAGCCAGAGCCTTTCAACGTTACTGCAATAGAAGTCTCAGACGGCAGCTAGCCAGCTGACTGACAGACACATCTATAAGCGAATATTTACCAGTTGTGCACTCATTCTCCAAGGGGTCGGTTTTTGTTTGTTTGGGGGAAGTCTATGGAGGTAAATCATTGAAATAATGATTTGAGCGTGTATAATATATTTGTAGTTGTAAAAACATTCTCAAACGTGTAACTGATGAGTTGTGAATGTCACACCAGCCTTCGCTTTGGCTCCCCCTCCTGTCCAGCTCAGGCGTTCGGTGTCGCTGGCCTTCTAGCTGCTGCTGAACCTACTGCTGGCAAACGCCCTTCAATCATCAACCCCGGACTTGTCTCGTCATTATTACACACACCTGGTTCCAATCCCCACTCTATCATTGTATATATACTCCCTCTGCCATTTGTCTTTGTCGGTCATTGTATATGTTGTTTGTTTTCCTGAGAGGAATCTCTCCTTTATATTTAGCACAGTGGGTTTCGTCCCGCTTTATGCTATGGTGCTTTAATAAATTCCGTAGTTCTAAACCTGTGACTGCCTCCTGCCTTCTCCTCTCTACACTTGTGACAGAATGACCGACCCAAGAAAACAGGAAGCAGCAGGACATCCCGACCTCTCCGCTGTAGGAGCGAAGCTCCGCCACCACGACTCGTGCCTGGAGCTCCTTGGGACTGCCATGGACGAAGTGCTCCGGGCTTTACGCCAACTGCAGGCTACACCACCACATTCCCAGTTCCCCGCGGTCGTTCCAGCCACCCCACCACTATCTATATCCCCCCGGTCCGATCAGCAACGTCCACCTGCCCCTCCCGGAGCGGTTTGACAGCACCCCAGCTCACTGTAGAGGGTTTCTCAGGCAGTGTTACCTTGCCCGTCATGCCGGGACGGCCTCCGAGAGGAACAAGGTGGCCTTGGTGATCTCGGTGCTGACAGGCCAGGCTCTGGAGTGGGCGCACGCCAGCTGGGAGAGGGACGGTCCAGAAGTGCAGTCCTATGAGCGCTTCACCCAACTCTTCTGTGCAGTCTTCAACCACCCAACAGAGGGCCGAGAGAGAGGTGAGCTTCTCCTCCGTCTACGCCAGGGGTCCAGGATAGCGTCGGAGTACGCTCTGGATTTCCAGACGGTGGCTGTGTCCACTGGCTGGAACAACCAGGCCCTGTTGATGGTTTTCCGCAGCGGGCTACAGGCGGATGTCCAGACCAAGCTGGCCTGTCGCGATGAGGACCTCACGCTGGACCAGCTCATCGCCATGGCCATCCGCCTGGATAATCTCCTGCGAGCCTGTCGTCGTGGTGGTGGGCACAACGCACCTTCTCCCTGCGGAATGTAAACCGACAGGGTCTCGGCTCCTACTGCGGGGAGTAGGACCACCCCTGGAACACCTGTCCCAGAAGCAGAACCAGGCGAGGAAGCGACAGGCCGAGAAGCGCTCCTGCACCTTCCCAGGTAGGCATGGACGTGCCTTGCTCCTCTCTGTTCACCCAGCCTGTCCTCCTCCCTGTCACCTTCCCTGACTATCCTGGTCCCCCACTGAGTCCTGCCCTAGTGGACTCAGGTGCTGCAGGCAATTTCCTAGACCGGTATGTGGCTTTATCATTATGCATTCCTCTAGTCCCTTTACAACCCTCTATCCCAGTCCATGCCCTAGACAACTGTCCCCTAGGAACAGGACTGCTGCGCCAGACCACGATTCCCATTTCCCTCACAGTTGATCAAAACCACCATGAACTCAGCTGGCCCAAGGATTCATCCATCTGTCCACCTCTCCGGCCTCCTCCAGCTTATTTTTCGTGAAAAAGAAGGATGGAGGTCTCCGCCCCTGTATCGATTACCAGACACTGAATAAGGCTACTGTTAAATTCAGTTACAGTATTCACTGTCTCTCATTCCCACTGTGATCGAACAGATACGCGGTGCTAAGTACTGCTAAACTTTAAACTCCATCCATGTGCCTTCTACTCACGGAAGCTGTCTCCCACAGAGTGGAATTACGACATGGGGGATCATGAGTTGCTGGCCGTCAAGAAGGCGCTGAAAGCATGGCGGCACTGGCTGGAGGGTGCTAAACATCCATTCCTCGTCTGGACGGTCCACCGGAACATGGAGTACATTCGAGCAGCGAAAAGGCTGAACCCTCGTCAGGCCAGGTGGGCCCTATTCTTCGCCAGGTTTGACTTTACCCTCTCCTACCGGCCAGGATCAAAGAACGTTAAGGCCGATGCTTTGTCCCGGGTACATGACTCAGAGGATCGGAGAGAGAGAGTGACACCCATTATTCCCCTCTCCCACATTGTGACTCCTGTCATTTGGAATATGGAAGCAGACATCCGTCGAGCCTTGCGACAGGTGCCCTCACCTTCCCACTGTCCCGAGGGACGTATCCACGTGCCCTCTGATGTGTGGGACCGTCTCCTCGTCTGGGCACACACAGCACCAGTGTCGGGGCACCCGGATACAGCCCGTACTATCGACTGTCTCTCCTCCAAGTACTGGTGGCCCACCTTGGCCCGGGACGTCCGGGTTTACATCTCTTCTTGCTCCACCTGCGCACAGAGCAAGACACCTAGACACCTCCCCTATGGCAAACTCCACCCGCTGCCGGTTCCACAACGACCCTGGTCCAATCTCTCCGTGGACTTTGTCACAGACCTTCCCCCCTCGGAGGGGCCCACCACCATCCTGGTTGTTGTGGACCGGTTTTCCAAAGCCTGTCGTTTGATTCCTCTGCCTGGTCTCCCTACGGCCCTACAGATCGTGGAGGCTCTCTTCTCTCATCTGTTCCGGCACTACGGGATCCCGGAGGACATCGTGTCTGACCGTGGTCCTCAGTTCACCTCCCGTGTCTGGAATGCCTTCATTGAATGACTGGGGGTCACGGTCAGCCTCACCTACGGGTACCCAATCTAATGGGCAGGTGGAAAGGGTAATTAGGAACTGGGTAGGTACCTTTGTAGATACTGTCAGGACCGGCCGGGGGAGTGGGCTGCGTTTCTGCCTTGAGCAGAATACGCACAAAACTCCCTCCATCACTCCTCCACTAACCTCACACCCTTTCAGTGTGTCCTAGGCTATCAGCCGGCCCTGGCACCTTGGCACCGGAGTCAGATTGAGGCTCCCGCGTCGTCCTCCGGCAGAAGGCGCAAGCCGATCATCACTGCAGTGTGGCCCTGGTCTTTCACCCCGGTGACAGGGTCTGGCTTTCAGGACCTGCCCCTCTGCCTGCCCTGCCGGAAGCTGAACCCGTGGTTTGTGGGGCCTTTCAAAGTCCTGAGGAGAGTCAATGAGGTGTCGTACAGATTACAGCTCTCTGTCAATTAACGTATCTCACCCTCATTTCATGTATCTCTCCTCAGGCCGGTGGCAGCTGGTCCCTTGGCTAGTGCTGGAACCCACAACGCACCTCCCCCTCTCTTGAACGTCGAGGGGGCCCCAGCTAACCCTGTCCGCAGCCTGTTGAACTCACGGCGTCGTGGGGGGCTTCTCCAGTACCTGGTTGACTGGGAGGGTTACGGTCCCGAAGAGCGGTGCTGGGTTCCGACACGAGACGTCCTGGGTCGTTCTCTCATTTGGGACATCCACAGGTGTCGTCCTGACCGACCCGCACTGCGTCTCCGAGGTCAACCCCAAGTCGGCGGCGCCCCGCTGCTGGATCTGCACCTCGGGGGGGAGTTACTGTCACACCAGCCTTCGCTTTGGCTCCCCCTCTTGTCCAGCTCAGGCGTTCGGCGTCGCTGGCCTTCTAGCTGCTGCTGAACCTACTGTTGGAAAACGCCCTTCACTCATCAACCCCGGACTTGTCTCGTCATTATTACACACACCTGGTTCCAATCCCCACACTATCACTGTATATATACTCCCTCTGCCATTTGTCTTTGTCAGTCATTGTATATGTTGCTTGTTTTCCTGAGAGGAATCGCTCCTACTATTTCCTGAGTGCTTTATATTTTGCACAGTGGGTTTCGTCCCGCTTTCAGCTATGGTGCTTTAATACATTCAGTAGTTCTAAACCTGCTCCTGCCTACTCCTCTCTACACTTGTGACAGTGAACATAAAAAAATTAAACATTTGTAGATGTAATCAAATTCACGAACTTGTAAGGACATTTCTGCGAGCAATAACTGCATCTGGGATTTCAGACTTCCCTGTTTGGGGGAAAGGGCATTTCAGTCATTAGAATGTTCTGTCCCTCCTCGTCCAGAGGGGGAGTGGAGGGGAAAGACAGGTAAACAGTATTGCTCACACTTTGGTTGAGAATCAGTTTGACACAAAGGCACATACAGCAAGTTACCAGCCAAAGAAAAGGTACAGGACAGAATAATACAAAGGAACAGATTTTTACAGCATTGATAAGCGCATCATCTTCCCAGGAGAAAAAACTATCACACAATCGTTCAGTCACACTTGCTGACACAACCAATTTTCCTGACTTAGATTCTTCTGCCATCAATTTGTCAGCGGCTATCACCTGATTACTGACAGACTCAAGGATAATGGACAAGGCCTTCAGATTTTCTCCATGCTTGGATTAAGTGGCGGTTACTATAACGGTTATATTTTGTTTAAGCATCAACAATCTGGTATTATTAAAAACTTCAGGCGCCACCAGGTTGACTAGCTCTACACCTATCAGAGTCGTAGGGAGAAGGGCATCCAGGTCATCCATTTTTTTTACCCCAGAGTTCACTTTAAAGAGGACTGAAATAGGTTATTTTAAAGAGTATACAGTCGTGGTCAAAAGTTTTGAGAATGACACAAGTATTGGTCTTCACAAAGTTTGCTGCTTCAGTGTTTTGAGATATTTTTCTCAGATGTTACTATGGTATACTGAAGTATAATTACAAGCACTCCATAAGTGTCAAAGGCTTTTATTGACAATTACATTAAAGTTTATGCAAAGAGTCAATATTTGCAGTGTTGACCCTTCTTTTTCAAGACAAGTTCTGGGGAATGGGGAATTTCCTGGCCATGGACACAAAATGTCGATGTTTTGTTCCCCAAGCCACTTAGTTATCACTTTTGCCTCATGGCTAGGTGCTCCATCATGCTGGAAAAGGCATTGTTCGTCACCAAACTGTTCTTGGATGGTTGGGAGAAGTTGCTCTCGAAGGATGTGTTGGTACCATTCTTTATCCATGGCTGTGTTATTAGGCAAAATTGTGAGTGAGCACACTCCATTGGCTGAGAAGCAACCCCACACATGAATGGTCTCAGGATGCTTTACTGTTGGCATGACACAGGACTGATTGTAGCGCTCACCTTGTCTTCTCCGGACAAGATTTTTTCCGGATGCCCCAAACAATCGGAAAGGGGATTAATCAGAGAAAATGACTTTACCCCAGTCCTCAGCAGTCCAGTCTCTGTACCTTTTGCAGAATATCAATCTGTCCCTGATGTTTTTCCTGGAGAGAAGTGGCTTCCTCGCTGCCCTTCTTGACACCAGGCCATCCTCCAAAAGTCTTCGCCTCACTGTGCGTGCAGATGCACTCACACCTGCCTGCTGCCATTCCTGAGAAAGCTCTGCACTGGTGGTGCCCCGATCCCGCAGCTGAATCAACTTTAGGAGACAGTCCTGGCGCTTGCTGGACTTTCTTGGGCACCCTGAAGCCTTCTTCACAACAATTGAACCTCTCTCCTTGAAGTTCTTGATGATCCGATAAATGGTTGATTTAGGTGCAATCTTACTAGCAGCAATATCCTTGCCTGTGAAGCCCTTTTTGTGCAAACAATGATGACAGCACGTGTTCCCTTGCAGGTAACCATGGTTAACAGAGGAAGAACAATGATTTCAAGCACCACCCTCCTTTTAAAGCTTTCCAGTCTGTTATTCTAACTCATTTAGCATGACAGAGTGATCTCCAGCCTTGTCCTGTGTTAACGAGAGAATCACTGACATGATGTCAGCTGGTCCTTTTGTGGCAGGGCTGAAATGCAGTGGAAATGTTTTTTGGGGATTAAGTTCATTTTCATGGCAAGGAGGGACTTTGCAATTAATTGCAATTCATCTGATCACTCATAATATAACATTCTGGAGTATATGCAAATTGCCATCATAAAAACTGAGGCAGCAGACTTTGTGAAAATTAATATTTGTGTAATTCTCAAAACCTTTGACCATGACTGTATACTGTATGTGAAAACACCCTAAGGACACTAACTCGCTCTCCCCTAGAGGGCAGTAGATGGTAGTCAGGGAGTCAGAACAGGTGTTATTAATGAAATGAGATCCATTACCAAAATGAAATGAGTTTGCCAATTGGACCTGATCAACAGGCATAGACGTCACTGCACTCCATTTACCTATCTGTCTCCCTCCCATAGGAATCTCTATATGTACCGTCACCCACCAAGAGAGTGTCTGTCCTAACAATGAAGCGGGCGATAAGGAGTCTGCTACATTAGAAGCCATGCTGCATTGCATAGTACTAAACTACATGACCAAAGGTATGTGGACACCTGCTCATCAAACATCTCATTCCAAAATCATGGGCATTAATATGGAGTTGGTCCCCCCTTTGCTGCTATAACACCCTCCACTCTTCTGGGAAGGCTTTCCACTAGCTGTTGGAACATTGCTGCAGGGACTTGCTTCCTTTCAGCCACAAGAGCATTAGTGAGGTCTGGCAGTGATGTTGGGCGGTTAGGCCTGGCTCGCAGTCGGCATTCCAATTCATCCCAAAGGTGTTCGATGGGGTTGAGGTCAGGGCTCTGTGCAGGCCAGTCAAGTTCTACCACACCGATCTCAACAAACAATTTCTGCATGGACCTCGCTTTGTGAACGGAGCATTGTCATGCTAAAACAGGAAAGGGCCTTCCCCAAACTGTTGCCACAAAGTTGGAAGAACAGAATTGTCTAGAATGTCATTGTATGCTGTAGCGTTACATTTTTCCCTTCACTGGAACTAAGTGGCCTAGCCCGTACCATGAAAAACAGCCCTTCACAGTTGGCACTATGCATTGGGGCAGGTAGTGTTCTCCTGGCATCCGCTAAACCCAGATTAGTCCGTCAGACTGCCAGATGGTGAAGCGTGATTCAACACTCCAGAGAACACGTTTCCACTGCTCCAGAGTCCATTGGCGGAGAGCTTTACACCACTCCAGCCGATGCTTGGCATTGCGCATGGTGATCTTAGGTTTGTGTGTGGCTGCTTGACCATGGATACCCATTTCATGAAGCTCCCGACGAACTGTTCTTGTGCTGATGTTGCTTCCAGAGGCAGTTTGGAACTCAGTAGTGAGTGTTGCAACCGAGGACAGATGATTTGTACGCGCTACGCGCTTCAGCACTCGGCAGTCCCGTTCTGTGAGCTTGTGTGGCCTACCAATTCGCGGCTGAGCCATTACTCCTAGACGTTTCCACTTCACAATAACAGCACTTTATGTTGACCGGGGAAGCTCTAGCAGGGCAGAAATTTGACAAACTGACTTGGAAAAGTGGCATCCTACGACGGTGCCACGTTGAAAGTCACTGAGCTCTTCAGTAAGGCCATTCTACTGCAAATGTTTGTCTATGGAGATTGCATGGCTGTGTGCTCGATTTTATACACCGGGTCAGCAACGGGTGTGGCTGAAATAGCTGAATCCACTCATTTGAAGGGGTGTCCACATACTTTTGTATATATAGTGTAACTTTAGCCGATATAACTGCGGCCTTAACATTTAACTTCAAAGCATCAGCTAGGACTCTCTCCCCCGCTGCCCCACCCACCAACCCTTTAGCCAACCTCTGTTGCTTTCCCTGCCTATTCCCTTTCTCGATACCCAGTGCTATTGAATTTGACAGAGAGTTGGCACTGCCGAATACACCAGTTATGTCACCGAACAGGTCCCTACGGGTTCGGGCTCTGCGTTGTGTAGTTGGCATCCCCTTAAAGGGGGTGTGTACGGCGTCTTCTTCGTTCTCTAAATCTCCCACATCGGTAGTACCAGTTATTCACAAAGATGTGAGCTTTTACTGTCACTGGAACCTTTTCAGCATCTAAGAACAGGGGTTTAGGCAGGGATACAATGCACCACTCCTAAGGGAGGGGGAGGCCGGACCAGGGGGCACGCATGTGAGGCGGCAACAGGGGCACGTTTTCTACGCAGGACTACATACTTAGTGATTCATTTAATCATGGCAGCATTCTTCCACCACTTCACGGCAGAGGGCGAGGAGACGCAGAGGGGTTCTACCCACCAAATGATGACATCTCGGGTCATCTGGGTGGTGTCAAAAGTAAGCGAACCGTTTTCTTGCAAACTCCAGGTTCCAGCCCTCACTGCCGATCAGGACCCACACTCTACTGTCAGTATCTTTGTCTGACTGGTTACCCTTACAAAACGTTTCCTGATCACAGATCTCCTTCCTCGTCTTTGGGAGGGGGCTGATTCTTTACTAGGGGTTCTCCCCTTTAGATTCAGCAACTCTTCAGGGGAAGTGACAGGAGTAGAGAAGGGAGAGGTTTCGTCTCACTGGTCTGTCTTTTCCTTCTCATAGTAACACTAATAGGCACAGTGGCATTCCTCTTGCCACTGAGTCTAAAGATTTACTCCAGTACCTGACTGGTCTGTCTTAACCTTCATGATTCTGCATAACTATACCGCGCTTTAGTGCCCATCCTATTCATGCACACACATTTTAAAATGTAATTCTAACCAGTGCTTCATAAGTAAATCGGGAGGTCCCAGAACACATAGTGAGTGCAAGGGGTGGGGGGGTTATCCGGGGGGCTCTGAGGTACCGGAACACATTGAGAAAGAAAGCGTCAAACACAACGTAGCAGCCAAGTAGCCTACTATCTATGGCGCTTAACACAATTGTTTATTTAACTCTACAAACGCTTCCTCACACTCTTGACTCCTCTCTATTCTCTCGTGAGACCCCTACTCCCTTTCGTAAATTCTGTAAAGCTATTTCAGAATAAGACAAAAATAAAATGTCTCACGAAATTGAAAAACCCCAGGGTTGTTTCTGAGAGTGCGAGGAGTGTTTGGTCCTACCAACTTTAACTTGTTACCTTTTAGAATTCGTTCCCCTGGAATTTTGCACAGATCATCCAAACCCAAAATCTGTTCTATCCCAGCTACCATAAAGAATGAGCCCGGTATTGTTACTGGACCAATGTAAAGGTAACAGATTTAGTCAATCTTTTTTTTTTACAGGTTCCCCAGAAATTCCTAATGTATTTCAATATTTGCCAGTAAGGGCCACATCCAACTGTTCTTTCATTTGGACTGAAGATACGGTAGCACCCAGTGGAGGTTCCTCAGAGGAGGAAGGGGAGGGGAGGAGCATCTTCCTCAGTGAATTTCATAAAGATGTACACTACCAGTCAAAAGTTTGGACACACCTTCTCATTCAAGGTGTTTTCTTTATTTGTACTGTTTTTTACATTGTAGAATAATAGTGAAGACATCAAAACTATGAAATAACACATATGGAATAATGTAGTAACCAAAAAAGTGTTAAACAAATCAAAATATATTTTATATTTGAGATTCTTCAAATAGCCACCCTTTGCCTTGATGACAGCTTTGCACATTCTTGGCATTCTCTCAACCAGCTTCATGAGGTAGTCACCTGGAATGCATTTCAATTAACAGGTGTGCCTTCTTAAAGGTTAATTTGTGGAATTTCAGCGTTTGAGCTGTTATGTTGTGACAAGGTAGGGGGGTATACAGAAGATAGCCTTATCTGGATGTCACGCCCTGACTCAGGGGACGCTTATATGTTGAGTCAGGGTGTGTATATTCCTTGTTGTGCTTTTTCTATGTGTGGGATCTAGTATGTATAGTTCTATGTTGGCCGGTGTGGTTCCCAATCAGAGGCAGCTGTCGCTCGTTGTCTCTGATTGGGGATCATACTTAGGCAGCCTATTGGCACTGTCTAGTTGTGGGATCTTGTTCCGTGTAAGGTTTGTTGTCTGTACTACCTTAGGACTTCACGTTTCGTTTCGTTTATTGTTTTGTCGTGTGTTTATTAAGTTGAATAAATATGTACGCATATAACGCTGCGCCTTGGTCTGACCCGTCATTCAACGAACGTGACACTGGTAAAAAAGATTTGAGATTCTTCAAATAGCCACCCTTTGCCTTGATGACAGCTTTGCACACTCTTGGCATTCTCTCAACCAGCTTCATGAGGTAGTCACCTGGAATGCATTTCGATTAACAGGTGTGCTTTCTTAATGCATTTGAGCCAATCAGTTGTGTTGTGACAAGGTAGGCGGGGTATACAGAAGATAACCCTATTTGGTAAAAGACCAAGTCCATATTATGGCAAGAACCGCTCAAATAAGCAAAGAGAAACAAAAGTTCATCATTATTTTCAGACATGAAGGTCAGTCAATACGGAAAAATTCAACAACTTTGAACGTTTCTTCAAGTGCAGTCGCAAAAACCATCAAGCGCTATGATGAAACTGGCTCTCATGAGGACCGCCACAGGAACGGAAGACCCAGAGTTACCTCTGCTGCAGAGGAGAAGTTAATTAGAGTTACCAGCCTCAGAAATTGCAGCCCAAATAAATGCTTCACAGAGTTCAAGTCACAGACACATCTCAACATTAACTGTTCAGAATGGACTGTGTGAATCAGGCCTTCATGGTCGAATTGCTGCAAAGAAACTACTACTAAAGGACACCAATAACAAGAAGAGACCTGCTTGGGCCAAGAAACACGAACAATGGACATTAGACGGGTGGAAATTTGTCCTTTGGTCTGGAGTCCAAATTTGAGATTTTTGGTTCCAACCGCAGTGTCTTTGTGAGACATGGTGTGGGTGAACGGATGATCTCCGCATGTGTAGTTCTCATCGTAAAACATGGAGGAGGAGGTGTTATGGTGTGGGGGTGCTTTGCGGGTGACGCTGTCTGTGATTTATTTAGAATTCAAGGCACACTTAACCAGCATGGCTACCACAGCATTCTGCAGCGATACACCATCCCATTTGGTTTGGGCTTACTGGGACTATCATTTGTTTTTCAACAGGACAATGACCCAACACACCTCCAGGCTGTGTAAGGGCTATTTTACCAAGAAGGAGAGTGATGGAGTGCTGCATCAGATGACCTGGCCTCCACAATCCCCCGACCACAACCCAATTGAGATGGTTTGGGACGAGTCGGACGGCAGAGTGAAGGAAAAGCAGCCAACAAGTGCTCAACATATGTGGGAACTCCTTTAAGACTGTGAAGCTGGTTGAGAGAATGCCAAGAGTGTGCAAAGCTGTCATCAAGGCAAAGGGTGGCTATTTGAAGAATCTCAAATATAAAATATATTTGGATTTGTTTAACACTTTTTTGGTTACTACATGATTCCATATGTTCTATTTCATAGTTTTGATGTCTTCCCTAATATCCTACAATGTAGGAAATAGTAAAAAGGTGTGTCCAAACTTTTGACTGGTACTGTACATATTTTAAAGTTTTTTAAGCTATCCTTTTTAGATAAAACGATACTAAATATATTCACACACAGTCACCAAATAATTGATTAAAACACACTGTTTTACAATGAAGGTCTACAGCAGCCTCAACAGCACTCTTTAGAGTAGCACCATGGTGTAGCCAGAGGACAGCTAACTTCCATCCTCCTCTGGGTATATTGACTTCAATACAAAACCTAGGAGGCTCATGGTTCTCATTCCCTTCCATAGACTTATACAGTACTTCCGGAGGATGTCCTCCAAACTATCAGAGCTCTTGCAGCATGAACTGACATGTCCACCCAATCAAAGGATCAGAGAAATAATCTAGTACTGAATGCATAAAGAGAAAGACAGTAGTTGAACAGTTTTGAACAAATTAATTTCTTCAAAAATGAAGGAGAAGCAAGAGAGAGAGAGAGAAAGAGATATATTTTGTCATATTCACTTTCACTTTCACTTACTTAGCTAGCAAATGCAGCTAGCTAGTTTAACCTACTCAAACAACCCGGCTCAAACAGAGGGATGCTATGTTAGCTAGCTGGCTATGACTACCCAACACAACACTGGAACTCTTCCAAGTCAAGGTAAGCTTTTGGTTTGACTAATTTACTGCCACTGGGGCCCGCCGGTGTAACTGCTAAACTGCTTACTGACTGTACACTGTAACATTACTGCATGATTGTAGCAGGTTTACTAACACGTTAGTTCTATTAGCTATGCTGACCTTACTTTAGCTAATATGGTGACAATGATGTAGGCTGCGTGTAGCGGTTATGATATGGTTTGGCTTGGAAAGTTTTTTTCACCTGGTCACATACAGCTGATGTGTTGTGCATTGAAGTCCACAAGCGAAAGGAAAAGGTGATAGGAGGAGAGCGCATAGATGCAAGAAGGAATACAATGTGGCTGCTATGAAAGTGAACTGTGTTCACGTGTGATCAGGGGTGTATTCCTTCCGCCGATTCTGTTGAAAAACGTTTCTTGAACGGAAGCAAGAGGAACAAAACAGGGATAAACATACCTGAATTTGTCCAATAGAAACTATCATTTGCAACTGTTGGACTAATGATTACACCCTATATCAGCTAGATGCAGGCAAGAGTGTGCAAGGCGGTATTGAATGTGTCACTGTCTGTCCATGTGTCACTGTGTCACCTCAAATGTTTATCTCGACCTGTGTGCACCTACGCTGTAAACTTTCATTAATAGGCTAGGTTGTAGCAACCTCATGATGGGTATAGGGAAAATTTGAGTATCATGTAGTAGCCTAAACCTATCGATGTTACATTGAACTGGGTGAATGGAATATGTATGACAGTCATCCAATATGCTTTAATAGAAATAAGGCCATGCTCATAAAAATAAAAAAAACGTCCTCCCTCATCTTAAACGGCACCGATCGCCACTGGTAGCACTGGTCTCTATCAGCCACTTAATGGGTCAGATTGGTTTATTGTCAAAAGCACACATTGTTTGGTCTATTGTCAAAAGCACACATTTTCACTTTTCTCCTGGGAAGATGGTAAAAATTCTGTAAAAAATCTGTTTCTTTGTATTATTCTGTTCCTGTACCTTTTCTTTGGCTGGTAATTTGCTGTATGTGCCCTTGTATCAAACAGATTCTCACCCAAAGTCTGAGCAATACTGTTTACCTGTCTGTCCCCTCCCCCTCTGGAAGAGGAGGGACAGAACATTCTAATGACTGAAATTCCCTTTCCCCTAGACAGGGAAGTCTGAAACTCCTGGTGCCAACAAACCTCCAGTACCAGGATTAGTTATGCTAAAATAGCATAAAAGGGGGGATTGTGGAAGAGGACATTTTAATGTGTTATCTTATAAGGCTTGAAGAAGGGACAGGTCATCCTGTTCCTCTTAGTTTTGGCCAGGAGAAGTTGTCTGGTTCACAGCAGGCGATATGGGTTCGGGTCCTGCTGCAGTGATCTGGGTCACGGCACCAGGAATTGTAGAGGAAAAAACCCACTCAGAAGGCAATCCGATCAGTTATTTGAACATGCATGGGAAAACAAATTAAACACGCTCTTTGTTCTCACAGACATTTTATACAGACTCAGGATGGGTGGGGTGATTCACATGCCATTCATGTGAGTCAGGTACTTCTGCTTATCCCTAGATAGCAGCCCCAGAGGCTGCAGACAAATCATACCAACGGCACGCGATTGAGAGCATATCAGGGATCAGAGCAATCTTACAGAAACTAAGAGGAACCGGATGGCATGTCCCTTCTTCAGGCCATATAAGATATATTCGCCTGTATTTACCCCCCAAATATGAAATGCTAATTAGCTGCTAATGTGGCTATCATAAAGGACTACAAATGACATGATGATCTGGACGAGACTGCCGAATCGAGGCAAAGGTAAGAATCTCTGGATTAACTATCTAATGTTAGCTACATTTTGTAATGAATAAATTGGCAACATTTCTTTCAATTGACAGTTCTGTGAACTGTCTTGTGCAAGTTTGAAATTGACACAATACCTGTAGCAAAGGTGTCAGCTAGATATGACGTGCAGGAGCTTGCAGGGATTTGTAGTTTTGCATATTGTCTACTTTGATGCTAATTTGCAATTCCCAAATCTGAGAGTAAATAGAGCTGAATATATTGATAAAAGTCACCTTGTCCGAGAGAGATTTACATGGTTATCAAAACGTCACACCAGTTTAAGCCTACACGAAACACAGCCCTTATTTTAAGTGTTTCTAAAATTCCCTTTGGGAAAAATGAATGGTGGGAAAACGATTGGAACCATTTCCTTGTTTGACCGCTAGGTTTTATGGGTATTATGACACCTCCACTGTGGGGCTCTATTGATGTTGGCAAAATACCTCCCTGCACATTATCACTGCAAAAAAGCTGCAGATTAGGAGCAGTGCGCAAAACGGTGTGTCTGTGTGTGTGTCCTCAACTTGCAGTGGGCAGCCAAGTTTGCTGTCAGTTAGAATGTGCATCAGCATTGCATATTTTTTCCCTACCCTTGCCCCGCTTGTTAGATATTATACACATTGATAGCTTGATAGCAAATGTCCTCGTCATGTGATTTATCATAGTAGCAGGCAGCAGCAATCTAAATGATCAGACCAAAAACGTGAGGAAAACTGATCGGGTGAAATAATCAAGCAAGTGGATGGAGAAATACAGCTTCACTATCCAATCAGAGTAGCAGGACCAACATACAGTCCACTCTTTACAGACAGCCAGTTGAGTTATTTAAACCACGGAGAACCTAGCACATGACTGACTGACATGAGAAAGATGCGTGCTGTTTTTAGATCAAGGATAATTACTAAAAGATACTTGGATCATAATCGAATCCAGAAAATTGCCCATTTCCTTTACTATACTCGTTTTGTCCGACTACTCGGCACACCGCTAAGTGTGCCATGCCTAAATTGTGTTTGAATAGCTGAAGCCAACTAGCTTTTAAATGTGTGTCCATGTTTTTCATGACACAAGCACATAGTAGTGTATCCAAGTTGTAGGAAAGCAACCTGTAATCCAACAGTCAGCCACTCTAGTAGCATAAATGTACATCTAACATTCCCCCTCTTTTCCCCACTGAAACTAAGTGTGCAAGGTTGATTCAAAGTCTTTAAGGTGACCAGGACATGAGTGTGTCCTAACAGGGTGAGGAGACAAAGTAGCCAGTATCGGTTGTATTTCTGGGGCCTGACCAGGTTGCACAGCTAACTGGTAATTCTGGGCAAGCTGCAGCGATATTTACTGTGGGTAGTTGGCTGTGATTACAGTCTGGGGCAGACCCAGCAGGAGATGGGGAGGGTGACCTCAGGTTACCTAGAGGTTACTTAGAGCGTAGGTCATAGACTATGACGCGTTGGTTATGAGGGACGTAGCACAGCTCCACACACATATCCTGTACATTTGAAGATGATCCCTGGGCTTTGATGGAAAGGAAAGGGGTTGCAGAGGTGGTGGAACTGATCAAGTATAGTGCACAAAGACCACTATCTCACAGTCAATCCCCAGCCACCATACACAATCACATACAGCATATTTGTTTAAGTTTGACCACCCTAAGGGGTCTCTTGTTTGCCATTGATGGCATTATGTTCTTATAGGGATGTTGGGATTACTGAACAGTTTCCCAAACCAATGCATGAGAGCTCATTCTTCACATGCGTGTCCAGTTCAGGTGTCACATGGGCTAGCCAGCCATGGGTGGTAGCGAAATAGCTACAAATGAGAGCATTACATGCCAACACTTTCCTGATGGCATTTTGGCTGTTGCATGGACTCCTGACATGTGGCAGTCCAGTTCCATAGTGTCTCTGTCTTTATTAACTGCCAGGAGGGGGACTGATGGTGGAGTGGGCCTATTGAGGACAGTTCTGGTGAACACCTGCCTTATGAACTTGTCATCATATGTGGTTGCATCCTCCCCATACACCATAATGTCAACATGTACGGCAACTCCGGGGCAGACTGGGAGATTCAGGATGGCATTGACATTGGAGAGGTACAATTCCTATGACATGTGAAGGCCCACTAAGTTGATTGCATTTCTTTTCAATGATTGCCATGTTGTGTCAGTTTATTGTAGTGAACACCTGCCTTATGCGCTTGTCATGTGTGTTTACGTCCATCTCATACACCATAATTTCACCATAGCTTTGTTACCACCTTGCGCTAACATGTGGGTATCGTGATCTGATCAACATATTCCAATCACTATCTGATCAAAGTGTGTCGCGTCTACACATTGTATTAAAATGTGTCTCTTATCCGTCCAGTGTGTCTGCATTGTGACCAGATTACCTGGTGCAACCATGTACGCAAATTATTTGACAGATACTTTCTAAGTAATGTTAATGTATACAGTGCATTCGGAAAGTATTCAGACCCCTTGACCTTTTCCACATTCTGTTACGTTGCAGCCTTATTCTACGATGGATAAAATAAAATAAAATCCTCATCAATCTACACACAGTACCCCAAAATGACAAAGCAAAAATAGGTTTAGAATTTCTTGCAAATTTGTACAAACATTTATAAACCAAATACCTTATTTACATAAGCTCATATGCATCCTGTTTCCATTGGTAATCTTTGAGATGTTTCTACAACTTGATTGGAGTCTACCTGTAGTAAATTCAATTGATTGGATATGATTTGGAAAGGCACACACCTGTCTATATAAGGTCCCACTATTGACAGTGCATGTCAGAGCAAAAACCATACATGAGGTCGAAGGAATTGTCCATAGTACTCAGAGACAGGACTGTGCTGAGGCACAGATCTGGGGAAAGTCACCAAAACATTACTGCAGCATTGAAGGTCCCCAAGAACACAGTGACCTCCATCGTTCATAAATGGATGAAGTTTGGAACCACCAAGACTCTTCCTAGAGCTGGCCGCCCGGCCAAACTGAGCAATCGTGGGAGAAGGGCCTTGGTCAGGGAGGTGACCAAGAACCTGATGGTCACTGAAAGCCCTCCAGAGTTCTTCTGTGGAGATGGGATAACCTTCCAGAAGGACAACCATCTCTGCAGCACTCTACCAATCAGACCTTTATGTTAGAGAGGCCAGACGGAAGCCACTCTTCAGTAAAAGGCACATGAAAGCCCGCTTGGAGTTTGTCAAAAGGCACCTAAAGACTCTCAAACCATGAGAAACAAGATAATCTGGTCTGATGAAACTAAGATTGAACTCTTTGGCCTGAATGCCAAGCGTCACGTCTGGAGGAAACCTGGCACCATCCCTACGGTGAAGCATGGTGGTGGCAGCATCATGCTGTGGGGATGTTTTTCAGCGGCAGGAACTGGGAGACTAGTCAGGATCGAGGGAAAGATGAACGGAGCAAAGTACAGAGAGATCCTTGATGAAAACCTGCTCCAGAGCACTCAGGACCTCAGACTGGGGTGAAGGTTCACCTTCCAACAGGACAACGACCCTAAGCACCCAGCCAAGACAACGCAGGAGTGGATTTGGGAGAAGTCTCTGAATGTCCTTGAGTGGCCCAGCCAGAGCCCGGATTTGAACCCGATCGAACGTCTCTGGAGAGACCTGCAAATAGCTGTGCAGCAACGCTCCCCATCCAACCTGACAGAGCTTGAGACGATCTGCAGAAAAGAATGGGAGAAACTCCCCAAATACAGGTGTGCCAAGATTGTAGCGTCATACCCAAGAAGGCTCGAGGCTGTAACCGCTGCCAAAGCTGCTTCAACAAAGTATTGAGTAAAGGGTCTGAATACTTACGTAAATGTGATATTTCAGTTTTATTTGATAAATCTGCAAACATTTCTACAATCCTGTTTTTGCTTTGTCATTATGGGATATTGTGTGTAGATTGAGAAGCATATATTTTTTTATCCATTTTAGAATAAGGCTGTGACGTAACAACATTTGGAAAAAGTCAACTTCTGGAATTAGCAATCAAGCTACTTTATACAATAACAAACAAGTTCCTAGCAAGTTATCCAGCCGCACAATAGGCTACCTCTAACATAGAGGGAGTTATTTTAAGGTGGTGGCTGCTGCCCGTTTCCAAATCGAATGCAATCAACTTTCAGCCGGTGCAAAACACGACTACACGGGCGCCCGGTCAAGATGATCAAACCCCCTCACTCCTACATGTAGATGTTAAAAAATACTACTTCATTGGGTGAGGCTGACCTGTCACTCGAAAACCAGTTGACCAATAGAGACACATTATCTCTTAACCCTGCCTACATGGAATGAATGCGCCAAAACTTTGCAACCGCAAAAAAAGGTAGCGAAAGCAAAGGGCAGAGTAACGTAACCAAAGATAGGACAAAATGTCAGCCAAAGAGGGAAGTGTTTCATCACAATCGTGCTATAATTGAAAAGGTTTCACTGAAAACATTGTTTTGGCATTAATTTACAATCCATTTGTTCTTGCCTTTCAAAATTATTTCCTTGCAATATTATTTATTTTAGGTTGTTGTTTTGCTTTCAATATAATTTCTGTTTGTAATACTAAGAATTCTGTTCTCAAATTAAAAAGGTTTGCTTGATATTAAAGGCTCGAAGGTAATTCCATACTAAGCCCTGGCACCAATTTGGCCTGATTGCGCCCAGGTGCATAAAGGTGTGGGGGAGGGAAAAGTTGTTAGATTAGACAAGTACTTCTTGGCACATTTTTATTGTTCCTGTACATTTCATTTTTTATCCTTGATTTTAGCCATTTTAACTGCCTGATGTCCATGTATTTATTATAATTTATTGAAAACAAAACTTGTATTTTTGAGTAAACCCAGTTCCATTCTACTTTTAAACCTTTTATTGTGAGAGGTATCGGCCAGCCTTTCCACATAAAAAATCAAGAATGTAAATAACCATTGAACAGCTTCCAAATCAGACTGTAGTCCCAGATCTGTTTGTGCCACCATGACACTCCTTGCCAAACAGACTGGTACCCAGGCTAGCATTAATCTGCATTTCCATTTACAATATTAGATACATTTTCTACAGAGATTTGAGTAGCAAGAAGTCCACTTACAAGACACTGGAGGCAGCAGTAGATCTCTGAGACTGGAAGTCATGTTCAGGTACCTGGAGACATGAGAATCACACTCAGATTACCAGACAACCCTCAGGGAGAGCGGCAGGTAGCCTAGTGGTTACAGCATTTGGCCAGTAATCGAAAGGTCGAATCCTTAACCCTAATTGCTCCTGTAAGTTGCTCTGGATAAGATCTGTAAATCTCTGTCTGTTGTATGAACTATTGGAGCAGAACTGGCCTCATTTTCAGAGACTGTTATATTTTACTTACAGGAGGCTGATGGTGGCCAGCTGATGGCAGCCAGGTGTCTCTCTCATACACCACTACAGGAAGACCAGCGAGTTGGTCCTCACACTGTACTGGAACCTGAAACAACAGAAATCAATAATCAGTTCCACTAGGAACCAGGCCCACCCAATCAGATTGAGCAATTTATTTATTTTTAATGCTCTTTACTTGTCAGTGTTCCAAACAAGACATTACTTGTCTTTTTACCTAATAATGCAAACACCATCAGATAGAATCCATAGCAAGCAGTGCACTGGGTTAGTCAGATTTGATGAAATATAACAGAACAGATGAACTGGAATGACATTCACTCACATGGGATGGTTTGCCAAAAAGAACTAACTGAAAGCCACACTCCCAATAAGCCACAAATATGACTGCATTGTGGCATATGTCACTGTGCTTCTATGGCTATATGCACCATGCCACTGCCTACTTCATTTGTTCAGTTAGCAATCAAGAAAGCTCATAATCCAGTGCCTTTATCACATCACAGTCAACACACACATATTTGAGCTTTAATTAGCTTTATTAATGCTACATTTTCTCTCAGCCTCACAGCAAGATTTGTAGAATAGCATGAGATGAACTATAAAACTACACATTTTTATTTTTGACCCATGCAAAATGTGTACAAATTGCAAGAAGTTAGCTGCTTCCCAACCAGATTTCTGCAGGCCCACCCACCAACGAAGTTCTGGCTCTCTTTTTTTACCCCTTTTTTATGAGATCCAATTGGTAGTTACGATCTTGTCTCATCGCTACAACTCGCCAATAGGCTCGAGAGAGGCGAAGGTCGAGTCATGGGTCCTCCGAAACATGACCAGCCAAGCTGCGCTGCTTCTTAACACACTGCTCGCTTAACCCGGAAGTCAGCCGCTCCAATGTGTCGTAGGAAACACCGTTCAACTGATGACCGAAGTCAGCTTGCAGGCGCCCAGCCCGCCACAAGAAGTGGCTAGAAATCCCATCAGCCTCCCCCTGGCCAAGCCCTCCCCTAACCTCAATGACGCTGGGCCAATTGTGCGCCGCCCGGTGTGATACAGCCTGGGATGCAGTGTTTTGACCGCTGTGCCACTCGGATGCCAAGGTATCTTTTGATCTTAAAGGTCGAAAGAAACGGTTGCGTTTCTGAAATTTGCAACAAGTTTTCAACTCTGGTCGGGAGCTCTCTAGTTACCAACTGTTAAGTTGCTGTGTCTCCTCGAGTCTCCTCATTCCATGGTCGCTGGTAGCTAGGTCGCTGATATTCTTCTTTTTTTTTTACATAAAAATTGTATTTAAAAATATAGATTTTCACAATAATCCACATACAAAACAGAAACAGAAATACAGAATTAAAAATATGATTGTTAAGATTATAGGTCGCTGATATTCTCACACAGAGAGAATCCACTGTAAATGCGCTGGGAATGTATACTGAACAAAAATATAAACGCAACATGTAAAGTGTGGGTCCCATGTTTCATGAGCTGAAATAAAATAACCCAGAAATGTTCAATACGCACAAAAAGCATATTTCTCTAAAACAAATTGTGCACACATTTGTTTAAATCCCTGTTGAGCATTTCTCCTTTGCCAAGATAATCCATTCACCTGACAGGTGTGACATATCAAGAAGCTGATGTAACAGCATGATCATTACACAGGTGCACCTTGTGTTGGGAACAATAAAAGGCCACTCTAAAATGTGCAGTTTTGTCACACAATACAATGCCACAGATGTGCAATTGGCATGCAGACTGCAGGACTGTCCACCAGAGCTGTTGCCAGAGAATTTAATGTTCATTTCTCTACCATATGCCGCCTCCAATGTCATTTTAGAAAGTCTGGCAGTACGTCCAACCGGCATCACAACCGCAGACCACGTGTAACCACGTGTAACCACGACAACCCAGGAATTCCACATTCGGCTTCTTCACCTGCGGGATCGTCTGAGATCAGCCACCTGGACAGCTGATGAAACTGTGGGTTTGCACAATCAAAGAATTTCTGCCCAAACTGTCAGAAACCGTCTCAGGGAAGCTCATCTGCATGCTCGTCGTCCTCAATAGAGTCTTGACCTGACTGCAGTTTGGTGTCATGACCGACTTCAGTGGGCAAATGCTCATCTTCAACTGTACCGGGCAGATGGCAGACAGCGTGTATGGCATCATGTGGGTGAGCAGTTTTCTGATGTCAACGTTGTGAACAGAGCCCCATGGTGGCGGTGGGGTTATGGTATGGGCAGGCATAAGCTACGGACAATGAACACAATTGTTACAGGAGGGGGTCGCAGTTCCGGAGCGACCCACTAGGTGTCATCCTCCGACAACCTTAGGCACCTCCTCACTCACAGTCGGGACTAATCATCATCCTATTGGTGTCACCTGTGTCTATCTGGTCACCTGTTTATTTATGCCCTCACTTCCCTGTGTTCCCTTGCTCCGTTTTCTCTGCTAGTTTCTTGATGTCAAGCAGTATGAATCAGTGTCTGATCATGAGACGGAAGTACAGGTACGTGAGAAGTGTTCTCCCTGTTTCATTGTTGTTTTCAGTCATAGTTAGTATTTCGTATTTTTGCTGTCAGCCTGTTTTTGGAGACCAATTTGCTCCACCTTTATTTTTTCTGATAAGTCTGTTGTTTTGTATCCTGGCTTTGGGACCACAAGTAAAGATCCTTGATTCACCATCTTTGCCTACTGCCTATCCTGCACCGCACCTGGGTCACACCTCACACCAACCCTTACACACAATTGCATTTTATCAATGGCAATTTGAATGCACAGAGATACCGTGACAAGATCCTGAGGCCCATTGTCGTGGCATTCATCTCCCGCCATCACCTCATGCATAATGCACAGCCCCATATCGCAAGGATCTGTACACAATTCCTGGAAGCTGAAAATTTCCCAGTTCATCCATGGTCTGCATACTCAGACATGTCACCCATTGAGCATGTTTAGGATGCTCTGGATCAACATGTACGACAGCGTGTTCCAGTTCCCGCCAATATCCAGCAACTTCATACAGCCATTGAAGAGGAGTGGCACAACATTCCACAGGCCACAATCAACAGCCTGATCAACTCTATGCGAAGAAGATGTGTCGCGTCGCATGAGGCAAATGGTGGTCACACCAGAAACTGACTGGTTTTCTGATCCACACCCCTACCTTTTTTTTAAAGGTATCTGTGACCAACATATGCATATCTGTATTCCCAGTCAAATCCATAGATTAGGGCCTAATTTATTTATTTCAATTGACACATTTCCTTAAATGAACTGTAACTCAGTAAAATCTTAGAAATTGTTGATGTTGCGTTTATATTTTTGTTCAGTATAGTATTCCCAAATAATATTTTTTGTGTAATCAAGATTCGCAGAGCTACACCTCTTGTGGCTTAAGTGATCCCCCACCAAAACACCTGGGCATAACCATATAATCATATAATTACTAATCATATAATGAGTAAAAATTCCTTTATTGGTATGGCATGTTCAATAGAACAAAACCGTAAGTACTAAGACGCCTTTCGACGGCATGGCCTTTGCCATGCGGTCAAAACATTTCAGAAACTGTTTTTTTATGAGCATTTAACCCCTTTACCAAAGGGCACCTTCTACCTACTAAATTATACTATTGTATCCCAGTAGCACTTCCCTTCCGCATTTATTCTACAAGACATGCTACTTGAAAGACATGCTACATGATACCTTAATTCCTGGAGCCAACTTTTTTATGTGCTCAATTACTTGTAAAGCACTTTGAGATACAATTCTTTAAATGAGAGATACAGTGCCTTCAGTAAGTATTCACACCCCTTGACTGAAATTGAGTTGTGTCACTGATCTACACACAATACCCCATAATGTCAAAGTGGAATTTTGTTTTTAGAAATGCATACAGTGCATTCGGAAAGTATTCAGACATCTTCCCCTTTTCCACATTTTGCTACGTTACAGCCTTATTCTAAAATTGATTCAATTAATTTTTTTACTCATCAATCTACACACAATACCCTATAATTACAAAGCAAAAACAGTTTTTTAGATTTTTGGGCGAATTTATGAAAAATAAAAAAACAGGGGTCTGAATACTTTCCGAATGCACTGTAGATCTGTTAATAATGAGGAGACGTCTCCGCCCTAACAAATGGGAGTGCTAATTTTTGCTGTTCTCCAAATTGCATTTTGCAGTTTTTAAATTGTGTAGAATTGCAGTAAATGTGCGTAATATTTTTATTTATTTATTATAAAGTAACAATTTTGAGAATAAAGTCGCAGTTATATTTCAAGATTAATGTAGGGGATTTGGTTAACTGCATGTCTTCCTGGTTCCCTGTCACTGTGCGTGCCACCGTTTGAAATGACTGCAGTGTCACGCCCTGGCTCTGGGGACTCTGAAATGTTGAGCCAGGGTGTGTAGTTTCTGTGTTATATTTTCTATGTTGATGTTCTAGTACGTTTAGATCTATGTTGGCCAGGGCGGTTCCCAATCAGAGGCAGCTGTATCTCGTTGTCTCTGATTGGGGACCATACTTAGGAAGCCTGTTTGGCACTAGTCGGTGTGGGATCTTGTTCCGTAAAGGTTTGTTTTGTGTAACCTAGGACTTCACGTTTCGTTTGTTTGTTGTTTTGTCGTGAGTTTAGTACTTAATAAAATGTACGCTTATCACGCTGCGCCCTGGTCCTTCTCATTAATGAACGATCGTGACAGAAGATCCCACCAAAAGAGGACCAAGCAGCGTGTCCAGGAACAGACAGCCTGGACCTGGGAGGAGATCCTGGACGGGAAGGGATCCTGGATTTGGGAGGAGATTCAGGCCGGAATGGATCGCCATCCTTGGGAGGAGACTGTGGAGGCGCGCTATAGAGAGGAGCAGCGGCAACGCAGAGGGTACCGGCCGAGGAGGAAGCCCGAGAGACAGCCCCAATAAAAATTTTTTGGGGGGGGCTAAAAGGGTGGTTGGCGGAGCCTAGGGTTAGAGCAGAGCCAACTCCCCGTACTCAGGCTAGGAAGCGTGTGACTGGGCAGGCTCAGTGTTATATGGAGCCACGTACTGTGCCGCGAGTGTTCCGGCACAGTCCTGTACGTCCTGTGCTAGCACCACGCACGTGTCGTGCAAAGATGGGCATTCAGCCAGGACGGGGTGTGCCAGCTCAACGCTCGTGGTCTCCAGTACGCCTCCTCGGTCCCGTATATCCTGCGCCAGTGCCACGTGCTGTAGCGCCAGTACGAGTGCACAGCCCCGTACGTCCTGTGCTGATGCCTCACACGTATTGTGTGGAAGTAGGCATTCAGCCAGGACGGGTTGTGTCAGCTCTCCGCTCCAGACCTCCAGTCCGCCTCCACAGTCCGGCCCGGCCCGTTCCGGCTCCCAGAACCAAGCCAGTGGTGCGTGTTCCCAGTCCAGCCCGGCCTGTTCCTGCTCCCCGCACCAAGCCAGTGGTGCGCGTCGCCAGCCCGGTCCGGCCTGTTCCTGCTCCCCGCACCAAGCCAGTGGTGCGCGTCGTCAGCCCGGTCCGGCCTGTTCCTGCTCCTCGCACCAAGCCAGTGGTGCGCGTCGCCAGCCCGGTCCGGCCTGTTCCTGCCCCTCGCACCAAGCCAGTGGTGCGCGTCGCCAGCCCGGTCCGGCCCATTCCTGCTCCCCGCACCAAGCCAGTGGTGCGCGTCGTCAGCCCGGTCCGGCCCGTTCCTGCTCCCCGCACCAAGCCAGTGGTGTGCGTCGTCAGCCCGGTCCGGCCCATTCCTGCTCCCCGCACCAAGCTAGTGGTACGCGTCGTCAGCCCGGTCCGGCCCGTTCCTGCTCCCCGCACCAAGCCAGTGGTGCGTGTGTCCAGTCCAGCACGGCCCGTGCCTGTTCCACCGGTGCCTGGTCCGGCACCGGTCAGCTGCTCCACACCGGAGCCAGAGCAATCCGCTCCACCGGTGTCCAGTCCAGCTCCGGCCAGCAGCTCCAGTCCGGAGCCTGTACGGTTTGATCCACCGTCGTCGGGTCCAGCTCCAGTCAGCGGTGCCAGACCAGATCAGGGGCGCAACGGGGAGGTGGAGAGAAAGTGGTGGTCACGCCCGGAGCCGGATCCGCCTCCGAGGCGGAATGCCCACCCGGCCCCTACCCTGTTGTGTTTGTGTGGCGCGGTCGCAGTCTGTGCCTTTGGGGGGGGGGGGTACTGTCACGCCCTGGCTCTGGGGACTCTGAAATGTTGAGCCAGGGTGTGTAGTTTCTGTGTTATATTTTCTATGTTGATGTTCTAGATCGTTTAGATCTATGTTGGCCAGGGCGGTTCCCAATCAGAGGCAGCTGTATCTCGTTGTCTCTGATTGGGGACCATACTTAGGCAGCCTGTTTGGCACTAGTCGGTGTGGGATCTTGTTCCGTAAAGGTTTGTTTTGTGTAACCTAGGACTTCATGTTTCGTTTGTTTGTTATTTTGTCGTGAGTTTAGTACTTAATAAAATGTACGCTTATCACGCTGCGCCTTGGTCCGTATCTTCCATAAACGATCGTGACATGCAATTAGATGACCTGGTGAAACTATACTTTAGAATTGGCTTTAGTATCAAGGAAACCCTTTTTATTTTACCACATAATAACCATATTATTATAAGTTGGCATATTAGAACCTGGAAGAGGTTGTGCCACAGACTCTTTCCAGAAGGATGAACCACACGGACTCGGATAAGGTATTTAATCCTAGTCCGTGTGGTTACATACACAGGTAGAGACAGCTGAGTTGTGTGTGTATGCATGTGTGTGTGTGTGGGAGGGTCTAATACACTCGTTCAAACTGGCATCACACACACACACGGTATCCCCAAAGCAATACAATTCTAACGACCATGGTTGATTAAATTGTAGTTTTTTCTCATCAATGTACATACAATACCCCATAATGACAAAGCAAAAACAGGTTGGTAGAAATTTTTGCAAATGTACAAAATTAAATAAACTGAAATATTACATTTACATAAGTATTCAGACAGTTTACTCTGTACTTTGTTGAAGCACCTTTGGCAGTGATTACAGCCTTGAGTCTTCTTGGGTATGACGCTACAAGCTGGGCACACCTGTATTTGGGGAGTTTCTCTTCTCTGCAGATCCTCTCAAGCTCTGTCAGGTTGGATGGAGAGCGTCGCTGCACAGCTACTTTCAGGTCTCTCCAGAGATGTTAGATCAGGTTCAAGTCCGGGCTCTGGCTGGGCCACTCAAGGACATTCAGAGACTTGTCCTGAAGCCACTCCTGCATTGTCTTGGCTGTGTGCTTATGGTTGTTGTCCTGTTGGAAGGTGAACCTTCGCCCCAGTCTGAGGTCCTGAGTGCTCTGGAGAAGGTTTTCATCAAGGATCTCTCTGTACTTTGCTCCGTTCATCTTTCCCTCGATCCTGACAAGTCTCCCAGTCCCTGCTGCTGAAAAACATCCCCACCACCATGCTTCACCTTAGGGATGGTGCCAGGTTTCCTCCAGACGTGACGCTTGGCATTCAGGCTAAAGAGTTCAATCTTGGTTTCATCAGACCAGAGAATCTTGTTTCTCATGGTCTGAGAGCACTTTATGTGCCTTTTGGCAAACTCCAAACGTGCTGTCATGTGCCTTTTCCTGAGGAGTGGCTTCCATTTGGCCACTCTACCATAAAGGCCTGATTGGTGTAGTGCTGCAGGGATGGTTGTCCTTCTGGAAGGTTCTCCCATCTCCACAGAGGAACTCTGGAGCTCTGTCAGAATGACCATTGGGTTCTTGGTCACCTCCCTGACAAAGGCCCTTCTCCCCCGATTGCTCAGTTTCTAGGAAGAGTCTTGGTGGTTCCAAACTTCATCCATTTAAGAATGATGGAGGCCACGGCGTTCTTGGGGACCTTCAATGCTGCAGAAATGTTTTGGTACCCTTCCCCAGATCTGTGCCTCGACACAATCCTGTCTCGGAGCTCTACGGACCATTCTTTCGACTTCATGGCTTGGTTTTTGCTCTGACATGCACTGTCAACTGTGGGACCTTATATAGACAGGTGTGTGCCTTTCCAAATCATGTCCAATCAATTGAATTTACTACAGGTGGACTCCAATCAAGTTGTAGAAACATCTCAAGGATGATCAATGGAAACAGGATGCACCTGACCTCAATTTCGAGTCTCATAGCAAAGGGTCTGAATACTTATGTAAATAAGGTATTCCGGTTTTTTATTTTTAATCAATTTGCAAAAATAATTTGTTTTATTTGGTGTGCTCACGTAGCCTACTAGCCTATAGTTGTTTGAAGGATAGTTGCCATAAGGAGGAAATATTACTCTTAGTAAAGCGCCATGGATAAGGTCTTTAATAGTTGCCATTATGCACCGTTTTTTTGCAAGGTGTTAGCCCCAACTAAGCAGTAGAATGTCGTGAATTAGGAGGGCAGATCTCTTCTAATTTAGTGACAGTGCCAAGAAAGTTTTTTGTTTGTGCTCATAACGCACCATGGCTGTTAGAATAGTGTATGTCTATAGTCTGAAATGTTCTTGTGTTTATGTGTTTGTATGATTAGCATAATGCTTTTTTTTTTATAACCTGTCTTTGTTGGGTTCATGCGAGTGACAGGTTGACTGCACAAAGGAATAAACCACACAATCACTCAAAAGCAATTTGGCAGTACGCCCAGAACATTGCTTTGGGAACTAGAAGGAGTAATACATTATCTGAGTTTCAAGGTAAGAAGCCTGGTGTGGTATCAGTCAGTCACATGGATGAACCAACCATGCTCATATTACTTGTTTGGGTAGCAGTATAAAGGTACTGGAAGGGAACCTCTCCTTCAGAGCTTCCTCAGACCTGCATTAAGATTTGTTGAACCTCTCTGCGTGTTATAAATAAAGATGATATTGCTTCAATTACTTTGGTTTTGGGTCCTTTATGGTGGAATTTCCATGACAGCAGCTTTCACTTTCTTCCGCTACATTGGTGGCAGCATTGGGATCACGTCCAGCTCACGTCTAGTTATGTGATCTAGTGGTGGGAAGCATTTTGTTTTTCAATATTGTGTTGGGTGTAATTACATTGATATATCGAGTGAACAATGGATAAGCAACAATGGGCGTGACGGATAGAAGTAGTCACTACAGGTGTGATCAAGCCTTACATCAAAGTTGCCTGAAGCTGAATGGAAAGTTTTATGCTCTGAGCAGTTATTCAGAAGAAAATCCTCTGTGACTGTCTAATTTACATTAATTAACTTACCAGTGTGGACCCAAAACAAACACATTTACGAACTACGTGTTTAAAGTGTTATTACAACCGTTGTGTTATTTTGTTACTGATGCTTACAGTTGAAGTCAGAAGTTTACATACACCTTTGCCAAATACATTTAAACTCAGTATTTCACAATTCCTGACATTTAATCCTAGTAAAAATTCCCTGTCTTAGGTCAGTTAGGATCACCACTTTATTTTAAGAATGTGAAATGTCAGAATAATAGTAGAGAGAATGATTTATTTCAGCTTTTATTAATTTCATCACATTCCCAGTGGGTCAGAAGTTTACATACACTCAATTAGTATTTGGTAGCATTGCCTTTAAAAATTTTCACTTGAGTCAAACGTTTTGGGTAGTATTCCACAAGCTTCCCACAATAAGTTGGGTGAATTTTGGCCCATTCCTCCTGACAGAGCTGGTGTAACTGAGTCAGGTTTATAGGCCTCCTTGCTCGCACAGGCTTTTTCAGTTCTGCCCACAAATGTTCTATAGAATTGAAGTCAGGGCTTTGTGATGGCCACTCCAATACCTTGACTTTGTTGTCCTTAAGCCATTTTGCCACAACTTAGGAAGTATGCTTGGGGTCATTGTCCATTTGGAAGACCCATTTGCGACTGAGCTTTAACTTCCTGACTGATGTCTTGAGATGTTGCTTCAATATATCCACATAATTGTCCTTCCTCATGATACCATCTATTTTGTGAAGTGCACCAGTCCCTCCTGCAGCAAAGCACCCTCACAGCATGATGCTGCCACCCCCGTGTTTCACGGTTGAGATGGTGTTCTTCGACTAGCAAGCTCCCCCTTTTTCCTCCAAACATAACGATGGTCATTATGGGCAAACAGTACTATTTTTTTTCATTTTCATCAGACCAGAGGACATTTCTCCAAAAAGTACGATCTTTGTCCCCATGTGCAGTTGCAAACTGTAGTCTGGCTTTTTTATGGCGGCTTTGGAGCAGTGGCTTCTTCCTTGCTGAGTGGCCTTTCAGGTTATGTCGATTATAGGACTCGTTTTACTGTGGATATAGATACTTTTGTACCTGTTTCCTCCAGCATCTTCACAAGGTCCTTTGCTGTTGTTCTGTTATTGATTTGCACTATTCGCACCAAAGTATGTTCATCTCTAGGAGACAGAACGCGTCTCCTTCCTGAGCGGTATGACGGCTGCGTGGTCCCATGGTGTATATACTTGCGTACTATTGTTTGTACAGATGAACGCGTTTGGAAATTGCTCCCAAGGATGAACTAGACTTGTGGAGGTCTACAATTGTTTTTCTGAGGTCTTGGCTGATTTCTTTTGATTTTCCCATGATGTCAAGCAAAGATGCACTGAGTTTGAAGGTAGGCCTTGAAATACATCCACAGGTACACCTCCAATTGACTCAAATGATGTCAATTAGCCTATCAGAAGCTTCTAAAGCCATGACATAATTTTCTGGAATATTCCAAGCTGTTTAAAGGCACAGTCAACTTAGTGTATGTAAACTTCTTACCCACTGGAATTGTGATACAGTGAATTATAAGTGAAATAATCTGTCTGTAAACAATTGTTGGACAAATTACTTGTGTCATGCACAAAGTAGATGTCCTAACCGACTTGCCAAAACTATAGGAAAAGTCAAACTTTCAGAAATAATGTTACTTCTGGGTAACCGAGATTAGTAGATAGGTAAAGATAAAAAAGCAGACATTGAATATTTTGAGCATGGTGAAGTTATTAATTACACTTTTGATAGTGTATCAATACCCCTAGTCACTACAAAGATACAGGCGTCCTTCCTAACTATGTCGTGGAGAGGAAGGAAACCGCTCAGGGATTTCACCATGAGGCCAATGGTGATTTAAAGGTCAACTGCCCCTTAGAACCAACTTCTCTGGTTTTAAACTGCCTATGTGGCAAAGATATGAGTCAAGAACTAATTATAGTGTCAAAATTGGCTACAAAGTGGAAATAGGATCATTTTGGTCATGAAGTCAGTCTCGTACACCACAATTTACTGGAGGATTGGGAATGGATTACTTACATGCCCACTTTTGTCAATGATGCCCAGTTGCCCAGAGACAATACATTTTGGTCCGCCCCCAGCTGCCATGTGGACATTTGTTGTCAAGTCTGCATATGAGTGCAACGCACGCACATTCACATTTCGCTCGGCAAATAGGAGTGAAAATGGGCTTCCATAAAGATGTTCAACAATCTCGGGCAGAGGGCCAGGATATGGATTACATCCGACTAGCTTCTACTTGGGCTGTCAACTGTCATTTTAAAGCTGAATAAATACTGTTACATTAGTTTGTAAGATAGCCTTAACTTTAGGCTATTTACTGTATTACAAAAGTAATATTGAATTGTGTTTGGTTGACAATGCAACCAAATATCAACATATACCATATCTGTATCGGCTGTGAATGACAATAAAAGATGAAAGACAAGTGTAATATTTGCATATTGTTATATTAGCAGAACACTGCTTTACAGTATTATGTGAAGGATGGTTTATTCTATATGGAACTGATATACATTTTGCCATGGGCAGAGAGAGGAATTTGCAGTTTTCTACACTTCTTTCATGAGTCAGAGAAAATTGTGCAGTTTTATTGCTAATTTCCTGCAATTCTTCACATTATGCCATTGGTTAGAGAAAATAAGTGCTGTTTTATAGCTCATCTCATACTATTCTTCCCATTTTGCCATGAGGATGAGAGAAAAGTTGCAGTTTTAAAGCTAATTTCCTGCTGCTGTACACATTTTGCCATGAGGCTGAGAGAAAATGGTGCAGTTTTAAAGTAACTGTCCAGTTAAATCTTTTAAAAGTTTGTATTCTGTTAAGTCATACCTAATATAATGTTGTTGAGTCCTCCTATACTCGTATTTGTGGCCAAAGCATAAATTGGAGAAAAAAACACTTTACAAACCCCACCTCAAACTTGTACAGTACATTCAGAAAGTGTTCAGACCGCTTGACTTTTCCACATTTTGTTACGTTACAGCCTTATTCTAAAAATTGATTTAAATCGTTTTTTTCTCCTCATCAATCTACACAAAATACCCCATAATAACAACACAAACATATATTTTTTTTTGCATAATTATAAAAACATACAAAATGGAAATATCACATTTGCATAAGTATTCAGACCCTTTACTCAGTACTTTGTTGAAGCACCTTTGGCAGCAATTACAGCCTCAAGTCTTCTTGGGTATGACGCTACAAGCCTGGCACACCTGTATTTGGGGAGTTTCTCCCATTCTTCTCTGCAGATCATATCAAGCTTTTTCAGGTTGGATGGGGTGCGTCGCTGCACAGCTATTTTCAGGTCTCTCCAGAGATGTTCGATCGGGTTCAAGTCCGGGCTCTGGCTGGGCCACACAAGGACATTCAGACTTGTACCGAAGCCACCCCAGCGTTGTCTTGGCGGTGTGCTTCGGGTCGTTGTCCTGTTGGAAGGTGAACCTTCACTCCAGTCTGAGGTCTTGAGTGCTCTGGAGCAGGTTTTCATCAATGATCTCTCTGTACTTTGCTCCGTTCATATTTCTCTCGATCCTGACTAGTCTCCCAGTCACTGCCGATGAAAAACATACCACAGCATGATGCTGCCACCACCATGCTTCACCGTAGGGATGGTGCCAAGTTTCCTCCAGATGTGACGTTTGGCATTCAGGCCAAAGAGTTTAATCTTGGTTTCATCAGACCAGAGAATCTTGTTTCTCATGGTTTGAGAGTCTTTAGGTGCCTTTTGACAAACTCCAAGCGGGCTTTCATGTGCCTTTTACTGAAGAGTGGCTTCCGTCTGGCCTCTCTAACATAAAGGTCTGATTGGTGGAGTGCTGCAGAGATGGTTGTCCTTCTGGAAGGTTATCCCATCTCCACAGAAGAACTCTGGAGCGCTTTCAGTGACCATCGGGTTCTTGATCACCTCCCTGACCAAGGCCCTTCTCCCACGATTGCTCAGTTTGGCCGGGTGGCCAGCTCTAGGAAGAGTCTTGGTGGTTCCAAACTTCTTTCATGTAAGAATGATGGAGGCCACTGTGTTCTTGGGGATCTTCAATGCTGCAGACATTTTTTGGTACCCTTCCCCAGATCTGTGCCTCGACACAATCCTGTCTCACGGCTCTACGGACAATTCCTTTGACCTCATGGCTTGCTTTTTGCTCTGACATGCACTGTCAACTGTGGGACCTTATATAGACAGGTGCGTGTCTTTCCAAATCATGTTCAATCAATTTAATTTACCACAGGTGGAATCGAATAAAGTTCTCAAGGATGTTCAATGGAAACAGGATGCACCTGAGCTCAATTTCGAGTTTCATAGCAAATGGTCTGAATACTTATATAAATGAGGTATTTAAGTTTTTTATTTTTTATAAAGTTGCAAAAAAAATCAAAAAAACTGTTTTTGCTTTGTCATTATGGGGTATTGTGTGTAGATTGATGAGATAAAAAAAAAATCTATTTTAGGATAAGGCTGTAACGTAACAAAATGTGGAAAAAGTCAAGGGGTCTGAATACTTTCCGAATGCACTGTATATCAAACAGACTGCTTGCTTTTTTATTTTTTATTTCACCTTTATTTAACCAGGTAAGCCAGTTGAGAACAGGTTCTCATTTACAACTGCGACCTGGCCAAGATAAAGCAAAGCAGTGCAATAAAACAACACAGAGTTACATATGGGGTAAAAAAACATAAAGTCAAAAATACAACATAAAATATATATACAGTGTGTGCAAATGTAGCAAGTTATGGAGGTAAGGCAATAAATAGGCTATAGTGCAAAATAATTACAATAGTATTAACACTGGAATGCTAGATGTGCAAGAGATTATGTGCAAATAGAGATACTGGGGTGCAAAAGAGCAAAATAAATAACAATATAGGGATGAGGTAGTTGGGTGGGCTAATTTCAGATGGGCTGTGTACAGGTGCAGTGATCGGTAAGGTGCTCTGACAACTGATGCTTAAAGTTAGTGAGGGAGATAAGAGTCTCCAGCTTCAGAGATTTTTGCAATTCGTTCCAGTCATTGGCAGCAGAGAACTGGAAGGAATGGCGGCCAAAGGAGGTGTTGGCTTTGGGAATGACCAGTGAGATATACCTGCTGGAGCGCAGACTACGGGTGGGTACTGCTATGGTGACCAATGAGCTAAGATAAGTCGGGGATTTGCCTAGCAGTGATTTATAGATGGCCTGGAGCCAGTGGGTTTGACGACGAACATGTAGTGAGGACCAGCCAACAAGAGCGTACAGGTCACAGTGGTGGGTAGTGTATGGGGCTTTGGAGACAAAACGGATGGCACTGTGATAGACTACATCCAATTTGCTGAGTAGAGTGTTGGAGGCTATTTTGTAAATGACATCGCCGAAGTCAAGGATCGGTAGGATAGTCAGTTTTACGAGGGCATGTTTGGCAGCATGAGTGAAGGAGGCTTTGTTGCGAAATAGGAAGCCGATTCTAGATTTAACTTTGGATTGGAGATTCTTTATGTGAGTCTGGAAGGAGAGTTTACAGTCTAACCAGACACCTAGGTATTTGTAGTTGTCCACATACTCTAGGTCAGACCCGTCGAGAGTGGTGATTCTAGTCGGGTGGGCGGGTGCCAGCAGCGTTCGATTGAAAAGCATGCATTTAGTTTTACTAGTGTTTAAGAGCAGTTGGAGGCTACTGAAGGAGTGTTGTATGGCATTGAAGCTCGTTTGGAGGTTTGTTACCACAGTGTCCAATGAAGGGCCAGATGTATACAAAATGGTGTCGTCTGCGTAGAGGTGGATCTGAGAGTCACCAGCAGCAAGAGCGACATCATTGATATACACGGAGAAAAGTGTCTGCCCAAGAATTGAACCCTGTGGCACCCCCATAGAGACTGCCATAGGTCCAGATAACAGGCCCTCCGATTTGACACACTGAACTCTATCTGAGAAGTAGTTGGTGAACCAGGCGAGGCAGTCATTTGAGAAACCAAGGCTATTTAGTCTGCCAATAAGAATGCGGTGGTTGACAGAGTCGAAAGCCTTGGCCAGGTCGATGAAGACGGCTGCACAGTACTGTCTATTATCAATCGCGGTTATAATATCGTTTAGGACCTTGAGCGTGGCTGAAGTGCACCCATGACCAGCTCGGAAACCGGATTGCATAGCGGAGAAGGTACGGTGGTATTCGAAATGGTCGGTGATCTGTTTGTTAGCTTGGCTTTCAAATACTTTCGAAAGGCAGGGCAGGATGGATATAGGTCTGTAGCAGTTTGGATCTAGAGTGTCACCCCCTTTGAAGAGGAGGATGACCGCGGCAGCTTTCCAATCTCTGGGGATCTCAGACATTATGAAAGAGAGGTTGAACAGACTAGTAATAGGGGTTGCGACAATTTCGGCGGCTAGTTTTAGAAAGAAAGGGTCCAGATTGTCTAGCCCAGCTGATTTGTAGGGGTCCAGATTTTGCAGCGCTTTCAAAACATCAGCTGTCTGAATTTGTGTGAAGGAGAAGCGGGGGGGGCATGGGGAAGTTGCAGCGGAGGGTGCAGAGTTGGTGGCCGGGGTAGTGGTAGCCAGATGGAAAGCATGGCCAGCTGTAGCAAAATGCTTGTTGAAATTCTCGATTATTGTAGATTTATCGGTGGTGATAGTGTTTCCTAGCCTCAGTGCAGTGGGCAACTGGGAGGAAGTGCTCTTATTCTCCATGGACTTTACAGTGTCCCAAAACTTTTTGGAGTTAGTGCTACAGGATGCAAATTTCTGTTTGAAAAAGTTAGCCTTTGCTTTCCTGACTGCTTGTGTATATTGGTTCCTAACTTCCCTGAAAAGTTGCATATCGCGGGGGCTATTTGATGCTAATACAGTACGCCACAGGATGTTTTTGTGCTGGTCAAGGGCAGTCAAGTCTGAGGAGAACCAGGGGCTATATCAGTTCTTAGTTCTGTATTTTTGAAGGGGGGCATGTTTATTTAAGATTGAGAGGAAATTACTTTTAAGGAACAACCAGGCATCCTCTACTGACGGAATGAGATCTATATCCATCCAGGATACCTGGGCCAGGTCAATTAGGGAAGGCCTGCTCGCTAAAGTGTTTTAGGGAGCGTTTGACAGTGATGAGGGGTGGTCGTTTGACCGCGGACCCGTTACGGACGCAGGCAATAAGGCAGTGATCGCTGAGATCCTGGTTGAAGACAGCTGAGGTGTATTTAGAGGGTATGTTAGTCAGGATGATATCTATGAGGGTACCCATGTTTACGGATTTAGGGTTGTACCTGGTAGGTTCGTTGATAATTTGCGTGAGGTTGAGGGCATCTAATTTGGATTGTAGGATGGCCGGGGTATTAAGCATATCCCAATTTAGGTCACCAAGCAGTACGAACTCTGAGGATAAATGGGGGGCAATCAATTCACATATGGTGTCCAGGGCACAGCTGGGGGCTGAGGGGGGTCTGTAGCAAGCGGCAACAGTGAGAGACTTATTTCTGGAAAGGTGGATTTTTAGAAGTAGAAGCTCAAACTGTTTGGGCACAGACCTGGATATTTCCTCATAGAGGATGATGTCATCCTCTAGAGGAGGATGAGCTGGCGAATCAGCGGTCTACTTGCGTGAATATTTTTCATTACCGGTATATACGCCAAAACCATTCTGTTGTTGGGGTACGCCCACACCATTCCATCACAGAAAAGCTGTTTTTTTTACATAATTAATTACCATTTTTGGAAGGAAACTATTTAACGCATATTGCAATTAATTATAGGTCATATTTAATTGAAATCTGGAAACATTGGACAGTTACTTTAAAGATTTACTTTCGGCAAAAACGCAAACATAATGGCTTTAAACTGTATAACTGATCAATGCACCATCATACCAGGTCATTTAATGCTTAAAAAACTATCTCTACTGCTTCCATCCAAAAATAAATAAAATTAAATAAAATTGTATTTGTAACATACACGTGTTTAGCAGATGTTATAGCGGGTGTAGCTGGTGTAGCAAAATCCTGTGAAATGACATCAACACATACTGGATGAGTTACTGGCTAGCTACAGGTGGCTAGATTAGCTAAGAAACTAGCAACGTCGGTCGCAGTGCACATGACCAGAATGACACATTGATTACCCACAAAAGGCACAACCCATTTCTGTTTGAAAATTGAGTGAGAGGAGGAGTTGAACCGGGTTTTTTTGTGCCCAAAGAATGTTAAAGCTAATTTCCTGCAATTCTAATATTGGGTGGAAATGTTGCCTATGCTCTGAACATTTCGACAACAGGCACCCATGAAGCATCATTACCTCTCACTCCACAAAAGCCACGGCCCTTGCAGAGGAAGAGAATCAACTACTTCAAGGTCGCAGAGCGAGTGACTACACCTATTGAAATGCAACTAGCGCACATCGCTAACTAGCTAGCCATTTCACACCGGTTACACTCCTCCTTCTCCATAGCAACCGGACAGAGCCCAACTGACTTATCCGGGTCAACAGCATCAATCTAACAGTGTTGCTTGCGTCACTCTCCTCACCCCAACCTGGACTTGAACCAGGGATATTTTGAACACATCGACAACAGTCACCCATTAAGCATCGTTACCCATCGCGCCACAAAAGCAGAGCAAGGGAAACAACTACTTCAAGGTCTCAGAGCGAGTGATGTCACCGATTGAAATGCCACTAGTGCACACCGCTAACTAGCTAGCCATTTCACACCGGTTACATTTGATTAAAAGTAAAGTTACCTTAATAGTAAATGACTCAAGTAAAAGTGAGTGTCACACAGTAAAATACCACTTGAATAAAAGTCTAAAAGTATCTGGTTTTAAATTGACTTAAGTACAGTAGTGGAAAAAGTAATCAATTTTCATACTTGGGTAAAAGTAAATGCTATATATCAAATTCCTTAAACAAACCAGACTGCACGATGTCCTTGTTTTTTAAATTTACGGACAGCCTGGGGCACACTCCAACACTCGAACATAATTTACAAACTCAGTATTTGTGTTTAGTGAGTCCGCCAGATCAGAGGCAGTAGGGATAACAACACGTTATATTGATAGGTGTGTGAATTGGACCATATTGCTGCCCTGCAAGAGCATTCAACGTGTAACAAGTACTATTGGGTGTCAGGGGAAATGTATGGGAGTAAAAACTACCTATTTTCATTAGGAATGTAGTGAAGTAAAAGTAAAAGTTGGTAAATGGTAAAGAACAGATACCTCAAAAAACTATTTAAGAAGTATTTTAAAGTATTTTTACTTAAGTACTCTACATGGCCCCCCATTTGCTGCTATAACAGCCTCCACTCTTCTGGGAAGTCTTTCCACTAGATGTTGGAACATTGGAAACCCATTTCATGAAGCTCCCGACGAACAGTTCTTGTGATGTTGCTTCCAGAGGCAGTTTGGAACTCTGTAGTGAGTGTTGCAACCGAGGACAGACGGTTTTACATGCCACGCGCTTCAGCACTCGGCGGTCCTGTTCTGTGAGCTTGTGTGGCCTACCACTTCGCGGCTGAGCTGTTGTTGCTCCTAGACATTCCCATTTCACAATAACAGCACTTACAGTTGACCGGGGCAGCTCTAGCAGGGCAGACATTTGACGAACTGGCTTGTTGGAAAGGTGGCATCCTATGACCGTGCCATGTTGAAAGTCACTGAGCTCTTCAGTAAGACCATTCCACTGCCAATGTTTGTCTATGGAGATTGCATGGCTGTGTGCTCGATTTTATGCAACCGTCAGCAATGGGTGCGGCTGAAATAGCCGAATCCACTAATTTGAAGGGGTGCCCACATACAGTGAGGGAAAAAAGTATTTGATCCCCTGCTGATTTTGTACGTTTGCCCACTGACAAAGACATGATCAGTCTATAATTTTAATGGTAGGTTTATTTGAACAGTGAGAGACAGAATAAATAAAAAAATATAGAAAAACGCATGTCAAAAATGTTATAAATTGATTTGCATTTTAATGAGGGAAATAAGTATTTGACCCCTCTGCAAAACATGACTTAGTACTTGGTGGAAAAACCCATGTTGGCAATCACAGAGGTCAGACGTTTCTTGTAGTTGGCCACCAGGTTTGCACACATCTCAGGAGGGATTTTGTCCCACTCCTCTTTGCAGATCTTCTCCAAGTCATTAAGGTTTCGAGGCTGATGTTTGGCAACTCGAACCTTCAGCTCCCTCCACAGATTTTCTATGGGATTAAGGTCTGGAGACTGGCTAGGCCACTCCAGGACCTTAATGTGATTCTTCTTGAGCCATTCCTTTGTTGCCTAGGCCGTGTGTTTTGGGTCATTGTCATGCTGGAATACCCATCCACGACCCATTTTCAATGCCCTGGCTGAGGGAAGGAGATTCTCACCCAAGATTTGATGGTACATGGCCCCGTCCATCGTCCCTTTGATGCGGTGAAGTTGTCCTGTCCCCTTAGCAGAAAAACACCACCAAAGCATAATGTTTCCACCTCCATGTTTGACGGTGGGGATGGTGTTCTTGGGGTCATAGGCAGCATTCCTCCTCCTCCAAACATGGCGAGTTGAGTTGATGCCAAAGAGCTCGATTTTGGTCTCATCTGACCACAACACTTTCACCCAGTTCTCCTCTGAATCATTCAGATGTTCATTGGCAAACTTCAGACGGGCATGTATATGTGCTTTCTTGAGCAGGGGGAACTTGCGGGCGCTACAGGATTTCAGTCCTTCACGGCGTAGTGTGTTACCAATTGTTTTCTTGGTGACTATGGTCCCAGCTGCCTTGAGATCATTGACAAGATCCTCCCTTGTAGTTCTGGCCTGATTCCTCACCGTTCTCATGATCATTGCAACTCCACGAGGTGAGATCTTGCATGGAGCCCCAGGCCGAGGGAGATTGACAGTTCTTTTGTGTTTCTTCCATTTGCGAATAATCGCACCAACTGTTGTCACCTTCTCACCAAGCTGCTTGACGATGGTCTTGAAGCCGATTCCAGCCTTGTGTAGGTCTACAATCTTGACCCTGACATCCTTGGAGAGCTCTTTGGTCTTGGCCATGGTGGAGAGTTTGGAATCTGATTGATTGCTTCTGTGGACAGGTGTCTTTTATACAGGTAACATGCTGAGATTAGGAGCACTCCCTTTCTGATTGAGAGGGGGTCAAATACTTATTTCCCTCATTAAAATGCAAATCAATTTATAACATTTTTGACATGCGTTTTTCTGGATGTTTTTGTTGTTATTCTGTCTCTCACTGTTCAAATAAACCTACCATTAAAATTATAGACTGATCATTTCTTTGTCAGTGGGCAAACTTACAAAATCAGCAAGGGATCAAATACTTTTTTCCCTCACTGTACTTTTCTATATACAGTATAGTGTACTTCACACCACTCGTGGCACCAATAAAGCTAATAATACTACTACTAATACTAATAAATGTATTGTCAAGATAAGAAACATTTTGGTTTGCATGTTTCCAGGACAGATTAAGCCTAGTCCTTGACCAAGCATTGTATTTCAGGATTAGCCTTAATCTGTGGCCCATAGTCTTTAAATTATTGTTTTTACGGTCTCTCTATGTTTTCTATATTTCAACCTGCCTGCAAAACACATTTCCGTATGGGATAATAAAGACTCCCTTGAACTTTTCTACGAGTAAATATGTCGTTTATTAAAATAGAAAAATAACATACCATTATGTGGCTTTGATCTGTAGAGAATAGAATAATGATCCGCACACAAGTGTCTTCAATCTAATATCCTTCACAATATGAGACAAGAAAACACGATTATGCTTCCTATACAAACACGTAAAGCTTTCTGAAAGGTGCGTTATGACAGGTAACATCAGGTGACATCACCTCCAGGCGTGGCAAAAAATAAAATTCTCGAAGGTTCTGCGCGGGGGGAAAAAACTATTTCTCTGAAGGTTATACATCCATTGAGCAAGGAGCATACAGCCATTAATACAACCGTCTATGTTCATGTGTCCTTTGCTGCTCATTTCGGTTTGAGTGCATTGTTCAAACATGTCGATACGGATAGGATCGAAACGAAGGCAGTGCTGCTCCCGGTTAAGCTTTCTCTATTCAACTTCTTCACCTTAACATTAGAACAAACACACAATACTGACAACGAATCAGCTCCTGGATAGACTATTATCATATGGCTGCAAATATTGAGGCACTTTATTCTAATGGCTTTGCCTATAACAATGCAGTTACTCATTAAATACAGTGCCTTCAAAAGTATTCACACTCCTTGACCTTTTCCACATTTTGTTGCGTTACAGCCTGAATTTAAAATGTCTAGCCATGATAAACAAACAACTTGACAGAGCTTGAAGAATTTAAAAAAGAATAATGCAAATATTGTTCAATCCAGGTTTGCAAAGCTCTTATGAGACTAAAAGCTGTAATCGCTGCCAATTCTAACATGTATTGACTCAGGGGGTTAAGTACTTATCTAATCAAGATATATTGCTGTTTTATTTTCCATGTATACAAAAATATTATAACATTTTTCTTCCACTTTCACATTAGAGTATTTTTCGTAAAAAAAAAAAGACATTTCAATTCATTTTAATCCCACTTTGTAACAAAATATTTAGGAAAAAGTCAAGGGGTGTAAATACTTTCTGAAGGCACTCTATTCGACATATCAATACGCATGTTGTTACACATGATATATTGAGGTAAAGATTACAGTAGCCTACAACAGAAAAATAAAACGAAATTGTCTGACTTCAGAATATCATCCTGTTTCCCTTGATCATCCTTGAGATGTTTCTACAACTTGATTGGAGTCCACCTGTGGTACATTTAATTGATTGGACATGATTTGGAAAGGCACACACCTGTCTATATGAGGTCCCACAGTTGACAGTGCATGTCAGAGCAAAAACCAAGCCATGAGGTCGAAGGAATTGTCCGTGGGGTTACGAGACAGGATTGTGTCGAGGCACAGATCTGGGGAAGGGTACTATTAAATGTCTGCAGCATTGAAGATCCCCAAGAACACAGTGGCCTCCATCATTCTTAAATGGATTAAGTTTGGAGCTGGCCGCCCGGCCAAACTGAGCAATCGGGGGAGAAGGGCCTTTGTCAGGGAGGTGACCAAGAACCCGATGGCCACTCTGACAGAGCTCCAGAGTTTCTCTGTGGAGATGGGAGAACCTTCCAGAAGGACAACCATCTCTGCAGCACTCCACCAATCAGGCCTTTATGGTAGAGTGGCCAGACGGAAGCCACGTGACAGCCCGCTTGGAGTTTGCCAAAAGGCACCTAAAGGACTCTCAGACCATGAGAAATAAGATTCTCTGGTCTGATGAAACCAAGATTGAACTCTTTGGCCTGAATGCCAAGCGTCACGTCTGGAGGAAACCTGGCACCATCCCTACGGTGAAGCATGGTGGTGGCAGCATCATGCTGTGGGGATGATTTTCAGTGGCAGGAATTTAGTTACTTACTTACTTAGGTGCCTTGTTGCAAACAGGATGCATGTTTGGAATATTTGTATTCTGTACAGGCTTCCTTCTTTTCACTCTGTCAATTAGGTTAGTATTGTGGAGTAACTACAATGTTGTTGAGCCATCCTCAGTTTTCTCATATCACAACCATTAAACTCTGTAACTGTTTTAAAATCGCCATTGGCCTCATGGAGAAATCCCTGAGCAGTTTCCTTCCTCTCTGGCCACTGAGTTAGGAAGGATGCCTGTATCTTTGTAGTGACTGGGTGTATTGATACACCATCCAAAGCCTAATTAATAACTTCACCATGTTCAAAGGCATATTCAGAATCTGCTTTTTAAATGGGTACACATCTACCAATCGGTGCCCTTCTTTGCGAGTCATTGAAAACCCTCCCTGGTCTTTGTGCTTTAATCAGTGCTTGAAATTCACTACTCGATTGAGGGACCTTACCGATAATTGTATGTGTGGGATACAGAGATGGGGTAGTCATACAAAAATCATGTTAACCACTATTATTGAACACAGAATGAGTCCATGCAACTTACGATTTGTTAAGCACATTTTTACTCCTGAACTTATTTAGACTTGCCATAACAAAGGGGTTGAATACTTATTGACTCAAGACATTTCTGCTGTTAATGCATTTATTTTTGGAAACATTTCTACAAACAGAATTCCACTTTGACATTATGGGGTATTGCATGTAGATTAGTGACCCACATCTCTCAATTTCAACCTTTTTAAATTCAGGCTGTAACACAACAAAAATGTGAAAAAGTAAAGGGGTGTGAATTCTTTCTGAAGGTATATCTTTTAAAAAGGAGTTAATCTGGCTTGGTGTGGATTTACAATCAAAGGTGTACAATTGTTTATAGAAACGGGAGAATCTTTGGTTTCTTAAATTTGGTTCTGATAGTAATTCACCTGATTCACATTCAATTGTTGCAATATACACTAAATGATCATTACTGCAAAGCTTGTTAGCCAGTAGACGACTGGGTCGATTACCATGGAAGTAATGGTTGAGTCTAACTCAATGGATGGCAAATTGTGCTCTCTGTCTTATCAATAGATTTTGTTCTGTCTTGACTTTGGAGAGAGTAGTCGCTACCTGGTCTGAAAAAAGTGTTTGTTGAGAACGCTCTGACGTCGTTAACAACTTTTCAAATTCTGATATCTTCTTTAATTGTGATTTATTCAGCCCAGATGCAAATACAGTTATATTGTTTTTAATAAAACCTTTGATGGCGTCCTATAAAATATAAGGATCATCGACTGAATTTTTGTTAATCATTATGAATTCATTCAATTCAGTTTCAAATTGTTCACAGAAAGTAGGATTTTGAAGTAAGGAAACATTAAAGCACCATCTTGTGGCTCTTTTAGGAGATTCAGAAATGTTTATCTGGAAGTAGTAAGCATGATGATCAGGTAGGCTCATATGTCAAATGTCTATTTTCTTGATTAAAGAAAATAGAGTAGATAATAGTACGAAATCTATTCGGGAGAATGTTTTGTGCCTGTTTGAATAGAAAGTGTACTCTTTTGCTTTAGGGTTATGAGCTCACCAAGCATCAATGAGGTTGTAATCAGAAAGTATATGTTGGAGAGGTTGCCTGTGGGTTGTAGTTGGTCTTATTAGATTTGTCCCGCATGTTTCTAAACGTTCTCTGAACTATTTGAGAACATTCTAATGTCAAACCAGTTGGAGAACGTTCCTAGAACATTACCTAAATTTAAATGAAATGTAACCATATTTGAACTTTTAGGAAACGTTCTGTTAAAGTATTGAAATATCAAGAAAATAACGTTTTTATGGTCAAGTTCCCTAAAGTGTTGAGAATGTTCCAAAGCCAAGCAACTATCCTGCACCATTCCCAGAAAGTTGTGGGAAGGTTGTATGCAAAATAACCATAAGACATCCACGCTCTGACCAAGCTCTAAGAAACATATAGTTCTTAGAACGTTATGTGCTAGCTGGGATAGGTTGGCCTAAGGCTGTACATTGGAATATGAATGTCCAATACACACATCAGACTTACTGGGAAGTTGATTTCCCACAGTTAAAGTCCCGCAATAAGAGCTTAGACGCTACTATTTGTGTAAACTATATAGAATTGTAATCTGTGGGTGTCACTTTGTAGGCTGATACCCTATTTCATGGACCACAGATCCATCGATAAGGCTGTACATTGCAACATTAATGTTCAATACATACATGTACTGAATAGTGAGGTGAATTCCTACAGTTAAAGTTGAGCAATAAGTCCTACAACGCTAATATTTGTGAAAACTCTTCACAGTTGTGTTCTGTGGGTGTCACTGAGTAGGCTGGTACCGAATTTCATGGACCCAAGATCCAAAGGTAAGGCTGTACATTGCAATACGAATGTTTAATATGCACAATAGGCTGAATAGTGAGGTGAATTCCCACAGTTAAAGTCCCTGAATAAGAGCTACGGCTCAAATATGTGTGTAAACTCTTCAGAATTGTAATTTGTGGGTGTCACTGAGTAGGCTGCACCCCAGCATTGGGGAACATCCCGCGCAGTCCCTGCACGCATGTGCCACCTCTATTTCTATGTGCACAAGCACTGTTCATGACACAAATATATAGATTCTACAGACCCTACTGAGTACTCCCCAACTCACTTTACATCAGCACAAATAATAATTTTTTCTCTATAAGCCAATATGTAATGCATATACACTGTACAATGATTTGCGTTGAGGGCATTTATTTCATCTTGGAACATGTTTTGAAACGGAAATGTTATGCAAATGTCATTTAAATATGAACAAATATGAATCCTTGTTAATATTTAGACAATAATTGTTCATACATCTTGTGGGGCTCTATTTTCTTATAACTAGATGTGATGCCTAGCTTAGAAAGAATACATTAATCATTAAACATAATAGGTTTGTGCTGTACTTATATAGATTGTTTAACATAACAAGCTGTGATTATTGTGAGGAATTGTTAGGGGGTAGGCTGAGATAGGCTTGTGACTCATTCACACAAACACTGCCTCTTTGTTAAACCGCTCAAGGACAAAGTACTGCAACGTGAAGAAGAAAACTATGTCTGAGGTTGCTGACTTTGTAAAGATAATAACTAATGCCTGGCAACAGTGAAGCGCCAAGGGGCTGGGACCAGCCTGTGCGCCAACGATAGGCTGAGTAAGTCTAAACCACGCTCAGCCTCTACTCTGATAGGCCTGCTTGGAGCAGGAACTATCTCTGTCAGAGTATTAAAATAATAACTTTGGGTTGGGACAGTTAGTTCTCTGACTGCCCTGCGTGGTTTTTCAGTGGGCCCGTATATACGAACATCATATTTACCATTTAAGTGTTTGCATTAATTAAAATACTAGTCTATTTTAGAAGACGTGTATTGACCTCTTTTTGTTCCTATACCAGATTTGAATTGACGCAACTTGACAATCTTGAATAAATACAGGTTAATTACACTTTTCTGCTATTACGTGGATTACTTTTATTTAGAAAATGTCCAAAATTCCGTGGCCTGAAATACTTTTGTAGTGTTGCTTACGAGACGCTGGTACGATACGCTGATGTACGTGTCCTTATTATTCATTGGTCCATGTTGACATTTTTAGCTAAATCGATGTTGAAGAGATGAAAAATATTCCTGGAGTGATTGTTGCACCACGGATGAATCGTGTGGTGAATGATGAAAAAGTGAAGAATATCTGTTCTTTTGTTTTATTATATGTAAGTCTCTCCCTACTCAAGTGCATTTGGGGTATATAAACTACAGAGTCAGAGCATTTATCCCAAGACCAATGCACTGTGATCACTGTAAAGCTTTTGGACATGTTTCAAGTGTTTGTAGAAGGGAGAAGCCGAGATGTCCAAGTTGTGGAAAAGATCATGTCATGTGTTTTAAAAGTGATGAAAATGTGACATGTTGCAATTGTGGTGGGAACCATGAAGCCACGTCTTTGGAATGCCCAACAAGGGTGAAAGAGAATGAGGTGGCCAAAGTCAGGGCTGTCCAGAGCATTTCATATGCAGCGGCTGTTAAAATGGTTGAGGGTTCGAATGGTGCTCCTGAAGAGTCCATGGTGATGGATAGGCCTTCACTGCAGGCTGCAGGGGTTGCATTTCACCAGCAGGACCCAGATATTTTAAAAGTTAAGAAGGTGGACTTTGTGGCCTTTTATAGCTATGGTGATTAATTGCACTACCAAGGTGGAGAGAAGGTCCAGGAAAATAGATAGATATAGAGATTTGAAGGAAGGAAGAAGTGGGAGTGTTGTTTTGTCAATGTACAATTTTGATTTCGGTGGATTAAGTTAGTTTTCCTTATCATTTACATTTACATTTTAGTCATTTAGCAGACGCTCTTATCCAGAGCGACTTACAGTTAGTGAGTGCATACATTTTTCATACTATCAGCTATGGATTTTCTTTTTACCTTGTTTTTTCAACCTGTCCAGTTGGTTGCGGCAATACACCTTTTGTGTTGTAGTCCGCCATAAAACCCACATTTTTAGCTTCCAAGCTAGCTAGAGCCAACGGAAGTGCATGTCATGCAAGCTACCGTGTTTTTAGTAACCAACCTAGCTAGCTAAGTTAGCTAGCCAGCTAACGCCGTTAGCGTTGTCTTGCTGAATTTGCCCAGTGCTAGCAAACAACAGACGTTTTTACATTTGACTTTGGAGTTTTTATAGTCGGTGAGGGTTTACAGGTAGCTTGCTGTCTTAAGTAGTGGAGTAGAGTGACAAGGGCTCTCTTTTTTTTTGCCAGGAGGTTGTGTCGAACTAAATTTATGGGTCAAAACTGGTGAAACCTGCCCGTTTGGTTGGTATAAACTTTTTTTTAACACATCCATTGAGATGTATTTACAGAACTAGCTTGCTATAACACAGGTCAGGCATTTACACCTTGAGCAATGAAGCTTCAGTGCGATGTCGAAGTGGTCAATCGAATGCTTCCCACGTATGGGATAAAAAACAGAGGAAAGGGAGTAAGGGCTGTGTTGCCTATTGGGAGACTTGTTGACAAGACCACAGAATGCAACAACATTTATCTAATGATCTGTACAGCAAATGATAGGGCAGGCTCAAAATATAAGGTGAGTATCAAGCTATTTGTTTATCTACTTGGCCAGTTGTCTATTTTGTCTTGTGGAATTGTTGTATTACATGTTTTTGTAGGTATCCCCAAGTACACAGGAATAATCACCCAATTTCTTGACCTTGTTGATACTTTCCACATTTGATGGCTTGATTGTAGAATGAATGAGTTGCATTTGATTTTAAGACATTATCTCAGATAACTTGGAGGAAACCCTTGTTAATTTGTGTTAAAGGTGTAGTTAACTATTTTATAACTCGATGTTAGATGGTTCCTCAACCTGAATGTAGTCTATGGGCCAGGAGAATCTGTAATCCATGGTTAGGGTGCTAGGGGTCAAAGTGAAACTTAGGTGCTGGTGTTACACTTTGTATTCAATGTAGAGCAGCTTCTCAGGAACACAGAACACTTTATTTCACGATGGTAGGGATTACCATTGCTGAGATCTTATTTTCAAGTGATTGGAAAAAGTCAAAAAGGTCGAGGACAGGTCAATGATAATCCCTTGTCAATAAGGCAACACTTTCCCCCCCAATATCTTGACAGGATGATCATATTGTTATGACATTTTCATGTATGAAGAACAGAGATTATTCAAATTAAAGTATAATGTATACAGACTAGGGATTTAATATGCATTTTGGCAGTAAGGAATACTTCATTAGTCATTTTTAAACCAATAATTAAAGGTAGGATGGTCATATTATTAATACATCTTCATGCTTTATGCAAAACAGAGTTTGTAACAATTTGAAACAGTTTATACAATGATAATACAACTTTTCATACTACTTTATGCAAATGAGATACTTAATATACAGCATAAAAAACACAGCATGTTAAGCCCGTTCATTTAAAGGTAGACTCAGCGAAATGACATTGCCACAAGCAACACTGCAGATATTGCAATGAGCGAGATGCAAGACTTCGCTCTCACACACACAGTATCTGCGCATGTGCATGGGTTCACTTCACACTGTTAGAGAGTGGTAGGTACGGGACCAAAACAGCTGAGAAGTTTAGCCTCGCACTTCAACGCTCTTAGTTGTTGTGGAAATTGACCCACTATGCTGTTTACTTTGTGCACCTACGTCATATCGCTGAGTCTACCTTTAAAGTAAGGTGGTCATATTGTTAACATACTGTATATTGATGTTTTTTTTCAGAACTGGGTGTTTACACTGCGGAGTAAGATGATGCCTATGCGCGTACACACACACACACACACACACACACGTATAACTAATATTGTAGGGTCAGACAATTCAGTCTCATTCAAAATCCTATTTTCCCTAAACCTTACCCTAACCCTAAAACTAACCCTAATTCTAACCCACCATAGAAATAGCATTTAACCTTGTGGGGACTATTGTGTTTACTATTCTTGTGGGGACAAGTATAGTTAAACACGTCCACAAACACACACGCACCAGCGGTGGTAACAGAGTACATATCATTTGGATTACATAATCATGAACAAAAAGCAGGGTTACTATTTACCAATTAGTAACAGTTAGGCTGTATATATCACAGTTATGTTGTATTCAGTAGCCCAACTGATTAGACCTAGCATGCCAAATAATATGCCCAACCTGTTCCCGTGCCAACTGCATACACACACCACACACACAGCCTAACACACACACCACACATACAGACACACTAAGTCTGAACTGTAACACAGAAGGCTGAACTAATCTAATAACATAGCTTACTAAGGTAGGCCTACACCTGAGTTGGATTACATTTTTATGTTATTTTTGGTGTTGATGAGTTACTCTAGTGATGGGAGGATGAACTGCATTGTTTCCACCAAATAATTAGCCTAGGTCCAGAAGAGACAGTGAGCCTCCTGTTAGCCAGCTGCACAGAATGATTTTCAATTCACTGGTATTTAGCTATGTTTTTATCGATTATTGGGCTGTAGCCAATGAATTCTGGTAGTTTTCACTTGAAATAATAAAACCATCAATCACAAAATTTGCTGCATAATACAGCCAATGGCGGGCAACACTGCCTCTCATCCGAAGCGTTGCCTCAGCGAACGGTGTCAGGTACACAGCTAGCAAGGTAACACTCGTCATGGAAATGGGGGTGACGAAACGTGACTTTGGACCAATCCCTGAGAGCGCACACATCAAAACGTAGCTACCAAACTCTACTTTGTAATCTGCTATGTTTTTTTCGTGTCTCTAAAAATATCTGAATGACAGAGCCGAAAGAAAAACGTTTTGTCTTATATTTCAATCCAAGGACGTCTGATGCTCGTGAAACACCCTCAGGACTTTCCAATACTTAGCAATACAATGTCACATCGATCTTACTCTGGTAGGTTGAGGAATACCTTTCGCCAAGAGCAAATATGAACACTGATTTCAGGGATTTCACAAAAGGAGCAGTCCCACAGATTTGAATGTTCTTAGCACTGCACTTGCTTTACATTTGGGCTCATATCGCGTAAATATCATAACGTACGTTATTGGGATTTTTAGACATTGTTAACAACTGCTGTATTCATGTTTTCAAATGATTTATGTATTTTGGCGACCACATCATTGACATTTAGTGAAAATGGATTTGTTTACTGCAGTTTTTTGTAGAATTCTTCCATAGTGTCCATTGTTTGTCACGTCACCTAACACCCTACCATGTTTCAGTTTTCTTTAAACAGCCATTACAAACTTCAGCTAACTTTAGCCACCGCTAGCTAAAGATCAATGGAAGTGATGGGGGCATGTAAAAACATATATAATCGAAATTACCTGGATATCAACTCTACAGTCGTGTTCAAAAGTTTTGAGAATGACACAAATACTAATTTTCACAAAGTCTGCTGCCTCAGTTTTGATGATGGCAATTTGCATATACTCCAGAATGTCATGAAGAGTGATCAGATGATTTGCAATTAATTGCAAAGTCCCTCTTTGCCATGAAAATGAACTTAATCCCCCAAAAACATTTCCACTGCATTTCAGCCCTGCCACAAAAGGACCAGCTGCCATCATGTCAGTGATTCTCTCGTTAACACAGGTGAGAGTGTTGACGAGGACAAGGCTGGAGATCACTCCGTCATGCTGATTGAGTTAGAATAACAGATTGGAAGCTTTAAAAGGAGGGTGGTGCTTGAAATCATTGTTTTTCCTCTGTTAACCATGGTTACCTGCAAGGAAACGCGTGCCGTCATCATTGCTTTGCACAAAAAGGGCTCCACAGGCAAGGATATTGCTGCTAGTAAGATTGCACCTAAATCAACCATTTATCGGATCATCAAGAACTTCAAGGAGAGAGGTTCAATTGTTGTGAAGAAGGCGTCAGGGCGCCCAAGAAAGTCCAGCAAGCGCCAGGACCGTCTCCTAAAGTTGATTCAGCTGCGGGATCGGGGCACCACCAGTGCAGAGCTTGCTCAGGAATGGCAGCAGGCAGGTGTGAGTGCATCTGCACGCACAGTGAGGCGAAGACTTTTGGAGGATAGCTTGGTGTCAAGAAGGGCAGCAAAGAAGCCACTTCTCTCCAGGAAAAACATCAGGGACAGACTGATATTCTGCAAAAGGTACAGGGATTGGACTGCTGAGGACTGGGGTAAAGTCATTTTCTCTGATGAATCCCCTTTCCGATTGTTTGGGGCATCCGGAAAAGACCTTGTCCGGAGAAGACAAGGTGAGCGCTACCATCAGTCCTGTGTCATGCCAACAGTAAAGCATCCTGAGACCATTCATGTGTGGGGTTGCTTCTCAGCCAAGGGAGTGGGCTCACTCACAATTTTGCCCAAGAACACAGCCATGAATAAAGAATGGTACCAACACATCCTCCGAGAGCAACTTCTCCCAACCATCCAAGAACAGTTTGGTGACGACCAATGCCTTTTCCAGCATGATGGAGCACCTTGCCATAAGGTAAAAGTGAAAACTAAGTGGCTCGGGGAACAAAACATCGAAATTTTGGGTCCATGGCCAGGAAACGCCCCAGACCTTAATCCCATTGAGAACTTGTGGTTGATCCTCAAGAGGCGGGTGGACAAACAAAACCCCACAAATTCTGACAAACTCCAAGCATTGATTATACAAGAATGGGCTGCCATCAGTCAGGATGTGGCCCAGAAGTTAATTTACAGCATGCCAGGGCGGTTTGCAGAGGTCTTGAAAAAGAAGGGTCAACACTGCAAATATTGACTCTTTGCATAAACATAATGTAATTGTCAATAAAAGCCTTAGACACTTATGGAATGCTTGTAATTATACTTCAGTATACCATAGTAACATCTGACAAAAATATCTCATAACACTGAAGCAGCGAACTTTGTGAAGACCAATACTTGTGTCATTCTCAAAACTTTTTACCACGACTGTATATTTGATTTGTTACTTAATGGTGATTTGGCCATTCAAAAATTAAACATGCTCACATGCCCCCATCACTTCCATTGATTTTTAGTTAGCGGTGGCTGAAGTTTGTAATGGCTGTTTAAAGAAAACTGAAACATGGATTACAGTTTCTGGAACCATCTAACATTTAAGTTGGAAAATAGTGAACTACGCCTTTTAATATTGATATTGAGATAGGAGGCAAGTTGTATGGTCTTGCATGAATGAGTCACCAGAATTGCTGGGTGATAAACCCATCACTTGTGTTGTGTTCCATGTCTTACCCTAATGTGTGCCAACTTTCTCTACAGCTAAAAGAAAACATTGAAACATGCTTCACTAGATTTGTTGCAGAGGGCGAAGCCACTGTGATACTGAAGGAGTCTGCTCTTGACATCTGCTTGAGTAAGGTATGGATCTAGGCATTTCTGTATGGGGGATCTGTTCTCCAATGAAAATGGATCAAAAACAATTTGGCCTTCACATACGACTTACATTTATTCTGTAAAAGTAGAGACCATACACTGAAATAAGTCATTTTAGGGGCATGCATATTTAACAGACATGGCCCAAGAAATATAACATTCCATTGCTGTATCCTCCCAGCCCTAAATAGGCTTTTCAATCATCTCCAATTCTCCAAATTATTATGACATAATATATCTGGCTTGGTCTGGTATTTATGCAGCCTTGTGGGGTGAATGCACTGTAAATCGGAGACTAAATGTACTCATTGTTGTCCACCACGATGAAATTGGGGAGGGGACTGTGGATCTGTCTCCCTACGTTGACGAAACCTGGGTGAATGATGCGTCTTGCCATAGAGATCCGGCATTTACAAAATGACACTGATTGGCTCAAGGCGGGAGCTAAGTAATTAACTGAAATGTGTTAGTCATACGTGATATCTCTGTAGCTCAGCTGGTAGAGCACGGCGCTTGTAACGCCAGGGTAGTTCGATTTCAGGGACCACTCATACACAAAAATGTATGCACGCATGACTGTAGGCCGCTTTGGATAAAAGCGTTGTTAAATGGCATATTATATTATTATTATATTATATCTCATTTGGCCCAAGGGGGGGCACTGTATCATTCATTGGGGGCGACATGTTTACTGTTGCCAATGGGTGTCTAGACTGTTAGGGCAGTGATGACGTTTCCCCTAGAAACACAATTCAACCCATCATAACATGGACAACATCCCAGACAGGTTGTGGTGCAGGTAGGGAGCTACGCAAAGGGAACCAGGCTAGCTAGCATTGTGAGAGGGATTAGGCAATCCTTTGTGTGATTTATGCTAATAAGATCTCATGTGTATTGTAATTGTTTCAACTTGTGCCAGCACAAGTAAGACCAAAGAGATCTGTGTCATGGACAAAATGTAGGCCGAAGACAATATGATGAAGGCCTCAGGTTTTATTTAGCTTGACATAACACATTTTAAATGGTTTATTATAGGCCACACACTTTCCCTCAACAATTAATGTTTCTCAATCTGAAGGAAGCAAAGGAAACGTGATTTACTGGTAGAAATAATGCAATCCCTCTCATGTACCTTGCAAACTGTTTGGTAGAATTACTATGATAACTTTTCTATTTTATGGGAAATAAACACTTTAATTTGGGTGATACAGGTACAATAAGAGCGGTTGTATTGACTGTAACCACAAGTGATATGTCTTCTTTGCAGGTTTCAGGCTGACACTAACAGCTTGGTTGCCTCACAGCCTCCCCCTCTCTACACTCACACCCGCCCGAGCCAGGGATGTGGAGAAGCCCAAGAAGAAGCTCACTATTGTATCCAAGAAGGACTATCCACTGACCTCCACTTTCCCCAACTCATTAGAGCCGCTCCAGGTGTCTTACTGCAAGCTCTCACGGATGGAAATGCGAATGCTCTCACTCAAGGTGCTGCGCAGACTGGACCTCAGTAATAATATAATAATAATAATAATAATATGCCATTTAGTAGACACTTTTATCCAAAGCGACTTACAGTCATGTGCGCATACATTTCTACGTATGGGTGGTCCCGGGAATCGAACCCACTACCCTGGCGTTACATGCGCCATGCTCTACCAATTGAGCTACAGAAGACCACATCAACTTCCTGCCACTGTCTGCAACCTGGGCCACCTGGCTGAGCTTATTCTCCACAACAACCACTTAGAGACCTTTAGTGAAGCCCCCTGCCTGTCCAGCCTCCAGCGCACCCATCAACACCTAGACCTGAGTCAGAATAGGCTCTGCCGCTTCCGTTCTGCCAGCCGCGAGAGCTGATCAACCTCAAGCTAGAGGACAACAAACTGGTGTGGCTGCCCTTTCGCATCGGTCATCTCTCCAAGCTGCGCTTTCTGTCAGCAACCCACAACCAGCTGGCCATGCTGCCAGGGGACTTCCGAAAGTTAACTCTTGAGAACCTGGACCTGTTTGGTAATCCGTTCGTCCATCCCAACCCCCTGGACCACACCATCCAGCTCTGTATCTCGTCTCTCACACTGTGTTATTGGTAGATGACATGGGAGGCACAATGTGCCAGTGCAGCACAATCTTTGCTCCCTCTCATGTTACTCTGAGTTCCTAGACCAATGCCCTTCAACGAGGCCTGAGATTATAAGGTCCATTAACTGTTCCGTGGCAGTGCTTTTTGTGTAATTCTGAAGGAAATGGTGACCAGCCAGTGTATTGTGTAATGTAAAGGACAGTATGGACTCTTTGGAGTTTGGACCCGACATGTACCTCAGAACTGCTTGTAATGTGACCACTGATTGAACATATGCTCAGAAATGTTGTCTACAAGTGGGTTTCGCACATATCAGTGTTACAGACTGAGAGACTGAAAATGACAAGAAGTAGTATATAATGTATGTTTGTCTGTTTTAAAAAGGTGCTTTTGTGTATATAAAACATTCATACGTTTGCGGATTCCAAAAATGTAATTTTATTTTACTGTATTGGTACAAGTTTGAAAGGAAATGCAAGAAATTAAAGTAACTATCCTTATCTATCATTGTCTCAATTAGTTTCTGTTTGGAGATTTAGAATTCTATTATCATCTGGTTACATCTTGTAGTAATATACATAAACGAAATAAGTCATTCCAAAGCCATAATAAAACTTCAGCCTCTGACTTGAGTGAATGAACATTTTTATGACTGTCATCAAAAGTTTTATATAATGTTATTATAACCATGTGGGGGTGGTGGCCAAAGCAAAGTTGAAGTTGTAAAAATTAGGAATGATATCAAACATTACAACAGTCTTCTTTATTAAAATGCCTTTGCTTTTGTTGCCGGCAGAATACATATCCATTCATAGTCATATACAGTGCATTCGGAAATTATTCAGACCCCTTGACTTTTTCCACATTTTGTTAAATTACAGCCTTATTCTAAAATGGATTCAATTGTTTTTTTCCCTCATCAATCTACACACAATACCCCATAATGACAAAGCAAAAACAGGTTTTTAGAAATGTTTGCTAATGTATTACAAATAAAAAACTGATATCACATTGACATAAGTATTCAGACCCTTTACTCAGTACTTTGTTGAAGCACCTTTGGTAGAAATTACAGCCTCAAGTCGTCTTGGGTATGACGCTACAAGCTTGGCACACCTGTATTTGGGGAGTTTCTCCCATTCTTCTCTGCAGATCCTCTCAAGCTCTGTCAGGTTGGATGGGGAGTGTCGCTGCACAGCTATTTTCAGGTCTCTCCAGAGATGTTTGATCGTGTTGAAGTCCGGGCTCTGGCTGAGCCACTCAAGGACATTCAGAGAGTTGTCCCGAAGCCCCTCCTGCGTTGTCTTGGCTGTGTGCTTAGGGTCGTTCTCCTGTTGGAAGGTGAACCTTCATCCCAGTCTGAGGTCTTGAGCGCTCTGGAGCAGGTTTTCATCAAGGATCTCTGTGTACTTTGCTCCATTAATCTTTGTCTCGATCCTGACTAGTCTCCCAGTCCCTGCCGCTGAAAAACATCCCCACAGCATGTTGCTGCCACCACCATGCTTCACCGTAGGGATGGTGCCAGGTTTCCTCCAGACGTGACACTTGGCATTCAGGCCAAAGAGTTCAATCTTGGTTTCATCAGACCAGAGAATCTTGTTTCTCATGGTCTGAGTCCTTTAGGTGCCTTCTGGCAAACTCCAAGCGGGCTGTCATGTGCCTTTTACTGAGGAGTGGCTTCTGTCTGACCACTATACCATAAAGGCCTGATTGGTGGAGTGCTGCAGAGATGGTTGGTAACGTAACAAAATGTGGAAAAAGTCAAGGGGTCTGAATACTTTCCGAATGCACTGTAAAATAAACTGTAAAACATTTACAATAAATCAATAATGTTTTGCAAGACAAATCTCCCCACATACTATGAAGGCCTTATCAACAGTAATATGTGGAACATAGAGTCTGAACTCTGCGTTATCAGTTTACTGTAGTCTACTATTGAACATTTCCCTTAATATTTACATCTGACAATGCTATATTTTCCTAGTTGTCCGAAAAAATGACATTCTCCTCTGTACAGATGGCAGTAGTTTTGGGGGCACAAATGGAAGCTGTTTTTCAAGCATCTTGCAGTTCTTCACATTCTTGGCTATGTAATCCTCACATATCCTGTAAGACATTTTTAAAACGTTTTAAAGGACAGTAAATGTATAGGCTAAGAGGTCATTGCATGCATTTGGTAGTTGCAGCTTCCTATACTAAACTTTCACTGTGTCATAGCATCTATGTAATGGTAAAATAATAAAATCAATTAACTATTTGTATGGGGACCATTCTGTATATATAATTTTTTTTTGTTTTATCAGTCAACATGATTTCCAAAATGTCAAAGTGTCAGATTCTCCCTCATTGAATTATCACAATTGATTAGTTACCGAAAGAGGGGGTAGGGCTGGATCTGGAAAACAAGTGCATCATTGCAGTGACCCTAAAGAAAGGTGATAACGAAACAGTACCATAATAGCTCATTGTAAACATGTCTTCCATAATTCATGATACATGTGTTCCATAATTCACCATAAATGATTATCTGCTTATGAATTTTTATAATATATGCATTAACATAATACCAAGCAATTTCCTTCCTGTCACAAATGGTAAAATCATCCAATGTGAATGATTTGGGAAGTTCCTTGTGTGGTTTCCATAGAATTAGAATGATTCTAAGGTGGTTGCCATAATACTTACTGTGTCTACTAGGAGGATGTAGTCGCAACTACCCCCAAACACAATGACATCAGAGTCCTTCCCTTGGCATGCTGTGTGCCACAACCTGAGGGTGGAAAATAAATAAACAGGGTCAGATCATAGAATTACATATAGCGTGAATTATAGGATCTCTATGGGTCAGACAATGTGCTTACAGTTTTACCATTTTACGTACATTCCTCAGACTTTAGATTGGAAAATGTAATGCTTTCCAATACCAGTTTAGTAATTCAGCTAGATTTAAACATGACACAAACAACTTGCACATGCACTACCTTGGTTTGTTCATGTATGGATGCTCAAACTCTCTCCATTTCTTCGTCCCAACATCAAATACCCAGCAATCGCCTGGAGATATCATAATTTTTTTTGAAAAGCAAATAATGGCATATTTCCATGGACCATAAGGTACAGAGGTATGATTTTGAACCTGAATGGGTAAATTACTTACTCATTGGTTTGCAGTCTAAACTCAGTCCTCCAAATAGAAACAAACTGCTATCGGATATTGCAGTGAGGGTGTGCCACGACCTTCCCACTGGCACATTGGATGCTGGTACTCTAGAAAAGCCATTTTGAAAGAACAGTTAAAAAAAATAAAGTCAAGCGTGTTGTGATAACAGTATAGTACAGGACAGTAACCATTTTAAGTTGAGCATTTGGAAGAGTGAACAGTAAATGCATACATTTCGGACCATGTCCATGATTCTAGATCTAGACAATGAATGTCACTTGTCCTGGTTTCCTAAAAGTGAAAAGAAAAACAGAAGATCTTATTTCAAACCAAAGCAAAAAAACTTGAGTTAAGTATGTATATTTAAACTTGTATGCACAATAAAAGACGTAATCCCACATATTGTATTAGCAATACACTTTAGGATTTTTGGGTTTGTGCTTCAATGCAACCATGGAGAGGAGTTGAGATGAATAATTTCTCACCCTTATTCTGCCCCCACATACATATCCTTTGTGGCCAAGTGTTGCACTGGCATGGGCAGCTCTGGGCTCAGGTGCACAACCCTGTAGACAGTAGATATCCACAAATAAAGTATATTTGCCTTGTATGTTCCATTCCTCAAAAATCATGTGATGTCATAGCACATTATTTAGTTTATTGTATATGATATCATGTCTTCAATATCACAATGAATGGCCTTATTTAAAAAAATTTTTTTATAATAAACATGTTTCAATGTATTGTCTTACACTGGTATGTGGTTCACTCCAACTGGCCGATGTTGGGTCAAACATATGGACTTCATTGTTCCATCCCCAATAGATGTCATCCACCTACAGAGCACAATATTACTAATCCATATAATAAAGTAAAAAGTTAATAGTACTAGAAAATGTATTTATACCTTTGGATATAATTGCACCCAGAAGCAAAAATTACCCATGATGCCTCATCCATAAGGAAGCTTCTGTTGTTATTGATGTCATCATGTTCCTTATGACCATATCCACCAAAGTAGATGAGCCTACAGAATGACCAAAACATATCCCAATCACAAGGGTTTCATATTACAGGGGAGCTGGGCACCCCCATAAGTGTAGGAACGATATTAGTTGGGCCAGCCCACTATTTTTAGATCACCACCAATAGTAAAGGTGTAAATCGTACCCAATTAGGGCAGTACTGCCATGGGCGTTGGTTTTGTAAAAAGAATGCTTGCCTGCCATTGAAAACCCAGCAAGAGAGCTTATCTCTGGGTGAGGGAGGGGAGCCACTCTTATGGTTAACTTTCCTCCAAGTGTATTTTCCATCCAGGAGATTGACACAGTAAAGCTGATTACAGATCATTTCAGCATGTAAATGTAAACAAAACAATGTTAGGCATGGTTAGATATTGAGGATTTTCACACATCCTTGCAAATGTACTGTACATTAGGGGGCTTTTTTCTATTGAGTGGGTTTACTTGGTTGGTCTGGCCGTTGTCATCGCATCCCCCAAATATGTACATGTCTCCATTCAGAGAGCAGCCACAGGTGCCTGACATTGGGGGCGGGACCTCTCCCGACATCTTGCACATTTCCCTTCAGAATGGAGAATAAACAAACAAAACAGGGAAATGTAAGTTGCAGGGCGCAAAATGCACACAAAGCATACAGAGTACAGATATAAACACAAACCACTGACCAATATTTCATTGTATCAATGAACTTCTAGCAACTGTGTAACAACATTGTAAATAACATGTAACAACACCTCTGATATAATGCAGAGCTTCATAATTATGAAATGTAGTGTTTACATCTCAATGAGTTTTTGCAAATCCAAATCAGTTTTCCACATTGATTCAATGTCATTACATTTATATTTTTGTTGTTGAAAGGAAATGATTCAACCAGTTTTTGCACAGTGGGTTGTTTCAGTGCAAAAGTGAAGTGAATTGTTGCATGGTCGTTTTTTGATGGGTAGACTGTAGCAGAAGATTCCAAATCAAGCTTAGTTCTCACAAGATATCAACTTATCCATTCATAATCTTAGAAATGTGTTCCTTTGTTAAAATTCCATTAATATCCTTACCATACACCTCTTTCTAAGTCATATAACCAGATTTCATCATTGGGTAGGAAAACTTCATCATCAGCAATTGACTGCAGAAAACAAATTTACATTTACATTTACATTTTAGTCATTTAGCAGACGCTCTTATCCAGAGCGACTTACAGTTAGTTAGTGCATACATTTTTCATACTGCCCCCCCCCGTGGGAAATAACATGGAGTAGTCCTTTGCCATCAATCAACATATTGCATAAACCTTCAATATTTTGTCATGATCCAAATAGCATGTTGGTGAAATAAGAAACATAAATTAAAGAAAACACTATCCATTGACAATGCTTGTCAAGACAGTTGCAGCCAGGTAGGCTATCTGTTTGACAGTTTTTGCTTACCACGTAGCCTCCCCACACGTACAGGACATTTCTCTCAATTAGAGCCGTATGACCGCTTCGCTCACGGGCTACAAGCTCTGAACAGTGCTTTTCAATTGCAGAATCCATGGATGCTAATAAGGACAAATAAAATAGGTTACGTTGCTACATTGAAACAAATATCACTATATCAGGACATTATATATTTTTCAGTATCGTTGAAGAAATCTGCTCAGAGATCCGAGTTGCTCAGTTTTGTCAAAATAGCCTCTGACAGCGCGTCTCAAGATTTTTTCGATCAACAGCTTCTGAGAGAAAACACGTTTCTTGCCCTGATAAGCTTCAGGCAGGTTGTCCCAATTCAACCTATCCATACCTAATGATTGTTTTATTCTGTATTCTTTCTACACTGATGTGTTGTAAACATGTGAAAATACTATTGAGATATGACGAATAAACACAAGACATGGCTGATAATACATTAATAAACATTCAGGTAATAATCTATATACTTACATGTCTGTGTCTTTGTGAATACGGGGTGTTTTAACATCAGCTGACTTCAAAACAGCAAATCTCGGCATAATCGTGGTTTGTACTATCTGGGGTCCTTGGGACGTCCCTTCCTAAACCCTAACCTTAAAGCGGCAATCAGCGATAGAAACAATAAAGTCGGCTCCCCACCCCTGGTTCGGTAAAAAGCCTAAGAATGGGGCTGGAGAAATTTACTCACTCTCAAATTCATAGACAGAGCTATGGATGCAAGGATTGACCATCCATGACATCAGAAATTATAGTTTTGCCATGTTTTGAGGCTATATAGTGTTTGCTTACATTTTCTTTGTTTAAAACAATGGAGTAAAATAAGCTTATATTTTGGGTTCTGTTGGGGTACGACAGTTGAACTAAGCTCAGGAGGCATTTATAAGTAATATTTTTCAAGAATCAATGGATACATATCATTAAAATGGATGTAAATGGATATAGCAACCGCTGATTGCCCCTTTAACCTTTAGCCAACCATTTTACGTTTCAACGTCAATGGGGTAGGGACGTCCTAAGGAATCCGGATTGCAAAAACCGCAGAATCGTGCAATAGGCATAGACTAAAAATAAGCTTGTTGTGTATAATTTTTGCTTTGGAGGAAGTGACGAGCCATATAGCCTATAGGCTTTAGTTAAGATTTAGCGCCAAATGTTTGATTGTTGAAAGAAGATTGGATTGAAAATGGAGGTTCGCAAAGTGAAGACAAAAGTGTCTGCTGGCTTCAAGATGCGAGGTCTTATGCTTCGACCATATGTTATTATTTGTCAATCATGTTGTTCTTGACATATTTGTTTACAGTAAATGTAATGGTTGCATTGCTAGTTAGTATCTAACTTGGTCTGTTGTTGTGTTAGTGTCACTGTCAGATACCAAGAAGCTAAGCTAGTAGCTAGCCCAGACCCGGCACCAGGATAAAGTGACAAGGGGGCAGTTGAAATCGCCAAAGGGGCTAAAACATTTTTTTTGGGGGGGGGGTTGCATTGGAATTATATTGAATTCTGCATATAATCACGCTATACCATAATAAACAAAGTTTAAATGCCGAGACTCCGAGATAATTGAGTTATTTTGGAATATATCCTGTCTCTGCTGTGCTGTATCAGCACAATGGACTGCCCCCTGCAGCAAGGCATTTAGATGGGCAATTTCCGTATTACAAACAGCCTACAGTGCATTCGGAAAGTATTCAGACCCCTTGACTTTTTCCACATTTTGTTACATTACAGCCTTATTCTAAAATTGATTAAATTGTTTTCCCCCCTCATCAATCTACACACAATATCCCATAACGACAAAGCAAAAACAGGTTTTTATTGCCCAGATAAGCTTCAGGCAGGTTGTCCCAATTCAACCTATCCAGACCTAATGGTTGTTTTACCGATATGTAGCTATACCCAGGACGTCATTTGGGTTCTTGTGTTGGAATTAAATTGAATTCTGCTTATATCATGCTATACCACAAACATTAAAGTTTAAAAAATGCTTTTGACCAAGAAATGACAGGTTCGATGGCACACAATCTCGCTGTGCTCTATCAGCACCATGGACAGCACCCTATACACTAAAGCAAGATTTTGATAAAAACCAACCAGCTAGATTGTTTCAATCTTACATTTTCAAAAGAGTTGCAGCTTCCTGATGCTCTGTGGAACTTCCTGAGTAATTGATCATTCTATTCTCCCCGAAATCTTTTAAGATCCCCCTCAAATGCCAGTTGGATTAGTTGAGCTTTTCTTGGGGGTAGCATGCTTCTTCTGTGCTGACTGAACACGTTTTTCAAAGTGGAAAATGAGTTCTCGCATGTAGCTGTGGACACCCCAAAAGTCAGTCCATGTTTTAGTGCAGTAAACACAGTCGTTATAGTGGAGAGAGGCCCAGAGAATTGTTACAGGATAGCAAGTGGGGTCCATTTGTCCTCATTGGAGCTAGAGCGGGCGATTTCATCCTGCAAAAACTGGGGAGCGACATTAAACTCAGCTTCCATCAAATCTGTTTTGCTTAAATCCAGCAGTGGCTTCACCTTTTACACATCCAGAAAGTAATGGCTCTCTGGGTCAAAGGGCACACAGGGCCTCCACCAGTTGGCAGTTGCCTTCGCTGAATTGTTCTGACATTTCCCCAATGACAGCATCCAACTTGCTGAAGAACAGTCTTTTACACTCAGTCTCTTCTCTGTATTGCTGGCCTACTGTACTGTCCAGTGGCTATATTTTCACATCCAGTAGGATCCTTGGTCCCGTTTACCTTCAGTGTGTACCAAGATTCTCAGATTTCTTTATCTATTTCCTCAGTGACAATCTCACTCATGAGCGCTATGATTTCATTTTGAATATTGTGTTACGTGTATGTGGCATTATGGGGTATGGTGCTAAACACCTTGGCAAGTTCCTCATCTTTTTGGAGAGTATATTTCATCATAGACAGAAAAAGTCCACTGCCCCCCTCCCCTCTTGATTCTTATCGCGTCCAATGTCCCCCTCAGTGGTTGCTGGTTTGAAACAAGGAACTCAATGTCCACAATCGCAGACAAATACATGCAATTTTTTGCCAGCTGCCGATCATTAACAAGTGTTGAAAGTGACACTGATGTTCCCAATAGCACTCTTTCCACAGTGCAGTGCATTTCAAATGCTCTTTCCTTGATGCGTGCCTAGCAAATACTTTGGTACTATCAATAGCATTCTTCCAGTTAGAATACCCAGTTTGGGTAAAGGCCTTGTCTGCAGTGTAGCCAACTTAGCGACTTTGTCGCTATATTTAGCGAGTTTTCAGACCCCTCTAGCGACACTTTTTCAAAAAAGTGACTAGTGACAAATCTAGCGACTTTTTCTGGTGTTATTGGAGACTTTTGGAGACTCTGACGTGAAAGCACGTATCGTTCTTACTCTTCTCAACGAGCAGCGGGTGCTTTGTTACCCCCGTCCCAAAGCACTCACAGGCGGCCCAGTCCTCGCGCAGCAGTCCCTCCCAGCTGCAGTCAGAGCAGGAGATGTTCAGACTGCAAATTAATTGCGCATGTGGGAAGCCGCATCTGGCTGATCCCTCCCTGGCTTACATTCAGGGCGGGATGTAAATGTAGGGTGTTTTTTACTCACTTTTTGTCTCTCCCACAACATTATTCCTCTCTCCATCACAATTACATGCACATGGCAAATTATGCAAATTAGGTGATGACGTCATTTAGCGACTTCTAGAGACTTTTCGGACAGCCAATAGCTACTTTCCTTACTGAGGAGTCGGCAACACTGCTTGTCTGCGTTAGCATTGGACCCAACACAGAACTTTCAACATGGGGAAACAAAATGCAGCATCTGCAGTAACCGAGTATTCCAGCCACTCTTCCTAAGAACCAGTTGCTATTAAATGAACGTTTTTGGACAGAAAACCTGCGGCTAGGGTAGGATTCTAGGCTAACCTGGGCTGGCTCCTCTGTTACAAGATCATCAGGAACAGTCGGGGGTGGAGGCGGCTGTGGAGCCATTATGGCGGCGCTTGTGGAAGGGTGGGTAGGCTCTGCACACCGAGCTAGCTGGAGATCGGGAGCATCATCGCTGTTGGCGGCCTCGGTGGTTTGATGCAGCTGCTCATCGCTCTCCTTCTCCTTTGTTTGGGTACTTTGGCGAAACCAATTTCTGATTAGATTAGCTGGTTCGAGCTAGCTAAATAGGCTAAAGCTAATAATACTAATGCTTTTTATAGCTAAGAGTGAAGAAGCTTCAACTGAAAACTTCACCCCGCCCTTCTAAATCAAAATCAAATATTACAGGCTGAGGCATATCACGTTATTCACTAAGCCTAACACAGAGATGAGAGATGAAAAGCGTTTTTTCCCGCTTTTTACGTAAACCCAATGGAGTCATGCCTAACAGCCCAGTGGCTTTACATAGCCCCCCCAGCTACAACCTGGTCTTAGAGCATTTTGTATTATTCTGTGCATAAATCCGAGACACTCCATTTAGTATAATATGTTACGTTTTGTTTGGTATGTATTAATTTGAGAACGTCCAACATCCATTTTTGTATGATATGTTACGAATTACAATTTGTATGATTTGTTACGAATTTGCTAAATGTACAATATGTTTTTGCCATAACGCTACAATATATAACTTTTTGGGCGACCTGACCAAATTCACAAAGAAATGTTGAGTTATAGATCTGTCATTCTCATTGAAAGCAAGTCTAAAAAGTGTTAGATCTGTTCTATGTGCACTATTTCTATGCTGCCCGTTCTTAAGTTTAGTTAGGTTTAGATGGTACAAACGGTACCTCTCGAGTGGCGCAGTGGTCTAAGGCACTGCATCACAGTGCTAGCTGTGAGATCTAGAGATCTTGGTTCAAATCCAGGCTCTGTCGTAGCCGGCCGCGACCGGGAGACCCATGGGGCGGCGCACAATTGGCCCAGTGTCGTCCAGGGTAGGGGAGGGAATGGCCGGCAGGGATGTAGCTCAGTTGGTAGAGCATGGCGTTTTCTACGCCAGGGTTGTGGGTTCGATTCCCACGGGGGGCCAGTATAAAAATAATAATGTATGCACTCACTGTCAGTCGCTCTGGATAAGAGCGTCTGCTAAATGACTAAAATGTAATGTACAATGATACTCTGCACAATTACTGTTTGTTTTGCCACAAACTGAAATTATGCGAACTATTCACATTTTTGCAACCAGGAAATGGCGTTAGCGATTTCTGCATATTTAGCACCTTTAAGTAACCTTCTGTCTTATGTAACCATACCAAACGTAACATATGATATTAATCTGAGTGTCCCGGATTTACATTTACTATGTTACAGAGCTAGATCTTTTTGCTATTATTATATAGGGACATAAAACTAAAACTGAGGGGGCTAAAGTTTAAACTGAGGGTGCCAAGTCCCCTTTAGCCCCCTCGTGGCACAGGGCCTGAGCTAGCCCTTGATCATGATTCTCAGTTCCATTCCATTACACATAGGTCATTGGATGAAGGCGTCTTCTGTAGGGGGGTGTTTTGTTAAGATCCCCGACGCTCAATCTGAACATTAACATGCATCGCTTGTGGTACAGTATTGGAAGCATAAGAACCTTAGCTTTCATATCAGCGAGAAATATATATATATATATATATATATATATATATATATATATACACACAGTGGGGAAAAAAAGTATTTAGTCAGCCACCAATTGTGCAAGTTCTTCCACTTAAAAAGATGAGAGAGGCCTGTAATTTCATCATAGGTACACGTCAACTATCACATTGTAGGATTTTTTATGAATTTATTAGCAAATTATGGTGGAAAATAAGTATTTGGTCACCTACAAACAAGCAAGATTTCTGGCTCTCACAGACCTGTAACTTCTTCTTTAAGAGGCTCCTCTGTCCTCCACTCGTTACCTGTATTAATGGCAGCTGTTTGAACTTGTTATCAGTATAAAAGACACCTGTCCACAACCTCAAACAGTCACACTCCAAACTCCACTATGGCCAAGACCAAAGAGCTGTCAAAGGACACCAGAAACAAAATTGTAGACCTGCACCAGGCTGGGAAGACTGAATCTGCAATAGGTAAGCAGCTTGGTTTGAAGAAATCAACTGTGGGAGCAATTATTAGGAAATGGAAGACATACAAGACCACTGATAATCTCCCTCGATCTGGGGCTCCATGCAAGATCTCACCCCGTGGGGTCAAAATGATCACAAGAACGGTGAGCAAAAATCCCAGAACCACACGGGGGGACCTAGTGAATGACCTGCAGAGAGCTGGGACCAAAGTAACAAAGCCTACCATCAGTAACACACTACGCCGCCAGGGACTCAAATCCTGCAGTGCAAGACGTGTCCCCCTGCTTAAGCCAGTACATGTCCAGGCCCGTCTGAAGTTTGCTAGAGTGCATTTGGATGATCCAGAAGAGGATTGGGAGAATGTCATATGGTCAGATGAAACCAAAATAGAACCTTTTGGTAAAAACTCAACTCGTCGTGTTTGGAGGACAAAGAATGCTGAGTTGCATCCAAAGAACACCATACCTACTGTGAAGCATGGGGGTGGAAACATCATGCTTTGGGGCTGTTTTTCTGCAAATGGACCAGGACAACTGATCCGTGTAAAGGAAAGAATGAATGGGGCCATGTATCGTGAGATTTTGAGTGAAAACCTCCTTCCATCAGCAAGGGCATTGAAGATGAAACGTGGCTGGGTCTTTCAGCATGACAATGATCCCAAACACACCGCCCGGGCAATGAAGGAGTGGCTTCGTAAGAAGCATTTCAAGGTCCTGGAGTGGCCTAGCCAGTCTCCAGATCTCAACCCCATAGAAAATCTTTGGAGGGAGTTGAAAGTCTGTGTTGCCCAGCGACAGCCCCAAAACATCACTGCTCTAGAGGAGATCTGCATGGAGGAATGGGCCAAAATACCAGCAACAGTGTGTGAAAACCTTGTGAAGACTTACAGAAAACGTTTGACCTGTGTCATTGCCAACAAAGGGTATATAACAAAGTATTGAGAAACTTTTGTTATTGACCAAATACTTATTTTCCACCATAATTTGCAAATAAATTCATAAAAAATCCTACAATGTGATTTTCTGGATTTCTTTTTCTCATTTTGTCTGTCATAGTTGACGTGTACCTATGATGAAAATTACAGGCCTCTCATCTTTTTACGTGGGAGAACTTGCACAATTGGTGGCTGACTAAATACTTTTTTCCCCCACTGTACCTTATTTACATAAGTATTCAAACCCTTTGCTATGAGACTCGAAATTGAGCTCAGGTGCATCCTGTCTCCATGTATTATTCTTGAGATGTTTCTACAACTTCATTGGAGTCCACTTGTGATAAATTCAAATGATTGGACATGATTTGGAAAGGCACACACCTGTATATTTAAGGTCCCACAGTTGACAGTGCGTGTCAGAGCATGATTCCTTCGACCATGAGGTCGAAGGAATTGTCCGTAGACAGGATTGTGTCGAGGCACAGATCTGGGGAAGGGTACCAAAAAATGTGTGCAGTATTGAAAGTCCCCAAGAACACAGTGGCCTCCATCATTCTTAAGTGGAAGAAGTTTGGAACTACCAAGACACTTCCTAGAGCTGGCCGCCCGGCCAAATGAGCAATCGGGGAAGAAGGGCCTTGGTCAGGGAGGTGACAAAGAACCCGATGGTCACTCTGGCAGAGCTCCAGAGTTCCTCTGTGGAGATGGGAGAACCTTCCAGAAGGACAACCATCTCTGCAGCACTCCACCAATCAGGCCTTTATGGTAGAGTGGCCAGACGGAAGCCAATCCTCAGTAAAAGGCACGACAGCCCGCTTGGAGTTTGCCAAAAGGCACCTAAAGACTCTCAGACCATGAGAAACAAGATTATCTGGTCTGATAAAACCAAGATTGAATTCTTTGGCCTGAATGCCAAGCTTCACGTCTGGAGGAAACCTGGCACCATCCCGACGGTGAAGCATGGTGGTGGCAGCATCATGCCGTTGGGATGTTTTTCAGCGGCAGGGACTGGGAGACTAGTCAGGATTGAGGGAAAGGTCAACGGAGCAAAGTACAGAGAGATCCTGCTCCAGATCGCTCAGGACCTCAGACTGGGGCGAAGGTTTACCTTCCAACAGGACAACGACCCTAAGCACACAGCCAAGACAACGCAGGATTGGCTTCGGGACAAGTCTCTGAATGTCCTTGAGTGGACCAGACAGAGCCTTGACCCCGATCGAACATCTCTGGAGAGACCTGAAAATAGCTGTGCAGCGACGCTCCCCATCCAACCTGACAGAGCTTGAGAGGATCTGCAGAGAAGAATGGGAGAAACTCCCCAAATACAGGTGTGCTAAGCTCGTAGTGCCATACCCAAGAAGACTAGAGGCTGTAATCGCTGCCAAAGGTGCTTCAACAAAGTACTGAGTAAAGGGTCTGAATACTTATGTAAATGTGATATTTCATTTATTTTATTTTATAATTTTGCAAACATTTCTAAAAACCAGTTTTTGCTTTGTCATTATGGGGTATTGTGTGTAGATTGATGAATAAAAAAATCAATTCAATACATTTTAGAATAAGGCTATAACGTAACAAAATGTGGAAAAAGTCAAGGGGTCTGAATACTTTCCTTATGCACTGTATATACACACACACATACACAAACAATGGTAATAGGGAGTAATATTTGCATCATGTAAAGTTTTTTTTAAATATGTTCCTTTTTTCAGGGGACATTCTATCTGGAAGACCCCAGTGGTAAAGTACAGCTGAACCTCTCAAAGGCAATATCCTTTCATTATGGTGGTGATGAAAGGAGAATGACAAACGTGTTAGGTTACATTTACATTTACATTTTAGTCATTTAGCAGACGCTCTTATCCAGAGCGACTTACAGTTAGTGAGTGCATACATTATTAATTTTTTATTTTTCATACTGGCCCCCCGTGGGAATCGAACCCACAACCCTGGCGTTGCAAACGCCATGCTCTACCAACTGAGCTACATCCCTGCCGGCCATTCCCTCCCCTACCCTGGACGACGCTGGGCCAATTGTGCGCCGCCCCATGGGTCTCCCGGTCGCGGCCGGCTACGACAGAGCCTGGATTCGAACCAGGATCTCTAGTGGCACAGCTAGCACTGCGATGCAGTGCCTTAGACCACTGCGCCACTCGGGAGGTTACATAGAGGAACATGGCCAATTCAAGTCTGGAACATAGTCCGTATTTCAAAGCATACATGTTTTCCTTAACCTTGTCCTCAGCAGTTCCACAGTGGACTTTACACAGAGTCCTGCTTTGTTCTGGCAGACGGTAAAATAAATGATCCTCTTCATCCACATGAATGGACATCAGACAGGAGATGTACCATTTACTATTTACTATTACCTCATTGTGTTATGCAATGAGTTAATAGTCTGGTCATCTTTCCCCCACAGGCTGGTATGAGGACTCAGTCTTACATGTCAATGCATTTAGGTTCCCACCGACCGAGCCATCATCCACTACACGGTCAGTAGGTTAGATCGCAGAATGTTGCTAATTGTTGACTTATAAGTATTGTCTTCTTGACTAATAAATCGACATTGCCTACATAATGTCTCCTCGTCTGAAAATCAGTAGGCCTACTGAGAAGGGTGCAAGTCTTTTAAAATGTTTTGAACTGTAGTTGGCCTAAAAAAATACATCCCCTGTATAAATAAATCAAATCCAAAAACAATGAGGATGAGAATGAAGTCTGGTTTTCAGAGCCTACTACGGCAATGTGAACTTCTTCCGCGGCCCGTCCACCACGTCGGTGAAGGCCTCTGCCAAGCTGAAGCAGCTGGAGGAGGAGAACGAGGACGCCATGTTTGTGGTGGTCTCCGATGTGTGGCTGGACAGCATGGAGGTGCTGTAAAAAATCCACCTCATGTTCTCAGGTTTGTCCGACCCATAACTTCTCACTCACAGAATAAGAATTCATATGGGGGTCTTTACCAGGTTACTGTAAAGCACTTTCTGACAACTGTTTCTGTAAAAAGGCCTTTATAATTCCAATTGTTGTTGGTTTAGTCGCTTTGTGTTCGTCCCCGGTCCCGAAGACCCTGGTCCCAGCACAATCCAACCCAGGTGAGAGTGGAAAAACTGAGACATGTTATTCCTCAGTTGTATTGTTCATGATTTGACTATAATCCTCTGATGTTTCAATGTTTCTCAATAGACACTTTCTATAGGGGTTTTTCTGTTCTGTACTAACCATGAGGTACTCTACTTTATATAAATGCTTATGTCCTCAGGCCCCCGTTGGCAGACCACATCACTGAGGAGTTCAGACAGAGGGTGCCATTCTCTGTATTTGATGTAGAAAATTGTCTTTGTCTTCAGTCGAACACAAAGTACTTTCAGAGTTTTTGTAGAATTAAGATATACTTTATTACACAGTGGTGGTCTGCAGAGCATCTAACTTTCCAACACTCGGCTCTCAGTTTATATACAGTTCCATTACATACTTTTTAGCTTAATCCCTCCCTGTTTAGTTCCTCCACCACTGTCTCCTGTTTTCACCTCTTGACCGCTCCGCCGACTTCCTTATTTTATAACAGTGGCAATATCTGACTTCTCTTCCCTCTATATTCAGCGTCTGGAAACAATAGTGGCGGGACCAAGCCCTGTCATGTAAAAATAACAGAGCCATTTCCTGGCTCCGTTCTGACCCCCTAATTGATTCCCAAACCTATCAATCGATACTTAAACATGGCTTAACCATGGCAGGTCCATAATCCATTTCTCAAACATATACACATAGCAGGCAGTTCTCACACATTGTAGGCCCATTCTCAGGTCCATTTCCTGGCTCTGTTCCAAGCCTCTTCCTTCTGTACCACTTAGTCTTACTGCTTGTCATTGTGATTAACTATGTTTAACTTTTTAGTCTGAAAAGATTTAACTATGTTTAACATATAGTTTAACTTACAGTCTACTGAAAAATATGTTTAACTTATAGTCTGAACTATGTTTAACCCCTGTCTTCGTTTCAGGAATATGCCTAAGGAGGGAGGCAAAGGGCAACAGTCTGGTTTCAGTCACTGATAAGGTAGGACAGCCTTGGATTAGGGAGGAGCGAGGAATTCGACCCGAAGTCAGGTCAGATGACGAGAGAAGAAACAGTCCTATTTCACGCATACATACTTCCACGCCCACGAAGGTTCTAGCATCAGGCAGAGCCATGACTACACCAGTGAGAGGAACCAATTAAGTTCCTGCCTAGCAACAGAGATGTAACTATGTTTAACCCTGGCTATGTGCTTGTCATGTTGTGATTAACTATGTTTAACTTATAGTCTACTGAAAAATCCCCAATATATTCACTACAAACCGATGCAGGTGACTGAAATATTGTAGTTGCTTGATTTGTTCTCTTTTCTGTAATTTGTTTCTTGTCTTTATAAGCAAAGTTCAGATGTTTTTTTTTTAATGATAGCTAATATGTAGCATTGTCAAATACATTTGTCTGCATAAGGCTGCATTTGCTCATTATAGCATTTTACCATTCTTGCTTTCACATGTTTCTAGATTGCTTGTTGTCTTTGTTTTGCCTCTACAGTGGCATTTTGTAAATGTCATCTTTGACGTATCACAACCTGTGATTCTACTTTTCCTGTCACAGAATCCAGTACTGCAGCCAGGAGATTGTTGTCATTCGAGAAGACCTGGTGAACAAGATGTCTAGAAATTGTGTCCAGCTGCCTAGCAGCAATCTCGACATTCCAAACCATGTGAGTTTTAGCTCCTCAGTTATGACGTACTCAACCTCTACTACTACTGCCTATAGCATCTAACTTGGCTAGTAACCATGGCCTGTATTCACAAAGCACTTCAGAGTAGGGGTGCTGATCTAGGATTGCCCCGGACAAATATGACCCCTTCAACATATCCAACACAGACTGCCTCTGCTTCAACGCGGTACTTTATACTTATTCTGAGATTTTTACCATTTTGTTTTATTATGAGACTCAGTATGACATTATGAACATTAGATATTCTATTCTTCATTTAGAAGCTGTTTTTATGTACTGTTTAATGTATCATTCTGTTCTTGCGGGGCTCCTTCCCAAAAAGTGGCTTCACTTGTAAGGTATATTACCCTTCCAACAGGATGGTTGAAGACAGGTGAGAAATGTTATTTTGTCTTCTTTGTTTATGCAGCCTCTACACGTAACTCACTTGATGCTACTCATTATTTTTATTAGCTCTTTACTGGCTATACGGTAACAACAGTATTGAGAATCAATTTGGTTTCGATGTCTTCATTTCTCCTTTCTAATCTAAATATTTTTTCATTCTCCACAGCAAACTTCAAAGCCTCTAAAGACCATAATGATAATTCTGGACTTGGGGATCGGCTGTAATGGTTGTGTAAGATGTTTTGTAAAATGTGTCTAAAAATACTTTTGCAAAAGCCCTTTGTATTTTATTTGTACATACTGTAACAATCAGCTTGGATCGCAAACTATGCTACCATATAAAAGTTCAAAGAAATACTGTGTTCCTATACTGTGACCGAAGCAAGACAGACAAATTGAATAAAGTAAGCGAAAAAAAATGCATATATTGTCATAGTGTATAAATTCACAAAACCAATTAAATTAGACCCCAAATAAAGTTCAGTATGTCCAAGTCCAACAAAAAATGGTCCCAATGTCAATCAAAAAGCAAAAAAGATTTGCAATCCCCCTTCAAAATACAAACATATAAGTAATCCAATAAAGGCACAAATTAATAGTCAACAGGATCAATCTCACCGGATGGTTGAGGAAGAGGAAAATCCAGCCTGGTGGAGTTCCTTAAAACAGCTCAATGTTCACGGCATCTTCCAAAACGATCAACATACAAACTATTTGTCATTGGTGTTAACAATCCACAAGAATGAGCAACAATTATCACTTGGAATGGCTAATATAGGCTCTTAAAGGGTTTTTCAAACAAATAGAACCTCAGCCAGGTACACCCCAAACATTTCTCAAACCTCTCCTCCATTTCTTCTTCTTCTTCTTCGGTATATTGGCAATCGCACAATGTAATGTGCATTTCGCCACCTACTTTGCGGGATGGAAACAGGATTCCCCAAAATGGAACAAAATACCCCAAAAACTTCCAAACTACCAAAAAATTAACTAAACTAAATCAAACAACTTTTCTGTTAAATAAATAAATAAAACAGATCTGATCCCTACACAGGCTCAAGCGGATCTGGGAGGGCGGGTCTTCCCGCGGCAATACCCCTTGCAAGTCTTCAGATGTAAAATCCTTAAGTCCTCAAAGAAATTCTGCCACAGCCACAATAATGTCCAGTTTCTTAGATTTCTTTGAGACTTGTGCCGTACAGTTTATAACTGTGGCGATGAACTCCACAAAATCCACCTTTTTAACACACAGGGTATCTTTTGACTGGCAGCAAACATTTACTACAGGCTGTGGTGCGTCCAATACCATATCTTCACTAGCATCACTTGTTTTCTCAATTATTTTAATCGCCTCTGCATAGGAGATTCGAATGACCGCTCTATCTTTTGCCACCTCAATCTCCTTCACCCTTACAGGGCAATCCAGGAACTCGGGATCATGATCCCCTACCACAATTGCAACACCGTCGTCCTTCTACATACCGTTCTTCAATATACTCTGTCCATCTCCACACGCTTGAAACATGGCCAAATCCTTTACAATTCTTACACTGCAATGGTTTGGAGACGAAAGCTCTTCCAGCATATCAACAGGACTGACAGACTTTCTTATTTTTCTCCATTCATCCAGCTGGTCAGATGCCGAGCACTAACCACACCAGGAATGATCTTCAGGGATTCAACCTGAACATAGTAGTCACCCCTGAGATGACTCCATTGACAGGTGCTCTACTCCGAAGTTTAAAACACAAAACTTATTTCGTCCCCCAGTTTCTTTTTAGGCTCACTGCAAGCTTCCTCTGTTCTTCAGAAATACAATTAATCAAAATAAGACCAGTTCTGTTCACTGCCAGACCCCACTTTTCCCAGCGCATACTTTACAAATTTCGACACCTCAAACAGGTCACCCACAAATGCATCCTTACTCAACAAACGCTTACCAACAAGAATAGATTCATTGTCATTCATACACGTATCCTCCACTCCAATTTCCTTTTTGTTGCAGTTTTCGATACTACTGTTGTCCATTCAAAACATTCGTCTTCACCAACTTTGCTCGACGCGCTGCTTGATTCGAACTCATCATTCACTTCCGCCATCTTTCCCTGACAGCATCACCCAGCAGCCTTTGCCCTCTTCCATTTCTTCTTCTTCGATGAGGTTTAATGGCGGTTGGCATCCAATATGTTGCCTTACCGCCACCTACTAGACTGGAGTACAACTTCCTTATATTTTGCTTGAAAAATAAAATAAAGAAATACCCTACCATCTAATACTACTCACAAATTCAAAAAATATATAAAATAATATTAACACCACCCTACACTATTTAAATATATTTATTCCTACCTCATGCCCTCAACCTGAAAGGATGGGACATCACCACTTAACACACCCTGTAACTCTTCTGATGTCAAGTCTCGCACACCCAAATACCTCTCTGCAGCTGCCACACAACCTCAATTTTCTTCGACTTTCCATCCCTGCAGTACAACTAATAACCATTGCTATAAATGCTAAAAATCCAATCTTACTGAAACATATCACTTGTTGGCCTATCCCTCTGTACTGGTACAGATCTACTACTCTCACCACTCCTCCCTCTTGACCCATCTTCCTCGACTTTCTTCACTGCCTCAGCATATGACAATTTCTGCACTACTCTTACACTGGAAACCTCAACCTGCCTCTCTAACGCGGGACATTTCTGATCCTTCTCCATTTCTAAAAGGGGTATGCCTTCTTAAAGGGATAGCCCACCAAAATGACAATGGCAGCCATCTTAGATTTGACAGCGAAAATAATAAAGTCAGAACTGGCAGATACATAATATAACAGCATGAAAATGAAAATACACATAAAGGTTTAACCTTGCAATGTTTTTAAAACTTTAAACCAAACATCGTTATATATCTATGTGCCTATCACCTCACACTACCTTTTGTATCATGGAGAATAAAGGTTCACATTCCTCGAATTGTCAAGTTTGTTATTTTTCACTTGACTGGTTAATGTTTGACAATAAAGCAAATAATATTTGTATTACACTTCTGTACTTCTATACTGGCTTCTATACTATATTTCTTGCACAAATCAAATGATCATATTGACCTCACAAAGTTGGCGGAAATTAGACGTTCTTGGCTGCTTCCGGTCAGTCCTCAACTAAATGTTGCACAGTAAACACTGGACAAAAACATAACGCTTCACACTGAAGGCTAAAGCAGACGTGGGTCATTTGAAGTCCTGTACGTACGTGACAATATATGTTGCATCTGTGTTTTTCAATGTTTATTATGCATTCAACGCAGTTAAATTGGTTGATACGCAAACTAGCTAGCTAGTATGTTAACGTTAGCTGTTGCTTCAATCTATCTGACGTTAGCTACCTAGGCTACGTTGGTTGTCTCACACAGTCAATATATGTTTAAAATTATGCTTACTGCAAACTAGACTTTATACATGAGCTACGTATTTATATTATCTTCATGATAGCATGAAAACTAACATGTCTTGTGTTCCCATGTAAACCAACCATCCGCCATGGTGCAAAAAAGTTGTCAGTTCAAGTTTTTTTGTCGTATGTACAGGATACACTTGGTAACGTTACACAGTACAATGAAATCCTTACTTGCAGGTTCATACTAGTAAACTGCCAATAACAATCCAAGTATTACCCAGTAACAGCTATATATGACTAAAAATATGACTTTTTGCAATCTGAATTCTTTGTATCTCATAGAATTCCGATTGTAAAACGACTTATATTTAGGCATATATACACTTGCTGGCCAGTTTTAGGTACACCACCCAGTTTATGAAAATAGTTAGCTCCTACAGACAGTGAGTCAGGTGGCCTTGGCTTGCTATATAAAGCAGGCTTTGAGGCAATCAGTTACTGTTTGATTAAACGTTGGAATGGGCAAAACAAGTGGCTGGTCTCGTGTAGCGTGACACACATCTCCAGGCTGTTGATTGTGGAATGTTGTCCCACTCATTTTATTTCATTTTAGTCATTTAGCAAACGCTCTTATCCAGAGCGACTTACAGGAGCAATTAGGGTTAAGTGCAATGGCTGTGCGAAGTTGCTGGATATTGGCAGGAACTGGAACACGCTGTCATACACATCGATCCAGAGCATTCCAAACATGCTCAATGGGTGACATGTCTGGTGAGTATGCAGGCCATGAAAGAACTGGGACATTTTCAGCTTCCAGGAATTGTGTACAGATCCTTGCGACATGGGGCTGTGCATTATCATGCTGAAACATGAGGTGATGGCAGCTGATTAATGGCACGACAGGACCTCGTCACGGTATCTCTGTGCATTCAAATTGCCATCGATAAAATGCAGTTGTGTTCGTTGTCCGTAGCTTATGCCTGCCCATACCATAACCCCTACGCCACAATCAGCAAACCGCTCGCCCACACAACGCCATACATGTGGTCTGCAGTTGTGAGGCCGGTTGGACGTACTGCCACATTCTCTATAACGACGTTTGAGAGAAATTAACGTAATGGTAAAGAAATGGTGCACCTGTGTAATGATCATGCTGTTTAATCAGCTTCTTGATATGCCACACCTGTCAGGTGGATGGATTATCTTGGCAATGGAGAAATGCTCAGTAACAGGGATGTAAACAAATTTGAACACACAATTTGAGGGAAAGAAGCTTTTTGTGCTTATGGATCATTTCTGGGATCTTGAAACCAACACTTTACATGTTGTTTGTTTTTGTTCAGTGTAGATGGGTGTACTTAATAAACTGGCCTGTGTGTGTAGTTGAGCTAGCTGCTTATAGCCCCATGTTGGTGATGGGAATTCTTAACTACAGTGAATGTCTATTGGTCCAATAACCCTTATGCTCTCCTACTCAAAATCCCTGTGTATGCAAAACTATGTAGCCCTCTTCTCCCATCCAGGTGATCATGGCAGAAATGGAGGACATTGCTGACCGCTTGCCTGTTGAGGAGGAAGACGAGGGGTCCGAGAGAGATGAAGAGGAGAGAGAATTTGACTGGGTGGTGGACGAGGCTGATGAACTCGATGAGGATGTAGTTCTTCTGGACACTGAAGAAGAGCCCTTTGAGTTGGACCAGCCAGCTGAGCGCAGTGGCCACATAGCAGTGGTGGATGGACACTGCATGTATGTTTGGGGAGGATATAAGGTAAGGAAGTATGACTGACAGACATTCTGAATTTGCTGTCAGATGATCAGTAATATTTATTAAGACCTTTGTTTAGATGTTAGGTTATAGTGTATCTAAATAATAGAATTCTGAACTATACCATTCCAATCAGTCTTCAATCAATTATAATTTTTACTGGGAGATTTGGCGTCGGCTTTGACCTTCCTAAACATGTTGTCTGGAGTTTTACTGTGTTATCTATTGCCAGGGAAAGTGTGACATGGGTCAAGTGGACTCTGAAAAACGGTATCAAGATTCTTTTAATTCTATTGACTTCCCGCTTGTTTGTCTTATCACTAGAATTCCCAGAGCTCTGGCTTCTTTGACTTATACTTGCCATGGAATGAAATCTGGATATACAACATGGAGACAGAACGATGGTAATAAGGATTTCAACTTCAATTGTTTGTATTTGTGTGTCTAGCTATGACATCTAGTGTGTGGTTGGTCTTTGTGGTTGAATCTGTGTTTGAAATGTACTGCTCGACTGAGGGACCTTACAGATAATTGTATGTGTGGGGTAACGATGAGGTAGTCATTAAAAAATCATGTTAAACACTATTATTGCACACAGTGAGTCCATGCAACTTATTATGTGACTTGTTAAGCACATCTTTATTCCTGAACTTATTTAGGCTTGCCATAACAAAGGGGTTGAATACTTATTGACTCAAGACAATTCAGCTTTTCATTTTTTATTAATTTGTAAACATGTTGAAAAACATAATTCCACTTTGACATTATGGGGTATTGTGTGTAGGACAGTGACAAAAAAATCTAAATGTAATACATTTTAAATTCAGGCTGTAACACAACAAAATGTGGAAAAAGTCAAGGGGTGTGAACACTTTCTGAAGGCACTGTATCTACTGTCTGTATTTGCAGGAAGAAGCAGATGGCGGGGGGTAACCTGCATGCATCCATGTCTGGCAGCTGTGGAGTGTGTGTGGACGGTGTCCTGTATCTGTTTGGAGGCCACCATGCCAGGGGAAACACTAACCGGGTGCGTTTACGCTTGTTATGTCTTGTATAATCTCGGTACCCAGAACCAAATTTCTCGTGCACGCTGGCCAACTACTGTATTTGGAGTATTATTCTAGGGGAAAAGGCGTTCAAGTCCACACCCCTCCCTTTCTGCCAAAGCCCGTTCCCAGCCCCTCCCTTTCCAGAAACTGGAAATATTTTGTGCTGAACGCTACCAACATGGAGGTATCTGACGCCGTTTTCCATGCAACTATTTCACATGTACGCAGTCATTATTAGAGAATTACAGAATTCTGTTTAAAATCCCTGCCCCCACTTTAAAGCAAGAATCCGCAGTAGAAACAATAACAAAGCCTGTCCCCAACCCTGGTTCGGTAAAAAGCTGAGGGATGGGGCTGGAAAAATGTAACCACTCTCAAATTCATAGAGAGCCTGACCATCCATGATATCAAAATTATAGTTTTAACCCTGGTTTGAGGCTATATAGTGTTTGTTTACAGTTTGTTTGTTTACAAACATTGAAGTAAAACAAGCTTATATTTTGGTTTCTGATGGGTACGACAGTTGAACTAAGCTCATGAGGCATTTATAAGTTATATTCTGCAAGAATCAATGGCTACATATCATTAATTTATTAAGTCCACTAATGGATGTAGCAACTGCTGATTGCCCCTTTAAGCACCACAGCAGGACATGGCAGGATTGATGTATTTATCCCTATCTCACCTCAGAAGCCTGTTTGCCAACAGACTTAAAGGCCCAATGCAGCCGTTTTTACATCAATGTCAAATAATTTCTGGGTAACTATTAAGTACCTTACTGTAATAGTTTGAGATTAAAATTGAAAAAAATAGCTTTTTAGTTCATCAGAGTTGAAAATGTGATGGAAACCCATTTAACTTTTATTCGGTACATCTGTTGTACAATGATACAAAACACAGGAAAAACAGAATTTTGACTGCACTGGGCCTTTAACATTTAAATGTTAATGTCTGTTACAAGAGACTAGTCTTATGCCATTCTAACTGTTTTGACATCATACCATCTCAACGTGATTGCTGACTGTTCTGCTCCGTGGCCTTCAGGTTTTCCGGCTCCCTCTCCAAACACCTCTACTCTGCTGGGAGGAGATGAAGGATCTCAAGGGCCTGGCCCCGTCCTGCAAGGACAAACTGGGCTGCTGGGTTCACAAGAACAGGTGAGGTGGTCTATTGGCAGGCAGTGTGTTATATAATAGGTCTTACAGTTGCTCCATATCATTACCTCTGAAGCAGCGTTTACCAAACTACCATGTGGGGTCGCTTGATTTGAAAATGCAGTTGTAATAAACAGAGCGGTTTCTGTTTTCTTCCTACAAATGTGTCTCGATCTTTTGAACAGTTTACGCGACAATATTTTGACCCCATCACTGAAAGATAACTCTAAGGAACACACGTGTCTTCTGTTTCCCACAAACTGCGTAGGACTCATTAGAACAGAGTGGACGAGACCAGGCACTAAAGCCAACTGGGGGGGAGAACATCTACACAGAAAATCATACAAAAATATTTCCTGATGATCTTCTGAACTTCCCAATACCTTTCTGATGCATTTGTCACTTCAAACCATACTTGTAAAAAGTACTGTCAGACTGATTTGTAATAGACTGTGATAGCATCAAAAGTAAACATTGGCCGTTGATTACATGGTGGGGTCGCGAAAAGTTTTATATCAAAATGGGGTCGCAGGCCAAAAAAGTTTGGGAACCCCTTCTCTAAAGAAAGTTATTTTGATTAACATTTCTCCATTAACTGCTGTCTTTGTTCACAGGCTAGTATTATTTGGGGGCTACGGATATGTGGCACAAGGAGCTCACAGAGGGACATTTGAATACGATGAAACTTCATTCATGGTATAGTCAATTCATTTCACAACCCTTGAAACCTTCAGCTGCTTTTAACACCAGTATGAAAATGGTCTGTTTTGTGTTATTTGTCTGCAGCAAAGGGAGTTGTCAATAAGGGTAAAGTCCTTGGTCGTGGTCATTAGGCACCACATTTTTTTTTTACTGAAACGGGGAGAGACAACCTGGATAACCAATAAGAAACGCTCATTTTTGTTCCGTAGCTAAACGTTTTGTTGCATGCCCTAATGAACACAACCCTTTCTCTGTGTGTTGTAACAGGGAGATAATCCGGGGCGGGGCTGGAACAACCACATTCACATCCTGGATCTGGAGACGTCCACCTGGAGCCAGCCAGTCACCAAGGTAACAGGATTCCCTTAAATCTTGCCACGACTTTCTTTTTGTTGGAAGCCATTTTACACATCTGTCTGTGGGAGCTCCATTCTCACCTCTCCATTCCCACTCTCTATTGAAGGGTAATGCCCCCTCTCCCCGGGCAGCACATGCCTGTGCCAAGGTGGGCAACCGAGGCTATGTGTTTGGGGGGCGTTACAGGGTAAGTAGGACTGTTCTGAAAAGAGATTACTCAAGTTCCTGCTGAGTTTACGGTCACACTGTCTAATGTGAAATGGTATCACTGGCCTGTAGATCATGTTCATTTCTATGATTTACATAGTATTATGCCTTATTACATAATAGATAAAGGATTTTGTATTCTACATTTTTGATGCTCTTCCTCCACATGAGTAAGCTTTATCTCTTTTACAACAGGATTACCGTCTGAACGACTTGTACTACATCGACATGGATTCCTGGGAGTGGCATGAAATGTATGCTATGGGGTCCTCATCCAAAATGTCTTCATGCATGTTATAGCATTAAACACTTTTTTTTAATGGGAGGATGTTGTGCTCTAACCCACGGATGTGCCTGTGTTAACCTTAATGGGACTAACTCTCACTCTTTCCCCCTGGTCCTATTTCCCCTCGACCTCCCCTGCCCCTCTACAGGAGTGTTCCTCAGCAGGGTCCTGTGGGACGCTCATGGCACTCCCTCACCCCCGTGTCACCTGACCACCTCTTCCTGTTCGGAGGATTCACAACATGTAGAGAGACACTGAGTGAGCGAAGAATACTTTGTCTTTTTATTTTTCCTTGAGTCCATGGCATGACCACACAATTCACCAACAAATTACATCACTGGAGGGGAAAGAAGCCAAACATTGACCCATTTTTTAAAATTCCTCCATCCATTTGTAATATCTACAGGTGACGCTTGGCTGTACTGCGTCAGCAAGAACGAGTGGCAACAGTACAAGCACAAGCACACACAGAGCCCCAGGTAATATCAACAGATATGTGGTAAGGCATAGGAGATGCTTGTCTTACTGTGTGTGTCCTTAATCATGCGAGTCCATGGTGATTTTCCTCTGTTTTTTTGTGTGTGTCAGGCTCTGGCACACGGCCTGTTCCGGTCCTGACGGGGAGGTGTTTGTGTTTGGCGGTTGTGCCAATAACCTGCTGTCCCATCAGCGAGCGGTGAGTCCACACCTTCTTGGTGTCTGGCACAAGTGTTACTTAAAATTAGAACTACCAACTGATTGATAAGCAGGTTTACTACCAAGTATGGTTTGAATAAAGGTATGTCAATTGCTTTATCAACAGGCTCACAGCAAAGAGTTGCTGGTGTTCACGGTTCAACCCAAGTCACTTGTCCGGTGAGTAGAAACACAACATGGCCCTAACTACAGGGTTTTGTTCATTAGGGAGGGCATGCAACAAAAAAGTTCAGGTAGTCCGTTTTCTTCTGTTTGGTGCCTAATGAACACGTCAACTCTGATACAGTACATCTTCTGGTCAACGTAAAACTTTGCTAAGTGGTGCCTGATTGTCCCCCTTCTCTAGGTTCTGTATGGAGGCAGCGCTGCAGCACAGAGAGTTGCTGGCTGGGTCCTGGGACTGCCTGCCTAAATACCTGCTACACCGTCTCAAACAGAGGATGGGAGGCATCAACACACTGGGGTCATAAGAAGCATATACCACCACGTTCTTTGGGATGCCAGGGTGTGTGGACGGCCACGGCCTTGCTGCTAGCTGAACAAAGAGGACGGCTCACCCGATCTTGTCATGAGTGGGTTGGAAAATCAAAGTAAATTAGTGGGAATGGTGTTGGCAGATCCCTTAGGCCAGTCAGCAAACATGGCAACGTTCATTATCCTCATTTTGAGTGCTTGCTTTTGTGTGTATATATGTGAATTTGTCGTGCCAGTGTTTGAAAATGTATATATATTTTTTAAAAGTGAAAAATGTTCAGTTTGACCATGTTAGTCAGAAGAGGCTCGCGTAGCATTTTGTCTGTTTTTAATCAGGTAATATTAATACCAGTTACATTGAAGTTTAAAATGTTTAATTTAGAATCAAGAAAATATAAACTCGGCAATTATGCCAAATCAGATTTTGTTCGGACATTTTGCATTGCTTTTTTTGGTTATCTTGAACAAAGAATGTTGTTGAATGTAAAGATCCAGGACACTGAGGAAAAGTAATGTTTCGGCGCACAAGCTTTTCATGTCATCCAAATACATTTGCACATGATTGGTAAATTGAAGACATCAATGAAGTCAGCATAGTCCTATTAAGGGATGGGTTAACTCATTGTTACATTGTGAAGCAAGCCCATGTCGACTTCATTGTTTAGTTCTATTTCTTCTTGGCTGCCAGCAGGTTAGGTGCTGATACTTTAACTTTGCCAGGGATGTTTCTTGATAAATCAGTATCCTGAAACGAGAAAAGGGTCTTAAAACCAGAGCTCACAAGCAACTTTTCACACTTGTTGTTTTGTGCTAAGTGGCTAAGCAGTCATTCATAAAGTAATTGCTAAGGTGCTTACATATTACAGATTGCCAGAAAAATGTCATTGTATATTTTATTATATATAAAACCAAGGCAAACTCACATTTGTCATTTAGCAGACACTCTTATCCAGAGTGACTTACAGGAGCAATTAGGGTTAAAGGAGAAGTGATTTGATGTAAATAGCATGTTATAGAAAGGTCCAGACACCTTTTGTGATTTCCCGTTTTAGCAAACTTACAGCAAATCACTTGCTCATTGTGTAGTATGTGGGCCCTGAAAAAACATGAACGACTCCAAAAACATCCTTCTAGAAATGGCAAAGCTCTCAGTATAGTGATGAAGGTCTTAAGATGTTGCACACATGAAATTGTCATTCAGAACTTTATCTGCAATGTTACATTCCCTTTTGCGCGACTCAAGCCATTTCCCCTATCCAGCTGTTCCATTCTGCGTGTAGCCTGCTGCTACTGGTAAATGCCAAAATAAAGGAAACTTACAGTCTTCATAGGGCGTTGGGCCACCAGAACAGCTTCAATGCGCCTTGGCATAGATTCTACAACTGTGTGGAAGTACCCCATGCTTTCAATATACTTTGTATTCCTCATTTACTCAAAGGTTTCCTTTATTTTGGCAGTTACCTGTAGACTGGACAGAGAGGTATTCTTTGAGTTGCAACAAAATGGAATTAAACGTTGTGGATAAAGTTTGGAATGACAATGTGTACAACATCTAAAGACCTATACTGAGAGCTTTGCCGTTTCTAACAGGATGTATTTGGGTGTTTTTGTAGCCTTTTCATATTTTTTCAGGGGCCCCATACTACACAACGAGGATGAGGAAGTGATTAGCTAGGTTTCTCAAAAACGTGAAATCACAAAAGATTTGTCTGGATCGTTCTACAACATGCCATTTACATCAAAAATAGAGATTTGGTTGCTCAAGGGCACATCGACAAATTTTACCTAGTTGGCTCGGGGGTTCGAACCAGCGACCTTTCGGTTACTGGCCCAACGCTAGGCTACCTGCCGCCCAGGGTTGTGTTCAGTAGTCACAAAATAGAAGAATATGGCCAAAATGGGGGAGGTACTATCTGAACTCTGTCCAATAAAAATCACTTTCATTTTCCGTTGCAAAACGTTTTGCTACGGTGCACCCTAATGAACACGATCCAGGTATGTGGATCCGCCTTACCTTGACACTGCGAAACAAGTCCTTCTCTCTGGTCGAAGCCTCCCTGGCCTTCATGAAGCTGAATACTGCAGTGCGGGCAGCTTGGAGGACAAAATATAGATAAGAGATCATTTCCTAGGATCCAGCCATGTCATCATTTTATAATACTGGAAGAGATTGAGACCCGCATACTGTCGAATAAATCCATTCAAGCCTCAGTTTTGGATGTATTCATTTTTTTCAACTGTGTGCGGGTCTCCATCTCTTCCATTATTCTTCTTTTGACTCCTACGCACCTGGAACAGACACTATTTAGTAGTAAGGACCTTAAGACTAGTGCTGAGCGATTAGTGCTTTTTGAGGTTGTTTCGGATCATACAACAAAAATATCAGTTGTATATATTACATTTGTTTTATTTGATGACTTATTTCATTCAAAGTCATCTCATCTCTATAGAGCTGCTGCATATGCTGTCTGACAGTTTTTCAAAGTAAATAAGGCATACTTTTATCAAATGTATTTATAAAGCCTTTTTACATCAGCAGATGTAAAACACAAAGTGCTGTACAGAAAATCCAGCCTAAAACCCCAAACAGCAAGCAATGCAGATTTTATGACTGCTGAATACCAACTATCAATCACTTAGATCATGTATTTTCAGGTAGATACCTTGCGAAGCAACAGCTGCTCTCTATATCCCCGCACGATCGTGCATTCTTCTGCCTATTCTAAACTATGTAACTCCAATATATCTTCTGGTCATTTCCTCACAATCTCCCAGATGTCTTCTTTCCAAATATAAAACATTTTGGCATGTCAGAATTATATAATTACACATGAATAGCAGTTTCTTTTGGGTATGTCTATTAATGCGGAAATCTACATTTTGCCATTACATTTAAGGAGGTTAACTATGTAGAATATTGGCCTGTTGGAAACTACAACTTCCTACTACATCACACAGTTCAGGCTGGATCTGATTTATCTCTAGAGAAACTGCAATGTGCGCATTGAGCTCACAAAAAAACGGAACAAAATGGAATTCAAATAATTGCACCGACGGTCAATTAGTTTAAAAACTGAAAAATAACCGAAATGTTAGTTAATCGCTCAGCACTAGCATACGGCCTCTTATCATTTATAATACAGAATCCATTAGCGCTCTGATATTACCTTTTCCTTTCTTCTGGGTCCCTGGGGTCAACTTCACCTTGTGCCTATGGGGAAACACCGTTTTTAGCTAACTTTGAAAACATAGCCATGTCCCATTTCCAATGGCAAATGGAAGCAGAATAAGTACCCGTATATGGGTAAATGGATAAATCAAAATTGGTGTTAGGTTGGCTTAGATGTAATGGTCAGAGGATTTGGTCTTTCAATGGTAGCCATTACTGGCATAACAAAGATATTATAAAACTAGGTAGATATGCTGTCCTTACTTGTAGTTGGAGAGGGCAGTGTAGGGGGCACAGACTGGCACAGCGAACAGCAGTACATCCTCTGGGTGGGGCTGGCCCGTCAGAGAATTCAGCAGGTTCTCTGCTTCCTAGGGAAGTCAATGGAGAGACACAATGAGACAAGGATGTTGGCACTGCAGGAAAGGATTTCATTATTTTATCCCCTTTTTTCATAATGAAAATCTATTTCTACCAGGCCAGGTTTGAACAGTAATACAGTAATCTGAAAGAACCCACCTCTGCTCCAGGGTTGTCTTGGTCCTGGTCATCTCCTTCCTGCAACATAAATAGCAGTCACCTTTCTCCCTTTTTCTTCAAATCACCTTTGTTTCAGTTCTTAGATCAAGCAAACATGGATTCAGGGGCCCTGTTCAAAACTCTTAAAATGCATTCTTCCTTCCTTCCACAAAGTAATCACTGATCTGACAAATGGATTGATGATTGGTGCAAGTTTTCCAAGGCATTGCTTTCACCAATTATGTCATGTTAGATCAGTAGCTATGTTTCCATTAACTTGTCCAGTGATTTCTTCACGACATTTAGCCAGTTTGCATAGAAAATAGATGTGACAATTGCCTTCTACGGCGCGTTTCCATTTAACTGTCTTGTGTTGACAAAAACAACTGGACGTTAATGACGTAACAAAGAAATAATACTTTTCCGCAAAAAAATAGTGTCGAATAGAAATGAAGTGGCTGAAGTGTTTCCATGATACATTTAGGAAAATTGCGCATTAGTAAATTGTCGAGAGCCTCTATACCCTCCCACCGATCTGTTTCATGTCTCAGGTAGTCCGCAAAAGCCAGCATGGATAGAATGCAAGAATTTACTAATATTTTCCATATTTTAATAATTCTCATGTGCCAACATATCACCAGACTCCATGCCATGGTGAAACTTGCACTCCTGTAGATCTTAAATAATTGGATGGTGTAACTTGCATCCAGCCAACCAGAAAAGCAAGGCAAGCATTCTTGAAAGTCAAGACAATCCTTGTCCTGCAAAGAAACATTTTTATAGTGGAAAAACTGAGATTTAGCAAGCAGTAGGCATTTAGAATTAAATGTGGAGTGAAGCTTTGTAATTGCGTGATATCATGTGCCCCGTTGTGTACCTTCAAAAAATATTTGGCAATCATTTATTCCAAAAACACAGTTTCCATCATCAGTTGTTGCAAAGAAAGTTTGACAAAAGAAAAATCCACCTGTCGAACGGGTAACAATGTTGTATACTAAACAAAAATATAAACAACATGTGAATTGTTGGTCCCATGTTTCATGAGCTGAAATAAAAGATCCCAGAAATATTCCATACGCACAAAAAGCTTATTTCTCTAAAATTTTGTGCACAAATTTGTTTATATCCCTGTTAGTGAGCATTTCTCCTTTGCCAAGATAATCCATCCTTCTGACAGGTGTGGCATATCAAGAAGCTGATTAAACAGCATGATCATTACACAGGTGCACCTTGTGCTGGGGACAATAAAAGGCCACTAAAATGTGCAGTTTTGTCACACAACACAATGCCACAGATGTCTTGACTTTTGAGGGAGCGTAATGTTCATTTCTCTACCATATGCCGCCTCCAATGTCATTTTAGAGAATTTGGCAGTACATCCAACCGGCCTCACAACCGCAGACCACATGTAACCACGCCAGCCAAGGACCCTTTTGTGGGGAAAAACTAATTCTGATTGGCTGGGCCTGGCTCCCCAGTGGGTGGGCCTATGCCCTCCCAGGCCCACCCATGGCTGCGCCCTTGCCCAGTCATATGAAATCCATAGATTAGGGCCTAATTAATTAATTTCAATTTAATGATTTCCTTCTATGAACTGTAACTCTGTAAACTGTAAAATATTTGTTGCATGTTTTTGTTCAGTATAGATCTTTAGAACATTTCCCCTATAGCCGCCTTGTCCATTATACATCACAATGTTGGGACATTATTTTTGTCTAATAAACCTTGGGTCAATGGAAACCTGCCTAGTGATTACTTTGAGGATGGAATCATTAATTTTAAGAGTATTTGAACAGGGCCATGGAGCAGTTTGACTTGTTTTCTTTACCTTGTCATCCTGTTCAGGTGCTGCTCCCTCCTCCCCAGCCGGACCCTCCTCCTCCCCTTCTGGTTTCTTTAAGATGACCTCCTGAGGACGGGGTCTCGGGGCTTGCTTCTGGGGGGCTTTTCTCAACACCTCGTCTTTGCCCTTCCCCTTCTTGCCCTTCTTAGGCTTCTCTTCCTTAGTGGAGCCAGCAGACTGCAGACGGAAAAGGTTTGGGATTTCAATAAATGCCTGTACTGTACTGCTTTATTGGAAACAATTTATTGGTAACCAGTAACCGGCCATAAAAAAAGTCCCTTTCATTCAATGTTTTTTTATAAATGTTTTGGTGTACAGATATGTTCATATCATTAATTTGTGTTCCATAGTTTGTAACCCAGACATTTCAATAGTATGAGGGAAAGTTCAACATCATACTCCTCACCCCCAACAATTTCATCATCAGCTCCCGATCCTCTTCGTCCTGGTCTTTGTACTTCTCTTTTATTTTCTTCAGCTTGTTCTGGATTTCAACCACAGCATAGATGGAAACAAACACGAAAAGCTTGACTTTCAAGGGCAGTGTATTTTAACTAATGCCACCACGAAGACAGTAAAGCTGACAACCTTAGCCAGCGCTAGAACCAATCTCTGGCCAAATTGGACTACAATTAATAAAATTCATTTAAAACTTTGAAAACGTCTCACCTTTTGATGTCTCTTAAGAGGTTGCTGAGAGGCTCCTCCCCCTCCTCCACTCTTGGTGGTCTGATTTGCTGCGGAGGCACCATGTGTCTCCTCTGTCTTTCCCTCTTCTTCCTGAGTTTCAGAATGATCCTGTTTCCCCTTCTTCTTCTCCTCCCTTTGGACAAAAAGAACGCAGCAATACAAAACCATTGCCTTCGTGCATTACTATTAGCCACGAGGGAAGGTTTCATTGCTACGTATATAGCTTACCTTCTTTGCTTGGCTGTCATGTGTTTTCCCCCCTCTTTTTGCACCTCCACATCAACCTAATGAAGAATAAAATGTACATATGATTTGACGTTTATGAAATAAAAATGTATTCTATCAAATATAAATTATTCTATTGCATAATGAAAAAAAGTATAGAAGTTCACCGATCACAATTGCTTTACCTGAATGGAGACCTTCTTTTTGAAACCAGCACTTTGGGTTTCCCTGGAGAGAAACAAACAGAAACCTCTCTGATGACTGTTGCACTTTCGGACACTGAAAAGACCTGGGTCAAATACACGTCAGATACTTTGAAATACTTAAACTACTCTTGATTTGTTTTGCCTGGTACAATGGAACCAATGGAATGGCCCCAAATATAAACTCCAAGCTATATCAAGCATACTTCAAACCAAGTATCTCAAAATTATTTCACCTACGTATTTGACCTAGGTCTACTACTGAAGAAACTAGCCTTTACTCAATTCAAAAGGTCATATTTGCCATTCAAATACAGAGGAATAATATATGAACACGACCGGCACACAAACTCAGCAAAAAAAGAAACGTCCCTTTTTCAGGACCCTGTCTTTCAAAGATAATTTGTAAAATTCCAAATAACTTCACAGATCTTCATTGTAAAGGGTTTAAACACTGTTTCCCCATGCTTGTTCAATGAACCATAAACAATTAATGAACTTGCACCTGTGGAACGGTTGTTAAGACACTAACAGCTTACAGACGGTAGGCAATTAAGGTCACAGTTATGAAAACTTAGGACACTAAAGAGGCCTTTCTACTGACTCTGAAAAACACCAAAAGAAAGATGCCCAGGGTCCCTGCTCATCTGCGTGAACGTGCCTTAGGCATGCTGCAAGGAGGCATGAGGACTGCAGATGTGGCCAGGACAATAAATTGCAATGTCCGTACTGTGAGACGCCTAAGACAGCGCTACAGAGAGACAGGACGGACAGCTGATCGTCCTCGCAGTGGCAGACCACGTGTAACAACACCTGCACAGGATCGGTACATCCGAACATCACACCTGCGGGACAGATACAGGATGGCAACAACAACTGCCCAAGTTACACCAGGAACGCACAATCTCTCCATCAGTGCTCAGACAGTCCGCAATAGGCTGAGAGAGGCTGGACTAAGGGCTTGTAGGCCTGTTGTAAGGCAGGTCCTCACCAGACATCACCAGCAACAACGTCGCCTATGGGCACAAAACCACCGTCGCTGGACCAGACAGGACTGGCAAAAAGTGCTCTTCACTGACGAGTCGCAGTTTTGTCTCACCAGGGGTGATGGTTGGATTCGCGTTTATCGTCGAAGGAATGAGCGTTACACCGAGGCCTGTACTCTGGAGCGGGATCGATTTGGAGGTGGAGGGTCCGTCATGGTCTGGGGCGGTGTGTCACAGCATCATTGGACTGAGCTTGTTGTCATTGCAGGCAATCTCAACGCTGTGCGTTACAGGGAAGACATCCTCCTCTCTCATGTGGTACCCTTCCTGCAGGCTCATCCTGACATGACCCTCCAGCATGACAATGCCACCAGCCATACTGCTCGTTCTGTGCGTAATTTCCTGCAAGTCAGGAATGTCAGTGTTCTGCCATGAAGAGCCCAGATCTCAATCCCATTGAGCACGTCTGGGACCTGTTGGATCGGAGGGTGAGGGCTAGGGCCATTCCCCCCCCCAGAAATGTCCGGGAACTTGCAGGTGCCTTGGTGGAAGAGTGGGGTAACATTTCACAGCAAGAACTGGCAAATCTGGTGCAGTCCATGAAGAGGAGATGCACTGCAGTACTTAATGCAGCTGGTGGCCACACCAGATACTGACTGTTACTTTTGATTTTGACCCCCCCTTTGTTCAGGGACACATTATTCAATTTCTGTTAGTCACATGTCTGTTGAACTTGTTCAGTTTATGTCTCAGTTGTTGAATCTTGTTATGTTCATACAAATATTTACACGTTAAGTTTGCTGAAAATAAATACAGTTGACAGTGAGAGGACGTTTCTTTTTTTTGCTGAGTTTACAATGGCAACATACAGTAGTATAATATTACCTGGTGGACTGCAAGTGGGACAGGGAGATGGTGGTGTCTGGAAAACTGAACTCAGCACTCTCCCCATCACTCTTCACCTTCAGCCCTTCCACCTCTTCCTCATCCCCCTCTCCTTCCTCCTTCATGTCGTCCAGTTCGTTAGCATCTCCATCCTCCTTATCTTCAGCCTCTGCCCCTTCAGTGGCTTTCTCTACTTTTACCTCTACTCCTCCATTCTTCTTTCCATCTCCTCCTCCATCATCCCCCTCTCCCTCGTTGCTACTGTCATCCCCTGGGAAAACATACGTATGGTACATAAATGCAACAACCAGTAGATTCGCATACTGATGTGTGTGTGTGCGTGTGGGTCTTGAAGCCCTGTACCTATAAGCTCCTCCCCATCCTCTAGCAGGTCTGCTGTGCTGGACGTCACGTCCGCCATGTCCTCGTCGATGGTTTTGACCTTCCTCTCACCCCGGTGTCTGAATACACACTGCTCATCTACCTGTGGACACAAGACTGGACTGTTGAGCCAAGATAGGGTTTACCAATTGACTCCTCAAAAGGCAGTCGGATATATCGGAAGACTATCTATGACAGAGCAAACACGTTTAAAACATTAGCTTTTACCTTGAAGAGAAAGCTGAAACCCATCATTAAATAAGAGGGCGGCATAAAGTTCTTCTTTCCTGTGAAAATAGGAATGCGGTTTTAGCTGTCGATAACCCAACACTACATAATTGACACATAACCACCACGTGGTGACTACTGGGAAGACGTTGCCATACCTCGGATCATGAAACTTCCAGTGGTCAGGTATTCTCCAGTGGGGGCCGACTTAGTCACCTAGACAGAGAGAGACGGGAAGAGTTATCATTGGAGCAGCTCTGATCATACCCTGATCCAACCCTGCAGCAGGCTCCCAAGGAGGACTCACCTGGTGGTGGTGCACCCACCATGCGCTGGTGATGACCTTGGCGTCCCAGGCTGCACTGTAGCACACAGCCATGGTGCCTGCCTCGGTCAAGGTGCGTGGAGGAATGGGCACACCTAGAGGGAAGAGATAGAAGTGCCACATTACACCCCATTAAAAAGACATGGATAGAGTTCACAGATGATTGTCAACACTTAAGCTTGAATTCAAGTCGGGTAGTTATAACTCGAATTTGGGCTGAGATGGGTTATTCACTTTAAGTTGCATGAACATATATTAAAGAGATTCCAGTGGATAAGAGAAGCGTCATTTGACTGAACAACAGTGTGTTGATCACAGAACTAGACCAGCTCATACCAGATGGGTTCTTGATGACACAACTGGTTGCTCCATGGAGGTCGGCGTGAACGTAGATATCCCCTGATAATAGAGACACCAAAATTAGAGGAGGAGATTTTCACACAGGTAGCGAGATAGAGGCTCTGTTCCAATCTCCAAACTAGCATACTAACTAGAACGAAGCAATGTATTGTGAATGCATTCTATGTGGTATGCTAGTATGGACAGTGGAACATAGCGTGTTGTGTGTACCAAACTAGCATACGATCTAGTCCGAAGCAATGTATTGGGCATGTATTCGATGTTCTATGCTGGTATGGACATTGGATAGTTGGCCATAGCCTGTTGTAAGGCAGGGCTATAGTAAGTGTATTACACTCTTACCAGCCCTCAAGTAGCGCTTAACGATAATTTCATTCTGTTGCTGGTCGCGTCCGGCGATGATGAGGTAATTTTCTGAGCTGATGAACCACAGGAACTTCTCAAACCTGACAGAGCACAATGATACATAATTTGTCACGTATTGAAAAGATAGAGGAAGTAATTGCCCAGAAGCATGGTGCTTGCAACGCCAGGGTTGTGGATTCGTTTCCCACGGGGGGCCGGTATGAAAATGTATTCACTCACTAACTGTAAGTCGCTCTGGATAAGAGCGTCTGCTAAATGACTAAAATGTAGAATCTGTAGAATTTGTGCTGGAATTGGAGAGGACTTTGCGCTCATTTAATCACTTCTTACAGGTGTTAGATTAGCTGAACATGGCTGCATTAGTTCAGATTTGTTTAGTCAATGACTGCTCATATCTCTATACGTGGCAAGTTTACAGAGGGTGAATGCTGCTTTAGTTAGGCTAAGTGTCTTACCAGTAGACTTTCCTGGCCTTCTGAATGGTTGTAACCGTTTGGACCTCTTTAAGGGTTTGCTTGGTCTTTTTCTCAGCAGATTTGAAAGCCTTGAAATAAAAAAGGGGGAAAATGTTACAAATGTATGAACTGACCACTAACACAAATGGACAGGGAATGTCATATGCATGTGGCACCATCACCTTCTGGGCTGCCTCCACAGTTTTCTGCTCTTTCTTAGCAGCGGTTCGCTTGTGGTCGTAGTATCTGAAAAGAAAGGACATCAACGTTTGGGTTCGTCAGCTTGATATGCTCAAACCACATCTAGCCATACTGTTCAAAGCATAGAGATAAAACATATATGTTCTATTTAATAACTGCAGTTCAAAGAATACACTGAGCCAGGGAGAGTGGAGAGCCTACTTTTTGGCATTGGCGTAGGCTGACAAGCTGAGGTCCACATCCACCAGCATGGGCTGGTCCTTCTTGGGCTTGCCCCTCTGCCCCTTGTCTTTGTTCTTGTTCTTCTTCCCCTTCTTCTCTTCAGCCACCTCGGCTACATCCTCCTCCTCTCCTTCCTCTGGGACAATGTATGGGTTCCTGAACGGGGAAACAACAGGGCAGTGTTCAGTACGCATGAAACGGAAGGAAACGTCCTGAAACAGGGAGGTACTATTTGAACTTGTCTAATAAGAAATGTACATTTTGTTGTCCGTTGCAAAACGTTGTGCTACGGTATGCCCTAATGAGCATTACCCTGGTCTGTCTGTTCAGCAACCATCTATCTATTTAATTGGCTAGAGGGCAGATAAAGGTGGGTTAGTGATTGATTCATAGTATTTCGAGTACCCATTTCATGCTTTTGTTCAAATCCAAACTGTTCTGTGCTGGATACAATATCACATTTTCCTTTCCTGCTGGATTTTTGGTAACACTGTTATGTAGCTGTTATAAAAGGCTTTATAAATGCATACATATGACACCTACAGTAAAGAGCTCAGTCTTGATTTAGACAGTTTGAAAGGAGATGGGACACGTGATAGAGGGCAGCATCAAGGACGTGGGATTCAATTCCTAGCCGCTGTGGGCGATATGTGCTGGGAAACTGCAACGCCACGTTCCCACACTTTTCCAGCAAGATTGCAGCAGCACAGGATGGATGCGTAACCAGGTCAGCTTAGTACAGCTCAGCTCAGTTGTAGTGTGAAAGGGCAGTAGTCAAGTTTAACCGAACCAAAGACAGTTCAATTCAATACGACTTTATCAATCCCTGAGGGGCAATTAGAAACATATCCATTTTGGGCATCAACTCACTTTAAAAGCATGGTGATGTGGTTGGTCTGCAGCTTCAGCTCCTTAATGGCGCAGGCCACTGGGTCTCCGGCAGCCTGGGCCTCCTTGACGATCAGCCCTATTTCGGCCCAGTCCACCTGGTTGGCCAGGGCGCTCCGCACCACCTGCAGAGCCCTCTCCACTATGGGCAAGTTCATCTCCACCAGCTCGCCCCTAAGCCTGTCTACCTCCTGCAACACACGGTCCTAATAGCATTAGCATGGGTGCTACCCAGAACAACCTAAAACAACCACAAAAAAGTACCCAAACAACTCATATATAAACAATAACAGAGTAGAAGCTATTTATTTAAAAAGTCTTTCAGATTTAAATTAAAATCACTTCCTGAATTGACCATCTTCGTTTCTAATTAACCCCGGCACGCACACACACGCGCTTCCCATCATAACTAGATAACACACAAAAGGTGTTAAACTACATGTCTTGGCAGAGCCACCTCTCCTCCTTCAATGAGATTACCTGTGATTAGGTTATGTACATTAGTGTGCCGACACATACAGATGTTGGGATAAGGTGCTGTGTCCCAAATGGCACCCAATTCCCTTTATATTGTGCACTGCTTTTAACCAAAGCTCTGGTCAAAAGTAGTGCACTATACATGGAATAGGGTGCCATTTGGGACACATGGTAGTCGCACCTCTCTTTATGAAATTATGGCAATCCATGCGTGTCACCTGCTGACAGTAACGAGGTTTGTGACTGCCGATCGATCAGGTGATCAACCCAATCACCCGATTACGGATCGGATCAATATGTAAACCACAGCCTGGGAGCTACGTCTTCCAAAGGCCACCCTATTCCCTATAAAGTGCACTACCTTTGACCATATCCCTATGGGTAGTGCACTTTATAGGGAATAGTGTGCCATTTGGGACACATCCATAAAGTGGGTCATCGTGGAGGATTGTCCTCCCATCATTACCCTTCAAACAGCCTGTCAGTCATCCTTCATTCCAGCCATAATCCGACTGTTTATTAGACAGGTAGTATGGAGAGAGTCAGCGGGAGAGAGAACCTGTTTGTGGTTGTTATGGGTTGTTTTGGGTACCCGTTTTTTTGTTTTGAGTTGTTGTGGGTACTTTTGGGTTGTTTGAGGTGATTAGTAGGACCAAGGGCCATGCATTTAGAGAGTTAGGCCAACTTTTAGAATATTGTTCTAATTCTAGACATTCAGTTACATGTTTAAATATTCCCCATGTAATGTTAATGGCAAGCTAACATGGCTGCCATATAATGTTGTAGTGTCATGTAAATGAATCAGAATGCAGAAACCGCATTGGCCCAACTCTCTAAATACATTACATTTTAGTCATTTAGCAGACGCTCTTATCCAGAGCGACTTACAGTTAGTGAATACATTTTTTTTTTTTTTATACTGGCCCCCCATGGGAAACGAACCCACAACCCTGGCGTTGCAAACGCCATGCTCTATCAACTGAGCTACATCCCTGCCGGCCATTCCCTCCCCTACCCTGGACGACGCTGGGCCAATTGTGCGCCGCCCATGAGTCTCCCGGTCGCGGCCGGCTGCGACAGAGCCTGGATTCGAACCAGGATCTCTAGTAGCACAGTTAGCACTGCAATGCAGTTAGCACTGCGATGCAGTTAGCACTGCGATGCAGTGCCTTAGACCACTGCGCCACATGGCTCTGGCAGGACCCATTAGCACTCCTTCAGCATTAGCAATCCTTTAGCATTAGCACATCTTTAGCATTAGTTCTTCAGTATTGACCTGAAGTTGGTGCAGTGCCTCCAGCCTCTGCACGTGGTCCCTCTTGACATTGTCCAGCTTCTTCAGAGCCTGTTTCTCCTGCTGCAGGGCCTTCACGTCGATCCTCTGACTCTCCATCTTGGAGTAGAATTCGTCCACTGCCTAGGAGCAGAGGAGCAAGACTTACTGAAGTGATCTCATACCGTAGTCTTATGAAAATACCAATACAGTTTTGGTACACTAGGTACGTATGGGAAACAATGACATTTTCCCAACATACGCATAGGGTAAATAAATACATATAAAGGACAGATATTCTAAAATTCACCTTGTCAAATGTATCAAACTCAACATAGTGGCTATTTGCATGTTGGGCAAAGAGGAAGGGGTGGAATTCCTCATATCTGTAAAAATAAGACATTGTTGGAGACTTGAACATATCTCACCAGCCAAGCAAACAAAAACCTCCATAATGCTTCTGGTGAGACCTAATGCTGATCTTACCAGTAACTGAACTTGGAGACATAATATCATAAGCACAGAATGAGAGTCAAATAAAATAACTTACGTGAGCAATTCTTCAGGAGGTTTGTCTGGGACTAAACTTGGTTTCTTCTCACATTTTTGGATGATGTAGCCCTGCAACGAAACAAGGGAGACACACTTTTCTATGATTTCGCTATTACAAATGGATCCGATGTATGAATGAATATTCTCAATAAGACGTGAGACCTACCTTTCCATCAAAGCTTGCCGTTTTCTCCATATAATCTTCTGCCATTTGCAGGGCATCCAGGATTTTGGGTGCATCTACACACAACAATTAAGCCTATTTCATCCAGAATATCATGATTCTGATGATCATTGTTTGAATAATATATACCAACAGTACATCTTCGTAATCTGCCAACGGCTACAGCTGGTCTAAAAGAAACGTACCTCGTGCAGCATCAAACTGGTTGTCCACTTTGATGAAGCCAGTGAGTCCCACTTCCATCAAACAGTGCTCTATGAGAGTAGCCCCATATGCTGAAAGAGCAGATAGATAACGCTAGAAGGTACGTCTGCTGTTTACAATGATAATAACATTGTGGAAAACATTATTACTTTTTTTACTAAACTTGGATGAGCCTTGGATGGCGACAGAGGCGACGAAGACTACTTACGAAGGTGAGGATTGAGGACCCTTTTCACCTGATCTCCATTCGTGGCCTTTGACAGGACTTCCGTGAGTCTACATGAAAACAAACCAACACAGATTATTATTTCTTCAATGAACTCTTGGGCCTAACTAGGGTTGCAAATGTCCGGTAACTTTCCCAAAATTCCCAAGTTTTCCAGAAATCCTGGTTGGATGATTGCGAATTTCCTGCTTATTCAAATCAAATCAAATTGTATTGGTCACATGCGCCGAATACAACAGGTGTAGACTTTACAGTGAAATGCTTACTTAGGAACCCATTCCCAACAGTGCAGAGTTAAAAAGTAAGAAATATTTGCTAAATGAAAAAAAAAGGAAATAGTAACAATAAAAACAATAACGAGGCTATATACAAGGAGTACCAGTACCGAGTCAATGTGCAGGGGTACAAGGTAGTTGAGATAATTGAGCTAATACAGTATGTACATGTGGGCAGTGGTGGAAAAAGTACCCAATTGTTATACTTGAGTAAAAGTTAAGATACCTTAATAGAATAATACTCAAGTAAAAGTCACGCAGTACAATACTACTTGAGTAAAAGTCTAAAAGTATTTGGCTTAAAATATACTTAAGAATCAAAAGTAAATGTAATTGATATAATATACTTCAGTATCAAAAGTTAAAGTATAAATCATTTCAAATTCCTTATATTAAGCAAACCAAACAGCACCATTTTCTTGTTTTTTTTAAATTTACGGAGAGTGAGTATGCCAGATCAGTGGCAGTAGAGATGAACAGGGATGATATTTTGATAAGTGTGTGAATTGGACCATTTTCCTGTCCTGCTAAAGCATTCAAAATGTAACAAGTACTTTTGGGTGTCAGGGAAAATGTATGGAGTAAAAAGTACATTATTTTCTTTAGGAATGTGGTGAAGTAAAAGTTGTCAAAAATATAAATTAAGTGCAGATAGCCCAAAGTATTTTTTACTTAAGTACTTTACACCACTGCATGTTGGTAGGGGTAAAAGTGACTAGGCAATCAGGATATATAATAAACAGAGTAGCAGCAGCGTATGTAAAGTGTGTCTATGTGGGAGTGTGTGTGTGGCGTCAATATGTATGTGTGTGTGTGTTGGAGTGTCAGTGTAGTATGTGAGTGTGTGGGTAGAGTCTAGTGAGTGTGCATAGAGTCAGTGCAAAACAATTAAGATAAAGAAATAATAAAGGGGGTCAATGTAAATTGACCAGGTAGCCATTTGATTAACTGTTCAGCAGTCTTATGGCTTGGGGGTAGAAGCTGTTCAGGTGCCTTCTGGTCAGAGACTTGTCGCTCCGGTACTGCTTGCAATGCGGTAGCAGAGAGAACAGTCTATGACTTGGGTGGCTAGAGTCTGACCATTTTTTGGGCCTTCCTTTGACACCGCCTGGTATAGAAGTCCTGGATGGCAGGGAGTTCGGTCCCAGTGATGTACTGGGCCGTATGCACTACTCTCTGTAGTGCTTTGCGGTCGGATGCAGAGCAGTTGCCATACAAAGTGGTGATGCAGCCAGTCAAGATACTCTCAATGGTGCAGCTGTAGAATTTTTTGAGAATCTGAGGGCCCATGCCAAATCTTTTGTTGTCATGGCCTCTTCACAATTGTGCTGGTGTGTCTGGAACATGACAGGTCCTTAGTGACCCGCACTAATACAGCCCCGTCGATTTGAATGGGGGCGTGTTCGGACCTCCATTTCCTGTAGTCCACAATAAGATCCTTTGTCTTGTCCACGTTGACTCTTCCAACCAGGGATTTCAGGAAAACCTGGGAATTTTGGGAAAACTACCAGAATTTTGCAACCCTAGGCCTAACTGAATCAATTATGTATATACAGTAAACCCTGGATTGCTGATGCTATGTACTAGCCAGTGAGAGGCTTTGAAGCCACCGGACGGCGATATTGGCACTCCCCGGAAGGAGCAGTCCTCCATAGGAATGAATGGAATTCTACAGTATTTCAATTAAATGTTAAGGAGAAATTTACACGTTTTTAAGTATTTTTTTGTTGTAGTGGGGACATTAACATTATTTTTATGTTTAGCTGACATAATACAATTTAAAAGTATGCATTAAGGTGTCTCTAATAGAATAAATGTGACAAAAACAAATATAGACATTAATAATCGCATTTTATAGCCATAAAAATATTTTACAATGGAGTGCCAAGATGGAGGCACGGTGGTTTCAAAACAGTTCCACCTGTCAGTCATATATACAGTACCAGCCAAAAGTTTGGACACACCTACTCAATCAAGGGTTTTTCTTTATTTGTACTATTTTCTACAAAACTATGAAATAACACGTATGGAATCATGTAGTAACCAAAAAAGTATATCAATAATTGAACTGAATATAATGCTCAGTTCACTAAACATCTTGTGACAAATCCCTCAATATTTCACCGAATTCATCTGCAAATATTTAAATATTGTTCCACTCTTTTGCCTGCATTGGCACCATGATTCATCCTAACCACTATCTGCCTCCCGTGGCTTACCTCTCCAGGCTGATGAGGGGCTCTGGCGGCCTGGCGTTCTCCACAGGGTACCTCTCCCTCACCGCTATCTTCACATCTTCCTCTCCCTCTGCTGTGCGGAAGCGCAGCAGGTTCAGAATCATGTACTCGTGGTCCACCAGGATAATGTTACCCTTCACATACACAGGGGGTGCACATTACACTGCATTCAACATGATGATCATAAAGAAAACAGCATGGAATATCGATTGTCATTGCTAAATATGAAACAAGTAATGTATTCTACAGTTGAAGAGTATAATGAAAACGTCAGACTCGGAGAGAGGAAGAAGGGAATGGACATTTCTCACCCTGTCATAGAGCTCCACTATCAGATGGTAAGCAGCCTCATCTGAGCCAAACTGGATGTCAACAATCCTGTCAATCCCAAGCTGCTTCACCTGTGTCAGTCGCCTTGACTTGAGATGCTTTCGACACTATGGGGAAGAGTCATCATAAAGTGAGTTACCAAGACATCCATCATTGCATGACATGACAAGTGAATGGACAACTGAAAAAACAATGCATCCTCACTTTCATGGCAAAGCCAGAGGGCATCATATTTTTGGGCCATTCAAAGTCTGTAGAATGAATGCGGAGTCCAGATTCAACCAGTAGAATAGCTTTGGTGTCAGGCCTGAAAACAAACAAAAACATTTTCAATTCTAATCTTGCACACCAGTCAGTCATCCCTAGGACTTAGTGACACATTAGCAATGCATTTCATTTGACACGTGTACATGACAAGTTCTGTAAACAAACATCATGGCAACAACATGGATGGTTGCTGTAGCTTGGTACCACTGACAGCCAGCAGATATCACTTACTTTTGCAACCGGATGAGATATGTCTTCGTGTCGATGTCATACACGTTGTTTACGCGCATACCAAGATAACTGTGATAACAGAACAAATTAAGTTAGTGTCATGATGACGTTATTCATAAGTCCCAATCATATTTTGTTAGCTAGCCATCTGTGTAGTTAACGTCTGTCAAGTTTAGAGAATGCCTGTGGACCTAAACCAATTGTTGACAGTAGTTGTATAGTTAGCAAGTTTATTCAATGGCCGTGTTCGAGAGCATAAACACCGTGATGTATCGTGGGTAAATTGTGACTGACTGATCTAGCTACAAATAATAATGAGCGTTATTTATGATGCAAGGTGATTTGTAGATCAGTCAGTCGGCTGCAATGTCGAACAAGCCCAATCTATCTTTCAACTTCGACATTTGTTACAGTAACTAGCTAGCTAGCTAACATTAGCTAGCTAGCCAACAATAGCACGTTTCATGATGCATGAACCAGACTAACTTACTTAGCATTTATCTCAGCAATGACTGCCCTGATATCCACGGTATTGAATCTTGTTTTCATTATGAAAATTAGAAGCTTGTATTCCTTGTCAGAAACATTTACACTGCAAATAAGTAGAGCAGCACACAGCAACGCAACACGCTGACTTTTGCAGCACGCATGCGCGGACTACATTTGTACGGAATCCTATTTGCATCAAAATTACCAGGCGCGCGTAGACTCTCGCGCACACAAACACACACTTGTGCACATGCATGCGCAGACATCCGACGAAAATGATTTACATTACGCAATGATGAATATTGTTAGTTGATGCTGCGAGGAGATGGTCACCAGCTGCTACTAGGGAGTGTTTCAAGATACAAATTCAATGCGTTCTCTTCGTCAGCTATCGTATAATTATGTATTACACAAATTGGCTTGTTGGTGTGAAAAATAGAGCATGCATTCGCAAAGCAAACAAAACGCCTAGTATCGACTGGAAAAGCTTCATGGACATATACAACAATACAACGTCGTACAAACGAAATAGATCTGAGCTCATTTTAAGCAAGCTTCTTTTGAAAAAAGGTGAGATAAATGCTTTGCAAAATGGCATTCAAGCCAACAACATGTTTACAGGAAAATGCACCACGTTTTATCAAATATATGTTTTGTTCATTTGTGCATTTTTTTGAAAACGTTGATTAATTTGGCTCCATCTCTCTCTGCTCGAGCGACTGATGAGTGCAAACCTTTTGTAATAGCAAAAACACAATTGTTCTACTATTTGCAGAATAAATATGAAATGCATTTGGACGTCCATAACAGTAAAAGTGTGCATACATCATTGAGTGTGAGTCTAATGTCAGAAATAGATAGCCAGCCAGCCACTGGAACGAGCCAAGTTTCTTGTTTCAAATCATCCACCTTTTAGGTCAGAGTTGAGGGTGAGGCGTGCCTGGTTACCAAGGTGACGGCCCAGCTAACACGGCTAGCTAGTAGTAGAGATAAAAAATGTCCTCCTTAGCCTAGGCTAGAGAGCAGCAAGGTGTATTTTTACCCCAGCCTTTCAATCTTGGAGCTAGATTATTTAGTTAGCTAGCATGCTTGCCACAACAACACCACAGATAGAACAATGAGATTAGTTATATACATCTTTGACAACACTGTGCCATGAAAATAACGCAATGTGTTATTTAAATATAGGACTAGCTAGTATGGATAATTTACTTCTATGCAGTGAACACTTGAAGAATGGATAGTAAGTTGATCGAATTGCTTGCCTGTACTAACGGTAGGTTGTGCCTGTAACCGAAAGGTCGCTGGTTCTAATCCCCGAGCCGACTAGGTGAAAAATCTGTCGATGTGCCCTTGAGCAAGGCACTTAACCCTAATTGCTCCTGGAAGTCGCTCTGGATGAGAGCGTCTGCTAAATGACTAAAATGTAAATGTAAAATGTACTAGTAGCTAACGTTAGCTAGCTAGCTACTAACGTTAGGAAGCTAGTACAGTAAGCTAGCGTTGGCTAGATACAGCTACTGTAGATAGAGAGCTGCATGTGTTTTCTCAACTATTTTGTTGTTATGCAGATTACAAGATAATCAAGAAAATTGGAGAAGGGACATTTTCAGAAGTGGTGAAGGCTCAAAGCCTGAAAGATGGGAAATATTATGCGTGTAAAACGATGAAGCAGTCACTCAGCAGGTAATTATCATGTGTGCTGCCCATAAGTATATAATGGTACTGCCTGCTGCTTGCTTTCAGGTGCATGGCATCCTCTTTGTACGTGGACCCTTGCCTTGAAACTTGAGCCAGCAGCATGACACCCCTACCTATCCTACTGGGTGTCAACCAATTATGTGTATATTGGTTTCAACATACCCTGACCAAGTGAGGTTGAGGTCAGCAAGGGACAATGTTGCTTTAAGTTTTGTGCACAGATTTTTTAAAGCCTGTATCTTTGAAAATAAGTCATGAGACATGTTCTCTACAATAGACAGATACAGTTACACATAATAACGTGTTTTGTTTCTTGTTGCTCAGCCTTGAACAGGCCAACAACCTGCGAGAAGTCCAGGCCATGAAAAAACTGAACCCTCACCCCAACATCATTCAGCTGCATGAATTGATATTGTGAGTACAATGTTTGTCACAGTCTTTTTCATTGTATGTGTGAAGCCTGAACTGAATAATAACATGATAATTTTGTCTGATTCATTCGATGTGTTACAGTGACAAAGAATCAGGGACCCTGTCCTTGGTATGTGAGCTGATGGAGATGAACATCTATGAGTACATACGAGGTCAGACTCACAGGAAAACTGCTACTGTGAATGACATGAAACTTTTACCACAACTGTAACTACAGTACATCAAAGACTATTTCACATTCCGTTATCTTGTGTATTGCTAACTTGTCTCACTTGCAGGGAGGCAACAACCTTTGCCAGAAAGTAAAATCAGACTCTACATGTATCAACTTTGCAAGTCACTCGATCACATGCATAGGTAAGAATGAAAATATGGATGGGAGCTTGTCCATGAAAGAATACTTTTGCATTTACATTTACGTCATTTAGCAGACGCTCTTATCCAGAGCGACTTACAAATTGGTGCATTCACCTTATAGCCAGTGGGATAACCATTTTACAATATGTTTTTTTTCTTTCTTTGGGGTGGGGTAAGGGGGGGTAGAAGGATTACTTTATCCTATCCCAGGTATTCCTTAAAGAGGTGGGGTTTCAAGTGTCTCCGGAAGGTGGTGAGTGACTCCGCTGTCCTGGCGTCGTGAGGGAGCTTGTTGCACCATTGAGGTGCCAGAGCAGCGAACAGTTTTGACTGGGCTGAGCGGGAACTGTGCTTCCGCAGAGGTAGGGGGGCCAGCAGGCCAGAGGTGGATGAACGCAATGCCCTCGTTTGGGTGTAGGGACTGATCAGAGCCTGAAGGTACGGAGGTGCCGTTCCCCTCACAGGCAAGCACCATGGTCTTGTAGCAGATGCGAGCTTCAACTGGAAGCCAGTGGAGTGTGCGGAGGAGCGGGTTGACGTGAGAGAACTTGGGAAGGTTGAACACCAGATGGGCTGCGGCATTCTGGATGAGTTGTAGGGGTTTAGTGGCACAGGCAGGCAGCCCAGCCAACAGCGAGTTGCAGTAATCCAGACGGGAGATGACAAGTGCCTGGATTAGGACCTGTGCCGCTTCCTGTGTAAGGCAGGGTCGTACTCTCCGAATGTTGTAGAGCAGGAACCTACAGGATCGGGTCACCGCCTTGATGTTAGCGGAGAACGACAGGGTGTTGTCCAGAGTCACGCCAAGGCTCTTCGCACTCTGGGAGGAGGACACAACGGAGTTGTCAACGGTGATGGCGAGATCATGGAACGGGCAGTCCTTCCCCGGGAGGAAGAGCAGCTCCGTTTTGCCGAGGTTCAGCTTGAGGTGGTGATCCGTCATCCACACTGATATGTCTGCCAGACATGCAGAGATGCGATTCGCCACCTGGTTATCAGAAGGGGGAAAGGAGAAGATTAGTTGTGTGTCGTCTGCGTAGCAATGATAGGAGAGGCCATGTGAGGATATGACAGAGCCAAGTGACTTGGTGTATAGCGAGAATAGGAGAGGGCCTAGAACTGAGCCTTGGGGGACACCAGTGGTGAGAGCACGTGGTGCGGAGACAGATTCTCGCCACGCCACTTGGTAGGAGCGACCGGTCAGGTAGGACGCAATCCAAGAGTGAGCCGCGCCGGAGATGCCCAACTCGGAGAGGGTGGTGAGGGGGATCTGATGGTTCATAGTACATAATCAAAGGCAGCAGACAGGTCTAGAAGGACAAGAGCAGAGGAGAGAGAGTTAGCTTTAGCAGTGCGGAAAGCCTCCGTGACACAGAGAAGAGCAGTCTCAGTTGAATGACCAGTCTTGAAACCTGACTGGTTTGGATCAAGAAGGTCATTCTGAGAGAGATAGCAAGAGAGTAGGCTAAATACGGCACGCTCAAGAGTTTCAGTTTACATTTCTTACAGACATTTCACTGTTGCGTGGCATAGGCTACAGGGGGGTTAAGGGTAATTGTTTTGCTTCCCCTAAAAGTTACAGTTTTACTCTTTTGTTATTTTCGTACAGCAATGGGATCTTCCACCGTGATGTTAAGCCAGAGAACATTCTAATCAAAGTAAGTAAAAAACCTGATGATGCTGAAAACCTTGCCTGCTGATTTGTAAATAAGAACTGTTACTGTTTCATTATTTCCCATATGTTACCAATGACTTGGTTGGTTGCTTCCATAGCACGATGTGCTCAAACTAGGAGACTTTGGCTCGTGCAGGAGTTTGCACTCCAAGCCCCCCTATACAGAGTACATCTCCACCCGCTGGTACAGAGCCCCAGAGTGCCTCCTCACAGACGGCTATTACTCACACAAGATGGACATGTGGAGTGTAGGATGTGTTTTCTACGAAATCATCAGGTACCTCTCTCGTCATTGGCTGTGACCGTATTCTCAAACTACATACTGCTTATGTACTTCCCATCCTTGCATACCCAAAAAGCCGACTAAATAGGATGTAGTATTATATAATTTGGTTATAGCCTCAGTGATGTATGTATTCCTCTACGGTCAAAGCCAGACATTCATGAACACATACTGTCGTGTAAGTAGCCTTGATGGCATCACAGATTATCATGTTTTTATATTTCAGTCTCAGCCCTCTGTTTCCGGGTACCAACGAGTTGGATCAGGTGACCAAGATCCATGATGTTTTGGGTACACCTGACAGCGGTCTTCTTCAAAAATTCAGGCAGTACGTTGCCTTCTTTGGTTGCGTTATATACGTTTCTCATGTAATGGAGACCAATGCCTTTACAGTATGTTCAATGGAAACCATTGTCCTTAGTGACAGTGTTGTACATTATTGTTGACAGGTCTAGGGCGATGCGTTTTGACTTCCCTCCACGGAAGGGCAGCGGGCTCTCTCGGCTCATCCCAAACTGTTCTGCGCCCAGTCTGTCATTGCTCTACCAGATGCTGGCCTACGACCCAGAGGAGCGCATTGGCTCACGAGCGGCACTACAGCACGTCTATTTTAGAGAGCTACGGTAAGCACACACTGTACTGTATAGAAAATACAGACATACTGTACTGTGCCTTAAAATTGTAGTGAAAGATACAGTATTTCATTTTTCATATGGTAAATGCTATCTTCCCTCCTCCTGTCCTCTTGGGTCCTTGTCTCAGGCTGGCAGAGAGGAGAACTGATAGTCTGCACAGGGCCATTGGGACTGTAGAGGGAGGAGAGAGCAGTGGGACCCCCAACTCTGTGGATCACCTGTGGCGCATGGCCAGACAGGGCAGGAGGCAGGTAAAAAAAATAGCTCCAAAAGGTTGACTCTACATCACATTTTATGAGTAATGAAAACCCCATTACAAAGATTAGGATAACATGTAATAATAGGCTACATACTGGAAAAATGACAAAATATGCCATAATTGCGATGCACTTTGCCCTACTACTATGTGGATAGTGTCTCATGAAGGCCTAATATATTTTTTTTTGCAGCACAACATAAAACATGTTGCAGAGCCTCGGATCAGACGCAACGCCCCACATTATCTAGTGGAATTACCAAAGCTCAATGTGGTAGTGCCTGCACCCCAGATCACCTACCCTGTTACCACAGTGCCAGCTCTTACTATCACTCACTGTGGGTCCCCCCTACCAGCCATCACGTCAAAAAAGTGCCACTCGCGGTTGGCTAAGGTAAACACACTCCATTACGGTGTACATTTTAGGACATCCCTACGGCTACTCCCTATTTTAGGACATCTCTAAGGCTACTTCCTCCCTACGACAAAAGTCCTGTACAAACATTACTTTATTGCACATCATATAAAGCAGTGGTCACCAACCGGTCGATCGCTATCGACTGGTCGATCTCCAAGGCATTCTAAGTCGATCACCAAACATTTCTGTAAAAAACTCCATTTTGAACCATTTCATTTGTCTGAAGGTACAAATTCTGCCATCCCGGGGGTAGCAAATCAAGTGCACTATAGGCCTACCGCTGGCCAATCGGATGGCTCAGATTACCGTGTCTGCAGTAACGTTGCAGGCATAAAAGAAAGTCCCATGTGGCTCAGTTGGTAGAGCATGGTGCTTGCAACGCCAGGGTTGTAGGTTCGATTCCCATGGGGGACCATTATGTGAAAAAAGTATGAACATGTATGCACTCACTACTGTAAGTCGCTCTGGATAAGAGCGTCTGTGAAATGACTAACATGTCAATGTAAAAAAATGAAAGCTACAGCAAAATGGATACTGTGAGATTTCTAAACGTTTAAAACCATGACTAGAGAGAGACTGTCAACGAATACAGCAGAGCTGCTGTTTTTCTGAGTGAGTTCATGTTTAAGTTTTTACTCCGCACTGTCAACACTTTGTTCAACACTTTTATAAGCCATAAAATGTGCGTTCTCCCTACTTCCACTCACGCTACAACCAGCACTCCAGCTGCAATTAATGAGTAGGAAAGTGTATCGATAGGCTTGGGTCTTTTTTTAATATCAAGGAATATTTCACTTTCTCTGGTCATAGGAGTAACAACATGAATTTGTGCATGAGGCAGAAATAATACTGTACGACTCGAGTTTCGCCATCAGCTGGAAGACAGTGTCCCTTTTTGGTCAGTGTCAGCGGAGGAAGAGAGAGCGGAGGGACGTTGAGAGGCGGACCCTCCGTCTTCTGCCCTCTCCCTCCGCTGAGACTGACCATCAGATGCAGGCTCCATCAGCCCAGTAAAATTTTAAAAAGCAAAGTATTTAAATGTATGCTCACTCAGCTGTGCCTCACAAGTAATACAACAACTGATCAATTACTGGTGTGATCATATAACCTACCTCAAATGATGAAATATGTATATATTTTTTCTTTATGGTCTGAGAAGAACAGCAATGCGTTGGCAAGTCAAGCAAAGCCAATATGCGGTGATAATGTTTTGGGCCTATAGTCTACTGCACAAACCTCATTACTACAGTACTGTTTTTAATAGGATAATGTTGCATAGGCTTACGTAATGTTAAAAAACCCTGGAACAGTAGATATCAGCTTGCATTTTGACACAGAAAGTGATCTCGACTAAAAAAAGATTGGTGACCACTGATATAAAGGAAGACCACCCTAATGTCAGAACATCTGAGGCTGTAAGTATCAAGCGTCTTAGAAAATAAGTGCTGATCTAGGATCAGGTCCCCCCTGTCCATGTAATCTTCTGCATTATGATCTAAAAGGCAACACTTATCCTAGATCAGCACTCCTACTCTGAGACCCTTGATACATACAGCCTCATGACTCGCCCATGTGTTGTTCATATTTCTGTTAATAACCTTTTTTTGTTTGTCTCCTCTTTTCCCAATAGCCAAGGGATGAGTCCTACCGCTCTGCTTTCAAGACCTACTACATGCCTCCTTTGGACAGGAAACGTGGTGGCTACTGAGAGCCCCAATTCTTAAGAACTGTTGCTGTTTAACAGAACATACCTGTAGCTACTGTACATACTCTAATCTGCTTTGTTTGAAATGTTAAGACAATATTGTTTGAACAAAGCTATTCAGCTTCTGCAAAGCCTGCTACTTTCTGGTGAGCAATGCAAACAGGGTGAATATCACATAGCAATAATTACCAGGGTTAATTTGTACAAGTCATAATTCCTGCAGATGAAATACAACATGATCCCCAAAGTATATTTGACTCTGTCATCAGTGTTAGCCTAATGAGAGGATATTGCCTATTAACCATTAATAACCCATCCATTTCCTAACTAAATTAGGTGTGTCATGTTAACGGCTGTTGATAAGTTAGCTCAAAATGTTGCTATTGACTATAATCGCATGCAACGCAGATATTCAAGGACGAGCTCTGATATATTTAATCAAGTGATGAAAGAGTAGGTTTTAGTTCATTAATTCAGCACAGTATAGTGTATGCTAGTGCTTGATCGAATTAGATTTTGGGAAATTCACTTTTTTGCTCACAGAGCATATCATCTTTATAATAAAATCAAAGTTGCAGATTTCCTAGACCACTGTGACTTCCAAAGCAATAGTCACGTGCATGACAATAATTACAAAAGAAAAGAAACAAACTCCTTAAACTCTCAGAATGTGCTTTAGTATCACCCTTTTTACAAAAGATCTGTAGAATATACTACTGCATTGCCAAAGGAGTATAAAATGTATATACTGTATTTTGAAAACGCAACATTTTGTAACAAGTTCTGTGAATGTTTTTCCCTTTTTCAATGATGTCATATAACATAAGATTTTCCAAAGCTGTGACAGACAGTCTCTAAGTCATTTTAGACAGAGGCACACTACATGACCAAAACTATGTGGACACCTGCTCGTCGAGCATCTCATTCCAAAATCATGGGCATTAATATGGAGTTTGTCCCCCCTTTGCTGCTATAACAGCCTCCACTCTTCTGGGAAGGCTTTCCACTAGATGTTGGAACATTGCTGGCATTGCACATGGTGATCTTAGGCTTGTGTGCGGCTGCTCGGCCAAGGAAAGCCATTTCATGAAGCTCCCGACGAACAGTTCTTGTGCTAACGTTGCTTCCAGAGGCAGTTTGGAACTCTAGTGAGTGTTGCAACCGAGGACAAGTGATTTTTACACGCTACGTGCTTCAGCACTCAGTGGTCCCGTTCTGTGAGCTTGTGTGGCTGAGCCGTTGTTACTCCTAGACGTTTCTACTTCAAAATAACAGCACTTACAGTTGACCGGGGCAGCACTAACAGTGCAGATTTTTGACATACTGACTTGTTGGAAAGGTGCCACGTTGAAAGTCACTGAGCTCTTCAGTAAGGCCATTCTACTGCCAATGTTTGTCTATGGAGATTGCATGGCGGTGTGCTCGATTTTTGTCAGCAACGGGTGTGGCTGAAATAGCTGAAATTCACAGTTAGAAGGGGTGTCCACATACTTTTGTAAATATAGTGTACATACATTGCCTTCAGAAAGTATTCACACCCCTTTATTTTCCACATTTACAGCCTAAATACAAAAATTATACAAATTTTAGATTTTTTTTTCACTGGCCTACACACGATACTCCATAATGTCCAAGTGGAATACTGTTTTGGGGAATTTTAACAAATTAATAAAAAATTAAGCTGAAATGTCTTGAGTCAATAAGTATTCCACCTCTTTGTTGTGGCAAGCCTAAAGAAGTTCAGGAGTAAACATTTGCTTAACAAGTCACATAAGTTGCATGGACTCACTCTGTGTGCAATAAGTGTTTAATTTTTTATTTATTTTTTATGACTACCTCATCTCTGTATCCCACACGTATAATTATCTGTAAGTTCCCTCAGTCGATCAGTGAATTTCATCCACAGGTTCAACCTCAGATTCAACCACAAAGACCAGGGAGGTTTGCCAATGCCTCGCAAAGAAGGGCACCTATTGGTAGATGGGTAAAAAAAAAATTAATAGACATTGAATATCGCTTTGAGCATGGTGAAGTTATTCATTACACTTTGAATGGTGTATCAATACACCCAGTCACTACAAAGACACAGGCGTCCTTCCTAACTCAGTTGCCGGAGAGGAAGGAAACTGCTCAGGGATTTCATGCTGAGCCCAATGGTAACTTTAAAACAGTTAGAGTTTAAATGGCTGTGATAGAAAACTGAGGATGGATCAACAACATTGTAGTTACTCCACAATACTAACCTAATTGACTGTGAAAAGAAGGACGCCTGTACAGAATACAAATATTGAGAAAAAAAGAAAACCTGTTTGCAACAAGGCACTAAAGTAATACTGCAAAAAATTTGGCAAAGCAATTAACTTTTTGTCAAGAATACAAAGTGTTATGTTTGGAGCAAATCCAATCCAACACGTAACTGAGTACCACTCTCCATATTTACAAGCATAGTGGTGGCTGCATCATGTTATGGGTATGCTTGTACTCGTTAAGGACTGGGAAGTTTTTCTGGATAAAAAAACCCCGGAATGAAGCTAAGCACAGGCAAAATCCTAGAGGAAAACCTTGTTCAGTGTGCTTTCCACCAGACACTGGGAGATTAATTCACCTTTCAGCAGGACAATAACCTAAAACACAAGGCCAAATCTACACTGGAGCTGCTTACCAAGACAGTGAATGTTCCTGAGGCCAAGTTACAGTTTTGACTTAAATCTACTAAAGAATCTATGGCAAGACCTGAAAATGGTTGTTTAGCAATGATCAACAACCAATTTGACAGAGTTTGAAGAATTTTGAAAATAATAAATGGGCAAATGTTGCACAATCCAGGTGTGGAAAGCTCTTAAGACACTTACCCAGAAAGACTCACAGCTGTAATCGCTGCCAAAGGTGCTTCTACAAAGTATTGACTCACGGGTGTGAATACTTAGGTAAATGAGATATTTCTGTATTTAATTTGCAAACATTTCTGAAAACATTTTCACTTTGTCATTATGGGGTATTGTGTGTAGATGGGTGAGAAACAAAATCAGTTTAACCGATTATGAATTCAGGCTGTAACACAACATAATGTGGAATAAGTCAAGGGGTATCAATACTTTCTGAAGGCACTATATATACATACGTATCCCAGCACTAACATTATTGTATGGGAACAAGCAAAGGGAAAGTGTATGTTTCATGTTTATCTTACCTTTACGACACAAATGTTAAATCTTTCACCAAGCACTTATAAAAATCAATCTGCACAAACAAATATCAGTAACAACAACACAAGTGTAATAGAATCATATTCAATTTTTTAATGAAGAATAAAGGGTGAAATGTAAAATGTTAACCACAATCAAAAAATACATTCACTTCACCATCCGTTCCTTCTCTGGTTAGCATGGAGTGCCACTTAACACTTCATGGCATTAACAATGATTGGTAGTCATAAAATAAATAACAACTTTTAATAGGTGTTTTATCTTCAAACCTACTTGTTCCCAGTGGCACATAGAATAGAGTTGCTGTCGGTAAGAGCTTCATAATATTTGCAGTTGACAGCTCCTTTGTCTGACTTTTGCACATTTTGTGATTCCTTTTGGTGTTTCTTCCTGGAGATTAGAGCATTTAATATGCTACATCAAAATACACTACATGACCAAAAGTATGTGGACACCTGCTCGTCAAACATCTAATTCCAAAATCACGGGCATTAATATGGAGTTGGTCCCCCCTTTGCTGCTATAACAGCCTCCACTCTTCTGGGAAGGCTTTCCACTAGATGTTGGAACATTGCTGCGGGGACTTGCTTCCACAGCCACAATAGGTTGGGCACTGATGTTGGGCGATTAGGTCTGGCTCGCAGTCGGCGTTCCAATTAATCCCAAAGGTGTTCGTTAGGGTTGAGGTCAGGGCTCTGTGCAGGCCCGTTAAGTTCTTCCCCACCGATCTCTTCAAGCCATCTGTATGGACCTCGCTTTGTGCACGGGGGCATTGTCATGCTGAAACAGGAAAGGGCCTTCCCCAAACTGTTGCCACAAAGTTGGAAGCACAGAATCGTCTAGAATGTCATTGCATGCTGTACCGTTAAGATTTCCTTTCACTGGAACTAAGGGGCCTAGCCCGGACCATAAAAAACTGCCCCAGACCATTATTCCTCCTCCACCAAACTTTACAGTTGGCACTCGGACAGACGATTTTTACACGCTACGCGCTTCAGCGGTCCCGTTCTGTGAGCTTGTGTGGCCTACCACTTCGCGGCTGGGCCGTTGTTGCTCCTAGACGTTTCCACTTCACAATAACAGCGCTTACAGTTGACCGGGGCAGCTCTAGCAGGGCAGAAATTTGACTAACTGACTAATTGGAAAGTGGCATCCTATGACGGTCCAACGTTGAAAGTCACGGAGCTCTTCAGTAAGGCCATTCTATTGCCAATGTTTGTCTATGGAGATTGCATGGCTGTGTGCTCAATTTGTCAGCAACGGGTGTGGCTGAAATAGCGTGATCCAGTAATTTGAAGGGGTGCCCACATACTTTTGTATATATAGTGTACAACTGGATGAATTTTGTACAAGAGAAAACAAACCTGCATATTCAAGATTATTTTAATATTATTATGAATATTTTTTCTGCTTTAGAAATATCCCTAATTCCTTAAATGATCAAACTTCCACTAGAGTAATGATAATTTGCTTTTGCCCCAATCAAATCACTTAATTACAATATTATACATATGATACAGAGCAGTAAATGCTCAATAGATAAAGGTTAATAACTTCTCCACCTGATAGCTGTCAGAGTTCTTCTTGCACACCCAAAATGTAAAGCCATCTTCCTCTAATAAATAAATGTAAGTGCAAACAGTTTTCCTTAAAAGATAATGATTGCAGCATCCAGCTTTACTGGTTAAGGTTAAGACAGAGGATGTGCATCAAGGCCATCCTCCAACCTCTCCGCATTTTGTTCCGTTCTAGTAGTTACAAAACAAACAAAACTAACTAAATCAGTGCATAGTTCTCAAAAGAGGAGATTCTACACTGAACAAAAATAGATATAAAAGAGATATATAGATACAGTGAGGGAAAAAAGTATTTGATCCCCTGCTGATTTTGTACGTTTGCCCACTGACAAAGACATGATCAGTCTATAATTTTAATGGTAGGTTTATTTGAACAGTGAGAGACAGAATAACAACAAAAAAATCCAGAAAAAACTCATGTCAAAAATGTTATAAATTAATTTGCATTTTAATGAGGGAAATAAGTATTTGACCCCTCTGCAAAACATGACTTAGTACTTGGTGGCAAAACCCTTGTTGGCAATCACAGAGGTCAGACGTTTCTTGTAGTTGGCCACCAGGTTTGCACACATCTCAGGAGGGATTTTGTCCCACTCCTCTTTGCAGATCTTCTCCAAGTCATTAAGGTTTTGAGGATGACGCTTTGGCAACTCGAACCTTCAGCTCCCTCCACAGATTTTCTATGGGATTAAGGTCTGGAGACTGGCTAGGCCACTCCAGGACCTTAATGTGCTTCTTCTTGAGCCACTCCTTTGTTGCCTTGGCCGTGTGTTTTGGGTCATTGTCATGCTGGAATACCCATCCACGACCCATTTTCAATGCCCTGGCTGAGGGAAGGAGGTTCTCACCCAAGATTTGACGGTACATGGCCCCGTCCATCGTCCCTTTGATGCAGTGAAGTTGTCCTGTCCCCTTAGCAGAAAAACACCCCAAAAGCATAATGTTTCCACCTCCATGTTTGACGGTGGGGATGGTGTTCTTGGGGTCATAGGCAGCATTCCTCCTCCTCCAAACACGGCGAGTTGAGTTGATGGCAAAGAGCTCCATTTTGGTCTCATCTGACCACAACACTTTCACCCAATTCTCTTCTGAATCATTCAGATGTTCATTGGCAAACTTCAGACGGGCCTGTATGTGTGCTTTCTTGAGCAGGGGGACCATGCGGGCACTGCAGGATTTCAGTCCTTCACGGCGTAGTGTGTTACCAATTGTTTTCTTGGTGACTATGGTCCCAACTGCCTTGAGATCATTGACAAGATCCTCCCGTGTAGTTCTGGGCTGATTCCTCACCGTTCTCATGATCATTGCAACTCCACGAGGTGAGATCTTGCATGGAGCCCCAGGCCGAGGGAGATTGACAGTTATTTTGTGTTTCTTCCATTTGCGAATAATCGCACCAACTGTTGTCACCTTCTCACCAAGCTGCTTGGCGATGGTCTTGTAGCCCATTCCAGCCTTGTGTAGGTCTACAATCTTGTCCCTGACATCCTTGGAGAGCTCTTTGGTCTTGGCCATGGTGAGAGAGTTTGGAATCTGATTGATTGATTGCTTCTGTGGACAGGTGTCTTTTATACAGGTAACAAACTGAGATTAGGAGCACTCCCTTTAAGCGTGTGCTCCTAATCTCAGTTCGTTACCTGTATAAAAGACACCTGGGAGCCAGAAATCTTTCTGATTGAGAGGGTGTCAAATACTTATTTCCCTCATTAAAATGCAAATCAATTTATAACATTTTTGACATGCGTTTTTCTGGATTTTTGTTGTTGTTATTCTGTCTTTCACTGTTCAAATAAACCTACCATTAAAATTATAGACTGATCATTTCTTTGTCAGTGAGCAAACGTACAAAATCAGCAGGGGATCAAATACTTTTTTCCCTCACTGTATTTAAAAAAAGATTTAAGGAAATCACTCAATTTAAATAAATTCATTAGGCCCTAATCTATGGATTTCACGACTGGCAATACAGATATGTATCTGTTGGTCACAGATATATTTTTTTAGGTAGGGGCATGGATCAGAAAACCAGTCAGTATCTGGTGTGACTACCATTTGCTTCATGCAGCGCGAGATCTCCTTCACATAGAGTTGATCAGGCTTGTTGATTGTGGCCTGTGGAAAGTTGTCCCACTCCTCTTCAATGGCTGTGGGAAGTTGCTGGATATTGGCGGGAACTGGAACACGCTGTCGGACACGACGATCCAGAGCATACGAAAATATACTCAATGGGTGACATGTCTGGTGAGTATGCAGGCCATGGAAGAACTGGGACAATTTCAGCTTCCAGGAATTGTGTACAGATCCTTGCGACATGGGGCCGTGCATTATTATGCTGAAACATGTGATGGCTGCATATAAATGGCATCGTCACGGTATCTCTGTGCATTCAGATTGCCATAGATATAATGCAATTGTGTTCGTTGACTGTAGCTTATGCCTGCCCATACCATAACCTCACCATGGGGCACGCTTTTCACAACATTGACATCAGCAAACCGCTTGCTCACACGACACCATACACGCTGTCTGCCATCTGCCCGGTACAGTTGAAACCGGGATTAATCTGTGAAGAGCACACTTCTCCAGCATGCCAATAGCCATCGAAAGTGAGCATTTGCCCACTGAAGTTGGTTATGACGCCAAACTGCAGTCAAGACCCTGGTGAGGACAACGAGCACGCAAATGTGCTTCCCTGAGACGGTTTCTGACAGTTTGTGCAGAAATCCTTCGGTTGTGCAAATCCACAGTTCAATCAATCAGCTATCCGGGTGGCGTCTCAGACGATCCTGCAGGTGAAGAAGCCGGATGTAGAGGTCCTGGGCTGGTGTGGTTACACATGGTCTGCGGTTCTGAGGCCGGTTGGATGTACTGCCAAATTCTCTAAAACGACATTGGAGGCGGCTTATGGAAGAGAAATTAACATTAAATTGTCTTGCAACAGCTCTGGTGGACATTCCTGCAGTCAACATGCAAATTGCACGCTCCCTCGAGATATCTGTGGCATTGTGTGACAAAACTGCACATTTTAAAGTGGCCTTTTATTGTCCCAAGCACAAGGTGCACCTGTGTAAAGATAATGCTGTTTAATCAGCTTCTTGATATGCCACACCTGTCAGGTGGATGGATTATCTCAGCAAAGAGAAATGCTCACCAACAGGGATGTAAACAAATTTGTGCACAACATTTGAGAGAAAGAAGCTTTTTGTGCATATGGAAAATTTCTGGGATCTTTTATTTCAGCTCATGAAACATGGGACCAACACTTTACATGTTGCGTTTATATTTTTGTTCAGTATAATAAAAAGACTTGTGATGAATTTGGATGAAAGCAAATCCTTAGATGCCCACATTCTTGGTCTTAAAGGGATAGTTCACCCTAATTTCATTTCCGTTCATCTTTTTCTTACCTTGAATGCAGTCTGAGCCTGGACTGACTGCAAAAACCACACCTACGATGACCGAGACCGCCTTCTGAACGGAAGACTAGCCACACCAAAATATGTAATAGTGCGTAGGTAGGTCAAGAACATTGTCTTTAGCAACTGTAGTACCCTTTGACACCGCACATATTCCAAATCATAAAGGCTAATGTAGCTGAAGGACATGATTTTGGTGTGCAATTTGTAGACAATGGATGGTGGGCACTATGGAACACCACTGTTTTTGTGTCATTCATATTGTCTTCAGCCTGTGACAGCGACTCCTGGCCCATGGACCACTTGCAAGGTAAGAAATAGGAATGATAAAAGTTGTTGGGTGAACTATCCTTTTAAACAAGCATAATATGAATGGTTTCATCCAACTATGCCAAGCTCCAAGTCCAGAAAAACAGTCTAGCGTATATGAGAGCGAGAGAAGACAAATAATTAAAAACATTAAAAGAAATTCCAGAAAGGACATTAGTGCCACTGTCCAAAATTGCACCACACCCTTTCCATTTCTGTATTTGAATACTTCCACCATCTAGGCCATGTGTATGATAACCAAAAGGAAAAAATAAAATAAATAAAAAACTTGCAGTGCTTTGCGGGGTGAAAAGCAGCACCAGGCTCTGGTGACAATACATCTCTGTGATGCAGGTTTCTTAGCAGCAGAAATAGTGTGGGCTATACTACAGTTCCACTGGGAGAGCTGGCTTGGTTTTGGGATGACAATAAACCCTGGAAAGAAAAAGGAGATTTGCATTGGGGAAAGTTCACAAAGCATCAAATTCAGCACACCCATCTTCCTGCCTTCAAATGGCCCGTGCACAGCAGTTAGCTAGTGGATGACGCAGTGAATGTAATGCATTAACGTATAAAGCTGTTTGGCAAATACAGAGGTCCTCTCATAAAGAATCTGAGAGTGTTGTGGGTGAGTGTACAGATGACTTGCTTGTTTATGCTGCGGTGCCTTGTGGGATGGTAATGCTCTAATATGGGTATTTTAATATGGAGCCGATGCACACAAACATACTCAATTGGGATCAATGTCTTCTTTCCACTGATACGGAGGGCTACCTAAGTGTACTTACTTATCCACCAGGTGACTTGAATGTACATGACATACGAGATTCTTACCATTATTGATATCTTTGAAACTGTATGGGCTTTGCATGGGGTGGCAGATGAACACAAACCACTCCCCTGTTGATTTATTTGGACAGTGAAGCTAAAACGTTTCATTTGGCTCTATACAGCATTTTGGATTTGAGATCAAAAGTTTTATATGAGGCTACAGTACAGATTGTCACCTTTTATTTGAGGGTATTTTCATATTAGTTTTACAATTTAGAAATGAATGCACTTCATGTATCCAGTCCACCCATTTTAAGGTGTCATAAGTATTTAGACAAATTCACTTAAATTTAGTCTAGTTTAGTATTTGGTGACATATTCCTAGAACGCAGTGACTACATCAAGCATGAATTTAAAAAACTTGTTGGATGCATTTGCAGTTTGTTTTGGTTGTGTTTCAGATTATGTTGTGCCCAATAGAAATGAATGGTAAATAATGTGTGTCATTTTGGAGTCACTTACTGTAAATAAGAATTGAATATGTTCTGAACACTTCTACATTAATATGGATGCTACAATGATTACAGATAATCATGAATGAATCGTGAATAATGACAAGTGATTAAGTTAGATGCACAAAGATCATGCCCCCAAAACATGCTCACCTCTCACCATTGCCAATTACAGGGGAGGTTAGCATTTTTGGGGGGTATGACATTTATGCCTCCAACTTTCTCACTCATCATTATTCACAATTTATTCATGATTATCCATAATCATGGTATCATCAATATTAATGTAGAAGTGTTCAGAAACATGATATTCTTATTTACAATAAAACGGACTCAAAAATGACAATACCTTTTTTACCATTAATTTCTATTAGGCAAACAAAATCCAAAACAAACTACAAATGCATCCAACCATTTTGTAGAGTCACAAGCTTGATGGAGTCATTGCATGCTAGGAATATGGGACCAACTACTACACTTTTGACTAATTTCAATACATTATCAGTGAATTTGTCCAAATACTTATGACACCTTAAAATTCGGGGGACTAGATACATAAATGCTTTAATTTCTAAACGGTAAAATAGATAAGTATGAAAATACCCTCAAATAAAAAGTGCAATTCTGTACTGTTGCCTCATAAAAAATGTAATCTCAAATCCAAAATGTTGAGTATAGAGCTAAATTAAACGTTTTAGCTTCACTGTCCAAATAAATACATAGGTGAGTGTACATACAGACAGTTTGAGATGTGACATACTGCAAGTGTAAGAGATGCCCATACTCATCTACAGTAGGTAATGTTGTACACCTCACAATGCTGTCTAAAATGTCCACAATAATACTAAAGTTTCTAAATGGATCCTTGCATTGCCCAAACAACTATGTTTTGAGACTACAAAGAGAAATACACAGGAATTTAGCAGAACTCCATTTCCATTCAAAAATAACTTACCACTTTGCCAGGCCTTGCCCATGTGCAAATAAATCCCTCCTGACAAGCTGTCACTATACAGTCTTCAAGAAATATTAAGACAGTCAGTCTCTCATGTGCTATTTTTTTGCAGATAAGGGGCTCTAGTAAGGGTATGTCTTCCATGCGGGGACAGAGCAGCGTCCCCAGTGTCTTTGCAGGGTCTGTTTTGGTTTTGGTGAGTATGTTGAGCTTGTCACTGCTCTTGCTGCTAATGTGGCCCATGCTGTGGTTCCGTTTGTGGTCCTTCTCGTGGTGCCGCTCTTTGCGATCGTGAACGGAGAGCGTGGCGAATTTGCTTGCGCCTGTGGCGATGGCGTTGTCCATGACGCTGCTCTTGCTGTTGGCGGTCGTAGCTGCAGAATGTGGTAAGCTGTTGGAGCGTGGCAGGGGAGTAGGGAGGGGGTTATCAGGGGTGTTGGTGCCGTTGGTGCTAGGGTTATTACTCACATTATTCACTATGCCACCACCTACCCCACCTCCCACAGACACGTCCCCTCCCACTGGGGGGCTGGTAGCATTCATCACATTGGTGTGCGTTCTTGTCCGGGAAAGCGGGAGGTGGGGGAAAAGGATATCTTCTGTGAGGTCCCACAAGCAGAGTTGAGTGTCCTGGCCCACTGAGCCAAACCTGTATGTGACCTGTACCGGCCGACTGTCTGTGGAGTTGCGCTTAGAGAGTTGGGACTGCGAGCTGTTGGCCCGGTCGCGACCAAAGTGGATCTGGTCCTGGAAGTCCTCGTCGCTGCCGCTGAACTCCATAGGGTCTGCATCCTCCACGCTGGTTGTGTAGTGGTCAAACGCCACCACGCTCACCCACGACTTGTGTCCGTGACCGCGTGCAATAACCCGGCAGTCCACAAACGACCACACGGTCACCAGATCATCCTCGCCCCCCGCAACAATGTACTTTCCGTCTGGACTCCAGCACACGCACAGCAGACCCCCAAAGTAGCTTTTCATGGTCCCGTGCAGCTCCACCGCATCAAAGTTGAAGACCCGAAGGAAGCCGTCCTGGCTCACGCACGCCAGGAACTTCCCGTCGGGTGAGAAGGAAAACTCGTTAAGCGCTCCCTCGCCCACCGTCCATTTGAGCAAGGGGTTGCGCGTGGACTTGCTCTTACACGTGTGCACTGAGTAGTTCTCGCCCTGTTTGAGCAACTGGTAGTGAGGAACCGTGGTGCCACACGTGTGCTCCAAGTTGTACAAGTACATGTTTCCACTGGAATGAGCGACTAGGAACAGACTCTCTGAGCCTGGCACCCATTTTACACAAGTCACTCTGGATTTGTCTATTAGTCTCTGGGGAAAGCGGTTTGGGAGAGAAGAAACAAAATGTTACATTTCAATTGTAAGCAACAATGGCATTCATTGCGTTATATGTCAAAAACATAACATTTGAGGGTAGTTACAAAATTACATTTCCATCTCAACTTCAAATTCAATCACAGCTTTATGTGGCATTACACTTGTCTTCTTTTTTTTAGACTTTCCTTCCCGACTTACTTCCTCATTGAAGAGCTTGCTGGTCTCCTTCTTGATTGGGTCGATGAGCTGCACCTGGCCTGCCGAGAAACCCACCAGCAGGGAGACGCTCTCCGCCGTGGCCGTGAGGTGGTTGAAGTCATGACATGTGGGCTGTGTTCCTTTGTAGATCCTCTTGTCGATAGGTTTGCTCAGGTCAGCCGCCTGAAAGATAAACATACAAAAAAAAGTTCAGATTTGAGCAGTAACCTTTTTCAATGATGCATGTTTTGATCAAAGCATCAATGGTGGCATGCAAAAGCAGTGAAAGACATGAGTAGTGTGCTCATTAAGCCACCGAATTCTTCGAACATGACACCAAACAAAAGTTTTTTTCAAATGGCGACTGGGTCTATTACACAGTCTTTGAAGTCGATAGGTTTTTTTATGAGCATTACAGTACAATCAAGTGTTAAAATCAAAGGGCATCAAAGACTGATATTAGGCCTACATGACAATGAACAGTGTCTCAGGGGGATTTCTGCTGCTGACTGTTATGAACAGAAGTTCTATCCAGAAGCCCTGCAGGAAAAGTGAACTCAAAACAAGGTTAAAGCAACAAGACTTGCCACAGATAACCTTGCTGCGTCCAAACCAAAAAACAGTTTTTGGTCAATAAAACCAGGGCATGCAACTCTAGCCTCTTAGGTTTGTGTTTTATTCAAAATGCCCCATGGGCACAGTTAACTAGCACTACAACAGTCAACAGTCACACTGGTTAATGGTTTACGCCATCGGCGGAGTGGAAAGATTCGTAGTGGTTAGAAGGCCATTTCTCCTGTGTAACATGTCTCCAGTCTGCTCAACTGTTTTTGCATAGGCCTATTCCAACCATAGGCATATAGTAAATCCTACCTAGTTAATGTCAGAAAAGTACAAGCTTTGGTAGTTATGCACCTGTAGGGTCTGAGTGAATATGTAGATATTTAGATCTGTTTACACACTTGGGAGAAATAGATGACTATAGATTGGTTCTGCTATGCCACACTGAGGAAATAAGGATCAAGCACCTGTAGTGCTGCATTATCAACCTGTCATGTCCACAACTACAGAGCGACTCACTCACTAAGCTGCCTCTCTCTCTGAATGAACTCTAAGAAGCACTTCCTACTTGACCATCAGTTTCAACACATCAAAGTCAATGCAAAACCTTGCCAAGTACCTAAACTCCTCCATGAGGTTTTTAAATGACCCTCCTTCTCGCTATGCGTCGATACTTTAAAAATGTAAATTATTAAACCCTTACCATGTTCCTATGTTTGTCCTCGGTTGTTGTGTGCCTTGGTTTGCTGAAATCAATACTTTTTAATAAAACGTTAAATCAAATACAACCACCGCCTGTTTCCTTGTTGACATTCAATTGGCACATGCGCATTCGCGCCGAGTTGCCGTCTTCGAGGAACAGCAAAGAGGAAACAGTCGGTGGTTGTATTTGATTCACGTTTTATTAAAAAGTAAGATTTCAGCAAACAAATAAAGGCACGCAACAGAGGGAAAACACAGATACACGTAAAGGTTTAAGAATCAACGTTTTTAAAGTATCGACACATAGCGACTCGAAGGAGTCGGGGGTTCATTTCAAAAACTAATCTGCGCTTAATTCCGTGGAGAAGTTGAGGTACTTTGCAATGCAAAACCATGCACTGGAAATTCTGTATGCAGTTTTGATTGAAGTGGTCGGTCATATAACATCCTTATATACAAGTGAATTTGCAAGTTATTGTGCAAATTAATTTCACAACAATACCTTGTTGACTCCACAATTGTTGTGTAAGGAGTGATTTAGTGTAGATAACTTCACACCTCAATACTTTGCGTAGCCTAGTTAGCTTGCCTAGGTCACAACAGGGGAAGTGCATCTGTGCACTATATCTACGTCATCACCCAAGCAATGAAATGGAAATACAGTGGAGGTCACACCTCTGATTTCACGAGCATACATTCATTGACAATATTGAGATTCTAGTCAAATGTCCAGCATGGTCCGTTGATAGATGTTACAGCCTAACTGACAGTCAGATTAGAGTTAGCCAGTCTGCTGGCTAGCTAGCGGTGCATACCACAACACTTACTTAGACTGGTGTGGTGGTGCTAGCTAGGACACAGTACCGTTACTGTGCATTAGTCATAAACCAGGTAAACTGGACAACACTGACCTGTTGTCATCAGTTAAGACACAAATGATAAATATGACTGTTAGCATAATGTTTAGCTACCTTTCGAACGCCTTTGTAGATGTAGAAGTACAGCTCCCGGCCCACATTGAAACAGATTCTGTCGCCGTTACCAGACTGGTCATTGACGTTGGCGAAGGAAACTTTGACGGGGTTCGAACCCTGGGAATTGAAAGGCACCCTGTTGGGGCGGCTATATTCGGAGTGAGTGAGGAGTTTATAGACGCCTTCCCGAGTAGTGAACTGAGTTTTAATTTCGTTCATCTCCTTCCCTCCTCCCTCCGCCGCCATCTTTGAATTACATTCATCCTTCCTCGAGCCCGGATCTTACGCATGAAACGTGCGCATTCCCGTTCATTGTAAACATTCAGTCGACTCGCGCCAGTGGACCTATTCGAATGTAGGACAGGAGTAGAAGAAACCATCTAAAAAACGTGATATGTTCTAACACTGGCAGCCCACATGTTTCTCACCTTGGTAAAATACGCATTCTTCTTCGGTGGAGTTTAACGGCGGTTGGCATCCAATATGTTGCATTACCGCCCTAATATGTACTATAGTATAAATCCATTACACTTTGTGATACAAAATGGGAAACGGGGAAATTAACATACCTGTTTTGCATGTTATTTTGGCATTAATACGTGTCACATATCAGTTTGCAAACAATGTAAATATATATATATATATATCATTGAGTTAATAAAACCGCATACAAACATGGTCTCTTTTTTGTTTTCTTGAGTAAGGCAGCTCCAAAATGCAGGTGTTTCAGCCAAGCTCAGCGCTTTCTATGGTGCTTGTGGGGCAGGCCAGTGATGGCTCCGTGATTGGCTCAGTGTTCTGTCACTCATGGGGACACTACGTCACTGCCAAGTCTAAGGGTAGACCTCGAAAATTCAAGCCCTTTGGGTCCTGCCATATAGTTACATTAGAAGTGCCCTTCTAAGAAGGCTCAAGGTCATTGGCCACAGATTAAATGAGGTCAAATCACGTTATATGTGGTCCTCTGTAGCTCAATTGGTAGAGCATGGCGCTTGTAACGCCAGGGTAGTGGGTTCGATCCCGGGACCACCCATACGTAAAAATTTATGCACACATGACTGTAAGTCGCTTTGGATAAAAGTGTCTGCTAAATGCCATATTATTATTATGTGTACAGTAGCTTTGATTGGACTGATCATGTCACATCATACTTTCAAAATCTTAGCCATCATCATGAATCAAGTCGACAATCTACTGGCAAATCCTTTTTAATCCTTGTAATATGAAGAGAAATAATGAAGAGAAATTATGGATAAAACCTATCGGTGCTCATCGGCCATTGGACATAAACATTACACAACAAGTTGGAAATCGCAAATTCAACAATGAGTGGTTTGGAAGGAATCGGTGACCGTGGCTAACTGCAAGCATTGCAAAGCAATCACTAGCCTGCTATTCAGTGGAGTGGCTGTGTGGTCCCAAATCTGGGATTAAGGGGCTCTTTTCCAAGTTTAAAATGATAAACATTCAACATTACATTTACGTCATTTAGCAGACGCTCTTATCCAGAGCAACTTACGGGAGCAATTAGGGCTAAGTGCCTTGCTCAAGGGCACCGACAGATATTTCACCTAGTCGGCTCGGGGATTAGAACCAGCGACCTTTCGATTACTGGCACAACGCTCTTAATCACTAAGCTACCTGCCGCCCCATGCTGTCAATGAAGCATGATTTGTGCCGCACTTAAAACAACTGTTAACTCGGAACTACGAAAACTTGAGATCAAGACAACTGGGAAGTTGGGAATAAACGAGCTCCGACTGGGAAAATACGTTTTGAACGGTCATCCAACTCGGAATTGTAAATCCGGCCTCTTTCTTTGATGACAAAACTTGTCCACGAAGGACCGCCGCGCCACCTGCCTGTTGAAGTGAGCACAACACAACAAGGTGAGTCCAAAAATGTCTTGTATGCTGCTGCATAAATTATATAATATGCCAGGGAGAGATGTATACTGTAGCTAAGAAAGTAATACTAAGTGTATGTTGTGTAGTAAGATGTTAGTAGCCCATGTGCCTCACCCTAATAATTTGGTCTATTTACCCCTCTTAATTTTGTTTACTGTTCTGACTTGGTGGTGCACATTTAGCCTATAACCTGTTTTAGAGAAATGTAATCATCGAATATTGTAAGAGCTTTCATTGTCTGCTTATATGCCCCCTTTATTTATCCTACGGTTCTGACTTGGTGTACAGGGAGAACACTGTAAGAACGGCCCATGTTCTGAATTCTGTCGCTGTACATTTCAAAAGTGCTGAAAAAATAGTTATATTGACTACGTTTGTCATGGCTCGCTCATTAATCTCTTAATCGGAATTACGGATTGCCTCTTATCCGCTTGTCGGCCCCTTATGCCATAGTTTGCACATCTCAATTGTCATTAGAAACCAGATTTGTTTAAGCAAGTCAGCCATATCAGCTATGTTTTTTTAAAGCGGTAAATGAGACTGAATGAACTGTTTCTCTGCCAGGTAAGGCTCCGCTGATAGCCAGGTGTAGCAGTGGTAAAATGTTGGGACTTCTGTTGGGACTCTGCTGTTGGGACAGCTTTATGTAGGCCCTAATAGTTTGTGGGCACGGTTTGTCACCATTATAGTGCAATTAATGTATTGTTTAGTGTTGTGTTGTGGCTTTGCTGGCATGCATCCCACATTGATTTTTTTGCCCCACCAAGATTTACAGTACCAGTCAAAAGTTTGTTGGTGACACTGTGATTTATTTAGAATTCAAGGCACACTTAACCAGCATGGCTACCACAGCATTCTGCAGCAATATGCCATCCCATCTGGTTTGAGCTTAGTGGGACTATAATTTGTTTTTCAACAGGACAATGACCCAACAATGACCCAACACACCTCCAGGCAGTGTAAGTGCTATTTTACCAAGAAAGAGAATGATGGAGTGCTGCATCAGATGACCTGGCCTCCACAATTGAGATGGTTTGGGATGAGTTGGACCGCAGAGTGAAGGAAAAGCAGCCAACAAGTGCTCAGCATGTGGGAACTCCTTCAAGACTGTTGGAAAAGCATTCCAGGTGAAGCTGGTTGAGAGAATGCCAAGAGTGTGCAAAGCTGTCATCAAGGCAAAGGGTGGCTATTTGAAGAATCTGAAGAATTATTTATTTAACACTTCTGGTTACTACATGATTCCCTATGTGTTATTTCATAGTTTTGATGTCTTCACTATTATTCTACAATGTAAAAAATAGTAAAAATAAAGAAAAACCCTTGAATGAGTAGGTGTGTCCAAACGTTTGACTGGTACTGTACATGCTAAAATCGCCACTGCACTCAACACACCCTGTAACTCTTCTGAAGTTAAATCTCGTAACCCCAAATACTTCTCTGCAGCTGCCACCACAACATCTATTTTCTGTGACTTACGTTCCATCTCTGTGGTACAGTTGATAACCATTGCTATGAACGCTAAGAAACTAATCTTACCAAAACATATACACTACATGACCAAAGGTATGTTGACACCTGCTTGTCGAACATCTCATTCCAAAATCATGGGCATTAATATGGAGTTGGTCCCCCCTTTGCTACAATAACAGCCTCCACCCTTCTGGGAAGGCTTTCCACTAGCTGTTGGAACATTGCTGCAGGGACTTGCTTCCATTCAGCCAAAAGAGCATTAGTGAGGTCGGGCACTGATGTTGGGCGGTTAGGCCTGGCTCGCAGTCCAATTTATCCCAAAGGTGTTCGATAGGATTGAGGTCAGAGCTCTGTGTAGGCCAGTCAAGTTCTTCCACACCGATCTCGACAAACCATTTCTGTAGGGACCTCGCTTTATGCACGGGGGCATTGTCATGCTGAAACAGGAAATGGCCTTCCCCAAATGGTTGCCACAATGTTGGAAGCACATAATCGTCTAGAATGTCATTTAATGCTGTAGCGTTAAGATTTCACTTCACTGGAACTAAGGGGCCTAGCCCGAACCATGAAAAACAGCCCCAGACCATTATTCTTCCTCCACCAAACTTTACAGTTGGCGTTATGCATTGGGGCAGGTAGCATTCTCCTGGCATCCGCCAAACCCAGATTAGTCCGTCGGACTGGCAGATGGTGAAGTGTGATTCATCACTCCAGAGAACTCGTTTCCACTGCTCCAGAGTCCAATGGCGGCGAGCTTTACACCACTCCAGCCGACGCTTGGCATTGCGTATGGTGATCTTAGGCTTGTGTGTGGCTGCTCAGCCATGGAAACCCATTTCATGAAGCTCCCGACGAAGAGTTCTTGTGCTGATGTTGCTTCCAGAGGCAGTTTGGAACTCGGTAGTGAGTGTTGCAACCGAGGACAGACATTTTTACGCGCTTCAGAACTCGGCGGTCCCGTTTTGTGAGCTTGTGTGGTCTACCACTTTGTGGCTGAGCCGTTGTTGCTCCTACACATTTCCATTTTACAAAAGCAGCACTTACAGTTGACCGGGGCAGCTCTAGCAGGGCAGAAATTTGATGAACTAACTTGTTGGAAAGGTGGAATCCTCTGACGGTGCCACGTTGAAAGTCACTGAGCTCTTCGGTAAGGCCATTCTACTGCCAATGTTTGTCTATGGAGATTTCATGGCTGTGTACTCGATTTTATACACCGGTCAGCAACGGGTGTGGCTGAAATAGCCAAATCCACTAATTTGAAGGGGTGTCCACATACTTTTGTATATACAGTTCCTCTGTGGAGATGGAAGAACCTTCCAGAAGGACAACCATCTCTGCAGCACTCCACCAATCAGGCCTTTATGGTAGAGTGGCCAGACGGAAGCCACTCCTCAGTAAAAGGCATATGAAATCCCGCTTGGAGATTGCCAAACGGCACCTAAAGGTCTCTCAGACCATGAGAAACAAGATTCTCTGGTCTGATGAAACCAAAATTGAACTCTTTGGCCTGAATGCCAAGCGTCACGTCTGGAGGAAACCTGGCACCATCCCTCTGGTGAAACATGGTGGTGGCAGCATCATGCTGTGGGGATGTTTTTCAGCGTCAGGGACTGGGAGACTAGTCAGGATCGAGGGAAAGATGAACAGAGCAAAGTACAGAGAGATCCTTGATGAAAACCTGCTCCAGAGCGCTCAAGACCTCAGACTGGGGAGAAGGATCACCTTCCAACAGGACAATGACCCTAAGCACACAGCCAAGACAACGCAGGAGTGGCTTCGGGACAAGTCTCTGAAGCCAGAGTCTGGACTTGAACCCGATTGGAAATCTCTGGAGAGACCTGAAATAACCCATCCAACCTGACAGAACTTGAGAGGGTCTGCAGAGAAGAATGGGAGAAACTCCTCAAATACAGGTGTGCCAAGCTTGTAGTGTCATACCCAAGAAGACTTGAGGCTGTAATCGCTGCCAAAGGTGCTTCAACAAAGTACTGAGTAAAGGGTCTGAATACTTATGTAAATGTGATATTTCACTTTCTTATTTGTATTCAATTTGCCAACATTGCTAAAACACTGTTTTTGCTTTGGCATTATGGGGTATTGTGTGTAAATTGATGAGGGAAAAAAAACAATGTAATCCATTTTAGAATAAGGCTGTAACGTAACAAAATGTGGAAAAAGTCAAGGGGTCTGAATACTTTCCGAATGCACTGTATGTCCTCTGAGACCATTGGTCTGGAATAGGACTAGGTAGGGTTAAATAGTGGAATGGGTGGTGTGTTTTGTTTTAGAGGGCTAATAGGTGGTAGTGTAGTTTTCCTTTTAATTTTCAAATGTTGTGTTATTGTATCAAATAATATAATGTAGATAGGCCGTGAATGGCCTCACACACCAGTACAGTAGGTGGCGGTGTATGCACCTAAAAGTTGGTTGTGATCTGCTAACCAATTCCCAACGTAGAGCTCTTCAGAGAAATCTCCCTAAAGTCCCGCCCCTCTCAGGTGTCTCTTCAAAAGGAAGTTCGGTCTTTCACGAGCAGACAGCACAGTTGGCAGTGCGTCACCAAAATGGAGAGTGGGGATTCTCCTCCTGAGGGGAGTTGGACTATGTCCAGAAACGGCACCATAGCCTAGACACACTGTGGATTTTAAAGGGGTGGTTGTAGTTAGAACCATATTGCTTATACCGGCCTACCCAATACAGATGTTTAGGGGCTAGGAGTTGTTTCTGGACAGGATCATGGACCACATTCTTGCAGAACAAGTTGATAGAAGTCAATCTATTGGAGAACATTGATGTATAAGTTGTGGCTATTCAGGTTTACAAGAACATCTCTTTCTCACCGAGTCCAGAATGAATGAAGATGCACTTTCACTCTTTATTTTCCAACACAGAATTTGAAGAACTTCATTCTCACAAGGAATAATGTAAGGAATAACATTCCATGTTCATTTGCATTGCTGGTTTATATTTTGGTGTGGTGATATATTTTGGGGGCTGAATAAATAATGCATTTACAAGTCCTATTGTATGGTAGTTACGGAATAAATATCTTGTAATATGTGCTAGAAGGATATGCTTTAGACTAATATCAACTAATAAAATTACTCGATTTATTGAGTATTCTGTAGGTCCTTGAGAATAAAGCATCCACAAAATCTTTCTGAATTTCCTGTTACCACAGCGCATTCTTTCTGTTATAAGGTGGCTCTCCATCTGTTCTGACAATGACAGATGGCTCCCCTCATACAACCCCCCCCATGAATCTCGATTTTAGTATTAATTGGGTGCATTCCAGCCACAAGCTCGGCACAGACTACAGAGGATCATCTGTACATATGAAAGGATTGGACAATTGTATGAAATGTATCAGGGTGAACATTCCACATTACATCAAGGGGCTAGGGTTAATTTGGAATTCAGCCCAAGAACAGAAGAACAGAGGGCCAGTATGAAAAATGTATGCACTCACTAATTGGAAGTCGCTCTGGATAAGAGCGTCTGCTAAATGACTAAAATCTAAAAAAAAGTAATCAAATGTATCACCCCGTTCCCATAGTAAAGGGCTCAGGTTTAGCCATAGTTTGGTTGGCCATTCATGACAGGCCCTCATATCTGTATAAGTAAGCAGCAATATCGTTTCCTCACTTATAGGAGGAGACTAGTAATATGGTAATTGTGCACAGGCCTTTCTGTGTGCAATTCTTAGTCATGCATTTTGAAAAGGTCACACATTAAGAGTCAAATCATGGAACAGTCTTTCATTCAAAAAAGACATCTTGAAATGTATGCAGTCTACTATGCCCAATAGCAATTTAATAACTAGCAACCACATTTTAAATCATTGATACGTCGTCATTAACCAAAATCTTTAAGCCATTATAAAAACATACAGAATCCTTCATAAAAAAAACATTCCTTACTTTCTCCCAACTTCCCTTTTCCATACACAAACCAGCTGACCCATTTTCCATAGGCCACCATTTTCCCATACACAAGACAACTGACTACATTACTCAGACTTTCTTGACCACTTCCTAATTACTATTGATGTTAAATGCAGATTTTACTTCAACTACAGTTACTTGAATAAACTGTTTCATATGGACATTACCTTACAAACTATGTTTCATAAGAGGACTACACTACGAATAAATGATTAATAGGAATGATTATTAATAGGAATTCTCCAGGCTTTTGGTGACACTACTCTGTGCAGAGCACTGCCACGCCGCGCTCGTAGAAGTTGTGAGGGTCTTCCTTGGTGGCGATGTCAAAGTCTACGGTGAAGATGAGATCGGCTCTGGTGAAGTTCAGATACACGGGCAGAGTGACCTGTGGGAATGACAGATATACAAGTGTGTTATGTCATTAAGACAGTACGATTTTCATGGTATTTGGACAATATAGACTAGGATTTGCTAGATTTGTGTGTATGTTGTGAAATTGTTAGAAGTTACTTGTTAGATATTACTGCACTGTCGGAGCTAAAAGCACAAGAATTTCGCTACACCCGCAATAACATCTGCTAAACACGTGTATGTGACAAATAAAATTTGATTTGATGAATAGCTCCCAACTTAATTGTAGGTATTTAACTGACTTCCTATGAGCCATCTATTTATTGGATACATTCTAAGGGAATGTGTGGTCTGTATTATAAGTGGAAAATGTTGATATTTGTAATCTGGCAATACCCCTGAGGGGATAAATAAAGTTTTAGTATTGAATTGAATCTAAAAGAAAGCATTTTGTGCATTCCCATGTAGAGTGCAGTATCTGTTGCTATGAGCCGTACCATGTGCCTCTTCTCGGCACTCAACTGCTTCACCCAGTGCAGCTGAGTCAGTGGCAGCTCAGTGGAGATGTCGTTGGAGAGGGAGAGCTTGTTGTTGCCGTGGGTGGCTCCCTGCAGCTTCAGACCTGTCGGGAATAATGAGGGGTAATGTTAAGGTCACTTAGGTTGATCACGCACATTGGATAAACAATAGGCGCCGGTTTAAACACTTTATTTTATTTTTTCTTCCAGTCAGTAGACATTGGCTCAGAAGTTATTTGAGTATTAAGGTGTTCTCATTATCAAAGCACTCCTAAGTGAGGCTAAGTGTGTCATCACAGCCAACCAAATAAAACTCTTTCAATGGAGAGTTTCCATTATGAAATGTTGTTTTGATCCAGGACTAGCCTTAATATGGATCCAAGAAACCAGCCCTAGAAAAATCTGAGCCAAAGCACAACTATATCAAAAAGTAGCTTTAGTGTTCCGCTGGTGTTGTGGTAATTCTTCCTCTCTGGTGAGAATACCTAGTGCCCTGACTGGTACTGTATACTGTATACTGTCTATAGAGAGACTGATGAGTGGGACCTTTGATGCCGAAGCTGCAGGCGTCGAGCGCGGCCTCCTGGGCGGTGGTGACGTTGACCTCCAGACACAGCTCCTCCAGGGACCAGCTGTTGGCCTGGGCCACGTATTGACGGGTGGCCGTGATGTAGGCCTCAGGGACAAACAGGCTGCCCAGGCACACGTGGATGTTCTGGACAGAAGAGAAGAGGAGACATGAATTCAGAGTGGGTGGAGTTATGGTTAACACTGGTTAGAGTCCAATACCTAGTCCAATGTCTCAACTATGGTTTCAATCCATGGCAAATCCACCATGTGGTATTACAAGGGATAGCTTCCAGAGTGGCTTTGTTCTTAACTGTGACAAACTGTTCATGGACTTCTTTGGAGTAGTTCAAGTCATTCAGAGTTGAATGAATAATATCCAACGGGATGTGAACATTAGCAATATACTAACCTGACGAATTAGGCAAACAGGAGACTATCCCTTTAATATAGAGGACAGATACCTTGAGCTCCTTAGCGCCCCCGCTGGCGGCTCCCTGGGAGATGGCCTGCAGCTGCTTGATGCGCTCGCTAAAGTCGGCCACCCACTGGATGACAGTCATAGAGGTGGGCACGGTGTAGCGGCACCAGCTACGGGGCAGGATACCTGGAGGAGACATGCTACATGTTAGCATTGGGAATCCTTCTAGACAGACTCTATACAACCATATTGACTTGAAATAGTCAATATGTTACCATATTCAATTTCACATATTGTGACTGTACAACCAGATTGGGTGTAATAACTAGAAAATGTACATTTTCCGGAAAAGAATGTGTGCGCTTGCTTCACTTGTATAAAAGCATTTTATGGTAGTGGAAGAAGTTTAGGAGTTTAAATTGTTTGGCTAGTGCAGTAAATTGAGACCAATGTGGTAGATGTAGTAGTGAATGAATTAAAATGATTGAGGATTGGGTAGAGAATGAGAGAACCTTTGACGAGGTCGTTGATGAGGGTGCGCAGGTCGTTGGTTTGTTTCTTCTTGCCCTCGCACACCTGCACCACATCAGTCAGGTCCTGACGCACCTCCTGAAGCATGCGGGCGCCCATCTTCACCTCGCGTTCAAAGAAACGGAACAGGGGGTCCTGTGTGTGTGTGTGTGGGTGGGTGGGTGGGTTGGGGGAGGAAATATATGTTTGTTAAACAAGATAATGGCATTCTTTTCACCTGTACAGTCCTTGAAAAAGACACCTACAGCCAGAGTGTGTGTGAATTGCATTATCAGGAGTCAGATCCATATACGAGTTTCATTCACATGAAATCCGGTTCGGGATAGATTTATCATTTAATGCAAAGATCCTTAAGAGACGGCAGTTTTTGCATCCGTGCGCGCGCGTACCGTAAAACTAAAATGAATAGCTTAAATCACTGAACACAACAGGTGGTTATTAGAGATAGGCTTCTATTTGAGCCAAGTATCTATTTAACGCAGACAGCTTTTGCTCATTTGCATAGTTAATTGTTTAATATCCAGCATTCACTTCCAGCATTTTAATCAATTTCTTCATTTCCTGCACTAATGTGTTATTTACACACCGTGTCACGTTTCTTTCTTAGTATGCCTCTATTTCGGAAAAATAAAAACTTGGCTAGCAGTTTCAAAACGAATGATTTCCATAATTTGAGTCATTACTGAATTATTTTATGTAAAAAAATCAAACATTAAACCTCGTAAATTAATTTAGACCCAGCGTTTATTTGACACAGGCGTTTATTTGCTGAAATGTGTGCCGTTGCCCGGCCATTAAGGACAGGCGGCTATTTGAGACTCTGCGTTTACCTGAAGTTTTACGTTATGTACGTACGTACGTACGTACGAAATAATATAATAAGTAATATTATAAATAGAAGAAGTGGTAAAACACCATAAGAACACTCTTCCAACCTCAACCCATCAGATTCCAGAGATGCTGCGCAAATCAGATGAGACGTTGCTGGGACGTTACCTTGATGTTCTCCACCGTTCGCTTGAGGTGGTTGACCACCTGCGGGATGAGCGTCAGCCAGTTGGTGGCGGTGGTGCGCAGCGTGCGCATCCAGGCGGGCTGGGCCTCGGTTGAGGTGGACGCCGTGCGCTCGCGCTTCGTCTCCTTCTCGTAGGCCAGGTCATCCTCATCCTCCAGCATCTGCATTTTCAGCATCTTACCCATCATGTCAGTGCCTGAGCAGCCCAACAAGGGGAACCGGAGAGGAGGGAGGGAGGGAGTTGGGGAGGAGACAAGCCCGTGGAAGGAAGAGGAGGAGGAGTGAGGGGAGAAGAAATTAAACGTGGACCAAGACCAATGCCTTGCATTGTAGAAAATAAAAAGCCTTGCATTCTCATACACATGTTAATAAAGGGGTAGTTGTGCTTCAAAATGAGCGATTACAATACAATAAGTCAAGAAGACATTTGACAAAAACAAGGACACCAAGTCAAGAGTAATCAGGAGACTGTGCCGTATTTTGTAAACGAGGACCTATAGAAGTGAAGAGGGTTCCTGTGGGCTCTGTGACAAAATCATAGTAACCCAAAGTGATGGAGGGATGGATGGAGGCATGAAGTCGTGCATGAAGAAGATTTCCAGGGCTTTGTGAGAGAAATCAATGTATTCAAATGGGAACGGAGGGATGGATGCATCAACGGCTGGGAGTTCGAACCGGAAGCTAAGCAAGACACGATAAATGTGAAATGCAGCTGCTGGAAGGTGAGAACACCCCCCACTCGACAGAACACCCTCATTCACATTGGCACGGCTACCACCACACGAGGCTTGTGTTATAACACTGGAACTGATAGGAGGAAAAGATAAGGAAAGGCTAATAATGAGCCACCAATGCCATTGCATCCAAGTTAACGGAAGCAATGTGAGAATATGCTCTTCATCTATGGTAGTCATTCCTCTATAAGATTTAAAATTAAAATAAGATGCGTTAGAACAGATATGGAGAGAGATATTAGAGAAATTGAGAAACCGGAGATGATGTCTCCTGTAGCTCTCCTCGCAGCAGACAAAGGATCCCACAGACAAAACCGGACACGCCCCTTGAGTGCAGCTGCAGCCGGCGACAACCAGCAGCAGCCAATAGCATACCCTGAGTGGTGAGCAGGACCTTCTCAGCGTTGCTGGGCAGGCCCAGCCAGGACGGGGTCTGGGTGTCCGGCAGCATCTCCACCCAGTGCATGAACTCCTCACGTCTGGAAGAAAAAAGACACAGAACAACACAGTGTTACTGAGACAGTATGGAGAAAGTTAGAAAATCCCCTTCTGAAATCAACAGTTCCTAAATGTGTGTATTTCAGAAGTTGCACTTGTAAAGAATGTAAAAGGTTTCCTATGAATTTCTTTATGACATTTACAAAAGTTTTGCTGAGAAGGATTGGTCACAATCTATTGGAAACAATGTTTTATGTTTTCTTTGCATGTACTGTATAAAAAAATGCATATTTTAGTTGCCAATGTAATGAAATAAAACCAAACTAACACCACTACCCCCAACCCCGCCACTGACCGGATGCCATCGGGCATCTTGATGTCCTTGTGGCCGTCCACCTTGAAGGCCAGTTTGAACTCTGAGTCGAAGCTGGCCGTGGTGAAGATGCGGTCCAGGAAGGTGTTGAGCAGCCGCTGGTCAAACTCGTTGTCGATGCGGCCGCCATAGATGGACTGGGCCATCAGGGTCTTCAGGGCTGCCCAGGGGATCTTGTCTGGGGAGATGTTCTGACGGCCCTAGGGTTGTGGAGGAAGACAATAATAGAAAGTTACCACCATAGAAATACATACAGTCAGGGCTTTAAAGTGTGACCAATTTGGTCGCATATGCACATTTTTATTTTGGGAGCACCGTGCGACTAGGAATAAAATCTCGCAGATAATAATTATTGTAATGATAAGGCTTCGCTGTACCATTGTTTCAGAGTGCCCAAGGTAAAAAAAAAGCATAATGGTTGCACCATTACTACAGCGAAAACGGCTTGCTTCTAGCCCAACCAGGTCATAGGATCTGACCCATATTACCGGCACAATATTTGTATCTTCCTATAGCGGATCGCCGGGAACGCATTTAACATTCATAACATAAACCATGTTGTGGGCCATTCTAAAAACGACTCACACGTCGTTACCCAGTTGTCTACACTTTGTTCAGTCATGTTACCTCATTGGCTAGCTAGCTAACAACCTGGTAACCTTACCAGTATATCCAAACATTTGGCGGCACAGAAAAAGGAAAAGGGCTAGCTTCTTCAGGAGATTAATGATCATAGCAATGAATGAATGACAGATTTCTTGCATGTCTTCCCATACACACAAAAAGCTTATTTCTCTCAAATTGTGCACAACTTTGTTTACATCCCTGTTAGTGAGCATTTCTCCTTTGCCAAGATAATCCATCCACCAGGTGTGGCATATCAAGAAGCTGATTAAACAGCATGATCATTACACAGGTGCACCTTGTGCTGGGGACAATAAAAGGCCAATAAAATGTGCAGTTGTGTCACACAACACAATGACACAGATGTCTCAAGTTGAGGGAGCGTGCAATTTGCATGCCGACTGCAGGAATGTCCACCAGAGCTGTTGCCAGAGAATTGAATGTTAATTTCTCTACCATGAGCCGCCTCCAACGTCATTTTAGATAATTTGGGAGTACATCCCACTGGCCTCACAACCGCAGACCATGTGTAACCACGCCAGCTCAGGACCTCCACATCCGGCTTCTTCACCTGCGGGATCGTCTGAGACCAGCCACCCAGACAGCTAATGAAACTGTGGATTTGCACAACCTAAACATTTCTGCACAAACTGTCAGAAACCGTCCCAAGGAAGCTCATCTGTGTGCTCGTTGTCCTCACCAGGGTCTTAACCTGACTGCAGTTTGGCGTTGTAACCGACATCAGTGGCAAATGCTCACCTTTGATGGCTACTGGCACACTGGAGATGTGTGCTCTTCATGGATGAATTCCTGTTTCAACTCTACCGGGCAGATGGCAGACTGCATGTATGGCGTCGTGTGGGCGAGTGGTTTGCTGATGCAACATTGTGAACAGAGTGCCCCATGGTGGCGGTGGGGTTATGGTATGGGCAATCATAAGCTACGGACAACTAACACAATTGCTCTTTAAATGAATGCACAAAGATACCGTGACGGGATCCTGAGGCCCATTGTCGTGCCATTCATCCACCGCCATCATCTCATGTTTCAGCATGATAATGCATGGCCCCATGTCGCAAGGATCTGTACACAAATGCTGGAAACTGAAAATGTCCCAGTTCTTCCATGGCCTGCATGTTTGGGATGCTCTGGATCTACGTGTACGACAGCGTGTTCCAGTTCCCGCCAATATCCAGCAACTTCATACAGCCATTGAAGAGGAGTGGGACAACATTCCACAGGCCACAATCAACAGCCTGATCAACTCTATGTGAAGAAGATGTGTCGTGCTACATGAGGCAAATGGTGATCACACCAGATACTGACTGGCTTTCTGTCTTTTTAAGGTATCTGTTCCCAACAGATGCATATCTGTATTGCCAGTCATGTGAAATCAATAGATTAGGGCCTAATGAATTTATTTCAATTGACTGATTTCCTTATATGAACTGTAACTTAGTAAAATCTTTGAAATTGTTGCATGTTGCATTTATATTTTTGTTCAGTGTAGTTTATAGGGCACAACATGTGCTTCAAATGTAGCTAGAATTCATATAGGCTGTATCTCAATCAATTGTTTAAAAAAAATCTTATTTCCTACATTTCAAGTTGTGCTCCTAACTTTAAGTTGGGAGCACCAGTGCTACCAATGAAAATATTTTATTTAGAGCCCTGCATACAGTGAGGTCCAAAAGTATTTGGACAGTGATCCAATTGACATTTTAGTCATATAGCAGACGCTCTTATCCAGAGTGACTTACAATTAGTGAATGCATACATTTTTCATACTGGGCCCCCGTGGGAAACAAACCCACAACCCTTGCGTTGCAAGCGCCATGCTCTACCAACTGATCTACAGGAGGGCCAAATAGTTTTTTGGTTTGTTGTGAATAATGATGAGTGAGAAAGTTAAGAGGCACAAAGATCATACATCCAAGACATGCTAACCTCTCACCATTACAATAACAGGGGAGGTTAGCATTTCTGAGGGGGGGTTGATATTTATGCCTCTAGCTTTCTCACTCATCATTATTCACGATTAATTTAGGATTATCTGTAATCATGGTAGCATCCACATTAATGTTTAGAAACATTATATTCTTATTTACAATAAAATGAACTCAAATGACAATACATAATTTATCATGCATTTCTATTGGGCACAAAATAATCTGAAACACAACCAAAAAACTGCAAATGCATCCAACAAGTTTGTAGAGTCACATTTAATTTAATTGTTTTACTTTATTTGTTATCATTTAAGGCCAGGCACCACAGCATAATATAGTATTTTTTTGCCCTAGATTGCAGGAAATGGCAGTTACAGGTGTTAAAAAACATAAAAATCTCTGAGTCCCTGTTATAAAATCCTGGGTAGAACCCTGAATACACAAGTTAATTTGCCCAAATACTTTTGGTTCCCTAAAATAGGGGGACGATGTACAAAAAGTGCTGTAATTTCTAAAGGGTTAATACGATATGGATGAAAATACCCTCAAATTAAAGCTGACAGTCTGCACTTTAACATCATTGTCATTGTATCATTTCATTTTGGACCGCACTGTATATAACATATGTTTTGATTCTGTCGGAGCTAGAAGCGCAAGCATTTCGCTACACCTGCAATAACATCTGCTAAACATGTGTAAGTGACGAATACAATTTGATTTGATTTATAGTCAATGCGCTCTAGGGACACATTTTCTGTGTTCATTTTGTGACCAACAACTTCATTCCCATTTGCAAGAATGTATATATTGTGTGTGAATTGCATTATCAGAAGTCAGATCTGTATAAGAGTTTCACTCACATAGAATCAGGTTTGGGATGGATTCATCATCTAATACAAGAGACTTGCTGCATACAGAAAGAACCTTATGTAAGAGACAACAGTGTGGGTGTATTTTACGTGTGACTGACCTTAGCGGTGTCGTCCAGCCAGGTGTCCACGGTGTCGCAGGCTGAGCGCAGGTCCGACTCTCCGAACTCGTACTTCTTGGACCAGCCCAGCGGGGCGTAGCGCAGGCGCTCCTGGATGACTGCATGGAACCAAGCCAGCAGGAAGTAGAGGCGGGCGCGCTCGTTGGGAGCCTGCAGAGGAAGAGGTTGGTTTAATAATCAAGGTCAAAGGAAAACATTCAGTCAAGTTTACAGAGGAAGGAGTGTGTGTAAGTGAGAGGCCAACACAGAGTTAGAGTGACAGGAGAGAACAGAGAGAAAGCCAGAGAGAGAGAACGAGAGCGAGGCAGAGGAAAGCCAGAGATTCATATGGTTGTGTCACCTTGCACATGCGAGCCACAGGGATGCTGCTGAAGGTCCTCAGCATGTTGGCCTTGACACCGGGAGGGGGCTCAAATACAAAGATACGTCCAGCACGTAGCAGGTTCACTGGCACCTGAGAGGAATAAGCGAGAGAAAACCCATTTAGATAGTCTCATTAGGTAAGTCATCCACAACTGTGCCACAGTGAGGAAAAGCTTGAGATAAACAAACCAGAATGCTAAATTATACCTCATGTAGACATTTGTAATTGAAATTTTCTATATCTTTAATCTACAATGAATGTTCAAAATAAAATCACTAATTTGTAGCCTTTCCATAGTCTGCTTTTTTGTGTTTAGTCTTTGGAGCGGTCCTAATAATGTATGGAAAATACATCTAGTTTCATACTGGTTTAATGGCTATAATAAAGATGTATTTAAAAGTGTATTATACAAGGTCTCACACTTTATAAATAAATAATAATGCAATGTTATTCTAATGAACTTCAATCTGACCTTAGGGTTGATTTCCATGGTGAGGAAGAGGCGGAAGCTGGCGTGGGGCTGCATGGAGTGGAGCTTCTTCTCCAGCTGCATCAGCCAACCAGGAGCCAGGTGCACGTTCTCCAGCATCACCCACCTGCCGGACTTGACGGCGGTGTTGATGTCGCGGTCGGCCTTGTTGAAGCCCTCAGCAGAACCTGAGGAGAGAGAAGAGGAGGAACCAGGTTTTTAAAATGCCAGTAGATATGTCAGTAATTCCTAAATTACTGGGATGTAAATTAAAACTCAATCGACTCCAACCCTACTTTAGCACACCTACCGATGGAGATGGAGGTGATGTGTTTGTTTTGCTCGGCAGCCAGGTCCCGGACCAGGCCGCTGGCGTCGTACCCGGGCACGGAGCACATCAGAACAGGGGTACTGGGTTTCACCTAGGTGGGTAGGAAAACAGGCAGATGTTTCAGCAGGAGATTTACAGTCTAAATAAGTGATGTACAAGGAACTGTATTGGTTCCTTGTACAAATTTTTCCCACTTTGTGCTTGAGTGTCCATTTAACATTCGAAACATATCAACTGCTAATAAATTAAGAAAAGCAATTGTAGTCTCATAATGGCAATTGCTTTTTCAGCACATTTAAGCCTAGTCTTGAACTAAGAAGCACTTTCAACGGAGAACCTCCATTGGACATTCTTTTTAGTCCAAGACTAGGCTCAATCCATCTCGGAAACTGGCCCTAAATGGAGATTGACGCTTTAGGGATGTCTTGACATCCGTACCTCGCTTTCCACAATGTTTCCCAGGTCCAGGGGCTGCTCGATAATTGCCATGAAGTTGTCTCCCAGGACCTTGGCAACAAAGATGTGGGCGATGGCCAGCATGCGGTCCGGACGGAAGGCTTGGATCAGCAGCAGCTGGTGCACTGCCTGACCGATGGATGCTGAGGAGGACCGACCAAGGACATTTGTGAGATTGACTACATTGCAGTTGGACTGCACAGAATCCCTGTTTTACTGAAGCACACTTTCCTCTCACCACTTTGAAGAACATGCACTCCAACTACCCATTTTCTGAATGTTATATTTGTATGCAGCTTCTATCAAGTGCATAAATGGAATCTTGACATTGCAAAACAGCCTACTAAACTTAGCTTTGTGGTTTCAAATGGTTTTTCAAAGTAGAACACATTACAACACTGATTGAAAGACTCACTTGACTGCTTCTCCTCTGTCCACAGGTAGGGCACGGACAGCTCCGGAGAGTTGCTCTCGATCCACATGAAGAATTGCTGCAATGATAGAAAAAAGCAATGTCAACCTCAATGACAACTTTATTTTCCTTTCTTTCTTAAAAAAATATATATTTTAATGCACTTCTGTTTAGCATGAACAGTTAAATAAAGAACTTCACATTGCAAAAGTCATTTTCTTCAGCTTCTTTCCCTCCTTTTCTTTCAACAATCTCTCACCTCATCAGCCTCCACCTTGGAGACCAGATCCTTGAAGGCGCGGAGGTGGCTGAGGATGATCATGGCCTCGCACTGCTCCGTGGTCAGGCCCTTCACCTTAGGTACCGCTGTGCCCTTCAGCACCATCTCCGCGCCGCGCAGGAAGTGCTGGAACTCTGCGTCGTAGGACGGCTCGCTGAAGGAAACAAAAAATGGTAATCAATAAGATTCACGGGCTACATCACACTGTCCACAGTAGCATACCACTTAGAATGCATCCTCAATAGATTGTTGTAGTGTAGATATTGGAACTGATCCATGGACCTTATCCTTCACATAACAAAGAAAGTGTAGAAACCTCAAAGTTCATTACCTGGTCATGCCTTTCAGGTTGATCCTGGCTAAGAGCATGGCGAAGGTGATGTGGTCCTGGTTGCACATGCCTCTGGCCACTCTATTGAATGCCCCCTACAAGGAGAATCGGATTGTTGCTCTGCACTAGAAACCTCTTAACAAACACCCATTGATTTGAGATCTATGAAGAACAACCCCAGTTCTAGATGTGATGTTCTAGATTCTAAAATATGTTCTAGATGTTCTAAGTTCTTGTCTAGAAGGTGTTCTAGGTGTGAGGTGTTCTAGGTGTGAGGTGTTAGTGATGTGAGGTTCAAGACAGTGTTCTAGATTTTCTAGGTTCGAGAAGGTGTTCTAGATGTCCTAAGTTCTATAAGGGGTTTGAGATGTGCGGTTACCTGGAAGAGGTCCTTGGTGATGTGGGTGAGGCGCTGGGTGTGGTCGCTGACGCTCTTCAGGTTGCCATTCTCGTATAGCACTGTGTGGTAGATGTCCAGGAAGAAGTGCAGTGAGTACTGGTACAGGAAGTGGATCTGGAGATGGACAAGAAGTCATACAAGCTGTAATGGTTCGGTATAGTGCTTGCATTCAGTTTCCCAAATATGTCTGTTACATAGGCAAGGAGACATTTTCTTTTCATTACACAGAAAGTCTACCAAGTCTGTTTTTTTACATCCATTGTGAATGACAACAGTTCCTCTCTCAATGCAAAAAATCTTTACAACACTCCCCCTCGATAACCACCAAGCATCAATGTGAAATAGAACATTGTCATGCTCTGATCCCATATCTCCACATAGTTTTGCAAACATGCGTGCGCGCAGTGGATGTGGTTTGATGTGGTTTACAATCGAAGTTACCTGCTGCAGTATATCTCAGAGTTCTGTGCTCAGCTCTTTTGCCACCAGTTGCTCTTGGTGTATCATACAATGCGTCCATATGTCAGACACATTCATAACTAGAGTGCAGAGGCCTGCCCACTGTCCCGCCATAGATGGGAGCCCCATCTGTGCAAAAGTCCACCATTAGATCCCATGGAATCAGTTTTTCGTCAATATAGCCATACAACATACTGAACATCCCCCGTGCCATTTAATTCTTGGGAATCGTGAGACAGAACAATATGTCCTCGTGAATAGCATCCCCTGACATGTATAGCGAACAAAAGTCAATTCATGGACATCTCAGCCCTCACAGCTAACGTCCATTTGGAGAGCATAATCTAGGGAGTTTGAGTTGTTCAGTCAGAGTTTCCACTTGATTGCTAGCAATAGCATACATTATTTGTTTAACAGTGTTATCTGACAAAATTATTTTTTGTATATTTCTTTTTTTCCCCCTTCAGGGTTTTGGAAATTCTCCCGCGACCCATTTTCATATCAGTTGACCCCACATGGGGTCAGGACCCCTCGTTTGGGAATCGCTGCCCTAGCGACTCCAGACTCCACACAGACACAATGTGAACGTGTACACATGCTGCTTCAGAGCCAGTACTGTTCTTCCTTCAGACAAACATGCATCAAAACTTGTTCATTTGCACAATATCTCTCGTTCACATTCGCTTGCAAATGTCCAAACTCACCAGAAATGACATTCGGTAGCTCCTACTTATACATGTACAACTTTATGAGTAGGATTGCCCGTCTTTGCAATTAGTTTATTTTCGTTTGCGCTCGTTAACATATTTAGTTAGGAGCCTCCATGGAAATTCGCTATTACTTGTGCTAATTTTGTTAGCATTCTGGTAACAGACGCCCAATGGTCTTTTTTTGTGTGTTTTTTTTGGCGCCCCCTTGTGTACTAAACCGGTAATACGGTACATCCCAGGATGAGAGAAGGACTGTATGAGAATCTGGAAACCGCCCAACCCTAGTGAGTGTGTGCGCGCATCTCTCTGCATACCTGGTTGAGGGCCTCCATGGTGAAGTAGATGGAGCTGCAAGCCGAAGCGAGGGACAGGTACTGCTGCGACACAGTCTCCACCTCGGCCATCACGATGTCTGTCTCCTCCACCTTCCTGGTCACCTCTGCTGCCTCCTTCTTCAGGTTCTCCAGGGTGGTGATGATGGTGTCGTCGTCCAGGATACGACCCTTGACCTCGTTCAGGGCCTGCAGCAGGGACTTCTCCAGTTGGCGCAGACGTACCTGGAACTCACCTGGTGGAGGTATGGAGAGGAGAAGGGGAGGACAGTGAAGGTTAGTGCTTTGATATTTTAAGGATAAAATAGGACTAAGAGAAGAGGGTAAGATACTTTATTTGTGTCCATTGCACATCAGAAGTCAGATCCGTATACGAGTTTCATTCACATGAAATCAGGTCCGGGATAGATAAGAGGACGTGTTTATTTTTTATTTTTTTGTCATTTAGCAGACACTCTTATCCAGAGCGACTTACAGTTATTGAGTGCATACATTTTCATACTGTGTATGTGTGCGCACGTCTCACCCTGCAGTTTGAGGAGGTCGGAGCGCTTCTCGTCCACGTCAGGCCTCTCGGCCTTCAGCACCTCGTTGAGACACTGGCTTTGCAGACTGCTGCGAGTCACCGTGAAGTTGACAAAGGTCACACGAGAACACAGGTCTGGAGGGAACTCCACCGTGGGGTCACGGGTGGAGAGGAAGATGACGAAGGATGGGGACAAGTCAATGTCCTGGTCACCGAGGGTGATAAGCACGCGTCCTCCGGTCCTGCGCACCTCTCTGTTGAGCACCGGGTTAAGGATGGGGTCGTAGCTCTCCACATCCTGAAAGAGACAGTGAAATATTATCAGTTACATGCCAGCAAAATGGTTTCCCCAATTGAACTAAGGTTGGATAACCCAATCTACCATTATCTTGGAACCCAGAACCAAATGTTGCGTACGCTAGCTACTGGACCTAACATTTACATTAAAGCTTATGTTAAATATAATACAATTTGTGTTACCAGTCTGAGAGATGATATTTACAGCAACAGCAGTTGAGCACTACTTCCCAATTTATTCAGATTAAAAGCATGCGTTACATACTAGTTGCATAGGTATACATGGTATGGAACATGCTGGATAGACCAAGAGGAGACTGTTCTGACCTGCACAAGCAGAGGGTTTCCAAATCGCAGGGCGCTCTCCAGGTTCTTCCTGAAGGCGTCATCCAGGAAGCTGGTTCTGGTGATCTTGCGGTCCTTGTACTCGTTCATGATGAACTCTGTGGCCTGGCCAGACGGGTCGATGATTAGGGGATACCTGGGAAAGGCAAAGTGTATTTATTTATTAGGATCTCATTTAGTCCAAAAGGCCAACTTTCCAGGAGTGTTTATAAAAGCTGTACTTTTGAACTGGGATAGGCATTCATTATAAAACATTCCCACAATTAAAGGGGGCTGAACTTCCTGATTTGGCCTCGTTTTTCGGCTTGTTCATTAAGAAATGCCGCAGCCATGACTGAAGCCAAATGACAGTATTGGGGGGGTTAATGTGGGTGTCTCTTGTGTGTGTTCGCACGTGGCAAGCATTTGCAGATTCACTCTGTCAAAACAGTACACAGTACCCTCACCCTTCTAGATAACTTGAAACGGTCTAACCAGGTCTTGTGTCTTGAAGTCGCCTAGGTTAGCTAGTGCTAATATAGTGCCAGCCAACTTATTTAGCCAATTAGCTTCAGCTGGCTGGTTGTGTGACCATGGCTAAATTGGTTTGACATTGGATAGCCTATCTCTGTAAATTACAATGTAAATGGTACAATATTTTCATGTTGCACATCTTTTAGTTAAAAATAAATAAAACACTTTCGATATTTGTATATGCATTTCTACAATTTATAGTTGGTTTGATGTTTTTAAGTCATTGAAATTTGGAGATATTTAACTTTTAAAATATTGTCCCATGTACATTGTGTAATTTACATATGGTCCCTAACTACGCCCATAGGGATATCGAATGTCAAACCGAATTGACCATGGGCATTACGAACGGGTCGCGTGCAGTTGATGATTACTTGGGTGCTGCCAGCTGTGGGCAGGATAAAAAATAAACCCAACCCACGGAAAACAGTTATGGTACCGTTCATTCCAAGACATACCATTTCTTTCCTATCATCTCGCAAATCTCCGTTTTGGACGAGACTGACTTTGACCAATTATCCTATCTACACTTTGTATTCAATTTTGACACTAGAATACATGTTTCTGACTCATATTGATGCCACATAGGCCGTTTTCAAAATGAGAAGTTGCTTTTTAGGGGCAGTCGCTCTTTAAGACTAAAGATGAGAAATGGAACCGTTTTGTATCTCCCAACATGATCCACAGTGATGATCTGAGCCTTCACTACACGTTTATGAGAGAACAACCACACTCTACCCCTCTGTGTTGGTTCTATACGCCACCTCAAGTCCTACAGTACGGGATGATACATTATATTTTGGTTCGGATGTATTACACTCACCTGTTGAACCTCTTGAGCATGATGGCGTTCTCGGTGCATAGGTCGTCTGCTGGGAGGGAGTTGGCCTGCCAGCGCAGCCTTTCGTCCGCGTTGGACAAGTACTCAGTCCTGGCGATGTCCGTACGGAACTATGGAGGAGGAGAGATCTAGTTAGCCATACAAAAACATAATGTACAGTGCCTTGAATGATGACTGCCGAAGTCAGTGCAACTGACTGGGTTTTGAAACTGGGTTATCCGTGCGACTCAAGTGTTAGCTGACTGAGCTAAAGCCTAGGAAATAGCGGTGTGAGCAAACAATTCTCGAACAACCCCCCAGTACCTGGATGTTGGCCTGCTGCAGGTGGTGCGACCAGGTGGTGAAGAGGTTCTGTCTCATCTGCTGCTCGAAGTAGCCAGCATAGGCGATGAAGGCTGCGGACAGCAGGCAGTCCCCGGCGATGGTTGCCATCTGGTTCTTGAACGTCTCGCTGGACTTCTCCCAGCGAACGCTCTCGGCAGACAGGCTCTTGAGCAGGGCTGTGCTGCGGTTCACCTGTGGTCAAAGAAGACAGTCAAGGTCGGGTTTAACAATGATAGATTGGATAGATAGTGCTTTTCCACCTGGTCTTCAATTGCTTTACATTGAAATGGAGCTATAAACTGAAAAGACTCATCCCCTAGGGCTACATGTTACTGTCAAGTCTAGGGCATTGACTTTCAGAATTTTAATAGCTGAGATGCAAGGCCTTTTTCATAGGAAAATCTTTATTTGCGCTTGAAAGGATTTTCCTAAATCTCTTGCCTATTCCTAAGGTTACGGCGATAGTAAAATGGTTTAGTTGAGTTAATTAGGAATGTTTTTCTTATGGTCAGATTGATTTCCCTACCTTCGCCTCCACAGCGGCCAGATCGGCCTTAATGGCCTGGGCCTCAGAGATGAGCACGGCGTACTCCTCCTTGTAGCGGGCGATGCTGGACTCCAGGTCGCGGATCATCTGCTCCACCTCCTCCGCCTTGGACTTATTGTCCATGGCGTCGTCCTCCAGCTTCTGAAGCTCGTTCCTCAGCGGCTCCACACGCTTCAACATGTCAGCATAGTTCAGCTAGAAGAGGGGGAAAAGAGAGGTCAATAATTGCAGGCTATAATTGTAGGTTATAAGTAGGTCGCAGGGTTTTGATGGATCGAGAAACGTGGTAAGGACAGATTTACTCCTGGCACTCACTAGACATTGGGTGAATCTCAAAAGACTTTCTTCTCTCCACATCTCCTCAAAATGCATCGGAGGAGAAGATCCAAGGTTCCTCCTCTAGGATCTTCTCCTCAAATGAGTTTTGAGAGGGAGGTGAGGAATCGAGGAAATACTTTTTAGATCCACCCTCAAACATTACCAAAACAAAAAGGTCAGTGGGCGGTGGTTTCCTTACCTGAGCGATGGCCCATTTGACCATGGGGCCACAGGCCAGGGAGGCCCTGTTGACCATCTCGTAGTTGAAGTTGGGGTTGGACATGTAGTTCTTCTTCATCTTCTCACGGATTGACTCACTGCATAACGATAGCGTCACAGGGTTAGGACAGAGCAACACAGGCAATTGTATGAAATCGCAAATTAATGAAATGGCGAGCAGGGTATTCGGAAATGATCATGATGAAATTATGTAGGAAAGGGGTGGCTTGCAAGGAAGCAAAAATAAATACATCTATAATTTAAAAATGGAAAAGGTATTGGTTGTTAGAGCTTTTTTACAAATATTTTTTACTTTTCTCCCCAATTTCGTGATACTACCTAATTTGTAGTTACAATCTTGTCCCATCCCTGCAACTCCCGTATGGACTTGGGAGAGGTACCTCATGTCCTCTGAGACAAAGTTGACTATGCTGGTGATGAAATTGTCCCTGACAATAACTTGTCTGATCTTTTTCCAGTCATTAGTTGACAGCAGCCGGGTTGGAAGAGAGGGGCAAGGGGATTGTTCTTTTGAGAGCAGAGAGGTGTTTTTTGCATTTGGACTCATTGAAGTTAAAAGTAGCAATTTAGAGATTTAAAAAACATTAAACAGGAATGTACCTCTACATTTTAAAACAATATTTACTGCGGGAATGCCAAAACATGTCGACCACTCAGACCAACAGTCAATGCGTTTGCTCCAAATCAAACGTCAATCACGCAACTCCTCTCTGCCAATGAACAGTCCCAGACGCCCCTCCCCCTTCCCCACACTTCTGCCATCTTCCCATCTCACCTGATCTCATCAGCAGAAAAGTTAACAATGGTGGGGATGAAGTTCTCCCTCATAATGATGGAGCGGATCTGCTTCCAGTCCGTGGTGCTCTCTCCCAGGAGCAGGCAGATGGACTCCAGGGCCAGCTTGACCGCCCCCGGCGGGTTGGCCATGGAGCGCACCTCCACCAGGTGCTGCTTCTTAATAGACTTAACGGCTAAGCCCAGCACAAGACGACACAAAGAGGGGCAACAACGGAGGAGGAGGAGGAGGGAAAGTGAGAAGAGCAGAGATGTTAGCAAGAGAAGAAGAGATATCCATCTCGTACCGAGAGACCACGGGAGAGAGGACAATAAGGAACCTAGAATGAAAACTTGAGGGAGAAAATAAGATAAATATGGGGTATTGTTGCCTCTATAAGTTGAGCATCGCATCCTGTAAACTCGGTGATGTGGTCATTCAACAGCTTCAGCTACATTGCAATTATGAACTATCCCAAATGAGTTTGTTTACACAGAACACTGTATTTCAAATCACAGTACCTCAATTGATTGTGACAATTTCTAAAGAGTAGGATACATCAAAAGGCTACGACAATGAAATAGACCACCAAAAACAACAAAGTGATTAGAGATGGGTAAGTCATACCATTCTGAGCCTCAATAACAGCCGGCTCCACCTGGTCCAGATCCTCTTTAACGCTCAACTGTTTGTCCTTGATCTTCTCCTGTTGCTTGTACACAGACTCCTGGATCTCCTGGCTCATCACCTATGGATCATCATGGCAACACACAGGTTTGATACAACCACAGGACACAACCACCATCCACTTTAATAGCTTTAGCATACAGCAGAAATCTGAAACTCCTGGCCACATCAGGCCCCGAGCTGCTTATTTGTGTCCGAGCGGGTCGGAAGTTTCAGACCACGTATACAGTCAACTAGTTCATCTAGCTTACCTTTTTCTTCTCAGCCTCCTGCTGGTCTTTGACCATCTTCTTCAGCTTGTCGTTAGCAGCCGAATTCTTCACCTCCAGCTCCTGACTCTTGACCCTCAGATCACGTCGCAGCTCCTCCACCTATGGGTAGAGATAAAGACTGTGGTATCAAACAACTGGAATGGATACCACACTCCTTCAGATTTACCATCATCTTGGAACCCAGAACCAAATTGTGTGTGCTAGCTAGCTAAATCAATTTACGTCTTACGTTTACGAGAGATTGTAACGTCTGCTATGAAATGATGCGTTACCTGGTCCACAGTCTCCTTGATCTTCCTCAGGCCCACGTTGAGATGCATCTGTTGCTCCTCTAGCTCGCTGCGCTTCTCGTTGAACAGGTCGGCGTAGTGGTTGATGAAGTCCAGGTAGTGGCGAGGAGTGATGGCCATGGTGCGCCCACCGCGCTTGGACAGTCGACTGTTAGCCTGAGGAGTAAGAAAGCCATTGCAAGCGAATGAATATAATTTACACACAAGTCATATGACTGACAGACCTGGGTTTAAATGGTATTTCTATTCTTTCAAATAGAGCGTTTGATTGAGCCTGCCTGGAGCACCAGATGGGAAGGCTTTGCACCTGAGACTACTCCATTGGTTCCATTGCACTAGGCAAGCTCAATCAAGCACAGCTGAAGTATTTTGATTACCAAAGAGTGAATCTTACCTGGTGCAGTGTCTGGTGGACAAATACGCAGCCGTTGACGATGGCCTCGCGGTGAGAAGGTGGTGTGGGCAGCTTGTCATACACCACGGGCATGTAGTCGGGCACCTTGTAGTTGGGCTTCTCCAGGTCCAGTTTGATGGTGAACTCTTTGCCCACTTGGTAGAGGGCCTCGGTAGACCAGTCTCCAAACCAATTCAACACACACCTGTTGAGGGAGGGACGAAAGGAGCGTTAGCAGTGGCCAACACAGGTACTGCAGTGGAAGGATACGATCACAGCAGATCTGAAGAAAAAGAGTAAAGGACCAAGGGCATTTTGACCCATGTGTCAAATCTATCTAAATGGATCCAAATGAATCAATTCAACCTAAAAATGACTTTCTATGGGTTTATCAGCTACAACTGAGTGACTGGTGCCACTGTGTACTCCGTAAATATGGATAGACCAACACCAGTGACTACTGCAGATGTGTATTGCCCCACCTGTTGAAGAGGGCAGGGGAGGTGGCAGCGCGGTCCTTCAGGCCCTCGGACGAGGGGTTCATGGTGAAGACCACGTGAAGGTTCCGGATGACCTGGCTGGTGAACCACTTGTAGAGCTCCTCGTGAGTGTCCAGCATCATGCCCTCCTTCTGGGCGCCCTCCTTACACTGGGTCATCAGGGCGGCGTACTCGTCACCCTCAAACAGACCTGGCACCTGGGAAGGGACAAGACAAAACGTATATTAGATATAAAGGAACTGGAGGGTGGACGTGACATTTCCTACCAACAAGTATCTCAATAGCAATATCTAACAAGCATCTCAATAGCAGCACCCAACCAGTTTCTCAATAGCAGTATCTAGTATAGTTACATTGGGGACTATGGAAGAGGCGACAGGGGATACATCTCAATAGTTTCAAGTGGCTTCTTTTCCTTGTTCCTTCTCCATCTGCTCTGACCTGACACAGGATAAGTGAAAGCAATATGGAGGATGATGGCTATCTTGAATTGTCTTTCACGCTACCCACTCCAGTCTCTTCAATATAAGTACAGATGAAGGAAAGGAGACACGGTTCCACTTTTGACTATTGAGATGCAGTAAAGTGTGGCGTTCCTAGTCTTTACCTCTCCGTTGGCCAGCAGGGTGTTCATGCGCTCCAGGAAGCCAGAGTCCAGTACGTTGGACTCGTCCATGATGAAGGCGATCTTCTCGTTCTTGCAGCCGGAGCGCCGCAGGACTGTCCGCAGGTCCTCGTCAAAGTCATCGCCTGTGTACCGCCTGTGCACCTGGACACACACACGTCGCAATGTGCTCAGCACCTCATTCAACCACTGAACTCAGAACTAATTGAATTCAACACAGACCTAACAAACACTTCTGCAAACTGAACCATTACTTTTCCCATCCACAGTATCTGTTGTAATGTGTTGAAATGTTGTCCAGATACCTTTGAACTGCAATTCAGTGGTACAGTTCAATTTGCAGTTAACCAATAACGGTTACATTTTCTTTACTTACCTTGATCTGATAGACACTCAGGCCATTCATCCAAGCCACAAAGCGCGACAGGGTGGTCTTCCCTGCACCACTTACTCCAATCAGCAGGAGATGACCCTGGGGCTGACGGAAGATTCTGGAAAGAACATGAATTGGTCATTTTAACAATGTAAAATCAAAAACCTATCCACGTGGGAAATTGCAAAATGTGAAGCAGATATATACTACCAGTCAAAAGTTTGGACACACCTACTCATTCAAGGGTTTTCTTTATTTTTACTATTTTCTACATTGTAGAATAATAGTGAAGACATCAAAACTATGAAATAACACATATGAAATCATGTTGTAACCGAAAAAGTGTTAAACAAATCAAAATATATTAGAGATTAGAGATTCTTCAAAGTAGCCACCCTTTGCCTTGATGACCGCTTTGCACATTCTTGGCATTCTCTCAACCAGCTTCATGAGGTAGTCACCTGGAATGCATTTCAATGAACAGGTGTGCCTTGTTAAAACTTAATTTGTGGAATTTCTTTCCTTCTTAATGAGTTTGAGCCAATCAGTTGTGTTGAGACAAGGAAGGGTTGGGTATCCGGAAGATAGCCCTATTTGGTAAAAGACCAAGTCCATATTATGGCAAGAACAGCTCAAATAAGCAAAGAGAAAATGACAGTCCATCATTACATTACGACTTGAAGGTCAGTCAATACGGAACATTTCAAGAACTTTGAAAGTTCCTTCAAGTGCAGTCGCAAAAACCATGAAGCACTATGATGAAACTGGCTCTCACGAGGACAGCCACAGGAAAGACCCAGAGTTACCTCTGCTGCAGAGGATAAATTCATTAGAGTTACCAGCCTCAGAAATCTGCAATTAACTGCACCTCAGATTGCAGCCCAAATAAATACTTCAGAGTTCAAGTAACAGACACATCTCAACATCAACTGTTCAGAGGAGACTGCGTGAATAAGGCCTTCATGGTCAAATTGCTGCAAAGAAACCACTAATAAAGGACACCAATAAGAAGAACAGACTTACTCGGGCCAAGAAACACGAGCAATGGACATTAGACCGGTGGAAATCTGTCCTTTGGTCTGATGAGTCCAAATTGGAGATTTTTGGTTCCAACCGCTGTGTCTTTGTGAGACGCAGAGTTGGTGAACGGATGATCTCCACGTGTAGTTCCCACCGTGAAGAATAAAGGAGGAGGTGTGATGGTGCTTTGCTGGTGACACTGTCAGTGATTTATTTACAATTCAAGGCACACTTAACCAGCATGGCTACCACAGCATTCTCCAGCGATACGCCATCCCATCAGGTTTGCGCTTAGTGGGACTATCATTTGTTTTTCAACAGGACAATGACCCAAAACACCTCCAGGCTGTGTAAGGTCTATTTGACCAAGAAGGAGAGTGATGGAGTGCTGCACCAGATGACCTGGCCTCCACAATCACCTGACCTCAACCCAATTCAGATGGTTTGGGATGAGTTGGACCGCAGAGTGAAGGAAAAGCAGCCAACAAGTGCTCAGCATATGTGGGAACTCCTTCAAGACTGTTGGAAAAGCATTCCAGGTGACTACCTCATAAAGCTGGTTGAGAGAATGCCAAGAGTGTGCACAGCTGTCATCAAGGCAAAGGGTGGCTACTTTGAAGAATCTCAAATCTCAAATATATTTTGATTTGTTTAACACTTTTTTGTTACTACATGATTCCATATGTGTTATTTCATAGTTTTGATGTCTTCACTATTATTCTACAATGTAGAAAATAGTAAAAATAAAGAAAAACCCTTGAATGAGTAGGTGTGTCCAAACTTTTGACTGGTACTGTATATATTTTTTCTTACCGATCAATTCGAAGGACATGGTCCAGCACCTCGTTAAAAAGCACCAGAGGCACGTCCAACTCCTCCTCGTAGAACACCCTTAGACGGGCTTTGACATAGTCTCTCAGCTCCTCTTGCTCCACTGGGATATAGTCCTGAGGAGAGGGACAGATAACCGTTAACAGACACCAACTAAAAAACATATTTCATTCTTAGCCTTAATTGTCAATTTCTTGGCTCTACATTCATGGCGGGTATGTTTATACAGTAGTTATGAGAAATTAGATGATGCAACATATGGATATACACAGAATTAAATAGTACACCATTTTATATTGCGTCTGTATAAACAGAACAGTATTATATTGTATCTAAGGGGAGGAAGCTCACCTTGGAGAGCCAGTTGCTGTAGAGGATAGGCCTGTTGAGGGCCTTTTCACGGTCGATGTTGGGGAAGTGCTTGAGAGCCACCATGTCGATGTTCTCATCAGTCCAGCGTCTTTCCTCATCCTCCACTAGCCTGTAGGGGACAGACGCGTCAAGGTGGTCAAACAGGACATTTAAATATTTGGATCTCTTTGCGTTTAACTGATATAGGGCCCTGAGTTTTTCTCGATCAGGTCACACAATCAGGAAAAACTCAAGGCCTTGGTTATAGTCTAAAACAAGCGCCTGGAGTTTTTCCTGGTAAGGGAAAATTCCAGGTCCTAGTTATATGGCTAAACAATCTTTCCCCCATAGATTCTACTACACTACTTTGGAGGGAGTAGTCTGGCTACTTCCCTATGGACTGAACACCCACCTGTCCTGGAAGAGGCGAAGGGCCTCATGGGCCCAGATGCGGATGAGGCCCTCCACAGGGAGCGTCTCCAGGGGCCGCAGGGCCTCGAAGATGCCCCTCACCCAGCGGGACATCTCACGGGGTGAGTAGATGTAGTGGGGCTGGGTGTCTTGGGTGAAGCGTTCCTGTAGTCGACAGAGGGTGAAGGTCAATGAGGACAGAGGTCAGCACATCCAATCTAGCCTGGCCCGAGAACGGTTTTTGCCGTTTTGCCGACAACGACCATGATATTTGTCAAGATAGCATAGACGGCTACATCCTAACATTGTGTTCAGCACTATAATCAGACATTGAGAATGATTTCTATAGTGGCTCCTATTCAAGGCATGTCTGTGAGGATGTGGTACCATAGAGATAAATACTGCTGTAAATACTACTACTATAGATACTACTACTATAAATAATACTGTAAATACTACTACTACTGTATCTATCTCTTGGTACAGAGGGTCTTACCTGAGACATGGTGTAGAACTCCACCATGGCGGCGGTGAGGGGCTCGGCGTAGGTACGCAGCGAAGGGATGAGACGCAGCATGGCTCGGTTGAAGGTGCCGTAGATCTGAGTGAGGGAGGCGGGGCCGGGATAGTCCACGTACACCACTGGTACGTGTCGCAGAAACCTACAATTCAATCACACAGCGTTACTCATCATTTAAAATCTACCAGTGACTCTAGTCCAGGGTCGTGTTCATTAGGCACAAAACGTGAGAAAACTGATTGAAACGGCTTTTCCAATAAGAAAGTCATTTCAGTTTTCCGTTTCAAAGCATTTTGCTACGGTATGCCCCACTGAACAAGACCCAGGATAAAGCTACAGTGTCTCAGAAAGGTCACAGGTCATGTTGACAGAATAGGGTGTCCACCCACTCTTCCCAGAGTGGGTGAAAACGCACTTTGGTGATGAAACTTCACTTCCTTATGTTATAAAATACATTTTACCAAGACGAATATGATTGTTTATGTTCTGAATCATTCAGTGGGGCCTTTCTCTAAACGTATCATTAACATTATATTCAAAAAGTCAAATTTCGTAACCTAATACAGTGGGGGAAAAAAGTATTTAGTCAGCCACCAATTGTGCAAGTTCTCCCACTTAAAAAGATGAGGCCTGTAATTTTCATCATAGGTACACGTCAACTATGACAGACAAATTGAGAATTTTTTTTCTCCAGAAAATCACATTGTAGGATTTTTAATGAATTAATTTGCAAATTATGGTGGAAACAAACAAGCAAGATTTCTGGCTCTCACAGACCTGTAACTTCTTCTTTAAGAGGCTCCTCTGTCCTCCACTCGTTACCTGTATTAATGGCACCTGTTTGAACTTGTTATCAGTATAAAATACACCTGTCCACAACCTCAAAACAGTCACACTCCAAACTCCACTATGGCCAAGACCAAAGAGCTGTCAAAGGACACCAGAAACAAAATTGTAGACCTGCACCAGGCTGGGAAGACTGAATCTGCAATAGGTAAGCAGCTTGGTTTGAAGAAATCAACTGTGGGAGCAATTATTAGGAAATGGAAGACATACAAGACCACTGATAATCTCCCTCGATCTGGGGCTCCACGCAAGATCTCACCCCGTGGGGTCAAAATGATCACAAGAACGGTGAGCAAAAATGCCAGAACCACACGGGGGGACCTAGTGAATGACCTGCAGAGAGCTGGGACCAAAGTAACAAAGCCTACCATCAGTAACACACTACGCCGCCAGGGACTCAAATCCTGCAGTGCCAGACGTGTCCCCCTGCTTAAGCCAGTACATGTCCAGGCCCGTCTGAAGTTTGCTAGAGTGCATTTGGATGATCCAGAAGAGGATTGGGAGAATGTCATATGGTCAGATGAAACCAAAATAGAACTCGTCGTGTTTGGAGGACAAAGAATGCTGAGTTGCATCCAAAGAACACCATACCTACTGTGAAGCATGGGGGTGGAAACATCATGCTTTGGGGCTGTTTTTCTGCAAAGGGGACCAGGACGACTGATCCGTGTAAAGGAAAGAATGAATGGGGCCATGTATCGTGAGATTTTGAGTGAAAACCTCCTTCCATCAGCAAGGGCATTGAAGATGAAACGTGGCTGGGTCTTTCAGCATGACAATGATCCCAAACACACCGCCCGGGCAACGAAGGAGTGGCTTCGTAAGAAGCATTTCAAGGTCCTGGAGTGGCCTAGCCAGTCTCCAGATCTCAACCCCATAGAAAATCTTTGGAGGGAGTTGAAAGTCCGTGTTGCCCAGCGACAGCCCCAAAACATCACTGCTCTAGAGGAGATCTGCATGGAGGAATGGGCCAAAATACCAGCAACAGTGTGTGAAAACCTTGTGAAGACTTACAGAAAACATTTGACCTGTGTCATTGCCAACAAAGGGTATATAACAAAGTATTGAGAAACTTTTGTTATTGACCAAATACTTATTTTCCACCATAATTTGCAAATAAATTCATAAAAAATCCTACAATGTGATTTTCTGGATTTTTTTTCTCATTTTGTCTGTCATAGTTGACGTGTACCTATGATGAAAATTACAGGCCTCTCTCATATTTTTAAGTGAGAGAACTTGCACAATTGGTGACTGACTAAATACTTTTTTCCCCCCACTGTACATCTGATAATAAGCACCGAGCTCTGTTGACAGAGCGATGCCGCTTCTCGCAGTGACTTGAGGATTTTACATGTTGTGGTGGTCGTCTGCAAAGTTGTTTCCGGGGTCGCAAAAAGCTAAATTTACATGACACGAGCTGAATTAAATGTAAAAAGCCTTTAAAAAATATATATATTGTGGTACGCTCAGTGCTCCGTTGACTTTTCACAGAGATGCGCTTGTTTATCTGAGAAATCTTAATATGAAAAGCGTATACTAAAATACTACGTCATGTCTCAAAATCGATATCTATCTTACCTCTATATTGTTTTTTGTCCTCCGGATTCGAGAAGAAAGAGGAGTTCAATGGTGAGCCTGTCAGTTGGCCTTAATTCTCTCACAGCATCCAACCTAGCTGACGCAAAGCTATTTTCTAGATTTTTGACCCCAAAAATTCTGGCCTCCATTGATTTAGTCACCCTAATCTTGGCCATCCTACAAGCCATTGGTTCTTAGAGAAAGACCTTCAATTAACATTATTTCACCCATTGGTCAAAGGATGCGTTTTTGATTGGACACCCTACAGTGTACCTGTGGGTGAGGGGCTTCCTGCCAGGGTCGGTGGGAGGGTTACAGGCTCCCACAAACTGGATCCTCTCCAGCTTGACCCAGGTCTGGTCAGAGGTGCGGTAGAAGCCACCATGCTCCACCATCTGCAGGGGAAAACACCAGAAGAGGATGAGCTTATACTCCAGCAGGAACTCTGCATAACATAGGCCTTCGCGTTTTCCTTCAGAACACACTGGCTGATTCTCAAATGGCATCCTTCATAGTCTCCTTGGGCCTCATTTATAACCGTTGTGTAAATTTCACACAAAATATTTGCGTGCGCCATTTCTGCAAAGAATGCTTATGTCTAAAAATTGAGATTTCTAAACTTGGCGCACGCCATACATACTAATGTTTCCCGTTATAAAACCAGACCTGTTGTAGAACTGCGCGTGCTTAAACAAGCATTATAATGCCGCCTGGAAAACGCCCTCCGTTTTGGTGACAATAACACCCTTTATTTGCTGTATAATTTGGAACTATTGGAATTAGGTCAAGGGCAGTTTCTAAAAGAAAGAGCAATGGCAAATTTGATCAAATGTTTTTGGAGGCGTTGGCAGAATTTTAAAATATTTTGCAGTAACTTATGCTGTATTTGGCAAAGGAATATGACAGTTTCAAAAAAAACAAAACAATGGCTAATTGTTGTGGACCTGTCATCAGAATGTTTGAATTCAACAATGTTTTGTATCGACTTTCCCCCCAACCGAAATATGCTGGACTGCCCCTGTGAGTTCTGAAACATTGTCTAGGCTATCCAAAAAATTTGACATTACAGTAGGCTACTTACAGTAGTTACATACATAGTTCCGTCTGTTCACCTGTTAAATTTGACTGTAGCCTATGTAATAAACTGTGCTGCCTATGGGATCGCATAGACTACAGCAAAACTTGAAATACATCTATTTACTAGGCTACTAGCACCAACTAAATACGAGATACACATGGTCATTTGTTGTATGGCTACTTCGGGAATGCATCACGGCCAGAAAAGGTGGAATATTTCTGCAACGGTTATGAAATAAATTCCTATGTCTAATTATTTTAGATAAAAAATAAATACAAAATAGATTTTCGCTCTTAGGCCTACTAACGGCAAATGGCTGCATCTTGTTATATGCCTTCCTTTTTTATTTATTTGCACAAAATACTTATTTGCCTACTTGCAATTCAATAATATAATATGCCATTTAGCAGACGCTTTTATCCAAAGCGACTTACAGTCATGTGTGCATACATTTCTACGTATGGGTGGTCCCGGGGATCGAACCCACTACCCTGGCGTTACAAGCGCCATGCTCTACCAATTGAGCTACAGAGGACCACACTTCAACCACTAGAAAATGTGCGCCAAGTTCAGTTTTTATATATGCCAACTTTTGTGGGAAAACTGTTGCATGCATATTTTGGGGTATATTTCGTACGTATGCAACATTTATGAGGCCCCTGGTCTCCTTTCCTTTAGTACCACCGATAGGTGATCATGGTTAAAGCTGCAATATGTAACATTTTGGGCGACCCCACCAAATTCACATAGAAATGTGAGTTATAGATCTGTCATTCTCACTTAAAGCAAATCTAAGAAGCAGTTGATCTGTGCGCTATTGCTATGCTTCCCGTTCTTAAGGTTTGTTTTTGCGTCTTTTACTTTTGGTTTTATACACCAGCTTCAAAACATTTGAAAAGACAATATTTTTGGTTATTGAAAATATATATTTCACTGCGGTTTAGATGATACAATAATTATCTACACCTTCATTGCTTGTTTTGTCAAAAACTGAAATTACGCAAACTATTAGAATTTCATCAACCAGGAAATGGCGGACCTTTAACGCGCATGTTTGTGCATGTGTATATGGTCCTCACACGGATCTAACAACAAGTATGTGTGTGATCCCCTCACCTGTCTGAGGAAGGAGATGACTCTCTGGGTGCCATACTTGTCCATGTCGGGCAAGTTGATCTCATCACAGAAGAGCACCAGCCACTTGCCCAGCTGCACTGGGGCCAGGACCACACCGTTGGGCGTGCGGCGGTACTCGCAGTAGTGGTCAAAGGTCTTCAGCAGCAGCTCCGGGGTGGTGGCGCTGGAGAAATTCAGACCCACAACCTGGGAGCAGAAGTGGAAGGGTTAACTTGGTTTGGCAGGCAGACCTACTACTACGAATGACTCAATGCACACTTAGAGATATAGGCTCTGTTCTAGAATACTACTCAGACTTAGCTCTAGGGTGGCCAATTCTGAGGACATGTGCAGGCTTTTGTTCCAATTCAGCACTAAAACTCCCCAATTCAAACCATGGTTGTCAGTTTAGTCTACAATGGCAACTCACTGGTCAAGTGCCATCTAACCCTAGTGAACGATGTTCCTGATGCCACCACACTTACCTCCATGTCGGGCAGGGCTCGGAGGGCGCTGAACAGGGTCATGGTTTTACCCGAGCCGGGGGGGCCACACAGCACCAGGGGCTTGTGCTCGGCCAGCCAGGTGTAGAGCAAGGCCTCATGGCGCACCGTGTCCAGGGTGGGCACTACCACGTCAGGGCTAGCCACCCTGTGGGTCTCCACCTCGATCTGGGGCACCTTGCCCTGCCACGACTGCCACTCGCCAGAGATGTTCACCTGAAGGGAAGAAAGAAAGCAGGAAGGAGGGTTGGAGTATAATTCATGTAACTAGTGACCAGATGTTTTCCTAGACAAAGGTTTTGTGTTTTCTATCCATCTGTGCCTGTAATGTACAATACCATTTTTATTTTTTTATTATTATAATTTTTTGGGCCCTTTTTCTACCCAATTTCGTGATATCCAATTGGTAGTTACATTTTTGTCCCATCGCTGCAACTCCTGCACGGACTCGGGAGAGTACAATACATTTTAACTTGAAAAGTATTGAGCTTGATGTTGCCCAAGACTTGAGGGCACATTCATTCCTACCTCGTAGTCAATGATGGGCACGTTGGGTGCCGAGGGCAGGGGCACGGTGGTGATGCGGCGGATGTAATCGCCCAGCTCACCACGAATCTTCAGCCGGCCATCGCCCGAGAAGGACCACAGCACGGCGTAGATCAGGTACCTCTGTGGAGCCACCAGGCAGAAATGTGATTAACATTTATAAAACTCATGTATTAAAATATATAACTGAACAAAAATATCAACGCAACATGCAACAATTTCAACGATTTTTCTGAGTTACAGTTCATGAGGAAATCAGTCAATTGAAACAAGTTCATTAGGCTCTAATCTATGGATTTCACGACTGGGAATACAGATATGCATCGGTTGGTAAAAGATACCTTACAAAAAATGGGCCTCAGGATCTTGTCACAGTATTTCTGTGCATTCAAATAGCCATCGATAAAATTCAATTGTGTTCGTTGTCCATAGCTTATGACTGCCCATACCATAACCCCACCCCCACCATGGGGCATGGTTCACAAAGTTGACATCAGCAAACCGCTCGCCCCCACAACCTCATACGGTCTGCGGTTGTGAGGCCGGTTGAACGTACTGTCAAATGATCTACAATCGACATTGGAGGCAGCTTATGGTAGAGAAATGAACATTCAATTCTCTGGCAACAGCTCTGGTGGACATTCCTGCAGTCAGCATGCCAATTGCACGCTCCCTCAAAACTTGAGACATCTGTGGTGTTGTTTTGTGTGACAAAACTGCACATTTTAGAGTGGCCTTTTATTGTCCCCAACACAAGGTGCACCTGTGTAATGATCATGCTGTTTAATCAGCTTCTTGATAATCCATCCACCTCACAGGTGTGGCATATCTTGGAAAATGAGAAATGCTCACTAACAGGGATGTAAACAAATTTGTGCACAACATTTTAGAGAAACACACTTTCTGTGCATATGGAACATTTCTGGGATTCTTTATTTCAGCTCATGAAACATGGGACCAACACTACATGTTGCGTTTATATTTTTGTTCAGTATACAGTCAGTCATTCTCAAAACTTTGACCACGACACAAGTATTGGTCTTCACAAAGTTCGCTGCTTCAGTGTTATGAGATATTTTTGTCAGATGTTACTATGGTATACTGAAGTATAATTACAAGCATTCCATAAGTGTCTAAGGCTTTTATTGACAACTACATTAAGTTTATGCAGAGAGTCAATATTTGCAGTGTTGACCCTTCTTTTTCAAGACCTCTGCAATCCGCCCTGGCATGCTGTCAATTAACTTCTGGGCCACATCATGACTGATGGCAGCTCATTCTTGCATAATCAATGCTTGGAGTTTGTCAGAATTTGTGGGTTTTTGTTTGTCCACCCGCCTCTTGAGGATCGACCACATGTTCTCAATGGGATTAAGGTCTGGGGAGTTTCCAGGAAGTGAATAGAAAAATATTAAATTGGAAAAAAATGACACTTTTCCATTCTTAAAATTACATTTAAATGAATCTCCTAAACTGAAGGGAATTGAAATGGAATTGACACCAAGCCCTGGGGGACTCCATTTAGACTCCCCACGAGCAGGGGGCACTGTGGCGCCACGGACTGACCTGCATGTAGCGCTCCAGCTGGTCGATGGGCATGGGGAAGTCGGAGTGGTTGTTGTTGTAGAGCGCCACGTTGCGGCAGGCCTGGTGCAGCATGGAGAACAGGGAACCCATGCAGCGCAGCCGCGTGAAGTCCATGATGTGCTCCATGTTGGAGGCGTGCTCCAACGCCTTGATCACCAGCCCAGTGGAGGTGAAGTAGGGCTGCAAGATGGACGCTGCGTCCCTCTGGATCTGGACAGAGAAAGAGAGAAAGTTAACGTGGAGACGTGTTACAAGACTGCTATTCTAACACAGTTGGTTTTTGAACCACAATTGCAAGGAAGGGCCGAGAGCATGGTCGCGTTCATCAACAGGTAAAAAACGTTTTGAAACAGAGTGACTCTAGAAAGGTATCGCCTCAACTTGTCCAATAAGAACACAGCTTTCAATTGCATCCAAGCTACTAACCTGTAGCATGGGGGAGGCGGTCTCCTCGCCCTCGTCCTCCGTGCCCTTGTGCATGCGGAAAGCCTCGTCCTCGCCCTCGTCCAATGGGATGCTGCGCAGGCGTGCCAGGAAGTGGTTGAAGATCATGTCAGTGCTGAGCACGTCTTCGCTGAACCAGACCATGCCACAACGAGACACAGTGGCCAGGGTGGCATACTTCAGATCCTGCACCTCGAACATGATGCGCACCTACGACCACATTACGGAGTTAGGAGAGTAATGCTAAATGATGTCACAGGGTTGCATTCCCAGGTGAAATATTAAAAAGGTAAAAGAACAAAACTTAACATTTCAACTTTTGAATGGTATTCCCCTTTGGATTAAAAGACAATGGACTTCCATTAAAAAGATGTGTGGCTTCGAGGGACACAACATACGTTTGGTGGCAGGCTGAGACGCTCTCCGTTGGGCAGGGTGAGCAACTTGTTGTCGTCCAGCACAGAGTTGAGATTCTCTACCCACTCGGGGTCCACGTCACCATCGAAGATGATCCACTGGCGTTTCTGCAACTCGCCTCTCACGTTGTCAATGATCCTGGGATGGAAAAAAACACCATTGATTAATTAATTGATTGGATTTATACATACAAAAATAGATTTGAGTGTAATCAGCCTAACAATGGTAAGAGAGCCCATGTGAGGATATGACAGAACTGAAGTGACTTGGTGTACAGAGAGAACAAGCGAGGACCTAGTACCAAACCCTGGGGGACACCAGTAGTGTCGCGAGACAATGTATATTCAAGCCAACTCCTAACACCTACTTCCTGAGAACATGTGTGAAGAGCCCATCGGTCCACTCGCGGGTGTTGGGGTCCAGGGTTCCGTACAGGTGGTCCTTACTGATGGCCTTGGGGTCGATGATGTGGGCCACGCCCTCCATTCCCTCCAGGCGCTCCAGGGCCTTGAGCAGCACCCTCCAGGCCATGGTCTTGCCACTGCCAGAGGGCCCCACCATCATCAGGCCGTGGTTGATCTGGGTGATCTGGTACAGTTGGAGCACCTGGAATGATATGATATGGTTGAATATTACTGAATATACATGCAGACTTGACACTTAGCCAACATCTCTAGTATGAAGACTTTAGATCAAGCAGTACACAGCTTGGGGGTGCAGATAAACTTGGTTTGAAATTCAGATATTTTAATCAACGTAAAGTTTGCACCAAAAGTTCCAAGGGAATGACATTCCAGAGTTGGAAGTAGTATCGATTTTGTCATAGATGGAACAACTAAGGTACATTTGTCATCAACATGAAGGATGGTTTTGCCAAGCTCCGCATCTATGGCTCTGGGTGAAACCATACAGAATTAATAAATGGGGACTTTATTGACCAGAGCTGCATTAAGTACCTTCTCCACCCACATACTGCCCACGTCGTCTCCGTCTCCGTAGGTGAGGAACATCTCGGCGCAGACTTTGCGGAGCTCCTCGCGCAGCGCCGTCATCTCGCCACGCATGTACTGCACGCCGGGGAATACGTCCGACAGCAGGCTGAACAGCAGGGGGATGTCCTCAGCCACCAGCTTGGGCACCATGGTCTCACACACACTCTGGATCAGGATCTGAACACAGACAGGGACACACAGAGCTTAGGAGACATCCCTTCTAGATAACAGAAAATCAATGCCAGGCAAGCACTATTGGCAGTCCTATTTATCTTTACATTAGGTGGCATGGTCTCGCCTGACCCAGTGTAAAAATATGCTCAAGGGATTAGTTGGTGGACATACTACTAGAAGTCTAGTGTGTCTATATATTTTGTAAGTACAGTATTTATTATCCAAGAGAGAAAACTAATGCCGCCACAGATACTTCAGTTCCTTTACCTCCTGTTCCGGGAGGTTCTCTGCGATCTCGTTCTCGTCCACGTTCTCGCCGCGCTCGCGCTTATCCTTCTTGATCCTCTGGATGCGCTCCCGCTTCACGTTGCCGGCGCTGACCAACACGCTCTTAAGGGCTCGCAGGCCAAAGTCGTAGTGACTCTGGGAGGACAGCTGCTCATCACACAGCCTGCAGGTGCACAGAGAAAAAATGTTTTTCAGTCAATGAGAAGGAACACCAAAGAAATAGAGTGGAGCATTGGGTGGTAGTATTGTTGGCATGCATGACAGATTTCCAATGATTTGATCTAACGGTTCTCAAATGTTGTTGGAAATGTCCAAACACATTACTTATCAGATTCAGTCACTTGCAGCAAAAACGATATCACAGCTTATAAGGAGATTCCATTGGGATAGATATCCTTCCACAACTGACTCTCCCAGCGAGAAGAAATAAGCTGCAAATGACTTGAAAGTAATCTCATGAATTTATTAACGTGTCACTATCAACTAATGACAAATGCCCCATCGCCGCCATTCGAACAACTCTTCCCTCCCCCCCCGAGCCTCAATACCTGGCCTGGTTGTGTACAGTACATACTTGAAGAAGGGCACGATCTTCTTGGCCAGGATCTCGGCAGTGCGGAAGCCCTGGGAGTAGAGCATGACCTGGGCAATGAGCTGGCGGTCGGGCTTAGTCATGGCCAGGGAGCGGAACAGCTTCTTCAGATTGTCGGGCAGGTTGGAGCGGCCGGCGTAGCCGGGGTTCATGGTGATGAAGATGGCCATGTCGGGGCTCACCTTCACCTGCTTGTTGAGCAGCTCGCAGGAGATGGCAGCGCCTTAGGAAGGGGGAAAACAGTGACTTTGTAGAACTTACGTTCTTAAGTGCAACGCTATATGAAGACATGTTTGGTTTGTAATGAACAATGTGATATTGTCAGCAGTCATTCGACATTGGTCTGATGTATTTTATAACATATAGGGCCTCCCAGACCAAGACTAAGCACTTTCAATGGCCATTCGAAGAAGCTTTCAATGAGAGGCTGTGGAGACACATACTGCGGTCTCGGTTGGGGTTGCTGTGCTCCCTTAGGGCCACCTGGATGAACTGGACCTGCTGGGAGACGGCCGACAGCATCCTTTCCTCCAGACGATTGAACTCGTCGAAGCAGCCCCAGGCGCCTACCTGGCACAAGCCCACAAAGATACGACCCATCGCCTGCAGACAACAGAGAAACAGGTCTCTTAAAAGAGGTTTCTCGCATTCTGAAAATAACTCATGAATATAACATTAAACCAAGATCAGCCTTTTTTTAGTGTGAAGTATCAGTCAGTATTAGCGTACCTGGAAGTCAAAGGTCTCGTCACAGTTGAAGACCAGGACAAAGCGTCCCAGCTGGTGACCCAGAGCCTTCACCGACTCAGTCTTTCCAGTTCCGGCGGGCCCTGGAAATAACAGCGAAAAAAATAATCACCAGAGGAAGAGGATATGATTGCAACTCAGTTTGCCTTTTAGAATTTAAACTACTTTGTTGGCTATGTAGAGTCTAGAGTGGCATGTAGTTCTTGGAGCATACCGAAGGGGGCTCCACCGAACCTGGCCTCCAGGGCCTGGGTCATAGTCAGATAGCAGCGGTCGGTAAGGGGGGTCTGGACCAACTTGTCCTGGACTCCCAGGTACTCAAATCCATAGTTGAACTTGGCATTGGCCATCTGGATGGACAGCTGCTGCAGAACGTCTGTCTGCTTTGGGTCGAAGTAGAAGCGCATCTGGCTGAGCCACTCGAACGACTTGGGGTTGTCGATCTTGTTCTTGATCAGTTGCCTGGTCACGTCCCTCTGGTGGACCAGCTCAGTGATCTATAGGGATGGAGCACAAAGAAACTCGTCCAAACCAACTGGTCCAAACTAACTTGCCAAAGCAAAGAAATAGAACGAATAGAAGTCAATGATGGCATAATGGGTGGACTGGCGGCCAAGCAGGAAGTAAAAGAAGGAGTTAAAAGCAGGAAGTGTACCCATCTATCTGTGCTGTGATTTGTTGAATCAACTCAACTGACATTACAAAAAATACAAGCGTCACATCAGTTAGCATCATTTGAATTAACATTCTACATTACCATGGAAATTATTGCGTCACAATATCAGGCAGCCATTGCGAGTGTACCCATGAGTTTACTTGTCAAATTGCCAGGGTTAGAGGTTCTAAGCGGTTCCGCTCGATTCATTCTATTTCTATGGGCCAAAGTAACTCGTCCAAGCTAACGTGTTCAGAATGTTTGACAATGTAGCATTTTGCACTCACCAGATGTTCCAGCTTCCTCCTGCGGAGTGGAGGCTGCTCCATCAGTACGGTGTCAGCCAGCACATTCAGGGTAGCCTCCACGTTGGTCAGCACGCTTGATATGGGCGACATGTCTCCGCCCCCCGAGATTGTGGTCAGAGCAGCATCCACTTTCTCCGACCAGTCGATCTGAGCCGACAGCACCACCAGCTGAGCCTGGAGTTAGTAAAGAGAAGAGAAAGAAAGAAAGAGGAAGAGAGAGTTCAAGTGGTTCCAAGATTCACAGATCTAGAATAACCATGGACGCGCTTTGTGGGGGATATTGGTTGGAATACAATTTTTCATGGATCCTCTTTGGGGCCTACTGGCTGATTTACTTTCTCATAACCACTTTGTGACCTATGTATTTGTGAAAAGGGCCATATAAATAAAATGTGATTGAATGGTGGTCTTGTGCAGCGTAGTCTCGGAAACCCAGACCCTAAGCAACAGCAGTGACTAGGGTCTGGGATTAAGGACGGACTCTCTTGGTAACTTCGAAAAGGGAAAATAAATTGTTCCGGGGAGGGTCCTCTTCAGACAACTCACAACAAATCACGAGGCAGACATGCCAGATTGTCGAAATTCTAAACCAAAGTTTGCAGGTAAAACTTTCGCAGTGGTTTTAGTGAAGGTAGTTGATGCAAACTAGCTACTTGTGAAATGCGCTCATTAAAAAAAACATCTGGATCTCCATCTTGCTAGCTACTATTTTGTATCTGGGGGATGTGGGAAACAAGTCGATAAGGCAGCTCTATGCCAAACTGACGTTGTATCTGTACAGATGTGTAAACCAGAACATTGGGAGGCAACCAGTCTGTCTAGAGAGACTATGTACAGCATATCCTTAAATAGTCAGACGTGGTCAATTTCTATTGAGTCATTGCTGACTCAAGAACATGATTTGGTGAATAACATGACAAATCAAATTGCATTTGGTAAGTGACCAAACAAACAAAATGGGAACCACAGGATGTACAACAGCTCACTGTGACGTTCTGTACCTGGTATCGGTCGATCCAGTCGATGTAAGTGCCGAGTTCGATGGTGTTGCCCTTGTTGAAGCCGCCCACCTCAGTGACGGACTCGGCCAGCAGCTTGGCTAGAGTGACCCGCATCTCCTTCTCCACCAGGGTCAGCCAGTCGTTGATCTTGGGGTGCTCTATGAGGTCCACGGGGGACTTGTAGAGGATCTCCTCGCCCTCGCGGGACGAGATACCCAGCACTACCGTATTTTCCTCATTCAGCAGGATGCTGGAGACGCCGGCAAACATCTTCTTGAAGTGCTTCTGCAGCTTGGCCACGTTCTTGCTGTTTCCGATGATCTCCAGTAAGTCTTCGTCACCAACGAAGTAGAACCTGGCAGAGAGAAATTTTGTATCCTTACAAGGGCCAATGCAGCCATTTTTATCTCAATATCAAATCATGTCTGGGTAACAATTAAGTACCTTAATGTGATCGTTTTCAATAAAACAATTGTCAAAAATAAACAAAAAAAGCTTCTTAGCAAAGGGCAATTTCTCATGCAAGAATTTTGCTAAGACTGTCTGGGAATGGTCTGAGTGGGGAGGGGAAAACTGAAAATGATCTGTTATTGGCAGAGAGGTTTGGAACTCTCAGGTGATGTCACCATGGAAGGCCAAAACTGCATATGACCAAAACAGGCTGATATTTCAGGCTCTTTTCAAACAGCTCTTACACGAAAAGGCAATTATAATTTTCACAGTATTATTCCAACCTCAGTGTGGATATATATACAGTACCAGTCAAAAGTTTGGACACACCTACTCATTCAAGGGTTTTTCTTTATTTTTACTATTTTCTACATTGTAGAATAATAGTGAAGACATCAAAACTATGAAATAACACATATGGAATCATGTAGTAACCAAAAAAAGTGTTAAACAAATCAAAATATATTTTTGATGAGATTCTTCAAAGTAGCCACCCTTTGCCTTGATGACAGCTTTGCACACTCTTGGCATTCTCTCAACCAGCTTCATGAGGTAGTCACCTGGAATGCATTTCAATTAACTGGTGTGCCTTGTTAAAAGTTAATTTGTGGAATTTCTTTCCTTCTTAATGTGTTTGAGCCAATCAGTTGTGTTCTGACAAGGTAGGGGTGGGTATACAGAAGATAGCCCTATTTGGTAAAAGACCAAGTCCATATTATGGCAAGATCAGCTCAAATAAGCAAAGAGAAACGACAGTCCATCATTACTTTAAGACATGAAGGTCAGTCAATACGGAAAATTAAGAACCGTCTCTCATGAGGACCGCCACAGGAAAGGAAGACCCAGAGTTACCTCTGCTGCAGAGGATACGTTCATTAGAGTTACCAGCCTCAGATTGCAGCCCAAATAAATGCTTCAAAGAGTTCAAGTAACAGACACATCTCAGCATCAACTGTTCAAAGGAGACTGCGTGAATAAGGCCTTCATGGTCGAATTGCTGCAAAGAAACCACTACTAAAGGACATCAATAAGAAGAAGAGACTTGCTTGGGCCAAGAAACACGAGCAATGGACATTAGACCGGTGGAAATCTGTCCTTTGGTCTGGAGTCCAAATTTGAGATTTTTGGTTCCAACTGCCATGTCATTGTGAGACGCAGAGTTGGTGAACAGATGATCTCCACATGTGTGGTTCCCACCGTGAAGCATGGAGGAGGTGGTGTGATGGTGTGGGGATGCTTTGCTGGTGACACTGTCTGTGATTTATTTAGAATTCAAGGCACACTTAACCAGCATGGCTACCACAGCATTCTGCAGCGATATGCCGTCCCATCTCGTTTGCGCTTAGTGGGACTATCATTTGTTTTTCAACAGGACAATGACCCAAAACACCTCCAGGCTGTGTAAGGGCTATTTGACCAAGAAGGAGAGTGTTGGAGTGCTGCATCAGATGACCTGGCCTCCATAATCACCCGACCTCAACCCAATTGAGATGGTTTGGGATGAGTTGGACCGCAGAGTGTAGGAAAAGCAGCCAACAAGTGCTCAGCATATGTGGGAACTCCTTCAAGACAGTTGGAAAAGCATTCCAGGTGAAGCTGGTTGAGAGAATGCCAAGAGTGTGCAAAGCTGTCGTCAAGGCAAAGGGTGGCTACTTTGAAGAATCTAAAAGATATTTTGATTTGTTTAACACTTTTTTGGTTACTACATGATTCCATATGTGTTATTTCAAAGTCACTTTTGAAAGTGTCTCCAGGACTGACTACGTCACCATACAACATAATAGAATCAGTCAGATGCCCCTTTATAGAGACATGGATCACGTCTTACCTGGGGAATGAGGACCTCTCCCTCTCCAGGTACTCTCCCAGGGCCTTCTGGATCTTGCCCAGCAGGTCGGCCAGCCTCTCCAGAGACCTCTGCACCCCCTGGATGTTCAGCACGTCCATCACCAGAGGAGACTTGGTCACCTTCTTCATCAGAGCCAGGAACTCTGTGCTGATGCTATAAAGGAGAGTTGAATAATGGCAGTGAGTAATGTTCTTTCTCCAATGGTAAAAGGTAATCACGATCTTTACAAAGTCCTCTTCACCATAGACAAGGTTATTTGGCCTATTCCCAAATCGTAGGTGACAAGGGGAAATCTCAAAAGTTTTTCCTTGATTCCTTGCCTCCTTCACAAAATGCATTGGAGAAGATCAAAACGGAGGAACTGCGGATCTTACCTCGAGAACCTCTGGGTCTCCACAGGCAACAGGTGTTTGATGTCAGCGCTGCCAGTGAAGATGCCCTCCAGATAGACCCAGCGGCGTTGGACGTCGATCCACACGTCAAACAGGGCCATGATCCGGTTCAGCTTGTCCTCCCAGCTCAGAGCATCCTCCTCAAACACCTGATGGCACATCACAGCAGGAACCATTGACGCCTTATGGAGACTAGGAATATACCATGTACATTCTTATACTATCCTGCACGAACCAGAGATGGAGTCAAGACCAAGACCAGTCTAGAACCCTTGAGATCCAGGCCCAACCTCTTAAGAACCAGATCACGAGACCTTATTTATGTGGTGTAAAGACTACAAGATCAAGTCTCCATCTCTGGTAAGAACACGTTTGAATTGAAACAACCACCTACCTTGTAGTAAGGCGACAGCTTCATGGCCGACACGCTGTTGATGTGCTCCTTGACCTTGTTGAAGAGGTCGTCCCAGCCGCGGATCAGACGGCACTTGTTCTGGTAGTTGATCAGGTCCAGCTCATAGGCGTTCCAGACCTCACGGATCTGTTGTGGACCAATGAAAAAAAGAATACATCCTCAGCATGCCACTTACTTTGTCTTGTGACTTTGTCACACAAAATTGAAAAGACGATCAATATGGTTGAAAGGCAGTGCACTGATATTTTATTTTCTCTATGGACATAAATTACGAGCTACTTTTTTGTTGTAGTAATTGCACTGCAGGGAAAAATTACATCTTTGTGGAGTTGAATGTTGTGGTTACCTGTTTGAGGAATTCCTCCAGGGCCATCTCTCCCTGGGCCACCAGCAGCACATCCCTCACCACCATGTCGTTCTTCTGCAGGTCCACGTCCCAGATCTGTCCCAGGGTCAGCTCCGACAGCACCCAGTTCACGTGCAGACGCTTCATCAGCTGCTTCCAGTGGCGGTCCTTCAGGGCCTCTGACTTCAGCTCGATCACCAGCATGTTGATCTGAGAGATGAGATAAGAACAGTTGAGCGTTAGGACGGGACAGTTTGTTTGAGCATTTTGTTAACGTCATCAGGACGTTTTTCAACATGAACATGTACACAGTCCTTGCCCAAGCTTTGCCCATCTTAGATGAAAGTCAACCAGGCATGTTCAATCCTTTGTCGCAAGTAAATACTTTTCAATTGCAATAATGCCATTTTTAGATCAAATATTATTGAGAGAGATATGGGGTCTTACCTTCATGTAACCCTTGAGAAGCCTCTGGACGTGCTCGTAGGATGCATACTGCCTCAGTCGAGCTGGGAAGTTCTTCAGCTGGTTTAGAAGGCCGTCCAAACTCTGACGCAGCTACAATCACAAATAAAGAGGCACATTAGACTTGATCCTAAACAGAAATGGTCTTTAGTGACAAGTCTAGCAGTTTAATATGAGAAGAAAAATAATGGAATCTTACCTTGCGTGGTTGAACAGAGACCCAGGGCTGCTCCTTTGCCTGGTCGATCTGCTCCCACACCTTGGACAGCTCAGACCACACCCCCTTCAGGTCCTGCAGCTCCTCCAGAGCCACCTACAGCACATAGAAATAGACTTAGAACATATCACGCTTATATAAAATGCTATGCTACAACACTGCAGAGGAGCATCTGTGAACATCTTGTCGGGAAGTGAAATGTTTGTATCGACAGATATACCAGGACCCCAGGCACAAAGAGGCAAGGAGACCATCGATACCATATGCCGATCTGCTCTTGCACTGACTAATGAACAGTCCATCCGGAGTAGCGGCTGGCTGCAGATACCATTCAGTACTGGAAAGTGAACACCTCTAGTTTAAAAAGGCAATGGAGAGGTGTTATAACCATACCTGAACTCTCTCCTCGCTGCCGCTCAACAGGCCGGTGTCGGTCAGCTCCAGGGCCTCTTTGGCGCGGGAACACTTATCCCTGTCGTCCTTCAGCCGGCCAAACTTTCCCTCGTAGATGGTGAGAGACTGGAGGGCATCCTCTGGACGCAGGCCACCCTATGGAATAACAGATCTATGATCAGCTTATACCCTCTCCGAAATCCCAACACTAACCGGGAGGGAGAACGAAAACTGACCTAAGATCAGTGTCAAGGTGCGAAAATGCATATGAACGATTTATGCAAAGATCACATTCACTTCGATAAAATGAAACAAAGCCATCCTACACGTCACAATCATTCCCAAAAATGTATCTTTCTTAAATAATTGTCTCTTACAGCCACTGGTTTGGTCTTCTCCCAGTCAGCGAGGAGATCGATGGTGCGACCCTCCACGGCTTTGTCTTCCTGGACGATCTTCATCTGCAGGTTGGCCACCTGCTGCTGTATGGCCGTGTCCTTGCGCTTCATGATGTCGCTGAAGGCACCCCACTCGCCCTCGATGTTGTCAATGTATAGCCACGTTGGCGGGAACTGGAAGCGCTGCTTCTCGAGAAGCCGCTGACCGTTGCGGAAAAGCTGTGAAGAAAAAAAGTCCAGATTTAAAATCCATCCATCTTTTCACCCATGACAACGATTTGAGGTCCTATGAAAGCGGTTTTAACAGTACGTACATCCACATTCTTCTCAAACTGCTTGATCTTGCGTTTGAGCGTCTGGACGTAGGTGATGAAAGTCACAGCGTCCGAAGTGCTGGCCGTGTCCACGGAGTGCTGCTCCAGCTCTTGGCGGGACTGGGGTGAAACATGAAAACAGGTTGAAATCAGATAGAGTCCAATGGTCTGTTCCAGCCACACTAACATAACTTAGACTGAAGCAATGTAATGGGCATGCATTCTAAGTGGTATGCTAGTATGGATATTGGAAAATATAGCGAGAGACTACGATGAAAACTGTTTCTCTTGGCAGACAGGAGAGGGCTTACCTTGGAGATCTGGGAGTGGAAGTCCTGCATGTTGTTGCCCAGCATCTGGCCGAACCTGCTGAGAACCTCTTTGTGCCAGGAGTCATACTTCAGGTTCACCTTGGACTGGACCTGGAGTTTAACCAATCATCACATTTCTAGGCGTCATTACATGAAAAGAACGGCATAAACAAGGTGCTCTACAACTCTACTGCTCTACAACTCTACTGCTGAACAGTCAGACCCTTTACCTTGCCATAGTCGATGACCACGGGCCCAAATTCCTTCCTGGTCTCGGCGTTGTCGAAGGTCCCCCTGGCTTTGCGGATTTGGACTAGCAGGGCCTGCCACTTGGTCAGGTCCTCCCCCAGGCGGTTGTATATGTTCTCCGCCTGCATGTCCCACAGGCACTGGTACTGCAGCCACACCTATACAACAGACATCCGAGACACGTGGGTGAGTGATAGAACCCATTGCTGTAGTACACTCCATCTTGGGACGAATCTCAATAATCGTTCCTTGATTCCTCGTGTTCAAAACACATTGGCGGACAAAGTACGAGGTGAGGAACCAAGGAAAGAATTGAGAAAGAGTCCAGTAGGGTGCTTCAAATCATTGATTGGGGCATGCGTACCTTGACGTACCGCTCCACTTCATTGACGTTGTCCTTGACTGAGTTGTAGGCCTCCTCCAGGGCAGCCGGTCCGTCTGGCATTCTAGTCAGGGCGTTCCTGTAGAATTTCTCCTCTTCAGACAGCTCGTAGTGGATGCCCACCTAGGGGCCAGGAAAGTACATCAATACATCAACTCCGCAACCTATACCAGACACCCATGTACTTGTATCCAGTATGCTTGGTGATAGCATTGAATTCAATACTAGCCTGCTAAAGACGCTAGCTAGGTGGTAGCATTGAATTTAACATATAAAAGTGCTCTGCAGGGCCTCCAGACCTGGTATCTCTGGCTCTGGATCCTGGGAAGAGAGAGGATGACCATCTTCCAGGCAAACATCTCCTGGTAGAGCTTGTAGCGGCAGTCTTCGATGGGCGGGTTCAGGAAGATCACTTGGTTGGTGATCCTCAGCTCGTGCACAACATTCTGTGAAGTACAGGAAGCAAAATAAGTTTCCTAAACTGCAATTTGTGCCTTATCAATGAATCCTCCTACTGCAGTCTTGGACCCTAACCTTGATCTTGGGCTCCCCGCCAGGCTTGTGGCTGACTTGTGGGGCCTCGGTGTCCATGTCCACGTCAGCCTTGTCCTCCATCTGGCCCCGGAGAACCTGGGTCCAGGCCCTTAGCCCGGCCTGCAGACGCACCCCGAGGATCCTCTCAATCTACAAACAAGGAAAGGCAAACATTTTAATTAATACAAAACGTATTCAATAAACCACCTTATTCACCAGAGAAGGGACCAGCAGGAATGTTAAAGGTGCTGGTATTTCTGGCCCCTACTGGTCATATTCCAGATTATCCAAACTATCCTGCTCGAAGGACCATGAAAAATAGTTCCAACTTGTAAATAGTGGACTGTGCCGGTTTACATAGGAACAAAATCATCTCGGGTCCCCAGTTAGAGGGACATTGACCAGCAAGACACTGGGTAACAGTACCTTCAGAAAACAACACACACAAAACTGGAGGTACATATTAGGGTGCTGAGGGTTGTAAGGGTTTTGTACAGACCTCAATGTCCAGCTTGTTGACCCAGATGGGCAGGTTGGAGTAGGAGTGCAGGTTGAGGTCGTCCACGGCCTTCTGCACACGGTTGAGGATCTCTGTGAAGGTCTTTTGTTCGTACATGCAGGTCTCGAGAGAGCGCACTTCCAGGTCGATCTTCTCCTCGATGAGCAGAAGGTCGTCCACCTTGAAAATAAAGGGGTCACGACACTCAGACACGAATCATATACATTTAGGGGGGAATGCGAACATTAGATCTGCTCGCGCAACTCAGACTTTCGCAGAGGTCTTGCATTGATGTCAACTGCAGGCATACAATTCAAATTTTAAGGTGAGGTGAGATCCCACCTTATGGTTCTAAAACACTGACCTTTTCCTGGAAATTGAAGACCGTCTCGGCCAGGCGCTGGACGTAGGGGTCCAGTTTGTAGGACTCCCAGACCAGGGCGATGCCCTCGGTGACCTGGGCCTGCACCTCCTTCTTCAGGCCGGCCACCAGCAGGGAGATGGAGATGCGCTCTTCCACCTTCTCGCAGGTGCGCTCGTACGTGCGCACGCTCTCGATCAGGGAGATGGCGAACGGGTAGAGCTGGTTGGCCTGGTGCGCCTTGTTGACAATGGCCAGCGGCACGCGGAAGCTCAGCCACTTGAGGTTGCGCACCTCCTTAGAGAGTGTGATGATCTCGGGCAAGAAGTTGACCTTGAGCTTCAGCATGTTTCCTGTGCGACCGCGGGCCCGGCTGGTCTCGATGGTGAAGATGCGGCCCGACACGCCCAGGTTGCGCTGCTGCACCTTACGCGCCCAATCGTCGAAGATCTCCTGGGTGTTGAGCTTGGCGCGGAAGCTGTCGCCGTCCTGCTTCAGCTTGAGGCCCTCCACGTGGTTCTCCCAGCCTTTGCCCAGCACGTCTTCCACGCGCTTCATGTAGGCGGTCAGCTGCCGGTCGATCTGCTTGGCCCAGATGATGGAGCCCGACACCGGAGGCAGGTCGCGCACGTGGCTCATCTTGCACGACTGGCTCTGCGGGTACTGCACCTTGAACTTGTCGTGCAGCGATTCGATGTCGTCCTTGACGCGCTGGATGAGCTGCGTCTGGTACTCGCGGATGGCGCCACGGATGTGGGGGCGCACGAACAGGGCATTGAAGCGCGAGAAGATTCGGAACATCTCGTTGGCGTTCTTGGCCGTGCCCAGTTGGTCGCGGAGGCGGGCGGTGATGCGAGTCTCCACGCGGTCGATGCGCTCATCATAGCGCTTCATGGCTGCCTCCCAGGCCTCCATGCCCTCCTTGGACACATCCAGGCCGTCCACTTCCTTCACGTTCTCGTAGGCCAAGTTCACCTCCTCGATGGCATTGGCGTCTGCTGCGTCGAACAGCACCTCCGCCACCTTCATCTCGGTGGGCTCCACCACCTCGCCTGGGGCGTGCTGGGGCACAGCAGACACCTTAACAAGGCAAGAAGAGAAAGAAAACCTTCAGCAATGACCTATGAGGTTTTTAGTCTAGATATAGGCTTGAGGGCTCTAGCCATTGGCCAATCTCTCTGTCTGTGTCTTACTTGAGGCCTGAGTACACGAACGATGACAGCCCTCAGTTGCTCGTGCTGCCGGCGGAAGCGCCTCATGTGGTCCAGGCGGGCCTGGAGCTTGCGGTGGGCTGGGCTAAGGCGCCACACCATCTTCAGGTTTTCCTCCCTCTTCCTCTTCACAATGTCTCTCAGCAGGACCTGCAGCTTCTCATACTCGTCCTCCCAGGTCTGAAAGACCTCGAAGCAAGCCACCATCACCTGCAATGAGATAAAAATGAGTATCAACTTTTTAACTCATGTCATCTAAATGTTATTAAATCATGTCACCTGATATCATTAAGTCAAGTCATTAACAGTATAACTAAACTCATCAAAATGAAACGTCCTCTCACTGTCAACTGCGTTTATTTTCAACAAACTTAACGTGTAAATATTTGTATGAACATAACAAGATTCAACAACAGACATAAACTGAACAAGTTCCACAGACATGTGACTAACAGAAATTGAATAATGTGTCCCTAAACAAAAGGGGGGTCAAAATCAAAAGTAACAGTTTCTGGTGTGGCCACCAGCTGCATTAAGTACTGCAGTGCATATCCTCCAATGGACTGCACCAGATTTTCCAGTTCTTGCTGTGAGATGTTACCCAACTCTTCCACCAAGGCACCTGCAAGTTACCGGATATTTCTGGGGGGGGAATGGACCTAGCTCTCACCCTCCAATCCAACAGGTCCCAGACGTGCTAAATGGGACTGAGATCCGAGCTCTTCGCTGGCCATGGCAGGACACTGACATTCCTGTCTTGCAGGAAATCACGCACAGAATGAGCAGTATGGCTGGTGGCATTGTCATGCTGGAGGGTCATGTCAGGATGAGCCTGCAGGAAGGGTACCACATGAGGGAGGAGGATGTCTTCCCTGTAACGCACAGCGTTGAGATTGCCTGCAATGACAACAAGCTCAGTCCGATGATGCTGTGACACACCACCCCAGACCATGACGGACCCTCCACCAAATCGATCCCGCTCCAGAGTACAGGCCTCGGTGTAACGCTCATTCCTTCGATGATAAACGCGAATCCGACCATCACCGGTGAGACAAAACCGCGACTCGTCAGTGAAGAGCACTTTTTGCCAGTCCTGTCTGGTCCAGCGACGGTGGGTTTGAGCCCATAGGGGACGTTGTTGCCAGTGATGTCTGGTGAGGACCTGCCTTACAACAGGCCTACAAGCCCTCAGTCCAGCCTCTCTCAGCCTATTGCGGACAGTCTGAGCACTGATGGAGGGATTGTGCATTCCTGGTGTAACTCGGGCAGTTGTTGTTGCCATCCTGTACCTGTCCCGCAGGTGTGATGTTCGGATGTACCGATCCTGTGCAGGTGTTGTTACACGTTGTCTGCCGCTGCGAGGACGATCAGCTGTCCGTCCTGTCTCCCTGTAGCGCTGTCTTAGAAGTCTCACAGTACGGACCTTGAAATGTATTGCCCTGGCCACATCTGCAGTCCTCATGCCTCCTTGCAGCATGCCTAAGGCACGTTCACGCTGATGAGCAGGGACCCTGGGCATCTTTCTTTTGGTGTTTTTCAGAGTCCGTAGAAAGGCCTCTTTAGTGTCCTAAGTTTTCATAACTGTGACCTTAATTGCCTACCGTCTGTAAGCTGTTAGTGTCTTAACGACCGTTCCACAGGTGCATGTTCATTGAACAAGCATGGGAAACAGTGTTTAAACCCTTTACAATGAAGATCTGTGAAGTTATTTGGATTTTTATGAATGATCTTTGAAAGACAGGGTCCTGAAAAAGGGACGTTTCTTTTTTTGCTGAGTTTATATAGGAGAGTACAGGAATGTATGGAGTATTTGTAGCAGCCGCCATTGTAGACTCACCTTCTCAAACTCCTCATAGGCTACGTGCATGAGCTTCCTGGTGCCCAGCACTTTGAGGACCTGGGAGCTGAGGTCTCGGGAGATGGCCTCCACCAACCGCAGGGCCCGCTGGATGGGGTACTTGGTGTTACGGATCTTCCTCAGATGGGTGAAGATGGCCACCAGCGCCTGGCGTATCTTGTCCAGCTCGGTGGCCGACAGCAGATCGTTCAGGGGGAAGTCCTTCATCAGGGGGTTGTAGTCATTCACGGTCTCCACTGCCTGCTTCAGACCTGGGAAATAGATGGGGGGGGAAACATATTAAAGTCATTAAGCCTAATAAAATAATTGCAAGTTCTAAAGTAGTGATGACATTCATAAAGTAGATCATGTATATTGACTGAAGGATTGAGTTACAGGTCTTATTAATTTTTTTTAAATAGAAAAGGGTTCCGATTCATAAAGAGGAATTAAATCTGGTACAAACGTTTGGCGATTGTTCCATGGAACAGAACTCACCGGTGTCAGTGTCGAAACTGACGGTGGCGTGGAACCGCTTGCCGTGCTTCAGGATGTCCAGGGTGAGCAGCACCTCGGGGCTTTCCCTCTTCTCCTGGATGCGGTTCAGGGCGCGCTCCAGGTTCAGCCAGAAGCTGATCTCCTGCAGGGCCGTCCCAGAGGCCGGATCTCGGTCCAGCTTGGTCACCTGACAGGAAGAGGAACGTATTCAAACCAACCATTCAAACTAGCCAGAGTGGACACGAAAACCACATTAAGAGATGCCAAATGCAACCAAAAAGCCAAAGTTGTGTTCAGTCGATGGAAAACGCTTAGAAATGGAGTGAGACGGGGGAGATACTAACTGATTGTGTTTTTCGTTGCAAACGTTTTGCTTGGGTATGGCCTACTACCAAACACTACCTGGCACCCAATTTCTCAGACAAGTAATCGTTTTGACCCTCACCTTCTGGATTTCCCGGATCCAACGGTTGACCCCCGACTGCAGCTGGTTGAGGAAGGTGGGGTCCTCCACCTTGTCGCCGAAGTCGGTGACCTTGGGCTTCTCGCCGCGCCCGTAGCTTGCCTTGGCGATGTTGAGGATGATGGGGTGGATGATGAGGCTGATCTCTGGGATCTCGATGTTCTGCTGCAGGTGGAGCAGGCCCATCTCCAGCTCGGCAATCTTCTTCTCCACAGAGGGAGCCATCTTGTCACCATCCCTGGACCAGAACAAAATGGAGGCATTATTTACCCTCTGGATATAAACAAGATGCACAAAATATGAAAACATAGAACAGTTTTACAAAACTATCATGTTAGTCTACTTAGTTCCAGGATTACCTGTCTGCCTTTCCAGACTCCCGGATATAGGACTTGAAGAAGGGAGCAACGGCATTGCTGATAAAAGAGTGCAGGGTCTCGTAGGGAGAATCCTCGCTCAGAGTCAACACGCGCACCTGGGTCGATATGGGCTTGTCAGCGTCAATCACTCCAGTCCTCTTGATGAAAGCCAGACTGAAAAACAAAGTTGGAAAATGTAATAATCCTTGTATGAATAAACAGGGATTTAGGCTAGTTGATGGATTATTATTAAATGTTGGGAACTATGTTCCATCACAGTTTGATACACAGAAAAAGGTAACAAGCAGGGCAGGCCTATCTAACTGGGAAAAGACACAGTCTATCACTGGTCCATCTCAAAATGGATATCATATGCCATCACAATCTTGAAATGGAAATCACATGGTGATTTTGTAGTCGAGGATGACTCAGGGCTTTAAACAGACTCCAGATAAGATGAGCAGCAGGGTGAACCAAGGATATTGCAGAGCGCATGACGACACACTCAGTATCTGCGCGTGTGCACGGGTACGCGTCTCTCCTACAACATGATAGCGTTCCAACAACTGGGGAGAAGATAAGCTTCTCGCTCCTTGTTGTTGCGGAAGTCGGCCTGATACTGCCGTTTACTTCCTGTATCACGGAGTCGAAAGTTCTTACCTGTTAGACTTGAGCCCATAGTGGATGTCAATGTTGATGTTGTAAGAGATGCACTCCTTCTCTTCCTCTCCTTCATCCCCAACATCCTCTGATGATTTTAAAACAGAATGCCAGTCAGTGAAAGCACATTAGCAAAAAAAATGGTGTATGCATTGAACCTACATTACCTTAAGCAAAAGATTTAGCGACACAAAGATGTAGATATTCCAATAATACAATTCTAAATGTATTCAAATGACAACGGGTAATGTTTGTCATATACAGTGCACATTAGGAGAGTATTCAGACCCCTTCACGGTTTCCACATTTTGTTACGTTACAGCCTTATTCTAAAATGGATTTATCTTTTAATTCTCTCAATCTACACACAATACCCCATTATGACAAACACTACTATTCTAACCGCGACATGGATTGCGGGGATTCCTCAACTCAGGCTGGCCACAAGAACCAAGACACTGGGGTCTCTGCCAAACAGCCCGCCAAAAGATTTAACAACTCCACCGGCGATGACTTCAACAACGCTTCCGAAGTAAGTGTTCTGGACTCCATAGAGTGCATTCGGAAAGTATTCAGACACCTTGACTTTTTACACATTGTTACTTTACAGCCTTATTCTTAAATGGGATTGCATTTTTTTTCCCCTCAATCTACACACAACACCCCATAATGACAAAGCGAAAACAGGTTGACAATTTTTGCAAATGTATCAAAAAAACAAAAAAACTTAAATACCTTCTTTACAGAAGTATTCAGACCCTTTGCTACGAGACTCGAAATTGAGGTCAGGTGCATCCTGTTTCCATTGATCATCCTTGAGATGTTTCTACAACTTGGTTGGACATGATTTTGAAAAGGCACACACCTGTCTATATAAGGTCCCACAGTTGACAGTGCATGTCAGAGCAAAAACCATGCCATGAGGTCGAAGGAATTGTCCGTAGAGCTCCGAGACAGGACTGTGTCGAGGCACATATCTGGGCAAGGGTACCAAAAAACGTCTGCAGCATTGAAGGTCCCCAAGAACACAGTGGCCTTCATCACTCTTAAATGGAAGAAGTTTGAAACCACCAAGACTCTTCCTATCGCTGGCCGCCCGGCCAAACTGAGCAATCCGGGGAGAAGGGCCTTGGTCAGGGAGGTGACCAGTTCCTCTGTGAAGATGGGAGAACCTTCCAGAAGGAAAACAATCTCTGCAGCACTCCATCAAATCAGGCCTTTATGGTAGATTGGCCAGATGGAAGCCACTCCTCTGTAAAAGGCACGACAGCCCGCTTGGAGTTTGCCAAAAGACACTTAAAGGACTCTCAGACCATGAGAAACAAGATTCTATGGTTGGATGAAACCAAGATTGAACTCTTTGGCCTGAATGCCAAGCGTCACATCTGGAGGAAACCTGGCACCATCCCTATGGTGAAGCATGGTGGTGGCAGCATCATGCTGTGGGGATGTTTTTCAGCTGCAGGGAATGGGAGACTAGTCAGGATCAAGGGAAAAATGAACGGAGCTAAGTACAGAGAGATCCTTGATGAAAACCTGCTCCAGAGCGCTCTAGACCTCAGACTGGGGGCAAAGGTTCACCTTCCAACAGGACAACGACCCTAAGCACACAGCCAAAACAACGCAGGAGTGGCTTCGGGAGAAGTCTCTGAATGTCCTTGAGTGGCCCAGCCAGAGCCCGGACTTGAACCCGATCGAACATCTCTGGAGAGACCTGAAAATAGCTGTGCAGCGATGCTCCCCATCCAACCTGACAGAGCTTGAGAGGATCTGCAGAGAAGAAATGGGAGAAACTCCACAAATACAGGTGTGCCAAGCTTGTAGCGTCATACCCAAGAAGACTCCAGGCTGTAATCACTGCCAAATGTGCTTCAACCAAGTACTGAGTAAAGGGTCTGAATACTTATGTAAATGTGATATTTCCATTTGATCTTTCTCATAAATTTGCAAACACTTCTAAAAACCTGTTTTTGCTTTGTTATTATGGGGTAGTGTGTAGATTGAGGGGGAAAAACTATTTAATCAATTTTAGAATAAGGCTGTAACGTAACAAAATGTGGAAAAAGTCAAGGAGTCTGAATACTTTCCGAATGCACTGTACACACACAGACAATAACAAAACAAGTGCCATTTAAGATTAATTTATTGAAACCGTAATATTGAGTGGTTATATTATATCATGGAAGACAATCTTCAAAAAGGTAGTAACCTCAGCAGTGGCGCTTGCTTGTAGAAGCCTATGACTGTGCAATGGAATAGCCTTGTTTTGTTAATTTAGCAGACTAAGACACTCTTATTTCCCGATCCCTTATCACAGTCAAGACATTATTTTATTGTAAAAAAACATGATGTAATATAACAGAATAAAATATAACAGAATAGTGCGAAGTGATGTGCATCTCACGTCTGGGACAGTTATTCTCACAGAGTGATCATTTGAAAATGGGGCTCAATTTGGCAAGTTTACATTTCTCAGGGTTACAAAACTAAATCTGTCTTTTTGAAATGTCAGCTTTAGTATATTCTGCCTGTTCTTTGGAATTGTCTAAATGGATTAACAATTCCACATTGAACACTGCATGAGGATGACAGCCATGATATCCATTTGATGAGTAGGCCTAAGCTTAATTATTCTGATAAATACTCTGTCTTTATCAAACAAATGTTTTTGCATATTTTCAGTGTGGAACCTGTCTATGTTTAGGGGGGTTATAGCCTAGGAAATATATATATTTTTTTTTACTCAGTTGGGGTCTCAATTTACTGTTGCAATTTAGAATAGTAGAATACACAAGGTGCAATTTCGAAATGTGGTTGTGCATCAGCAGTTTCTCTTATGTCAGTCACTGATAGTCACAATTAGCCCATGTCAGAAATTAACTCTAAAACTTTCAATATTTTTACGATATAGCCAATTTTGACTTTGTGTTTGTGCTAACTAGTGACAAACGCAAAGTAGCCTAAACGGAAATTAGACAGGGACTAATAGGGCGGCAGGTAGCTTAGTGGTTAAGAGCGTTGGACCAGTAACCGAAAGGTCGCTGGTTCTAATCCCCAAGCCGACTAGGTGAAAAATCTGTCGATGTGCCCTTGAGCAAGGCACTTAACCCTAATTGCTCCTGTAAGTCGCTCTGGATAAGAGCGTCTGCTAAATGACCATTTTTTATTTTTTTTTTTTATTATTCCGAAACTGCAGCTCGTTGTTGGAACACATATTTCCCTACTTCAGTCAACCAGTCTAATTTGAATGTGATAAAACTCATAATTTGGCAAGGAATGTAGCTTGTGTGTCCAAGAACGCTTGCGAAGCAGACCAGGCCGGGGTTTGAGAAGTCAATGAAAAGAAGTGAAAAAGTATTCCTTAGTTAATTTTCTCAAGCTCTAAAGGCACAACCTAGATTCGAACCAATGTCTTTAGTAGCTTAACATGTTATTAATTCAAAAAGTAACAAACTGACATTTGTCAAAAACAACTTTATATCAAAGGAACGCTAATAAATAAAACCACCCGCTGGCCAGTTGGGGTACCCTGCTGTTCCGTCTTTGGTAAAACTGTCAGTAAACAGCATTTCATTTGACAGGCACGTTAGCTATTAGCTAGCTAGCCCGCGAAGAAGCTATTTATTGCCAACTAGTTAGCTAGCTACTTGAATCAGACTAACCTTTGAGAGTGCGTCTCTCGACCAAAATGGTGTGAATTTGGGGGTCTGAGAGAAACTTTCTCATCTGCTCTATGGAGCTCTTCTCTTCTAGAGCGGTTTCCAAGGAGGTCGGAGCCTCGCCGCCATCTTCCAGGAGCAGGGGGACAAGTTTACGAATATGCTTCTGCAGCACCGCGGCATCAGCAACCGTTTGGACGGCAGCTGACACCTCAATGGTGCCGGAGGTATCGTCGCCCACGCCGCCGTCGGACATTTTCCGGAACAACGATCGGTCGTGTAGACTCAACAGTGGACAAAATAGATGTCAAAGCACATCCACAGGTGCTGTGTCAGTGGGACTGTAATCGATGGCAGCTACTCCTTCAAAGGTATTAATACAGTGCATGCTGGTACTTGTAGTACCGGAGGACGAATATTGAAGAGATAAATCGACGGCTATGTCCGATAAGAGTACTTCGCTACCCACAATGCAATTTAGACGGTCAAAGGGGAAATGGGAGTTGGCTGATGGGAAAGGTTAAACCACAGATAGAACAATGAGACAGATATTTCACCGGATGTATAAATGTGAAGCATCCGCTTGGCGTTTCCACTCACTACCAAATATGGTAGTGAGAGGAAGCCCAGTGGCCGGCAGTGGGAGAAGATGGAACGAGATGGATTTTGGCCGACATTCTGCAAATGTAATCATCGACGAAACATTTGATCTCACTACAGTTCTGTTCCCAAAACTAGAATATGTTACGAACAGAGTGGACTAAGTTTAGTAGACTTTACATTTTGCCAAAGTTTCTAAAAATTGCGTTGTTTATAAGGACTGCAACGGCGAATTGAGTTATTGCACATGCGCACTTCAGAGTACGCGTTCCCTAACATAAATATTTGTCATTTACTGTCGTTTTATGACATATTACAACATAGAACAGACTGACTTGATATAGCCTGTCTATCACACAGGGCGCGTTTGAGTGGATCACGTTTGTCAAGTCGGTGACCAACCTTTCAAAGTGTGTTGCATTATGGGGAAAATAATTGTCCGACTTGCGCCTAAATGTCGTCTGCATGAACTTTACAAAAATAATGTGATCAAATGTGATGAAGTTTTGACTGCAGTCAACAGCAAGTTTCTGTAGTTGCTCTTCACCAACTTCATCCTGCAGCCATCACCTGCATTGTGGGAGGCTCTATTGTCAACCAATCATTTATTTAATTTTTGTTTGACTCATGCGAACATGACCAAAGACATTACTGAAACAGGAACCAACTTCGCTGTGATTAATGTATACCGTGGATATCAGAGGAGGCTGGTGGATATCAGAGGAGGCTGGTGGGTATCAGAGGAGGCTGGTGGGAGGCGCAAGTCAAACAATTTTGGAATGGCATAAATGGAATGGAGTCAAACATGTTTGATACCGTTCCATTAATTCCATTACAGCCAATACAATGAACCCGTCCTTCTCTGTTGGAGATATGCAAATTATGGGCTAGTTTGAGTGGTAAGGCTGAAGCAATCAGGGGAGGTGCATCTGCAAAATTAACATGTTTCCAACCCCCATAACGCACACTCACAAACTGTAAATATATTGTTCTATTTTTTAAAATACATTGTACTATCAATTTGTTAGAGAGAGCCTCAAATATTACATTCATTTGTCCATGAATCACGCAGAAGTTGGTTCGTGTTTCTGTCACGTCTTTCGTCACTCGCTTGAGTCAAACAAACACCCTAATGATTGGTTGACATTTCAGCCTCCCACAATGCAGCCGATGGCAGGTGGAAGTTGGTGAAGAGCAAAAACTTGCAGTCGACTGCAGTCAAAACTTCATGACCTTTGATCACATGGTTTTTGTAAAGTTCATGCAGTCGTCATGTAGGCGTAAGTTGGACAATATTTTGGTGCTTTCAAGACAACAGAACTCAGAAGAAAAACGAGGTCAAATCATGACTTCAGTGATCTTCAGGTCGGAAAGTCAGAGCTCTAGAAAGATGCCTGAGTTTCCGACTTGGAATTCCGAGTTGGATGACCGTTCCCAAAAACTTTCCCAGTCAGAATTATTAAATTTTTTTTAGTTTCCAGTTGTCATGAATGCACTGAAGTCGGAAGTCAGAGATTTCTGAGATCCCAGTTGTTTTGAATGCAGCATATGTTCCCATAATGCAACACACTTTGGAAGGCAGTGACCAACAATGGCCACCGACTTGACAAAAGTGATCTACTCGAACGTGTCCATTGTGATGTTTGAGGCACTCTCACTAATTGATTGTACAATGTACACACATATTATTTCAGTTTGTGAGTGTGTGATATGGGGGTTGGAGACAATACAAACCTTTGTAAATAATGGCAACACTGCCATGTTGATCTGAGCCTTACTATTGGAAAACCACATTAGTTTCCGACTTTCGGCTGTCGCAGATACACCTCCCCTGACTTCACTCCTCAACTTTCGCCTAGAGTCGTTTGCTTTAGCCTTACCACTCAAACGCTCCCATACTCTCTGTCTGTCTGACACCCCTATTGAGCTGACAAGGTGAGGATTATGACAGTGCAGTAACTGTCAATGAGGTGGAGACTGTGGAGGGACTTAAAAGTCACATGACCGATGTCAATGAATCAAACCTCTATGGACCAAAAACAGTCCACAGAGATGTGTACAGTGCACAAGACAATACCACTGTATGGGCTGCTTTTGTCACAGGGTGAGCAAAGAGGCATTGAGGGAATGAGCGAACAAAGTATTCAGGAGGATGTGGGGGTTCCGACTCCTCGCCGAAAAATGCCCAATAAAGGGAAAAAAGATAAGGTGAGTAGGCTATACAAATACTATTGAATAACAAAACTCTTAGGATTCATAGCTGAAATAGCCTAATGAGTTTGAAAGTATCTCTCTCTATACAGTCCCCTCTGTATTTATTTGGACAGTGAAGCTAAAATGTTTAATTTGGCTCTATACTCCAGCATTTTTGGATTTGAGATCAAATCTTTCATATAAGGACAGAATGTCACCTTTTATTTGAGGGTATTTTCATACACATCTGTTTTACCGTTTAGAAATCAAAGCACTTTATGGATCTAGTCCCCTGAATTTGAAGGTGTATTTAGGTGCAGGACCTCCACAATACTTTTGAGCTAATATTCTATAAGAGGAACAGGAGCTCAAGCAGTAGAACATTTGAGGTGCCGGTACTTCCTGCCCAAATCAAGCACTGATTTGAATGAATTGTGAATAATGATGAGTGAGAAAGTTATAGACACAAATAACATACCCCCAAAACATGCTAACCTCTCACCGTTACCAATAACAGGGGAGGTTAGGGGGTATGGTATGCTCTTTATGCCTCTAACTTTCTCACTCATCATAATTCACGATCATTCATGATTATCCGTAATCATGGTAGCATCCACACTAATGTAGAAGTGTTCAGAAACATATTATATTCTTATTTACAATAGAAGTGACTCCAAAATACATTATTTACCATTCATTTCTATTGGGCACAACATAATCCGAAACACAACCAAAACAAACTGCAAATGCATCCAACAAGTTTGAAAAGTCACAAGCTTAAAAGTAAAAAAAATAAGTTAAAATAAAACAAAACAAAAAGTATGTTTGAATGACCCTGAGGGGCAGTATTGTTACAGCTAATGCCTGTTTGCCTGAGGCTGATGCAGTGCAGGTGTTTGTACACATTCATATACACACACTCTCATTCAAATGCACATACATGGACACACACACATACAGTTGAAGTCGGAAGTTTACATACACCTTATCCAAATACATTCAAACTCAGTTTTTCACAATTCCTGGCATTTAATCCTAGTAACAATTCCCTGTTTTAGGTCAGTTAGGATCACCACTTTATTTTAAGAATGTGAAATGTCAGAATAATAGTAGAGAGAATGATTTATTTAAGCTTTTGTTTCTTTCATCATATTCCCAGTGGGTCAGAAATTGACATATACTCAATTAGTATTTGGTAGCATTGCCTTTAAATTGTTTAACTTGGGTCAAACATTTCGGTTAGCCTTCCACCACCTTCCCACAATAAGTTGGGTGAATTTTGGCCCATTCCTCCTGACAGAGCTGGTGTAACTGAGTCAGGTTTGTAGGCCTCCTTGCTCGCACACGCTTTTTCAGTTCTGCCCACAAATGTTCAATAGGATTGAGGTCAGGACTTTGTGATGGCCACTCCAATACCTTGACTTTGTTGTCCTTAAGCCATTTTGCCACAACTTTGGAAGTATGCTTGGGGTCATTGTCCATTTGGAAGACCCATTTGCGACCAAGCTTTAATTTCCTGACTGATGTCTTGAGATGTTGCTTCAATATATCCACATAATTTTCCTTCCTCATGATGCCATCTATTTTGTGAAGTGCACCAGTCCCTCCTGCAGTAAAGCATCCCCACAGCATGATGCTGCCTCCCCCGTGCTTCACGGTTGGGCTGGTGTTCTTTGGCTTGCAAGCTCCCCCTTTTTCCTCCAAACATAACGATGGTCATTATGGCCAAACAGTTCTATTTTTGTTTCATCAGACCAGAGGACATTTCCCCATGTGCAGTTGCAAACCGTAGTCTGGCTTTTTTATGGCGTTTTTGGAGCAGTGGCTTCTTCCTTGCTGAGCGGCCTTTCAGGTTATGTCGATATAGGACTCGTTTTACTGTGGATATAGATACTTTTGTACCTGTTTCCTCCAGCATCTTCACAAGGTCCTTTGCTGTTGTTCTGGGATTAATTTGCACTTTTCGCACCAAAGTATGTTCATCTCTAGGAGACAGAACGCGTCTCCTTCCTGAGCGGTATGATGGCTGCGTGGTCCCATGGTGTTTATACTTGCGTACTATTGTTTGTAGAGATGAACGTGGTACCTTCAGGCATTTGGAAATTGCTCCCAAGGATGAACCAGACTTGTGGAGGTCTACAATTTCTTTCTGAGGTCTTGGCTGATTTCTTTTGATTTTCCCATGATGTCAAACAAAGAGGCACTGTTTGAATGTAGGCCTTGAAATACATCCACAGGTACACCTCCAATTGACTCAAATGATGTCAATTATCCTATCAGAAGCTTCTAAAGCCATGACATCATTTTCTGGAATTTTCCAAGCTGTTTAAAGGCACAGTCAACTTAGTGTATTTAAACATCTGACCCACTGGAATTGTGATACAGTGAATTATAAGTGAAATAATCTGTCTGTAAACAATTGTTGGAAAAATTACTTATGTCATGCACAAAGTAGATGTCCTAACCGACTTGCCAAAACTATAGTTTGTTAACAAGAAATTTGTGGAGTGGTTGAAAAACGAGTTTTAATGAAGCCAACCTAAGTGTATGTAAACTTCCGACTTCAATTGTACACACGCAGTAGTATAAAGTACTTAAGTAAAAATACTTTAAAGTACTACTTAAGCAGTTTTTTTGGGTATCTGTACTTTACTTTACTATTGATATATTTGACTATCTTTACTTCACTACATTCCTAAAGAAAATTATGTACTTTTTACTCCACACATTTTCCCTGACACCCAAAAGTAAAATGCTTAGCAGGACAAAAAATGGTTAAATTCACACACTTATCAAGAGAACATCCCTGGTTATCCCTACTGCCTCTGATCCGGCGGACTCACTAAACACAAATGCTTCATTTATAAATTATGCCTGAGTGTTGGAGTGTGCCCCTGGGTATCTGTCAATAAAAAAAGACAAGACAATTGTGCCGTCTGGTTTGCTTAAAATAAGGAATTTGAAATGGTTTATACTTTTACTTTTACTTTTGATACTTAAGTACATTTTAGCAATTGCTGAAGTATATTTAAAACCAAATACTTTTAGACTTTTACTCAAGTAGTAATTTACTGGCTGACTTTCACTTTTACTTGAGTAATTTTCTATTAAGGTATCTTTACTTTTACTCAAGAATGACAATTTAGTACTTTTTCTACCACTGCACATATGTAAATACTGCCATACATGCACTCAAACATATTCAGTTGGCCTTGCTGTTATTATTTGTGTGGACCTTGATGTCTTGTTGTCCATGATATAATAGCAACGGAGGGGATGGCTGCCGTTTTATGGGCAGTCATCCGTTTTATGGGCTCCTAACCAACTGTGCCATTTTGTGTGTTTTTTAGCATTGTTTGTAACTTATTTTGTACATAATGTTGCTGCTACCGTCTCTTATGACCGAAAAGAGCATCTGGACATCAGAACAGCGATTACTCACCTCGAACAGGACGAAGATTTTTTCTTTAATGAGTCCGACGCGAATGATATACTGCTTCTCCGAGACCAGGCCCAAATCCCCGTCATTCGCATGAAGACAATACATAAATACAGGGGGCGGAGATTGGGATGCCTTGTGAGAATTAGTCATTGAGTGGGTAACCCGCCCCTACCATCCGTTCTATTGGCCAATGTGCAATCACTGGAAAATAAACTAGATGATCTCCACTCGAGACTATCCTACCAACGGGACATTAAAAACTGTAATATCTTGTGTTTCACTGAGTCGTGGCTGAACGACGACACGGATAATATGCAATTGGCTGGGTTTTCTGTGCATCGGCAGGATAGAACAGCTACGTCTGGTAAGACGAGGAGTGGTGGTGTGTGTCTATTTGTCAATAACAGCTGGTTATTGCTGGTGTGCAATGTCTAATATTAAGGAGGTCTCGAGGTATTGCTCGCCTGAGGTAGAGTACCTCATGATAAACTGTAGACCACACTATTTACCAAGAGAGTTTTCATCTATATTTTTCGTAGCAGTCTATTTACCACCAAAAACTGATGCTGGCACTATGACCGCACTCAACGAGCTGTATAGGGCTATAAGCAAACAAGAAAATGCTCATCCAGAAGCGGTGCTCCTATTGGCCAGGGACTTTAATGCAGGCAAACTTAAATCAGTTTTTACCTAATTTCTACCAGCATGTCACCAGAGGAAAAAAAAACTCTAGACCACCTTTACTCCACACACAGAGACGCATGCAAAGCTCTCCCTCACCCTCCATTTGGCAAATCTGACTATAATTCTATCCTCCTGATTCTTGCTTACAAGCAAAAACTAAACCAGGATGTTTTGCTAGCACAGACTGGAATATGTTCCAGGATTCATCCAATGGCATTGAGGAGTATACCACCTCAGTCACCGGCTTCATCAATAAGTGCATCGACGACGGAGTCCCCACAGTGACCGTACTTACATATCCCAACCAGAAGCCATGGATTACAGGCAACATCCGCACCGAGCTAAAGGTTAGAGCTGCCGCTTTCAAGGAGCGGGACACTAATCCAGACGCTTATAATAAATCCTGCTATGCCCTCAGACGAACCATCAAACAGGCAAAGCGTCAAAACAGCACTAAGATTGAATCCTACTTCACCGGCTGTGATGCTCGTCGGATGTGGCAGGGCTTGCAAACTATTACGGACTACAAAGGGAAACCCAGCCGCGAGCTGCCCAGTGATGCGAGCTAAATTACTTTTATGTTCGCTTTGAGGCAAGCAACACTGAAGCATGCGTGAGAGCACCAGCTGTTCCGAACGACTGTGTGATCACGCTCTCCGTAGCCGATGTGAGGAAGTCCTTTAAACAGGTCAACATTCACAAGGCTGCGGGGCCAGACGGATTACCTGGATGTGTATTCAGAGCATGCGCGGACCAACTGGCAAGTGTCTTCACTGACATTTTCAACTTCTCCCTGACCAAGTCTGTAATACCTACATGTTTCAAGCAGACCACCATAGTCCCTGTGCCCAAGAAAGCGAAGGTAACCTGCCTAAATGACTACCGCCCGTAGCACTCACGTCGGTAGCCATGAAGTGCTTTGAAAGGCTGGTCATGGCTCACATCAACACCATAATCCCGGAAACCCTAGACCCACTCCAATTCGCATACCACCCAACAGATCTGTGTGTCTGTTGCCTACACCTAATAGTCCTACTCATCATTATTAGTACAAATAGAAGATTATCACTTCTCACAATGGTGCTCGTTTAGTAAAGTTAGATCAAAGCTGAATCAATGTCTCGCAAGATCACATAATGACTCATTAGCATTTTACATAACAGAACCGAATGTAATAGCATATAGGGCCTACTGTAGCATAGTAGGCCTATACAATGTTGCACCAAAAACACCTCCTCTGTCAATTCTTATCTGAAGCTGAAAAGTCAAAAAAATTTATCCTCATGTGGCCAAAACTCAACAGCGCCCACCAGTGGGCTGGATGCAGTTTATGTTCTGATTGAAACAAAATAGGCCTACAAGAAAGGCTAATAGATGGGTAGATACATAGATACATAGATAGATACATAGATAGATACATAGATAGATAGATACATACATAGATTTTGGCACCATACTTCACAGCAATAAAACTTTTTTTGTTGAAAAGTCATCTAGAGGGGATACAGACTAACCTTTTGATTTGAAAACAGATTTGGTACCATGTACTGTATGTTCTATTCTATTCTATTCTGTTCTATTCTATTTTATTCCATTTCAATGTATTATATTCTGTTTTGTTCTGTTCTGTTATTACCCCTTAAGTACTTACTTATCAAGCAAGGTGAAATTAAATGGACTTTTTCACTCATGTGTGAAACAAACTGCATGGATTCTTCTAGAAGAGGCAGAGGAAGGTCCCACTGGGAACACACTGGTTATAGTGCCTGAAGTGTCACGCTAGAGAGGATCTAAAGTGCAAGTACTCAATAGGCCTATTTGTTCTTTCCACTCACTCCAATTAACCCCAGATAAAGCCATCTATTCCTTGACTCATTGAGTACTTATACAGCTTTCAAGAAACTGCTTATTTAAAAAGAAGACACTCCACTGGGCACAGACGTCAATTCAACGTTGGTTAAACATAATTTGATTCAACCAGTAGGACGTTGTTTCCACGCCATTTCAATGAAATGACGTTGCACCAACGTGGAATAGATGTTGAATTGACATTTGTGCCCAGTGGAGTGTCTTCTTTTTAAGTAAGCAGTTTCTTGGAAGCTGTACAATACTCAATGAGTCAAGGAATAGATGGCTTTATCTGGGGTTAATTGGGGTGAGTGGAAAGAACAAACAGGCCTAACGAGAGATATCAGGAATCCTCTTTAGCCTTTTAGATCCTGTCAAGTGTTTCCCAAATGGCACCCTATTCCCTGTTTAGTGCACAAGGGCCATAGGGCTCTGGTTAAAAGTAGTGCACTAAATAGGCAATAGGGTACCATTTGGGACGAAACTTCAGTGTTCCTCTGTCTGACCCATGCACGGAGAGTTCCTAGAAAACCTACTAATCAATATTAAGCTTATGCATTGTAAGTGTGTTTGAATAAATACATTGTCAGTGTGCATTGATTGACTGTCAGATATTGACTAGAACTAGACAGTCTACAGTCTTTCCCTTTGGTCCTACGGCATTTATTTAGACTTAAAAATATATATATCTACTGAAACAGCATATTATTAGGGAGCAGTAGTCAGTCCCTTTATCCACAGGAAATTGGGCTGTGGAATTAACACACCAGTTTGATCATGAATACTGATTAAAAGATAATCATAGCAGCAAGCCTATTGACCGTTATGACTTTTTATCTGTAATCACAATGAAGTGATAAGATATGATAACTCACTGTTACACAAATATGATTGTGCATCATAGTAATATGGATTTATATCTGGGGTGTGTTTGGTGGTTATCACTACCTTCAAATATTAGAATATTACAGAGGGTGAGATGAGAACATCTCTGGCTACATTACAATCTACACTTCCAGACTTGTTGATTCTTGATGTAATCAACCAACTTCAAGTTATATTTATAAAAAATTAAAGAGATAAAAAATCTCTTTAGTCACGATTGTTGATGTGTTATACTTCAGGGGTAAGTCAATCCCCACCTTAGCTTTGAAGATGCATTCATTCACATTTCTAGATTTTCAATGGAGATGGTTTAGAAACAGATGCTCTCATCTACCAGAGGGAAGACAGACAGTGAGACAGCACAAGGCCACTATCACTGCCTGTTTCCCAGTGGATAGACAGCTCTATCAATAATCTATCTCTGTGGGACTCCATCACACACATTCTGTCAACAGATACAGTACACACACACACACACTGCCTCTGATCAGGTTCCCTCCCAGGGAAACACCTGATCTGTTTAGGAAGAGGAACACGACCCTTAACCACTTCTCCACATCATCCCTGACCCACTGTCAATGCGTAATTTGGGTAATTGTGATCCCCGGCTTCCTTGGGCAGGAACTGCTGGCCAGTAATGGGAACCCTTGCTTTGCGACTCTTGTTTCCACAGGGTTCCAATAAGAAAGGTGCGCAGCCACCCACCACCCAGCTGCTGAGGGTGAAACCTGGCTCAAACTCAGCAGTCAAGACGGAGAGGAGGCTGAGTGCTTCTGTTTTCCCCATCAGCATCAATAGGGAGCTGCAGACGCTGCCTGCTATTAAAGGTACACTTGAGATGTACCATATACACACAACATATACATGTGACAGACTGGGATGGTTCAAACTCGGGTCTCTGAGTTAGCAAGACTGTGTTAGCCCACTGAGCTAAAGCCTATGTATTAGTTTAGGGAGCCAATGCAAGTCTTCAGGTCAAAGGAGAGGTTACTTATCACAAGAGTGTGGTTCCACACATTCATTCACACTTCCAGTATGTCCCAAAGATGAAGTCAGAGTAGGACTAGAAGTTAAAGTGACTCCTCTTAAATATTCACTGTTCTCAGTTTATCATTGCACAGTTCAGTTCAACATGTCTCAAGGATACCGGTAATCATATGCATAACATTAGCATAACACTGTTAGTTCTGACCTATTGGCCTATTAGGATCAGGGGAGGTCATATTAACAATTCATAGGCTCCTAGGATTCTCATAATTGGCTTTTTAACCTTCAGGACTTATAATAATTTAGACCATAGCGGATGGCAGTTCATGTTTATCTCCAATGCTAATCATGTGCACTCAACTGTATCTCGAGTCTTATCTTGAAGAAAGCGATATTATCTAGAGAGGAATTATACATGTCTAGGGTAACAATGATTCAGATGGACTCCTGAGACAAAGATAGGTCATTGGTGGGATTGGTGCCATTATGGAATCTGCACGGTTAAAGTAGGAGTGCTGATCTAGGATCAGGTGCCCTACTGTCTATATAATGTTATTCATTATGATCTAAAAGGCTAAACTGATCTCATCTCAGCACTCCTTCTCTGAGAGTCTTTCTAAATATGGCTCTGTACTGCTTCTTGAAAATAATTAGCATGAAGACTCTTTGTAAACCTAGCTAATATCCTTTGTTTCCACTGTTTTGTTTCAATTTATTGGTGTAAAATGTTAAATAATGAATGTATAGATTTCTATGAGGGAATGTGTAATTTTCACACCATAGTAATATTAGAGGAAGCAGAGTGACATGATACACCATTCAAGTTTGCAGCTGTATCCTTCCCACCAACATTGATTGATAGCACTGAGTGATTGCATTTTATACAGATACTTGGCAGTTATTGTTCTGTTTTACCTGCGTGATGCTCCTGATGAGACATAGGGGGTTGAGGTTTACATGTTTACATCAATCATTCATGCTTCTTTGTTTACATGCAGCATTACAGACAAGATCTGGGCTAAGTGGCTTCCAGAAAACAATCATATAACACGCCCTCTTCTTCTTACCTGCAAAACAAAGAAATTGATCGATTAGTTGAATGATTGATTGATAACAAAGACAGAGGTATTGCTTTTCTATAGAGGAATTATGTTGATCATATACAGTACCAGTCAGAAGTTTGGACACACCCACTCATTCAAGGGTTTTTCTTTATTTTTGCTATTTTCTACATTGTAGAATAATAGTGAAGACATCAAAACTATGAAATAACACATATGGATCATGTAGTAATGTGTTAAACAAATCAAAATATATTTTATATTTGAGATTCTTCAAAGTAGCCACCCTTTGCGTTGATGATAGCTTTACACAAGCTTGTCATTCTCTCAACCAGCTTCATGAGGTAGTCACCAGGAATGCATTTCAATTAACAGGTGTGCATTCTTAAAAGTTCATTTGTGGAATTTCTTTCCTTCTTAATGTGTTTGAGCCAATCAGTTGTGTTGTGACAAGGTAGGGGTGGTATACAGAAGATAGCCCTATTTGGTAAAAGACCAAGTCCATATTATGGCAAGAACAGCTCAAATAAGCAAAGAGAAACGACAGTCCATCATTACTTTAAGACATAAAGGTCAGTCAATCCGGAAAATTTCAAGAACTTTGAAAGTTCTACTACTTAGAGAGAAGCAGTGTACTGGCATTGCATTCTACACTTACTGTAGATGCAAGTATGGATATTGTTTTTCTCCCAGACCGCAAAGACGTGTTGTTTCTTGATTTGTTTTACAGTAACCCTTAAGTGGAGTTAAGAGCAACCCGAGCATGTCGGGGCAAGCCAACCCTTTAATGTCATCACACAAATCACACCAGTGCAGTCAAAAAATGCTCCTGTGTTTTATATATATCCACACTATGAGGTTGGAAAAATACTGAAATTGTGTAAGAGCTTTTAGTGTAAGAGCTGTTTGAAAAGACCGCCTGAAATTTCAACCTGTTTTGGTAGGTTGGAGTTTTAGCCTGCCTGGTGACCAGGCTGTAAATTTGTTAATAGGCCAATAAGAAAGAGTTCCAAATCTCTATGCCAATAACAGCTAGTTTTCAGTTTTCCCCTCCCCACTCAGACCACTTCCAAACAGTCCTAGCAAAATTTTTGCTTGAGAAATTGCTTTTTGCTAAGAAGCTATTTTTGAGTATTTTTTTTGTCAATTTTTATTGAAAACAATCACAGTAAGGTACTTAATTGTTACCCAGAAATGATTTGATATTGAGATAAAAATGGCTGCATTGGACCTTTAAGGACTGCACTGTGGCTGCAAGGTCCTATACACTGTACAGAGGTCAGGTGTAGTAAACTACTAAACTACCCCCGTATGACTGTGTATTGCAGATAGAAGAGTCTATAGGCCTGGGCTAATCAAACATTACATACCTGCAAATGTGAAGATATAGTATGTCCGAGTCAGACTACAATGCTTTATGTGATCTGACTTGTTATATTCACCCACTTGGCAGGCACCAATAACCCCACTAAACGGATAGGCTGGATATGCGTCATAAATCTCTAAATGTTATTTACCTGTGTCGGGCGACTTAGGAGTTATATAAACAATTGGAAGCTGTAATTGGGACACTTGGATGAATGTTAAATGGATTTGGGCATTAAATGCTTCAGGCCTTTGACTCAGATTGGAATGTACATACGCATTAGGAAAGATCGTAATCTTCAGTTTCCCTTCAGTTCTCTTGTGGTGTTAGAACAATAGCTACTGTTTTTCAATCAGTGCTGGGGTCAATTCCATTTTAATTCAACTTAGTTTACTTCCTGACTTGAAATGTTTGTTTACTTCCTGAATTGACTTAATAGCAATGGAATTGACCTCAACCCAGCTTCCAATAGAGCTCACACCCTGTCCTGTGTTTCCCCTACTGTGCCAGGTAGGCTGCACTCCTTAAATCACCTTAAGCCTGGCTCGTAGATTATAATTAGAAAAAGGTACAGACCTTTAAGTTATCTGTCTTCAGAGCTTGATGTGATCCGCTATATGGATGGTATTCTTGGTGTTATATTCGATTGTAAACTGTCATGGTCAAAGCATATTGATTATATTGTTGTAAAGATGGGGAGAGGTCTGTCTTTGATAAAGAGATGCTCTGCTTTTTTAACATCACATGCAACCAACAAATCCTGTAAGCTCTGGTTTTGTTGCATCTTGACTATTTCCCAGTTGTATGGTCAGGTGCGGCAAAAAATGACCTAGAAAAAACTGCAGCTAGCCCAGAATAGAGCAGCACGTCTGGCCCTCAAATGTACATGGAGGGCTAATGTCAATAACATGCATTTCATTCTCTCCTGGCTCAGAGTGGAGGAGAGATGGACTGCATCACTGCTGGTCTTTGTAAGAAGTATCAACGTGCTGAAAGTACCGAATAGTCTGTTCAGCCAGTTAACACACAGCTAACAAAATCCATACATACCTCACAAGACACACAATCAGGGGTCTCTTCACTGTCCCCAAGTCCAGAATAGAGGCTGGGAGATGCACAGTACTGTATAGTGCAGGGGTATTCAACTCTTACCCTACGAGGTCCGGAGCCTGCTGGTTTTCTGTTCTTCTACCTGATACTTAATTGCACCCACCTGGTGTCCCAGATCTAAATCAGTTAATGATTAGATGGGAACAATTAAAAAAAGCAGTGGAACTGGCTTCGAGGTCCAGAGTTGAGTTGGAGGGGTCTAGAGCAATGAGTCCATGGAATTCTCTTCCACCTCAGGTAACTCAGGCAAGCAATAAAATCACTTTTGTTTTAAACAGATAAAACAACACAGCAAGGAACAACGTGGACTTTGAAGAGACACAAACACACACACAGTCTAACACACACACTCTCACACACCCACACATTATTTTTTTGCTGTATTCTTTAGCTGCAACAACCTAAAAGTGTCTTCATGACAATACATTTGAATGTTTGAGATTAGTATTATTAATTTCTTTATTTTCTCTTTCTTCTTCTGTTTAAAAAATTGTTGTATTGTTCGTTAGTCGTAGTGTTCTTATTTACATTTGTATTGCTGTTCTTGTCAATTAGTGTTCTCTATTTTGTCATGTTCTATGTTTTCTGTGGACCCCAGGAAGAATAGCTGCTGCTTCTTCAACAGATAATTGGGATCTGTAGTTACTCAGTCCTATTCTTGCCATGTCAGCGCTGGAGTCTGTGGGTTTTGATTGACAGGTGACAGATGAATTGTTGCTTGGCCGCTCATAAAAGGTCAGCACTTTAACGTTTTTGGCAAGATAAAACACAGCCCATAAAAATACATTGGACTGTCTTTTTCAGATCACACTGAAAGCGTAATAGGCAGGTTTAGGAAGTTGTATTTTTTCAGAGGCAACGTGCTGCCATAGATGATTGAGACTAAAACAAAGACCTTGAATCATGCCTCTAGCCTAAACAGTGGTAGCAGTTACCCTTTCCATGTCAATGGTCAGTTTGTGTATAATGCCCTCCTTGTGAGGTGTCTGCTGCCATCTGTTGGATAAAAACTGAACTTTAGCCATTACTCTTGTCACTTATGTTCAGAGAACAATACACAGAGTTTACCAAACATTAAGAACACCTTCCTAATATTGAGTTGCATCCCCTTTTGCCCACAAAACAGCCTCAATTCGTTGGGGTATGGACTCTACAAGGTGTCAAAAGCATTCCACAGGGATTCTGGCCCATGTTGACTCCAATAATTCCCACAGTTCTTGATACACATGGGAAGGGTAACTGATACACATGGGGAAAAACCCAGCAGCGTTGCAGTTCTTGACAAAAACCGGTGCACATGGCACCTACTACCAAACCTTGTTCAAAGGCACTTAAGTCTTTTGTCTTGCCCATTCACCTTCTGAATGGCACACATACACAATCCATGTCTCAAAGGCTTAAAAATCATTCTACACTGATTGAAGTGGACTTAACAAGTGACATCAATAAGGGATCATATCTTTCACCTGGATTCACCTGGTCAGTCTATGTTATGGAAAGAGCAGTGTATTTTCAGCAGAGTCAGACTTAATGGTTTTCTAAACCATATAACGCACCTACAAAGAGTTTCCCTATTTCATGAGTTAATATTCACTGTCAAACTGTCGATGATTATAACAATTCTGACAGCAGAGCAGGATAAATTATATCCATATGGTTTATGAGAGAATACAAGTGGCGAAGTGATACTGTTAATACAGTACAGACAGAAACCTGCTCCATCTAAGAAGTTTGTTTCGGAACATGTAATCCCCAAGCCAAGGACACTCCCACTTATCTTTCCTGACCAATAAGAGGAGCCACCAAACTAGCAGAAATTCTAGCAACCTTCTCTGGGTTGCCCTTATAGTTGCCATGGATATGGAATGTATTAATTAACACTTCTAGGAGAGGACTTGACCTCCCAGACAGTGAATTCCTAGAGTGAGGCCTTCTTGCTTTATGATTCCTTTCCTCAACTGAACACATGAGCTCTACTTCACGTGTAATGGAAGCCACTCTGACAAGCTTTTTTCCCCAGAGGTCAAATTCAGAATGTGAGCTTATCTTGAAATAAGGAGAGTATTTTATTTCACTTCGGTATCACCCTTATAGCCTAGTGATCCACTCTGTTTGTGCTTTTGCCAAATGTATGACATGACAACGAGCTGGTTATACTGTAGGCCTACAAACATTATGGGACCAGACTATTACCATCATGCCCAGAGTTACATACATGCCTTACATTCAGATGGTTATGACATGGTGGGCTGACTCTGTTTGTTGTGTGTGTTTTCTCGGTATGGTTGTTTTTTCCCCCAATAACTAATGTCAACGTTGAAATAGGAAGTACTATGTTGGGAGACATGATATTTATGCCTCTTTAACATTCTCACTCATCATTATTCACGATTCATTCATGATTATCCGTAATCATGGTAGCATCCACATTCATTTAGAAGTGTTTAGAAACATATTATATTCTTATTTACAATAACAGTGCCTCCAAAACGACACAATACATTATGTACCATTAATTTCTATTGGGCACAACATAATCTGAAACACAACAAAAACAAACTGCAAATGCATCCAACAAGTTTGTAGAGTCACAAGCTTGATGTAGTCATTGCATGCTAGGAATATGGGACCAAATACTAAACCTTTGATTACTTTAATACACATACGATAATTTGTCCAAATACTTATGACACCTTCAAATGGGGGGACTAGATACGGTGGGGAGAACAAGTATTTGATACACTGCCGATTTTGCAGGTTTTCCTACTTACAAAACATGTAGAGGTCTGTAATTTTTATCATAGGTACACTTCAACTGTGAGAGACGGAATCTAAAACAAAAATCCAGAAAATCACATTGTATGATTTTTAAGTAATTAATTTGCATTTTATTGCATGACATAAGTATTTGATCACCTACCAACCAGTAAGAATTCCGGCTCTCACAGACCTGTTAGTTTTTCTTTAAGAAGCCCTCCTGTTCTCCACTCATTACCTGTATTAACTGCACCTGTTTGAACTTGTTACCTGTATAAAAGACACCTGTCCACACACTCAATCAAACAGACTCCAACCTCTCCACAATGGCCAAGACCAGAGAGCTGTGTAAGGACATCAGGGATAAAATTGTAGACCTGCACAAGGCTGGGATGGGCTACAGGACAATAGGCAAGCAACTTGGTGAGAAGGCAACAACTGTTGGCGCAATTATTAGAAAATGGAAGAAGTTCAAGATGACGGTAAATCACCCTCGGTCTGGGGCTCCATGCAAGATCTCACCTCGTGGGGCATCAATGATCATGAGGAAGGTGAGGGATCAGCCCAGAACTACACGGCAGGACCTGGTCAATGACCTGAAGAGAGCTGGGACCACAGTCTCAAAGAAAACCATTAGTAACACACTACGCCGTCAAGGATTAAAATCCTGCAGCGCACTCAAGGTCCCCCTGCTCAAGCCAGCGCATGTCCAGGCCCGTCTGAAGTTTGCCAATGACCATCTGGATGATCCAGTGGAGGAATGGGAGAAGGTCATGTGGTCTGATGAGACAAAAATATAGCTTTTTGGTCTAAACTCCACTCGCCGTGTTTGGAGGAAGAGGAAGGATGAGTACAACCCCAAGAACACCATCCCAACCTTTTCTGCAAAGGGGACAGGACGACTGCACCGTATTGAGGGGAGGATGGATGGCCATGTATCGCGAGATCTTGTCCAACAACCTCCTTCCCTCAGTAAGAGCATTGAAGATGGGTTGTGGCTGGGTCTTCCAGCATGTCAACGACCCGAAACACACAGCCAGGGCAACTAAGGAGTGACTCCGTAAGAAGCATCTCAATGTCCTGGAGTGGCCTAGCCAGTCTCCAGACCTGAACCCAATAGAACATCTTTGGAGGGAGCTGAAAGTCCGTATTGCCCAGCGACAGCCCCGAAACCTGAAGGATCTGGAGAAGGTCTGTATGGAGGAGTGGGCCAAAATCCCTGCTGCAGTGTGTGCAAACCTGGTCAAGACCTACAGGAAACGTATGATCTCTGTAATTGCAAACAAAGGTTTCTGTACCAAATATTAAGTTCTGCTTTTCTGATGTATCAAATACTTATGTCATGCAATAAAATGCAAATTAATTACTTAAAAATCATACAATGTCATTAATTCTGCAGTAGTTGCATGGTTGATTTTTCACACACATCTCCATGATTGTTTTGGTTTTTGCTGTTTCTTAACTGTGCACACGTGTATGCCCAATTTAAGAGTCCATGTGTGTGCAATGTGCATATGTGTGCTCGTTTGTGTGTGTTCATGCTTATATAATGTGTCTGGCTTTACATGGCTCTGTGTGTGTGTGTTTTGTGTCTGTGAACACTGTAAGCACTTGGTGAAGCTGGTGAAGCTGGTTGTGAGAATGCCAAGAGTGTGCACAGCAGTCATCATTAGATTCCGTCTCTCACAGTTGAAGTGTACCTATGATAAAAATTACAGACCTCTACATGCTTTGTAAGTAGGAAAACCTGCAAAATCGGCAGTGTATCAAATACTTGTTCTCCCCACTGTACATAAAGTGCTTTCATTTATAAACGGTAAAACAGATATGTATGAAAATACCCTCAAATAAAAGGTGACATTCTGTACTGTCGCCTCATATAAAACATTTGATCTCAAATCCAAAATGCTGGAGTATAGAACCAAATTAAAAGTTGTATCTTCACTGTCCAAATAAATACGTAGGGGAGTGTATGTACTTGTGTGGAGAATACAGTAGATACAGTTGAAGTCGGAAGTTTACATACACTTAGGTTGGAGTCATTAAAACTAGTTTTTCAACCACTCCCCACATTTTTGGTTAACAAGCTATAGTTTTGGCAAGTCGGTTAGGACATCTACTTTGTGCATGACACAAGTAATTTTTCCAACAATTGTTTACAGACAGATTATTTCACATATAATTCACTGTATCACAATTCCAGTGGGTCAGAAGTTTACATACACTAAGTTGACTGTGCCTTTAAACAGCTTGGAAAATTCCAGAAAATGACATCATGGCTTTAGAAGCTTCTGATAGCCTAATTGACATCATTTGAGTCAATTGGAGGTGTACCTGTGGATGTATTTCAAGGCCTACCTTCAAACTCAGTGCCTCTTTGCTTGACATCATGGGAAAATCAAAAGAAATCAGCCAAGACCTCCACAAGTCTGGTTCATCCTTGGGAGCAATTTCCAAACGCCTGAAGGTACCACGTTCATCTGTACAAACAATAGTACGCAAGTATAAACACCATGGGACCACGCAGCCCTCATACCGCTCAGGAAGGAGATGCGTTCTGTCTCCTAGAGATGAACATACTTTCGTGCGAAAAGTGCAAATCAATCCCAGAACAACAGCAAAGGACCTTGTGAAGATGCTGGAGGAAACAGGTACAAAAGTATCTATATCCACAGTAAAACGAGTCCTATATCAACATAACCTGAAAGGCCGCTCAGCAAGGAAGAAGCCACTGCTCCAAAACCGCCATAAAAAAGACAGACTACGGTTTGCAACTGCACATGGGGACAAAAATCGTGCTTTTTGGAGAAATGTCCTCTGGTCTGATGAAACCAAAATAGAACTGTTTGGCCATAATGACCATCGTTATGTTTAGTGGAAAAAGGGGGGGCTTGCAAGCCGAAGAACACCATCCCAACCGTGAAGCACAGGGGTGGCAGCATCATGCTGTGGGTGTGCTTTGCTGCAGGAGGGACTGGTGCACTTCACAAAATAGATGGCATCATGAGGAAGGAAAATTATGTGGATATATTGAAGCAACATATCAAGACATCAGTCAGGAAGTTAAAGCTTGGTCGCAAATGGGTCTTCCAAATGGACAATGACCCCAAGCATACTTCCAAAGTTGTGGCAAAATGGCTTAAGGACAACAAAGTCAAGGTATTGGAGTGGCCATCACAAAGCCCTGACCTCAATCCTATAGAACAGTTGTGGGCAGAACTGAAAAAGCGTGTGCGAGCAAGGAGCCCTACAAACCTGACTCAGTTACACCAGCTCTGTCAGGAGAAATGGGCCAAAATTCACCTAACTTATTGTGGGAAGCTTGTGGAAGGCTAACCGAAATGTTTGACCCAAGTTAAACAATTTAAAGGCAATGCTACCAAATACTAATTGAGTGTATGTAAACTTCTGACCCACTGGGAATGTGATGAAATAAATGAAAGCTGAAATAAATCATTATCTCTACTATTTTTCTGACATTTCACATTCTTAAAATAAAGTGGTGATCCTCACTGACCTAAGACGGGGAATGTTTACTAGGATTAAATGTCAGGAATTGTGAAAAACTGAGTTTTAATGTATTTGGCTAAGGTGTATGTAAACCTCCGACTTCAACTGTATGTGCATCGACGCTTGAGCAAAGAGGGCATTTCCTGCATTTCCTAGTTTCACATCTTTTTTTATTTTCTCACTTTCATTTCCTGTTTATATTGTGAGCTACTGTACTGTGCAAATGCTAAAATTGTCCTGCCAGTTATTTGAGTTTCTATGCCTAAGATAAATTATGTAAGTAAATCCACTGAAGTTGTTATACATGGGTAGTAATACTATAATACTACAGTAACAATATTGTTTTAGTAATTATATAGTAATGGAGTTGAGTGGTTTTTGCTATTACAAAAGTGGAATAAGGAGCAGTCCCTATTCCTCTTGTGTAATTACCAAAACTGCTCAACATGTAAACTCAATGTTGTTAGTGTAATTACAGCTCACTAGATTTGAAAAGGCCATCTCATATTATAACATACACAGTAGGCCTATTCCACCAATGATTTAGCACTGCTAATGCAAGTGGAATGGTTACAGGGATAGCCTACAGTTTTTGTGATACAATAAATATTAAAAGATATCGATTATTAATGTTTACTGAATAATACTCACTGATCCTACATTCTTTTCAGTGTGATATTTTCAGTGTAGTTTATTATTTGAGATTTGCCCAGCAAAGGTTGCAGTGTGGTGTCATTTTTGCAGCGTTTGTGTTTTGGTTTGATCACATTACAATAGGTCCATCATGTATGCAACTTTCTCCTTTCAATTGAGAATTTTACCAACCATTAGGCACTTGAGAGTCATATTCAGTAATATTTAGAATAAAATACAGTGACGAATAAGAACAATCGCAGACAAATAAGGCCAGCGCCAAATGTCTCTGCAAGTCCCTCCTCCTGCTCTCCCTCCACCAATCATCCGCCGTTCCCAGCTGCCTGCCTATATCACTTTTCGTGCCTGGGTTCAGCCAACCGGCTCGCTCCTTGCCGCTGACATCACTAACTAGCCAGTTCCCTCCAGCAGCACCAGAGAGCTTCATTTTCTGATCTGCATTTGTGTTGAAATGGAGGCTGGCTCCTTGCCTTAAGTGGATAGCCTTCTTGGTCGAGTTTACATGTTGACATGCAATAAAGCTGGAATCAGGATGGTTGTGGATGCACCTAATTCCAATGGGCCTTTCCAGCCGGTGGCTCTTATGCACTTCAGAGGTACGTAGGAACCATTGTTGCTTTTTGTCCTGGGGAAGAGAGAGAGCATTTCTCTAGCTGTTCTTTTCCCCTCCTTTGGTTCTTGGCTGATTTGTCACCAAGATGGGAAGATAAGCTTTAAGAGTCTTTGTTTCAGAAGAATTTATGTTTGTAAAGGGTTTTATTGTTTCCTTATAGGGGATCGGGGATGTTTGTCTTGGGGATTGCGTGCAGAGCTCCAAGAAAAGAGAGTGTGAAAAAACTGCTTTTACTACCCTCTCGCTCTCTACCCACCACCCCCACACAGCCCAGTGACGTAAAAGGAAGTGAGGTCATAGCCTAGGGAAGGGTTTTCAATCTCTCTCTCTGCGCGCGCGCGTGTGTGTGTGTGTGTGTGTGTGTGTGTGTGTGTGTGTGTGTGTGTGAGAGAGAAATTATGATTTGTGTTTATGTGTGTAAGTGTTTAAATTCGTTCTGCCTCTCTATTTGGTCCCGGCTCATGGTTTGTGTAACACTCCAGTTCATCTGGGCACAAATTGTCCATAGCGTGTTGTAGACTACTGCCTCTACTGCAGCAGCCCCTCTCTGCCTCCCCACCCTTTTCCCTTTTCCCTCCTTCCTCTTCCCAATGGAGGAGAGGTTGCCACCGCTTAAGAGGGGCAAAAGCCTGTTATTACCTTCCCCTGAAACAACAAACCTTAATGAGGCACAGTTAGTAGGCTATAGGCTAGCAGATGGCTATTTCAGCTATAGGCTAGCTCCGTCAATAGGCTAGCTGCTAGCGCATTCAGTAAGCGTCATTTCCATGAGCACCAATGTGATGTTAATAGGAGCATGTCAAATTGGGTGTCAAACGAAAGCTAAGAGTATATATACATTTTTCTACCGTTTTCCATTCTAAAATGAGGAATAAGCAAAGGCACTGATTTTTTGTCAAACAGATGGAAAAGGGGACTTAGAAAACATCTACCAGAAAAAAGTATTAAAAAGTATCAGAAATGCATCAAAACATCTTAATGTTGAAGTGCCAACTAATATCAACACTTATATTTAGTTTAGGGGAATTTGTACCGCTTTCTGTAAGTTTAAGAAACATTGCCTTGAAATTCCGTTACCAAAAACCTACATCTGTAAGATATTTTCTAATTTCTCTCCCTCATGAGTAGGGAGGATAATGAAAGTTCACAGAAGTAACAAGTAAAAGTAGACCTATCAATTACTTAGTGTTTTTACTGATATGAATTTAGTGTATGAATTATTAAGTGATTACAATTCAAAATTCTGTTAATAAATTGGTAACAGAATTTCTGAAAAATTGGTAACAGAATTTCTGAAATCACAAAACCACAGTTGGGTCACCTGCTACTGGCCTCCCTTCCTCTGGCATACTGTAATGTATAGCTGGAAACTGTTTTCTTTCTCTTTCAACATCCACAGATAGCGTTTTTTGGTCAGATCCAGACCAGCCTTGATTTCAATGTCCACAGACATCTGGACCGGCCTTAATTTGGCCCAAACATAGATGTCTATGATTGGTTAAAATCATGGACGTCTATGTTTCACAAGTTTGGACAGTAATGTGTGCAATAGTAAGTCACATCAGGGTTAATGTATATTGTCACAACCATAACACAGCGACTTTATCTCTCTTACACAACCCATCACAGAGGGTATTTTAGGCACATGTACAGAAACTTTATCAGCGTGCGTTATGCAATTGGAGAAGTCTGTGGGCGGACATGGTCAAGGTAGGCAAGGGTGCATGGGAACACTTTCCAACACACAGTGCCTGTGCCTAAATGGAGGCCCTGTTCTGGAAGCAACTACTGGGGGACTGAACATTTACACATAACATAGCATATAAGTTAACACATATCATAACATAACACATAACACAGGCTAGCGTATAACAAAATTGCCATTTTATCCATAGGAATTGCTTTTACGTTCAACTTGTGTGGAATTCCCAAGCTATTATCACTGACATTATATTATTTATTGGCTTACATTGTAAATGTCAATGACACTCCAGACAGTTGTCTTTCTGTACCAAGGCCCTTTTGTGTTTATCTAGGAAGGATGGGCCTCTCCTTTAACCCAGAATCTGTAAAGGCCTGCTAAAGCCTTTGGGATATCTTTGTGTGTTCTCTTCTGTCCTCTGGCATTTCTCAGTCTTTTTGTATATCCACAAAAATTAGGGCAAGTGCTGTTATTATTTTTGGGATTGTGTTTGTCAAGTAGGCTAGTCGTTTCATGGGATGTTTTCCTCTCAATTATTCTCGACAGTTGACTCAATACTATAGTGGCTAGTGCCACAGTCAATAAATGCCACTCCAGAGATTGTTGCACATTCACTTTCCTCAGTCAGTGCAAAGTAAGGGTATCATTTTCACATTTTTGGTAAGATTGTCATTTTGGCCTCTCCTAAATGAAGGCCTAATATGCCAAACATGTAGGCTAAATTCACAGATTTTCTTCTCAATGACAAAGCATCACAGAAACCTCTTGCACAATGAGTTGTCATGTTTATGACTACACCACTTCATCAAGTGTTTTTCTCAGCAATCAGTCCACTATTACTTTTGATTGCTTGAGTAAAACCCTGCCATTTTATTCAGAGCTGGATAAGTGGAATATAAGTGGAATCATGCGTTGCATGAAAGTGCTCCATCAAAATGTGCTTCAATTTATTTTAATCTAGGCCAATATCAGATGGGCTATAAAGGGGCTTTATTCAGTGTTTGGGCCCCAGCTCCTCAACCCTGTCTCTTGACCACACCCTTACTGCATCCTAGTTTAGACAACAACCAACTTTGCCATAAAAGCATGTGAAAATAGGTAAACCTCAGACCTCAAGTCAGTATTTCCATACTTACCTTTCGTGTCGCTCAAATTTAATTGGAAAAATATTCAAATTGATAAAGATGGAGTTGTGTCCCTTCCCCGCCACAAGAATGGCTGGGGTATTGATGGAAGGTCTTGCATTGATGTGCCCTTGAGCAAGGCACTTAACCCTAATTGCTCCTGTAAGTCGCTCTAGATAAGAGCGTCTGCTAAATGACTAAAATGTAAATGTAAATGCATTGTCCAATTTAATAGCCTGGCCCTGCAGATCATTTTATGGATACATTTCTTCCAGGACCTATTTCATATGAATAGGCCATGGCTTGGTGGACAGCCTTTGTGGGCTGAAAGAGGCAGTGATGTGCTGAAGCATGTAAAGTGTATGTGGAATATACTGTACAACTGTGCAGGCAGGGCTGGTGATTCAGCAGACTGTGGCCCTGTTCGAATACTTTAGAAATGCATTATTGATCCTTCATTCCATCCTTGTTTCCTTGCGGTACGTACCCAGATCTTTAAGTGAGTGGATTGGTGAAAACAAGGTTACCACCTTATCACTTTCGCCAATCCAAACTATGTTTATTTCTGAAGTATTCGAACTGGGCCTTTGACTAGTGTCAGATACCCACCAGCAGAAATACTGTACCAGTCTTACCAGCACCAAATCTCTGCTGCTTTAAACACACGCCACCTTCACCTGGAGAGAACTTGGGCCATGACATGCAGAGGCAGACAACTATTATATTATACTATAATAGTGTGTGTGTTAATTTGACAGCTTTCTGTTTTGACACTCACTGTGTCAAAACTGACATGGCGCTCACCCCCTCCCACCCTAGTAAGTAATAGACTGGCCCCTGTGGAATGTGCCCAATGCTGTCTGTGACACCAGCGTTGGCATATTTCTATCATGCTGACTGCCTGCCACCCAGTGCGGTTCCTGTTGCCATGTTGGCATGGCAGATTGCGGATTAGTGATGGCAAATGTGCTTATTTGCCCCCCGTGTTTGTTGTTTACATTGGCAGTGTTACAGGCTTTGGTTTTTCCATTTATATTTAGAGGTTGGACTTTAGCAGATGGGGCGCACCGATTGGTGTTACACCTGTGCTGGTTTGTCATCTCGTTAGTGGGAAGGTGTTTCACCTGTGCTGTTTCTTCTTGTGGGAGCACTCCAGCCCATCAATTCTCTTGTTGGGACTGGTGTATCTCCTAAACAAGATTTTGGATCAGATGTGTATGAACCCTTTGTTTCAGACGGGTTTGTGTCTCTACCAAGTGGCAATTCTGTTAGGAAGCCAGTGAAGGTACTGCAAGACACTGGGGAAGCCCAATCCTTCATTTTGGAGGGTGTTTTGCCTTCGTCTGAATCTTCATCAACTGGTTACATTGTGTTAGTACAAAGCGTGGAGATGGGTTGCATGGGAGTTCCTTTTGTATAATGTGGAACTCGAGTCTGATCTTGTTTCTAGTTCCGTTGTCATTGGAGTGTGGCCTAGCCTACCGGTGAAGGGGGGTCTCATTCATTTTGGGAAAATATTTGGCTAGCGGGGAGGTCATGCCAAATCCTGTCGTTTGAAAGGAACCTGATGGGTTACCAGAAAAGTACCCTGGAGTGTTCCCAGCGTGAGCCGTTACACATGCTGTGTCTAAGAAAGTCGCTGGGAGCAAGTCTAGTGTTGAGGAGGATGTCAGCGACCCCACCATGATCGATCTGTCCGAGACGTTTGTGTGATCCTGATTTCGGTAAACCTCCTGAGTTGACCTCTCCTTTGAAAACCCCAAAGGTGAGCGAGTTTGTAGGACCGCTGAAGGAAGATGTGTTTGCCAGCGGGTAAACCGAAACAAGCTGTACCGGTTATAACTTTGTAGCCTATTCTTGCTTTTGATGAACCTTTCAGCAGGGTTCTGGTGGATTATGTTAGTCTTTTTCCCAAAGCAAAGAGTGGTAACCAGTTTCTCTGAACCATTATGGGCACTGCCACTCATTTCCCTGAGGCCATTCCACTGAGGAAAATCACGGCTCCCAGTATTAAGGCCCCTGGTGAAATTATTTTCAACGTTTGGACTTCCACAGGTAGTACAATCAGACCAAGATTTGAATTTCATTTCAATGGTCTTCCAGAAAGTGCTACAGCAGTTGGGTGTTACCCATTGCCCCCTCTAGTAACTACCACCCAGAGTCTCAAGGTGCTCTTGAGAGATTATCGGACTTTGAAGTCTATGTTGAGAGCTTACTGCTTTGAGTTTGAGAGACTGGGATGAAGGGGTCCCTCTTGTGCTGTTTGCAACGCGGGAGGTTGTTCAGGAATATCTTGGTTTTAGTCCGAATGATCTTGTGTTTGGACATCATGTCAGAGGTCCTTTTGAGCTTGCTGAGGGAGAGGTTGTATCAGGGCGACAGCTTAAACACAGAAACAAATCTTCTGTAGCACATTAGCGCTTTTCGATACAGATTGCACTGCACCTGTGAATATGCCAGTAAGAATATGGAGAAAGCGCAAACGAAAATGAAAGTATGGTACGATCGAAAGGCCCAAAACCGCACTTTCGATGTGGGTGACCAAGTCCTGGTTTTGTTGCCCGTTCTGGGGTCACCGTTGCAAGCTCGCTTTTCAAGCCCTTACCCCATAGTGAAAAAAATTGGTCATCTGGATTACTTTATGGCCACACCGGAGTGCAGGAAAAAACCCAGCTGTGTCATGTCAACATGTTGAAACCATACTTCACCCGCCTGTGGCCACTGCTGTCACCATTGACTATAGTCTTCCTCTAGAGCACGAGGAAAGCCCAATACACCCTGTGCCTGTTGGACGAATGAGTAACTCAGAGATTCTAGACAACCTTGATGTCTTTTTGGCACACTTGTCTCCGGAGGAAAAAGCCGACATTGTTTCACTGCTTTTGGAATATCAGGGTTTATTCTCAGATGTGCCAACTCAGACAAATGTACTCGAGCATGACATTGACATTGGGGACATTGACATTGGGGACTCTGCCCCAATCAAACAACATGCCTATCAAGTAAATCCTGAAAATAGAAAAACTCTGATTTTCAGGAACTCAATGCCGTTACTAAGTCGGACTCATACCCTTTGCCCAGGGTCGATGATTGTGTGGACCGTGTTGGCGCTGCTGAAGGGATATTGGCAGGTCTCTCTAACTGAGCGAGCCAAAGAGCTTTCTGCTTTTGTCACTTCTGATGGTTTGTTGTCCTACCTTCGTCTTCTGTTCGGGTTACGAAATGCAAAGACCCTTTTGTTCTCTGCACCGGTGCTAGCTGATCCAGATTTCCATTGTCCATTTGCTTTTTACACCGATGCCAGCAACGTAGGAGCAGGGGCTGTGCTCCTACAGAAAGACGATACCAATGTTAAGCACCCTGTGGGGTACTTTTCAAAGAAATTGGCCTCATAAACACTACTCGACTATCGAGAAGGAGACGCTCGCTTTGTTACTGGCTCTTCAGCACTTCGAGGTTTATGTATCGGTCTCTACCCCTATACCGATCATAACCCTCTCGTTTTCCTGCAAAAGACGAGCTCCATGAATCGCCAACTTCTTCGCCGGAGTCTCATTACGGAAGTTTCCCCTTGAAATCAGACATGTCTGTGAAAGACAAAGTTTTTTTGTTTAGGCACATTTTGTTTTGAGTGTACGTTTTGCCATATTGGAGATACGTTTTGGTTGGGCTCATTCCAAGGGGATGAGAGTTATAAAAACGTATGGGGAAGATTATTATTTTATTTTTTTAAAGAAGTGGCCGTTTTGTCTTGTATTTCATTGTTGACAGCCAGTAGACATCATGTTTATATTGGAGAAGGCAACGCATTTAAGTTGATAATGTTGTGAGATGGAAGTTTTATTTTCTGTTGGTTGTGAGCAAACTTGTCCAACAAAAATATAAGCTATATTTGTTGTCTTAAGGGGGAAGGTGTTACAGGCTTTGGTTTTTCCAATTATATTTTGAGGTTGGATGTTAGCACGTGAGGCGCACCGATTGGGCGTCACCTCATTAGTCAGTATGTCTTACACCTGTGCTGGTTTGTCATTTCGTTAGTGGGAAGATGTTTCACCTGTGCTGACCCAGTGCTCCAGTTGGCTTGAGAGATGTGGAGGGTTAACACCTTTTTAGTTTAAAGAAATGATGAAATAGTTTGGCAACCATCAATAATAATAATATGCCATTTAGCAGACGCTTTTATCCAAAGCAACTTAGTCATGTGTGCATACATTTTTACGTATGGGTGGTCCCGGGAATCGAACCCACTACCCTGGCGTTACAAGCGCCATGCTCTACCAATTGAGCTACAGATGTTTGTAATCTTTCAAATGATATCAAGCTCAACTATTTATATATTTTTCTGATGAGACATGGATGTCTCATGGTAGTGTGGGGTATGCAAAATGGGTAAACTTTGAGCCTGAATTTTTTTTGCATTCAGGTCCAAAAAGTCACGTTCTGACCACTTCTACCATGGGCAAACATGTATAGAAGGTTTCGTTCAAATCAAAAGGGGTGCAGTCAGAAAGTGATTGAAATCATATGGAAAGGCCCTATAGGGAAGTTGTCTGTTCAGTTGTGGGGGAACTATTATTTGGACATTGAAGTTAACAGGGTGAAAACTAGAGAGTATGTACTTCTGACAGTGTTCTTTTTACTCTGTTTTTTTCTTCTTCCCTGTGCTATGCAAGCAGTAAGCACTGTATATGGGCGGCAGGTAGCCTAGCGGTTAGAGCGTTGGGCCAGTAACCGAAAGGTTGCTCGTTCGAATCCCTGAGCCGACAAGGTGGAAAAAAATCTGCCGCCGTGCCTTGAGCAAGGCACTTAACTCTAATTGCTCCAGGGTCGCCGTTGATAATGGCTGATCCTGGCTGTAACCTCCACTCTCCAAGGGTGTCTCGGGAGTTGGGATATGCAAAAAACACATTTCCAATTCACATGCGCATAAGACAAATGTGTGAAATGGGACAAATATAAGCCCCCACCAAATTATTATAACGCCTTAAAGGAGAGGTTCTTTTTTTTACAACCAAATCTCTATTTTTGCTGTAAATGGCATGTTACAGAAGGGTCCAGACACCTTTTTTGTGATTTCACATGTTTTAGAGAAACGTACCCTAAAGACCAAATCACTTCCTCATCCTCGTTGTGTAGTATGGGGCCCACGAAAACACACGAACAAAGGCTCCAAAAACACCCAAATAGAAACGGCAAAGCTCTCAGTATAGTGATGCATGTGTTTAGATATTGTACACTTGAAATTGTCATTCCGAACTTTACCCGCGACGTTATGTTACATTTTGTTGCGACTCTAGCAATACCTCTTCTTCCATTTTGCAGGTAACTGCCAAAATAATGAGTAAATTAGGGATACAAAGTATATTGAAAGCATGGGGCGCTTCCACACAGGAAGTTCCAGACCGCATTGAAGCTGTTTTGGCAGTTCGTGGTGGCCCAATGCCCTATTAAGACACTATATATTGGTGTTACCTTTTTATTTAGGCAGTTACCTGTAGCAGCAGGCTACACGGAGAATGGAACCGCTCAAGTCGCGCAAAAGGGAATATAACATTGTGGATAAAGTTCTGAATGACAACTTCATGTGTACAACATCTAAAGACCTGCATCACTAAACTGAGAGCTTTGCCATTTCTAAAAGGACGTATTTGGGTGTTCTTGGAGATTTTCTTCAGGGCCCCCATACTACACAACGAGGATGAGGAAATGATTTCTGTTTGTGTAAGTTTCTCTAAAACATGTGAAATCACAAATGTCTCTGGACCCTTCTATAACATGCCATTTACATAAAATAGTATTGAAAATGATTTTTCACAATAATCATTTTCTAAAACATGATTTTCTCTCTCCCTCAGACTGTGCTCCGGCGGAGCAGGAGAAGCTGTTTGTGCAGAAGCTACGCCAGTGCTGCGTGCTCTTTGATTTCCTGTCGGACCCACTAAGTGACCTGAAATGGAAGGAGGTGAAGCGGGCGGCGCTGAGCGAGATGGTGGAGTACATCACCCACAACAGGAACGTCATCACAGAGCCCATCTACCCAGAGGTGGTGCACATGGTGAGTGTCGGCAGACTGACTGGAAGAGAGAAGAGGAGACACACTTAAGGCCAGCCCTGGCTGGGGTGAATATGGCTGGGTAGAGTTGGTGTTATGATAATCTGTGCTACCGCCCAGAATGTGCTACTTTCTGACAATCTGAGCTATCCCTCAGAATGTGCTACAATTTTGTGTCCCGGTCCCACTGTTCAGAATGTAATAGTTACATGCTGACCAGACCGCATGCGTGTGCATGTTGATTTTGTCCAGACGCTTTCAGGACACGCAGGTTGAAATATCAAAACGAACTCTGAACAAACTATATTAATTTGGAGACAGGTCGAAAAGCATGAAACATTTATGGCAATTTAGCTAGCTAGCTTGCTGTTGCTAGCTAATTTGTCCTGGGATAAAAACATTGGGTTGTTATTTTACCTGAAATGCACAAGGTCCTCTACTCCGACAATTAATACACAGATAAAACAGTGTTTTCTAGTAATCTCTCCTCCTTCAGGCTTCTTCTTCTTCTTTGGACTACAGTGGGGGAAAAAAGTATTTAGTCAGCCACCAATTGTGCAAGTTCTCCCACTTAAAAAGATGAGAGAGGCCTGTAATTTTCATCATAGGTACACGTCAACTATGACAGACAAATTGAGGAAAAAAAATCCAGAAAATCCCATTGTAGGATTTTTAATGAATTTATTTGCAAATTATGGTGGAAAATAAGTATTTGGTCACCTACAAACAAGCAAGATTTCTGGCTCTCACAGACCTGTAACTTCTTCTTTCAGAGGCTCCTCTGTCCTCCACTCGTTACCTGTATTAATGGCACCTGTTTGAACTTGTTATCAGTATACAATACACCTGTCCACAACCTCAAACAGTCACACTCCAAACTTCACAATGGCCAAGACCAAAGAGCTGTCAAAGGACACCAAAAACAAAATTGTAGACCTGCACCAGGCTGGGAAGACTGAATCTGCAATAGGTAAGCAGCTTGGTTTGAAGAAATCAACTGTGGGAGCAATTATTAGGAAATGGAAGACATACAAGACCACTGATAATCTCCCTCGATCTGGGGCTCCACGCAAGATCTCACCCCGTGAGGTCAAAATGATCACAAGAACGGTGAGCAAAAATCCCAGAACCACACGGGGGGACCTAGTGAATGACCTGCAGAGAGCTGGGACCAAAGTAACAAAGCCAACCATCAGTAACACACTACGCCGCCAGGGACTCAAATCCTGCAGTGCGAGACGTGTCCCCCTGCTTAAGCCAGTACATGTCCAGGCCCGTCTGAAGTGCATTTGGATGATCCAGAAAAGGATTGGGGAGAATGTCATATGGTCAGATGAAACCAAAATATAACTTTTTGGTAAAAACTCAACTCGTCATGTTTGGAGGACAAAGAATGCTGAGTTGCATCCAAAGAACACCATACCTACTGTGAAGCATGGGGTTGGAAACATCATGCTTTGGGGCTGTTTTTCTGCAAAGGGACCAGGACGACTGATCCGTGTAAAGGAAATAATGAATGGGGCCATGTATCGTGAGATTTTGAGTGAAAACCTCCTTCCATCAGCAAGGGCATTGAAGATGAAACGTGGCTGGGTCTTTCAGCATGACAATGATCCCAAACACACCGCCCGGCAACGAAGGAGTGGCTTCGTGAGAAGCATTTCAAGGTCCTGAGTGGCCTAGCCAGTCTCCAGATCTCAACCCCATAGAAAATCTTTGGAGGGAGTTGAAAGTCTGTGTTGCCCAGCGACAGCCCCAAAAACATCACTGCTCTAGAGGAGATCTGCATGGAGGAATGGGACAAAATACCAGCAACAGTGTGTGAAAACCTTGTGAAGACTTACAGAAAACGTTTGACCTGTGTCATTGCCAACAAAGGGTATATAACAAAGTATTGAGAAACTTTTGTTATTGACCAAATACTTATTTTCCACCATCATATGCCAATAAATTCATAAAAAATCCTACAATGTGATTTTCTGGATTTTTTTTTCTCATTTTGTCTGTCATAGTTGACGTGTACCTATGATGAAAATTACAGGCCTCTCTCATCTTTTTAAGTGGGAGAACTTGCACAATTGGTGGCTGACTAAATACTTTTTTCCCCCACTGTATATATGGTGGTTGGCAACCAACTTTAAGGTGCATTACCACCACCGACTGGATTGTGGACATCAGTTCATCTTTCAATCACCCACGTGGGTATATGCTGCTAAAAACCAATGAGGAGATGGGAGAGGCGGGACTTGCAGCGCGTCAAGCGGCACAAATAGAACCAAGTTCTATTTTAGCGCCTGGCCACACAGACGCTCGTTGATGCGCGCGAGCAGTGTGGGTGCAATGATTGAATAACATGTATGTGTACATTTGTTTTGCGACGCGAGCGGTGTGGTCAGCATGTAAGGGTAGCACGCTTTAAAAACAGGATTCCAACAAAGAATGCAATACCATGAGAATCTCCATTGGGGCTAGCACATGCTGAGCAGTCAGGTCAGAATTATTAACCAGATTATTAGCCATTTACAGGGATTTGCTTTACATTTGAGCCCCACAAATTAAGAAAGAGAGATGGTTGCAACGCTAGATGTAACAGACACGAATGGGGTTAATTTCAATTCAGTCAATTCAGAAAGTAAACAAAATTACAATTTTCATTTTTCCTCATTGAAGAGCCATTGACGTAACAAAGCCATAAAAAAACTAGGAAGCATGAAGCAATCCTCTGCATGCGTGACCCATCAAGTTAGCCTGTCGTGGTTTTTAATGTAATAGCTCATTGTGGCCCGGCATAAGGCTGTCATGGATAAGTGTGTAAACGAAGTGAGCCTTTTTAAGTGTCAAAGCATTTCATTCCTGATTTTAAAACATTCAAATTGTAATGCTTTGCCTCACCTCCCTACTGAACTCTCGCTAGTCTTCCACCTGTCAGCAGTCATCACCCAGATTCACTTTGAAGTGTTTCTCTTTTCTACATCAAAGCTTCCATAGTTAGCGGTAAAGCTAATGAGTTATTATAAGCGTTTGACATTTTAATTAAAAACCTCTGTATGAATAAATATATTTTCTCTTTTTAAAAGCTACAGCTGGGCTTGAACTTGTTTACCTAGCTAGCAGCTCTGCAACCAACGGAAATAGCAGTGCTCTATATCCTCAGGGCACCTGCACTGTCCCATGATCTCTTTACTGGGAATAGCAGTTATAGCTAGCATCCCACAGGGCAAGTCAGTTGATGTTGGAGACAAATGATAACACACTTGGGTTCAGTGAAAGATGCAGAACTGGTTGAGTTGGCAGAGTAGATACTACGGCCCTATTTGAATACTTCAGACATGCCCCCTTCCTCCTTTGTCCCCTTGAGGTAAACACAGATCTATAAGTGACTAGATGGATGAGAACGTTACCACTCTATCACATTCACCTATTTAAATCTGTGATTAGATTAAGTAAGGTATGAAGGAAGAATCAAGGATGCATTCTAAAGTATTCAAATAGGGCATGTATCTATTTGACAATACTTCAAAAACATTCCCAAGGCTATCCTGTTACAATCAATGTAAAATGAAGCAGAGGCAAGTCAAGTGTTTTGGCATCATACTGGCCTTCATCAGGGTGATCTACTGCATCTGAATATGCTTTGTTGTGCTTTTCCCACCCTCAGTTTGCGGTGAACATGTTCCGAACGTTGCCTCCGTCCTCCAACCCCACAGGAGCAGAGTTTGACCCAGAGGAGGACGAGCCTACACTTGAGGCTGCATGGCCACATCTCCAGGTACCTAGGGCATCTGATAACCCAGCTCACATGGCCTGGGCCGTGTTCATCCGACAAACGGAAGAAAAGACGGAAACAGGGAGGAACTACCTGGTTTTGTCCTAAACACTCATTTTTGTAAAGCGTTTTTTCTGTTGCATGTCCTAATGAACACCCGACCCTGCTGTTTGATTTAAGTGCTGCAAACGTTACGTTTAAGTACAGTGCTGTATAATGAAAGCATCTAATCAGTTTAGCATTAAAGTTCATTGGACCTTCCCCGGCTCAGACCAAAAGAGCACATCTGTTTATCATGGATCATTATGATAGGATGTTATATTGGGGAATTACTGTGATCTTACAAAACATTTTTGTAAGGAAAGATTCTGACTAGCATTTTGGACATTCTTTCTTGATATGCATTCAGCAAATTATGCGTTTGTAAAAGGATTTCTTTCTTTCCAGCTCGTCTACGAATTTTTCCTTCGGTTTTTAGAATCTCCCGACTTTCAACCGAACATAGCGAAGAAGTACATTGACCAGAAATTTGTGATGCAGGTAAGAGCTGAAAGAACCATGGATACCTGCTCACACAGTTTTATTGTGATAGCAAGAGTTTCCAAAGGGCATTTATTTCTTTAAGTGTGACGTCATTTGTCCACAGCTTTTAGACCTGTTTGACAGTGAGGACCCGCGGGAGAGGGACTTCCTCAAAACCACCCTCCACAGGATCTATGGGAAATTCCTGGGACTACGGGCCTACATCAGAAAACATATCAATAATATATTTTATAGGTGAGTTTAATTTCAGCCGACTGTTTATTCTTAGATATTTTAACACCTCAAATCGATTGCTAAAGATTCAATGGTGACTGTTGGTCTTTTTTTTTGTTTTATCACTACTAAGAAATGTATGTTTGGCTGTGTAACTGAATGAAATGTCTCTGTTTTGACAGGTTTATCTATGAGACCGAGCACCATAATGGAATAGCAGAATTGCTGGAGATACTCGGAAGGTACACCTTGAGCTCTAATCCAGCGTGTCTTGCAGTGGACTTTGAATAGTTATTTTTGACTTTTGTCCAGTCTCATGATGTCTTCTCGACTGCAGATAGGATCTCTAACCATTCATGGTCAGCTGTTGTTTATCCTTTCATATTCTGTTACTATTTTGAGTTCAGTTAAAATTATTTATAATAGTATTATTCTTATACAGGGTCTAATTATTGTTTCTCTCTATTTCACAGTATAATCAATGGGTTTGCCTTACCACTAAAAGAGGAGCACAAGATTTTCCTGTTAAAGGTCCTGTTGCCTTTGCACAAAGTCAAATCACTTAGTGTCTACCATCCGCAGGTAAGCCCTTCATTTTTTTCATGTTTAATGTCATGTTCATTAGGCACATAAGGTAAGAAAACGGACTGAAACAGGGAGGGACTACCTTTACTTGTCTAATAAGAAACGTTTTCATTTTCCGTTGAAAGACATTTAAAAACATTTTCCATTGTGTAGCCCTAATGAACATGACACAGTTCTGATGATTGTTCTACTATCAGCCATGCTGCCCTGGGCGCGGTTCAGGAGGGTGCGAAGTTACAGAACGTTCATACAGAAATGCATTGTGTGGAACAGACACGATTCTGTCGTGAAGAATAGGGAGTCGTTTCAGCTCTATTCAATTAATTTTGATCTGCAACTTTCTGAAGGTTTTCCCCTTTTTGCGCTACTGAATACACCCTATGGAAATGGTTGAGTATAGGCCTAGTTCTGGCCAGTTGGCACACAGTGGTGCTTGTTTCCACTGAGGCCAGGCCTGTTCAGGCAGTGGGTGGGGGGGGGGAGGTGAGAACAGTAGCCTGGCTGCTACAAGCTAGCTGTAATCAGATACCTGAGTTACTATGGCGACAAAAGTCCTTGTCAGGGGCCACTTGCTCTTTCTCGCTCTCTGGGCCGGCCTGTGTCTCTGTTTCACTGTATGACTGCTGTCAGCCAAGTGGACCCCTTGAGCTTGTGGAACAGTTCTTAACCTGCTCTGTGGGCCATTACATGCTCTGTGGGCCATTACATGCTCTGTGGGCCATTACATAGCATAGTAGTTAAATTTGAGCTTGATCTACTGTGTTAGCGTTTGTTTTGACCCAGCCTAATGCAAAATGAGAACACCCCTTACAGTAATTATCGTTAGTGTAGTACATTGTAGTTATATCGCAGTTATACTGCTAGTATTACTGTGTCCAAAGTATTACAGTTACTACACTGTAACTGAAACTACGTGACTACAACATTTTTTTAGGGACTATTGTCGGTGTGAATGTCAACACAATAAGACTGATAGGATCAGCCAGAATCACCACTAATTGTGTCCTATATTGTTTTTCTTCCCCCTAGCTGGCATACTGTGTTGTGCAATTTCTAGAGAAGGACAGCACTCTCACTGAACCAGTAAGTCATGTGACATTTCTCCTCACATTTGTGAATTGCTTGTTTATTGTATTTGATATTTGACCAGAGGCTGAAGGTCTATTGCTTATTCCTTCTGTGTTGTATTGTATAATCTGTAGCTCAATTGGTAGAGCACGGCGCTTGTAACGCCAAGGTAGTGGGTTCAATCCCCGGGACCACCCATACGTAAAAATTTATGCACACATGACTGTAAGTCGCTTTGGATAAAAGCGTCTGCTAAATGGCTTATTATTATTATTATTATTATTATTTATTATTATTATTATTATTATATCAACCCATTTATCAAAACTGATCGGTTACACAAGTTTTATGCTCATTACAAGTTTATCAATAATTCACTGATTTATTAATAGCATATACTATAAAAAGGTCATATTAAAGTAAATGTTAATGCTTATTCATGAAAGTCATTATAAAGTGTTACAAACTAATGTATTGGTCAATATCCACTCCACTCACTGATCATTGTCTACCCAGGTGGTCATGGCCCTTCTCAAATACTGGCCAAAGACTCACAGCCCCAAAGAGGTGATGTTCCTCAACGAGCTGGAAGAGATTCTGGACGTCATCGAGCCATCCGAGTTTGTCAAGGTCATGGAGCCCCTCTTCAGGCAGCTGGCTAAGTGTGTGTCCAGCCCGCACTTCCAGGTGACTGACCCTCTAACCTCATGCCACGGGAACCCTGCTATTGGTGCCATTTGATCTTTAGAGTCATTCTAGTCCTGTGGGAAATTACATTTCAGTAGTGAAATGTTTTTAGTTGGTTCCTAGAACTAAGCAGTCCAATACAATGGAAACAAAAGAGAACCAGGAATTTAACGGTTCTGCCTGGATCGGCCCTGTAGTAGAGAACCGACATAATATACAGTCAGGTCCATCATTATTGGCACCCTTGATAAAGATGAGCAAAAAAGACTGTATAACATAAATAATACAAATACTGAGCTACAGTATATTGGATGCTCCAAAAACTTGGGAAGTTATATTATTTTATAATACAATTGCCCAGAGAGATTTTGTTTAACAAGTAATAAAAAATAATCTAAAAAAGATAAGGGTCAAAATTATTGGCACCCCTGTTTTCAATACTCCAGCACCCCCCCTTGCGAGGATGACGACACTGAGCCTTTTTATAAAATGTTTTATGTGATTGGAGAACACATTGGGAGGGAACTTTGACCATTCTTCCATACAGAATCTTTCCAGATCCTTGATATCCTTTGTTTGCTCTTAAGGACTGCCCTCTTAAATTTAAACCACAGGTTTTCAATTGGGTTCAAGTACGGAGACTTGAACCCAATGTGGTCAATTAACTATTTATTTGTGGATTTTGATTAGTGCTTGGGGTTATTGTCTTGTTGGAAGATCCACTTGCGGCCAAGATCCCTCTCAATGAGTTGTCCAATCTCATAAAACATTTTAGAAAAAGGCTCAGTGTCGTTATCCTGGAGTACTGAAAACAGGGGTGCCAATGATTTTGAACCCTATCTTTTAGAGATTGTTTTTATTACTTGTTAAACAAAATCTCTTTATCTGAGCAATTGTATAAAACAATATAACAGATTCCCCAGTTTTTTGAGAATGCAATATAGATCAGCATTTGTATTATTGATTTTGTACAGTCTTTTTCGCTCATCTTTATCAAGGGTGACAATAATTATGGACCTGCGGGTGTCTTGGAGCAGTTATTTCTAGGCTTGAAGGAAGGATGTGACACGTGTCACCTTTTTTTTGTTTCATCAATCAAGAGGACTCATCAGTAGTGCTCTTAATGCGCCTGCAATTAAAGGGATAGTTCACTCAATACATATTTGTTTCCTTACCCTGAAAGCAGTCTATGGACAAAAAGAGGGTGTCCCTTTTAAACCTTCTGATGCCTTACAGTATATGGCTTCCCTTTTCCGTTATCATATTGAGTGAGCTGTCCTGACCGATGGTGCTGTATGCTTGTGGTCACTGTGCAGGTGGCCGAGAGAGCTCTGTACTACTGGAACAACGAGTACATCATGAGTCTAATCAGCGACAACGCAGCCAAGATCCTGCCCATCATGTTCCCGGCACTCTACCGTAACTCCAAGACCCACTGGAACAAGTAAGTAGACCCTTCTCCACTTTGGCCGTGTTCATTAGGCACCAAACGGAAGACGACAAACTGAAATATGGAGTGACTACCTGGACTAAAATCTCATTTTTCATTGCAAAACGTTTTCCGCTTTGTGGCCTAATCAGAATGCCCCATTGGCCACTTACTTATATGTCTCAGAACATGCTGTGTCAGCCAGACATGGGTTTAAATACTATTTGTTTTCTATCAAAAACGTTTTAGCTGCACTTGATTGAGCTTGCCTGGTGCAATAGAACCAATATAATAGTCCCAAAAGTGCACACCCATCTGGCACTCCAGGCAGGCTCAATCAAACCTTCAGTTTTGAAAGAGTTCCAATAATACTAATTAGAACCCAGGCCCCTTGGAAATGTATTGAATTTAGCTGAATTTGAAAGACATTGCCACTTAAAAGTTCAACACCTTACCAAACTGTTTTTATGTGGAATGAGAGTTCTTTAACATTTTAAGCTGCTCTGAAAGTGCAGTGTTGAATGCGGGGAGCTCAACATTAGTACAGACCTACTTTACTCATTCCCCTGAATCAAAATTTAGTTTGGGCTGGAGGACAGGGCTGCCCTTTAAGACATGACAGTACACTGACTTACTTCTGTGTGTGTGTGCAGGACCATCCATGGCCTCATCTACAATGCTCTCAAGCTCTTCATGGAGATGAACCAGAAGCTGTTTGATGACTGCACACAGCAGTTCAGAGCAGAGAAAAATAAGTATGTATACAATATTCTCACTCTAGATTAGCATAATTTTCTGAAGTCTTGATTGTAGTTAAGACTATGGATTATGATGTAATATCATTTACATTAGTATATGGCAAATGCTGACTATAGATTGCAATAGTCGACAGTCTGCATCACAATCTAAACTCAGCAAAAAAAGAAACGTCCTCTCACTGTCAACTGCGTTTATTTTCAGCAAACTTAATGTGTCAATATTTGTATGAACATAACAAGATTCAATAACTGAGACATAAACTGAACAAGTTCCACAGACATGTGACTAACAGAAATGGAATAATGTTTCCCTGAACAAAGGGGGGTCAAAATCAAAACTAACAGTCAGGATCTGGTGTGGCCACCAGCTGCATTAAGTACTGCAGTGCATCTCCTCCTCATGGACTGCACCAGATTTGCCAGTTCTTGCTCTGAGATGTTACCCCACTCTTCCACCAAGGCACCTGTAAGTTCCCGGACATTTCTTGGGGGGGGAATGGCCCTAGCCCTCACCCTGCGATCCAACAGGTCTCAGACGTAAGTAATGGGATTGAGATCTGGCTCTTTGCTGGCCATGGCAGAACACTGACATTCCTGTCTTGCAGGAAATCACGCACAGAACGAGCAGTATGGCTGATGGCATTGTCATGCTGGAGGGTCATGTCAGGATGAGCCTGCAGGAAGGGTACCACATGAGGGAGGAGGATGTCTTCCCTGTAAAGCACAGTGTTGAAATTGCCTGCAATGACGACAAGCTCAGTCCGATGACGCTGTGACACACCGCCCCAGACCATGAAGGACCCTCCACCTCAATCGATCCCACTCCAGAGGACAGACCTCGGTGTAACGCTCATTCCTTCGACGATAAACGCAAATCCGACCATCACCCCTGGTGAGACAAAACTGCGACTCGTCAGTGAAGAGCACTTTTTGCCAGTCCTGTCTGGTCCAGCGACGGTGGGTTTGTGCCCATAGGCGACGTTGTTGCCGGTGATGTCGGGTGAGGACCTGCCTTACAACAGGCCTACAAGCCCTCACTCAGTCCAGCCACTCTCAGCCTATTGCGGACAGTCTGAGCACTGATGGAGGGATTGTGCGTTCCTGGTGTAACTCGGGCAGTTGTTATAATAATAATAATAATAATATAATAATATGCCATTTAGCAGACGCTTTTATCCAAAGCGACTTACAGTCATGCGTGCATACATTTTTTTTGTGTATGGGTGGTCCCGGGGATCGAACCCACTACCTTGGCGTTATAAGCGCCGTGCTCTACCAGCTGAGCTACAGAGTCCCGCAGGTGTGATGTTCGGATGTACCGATCCTGTGCAGGTGTTGTTACACGTGGTCTGCCACTGCGAGGACGATCAGCTGTCCGTCCTGTCTCCCTGTAGCGCTGTCTTAGGTGTCTCACAGTACGGACGTTGCAATCTATTGCCCTGGCCACATCTGCAGTCCTCATGCCTCCTTGCAGCAATCCTAAGGCACGTTCACGCAGATGAGCAGGGACCCTGGGCATCTTTCTTTTGGTGTTTTTCAGAGTCAGCCTCTTTAGTGTCCTAAGTTTTCATAACTGTGACCTTAATTGCCTACCGTCTGTAAGCTGTTAGTGTCTTAACGACCGTTCCACAGGTGCATGTTCATGAATTGTTTATGGTTAATTGAACAAACATGGGAAACAGTGTTTAAACCCTTTACAATGAAGATCTGTGAAGTTATTTGGATTTTATCTTTGAAAGACAGTTTCTTTTTTTGCTGAGTTTAGAAGCTTCAGAAATGAGCTTTAGTGTTTTTAAATGTTGTGGAACTAAACTATTAATTTAATACATTCTATTATTTAGCTGTAATGAATAATGAATCATAGGTTTAATGAATGTAATTTGACCTGATATTATGGCCATAGATGAGCAAATTAACCCTGATATGTATCAAATTACATTGTTTGAGTTTCAGATATGGTTTTGTATAAGGAAATGTTTTGATATTCTTATTTAATATGAAATTGCATATAGAATATAATATTTTCTATTTGTTATTTTAGTTGTTCTACCAGTTATCAACACATTGTTCAATGTTCCAAAAATATAATGCCCAGTGGTTATTCTGTGACTTTAGCTAATATGCTTTCTTTTTTTTGCCGTGGTATTGAGTATCGTATTGATTCTTCAATTGAATGATGTCACGTGATTTATGGCTTTGTCCATAATTTTTAGTCATGACTATGCCCCCATAGGATGACAATGACCCCATCCACAGGGCACGAGTGGTCACTGAATTGTTTGAGCATAAAAATGATGTAAGCCATATGCCATGGCCGTCTCAGTCACCAGATCTCAACCCAATTGAACGCTTATGGGAGATTCTGGAGTGGCGCTTGAGACAGCGTTTTCCATCAACAAAACAACAAATTATGGAATTTCTCGTGGAATAATGGTGTCTCATCCCTCCAATAGAGTTCCAGACGCTTGTAGAATCTATACCAAGGCGCATTGAAGCTGTTCTGGCTCGGGTGGCCCAACGCCCTATTAAGACACTTTATGTTGGCGTTTCCTTTATTTTGGCAGTTACTTGTAGATTGTAATGACTAATGTTGATGATGATGACGTTTGTCTGTTTCATCCTATAGAGAAAAGGCCAAGTCAAAAGAGCGGGAAGAGGCCTGGATCAAGATTGAGAACCTTGCAAAATCCAACCCACAGGTGAGTGAGGGACACATCTGCACTAAGACTCCCTTCACAGCATTGTGTGTGCCATCTAAAGAGCTGAAGTTGTTTTATTTTCTTTCTGTACCCCTGAGTACTGTTTTGGTATGCTGTGCAGAGCATGACCAGTTTTTTTTTTTTTTTATCCTCAATTTTCTGCATGCACTGCAAGTGATTGGTTGGGGGCCACAGCCAATGAGTTCAACCTATCTACTCAATTGCATTCCCAATATATTGTTTTATTTTAGGTAGTGTGCTAGTGTGGATATTGGAACAGAGTCCTAGTGTAAGGTAAAACAACATTTTATGATATCTACTCTTAATCACGGTACTAACGCACAGCTTTTAGATTTAGAGGCTTCAACTGAAGGATCAATGTCTGTACGTCGTCCATCTCTATTATAACCAAATCACCAATAGAAGCAATGACTCCAGCATCAGAGTTTCTAACCCTTCTGCTTATCTAACCTCTTCCTCTTTCTTTGCATGCGACAAGTTCCCATTGTTTTTGTGTTACATTAGTTTCTTATGTGTGTTGATTCCACTGGCCACAATTGACCAGTAGCAATGGAGTCTGATGGTCCATAGAAGTTCATAGGATAAAAAAGACAGTAACAGAAGAAGCCAATGTTGACTTCTGTCTATCTATCAATGCTGATCTAGGATCAGGTTCCCTCCGTACCTGTAGTCTTATTCATTTATGATCTAAAAGGCAAAGCTGATCCTAGATCAGCTCCTACTCTGAGACATTTTATGACTATGGGCCCTGATCTCTCTCTTCAAAATGGGCGTAGCTCCTATAGAGAAGGAATGACAAGTCAAACCATGGACTGAACACTGGGATTAAGTACATTTGTTATGTCTATGTAGAGTATCTACTAGATCTCCCTTGCATGGGGGTAGTCCTGGTAGCTTATCACTAACATTTCATCAACTCTTTTCTCACCTTCCTGTTTGGTGCATGGCTGGCTTGGTGTTTCTTCTTGAAACTTGGATTAGTTCATTAGCATGTTGCATGGTTAGTGTTTTTTGGTCAATTGGTGACAAAGTTTACAAGCATGAATTTGTGATGTGAACAAGGAGTGGTACTTGTGGCAGACTTGGTAGTGCCTAACCGAAGGGAAATACTGTAGTTACACAAGCGAACTATTTTATTCCTTTGGCGCGAACTGTCTCCTCTAACACTTCCCACCCTTCCCTTGTTGCAGTTACAACAGAGAGACCAGAGGAAAGACCGTCCTATGGTGCGGCGCAAGTCGGATCTCCCTCAGGACATCTACACCGCAAATGCCTTGGAGACCCATTGCCGCGCCGACGACATGATCGCCACCCATGATGGGCTCTAGGTCTGCCCCTCCTCTCTCTTCTCTTCTGTCCAGTCCCCTAAATGAGTACCCTCGCCCCTCCATACCCCACTTTCCCCCCCACCCACACAGCACATTCAGAGTACTGGCCCAGTTTCCCTATCTCACCGGTACGCTGCCCCCCCTCCCTCATATTTCTGCTTTCTCAGGTGTTTATGTTTGGGGAAGGGGTGGGTCGCAACTCTTTTAGCTATCGGTCTTGCAGAGTCATTTTTTCCCGCTGAATTGTGCATAAAACAGTATATCGGCTCATCCCTCCCTGCTCTTACTGTACGAATGAAAATGGGGAAGTTTCGTTCCACCTGCGACATCACAAGCTCATGTGAAATGCACAACAAACGTAGAGAGCAGAAACTGAATTTGGGAGGCTCCGCTCGTTTCTTCAGTTTTCTGTCAAGGGGAAACGACAAAGAACAGAGATTGTTGGATGGAGGTGGAGGACTGTTGGATCGACTTTCCGGACGTAATTTTTTTAAATCCCAGGGACATCTGCCAGTGCCAAGACCGTTTGTTCTTTTTTCTGTTTCTGCGTCTGTTTTTCTGTCTGTGACTTTAACAAGGGCGACTAGCTAGGTAGAGCCTGTTTGCCTTCATTTTCTTTGGCCTCAGATGTTTTGACGATGGGTTTCTTGTTTTTTAATAAGCTGAAGAGCAACAGGACTGTCTGAAGTGACTGATCCATCTGTTCTGATGAAGTCACTTTGTGACTGGGATTGAGGGAGGAAGGGAGGTTCTCTGTGGACACTGGACTCTTTACACTACAGTTTGTGCCATATAAATGTTTTATTTTGTATTTCCTTTCTCTTACTCAACTGTTGAATTCCATATGCAATACGTGAGCCGGATCACAGAAATATTGACAGTTCAAACAATGGTACTTCTTATTTCATACGGAGAAACACATTGGGTGGTTGTGTTAGTTTCCACCCGGTTTGTCAAACTCAAAAGCCTCTCTTAGACATTTCAACATCTGTAGCCAGAAGGCACGCACTGTAATGCTGCATTATGCAGAACATTCCAAAAATGTTTAAACTGGAATCACGTTATGACACCTTACCTGGGGGTATCACATAAGGGGTCGTTATTTGGGATGCAAGGTGATTTGTAGATCAGTGATTCTGCACAGCCTGACTGCAATGTAGTCCATCTTAAATGCACACCCCACTGGGCACACACTGGTTGAATCAATGTTTCCATGTAATTTCAATGAAATTACGTTGAACCAATGTGGAATAGACGTTGAATTGACGTCTGTGCCCAGTGGGATCTTGTCCTCAGATCCAGGCTTCAGCAGGAGCCGCGCAGTCCTGGAGCTACTTGCTAGTCAAGCGTTGTCCTCCATTAGTTTCAGAGGTACCCATGATATCACATGTCGTGTCCCTCTCCGTTTATTGAGCTACCTAAAAAGCACTTCCTGAAAACTTGAAAGATGTGACATGTTTGTGTATCTTCAATGAAGCTCTGTTCAGTATCCCGTTGAGTCTATATGTGCAGTCTATTCTGCTTTCTCAAGTCAGGAAGCTGTCAAATCCAGGATTGCTTTGGCCCCCTTGTAAATGTTAGTGTCCGTCTCTTGTACCACTGTTTGAACTTCCAAATGTAGCATGTGTATCCAATTTGTAATGTATTGTTGTCTTGTCCCTGGTAACCTAGCCTGGATGCTAGTTTTAGCATTGTAGCTGCCAATGGAAATGGCCAATGCTAAAACAGATTGACATCGAGGCTTGGCAACTGTATTATTCATAATTGCTTGAATGCAAAAGGTGTAAATTATACAACCATTGTTAGACATGTATTTTTTCCGCTGGAAGAATGGCACTCACCAAAACAATTTCTATCCTAAAAGAATATATTTGCTTTTATATAATGGTATTGGTTTGGAAAGAGATTTTATCAGTTTGCATTTTATTTGTGTTTGAACTGTTGTGGTTTGTTTTCTTGTTGACTCATAAAACAAGTTAGATGGAAAAAAATGTTTTGGTGATTGTTTTTCTAAATTCTTTGCTTGACCGCAGCATCTTTGCAGGATTTTAGTTGAACATGTGCTTTACAAAACAGAATAACTTGACAAGTGTCCTTTTGTATGTAACCTGTACTATATGGCTTCATTTAATATTGTACATATGATTTACTTTGTTTTATGTAGTGTGTTAGATCTAGATTTTGTACAAAACTGTCCTCTGTACAGAATAAAATATCAATAGCAATGACAAGTCGTCAATGTGGCACATACATTCTTCTTTTCCTCTTTCCCTTGTAACTTTGCATTATTAGAAATAACGAGTCATATTTTTCTTTTTTAATTCTTCAAGGTTTGTTCCCTATTCAAAATGTCTGTGACCAGATTTCAGTCCATAGCCTTTGTTTTTCTCAGTTTCAAGTGGTGTACATCTATATAGAATGAATAAAGAGAATATTTGAATTTATATTTTCAACCATACTTCAATTCTGGAGTCATTTTACTTAACGGGAAGTCTCAACGTGGACAGTTATGCGTTTTGACAGTTTAAAGCATGTATGATTGACCTGAAATAAAAAGGTTTGCAAAAAGACTAATATAGTAGTATACTGTAAATTGGTCTCAACTTTTTTGCAGTGTGCGGACAGCACTTCTGTCACTGCTTTTATAGAATTGTGATTTTTCCATAATGTCTCTCAAATCAATCTAAAGAGTACATTCTTAAGACTGTCCAATCGAGCGGGAAATGTTGTAAAATGTAATTATCCTTTTTTTTGTCTTACTGTTGAGCTGAGCATACTACTGAAATGGAGTTGTGACAATTCATTGTAGGTAGCATTATTGACCACAAGAGGGCTCCAAATAACCTATTTGGGGTCTGAATGAATAAAAATGACTTGCTTCAGGCAAACTACAATGTAGTGGTTATGGACCCAAAGCCACCACCTAACTGCCTGATCGAAGTGAAAGGAAGTTTTTTTTTTTTTTGTATTTGAGAAAATATAACGCAACCTGTAAAGTGTTGGTTTCATTAGCTGAAATAAAATATCCCAGACATTTTTCCATACGCACAAAAAGCTTATTTCTCTCAATTTGTACCCACATTTTTTAACATCCTTGTTAGTGAGCATTTCTCCTTTGCCAAGCTAATCCATCCACCTGACAGGTGTGGCATATTGAGAAGCTGATTAAACCGCATGATCATTACACAGGGGCACCTTGTACTGGGGAAAATAATAGGCCACTCTAAAATGTGCAGTTTTGTCACAACACAATGCCACAGATTTCTCAAGTTTTTACGGAGTGTGCAAATCAAATCAAATCAAATCAAATTTTATTGGTCACATGCGCCGAATACAACAGGTGCAGACATTACAGTGAAATGCTTACTTACAGCCCTTAACCAACAGTGCATTTATTTTAAACAAAAAAAGTAAGAATAAAACAACAACAAAAAAAGTGTTGAGAAAAAAAGAGCAGAAGTAAAATAAAGTGACAGTAGGGAGGCTATATATACAGTAAAATAAAGTGACAGTAGGGAGGCTATATATACAGGGGGTACCGTTGCAGAGTCAATGTGCGGGGGGCACCGACTAGTTGAGGTAGTTGAGGTAATATGTACATGTGGGTAGAGTTAAAGTGACTATGCATAAATACTTAACAGAGTAGCAGCAGCGTAAAAAGGATGGGGTGGGGGGGCAGTGCAAATAGTCCGGGTGCTGACATGCTGACTGCAGGAATGTCCACCAGAGCTGTTGGCAGAGAATTTAATGTTAATTTCTCTACCATAAGCCGCCTCCAACGTCGTTTTAGAGAAGTTGGCAGTAAGTCCAACCGGCCTCACAACCGCAGACCACGTGTAACCACGCCAGCCCAGGACCTCTACATCTGGCTTCTTCACCTGCGGGATCGTCTGAGACCAGCCATCCGGACAGTTGATGAAACAGCAGTATTTCTGTCTGTAATAAAGCCCTTTTGTGGGGGGAAAAACAAATTCTGATTGGGTGGGCCTTGCTTCCAAGTGGGTGGGCCTATGCCCACCTATGGCTGCGCCCCTGCCCAGTTATGTGAAATCCATAGATTAGGGCCTAATTTATTTATTTAAATTAACTGATTTCCTTATAAGAACTGTAACTCAGTAAAATCGGTAATTGTTGCATGTTGCATTTATATTTTTGTTCAGTGCATTAGGAAAGTATTCGGACCCCTTCACTTTTTCCACATTGTTACTTTACAGCCTTGTTCTAAAATGGATTAGAATGTTTTTTTCCCCCTCATCAATCTAGACACAATTCCCCATAATGACAAAGTAAAAAGAGGTTTGTAGAAATGTTTGCAAATGTATTACAAATTAAAAACGTATATTACATTTACATAAGTATTCAGACCCTATACTCAGTACTTTGTTGAAGCGCCTTTGGCAGCGATTACAGCCTCAAGTCTTCTTGGGTATTCCTTCGACCTCATGGCTTGGTTTTTGCTCTGACATGCACTGTCAACTGTGGGACCTTATATAGACAGGTGTAGTCCCCTGTAGCTCAGTTGGTAGAGCATGGCGCTTGCAACGCCAGGGTTGTGGGTTCGTTTCCCACGGGGGGCCAGTATGAAAATGTATGCACTAACTGTAAGTCGCTCTGGATAAGAGTGTCTGCTAAATGACTAAAATGTTATGCCTTTCCAAATCATGTCCAATCAATTAAATTTAGCACAGGTGGACTCCAAATTGTAGAAACATCTCAAAGATGATCAATGGAAACAGGATGCATCTGAGCTCAATTTCGAGTCTCATAGCAAAGTGTCTGAATATTTATGTAAATAAGGTATTAGTTTTTTATTTTTAATACATTTGCAAAAATGTCTAAAAACCTATTCGCTTTGTCATTATGGGGTATTGTGTGTAGATTGATGAGGGGAACATTTTATTTAATCATTTTTAGAATAAAGCTATAACGTAACAAAATGTGGAAATAGTGAAGGGGTCAGAATTCTCTCTGAATGCAGTGTGTATGTATATTTCTGTATATGTATATGTACAATTCTGTTTTTATTCATATAAAATGAATAATACGGATCAAAGAATGCAACAATCTCTCTTCAGGGCACTATATCAGGAGGACTACATAACAATTGGGGATAGTTCACCCAAATTACAAAATGACAGTGCCAGGGAAATAAAACCAAAGCATGGATTGCTGTCATACCTTGTCCATAGACTGCTTACAGGGTAAGGAATCCAATGTGTAATTACACCAATGTGTAATTAGAGCATCACAGCACCTACTTTGTCATACTGGATCTCAGGCTTTGTTAGGCTGTTTGTTTCTTTATGGAAAGACATGTCTTTGTATTCTATAGCCCCTATGTAGCTATAGCCCCTATGTAGCTATAGCCCCTAAGTAGCTATAGCCCCTATGTAGCTATAGCCCCTAAGTAGCTATAGCCCCTATGTAGCTATAGCCCCTAAGTAGCTATAGCCCCTATGTAGCTATAGCCCCTATGTAGCTATAGCCCCTATGTAGCTATAGCCCGTATGTAGCTATAGCCCCTATGTAGCTATAGCCCCTATGTAGCTATAGCCCCTATGCCATGAAATCTTTTCTCTATTACATTATTTTATTAAATCAACCATGCACTCACTAACCAGTGCATCACCAGGACTTTCAGATACAAGCAATCAGCACAAAAAGCAGTTTCACGGATCCACATTTTCCATTACGCCCACTTGCACTTTGACACACCAAGCCATGTGGATGATATTTCATAATTGCTCTGCATTTTCTGGATTAGATTTGACTGACAAACGTCAGTGTTTACACCATTCTGCATCCAAGTGCATGATGGATTACCTACTTCCTGTCTCGCTACTAAGGATTTAGAATGAGAGTACTGTTTTTTCAACAGTTGACTAGCTTATCTTTTTGTTGAGTAGAGTATTCATTATTTGTTGCCCAATTTTAAGGTAAAGGTAAAGTTTGAGATATTAAATAGAACTAAAAATGTGCATTTAAAGTGAGTTCCATAAGAGGAGAAAAAGCAATTAAATCATCAACAACACATTAAAAGTCAAAAGACAGAGCAGATGACAAGATTGAGCAGGGTGTTACTCCACTTTGGATCTGGTGAGCGGGTATTCGGTAAGTGATGGCCCCCTAAAACGGAGAGAAAATCTTAGGGCTATTCAAGTTTAGCAGGATGCCATTCGGGAATTTCCGGCGATGCGATGCCCCAGCAACATTCCAACAGCTTACGCATGAGGGTTGCTGAGCAAGTCAATAAATCTCTATTAATAAATCCCAATCAAGCATGTGCACACATAGGGCTCTACCTGTGCAGAGCACATGCCGCTTTGCCCTTCCAGTCTCCAAAATGCCCCTTCGGCATTTGTCGTTCTGAACCCACTGCCCACAAGTCGTTAAATTCTCATCTATGCTTCAGAACCAAAAGGTTGTGCGTCTTTTTATTTTTGACCAATGACCAGACATCAGCATTTAGCGCACAAAGGCGGGCACACATATAGAGATTACTGACCAGAAATAACTTGTTTCATTTCCTCCAGTTTTGCCTGAGTAGGCTTACGTTTATCATCGATATAAAATACAGTTTAGCAATCTACTACCGATTTATCTTTGCAGGACAATAGGCTACCTGGGGATTTGATTGACATTTTTCATATTTTAGATAGGCCTAGTTTGGGTGGCTACTGGTATGTCTAAACATACAGTGAGGGAAAAAAGTATTTGATCCCCTGCTGATTTTGTACATTTGCCCACTGACAAAGAAATGATCAGTCTATAATTTTAATGGTAGGTTTATTTGAACAGTGAGAGACAGAATAACAACAATAAAAATCCTGAAAAACGCATGTCAAAAATGTTATAAATTGATTTGCATTTTAATGAGGGAAATAAGTATTTGACCCCCTCTCAATCAGAAAGATGTCTGGCTCCCAGGTGTCTTTTATACAGGTAACGAGCTGAGATTAGGAGCACACTCTTAAAGGGAGTGCTCCTAATCTCATTTTGTTACCTGTATAAAAGACACCTGTCCACAGAAGCAATCAATCAATCAGATTCCAAACTCTCCCCCATGGCCAAGACCAAAGAGCTCTCCGAGGATGTCAGGGACAAGATTGTAGACCTACACAAGGCTGGAATGGGCTACAAGACCATCGCCAAGCAGCTTGGTGAGAAGGTGACAACAGTTGGTGCGATTATTCGCAAATGGAAGAAACACAAAATAACTGTCAATCTCCCTCGGCCTGGGGCTCCATGCAAGATCTCACCTCGTGGAGTTGCAATGATCATGAGAACGATGAGGAATCAGCCCAGAACTACACGGGAGGATCTTGTCAATGATCTCAAGGCAGCTCGGACCATAGTCACCAAGAAAACAATTGGTAACACATTACGCCGTGAAGGACTGAAATCCTGCAGCGCCCGCAAGGTCCCCCTGCTCAAGAAAGCACATATACAGGCTCATCTGAAGTTTGCCAATGAACATCTGAATGATACAGAGGAGAACTGGGTGAAAGTGTTGTGGTCAGATGAGACCAAAATGGAGCTCTTTGGCATCAACTCAACTCGCCGTGTTTGGAGGAGGAGGAATGCTGCCTATGACCCCAAGAACACCATCCCCACCGTCAAACATGGAGGTGGAAACATTATGCTTTGGGGGTGTTTTTCTGCTAAGGGGACAGGACAACTTCACCGCATCAAAGGGACGATGGACGGGGCCATGTACCGTCAAATCTTGGGTGAGAACCTCCTTCCCTCAGCCAGGGCATTGAAAATGGGTCGTGGATGGTTATTCCAGCATGACAATGACCCAAAACACACGGTCAAGGCAACAAAGGAGTGGCTCAAGAAGAAGCACATTAAGGTCATGGAGTGGCCTAGCCTAGCCACCTTAATCCCATAGAAAATCTATGGAGGGAGCTGAAGGTTTGAGTTGCCAAATGTCAGGCTCGAAACCTTAATGACTTGGAGAAGATCTGCAAAGAGGAGTGGGACAAAATCCCTCCTGAGATGTGTGCAAACCTGGTGGCCAACTACAAGAAACGTCTGACCTCTGTGATTGCCAACAAGGGTTTTGCCACCAAGTACTAAGTCATGTTTTGCAGAGGGGTCAAATACTTATTTCCTTCATTAAAATGCAAATCAATTTCTAACATTTTTGACATGCGTTTTTCTGGATTATTTTGTTGTTATTCTGTCTCTCACTGTTCAAATAAACCTACCATTAAAATTATAGACTGATCATGTCTTTGTCAGTGGGCAAACGTACAAAATCAGCAGGGGATCAAATACTTTTTTCCCTCACTGTGTATATATATATATATATATATATATATATATATATATATATTACATACACTGCTCAAAAAAATAAAGGGAAAACTTAAACAACACAATGTAACTCCAAGTCAATCACACTTCTGTGAAATCAAACTGTCCACTTAGGAAGCAACACTGATTGACAATACATTTCACATGCTGTTGTGCAAATGGAATAGACAACAGGTGGAAATTATAGGCAATTAGCAAGACACCCCCAATAAAGGACTGGTTTTGCAGGTGGTGACCACAGACCACTTCTCAGTTCCTATGCTTCCTGGCTGATGTTTTGGTCACTTTTGAATGCTGGCGGTGCTTTCACTCTAGTGGTAGCATGAGACGGACTCTACAACCCACACAAGTGGCTCAGGTAGTGAAGCTCATCCAGGATGGCACATCAATGCGAGCTGTGGCAAGAAGGTTTGCTGTGTCTGTCAGCGTAGTGTCCAGAGCATGGAGGCGCTACCAGGAGACAGGCCAGTACATCAGGAGACGTGGAGGAGGCCGTAGGAGGGCAACAACCCAGCAGCAGGACTGCTACCTCCGCCTTTGTGCAAGGAGGAGCAGGAGGATTACTGCCAGAGCCCTGCAAAATGACCTCCAGCAGGCCACAAATGTGCATGTGTCTGCTCAAACGGTCAGAAACAGACTCCATGAGGGTGGTATGAGGGCTCGACGTCCACAGGTGGGGGTTGTGCTTACAGCCCAACACCGTGCAGGACGTTTGGCATTTGCCAGAGAACACCAAGATTGGCAAATTCGCCACTGGCGCCCTGTGCTCTTCACAGATGAAAGCAGGTTCACACTGAGCACACTCTTGGCAGGTTTGTTGTGGTGCCATATTCTTTCAATTTTTTAATAATGGATTTAATGGTGCTCCGTGGGATGTTCAAAGTTTCTGATATTTTTGTATAACCCAACCCTGATCTGTACTTCTCCACAACTTTGTCCCTGACCTGTTTGGAGAGCTCCTTGGTCTTCATAGTGCCGCTTGCTTGGTGGTGCCCCTTGCTTAGTGGTGTTGCAGACTCTGGGGCCTTTCAGAACAGGTGTATATATACTGAGATCATGTGACACTTAGATTGCACACAGGTGGACTTTATTTAACTAATTATGTGACTTCTGAAGGTAATTGGTTGCACCAGATCTTATTTAGGGGCTTCATAGCAAAGGGGGTGAATACATATGCACGCACCACTTTTCCATTATTATTATTTTTGAATTTTCGAAACAAGTTATTTTTTTCATTTCACTTCACCAATTTGGACTATTTTGTGTATGTCCATTACATGAAATCCAAATAAAAATCCATTTAAATTACAGGTTGTAATGCAACAAAATAGGAAAAACGCCAAGGGGGATGAATACTTTTGCAAGGCACTGTACTTTTGCTCCCCTAAAATGGGGGGACTATGTATAAAAATGCTGTAATTTCTAAACGGTTCACCTGATATGGATGGAAATACCCTCAAATTAAAGCTGCCAGTATGCACTTTAACTTCATAGTCATTGTTTGATTTCCTAACCGAAAAAAAAAGGACCAAAAAAAGTAAAAATGCTTCACTGTCCCAGTAATTACGGAGGGCACTGTAATTCATATCATAGGCCTAACAGTATTGTAGTGCCCTTTTTACTTCCACACAATATAGATGGATTGCCCCGTCCTGCCCCTAGGGGTCCACCGCCCTGCAGCGCCCCAACCTAACACACCCAACTCAGCTTTAGGATCTTAGTGAAACATTAATTATTGGTTTCAGGTGTGTTAGGCCAAGGCCAGAGTGACAACAGTATGGCAGACCCCCAGGGCCAGGACTGAGCAGCCTAGCAGCTAGGGATTGCCTGAATAGGTACAGTGAGGGAAAAAAGTATTTGATCCCCTGCTGATTTTGTACGTTTGCCCACTGACAAAGACATGATCAGTCTATAATTTTAATGGTAGGTTTATTTGAACAGTGAGAGACAGAATAACAACAACAAAATCCAGAAAAACGCATGTCAAAAATGTTATGAATTGATTTGCATTTTAATGAGGGAAATAAGTATTTGACCCCTCTGCAAAACATGACTTAGTACTTAGTGGCAAAACCCTTGTTGGCAATCACAGAGGTCAGACGTTTCTTGTAGTTGGCCACCAGGTTTGCACACATCTCAGGAGGGATTTTGTCCCACTCCTCTTTGCAGATCTTCTCCAAGTCATTAAGGTTTCGAGCCTGACGTTTGGCAACTCGAACCTTCAGCTCCCTCCACAGATTTTCTATGGGATTAAGGTCTGGAGACTGGCTAGGCCACTCCAGGACCTTAATGTGCTTCTTCTTGAGCCACTCCTTTGTTGCCTTGGCCGTGTGTTTTGGGTCATTGTCATGCTGGAATACCCATCCACGACCCATTTTCAATGCCCTGGCTGAGGGAAGGAGGTTCTCACCCAAGATTTGACGGTACATGGCGCCGTCCATCGTCCCTTTGATGCGGTGAAGTTGTCCTGTCCCCTTAGCAGAAAAACACCCCCCAAAGCATAATGTTTCCCACCTCCATGTTTGACGGTGGGGATGGTGTTCTTGGGGTCATAGGCAGCATTCCTCCTCCTCCAAACACGGCGAGTTGAGTTGATGCCAAAGAGCTCGATTTTGGTCTCATCTGACCACAACACTTTCACCCAGTTCTTCTCTGAATCTTCAGATGTTCATTGGCAAACTTCAGATGGGCCTGTATATGTGCTTTCTTGAGCAGGGGGGACCTTGCGGGCGCTGCAGGATTTCAGTCCTTCACGGCGTAGTGTGTTACCAATTGTTTTCTTGGTGACTATGGTCCCAGCTGCCTTGAGATCATTGACAAGATCCTCCTGTGTAGTTCTGGGCTGATTCCTCACCGTTCTCATGATCATTGCAACTCCACGAGGTGAGATCTTGCATGGAGCCCCAGGCTGAGGGAGATTGACAGTTATTTTGTGTTTCTTCCATTTGCGAATAATTGCACCAACTGTTGTCACCTTCTCACCAAGCTGCTTGGTGATGGTCTTGTAGCCCATTCCAGCCTTGTGTAGGTCTACAATCTTGTCCCTGACATCCTTGGAGAGCTCTTTGGTCTTGGACATGGTGGAGAGTTTGGAATCTGATTGATTGATTGCTTCTGTGGACAGGTGTCTTTTATACAGGTAACAAGCTGAGATTAGGAGCACTCCCTTTAAGAGTGTGCTCCTAATCTCAGCTCGTTACCTGTATAAAAGACACTTGGGAGCCAGAAATCTTTCTGATTGAGAGGGGGTCAAATACTTATTTCCCTCATTAAAATGCAAATCAATTTATAAAATTTTTGACATGCGTTTTTCTGGATTTTGTTGTTGTTTTTCTGTCTCTCACTGTTCAAATAAACCTACCATTAAAATTATAGACTGATCATGTCTTTGTCAGTGGGCAAATGTACAAAATCAGCAGGGGATCAAATGCTTTTTTCCCTCACTGTATCTCCCTGACGTGGGCATGTTTTCAATACAGACTCTTTTTGTCGTACAGTATTCCATATAAGGCAACTAGACCTTATGAAAGTTGCACGGTATACCCTTAATCTTGTAATAAATCAAATCTAGTGATACATGACTTGACATTTCTGCCATCCATTGTGACATTGTGGGAGGATAAGCAACCTTCCAATTAATGGCAATGCATTTCTTAGCTGCTATAAATGCTAGGTTATACCGTTTCTTCTGATAACATTCTGCAGTATCAACATTTCCAAGCTAACAAATACAGGGAGAATAAAAATGTAGACATGCTGAGATAAAAGAACATACTCTTTGCCAGAATTCAGCCAGCCTTCACAAGAGCATAACATATGCAAATATTTCCCTTTTTGTGTTTTACACCTCCAGCAGAGGAATTACATTTCTGGCTGCATGATATTCAGTTTCACTGGCATATAGTATGTTCTACGGATGGTCTTACACTGCAGTAATTTATGTCTGAGATTATATGAACATAACTGGGCATTCAAACATACTGTATCTGTATCCATTCACCATCATCAATGGTGTCTCCCAGGTCTTCCTCACATTTCTATTTGACATGTTTTTGTGTCATCAGGAAAAGCCTCTATCAACCCTTGATACAGTTTGGAAATCAACTTTAGAGGTTTGTCAGACTGCTTAAAATAGTTGAAATCTTTGAAGCTTTTGGCTTGTCCAGTGTTTGCTGCACAGAGAGAATAAAGTGTGGCATCTGCAAAAGTACACCTTAGTGCCTTCACAGACTGGTCTTCAGATGAGGCATGACAAAACATTACCTTGGCGTACATGTATACATTATATTATCCAAGAATAGAACCAATGGTTCAATACTTGAAATGACCATTATTCCCAGATCCCAGACTGTAGCCTACCCATCAACTCAGGATGGAACTTTGTATCCATTCACTGATTGTTATAATATACTACATAATTCACCTGAGCTCTGTAGACTGGTCTTCCCTGGCTGTCACCCTCCTGGGACACCTGTCACCATCTGATCCTGCTAAGACATGATATGCATAGTGTTGTATACTGACTGTGCACCATGACAATGTAGCCTGTAGAGGTGTTTATACCGTGTCAGTGTGAAAAGTAGGGAATTAGCTAGGGAAACTGACAGATCAATAACGTTAAATTGCTATACTGACTCTAATAAAAACTCACATTGCGCTGTCAAAAAACGTCTGAATATCAGTATTCAATCATTTGGCTGCTGGTTTCATCGTTTGATTCAGGTCTAGTGTGATTGAGGCTAAAATAATAGCCAAAGTTAGTGAGCCTGCTAGCTAGCTAACATTAGCCAACATTAGCCAACGCCGGTAGTATGGGCGATGGACGCGGATATAGAGCAGGCATTACGCACAGATCCATCTCCACCTCAGTGTCCAGCTGGGCTGCGGTACGTGCCTGCTCTTATCCGTGATTGTCTACTGGGCACACACGTCACCCTCCTCTGGTCACCCAGGTATCGGTCGTACAGTGCGCTGCCTGACCGGAAAGTACTGGTAGCCTGCCTTGGCTAAGGATGTGAGGGTGTATGTCTCCTCCTGCTTGGTGTGCAACCAGAGTAAGGCACCTAGGCACCTCCCAGCGGGTAAGTTACAACCTTTACCAGTTCCACAACGACCATGGTCTCACCTAAGTGTTGATTTCTTGACTGATCTTCCCCTCTCCCAAGGTAACACCACCATCCTGGTCGTTGTGGACAGCTTTTCCAAGTCCTGCCACCTCCTTTCTCTGCCCGGTCTCCCCACGGCCCTGCAAACTCCCCTCCGCCTGCCCTGCCGGAAGCTAAGCCCGCGGTTTGTGGGGCCGTTCAAAGTCCTGAGGGGAATCAACAAGGTCACTTATAGATTATTACTTCCCCCTGATTACCGATTAACCCCTCGTTTTATGTGTCTCTCCTCAGGCCGGTGGTGGCTGGTCTGCTCCAGGAGTCTGAGGTGCGGGAGGTCCCTCCACCTCCTCTGGACATTGAGGGTGCCCCGTCGTACTCTGTCCGTTCCATCCTGGATTCGAGGTGTCGGGTTGGGGGCCTTCAGTACCTCGTGGAGTGGGAGGGGTACGGTCCAGAGGAACGGTGCTGGGTCCCGGTGAGGGATATCCTCGATCCCTCCCTGTTGCGGGATTTCCACCGTCGCCATCCGGCTCGCCCTGCTCCGCATCCTCCTGGCCGTCCCCGAGGCCGGGGTCGTCACCAGCTTACTAGCCACTGCCGCTCCATATATCATCATTCCATTTGTCTTGTCTTGTCATTATACACACCTGGTTCTTATCCCCTCATTAGTCTGTGTATAAGTGTTCCCTCTGCCCCCTTGTCCTTGTGGGTGATTGTTTATTTGTGAGAGTAGTGTAGCTCGGTGGAGCTACTCGTACCTTGTATTGCCAGGGTAGATGGTTTCCCCTGTGCCTGTTTTCTGTTGTCACTATCCAGCGCAATTGTGTACGACGGAATAAACTCTGTATTCGGTGATATACCCTCCTGCGCCTGACTCCTTCTATCACACTCATCACAATTATACTGAAGACACATTATCTTCCCACATATTTTAGATGCTGTTCACTGACGGCTACAACTCAATCAGCTATACCTATTGCCACGCGCACTACCCAAATCACGGGCTTCCCAAACACACTGGTGATTTGAAACAATCCACAGCAAAACATTTTTAAAGAAGCTAATGATCCTCTGTGGCCAAGTCATGCTCATTGGTGAAGTACAGTATTTTGAATGATTTTATTTAAACAGGAGTAATTATATAATTTTGGCGAAACATCTATTTACCTTAGGGCAATCCAGCATCCCAACTGTGCACCCGCCAACTTTCCTTTCCAATTCGCAAGAGGCTGAAACTAGAGATCTGTATATAATGACGAGATGCTCATGTCTCTGCCCTAACAATGGGAGTCTTTGTCCCAAAGGTGGGAAGGCAAGCGACAAGCTTAGGTCTGCATATTATTCCCATAGACACGCATTGGGTTTATACTGGACAGAATTAGGTGAGAGTGAGCCCTCTCGCTTCACCTCTTCCTCTCTGCTGAAACTATATCACAGGAGAAAGCATCCGAGCGAGCGAAACAGAGCCCCCCTAAACGTAGCCCATGTATCTGATGGTGACTGGCCATAAATAGTTTGACATGCCATACTCTTTTGGTCCAGACAGCATCAGATAATTGGTATACACATACAGAGAAAGAGGGGCGCTGTTTTGCTCGCTGGATGCTTTAACTGAAATTGATGAGTCTTTCTGATGACCCGCGTCTTGTTCAAATAAATGATAAATATTTCAATATTTTATTTGGACGGGCAAGGAGGTACGGTAGGGCGGGCCAGGCACCCTAAGGCCCGCCCATAACGCCAGCCCTGGCTTGGTGACCTGCACATGGTTGAATTGGTGGAGGAAAATAAATGTATGGTAAACAAGAATGGCATCGTCCCAGGACATGATATCTAAAGAATAATTTTGTGGTTTATTATGTGTACTAATTTATTCCTTGGGACATTTAATATACATTTTCTAACATCTGAACTAATTCATGTTGCATTATACAACGTTACAATCCTCCTAGTTCAATATAAGTTCAAGGTTCACATTGGGACAGCAAAATGTCAAAAGTAAAAAAATAAAATAAATTAAAACCATAAATATGGTCCATTTCCGGCGATTTAATCCTAATCTGTGTTCACTCTGGCAAATCCTGGAAAGACTAAAATCAAATTGGAGTGAAGCATTTACGTGAAAAAACAACGAGATTAGAAACTAGACTAGTGGGTATTTTCCGGTGGTATTACTCCTAACATGATAACATTTGGGCAATACTCAAACATGTTCCCAACACTCTTCATTGGGATATTAACAGATGAAAATGCTTGGTTTGTTTGTTATTTGCTGAGCGTTTCTTATGTAACGTTTTGCTGGAGAAAGGAAGTGGGAGTGCTGATCCGCTCTAAGTAGAGTGCATGTTTTAATGCGCTCTGACCCGGTGATAGTAAAAGTAAGTTTATCCCTCTTGCTCTTTTTCCACATGTTCAACATAACTGACCCCGAAGGCACTGGAGTCTTAGTGTTGGCTCATCCAAAAAAATTATCAAGTGCCGAGACATACTGTAGGCCTACAACAACTGCAATAGCGCTACAACATACAGTGCCATCAGAAAGTATTCACACCCCTTGACTTTTTCAAAATGTTGTTGTGTTACAAAGTGGGATTAAAATTGATTTAATTGTCCTTTTATGTCAACTACACAAAATAATCTGTAATGTCAAAGTGGAAGAAATATTTTTACTTATTTTTTTAATTACTGGAAAATAAAACATTAATATATATTGATTACAGAAGTATTCAACCCCCTGAGTCACCGTTGGCAGCGATTATAGCTGTGAGTCTTTCTGGGTAAATCTCTAAGAGCTTTGCACACCTTTGTACAATATTTGCCAATTATTCTTTAAAAATTCTTCAAGCTCTGTCAAGTTGGTTGTTGATCATTGCGAGACAACCTTTTTCAAATCTTGCCATAGATTTTCAAGCCGATTTAAGTCAAAACTGTAATTACACCACTCGGGAAAACATTCAATGTCGTCTTAGTAAGCAACTCCAGTGTATATTTGGCCTTGTGTTTTAAGTAATTGTCCTGCTAAAAGGTGAATTTGTCTTCCAGTAACTGAACAAAATCATGTTAAACACTATTATTGCACACAGAGTGAGTCCATGCAACCTATTATGTGATTCCTTAAGTACATTTTTACTCCTGAACTTATTTAGGCTTACCATAACAAAAGGGTTGAATACTTATTGACTCAAGACATTTCAGCTTTTCATTTTTTATTAATTTGTAAACATTTCTAAAAACATAATTCCACTTTGACATTATGGGGTATTGTATGTAGATCAGTGACACAAAATCTCAATGTCATCCATTTTAAATTCAGGCTGTAACAACAAAATGTAGAAAAAGTCAAGGGATGTGAACACTTTCTGGAGGTACTGTATATCATCCATACCAAGTGCTTGAGTTGCTCTTTGGGATTGCAAATACCCCTGAACTGCATCCATTATCAAGACACTGTGCCATTTAGCAAACCAAATCCTATACCATGTTTCTAACATTCTCAATGTCTGTAGGATGACATTTCGACAACACCCTAAAGGGGACCCAAAGAAAATGTCCCAAAAACTTCTCGGCTGCAGATATAATGATGTCCAGCTTCTTGGACTTCGTAGACTCTTGTGCTGTACAATTAATCACTGTGGCTATAAATGCCACAAAATCCAGTGTATCGATGGATTTAAAACACTAGCAACTGGTTGCAATGCATCCACCGCCATATCTTCAACACTGTTGCCTCTTGCCCCTTCGACTCTCTTCACCACCTCCACATAGGAGATCTGCTGCACATCCCTGATCCTTGACACCTCGACCACCTTCACCCTAACAGGGCACTCAAGGAAGTCAGGAGTATGATCCCCAACACAGTTGCAACATTTTCTTCAATAACATACTTCTCCCGTCTGCAAACATTTACACGTGACCATATCCTTTACAATTCCCACACTGTAATGGTTTGGACACAAATGCTCTCACCGCATACCTCACATATCCAAGCTTCACATGTTCAGGTAGAGTCTCCTCAAACAATAATATCGATAAGCTTTTCTCCTTCCTTCCATTTACCATACGGATCAGGCGACGTGCACTGACAACTCCTGGGATTTTCTGACTAAGGTACTCGTCATCTAAAGTACCAGTCAAAAGTTTGGACACACCTACTCATTCAAAGGTTTTTCTTAATTTTTACTGTTTTTTACATTGTAGAATAATAGTGAAGACATCAAAACTATGAAATAACACCCATGGAAACATGTAGTAACCAAAAAAGTGTTAAACAAATCAAAATATATTTTATATTTGAGATTCTTTAAATAGCCACCCTTTGCCTTGATGACTGCTTTGCACACTCTTGGCATTCTCTCAACCAGCTTCGCCTGGAATGCTTTTCCAACAGTCTTGAAGGAGTTCCCACATATGCTGAGCACCTGTTGGCTGCTTTTCCTTCACTCCATGGTCTGACTCATCCCAAACCATCCCAATTGGGTTGATGTCGGGTGATTGTGGAGGCCAGGTCATCTGATGCAGCACTCCATCACTCTCCTTGGTCAAATAGCCCTTACACAGCCTGGAGGTGTGTTTTGGGTCATTGTCCTGTTGAAAAACAAATGATAGTCCCACTAAGTGCAAACCAGATGGGATGGCATATCGCTGCAGAATACTGTGGTAGCCATGCTGGTTAAGTGTGCCTTGAATTGTAAATAAATCACAGACAGTGTCACCATCAAAGCACCATCACACCTCCTCCTCCATGCTTCACGGTGGGAACCACACATGCAGAGATAATCCGTTCACCTACTCTGCATCTCACAAAGACACGGCGGTTGGAACCAAAAATCTCAAATTTGGACTCATCAGACCAAAGGACAGATTTCCAACGGTCTAATGTCCATTGCTCGTGTTTCTTGGCCCAAGCAAGTCTCTTTTTATTATTGGTGTCCTTTAGTAGTGGTTTCTTTGCAGCAATTCGACCATGAAGGCCTGATTCCCGCAGCCTCGTCTGAACAGTTGATGTTGAGCAGTGTCTGTTACTTGAACTCTGTGAAACATTTATTTGGGCTGCAATTTCTGAGGCTAGTAACTCTAATTAACTTATCTTCTACAGCAGAGGTAACTCTGGGTCTTCCTTTCCTGTGGCGGTCCTCATGAGAGCCAGTTTCATCATAGCACTTGATGGTTTCTGCGACTGCAGTTGAAGAAACTTTAAAAGTTCTTGAAATGTTCTTGATTGACTGACCATGTCTTAAAGTAATGATGGACTGTCATTTCTCTTTGCTTATTTGAGCTGTTCTTGCCATAATATGGACTTGGTCTTTTACCAAATAGGGCTATCTTCTGTATACCCCCCACCTTGTCACAACACAACTGATTGGCTCAAACACATTAAGAAGGAAAAAAATTCCACAAATTAAGTTTTAACAAGGCACACCTGTTCATTGAAATGCATTCCAGGTGACTACCTCATGAAGCTGGTTGAGAGAATGCCAAGAGTTTGCAAAACTGTCATCAAGGCAAAGGGTGGCTACTTTGAAGAATCTCAAATATAAAATATAGTTAGATTTGTTTAACACTTTTTTGGTTATTTCATAGTTTTGATGTCTTCACTATTAGTCTACAATGTAGAAAATAGTCAAAATAAAGAAAAACCCTTGAATGGATAGGTGTGTCCAAACTTTTGACTGGTACTGTATGTTGTAAAAGGGCCAACAATGACCACTGCTGATGTTGGATAACAATGGAACTTTCATCATGTTGTTGCCACAAGTGTCTACAGACTGCAGTGGTGTAAAGTACTTAAGTAGTACTATCAAGTATTTTTTACTTAAGTTGTTTTTGGGGTATCTGTACGATGTATATTTTTGGCAACCTTTACTTTTACTTCACTACATTCTTAAAGAAAATAATGTACTTTTTACTCCATACATTTTCCCTCACACCCAAAAGTACTCCTTACATTTTGAATGCTTAGCAGGACAGCGAAATGGTCTAATTCCCACACTTATCAATAGAACATCCCTGGTCATCCATATTGCCTCTGACCTGGCAGACTCACTAAATCCATGCTTAGTTTGTAAATTATGTCTGAGTGTTGCAGTGTGCCCCTGGCTTTCCATAAATGCAAAGAACGAGAAAATGATGCTGTTTGGTTTGCTTAATATAAGGAATTTGAAATAAATTATACTTTTACTTTTGATACTTAAGTATATTTTAGCAATTACTTTTGGTACTTACGTATATTTAAAACCAAATACTTTTAGACTTTTACTCAAGTAGTATTTTACTTTTACTTGTCTCATTTTCTAATAAGGTATCTTTACTTTTACTCAAGTATGACAATTGGGTACTTTTTCCACCACTGACAGACTGTCGATACTGTAAACCAATCCTATAGCAAAGGACACAGACATGGTCTGTTCAACACTTACCGTAATAGGCTTCCCAACACATGGCACAGTAGGCCTAATGGACTAATTAACAATTACCTGGCACAGTAATAGGCTTTTCTATATGCTTGGAAAGTAGAGACATCATTTTACCATTGTGACACATCCATGTGTATCCACTTTCTATGTGTATACTTCAAATAAAGGGCACTGTAAAGGGTGCTGTAATGGGCACCAACCACAACACTTCCATACCTAGCTTCCATGCTGTCCCCAGGCTTCCTGGACTTCAGAGGCTGAAGTGGGTGGCCAGGAGAAAGGTTGCCTTGACAAGTTCCAGCTACTGTAGACGATGTAAGTGTTGGAAAACACTAATTTAAACATTGCTGTGAGGACTTTTAACATTTCTTATTTGTACAAATGGACATGTGTTGAGTATAAATCAAGCAAGCTAGCCAAGTTGTATTACTCATGTCTTACTTAGATGACAGATGTCATTTCCCCAGATACAAATATTTGTATTATAGCGTTTCGTTTCTTGTTCTGTGCTGATACAAACAAAGCCATCCACAGATTTCCTCAAATCCACAACAGGTTTAGAACAAAAGTTCATAGGGACATCACTGCCTTTAATCTGACTGCCTTGAATCTGCACAAAATGTGCCAGATGAACAAAATGGGCAGCAACTAATGAGACAAACTAGTTACGATAGAAGTTGATAGAAGTGGGTGTCTTCCAGCGAAGCTACGTCAGAACTCTCAGAGCTCTCCATCAGGCCTAATGAGCCGTGTTTTTGCTGTAAATCTATTAGTTTCTCCAGGCTACTGCTTGTCCCACTGCAGCTTGTCCTCGTGTGCCCCATCTGAGCTGGTCGCCTTCCAAGAGAGACAGCCTATGGGAGGCGAACCTGTTATCCCTTTATAACAGATCACAGACCCTGGGTAACAAGCATGGCCAGTTGCCTTCCAGCCAGCCAGGCAGGCATTTCCTCCTGTGATTATCTTAATGCTGTGATAGTGTTGTGATATTCATGCTTTATGATTTGAACTCATTCATTTCGTGTCAGGTTGACTCAATAACAAACTGTGACTTCGGGCAAAGAATGAGGTCTATTGTATTTTATGTGGATAGTGATATCTAAAAGAGCTTTACTCTGTTGTCCTGTAATATAATAATAGAGGATGGCAAAGAACAACTTAATCCCGGTTTCTGCAGCCAATTCCACGGATGGCGGAGGCCATATTAATCAAATCAATCAAAATGTATTGGTCGCATACACATATTTAGCAGATGTTGTTATTATTATCTCTTGGTCAAAGTTTTAATCTGCAATGACCTGTGGTTCATTTAGTGGACAAATTACTAAATGAACCCACAGTGCATCCCAGTGCACGTCTCTCTCTCTCTGAGCTCACTGGGGTTTTCTGAGGCTTCCCCTGGACTGGGCGTCAGGCTATGTGGGTTTGGCCTCTGACCTGTTAAACACACTGTCCCCGACCACTCTGGATTCATTGACTTGACTGGATTGTCTGACTGAAATGATGCGGATCTAACTAATTTGGAGAGCACTTCCAAAATGTTTCGCAAGCAAGTGGCCCTGCAGAAAAGGCTGATTATCTCTCGCAATGCCATGTTCACATCTGCCAAATCCCACACACAAAAGAAGTTTGTGCTTTTGCAGAAAGTTGTTCCTCAACTTATTAGAAAAATTGTCAGGTCATTGGGTTAAAAACTAGATAAATCGGATGTGATTTTATGCTTTTAAGTTTGTCCTCTATACTGCCATAAATATAATCCAGACAAATGTATAGGCCCCATTCAAGTCAAAATGAAAATCACTGATATGAAGATTACAGACTACACTGAATTATCTTTATATATGTATTTATTTGTGATTTGTGAAACTTTTGCATGAAAATGTGCGGTAACGGAAGTTTGGTTAATCTTCATAAACATTCAGGAAAACAGGAGATTAATCTGTAAAATGCACAGAATCCCCTGGATTGAGGGACTGGAAGACCTCGATATGCCATGGCTTGTGGAGAACACTAATTGAAAAGCAAAACATTGCTCATGATTCATTGCCAATTCACAATTTGTTGCACGTGGATAACTCAGAGGATTTGCTCCAAATCTTGTGAATGCGATGATTTCCTGGGAAAGTAGCACTGAAATAAGGGACAAATGTATTAGTTATGATTAAAACTATTGTTTACAGATTATCCAATGTCTCGACCGGCCTTGGGTTATTAGTACGCCTAATAACCACAACAATCAGCCAGCTATCCTCCATCTCTTAAAATAGTATGGTTCAGACATGGGCATCCCTCTCTCCTCTCCTCCAGCCCTTGTAGCCTCCAGCCCGTGCAGCTCCAAATGTGTATCTGGCTGCTAGTGCTTGCCATGCGGACTCAGAGACAGGGCCTGTAGGGGGAGGTGTTGCTCTACTGGGGAAGGAGGTAGAGGGAGCCAGGCAGGGAGGGAGGGAGAAGGGGATGATGTGACTGAGGAGGGGAGGGCAGTTGAGGTGAGTGACGGGGTCGCAGGCTAATGCCTTCCTGCAGGCCAAGCATAGTAATCTAAGCAGTTACCACAGAGCAAGACTCTATTTCTCCCTCTCTCTTTCTGTCACGGTTGCTCACAATGATTGTGGTTTTCAGTCTCCCCGTTTGACACAAGTATGTTTTATTTAACCTGAAAAGACATCTTATGATATGTGTAAAATGAACTGAAAGGCGTTTGGTTTTTAAGAATTTCTGATTTCATGGAAAGGAGTGTTTTTCCTAATGCCTTGGTTGTGTGTGTATACAAGGTAGGAAAGACGATCTTAATAAGATTGGCTGAATGCATGCAAGATACACTTTTGTTTTTGTATCTTCTTGCTGTTTGTACTGTAGGCATCAAAGTCAGAGTTCTAGTGCACAAAAGAAATGCACACAACAGCAGTGTATTCAGATACAGTTATAGCTATGTAAATACTAACAACTAACAAGCACCTTGATGTGTCAGATTAAAACAAACAAACGACAGACCCACAAAGCTAAACACAAACTTCGTTGCGAGGAATCCCCGAAAGAAAATCTGATTATAGGAAAATGTGGCATTCATCTGTGCAATCATTAACAAAGTGCATTCCAATTGTTGTTCCCAGAAAATGTTGTTTATTAGTGCGCCACTCCCAATGACGCCAATGGGCCATGGCTTAGCCTTGATACTCATTCTCATCTCAAAACCGCATCACGGGAATAATGTTTTTACAACATTGAACTGAGTTTCCTAAAAACTCACTGCAAGCAAATGGCAATGCAGAATGTTCTAATTGAACAACTATGCATGAACCAGATAGTGCCCCTGTACCTTCCAAATCACAATTAACCTAACAAATAAACATATTGTGACATTATCCTACCCTGAAAGGAAAGGTTATGCATGAACTTTATTATTATTAAGTATTCACTTAAAATGGGACAAACATTAAGTCAAAATGATTGCCATTCCAGATATCAACTGATTTCCAGTATACTGTGCATTGTGTAAATGTTTTGCCCAACAGACTTGCCAATGTCAACCATTTTTTAATTTGAATGGTTTCAATAAGGGTTTTGTTTTGAGTTCTACAGTCGTGGTCAAAAGTTTTGAGAATGACACAAGTATTGGTCTTCACAAAGTTCACTGCTTCAGTGTTATGAGATCTTTTTGTCAGATGTTACTATGGTATACTGAAGTATAATTACAAGCATTCCATAAGTGTCAAAGGCTTTTATTGATATTTACATTAAGTTTATGCAAAGAGTCAATATTTACAGTGTTGACCCTTCTTTTTCAAGACCTCTGCAATCCGCCCTGGCATGCTGTCAATTAACTTCTGGGCCACATCCTGACTGAAAGCAGCCCATTCTTGCTTAATCAATACTTGGAGTTTGTCAGAATTTGTGGGTTTTTGTTTGTCTACCCGCCTCTTGAGGATCGACCACAAGTTCTCAATGGGATTAAGATCTGGGGAGTTTCCTGGCCATGGACCCAAAATGTCGATGTTTTGTTCCCCGAGCCACTTAGTTATCACTTTTGCCTTATGGCAAGGTGCTCCATCATGCTGGAAAAGGCATTGGTCGTCACCGAACTGTTCTTGGATGGTTGGGAGAAGTTTATCTCGGAGGATGTGTTGGTACCATTCTTTATTCATGGCTGTGTTCTTAGGCAAAATTGTGAGTGAGCCCACTCCCTTGGCTGAGAAGCAACCCCACACATGAATGGTCTCAGGATGCTTTACTGTTGGCATGACACAGGACAGATGGTAGCGCTCACCTTGTCTTCTCTGGACAAGGTCTTTTCCGGATACCCCAAACAATCGGAATGGGGATTCATCAGAGAAAATGACTTTACCCCAGTCCTCAGCAGTCCAATCCCTGTACCTTTTGCAGAATATCAGTCTGTCCCTGATGTTTTTCCTGGAGAGAAATGGCTTCTTTGCTGTCCTTCTTGACACCAGGCCATCCTCCAAAAGTCTTCGCCTCACTGTGCGCGCAGATGCACTCACACCTGCCTGCTGCCATTCCTGAGCAAGCTCTGCACTGGTGGTGCCCCGATCCCGCAGCTGAATCAAATTTAGGAGACGGTCCTGGCGCTTGCTGGACTTTCTTGGGCGCCCTGACGGCTTCTTCACAACAATTGAACCTCTCTCCTTGAAGTTCTTGATGATCCGATAAATGGTTGATTTAGGTGCAATCTTACTAGCAGCAATATCCTTGCCTGTGAAGCTCTTTTTGTGCAAAGCAATGATGACGGCACGTGTTTCCTTGCAGGTAACCATGGTTAACAGAGGAAGAACAATGATTTCAAGCGCCACCCTCCTTTTAAAGCTTCCAGTCTGTTATTCTAACTCAATCAGCATGACAGAGTGATCTCCAGCCTTGTCCTCGTCAACACTCTCACCTGTGTTAACGAGAGAATCACTGACATGATGGCAGCCGGTCCTTTTGTGGCAGGGCTGAAATGCAGTGGAAATGTTTTTTGGGGATTAAGTTCATTTCATGGCAAAGAGGGACTTTGCAAATAATTGCAATTCATCTGATCACTCTTCATGACATTCTGGAGTATATGCAAATTGCCATCATCAAAACTGAGGCAGCAGACTTTGTGAAAATTAGTATTTGTGTCATTCTCAAAACTTTTGACCACGACTGTACATGACCAAAAGCCTTGTATTCTTGTATTGCCAAATTGTGTAATTTATTGACGGTCCCTAACTTGGCTAACTCTTCCCACCTGCAAACACACAGAAGAGACACCCACATCAAACCACACCCCAAAACCAACTCAAGTTTGAATTCAGTCATGGCCGCTAGCATTTCTTAATGAATCAAATAAAAAAAACGAGGCCAAATCATGAAGTGCAGTCACTCTTTAAAAAAACATACATTAGACACATTCCAATGTCAGGTGTAAACACAAAGCAAACAGTGGGAGCATCTCAATAGTCTAAGTAGCTTCCTCTACGTCTCCTTTCCTGCATCTGCACTGATGTGAAGTAACTGTACTGGGATGAGAGTCCTGGTGAGGATCCATTACTCCATTCTACGAGTGGAGACGAGGAGAACAGATAACAGTAGGCTATTGAGATGCACCCAGTAAGTTGATCTGAAATGTTTTCCACAACACCATGTGTAGGTACATACACTGAGTTTACAAAACATTAGAAACTCTTTCCATGACATAGTCTGACCAGGTGAATCCAAGTGAAAGCTATGATCCCTCCAATCAGCATAGATCAGGGCTGGGCAACTTTGATGGGGGTGGGGGCCACAAAAAAACTGAACTCATCATGAGGGGCTGCAGTGGCTCGTGGGTCTGCGTACCCACATCCACCCCCCCAATTCTGCCCATTTTTAACTCTGGGTCTTCCTTTCCTGTGGCGGTCCTCATGAGAGCCAGTTTCATCATAGCGCTTGATGGTTTTTGTGACTGCACTTGAAGAAACGTTAAAAGTTCTTGAAGTTTTCCAGATTGACTGACCTTCATGTCTTAAAGTAATGATGGACTGTCGTTTCTCTTTGATTATTTGAGCTGTTCTTGTCATAATATGGACTTGGTCTTTTACCAAATAGGGCTATCTTCTGTATACCACCCCTACCTTGTCACAACACAATTGATTGACTCAAATGCATTAAGAAGGAAAGAGATTTCACAAATTAAGTTTTAACAAGACACACCTGTTCATTGAAATGCATTCCAGGTGACTACCTTATGAAGCTGGTTGAGAGAATGCCAAGAGTGTGCAAAGCTGTCATCAAGGCAAAGGGTGGCTACTTTGAAGAATCTCAAATATAACATGTATTTTGATTTGTTTAACACTTTTTTGGTTACTACATGATTCCATATGTGTTATTTCATAGTTTTAATGTCTTCACTATTGTTATACAATGTAGAAAATAGTAAAAAATAAAGAAAAACCCTGGAATGAGTAGGTGTGTCCAAAGATTTGACTGGTACTGTGTGTATATATATATATATATATATACAGTGGGGAGAACAAGTATTTGATACACTGCCGATTTTGCAGGTTTTCCTACTTACAAAGCATGTAGAGGTCTGTAATTTTTATCATAGGTACACTTCAACTGTGAGAGACAGAATCTAAAACAGAAAATCACATCGTATGATTTTTAAGTAATTAATTTGCATTTTATTGCATGACATAAGTATTTGATACATCAGAAAAGCAGAACTTAATATTTGGTACAGAAACCTTTGTTTGCAATTAGAGAGATCATACGTTTCCTGTAGGTCTTGACCAGGTTTGCACACACTGCAGCAGGGATTTTGGCCCACTCCTCCATACAGACCTTCTCCAGATTCTTCAGTTTTCGGGGCTGTCGCTGGGCAATACGGACTTTCAGCTCCCTCCAAAGATTTTCTATTGGGTTCAGGTCTGGAGACTGGCTAGGCCACTCCAGGACCTTAAGATGCTCTTACGGAGCCACTCCTTAGTTGCCCTGGCTGTGTGTTTCGGGTCGTTGTCAAGCTGGAAGACCCTGCCACGACCCATCTTCAATGCTCTTACTGAGGGAAGGAGGTTGTTGGCCAAGATCTCGCGATACATGGCCCCATCCATCCTCCCCTCAATACGGTGCAGTCGTCCTGTCCCCTTTGCAGAAAAGCATCCCCAGAGAATGATGTTTCCACCTCCATGATTCACGGTTGGGATGGTGTTCTTGCGGTTGTACTCATCCTTCTTCTTCCTCCAAACATGGCGAGTGGAGTTCAGACCAAAAAGCTCTATTTTTGTCTCATCAGACCACATGACCTTCTCCCATTCCTCCTCTGGATCATCCAGATGGTCATTGGCAAACTTCAGACGGGCCTGGACATGCGCTGGCTTGAGCAGGGGGACCTTGCGTGCGCTGCAGGATTTTAATCCATGACGGCGTAGTGTGTTACTAATGGTTTTCTTTGAGACTGTGGTCCCAGCTCTCTTCAGGTCATTGACCAGGTCCTGCCGTGTAGTTCTGGGCTGATCCCTCACCTTCCTCATGATCATTGATGCCCCACGAGGTGAGATCTTGCATGGAGCCCCAGACCGAGGGTGATTGACCGTCATCTTGAACTTCTTCCATTTTCTAATAATTGCGTCAACAGTTGTTGCCTTCTCACCAAGCTGCTTGCCTATTGTCCTGTAGCCCATCCCAGCCTTGTGCAGGTCTACAATTGTATCCCTGATGTCCTTACACAGCTCTCTGGTCTTGGCCATTGTGGAGAGGTTGGAGTGAGTTTGATTGAGTGTGTGGACAGGTGTCTTTTATACAGGTAACGAGTTCAAACAGGTGCAGTTCATACAGGTAATGAGTGGAGAACAGGAGGGCTTCTTAAATAAAAACTAACAGGTCTGTGAGAGCCGGAATTATTACTGGTTGGTAGGTGATCAAATACTTATGTCATGCAATAAAATGCAAATTAATTACTTAATAATCATACAATGTGATTTTCTGGATTTTTTAGATTCCGTCTCTCACAGTTGAAGTGTACCTATGATAAAAATTACAGACCTCTACATGCTTTGTAAGTAGGAAAACCTGCAAAATCGGCAGTGTATCAAATACTTGTTCTCCCCACTGTATATATATATATATATATACAGTGGGGAAAAAAAGTATTTAGTCAGCCACCAATTGTGCAAGTTCTCCCACTTAAAAAGATGAGAGAGGCCTGTAATTTTCATCATAGGTACACGTCAACTATGACAGACAAAATGAGAAAATGTTTTCCAGAAAATCACATTGTAGGATTTTTAATGAATTTATTTGCAAATTATGGTGGAAAATAAGTATTTGTTCACCTACAAACAAGCAAGATTTCTGGCTCTCACAGACCTGTAACTTCTTCTTTAAGAGGCTCCTCTGTCCTCCACTCGTTACCTGTATTAATGGCACCTGTTTGAACTTGTTATCAGTATAAAAGACACCTGTCCACAACCTCAAACAGTCACATTCCAAACTCCACTATGGCCAAGACCAAAGAGCTGTCAAAGGACACCAGAAACAAAATTGTAGACCTGCACCAGGCTGGGAAGACTGAATCTGCAATAGGTAAGCAGCTTGGTTTGAAGAAATCAACTGTGGGAGCAATTATTAGGAAATGGAAGACATACAAGACCACTGATAATCTCCCTCGATCTGGGGCTCCACGCAAGATCTCACCCCGTGGGGTCAAAATGATCACAAGAACGGTGAGCAAAAATCCCAGAACCACACGGGGGGACCTAGTGAATAACCTGCAGAGAGCTGGGACCAAAGTAACAAAGCCTACCATCAGTAACACACTACGCCGCCAGGGACTCAAATCCTGCAGTGCCAGACGTGTCCCCCTGCTTAAGCCAGTACATGTCCAGGCCCGTCTGAAGTTTGCTAGAGTGCATTTGGATGATCCAGAAGAGGATTGGGAGAATGTCATATGGTCAGATGAAACCAAAATATAACTTTTTGGTAAAAACTCAACTCGTCGTGTTTGGAGGACAAAGAATGCTGAGTTGCATCCAAAGAACACCATACCTACTGTGAAGCATGGGGGTGGAAACATCATGCTTTGGGGCTGTTTTTCTGCAAAGCGACAAGGACGACTGATCCGTGTAAAGGAAAGAATGAATGGGGCCATGTATCGTGAGATTTTGAGTGAAAACCTCCTTCCATCAGCAAGGGCATTGAAGATGAAACGTGGCTGGGTCTTTCAGCATGACAATAATCCCAAACACACCGCCCGGGCAACGAGTGGCTTCGTAAGAAGCATTTCAAGGTCCTGGAGTGGCCTAGCCAGTCTCCAGATCTCAACCCCATAGAAAATCTTTGGAGGGAGTTGAAAGTCCGTGTTGCCCAGCGACAGCCCCAAAACATCACTGCTCTAGAGGTGATCTGCATGGAGGAATGGGCCAAAATACCAGCAACAGTGTGTGAAAACCTTGTGAAGACTTACAGAAAACGTTTGACCTGTGTCATTGCCAACAAAGGGTATATAACAAAGTATTGAGAAACTTTTGTTATTGACCAAATACTTATTTTCCACCATAATTTGCAAATAAATTCATTAAAAATCCTACAATGTGATTTTCTGGATTTTTTTCTTCTCATTTTGTCTGTCATAGTTGACGTGTAACTATGATGAAAATTACAGGCCTCTCTCATCTTTTTAAGTGGGAGAACTTGCACAATTGGTGGCTGACTAAATACTTTTTTTCCCCACTGTATCCCCACTGTATATATATATATTTATATTTTATTTTTATTTTTATTGGTCCATGGTCCTACAAAAGGGGGCCGCCAGTTGCCCATCCCTGTGTAGATGAAGGGGAGGAGACAGGTTAAAGAAGGATTTTTAAGATTTGAGACAATTAAGACATGTGCATGTGCCATTCAGGGGGTGAATGGGCAAGACAAAATATTTAAGTGCCTTTGAACAGGGAATGGTAGTAGGTGCCAGGCGCACCAGTTTGAGTGTGTCAAGAACTACAACACTGCTGGGTTTTCATGCTCAACAGTTTCCCGTGTGTATCAAGAATGGTCCACCCCCCAAAGGACATCCAGTCAACTTGACACAACTGTGGGAAGCATTGGAGTCAACATGGGCCAGCATCCCTGTGAAACGCTTTCGACACCTTGTAGTGTCCATGCCCCGACGAATTAAGGCTGTTCTGAACACCATTTCACATTTGGATCGAGCTCACAATGTGGCATCCACACCACGCAATTACCTCAAAGACTTGGTCATTTTTGGATTGGTTGCATTGGTTACATAAGGGTAGATGCAGTACATATTGTGTTCTTCTATAGTGCGTGCAATGATGTCAGAGGGGGAAAAAACAGTGTTTGTTGTTTGCAAACAGATGTGGCTGTTTCAACTATTAATGATTCCAGCTTTAAAGTGCCCTAATATAACAACTGTATAACCCATGCTTAAGCAATGCATAATATAAGCAGTACATAGACAGTCATAGAGACTTTATTCACTCATACCTTCAGAAATTCGGTAACACCTTCTATAAGCATTTCATATAAGGCATTACAAAACTTTGCAGCATAAGGTCTTATGCTGCCTGCCTATACTGCTTTATTTGTGTTTATGAGCAGTTAGTGCATATGTGAAACATGCATTATGCATGCATATGTTTTATGCATAACTCATAAGGCATTACTTATGCGCTTATAATGCATTATCAAGAGGGTATTCAAGGAACTGTTACCAATGTATGCAGTGTATAAAGTTGCATTAGTATATACACTTACAACAGTACTTTGTTGGTTTACAAAGCTACTATTGTTTCATCATCCAAAAGAAATAAGCACACATTCTCCCAATGGAAGATTAGAAACCTGTTAAGTGGGTTGAATATATCGTGTATATATTCAGTGACATAACAGTGAATTGTGAGTGACATAGCAATATGAATATCTGAGTCTGAACTCGATAACCTTATCAACACTGATATTGGTTATATTACAAGTAGCCTATAATTGTATTGATATTTGGACAATATGATTGGCCAGTGGTAATCTGTTCTAAAAACATTTGACGGGTTGAGTTCTTGTAAGGAACTGGCAAGTATAACACATTTCTGTTTGTGATTACTAAGCCTCTGTCTCATGGAAAGATCATGGTGACACTTCTACAATGGCGGTCTTGTCGCCCCATGAAAACACAGTAACTAAGCAACAGGGGAAATGTTTTTGTGTAGTGTAAGAAATAGCTGACAAATGAAGCAGTGTCAGACTATTCTACGTGATTTCTATGTGATCTTTCAGACTGACATGTACTAATTGATATCATATTTTTGAAGAGGCACTCGCTTTTTTTTCTTCTAAAAAGTGCACTTGTTCGTATGGAGGAAGGAGTCTGTGAGACTTGTATAACGTATAACGCAAAGGACACTTGCTCAATGGGATTGGTTTTGATGGAAATACATTTTGCCAAGGTGTGGCACAAACTCAAAATGAAAGTTCTTGTAGGGACATACTAGTTTGATCACATGATGTGAGCTTTAATGCGTCTAGCCAGGGGTGTCTGGCACTGAGAACAGGGTCACATTTGAAAAGGACGTTCTAATGTCAAGAGTTGCTGTAGGTAGGTGTGGTGTGGAATCAGGCGCAGGACGCAGAAGTTAAGTCCAAACAAAGTCTTTAGTAGATCAACACAAAATAATCCAAGAACAGCCCGGAGGCGAGAAAAGCGAGCACAGGCGTAACCAAACGGGCGCACTAAACATGTGCGTAAATCTCTCCTAAAACAACAAGGAGGCAAACTACTAAATAGCGCACCAAAATAGGTAGCGCAGCAACACGGCAAGAAAACAATTACACACAACACCTAACTAACAACAAGGAACTAAATAGGGTGCTTAATGAGACATAACACAAAACAGGTGTGACAAACAGACAAAACCAATCAAACAAGAAACATAGAACGGTGGCAGCTAGTACTCCGGAGACGACGACCGCCGAAACCTGCCCGAACAAGGAGGAGGGGCCGCCTCGGCCGAAACCGTGACAGTACCCCCCTTGACGTGCGGCTCCAGCCGTGCGCCGCCCTGGCCTCGGGGACGACCAGGAGGACGCGGAGCAGGGCGCGTAGGATGACAACGATGGAATTCGGTCAGCAGGGACGGATCCAGAATGTCCCTCCTCGGCACCCAGCACCGCTCCTCCGGACTGCACCCCTCCCACTCCACGAGATATTGAGACCCCCCCATCCGGCGTTCTCGAATCCAGGATGGTCCGAACAGTGTACGCCGGAGCCCCCTCGATGTCCAACGGGGGGCGGAGGAGTCTCCCTCAATCTCAAAGTCCTGGAGTGGACCAGCTACCACCGGCCTGAGGAGAGACACATGGAACGAGGGGTTAATATTCTTGTAATCAATGGGCAGTTGTAACCTGTAACACACCTCGTTCAATCTCCTCAGGACTTTAAAAGGCCCCACAAACCGCCGACCCAGCTTCCGGCAGGGCAGGCGGGAGGGGCAGGTTTCTGGTTGAGAGCCAGACTCGATCTCCAGGTGCGTACACTGGCCCCTCACTGCGGTGTAGGTCGGCGCTCGTCTTCTGTCGACGGATGGCTCGCTGCAGATGGACGTGTGCAGCGTTCCACGTCTCCTCCGAGCGCCGCACCCACTCATCCACAGCAGGGGCCTCGATCTGGCTCTCATGCCAAGGTGCCAGAACCGGCTGGTACCCTAACACACACTGGAAAGGGGGTTAGTCTAGTGGAGGAGTGGCGGAGAGAGTTCTGTGCCATCTCGGCCCAGGGCACATATCTCGCCCACTCCTCCGGCCGGCCCTGACAATATGACCTCAGAAACCTACCCACATCCTGGTTGACTCGTTCGACCTGCCCATTACTCTCCGGGTGGTAACCCGAGGTAAGGCTCACCGAGACCCCCCAACCGTTCCATGAAGGCTCTCCTGACTCTGGAGGTAAACTGGGGGCCTCGATCGGACACTATATCCTCGGGTACCCGTAATGCCGGAAGACGTGAGTAAATAGAGCCTCAGCGGTCTGTAGGGCAGTAGGAAGACCCGGCATGGGAAGGAGACGACAGGCCTTCGAGAACCGATCCACAACGACCAGGATGGTGGTATTCCCTTGTGAGGAGGGAAGGTCGGTAACAAAATCCACCGAGAGGTGAGACCAGGGTCGCTGTGGAACGGGCAGGGGTTGTAATTTACCCCTGGGCAAGTGTCTGGGCGCCTTACACTGGGCACACACTGAGCAGGAGGAGACATAAACCCTCACATCCCTGGCTAACGTTGGCCACCAGTACTTCGTACTAAGGCAGTGCACTGTCCGGCCAATACCTGGATGTCCAGAGGAGGGTGACGTGTGAGCCCAATAAATCAGCCGATCCCGGACCTCGAGCGGGACGTACGTCCGACCCACCGGACACTGTGGAGGGCTAGGGTCGGTGCGTAATGCCCGCTCGATCTCCGCATCGACTTCCCACACCACCGGTGCCACCAGACAAGACTCCGGTAGTATGGGAATGGGCTCCACGCACCTCTCCTCCGTGTCATACCGCCGGGACAGGGCATCTGCCTTCCCGTTCTGGGACCCAGGGATGTAAGTGATCTTGAACACAAACCGGGCGAGAAACATAGTCCATCGAGCCTGGCGAGGATTCAGTCTCCTAGCTGCCCGAATGTATTCCAGGTTACGGTGGTCGGTCAGAATGAGGAAAGGGTGTTGAGCCCCTCAAGCCAATGCCTCCACACCTTTAGGGCCTGTACTCACGGCTAACAGCTCCCTGTCCCCTACTTCATAATTCCGCTCCGCCGGACTGAGCTTCTTAGAATAAAAAGCACAGGGGCGGAGCTTAGGTGGTGTGCCGGACCGTTGTGAAAGAACTGCCCCGATACCGGCCTCAGACGCGTCCACCTCTACTTGGAAGGGTAAAGCGGGATCCGGGTGCGCCAGCACCGGAGCCGAGGTAAACAGGTCCTTCAGTCTCCCAAAGGCCCTGTCCGCTTCAGCCGACCACTGCAAGCGCACCGACCCCCCTTCAGAAGAGACGTTATGGGAGCTGCCACCTGTCCAAAACCCCCGGATAAACCTCCGGTAGTAATTCGCAAAACCCAAGAACCGCTGCACCTCTTTAACTGTAGTTGGGGTTTGCCAATTACGCACGGCAGACACTCGGTCCACCTCCATTCTCACCCCTGACGCAGACAACTGGTAACCCAAAAAGGAAACTGACTCCTGAAAGAACAGACATTTCTCGGCTTTGACATACAGGTCATGCTCCAACAGTCTCCTCAATACCCTGCGCACCAGGGCTACATGCTCGGCCCGAGTAGAACTGTACACAAGAATATCATCTATGTACACCACTACTCCCTGCGCCTGCATGTCCCGGAAAATCTCATCTACAAACGATTGGAAGACTGATGGAGCATTCATTAACCCATATGGCATGACGAGATACTCGTAATGGCCGGAGGTAGTACTAAATGCTGTCTTCCACTCATCGCCCTCCCTAATGCGCACCAAGTTATATGCGCTCCTGAGGTCCAATTTTGTGAAGAACCGTGCCCCGTGTAATGACTCCGTCATGGTCGCAATCAGCGGGAGTGGATAACTATATTTCACAGTCACCTGATTGAGACCGCGGTAATCAATACACGGACGCAAACCTCCATCCTTTTTCTTCACAAAAAAGAAGCTCGAGGACGCGGGAGAAGTGGAAGGCCGTATGTATCCCTGTCTCAGAGACTCGGCAATGTAAGTCTCCATTGCCCTTTTCTCCTCCTGTGACAAAGGATACACATGGCTCGCGGGAGCGCAGCTCCTATCTGGAGGTCTATCGCACAATCCCCTGTCTATGAGGCGGCAACCGTGCCGCTCTGGTCTTACTAAACACGAGTGCCAAATCCTCATACTCAGGCGGAATGTGCAGTGCTGGCATCTGGTTCGGGCTCTCCACCGAGGTCGCCCCTACGGAAACACCCAGACATAGCCCCTCACACTGAGCAGACCACCCTTTAAGAGCCTTCTCTCGCCACGAAATCGTAGGATCATGGGTAATCAACCAGGGAAGCCCCAGTACCACCGGATACGCAGGAGAGTCGATCAGATAGAGTTGAATCGTCTCCTCATGACCCCCTGCGTCATCATCCTAAGTGGCGCTGTGACCTCCCCAATCAACCCAGATCCTAACGGACGACTATCTAAGGCATGTACAGGGAAGGGCTTATCGACTGGAAGGAGGGGAATCCCTAACTTAACACAGAATTTACGATCTACAAAATTCCCAGCTGCGCCTGAATCGACTAGCGCCTTATGCTGGGAACGAGGTGCAACCTGTGGGAAACAAACAGGTAATGTAATGTGTACGACAGAAAGCTCTGGGTAAGTAGGGCGCCTACTCACCTGGGAGGACTCCCCAATGTGTGACCTGCCATCTCCCTCACCAGGGGACCCTCCCCAGCACCTAGCCGCGGTGTGCCCTCCGCGGCCACAGTTGGTGCAGGAGACTGCCCCCCTCGGGCTCCTACCTCTCCTCCCTCTAGCGCTAGCACCTCCAAGCTCCATCGGGCTCGGCTCGGAGGCGCTGGAGGGTGGAATGGGAGGCCCCCACCTGGGACGTCCGCGGGTCGCGAGCAGGGTGTCCAGCCGAATGGCCATGTCCACCAACTGGTCAAATGTTAGTGTAGTATCCCTGCACGCTAACTCTCTGCGGACGTCCTCTCGAAGGCTACATCTAAAGTGGTCTATGAGGGCCCTCTCATTCCACCCTGCATCTGCCGCCAGAGTCCGGAACTCCAGCGCAAACTCTTCAGCGCTCCTCATCCCCTGTCGGAGGTGGAATAGACGCTCCCCCGCCGCCTTCCCCTCTGGTGGATGGTCGAAGACAGCACGGAAGCGGCGGGAGAACTCCGCATAGGTGACTGTGGCGGCGTCTATTCCCCTCCATTCGGCGTTGGCCCACTCCAACGCCTTGCCGGTGAGACAGGAGATGAGGGCGGAAACGCTCTCGTATCCCGAGGGCGCCGGGTGTATGGTTTCAAGGTAGAGCTCCACTTGTAATAGGAACCCCTGACACCCGGCAGCGGTGCCGTCGTACGCCCTCGGGAGCGAGAGCCGAATCCCACTGGGTTCCGGTAGTTGGACGGGCGGGCTGTCCGATGGTGATGGTGCGATAGGTGGGGGTGTGGGTACCCCGCTTGTCTCCCATCGATGGAGGGTGTTCATGACGCGGTCCAAGGCGTGCCCGATCTGGTTGATTCGATCCTCTTGACCACGAAAACGCTCCTCCATGACGTCGGTGGGTGCTCCTGCTGATTCCATAAGTGGTGTGTAATTCTGTCAAGAGTTGCTGTAGGTAGGTGTGGTGTGGAATCAGGCGCAGGACGCAGAAGTTAAGTCCAAACAAAGTCTTTAGTAGATCAACACAAAATAATCCAAGAACAGCCCGGAGGCGAGAAAAGCGAGCACAGGCGTAACCAAACGGGCGCACTAAACATGTGCGTAAATCTCTCCTAAAACAACAAGGAGGCAAACTACTAAATAGCGCACCAAAATAGGTAGCGCAGCAACACGGCAAGAAAACAATTACACACAACACCTAACTAACAACAAGGAACTAAATAGGGTGCTTAATGAGACATAACACAAAACAGGTGTGACAAACAGACAAAACCAATCAAACAAGAAACATAGAACGGTGGCAGCTAGTACTCCGGAGACGACGACCGCCGAAACCTGCCCGAACAAGGAGGAGGGGCCGCCTCGGCCGAAACCGTGACATCTAAGCTGTTGCAGAGACTGTTTTTAGCCCAAAGAACTGTATAAGCCATACATTAACAATGCATAATAGTGTAGAGATTCAGGGGAAAGGTGCTATGTCCCTACCAGGGCTCAAACTCTGGTCTCCATGACCGAAGGAAGCAACCATAACCACTGCAACAAGAAAGCTATATCTTTGTTACAATATATTCATAATAATTCATCGATAATGTATTCACACTATAGCCTTCAGAAATTGCTTTTTCACACAGGCAACTCTTGCAAGGAAGGACATGATGGTTTGATTACATGACTTCTGGCTAAAAAGGGTCACACTTGAAAATGATGTAGCATGACTCTGAAGCTGTTGCAAAGAGCTGTTTAATGAAGGTGTTTATTTTATTTTATTTAATTTTTTGCAGAAAAATCTATTGTTTTTTGACTCATCAGAGTTGCTAGATTCTGACCAGATTCTATAGACTAAAGTATGAATAGGCCTACTGAAATACTGTAGAACCATCCATGTTGGTCATAATTTTACAACTGCTCAATGATGTTGTAAATGCAACAAAGGGTAACCACAGCAGAGCAAGTGTGGTTCAAGTGTGGTCAAAAAGCCTTATTTTATATTTTCGAATGAATTTCTTTTTACACAGAATGTTCAATCAGACAGAGGCTCTCCCTCTCACTGTTTTATCCTAAAGTGATCATGAGTGGCTTTTAATGAGATCACGGTCCTCAGAACATGTGCAGGGAACCCAACTCAACAGTGAGACTAATATGGGTACTGAAGTCTTTGTGTAACTGTGAAAATTGTCCCCAACTCATGGACAAGTATGGAACTCTGTGCTTGTGTGTAGAATCGTTTTCTATATGATTGATACTTGATTTCATATTCGAGATAATTGAACACAGGGTGTGGGATATCAAGCCCTTTGATAATCAGCTTAAGTGTGAATATGTGCATATGACTTGGGAGCAAACAGCATACTTTTAGAATAAAGTTAAATGTTGATACAATATGCTCTCTCTGATGTCAATTAATAGTTTGCTGTGTGTCTGTCTGTCTGCGTGTGAGTGAGTGAGTGAGTGAGTGAGTGAGTGAGTGAGGAGTGAGTGAGTGAGTGAGTGAGTGAGGAGTGAGTGAGTGAGTGAGTGAGGAGTGAGTGAGTGAGTGAGTGAGGAGTGAGTGAGTGAGGAGTGAGTGAGGAGTGAGTGAGTGAGTGAGTGGTGAGTGAGTGAGTGAGTGAGTGAGTGAGTGAGTGAGGAGTGAGTGAGTGAGTGAGAGAGAAAGAGAGAGAGATAAAGTGTGTGAGAGAGGGTGGGGGGGTGTTGTGCAGTGCGGCATCCCTGATTCTTGAAATGACTGTTGAAGCTCTTTTATATGCAGCTACTGTACACTTCACAGTACATCGTTTCATGTTGCACAGAAGTTTCAGCAACGCTTTACTTGACACCAAGTGTCATAACACGTTATGACACGGTCATAACCATGTCATAATGTCATAACAGCAGACATAACTTGTCATAACCTGTCATAATATGGTAATAACACTGTCATGACTCATATATTTACACCTGTTGTGACATATATTGCGTTCTTTTATGGCTGGTTATGACCCGTTATTCAGTTTTGATCTCCACAACTTCTGCAAATAAAATAAAAAATTATGGGGAGGGGGCTTGCCTGTTTTGCATGTTATTTTTGCATTAATACGTGTCACATATCAGTTTGCGAAAAATTAAAAATATATATATATCATTGAGTTAATAAAGCTGCATACAAACATGGTCTCTTTATTGTTTTCTTGAGTAAGGCAGCTCCAAAATGCAGGTGTTTCAGCCTAGCTCAGTGCTTTCTGTGGTGGTGGGGCAAGCCAGCAGAAAATAGGAGCGTTGCGCCGTGATTGGCTCAGTGTTCTGTCACTCATGGGGACACTACGTCACCACCAAGTCTAAGTCCTTAGTAAGGGTAGACATCGAAGATTCAAGCCCTTTGGGTCCTAACTCATAGAGTTACATTAGAAGTGCCCTTCCTAGAAAGCTCAAGGTCATTGGCCACAGATAAAATGACGTCAAATCATGTTATATGTACAGTAGCTTTGATTGGATGGATCATGTCAGCATTTTACATTCAAAATCTTAGCTAGCAGTCATCATCATCAATCAAGTCAACAATCTACTGGCAAATCCTTTTTAATCCTTGTCATATGAAGATAAATAATGTGTCTACCTGTCCTTTAAAGAGACCAGGCTCATCAGTAGGTATGAGTACTCTGGTGGGCCTTGCGGATACATTTTCTTCTCCCCTTACTCGCACCCCTCTCCATGCCATCCTGCTGTGGGGCTACCAGTCTAAATCTCTCTGGGTTCTCATTGACTCTGGGGCCGACGAGAGTTTCATGGACAACACCCTGGTTATCTGAGCTGGGCATCCCCACTCAGCCCCTCTCCAGTCCCATGGACGTTAGAGCACTGGATGGGCGCTCTGTAGGCAGGGTCACCCACAACACTACTCCTATCAACCTGCGAGTGTCAGTGGACCACGCAGTTCATGCTCATCAAGTCTCCTCAGGTTCCCGTGGTATTTTGGTTTTCTTTGCTCCAGCGCCACAATCCCCTTATCAACTGGACTGCTGGTACTATCGTGGGCTGGAGCCCGTTCTGCCACGCCCATTGCCTGAAGTCGGCGCAGCCTGCCCCGGGACGTCTTCCGGTGGGCTCGGAAGAAGCCTCGGAACTCTCCGCCGTTCCCACGGAGTACCAGGATCTCCGGGAGGTTTTCAGCAAGGCCACTTTGCTTCCTCCTCATCGACCCTATGACTGTTGGATCAACCTTCTCCCGGGCATTACACCACCCCTGGGACAGCTGTATTCACTGCCGGGTCCGGAGACCAAGGCTATGGAGACGTACATCGAGGACTCCCTGGCTGCAGGAGGTATCCGTCCTTCTGCCTCCCCCGCCGGCGCAGGGTTCTTTGCGCCCGTGCATCGACTACCGGAGCCTCAATGATATCACGGTTAAGAACCGCTCCCCGCTACCACTCATCGCCTCGGCTTTCAAGCCGCTCCAGGGGGCCACTATCTTTTCTAAGTTAAACCTGCGGAAAGCCTACCACCTGATACTGATACGGGAGGGTGACAAGTGGAAGAGCCTTCAACACTGCTAGTGGACACTATGAATACCTGGTGATGCCATTCGGTTTGACCAATGCTCCTGCTGTGTTCCAGGCCATGGTTAATGACGTTCTCCGGGATATGTTGAACAGGTTCATGTTCGTCTACCTCGACGACGTCCTCGTCTTTTCCCGCTCGGCTCAAGAACGCGTTCTCCACGTCCGACAAGTCCTCCAGCATCTCCTGGAGAACCAGCTGTTTGTTAAAGCCGAAAAATGCGAGTTCCATCGCTCCACCATCTCCTTCCTTGGATACATCATCACTGCTGGGAATGTGCAGATGGATCCGGGAAAGGTGAGAGCGGTGGTGGATTGGCCCAAACCCATGTCCAGAGTGCAGCTGCAACGTTTCTTAGGGTTTGTCAATTTCCATCGCTGTTTTATCCTGAGCACCCTGGCTTCTCCCCTGTCAGCACTCACCTCTCCCAAGGTCCTGTTCACGTGGTCCCCAGCTGCTGACCGGGCGTTCCTGGACCTTAAGCACCACTTCACCACTGCTCCCATATTGATCCATGTCGGAGTTGGGGCCATCCTGTCCCAGCGTTCTGCCCCAGCGTTCTGCCCTGCACCTTAAGCTGCATCCCTGCGCCGCCTTCTTCCATCGCCTTAACGCCCCCGGAGAGGAATTATGATGTGGGGAATCGAGAACAACTCGCGGTGAAGATGGCCTTGGAGGAGTGGAGACACTGGTTAGAGGGGGCGGATCACAAGAACCTGTAATATCTCCACACTGCCAAGCGTCTCAACTCCAAGCAAGCTCGATGGGCCCTGTTGTTCACCCGGTTCAACTTCACCATCTCCTACCGCCCGGGGTCTAAGAATGTTAAGCCGGATGCGCTTTCACGCCGCTATTGCCCCGTTTCTACACCCTCGAGCCCCGAGGGGCTTGCCTGCCATCCTGGCTCCCGTTGGACCTTGGCCTTTATGCAACAACATTTTGGTGGCCCACCATGGTTCCGGATGTGTCCGCATTTGTCGCCGCCTGCACGGTTTGTGCTCAGAACAAGACCCCTCGGCAAGCTCCGGCTGGCCTCCTTAAACCTCTTCCTGTCCCTCACCGTCCCTGGTCACATACAGTGAGGGGGAAAAAGTATTTGAACCCTGCTGATTTTGTACATTTGCCCACTGACAAAGACATGATCAGTCTATAATTTTAATGGTAGGGTTATTTGAACAGTGAGAGACAGAATAACAACAAAAAAAATCCAGAAAAACGCATGTCAAAAATGTTTTCAATTCATTTGCATTTTAATGAGGGAAATAAGTATTTGACCCCTCTGCAAAACATTACTTAGTACTTGGTGGCAAAACCCTTGTTGGCAATCACAGAGGTTAGACGTTTCTTGTAGTTGGCCACCAGGTTTCACACATCTCAGGAGGGATTTTGTGCCACTCCACTTTGCAGATCTTCTCCAAGTCATTAAGGTTTCGAGGCTGACATTTGGCAACTCGTACCTTCAGCTCCCTCCACAGATTTTCTATGGGATTAAGGTCTGAAGACTGGCTAGGCCACTCCAGGACCTTAATGAGCTTCTTCTTGAGCCACTCCTTTGTTGCCTTGTCCGTGTGTTTTGGGGTTCTCACCCAAGATTTGACGGTACATGGCCCCGTCCATCGTCCCTTTGGTGCGGTGAAGTTGTCCTGTCCCCTTAGCAGAAAAACACCCCCAAAGCATAATGTTTTCACCTCCATGTTTGAAGGTGGGGATGGTGTTCTTGGGGTCATAGGCAGCATTCCTCCTCCTCCAAACACAGCGAGTTGAGTTGATGCCACAGAGCTCGATTTTGGTCTCATCTGACCACAACACTTTCACCCAGTTCTCCTCTGAATCATTCAGATGTTCATTGGCAAACATCAGACGGGCATGTATATGTGCTTTCTTGAGCAGGGGGACCTTGCGGGCGCTGCAGGATTTCAGTCCTTCACGGCGTAGTGTGTTACCAATTGTTTTCTTGGTGACTATGGTCCCAGCTGCCTTGAGATCATTGACAAGATCATCCCGTGTAGTTCTGGGCTGATTCCTCACCGTTCTCATGATCATTGCAACTCCACGAGGTGAGATCTTGCATGGAGCCCCAGGCCGAGGGAGTTTCACAGTTATTTTGTGTTTCTTCCATTCGCGAATAATCGCACCAACTGTTGTCACCTTCTCACCAAGCTGCTTGGCGATGGTCTTGTAGCGCATTTCAGCCTTGTGTAGGTCTACAATCTTGTCCCTGACATTCTTGGAGAGGTCTTTGGTCTTGGCCATGGTGGAGAGTTTGGAATCTGATTGATTGATTGCCTCTGTGGACAGGTGTCTTTTATACAGGTAACAATCTGAGATTAGGAGCACTCCCTTTAAGAGTGTGCTCCTAATCTCAGCTCTTTACCTCTACAAACGACACCTGGGAGCCAGAAATCTTTCTGATTGAGAGGGGGTCAAATACTTATTTCCCTCATTAAAATGCAAATCAATGTAACATTTTTGACATGTGTTTTTCTGGATTTTTTTGTTGTTATTCTGTCTCTCACTGGTCAAATAAACCTATCATTAAAATTATAGACTGATCATTTATTTGTCAGTGGGCAAACGTACAAAATCAGCAGGGGATCAAATACTTTTTTCCCTCACTGTATATCCCTGGACTTCATCACTGGTCTCCTTCCGTCTGATGGAAACACCACTATCCTCACGGTGGTGGACAGGTATTCCAAAGCCGCCCATTTCATTCCCCTCCCCAAGCTACCTTCTGCCAAGGAGATGGCCCAGCTCATGGTGCAGCACGTCTTCCAGAACCATGTCCTTCCAGTGGACATGGTTTCCGACAGTGGTCCTCAGTTCTCGTCCCGGTTCTGGAAGGCGTTCTGCACACTCATTGGGTCATCGGCCAGTCTGTCCTCCGGGTTTCATCCCCACTCCAACGGCCAGTCGGAGCGTGCCAATCAAGACCTGGAGACGACTCTTTGGTGCCTTGTCTCAGCCAATCCCACCACCTGGTGCCAGCAACTCGTGTGGGTGGAGTACGCCCGAAACACCCTTCCCTGCTCGGCCACTGGGCTCTCGCCCTTCGAGTGCTCCGTGGGTTATCAGCCCCCGCTCTTGCCGGAGCAAGAAGAAGAGGTCAACATATCCTCTGCCCAGATATTCGTCCGCCGCTGTCGGCGTACCTGGAAGAGAGCTTGGTCCACTGTTCTCAAGACCACTTCCAGGTATCGTCGACAGGCGGACCACCACCGGACCCGGCTCCCCGCTTTCGTCTGGCGTGAAAGCGCATCCGGCTTAACATTCTTAGACCCCGGGCGGTAGGAGATGGTGAAGTTGAACCGGGTGAACAACAGGGCCCATCCGGGTAGAGTCCCGCAAACTTCCCCCCCATTTTATCAGCCCTTTTCAAAGATCTTTAGCCCCTCTGCTGTTCATCTTCTGTTGCCCCGCACCCTCCGTATACATCCCACGTTTCATAAATCAAGGATTAAACCTCTGTCACACAGCCCTCTGTCTCCTCTTTCCAGGAGATGTAGCCTATCACCTGTTTTTGAGAAATGTAATCATCGAATATTGTAAGAGCTTTCATTGTCTGCTTATATGCCCCCTTTCTTTATCCTACGGTTCTGACTTGGTGTACAGGGAGAACACTGTAAGAATGGCCCATGTTCTGAATTCTGTCGCTGTACATTTTAAAAGTGCTTAACAAATATTATGTTGACTACGTCCGTCCTGGCTCGCTCATTGTCTTAATCGAAATAATGGATTGCCTCTTATCCGCTTGTCGTCCCCTTATACCATTATTTGTACATCAGTAGAAACCACATTTGTTTAAGCAATTCAGCCATATCAGCTATGTTTTTTTAAAAGGCAGTGAATGAACTGTTTCGCTGCCAGACAAGGCTCCGCTGATAGCCAGGTGTAGCAGTGGTAAGGTGTTGGGACTGCTGTTGGGACAGCTTTATGTAGGCCCTAACAGTTTGTGGGCATCATTTGTCACCGTTATAGTGCAATTCATGTATTGTTTAGTGTTGTGTTGGGTAGTGGCTTTGCTGGCATGCATCCCAGATATTTTTTTTTTTGCACCACCAAGTTTAACATGCTAAAATCGCTGTTGGACACCTACATAAGAGTGTCAAAACCCACATTTATTCAATTTTGTTTTTTCCCTTCCTAGAAGTTTTTTCGTTTGAAAGTTTCTCTTAAATCCTTTGTTTTTGTTGTAATGAATTGTTTATAGTCATGTTTTGTTCATCATATTTTAAATAACTTGTAGAAAATACACTTTATGACACTGTCAAGAAGCATTATGACCATCATAATCATATAAGCCAGATAGGCCTATCACATACATGGCCTTATATCAGTCATCAGTCACAAAGAGAGTGTCTTGTCCTGCTCCTGAAATCTCCTCCTGCATTCATCCCAGTCATCAGCAACAGAGCATTAGGGTAGGTGCATGTCAGACAGCAATGTGTGCGCAATTACAATGATAATTTAACATGGTCAATGTTTTTTATATCATAAACATATTGTTGACACTTAGGCTATGGTGTAATGGAATATTTTGCCTTGTGTGGTAGGTTTTGTGGGTTTTGACATTCATATGTAGGTGTCATAACCAGCCATAAAATAACTACCTGTGGTAGGTTTTTACAGTTTTATGTAGGTGTCATAACCAGTCACAAAATAACGCAATATACTGTATGTCAAAACTGGTCTAAATATGTGTCATGACAAGTTATCTCAGCTGTTATGACATATTGTGGCATGGTTATGACCCTGTCATAACGTGTTATGACGCTGGTTCTCAAGTAAAGTGTTACCGAAGTTTCGGTAAAGAAATTGAAACTGTACTATTGGTGGTACTGGGGGATGCTCAAAGATTTAAGGAGAGACTTAAAAATAACTGCTTTGCAATTGGAAATACTCCGTTTGAAAATTCAGTTAGCAGATAATGTATATCAAATTAGATTTAGCCCAATATCCAGACTTTTAGATTTCTTAAGAATGTTTTTTGTTTGGACATTTCCTGTACAAAATGGTAAATTATTGGACATATTGATATATAGGCCTATATATTGAAGAGTAATTCACATTTCCAGTGATGCTAATAGTTTGAGTTTCTGACTGTGAATTTGATTAAAAAACACGTCTCTTTTTCAACAGGCACAGGTTACTGTATTTTATGGAAGCAATTAGTGGTTTACCCAGTAGTAACTGCGTTTCCGCAGGCTATTGCCCACAGCTTCTGAGTTTAAGGAGGGAGTCTGTTGCGCGAGTCTAGGCTATTTACTCCGTAATTACCTTACCATGATTTTAAATGTGACTTTAGGTTACAAAATGACTTCCACGCAGATCAATCATCCTAAATGAATACGATACACATCATCCTAAATGAATTCACCTTCAGCAATGAGCGAAATGTTTTAAATAATGTTATTTTCCAGATGAGTATAGAATAAGACATTTTATTAAAAAAGTATCTCCGTAAAAAGTTTACCATATTTACAAAATAAAAAAATAAGTACAAATATATTTCACACAACCATCATTTTCAGCATTAAAACATCAGTATCGGTTTTCTGGTGCGGAACCTTTTAAAAACCGAACTTCACAACAATACTGGCAAAAACTTGGTCATGGCAAAACGCTTTCCTCAAACACTCTCCACACAAACATTCACACTATATGGATAAAGAGAACATGACAAATATTGGAACACAGAATAACTTGTATTCACAAATAGACCTTCACAACTTAAACCTTACAGGTGATCATCTAGATTACATAAAATGCTCAGTTGTCCAGTGTCAAAATAATAACTATAACTAAAATGGGCTATTCTGCAACCATTGGGATAGGCCTAGACAGCCTACATCACTAGTAAACAACACTAGTAAACAACAAGTGAAAATGCTTGTGTCCCTGTGTGACGCTTTATTGGAGCCGCAACTCTTGAAAGGTTGCACGGTATGAAATGCAGCTCTGTGAGACATAACTTCTTTAATGCTGACGTCTAAAATTGCATACAAACCCTAACTCTACACATGAATAATGACATTTCTTGAATTTCCAACACTTTGTCTATGTTGTTCAAGCCAGTCCCTCAGCTCAGAGATGCGGTATCCCTCCGGCCCTCTACCTCCTTGGTAGACAATCTTTCCGTCTTGAAGTATGTAAAGTCTATCGAAATACGCTCCATATGCGGCGTTGGACAAGTTATCCATGCTGTCTGCGACAACAATGCACCCAGGGACCTCACGGTTCATTATTTGAGCTGCACTGAGTCTGTCCTCGAGACAGCGGTGTTTGGGAATTTGGTAGGGAGCGTCAGAGCTCATCCATCCGTCCGACGGGTGCGCCTCCTCTATATATACAACGACAGAGTCTGCGATATCCGCGTATTGCTCCATGACACGCTGGAACGCATTCAAGCGTGTCATGAACGGTGGTCAGGTGCAACTGCCAAAGTTTAAAATGAGCGGTCTCTTGTCTTTGGCATAGTTAAGAATCCGGCTGCGTTTCTGATCGCGAAGCTCCACAACTTCAGTGTTCGGCGCTACATATCCAAGGTGCGCCGATTTTAAAAAGTCCAGTTTGTGGCCATGCCAAACGGCTTTGAGTGACTCCCAGCTGAACATTCGATTCGAATCTGAAATACATAATGGTGGGTCGACAATATTTCCTTCTTGTTCCTTCATTTTGAAGAAGACCCTCTTCCTTACGAACAGAAAATCGAGAAACCACATAATTATCGCTGCCACGAGAAAGCGAGGAAGTAAAATAAGACAGACAATCGCATTTTTCAGATATTTGACTGTATTCATGCCGACTAATAATAGCAGAACGCCTAATATATTTAGGCTATAGTGTATAAAACCTCAGTCAGACGTCTAAAACGTCAGTCCCTTTTGCGCTACGATCCTATGTTTAAGTTGCACTCGGCTTGTAACTTCCCTTTTTATAGCACCGACAGTGGATTTTAATGAAAAACACCCCGCCTCCAAACCGTAGCCGACTCCTCACATGGCGGGGATTACCCTCTATTGATTTAGGCTACTGATGGGAGAGGGAGAGCGCGAGATACGTGTGTAGGGAGAGGGAGAGCGCGAGATACGTGTGTAGGGAGAGGGAGAGCGCGAGATACGTGTGTAGGGAGAGGGAGAGCGCGAGATACGTGTGTAGGCTACGAGAGAGCGAGAGAGGTGACTGTGGTTGTAGGGAGTTTTTCCTAGCCACCATGCATATACATCTGCATTGCTTGCGGTTTGGGGTTTTGGGCTGGGTTTCTGTATAGCACTTTGTGACATCTGCTGATGTAAAACGGCCTTTATAAATACATTTCATTGATTGTAAATAGGTGGTTTTGCTGGTGACTGCCTCCTCCTCGTCCCCACCTCCTCCTCATAAGTAGCATATGTCTGTCTTTCTCGACCAATACACCAAACGGGGTATGCACATTTTCCAAAACATCACAGACCCTTTTCTTCCGATACCCAGCGACAGGTGGATATTGGTGGGGCTTTCAGCTTTGCACAATGTGAAATCCCTACATGGCGCTCGTGATTGAATGTATTGCTTTTATTTAGTCAGCTTATACATTTCATTATCAAGCATTGTGTTGCTGCTAATGTCAATCTTTATTGTATATATCTGTATTGATAGCTGTCAACCCATTAATTGATGTACTAGCCCATTGCATTCAGCATCATGTGATCCATGTGATTTTTCTGGCTCATGTGCTCACCTTCTGCACAACCAATTGCCCTCTGGGACAAATAAAGTTTAATCTTGAACTTGAAGAGAGAGGTCAAATTCTTTAATTAAAATAAATGGCACTTGACGATATTTAATGATAGCCTGAACAAAGGAACTTTATTTTAAACTTTCAATAACACACAGGCCTATCAATAGTTTATATTATCAACAAGATGTATAATTTGATAACATTTCGTTTTGGAGTGTGCAAGTGCTATAGCATGTGCAATAATGGAATGACCTCTGGAGTTAAAAACGGTGATACAAGCTTCTGAAAATCCTAATAGAAAAACGATTCCCAAACTCTTGTAGGCCTACGTGCGTAATTACGCACAAGGCACTAACTGACACTGTCACACTAACTTACAATAGGCTTACAAATAATATGCAGTAAGTCTATTGTGCAAATGTTTGAAGTAGTGCAAACAGCCAGGTTAAACTTTACAATCGTTTTAAGGACCATTTTGGCATGCGCTCCATAACAATAAATAGCACGTTTTGGCGCTGTACCACCGAATTCTCTGCAAAGCCAAGCTTCGCAAATCATATGTAAATCATACTTTGTGAAGGTTGCTGCATTTTGGGTAAGTCACAGCAGTCTCTCAATACAATGGATATTGAATTGGATTTGAAAAAAGTTAAACTTTAACTGTTGTTTTGAGAGTGAAATTTCAACCACAGGATTATGTCACCTGTCAAGGCGTGCTGTAGGTGGGTGTGGTGTATGAATCATGCGCAGGACGCAGAGGCTCAGTCCAAAGGCTTTAGTGCAATATATATAAAAGACAGAAGCACAATAAGCCCGAAGGCGAATACACGGCGCACACAGGCGACAAAACAAACGGCGCACAAACATGTGCAAAATAACCTCTCCAAAACACTGGAGGGAAAAATGTAGCTCCAAACACGAAACAGAAGCGCAATCACACACAACGACAAGCACACACAACGAGAACTAAATAGGACACTAACGAGGACTAACAAGACACAGGTGTACAACATCCAGACAAAACCAAACGAACATGAAACATAGATCGGTGGCAGCTAGTACTCCGGGGACGACGACCGCCGAAGCCTGCCCGAACCAGGAGGAGGAGCAGCCTCGGCCGAAACCGTGACATCACCATGGTAACCAAATTTCAACATAGACTAACCTTGTATAAATATGTTGAATTAGTACTTTTAAAACAATGTCAGATCTTCAACATTATATCCACTATCAGAAAAAAAAACAATAGGCTGGGCAGCACCTTCTACTGGAGAATTGATACAGCCTTTGGTCTCCCATCAAGGGTTTTAACAAAGCCCAGCCCAGCTTAGGTATAATATTTGTCACTGACTATTACCAATGTGCCATAATGAAAAATATTTTTGAAAGCTCCACTTAAAAACTAAATAGATTCACTGTTGCTATCAACGTTATTCAAAAGGGTAGGTTTAAAGCAAATGAAATGTGACCACACTTTATCACTCATAAATACAGTTGAAGTCTGAAGTTTACATACACCTTAACCAAATACATTTAAACTCTGTTTTTCACAATTCCTGACATTTAAACTTAGTAAAAATGTCCTGTCCTAGGTCAGGATCACCACTTTATTTTATAGAATGTGAAATGTCAGAATAATAGCAGAGAGAATGATTTATTTCAGCTTTTATTTCTTTCATCACATTCCCAGTGGGTCAGAAGTTTACATACACTCAATTAGTATTTGGTAGCATTGCCTTTAAATTGTTTAACTTGGGTCAAACATTTCGGTTAGCCTTCCACAAGCTTCCCACAATAAGTTGGGTGAATTTTGGCCCATTCCTCCTGACAGAGCTGGTGTAACTGAGTCAGGTTTGTAGGCCTCCTTGCTCGCACACGCCTTTTCAGTTCTGCCCACAAATGTTCTATAGGATTGAGGTCAGTGCTTTGTGATGGCCACTCCAATACCTTGACTTTGTTGTCCTTAAGCCATTTTGCCACAACTTTGGAAGTATGCTTGGGGTCATTGTACATTTGGAAGACCCATTTGCTACCAAGCTTTAACTTCCTGACTGATGTCTTGAGATGTTGCTTCATTATATCCACATACTTTTCCTCCTCATGATGCCATCTATTTTGTGAAGTGCACCAGTCCCTCCAGCAGCAAAGCACCCCCCACAGCATGATGCTGCCACCCCTGTGCTTCACGGTTGGGATGGTGTTCTTCGGCTTGCGAGCAACCCCCTTTCTCCTCCAAATATAACGATGGTCATTATGGCCAAACAGTTCTATTTTTGTTTCATCAGACCAGAGGACATTTCTCCAAAAAGTACAATCTTTGTCCCCATGTGCAGTTGCAAACCGTAGTCTGGCTTTTTATGGCGGTTTTGGAGCAGTGGCTTCTTCCTTGCTGAGTGGCCTTTCAGGTTATGTCGATATAGGACTCGTTTTACTGTGGATATAGATACTTTTGTACCTGTTTCCTCCAGCATCTTCACAAGGTCCTTTGCTGTTGTTCTGTGATTGATTTGCACTTTTCGCACCAAAGTACGTTAATCTCTAGGAGACAGAATGCGTCTCCTTCATGAGCAGTATGACGGCTGCGTGGTCCCATGGTGTTTATACTTGCGTACTATTGTTTGTACAGATGAAGTGGTACCTTCAGGCGTTTGGAAATTGCTCCCAAGGATGAACCAGATGTGTGGAGGTCTACAATTATTTTTCTGAGGTCTTGGCTGATTTCTTTTGATTTTCCCATAATGTCAAGCAAAGAGGCACTGAGTTTGAAGGTAGGCCTTGAAATACATCCACAGGTACACCTCCAATTGACTCAAATTATGTCAATTAGTCTATCAGAAGCTTCTAAAGCCATTACATCATTTTCTGGAATTTTCCAAGATGTTTAAAGGCACAGTCAACTTAGTGTATGTACACTTCTGACCCACTGGAATTGTGATACAGTGAATTATAAGTGAAATAATCTGCCTGTAAACAATTGTTGGAAAAATTACTTGTGTCATGCACAAAGTAGATGTCCTAACCGACATGCCAAAACTATAGTTTGTTAAAAAGAAACTTGTGGAGTGGTTGAAAAACGAGTTTTAATGACTCCAAACTAAGTGTATGCCTATAGAGCATTTGCAAAGTCATCAACAGCTATTCTATCAATTCTACCCAGAATTCAACAAAAAATAGGCAATACAATAGGCCTAGGGTTTCAAACACTGGGCCTCGTTTCCCAGAGCCTTCGTAGCGTTAAGATCATTGTTAGAACCTTCTTATGTATGTTTAGTAGCCAAGGTGTTTCCCAGAGCCTTCGTTAGTAATATGACTTTTTAAAACCTTTGCACATCTACGAGCGATCCAGATCACTCGTAGAGCAGCCAAAGTGCATCGTTAGAAGCCTTTTTGCACTTCTGCCTCACTTTATTCACAAAAGCTCTCCGCTAAACATAGAATCAAGATGTTAACAGCACATTCGGAAAGTATTCAGACCCCTTGACTTTTTCCACATTTTGTTACCTTACAGCCTTATTTTCCTCATCAATCTACACACAATACAGCATAATGTTTGGAACCACCAAGACCCTTCCTAGAGCTGACCGCCCGGCCAAACTGAGCAATCGGGGGAGAAGAGACTTGGTCAGTGAGGTGTCAAAGAACCTGATGGTCACTCTGACAGACCTCCAGAGTTCCTCTGTGGAGATGTGAGAACCTTCCATAAGGTCAACCATCTCTGCAGCACTCCACCAATCAGGTATTTATGGTAGAGTGGCCAGATAGAAGCCACTCCTCAGTAAAAGGCACATAACAGCCCCCTTGGCGTTTGCCAAAAACACCTAAAGGACTCTCAGACCATGAGAAACAAGATTCTCTTCTGATGAAACGTTACAGCCTTATTCTAAAATTGATTAAATTGTTTTTTCCCCCTCATTAATCTACACACAATATCCCATATTGACGAGGCAAAAACAGGTTTTTAGAAATGTTTGCACATTTATGAAAAATAAAAAACGGAAATATTACATTTACATAAGTATTCAGACCCTTTACTCAGTACTTTGTTGAAGCATTGTTGGCAGCAGCCTCAAGTCTTCTTGGTTATGACGCTACAAGCTTGGCACACCTGTATTTGTGGAGTTTCTCCCATTCTTCTCTGAGATCCTCTCAAGCTCTATCAGGTTGGATCGTTGCTGCACAGCTATTTTCAGGTCTCCACAGATATGTTAGATCTGGTTCAAGTCCGGGCTCTGGCTGGGCCACTCAAGGACATTCAGAGACTTGTCCAGAAGCCACTCCTGCGTTGTCTTGGCTGTGTGCTTAGGGTCATTGTCCTGTTGGAAGGTGAACCTTCGCCCCAGTCTGAGGTCCTGAGCAGTCTGAAGCAGGTTTCCATCAAGGATCTCTCTGTACTTTGCTCCGTTCATCTTTCCCTCAATCCTTACTAGTCTCCCAGTCCCTACAACTGAAAAACATCCCCACAGCATGATGCTGCCACCACCATGCTTCACCGTAGGGATGGTGCCAGTTTGGTATTCAGTCCAAAAGAGTTCAATCTTGGTTTCATCAGACCAGAGAATCTTCTTTCTCATGGTCTGAGAGTCCATTAGGTGCCTTTTGGCAAACTCCTAGCGGGCTGTCATGTGCCTTTTACTGAGGAGTGGCTTCCGCCTGGCCATTGATTGGTGGAGTGCTGCAGAGATGGTTGTCCTTCTGGAAGGTTCTCCCATCTCCACAGAGGAACTCTGGAACTCTGTCAGAGTGACCATCAGGTTCTTGGTCACCTCCCTGACCAAGGCCCTTCTTCCCCGATTGCTCAGTTTGACCAGGCTGCTAGCTCTAGGAAGAGTGTTGGTGGTTCAAAACTTTTTCCATTTAAGAATGATGGAGGCTACTGTGTGCTTGGGGACCTTCAATGCTGCAGACATTTTTTGGTACCCTTCGCCAGATCTGTGGCTCGACACAATCCTGTCTCGGAGCTCTACTGACAATTCCTTCGACCTCATTGCTCTGACATGCACTGTCAACTATGGGACCTTATATAGACAGGTGTGTGCCTTTCCAAATCATGTTCAATCAATTGAATTTACCACAGGTGGACTCCAATCAAGTTGTAGAAACATCTCAAGGATGATCAATGGAAACATGATGCAACTGAGCTCAATTTCGAGTCTCATAGCAAAGGGTCTGAATACTTATGTAAATAACGTACAGTACCAGTCAAAAGTTTAGACACACCTACTCATTCAAGGGTTTTTCTTTATTTTTACTATTTTCTACATTGTAGAATAATAGTGAAGACATCATTACTATGAAATAACACATATGGAATCATGTATTAACCAAAAAAGTGATAAACAATCAAAACATATTTTATATTTGAGATTCTTCAAAGTATCCACCCTTTTCCTTGATGACAGCTTTGCACACTCTTGGCATTCTCTCAACCAGCTTCACCTGAAATGCACTTGTTGGCTGCTTTTCCTTCACTCTGCGGTCCTACTCATCCCAAACCATCTCAATTGGGTTGAAGTTGGGTGATTGTGGAGGCCAGGTCATCTGGTGCAGCACTCCATCCTCTCCTTCTTGGTCAAATAGCCCTTTCACAGCCTGGAGGTGTGTTGGGTCATTGTGCTATTGAAAAACAAATGATCATCTCACTAAGCGGAAACCAGATGGGATGGCGTATCGCTGCAGAATACTGTGGGAGCCATGCTGGTTAAGTGTGCCTTGAATTCTAAATAAATCACAGACAGTGTCACCAGCAAAGCACCCCCACACCATCACACCTCCTCCTCCATGCTTCACGGTGGGAACTACACATGTGGAGATCATCCGTTCACCTACTCTGCGTCTCACAAAGACATGGCGGTTGGAACAAAAATCTCAAATTTGGACTCATCAGACCAAAGGACGGATTTCCACCGGTCTAATGTCCATTGCTTGTGTTTCTTGGCATTCTAGGTGAAGCTGGTTGAGAGAATGCCAAGAGTGTGCAAAGCTGTCATCAAGGCAAAGGGTGGCTACTTTGAAGAATATAAAATATAAAATATATTTCTATATGTTTAATACTTTTTTGGTTACTACATGATTCCATATGTGTTATTTCATAGTTTTGATGTCTTCACTATCATTCTACAATGTAGAAAATAGTAAAAATAAAGAAAAACCCTTGAATGAGTAGCTGTGTCCAAACCTTTGACTGGTACTGTATTTCTGTTTTTTATTTTTAATAATAAATAAATAAGTAAAATACTGTACACTAATGATTCCACCATCATATTGCATACTAAATATGTCACCGGCGAGGTATACATTTCAAGTTGTAATTGACGTATATGGGGCATTTTAGCCTGAAAACCCAACGTTGAATTCCACATCGGGCATACATGAGCGTTTGAATCAGGAACGCTTCCTATCATGACCTCTACAAGCCAGAATGTTGAGTAAAAGGATATCTTTACTTACTTTGTGGTTTGTCCTTTTGCAGGTAGGAATGTGAGACAATACACTGAGTTTACAAAACATTAGGAACACCTAATATTGAGTTGCACCCCCTTTTGCCCTCAGAACAGCCTCAATTTGTTGGGCGTGGACTACAAGGTGTTGAAAGCGTACCACAGGGATCCTGGCCAATGTTGACTCCAATGCTTCCCACAGTTGTGTCAAGTTGGCTGCATGTCCTTTCAGTGGTCGACCATTCTTGATACACACGTAGAACTGTTGAGCTTGAAAAACCAAGCAGCATTGCAGTTCTTGACAAACTCAAACCGGTGCGCCTGGCACCTACTACCATTCCCTGTTCAAAGGCAATTAAATATTTTGTCTTGCTTGTTCACCCTCTGAATGGCACACATACACAATCGATGTCTCAATTGTCTCAAGGCTTAAAAATCCTTCTTTAACCTGTCTCCTCCCCTTCATCTACACTGATTGAAATGGATTTAACAAGTGACATCAATAAGGGATCATAATTTTCACCTGGATTCACCTGGTCTGTCTATGTCATGGAAAGAGCAGGTGTTCCTAATGTTTTATACACTCAGTGTATATCCATAGGAAAGTATAATTACCACAACTTTAAAAGCGCTGGTAGTGTGATCAGATTTCTATCACCTGAAGCATGCGCACAATATGAAAAAACATGTACGACATGCATGCATACTTGCCGCGCTCGTGTTTACATGGTTCTGCGCACGCTTCAGGAGATCGAAATCTGAACGCACTACCAGTGCTTTGAAAAGTTGATGTAAATACAGAGGGTATTGCGGACAGCCCAGTACATCACTGGACCCAAGCTCCCTGCCATCCAGGACCTCTATATCAGGCGGTATCAGAGGAATGGCCGAAAAATGTGCCAAAGACTCCAGCCACCGAAGCCATAGCCCGTTCGGTAACGGTAGCGGAGCATCGGCTCTCGGACCAACAGGCTCTGAGAAACCTTTTATCCACAAGGCATAAGTAGCCATAAGACTGCTAAATAGCCATAAGACTGCTAAATAGTTAATTAATGGTTACCCGGACTATCTGCACTGACCTTATCTTGCAATGACTCCATGCACACTCACAAGACTATATACAGTGCCTGTGAAAGTATTCAGACCCATTTACTTTTTCCACATTTTGTTACGTTACAGCCTTATTCTAAAATGTATTAAATAAATGTTTTTCCTCATAAATCTACACACAATACCCCATAATGACAAAGCGAAAACAGGTTTGTCGAAATTTTTGTAACTTTATTTTAAAAAACTAACAGGAAAACCTTATTTACATAAGCATTCAGACCCTTTGCAATGAGACTCGAAATTGAGCTCAGGTGCATGTTTCCATTGATCATCCTTGAGATGTTTCTACAACTTGATTGGAGTCCACCTGTAGTAAATTCAATTGATTGGACATGATTTGGAAAGGAACACACCTGTCTATATAAGGTCTCACAGTTGACAGTGCATGCCAGAGCAAAAACCAAGCCATGAGGTCGAAGGAATTGTCCGTAGAGATCCGAGACAGGATTGTGTCGAGGCACATATCTGGGGAAGGGTACATAGGGAAGAAATAGAATAGTAACTAGAAAAATAGGGTCTGAATACTTATGTAAATAAGGTATTTCTGTTTTTATTTTTAATAAATGTGCAAACATTTCTAAAAACCTGTTTTCGCTTTGTCATTATAGGGTATTGTCTGTAGATTTATGAGGAAAAACATGTATTTAATCAATTTTAGAATAAGGCTGTAACGTAACAAAATGTGGAAAAAGGGAAGAGGTCTGAACACTTTCCGAATGCACTGTACAAACTCGCACACACACTACTCTGACACTCTTACACAAAACCAACACACATTCACATACACTACATACACATACACACACACACACGTGCATACCGACAAAACAAACACACATCAAATCAAATCAAATCAAATCAAATTTTATTGGTCACATGCGCCGAATACAACAGGTGCAGACATTACAGTGAAATGCTTACTTACAGCCCTTAACCAACAGTGCATTTATTTTAAACAAAAAAGTAAGAATAAAACAACAACAAAAAAGTGTTGAGAAAAAAAGAGCAGAAGTAAAATAAAGTGACAGTAGGGAGGCTATATATACAGGGGGGTACCGTTGCATAGTCAATGTGCGGGGGCACCGGCTAGTTGAGGTAGTTGAGGTAATATGTACATGTGGGTAGAGTTAAAAGTGACTATGCATAAATACTTAACAGAGTAGCAGCAGCGTAAAAAGGATGGGGTGGGGGGCAGTGCAAATAGTCCGGGTAGCCATGATTAGCTGTTCAGGAGTCTTATGGCTTGGGGGTAGAAGCTGTTGAGAAGTCTTTTGGACCTAGACTTGGCACTCGGGTACCGCTTGCCGTGCGGTAGCAGAGAGAACAGTCTATGACTAGGGTGACTGGAGTCTTTGACAATTTTGAGGGCCTTCCTCTGACACCGCCTGGTATAGAGGTCCTGGATGGCAGGGAGCTTTGCCCCAGTGATGTACTGGGCCGTACGCACTACCCTCTGTAGTGCCTTGCGGTCAGAGGCCAAGCAGTTGCCATACCAGGCGGTGATGCAACCAGTCAGGATGCTCTCGATGGTGCAGCTGTAGAATTTTTTGAGGATCTGAGGACCCATGCCAAATCTTTTTAGTCTCCTGAGGGGGAATAGGCTTTGTCGTGCCCTCTTCACGACTGTCTTGGTGTGTTTGGACCATGATAGTTCGTTGGTGATGTGGACACCAAGGAACTTGAAGCTCTCAACCTGTTCCACTACAGCCCCGTCGATGAGAATGGGGGCGTGCTCAGTCCTCTTTTTTTTCCTGTAGTCCACAATCATCTCCTTTGTCTTGGTCACGTTGAGGGAGAGGTTGTTGTCCTGGCACCACACGGCCAGATCTCTGACCTCCTCCCTATAGGCTGTCTCATCGTTGTCGGTGATCAGGCCTACCACTGTTGTGTCGTCGGCAAACTTAATGATGGTGTTGGAGTCGTGCCTGGCCATGCAGTCATGGGTGAACAGAGAGTACAGGAGGGGACTGAGCACGCACCCCTGCGGGGCCCCCGTGTTGAGGATCAGTGTGGCAGATGTGTTGTTACCTACCCTTACCACCTGGGGGCGGCCCGTCAGGAAGTCCAGGATCCAGTTGCAGAGGGAGGTGTTTAGTCCCAGGATCCTTAGCTTAGTGATGAGCTTAGAGGGCACTATGGTGTTGAATGCTGAGCTGTAGTCAATGAATAGCATTCTCACGTAGGTGTTCCTCTTGTCCAGGTGGGAAAGGGCAGTGTGGAGTGCGATAGAGATTGCATCATCTGTGGATCTGTTGGGGCGGTATGCAAATTGGAGTGGGTCTAGGGTTTCTGGGATTATGCTGTTGATGTGAGCCATGACCAGTCTTTCAAAGCACTTCATGGCTACAGACGTCAGTGCTACGGGTCGGTAGTCATTTAGGCAGGTTATCTTAGAGTTCTTGGGCACGGGGACTATGGTGGTCTGCTTGAAACATGTTGGTATTACAGACTCAGTCAGGGACATGTTGAAAATGTCAGTGAAGACACTTGCCAGTTGGTCAGCACATGCTCGGAGTACACGTCCTGGTAATCCGTCTGGCCCTGCGGCCTTGTGAATGTTGACCTGCTTAAAAGTCTTACTCACATCGGCTACGGAGAGCGTGATCACATAGTCGTCCGGAACAGCTGGTGCTCTCATGCATGCTTCAGTGTTGCTTGCCTCGAAGCGAGCATAGAAGTGGTTTAGCTCGTCTGGTAGGCTTGTGTCACTGGGCAGCTCGCGGCTGTGCTTCCCTTTGTAGTCTGTAATAGTTTTCAAGCCCTGCCACATCCGACGAGCGTCAGAGCCAGTGTAGTATGATTCAATCTTAGACTCATCATATGCTTCTGCTTCATTTTACTCTTATTAGTATCTATCCTGATACCTAGTCACTTTACCCTGCATTCATGTACATATCTACCTCAAATACCTCGTACCCCTGCACATTGATCTGGTACTGGTACTTCCTGTATATAGCTCCATTCTTGTGTATTTTATTCCTCTTGTGCTACTATTTAAAATATGTATATTATTATTTTAACTCTGCATCGTTGGGAAGGGCTTGTAAGAAAGCATTTCACGGTTAAGTGTTCTGCACATTTGACAAAGAAAAGTATTTGCAGTGTTCTTTTTCAAAGGTTTCACTTCTATAGTGATATATTTTACTAAGGACATGGATAGAGTTGTCATATTACATCATTTGTATCTATCTAGGTGACTGTTATTTATCCTCTACCTACATAGTCGTTCCAGATTACTATTATTTGTAGTCTACATAGCTACATCTATCAAGTTGTTCGATATTTTTAATATTTTATAGTCTACTTACATCTAGTCATTCTATTACTATTACTTCAGGGATTCTTGAAAGACGGGACAATTTTTTCATGAATATCTTTCAAAATTTCAAATATACATTGTGATAGACCAAAGTATCAGCTATCACACCATGTAAAGGAACAACCTTTCTTGATCCTGTCTTGCTATGCTTATTCAACAAATGCTTTCAAGGCCTGCAGAACACATGCGGGCACTTACTGAATCAAATCTTAACCAGCAGTTACAGAAAACCAATGAGTAATATCTGACCCCGACTTAGCAGCTGTAAACCAGGCATGAAGACCCTTGTGGATCCCCCGAGTTGTAATCTATTTGCCGTAGATAGCTGTCTCAGGGTTTCTTACTGTAACTCAATGTTTTATATGGCAAATAAAGTTACTAATCCTTTCTGTGTAGGGACAAAGCTGGCGTAGGGATCAATGTAGGTAAAACATGATACATTGAAAGCTGCTAGAGGAAATGTCTTTTGGCTGACTAAAAACACTTTGATGAATAGTTGCCACTTCTGGGAAATCCACAAGTTGACTAATGCAAACTGCAGAAGTAATCTGACATTTTGTTCATCTTGGTGAAGATCATTGCTTTTTGATTCAGACCTCAGTTCTGAGCCTTTTCTCTTATTGCTCAATGTCCTCTGTGCAGCTTGTTTAACAATATGAATTTAAATGAGATAATCAGGGCAGCATAATGCAACACAGTTCTATTTCAAAGACATGCCTTTCTGCTTTGTAGAGCAATGACACAACTGTAATCATCACCCAAAAAACTATTATCAATTATGGATGAACTTTCCACGAACTTGAAGCCTGGCTTTACATTTTAAACCTAATTGAGGTAGAACTGAAATAAAGCTAAAATTGTGAATTTCAGAAAATTAAAAAAGTTATTTTACATTTAGCAGACACTTATCCAGAGCGACTTACAGTTAGTGAATACGCCATGCTCTACCAACTGAGCTACATCCCTGCCAGCCATTCCCTCCCCTACCCTGGGCCACTTGTGCGCCGCCCCATGGGTCTCCCGGTCACAGCCGGCTACAACAGAGCCTGGATTCGAACCAGGATCTCTAGTGGCACAGCTAGCACTGCGATGCAGTGCCTTAGACCACTGCGCCACTCTGGAGACAGTGGTCTCAAAAGTATCAATAGTTGAACAGTTTTAAACTATTTAATTTATTAAAAAATGACGGAGACGCAAGAGAGAGAGAGAGAGAAAGAGAGAGAGCTATATTTCGTTGTATTTTTTTCACTTTCACTTTCACTTGCTTAGCTAGCGAATGCAGCTAGCTAGTTTAGCCTACTCAAACACCCTGCTCAAACAGAGATGGATGCTATGTTAGCTAGTTGGCTTTCCATAAAAAAGTAAGCTTTTGTTTTTATAAATGTATTGCAACCGGGGCCGCCATTGTAACTGCTAAACTGCTTGCCGTACACTGTACTGCATGATTGTAGCAGGTTTACTAACGCGTTAGTTCTAGCTATGTTGACTGTGACGTTAGCTAATATGGTGACAAAAATGTAGGCTGTGTGTAGCAGTTAGCGGTTATGGTATGAAGGTTAGGCTTGGAAAGGTGATCATGCTGTGATCATGCTGTTTGTATGTGTAGCTCAGTTGGTAGAGCATGGCGTTTGCAACGCCAGGGTTGTGGGTTCGATTCCCACGGGGGGCCAGTATGAAAAAATGTATGTACTCACTAACTGTAAGTCACTCTGGATAAGAGTGTCTGCTAAATTACGTAAATGTATGTGGTTGCTATGAAAGTGAACTGTGTTTGAGGGTGATCAGGGGTGTATTCAATCCGCCGATTCTGTTGAGAAACGTTTCTTAAATGGAAACAAACGGAACGAAAGGGGGATAAACATACCTGAATTTGTCCAATAGAAACTCTCGTTTGCAACTGTTGAACTAATGATTACACCCTAGATCAGCTAGATGCAGGCAATAGTGAATGTGTCACTGTCTGTTATCTTGATTACTTAAACTCTTCTCTAAACCTGTGCACCTACTTTGTAAACTTTCATTCGTAGGCTATGTTGTAGCAACCTCATGATGGGTATAGGGAAAATTCTAGTATCTTGTAGTAGCCTAAACCTATCAATGTTATATTGAGCTGGGTGAATGGAATATGAATGACAGTCATCCAATATGTTGTAATAGAAATAAGGCCATGCTCATGAAAAATAAATTGTCCTCCCTCATCTTAAATGGCACAGACCGCCACTGGACTCAAGTCATGATTTCCATGACTCGTGACTCGACCATTGGTGACTTGGACTTGACTCGACCAGTTGTGACCTTGTTATCAGAAAATATCTATCTTTTGCATAACTCAAGATTCTAGCTACAGCAGCAAATGTTAGATAGCTGTATTATCTATTTAGCCTTACAAATGTTGAACAATGTAATGATTCAGACTTTTTGTGACCTGACTACATCACTGATATTACATTTCAATTTTCTATTATAAGGCCAGTGTCATCCTAAGCTATGTCATAGATGGGGTCAAATCAGCGGGCAAACGACAACACGGTCTTGGTTGAGTCATCCAGACTGGACCAGACTAGACCAGTACTAACCAGGGCCGGACTACCGCATTTGGGGCCCCGGGGCACCTACCTCCAGAGGCCCTCCCAACCCCCCAAAAATAGAATAGGAAAACAGATTTTTTTTATGAAAACTGCTAACTTCCTGCATTTCAACACATTTTGCCATGGGGCAGAGAGAACATTTTTGCAGGTTTAAAGCTACTTTCCTGCAATTCTACACATTTTGCCATGGGACAGAGAGACAAATGTGCTGTTTTATAGCTCATCTCATGCTGTTCTTCACATTTTGCCATGAGGATGAGAGAACATTTTTGCAGGTTTAAAGCTACTTTCCTGCAATTCTACACATTTTGCCATGGGACAGAGAGACAAATGTGCTGTTTTATAGCTCATCTCATGCTGTTCTTCACATTTTACCATGAGGATGAGAGAAAATGTTGAACTGAAGGCAATAAACAACTTATCTCATAGAAAACGGCCTATGTGGCATCGATATGAGTCAGAAACATTTGTTATAGTGTCAAAATTGACTACAGAGTGTAAATAGGATAATTCTGGTGATACAAGTCAGTCTAGTCCAAAACTGAGTTTTGTAAGTAAGATCGTCACGACTTACTTGAGGGTTGGGTATGGATTACTTACATGCCCACTTTTGCCAATGATGCCCAATTGCCCAGAGACAACACATTGTGTTCCGCCCCTAGCTTCCATGTGAAGTTTGTTGACAATGTTGTCAAGTCTGCATATCGGTGCAACACATGCATGTTGACCTCGGTAAATAGGAGTGAAAAGGGGAATCCATAAAGTTGGTGCAAACTTCCAATGCATTACAACAATATTTCCAGATGGCCAGGAATGGATTACATCCATTGATGAGTACTTTAGCTAAGTAGATAGCTGGTACTAGCTAGCTAGTTGCAACTTTTGGTTATGCAACATTATTTGATAATGCTAGCAAGCCAGGCTAGCTATGATACCACAGATTAAAGGGAAATGATACTGTAGCTAGCTAAATACATCACGCTTACGTGTAATGTGATGTAGCTATCATGTCAGAGCAAGATGTCAGAGCAAGCACATTTAAATATTATTGTAGTACAAAAAGTGTCAAATGCTATCAAAAATATTTTCTCAAACAATTTAAGTTGGGTCAGTCTGCATATTTTGGAAGTTGGTTTCGTGTTAATAGCTTAAATCGTTTAAGCTCTAGAGTGGGCGTAAGAAATGGAATAATAACTAGAAAAGTACATTTCCTGAAGAAAATGGGTTGTGCTTGCTAGCTTGTTTTGAAGTATTTATGGTTGGGAAATAAGTTAAAGTAGTGGTAGTGACTGCAGTAGTAATGGTAGCAACTGTTTATAGTTGAGAAAGTAGTTAGATGGAAACGTTGATTGACTGATTGAATGATTGATTGGATAGGATAGGATAAGACAGGATAGCCTGAACATTGGTTTGGTGTCTCTAGCGTGAACGGTTCAATGGTTACTTTTGGTGCGTTATGTTATGCTAATTTATGCAAATGTACAGTGCATTCAGAAAGTATTCAGACCCCTTGACTTTATTTTTTTTTACTATTTTTTTTTTATATACCCTTTATTACTTTCCCACCACACCACCCCTTCCCTAATTTGAGTAAATTAGTGAACAACAATGCTTAGGCCTCTACTTCCAGCTTATACATACTATATACATTTTATGGACACAGTCAATTTTACAATAATTCTATTTTGTTTGTTTTTACTCATGTACTTCATCTACCCTCAACCTCTCCGATCATTTTCATGATGTCCATCCGGTTTGCTTCTATATGCCATATGTTTCTAAATGTGCTCATTCACAAAAGCTCTTAACCTATAACCTATATACTTATTATGGACACAGTATGCTTTACATTAGTTATCTTGTTGTTATTAGTTGTTGTTAGTTGTTATTAGTCCCATCCTTCAACTCCATTCAACACCTCTCATCTATCTCTCAACACCATCCATATTGGATTTCTATTTGCCATATATTTTTCAACTGTACTGTGATGTTTTACAAAAGTTCTGAACCCTTCTATTCTCATTGTTTCTACAGATTGTAAATTGAAAATAAACATTTTTGCTAAAAGTATTATTATATTATTGATCGATTGACTATGACTTTTCAGATCACCCAGTAGTGCTATCTGCAGGGTTAGCTCCAGGTAAATATTGCAATCCTTTAGCCATTCCTGCACCTGTGTCCAAAAACAAGCTACAAATGGACAGTACCAAAACAAATGATCTAATGATTCTGTATCTTTGCAGCAAAATCTGCAGAGCTGGGAAGATTGTATTCCCCATATAAATAACATTCTATTGGTAGCAAGAATTTTGTATAATAATTTAAAGTTTTGAATCCAGCGTCGTTTTGCCACATGTTATTGTGGCATAACTCCACCAGTCCTACCTATGATATCATTTACGAAGATTATTTTTTGAGAAATAGGTTTATAAAAGGTATAATGGTTTTTTATCAATTAGTATATTTGAATTTAACCACAATAATTGTTGCATGATTTGTTCTGTCGTTTCTGGAGGATTAAATATAAATTTCTATGGCTTGTTTTAGAAATAGTGATATTTGGGAGATGATTTCCTTTTCAAATAACTGAAAGTGAGAGGTTGTAATCTGAATAAAGGGAAAACGGCCATTCTTGAACATTGGGTGAGACAATCTTACTAATTTGCTAGAGAACCAGTTCGGATTTAAGTATAACTTTTGTATGACTAAAGCTTTTAGTGATACGTCTAATGCTTTAATATTTAATAATATCTGTCCTCCGAATTCATATTCATTATATAAATAGGCCTGTTTAATTTTGTCTGGCTTGCCGTTCCAAATTAAATGGAAAACATTTTCCTAATATAATTTAAAAAATTATTCGCTAGGGGTAGGCAAAACCATAATCAAATAGTTCAACTGGGATAATACTAAAGAGTTAATCAGGGTGATTTTTCCACAAATTGACAGTTATTTACCTTTCCATGGTAGCAAGATCTTATCTATTGTTGCTAACTTTCCATAAAAATGTATTGGAGTGAGATCATTTATTTCATTTGGGATATGTATTCAGAGTATATCCACATCACCATCAGACCATTTTATTGGTAAACTACATGGTAATGTAAAAATTGTATTGTTTAGTGATACGTAATATAGTACATTTATCATAATTTGGTTGTAATCCAGAGGGGTTAGAAAATGTATCTAGATCCTCTATGAGGCTGTGGAGGGATTCAAGTTGTGGATTTAAAAGAAAACATGAATCATCAGTGTACAATGACACCTTTGTTTTTAAGCCCTGGATTTCTAATCCCTTGATATTATTGTTGGATCTGATTTTAATAGCTAACATTACCAACTGGGGGCCGCCCGTCAGGAAGTCAAGGATCCAGTTGCAGAGGGAGGTGTGGGCACTATGGTGTTGAACGCTGAGCTGTAGTCAATGAACAGCATTCTCACATACAGTGCGGAAAAAAGTATTTAGTCAGCCGCCAATTGTGCAAGTTCTCCCACTTAAAAAGATGAGAGAGGCCTGTAATTTTCATCATAGGTACACGTCAACTATGACAGACAAAATGTGAAAGAAAAATCCAGAAAATCACATTGTAGGATTTTTAATGAATTTATTTGCAAATTATGGAGGAAAATAAGTATTTGGTCAATAACAAAAGTTTCTCAATACTTCGTTACATACCCTTTGTTGGCAATGACACAGGTCAAACGTTTTCTGTAAGTCTTCACAAGGTTTTCACACACTGTTGCTGGTATTTTGGCCCATTCCTCCATGCAGATCTCCTCTAGAGCAGTGATGTTTTGGGGCTGTCGCTGGGCAACACAGACTTTCAACTCCCTCCAAAGATTTTCTATGGGGTTGAGATCTGGAGACTGGCTAGGCCACTCCAGGACCTTGAAATGCTTCTTACGAAGCCACTCCTTCGTTGCCCGGGCGGTGTGTTTGGGATCATTGTCATGCTGAAAGACCCAGCCACGTTTCATCTTCAATGCCCTTGCTGATGGAAGGAGGTTTTCACTCAAAATCTCACGATACATGGCCCCATTCATTCTTTCCTTTACACAGATCAGTCGTCCTGGTCCCTTTGCAGAAAAACAGCCCCAAAGCATGATGTTTCCACCCCCATGCTTCACAGTCGGTATGGTGTTCTTTGGATGCAACTCAGCATTCTTTGTCCTCCAAACACAACGAGTTGAGTTTTTACCAAAAAGTTATATTTTGGTTTCATCTGACCATATGACATTCTCCCAATCCTCTTCTGGATCATCCAAATGCACTCTAGCAAACTTCAGACGGGCCTGGACATGTACTGGCTTAAGCAGGGGGACACGTCTGGCACTGCAGGATTTGAGTCCCTGGCGGCGTAGTGTGTTACTGATGGTAGGCTTTGTTACTTTGGTCCCAGCTCTCTGCAGGTCATTAACTAGGTCCCCCCGTGTGGTTCTGGGATTTTTGCTCACCGTTCTTGTGATCATTTTGACCCCACGGGGTGAGATCTTGCGTGGAGCCCCAGATCGAGGGAGTTTATCAGTGGTCTTGTATGTCTTCCATTTCCTAATAATTGCTCCCACAGTTGATTTCTTCAAACCAAGCTGCTTACCTATTGCAGATTCAGTCTTCCCAGCCTGGTGCAGGTCTACAATTTTGTTTCTGATGTCCTTTGACAGCTCTTTGGTCTTGGCCATAGTGGAGTTTGGAGTGTGACTGTTTGAGGTTGTGGACAGGTGTCTTTTATACTGATAACAAGTTCAAACAGGTGCCATTAATACAGGTAACGAGTGTAGGACAGAGGAGCCTCTTAAAGAAGAAGTTACAGGTCTGTGAGAGCCAGAAATCTTGCTTGTTTGTAGGTGACCAAATACTTATTTTCCACCATAATTTGCAAATAAATTCATAAAAAATCCTACAATGTGTTTTCTGGATTGCTTTTTCTCAATTTGTCTGTCATAGTTGACGTGTACCTATGATGAAAATTACAGGCCTCTCTCATCTTTTTAAGTGGGAGAACTTGCACAATTGGTGGCTGACTAAATACTTTTTTCCCCCACTGTATAAAAAAAGGTTTGGTATACCTCGACTGGTATGCCATCCAACCCTGGAGTTTTCCCGGACTTAAAGTCTTTAATTGCATCCAGAAGTTCCTCCTCTGTAATTTCACCTTCACATGAGTATTTCTGTATGGCTGTTAATTTTACATTATCAATACAAAAATAATCTCTACAATTAGCTTCAGTTAGAGGAGATGGAGGCGACTGAAACAAAAAAAAAATGCTTAAAGTACTTTGTTTCCTCCTTCAAAATATAATTTGGTGAATCATGATTGACCCCTTGACTTTTTACATATATTGTTACGTTAGTGTTATTCTAAAATTGATTAAATGCAATTTTTCCTAATCAATCTACACAAATACCCCACAATGACAAAGTGAAAACAGGTTTTTAGAATTTTTGCTAATTTATTAAAAATAAAAACTGAAATACCTTATTTACATAAGTATTCAGACTCTTTGCTATGAGACTCGAAATTGAGCTCATGTGCATCCTGTTTCCATTGATCATCCTTGAGATGTTTCTACAACTTGATTGAAGTCCACCTGTGGTAAATTCAATTGATTGGACATGATTTGGAAAGTCACACACCTGTCTATATAAGGTCTCACAGTTGACAGTGCATGTCAGAACAAAAACCAAGCCATGAGGTCGAAGGAATTGTCCGTAGAGCTCCGACACAGGATTGTGTCGAGGCACAGATCTGAGGAAGGGTACCAAAACATGTCTGCAGCATTGAAGTTCCCCAAGAACACCGTGGCCTCCATCATTCTTAAATGGAAGAAGTTTGGAACCACCAAGACTCTTCCAAGAGCTGGCCACCCGGTCAAACTGAGCAATCGGGGGAGAAGGACCCAATGGTCACTCTGACAGAGCTCCAGAGTTCCTCTGTGGAGATGGGAGAACCTTCCAGAAGGACAACCATCTCTGCAGCACTCCACCAATCTGGCCTTCATGGTAGAGTGGCCAGACGGAACCCACTCCTCAGTAAAAGACACGACAGCCTGCTTGGAGTTTGCCAAAAGGCACCTAAAGGACTCTCAGACCATGAGAAACAAGATTCTCTGGTCTGATGAAACCAAGATTGAACTCTTTGGCCTGAATGCCAAGCATCACGTCTGGAGGAAACCTGGCACCATCCCTACGGTGAAGCATGGTGGTGGCAGTATCATGCTGTGGGGATGTTTTTCAGCGGCAAGGACTGGGAGACTAGTCAGGATCGACGGAAAGATGAACGGAGCAAAGTACAGAGAGATCCTTGATGAAAACCTGCTCCAGAGTGCTCAGGACCTCAGATTGGGGCGAAGTTTCACCTTCCAACAGGACAATGACCCTAAGCACACAGCCAAGACAACGCAGGAGTGGCTTCGGGACAAGTTTCTGAAAGTCCTTGAGTGGCCCAGCCAGAGCCCGGACTTGAACCCTATCTAACATCTCTGGGGAGACCTCAAAATAGCTGTGCAGCGACGCTCTCCATCCAACCTGACAGAGCTTGAGAGGATCTGCAGAGACGAATGGGAGAAACTCCCCAAATACAGGTGTGCCAAGTAGCTTCATACCAAAGAAGACTTGAGGCTGTAATCGCTGCCAAAAGGTGCTTCAACAAAATACTGAGTAAAGGGTCTGAATACTTATGTAAATATGATATTTTTATTTGTAATAAATTAGCCAAAAAAAATGGAAACCTGTTTTTGCTTTGTCATTATGGGGTATTGATGAGGATTTCTTTTTTAAATTAATTTTAGAATAAGGCTGTAATATAACAAAATGTGGAAGAAGTCAAGGGGTCTGAGCACTTTCCGAATGCACTGTATATAGTGTTAAAGTTGATCAAAGTTTTTAAGATTTTGATTTTAGGATAGCCTGAACATGAGAATGTTGGTTTGGTGTCTCTTGCTTGAACGGTTCAAGAGTTACTGTTGGTGGGTTATTTTATACTATTCTATGCAAATGTAAATAGTTATAGTTGATACACTTTAAAGAATTTCAAGTTAGGATAGCCTGAACATGTGAAAGTTGGTTTGGTGTCTGGCTTGAACTGTTCAAGAGTTAATGTTGGTGAGTTATTTTATGCAAATGTATACAAATGTATATAGTTATAGTCATTTTGAATAGCTACCTACTCTATGTATTCCTATGGTTTTCATTCAAACCCCTGTTAATTTATGCACATTTTAAATAGCTATAGTTCACAAAGTATCAATAGATCAAAAAGCCTTTGACAAGCAATCGAAATTGGGTCATTCTGAACATCTCACCGTTGGTTTGGTGTAGGAGGAGATGCGCTCCTAAATTCGTCAATTTTCCCCATGTAAGTCTATGGTGCTTTTATTGCCATTGAAATGCATTGGGAGCTCACTTAAATACTGTTGTAGCACAAAAAGTGTAAAATGTTATCTAAAATATTTTCTCAAGCAATCTAAATTGGGGCAGTCTGCACATTTGGAAGTTGGTTTTGTGCTAATAGCGTAGCCATTTCCTGCAGTCAATGACCAAAAGCGCCCTCTTTGGCTTCATCGGTGGAATGTTATTCATATTTCTCATAATGTCATCATTAAGAAATATATACAGTGAGGGAAAAATGTATTTAATCCCCTGCTGATTTTGTACGTTTGCCCACTGACAAAGAAATGATCAGTCTATAATTTTAATGGTAGGTTTATTTGAACAGTGAGAGACAGAATAACAACAAAATAATCCAGAAAAACGCATGTCAAAAATGTTATAAATTGATTTGCATTTTAATGAGGGAAATAAGTATTTGACCCCCTCTCAATCAGAAAGATTTCTGGCTCCCAGGTGTCTTTTATACAGGTAACGAGCTGAGATTAGGAGCACACTCTTAAAGGGAGTGCTCCTAATCTCAGTTTGTTACCTGTATAAAAGACACCTGTCCACAGAAGCAATCAATCAATCAGATTCCAAACTCTCCACCATGGCCAAGACCAAAGAGCTCTCCAAGGATGTCAGGGACAAGATTGTAGACCTACACAAGGCTGGAATGGGCTACAAGACCATCACCAAGCAGCTTGGTGAGAAGGTGACAACAGTTGGTGCGATTATTCGCAAATGGAAGAAACACAAAATAACTGTGAATCTCCCTCTGCCTGGGGCTCCATGCAAGATCTCACCTCGTGGAGTTGCAATGATCATGAGAACGGTGAGGAATCAGCCCAGAACTACACGGGAGGATCTTGTCAATGATCTCAAGGCAGCTGGGACCATAGTCACCAAGAAAACAATTGGTAACACACTACGCCGTGAAGGACTGAAATCCTGCAGCGCCCGCAAGGTCCCCCTGCTCAAGAAAGCACATGTACAGGCCCGTCTGAAGTTTGCCAATGAACATCTGAATGATTCAGAGGAGAACTGGGTGAAAGTGTTGTGGTCAGATGAGACCAAAATCGAGCTCTGTGGCATCAACTCAACTCGCTGTGTTTGGAGGAGGAGGAATGCTGCCTATGACCCCAAGAACACCATCCCCACCGTCACCGAACCTCCTTCCCTCAGCCAGGGCATTGAAAATGGGTCGTGGATGGGTATTCCAGGATGACAATGACCCAAAACACATGGCCAAGGCAACAAAGGAGTGGCTCAAGAAGAAGCACATTAAGGTCCTGGAGTGGCCTAGCCAGTCTCCAGACCTTAATCCCATAGAAAATCTGTGGAGGGAGCTGAAGGTTTGAGTTGCCAAACGTCAGCCTCGAAACCTTAATGACTTGGAAAAGATCTGCAAAGAGGAGTGGGACAAAATCCCTCCTGAGATGTGTGCAAACCTGGTGGCCAACTACAAGAAACGTCTGACCTCTGTGATTGCCAACAAGGGTTTTGCCACCAAGTACTAAGTAATGTTTTGCAGAGGGGTCAAATACTTATTTCCCTCATTAAAATGCAAATGAATTGATAACATTTTTTTGTTGTTATTCTGTCTCTCACTGTTCAAATAAACCTACCATTAAAATTATAGACTGATCATGTCTTTGTCAGTGGGAAACGTGCAAAATCAGCATGGGATCAAATACTTTTTTCCCTCACTGTATATTTTTTTCCCCAAAATAAAATCCAGTGTTTCTATGTCAAACAGTTTTGTTATATTTCAGTCTTCTGCGATGTATATGAAGTGTAATATTTGGATGCAAACTCAAAATGTAATACATTTCAACTCTATATCTGACATGGTACAGGTGCCTTTTAAGCCCATAACCGTGTGTGAGGTGTATACTTTTGCTTCAAAGTAGATTGTTTAAGACTACCAATAATCACTCTGTGTGACCCTGATTTAGCCCACTGCAGTAAATTAAATTGTTTAAGCTACAGAGTGGGTGGAAGAAATAGAATAATAACTAGAAAAGTACATTTCCTGAAGAAAAATTGGTGCGCTTGCTAGCTTGTCTTTATGGTTGTGAAATAAGTTAAAGTAGTGGTAGTGACTGCAGTAGTAATGGTTGTTACTCTTTATAGTTAAAAAAGTAGGTAGATGGAAAGATTGATTGACTGATTGATTGGATAGGATAAGACAGGATAGCCTGAACATGGGAAATTGGTTTGGTGTCTCTAGCTTGAACGGTTCAAGAGTTACTGTTGGTGAGTTATTTTATGCAAATGTAGGGACATTTATATAGTTATAGTTGATAAAAGTTAGTAAGAATTTGAAGTTAGGATAGCCTGAACATGTACAAGTTGGTTTGGTGTCTCTAGCTTGAATGGTTGAAGAGTTACTGTTGGTGACTTATTTTATGCAATAGCTACCTCTATATTCCTATATCCAAATACTTACCATTCAAGCCTATGGAGCTTGTATGAATACGTAAAATGGTTACAGTTCAAAAACTATAAATCGTTTTAAAACTCCAATGACAAGAAATCTAAGTTGGGTCAGTCGGAACATCTCAACTTCGGTTTGGTGTTGATAGCTTAAACAGTGTAAGAGAGATGCGGGCTAAATGTTCGTCATGTAAGTTTATGGCCCTTTTTTTGCCATTGAAATGCATTGGGAGCTCATTTCAATATTGTTGTAGTTCCAAAAGTATGAAAGCTATCAAAAATATTTTCTCAAGCAATATAAGCTTGGGCAGTCTGCACATTTTGAGAGTTGGTTTCGTGTTTATAGCTTAAATCGTTTAAGCATTAGAATAATAATAATAATAAGAAGAAGAATTATGTAAGAAATCTAGAGTCGTGCTTTGCCTTCAGCAAGTCCACCTAATAGTAAATCACAAGTGTTTAGTAATATCACCCTTTCAATACGTGTCACTCATCAACTCTTCCTCGTTTTTCAACTCTAGATGGAGGACAGAAGAGATGATTTTGAAATGGAGTCCTCTGACTGAAAAACAAATCAAATCAAACTTTATTTGTCACATGCTATGTAAACAACAGGTGTAGACTAACAGGTGCAGAGTTAAAGATAAAGATCAAAAAGATCAAATGAAAATAAAAATAGTGACACGAAGAATAAATACACATATAGAAGTAACAATACATGAATAACAATAAGGAGTAAAAATAACATGGCTATATACAGGAAGTACCAGGTAATAACATGGCTATATACAGGAAGTACCAGGTCATAACATGGCTATATACAGGGAGTACCAGTACCGAGTCAATGTGCAGGGGTACGAGGTAATTGAGGTAGCTATGTACATTTAGGTAGAGGTAAAGTGATAGGCAACAGGATAGATAATAGATGGGTGTAACTGGGTCAAACATGTCAGGGAACTCCTGTCTTATATGGGACACCATACAGAAAGGTATGATATTTGCAGTGTTATATTAGCAGAACACTGCTTCTGCAGTATTAGGTGAAGTATGGTTAATTCAGCCTGGTCTCAAAGAGTAGACGTATCATAGTAAACATAAATCTGTGACAGTCAAATTAGTATGATATGTTATTTTTGGTATGGTTATATAAGACAGAAAATGAAAGAAGGGAGGTTGGTCGGGGAGGATGGGTGGGTGTATAACGCGAACGTGGATGGTTGGGTTTATAAAGTGAATGTCTAGCAACCCAAAGGTGGCTTGTTTGAATCACATCATGGACAACTTTAGCATTTTAGCAACTTTGCAACTACTTACTACTTTTTAGCTACTTTGCAACTACTTAGCATGTTAGCTAACCTTAACTCCTAACACTAACCCTAACCTTAACCCCTAACCGTAACCCTAAGTCCTAGCCTAGCTAACGTTAGCCACAATTAATTGGAATTTGAAACATATCATACGAACTGTAATTTGTAACATTTCATATGAAATTGATGATGGACATTCACAAATTAATACATACCATACGAAACGTAGCATGTTGTCTACCCTTGAGTCCAGGTTGGTTTATTCTATATGGAACTGCTGCACTTAAAAGTTTTCAAAACATTGTATTTAGAATATCTACATAAGTTCAGCAATTGCATTCTTCTCATATTACTCTGTATGCTACTGACCGATTCAAGAGGAACCTTTGAATTGGTCAGTAGCATACAGAGTGGTATGAGAAGAGTGCCATCCTCCTGCAACTCACATCTGCCTGAAGTTATTAAACGTTGCCATCTGGACCCATGGGTTGAGGCAAACTGCCATATCCAGGATGGAGTGTCATGCACTCCACCCCTCCTGACTACACTTGTCCATAACCAGTAATACATTACATATATGGCAGGGACTTCATCACCCACTGCCAGTGACACCACCTTCTCTATATGCAAGCAATTCTCACTGTTGCCTTGAGCATGTACCCAATGCATCTGTTTTTGTGTTCCCTCTGTCGACATCAATAATGTCCCCTCAGAGTGCAAATTAGGATCTTGCCTGCTGATTTGATTTTTCCTTATTCTACACTATATATACAAAAGTACGTGGACACACCTTCACCTATTTCAGCCACACTCGTTGCTGACAGGTGTATAAAATCGAGCACACTGCCATGCAATCTCCATAGACAAACATTGGCAGTAGAATGGCCTTACTGAAGAGCTCAGTGACTTTCAACGTGGCACAGTCATAGGATACCACCTTTCCAACAAGTCAATAAATAAAATTTCTACCATTCTAGAGCTGCCCTGGTCAACTGTAAGTGCTGTTATTGTGAAGTGGAAACGTCTAGGAGCAACAACGGCTCAGCTGCGAAGTGGAAGGCCACGCAAATTCACAGAACGGGACTGCTGAGTGCTGAAGCGCGTAGCGCGTCTTTCCTCGGTTGCAACACTCACTACAGAGTTCCAAACTGCCTTTGAAAGCAACGTCAGCAAAAGAACTGTCAGCACAAGAAATGTTAGTCGGGAGCTTCATGAAATGGGTTTCCATGGCCGAGCAGCCGCACACAAGCCTAAGATCACCATGCGCAATGCCAAGCGTGGGCTGGAGTGGTGTAAAGCTCGCTGCCATTGGACTCTGGAGCAGTGGAAATGCGTTCTCTGGAGTGATGAATCACGCTTCACCATCTGGCAGTCTGACGGATGAATCTGGGTTTGGCAGATGCCAGGATAACGCTACCTGCCCCAATGCATAGTGCCAGCTGTAAAGTTTGGTGGAGGTGGAATAATGGTCGGGGGAAATCCTTCCCAGAAGAGCGGAGGCTGTTATAGCAGCAAAGGAGGGACCAACTCCATATTAATGCCCATGATTTTGGCATGAGATGTTCGACAAGCAGGTGTCCACATACTTTTGGTCATGAAGCTGGTCCCCTGTAGCTCAGTTGGTAGAGCATGGCGCTTACAACGCCAGGGTTGTGGGTTCGTTTCCCACGGGGGGCCAGTATGAAAATGTATGCACTCACTAACTGTAAGTCGCTCTGGATAAGAGCGTCTGCTAAATGACTAAAATGTAAATGTAAAATGTAGTGTATCCTGTTCTAAGGGCAGCTCTAGTTTAAAGTTAGGGGTTGGGGTGGGAATATCCTGAATATATCACTGAGCATGATCCTGCCTATATCTCTGAGTATTATCCCGCCTATATTGCAGCATTATCCTGCCTGTATCATTGCATTATCCTGTCCAAATCGCTTAGCAACCCCATTTTCACTTAGGGGTGTACTCACTTTTGTTGCCAGCGGTTTAGACATTAATGGCTGTGTGTTGAGTTATTTTGAGGGGACAGCAAATTTACACTGTTATACAAGCTGTACACTCACTACTTTACATTGTAGCAAAGTGTCATTTCTTCAGTGTTGTCACATGAAAATATATACTCAAATATTTACAAAAATGTGAGGGATGTACTCACTTTTGTGAGATACTGTGTATATATATATATATATATATATACTACTGGTCAAAAGTTTTAGAACACCTACTCATTCAAGACATCAAAACTATGAAATAACACATTTGGAATCATGTAGTAACCAAAAATGTGTTAAACAAATCAAAATATATTTTATAATTGAGATTCTTCAAAGTAGCCACCGTTTGCCTTGATGACAGCTTTGCACACTCTTGGCATTCTCTCAACCAGCTTCATGAGGTAGTCACCTGGAATGCATTTCAATTAACAGGTGTGCCTTGTTAAAAGTTAATTTGTGGAATTTCTTTCCTTTTTAATGCGTTTGAGCCAGTCAGTTGTGTTGTGACAAGGTAGGGTGGAATACAGAAGATAGCCCTATTTGGTAAAAGACCAAGTCCATATTATTTCAAGAACAGCTCAAATAAGCAAAGAGAAACGACAGTCCATCATTACTTTAAGACATGACAAGTCAATCCGGAAAATGTCAAGAACTTTTAAAGTTTAAAGTGCAGTCGCAAAAACCATCAAGCGCTACGATGAAACTGGCTGTCATAAGGACCGCCACAGGAATGGAAGACCCAGAGTTACCTCTGCTGCAGAGGATAAGTTCATTAGAGTTACCAGCTTCAGAAATTGCAGCCCAAATAAATGCTTCACAGAGTTCAAGTAACAGACACATCTCAAAATGAACTGTTCAGAGGAGACTGCGTGAATCAGGCCTTCATGGTCGAATTGCTGCAAAGAAACCACTACTAAAGGACAACAATAATAAGAAGAGACTTGCTTGGGCCAAGAAACACGAGCAATGGACATTAGACCGGTGGAAATGTGTTCTTTGGTCTGATGAGTCCAAATTATATGATAATTTTGGTTCCAAACACTGTGTCTTTGTGAGATGCAGAGTAGGTGAACGGATTATCTCCGCATGTGTGGTTCCCACCGTGAAGCATGTAGGAGGTGTGATGGTGTGGGGGTGCTTTGCTGGTGACACTGTCAGTGATTTATTTTTAATTCAAGGCACACTTAACCAGCATGGCTACCACAGCATTCTGCAGTGATACGCCATCCCATCTGGGACTAAGAAGGAGAGTGATGGAGTGCTGCATCAAATGACCTGGCCTCCACAATCCCCAGACCTCAACCCAATTGAGATGGTTTGGGATGAGTCGGACCGCATATGTGGTAACTCCTTCAAGACTGCTGGAAAAGCATTACAGGTAAGCAGGTTGAGAGAACGCCAAGAGTGTGCAAAGCTGTCATCAAGGCAATTATATTATATTTGAAGAATCTCAAATATAAAATATAGTTGGATTTGTTTAACACCTTTTTGGTTACTACATGATTCCATATGTGTTATTTCATAGTTTTGATGTCTTTCACTATTATTCTACAATGTAGAAAATAGTAAAAATAAAGAAAAACCCTTGAATGAGTAGGTGTGTCCAAACTTTTGACTGGTACTGTATGTCTGTTTGAAGTGTATGCAAATAGAACATACAAGTGGTTAGGCATTTTCAACACAATAATGTTTCTTAAAAAGACTAGAAAATAAGTAGTTATTATTTCTACTCAACTCTCAACCATGAAAGACTATCAGACATGTTTTTTACGTTATTTCTGTGTGTGCAGTTAATTAAGGGCAAGGCGTGCTGCTTTGTTTTGAGCCAGCTGCAGCTTTGCTAGGTCTTTCTTTGCTGCACCTGACCATATCACCTGACAGTAATCAAAGGTGGGACAATATCAATGCCTGAACAACTAGTACAGCTGATCTTTGTGTCAAAAACGCAGAATATATTTTTTATTACAGACATACCCAGGGGTGGGACACTTAAGCCATCGTACAAATTATAATTTTTATAGCCTAGGTGTAATCATAGAATTACATAGGCTATAGAATCCCTATTAATGTAATATGATCTCTGTGGGCCTAGTAGCCTAGGTCTAGTAAAGAGTTGTCATATCATTTTTAACATGCATTACCTTTTAATGTGGCATAAATACAACCAGTCATGATGTTTTCATCTGATTGTCAAATAATCACTTAAAAAAGGCGCTCCTGTAGGGTTCCCGCGCACGTTCCTCCAATCACAAAATAAATCCAGCATCCAAACAGTGCACCGTGCACCTGTGAATTGTAATGACAATCTGGCCTACACTTCTAGCCTGAATTGATGTGTCCACTTCTCTTTTCGAGCCTCTCGGCCTCGGCCACTCATCTCTGCCTTGTCTGGCGAGTCTCGGTCTCGGTCTCGGCCACTGGTCATCTTTGCCTCAGCAAAATGTACAGTAAGTGTTCTCATCAAACCACAATGCAATTTGGAGCGTATACAGGTGTGAAAGTAAGCCGGAACAGTTCTGGAAAATAAATAGTGGGGGTACGCTGTACCGGTAAAACGTGACCCTATCACAATAATTAAAACATAGATTCCAAGAAAACTGGTGGCTATTACACTATCTATCCTAATGTGGTGTGGTTCACCGATAACACTGACATTTTGCCTAGGCACAGTTATGTGGCAGATATCGAGACGCGCGGACAGTAGTCAGTGGCGTGTATTCATGGCTGCCAATGGAAGTCAGGCTTCCCCAAAAAATTGACCAATAAAAATACAAAAAATGTTTTGTTTCTCTATATTTCATACGTTTCCTTCAATATGTAAGAGGCTGAATGTATCTCAGCGAAAGCATCCGAGCAAGCGAAACAGCGCCCCTCTCTCTCTGTATGTGTAGCCCATCTATCTGATGCTGTCTGGTCAAAAAGAGTATGACATTGTTGCCGCCCATAGCATTGAATGCAAAGGAAGCCAGCGAGCATTTGGCCTCCCTTGATAAAAAAAGTATAAAATAATATCCAATCAGCGTTGGGTTAAACTGAGTGAGCTCAACTGTGAATGATCCTGGAGCACCCAAAAAAAATGTCAAGTAAAGCCAGTTTGGATTTGGCTTCACACCAATCACATCACATCGAGAGCAAAATGTCATTGACAGAAACAACTTGAATTGTTGCATCTCGTTGTGTTGTTCTCCTCCGGTGGCTAGCTAGCTAAAATTGGCCCTTTCCTAAATTAGCCATGGATGGAGATTTGGACTTGTGGTTTTACTTATTTCTCCGTACTGGCAAATTATTATAACAGAGATTCTGATCCAACCATAAATTCATACATTGTGCCCCTGGCCTGAGAGGATGGAAGTTCAACATGTAGCTAGATGTAGTAGGCTAATGTTAACTAGCTGGCTCATCGTTGCCCACGAAAGGAAGTTAGGCTAGCGAGCAAGCATTTTAGAAAGGAAGCCTAGGACAACAAAATGAAAAGCATGTACTGTATGATAGAGTCGTAGACTGTTTCGTCAACATGAAAGAGAGGAGGATGGCATTGGTGTTTCTCTACAAGTAGGTTAAGTCAACAAGTTTTTCTACACACACACACACACACACACACACGAGAAATCAGAACCATGGACAGCCACATCATATTTAGCTTACGTTGATTGGACTGAATTGTTTTTGGTATCTTTTAGTTGTCACTGTATTAGACTAAGCATAGGTGATTTGAGGATATTGAAATGTTGAAGTTGAAATGGTGCTGGAATAGTGGAGGCAGCTCCTGTTTTCTTTGCGACTTGCGGTAACTCTCCGTGGTTCTAAACCAATAGTTGTTTAGTGGTCCGAAAATGTCGGAAACATTAACTTGCTTGACCATGCTATAGGTCATGCAACTGTATGTTACATGTAATATGCTTTGTGGACTTCGGCTCTCCGGTTTTGTGATGAAACAAAGTTGTGGTTGAATTTATTCTGCCATTGTGTCTTCTTATTGTCTTGGCCTTAGGCCTATATATCACGGTCACAAGGCATATGAACTAACAGTTATAGAGCAAACAACGCAATTATCACAACACATAGGTTATAATATTGCTTTTTTTTCTGGCTTGGCTTCCCCAGTGATTTTACCTACGCACCGCTACTGACAGTATACACATCAATTCAGTTTACAAGTCTTGTGTAGGCCTAATGAATGACAATCACCAAATGTCATTCATAACACTTTTTTGTGTTTTTTAAGTGATATGTCTTTGCATTTATCAAAGATGGCAGAATTATTTTAGAGTGAAGTAGCCTAGGAATAGTAACTGAAGTCTGGACACTGACTGTAGTCTCACATGTAGCCCCCTTTATTCTCTGTACCCAACGCACTAGAAGACCAGTTCTTAAAGCCTTTAGCCATATACTTATTCTAGTCTTCCTCTGTAGAGACTAACCCAGGCCCTGCAGCCCCCAGTATCACTCCTACTCCCCAGGAGCTATCATTTGTTGACTTCTGTAACCGTAAAAGCCTTGGTTTTCTGCACGTTAACATCAGAAGCCTCCTTCCTAAGTTTGTGTGCTTAGGGTCGTTGTCCTGTTGGAAGGTAAACCTTCGCCTCAGTCTGAGGTCCTGAGCGCTCTGGAGCAGGTTTTCATCAAAGATCTCTCTGTACTTTGCTCCGTTAATCTTACCCTCGATCCTGACTAGTCTCACAGTCCCTGCCACTGAAAAACATCCCCACAGCATTATGCTGCCACCACCATGCTTCACCGTAGGGATGGTGCCAGGTTTCCTCCAGATGTGACGCTTGGCATTCAGGCCAAAGAGTTCAATCTTGGTTTCATCAGACCAGAGAATCTTGTTTCTCATGGTCTGAGAGTCCTTTAGGTGCCTTTTGGCAAACTCCAAGCGGGCTGTCATGTGCCTTTTACTGAGGAGTGGCTTCCGTCTGACCACTCTACCAAAAAGGCCAGATTGGAGGAGTGGAGGAGTGCTGCAGAGATGGTTGTCGTTCTGAAAGGTTCTCCCATCTCCACAGAGGAACTCTGGAGCTGTCAGAGTGACCATCGGGTTCTTAGTCACCTTCCTGACCAAGGCCCTTCTCCCCCTATTGCTCAGTTTGGCCAGGCGGACAGCTCTAGGAAGAGTCTTGGTGGTTCCAAACTTCTTCCATTGAAGAATGATGGAGGCCACTGTGTTCTTGGGGACCTTCAATGCTGCTGAAATGTTTTGGTACCCTTCCCCAGATCTGTGCCTCGACACAATCCTGTCTCTGAGCTCTACGGTACAATTCCTTTGACCTCATGGCTTGGTTTTTGCACTGTCAATTGTGGGACCTTATATAGACAGGTATGTGCCTATCCAAATCATTTCCAATCAATTGAATTTATCACAGGTGGACTCCAACGGAGTTGTAGAAACATCTCAAGGATGATCAATGGAAACAGGATGCACCTGTGCTCAATTTTGAGTCGCATAGCAAAGGGTCTGAATACAACAACATAAAAGTCAAAAAACCTGTACTGACTCTAGGCCAAGTGTATGCCCTTGTCTCCCATGCTTCTCCATAAACATGTTATTTTTCTTTTTTGTTAGCTAAGTAATGAAAAGACATCTAAAATAGGCCTCACGTGGCCCCTGTTTCTGTCCTTGTGGTTGGTTGTCCGTCTGTGTATCCATGGATGCCAATCCTTGCTGAGAGCACTAACTCAGGACAGATGGCACACAGCACCAAGTGGGGGTAAGATAAATAAATAAGTGCAGATCAGCCTCTTTGCCTTTCATTGCGGCTCTTCTCCAACATCTCTATTAATTTGCCCGATTTCTCTAGAACTTTCCAGCCTTAAAGGGGCAATCCGGGATTCGGAAAAACAACAAAGTGGCCACCCTGGCACTTGTTTTGGGAAGCAGCTGAGGGATGGGGCTGGAGAAATGTAACCACTCTCACAGACAGAGCTATGGATCCAAGGACTGACCATCCATGAGATCACAATTAGAGCTCTAACCATGTTTTGAAGCTATACAGTGTTTGTTTACAATAACATTGTTTACAAACAATCGACTAAAACAAGCTTATATTTTTGGTTCTGATGGGGTTAGACAGTTGAACTAAGCTCATGATGAGGCATTTATAAATTACAATCTTCAATAATCAATGGCTATATCATTCATTTTAAAGTAAAGACATTTAATTACCAATCTCAGATTGCCACTTTAAATGTTTTCTTGTAATTGAAGAAGTAGTCTAACATGTATTGGTATTGCAGTGAACTTATTTTTTTTTAAGGGAACACTTCACTTGAACGTCAAATAAAATAGGTGGTGTAATTCACATACTGAACACTAACATGTTTTATGTACAACTCAGTGCTTGCTTAGTTGACAATCTCTGTTACGTTCTCCCCTCGGGTGTAGTTCGTCTGAGGAGACGTAAATGCCTGGGCCTGCGCACACAAGGTAAACTAGATGAAGGTGGGAGAAATGTGGGGTGTAATGAACTAAAATAACCAGACAACAACCAGATCTCAAGCTTAGCCCTTAGGGGACATTTAGTAATGTACTTAAACAAAATAAACACCCATAAAGAAACAACAAATCAATCAAATAAACCAGGGAAGGTAAGAGAAGGGAATATTTGGGAACGGGGTCCAATTAATGAAAATAAACAAAAGGTCCCTCCTCTTCTACACACCTAAACCTTCCTATGACACTCTAACCCTAACCCACATTCCTACCTGTTTACCAAAAATACAGGGGTGAAACCCGCCCGGCTAACCTAGTGTGTAAAACAATGGGTTATCTATGTGTGAATGTACACCCATGGGCAGATCTACCTTTCCCTTCTCCAGGACATAGGTAGGGTGGAGTACATCAGAAGGACAGGCTGGAACACAAACAAAGATAAATTAACACAGCCAAATAACAAGTGTCCTCTCCCCTCTTCTTCGAGCTCACATGGCAAACAGGTATACTCTCGTCAATCAGCTACAGCTGCCAGGACTCCGGACCGAAGCCACGCCCACCATCGTCAGCCGCAACTCAGCACACCTGTAATGCCCAGAACACACAAACACACTACAAAGGAAAATGGGGAGAAAGAAAAATACATCACACGTAACACGCCCCCCCCCAAAAAGAGTAAACCCCGGGGTTTACGATAAGAATCTTACACATACATTTCTTTATAATACCAAATACGTACAACACATCCCCCCTAGTTGTCAACGCCACGTTTTATTATTTTCTGAACTAGGCACGGGACAGAGCATCCGCAACCACGTTTTCTGCACCCTTTATATGCTGAATTTCTAAATTATAACCCTGTATAACCAACGCCCAACGCATAAGACGTTGGTTGTGGTTATACATGCGGCTCAAAAAAGTTAAAGGGTTGTGGTCGGTGTATACCAAAACAGGCAACACACTGGAGCCAACATAAACCTCAAAGAATTGTAGGGCAAACAACAGCGCCAGAGTCTCCTGTTCGATAGTGGAATAACGTGACTGACAGCTGTTGAATTTGCGAGAGAAGTAACAAACGGGGTGATCTAGACCATCGTGTTCCTGTAATAGTACAGCACCTGCACCCACTGAACTGGCATCCACCAGAAAGAACAGGAGAAGTACACAATAGTGCTTTTACAGAGTCAAAAGCAGACTGACACTCAGCAGTCCACTCAAAGGACACTGAAGGACTGAGTAACCTAGTCATTGGGGCTACAACAGTTGAGAAATTCCTACAAAATGTACGATAATAACCCGTCATGCCTAAGAATCTGCGTAACTCCCGTCTAGTGGCAGGGGCAGGAAACCGGGTGATAGCGTCCACCTTAGCTGTTACGGTACGCACCTGACCCCGACCCACCTCTTTACCCAAATAGGTAACAGTAGCCTTTCCAAACTCACATTTGGCTAGGTTAAGGGTCAAAGAAGCGCTGGCCAAGCATGCAAACACAGCCCTCAATGTGCTCATGTGATCAAGCCAGGTAGTCGAATGAACAACCAGGTCATCAAGATATGCGGTACAATCAGGAACAATCAGCCAACACAATATTTTATCAAACGTTGAAACGTGGCCGGGGCGTTCCTCATTCCAAAAGCCATTACCGTGTACTGGCAGAAACCGTCAGGGGTTACAAAAGCAGACACCTCAGAGGCACGAGGGGTTAAAGGCACCTGCCAATAACCTTTTAACAAGTCAAGCTTAGTAACATACGCAGCCGATCCAATGGTGTCTACACAGTTGTCCATGCGAGGTAAAGGGAATGAGTCAGGTATAGTAACATTATTCACTTTTCTATAGTCAGTGCAAAACCTTGGAGTCCCGTCAGGCTTTGGAATCAGCAGACAGGGGGGGAACTGCAAGGACTGCCACTGGGGATTGCCATCTCATTTTCCACTAAATAAGTTACCTCTGTCTTCATCACTCCCCTCTTGGTTGAATTCACACGATAAGGGTGCTGTTTGATTGGAGCAGCATCACCTACATTTATATCATGTTTCAACACATTTGTACGACTGGGAACATCCTTAAAGACACTCGGAAAATCAGTGATTAGTAATTCAATATCAGCCCTCTGCTGATCATTTAAGTGCAACAAATGGGTTGGGAGAGACGCTACCATCTCCGAATTACACAAATGAGCACACTGCTCAGGAGTATTCCCCATCACCAAACCGTCCTCATCATTTATGCTGACTCCTGGGTGAGTAACCATGCTCACAGAAGCAACAGAGGATACAACAGGATTTTCACTGGTAATGGGAGATTCGATACCACCTCTAACATGATAGGCTTTAATCATGTTAATGTGACATACCCAAAATGGGCGTCTACGGTCTGGCGTTTTGATAGCATAATCAGTATCACTGAGTTTTTGCTCCACCACATATGGGCCAGAGAAACTGGAAGAGAGACACGAGCCGGGTACCGGCAACAACACCAAGACTTGGTCACCTGGTTGAAAAGAACGAGACACAGTGTTTACATCAAAATTACGTTTCATTTTCTTTTGTGTGGAAGACAGATTTTCTCTGGCTACAGCACATGCGTCATGCAACCGCTCCCGGACTTGAATAACATAGTCTAGTGCATTAGTAGAGGACCCAACTGAATCATTAGCCATAATTTGTTCTTTCAGTACCTTTAGAGGCCCTCTCACTGTGTGACCAAAGATTAGCTCAGCTGGGCTAAACCCAAGAGACTCTTGTACGGTCTCCCGAATAGCAAACAGCACGTACAGCACCCCCTCATCCCAATCTTTTTCTGTGTCCATACAGTATTTACGCAACATGGCTTTTAGCGTCTGATGCCAACGTTCCAGCGCACCCTGACTCTCTGGGTGGTAAGCGCTAGACATCTGATGGGACAGTGACAAGGACTTCAACACACTTCCAAACAATCTCAATGTAAAATTAGTGCCTTGATCCGTCTGTACGATTTTTGGAAATCCAAAAGGTAGAGAAATACTTAATCAGCGCCTTCACAATTGCCTTACTTGTGATTTTACGCATAGGAATCGCCTCTGTGTACCTTGTAGCAGTGCACATTATTGTTAACAAGAATTGATTACCCAACTTAGTCCTGGGTAAAGGACCAACACAATCGATTATTACTTTCTCAAATGGCTCTTCCATGACCGGAATCGGGCAGAGAGGAGCCGGGGAAATGACCTGGTTAGGCTTCCCCACCACTTGGCATGTACTACAGGCCACATCCCGTTTCATTCCCGGCCAGAAGAAATTACGGAGGATTCGATCGTAGGTTTTAGTCACCCCTAAATGACCAGACCAAGGAATATCACGAGCTAGGGACAACACCTTCATCTGAAACGTGTCAGGAACTACAATCTGGAAAACGGAACTCCAATCATTTTCTAGGTCAGCCCGGGGAGTCCATTTTCTCATCAAAAGACCGTTCGAGGAAATACATCACACCTTTCCTTTTTGCCTCACTCAAAGGTAATATGGAGGAAAAACATTTGGCTAAACCCACATCCTCTTTCTGGGCAGCTATTAGCTTCTCCCGCGTAACTGGCAACCTTAAACAGTCCACCGAGGAAGCCATTGTCTTGTCTTTAATTCCATCATCATGATCAGAACTCACTGGGAACACAGGAGTAGAACACTGGGTATCTTCCCCCTTCAACATAGGTGCAAGCACAGAGTCAGCTAAGTCTACCATGGTACCTAAGCGACGCGACTGCGCACGCATAATGGCACACGCTGGAAATGCTTCAGGAAACGTAGTGGCCAAAACATCAGTACTTGACTGAGCATCAGGCTTGTCCAGCACTTCTAACACAGGCACAACTTTGCCTCCTGCTAGATCGTTACCCATGATTAAAGCAACCCCATTTACGGGAAGCTCGGACTGTACACCGATTCTGAAACATCCACTCACTAGATCAGAAGTCAAATCGACAGTATGTAACGGAACAGGCACACAACCCATTTCGATCCCCCTTAATAATACACTAGAGCCACAATAAGACTCCTCTGACCAGGGCAGAACACTTGAGAGAATTACAGACTGAGCCGCACCAGTATCTCTCAATATCAAAACTGGCTTTTGTTCGCCAGAATCACCTGTCAGTGAAACAAAGCCTTTAAATATGAACGGGTCGTATGTGGGATCGGGACGATTTAGTACAACCCCAGGACTCTCCTTTACAGAGCTGCAAATGTACAGCCGTAGGCATAGGAGAGAGAGGGTCAAATCGAGGCAAGGTGGCCGGGGCCTTATACTCGACCTCATTGTCGGGCCTATACGGGGTACTCAGCGCATCCACCACCTCTCCAACAGCAGGCCGAGGCAAAACCAACACCTGCTGTTCAATCAGCGCCGCTAACACCAATGCCCTTACCTCCGCCTTAACAAAACCCCTTGGCACGGAAATATCGAAATGGTCTGCCAACGTCTCTAAATCCACTCGCCTCCAATTCTCAAAACCCTCCCACGTAGGGTTATCCAAAAAAAACTTCAGGTTAAAGGTGGCCATGTTCTACATCCACCACCTAAGTACAACATCCAACAGAGAACTAAACACTACACCCAACACAACAACCACACAATCCACATCTACTACCAAATTGTGCGGGCACAAGCTGGATCAAAAAGATCCCGGACGAACCCCCATGTTACGTTCTCCCCTCGGGTGTAGTTCGTCTGAGGAGACGTAAATGCCTGGGCCTGCGCACACAAGGTAAACTAGATGAAGGTGGGAGAAATGTGGGGTGTAATGAACTAAAATAACCAGACAACAACCAGATCTCAAGCTTAGCCCTCGGGGGACGTTTAGTAATGTACTTAAACAAAACACCCATAAAGAAACAACAAATCAATCAAATAAACCAGGGAAGGTAAGAGAAGGGAATATTTGGGAACGGGGTCCAATTAATGAAAATAAACAAAAGGTCCCTCCTCTTCTACACACCTAAACCTTCCTATCACACTCTAACCCTAACCCACATTCCTACCTGTTTACCAAAAATACAGGGGTGAAACCCGCCCGGCTAACCTAGTGTGTAAAACAATGGGTTATCTATGTGTGAATGTACACCCATGGGCAGATCTACCTTTCCCTTCTCCAGGACATAGGTAGGGTGGAGTACATCAGGAGGACAGGCTGGAACACAAACAAAGATAAATTAACACAGCCAAATAACAAGTGTCCTCTCCCCTCTTCTTCGAGCTCACATGGCAAACAGGTATACTCTCGTCAATCAGCTACAGCTGCCAGGACTCCGGACCCGAAGCCACGCCCACCATCGTCAGCCGCAACTCAGCACACCTGTAATGCCCAGAACACACAAACACACTACAAAGGAAAATGGGGAGAAAGAAAAATACGTCACACGTAACAATCTCTAAGGAATAACTGGTTGTGATCATTACATCAGCAACAGGTGGACAAATGACGACAACAGAGATGGTAGTTTACTATTCTCGTTTCACTTGCACGGCAACACGTTTTTGAAAGTGATATACACTGGCTATAATGTTGGCAGGCTTCAGTAAAATGTGATCAATGCAAAGAAATGTGTAAATAGTTCTCAGTTGATTGAGGAACTGATACAGCACAAAGAACTGATACAGTTCGCTGCAAGTGTTAGAAGCAAAATCCTCTCAGACTACACATGAGTAGGTCATAGGTCATAGGTCATTTACAGATGTATTGATTTATCAACACTTTGAAAAGTGTTAATACATTTTTGGGGGGCTGGTACCATAAGTACACACAATTCTTCATTTTAACACTGTGGGTGTTGATTTTAACAATGTGGATTTTGCTGTGCCAATCAGTGCATGTTTGCCAATCAATACGTGCCTGGACTGTTTTCTTCTATTTCCTTTATGTGTAGGTCATTATGTCTGGACTAATTAGCCAAATTGGATAAATCTGAATCAGAGCCTATCAGTTGTCCTCATAAGGTCACGTTAATTGGATATGTGTTTGGCTCAGTGTGTCCTCAGTGGGGAGTGGGGGCATTGGAGGGGACGGGATAAACATGTTACGGCGGTGACCTGGGATGATAAGGTGAAATAACATAGTGACCAAACTTGGATTTGCGGGTCAAACAGGTCAGTACATGTTGTGATTCAGTAAAGGCTGTCCCTTCTTGACACAAATTACAGATGGTGTGTATACGCACAAGATAATTCAATTTATGTGTTTAGATGTAATTTACTAATCCATTATGTGTTATTATAGGCCTAATTAAATATAATTACAAGTTACATATTTAAATTGACATATATTTAGAAATATCATAGCATCATTATTACATTAAAATGATTTAAAGGCTATGATTGGATAACTACAGCAAATACAAATGTTTTGTTTCCTGTGGATGTTGGCATTTGTTTTATGCTCATTTTAAATTCCCCTATAGCACCTTATAACATCTACGTCTAATAATAGGATCTGACATCATCTATTCAAACTGACTTTTTTTTAAGCATTGCAATAAATAACTTCGGATTTGTCTTTAACTCTTCACCTACAATTTCCGAGGCCCCGCTGAAATCTAATTAACATAATAAAAACATCCCCATCAAAATCCATCTGTTTAAGCTAGAGATAGGTGTCTCAATCCACTGCCTCTGCCGAAATCGGTATTCTCACGAAAACATCTATAGCGTCCGAACGGTTTGGCCTACAAACTATTATGACCCCTCTGTGGAAAGATTAGATTCTCACAAACACGTTTTGCTCTACGAACCCCACAAGCGTCACGGGACTCGTCTGAAGTCGGTACAACCAACTTCTGTCTGTAGCGTCCGAACAGTTTGAGCTACACACTAATATGCCACAAACCTCACAAGACTCGTCGGAAGGACCCCGGTACCAGTTTAAAAAATGAATGGAAGTATATATGGAGATAGTTTAGTGCCTAAAATTAGGGGTTAAACACATGTCCAAAAAATAAAAAGGTTTCCTGATCTTTCTTATATCTCTCAGATATAGGACAGACACTTCAGAACACACTTCCTTTACATTTTTTGGGGGGACTATCTGTTCTTCCATGTAGTGAATCTGTTATTCAATGCATTATTATAGACTAATAGCAGTAATGCCAAATTCAATGTTTCATCAAATACAGTACCAGTAAAAAGTTTGGACACACCTACTCATTCCAGGGTTTTTCTTTATTTTTTACTATTTTCTACATTGTAGAATAATAGTGAAGACATCAAAACTATGAAATAATACATGGAATCATGTAGTAACCCAAAAAGTGTTAAACAAATCAAAATATATTTTATATTTGAGATTCTTCAAATAGCCACCCTTTGCCTTGATGACAGCTTTGCACACTCTTAGCATTCTCTCAACCAGCTTCATGAGGTAGTCACCTGGAATACATTTAAATGAACAGGTGTGCCTTGTTAAAAGTTAATTTATGGAATTTATTTCCTTCTTAATGCGTTTCAGTTGTGACAAGGTAGGGGTGGTATACAGAAGATAGCCCTATTTGGTAAAAGACCAAGTCCATATTATGGCAAGAACAGCTCAAATAAGCAAAGAGAAACAACAGTTCATCATTACTTTAAGATATGAAGGTCGGTACGGAACATTTAAAGAACTTTCTAAGTTTCTTCAAGTGCAGTCGCAAAAACCATCAAGCGCTATGATGAAACTGGCTCTCATGAGCACCGCCACAGGAATGGAAGACCCAGAGTTACCTCTGCTGCAGAGGATAAGTTCATTAGAGTTACCAGCCTCAGAAATTGCAGCCCGAATAAATGCTTCACAGAGTTCAAGTAACAAATACATCTCAACATCAACTGTTCAGAGGAGACTGCGTGAATCAGGCCTTCATGGTCAAATTGCTGCAAAGAAACCACTAGTAAAGGACACCAATAAGAAGAAGAGACTTGCTTGGGCCAAGAAACATGAGCAATGGACATTAGACCGGTGGAAATGTGTTGTTTAGTCTGGAGTCCAAATTGGAGATTTTTGGTTCCAACCGCCATGTCTTTGTGAGACGCGGTGTGGGTGAATGGATGATCTCATGTGTATGTTATGGTGTGGGGGTACTTTTCTGGTGACACTGTCTGTGATTTATTTAGAATTCAAGGAAAACTTTACCAGCATGACTACCACAGCATTCTGCAGCGATATGCCATCGCATCTGGTTTGGGCTTAGTGGGACTATCATTTGTTTTTCAACAGAACAATGACCCAACATACCTCCAGGCGGTGTAAGGGCTATTTTACCAAGAAGGAGAGTGATGGAGTGCTGCATCAGATGACCTGGCCTCCACAATCCCCCGACCTCAACCCAATTGAGATGTTTTAGGATGAGTCGGTCCGCAGAGTGAAGGAAAAGCTTCCAATAAGTGCTCAGCATATGCAGGAACTCCTTCAAGACTGTTGGGAAAGCATTCCAGGTGAAGCTGGTTGAGAGAATGCCAAGAGTGTGCAAAGCTGTCATAAAGGCAAAGGGTCGGCTATTTGAAGAATCTCAAATATAAAATATATTTGGATTTTTTTAACACTTCTTTGGTTACTACATGTTTCCAAATGTGTTCTTTCATAGTTTTGATGTCTTCAGTTTATTCTACAATGTAAAAAATAGTAAAAACAAAGAAAGATCCTTGAATGGGAGAAGGCTAAATCTATCCAAATGCAAAAATTACTGAAGATGAGTCTCTGCTCTAAATTCTCTGCTATGCTCTAAGACACAGAACCACCAAGATAGCTCTGTGATTTATTGGACATTATAAATCTTAATTGTCCAGAGGGGACAAACGACGTTCCCAACAGTCTCTACAGGTTTATTAAGTATTTTGACTGTAATGACACTTTAGAAATGCCAGTATTTATTTGGCAGTGAAGTGCCAGATCATTGCACATCATGTGGTTGCCTCCCTGGGGATATGCCATCTTTTGTCAAGAGTGGATCAGAGTTCATGAAATTGTCAGTCAAAAAACAACTAGAGGAAAAGTTATCAGACCCCAAATTCTGCAAAGCATTAGAATATAAGTATTCTAGGTCCAAGAACAGCCCAGATAGTATAGATTACATTTATGATGGTGCACTATACAAGTCAATAGATGCCCTTAATGGCACTGAATTAATGAACATTTTACTCTCATGGAATGTGGATGGCATTCCAATATTCAAGTCCTCTCCCTTTCACATCTGGCCCCTACAAGTCACAGTTAATGAACTTCCCCCGAACCTAAGAGCAAAGCACAAGATTATTGTGGGGCTGTGGTTTGGATGAGTGTGTTTCACTTGAGGGTGAGGGCTTGACATGCCAGTTGAGAGGGACACTGTGTACGGTTTACTATGTATTTGTGATTTCCCTGCTCGCTGCAAAGTGCAGAATATCAAACAATTCAATGATGAACATGGGTGCAACTGGTGCTATCACAAAGGAGAAGTGGTAGAAAAGAGTAATGTTTTTGAAATTTTATTTATCCTTTATTTAACTAGGCAAGTCAGTTAAGAACAAATTCTTATTTACAATGACGGCCTACACCGGCCAAATCCGGACGACGCTGGGCCTATTGTGCGCCGCCCTATGGGACTCCCAATCACGGCCGGTTGTGATACAGCCTGGAATCGAACCAGGGGGTCTGTAGTGACACCTCAAGCACTGAGATGCAGTGCCTTAGACCGCTGCGCCACTCGGGAGCGTGTATCCGGTTGAGAGTGAGCCAGAGCCACGCACAGACACTAAACACCGCAGAGAGGTTGCCTTAGTGGTAGAGTCAGGGAACATCATACATGGTGTTAAGGGCCCATCTCCTTTCATGTTTGTTACCTTTTTCAACATGATTGCAGGGTTTGCTTTTGATTACATGCACGGCATCTTACTTGGCATTTGTCGGCAAATGACTACACTGTGGTTTGAGTCCAAATATCACCCTGAGTCCTGGTATATTGGAAGAGAAATAGAGCGCATAAACAAAAGATTGCTTGCCATAAAACCACCTGTAAATGTGACAAGACCACCACACTCAATTAATTTACTCAAATAATGGAAAGCCACAGCGTTCCGACACTTCCTGCTGTTCTATAGCCTCCCCTGTTTAAATGGGATTTTACCCAGGCAGTACTTCCACCATTTACTGGTGCAGGGTACCTATTGTCTACTGAAAGACAGTCACATCACATGACATTGATATGGCTGAGATGTTCTTTTGAGAATTTGTTATTAGGTTTGAACAATTGTATGGGAAATGTCATTTCAGCTACAATGTCCACATACTTTTGCATGCACCTACTGTACATCTGTTCAAAACTTGAAACCTTTGTGGGCTCAAAGTGCATTATCTTTGAAAGTAGTAATGGGAGACTTGGTAAACTCTTCCATGGCACTCAAGGTGTACCAGGACAAATAGTGAAAATGTTCACTATCTACCAACACATCCCGAGACTACTCACTATTACATTCAGCACAGAATCAAACCAAGCTAGCAAAAGGTTTGTTGAAGAAATGTTAAGGGGCTACAAACTCGTCAAAAAATGTGAAAAAAAAGTAGGTGTATTTTTTCTAGGGTATCCTGTTGCACGGAACCCTACATCAAGGGAGGCTTTTCTCCTTGGAGAGTCAGACGTTACTTACAAAGAACCATGTACATTTCACTATGGAACGATTGTTAATGGGAATTGCATTTATTCCAAAACATGCAAGTACCTTATGGAAACGAGTAAACCATGTAGTGGTCACCCAACATGGGTCAATGGGGATGGTCAGGTCTTTTGTTGATGTTGGCAGTGAAGTGGGCTACGCTTTTATAGACCCAGTGATGACAACAAGATGAACAATAAGAGACCTGGAGACAGGAGGCACTGCCTCTGGGATTCTTAAAGAGGTTGGCATTTCAAATGAGGTTCAATTAATCAAATGCACAGACATCCTTACCACCTGTGTTTACCTGAAAGACATCCCAGGTGTACAAGGGAACTACATCTGTTTACAGCCCAACAAATGGGAGGTAGACTGAGAAAGGCTTGAACCGCTTAACTTAATTATTTATTTATTTGTTAAGAAAAACTTTTTTTTTACATTTTATTTATTTATTCAGAGTATGTATGAATGAAGGTGTTTCTTAAACTGGCAGCATGATATATAAATGCATTATTGCATTGACATTATTACATAGACTGAACTGTGGGCCTACTGAAACCATTATCAATTGTGTTGGTATCTATCAAATAAAGATAGCATACACTATATTTATTTATTGTCATTTATTTCTCGTCTGCTGAGTTGAAATGTCTGATATTAACTATTTCAAAAGTATATTTTCTCTGATGTCACAACATACTGTATCTCAAATCCTGTAGTTAACTTGAAATTGCAAATTTCCTGCAGGAATATCCAAATCCTGCAGGTTTTGGTCCTGCAGGATTCCTGCAGGAATATACTTGGTCCTGCAGGTATTGCCAAATCCTGTACGAATATCAAAATCCTGAAGGTTTCAGTCCTGCATGATTCCTGCAGGAATGTACTTGGTCCTGCAGGAATTGCCATGTCCTGCTGGAATATCAAAATCCTGCAGGGTTCGGTCCTGCAGGATTCCTGCTGGAATTGTCATGTTTGTGTAGGATTTTCAACATTTCTGCAGAAGCTGCCTCCCCTCCTTGTTCGGGCAGGCTTCGGCGTTCATCGTCACCGGCCTTCTAGCCACTGCCGCTCCATATCTAATCATTCCATTTTTCTTGTCTTGTCAATTACACACACCTGGTTCATATTCCCCTCATTAGTACACGTTTAAGTGTTCCCTCTGCCCCCCTTATCCTTGTGGGTGATTGTTCATTGTGAGGATTAGTAGCTCGGATGAGCTCAGTATTTTGTATTGCCGGGGTATTTTCCCCGTGTGCATGTTTGTTCCAGTGCGCCTGTTTTGGGCACTGGACTGGTTACGCTGGATTACGGAATAAACTCTGTATACTGTGATTTACCCTCCTGCGCCTGACTCCTTCAAATCACGCATCACAGAATCACCCACCCGAAATGGAGTCAGCAGGAGAGGAGCGCATGCCTGGAGTCGTGGCACGGGTCCAGGAGCATTCAACAATGCTAGCCAGCTTGGGAGAAGCGATGGACCGGGTTCTCCAGGTCGTCCAAAGCCTGGAAAGGAGAGGACCCGATCTGTCAAGCACCCAGAGGGATCCATATATCCCGACCATGGGAGTTGGACGGGACAGCTGCTCTCTGCCAGGGATTCCTCCTCCAACTGGAGCTCTACTTCTCCAGCATCAGCCCTGGAGTGGGCCAACGCGATCTGGAATGAAGGAGGAGCCACGTTGGACAACTATGGGTGAGCTGCTAGTCCACCTGAGGCAGGGGACGAGGACTGCACAGGACTTCGCCTTGGAGTTTCGGACTCTAGCAGCTGGGTCCGGGTGGAACGAGCGGGCCCTTATCGACCACCTCCGGTGCCATCTGCGGGAGGATGTCCGAAGGGAGCTAGCCTGCCGGGACACCATGTTGTCCTTCACGCAACTGGTGGACATGGCCATCTGTTTGGACAACCTGCTGGCGGCCAGAGGACGTCCTGGAGGGGGTCTGCCTGTTCCAACCTTGGCCGACTCGGATCACGAGCTGATGGAGCTGGGGGGAGCCGCGATCCGAGAGAGCGGAGGACGACAGCGCCAGTGTCACTGGTGGCACGAAGGGACATTACACCGCACAATGTCGACAGCGTTCTTTTGGGTCTGGAGGCGGCAGGCAGGGCACTCTCGCATCACCCCAGGTATCGAACACCCACACTTGTTCAGAGCCCTCTGCTGCGCACTGTACCCTACCCATCTACTTTCCTGTTCACATGGTAGTTCCCCAGTGTAAGGCGCTAGTCGATTCAGGCGCAGCTGGGAACTGGACAGACCACCATAACCTGGAGTACATCCAGGCAGCGAGGAGGCTGAATCCTCCCCAGGCCAGGTAGGCCCTATTCTTCACCCGGTTTGATTTCACACTATCATACATCCCAGGTACGAAGAACGTGAAGGCAGATGCATTGTCACGGCTGTATGACACAGAGGAGAGGCCCAGAGACAACACCCCCATACTCCCGGCCTCCTGCATTGTGGCGCCGGTAGTATGGGCGATGGACGCGGATATAGAGCAGGCGTTACGCACAGAGCCATCTCCACCTCAGTGTCCAGCTGGGCTGCAGTACGTGCCTGCTCTTATGCGTGACCGTCTGATCTACTGGGCACACACGTCACCCTCCTCTGGTCACCCAGGTATCGGTTGTACAGTGCGCTGCCTGACCGGAAAGTACTGGTGGCCTACCTTGGCTAAGGACGTGAGGGTGTATGTCTCCTGCCCGGTGTGCGCCGAGAGTAAGGCACCTTGGCACCTCCCAGTGGGTAAGTTACAACCTTTACCAGTTACACAACGACCATGGTCTCACCTGAGTGTTGATTTCCTTACCGGTCTTCCCCTCCCCAAGGTAACACCACCATCCTGGTCGCTGTGGACCGCTTTTCCAAGACCTGCCGCCTCCTTTCTCTGCCCGGTCTCCCCACGGCCCTGCAAACTGCGGAGGCCCTGTTTACACACGTCTTCCGGCACTACGGGGTACCAGAGGATATAGTGTCTGACCGGAGTCCCCAGTTCACATCCAAGGTCTGGAAGGCGTTCATGGAACGTCTGGGGATCTCAGTCAGCCTGACCTCTGGTTTCCACCCCGAGTCTAATGGGCAGGTGGAATGGGTAAATCAGGACGTGGGTAGGTTCCTGCGGTCCTACTACCAGGACTGGCTGGGGGAGTGGTCTGTGTTCTTGCCATGGGCCGAATATGCCCAGAACTGTCTCCGTCACTCATCCACTAACCTAACGCCATTCCAATGTGTGTTAGGTTACCAACCGGTTCTGGCACTGTGGCACCAGAGCCAGACCGAGGCTCCTGCGGTGGATGACAGTGAGGCCCCGGTGTTCGTACCGGGGGATTGGGTCTGGCTCTCGACCCGGAATCTGCCCCTCTGCCTGCCCTGCCGGAAGCTGAGCCCGCGGTTTGTGGGGCCGTTCAAAGTCCTGAGGAGAATCAACGAGGTTACCTATAGGTTATTACTCTCCCATGATTACCTTATTAACCCCTCGTTTCATGTGTCTCTCCTCAGGCCGGTGGTGGCTGGTCCGCTCCAGGAGTCTGAGGTGCGGGAGGTCCCCCCGCCTCCTCTGGACATCGAGGGGGCCCCGGCGTACTCCGTCCGTTCCATCCTGGATTCGAGGCATCGGGTGGGGGACCTTTTCAATAGCATGAAAACCTGCCAGCCATGAAATTATGTTGTTTACTAGTAGAATAAATGAATAGACAGTAAGCATGGATAAACCAAAAGAAGTGAGCCTAATCCACTATATTTTAGTAAGTTCTGAACTGGTAGAATGTGGAAACTTTACAAGAATGAGACAGGGATAAAGTTGAGCAATGGAGTTGTGCTAGAGGATAAAATTATTTCTATGTTGTTAGCCTATTACATGACACGTACAATCACTAACAAAATCTCAGAGAAATACCCCCAAATGTGCTATGGCAAACATAATGGAACACAAACGGTCTTACATTTCCACTTTGATCAGTCAGACTTGGTTGTTCAACCACTGACAAAGTCTGCTGTGGGAAATATAGTTGTTGTAAGGGATGGCGGTTGCTGCAGTATATACCTTAAGAAGATACTGCTGCTTATAGTTGAACCCTTTTGATGTAGCTACCTGTCAGGCAGATGGAGAGAGAGAGTAAATGCCAGCAGCCCTCTAGCCCTGCTATTTCTGGAAATCATGTAGCCTACATTCTTGCACAAAGAATCTGGAATCTGGATCTCAATCAGATTGTTCCTCAAAGGTTTCTCTGCAACTACTATAGGCGGTGATGAAGGTTTAACAACGTCTACTGAATTCCTATTTATTTGATCCCTTGGGAGGCTTAACCACATCATTATTATATATAGACCCTAAAGCTTATCATGCCTTGACGGCTTGATGGGGGCGTGTTCACTGTCTTTGTAACGCTTTATATTACAGCCCGCTGCTTACCTGGTAATTACATTGAAATAACTTGTAAAAATGGTAATAACCTAATAATTGCATAGCAATTAAGTGTGCTTACTGAAAGCAAAGCACAACTTTAGAAATTGTTTATACTTATTATTATTATTAGCCTTCCGCTGCCACCTGTAGGGCCAAATCCGTAAAAGCCACCAACACCAAAACAACTTTAAAACGTGCAGGCTGACCAATGCATTTCAATGGCCATAGACTTGAATGGGAAAAATTCTGGTCGTATCTAGTCTTCAACTGTTTATGCTAGAAATGCCATTCAAACTTTAAAATCTAGAATAGGTTGCTTGTATATAGCTTTTTGATACCATTTATATTTTTTGAACTATAACCATTTTAAATACGCATAAAAGCTATATAGGCTTGAAAGTGATGAATTTGGATTCGCCACTGCTCTGGAACCGTTAAAGCTACAAACACCAAACCAACGCTGACATGTACAGACTGACTCAACTTAGATTGCTTGTCAAAAGATTGTTGATGCTGTTTTTACTTTTGAACTACAACCGTTTACAATTTGCATAAACGCTTAATTTTGATTCACTACTGCTTTTGATCCATTTCAACTACAAACATCACCCGTTTATGCAACGTTTACATGTGCAGACTGACTTAACTTAGATGGCTTCAACACAGCTTTTTGCTACCATTCCAACTTCATAAACTATTAAGCTTGTTGTATCCCCATTCATTTCAATGGAAGGATGCAGGCTTTAAAATTCTAAACTGAAAACTTTCAGAATGTTCAAACTAAAACATTTTGGGAGCTTAAAAACACTTTATATGGCTTATGATGATATATTACTCACTCTAGCCTACTATACTTAAGCAATAAGGCATGAGGGGGTGTGGTATATGGCCAATATACCACGGCTAAGGGCTGTTCTTATAAACAACGCAACGCAGAGTGCCTGGATACAGCCCTTAGCCATGGTATTTTTTCCATATACCACAAACCCCCAAGGTACCTTATTGCTATTATAAACTGGTTACCAACTTAATTAGAGCAGTAAAAATACATGTTTTGTCATACCAGTGATATACCACGGCTGACAGCCAATCAGCATTCAGGGCTCGAACCACCCAGTTTATAATAGCCCACTATAACCCACTATAATAACTCCACACATACAAACCACCCCAAAATAGGTCACTATAACTAACACATAGCCTATGAAAACCTTATTACTACCAATACTACTACCACCATTACTACGGCTGTCACTACCATTACTACTATAATTTCACAACCATAAATACTTAAAGACTAGCAAGCACACCTCATTTACTTCAGCAAATTAATATTCTAGTGAAACTTTGGTTTCTTTTGAGATTCATTGACACAAGCATCACTATGTATAATTTGGTACCAGGTAGTTACCAATTGTGTTGAATTAATTATTTGAGGTATGTACCAGAGTCTCCATTGGATCTTTGTGTGTTGTGGTTTCTTTTTCAGGTGCATACAGTTGCCGGTGGAATTAAGCCCTTTTTCTTGACCATGCCATCTGGCCATTTTTCATTAGGCGGTCAATGACAGTGAAACATCATCCACTGTTTATGGAATCAGACGGTATGTGTGTGAGAGAGAGAGAGTGTGTGTGCGCGCATGCGTGTGTGTGTGTTGTCTAGTCTCGGGTGTCATCTTTCTCATCTTGCTTCATGATAACCTCCCACTCCTTAGAATCATGCCCACAGCATGTCAGCAATCTAGGATCCGTGCCATGCCAGTGAGACACCACAGTGACAGGCTGGACTCAACCAGTCCCAAGCTAAAATGTGGAATTAGGAATGCAGACCAAGCAGCAAAAGAGAGCCGAGTGCTGAGATTGAAGCAGCAGACAGAACTCAGCAGACTTCACCTGTTGTCTCATTCCTCGGTTCAAATGAGGACATGATTGCATAGCAGTGCCCTGTTGATTAATGGCAGTGATGTTTTATTTAGAAGCAAACAGGACACCATTAATCTTTTTTTTATCGTCTCAAGCTCAATTTTTGCGCTTCATGGCAATACTTTCATGAATATTTCAGAGTAAGAACAATGTTGGGTAACTCTGTACTTAAAAGCAGGCGGGTGAAATGCTTTATTGCTTGTTTATTTTTACACCCCGGCCAGAACACTCCGTTCTGCCACCTCGGGCCAACACCCACTAATTTTGGTCACGGCTCCTCTCCTTCCTGGCACCTCAGTGGTGGAACGAACTTCCCCCCACCATCAAAACAGTTAAATTGCTGCCCATCTTCTGCCGCAGTCTGAAAACCTATGTCTTCAGAAAGCACTTTGGCTCCTACTAACACTTAGAAATAGTATTTTATTTTTCTCTTACTAGCATCAAGATTATTGGTACATATCTGGGTAAAGAAAGAATCTCAGGAAGGAACAGAGCAATAAGATAACATAGACAATTCCCCTGTTTTATGTGGTTGTCAATATTATTAAGTGGATGTGTGTCCTGAAATCGATTCAGTCCAGTTCCTTCTTTTGAAGTGCTAGTCTCAGGGATGATTGTACGGGCTTATTGAAGGCCATACAAATTCTGTTGTGAAACATACTGCTGCGAAAACCAATGGGGTGGCATCTCGATTCAAGAACATCTAAAAACAAGGGAACCTTAGCTGTGGATGGAGGTCTCTCAGATCTCCGTTGAGGTCTCCAAGACAAAGCGGTATTGGGTGCCATGGAGGAGATAAGACAGCTGAGAGGGATGCGATCCACCATGGTCATTATTTTGGCATGTCTGGAAGGTTGTGGAAAGAAATCCAAAACGTGTTCAGCATTAAATCCCTTTCAAGAATTCCCTGAAGATTTCACTGATATTCCATATGAGTTGGGAAAGTAGTACCTTATTTGTTCCTCAAAGATGATGTCCTTATTTGTTAACCAAAGCACTGGCACAAATGCTTGGGTACACTTGGATCTGGATATGTGAGGTTGAATGGGGACGAGAAGCAATAATGTTTGCAATGATGCTTGCCTTGCTGTTGAGTATTTTGTGATGGTTGAGCAACGCTGCATTTCTAAGAAACATCAACTTAATGGGGACTTAATGCATTGAATGCAAATGAATGGTTTGAGTGGCACCCACTTCAACGTAGTAGTTGTTTCTGTGCCAACTTTAATTAGCTACACATGGAATCCGTAGGCATAGGTCATAGGAAATGCACAGAGGCTTTCTATTTCCATCTTGGCGGTAGGGTACTTAAAGGGGTTTTCAAGGAAATGTAATATTTCTTTAGGGAGGTTTAGGGCAATATTTAATCCAAGGCGCGTTATAGAGCAACGCACTAGACAGCCGACAATGCAGCCTTTAAAGGCAATATTCCCGATGTTCACAGAGATCACATTCACGGTAAACGCTGCAGATGCCAGCTCTATCGGAAATTACGTTTAAATGTCAAGCGCTCTACAACGTGCCTTGGATTGAATACCGACCTTAGACTCTTTCTAGGAATATACCATTACATTGGCAGTGGAATGCTTACTGAGCTGCTTTTAATCTTGGAACAGCTCATAACATTTGGCTTTAATTTAAAAACAACTATTCTGACATGTCTCTCATTCTTTAAAGCCAAATATAAATTTAGAATATCAGTTTTAATATTTAAAGGCTATTTTTATAACTAATATAATTTGCCTTGTTTAGGAAAACCTGAGGATTTGCCAGAAGTAGATATTTGAGTACCGTAGGCTACGCTCTTGTGGCGTCTATTACTCAATTATCCGCTCTGATTCAAGTAATGTACAAGCAGTGATGTTTAATCTTACATGTCCAGTAGAGACCAATCACAATATCCTTTACTGGAATGAATGTAAAATGTGACTCACTTGAAATCACAACTAAATTGACTCACTTGAAATCTAGCTGAAAATGGGAATTGCCACATAAAATAAAACAGCATTACAAATGTGCAGAACATTACACCATGCACAAAGCAGTCTTTTAGGATAAGGCTGACTCAATCATAATGGAAAAAGAAATTCCTAGAGCATAGATGATTGATGCAGCATGAACACAATGCTCAATGATATCCGTTGTGCTACCATGAGGACACGGTCCCTTATATGAAACGTATACACGTCAAACGTCCAATTACTTGCTACAACGACTCTTCATTGTGGCCTCGTCTCCACAGCTGTGCTTTGTACTGTAGTCACTGCGGGAGCCCGGGCCACAGTGACTGGGCCTTTTCATCTGGGTGGGAAACCGACATCTGCTTCCAATCCTCAATTGTAATGCCTTTCAAATGTCATCGCCACCTCCAGTGTGTTTCTCGTAACAGTTACATTGCATTGCATAGCTATTGGGTTACTTTGAAACAGATCTGGATTATGCCTTCCCACTGTGAGTGAAAGCCCAGAAGGCACTGGTTGGAGTCTGGCCGTGATATTCTGTTTAAGCAGAGAAGCCGCTGGAAATGACTGATTGTCAGTGGAGATTAAATTGAGTTCTGACTGAAATATGGATTTATGATTTGTAATTTTAGTTGAAAAGAACATACCATTCCATGCTCAAGGTCAGAGGGAGGTAAATGTTCTTGTACTAAAATCTAATTATGTATTTTTTTTTAATAGTAGGTAGATAGGCAGATGAAGCAACATGAGAGAAGCATGGCCGGCTGTTGGAAATTGGAACCATGATTGCAGTACAGTTCCAAAACATCACTAAGAAGACAGGTGACATATCGATTGTGCAAAACAATTGCTTCACACTTAAAAAAACAAATTATACCAGAGGCTGTAGATACACTGTTAGTAAGCTTCAGAAAGCATTGATTGCCTTGCTGTGTGAGAGAGAACTGATTTCATGTAATGTCTTATGAGGCAGAAAACAATATGAGCACCTACAGTCTGTTAAATCACCCAGTGGTGTGTTTAAATCCCCTTTATGTATATGTTGTATGTCAATGATAGTAAGAGTCATTCTTCAAAAAGTTGAATCATGAGATTTGTAGATGATCCTGCTTTAGTTAGTGTCTGGCCTGACTGTGAGTGAATAACTATAGTTTAAAATGAAAGAGATTGTAATTGATAGAAGAAACAGTGCTTTTATATTATTACCTGTTGCAACACAGGGAGCAAATTTAGAGATAGTCTCTGAGTATATTTAGGAACAGAAATTGAGGACAAATGAATTGTAATGCCAACACTGATGCACTGTATACACATTCAGAGAGATTTTCTTAAAATGTATTTCACCTTTATTTAACCAGGTAAGCCAGTTCTCATTTACAACTGCGACCTGGCCAATATAAAGCAAAGCAGTGCGGAAAAAAACAACAACAACACAGAGTTACATATGGAATAAACAAAACGTACAGTCAATAACACAATAGAAAATCTATATACAGTGTGTGCAAATGTAGCAAGCCACGGAGGCAAGGCAACAAATAGGCCATAGTGCAAAACAACCACAATTATAATTTAGTATTAACACTGGAGTGATAGATGTGCAGAAGATGATGTGCAAATAGAGACGCTGGGGTGCAAATGAGCAAAACAAATAACAATGTAAATAACAATATGGGGATGAGGTAGTTGGGTGGACTAACTACAGATGGGTTGTGTACAGGTGCAGTGATCGGTAAGCTGCTCTGACAACTGATGCTTAAATATAGTGTTTTAGGGAGCGTTTGACAGTGATGAGGGGTGGTCGTTTGACCGCGGACCCATTACGGACGCAGGCAATGAGGCAGTGATCACTGAGATCCTGGTTGAAGACAGCGGAGGTGTATTTAGAGGGTAAATTAGTCAGGATGATATCTATGAGGGTGCCCATGTTAACGGATTTAGGGTTGTACCTGGTAGGTTCCTTGATAATTTGTGTGAGATTGAGGGCATCTAGTTTAGATTGTAGGACGGCCGGGGTGTTAAGCATATCCCAGTTTAGGTCACCAAGCAATACGAACTCTGAGGATAGATGGGGGGCAATCAATTCACATATGGTGTTCAGGGAACAGCTGGGGGCTGAGGGGGGTCTGTAGCAAGCGGCAACAGTGAAATACTTATTTCTGGAAAGGTGGATTTTTAGAAGTAGAAGCTCAAACTGTTTGGGCACAGACCTGGATAGTATGATAGAGCTCTGCAGGCTATCTCTACAGTAGATTGCAACTCCGCCCCCTTTGGCAGTTCTATCTAGATGGAAAATGTTGTAGTTGGGAATGGACATTTCAGAATCTTTGGTGGCCTTCCTAAGCCAGGATTCAGACACTGCTAGAACATCAGGGTTGGCTGAGTGTGCTAACGCAGTGAATAACTCAAACTTAGGGAGGAGGCTTCTGATGTTAACATGCAAGAAACCAAGGCTTTTGCAATTACAGAAGTCAACAAATGATACTGCCTGGGGAGCAGGAGTGATACTGGGGGCTACAGGGCCTGGGTTAACCTCTACATCACCAGAGGAACAGAGGAGGAGTAGAATAAGGATACGGCTAAAGGCTTTAAGAACTGGTCTTCTAGTGCGTTGGGTACAGAGAAAAAAAGGGGCCGATTACCGGGCGTTGTAGAATAGATTCAGGGCATTATATACAGACAAGGATATGGAAGGATATGAGTACAGTGGAGGTAAACCTAAGCGTTGGGTAAAGATGAAAGAGATAGCATCACTGGAGGCACCGATTGAGCCGGTGTCCGCGTGTGTGGGGGGTGGGACAAAGGATCTATCTGAGACAGGTTGAGCAGGACTGGGGGCTCTACATTGAAAAAGTACAGTTAGAACTAACCGAAACAGCAATAGGCAAGGCATATTGACATGGGAGATAGGAATAAAGCAGTCACAGGTGTTGTTCGAGAGAACTCAGACAACAGCTGGTAATGGCGACGAAAGTTTGAGCTGAGGCTAAACAGATCAAAAGGATGGGGTACCGTATAAAGGAACAGTCCAGCAGGCATCAGCTGTGTAGCTGAGTGATCATAAGTTCCAGTGAACAGCAGTAAGTAAGTCCGGGAGCAGTTCAGTGGCTGCTACGCTACAGGCACGGCTGTTGATTGCGTGTGCTAGCGGGCTGGGGCTAGCAGATGGATCTTCGTGGTCGTCGCAACGGGAAGCCTGTTGAAACCACATCAGACGGTTACGTCGGCAGACCAGTCGTGATGGATCGGCGGGGCTCCGTGTCAACACTAGGAGGTCCCGTCCGGTTGACAGAGAGGTAGATAGCCGGGAGATGGGCCTGGCTCGAGGCTAACTCAAGGCTAACTGGGGTTAGCTTCAGGACAGTGGTGATTAGTGGTGATTAGCCAACAACGACAACAGCCATTCGGTTGCAGCTAGCTAGTTGCGATGATCCGGTGTTAAGGTCCAGTGATTCAGTGATTCTGGCAGAAAATCCGATATGCTCTGGCTCGATAGCGCGATGTGCAGACTGGCCGATAATTGTCCAGGCTAGAGCTGGCTGGTAGGTAGTGCAGGCCACGGCCACGGACAATGGTGAAAACCGCTAACGGTGGCTAATAGCAAGTAGCTAGTTAGCTGGCTAGCTGGCTAGTTTCAGCCAGAGGTTCTGGATATAAATGTATGAAGAAATAATAGAATCCGTTCCACATTGGGTGAGGCGGGTTGCAGGAAAGTATATTTAGTTAAAGGATGGAATGTGAGATTGAGAAATATATACAAAAAATACAAAAAACTGGCTATTTACATGAGGACACTACAGAAAACACGACCGCACTGCTATGCCATGTTGGAAGAGATAAGTTGTGGAGGTAACGCGATTGGTCCAAGAATACCTACAGACTAGCAAGTAGCAAGTATCCTCTGCCAAATCCCAAAATGGACTTCCCCTCCATTGAAAACCGACATAGAATGTCCTGCTCTTCCTACTAATGAGTAGGAAACGGAGTGCCCCATATTGAGTCATCCCTGCATACGTTACATCAGGGCACATCCGCTGTGTGTATAACAGATGAGTGCCAAAAGCGAGTGACGGAGCGAGTAGTGATGAACTGTTCCAATTCTTGTGCTTACTCGGCTTCAAAGCCAGGAGCTTAATGTAATTCTCTGGCACAACAGGATTTGTATCAGTCCCAAACGGATCAGTGAGGTTAAGAGCCGATAAGTAGTAGTGTTTAAATCCTCCATAGCCCAGCCATGCCACTGGGCCAGGGCCTGTCGGGGTGCACCGCGGAATGCTAGACTCAGCTCACCTCGTTTGGAAAGTTACTATACCGGTAATCAGAGGACACTTAGCCAGATGAGACACAGGACGGGTAGAAATCCCTTGTCACCCCAGTTTACAACGGGAGTGGGCCCGAAGAAGTACCGCAACTTGTTATATTTTAGCACAAATGCTGCAGCAGAAGTGAACTCTCACCACTGCGTGTGCAAACACATTGGCTAAGGCTGGTGGCTTGTCTAAAGGCAGATATAAAGGCTGAATGCTAACACACAAAATCTCTAACACAGGAGATATATAAAGGCTATATCTAGTTATAACAGGTCTTATATACAGTTTCTCAAATGTATTTTTAGCAACAATATCACAAAGACATTGTAAGTTGCTTAATAGAGCCCGCAGGAACCACAACATTTGATCACTATTTTAAAAAAATAGTGATATTTCTAACAGTGTCATAACATTTGTCCACAAATGCAATATTATTTCACACCTTGATATCTCATTTGTCTATAAAAAATGATCTGAGCTGCATGCAATTGAACAAGTCACTGTCACACCCTGATCTGTTTGACCTGTCTTTGTGATTGTCTCCACCCCCTCCAGGTGTCGCCCATCTTCCCCATTATCAGTAGTGTATTTATACCTGTGTTCTCTGTTTGTCTGTTGCCAGTTCGTTTTGTTTCGTCAAGCCTACCAGTTTCTCCCCTTGCTCCTGTCTTTTTCAAGTTCCTGTTTGCCTGCCCCCTGTTTTTACATTGACATTTACATTTTTGTCATTTAGCAGACGCTCTTATCCAGAGCGACTTACACATTTTTGTAAGAAACTTTTGTTACTTAGACACTGTCTGCATCTGGGTCTTCTCCTGAAACGTGATAGTCACAGGAAGCATGCACTGCATTCGTAACCTTCCTTTTAGACAGAATAAATAAAACAGGGTTGGGCGAATAACTTGAAAAATGTAATCCATAAGCCTACTAATACATTAATTAATCAATTAAAAACGTGCACATCTTCAATATAAAAACAGAAAATAAAGTAAGTTATTTGAACCTTGTAATAATTCATTTTCTTTCAATTTTCTCTAAAATCTAATTATCAATATACACTAATAAAACTAGACCTATGATATTTCCTTCAAAAATATACTCAAATCATCTTAATTGGCTTTAGCAAGGCGCTGCACAGATTCACTCATTTTCATTACATTATGAGGAGTTTTTAGGATATTAGATATTCTGCACAGCGGCTTACTCTGGCCAATCCCCTCGAACATAATGTTTGTCAGCAACATAGTGAATCTCTCCAAAGATTGGAGGAGTATTAGGCTACTAGTGATCGGCACCAATATGGAAAGTCTGTATCAATTGGCTGCATTTTTTCGATATGAAAAGGAGACGGAAATGTGACTGACCTGCATAGGTAGGAAAGTGTCCAGAGGACTGTGTGCTGATTGACCAGTTTACAGTAGGTGTAAATGTTCTGGAAGCTTAATTGTAATCAATTATCTGAACACATTAAGAATCCCATTGAAACCTGATCCACCATCAATGGGACTATAGTTGTTATGATGGGGCTGCCGACAAACATTATCAGCAATTTATCAATGTCACATCACCAAAATTATGTATGCGATAGCAAAATCGAATGCTTCTAAAGGCTAACTGAAATAGTCACCTTAACTTTATTCGTCATTAACGTGGTTCTTCAAAATTATGCATATATTACTTGCGCATTTGGTTGCCAGCTGTTTAGCCCAGCCTACGAGGTGATATTGTGGATCATTATCAGCTGATTCAGTAAATCATTTTCTGAATGACAGTCAAGTGATTAAAAGGTATATTGTCTGCTTTATTTACAGCAGGTTATAGTAAGAAAGCATCAAGGTAATGAGTTAATGTTTTCATATGTTTCTGTGCATCAGATTGGACAACTAGTCAACTGTGTGCAATTGTGTATAGGCTATTGCAGAAATACCCAACAGTATTTTCCTTTCCATTATTCAGCACATTTCAAATGACAACAAATGAGTCGCCTAATGGGCTTATAAAAAAAGATCTGGTAATCATGTTATACAATTTAATGACAAATAAATATTAAACTATAGTCCTAGATCTGTGTTGTTGTTAGACCCAATGTGTCTCTCCTCACCGATTCAATGAATTAATGGTGGGTGATCGAATTGTGCATGTGACTTGATTGAATTTGAATTATGTGAATAGCCTAATGATAATAATAATGATGATGATGTTGTGAGCCCAGTAACATATTGACTGCAGTCCCTTTAATCATAGCCTATTGTTACTTTGTGTCTCTAAAATCACAATATTTCAATTTCTATAGTCATGTGACAAATATTACATTTTTACCACATCCAAATATTTTTGCATTAACTGTATATTTCCATAACTGATCAAATTTATGTAGGCTATAGGCCTATAGGCAAGCCTAAGATTCTGCCAATATGAACACATTTATTTTAGGCCTAAAAAACAGCCATACATGATTTAATGAAAAGCAGCAAACAGACACAAGATTGTTTCACATTCTTTAATAACAGACTCAAACACGAAATAGGCTACAGCTTCTTCATTTACATTTTAGTCATTTAGCAGACACGCTTATCCAGAGCGATTTACGGGAGCAGTTAGGGTTAAGTGCCTTGCTTAAGGGCACATCGACAGAATTTTCACCTAGTCGGCTCGGGGATTAGAACCAGCGACCTTTCGGTTACTGGCACAACGCTCTTACCCACTAAACTACCTGCCGCCCAGCTGTTTCCCACCCAATTACAGGGAAACTCAACATAATGTACAACACTTACGTCGAGTGCGCAGAGGGGTCTGTACGCAGTGTTGTACCTTCGCTGTCGCGTTTTGTTTGTCAAAAAGACACATAAGTGGGCCATCCAGTCTGTTTAGGCAGAGAGGAAGAGGTGAAGCGAGAGCGTTTACTCCGCCCAAAAATTGTCCATGAAAATATGACCAAGAAGTGAGGATTTTTAGTATGTAGGTCAATGAGAGTGTTGAATTTGGTCAACAAAAAATGTAATTGCTAATTTGCTATGTGAGACTTATTTGATTGAATAGTAGTTTCATAATGGTTAGGTTGTTATGAATGCACTGATATAAGTGGACGCACGCAAGTGGCATTTCGGCAACTTTGAAAAAACTACTTCATATCAGAGTTGTGCCTGTTGGTCACACACGTATCTGCCCTCTCATTGGCTAGAATGGTCCCACCTGATCTCGCCTCCTCCCGCCTGCCGTCCATATTTGAGGACAAGTATTTCCATTGTTAGAGCGGTCACTCGAATATCTTGTCAATGAAATAGATCATCTTTGGTTTAAGCCAACTGAGGTAACCAGGGTGAGCCTTAAGTGTTGTGGTTGACCTTAAACCTATAGGGAACATGGAGGTCATGCATTAGCGCAGATCACTTTAGAGCGGATAAATTAATCACTTAGATTAAAGCAGTCTGATCTTATAATATCAGTCAAAATGCAATATTACTGTAAATGAGTGTTAGTGTTAAAACAATAGAAATCATCACTAGAAAATGTGTATATTTTAGAATTCATATACTTATAAAATATTTGATCACAACTATAAGCAATTTATTTTTCATTGGAAGGCTATTACGGAGAGTTTATCTTATCCTGTATCCTGTTATAAAGCACTATAGGGAATATTTCTGTGAGATACATTTCATTTAAATAACTATAAATCAGTGCTTCAATTGGGCTCTTTTTTGATGGTGCTAGTACCGCCACCTCCAATTTTGTACTACTTGAGTACGGGCACTTCCTATAGAATAGCCTATTTGCTCTAAAATATAAACCGTGGTACTGTAAAATGAACTGTAATTTTTCCGCATGCTATAAAAGGTAATATTGCCCACTTTCTTTAAAAAAGAAATGAGTATGAAATCTTTTGTACTTGCAGTCTACTTTGCAATTAATTTCTGAAAACTTTTTGGAATAACCTTTCTCTTATATTCTCCTATTATCTCCCCTGTGGGTGTGATGATTTACAGAGTTACCTCAGATTAACCCCGGCAGGAACACTTGGCTCTGGGGAGGCATGGGCGGATGGTTGCTTTCTAATTTCAGTGAATGATTGTGGACTTCAGGAAACAGCAGAGGGTGCACCACCCTATCCACATCGACAGGACCGCAGTGGAGAAGGTGGAAAGCTTCAAGTTCCTTGGCGTACACATCACCGACAAACTAAAATGGTCCACCCACGCAGACAGTGTGGTGAAGAAGGCGCAACAGAGCCTCTTCAACCTCAGGAGGCTGAAGAAATTCAGCTTGGCACCTAAAACCCTCACAAAGTTTTACAGATGCACAATTGAGAGCATCCTGTCGGGCTGTATCACCGCCTGGTACGGCAACTGCACCGCCCACAACCGCAGGGCTCATCAGAGGGTGGTGCGGTCTGCCGAACAGCGCCAGAGAAGATGGCTGCCGTTTTACAGCCCTCTAACCAATTGTACTATTATGTGTGTTTTTCCGCATTATTTGTAATTTATTTTGTACATAATGTTTCTGCCATCGTCTCTTATAACCAAAAAGAGCTTCTGGATATCAGGACAGCGATTACTCACCTCGTATTGGACGAAGATTTTTTCTTCAACGAGGCGGCCGCGAAGGATATCCTACAGACACCCGACAAGGCCCAAATCCCCGTCATTCGCATGAGGAAGAGACAGAGATATCGTGGACGTAGGTCAGGGTGCCTTGTAAGGATCCGACGGCGAGCGAGTAAACTGCCGCTCCCATCAATCCTATTAGCCAATCTTCAATCATTGGAGAACAAATTGGATGACCTAAGATTACGGTTATCCTACCAACGGGTCATTAAAAACTGTAATATCTTATGTTTCACCGAGTCGTGGCTGAACGACGACATGGATAACATACAGCTAGCGGGCTATACGCTACATCGGCAGGATAGAACGGCTGACTCCGGTAAGACAAAGGGTGGCGGTCTGTGTATATTTGTAAACAACAGCTGGTGCACAAAATCAAATACTAAGGAAGTCTCTAGGTTTTGCTCGCCTGAGGTAGAGTATCTTATGATAAGCTGTAGACCACACTATTTACCAAGAGAGTTTTCATCTATATTTTTCATAGCTGTCTATTTACCACCACAAACCAATGCTGGCATTAAGATTGCACTGAATGAGTTGTATAAGGCCATAAATCAACAGGAAAACGCTCATCCAGATGCAGCGCTCCTAGTGGCCGGGGACTTTAATGCAGGGAAACTTAAATCCGTTCTACCTAATTTCTACCAGCATGTTAAATGTGCAACCAGAGGAAAAAAAACTCTGGACCACCTTTACTCCACACACAGAGACGCATACAAAGCTCTCCCTCGCCCTCCATTTGGCAAATCTGACAATAACTCTATCCTCCTGATTCCTGCTTATAAGCAAAAACTAAAGCAAAGCTGGAAGCACCAGTGGCTCGGTTAATAAAAAAGTGGTCAGATGACGCAGATGCTAAGCTACAGGACTGTTTTGCCAGCACAGACTGGAACATGTTCCGGGATTCTTCAGACAGCATTGAGGAGTACACCACATCAGTCACTGGCTTCATCAATAAGTGCATCGATGATGTCGTCCCCACAGTGACCGTACGTACATACCCCAACCAGAAGCCATGGATTACAGGAAACATCCGCACTGAGCTAAAGGGTAGAGCTGCCGCTTTCAAGGAGCGGGACTCTAACCCGGACGCTTATAAGAAATCCCGCTATGCCCTCCGACGAACCATCAAACAGGCAAAGAGTCAATACAGGACTAAGATTGAATCATACTACACTGGCTCTGACGCTCATCGGATGTGGCAGGGCTTGAAAACTATTACAGACTACAAAGGGAAGCACAGCCGCGAGCTGCCCAGTGACACAAGCCTACCAGATGAGCTAAACCACTTCTATGCTCGCTTCGAGGCAAGCAACACTGAAGCATGCATGAGAGCACCAGCTGTTCCGGATGACTATGTGATCACGCTCTCCATAGCCGATGTGAGTAAGACTTTTAAGCAGGTCAACATTCACAAGGCCGCAGGGCCAGACGGATTACCAGGACGTGTACTCCGAGCATGTGCTGACCAACTGGCAAGTGTCTTCACTGACATTTTCAACATGTCCCTGACTGAGTCTGTAATACCAACATGTTTCAAGCAGACCACCATAGTCCCCGTGCCCAAGGACTCTAAGATAACCTGCCTAAATGACTACCGACCCGTAGCACTGACGTCTGTAGCCATGAAGTGCTTTGAAAAGGCTGGTCATGGCTCACATCAACAGCATTATCCCAGAAACCATAGACCCACTCCAATTTGCATACCGCCCCAACAGATCCACAGATGATGCAATCTCTATTACACTCCACACTGCCCTTTCCCACCTGGACAAGAGGAACACCTACGTGAGAATGCTATTCATTGACTACAGCTCAGCATTCAACACCATAGTGCCCTCTAAGCTCATCACTAAGCTAAGGATCCTGGGACTAAACACCTCCCTCTGCAACTGGATCCTGGACTTCCTGACGGGCCGCCCCCAGGTGGTAAGGGTAGGTAACAACACATCTGCCACACTGATCCTCAACACGGGGGCCCCTCAGGGGTGCGTGCTCAGTCCCCTCCTGTACTCCCTGTTCACCCATGACTGCATGGCCAGGCACGACTCCAACACCATCATTAAGTTTCCCGACAACACAACAGTGGTAGGCCTGATCACCGACAACGATGAGACAGCCTATAGGGAGGAGGTCAGAGACCTGGCCGTGTGGTGCCAGGACAACAACCTCTCCCTCAACGTGACCAAGACAAAGGAGATGATTGTGGACTACAGGAAAAAAAAAGAGGACTGAGCACGCCCCCATTCTCATCGACGGGGCTGTAGTGGAACAGGTTGAGAGCTTCAAGTTCCTTGGTGTCCACATCACCAACAAACTATCATGGTCCAAACACACCAAGACAGTCGTGAAGAGGGCACGACAAAGCCTATTCCCCCTCAGGAGACTGAAAAGATTTGGCATGGGTCCTCAGATCCTCAAAAAATGCTACAGCTGCACCATCGAGAGCATCCTGACTGGTTGCATCACCGCCTGGTATGGCAACTGCTTGGCTTCCGACTGCAAGGCACTACAGAGGGTAGTGCGTACGGCCCAGTACATCACTGGGGCCAAGCTTCCTGCCATCCAGGACCTCTATACCAGGCGGTGTCAGAGGAAGGCCCTCAAAATTGTCAAAGACTCCAGCCACCCTAGTCATAGACTGTTCTCTCTGCTACCGCACGGCAAGCGGTACCGGAGTGCCAAGTCTAGGTCTAAAAGACTTCTTCTCAACAGCTTCTACCCCCAAGCCATAAGACTCCTGAACAGCTAATCATGGCTACCCGGACTATTTGCACTGCCCCCCCACCCCATTCTTTTACGCTGCTGCTACTCTGTTAATTATTTATGCATAGTCACTTTATCTCTACCCACATGTACATATTACTTCAACTACCTCAACTAGCCGGTGCCCCCGCACATTGACTCTGCACCGGTACCCCCCTGTATATATAGCCTCCCTACTGTTATTTTATTTCTGCTCTTTTTTTCTCAACACTTTTTTTTGTTAAAAAGAAATGCACTGTTGGTTAAGGGCTGTAAGTAAGCATTTCACTGTAATGTCTGCACCTGTTGTATTCGGCGCATGTGGCCAATACAATTTGATTTGATTTGATTACCGGGGGCAAACTACCCGCCCTCCAAAACACATACAGCACCCGATGTCACAGGAAGGCCAAAAAGATAATCAAGGACATCAACCACCCGAGCCACTGCCTGTTCACCCCGCTATCATCCAGAAGGTGAGGTCAGTACAGGTGCATCAAAGCTGGGACAGAGAGAATGAAAAACAGCTCCTATTTCAAGGCCATCAGACTGTTAAATAGCCATCACTAGCACATTAGAGGCTGCTGCTGCCTATTGAAATCACTGGCCTCTTTAAGAAATTGAACACTAGTCACTTTAATAATGTTTACATATCTTGCACTACTCATCTCATATGTATATACTGTATTCTATTCTATAACATTCCACTGTATCTTAGTACATGCCGCTCTGTCATTGCTTGTCCATATATGTATTCTTAAATCCCATTCCTTACTAGTTTTGTGTGTTTTGGGTATATGTTGTGAAATCGTTAGATATTACTTGTTAGATATTACTGCACTGTCGGAGCTAGAAGCACAAGCATTTCGCTACACCCGCTATAACATCTGCTAAACACGTGTATGTGACAAATAAAATTTGATTTAATTTGAATGTCTGCTCAATATCCTCACTGTTCTTCTGATGACTTATTTTGCATTAAAGTAGCATAATTATATAATTCTCAAACAGAATATAGCGCCCGAATCTGGCCTCGTTACTGACGACTCATTAGTCCCCTTACAAAAAAAGATTGCAGTCAGAGTGCAGTATAACTGCAGTACACTACAGTATAACTGCAGTTAGAGTGCAGTATAACTGCAGTATGCAGAAAATACTGCGTCCAAAATAACAAAAACATTTTTACTGCAGTAATTTTGCAGTATAATTGCAGTTCAACTGCAATACACTATAGTTATTCTGAAATTACTAAATCCAAATTACCCCAGTCGACTGCAGTTACTGCACTTTTACTGCAGTTTCAAAACTGACATCTTTTTTTTGTAAGGGTCTCTAATTATTAGGATTTTGTCATCATGCAGATGGAGGCTTCTCATGGGAGAATACTGTTATGTCTGCATACTATGTTTATAGTGCTGCATTGAGAGTTAAACTAGCACAAAGTTTGACAGTGCAGTTTTTGTGGGATTATGACTGATGTACAGTATTGTGATACTTTATTGATTGCTTTGTTCTGTAACCGTCACTTGAGTTCAGTGGCGATTTTAGCATGTACATCTTTGTGGGGCAAACAAAATTTTTTTTTTTGATGCATGCCAGCAAAGCCACTACAGAACACTAAACAATACATTCATCGCACTATAACGGTGGCAAACGGTGCCCACAAACTGTTAGGGCCTACATAAAGCTGTCCCAACAGCAGAACTTTATTTTCAGCACCATGGAGTGAATCCTTACCACTGCTACACCTGGCTATCAGCGGAGCCTTGTCTGTTAGCGAAACAGTTCATTCAGCCTCATTTACTTCCTTTAAAAAAAACATAGCTGATATGGCTTCTACTGACAATTGAGATGTATAAACTACGGCATAAGGGGATGACGAGCGGATAAGAGGCAATCCGTAATTTCGATTAAGACATTAATGAGCGAGCTAGGACAGAAGTAGTCAATATAACTATTGGTTCAGCACTTTTGAAATGTACAGTGACAGAATTTAGAACATGGGCCGTTCTTACAGTAATTCTCCCTGTACACAAATTCCGAACCGTAGGATAAATAAAGGGGGCATATAAGCAGACAATGAAAGGTCTTACAATATTCGATGATGAGGCTACATGTGCACCTCCAACAGCTAACAGCTTACATTTACATTTACATTTACGTCATTTAGCAGACGCTCTAATCCAGAGCGACTTACAAATAGGTGCATTCACCTTATAGCCAGTGGGATAACCACTTTACAATATTTATTTATTTAAAAAAAAAATTGGGGGGGGGTGGGTTGGGGTAAGGGGGGTAGAAGGATTACTTTATCCTATCCCAGGTATTCCTTAAAGAGGTGGGGTTTCAAATGTCTCCGGAAGGTGGTGAGTGACTCCGCTGTCCTGGCGTCGTGAGGGAGCTTGTTCCACCATTGGGGTGCCAGAGCAGCGAACAGTTTTGACTGGGCTGAGCGGGAACTATGCTTCCGCAGAGGTAGGGAGCCAGCAGGCCAGAGGTGGATGAACGCAATGCCCTCGTTTGGGTGTAGGGACTGATCAGAGCCTGAAGGTACGGAGGTGCCGTTCCCCTCACAGCTCCGTAGGCAAGCACCATGGTCTTGTAGCAGATGCGAGCTTCAACTGGAAGCCAGTGGAGTGTGCGGAGGAGCGGGGTGACGTGAGAGAACTTGGGAAGGTTGAACACCAGACGGGCTGCGGCATTCTGGATGAGTTGTAGGGGTTTAATGGCACAGGCAGGGAGCCCAGCCAACAGCGAGTTGCAGTAATCCAGACGGGAGATGACAAGTTCCTGGATTAGGACCTGTGCCGCTTCCTGTGTAAGGCAGGGTCGTACTCTCCGAATGTTGTAGAGCATGAACCTACAGGATCGGGTCACCGCCTTGATGTTAGCGGAGAACGACAGGGTGTTGTCCAGGGTCACGCCAAGGCTCTTCGCACTCTGGGAGGAGGACACAACGGAGTTGTCAACCGTGATGGCGAGATCATGGAACAGGCAGTCCTTTCCCGGGAGGAAGAGCAGCTCCGTCTTGCCAAGGTTCAGCTTGAGGTGGTGATCCGTCATCCATACTGATATGTCTGCCAGACATGCAGAGATGCGATTCGCCACCTGGTTATCAGAAGGGGGAAAGGAGAAGATTAGTTGTGTGTCGTCAGCGTAACAATGATAGGAGAGGCCATGTGAGGATATGACAGAGCCAAGTGACTTGGTGTATAGCGAGAATAGGAGAGGGCCTAGAACTGAGCCCTGGGGGACACCAGTGGTGAGAGCACGTGGTGCGGAGACAGCTTCTCGCCACGCCACTTGGTAGGAGCGACCGGTCAGGTAGGACGCAATCCAAGAGTGAGCCGCGCCGGAGATGCCCAGCTCGGAGAGGGTGGAGAGGAGGATCTGATGGTTCACAGTATCAAAGGCAGCAGACAGGTCTAGAAGAACAAGAGCAGAGGAGAGAGAGTTAGCTTTAGCAGTGCGGAGAGCCTCTGTGACACAGAGAAGAGCAGTCTCAGTTGAATGACCAGTCTTGAAACCTGACTGGTTTGGATCAAGAAGGTCATTCTGAGAGAGATAGCAAGAAAGTTGGCTGAAGACGGCACGCTCAATAGTTTTGGAGAGAAAAGAAAGAAGGGATACTGGTCTGTAGTTGTTGACATCAGAGGGATCGAGTGTTGGTTTTTTGAGAAGGGGTGCAACTCTCGCTCTCTTGAAGACGGAAGGGACATAGCCAGCGGTCAAGGATGAGTTGATCAGCGAGGTGAGGTAAGGGAGAAGGTCACCGGAGATGGTCTGGAGAAGAGAGGAGGGGATAGGGTCAAGCGGGCAGGTTGTTGGGCGGCCTGCAGTCACAAGTCGCAAGATTTTATCTGGAGAGAGAGGGGAGAAAGAAGTCAAAGCATAGGGTAGGGCAGTGTGAGCAGGACCAGCAGTGTCATTTGACTTAACAAACGAGGATCGGATGTCGTCAACCTTCTTTTCAAAATGGTTGACGAAGTCATCCACAGAGAGGGAGGAGGGGGGGGGGAGTTTTCAGCAGGGAGGAGAATGTGGCAAAGAGCTTCCTAGGGTTAGAGGCAGATGCTTGGAATTTAGAGTGGTAGAAAGTGGCCTTAGCAGCAGAAACAGATGAAGAAAATGTAGAGAGGAGGGAGTGAAAAGATGCCAGGTCCGCAGGGAGTCTAGTTTTCTTCCATTTCCGCTCAGCTGCCCGGAGCTCTGTTCTGTGAGCTCGCAATGAGTCATCAAGCCACGGAGCTGGAGGGGAGGACCGAGCCGGCCGGGAGGATAGGGGACATAGAGAGTCAAAGGATGCAGAAAGGGAGGAGAGGAGGGTTGAGGAGGCAGAATCAGGAGATTGGAGGGAGAAGAATTGAGCAGAGGGAAGAGATGATAGGATGGAAGAGGAGAGAGTAGCGGGAGAGAGAGAGCGAAGGTTGCGACGGCGCATTACCATCTGTGTAGGGGCAGAGTGAGTAGTGTTGGAGGAGAGGGAGAGATAAAAGGATACAAAGTAGTGGTCGGAGAGGAGTTGCAGTGAGATTAGTAGAACAACAGCATCTAGTAAAGATGAGGTCAAGCGTATTGCCTGCCTTGTGAGTAGGGGGGGATGGTGAGAGGGTGAGGTCAAAAGAGGAGAGGAGTGGAAAGAAGGAGGCAGAGAGAAATGAGTCAAATGTAGACGTAGGGAGGTTGAAATCCCCCAGAACTGTGAGGGGTGAGCCATCCTCAGGAAAGGAACTTATCAAGGCGTCAAGCTCATTGATGAACTCTCCAAGGGAACCTGGAGGGCGATAGATGACAAGGATATTAAGCTTAAATGGGCTAGTGACTGTGACAGCATGGAATTCAAATGAGGAGATAGACAGATGGGTCAGGGGAAAAATTGAGAATGTCCACTTGGGAGAGATGAGGATTCCTGTGCCACCGCCCCGCTGACCAGATGCTCTCGGGGTATGCGAGAACACATGGTCAGACGAGGAGAGAGCAGCAGGAGTAGCAGTGTTTTCAGTGGTAATCCATGTTTCCGTCAGCGCCAAGAAGTCGAGGGACTGGAGGGTAGCATAGGCTGAGATGAACTCTGCCTTGTTGGCAGCAGAATGGCAGTTCCAGAGGCTGCCTGAGACCTGGAACTCCACGTGGGAGGTGCGTGCAGGGACCACCAGGTTAGAGAGGCAGCAGCCACGCGGTGTGAGGCGTTTGTGTAGCCTGTGCGGAGAGGAGAGAACAGGGATAGGCAGAGGCATAGTTGACAGGCTGCAGCAGATGGCTACAATAATGCAGAGGAGAATATAATGAAATGAACTAAACATCTGGGAAAGGAGAGAGCGGGGCCTCCCTCACCACAACTCCCAAATATAACTCTCCCAACTTCCACCTCAGAAACTATAATTGTTGTAAACTACAGCGGTTCAATGTTTTCTAGGAATAGACTAACTTAGTTTATTCAGCTAGCTAACTAGGTGCAGTATTATTCCGTGAAAATCGTCCGGGCACCTCGTCAAAAGACGCCACAGCCAGCTAGCATGCCGGACTCCAACAACACGGTTTAGCGCCAATACTCGGCCACAACAAACCACCAGTGTATCAACACGCAAGCAGATCGTTCGTGTCCGTGTCTAACGTTGTGGGTTAGTTCCGACAGCTTGAGCGAGTCCGTCGTCAACTTATTCAGCCAGTTAGTTAGCTAGAATAGTTAGCAAACTAGCTAGCCATTGCTTTCAGACAAAGAAGAACCCCTCCTTTCACGGCACGAACACACAGAGAGAGCCAAACTAACGTTAACTAGTCACCCATACACTTAGTATTACTTTCTTAGCTAAAGTATACATATCTCCATGGCATATTATATAATTTATGCAGCAGCATAAAATACATTTTTGGACTCACCTTGTTGTGCTGTGCTCACTTGAACAGGATGGTGGCGCGGTGGTCCTTTGTGGGCAAATTTTGTCATCAAACTTTGTCATCAAATTCTGGCATTCTCTACATTTATGGTGCTTTCAAGACAACTTGGAACTCTGAAAAAAAACAAGATCGAATCATGACATCAGTGATCTTTAGATCGGAGCTCTAGAAAGAGGCCTGAGTTCCCGATTTGGAATTCCGAGTTGGATGACCGTTCAAAAGATTTCTGAGATTTCCCAGTTCCGAGTTTCCAGTTGTTTTGAACGCGGCAGAAGTCATGCTGGATTGACAGCATGGCCAATGTTGAATGTTTATCCTTTTAAGCTTGGAAAAGAGACCGTTAAACCCAGACTTAGACCACACACCCACTCCACTGAATAGCAGGCTAATGATTGCTTTGCAACGCTTGCAGTTAGCCACTGATTCCTTCCAAACCACTCATTGTTGAATTTGCAATTTTTAACTTGTTGAGTAATGTGTATGTCCAATAGCAGAGGAGCACAGATACGTTTTATCTATAATTTCTCTTAATAATGCATCTTCATATGACAAGGATTGAAAACGATTTGCCAGTAATAATACACTGCTCAAAAAAATTCAATCACACTTCTGTGAAGTCAAACTGTCCACTTAGGAAGCAACACTGATTGACAATACATTTCACATGCTGTTGTGCAAATGGAATAGACAACAGGTGGAAATTATAGGCAATTAGCAAGACACCCCCAATAAAGGACTGGTTTTGCAGGTGGTGACCACAGACCACTTCTCAGTTCCTATGCTTCCTGGCTGATGTTTTGGTCACTTTAGAATGCTGGCGGTGCTTTCACTCTAGTGGTAGCATGAGACAGAGTCTACAACCCACACAAGTGGCTCAGGTAGTGCAGCACATCCAGGATGGCACATCAATGCGAGCTGTGGCAAGAAGGTTTGCTGTGTCTGTCAGCGTAGTGTCCAGAGCATGGAGGCGCTACCAGGAGACAGGCCAGTACATCAGGAGATGTGGAGGAGGCCGTAGGAGGGCAACCTCCGCCTTTGTGCAAGGAGGAGCAGGAGGACAACTGCCAGAGCCCTGCAAAATGACCTCCAGCAGGCCACAAATGTGCATGTGTCTGCTCAAACGGTCAGAAACAGACTCCATGAGGGTGGTATGAGTCCGACGTCCACAGGTGGGGGTTGTGCTTACAGCCCAACACCGTGCAGGACGTTTGGCATTTGCCAGAGAACACCAAGATTGGCAAATTCGCCACTGGCGCCCTGTGCTCTTCACAGATGAAAGCAGGTTCACACTGAGCACATGTGACAGACGTGACAGAGTCTGGAGACGCCGTGGAGAACGTTCTGCTGCCTGCAACATCCTCCAGCATGACCGGTTTGGCGGTGGGTCAGTCATGGTGTGGGGTGGCATTTCTTTGGGGGGCCGCACAGCCCTCCATGTGCTCGCCAGAGGTAGCCTGACTGCCATTAGGTACCGAGATGAGATCATCAGACCCGTTGTGAGACCATATGCTGGTGCGGTTGGCCCTGGGTTCCTCCTAATGCAAGACAATGCTAGACCTCATGTGGCTGGAGTGTGTCAGCAGTTCCTGCAAGAGGAAGGCATTGATGCTATGGACTGGCCCGCCCGTTCCCCAGACCTGAATCCAATTGAGCACATCTGGGACATCATGTCTCGCTCCATCCACCAACGCCACGTTGCACCACAGACTGTCCAGGAGTTGACGGATGCTTTAGTCCAGGTCTGGGAGGAGATCCCTCAGGAGACCATCCGCCACCTCATCAGGAGCATGCCCAGGCGTTGTAGGGAGGTCATACAGGCACGTGGAGGCCATACACACTACTGAGCCTCATTTTGACTTGTTTTAAGGACATTACATCAAAGTTGGATCAGCCTGTAGTGTGGTTTTCCACTTTAATTTTGAGGGTGACTCCAAATCCAGACCTCCATGGGTTGATACATTTGATTTCCATTGATAATTTTTGTGTGATTTTGTTGTCTGCACATTCAACTTTGTAAGAAAAAAGTATTTAATAAGATTATTTCATTCATTCAGATCTAGGATGTGTTATTTTAGTGTTCCCTTTATTTTTTTGAGCAGTGTATAATATGCCATTTAGCAGACGCTTTTATCCAAAGCGACTTACAGTCATGTGTGCATACATTTTTATGTATGGGTGGTCCTGGGGATCGAAACCACTACCCTGGCGTTACAAGCGCCATGCTCTACCAATTGAGCTACAGAGGGCCATTGTCGACTTGATTCATGATGATGACTACTTGTCTAGCTTGCTAGCTAAGATTTTGAAAGTATGATGTTGACATGATCAGTCAAATCAAAGCTACGGTAGATATAATGTTATTTGATGTCATTTTATCTGTGGCCAATGACCTTGAGCCTTCTTGGATGGGCACTTCTAATGTAACTCTATGGCAGCACCCAAGGGGCTTAAATTCTTTAGCTTTCCCCATAGATTTTGTGTTGTCCCCATGAGTGACAGAACACTGAGCCAATCACGGCGCAACTAGAGAACATTACCAACCCCTACGCTCCGTATTTTCCGCAGTCTTGCCCCGCCACCACAGAAAGCACTGAGCTAGGCTGAAACACCTGCATTTTGGAGCTGCCTTACTCAAGAAAGCAAAAAAGAGACCATGTTTGTATGCAGCTTTATTAACTCAATTATTATAATTTTTTTACATTGTTTGCAAACTGATATGTGACATGTATTAATGCCAGAATAACATGCAAAATGGGCAACAACCGATTTTTTTTTAGCTAAACAGGTGGCCATGTTTACCCCACCTGCCATGAATGACGTGTCGCCACTGCTTGATTTTGAGATAAAGAACAACATGGTTGATTAGAAATCGCTGTCACAGAGTTATCATTCTAAACACAACACTGACGACAAGGATGGATGAACTCTCTCTCCCACTACATCCTCCCTTCCTCATTACCGGGTGAACCCCGGTCCCATGAGGTTGCTGGTTAGAGTGCTTTGATGTCAACGCTGCACAGAAAAAGGCACTGCTATTTCACTGATTGGGGGCAGAAGGCCAGGATGTGCTCGGGACGTTGGGAACAGCACACCTACATTGTGTGTGTGGCACTTGGAAATGCACACTTTGCTACCCCACCAAGTCTCCTCCAGCAATTACTGTTCAGACAGTCACCAACTCCCCAGTGAGTCTGTGCAATCCTACGTAGCTAACTTGAGGGGGTTAGCTAGCTCATGCAAGTTTGGTGCACTTCAATGGTTCGGGACCAACTGATAGATAGAACACACAAACAATGCTAAAGTGCAGGAAAGACTGTTGCACGAGCCAGCCGATCACAAGCAATTAATCTTGCTTTCCAAGTCGAGTCAGCAGCCGAGTGAGAAGCTAGGTTAACACAGCAAGTGACCCGCCCCTCCCCCGCTGATTTCTTACACCACTCCGCGCTAGCTCTGCCGAGACAGTGCGGCTTGCAAAACAGCAACAATGTTCCCAACCACGGCAACAGTGTGGAAACTGTGGATCCCGTTCCCATGCCACCAGAGCTCAGAATTGCCCTGCTTGTTGCGGCTAAAACTGCCACGATTGTGGAAAACAAAGAACATCATTCTCAGTCTCCAACTATTATCCACAAAGTGAGCTCTGAGTCAGTGGCTTTCAAATCATGCGCAGTCAACCTGAGTGATGTGTGCATTCCCCTACTGTTGGATACTGGTGCCAGTGTATCACTGCTGAATGTGGACACATGATATGATTTATTTGACAATAAAAATAAATCAACACAATACAACAACACGTGGATACAATGCATTTCAAAATCATAGAGGATAGCACACATTTTAGAAACTCTTGTTAACAAAATACATAATTCATCAATGAACAACAAATGAAAGTTGGAAAATAAAAGGAGTTGAGGCAGTTTGGAAAAGTCAGTATAGCTTGAGCCGAGGCCGCATTGATGGTACAATATAGCCAGTGGCGTGTATTCATGGATGCCAAGGGAAGCCAGGCTCCCCCCAAAAATGTACCAATCATTTTTTTTTGTCTCTCTGTGTTTCATAATTTTCCTTCAATTCGCAAGAGGCTGAATGTACCTCACCGGAAAAAGCATCCGAGCGAGTGAAACAGCGCCCCTCTGTCTCTGTATGTGTAGACCATGTATTTGATGCTGTCTGGTCAGAAAGAGTATGATATTGTTGCCACCCATAGCATTAAATGCAAGAAAAGCCAGCAAGCATTTGGCCTCCCTTTATATTTCTTTGGTACAATAATAGCCAATCAGCATTGAGCTAAACTGAGCAAACTCAACTGTGAATGGTCCTGGCGCACCAAAAAAAGTGTCAAGGGAAGCCAGTTTGGATTTGGCTGCACACCAATCACATCAAGCCAAAAGTCAGTGACAGAAAAAAAACTTGAATTGTTGTCTCGTTGTGTTGTTGTCCTATGGTGGCTAGCTAGCTAGCTAAAATTGTCCCTTTCCTAAATTAGCCATGGATGGAGATAGGGATTTGGACTTGTGGTTTTACTTAATTCTCCTTACTGGCCAATGATTATAACAGTGATTCTGATCCAACCATAAATTCATACATTGTGTCTCTGGCCTAAGAGGATGGAAGTTCAATATGTAGCTAGATGTAGTAGGCTAATGTTAACTAGCTGGCTCATCTTTGTCCATGAAAGGAAGTTAGGCTAGCGAGCAAGCATTTTAGCCAGGTAGCCTAGGACAACAAAAACTAAAAGCGTGTACTGTATGATAGAGTCATAGACTGTTTCGGCAACATGAAAGAGAGGAGGATGGCATTGATGTTTCTCTACAAGTAGGGTGGGTCAACATGTTTTTTCCACACACACACACACACATACACATACACACACACACACACACACACACACACACACACACAAAGAGGAATCAGTACCATGGACAGACACATGATCTTTAGCTTACGTTGATTGTTTTTGGAATCTTTATTTGTCATGTATTAGAGTAAGCATAGGTGATTTGATGATATTGAAGTTGAATGGTGCTGGAATAGTGGAGGCAGCTCCTGTTTTCTTTGCGACTTGCAGTAACTTTCCGATGTTCTAAATCAATAGTTGTTTAGTAGTCCGAAAATGTCCGAAACATTAACTTGATTGACCATGCTGTAGGCCATGTAACTGTTTGTTACATGCAATATGCTTTGTGGACTCCATCGGAAAGATGTTGCTCTTTGGTTTTATGATGAAACAAAGGTGTGGTTAAATTTATTCTGCCACTGTCTTCTTATTGTCTCAGCCTTAGGCCTATATATCACGGTAGCAAGGCATATGAACTAACAGGTTATAGAGCAAACAACGCAATTATCACAACACAAAGGTTGTAATATGGCTTTTTTTCTCTGGCTTGACTTCCCCAGTGATTTTACCCACACACCGCTAATGAGTACAGCCAGGGAGAAAGTCAGTCTGTCAGACAAGCCAGGAGCTGTTCATCACGGCCCATTGCTTCGTCCGATGTTCCCAGTTCCTCCTTAGTAGCCGCTCCTCCGTAGGTAGCTGATCCTCCATTGCCGACAGTGTAGCACCCACCTGGGTGATGCTTTGGCTGCAGTAAAGCGCCAGAAAATCAATCACACATCAGCAGTGGTCAGGAACAGTCCCTCTGCCTCTATGACATCTCAGACAATCAGTTCCCTGACACTCTCAATGCCCTGCACTGCCCTCTGTGGAAATGGTGATTCACAATTATTAGAATATTTTGACCTATTGGGCTCACTCAAACTCACTGTTCGCTATGGCACAAAAGTGTTGCCTGACTTTGGTTTCCACGTCGCGCGCTGTGGCGCAAATCTGATGGGACTGGACCTCTTCACTCCTCTGGGCTTCATGCTCTTGGACACCAGTGGATCAGAGATGCTGATCGGTCACCAGACAGCAACAGAAAATGAAACATTGATTCGACCAATCAACATGGGCTAGGGCCCCCAACATCGCTGTCTCAGCCTGGGTGAGAGTTCTCAGGCCCCACCGCCACAACAAAATTGCATCATTCTGGTCTTTCCCTCTCCAAGTCAGCCACCAATTTGGCCCAAGCACCTTCTGCCTCACTGATGGCTCCCGGTGGCATGGTAGCCGCATACTGAAGGTGCCAGCACCCCCTGGTACATGACCACACACCTCACCTCCAAGTCATGCCCCCACAATGGCTGGATGCATCTGTGGCTCAACCCGCCACCATCGAAGCAGGAACTGCTCCTCAGCCACAACCACATTAGTCCCCACCTCGGCCTGCTCGTACACGTTTTCGCCCATACAACTTACAGGACTTTTCCACTACATTTAATGTTTGAAATCCTGTGAGGAGGGGAATGTTATGTCTGCACATTGCGTTTACAGTGCTGCATTGAGAGTTACACTAGCACACAGTTCGACAGTGCTGTTATTGTTGGGTTATGCCTGATATATTGTGATACGTCATTGATTGCTTTGTTCTGTAACTGTCACTTGAGATTGAGATAAAGAAGAACATGGTTGATTAGAAATAGCTAACATGGAGTTATCACTCAGTCTTTCTTACAGAACTTACATTCTGAACCTACAGAACATACATGAGTAGGCCTACCTCTTTAACTGAGAAGGATTGTACAGTGCATTTGGAAAGCATTTAGACAGGTTTATTTTTTTCCACATTTTGTTACGTTGCAGCCTTATTCTAAAATTGATTAAAAAAAAAATAATCTCATCAATCTACACACAATACCCCATTATGACAAAGCGAAAACAGGTTTTAGAAATGTTTGCAAATGTATTAAATATTTGTAAAAATAAATACCTTATTTACATCAGTATTCAGACCCTTTGCTATGAGACTCGAAATTGAGCTCAGGTGCATCCTGTTTCCATTGATAATCATTGAGATGTTTCTACAACTTGATTGGAGTCCACATGTGGTAAATTCAATTGATTGGACATGATTTGAAAAGCACACACCTGTCTATATAAGGTCCCACAGTTAACAGTGCATGTAAGAGCAAAAACCAAGCCATGAGGTCGAAGGAATATTCCGTAGACCTCCGAGACAGGATTGTGTCAAGAATCTGAGGAAGGGTACCAAAACATTTCTGCACCATTGAAGGTCCCCAAAAACACAGTGGCCTCCATCATTCTTAAATGGAAGAAGTTTGGAACCACCAAGACTCTTCCTAGAACTGTCCACCCGGCCAAACTGAGCAATCGGGGGAGAAGAGCCTTGGTCAGGGAGGTGACCAGGAACCCGATGGTCACTCTGACAGAGCTTCAGAGTTCCTCTGTGGAGATGGGAGAACCTTCCAGAAGGACAACCATCTCTGCAGCACTCCACCAATCAGGCCTTTATTGTAGAGTGGCCAGACGGAAGCCACTCCTCAGTAAAAGGCACATGACAGCCTGCTTGGAGTTTGCCAAAAGGCACCTAAAGGACTCTCAGACCATGAGAAACAAGATTCTCTGGTCTGATGAAACCAAGATTGAACTCTTTGGGCTGAATGCCAAGCGTCACGTCTGGAGGAAACCAGGCACCGCTCATCACATGGCCAATACCATCCCTACGGTGAAGCATGGTGGTGGCAGCATCATGCTGTGGGGATGTTTTTCAGCGGCAGGGCCTGGAAGACTAGTCACTATCAAGGGAAAGATGAATGGAGCAAAGTACAGCGAGATCCTTAATGAAAACCTGCTCTAGAGTGCTCAGGAACTCAGACTGGGGCGAAGGTTCACAACAACCCTAAGCACAAAGCCAAGACAACGCAGTAGTAGCTTCGGGACAAGTCCCTGAATGTCCTTGAGTGGCCCAGCCAGAGCCCGGACTTGAACCCGATCAAACATCTCTGGAGAGACCTGAAAATAGCTGTGCAGCGACCCTCCCCATCCAACCTGACAGAGCTTGAGAGGATCTGCAGAGAAGAACGGGAGAAACTCCCCAAATACAGTGCATTCAGAAATTATTCAGACCCCTTGACTTTTTCCACATTTTGTTACGTTACAGCCTTATTCTAAAATGGATTAAATAGTGTTTTCCCCTCATCAATCTACACACAATACCCCATAATGACAAAGTGAAAACAGGTTTATATAAAAAACAGAAATACCTTATTTACATAAGTATTCAGACCCTTTGCAATGATACTCTAAATTGAGCTCAGGTGCAACCTGTTTTCATTGATCATCCTTGAGATGTTTCTACAACTTGATTGGAGTCCACCTGTGGTAAATTCAATTGATTGGACATGTGCATGTCAGAGAAAAAACCAAGCCATGAGGTGGAAGGAATTGTACGTAGAGCTCCGTGACAGGATTGTGTCGAGTCACAGATCTGGGGAAGTGTACCAAAGAATTTCTGCAGCATTGAAGGTTCCCAAGAACAGACACATGGTCCCCTGTGTGCCTGTTAGGTAATCTGGCCCTGCAAACAGTGTTAGCTAAATCTATTAATCTCATAAATTACAGCTTAATCGTAGCCCATTACCTTACTAGCTACCTGTCTAGTACTGAAAATCCAAACAGAATGTCCAGTGATGTAGCAGACTTTAGAATCAGAAACATTTGTTTTCATACAGTGCCTTCAGAAAGTATTCACACCCCTTGACTTTTTCCACATTTTATTGTGTTACAGCCTGATTTTAAAATATATTACATTTAGATTTTTTGGGTCACTGGCCTACACACAATACCACATAATGTCAAAGTGGAATGATGTATTTTTTTTGTTCATAAAAAATGTAAAGCTGAAATGTCTTGAATCAATAAGTATTCAACCCCTTTGTAATGGCAAGCCTACATATGTTCTGGAGGAAACATGTGGTTAACAATTCAAAATGTGGTTAACGACTCACTCTGTGCCCAATAATAGTGTTTAACATGATTTGTGAATGACTACCTCATCTCTGTACCCCACACATTACACTTTGGATGGTGTATCAATACACCCAGTCACTACAAAGATACAGGTGCCCTTCTAACTCAGTTCCTGGAGAGGAAGGAAACCGCTCAGGGATTTCACCCTGAGCCCAATGGTGACTTTAAAACAGTTACAGAGTTTAATGGCTGTGATAGGAGAATGCTGAAGACGGATCAACAACATTGTAGTTACTTTAGAATACTAACCTAATTGACAGTGAAAATAAGGAAGCCTGTGCAGAATAAAAATATTCCAAAATATGCATCCTGTTTGCAACAAGGCCCTAAAGTAATAGATCAGCTCCTGGCCCCTCATCAAAGATACTGGTCGATCACACACAAACACACACACAGACCACTGATTACATTATCAATGATGATTAGGATTAGCATGGTGGAACCAACCTGATCGCTGCATTCACCTTTCTATTTCACTTCAGATATCATAATATGTATTTGTATTTGTATTTATTATGGATCCCCATTAGCTGCTGCCAAGGCAGCAGCTACTCTTCCTGGGGTCCAGCTATATGAAGGCAGTTCATACAATTTTAAAAACATTACAATACATTCACAGATTTCACAACACACTGTGTGCCCTCAGGCCTCTACTCCACCACTACCACATACAGTGGGGGAAAAAAGCATTTAGTCAGCCACCAATTGTGCAAGTTCTCCCACTTAAAAAGATGAGAGAGGGCTGTAATTTTCATCATAGGTACACGTCAACTATGACAGACAAATTGAGAAAAAGAAATCCAGAAAATCACATTATAGGATTTTTAATGAATTTCTTTGCAAATTATAGTGGAAAATAAGTATTTGGTCAATAACAAAAGTTTCTCAATACTTTGTTATATATATACCCTTTGTTGGCAATGACACAGGTCAAACGCTTTCTGTAAGTCTTCACAAGGCTTTCACACACTGTTGCTGGTATTTGGGCCCATTCCTCCATGCAGATCTCCTCTAGGGCAGTGATGTTTTGGGCAACACAGACTTTCAACTCCCTCCAAAGATTTTCTATGGGGTTGAGATCTGGAGACTGGCTAGGCCACTCCAGGACCTTGAAATGCTTCTTACGAAGCCACTCCTTCGTTGCCCGGGTGGTGTGTTTGGGATCATTGTCATGCTGAAAGACCCAGCCACGTTTCATCTTCAAAGCCCTTGCTGATGAAAGGAGGTTTTCACTCAAAATCTCACGATACATGGCCCCATTCATTCTTTCCTTTACACGGATCAGTCGTCCTGGTCCCTTTGCAGAAAAACAGCCCCAAAGCATGATGTTTCCACCCCCATGCTTCACAGTAGGTATGGTGTCTTTGGATGCAACTCAGCATTCTTTGTCCTCCAAACACGACGAGTTGAGTTTTTACCAAAAAATTATATTTTGGTTTCATCTGACCATATGACATTCTCCCAATCCTCTTCTGGATCATCCAAATGCACTCTAGCAAACTTCAGACGGGCCTGGACATGTACTGGCTTAAGCAGGGGGACACGTCTGGCACTGCAGGATTTGAGTCCCTGGCGGCGTAGTGTGTTACTGATGGTAGACTTTGGTCCCAGCTCTCTGCAGGTCATTCACTAGGTCCCCCCGTGTGGTTCTGGGATTTTTGCTCACATTCCCAGTGGGTCAGAAGTTTACATACACTCAATTAGTATTTGGTAGCATTGCCTTTAAATTGTTTAACTTGGGTCAAACGTTACGGGTAGCCTTCCACAAGCTTCCCACAATAAGTTGGGTGAATTTTGGCCCATTCCTCCTGACAGAGCTGGTGTAATTGAGTCAGGTTTGTAGGCCTCCTTGCTCGCACACGCTTTTTCAGTTCTGCCCACAAACTTTCTATATGATTGAGGTCAAGGCTTTGTGATAGCCACTCCAATACCTTGACTTTGTTGTCCTTAAGCCATTTTGCCACAACTTTGAAGTATGCTTGGGGTCATTGTGCATTTGGAAGACCCATTTGCAACCAAGCTTTAACTTCCTGACTGATGTCTTGAGATGTTGCTTCAATATATCCACATAATTTTCCTTCCTCATGATGCCATCTATTTTGTGAAGTGCACCAGTCCCTCCTGCAGAAAAGCACCCCCACAGCATGATGCTGCCACCCCCGTGCTTCACGGTTGGGATGGTGTTCTTCGGCTTGCAAGCAACCCCCTTTTGCCTCCAAACATAACGATGGTCATTATGGCCAAACAGTTCTATTTTTGTTTCATCAGACCAGAGGACATTTCTCCAAAAAGTACGATCTTTGTCCCCATGTGCAGTTGCAAACCATAGTCTGGCTTTTTTATGGAGGTTTTGGAGCAGTGGCTTCTTCCTTGCTGAGCGACCTTTCAGGTTGTGTCGATATAGGACTCGTTTTACTGTGGATATAGATACTTTTGTACCTGATTCTTCCAGCATCTTCACAAGGTCCTTTGCTGTTGTTCTTTGATTGATTTGCACTTTTCGCACCAAAGTACGTTCATCTCGAGGAGACAGAACGCGTCTCCTTCCTGAACAGTGTGACGGCTGCGTGGTCCCATGGTGTTTATACTTGCGTACTATTGTTTGTACAGATGAACGTGATACCTTCAGGCGTTTGGAAATTGCTCCCAAGGATGAACCAGACTTGTGGAGGTCTACAATTTATTTCTGAGGTCTTGGCTGATTTATTTTGATTTTCCCATGATGTCAAGCAAAGAGGCACTGAGTTTGAAGGTAGGCCTTGAAATACATCCACAGGTACACCTCCAATTGACTCAAATGATGTCAATTACCCTATCAGAAGCTTCTAAAGCCATGACATAATTTTCTGGAATTTCCCAAGCTGTTCAAAGGCACAGTCAACTTAGTGTATGTAAACTTCTGACCCACTGGAATTGTGATACAGTGAATTATAAGTGAAATAATCTGTCTGTAAACAAATGTCCTATCCGACTTGCCAGAACTATAGTTTGTTAACAAGAAATGTGTGGAGTGGTTGAAAAACGAGTTTTAATGACTCCATCCTAAGTGTATATACACTTCCGACTTCAACTGTACATGTTATTTAATCATTGCACCCACACTGCTCGCGCACGTCAACAAGGGTCTGCTTGGCTAGGCGCTAAAATAGAACTCGGTTCTATTTGTGACGCTCAACGCTGTGCAAGTCCTGCCTCTCCCATCTACTCATTGGTTTTTAGGAGCATCTACCCACGTGGGTGATTGAAAGATGAACTGAGGTCTACGCTCCAGTCCAGTTGGTTGTGGTAATGCACCATAAAGTTGGTTGCCAACCGCCATATATAGTCCAAAGAAGAAGAAGAAGCCTGAAGGAGGAGAGATTACTAGAAAACACTGTTTTATCTGTGGATTAATTGTCGGAGTAGAGGACCTTGTACATTTCAGGTAAAATAACAACCCAATGTTTATATCCCAGGACAAATGAGCTAGCAACAGCAAGCTAGCTAGCTAAATTGCCATAAATGTTTAATGCTTTTCGACCTGTCCCCAAATTAATATAATTGGTTCAGTCCCCAAATTAATATAATTGGTTCAGAGTTTATTTTCATATTTCAACCTGTATGTCCTGATCGCATCTGGTGTGGGGGGAAAAAATCAACTTGCAGACGCACGCGCGCGTGCAGTCTGGGTAGTACGGTATGTTAAGTAGTGGAATGACTTTTGCTTCCTTCCAAGCCTGGGGGCACACACATTCTAGTAGGCTTAAATTGAAAATATGGCAAATAGGAGTGTCAATATCGTCCGCTATTATCCTCAGTAATTTTCCATCCAAGTTGTCAGACCCCGGTGGCTTGTCATTGTTGATAGACAACAATTATTTTTCACCTCTTCCACACTCACTTTACGGAATTCAAAGTTACAATACTTGTCTTTCATAATTTGGTCAGATATACTTGGATGTGTAGTGTCAGCAATTGTTGCTGGCATGTCATGCCTATGTTTGCTAATCTTGCCAATGAAAAAATAATTAAAGTAGTTGGCAATATCAGTTGGTTTTGTGATGAATGAGCCATCTGATTCAATGAATGATGGAGCTGAGTTTGCCTTATTTCCCAAAATGTCATTTAAGGTGCTCCAAAGGTTTTTACTATCATTCTTTATGTAATTTATCTTTGTTTCATAGTGTAGTTTCTACTTATTTTTATTCCGTTTAGTAACATGATTTCTCAATTTGCAATACGTTTGCCAATCGGTTGTGCAGCCAGACTTATTTGCCATTCCCTTTTCCTCATCCCTCTCAACCATACAATTTTTTTCATTCCTCATCAATCCACTGGGATTTAACAGTTTTTACAGTCATTTTCTTAATGAGTGCATGCTTATTAGTAACTGGAATAAGCAATTTCATTAATGTGTCAAGCGCAGTGTCTGTTTGCTCCTCATTACACGTCACGGACCAACATATATTCTTTACATCAACAACATAGGAATCACTACAAAACGTCTAGTATGACCTCTTATACACAATATTAGGCCCAGCCTTTGGAACTTTGGTTTTCCTAGATATGGCTACTATATTGTGATCACTACATCCAATGGATTTGGATACTGCTTTCAAACAAATCTCTGCAGCATTAGTAAAAATATGATCAATACATGTTACTGTTTGTAACTACCCTGGTAGGTTGACTGATAACCTGAACCAGGTTGCAGGCACTGGTTACAGTTTGAAGCTTTCTCTTGAGTGGGCAGCCTGATGAAAGCCAGTCAATATTTAAATCAGCCAGAAAGTATACCTCTCTATTGATATCACATACATTATCAAGCATTTCACACATGTTATCCAGATACTGACTGTTAGCACTTGGTGGTCTATAGCATCTTCCCACCAGAATGGGCTTTAGGTGAGGCAGATTAACCTGTAGCCATATTACTTCAACAATATTTAACATTCATCACAGGAATGTGGTTCTGAATATAAACAGCAACACCTCCACCATTGGCATTTCTATATTTTCTGTAAATGTTATAACTTTGAATAGCTACCACTGTATCATCAAAGGTATTATCTAAGTGAGTTTCAGAGATAGTCAGAATATGAATGTAATCTGTTACTAGCAAATTATTGATTTCACGAACCTTGTTTCTTAAACTACATATGTTAACGTGGGCTATTTTGAGCACTTTTCTTCTGGGATGCTTACTTGTTTTCATTGCTTTACTGGGAAGCTTATCAGCAGTAGATGTGCTCATGTTCTTTATGTTAGTGCAGGGTGAGCTGCACACAGTGGACTTCCTCCTAGGGCACACTGGCTCAGTGCTAACAGTATAAATCTGGTTCTTAGGCACATGATTACTACATACAATAGCTGTAGGATCAGCAGAGGCATTCAGGGCAGTTAGAGGGACATAAATTAGGTTACTTATATTGTGTCTACCAACGCCCATGGTGTAATGTACATTTGCTGAAGCATTATGACAACTCTGCGTCACAATGGTAGGGATTAGCTGAGCTGGGCTTCGGTCATTGATAAGTCATTGTCTCAACGCAGCCTTATAATGCTGTGAAAGGATCCAGGAACCCAAAAGATTTGGGTGGATCCCATCCTCCTTATAAAACGTGTTTTGTTTCCAAAAGGTATCGAAATTGTCAACAGAAGTTACACCCATTGAGCTGCAATAATCACGTAGCCAGTTGTGAAGAGCAAGAATACTGTTAAAGTGTTCAATGCCATGATTCAGAGAGGGAACAGGGCCAGATATGATGGGTTTTTTGTTAGTGTCTAGCAGAGAGTCAATCAGCTCTTTAAAATCCAGTTCCAACTGTTCAGAGCTGCCCTTCATAATGTAATTAAAACCCACATGGACTACATTACATTACATTACATTTAGGTCATTTAGATAGAATTGATTTCCATGTCCTGACGTAGTACATTCGGGAGCAGCTTAGTAATGTCATTTACTCGAGTTCTGGGATAGGACATTGTTTTTGCACCATGAACGGTCACATTTCTTACCATTGAGCTGCCCAAAATCACGGCTGGCGAGAAGGACGAGTAAATCAGCCCACTCCCATGCTTCACAGGATTCGGAGAACCCTTTATGGACAGGCTAGAGGCAGGATAACTTGAGCCCGTTGCTCCCGACGTGACGTGAAATAGAATGGTAAACGCAGCGATCAGGCTGATACCACCAGGCTAGGTTATGAAGGTGAATTGGGACAAAACTCGAAACTGTTTTGACCTTTGTCCAGGTCAAATGTCACCAACCTAATTCAAGTGTCCTCCCTGTTCCATTTATAGGAATATTCACAGCGAGGGCATGTCTGTGTGATGCTGAGGGTCCCCTTGCTGGTCTTCTGTATGTTGCATGTTCAGCTGCAAACTGGGCATCTCTCGAACAACTGCTGCAGGCAATCCTCATAAACAATGTACTCCCTCATTTTATGAGGTGATGTTGACTGGGAGGGCCTGTGACAGGGTGATACAATAGACAGCCAAGTGGTAAATTGCATTTTGTTATAAAGAAAGGCCAACGTTTTTTGATAATGCACTTCAAAACCAAAATGACTGTACTACTTGTATCTGCTTGGCTGGGTAATTAACCTACTAGTTTATCAAACCGGGTATTTATTAACACAATTTTTCACATTACCATTGTTGATGAAGCCATCTGTGTCATCAGGGCAATAACTCGGGTCAAGCTAATTCTAGGTCGTCACAGCCACAAAGTCATAAACCCGCCTATTACTAAAATGTATCTTATTAAAATGTGATTTTAAACCTAACCTTAACCCTAACCTTTACCACAATGCTAACCTTAGGTTCCAAACTTAGTTTTTAGACGAGACTGACATTAAGACCCAAATTATCCTGTTTACATTTTGTAGTCAATTCTAACACTAGACTAAATGTTTCTGACTCGTGCTTTTCATGATTCACAATACACATACCTGCATACTTCATTTTGCTTGTTCAAGTAGACTATTTTCAAAGAGCTCCCCTCGTCCGAACTAATCAGTCCTCCTATAATGCCATATCAACGGCAGATATTTTTGAGAATCTGCCTGTGCAAATGTTATGCGTAAATACATTTAGGCCTACATGTGCACACAGTGCCATGGAACAAGATATGCAATTTATTATACCATTCTTCTGACCACATTATTGTTGTTGTTTTAGAATTTGATTAAAAACCAAGCATAGCCTCCCCTCCCCTCAATGAAGGCTTTTTTTGTCCTGCCCAATGCATTTGCCAAATAGCAGCCTATCAATAAAGGGTTTGGCTCGTGAGACTGCTTTAGAATAAATATGAATCACCAAAGCTTTATTAAAAGATTGATTTTGGAAGCCGCAAAACTGTGAGATGACATACCCTTTTTATCATTATTTTAGCCAGCTCTCGTTATTTGGATGTGTGTGAAAGCCTCCATAGTTTACCTTAAAGGCCCAATGCAGCCGTTTTTATATCAATATCAAATCATTTCTGGTTATCAATTAAGTACCTTACTGTAATAGATTTCCATTAAAATGGGCAAAAATATATATTTCTTAGCAAAAAACTTTTCTCAAGCAAGAATTTTGCTAGGACTGTGTGGGCATGGTCTGAGTGGGGTAAAACTGAAAGCTAGCTGTTATTGGCAGAGAGGTATGGAACTTTCTTTGTTATTGGTCTATTATTAACCAATTTACCGCATGGAAAGCAGAAACTATCGCCCATGCAAACCTGCTGATTAGAAGGTCCTGTGTAGATTTTATTTTCAACCAGCAACTATCAGAAAATAACAGAAAATGTTTTTATTCTTTTACAGTGGTAGTTTCATCAGCTGTTGTACAATATGATATACAGTGCCTTCAGAAAGTATTCACACCCCTTGACTTTTTCCACATTTTGTTGTGTTACAAAGTGGGATTAAAATTGATTTAATTGTCATTTTTTTGTCAACAATCTATACAAAATACTCTGTAAAGTGGAAGAAAAATTATGTATATATTTTTAATTAATGGAAAATAAAACACGAATATATCTTGATTAGATAAATATTCAACCCCCTTAGTTAATACTTTAGAATCACATTTGGAAGCGATTACAGCTATGAGTCTTTCTGGGTAAGTCTCTAAGAGCTTTGCACACCTGGATTGTACAATATTTGCCAATTATTCTTTATTTTATATACAGTGGGGAGAACAAGTATTTGATACACTGCCGATTTTGCATGTTTTCCTACTTACAAAGCATGTAGAGGTCTGTAATTTTTATCATACGTACACTTCAACTGTGAGAGACGGAATCTAAAACAAAAATCCAGAAAATCACATTGTATGATTTTTAAGTAATTAATTTGCATTTTATTGCATGACATAAGTATTTGATCACCTACCAACCAGTAAGAATTATGTCTCTCACAGACATGTTAGTTTTTCTTTAAGAAGCCCTTCTGTTCTCCACTCATTACTTGTATTAACTGCACCTGTTTGATCTCGTTACCTGTATAAAAGACACCTGTCCACACACTCAATCAAACAGACTCCAACCTCTCCACAATGGCCAAGACCAGAGAGCTGTGTAAGGACATCAGGGATAAAATTGTAGACCTGCACAAGGCTGGGATGGGCTACAGGACAATAGGCAAGCAGCTTGGTGAAAAGGCAACAACTGTTGGCGCAATTATTAGAAAATGGAAGAAGTTCAAGATGACGGTCAATCACCCTCGGTCTGGGGCTCCATGCAAGATCTCACCTCGTGGGGCATCAATGATCATGAGGAAGGTGAGGGATCAGCCCAGAAGTACACGGCAGGACCTGGTCAATAACCTGAAGAGAGCTGGGACCACAGTCTCAAAGAAAACCATTAGTAGCACACTACGCCGTCATGGATTAAAATCCTGCAGCGCACGCAAGGTCCCCGTGCTCAAGCCAGCGCATGTCCAGGCCCGTCTGAAGTTTGCCGATGACCATCTGGATGATCCAGAGGAGGAATGGGAGAAGGTCATGTGGTCTGATGAGGTCTAAACTCCACTCGCCGTGTTTGGAGGAAGAAGAAGGATGAGTACAACCCCAAGAACACCATCCCAACCGTGAAGCATGGAGGTGGAAACATAATTCTTTGGGGATGCTTTTCTGCAAAGGGGACAGGACGACTGCACCGTATTGAGGGGAGGATGGATGGGGCCATGTATCGCGAGATCTTGGCCAACAACCTCCTTCCGTCAGTAAGAGCATTGAAGATGGGTCGTGGCTGGGTCTTCCAGCATGACAATGACCCGAAACACACAGCCAGGGCAACTAAGGAGTGGCTCCGTAAGAAGCATCTCAAGGTCCTGGAGTGGCCTAGCCAGTCTCCAGACCTGAACCCAATAGAACATCTTTGGAGGGAGCTGAAAGTCCGTATTGCCCAGCGACAGCCCCGAAACCTGAAGGATCTGGAGAAAGTCTGTATGGAGGAGTGGGCCAAAATCCCTGCTGCAGTGTGTGCAAACCTGTTCAAGACCTACAGGAAACGTATGATCTCTGTAATTGCAAACAAAGGTTTCTGTACCAAATATTAAGTTCTGCTTTTCTGATGTATCAAGTACTTTTGTCATGCAATAAAATGCAAATTAATTACTTAAAAATCATACAATGTGATTTTCTGGATTTTTGTTTTAGATTCCGTCTCTCACAGTTGAAGTGTACCTATGATAAAAATTACAGACCTCTACATGCTTTGTAAGTAGGAAAACCTGCAAAATCGGTCAAATACTTGTTCTCCCCACTGTATATATATATATTATTTTTTTTGGAGGGTAGATCAGCTTTAATATTGCAGATAGATTGTAACTTCCATCAATGTAATTGTCTGCATCACTTCCAATCCCCCATATGTTTTATTTTCTCGCAATATATATATATATATATATACATATATACATACATACATACACATACATATATATACATACATATCCTTTAAAAAAATATATTTCCCTTTATTACTTTCCAACCCCACCACCCCTTCCCTAATTGGAGTAAACTAGTGAACAATAATGCTTAGGCCTCTACTTCCAGCTTATACATACTATATACATTTTATGGACACAGTCAATTTTACAATAATTCTATTTTGTTTGTTTTTACTCCTGAACTTCCTCTACCCTCAACCTCTCCAATTATTTTCATGATGTCCATCCGGTTTGCTTCTATATGCCATATCTTTCTAACTGTGTTCTTTCACAAAAGCTCTCAACCTATAACCTATATACTTATTATGGACACAGTATGCTTACATTATTAGTTATCTTGTTGTTATTAGTTGTTGTTAGTTGTTATTAGTCCCATCCTTCAACTCCATTCAACACCACCCATCTATCTCTTAACACCCTCCATATTGGATTTCTATTTGCCATATATTTTTCAACTTTACTGTGATGTTTTACAAAAGTTCTGAACCTTTCTATTCTCATTGTTTCTACAGATTGTAAATTAAAAATAAACATTTTTGCTAAAAGTATTATTATATTATTGATCGATTGACTATGATTTTTCAGATCACCCAGTAATGCTATCTGCAGGGTTAGCTCCAGGTGAATATTGCAATCCTTTAGCTATTCCTGGATCTGTGTCCAAAAACATGCCAATTATTCTTACAAAAATTATTCAAACTCTGTCAAGTTGGTTGCTGCTCATTGCTAGACAGCACAGGATGCTGCTGAAAGGAGAATGGCACATAATAATGGCTGGAACAGAGCAAATGGAATGGCATCAAACAACTGGAAACCATAGCTGTGTTCGAATACCCATACTAACATACTGTATACTATATACTTAATGAGTATATACTACATACTATATACTATTAGTTCACGGTATCCTTTCAGTTGAGCGTACTAGCGCTTCGCCTGTCTACCGGAAATTGATGTTGTTGCTATGCAATCTCTTGCTAGCTTGTTACCATAACAAATTACTAGCTAGACATTTTACGACTTCAGGTGTGTTCTTAAATTCAATCTGGAGTGCCAGAGTGCGCTCAGAGCATTGTCAGATTGTCCGTTTGTAAATTCAGAGTGTTTCGCTCTGGGAGCGTTCAGAGCGCACACTGCTGGATGCTCTGGCCGAGGGGTAGGGTTGATTAGAGCATTCTGACCTTACAATGGCAGTCAAGCACCCAAGCTAACTGGCTAACTTGCTAGCTACTTCCAGACACAAATGAGAGAACACCTCACTCTGGCAATTTTACTCACCCTAGCAGAGCTGGTTAGGCTGTTTTCATGTTATCCAGAGCGTTGGTGACTGTAACTGTGCTGCTGGTAACAATTTAATTACGCTTTTTTTGCCAAAGTTTACTGACACCTGCCATATTCAACAGGTGTTGAGCGTTTGTAAATTCATCAGTTATTCTGCGCTCTGGTACACTCAGAGGAAAATGCTCTGAAATCGGAGTAGATAGGCAGAGCGAATTTACGAAAGCAACTGAATGTCCATTGAGAACGCACAACAACTATACCACTTAGCTAAGAATGACGGGAATAATCAAGTCAATAAACGTTGGGTAGTTAGTCAGATAGCATATAGTTAATATACTGGCAAGTTTGGTGTATTAGTAGCCAACTAACGTTAGGTAGCTAGCTAGCTAACATACCGGTACATACTGCTGTATTGATATGCTATGTGGTTCGTAAGGATAGTGTAGCTAACAAATTGTCAGCCAACATAACGTGTAAGGTAACTTATTTGAAAAGTCATTACTTTATTACATTGGTCAACATTTTTTAAACATTTGTCATAATTAGTTAAAGCAATGAATTTGTATCCGCTCTCGTTGGACTTAGGCTGCATATTTTCCGCCATTTTCTACAAATCTGAAAAACGATATGAAGCCACGCCCATTTTCTGAAGAATTGCATTATGGGCCCTAAAAAAACGGAAATAGTGTCCACTGCTTGTATACTTCATATCTTGGCGAATGTAGTACGACATCCGATAACTTTTGACATCCTAACTATATCCATACTATGACCAATGAGCATACTATATACTCAATTTACGTCACAAATAGTACGTTTAGTGTGGTTAGTATGAGTATTCGAATACCATTACACTATTCCGTTCCGGTCATTACTACGAGCCCGTTCTCCCCAATTAAGGTTCCGCCAACCTCCTGTGCTAGACAGCCATTTTCAAGTCTTGCCATAGATCTTCAAGCCAATTTAAGTCAAAACTGTAACTAGGCCACTCAGGAACATTCAATGTCGTCTTGGGAAGCAACTCCAGTGTATATTTGTCCTGCTGAAAGATGAATTTGTCTCCCAGTGTCTGTTGGAAAGCATACTGAACCAAGTTTTCCTCTAGAATTTTGCCTGTGCTTAGCTATATTCCGTTTATTTTTATCCTAAAAAAACTCCCTAGTCCTTGCCGATGACAAGCATACCCATAACATGATGCAGCCACCACCATAGTCATTTAATATCATGTTAAACACTATTATTGCAACTTATTATGTGACTTGTTAAGCACATTTGTACTACTGAACTTATTTAGGGTTGCCAAACCAAAAGAGTTGAATACTTATTGACTCAAGGCATTTCAGCTTTTCATTTTATATTAATTTGTAAACATTTCAAAAACATATTTCCACTTTGACATCATGGGGTATTTTGTGTAAATCAGTGACACAAAATCTCAGTTGAATCCATTTTAAATTCAGGCTGTAACACAACAAAATGTAGAAAAAGTCAAGGGGTGTGAATACTTTCTGAAGGCACTGTAAAACACAGGAAAAACTGAAATTTGATGCACTGGGCCTTTAACATTGTATGCCCATGGGGAGCAATTATGGTGCCTGTAACTGTATTTATACATAGCCTATTTAAAACAAGTTTTTGTTTAGTTTTGATTAGAATTATAGTGCCTTGCAAAAATATTCATCCCACTTGGCGTTTTTCCTATTATGTTGCATTACAACCTGTAATTTAAATTGATTTTTATTTGGATTTCATGTAATGGACATACACAGAATAGTCCAAATTGGTGAAGTGAAATGAAAATAATGACTTGTTTCCAAAAATTCTAAAAAAAAAAAATAACGGAAAAGTGGTGCGTGCATATGTATTCCCCCCTTTGCTATTAAGCCCATAAATAAGATCTGGTGCATTTTACATTACATTTTAGACATTTAGCAGACGCTCTTATCGAGAGCGACTTACAGTTAGTGAATACATATTTATTTATTTTTATACTGGGCCCCCGTGGGAATCGAACCCACAACCCTGGTGTTGCAAACACCATGCTCTATCAACTGAGCTACATCCCTGCCGGCCATTCCCTCCCCTACCCTGGACGACGTTGGGCCAATTGAACCCACAACCCTGGTGTTGCAAACACCATGCTCTATCAACTGAGCTACATCCCTGCCAGCCATTCACTCCCCTACCCTGGACGACATTGGGCCAATTGTGCGCCGCCCATGTGTCTCCCGGTCGCGGCCGGCTGCGACAGCGCCTGGATTCGAACCAGGATCTCTAGTGGCACAGTTAGCACTGCGATGCAGTGCCTTAGACCACTGCGCCACTCAGGAGCACAATTGGTGCAACCAATTACCTTCAGAAGTCACATAATTAGTTAAATAAAGTCCACTTGTGTGCAATCTAAGTGTCACATGATCTGTCACATGATCTCAGTATACACTACCCTTCAAAAGTTTGGGGTCACTTAGAAATGTCCTTGTTTTTGAAATAAAAGCTTTTATTTTTGTCCATTAAAAGAACATCAAATTGATCAGAAATACAGTGTAGACATTGTTAATGTTGTAAATGGCTATTGTAGCTGGAAACGGCTGATTTGTAATGTAATATCTACATAGGCGTACAGAGGCCCATTATCAGCAACCATCAGTCCTGTGTTCCAATGGCAAGTTGTGTTTGCTAATCCAAATTTATAATTTTAAAAGGCTAATTGATCATTAGAAAACCCTTTTGCAATTATGTTAGCACAGCTGAAAAATGTAGTGCTGATTAAAGAAGCAATAAAACTGGCCTTCTTGAGACTAGTTGAGTATCTGGAGCATCAGCAATCGTGGGTTCGATTACAGGATCAAAATGGCCAGAAACAAAGAAATTTCTTCTGAAACTTTTCAACCTATTCTTGTTCTGAGAAATGAAGGCTATTCCATGTAAGAAACTGAAGATCTCGTACAACGCTGTGTACTACTCCCTTCACAGAACAGCGCAAACTGGCTCTAACCAGAATAGAAAGAGGAGTGAGAGGCCCCGGTGCACAACTGAGCAAGAGGACAAATACATTAGAGTGTCTAGTTTGAGAAACAGACACCTCACAGGTCCTCAACTGGCAGCTTCATTAAATAGTACCCGCAAAACACCAGTCTCAGCGTCAACAGTGAAGAGGCGACTCCGGGATGCTGACCTTCTAGGCAGAGTTGCAAAGAAAAAGCCATATCTCAGACTCGCCAATAAAAGAAAAGATTAAGATGGGCAAAAGAACACAGACACTGGACAGAGGAAGATTGGAAAAAAGTGTTATGGACAGACAAATCGAAGTTTGAGGTGTTCGGATCACAAAGAAGAACATTTGTGAGACGCAGACCAAATGAAAAGATGCTGGAGGAGTGCTTGATGCCATCTGTCAAGCATGGTGGAGGCAATGTGATGGTCTGGGGGATGCTTTGGTGGTGGTAAAGTGGGAGATTTGTACAGGGTAAAAGGGATCTTGAAGAAGGAAGGCTATCACTCCATTTTGCAACGCCATGCCATACCCTGTGGACGGCGCTTGATTGGAGCCAATTTCCTCCTACAACAGGACAATGACCCAAAGCACAGCTCCAAACTATGCAATAACTATTTAGGGAAGAAGCAGTCAGCTGGTATTCTGTCTATAATGGAGTGGCCGGCACAGTCACCGGATCTCAACCCTATTGAGCTGTTGTGGGAGCAGCTTGACCGTATGGTATGTAAGAAGTGCCCATCAAGCCAATCCAACTTGTGGGAGGTGCTTCAGGACGCATGGGGTGAAATCTCTTCAGATAACCTCAACAAATTGACAACTAGAATGCCAAAGGTCTGCAAGGCTGTAATTGCTGCAAATGGAGGATTCTTTGATGAAAGCAAAGTTTGAAGGACACAATTATTATTTCAATTAAAAATCATTATTTCTAACCTGGTCAATGACTACCTTTCCTATTAATTTTGCTATATTTCCTATTCAAACTAATTTCATGTATTTTGTCATGGAAAACAAGGACATTTCTAAGTGACCCCAAACATGTGAACGGTAGTGTACAGTTGAAGTCGGAAGTTTACATACACTTAGGTTGGAGTCATTAAAAGTCGTTATTTAACCACTCCACAAAATTCTTGTTAACAAACTATAGTTTTGGCAAGTCGGTTAGGACATCTACTTTGTGCATGACACAAGTAATTTTTCCAACAATTGTTTACAGACAGATTATTTCACTTATAATTCACTGTATCACAATTCCCATTGGGTCAGAATTTACATACACTAAGTTGACTGTGCCTTTAAACAGCTTGGAAAATTCCAGAAAATGATGTCATGGCTTTAGAAGCTTCTGATAGGCTAATTGACATCATTTGAGTCAATTAGAGGTGTACCTGTCGATGTATTTCAAGGCCTACCATCAAACGCAGTGACTCTTTGCTTGACATCATGGGAAAATCAAAAGAAATCAGCCAAGACCTCAGAAAAAAAAGTGTAGACCTCTAAAAGTCTGGTTCATCCTTGGGAGCAATTTCCAAACGCCTGAAGGTACCACGTTCATCTGTACAAACAATAGTACGCAAGTATAAACACCATGGGACCATGCAGCCGTCATCCCGCTCAGGAAGGAGACGCGTTCGGTCTCCTAGAGATAAATGTACTTTGGTGCGAAAAGTGCAAATCAATCCCAGAACAACAACAAAGGACCTTGTGAAGATGCTGGAGGAAACAGGTACAAAATGATCTACAGTAAAACGAGTCCTATATCGACATAACCTGAAAGGCCGCTCAGCAAGGAAGAAGCCACTGCTCCAAAACCTCCATAAAAAAGCCAGACTACGGTTTGCAACTGCACATGGGACAAAGATCGTACTTTATGGAGAAATGTCCTCTGGTGTGATGAAACAAAAATGGAACTGTTTGGCCATAATGACCATTGATATGTTTTTAGGAAAAAGGGGATAGCTTGCAAGCCGAAGAACACCATCCCAACCGTGAAGCACTGGGGTGGCAGCATCATGCTGTGGGGGTGCTTTGCTGCAGGAGGGTCTGGTGCACTTCACAAAATAGATGGCATCATGAGGAAGGAAAATTATGTGGATATATTGAAGCAACATCTCAAGACATCAGTCAGGAAGTTAAAGCTTGGTTGCAAATGGGTCTTCCAAATGGACAATGACCCCAAGTATACTTCCAAAGTTGTGGCAAAATGGCTTAAGGACAACAAAGTCAAGGTATTGGAGTGGCCATCACAAAGCCCTGACTTGAATCCTATAGTGGGCAGAACTGAAAAAGCGTGTGCAAGCAAGGAGGCCTACAAACCTGACTCAGTTACACCAGCTCTGTCAGGAGGAAGGGCCAAAATTCACCCAACTTATTGTGGGAAGCTTGTGGAAGGCTACCCGAAACGTTTGACCCAAGTTAAACAATATAAAGGCAATGCTATCAAATACTAATTGAGTGTATGTAAACTTCTGACCCACTGGGAATGTGATGAAATTAATAAAAGCTGAAATAAATCATTCTCTCTACTATTATTCAGACATTTCACATTCTTAAAATAAAGTGGTGATCCTAACTGACCTAAGACAGGGAACTTTTACTAGGCTTAAATGTCAGGAATTGTGAAAAACTGAGTTGAAATGTATTTGGCTAAGGTGTATGTAAACTTCCGACTTCAACTGTATCTATCTATGTCCTTATTCAGTATAAAGGAGGAAATGTTGCTTACTTGTTGAGCGAAATCAAAGCTGTAATGCATCCTGATATCTTTGCTTGCTGGTTCAGTAGGGCCCCTCAGAGACAACTGCAGGTCCTGACAGATGGTCTTGCAGTCAGCAACCATCTTCTGGTAGACAGACCGCTCACTCTGAAAAAGCAGGAGATGCTGCTCTTGCTTCTTCAGCTAGGCTGACTTAACAGCTTCTGGCAGATTGGCAGATCTGAAGACCTGATAGTTGTTCCTCTGGCACTGCCAACACAGGTCTGTCCTGGGCTTAGTGCTTGAGATGTGGGGCAGTAATTTTCTCCACAGATTCCTGAAGGAAGACAGGTAGTTGTTGTAGTCCTAGGCCTTTGTTGTTGTTAGTGGAGTTATATGCCATTGTAAGTGCACACGTGTTACTGCATACAAATATTTTATTTTTGTTTCAAAACATGTTGAAATGTTGATCCCAATGTCACACATTGGTTCCATTTATTTATAGAAAGAGCCACTAGTCTGACCTCAAAACATACCCAAGTCAAAAGTAATGTGGATTTGGCATAGATTTTTCAAGTGAATATCCAGTTATGACACATTTTAGTGAGATGTTTCAGCTAGGCTACAGATTTTACAGCAATTTCCCAAAAGTGCTCTTGAAGTGAGTCATCCTTTGAACTGGGATGAACTTAGTGTAACAAGCACCACACTTCACTTTTCTGCTTCAATGCTAACTCATGTGGGAAATGATCCATCATGATCCTCGCAAGAGAAAAAAGATGAGTGAATGCCATTGTCATTTATTTTTCAAAACCACAAGCACCCATGGATTACTGTGTTGTTATTCTTGGCAAGCACTGACCCCTTGACTCACAAAGCCCTAATATATCTTGGATTAAAATTGACTTCAATCATTTGCTGGAGGGCATTTCCTGTGCCTGTAATCCCAGTTGAAATTTGTCCTTTTAATTACCATGTGATCTTCAAGTGTGCCCTCGTGGTATTTTTGTTGGCTTTGCCCCATGCTTCCTCCTGATGAACAGCTGTGCACAATTAGTTTCTGTTTCGCTTGTAGGCCTACTAATACACCCATGACAAATAGTAAGGATGGAAAAACTAGGCATTGACATTTGGATCCACACCAGCTGTGTAGTATTTGGGGGTTTAAATGTCACCCTCCATACATAATTTATTGCTTTTATTGACAGGGATATACATGAACTGAAGAGGGAGAAAGATAGAGTATGCAGTGTATAGAAGTGCGGTGGGACCGGATTCGATTTAATTCGATCCCACATAGGGCTGTTGCGGTGACCGCATTACCGCCACACCGGCAGTCACGAGTCATGAAGGCAGTCAAACTCCACGTGACCGTTTAGTCATGGCTTCTCCAAGCTCTGATGCTGCTGCGGGTCATTAGTAGCCTACCAAACTTGCTAACTCCCTGGTACTCAGCACTCTATTGTCCCTCTAATCACTCTGACGTCAATGCAAATGTCATCGAAAATCTAATCAAACACTTCATGAGAGCCCATGAGCTCATGTTTTGCAACATTTCTATAGGCTATGCAATTGCACAAGAAAACAGAGTGATTGCCTTTACTAAAAAGAGGAGGAGCCCATCAGCCTTCTATAGGCTAGGCCTACTATATTTATTTCTCAACTTTCCTAATATTAAGCACATTCCTTATATTTACAACAGGAGTATAGCCTACCTGGCTGGCATGAAAATGAACCACGGGAAAAGCATCCTCCATTAGCTATTTAAGTGCATAGATTACATGTATTTTTTCCGCTGCCCCTGTTTGGATACAGGTGCATGATAATGGTCCATTCTAAATCAAAACAAATTTCACACATATAATATTTAGTATATATAAAGACAAGATGAAATCAAGAATAGTCTGATGGGTGACAATATTAGCCTATCACTTGTGAATTATATATTATCACTTGTGAATGATGCCCAGCATACGAAACAATGCCTTTTTTTGTGTGACTTTTTCTAATCATAGTCGACACACCTCATGTAGCCTAGCCCATAGGCCTATATGTTTTGATAAGGTTTGTATCACAACTAAAGTGTGACAAATAACTTCTTAAAATTAAGCACATGAATCCGCTTTACAAGGAGTGTAGAGCCTAACTGGCATACATAAGCAGCGTGTGAGTTTCAAGTTTGGGGAAGATCATTTTCACCATAAAAATGCACCTTTATAATAAAAGCATTACATGCATAATTGCATTTGCGGTCACTTGTTGGCTGACGAAAAGGAAATGTGGACAGTTCTTCCAATATCTTCAACATGCACCTCGGAATTGGATAAGGACATGCGCAGTTGCGTCCCCGATGTGTCTGTCTTCAATTGTAGCCTGTGAGAAAGACCCGATCAGGTGATGGAGAGCCATATGAGTGAGAGGTGCTTCCTAGAGCGCAGCACTCAGGGAGAAGGGCACAACTGCCACTGGCCGCAAAAGGCATGGATTTTTTTAGGGTGCATTACGGCCACACAAAGAGGAAGCCGCCGTGAAATTCGAGGCATTATCAAGTGCTTGTCAAATTGTGAATGAGTGACTGATGAAGTGCGTACTGCCTGCGCAAAAACAAAGCAGAGCTCATGCCTTTCAAGCAACTTTTTTCAAATCATCATTAGAGTCGCATCATGCAGCCTTACAATGTATTAAACATCTAAACATATAGCTAAACATTTGTAGAACAACTAAAGTTACATTAATAACTCTAAATTAAGCATATAGGAATACCTATTTCTTTGTTAACCGCTCAACACAGAATAGCCGCATGTGCACACTCCCTCAAATCGTTTGGAGAAAATATCCTTTCTATTTTATTCAGCTTTGTTCAATTGTATTCTTCATACTATAAAATAATGCCACGGAATTCTAAGCAAATCTTGTCTGCTAAATGAACTAGTGTAGCCCACAGCCATTTGGTATGGTCAGATCAGGACCTAACATAAGGACAACTCAGAGTATGCTATTCTGTTCTTCTGAAATAGATTACATTTTCTTCATATCATGCTTCGTTAGACCTGTCTAAAATAAATAATGGATTTATTGTGAAGGTGTAGGCTATATTACATTGATTTATTAGACTTTTTAAATGTAGATGTTCCAAAGGTCTGCATCAGTGGCTTGTAGGCTATGTGTGGACGCCAGGAGATGCTAAATATGTTTATGTTAATTAATGGTCAATTACCATGAGACCGACAGTTAATTGCTTGACAATCACCGGTTGACGAAATTTCGTGACCGCCACAGTCCTAATCCCACACTCTAAAAACAACCCAGCACTGGGTAAATAGTGTACAGAATACACGTTGGGTTATTTTTGACCAAGCCAGTTATTGAGCTATGATCCACCGGCTCAGATCAGAAGACTGGAGGCATGGCTTACATATAGTTATTTATGGCCACGCGTGAGAGTAAATGTAATTACGGTTAATCTGTTCTGTTGTATTGTCAACACATGTTAAGGTTTACACAAGTTCAGTTCCTCAAGTGCCTATGGGTATCCCAATGTTGGGATAGTTACCACTTTGTTATGATATTTAAATAATAATGTTATTGATTTTATATGAAAATATATAATGTCAAAAAATATTGAAGGGACATTTTTATTTGCAGTGTACAAACATAACATGATGAACAGGAATGACATTTACTCTCAAGGGTGTCTAAAAAGACCTATCTGAAAGCCACACCCCCAATAGGCCATGCCACCTGAAAATAATCCATGGATTGCATAAAAAAATACCCATATAAGTGTTCCTTCTATATTTATTGCAATTTAAAATTAGTAACATTATTATTTAAATATTACAACAAAGTGGTAACTATTCCAACATTGGTATAGGCACTTAAGTAACTCATACTCTTGTGTAAGCCTTATTAAAGCTACAAAAGTGTCAGTGCTCAACCTTAACATGTGTTGACAATACAACAGAACAGATTAACCGGAATGACATTTACTCTCACGGGTGGCCAGTAATAACTATATGAAAGCCATGCCCCTACTAAGCCATGCCTCCAGTCTTCTGATCTGACCCGGTGGATCATAGCTCAATAACCCAGCATCAACAACCAAATTGAAAGAAAACAATGGGTTGTTTGTGACCCAACTGGCTGGTTCAAAATAACCCAAGTGTGTGTTCTTTCCGCAGGTAGCCTAGCGGTTAGAGCATTGGGCCACTAACCAAAAGGTTGCTTGTTTGAATACCTGAGCTGACAAGGTGTAAAATCTGTTGATGTGCCCTAATTTGCTCCAGGGGTGCCGTACTACTATGGCTGACCCTGTAAAACAACACATTTTCACTGCACCTATCCAGTGTTTTATTGTATGTGACAATAAAACATATTTTTATTTACCCAAATTGGGTTGTTTTTAACCCAGCATTATTTAGAGTGCACGCATGCAAGGGAAATGCATATGTGCCGAGGGCGGCGACCTTAGTTTTCAATTGTTCTTTGATTTTGTTTTAATATAAAATACATATACTGGCTAATACATTCCTCCATAACGATTGGTATAGGAAAAGAAGGGCATGTTTAAACAGATATCGCTCCTACATGGGCCCACACATTAAGGATGGTAAGCATGCCCAGCTGAAACTGTGAGAACATGTCAAATAGACAAAGATGCATTCTTCTACTCCCCCCTAGGTATTTTCATTTTAAGTAGTACTGTGATTGCACAACCATTACATACAGTATAAGACCAAGCAACATTGTTTAAGAATTGCAAAAGGGATTGAAAATGAACATTTTTTTTAGACGCCACAGTGTATCTATTGATCATTGAAACAGTGTCATGATTACATTTATATCTAAATTCTAAAGTTGTGGCATTGTTGAATATTGGTCATGACTGACTAATAACCATCAGTAGAGTTAATAAGCCATCTAATTTTAAATGTTGCCTTCTGGGTCACATTAGTTTGCGCATTAGCAAATAGTGCTTAAATTGGTGTGAGCTGCATTGACAGGTGGTGGCTGAACAGTGTATGATGATGATGTATGTGTTCTTTTAACGATGGGCTGTTCTGCAGTTAATTAATGAACATTAATTCATTTGACACTTTCAGGTGTAGCGTTGCCTTAGGCACTTTAGTGTAGGCCTAATAAAATGTAATCACTATTTACTGCCCCCAGTGGCTTGATTTGTTCACTACCTCCCAGTCAGATCAACTTTGGCAACGATGTCACTTCAGCACAACTTTACCTTGTTGCTACCCTCATAATTCACCTAGATACAAATTCTGATGGTCAGGATTAAGTGTTTCCTAAGTGTGATTACACAAAAATAAGGGTTACTTTGTGAATTTGTGAATTTGTGTAATAAAGCATGTTCTGCATTGATCCTCGTCCATGTTGCTACCCCATGTAGTGTTAACTGTTATGAGCAAGTGCAGTCAAAGTATTGAAACCATATACTGTATTGGTATGGTTGCGCTGGTTTCTGGCAGCATTTTACTCAAAACCTGCATATACTGTACAGTGTTATATTATTTGTTATAATCATGCATGAGCCTTTATAATGTCTTATAATAAGGCTTATAATGCTTATATTATGTCTCTCTGTTGCATATTTTACTCACAAAAAAAGGCTGGTATTTAGTCAGGATCATTATGACACATAACTGCACTGGGTGAAAAGGGTCAATATCAGGGGATGTCTTTATCTATATATTTCAGGATATCTGCGGTTATGTTTGGTTGTGTTAGTTGTGTTGTAGCTGGTCTCCAGTTGTTGGGCTCTATCAATCAATCAATCAATTTTATTTTATATAGCCCTTCGTACATCAGCTAATATCTCGAAGTGCTGTACAGAAACCCAGCCTAAAACCCCAAACAGCTAGTAATGCAGGTGTAGAAGCACGGTGGCTAGGAAAAACTCCCTAGAAAGGCCAAAACCTAGGAAGAAACCTAGAGAGGAACCAGGCTATGAGGGGTGGCCAGTCCTCTTCTGGCTGTGCCGGGTGGAGGTTATAACAGAACCATGCCAAGATGTTCAAAAATGTTCATAAGTGACAAGCATGGTCAAATAATAATCAGGAATAAATCTCAGTTGGCTTTTCATAGCCGATCATTAAGAGTTGAAAACAGCAGGTCTGGGACAGGTAGGGGTTCCATAACCGCAGGCAGAACAGTTGAAACTGGAATAGCAGCAAGGCCAGGCGGACTGGGGACAGCAAGGAGTCACCACGGCCGGTAGTCCCGACGTATGGTCCTAGGGCTCAGGTCTCTCAGTTGGCTTTTCATAGCCGATCATTAAGAGTTGAAAACAGCAGGTCTGGGACAGGTAGGGGTTTCGTAACCGCAGGCAGAACAGTTGAAACTGGAATAGCAGCAAGGCCAGGCGGACTGGGGACAGCAAGGTGTCAGCATGCCCGGTAGTCCTGACGTATGGTCCTAGGGCTCAGGTTCTCAGAGAGAAAGAGAGAACGAGAGAATTAGAGAGAGCATACTTAAATTCACACAGGACACTGGATAAGACAGGAGAAGTACTCCAGGTATAACCAACTAACCCCAGCCCCCCGACACATAAACTACTGCAGCATAAATACTGGAGGCTGAGACAGGAGCGGTCCGAGACACTGTGGCCCCATCCGAAGAAACCCCGGACAGGGCCAAACAGGAAGGATATAACCCCACCCACTCTGCCAAAGCACAGCCCCCGCACCACTAGAGGGATATCCTCAACCACCAACTTACAATCCTGAGACAAGGCCGAGTATAGCCCACAGAGGTCTCCACCACAGCACAAACCAAGGGGGGCGCCAACCCAGACAGGAAGATCACGTCAGTAACTCAACCCACTCAAGTGACGCACCCCTCCTAGGGACGGCATGAAAGAGCACCAGCAAGCCAGTGACTCAGCCCCTGTAACAGGGTTAGAGGCAGAGAACCCCAGTGGAGAGAGGGGAACCGGCCTGGCAGAGACAGCAAGGGCTGTTCGTTGCTCCAGAGCCTTTCCGTTCACCTTCACACTCCTGGGCCAGACTACACTCAATCATATGACCTACTGAAGAGATAAGTCTTCAGTAAAGACTTAAAGGTTGAGACCGAGTCTGCGTCTCTCACATGGGTAGGCAGACTGTTCCATAAAAATGGAGATCTATAGGAGAAAGCCCTGCCTCCCGCTGTTTGCTTAGAAATTCTAGGGACAATTAGGAGGCCTGCGTCTTGTGACCGTAGCGTACGTATTGGTATGTACGGCAGGACCAACTCGGAAAGATAGGTAGGAGCAAGCCCATGTAACGCTTTATAGGTTAACAGTAAAACCTTGAAATCAGCCCTTGCCTTAACAGGAAGCCAGTGTAGGGAAGCTAGCACTGGAGTAATATGATCAAATTTCTTGGTTCTAGTCAGGATTCTAGCAGCCGTATTTAGCACTAACTGAAGTTTATTTAGTGCTTTATCCGGGTAGCCGGAACGTAGAGCATTGCAGTAGTCTAACCTAGAAGTAACAAATGCATGGATTAATTTTTCTGCATCATTTTTGGACAGAACATTTCTGATTTTTGCAATGTTACGTAGATGGAAAAAAGCTGTCCTTGAAACAGTCTTGATATGTTCGTCAAAAGAGAGATCAGGGTCAAGAGTAACGCCGAGGTCCTTCACAGTTTTATTTGAGACGACTTTACAACCATCAAGATGAATTGTCAGATTTAACAGAAGATCTCTTTGTTTCTTGGGACCTAGAACAAGCATCTCTGTTTTGTCCGAGTTTAAAAGTAGAACGTTTTCAGCCATCCACTTCCTTATGTCTGAAACACAGGCTTCTAGCGAGGGCAATTTTGGGGCTTCACCATGTTTCATTGAAATGTACAGCTGTGTGTCATCCGCATAGCAGTGAAAGTTAACATTATGTTTTCGAATAACATCCCCAAGAGGTAAAATATATAGTGAAAACAATAGTGGTCCTAAAACGGAACCTTGAGGAACACCGAAATGTACAGTTGATTTGTCGGAGGACAGACCATTCACAGAGACAAACTGATATCTTTCCGACAGGTAAGATCTAAACCAGGCCAGAACTTGTCCGTGTAGACCAATTTGGGTTTCCAGTCTCTCCAAAAGAATGTGGTGATCGATGGTGTCAAAGGCAGCACTAAGGTCTAGTAGCACGAGGACAGATGCAGAGCCTCGGTCTGACGCCATTAAAAGGTCATTTACCACCTTCACAAGTGCAGTCTCAGTGCTATGATGGGGTCTAAAACCAGACTGAAGCATTTCGTATACATTGTTTGTCTTCAGAAAGGCAGTGAGTTGCTGCGCAACAGCTTTTTCTAAAATTTTTGAGAGGAATGGAAGATTCGATATAGGCCGATAGTTTTTTATATTTTCCGGGTCAAGGTTTGGCTTTTTTCAAGAGAGGCTTTATCACTGCCACTTTTAGTGAGTTTGGTACACATCCGGTGGATAGAGAGCTGTTTATTATGTTCAACATAGGAGGGCCAAGCACAGGAAGCAGCTCCTTCAGCAGTTTAGTAGGAATAGGATCCAGTATGCAGCTTGAAGGTTTAGAGGCCATGATTATTTTCATCATTGTGTCAAGAGATATAGTACTAAAACACTTAAGTGTCTCTCCCGATCCCAGGCCCTCGCAGAGCTGTGCAGATCCAGGACAGCTAAGCCCTGGAGGAATACGCAGATTCAAAGAGGAGTCCGTAATTTGCTTTCTAATGGTCATGATCTTTTCCTCAAAGAAGTTAATGAATTTATTACTGCTGAAGTGAAAGCCATCCTCTCTTGGGGAATGCTGCTTTTTAGTTAGCTTTGCAACAGTATCAAAAAGAAATTTTGGATTGTTCTTATTTTCCTCAATTAAGTTGGAAAAGTAGGATGATCGAGCAGCAGTGAGGGCTCTTCGGTACTGCACGGTACTGTCTTTCCAAGCTAGTCGGAAGACTTCCAGTTTGGTGTGGCGCCATTTCCGTTCCAATTTCCTGGAAGCTTGCTTCAAAGCTCGGGTATTTTCTGTATACCAGGGAGCTAGTTTCTTATGACAAATGTTTTTCGTTTTTAGGGGTGCAACTGCATCTAGGGTATTGCGCAAGGTTAAATTGAGTTCCTCAGTTAAGTGGTTAACTGATTTTTGTCCTCTGACGTCCTTGGGTAGGCAGAAGGAGTCTGGAAGGGCATCAAGGAATTTTTGTGTTGTCTGAGAATTTATAGCACGACTTTTGATGCTCCTTGGTTGGGGTCTGAGCAGATTATTTGTTGCGATTGCAAACGTAATAAAATGGTGGTCCGATAGTCCAGGATTTTGTGGAAAAACATTAAGATCTACAACATTTATTCCATGGGACAAAACTAGGTCCAGAGTATGACTGTGGCAGTGAGTAGGTCCAGAGACATGTTGGACAAAACCCACTGAGTCGATGATGGCTCCGAAAGACTTTTGGAGTGGGTCTGTGGACTTCTCCATGTGAATATTAAAATCACCAAAAATTAGAATATGATCTGCTATGACTACAAGGTCTGATAGGAATTCAGGAAACTCAGAGAGGAACGCTGTATATGGCCCAGGAGGCCTGTAAACAGTAGCTATAAAAAGTGATTGAGTAGGCTGCATAGATTTCATGACTAGAAGCTCAAAAGACGAAAACGCAATTTTTTTTTTGTAAATTGAAATTTGCTATCGTAAATGTTAGCAACACCTCCGCCTTTGCGGGATGCACTGGGAATATGGTCACTAGTGTAACCAGGAGGTGAGGCCTCATTTAACACAGCAAATTCATCAGGCTTAAGCCATGTTTCAGTCAGGCCAATCACATCAAGATTATGATCAGTGATTAGTTCATTGACTATGACTGCCTTTGAAGTGAGGGATCTAACATTAAGTAACCCTATTTTGAGATGTGAGGTATCACGATCTCTTTCAATAATGGCAGGAATGGAGGAGGTCTTTATCCTAATAAGATTGCTAAGGCGAACACCGCCATGTTTAGTTTTGCCCAACCTAGGTCGAGGCACAGACACAGTCTCAATGGGTATGGCTGAGCTGACTACACTGACTATGCTATTGGCAGACTCCACTAAGCTGGCAGGTTGGCTAACAGCCTGCTGCCTGGCCTGCACCCTATTTCACTGTGGGGCTAGAGGAGTTAGAGCCCTATCTATCTTGCCGACCATAACCATGGTGGTTGGCTAAGCTTACTAGGCTAGTAGCTAGTTGTCTAAATAGCTAACGTTAGCTGGCTGGCTAGCTTGCTGGCTAAGATAACTGCATTTAGCTAACATTCATTGATAACTGGTTGGATTTACATTGAACCCAGTAGTCATCAGTGCAAACAATTTGGTTTAATTTGAGATTATACATTTAAAGTTATTCTGTTGAAGTTTACATTATAGGGAATAGGCTGTCTTGCCGGGTCCTTCATATTACATCACACCCGGGAAAACATTTTCCGACATAACTTTGGCATTCTTCGGAATTCTGATCGATTTTATACAATAACTTTGCATTGGGACTTTTGATGCGAATACTAATGCGAATCCATATGTTAAATGTGGTAACGGTTATGCTACCTACCCTTTAATTCCTATAATTTATTTCAGAAGTGTTTGCTCGACATAAAGGCTTCCTTTTCCACAAAAAGGGCAAATTAGTGCACACTGCATTTCAAATAATAATCAACATCTATTTTTAAATCAGGGGTTTTCTCTTGAGGGCCGATCAAACCTAGCTTTGATCAGTCTCTTCAGAAGAGCGCTTCAGTATTTATTAGGCATGTGAGACATTAAGGCTCAAGCTGTCAAGAGAAAATCATGCATAAATTCATTATTTCCACGTTTTAGGTAAAACACTGGTTTGCTCATTTGGTTTATACAGTGCTTAGAGAAAGTATACAGCCCTTTGCACAACTTTTACATTTAGTTTTCTTACAGCCTGGAATTGAGACATATAAAGGCAGGGATTCAATCCAATGTGTGTTAAAGAGCAGTGCGCTGTCCAGTACAGTGCTCTACAATGCACATTGGATTGAATCCCTGCCTAAAGCTATCGTCAGGGATTTGGTAATCTGTTCAATGGTAATTTCAATTCTTAATAATTATCCATTGATTCTTGAAGAAAATTACTTATAAATTCATCCTAAGCTTAGTACACCTGTCCTTCTCTAAATATAAGGCTTTATTACTCCATTGTTTACAACAACTAAAATGTAAACAAACCAATTAAAATCGTTGATTTACTCATACTGTCACGTACGTTAAGGAACGGGACGGACCAAGGTGCAGCGTGAAAGGTGTACATGTTTATTAAAGAATCAACACACGACACAGTAATCAAAATAACAGAACTTAACCGTGACGGTCCAAAGGCTAACACACAAGCCTAAAACAGGAACACAACAAAAACCCACAACACAGGCAGGAAAACTGGCTGCCTAAGTATGATCCCCAATCAGAGACAACGAGCGACCGCTGCCTCTGATTGGGAACCACACCCGGCCAAACATAGAAATACAAACATAGAAATTCACACCCTGACCAAACTAGCTAGAGTTCTATAGGCCAGGGCGTGACACATACGTGACAGAACGCTACATTGTAGCTGGTCCCATCAGATAACATGAAACACGTTAGCCCTATGCTAACCTCACCAGATGACAGTGATTATTTCCTGGAACAAGTTATGCATCAGCCAATTACAAATGTTGACGTAGATGCACATGAACAAACACTTTTCCTTAAGAGCGTCCTTAACAAAGTCAAGTGCTCTCGTTATCATCCTAGAGTGATACAGCCCTTTGCATTTTGCATTTTGTTTTCTTACAGCCTGGAATTGAGACACATAAAGCCTGCCCTCTCCCACCTAGAAAAGAGGAATACCTATGTGAGAATGCTGTTAATCGACTACAGCTCAACGTTCAACACCATAGTGCCCTCCAAGCTCGTCACCAAGCTTGGGACCCTCGGACTGAACACCTCCCTCTGCAACTGGATCCTGGACTACCTGACGGGCCGACCCAATCTGGAGGTGATCGTGGACTACAGGACAGTCGTGAAGAAGGCACGAAGGCGCCTCAGATCCTTAGGAACTTTTACAGGTGTACCATCGAAAGCATCCTGACTGGTTGTATCACCGCCTGGTATGGCAACTGCTCTGCCCGCGACCGCAAGGCCCTACAGAGGGTGGTGCAGATGGCCCAGCACATCTAAGACATTCATGCCAGGTGGTGTCTGAGAAAGGCCCGAAGAACTGCCAAGGACTCCATCCACACAAGCCATGGACTGTTCTCTCTGCTCTCGTCTGGCAGGCAGTACCAGAGCATCAGGTCGCGGACCAACAGGCTCCGAAATAGCTTTTTTCCTCAAGCCATAAGACTGTTAAATAGCATAAAACTGTTGAATATCTAACTACCCATGCCCTCCCTCTCTCCCACATGCCAAACAAAGAAAAGGAAAGTGTCATGCTTATGCAAGTGAAAGATATTTTAAACCAATATAAATAATGATATAAGGAGCAGCTACAACTGCAAGAAAATAGCTTCAAAAGCTTTGTCCAAAATACTGGTACAGTACAGTAGATACAGTGGATCTGACCAGAGGTCCAAGACCTGAAAAACTGTCTGCATTTCTCCCAGGGAGAGCTTGATTAATTGAAAAGGGACTGCAGCAACATGACAACTAACTGTAAATCCACAAGAAAATACATACACTGTCTGTGAATCATTAATAATGACAGGGAAACAGGAGTACCTAGAAGGACAATCGAGGCAAAATAACATCATTGTGGATGGAATCCTAGAGTCACATGAGATCTGGACGGAGTCTGAGTGTCACACCCTGGCCTTGAGAGGCCTGTTGTCTTTAGTTGGTTTGGTCAGGGCGTGAGGATCTATGTTAGAATTTCTATGTTTAGGATCTAGATGTGTATTTCTAGGTTTGGCCGGGTGTGATTCCCAATCAGAGGCAGCTGTCGCTCGTTGTCTCTGATTGGGGATCATACTTAAGTAGCCTGGTTGTCTACCTTAGTTGTGGGATCTTGTTCTGTGTTAGGCTTGTATGTGTATAGCCTGAGGACTTCACGTTACGTTGTTTCTTGTTTTGTTTATGTTTATTGAGTTAAATAAACATGCTTTTCACGCTGCACCTTGGTCTGAACCGTCACTCAACGTTCGTGACAGAAGATCCCACCACAAAAGGACCAAGCAGCGTGCCCAGAAGGAGCAAACGCCTGGTACTCAACAGGAGGCTACGTTGGTAGATGTCCTCCTCGGTTGGGGGAAAATCACAGAGGAGGAGGCCGTCCGTTATGGTAAGGCAATGAAGGAGGAAGCCCGGGTAGGAGAGGATCAATGGTGACATCAACGATGCCGGCCGAAGAGGAAGCCCAAGAAGCAGCCCCAAGAAAATGTTGAGGGGGGGCTCACGGGGTGGACAAAGAGGCAGCAGGAGGCCGGGAAAGGGCTGTCTAGTGAGGAGGAGGGCGCTATTCCAGAGGTCCTCCAAGACCTGCTGATCGAGAGAGAGGAGCCCCGACCACTGCACCCGGTGGGGTTCCAGTTGGAGTCCCTACGACCATGGGAACAGGAATGGGAACAGTTTTACACTGAGGAATCGGAGGATGATGACGACGATGAGTTTCTGTTCCCTAACTCGTGGGGGCTCCCGGAGGAGTCCTCACTGGAGGAGGATTGGGCGCGAAGAGAGAGGGACTGGAACAGTCGTACATATCCAACGCCAGTTCCCAGCCTGATATGTCCTGTGCCTGCTTCTCGCACCAAACCAGTAGTGCGTGTTCCCAGTCCGGCACGGCCCATTCCAGGACAGGAACACGCACCTAAAATGGAGTCAGCAGGTACAGCCGGTCCGTCCGGATCTTGGGAGGAACTTATCCAACAGCAGGCGAGCAGGATCCAGGCGCTCGGCAGCGTAATGGTGCGTGTGGTGAGTACATTGGAGCGATGGGAGAGAGGTGGCGTTTCTACACCTTCTCCAACCACACAACTCACCCGACCTCCAGCGACGGTCCCCTGCAGGGAGCACTTTAGCGTGTCGGTGCCCAGTCTGGGGCCGGCAACCATCCCAACGACCGGGTTGGAAACCACCTCTGCGTCGGTGCCCAGGGTGGGCACAACATACAGCCCCGTTTTGGAGCAGGAGCTCCTAAACGTGTCGTTCCACCGGTGCCCAGTCCAGCTCCGGTCAGCGGCTCCACTCCGGAGCCAGAGCAGTCCGCTCCACCGGTGCCCAGTCCAGCTCTGGTCAGCGGTTCCACTCCGGAGCCAGAGCAGTCCGCTCCACCGGGGTCCATTCCAGCTCCGGTCAGCGGCTCTACTCCGGAGCCAGAGCAGTCCGCTCCACCGGTGCCCAGCCTAGGCAATGTCAGCGGATCCACTCCGGAGCCAAAGCAGTCCGCTCCACCGGTGCTCAGTCCAGCTCCGGTCAGCGGTTCCACTCAGGAGCCAGAGCAGTCCCCTCCACCGGGGTCCAGTCCAGCTCCGGTCAGCGGCTCCACTCCGGAGCCAGAGCAGTCCGCTCCACCGGTGCCCAGTCCAGCTCTGGTCAGCGGTTCCACTCCGGAGCCAGAGCAGTCCGCTCCACCGGTGCCCAGCCTAGGCAATGTCAGCGGATCCACTCCGGAGCCAGAGCAGTCCGCTCCACCGGTGCCCAGTCCAGCTCCGGTCAGCTGCTCCACTCCGGAGCCAGATCCGTCCAGGTCGGTACAGCCTGTACCTGCTTCCCGCACCAAACCAGTGGTGCGCGTATCCAGTCCGGTGTGGCCCGTGCCAGCTCTTGCACCAAACCAGTGATACCTGTTGCCAGCCCGGTAAGCCCCGTGCCTGCTCCCCGCACCACACTAGTGGTGCGCATATCCAGTCCGGTACGGCCCGTGCCAGCTCCTCGCACCAAACCAGTGGTGCCTGTCACCAGCCCGGTACGCCCCGTACCTGCTCCCCGCACCAAGGCAGTGGTGCATGTTCCCAGTCCGGCACAGCTCGTGCCTGCTCCTCGCAACAAACCAGTGGTGCGTGTATCCAGTCCGGCCCGGCCCGTTCCTGCTCCTCGCACCAGACCAGAGGTGCGTGTCCCCAGTCCGGCCCGGCCTGTTCCACCGGTGCCCAGTCCAGCTCCGGTCAGCGGCTCCACTCCGGAGCCAGAGTAGTCCGCTCCACCGGTGCCCAGTCCAGCTCTGGTCAGCGGTTCCACTCCGGAGCCAGAGCAGTCCGCTCCACTGGGGTCCAGTCCATCTCCGGTCAGCGGCTCTACTCCGGAGCCAGAGCAGTCCGCTCCACCGGTGCCCAGCCTAGGCAATGTCAGCGGATCCACTCCGGAGCCAGAGCAGTCCGCTCCACCGGTGCCCAGTCCAGCTCCGGTCAGCGGTTCCACTCAGGAGCCAGAGCAGTCCGCTCCACCGGGGTCCAGTTCAGCTCCAGTCAGCGGCTCCACTCCAGACCCAGAGGTCAGCTCTTCTCCAGGGTCGGGGCCTCCCACACCAGGGTCCAGACAGGGCTTGGTGCATCGCGGGAGGATTGCCGATCCAGGTCCAGACGTCAGCCCCTCTGCAGGTTCGGGGTCTCCCACACCAGGGTCCAGACAGGGCTTGGTGCAACGTGGGGATTGCGGATCCAGGCCCAGAAGTCAGCCCCTCTCCAGGTTCGGGGTCTCCCACACCAGGGTCCAGATAGGGCTTGGGGCATCGTGGGGGGATTGCCGATCCAGGCCCAGACATCAGCCCCTCTCCAGGTTCGGGGTCTCCCACACCAGGGTCCAGACAGGGCTTGGTGCATCGCGGGAGGATTGCCGATCCAGGCCCAGACGTCAGCCCCTCTCCAGGTTCGTGGTCTTCCACACCAGGGTCCAGACAGGGCTTGGTGCAGCGTGGGAGGAAGGAGAGGGGAAGCATCGCGCCAAGGTCCAGACCAGACCAGGGGCGCAACGGGGAGGCAGAGAGGAAGAGGTCGTCACGCCTGGAGCCGGATCCGCCTCCGAGGCTGAAAGCCCACCCGGACGGTGCGGTCGGAGTACGCACCTTTGGCCACACCCTGGCCTTGAGAGGCCTGTTGTCTTTAGTTGGTTTGGTCAGGGCGTGAGGATCTATGTTAGAATTTCTATGTTTAGGATCTAGATGTGTATTTCTAGTTTTGGCCGGGTGTGATTCCCAATCAGGGGCAGCTGTTGCTCGTTGTCTCTGATTGGGGATCATACTTAAGTAGCCTGGTTGCCTACCTTAGTTGTGGGATCTAGTTCTGTGTTAGGCTTGTATGTGTATAGCCTGAGGACTTCACGTTACGTTGTTTCTTGTTTTGTTTATGTTTATTGAGTTAAATAAACATGTACGCTTTTCACGCTGCACCTTGGTCTGACCCGTCTCTCAACGTTCGTGACACTGAGGAGAAAGTGAGGAAATTGATCACAGAAAAGCTGCAGATGGATCATAGGAAGATTGAGGTAGAGCGCGCCCACAGGACTGGAAAACCTATCTCCGGTCCAGGTGATAGACCCAGGTCGCATGGAACTCCCTGCCATCTCAAATCACTCAAGCAAACAAATTAAACAGCACCTCACAAAACAATCCCTATCCTTACTGATAAAAATACAAACAAACTTGTAGGTCATATCCACTCCTCTCCCTCCCGAGAGCATCTGGTGTTTGGGTTAAATATAAGATGTGCCCTTGGCACTGTGAACTCAAACAGGCTCCAAGAGAAACACTGGAGAGATAGGAACAGAGAGATATTGGTTTTAGGTCTCTCTGTGTCCAAAATAATTCTGCACTACGTTAGCTAGAGTAAGCTTTAGCTTGAGGAAACGCAGATGTATGGGACCCTGTTCATTTTGTGAATGGCTCCACCAAGTTACACTTCACCATGAACACACTATATCTGGTGGTGACTAACATAACAAATGTCAAGTATGTTATGTATGGAACCCTGTTCATTTTATGAATGGCTCTGCCCCGGTGTGACTCTGTTCAGCTCCACTAAGACTCTGTTCAGCTCCACTAAGTTACACTTCACCGTAAGAGAACCCACTATGTCTGGTGGTGACTGTAACATACAGTGGGGAGAACAAGTATTTGATACACTGCCGATTTTGCAGGTTGTCCTACTTACAAAGCATGTAGAGGTCTGTAATTTTATCATAGGTACACTTCAACTGTGAGAGACAGAATCTAAAACAAAAATCCAGAAAATCACATTGTATGATTTTTAAGTAATTTATTTACATTTTATTGCATGACATAAGTATTTGATCACCTATCAACCAGTAAGAATTCCGGCTCTCACAGACCTGTTAGTTTTTCCTTTAAGAAGCCCTCCTGTTCTCCACTCATTACCTGTATTAACTGCACCTGTATAAAAGACACCTGTCCACACACTCAATCAAACAGACTACAACCTCTCCACAATGGCCAAGACCAGAGAGTTGTGTAAGGACATCAGGGATAAAATTGTAGACCTGCACAAGGCTGGGATGGGCTACAGGACAATAGGCAAGCAGCTTGGTGAGAAGGCAACAACTGTTGGCGCAATTATTAGAAAATGGAAGAAGTTCAAGATGACGGTCAATCACCCTCGGTCTGAGGCTCCATGCAAGATCTCACCTCGTGGGGCATCAATGATCATGAGGAAGGTGAAGAATCAGCCCAGAACTACACGGCAGGACCTGGTCAATGACCTGAAGAGAGCTGGGACCACAGTCTCAAAGAAAACCATTAGTAACACACTACGCCGTCATGGATTAAAATCCTGCAGCGCACGCAAGGTCCCCCTGCTCAAGCCAGCGCATGTCCAGGCCCATCTGAAGTTTGCCAATTACCATCTGGATGATCCAGAGGAGGAATGGGAGAAGGTCATGTGGTCTGATGAGACAAAAATAGAGCTTTTTGGTCTAAACTCCACTCGCTGTGTTTGGAGGAAGAAGAAGGATGTGTACAACCCCAAGAACACCATCCCAACCGTGAAGCATGGAGGTGGAAACATCATTTTTGGGGATGCTTTTCTGCAAAGGGGACAGGACGACAGCACCGTATTGAGGGGAGGATGGATGGGGCCATGTATCGCGAGATTTTGGCCAACAACCTCCTTCCCTCAGTAAGAGCATTGAAGATGGGTCATGGCTGGGTCTTCCAGCATGACAACGACCCGAAACACACAGCAAGGGCAACTAAGGAGTGGCTCCGTAAGAAGCATCTCAAGGTCCTGGAGTGGCCTAGCCAGTCTCCAGACCTGAACCCAATAGAAAATCTTTGGAGGGAGCTGAAAGTCCGTATTGCCCAGTGACAGCCCCGAAACCTGAAGGATCTGGAGAAGGTCTGTATGGAGGAGTGGGCCAAAATCCCTGCTGCAGTGTGTGCAAACCTGGTCAAGACCTACAGGAAATGTATGATCTCTGTAATTGCAAACAAAGGTTTCTGTACCAAATATTAAATTCTGCTTTTCTGATGTATCAAATACTTATGAGCTCCAGAGCGCTCAGGATCTCAGACTGGGGCGAAGGTTCACCTTCCAACAGGACAACGATCCTAAGCACACAGCCAAGACAACCCAAGAGTGGCTTCGGGACAAATCTCTGAATGTCCTTGATTGGCCCAGCCAGAGCCCGGACTTTAACCCGATCGAACATCTCTGCAGAGACCTGAAAATAGCTGTGCAGCAATGCTCCCCATCCAACCTGACAGAGCTTGAGAGGATTTGTAGAGAAGAATGGAAGAAACACCCCAAATACAGGTGTGCCAAGCTTGTAGCGTCATACCCAAGAAGACTCGAGACTGTAATCGCTGCCAAAGGTGCCTCAATAAAGTACTGAGTAAAGGGTCTGAATACTTATGTAAAAACAGCTGTTTTTGCTTTGTCATTATGGGGTATTGTGTGTAGATTGATGAGGGGGGGAAACAATTTAATCAATTTCACAATAAGGCTGTAACGTAACATGTGGAAAAGGTCAAGGGGTCTGAATAATTTCCGAATGCACAGTATCTTTCTTTCTCTTTTGAATACAATTCCTCTATCCACCTACACTACATGACCAAAAGTATGTGGACACCTGCTCGTCGAACATCTCATTTCAAAATCATGGGCATTAATATGGAGTTGGTCCCCCCCTTTGCTGCTATAACAGCCTCCACTATTCTGGGAAGGCTTTCCACTGGAACATTGCTGTGGGGACTTGCTTCAATTCAACCACAAGAGCATTAGTGAGGTCGGGCACTGATGTTGGGGGATTAGGCCTGGCTCGCAGTCGGCGTTCCAATTCATCCCAAAGGTGTTTGATGAAGTTGAGGTCAGGGCTCTGTGCAGGCCAGTCAAGTTCTTCCACGCCGATCTCGACAAACCATTTCTGTATGGACCTTGCTTTGTGCACGGGGGCATTGTCATGCTGAAACAGGAAAGGGCCTTCCCAAACTGTTGCCACAGCATTAAGTTTCCCTTCACTGGAACTAAGTTTGATCCAAGATGGCATAGCAGTGCGGTCGTGTATTATGTTGTGTCCTCGTGTAAATAGCCAGTTTTTTGTTTTTTTGTATATATTTCTCTATCTCACTTTCCATCCTTAACAAAATATACTTTCCTGCAACCCGCCTCACCCAATGTGGAACGGATTCTATTATTTCTTCACACCTTTTATCAAGAACCCACAGCTGAAACTAGCCAGCTAGCCAGTTAACTAGCTACTTGCTATTAGCAATTGCTATTAGCCACCGTTAGCGGTCTTCACCACTGTCCGTGGTCTGCACTACCTACCAGCCAGCTCTAGCCTGGACAATTATCGGCCAGTCTGCACAGTGTGCTATCGACCCAGAGAATTTCAGAATTTCTGCCGGAATCACTGAATCACTGGACCCTAACACCGGATCATCACAACTGCAACCGAATGGATGTTGTTGTTGGCTAATCACCACTAATCACCACTTGTCCCTAAGCTAGCACCAGCTAGCCTTGAGCTAGCCTCGAGCCAGGCCCATCTCCCGGCTATCCACCTCTCTGTCAACCGGACGGGACCTCCTAGCGTCGACACGGAGCCCCGCCGATCCATCATGACTGGTCTGCCGACGTAATCTTCTGATGTGGTTTCAACAGGCTTCCCGTTGCGATGATCATGAAGATCCCATCTGCTAGCACCGGCCCGCTAGCATGCGCAATCAACAGCCGTGCCTCCTGCTCGCCTGTGTTGTAGCAGCCTACAAACTGCTCCCGGACTTACCTATTGCTGTTCACTGGACCTTATGATCACCCAGCTACACATCTGATGCCCGCTGGACTGTTCCTTTACACGGTACCCCATCCTGTTGATCTGTTTAGCCTCAGCCCAAACTTTCGTCGCCATTACCAGTTGGTCTTAGCCCTCTCGAATAACACCTGTGATTGCATTATGCCTCTCTCCCATGTCAATATGCCTAGCCTATTGCTGTTTGGGTTAGTTGTTATTGTACTATTTCACTGTAAAGCCCCCAGTCCCGCTCAACCTGCCTCAGATAGCTTCTTTGTCCCACCCCCCATACACGCGGAGAACGGCTCAATCGGTACCTCCAGTGATGCTATCTCTTTCATCGTTACCCAATGCTTAGGTGTACCTCCACTGTACTCATATCCTTCCATATCCTTGTCTGTACATAATGCCCTGAATCTATTCTACAACGCCCGGAAATCTGCCCCGTTTATTCTCTGTACCCAACGCACTAGAAGACCAGTTCTTAAAGCCTTTAGCAGTATACTTATTATATTCCTCCTCTGTTCCTCTGGTGATGTAGAGGTTAACCCAGGCCCTGTAGCCCCCAGTATCACACCTACTCCCCAGGCGCTATCATTTGTTGACTTCTGTAACCGTAAAAGCCTTGGTTTCTTTCATGTTAACATCAGAAGCCTCCTCCCCAAGTTTGAGTTATTCACTGCGTTAGCACACTCTGCCAACCCTGATGTTCTAGCAGTGTCTGAATCCTGGCTTAGGAAGGCCACCTCATTCCGTCAGTAGAGGATGCCTGGATGTTCTTCAAAAGTGCTTTCCTCTCCATCTTAAATAAGCATGCCCCATTAAAAAATTCAGAACTAAGAACAGATACAGTGGGGGAAAAAAGTATTTAGTCAGCCACCAATTGTGCAAGTTCTCCCACTTAAAAAGATGAGAGAGGCCTGTAATTTTCATCATAGGTACACGTCAACTATGACAGACAAAATGAGGAAAAAAAATCCAGAAAATCACATTGTAGGATTTTTAATGAATTTATTTGCAAATTATGGTGGAAAATAAGTATTTGGTCAATAACAAAAGTTTCTCAATACTTTGTTATAGACCCTTTGTTGGCAATGACACAGGTCAAACAAGTCTTCACAAGGTTTTCACACACTGTTGCTGGTATTTTGGCCCATTCCTCCATGCAGATCTCCTCTAGAGCAGTGATGTTTTGGGGCTGTCGCTGGGCAGCACGGACTTTCAACTCCCTCCAAAGATTTTCTATGGGGTTGAGATCTGGAGACTGGCTAGGCCACTCCAGGACCTTGAAATGCTTCTTACGAAGCCACTCCTTCTTTGCCCGGGCGGTGTGTTTGGGATCATTGTCATGCTGAAAGACCCAGCCACATTTCATCTTCAATGCCCTTGCTGATGGAAGGAGGTTTTCACTCAAAATCTCACGATACATGGCCCCATTCATTCTTTCCTTTACACGGATCAGTCGTCCTGGTCCCTTTGCAGAAAAACAGCCCCAAAGCATGATGTTTCCACCCCCATGCTTCACAGTAGGTATGGTGTTCTTTGGATGCAACTCAGCATTCTTTGTCCCCCAAACTGTTTTTACCAAAAAGTTATATTTTGGTTTCATCTGACCATATGACATTCTCCCAATCCTCTTCTGGATCATCCAAATGCACTCTAGCAAACTTCAGACGGACCTGGACATGTACTGGCTTAAGCAGGGGGACACGTCTTGCTCTGCAGGATTTGAGTCCCTGGCGGCGTAGTGTGTTACTGATGGTAGGCTTTGTTACTTTGGTCCCAGCTCTCTGCAGGTCATTCACTAGGTCCCCCTGTGTGGTTCTGGGATTTTTGCTCACCGTTCTTGTGATCATTTTGACCCCACGGGGTGAGATCTTGCGTGGAGCCCCAGATCGAGGGGAGATTATCAGTGGTCTTGTATGTCTTCCATTTCCTAATAATTGCTCCCACAGTTGATTTCTTCAAACCAAGCTGCTTACCTATTGCAGATTCAGTCTTCCCAGCCTGGTCCAGGTCTACAATTGTGTTTCTGGTGTCCTTTGACAGCTCTTTGGTCTTGGCCATAGTGGAGTTTGGAGTGTGACTGTTTGAGGTTGTGGACAGGTGTTTTTTATACTGATAACAAGTTCAAACAGGTGTCATTAATACAGGTAACGAGTGGAGGACAGAGGAGCCTCTTAAAGAAGAAGTTACAGGTCTGTGAGAGCCAGACATCTTGCTTGTTTGTAGGTGACCAAATACTTATTTTCCACCATAATTTGCAAATAAATTCATTAAAAATCCTACAATGTGATTTTCTGGAAATGTTTTTCTCAATTTGTCTGTCATAGTTTATGTGTACCTATGATGAAAATTACAGGCCTCTCTCATCTTTTTAAGTGGGAGAACTTGCACAATTGGTGGCTGACTAAATACTTTTTTTCCCCACTGTATATCCCCTGGTTCACCCCAGACTTGACTGCCCTTGACCAGCACAAAAACATCCTGTGGCGTACTGCATAAGCATCGAACAGCCCCTGTGATATGCAACTTTTCAGGGAAGTCAGGAACCAATATACACAATCAGTTAGGAAAGCAAAGGCTAGCTTTTTCAAACAGAAATTTGCATCCTGTAGCACTAACTCCAAAAAGTTTTGGAACACTGTAAAGTCCATGGAGAATAAAAGCACCTCCTCCCAGCTACCCACTGCACTGAGGCTAGGAAACACTGTCACCACCGATAAATCTACGATAATCGAGAATTTCAATAAGGATTTTGCTACGGCTGGCCATGCTTTCCACCTGGCTACCCCTACCCCGGCCACCAGCTCTGCACCCTCCACTGCAACTTGCCCATGCCCCCCACCCCACCCCGCTTCTCCTTCACCCAAATTCAGATAGCTAATGTCCTGAAAGAGCTGCAAAATCTGGACCCCTACAAATCAGCTGGGCTAGAAAATCTGGACCCTTTAAAAAAATTGTCGCAACCCCTATTACTAGCCTGTTCAACCTCTCTTTCGTATCGTCTGAGATTCCCAGAGATTGGAAAGCTGCCGCGGTCATCCCCCTCTTCAAAGGGGGTGACACTCTAGATCCAAACTGTTACAGACATATATCCATCCTACCCTGCCTTTCGAAAGTATTTGAAAGCCAAGTTAACAAACAGATCACTGCATTCTTATTGGCAGACTAAATAGCCTTGGTTTTTCAACTGACTTCCTCGCCTGGTTCACCAATTACTTTTCAGATAGAGTTCAATGTGTCAAATCGGAGGGCCTGTTGTCTGGACCTCTGGCAGTCTCTATGGGGGTGCCACAGGGTTCAATTCTCGGGCCGACTCTATTCTCTGTGTATATCAGTGATGTCGCTCTTGCTGCTGGTGACTCTCAGATCCACCTCTACGCAGACGACACCATTTTGTATACATCTGGCACCTTCATTGGACACTTTGTTAACAAACCTCCAAACGAACTTCAATGCCATACAACACTCCTTCCGTGGCCTCCAATTGCTCTTAAACACTAGTAAAACTAAATGCATGCTCTTCAATCGAACGCTGCTTGCACCCGCCCGCCCGACTAGAATCACTACTCTCTGCAGGTCTGACTTAGAATATGTGGGTGTCTACTAATTTAACTACTAATACCTAGGTGTCTGGTTAGACCGTAAACTCTCCTTCCAGACTCACATTAAGCATCTCCAATCCAAAGTTAAATCTAGAATCGGCTTCCTGTTTCGCAACAAAGCCTTGTTCACTCATGCTGCTAAACACGCCCTCGTAAAACTGACTATCCCACCGATCCTCGACTTCGGCGATGTCATTTACAAAATAGCTTCCAACACAACTCAGCAAATTGGATGTAGTCTATCACAATGCCATCCGTTTTGTCACCAAAGCCCCATATACTACCCACCATTGTGACCTGTACGCTCTCGTTGGCTGGCCCTCACTACATATTCATCGCCAAACCCACTGGCTCCAGGTCATCTATAAATCACTTCTAGGTAAATCCCCGCCTTATCTTAGCTCATTGGTCACCATAGCAACACCCACCCGTAGTATGCGCTCCAGCAGGTATATCTCACTGGTCATCCCCAAAGCCAACACCTCATTTGATTGCTATTCCTTCCAGTTCTCTGCTGCAAATGACTGGAACGAACTACAAAAATCTCTGAAGCTGGAGACACTTATCTCCCTCATTAACTTTAAGCATCAGTTGTCAGAGCAGCTTACCGATCACTGTACCTGTACACAGCCCATCTGTAATTAGCCCACCCAACTACCTCATCCCCATATTGTTATTTACATTGTTATTTATTTTGCTCATTTGCACCCCAGTATCTCTATTTGCACATCATCTTCTGCACATCTGTCACTCCAGTGTTAATACTAAATTGTAATTATTTTGCACTATGGCCTATTTATTGCCTTACCTCCATAACTTACTACATTTGCACACACTGTATATAGATTTTCTATTTTCTATTGTGTTATTGACTGTAAGTTTTTGTTTATTCCATATGTTACTCTGTATTGTTGTTGTTTTTATCACACTGCTTTGCTTTATCTTGGCCAGGTCGCAGTTGTAAATGAGAACTTGTTCTCAACTGGCTTACCTGGTTAAATAAAGGTGAAATAAAAATAAAATAAAATAAAATAAGGGGCCTTGCCCGGACCATGAAAAACAGCCCCAGGCCATTATTCCTCCTCCACCAAACTTTACAGTCACTATGCATTGGGGCAGGTAGCGTTCTCCTTGTATCCCCAAACCCAGATTCGTTCATCGGACTGCCAGATGGTGAAGCGTGATTCATCACTCCAGAGAACATGTTTCCACTGCTCCAGAGTCCAATGGCGGCGAGCTTTACACCACTCCAGCCGACGCTCGGCATTGCGCATGGTGATCTTAGGCTCGTGTGCGGCTGCTCGGCCATAGAAACCCATTTCATGAAGCTCCCGACGAACAGTTCTTGTGCTGACGTTGCTTCCAGAGGCAGTTTGGAACTCGGTAGTGAGTGTTGCAACCGAGGACACACGATTCTTACGCGCTACGCGCTTCAGCACTCGGCGGTCTCGTTCTGTGAGCTTGTGTGGCCTACCGATTCATGTGGTTGAGCCGTTGTTGCTCCTAGACGTTTCCACTTCACAATACAGCACTTACAGTTGACCGGGGCAGCTCTAGCAGGGCAGAAATATGACAAATTGACTTGTCGGAAAGGTGGCATCCTACGACGGTTCCACGTTGAAAGTCACTGAGCTCTTCAGTAAGGCCATTCTACTGCCAATGTTTGTCTATGGCGATTGCGTGGCTGTGTGCTCGATTTTATACACCTGTCAGCAACGCGTGTGTGTGAAATAACCAAATCCACTAATTTGAAGGGGTGTCCACATACCTTTGTATATATAGTGTACAGTGGGGAAAAAAAGTATTTAGTCAGTCACCAATTGTGCAAGTTCTCCCACTTAAAAAGATGAGAGAGGCCTGTAATTTTCATCATAGGTACACGTCAACTATGACAGACAAAATGAGAAAAAAAAATCCAGAAAATCACATTGTAGGATTTTTTATGAATTTATTTGCAAAATATGGTGGAAAATAAGTATTTGGTCAATAACAAAAGTTTCTCAATACTTTGTTATACACCCTTTGTTGGCAATGACACAGGTCAAACGTTTTCTGTAAGTCTTCACAAGGTTTTCACACACTGTTGCTGGTATTTTGGCCCATTCCTCCATGCAGATCTCCTCTAGAGCAGTGATGTTTTGGGGCTGTCGCTGGGCAACACGGACTTTCAACTCCCTCCAAAGATTTTCTATGGGGTTGAGATCTGGAGACTGGCTAGGCCACTCCAGGACCTTGAAATGCTTCTTACGAAGCCACTCCTTCGTTGCCCGGGCGGTGTGTTTGGGATCATTGTCATGCTGAAAGACCCAGCCACATTTCATCTTCAATGCCCTTGCTGATGGAAGGAGGTTTTCACTCAAAATCTCACGATACATGGCCCCATTCATTCTTTCCTTAACATGGATCAGTCCTGGTCCCTTTGCAGAAAAACAGCCCCAAAGCATGATGTTTCCACCCCCATGATTCACAGTAGGTATGGTGTTCTTTGGATGCAACTCAGCATTCTTTGTCCTCCAAACACAACGAGTTGAGTTTTTACCAAAAAGTTCTATTTTGGTTTCATCTGACCATATGACATTCTCCCAATCCTCTTCTGGATCATCCAAATGCACTCTAGCAAACTTCAGACGGGCCTGGACATGTACTGGCTTAAGCAGGGGGACACGTCTCGCACTGCAGGATTTGAGTCCCTGGCGGCGTAGTGTGTTACTGATGGTAGGCTTTGTTACTTTGGTCCCAGCTCTCTGCAGGTCATTCACTAGGTCCCCCCGTGTGGTTCTGGGATTTTTGCTCACCGTTCTTGTGATCATTTTGACCTCACGGGGTGAGATCTTGCGTGGAGCCCCAGATCGAGGGAGATTATCAGTGGTCTTGTATGTCTTCCATTTCCTAATAATTGCTCCCACAGTTGATTTCTTCAAACCAAGCTGCAGGTCTACAATTTTGTTTCTGGTGTCCTTTGACAGCTCTTTGGTCTTGGCCATAGTGGAGTTTGGAGTGTGACTGTTTGAGGTTGTGGACAGGTGTCTTTTATACTGATAACAAGTTCAAACAGGTGCCATTAATACAGGTAACGAGTGGAGGACAGAGGAGCCTCTTAAAGAAGAAGTTACAGGTCTGTGAGAGCCAGAAATCTTGCTTGTTTGTAGGTGACCAAATACTTATTTTCCACCATCATTTGCAAATAAATTCATTAAAAATCCTACAATGTGATTTTCTGGATTTTTTTCTTCTCAATTTGTCTGTCATAGTTGACGTGTACCTATGATAAAAATTACAGGCCTCTCTCATCTTTTTAAGTGGGAGAACTTGCACAATTGGTGGCTGACTAAATACTTTTTTTCCCCACTGTATATACACTAGGGCATTTTAGGTATTTTAATTATAGTTCATCATTTTCTTTATAGTTCATATACCATACTGTGCGACAAAAAAAAATCCACAACATTTTAAACTTTCGTTGGCTTATGTAAAGTAAAAGTCCCTATGAAGTGCATCCTCAGCGTATTTAGTATATGCATAACATGTCTTCAGTGTACAATATGACCGTCTGCACCCACAGGTATTAAAAGGCCTGCATGCCTGTTCTCTCCCGAGACTGAGAGGTGAAGCGTCAGGACCTGCTCGATCTCACTGACATATTGATAGCTGATGGGTGAGGGCCTTTTTGCACAGTGTTTCCCTCAGTCATAATCTAGAACTCATCACGGCACATAGTATTTATGGACTCGGGGTACCTGTTTAAATTATGTATTGGATTTAGCCATGTATACTCCTGAAAAGAAAAAGTATGAGTGGAATGCTTTGAATCGCGCGTGTTGTCACAGGCTATGGCTTTCCTGGAACATCGGGCTGGGGGAAATTGACTTTGCCTAAGTTCTGGGCCTGTTTTATGACTGTACGGGAACACAGCTCCATGATGGTTATGCTGAGACGGCATTTGGCTTTTCCGAGGCCCTTTGAAGTTAACGAGCCCCATGTCTCCACGGCCATAATTCCAAAATGAAGGAACCTTTGGTGGGATGGGGGGCCTATGACTAAGGTAGAGGAGAGGAGAGCACAGAACAGCCACGGTCACGTTGGCTTCTTTCATTCTTCCGATTTTGTGGTTGAATAACACAGAGGGCTATCGAGTTCAGTACAGGACATCCCTCAGACCGTTGTGCTACTTTAAACTGACTGAGGCAATGCATTCTCTCATAGAGTAGCCAGAGGAGCTTAATTTTGTACTGTAACTTCATGGCAGGCCTTTACTGTAAGCTTTTCATCAAGTCTGTCAGTGTTATGTCATTAATTCTATGCTACCATAGAAAAATACGCAGTAGCACTTTATAATAACTCCACGTAATAAAGCATTTATAATGGATTAGTAAATAGTTTATTCATCATTACTCCATTCATAAAATGTTTTCTTATAGGTCCTTATAAACGGTTTAATAATCAATAGTTAAGTATTTTTGCATGGCCTCATCTAAAGTGTGGGCTATTTATACTTTATAAATACTTTATAAATGTTTTGAGTGACTAGTGTAATTTCTTACAAAAAGATGGACATGCCATTAATAGACATTCCAGACGTACCTGATGCTCCTTAAGGTCTCAAAATAGCTTATAACATATCAATGGTAAAAGAATAAGCACACAAAGGATGTTAAAGGAAACATATCAAACATTTTATTCACAAAATCTGTTCTGAAACAACTGTTGGAAGGACTTGAGGAAGAGATGTAATGTGAATGTTTTGCTAATATTGTCAACCTCGTGAACACGAACTAATCATAAAACAGAGAGCTGTAACCTACACACAACAGTTTTTCTCTAGTGGATTTTTATTCCTTCATTACTACTGATATGAGATTTGCTGGTAGAAATGTTTCATGTATAACCTTTAAATGCTTCCAGTGTTTGTCTTTTAACAGCAGACTATTTTCACACATGGCTTTGTTTGGCAGCACCTTTACTGAACCTTTAAAGGTAGTAACTCTTTAAACATAATGGGATAGTTTAGCGAAATAATGTATTCAGATATTTGTTTCCTTACCTCATAAGCAGTCTATGGACTGCTCTTAATCTCTCATGGAGAGATTTTGCCGGTAAACCGATGAATCTGTTGCGATGGGATTGAATGCGTAGGATAGCGTGTTTTGGGTTTTCGTCACTGATTATTTTGACATACCAGGATTGGGCGAAGGCGGCGCTAAAACTTTGACTGCTTCCCACATGTGTTGAAATTAGCGGAAGGTGGGGCTGAGAGTTTCCTTTTGCGAGCGTGGAGACTTCACAAACTGTAACTCCCAATTTCTAAAATGGATGGACCCAGAATTTAATCACGCAGCTGACCAAATGACATTAGATTTTATTTCTGGATTAACTGAGATTAGACTGCTCTAAAGAGTGACTGCAATCCACACTTCTTTCTGTGTTTTTTTTTTTTCCACTGCCAATAAATGCTTATGTTAGCATTTTCAGACTAAATTTTTTATTTTAATCAGCATAGAGTGTGTCTGAAGTTCCACATCACACTATTACAACAGTGGGACAGTTTCGGAAATAAAAATGTCAATATAATTTCTTAAACATCCTCTGTATTGTGTGCTTATTGTTTAATCATTGATATGTTCTAGGGGCCATTTTGAAACCTTAAGGAGCATCAGGTACTGATGGAATGTATACCAATGGCATGTCTATCTTTGTGTGAGAAATTACACTGGTCACTCAAAACATTTATAAAGTATTTATAAAATATAAATGAGGCCAAGCAAAAAGAAATAATAAAAAATAACTACTGATTAGTAAATGGTTAAACATCTTATGAATGATCTTATGAATAATTATGAAATACTTTTAAGTTGTTTACAAATGTGTGAATAACTAGGTTACCAACATTAACAAATGTGAGAGTAATGATTAATAAATTATGAATAAACTATTAAACCATCATAAATGTTTTATTACGTGGAGTTATTATAAAGTGCTACCAAATATGGTTTGATTCCTAAAAATAACACAGAATATGTATGTGTACACTGAACTGTCTCCTACCACACAGCAATGTGGGAATAGTTACTGTTGTGGATTTTTTTAGGATATTGCCGTCCCTCTTTGTTTTCAAACAGATATTCATAAATCAGTAATGTACAGTATATTGATTCTGTGATCATCATCATCACCTCCACCACCATCATATAATAACATATACAGTGCATTCGGAAAGCATTCAGACCCCTTGACTTTTTCAACATTTTGTTAAGTTACAGCCTTATTCTAAAATTGATTTAATTGTTTTTTTCCCCTCATCAATCTACACACAATACCCCATAATAACAAAGCAAAAACAGGTTTTTGGAATTTTTAAAAAATTTCTTTAAAAAACAAACAATTGAAATATCATATTTACATAAGTATTCAGACCCTTTACTCAGTACTTTGTTGAAGCACCTTTGGCAGCGATTACAGCCTTGAGTCTTCTTGGGTATGACGCTACACGCTTGGCACACCTGTATTTGGGGAGTTTCTGCCATACTTCTCTGCAGATCCTCTCAAGCTCTGTCAGGTTGGATGGGGAGTGTCGCTGCACAGCTACTTTCAGGTCTCTACAGAGATGTTAGATCGGGTTAGAGTGCGGGCTCTGGCTGGGCCACTCAAGGACATTCAGAGACTTGTCCCGAAGCCACTCCTGCGTTGTCTTGGCTGTGTGCTTAGGATCGTTGTCCTGTTGGAAGGTGAACCTTCACCCCAGTCTGAGGTCCTGAGTGCTCTGGAGCAGGTTTTCATCAAGGATCTCTCTGTACTTTGCTCCATTCATCTTTGCCTTGATCCTGACTAGTCTCCCAGTCCCTGCCGCTGAAAAACATCCCCACAGCATGATGCTGCCACCACCATGTTTCACCATAGGGATGGTGCCAGGTTTCCTCCAGACATGACGCTTGGCATTCAGGCCAAAGAGTTCAATCTTCATTTCATCAGACCAGAGAATCTTGTTTCTCATGGTCTGAGAGTCTTTAGGTGCCTTTTGGCAAACTCCAAGTGGGATGTCATGCCTGAATGCCAAGCGTCACGTCTGGAGGAAACCTGGCACCAGTGGCTTCCGTCTGGCTACTCTACAATAAAGGCCTGATTGATGGAGTGCTGCAGAGATGGTTGTCCTTCTGGAAGGTTCTCCCATCTCCACAGAAGAACTCTGGAGCTCTGTCAGAGTGACCATCGGGTTCTTGGTCACCTCCCTGACCAAGGCCCTTCTCCCCCGATTGCTCAGTTTGGCCGGGCGGCCAGCTCTAGGAAGAGTCTTGGTGGTTCCAAACTTCTTCCATTTAAGAATGATGGAGGTCACTGTCTCTTGGGGACCTTCAATGCTACAGAAATTTTTTGGTACCCTTCCCCAGATCTGTGCCTCGACACAATCCTGTCTCGGAGCTCTACGGACAATTCCTTCGACCTCATGGCTTGGTTTTTGCTCTGACATTCACTGTCAACTGTTGGACCTTATATAGACAGGTGTGTGCCAAATCATGTCCAAACAATTTAATTACAACAGGTGGACTCTAATCAAGTTGTAGAAACAGCTCAAGGATGATCAATGGAAACAGGATGCACCTGAGCTGAATTTCGAGTCTCATTGCAAAGGGTTTGGATACTTACATTGGGGAGGACAAGTATTTGATACACTGCCGATTTTGCAATTTTTCCTACTTACAAAGCATGTAGAGGTCTGTAATTTTTTTATCATAGGTACACTTCAACTGTGAGAGACGGAATCTAAAACAAAAATCCAGAAAATCACATTGTATGATTTTTAAGTAATTAATTTGCATTTTATTGCATGACATAAGTATTTGATACATCAGAAAAGCAGAACTTAATATTTGGTACAGAAACCTTTGTTTGTAATTACAGAGATCATACATTTCCTGTAGGTCTTGACCAGGTTTGCACACACTGCAGCAGGGATTTTGGCCCACTCCTCTATACAGACCTTCTCCAGATCCTTCAGGTTTCGGGGCTGTCGCTGGGCAATACGGACTTTCAGCTCCCTCCAAAGATTTTCTATTGGGTTCAGGTCTGGAGACTGGCTAGGCCACTACAGGACCTTGAGATGCTTCTTACGGAGCCACTCCTTAGTTGCCCTGGCTGTGTGTTTCGGGTCGTTGTCATGCTGGAAGACCCAACCACGACCCATCTTCAATGCTCTTACTGACGGAAGGAGGTTGTTGGCCAAGATCTCGCGATACATGGCCCCATCCATCCTCCCCTCAATACGTTGCAGTCGTCCTGTCCCCTTTGCAGAAAAGCATCCCCAAAGAATGATGTTTCCACCTCCATGCTTCACGGTTGGGATCATGTTCTTGGGGTTGTACTCATCATTCTTCTTCCTCCAAACACGGCGAGTGAAGTTTAGACCAAAAAGCTCTATTTTTGTCTCATCAGACCACATGACCTTCTCCCATTCCTCCTCTGGATCATCCAGATGGTCATTGGCAAACTTCAGACGGGCCTGGACATGCGCTGGCTTGAGCAGGGGGACCTTGCGTGCGCTGCAGGATTTTAATCCATTACGGCGTAGTGTGTTACTAATGGTTTTCTTTGAGACTGTGGTCCCAGCTCTCTTCAGGTCATTGACCAGGTCCTGCCATGTAGTTCTGGGCTGATCCCTCACCTTCCTCATGATCATTGATGCCCCACAAGGTGAGATCTTGCATGGAGCCCCAGACCGAGGGTGATTGTAATTCATCTTGAACTTCTTCCATTTTCTAATAATTGCGCCAACAGTTGTTGCCTTCTCACCAAGCTACTTGCCTATTGTCCTGTAGCCCATCCCAGCCTTGTGCAGGTCTACAATTGTATCCCTGATGTCCTTACACAGCTCTCTGGTCTTGGCCATTGTGGAGAGGTTGGAGTCTGTTTGATTGAGTGTGTGGACAGGTGTCTTTTATACAGGTACGAGTTCAAACAGGTGCAGTTAATACAGGTAATGAGTGGAGAACAGGAGGGCTTCTTAAAGAAAAACTAACAGGTCTGTGAGAGCCGGAATTCTTACTGTTTGGTAGGTGATCAAATACTTATGTCATGCAATAAAATGCAAATTAATTACTTAAAAATCATACAATGTGAATTTCTGGATTTTTGTTTTAGATTCCGTCTCTTACAGTTGAAGTGTACCTATGATAAAAATTACAGACCTCTACATGCTTTGTAAGTAGGAAAACCTGCAAAATCGGCAGTGTATCAAATACTTGTTCTCCCCACTGTATGTAAATAAGGTATTTCTGTTTTATATTTTTAATACGTTTGCAAAAATGTCTAAAAACCTGTTTTTTCTTTGTCATTATGGGGTGTTGTGTGGAGATTGATGAGGGGGAAAAAAACATTTTATTCATTTTAGAATAAGGCTGTAACGTAACAAATGTGGAAAAAGTCAAGGGGTCTGAAGACTTTCCGAATGCACTGCAGATTGATAGATGTGAGGTTATTGCTACTGTAAGAGTACAAATGACTTCACTATATTTTTTTATTTTCCTTTCCTCTCTACCGAACTTGGCTGTTATTCTCTTGTTCATCCTTATCCTCATCCTTGTCCTATAAACCTTGTAGCCTGCTGTGATCTTTTATTTTGGACAGCTGCTGACACCTACTGGACATACTCCACATCACGGTTTTAAATGGGGGCTACATTCAGTATGTATACTTTCAATAACATGCATGTAAACAAACACACATGTATATGCACAGCATACAGCTGCAGCTGAATATTAGTTAGATGCATATGAAATGTATTTTAGGATACTCTATGTAGATTATAATGTATGTTGGATGTGGCTGAAAATGACATTTGTGAGGTACACTACATGACCAAAAGTATGTGGACACCTGCTCATCGAACATCTCATTCCAAAATCATGGGCATTAATATGGACCTGGTCCCCCCTTTGCTGCTATAACAGCCTCCACTATTCTGGGAAGGCTTTCCACTAGATGTTGGAACATTGCTTCGGGGACTTGCTTCCATTCAGCCACAAGAGCGTTAGTGAGGTTGGGCACTGTTGATGGGCGATTAGGCCTGGCTCGCAGTCAGCGTTCCAATTCATCCCAAAGGTGTACGAGGGGGTTGAGGTCAGGGCTCTGTGCAGGCCAGTCAAGTTCTTCCACACCGATCTCGACAAACCATCTCTGTATGGACCTCGTTTTGTGCAGGGGGGCATTGTCATGCTTAAACAGGAAAGGGCCTTCCCCAAACTGTTGTCACAAAGTTGGAAGCACAGAATCGTTTATAATGTCATTGTATGCTGTAGTGTTAAGATTTCCTTTCACTGGAACTAAGGGGCCTAGCCCGAACCATGAAAAACAGCCCCAGACCATTATTCCTCCTCCACTAAACTTTACAGTTGGCACTATGCATTGGGGCAGGTAGCGTTCTCCTGGCATTCGCCAAACCCAGATTTGTCCGTCGGACTGCCAGATGGTGAAGAGTGATTCATCACTCCAGAGAACGTGTTTCAACTCCTCTAGAGTCCAATGGCATCCAGCTTTACACCACTCTAGCCGACACTTGGCATTGCACATGGTGGTCTTAGGCTTGTGTGCAGCTGCTCGGCCATGGAAATCCATTTAATTAAGCTCCCGATGAACAGTTATTGTGCTGACGTTGCTTCCAGAGGTAGTTTGGAACTCGATAGTGAGTGTTGAAAGTGAGGACAGCTCTCGGCGGTCCCGTTCTGTGAGCTTGTGTGGCCTACCACTTTGCGGTGGAGCTGTTGTTGCTCCTAGACGTTTCCACTTCACAATAACAGCACTTACAGTTGACCAGGCCAGATCTAGCAGCGCAGAATTTTGACAAACTTACTTGTTGGAAAGGTGGCATCCAATGACGGTGCCACGTTGAAAGTCACTGAGCTCTTCAGTAAGGCCATTCTACTGCCAATGTTTGTCTGTGGAGATTGCATGGCGGTGTGCTCGACTTTATACACCTGTCAGCAACGGGTGTAGCTGAAATAGCCGAATCCACTAATTTGAAGGTGTGTCCACATACTTTTGTATATATAGTATATCTATGAACTTGTCAATATTTAGGTTTGTACTTCATCAAAGTTTACATTTGTCCAGTGGGGTTAATTTCATTGGTTGTCTTGGCCATTGGTTGATACAGTGTGAACATACACCACAAGATGGAGGCAAAGACCATTCTGTAAAATCTGTTCCGAAATGTGATACAGGAACTCACAATGATCTGGGCCTGTATTCACAAAGCGTCTCAGAGTAGTGCTGATCTAGGATCAGGTCCCCCCCTCCTGTCATTTTATCTTATTCAACATACCTGAAAAGCAAAGCTGATCCTAGATCAGTACTCCTTTTCTCCAACGCATTATGAATAAGTACCCAGACCTGGTGGGAATTTCATTTAACCTTTTTTTCTTCTTCAGTTTTGGCCACAGATTTTTATGCGAATATAAAAAAATACGCATAAAAACAATATGCGCATTTTCCCACCAGCGATGAGTTTCCATCAAACGTACTTGTTGCAGATAAAAGTCTGTGCAAAAATACCTTTTGCGGTTAAATTCCCATGTACCGAATAAAAAATACAAGTTAAATAAATGGGTTTCCATCGCATTTTCAACTCTGATGTTTTTCTCACCAAAAAAAGTGTGTTATACAGCGTGTGCCCACTCTGGTATTGGCACGTGTGCTTAGCCTACAGCTGGCAGGGCTCAGATACAGTAAAGTACGTGCGCTCTGTAGGCTAGAGATTATTATGGACAAAAGAGCAATATTATTTATATTTGTCAAAAGGCAGCCAAGCATCGATGATCATGTCACCAGAATAAGATCCTCGATATTTATTGGAAAGAAGCATCAAGCTCATCACTTTGCACTTTCACCACCCTGTGAAGTTCATCATCATGTACTTTATCTGCAGCCTAATAAACTAAATGCTTTTATCGCGTGACTCCAAGTTTACTTCAATATAATGGTTATTATATCAATATTTGCGCATAAAAGCTTTTCCACCAACGTTTCTCGCATTAATTCATTTTACTGACACATAAAGATCCCACCTTCTCTACCATATAAAAAGCAAAAAAAAAAAAAAAAAAAAGTCATATTTTGTTTTGTCGAAAATGTTCTGTTTCCATCAGGCCCGTAATTACACTTTTTATCAAACATTACTCGCATAAAAAGGTTGGATGGAAACCTGGTTAATGAGATAGAAAATCTATTTAGCAATTGAGACCTGTAAATTGAAATAGAATTTAGGATGGCTGGAGATAAATTCATCTTATTTGAAAAAGTAAGCAAACAAATGCCTCCTCTGACAAGACAAGCACAGGTTACGTTTTTATAAACAAAGCTCATAAAAAACACAATAAGCAATATTCTACCCAACCACAGTGAAAGCACAATGCATTGTAACACGTACTGTGGATGGCTAAGAGCACCTTTTCCATCTGGCAAAAATACTGAATTAACAACATTCTATAAACGTCCTTTTTCAACATACTGAAAATCAAATATTTTTTTAGGATTTGTCTAATGTTTTACCTGGAATTCAACCACAAATCAATGAAAGGAACTTTAAGGATTGGTGTATTTCAAGCTGAAATCACGTTTTATTGAAAACAATGAAATATGCTGTGGCGATTTTAGCATGTAAATCTTGGTGGGGCAAAAAAAATTATATGTGCATCCCAGCAAAGCCACTACACTACACAACACTAAACAATTCATGAATTGCACTATAACGGTAACAAACGGTGCCCACAAACTGTTAGGGCCTACATTAAGTTGTCCCAACAGCAGAGTCCCAACAGCAGTCCCAACACCTTTCCACTGCTACAACTGGCTATCAGCGGAGCCTTTGTCTGGCAGCGAAACAGTTAATTCAGCCTTTAAAAAAAACATAGCTGATATGGCTGACTTGCTTAAACAAATGTGGTTTCTACTGACAATTGAGATGTACAAACTATGGCATAAGGGGCCGACAAGCGGATAAGAGACAATCCGTAATTCCGATAAAGACATTAATGAGCGAGCCATGACAAATGTAGTCAATATAACTATTTGTTCAGCACTTTTGAAATGTACAGCGACAGAATTCAGAACATGGCCGTTCTTACAGTGTTCTCCCTGAACACCAAGTCAGAACAGTAGGATAAATAAAGGGGGCATATAAGCAGACAATGAAAGCTCTTACAATATTTGATGATGACATTTCTCTAAAACAGGTTATAGGCTACATGTGCACCACCAAGTCAGAACACTAGGCGAAATTAGGAAGTGAAAATATACCAAATTATTAGGGTGAGGCACATGGGCTACTAACAGCTTTCTACACAACATACACTTAGTATTACTTTCTTAGCTACAGTATACATATCTCCCTGGCATATTACATCATTTATGCAGCAGCATATCAGACATTTTTGTGATGTGCTCACTTGAACAGGAAGGTGGCGTGGAGGTTCTTCGTGGGCAAATTTTTGTCATCAAAGAAAGAGAAAGAGGCTTGGATTTACAATTCAGAGTTTGATGACAGTTCAAAACGTATTTTCCCAGTCTGAGCTCATTTTTTCCCGACCGCTTGCAGTTAGCCACTGTCACCTATTCCTTCCAAACTACTCATTGTTGAATTTTTTTTGTTGTTGTAATATTTATGTCCAATGACCGATGAGCACCGATATGTTTTATCTATAATTTCTCTTCATTATTTCTCTTCATATGACAAGGATTAAAAAGGACTTGCCAGTAGATTGTTGACTTGATTCATGATGATCACTGCTAGCTAACATTTTGAAAGTAAGATGTTGACATGATCAGTCCAATCAAAGCTACTGTACATATAACGTGATTTGATGTCATTTTAACTGTGGCCAATGACCTTGAGCCTTCTTGGATGGGCACTTCTAATGTAACTCTATGGCAGGACACAAAGGGCTTGAATTTTCGATGTCTACCCTTACTAAGGACTTAGACTTGGCGGTGAAGTAGTGTCCCAATGAGTGACAGAACACTGAGCCAATCACGGCGCAACGCTCCTATTTTCTGCTGGCTTGCCCCACCTCCACAGAAAGCACTGAGCTAGGCTGAAACGCCTGCATTTTGGAGCTGCCTTAATCAAGAAAACAATAAAGAGACCATGTTTGTATGAGGCTTTATTATCTCAATGATATATATATATATATTTTTACATTGTTTGCAAACTGATATGTAACACCTATTAATGCCAAAATAACATGCAAAACAGGCAAGCTCCACTCCCCAATGAATATATATATATATATATATATATATATATATATATATATATATATATATAACTACGGTCAAAAGTTTTAGAACACCAACTTATTCAAGGGTTTTCCTTTATTTTTTACTATTTTCTACATTGTATAATAATAGTGAAGACATTAAAACTATGAAATAACATATGGAATCATGTAGTAACCAAAAAATTGTTAAACAAATCCAAATATATATTATATTTGAGATTCTTCAAATAGTCACCCTTTGCCTTTATGACAGCTTAGCACACTCTTGGCATTCTCTCAACCAGCTTCACCTGGAATGCTTTTCCAACAGTTTTGAAGGAGTTCCCACATATGCTGAGCACTTGTCTGATTTTCCTTCACTCTGCGGTCCGACTCATCCCAAACTATCTCAATTTGGTTGAGGTCGGGGGATTGTGGAGGCCAGGTCATCTGATCAGCACTCCATCACTCTCCTTCTTGGTAAAATAGCCCTTACCCAGCCTGGAGGTGTAACGATCCCGGCAGTCTGAGTCGGGTCCTGTCTGTGGACTAGTTTTTCTGCTCGTGATCTCCAGTTTCCCGAGGGTTCTGGAACGCTCCGGGGAGCTCTCTTGATTTCCGCACCTGCATCCCATCAGCAATCTGCACACCTGGTCCTGATCATCACCCTTCTTAGGCTCTGGCCTAACATCCATTCCCTGCCGGATCGTTAGCCATGAACATCACTCGTCCGGAACCTTCATCCAACCTCTGCCTGGTGGTCGGCGGCTGCCGAGCCATGATCGGATCAACCACTGCACCCCCAACAACTAATCAACGCCGCCCGCTCTGTTCCCTGGATTATTCAGCATCACTCTTGAATTTGTAAATAAACACTCACCTTCGTTTCAACTTACCTTGTCCTGGTCTGCTTCTGGGTTCTGGCTTTGTAACTCGTGACAGGAGGTGTGTTGGGTCATTGTCATGTTGAAAAACAAATTATAGTCCCACTAAGCCCAAACCAGATGGGATGGCGTATTGCTGCAGAATGCTGTGGTAGTCATGCTGGTTAAATCACAGACAGTGTCACAAGCAAAGCACCCCCACACCACAACACATCCTCCTCCATGCTTTTCGGTGGGAAATACACATGCAGAAATCATCCATTCACCCACACGCGTCTCACAAAGACATGGTGGTTGGAACCAAAAATCTCAAATTTGGACTCCAGACCAAAGGACAAATCTCCACCGGTCTAATGTCCATTGCTCATGTTTCTTGGCCCAGGCAAGTCTCTTCTTCTTATTGGTGTCCTTTAGTAGTGGTTTCTTTGCAGCAAATCGACCATGAAGGCCTGATTCACACAGGCTCCTCTGAACAGTTGATGTTGAGATAAGGCTGTTACTTGAACTCTGTGAAGCATTCATTTAGGCTGCAATTTCTGAGGCTGGTAACTCTAATGAACTTATCCTCTGCAGCAGAGGTAACTCTGGGTCTTCCATTCCTGTGGCGGTCCTCATGAGCCAATTTCATCATAGCGCTTGATGGTTTTTGAGACTGCACATGAAGAAACTTTCAAAGTTCTTGGAAATTTCCATATTGACTGACCTTCATGTCTTAAAGTAATGATGGACTGTCATTTCTCTTTGCTTGTTTGAGCTGTTCTTGCCATAATATGGACTTGGTCTTTTACCAAATAGGGCGTCTTCTGTATACCCCCCCTACCTTGTCACAACACAACTGATTGGCTCAAATGCATTAAGAAGTAAAGAAATTCCACAAATTAACTTTTAACAAGGCACACCTGTTAACTGAAATGCATTCCAGGTGACTACCTCATGAAGCTGGTTGAGAGAATGCCAAGAGTGTGTAAAGCTGTCATCAAGGCAAAGGGTGGCTATTTGAAGAATCTCAAATATAAAATATATTTTGATTTGTTTAACACTTTTTTGGTTACTACATGATTCCACGTGTTATTTCATAGTTTTGATGTCTTCACTATTATTCTACAATGAAGAAAATAGTAAAATTAAAGAAAAACCCTTGAATGAGTAGGTGTTCTAAAACTTTTGACCGGTGGTGTATATATAATTTATATATTTTTGTTGCTAAAAATGTGGGGTTCAAAACTGAATAACGGGTCGCCACTGAAAATTTTAACCAAATATGGATGTTGATTTCATGTTGACTTCAGGTCATTGCCCCGTGAGTTATAACTAACCAAATGTTTATCAATAAGAGTAACACATCCAAACTGCTCACTTGTGTTTTGTACAATGTATATGGTTTGAAATGAGATGATGTGGCTGGAGACTTTAGAGAGTGAAAATTGGCTTCCCAACTTCCCGCTGGTGCCCCAACCACACAAGCAATATCCTATTTTTCTGTGATTAATGCCTCCAACCCACATTTTCTTGGCCTGGAAAAGTAAAGCCACCCACATATAATCATATTTTGCCCTCAAATGAACTGCAGGGATCGATGCTGGTGTTGTGGCATGAAATCATATCTTAAATTGGATGGAGATTTGTTCAAAGCAAAAGTTTGCAGTCACATGAACATTCATAAATACACTTGCTGAATTATAGAGTTGAATGGGTGCTTTCAAAGAATACTCATAAGACATAAAATGGGATATAGATTCAGAGTAGCATATACTAGTGGTTTTTATTATGTTCATTACAGATTGACAATACTGTTGATATTTCCAGACTGATTTGATAATATTTGTATATATAGATTAAAACAATCAAAACAAAAAGCAGCATAAATGCAAAGATGTGGTTCACTTGAAAATGCATACTTTAAATGCAAATGTACACTATCCAGTAGTAACAATATGTAGGACACAGATAAGAACAGCAATCTGAATATAAATAGAATCAAACCCTCAAAAGCACTGACTAGTCCTAATCCAAAATATCAGCATATCGACAAAAGGATTGATACACTTGAAGCTTTATGATAGCCACTGTAAATAAAGTCTGAAATGTGTACATGATTTGATGCATAATTAACTACAATATTAAGGAGGAAAGTAAAACATGAAAGTAAAACATGAAATTAGTTTAGATCAAAAGCTTGCAGCACCAGAAATTAATTAATAGGGATGAAGTTGTTTTGGCTATTTTGCTTTAAAAAAAAAAAACACCATATAAAACTTTGTTGGTTACTACATGATTCCATTTCACTATTATTCTACAATGTAAAAAATAGTAAAAATTAAGAAAAACCCTTGAATGAGTAGGTGTGTCCAAACTTTTGACTGGTAGTGTACATCCAAGCATAAGTCCTCAATCCTCTTATTTGAGGAAAGTGCCATATAAAGTGGAACACATTAGAACAGAATAACTACATTTTTCCCAGAGGGAACCTCAGTTTTCCCTTTAAAATCCCTTTAAAATCCATGACCTCCATTCGTTTGGTAGGTGTTCTTTCACACTCAAACTCACTGGTCAGTCAAAAGACCAAATGTCAGATGGACATGTAGTGTTTCCCAAATCTGGTGAGCTCGATCTTCTCGGGGAGGATGATGTTGACCGAGTGGCCTCCCTCATAGTCGCCGTTATTGGCTATCAACAAGTGCTCTCTCTGCTGGCGAACCAGCTGGCTGTACTTGGCGTTGGCCATGCACGTCTCGCAGCGGTTGATGAAGATAATACCCGTGGTTCCCAGGATCACCATGCAGCTGAGTAGGCCCAGCATCCCAAAACAGATGAGCTGACTGCGGGTGACCAGGCTGGCGGCAGAGGGCGCGTGAACCGTCTCTTTCAGGGTGATCTTAAGAAGATCCCTCTCGAGAGGCCTGAGTAGTTTATGGAATGCGTGGGCAGGTAGGCTGTGGTGTTGTGGAGAGAGTTTGGCCGGCCTGAGTTTGGCTTTGGGCCTGTGTGGCTGCTGGGTAGGCGTACATTTATGCCCGTTGAATGTGAACCCTGGGGGGCACAGACAATGGTATGCGCCAGCCCTATCCGTTTGGCTCCCCACCACGCAGGTGCCCCTGTTTCCACAGGGGGCCCTGCTACAGGGAAAGAGGGTGTCCACATGTGTGTCGTTACAGGTGGGGCCGTTGAAGCCCGTGGGGCAGGCGCAGGTGAACGCGGGGCCATGGTCAGTGCAGTTGCCCCCGTTGAGGCAGGGATTGGGATCACAGCTGTCAGTGTCAATCTCACAGAAGTCTCCAGTGAATCCGAGGGGACAGGCACAGGAGGGGTAGGCTGCCAAGCCATTGGCATCGACGCAGGTGCCACCGTTTTGGCAGGGAGAGCTGAAGGGCAAAGCAGTTCAGTTTGATTTATCTCTAAAGTCCACAGTATAAAGCTGTACAATGGCTTATGGCAACATAAAAGCGCTGAATACAGCTCAATAGAGCTTTTTAGATTTGTCTTTAATGTGACCATTTCTCGGTCACATGTCAGAGGTTGCATTGCACTGTATCGGTCATAAACTTGGTCAAATTATATATTTTGTTTTTAGCCAGTATTGTGCTCATAGCCCCATGCTCACAGCCATTCAAACAGTATGCCTTTTTAATCATGTTATACTGTTATACACAGTGAGTGCAAAAAAAAAAAGCACTTGACATTTTTTGGGCCCTTTCAAAGCTTAATGAAGCTCCAGGATTAATTAGCTCCATTGTGAGCTCAGTTTTTAGGATTGTTTCTCAAAGTCCCCAAAAAAGAAAGGTACTATACATGTCCATGCTAAAGTCATTTCAGTTCGAAGATTTAAATAGAACTGAAATGATTGATTGTCGACTGAAGAGAAAGGACCCACAGTCTAACAAAGAGCTAAGATAGTGGGACAGTGAGGCTGGCTGGCAGGCAGGCTGTATAATCAGTCTCCGGAGACAAGCCTGTATTGATTTGATAGGTGGGAAGGATGACACTCCATGGATTCAATAGCACGTAATCTGGTATAGAAAAAGCTTTAGAGATTAAGCGATTTCCCAGAGTTTAATTAAAGGTTTTAATTAAGATAATGCAAACCATATCAGATTTTCGTACCCGCTTGTTAGACATGGTTCCTTTTTTAGGTGGCAGCTCTCTCCTGTGTAACCAGGTGGACAAATGCAGAGGTATCCTCCATGGCCAGTCTCGATGCAAGTGGAGTTATCAATGCACAATTTACACTGGTTGGTATCTAGAAAAAGCAGAGCGTGTTGTTGGGAGAGGTCATCACACACACACACACACACACACACACACAAAACATGTATACACGCAGGCATGCACAAACGCACACACACACAGAGCCTGTTATGATTTTATCATCGCAAGGTAAATTGAAAACAAACAAACCAGCAGACCACATGTTACACCTCTCCGCCTTTAAGATAGTGCAGCAGATAGAGCCATCAAAGGCAGGAAAGCGTATTTTCTTTATCGTTCCTGCCCACCCTCAAACAGATGGTAAAGGAAGTTATGTAAATGTATATAAATATATATATACACTACCGTTCAAAAGTTTGGGTTCACTTAGAAATGTCCTTGTTTTCGAAAGAAAATCATTTTTTTTGTCCATTAAAATAAAATAAAATAAATCAGAAATACAGTGTAGACATTGTTAATGTTGTAAATGGCTATTGTAGCTGGAAACTGCTGATTTTTAATGGAATATCTACATAGGCGTACAGAGGTTCATTATCAGCAACCATCAGTCCTGTGTTCCAATGGCACGTTGTGTTTGCTAATTCAAGTTTATCATTTTAAAAGCCTAATTGATCATTAGAAAACCCTTTTGCAATTATGTTAGCACAGCTAAAAACTGTTGTGCTGATTAAAGAAGCAATAAAACGGGCCTTCTTGAGACTAGTTGAGTATCTGGAGCATCAGCAATTGTGGGTTCGATTACAGGCTCAAAATTGCCAGAAACAAATAACTTTCTTCTGAAACTCGTCAGTCTATTCTTGTTCTGAGAAATGAAGGGTATTCCATGAGAGAAATTGCCAAGAAACTGAAGATCTCGTACAACGCTGTGTACTACTCCCTTCACAGAACAGCGCAAACTGGCTCTAACCAGAATAGAAAGAGGAGTGGGAGGCCCCGGTGCACAACTGAACAAGAGGACAAATACATTAGAGAGTCTAGTTTGAGAAACAGACGCCTCACAGGTCCTCAACTGGCAGCTTCATTAAATAGTACTCGAAAAACACCAGTCTCAACGTCAGCAATGAAGAGGCGACTCCGGGATGTTCACCTAGGCGTAGTACACAGGAGTAGTACACAGCATTGTACGAGATCTTCAGTTTCTTGGCAATTTCTCGCATGGAATAGCCTTCATTTCTCAGAACAAGAATAGACTGACGAGTTTCAGAAGAAAGTTATTTGTTTCTGGCCATTTTGAGCCTGTAATCGAACCCACGATTGCTGATGCTCCAGATACTCAACTAGTCTCAAGAAGGCCAGTTTTATTGCTTCTTTAATCAGCACAACAGTTTTCAGCTGTGCTAACATAATTGCCAAAGGGTTTTCTAATGATCAATTAGTCTTTTAAAATGATAAACTTGGATTAATAAACACAACGTGCCATTGGAACACAGGACTGATGGTTGCTGATAATGGGCCTCTGTACACCTATGTAGATATTCCATTAAAAATCAGCAGTTTCCAGCTACAATAGCCATTTACAACATTAACAATGTCTACACTGTATTTCTGATCAATTTGATGTTATTTTAATGGAAAACATTTTTTTTTTTTTCGCAAACAAGGACATTTCTAAGTGTCCCCAAACTTTGGAACGGTAGTGTATACTGAACAAAAATATAAACGCAACATGTAAAGTGTTGGTCCCATGTTTCATGAGCTGAAATAAAAGATCCCAGAAATTTGCCATGCGCACAAAAAGCGTATTTCTCTCAAATGTTATGCACAAATTTGTTTACATCCCTGTTGGTAAACATTTATCCTTTTCCAAGATAATTCATCCACCTGACAGGTGTGGCATAACAAGAAGCTAATTAAACAGCATGATCATTACACAGGTGCACCTTGTGCTGGGGACAATTAAAGGCCATTCTAAAATGTGCTGTTTCGTCACACAACACAATGCCACAGATGTCTCAACTTTTGAGGGAATGTGCAATTGGCATGCTGACTGCAGGAATGTCTACCAGAGCTGTTTCCAGATAATTGAATGTTCATTTCTCTACCATAAGCCGCCTCCAACGTCATTTTAGAGAATATGGTGGTGGGGGGGGGGCTGAGGAGTATTTCTGTCTGTAAGAAAGCCCTTTTGTGGGGAAAAACTCATTCTGATTGGCTGGGCCTGGCTCCCAAGTGGGTGGGCCTCTGCCCAGTCATGTGAAATCCATAGATCTGGGCCAAATCAATTTATTTCAATTGACTGATTTCCTTATATAAACTGTAACTCAGTAAAATCTTTGAAATTGTTGCATGTTGCATTTATGTTTTTGTTCAGTAAACAAAAAGAAGATAACATTAAGTCTGTGCTAGCAGTGAAACCTTCAGCTGTATATTATAGGACCCTATGTTGCTCCCCTGGTCATGGCTGACTGACATTTGAGAGATAAGTGTACTTGCCTTGGTCACACAGGCTCCCCATCCAGCCCTCTTTACAGATGCACTGCCATGCTTTCTCACAGGTCCCATGTAGACAGCCAGGGAAGGGCATGCACTGCTTGCATGTTACACCATGCCAGCCTGGTCTGCATCTGAAAACATGATTCAGATGATGTGACCATTGTTATGCTTCACACAAAAAAATCTCACTCAGATGGACTATTATTGGATGTTTCCACCAGGTGTTTATTGTATAATTGATTGGGAAAAAGTTGATTTTTATATAGTTGTAGGCCTAAATAATAAATCTGACTTGGAATTAGCTGACTGTGATGACGTGAATGTGTGGAAATGGGGTGAAATAGGGTGAAAATGAAATGTTTATGTTGAGGAAACATGGTTGATAGAGAAATGTACCATATTTATTACATAATTTGAGTGGCATTTCATTACCGGCATTCCCCAGGATTTTCACAGTAGCCGTTTTCCGGATTGCACCCTGCGCTGCATTCAAAAGCTTATGTGAAAGACAAAACACGAGATTAGTTACGAATTGCCTTTTCAAATACCTCAAAGATAAATATAACCATTTATCAAACAATTGCTTATCATGAAAATACTCTCAGCTAGTAAGTGGTTTATTATTACGTTATTAAAACTCAATGACAATAGCCTACAGAAAACAGATTCTCACAACCTCTATGTAATTACCATTGCTACACCTATGGGACTGTGGATACATACTGTGTTAAATTACCTTTAGTGACGCCAACACTCACGACCAGAAATAACCCAAATGTTGTTCGGCACATCCTAATTTTCAGCATGCGTCTTCTCCTGTAAAATGGGCATTTGTCAAGTCGCAGCACAGTTTTTATTTTCTCTGTCCAAAATAAATGCTGGGTTTCTAGGAACAGCCTATTGCGCTCAACACGTCCAGTCCCTCGCTTCCAAAAAAACAGGTTCACACTGTTGAAAAGTTGATGCGGCCATCAAATATGCGTGCATTCAGCGTTACACATGAAATACAATTTGGCATGCCCTTATTCTGAAAGAATACACTGCCATCAAGCGCCAAATAGACTAGGATACCCCGTTACTAGGATACCCCGTTACGCACGAGCAGAAAATAAAATGTGACATGGGAACTATATCCTAAAACGTTCCGATATTTACTTCAATCTTCAGTGTTAAATGATTAACATTGCATGAAATGTAATATTTGACCTATGTCGTGTAGTTGCTCCCCTAGCTATTGATGTCAGTCATATTGGATGCGTTCAAGCATGGCACTGTTTTCAATGGAATAAAGACTGCAGTGTAGCTATTCAGACGAGGTTTTTGTGTCAAATTGGAGACTGCATAGTGATCCATGCTTGGCTCCTCCCACCTGATTTGGGAAAGGAGCTGTCGAGCACCCTGACCTGAACACACGAGGGGAAAGGCACATGTAAAATTAAGGGCTCTATTTTCGGCTGGCGCTAAGGGTGTGCAAGTGTCAAAAGTTAGTTTGTAATTTCCTCATGTAAAAACTGCACTGGCATTTTCCAGCCCTAAAGCCAGGTTCGGCGATTTACGTGTCTAACATCATCTTGCTTGCGCTAAGATGGGAGAGGTGGCACTATTTGAGGTGTCCTTAAAAACAAGCACAAAAAGTTACAATTTAATGGAGTGCTAATCGGACGTTTTAAGACCCACAAAAAGCAGGTCTTAATAGTAATGCAGTTTTTAATTGGGAAGCTCAGCCTCAGTGGCTGGGCCATGCGCCTGCCACTGATGTCTATTTTTTCATTCATAAACCTTTTTAATTTCCATATGTACTAGGAAGCTAAGTGTTTGTTTCTTGGGCTTCAGGAATGTGACTGAAAAAGTGCCCCAGGTCTTTAAAAAAAAAAAAAATCTACTGATTTAAAGTATAAGGGAGATATCGGCGAACAAATGCCATGGTCAAGGCGACGACGGCGCCAGTGCAATGAGTGGAGTTTACTCAGGTGTTCAAAAGCTCATATCAGACGGAGAGCCTAATGCTTCTTATGTAGTTATTTATACGTTTTAGTTTTGAAAACGATCTCTCACGACAGTTACAGGGATGGTAAAAACAGCTCAATTGCCGTAGCAACATCAGGGAAACTGGGCAGAAGGGAAGAGTGCTTCAAATATACTATAGCAGTTCCGCAACATCTTTAATTGAGCCTCTCATTCTCCTTAATTGCCGGCCTCAACACGTTACAGAAAGAGATTAACTGTATAGGAAGCTCTGTGGACAGGGCGTCTGGATACTGGATAGGCAATACATTGGCCGATGCAAACAGATTATCATATTTAACAGACAACAGTTCTTGAGGGCTTGAACAAATAAAGTGTTTTGCGATTTTCGTTCATACCGATGAACATGCGTTTGAGTTGTGTGGTTGCAATATCAATAGTCCTTTATCTCTGGTATATCTTGGCATGCGTCATTCAAGACTAAGGGACAGATCGCAATTTACTGGGGGGAAGGGGTGGCCCAAAATAGAGGAGGGTTGTCACTTTTATTTTTTGCTTTGGGGGAGGGTTGTGTGGTTTTTTATTGGGCACAGGGGAGGGTAGTACGTTTTTTCCCTGGTTTATGTTAGCTATTTTGCAAGTTTTACTATATATTTTTTTCTCCATCCTAGGCAAATTTCCTCATCTGCCTGCATGCGCCTCCCCTATATCAAGGTGTTTTGGTACTTCCCTTATGCACTACGATTTTCTGTGTGCTAACTTTTACTGTACCACAGGTCAGTATCTACCAGTCTAACAGTCTATCCTGCCCTATATCCACCATTCATAGTGATAATAGTGGTAGGTGGGTCGTTTGTCCAGATCTGCAATAGGCTAACTAGAAATCATACCACACACAAAATCATTCAAAGCTGCATAAATGTTTTATATGAATAGACAAGAACAAATAGGAATAGCTGATAGGCAGTGGAGAGGCCAGGTGAATGATTGTGCATGAAAGAACAGTGAATATGTGACACACAGCTCAAAAATCTCCCCTATTGATCTTGTTTAGGGACAATACAATGATCCTACCTAGATAGGCTAGCCTACAACACCACAATGCAATGAATAGTTTTCAACATTCTAGCCTTCTCTAGGCTGCAGTGAAAATGTTATTTGAATAACGGCGCAAAAGCCCTGGGATTTGAATGTTTCATTCGATTTGGATCAGTTGTGGGACTACTCTCTACAGTTTATAAGGTCTAGAAAGGCACAGTAGCAGGCCAGTCTGACTGTATTTTAAGTTCTAATACTGAGATGGGCTGTCTGTTGCAGATCATTATTCTCCCAAGTCTTCCTATAATAATGTGGCCACATATGCTCCTGGCAGGCCCAGTTATTCAGGAAAGCTTAACACACACTCTGCCTCCTCTCCAAACCTAGATCCTAACGCTTCAATATAGCCTATATATTTATCATTTAACTTTTTTAAAGTATTACCTTTTATATGTAGCATAAACACAACCAGTCACAATGTTTTAATCTGAGTAGGTTACTTCAAAAAGCTCCTGTAGGCATGCGCATGTTCATCCAAAATATAATTCCAGCATCTTCAAAATGGCTTGACATTAACCAGGTTTCCATTCAACCTTTTTATGCAAGTAAAGTACATGTCTGATAAAAAATGCCCTCACATCATGGGAAAGCATGCAGTTTATTAGGCTACAGATGAAATAAATTATCATGAACGTCACAGGGTGTTGAAAGTGCACAGTGATGAGGTTGATGCTCCTTTCAATAAATAGCGAGGGTCTTATTCTGGTGAGATGATGATTGATGCTTGGCTGCCATTTGACAAATAAAAATAATCTCGCACTTTTGTCCATAATAATCTCATCATGTAGTAGGCTATACCTCCACTGTATCTGCAATCTGCTGGCTAGAGTGCACATGCCAATACCAGAGAGGGCACATTCACTATACCTATGCAACATTTTTTTGTGACAAATCCATCAGTATCCCTAGAGTTGAAAATGTGATGGAAACCCATTGAATTTGTATTTTTTATTTGGTACTTTGGAATTGAACCTCAAAAGGTATTTTTATGTGTACTATTTATTTACACAAATACTTTTATCTGCAACAAGTCAATTTGATGGAAACACAACTCTGATTGTTGCTCCAGGCTTTCCCTTAGCTGGTAATTGCTGGCATTTGGCCGATAAAAAAATGAAAAGCCAATAAATAAAATTGTAGCAGGCCAAATTGTCCAGGAGAGGCTGTCTAGCATATCCTACACACCGAATTCACGCTTCGGCACTATTCTCTCACGTCTTGCGCACATGTGCACCTGCTGCTGAGGAGAGAGAGAGCAACAGAGGAGCCTTGGCCTAGGCTACTGTTGATTGTAAAGATGGGGAATTTAATGTACGTTTTTATATTGTAGTGGACGAAGATGAGAAGAATGCAGGCTAATGTGCAACTCCCTATTCAGGTAGGATGCAATTTTGGAACTTACATTTATTTATAATAATTTGTTTGATCATTATTATGATTATTATTATTATTATTGTATATCGTTATTATTATTGTAAGCCTATTTATTAATCGAAACCAGTTCTTTAAATATGCACAATCTGTTTTGTTTAATTCTGTTGAGACATTTTCATTGGCTAAATTAAATTCGATCGGTGTTTTTAATTGTGTGCTACATTGTCACGGTTTACTAAGCCAGAACCCAGAAGCAGACCAGGACAAGGTAAGTTGAAACAAAGGTGAGTGTTTATTTAATAGATCCACGAGTGAGGCTGAATAATCCAGGGAACAGAGCGGGTGGCGTGGATGGGTTGTTGAGGGTGCAGTGGTAGGTCCAGTAATGGCTCGGCAGCCGCCGACCATCAGGCAGAGGTTGGGTGAAGGTTCCGGGTGAGTGACTGCAGATAGAACAAAACGGAGGTAAGTATACAGCAAGTCAAAAAGGTGCAAAACAACAAAACTAACGCTAGAAGTTCCAAGGCTGATACACGGACAAACATACTGTTCATGGCTAACGATCCGGCAGGGAATGGATGTCAGGTCAGAGCTTATGAAGGTGATGATCAGGGCCAGGTGTGCAGATTGCTGATGGAATGCAGGTGTGGAAATCAGGAGAGCTCCCGCCTAGCAACGTAGCCCGGCAACCAGGCAGGGAGCGTTCCAGAACCCTCGGGAAACTGGAGATCCCGAGCAGAAAAACTAATACACAGACGGAACCGACTCAGACTGCCGGAATCGTTACAGTACCCCCCTCCGACGAACGCCACCGGGCGGACTCCCGGAGCGCCAGGATGGAGGCGGTAGAAGTCACGAATGAGGTCAGCATCTAGGATCTGTCGCCGCGGAATCCAACTCCTCTCTTCAGGACCATACCCCTCCCAGTCCACGAGATACTGGAAACCCCGGCCCCGCCGTCTGGAATCCATGATGCGTCGCACCGTGTAGGCAGGACCACCTCCGATCATCCGAGGAGGAGGAGGAGGAGGAGGCGGAGGGGGCAACAGAGGACTGAGGAAAACAGGCTTGAGGCAGGAGACATGAAAGGTGGGATGGACTCTGAGCGTCCTCGGTAGTTTGAGTCGAACTGCCACCGGATTGATCACCTTCTCCACCACAAACGGACCAATGAACTTCGGTAACAACTTCCTAGACTCAGTCCGTAAAGGAAGATCCCGTGTGGCCAACCAGACCCTATCTCCGATGGTATAGGTGGGAGCGGGGATCCGGCGACGATTCGCCTGGAGCTGATACCGGTCCGAAACTCTAAGGAGTGCCTTTCTGGCCCGATGCCAGGTCCGGTGGCAACGACGAATATGGGCCTGAACAGAGGGCACTGAGAGCTCCTTCTCCTGAGAAGGGAACAAGGGAGGTTGGTAGCCATACAGGCACTGGAAGGGAGACATCCCAGTGGCAGATGTAGGGAGAGTATTGTGGGCATACTCAACCCAAGGCAACTGAGAGACCCAGGAGGTGGGGTTGGAAGAGACAAGGCAGCGTAGCGTGGATTCCATCTTCTGGTTGGCTCTCTCCGCCTGACCATTAGATTGGGGGTGAAAACCAGATGTGAGACTGACTGTAGCTCCAATGGCCAAACAGAAGGACTTCCAGACAGCAGAGGTAAACTGAGGGCCACGGTCGGAAACGATATCACTGGGCAAACCGTGGACCCTGAAAACCTCCCTAACCAGGATCTCGGACGTCTCCGAGGCAGAGGGAAGCTTGGCAATTGGCACAAAGTGGGCGAACTTGCTGAATCTGTCCACGATAGTCAGAACGACCGTGTTCCCCTCAGAAGCGGGCAACCCAGTGACAAAGTCCAGGGCCAGATGCGACCATGGTCGCGGGGAATAGGAAGGGGGGTGAAGTAGTCCAGAGCTGGGCCGATTGGTACTCTTATTCTGCGCACACACTGGACAGGCAGCAACAAAACCCCGAGTATCCTCGGCCATGGCAGGCCACCAAAAACGTCTGCTAAGAAACGCCATCGTCCGAGCCACGCCAGGGTGACAAGCCATCTTGCTGGCGTGGGACCATTTGAGGACAGCAGGACGAACCGACTCAGGCACAAACAACCGACCGGGTGGACCGTTACCGGGACCGGGCTGCGTCCAAGGGCCGCCATCACCTCCTCCTCAATCTTCCACATAACTGCTCCCACGACGCAGTTCCGGGGGAGAATTGTCTCGGTCTTGGACCCACTCTCTTCCGTCTTGGAGAACATCCGGGACAAGGCGTCCGCCTTGCCGTTCTTAGATCCAGGTCGGAACGTCAGGGAAAAATTGAATCGTCCGAAAAACAACGCCCACCTGGCCTGACGGGAGTTGAGACGTCTAGCCGATTGCACGTAAGCAAGATTCTTGTGGTCAGTCCAGACAATAAACGGTTGCTCCGCCCCCTCCAACCAGTGGCGCCACTCCTCCAAGGCAAGTTTCACCGCGAGAAGCTCCCGGTTACCCACATCGTAGTTCCTCTCCGCAGGCGAAAGGCGACGAGTAGTAGGCGCAGGGATGGAGTTTACTGTCCGTGGAGCATCGCTGCGACAGGATGGCGCCAACTCCCACATCAGACGCGTCCACTTCAACGACGAACTGACGGGCCGTGTCCGGTTGAGAGAGAATCGGTGCGTTGGTGAATCGCCTCTTCAAATCCAGAAACGCTCGATCCGCCTCCGGATTCCACTTGAAGGTCCTGATACTGGAAGTCAAGGCAGTTAACGGAGCGGCCACACGGCTGTAATCCCGGATGAATCTGCGGTAGAAATTCGCAAACCCCAAAAATCTCTGGAGCTGCAATCTCGTACCGGGCTGGGCCCATTCCAGAACCGCTCTAACCTTCTCCTGGTCCATCCTAATCTCTCCCCTGGAGATGATGTACCCGAGAAAGGATGTCGTGTGGGCGTGGAACTCGCACTTCTCGGCCTTCACGAACAGGCGATTCTCCAACAATCGCTGCAGAACCTGCCGGACATGCTGGACGTGGTCGGAAGGTTCCTTCGAGAAGATCAGAATGTCATCCAGGTAAACAAACACAAAGAGACCGATCATATCTCTCAGGACGTCGTTCACCATACTCTGGAATACCGCTGGAGCATTGGTCAGTCCAAACGGCATCACCTGATACTCGAAGTGACCCATCGGTGTATTGAAACCCGTCAACCACTCGTCCCCCTCTCTGATCCGGACCATGTGATACGCATTGCGTAGGTCTAGCTTGGTGAACACCGTAGCACCCTGTAAGGAGTCGAAGGCAGAACTCATCAAGGGCAGGGGATACTTGTTCTTGACCGTGATGTCATTCAACCCCCGATAATCAATACACGGTCGAAGAGAGCCATCCTTCTTACCCACAAAGAAGAATCCTGCCCCCCAGGGGTGATGACGAGGGACGAACGAGACCAGCAGCTAGGGACTCCTTGATGTAGGTCTCCAAAGCCTCACGTTCAGGTCGGGAGATACTGTATAACCTTCCCTTGGGGTAGACAGCTCCAGGGAACAGGTTGATGGCACAATCATATGGTCGGTGGGGAGGGAGTGACAGAGCCTTCTGCTTACTGAACACTTCCCCCAAATCGTGATATGTCTCGGGGAACCAGGGACAAATCTGGGGGTTTAGCCTCAATCACCTGACTGGGAACCGAATGGGGACAGGCAGTCTTGAGACAGTTAGCATGACAATCAAGGCTCCAACTCGTTACCTTGCCCGTCACCCAATCGAACGTGGGATTGTGTTCCTTCAGCCAGGGGTATCCAAGGACCAGAGGAACATGGGAAGACGGCAGAATGAAGAATGAAATCATCTCAGAATGATTCCCCGACAACAGCATCTTAACCGGTTCAGTCCTCATCGTGATACGTGCCAGACTACTGCCGTCCAGAGTGGTAGCTTCAATGGCTTCCGGCAATTGCTCCTTGGAAAGCCCCAGCTGTTCCACCAACTCGGCATCAAGAAAGCTTCCATCGGCACCTGAATCGATAAAAGCGTTAATCGCTAAGCTCTGATTCCTGTTCATAAGGGTAGCCGGGAAACGGGGTCTGACAGAGGTATTGAGAGGTCGAAACTGGCTCGCTAAAAGTCCTCCCAACTTTAGCGAGCCGCGCAGTTTGACGACCGCCGGGAACAAGTGGCGAGGTAATGTCCCGAACCACCACAGTAGAGGCAACAGTTAGTCCTACGTCTGTGTTGGCGCTCCTCCTTGGTTAACCCGTGCCGCCCCACTTGCATGGGTTCAGAATCGGGAGACAGGACCTCTCCACTAATCCTGTGTGGTGGACGATGATCGACGTATTCTGGTCCAATCCCTGACCCGACTGGAACCTGAGAAGCTGATCGGTTGGACGGGACCCATTGCTTCTCCCTCCTTCGCTCTCGGACTCGATTATCCACCCGAATAGACAAGGCTACCAAGCTGTCCAGGTCACTAGGCTCCGGATAGGAGATCAACTCATCCTTGAGCTGCTCCGACAGACCCTGGTAAAAGGCCGCTTGCAGAGACTCCTCATTCCACCCACTCTCCACAGCCAACGTCTTGAACTCGATCACGAAGTCGGCCACGCTGCGAGTTCCTTGGCGAAGCGAAACAGGCGCCTAGCTGCGTCCCTCCCTCGGACGGAATGGTCGAAGAGCTTCCTCATCTCGGCCGTGAACCCCTGGTATGAAGCCATGCAGGGATCCTGTCGTTCCCAAACGGCTGAAGCCCACTCCAGCGCTCGACCACGCAGCAACTCAATCACAAAGGCTATCCTAGCCTTGTCTGTGGCATAAGAGTAGGGCTGTAGATCGAACACTAACCCACACTGCATAAGGAAGGAACGGCATCTTCCCAGCTCCCCCTCATATTTATCCGGCGTCGGAACCTTGGGCTCACGGAAGGACACGGCTCCAGAAGCGGCAGGCGAGATGGGTGAAACCGGTAGTGGATCCTCCACCGGAAACTTGCGCTGGTTCTGGACCTCCGTCAGACCGGTAGAAAGGTTCCGAACTGACAACGCGATCTCCTGTAGTACCGTGCTATGATGACCCAACATCTTCTCCTGATGGGTAATGGCATGGCGAACAGAGTCCAGGTCCGCTGGGTTCATACTGGCCGGATCGTTCTGTCACGGTTTACTAAGCCAGAACCCAGAAGCAGACCAGGACAAGGTAAGTTGAAACAAAGGTGAGTGTTTATTTAATAGATCCACGAGTGAGGCTGAATAATCCAGGGAACAGAGCGGGTGGCGTGGATGGGTTGTTGAGGGTGCAGTGGTAGGTCCAGTAATGGCTCGGCAGCCGCCGACCATCAGGCAGAGGTTGGGTGAAGGTTCCGGGTGAGTGACTGCAGATAGAACAAAACGGAGGTAAGTATACAGCAAGTCAAAAAGGTGCAAAACAACAAAACTAACGCTAGAAGTTCCAAGGCTGATACACGGACAAACATACTGTTCATGGCTAACGATCCGGCAGGGAATGGATGTCAGGTCAGAGCTTATGAAGGTGATGATCAGGGCCAGGTGTGCAGATTGCTGATGGAATGCAGGTGTGGAAATCAGGAGAGCTCCCGCCTAGCAACGTAGCCCGGCAACCAGGCAGGGAGCGTTCCAGAACCCTCGGGAAACTGGAGATCCCGAGCAGAAAAACTAATACACAGACGGAACCGACTCAGACTGCCGGAATCGTTACATACATATCCATAATTTGTTTAAGATAGGTTATAAGTAGGTCTGTTGTAAAATAAATAACATTAGCCTATTTCTGTCATTTGTTGGGTATGGTAGGCACTTGCCTTTGTTGGTAATTGCTGTAATATAGCCTGTTCAAAACTTTTGTGAAGGTTTAAACCAGCATTTTGTTTCATTCTGTTGAGCCATTTTCTTTGGTCAAATGAAGTTCCAATTGTAATGCTGTGTTAACCGCAATATAATAGCCTGCTTGTATTTTCCCTATAAACAATGGCTTAACGTTTGATATTACCCTAACAAATTTAGGCTAGGCCTAAGCTTCTCTTCCTGGAGCATTTAGTGCTCAAATCTCCGACAGCTGAACCGTGGTGGACAATTATTTTTTCAGGAAAGTAGCCTAAAAAACAATAAAACAATTGGCTATAATGTTTTGCATATGCTACACATCGAAACACGAGGAATAGTGTTTTTGTAATTTGTCATAGGCTGTTAAGGACATTTAAATGTGGCATATTTGGCCAATATCCCTCGTTTATTGATGGCGCTGGCTGCGCCAAGTCGGATCTGAATGCATATGGATGTCCAGTACATTTCTCAAATGTCTGGTAAATTAAAATTTTCCCGGTCACGTTGTCCAGCGCAAAACTTTCCTAAAGGAAACCCTGAAATGTGCATATTGTTGTTATGCATATTTTAGAATATTTGCATTAAAATCTGTCGCCAATTGGATGGAAACCTATAGACACCCTAAAGACTCTGGCAAGTGCGCTAGTCCAGTGTCACTTTGATTATGCCTGCACATCATGGTTCACCTGCAGCCCCAAACATCTAAAGAATAAACTACAGACTAGGGTGGAATATTTTCCCTGTATTTTAGAAAATGTTCCATTCCGAGAATAATCACGTTTCTCCCGGATAACCCGGTATTTCCCGCCCAAACCAAAAGTGTCATTCTAAAGTATATAAAGCATATTCATGTCTGGATTTGATTATAGCTTTGATCGGCATGAAAATTCAAGTCTGATGCTACCTGAGCCTGATGAGCCATACATTAACTACATTTTATGAGCTCTACATTGAAGACATTTTATGAGCCCAAGCCCAAAAAGTCCAAATGATTGTGCTGTTATCCAATACATAGCCTATGATAGGCTACCACACATTACGCATGACAGAAAAACATAAAAACCCATAGATGTAGCTACAGTGGCTTGCGAAAATATTCACCCCCTTTGGCATTTTTCCTATTTTGTTGCCTTACAACCTGGAATTAAAATTGATTTTTTGGTGGTTTGTATCATTTGATTTACACAACATGCCTACCACTTTGAAGATGCAAAATATGTTTTATTGTGAAACAAACAAGAAATAAGACATAAAAATAGAAAACTTGAGCGTGCATAACTATTCACCCCCCAAAGTCAATACTTTGTACAGCTGCAAGTCTCTTGGGGTATGTCTCTATAAGCTTGGCACATCTAGCCACTGGGATATTTGGCAAATTTTCAAGGCAAAACTGCTCCAGCTCCTTCAAGTTGGATGGGTTCCGCTGGTGTACAGCAATCTTTAAGTCATACCACAGATTCTCAATTGGATTGAGGTCTGGGCTTTGACTAGGCTATTCCAAGACATTTAAATGTTTCGCCTTAAACCACTCAAGTGTTGCTTTAGCAGTATGCTTAGGGTCATTGTCCTGCTGGAAGGTGAACCTCCGCCCCAGTCTCAAATCTCTGGAAGACTGAAAAAGGTTTCCCTCAAGAATTTCCTTGTATTTAGCGCCATCCATCATTCCTTCAATTCTCACCAGTTTCCCAGTCCCTGCCGATGAAAAACATCCCCACAGCATGATGCTGCCACCACCATGCTTCACTGTGGGGATGGTGTTCTCAGGGTTATGAGAGGTGTTGGGTTTGTGCCAGACATAGCGTTTTCCTTGATGGCCAAAAAGCTAAATTTTAGTCTCATCTGACCAGAATACCTTCTTCCATATGTTTGGGGAGTCTCCCACATGCCTTTTGGCGAACACCACGTGTTTGCTTATTTATTTCTTTAAGCAATGGCTTTTTTTCTGGTCACTCTTCCGTAAAGCCCAGCTCTGTGGAGTGTACAGCTTAAAGTGGTCCTATGGACAGATAATCCAATCACAGCTGTGGAGTTTTGCAGCTCCTTCAGGATTATCTTTGGTCTCTTTGTTGCCTTTCTGAATAATGCCCTCCTTGTCTGGTCCGTGAGTTTTGGTGGGCGGCCCTCTCTTGGCAGGTTTGTTGTGGTGCCATATTCTTTCCATTTTTTAATAATGGATTTAATGGTGCTCCGTGGGATGTTCAGAGTTTAGGATATTTTTTTAACCCAACCCTGATCTGTACTTCTCCGCAACTTTGTCCCTGACCTGTTTGGAGAGCTCCTTGGTCTTCATGGTGCCACTTGCTTGGTGGTGCCCCTTGCTTAGTGGTGTTGCAGACTCTGGGGCCTTTCAGAACAGGTGTATACAGTGGGGAGAAGAAGTATTTGATACACTGCCGATTTTGCAGGTTTTCCTACTTACAAAGCATGTAGAGGTCTGTAATTTTTATCATAGGTACGCTTCAACTGTGAGAGACGGAATCTAAAACAGAAATCCAGAAAATCACATTGTATGATTTTTAAGTTATTAATTTGCATTTTATTGCATGACATAAGTATTTGATCACCTACCAACCAGTAAGAATTCCGGCTCTCACAGACCTGTTAGTTTTTCTTTAAGAAGCCCTCCTGTTCTCCACTCATTATCTGTATTAACTGCACCTGTTTAAACTCGTTACCTGTATAAAAGACACCTGTCCACACACTCAATCAAACAGACTCCAACCTCTCCACAATGGCCAAGACCAGAGAGCTGTGTAAGGACATCATGGATACAATTGTAGACCTGCACAAGGCTGGGATGGGCTACAGGACAATAGGCAAGCAGCTTGGTGAGAAGGCAACAACTGTTGCCGCAATTATTAGAAAATGGAAGAAGTTCAAGATGACGGTCAATCACCCTCGGTCGGTCTGGGGCTCCATGCAAGATCTCACCTCGTGGGGCATCAATGATCATGAGGAAGGTGAGGGATCAGCCCAGAACTACACGGCAGGACCTGGTCAATGACCTGAAGAGAGCTGGGACCACAGTCTCAAAGAAAACCATTAGTAACACACTACGCCGTCATGGATTAAAATCCTGCAGCGCACGCAAGGTCCCCCTGCTCAAGCCAGCGCATGTCCAGGCCCGTCTGAAGTTTGCCAATGACCATCTGGATGATCCAGAGGAGGAATGGGAGAGGGTCATGTGGTCTGATGAGACAAAAATATAGGTTTTTGGTCTAAACTCCACTCGCCGTGTTTGGAGGAAGAAGAAGGATGAGTACAACCCCAAGAACACCATCCCAACCGTGTAGCATGGAGGTGGAAACATCATTCTTTGGGGATGCTTTTCTGCAAAGGGGACAGGACGACTGCACCGTATTGAGGGGAGGATGGATGGGGCCATGTATCGCGAGATCTTGGCCAACAACCTCCTTCCCTCAGTAAGAGCATTGAAGATGGGTCGTGGCTGGGTCTTCCAGCATGACAACGACCCGAAACACACAGCCAGGGCAACTATGGAGTGGCTCCGTAAGAAGCATCTCAAGGTCCTGGAGTGGCCTAGCCAGTCTCCAGACCTGAACCCAATAGAAAATCTTTGGAGGGAGCTGAAAGTCCGTATTGCCCAGCGACAGCCCCGAAACCTGAAGGATCTGGAGAAGGTCTGTATGGAGGAGTGGGCCAAAATCCCTGCTGCAGTGTGTGCAAACCTGGTCAAGACCTACAGGAAACGTATGATCTCTGGAATTGCAAACAAAGGTTTCTGTACCAAATATTATGTTCTGCTTTTCTGATGTATCAAATACTTATGTCATGCAATAAAATGCAAATTAATTACTTAAAAATCATACAATGTGATTTTCTGGATTTTTGTGTTCGATTCCGTCTCTCACAGTTGAAGTGTACCTATGATAAAAATTACAGACCTCTACATGCTTTGTAAGTAGGAAAACCTGCAAAATCGGCAGTGTATCAAATACTTGTTCTCCCCACTGTATATACTGAGATCATGTGACAGATCATGTGACACTTAGATTGCACACAGGTGGACTTTATTTAACTAATTATGTGACTTCTGAAGATAATTGGTTGCAGCAGATCTTATTTAACAAAGGGGGTGAATACATACAGTGGGGGAAAAAAGTATTTAGTCAGCCACCAATTGTGCAAGTTCTCCCACTTAAAAAGATGAGAGAGGCCTGTAATTTTCATCATAGCTACACGTCAACTATGACAGACAAAATGAGAGAGAAAAAATCCAGAAAATCACATTGTAGGATTTTTAATGAATTTATTTGCAAATTATGGTGGAAAATAAGTATTTGGTCAATAACAAAAGTTTCTCAATACTTTGTTATATACCCTTCGTTGGCAATGACACAGGTCAAACGTTTTCTGTAAGTCTTCACAAGGTTTTCACACACTGTTGCTGGTATTTTGGCCCATTCCTCCATGCAGATCTCCTCTAGAGCAGTGATGTTTTGGGGCTGTCGCTGGGCAACACGGACTTTCAACTCCCTCCAAAGATTTTCTATGGGGTTGAGATCTGGAGACTGGCTAGGCCACTCCAGGACCTTGAAATGCTTCTTACGAAGCCACTCCTTCGTTGCCTGGGTGGTGTTTTTGGGATCATTGTAATGCTGAAAGACCCAGCCACGTTTCATCTTCAATGCCCTTGCTGATGGAAGAAGGTTTTCACTCAAAATCTCACGATACATGGCCCCATTCATTCTTTCCTTTACACAGATCAGTCGTCCTGGTCCCTTTGCAGAAAAACAGCCTCAAAGCATGATGTTTCCACCCCCATGCTTCACAGTAGGTATGGTGTTCTTTGGATGCAACTCAGCATTCTTTGTCCTCCAAACACAACGAGTTGAGTTTTTACCAAAAAGTTATATTTTGGTTTCATCTGACCATATGACATTCTCCCAATCCTCTTCTGGATCATCCAAATGCACTCTAGCAAACTTCAGACGGACCTGGACATGTACTGGCTTAAGCAGGGGGACACGTCTGGCATTGCAGGATTTGAGTCCCTGGCGGCGTAGTGTGTTACTGATGGTAGGCTTTGTTAATTTGGTTCCATTTCTCTGCAGGTCATTCACTAGGTCCCCCCGTGTGGTTCTCGGATTTTTGCTCACCGTTCTTGTGATCATTTTGACCCCACGGGGTGAGATCTTGCGTGGAGCCCCAGATCGAGGGAGATTATCAGTGGTCTTGTATGTCTTCCATTTCCTAATAATTGCTCCCACAGTTGATTTCTTCAAACCAAGCTGCTTACCTATTGCAGATTCAGTCTTCCCAGCCTGGTGCAGATCTACAATTTTGTTTCTGGTGTCCTTTGACAGCTCTTTGGTCTTGGCCATAGTGGAGTTTGGAGTGTGACTGTTTGAGGTTGTGGACAGGTGTATTTTATACTGATAACAAGTTCAAACAGGTGCCATCAATACAGGTAACGAGTGGAGGACAGAGGAGCCTCTTAAAAAAGAAGTTACAGGTCTGTGAGAGCCAGAAATCTTGCTTCTTTGTAGGTGACCAAATACTTATTTTCCACCATAATTTGCAAATAAATTCATAAAAAATCCTACAATGTGATTTTCTGGATTTTTTTTCTTCTCAATTTGTCTGCCATAGTTGACGTGTACCTATGGTGAAAATTACAGGCCTCTCTCATCTTTTTAAGTGGGAGAACTTGCACAATTGGTGGCTGACTAAATACTTTTTTTCCCCACTGTATGCACGCACCACTTTTCCATAGTTTATTTTTTAGCATTTTTTGAAACAAGTTATATTTTTAATTTCACTTCACCAATTTGGACTATTTTGTGTATGTCCATTACATGAAATCCAAATAAAAATCCATTGAAATTACAGGTTGTAATGCAACAAAATAGGAAAAACGCGAATGGGGATGAATACTTTTGCAAGGCACTGTTTGTTTCAAAATAAGGTGACCCCCGAAAGCCAGATGGAGATGTGTAAATTAGATGTGCATTCAGTCCTTTTATTACCGGAGCATATGCTGAAGCAAATATAGGAACCACAATGGAAATAAATCCCTAAGTTTATTGTGCAATCCCAATCACTTTTTAAATGATTTGTGTATATATACAGTGTGTATTTTTTTTATGACAAATAAAATCAATCAATCAATCCAAACTCTGCAGAGGCAATTTGATGAATGGAAAGAGATGTCTGTTACAAAACATCAAAAAGCTTAATGACATTCAGAGATTGTCAAGGCAAGCCTTCGATACTGGGTAAGCCTACAAAGTAGGGTGGGATGTATTTTCTTGACATAGTCTATTTATTGTGGTATTGAAAACGCAAACCATGTCGGTATGTTTTGTTTATTGGTTGTGTGGTGCATTGGCACAGAAACCTGTTGGTGGAAAATTCGTTAATTATAAATATGGCATCAAAATGTTGATTTCCCCTAGCTGATCATTGTCTGCAACTGGCTCTGATCTGTGGTGGTCGGTGAACACTCATCCTTCTGGCCTGTAGCCCTGCATGGCACTGACTGTGCCACGAAAGCAAAGTAGATATACACATTTATAAAAACAGGGTCGTTATTGTTATTTGTGGTCGTAAACATTACTTACAGTTAATTCTATGAGGGTGACCTCTAACCTAAACAGGAAGCTGCATCATCATGCAGCCGGCTAGCTAGCTACATCTGTTTACATTGCACCCAATTAGCAGCGTGAGCAACTAGTGCTAGCAATTCAGTGAACAAGAATGGAAATATTTAACACAAATAGCAAGTAAACAAGTAACAAAATCGATTTTCTCAGTACCTGTTAGTGAATTAAGCTGACACCGACCAAAATAATTTTACGTGCGGTCCTCCTCTCGCAAATTGCTTGATCTGCTGCTACATCATTGTGGACGTATGACAGAGAAGCTTTCATGCATTGAGGCTGAATCTAAAAATAAAGAAATAGCTAAATAAGCTATTTTGCTTACTGTTTAAGGATGACAAATAGCCAGAATAGTGGTGTTTCACTGTGAAGCTAATGTTGCATTGTATTAGGACTGCTGGTGTTTTACTTCCAATGAGCAGGCTTGCATTGTGATACATTCATACAATTATAATACCCATGCATATTATTAAATTACACTGATGTTCACGATACTTTGGTTTTATATTCACCTTATTCATTGATAACTAATTGATAGGTGATATGATGCAAAACAACTAGATTAGAAGGCCTAGACTAGAAAACTAGATTAGAAGGCCTAGACTACTTTGTCCTAATGTAAGATAAATACATTGGATACAAAACAAACACTGGCATATTATAAAGGAGAACATGTCAAATGTAATTACATGCATGCATATTAACAGCAATGTACAGTGCATTCGGAAAGTATTCAGACCCCTTTACTTTTTCCACATTTTGTTACGTTATAGCCTTTTTCTAAAATTGATTAAATTGTTTTCCCCCTCATCAATCTCCACACAATACCACATAATGACAAAGCAAAACAGGTTTGTAGAATCTTTACATTTTTTATATTTTTTATAACTGAAATATCACATTTACATAAGTATTCAGACCCTTTACTCAGTACTTTGTTGAAGCCTCGAGTCTCGAGTCTTCTTGTGTATGACGCTACAAGCTTGGCACACCTGTATTTGGGGAGTTTCTCCCATTCTTCTCTGCAAATTCTCTCAAGTTCTGTCAGGTTGGATGGGGAGCGTCGCTGCACAGCTATTTTCAGGTCTCTCCAGAGATGTTAGATCGGGTTCAAATCCAGGCTCTGTCTGGGCCACTCAAGGACATTCAGAGACTTGTCCCGAAGCCACTCCTGCGTTGTCCTGTTGGAAGGTGAACCTTCGCCCCAGTCTGAGATCCTGAGCACTCTGGAGCAGGTTTACATCAAGGATCTCTCTGTACTTTGCTCCATTCATCTTTCCCCTGATTCTGACTAGTCTCCCAGTCCCTGCTGCTGAAAAACATCCCCACAGGATGATGTTGCCACCACTGTGCTTCACCGTAGGGATGGTGCCAGGTTTCCAAAAGACATGACGCTTGGCATTCAGGCCAAAGAGTTCAATCTTGGTTTCATCAGGGAGCAGAGTCAGCCGCCTACCTCGGGGGCGAGGTCCGGCAGGCTGGTTCGACACGGTCGTGGACTGACCCGACGTTCTGCATCGAGGCTGATGTCCAGTGGGTCTGTTCGGGGGTCGACCACGAGGTCGGGGAGCGGGACAATCCGGACGGTTACGGTGGAATGACTGAATCATCTCTGGGTCGAGGATGTCCTGGTCGGGGACCTACGACCGGTCTTCAGGCCCATAACCTTCCCAGTCCACTAGATAGTGGATGCGACTTCTCAGGCGTTTGGAATCAAGGATGGCCTGAATGGCATAGGCAGGTTCCCCTCCAACATCCAACGGTGGGGGCGCACTGCGGGTTGAGACTGTAGGATGAAGAGGACTGTAGGTGACCGGTTTTAACAGAGACACATGGAAGGACGAGGATATCTTATACTGATGGGGTAACTGGAGGCAGTACGTGACAGGGTTGATGCGATGGGTTATCTTGAAGGGACCAATGAAGCGAGGACAGAACTTTTTGCGGGGGAGGCGGAGCCGGATGTCTCTGGTAGAGAGCCACACATGCTGTCCAGGGTGAAAGACTGGCGTAGGTCGGCGGCGTCTGTCGGCAAAGAGTTTCTGGGTATTAGAGGCTTCCTGCAGATGGCGGTGAGTGGTGTCCCATACCCGCTCACTATGCCGAAACCAGTCGTCGACAGCTGGGACAGTACCAGGCTCTGCCTCCCAGGGAAACATGGGGGGTTGGTAACCAAGGACACACTGAAACGGAGTAAGGCGAAGGGATGCATGAGCGTATTCGGCCCAGGCCATATACCGACTCCAGTTGTGTGGAGAGGCAGAACATTGTTGGTGGAGGTACTTCCCTATTTCTTGGTTCAGGCGTTCCGTCTGCCCGTTGGTCTGGGGATGGTACCCAGAGGAGAGGCCGAGAGCGACCCCCAGTCGGTCACAGAGGGCTCGCCACACCTGGGAGACAAACTGGGGCCCGCGGTCAGAGACGATGTCCTCCGGAATCCCATACAGACGGAACACCTGTGGGAACATACACTCAGCCAATTACATGTCGTTCGGTAAATGAGGAAGAGTAACCAGACGATACATTTTTCAAAAACTACTTCTATGACAAGGATGGTGGTGTTACCAGAGGATTCAGGAAGGTCTGTGATGAAGTCAACAGCTATGTGGGACCAGGGTCTGTGAGGGATTGGTAAAGGTTGAAGCTTACCGGAAGGGAGATGACGAGGGCTTTTGGTTTGGGCGCAGACTGGACAGGAGAGTACGTCATCCCTGATGTCGGATGCCAGTGAGGACCACCAGAATTTACGGGCTAGAAGTTTGGTGGTTCATGTAATGCCCGGATGTCCTGACCCCAAGGACGTGTGACACCATTGCATCAGTTGGGGTCTAACAGATGCTGGTGCGTAACTCTTCCCAGCTGGTGTCTCAGGAGGAGCCGGGTCTGAGGTTAGGGCTTCCTGTATGGCAGAGTGAACCTCCCACTGTACCGATCCCATAATGCAAGAGGAAGGAAGAATGGGTGTAGGGTCTGAGTAACTGTTCAGAAGGTCAAATTGTTGGGAGGAGCATCAGCTTTTACCTTTTTCATTCCAGGGATGTAAGTAACATGAAAATGTAAGCGTGTGAAGACGAGAGCCCAGCGGGCTTGTCTGGAGTTTAACCTCTTGGCCCCTCTGATATATTCCATATTACGATGATCTGTTAGGACGAGAAAGGGATGTTGTGCGCCCTCCAACCAGTGGTGCCACTCCTCGAGGGCCAGCTTGATGGCGAGGAGTTCTCTGTTCCCCACATCGTAATTCCTCTCAGCGGGGGATAACTTCCTGGAGAAGAAGGTACAAAGATGTGATTTTGGAGGTGTTCCCCCTCACTGAGAGAGTATGGTTCCTACTCCTACTTCGGAGGCATCCACCTCCAGGGTGAAAGGAAGGGTCGGATCAGGTTGGCGAAGGACAGGAGCTGAGGTGAAGAGGCGTTTCAAGGTTTTGAAAGCAGTCAGTGCGGTATCAGTCCATTGAAGGGTCCGATTCTTTTGGCTGGTAAGGGCAGTAGAACTGAAGTTCCGAATGAACTGGCGATAGAAGTTAGAGAACCCAATGAAACGTTGGAGTTCCTTAACGGTGGTGGGTTTGGGTCAGTTACTGACAGCGGTGACTTTGTTCTCATCCATGCTGACCCCTCCAGATGTCAGTACAAAACTGAGGAAGTTTACTGAGGTTACATGGAAGGTGCTCTTATGGTCAGGGAGCCGTTGAAGAACCCTTTGTACATGCTGTATGTGTTCCTTCAGGGAGTGGGAGTAAATCAGGATGTCATCAATGTAGACGATGAGAAAGCGGTTGATCATATCCTGGAAAACCTCGTTCGTAAAGGATTGGAAGACGGCGGAGGCGTTAGTAAGGCCGTAGGGCATGACCAGGTATTCATAGTGCCCTCGTGCGGTGATAAAGGCCGTCTTCCATTCGTCGCCTTCACTTATACGGACAAGGTTATAAGCACTCCGCAGGTCGATTTTTGTATAGATGTTGGCGTGGCCCACTTGTTCAAGGGTCGCTGGGATCAGAGGAAGAGGGAAACGGTTCTTGACCGTAACGTCATTCAGGGAACGGTAATCAATACATGGACGAAGACCACCGTCCTTTTTTCTAACAAAGAAGAAGCTGGACGCAGCCATGGAAGAAGAAGGATGAATGAAACCGTTTTCGAGTGCTTCATCAATGTAGTTCTTCATTGCCTAATTTTCCGGGATAGATAGGGGGTAAACACGGCCCTTCGGTGGGGACACTCCAGGGAGTAAGTCAATAGCACAGTCCCCTGGGCGATGTGGTGGCAGAGTGGAGGCCTTGATTTTGCTGAAGACATTGCTGTACTGGGCGTATTCAGATGGTATGGTGGGTGGCACTGCAGAGGCAGTGTCCTCAATGGTGGTGGATCTGCAGGGTAGGCTGAGACAACTGGTGAAGCAGGTAGAAGACCAGGACAGTAGTTCACCTTGTCGCCACAAGATGACAAAGCCAGGGGTGTCCGAGGATGAGTGGCTGTTTGGGGGATGAGAGTTCCATGAGTTGAATGGTTTCGGTGTGGAAGACTCCAATCTGGAGGGTAACGCTCTGTGTCAGGTGCGTAATGAAGCCCGTTCCCAATGGCTGCCCATCCAGGGTGTTAATCCTTAAGGGAGGGGTGACAGGTGTAAGATCAATGTCAAGCTCTTGTACTAGCTGGTGATCGATAAAACTACCTGCTGCTCCCGAATCTATCAAGCCCTCTACGTACTTCGTAACCCCCTTCACGATTATCAATACTGGGATGGAGAATTGCTTCTGGGAGATATTTAGAAATACAGACCCGCCTACCTGCATGGCAGCAGCGGGACCCTTCTCATCTCTCCGTGGGGGGCGAACAGGGCAATAGCTGATTAGATGATCTTTCCGTCCACAGTATAGGCAGAGCCCTTCTTGGATCTGCCTTTGACGTTCGATACATGGGAGAGGAGCTTGACCCAACTGCATGGGCTCTGGAAGACTCGGACGGGATGACGGACTCATGGAAAGAGAAGTTTTCGGGTTCCTGGGTGGCAGAGTTCTTCGGTGGTCAGCGATGAGATGGTCGATGGCGATGGACATACGAATGTATTGATTTAAATTCTGAAGGTCACCTATACAGGCCAGCTCCGCCTGAAGTTCCCTGTTGAGCCCTCTTCGGTAGACGGTAAGTAAAGCAGCCTCACTCCATCCACTCCCTGCAGCCATGGTGTGGAACTTGAGGGCATACTCTGCAACTGAATTGCGTCCTTGTTGAAGGTCTATGAGGAGGTCCCCTATAGGACGACCGGAAGGAGAGTGATCGAATACCTCTTTGAAGAGGGTGTGGAAATGGGTCTCGGATCCGAGTTCTGTGCTGTTGGCAGTCCAAATGGCGGTGGCCCAATCCAGGGCTTTGCCTATGAGTAGTGACACAACAAAATCCACCCTGCTCTTGTCGGTGGCGAAGTTAGTGGGGTTGTGCTCAATGTATTTGCTGCATTGCATCAGAAATCACTGACATTTCCCAGGTGAACCATCATATTTTCCAGGCATGGATATGAATGACGGAGGGCTATGGGTTACGATACCTGGCATCTGAGGAGTAGGGATAGGCTGGCAGAGAAGATGGCCGATTACCTCCATACACTCTTCTTGCCGGGTTAGGCGCCACTGTAGCTCCGCTGAATCCATTCCGTTTTTTAGGTGAGGTATTCCGTAATGAATACTCAGGGAGAAAAAGGTGTAGATTCACGCGCAGAGCGCGGCAGGTGTTTATTTCGCCTTCGCAAAAGGCAGGAATCGTGGTCACAGGCAGGCAATGGTCATACACAGGTAGGCAAATAGGCAGGAGAATCAAAAACTAGGACTGAAGGCAATAACTGGTTCTCACAAACAAGCTATAAAAAAGGCTTAGTAGAGTCAAAACAAACAATCCCTCACAAGGCACAAACAGGAAGAACTGAACTAAATAAGGAGCTGATGAGACCAGGTGAGTAACTAACACAGGTGAAATCAATGAACAAAAATGAAAGACAGGGCTACGTTCAAGAACACAAAGAAACAGGGCTACGTACAAGAACAAATGGTGAACAAAGAAAACAAATACAGAACCTTACACCAGGGACACCTGAAGTCAATATTAAATGAATCACTCTTTATTATCAGTTAACTGGAGAGGTTACAACAAGCACACGTAAAAAAGTACAAGTCTGCCACAAGCTCCGCCAGGGCGGTCCCTTCAGTCCTCTTATACAGTGGGGGAAAAAAGTATTTAGTCAGCCACCAATTGTGCAAGTTCTCCCACTTAAAAAGATGAGAGAGGCCTGTAATTTTCATCATAGGTACACGTCAACTATGACAGACAAAATGAGATTTTTTTTCTCCAGAAAATCACATTGTAGGATTTTTTATGAATTTATTTGCAAATTATGGTGGATAATAAGTATTTGGTCAATAACAAAAAAGTTTCTCAATACTTTGTTATATACCCTTTGTTGGCAATGACACAGGTCAAACATTTTCTGTAAGTCTTCACAAGGTTTTCACACACTGTTGCTGGTATTTTGGCCCATTCCTTCCTCCATGCAGATCTCCTCTAGAGTAGTGATGTTTTGGGGCTGTCGCTGGGCAACACAGACTTTCAACTCCCTCCAAAGATTTTCTATGGGGTTGAGATCTAGAGACTGGCTAGGCCACTCCAGGACCTTGAAATGCTTCTTACGAAGCCACTCCTTCGTTGCCCGGGTGGTGTGTTTGGGATCAATGTAATGCTATAAGACCCAGCCACGTTTCATCTTCAATGCCCTTGCTGATGGAAGGAGGTTTTCACTCAAAATCTCACGATACATGGCCCCATTCATTCTTTCCTTTACACGGATCAGTCGTCCTGGTCCCTTTGCAGAAAAACAGCCCCAAAGCATGATGTTTCCACCCCCATGCTTCACAGTAGGTATGGTGTTCTTTGGATGCAACTCAGCATTCTTTGTCCTCCAAACACGACGAGTTGAGTTTTTACCAAAAAGTTCTATTTTGGTTTCATCTGACCATATGACATTCTCCCAATCCTCTTCTGGATCATCCAAATGCACTCTAGCAAACTTCAGACGGGCCTGGACATGTACTGGCTTAAGCAGGGGGACACGTCTGGCACTGCAGGATTTGAGTCCCTGGCGGCGTAGTGTGTTACTGATGGTAGGCTTTGTTACTTTGGTCCCAGCTCTCTGCAGGTCATTCACTAGGTCCCCCCGTGTGGTTCTGGGATTCCGGGATGAGATCTTGCATGGAGACCCAGATCGAGGGAGATATCAGTGGTCTTGTATGTCTTCCATTTCCTAATAATTGCTCCCACAGTTGATTTCTTCAAACCAAGCTGGTTACCTATTGCAGATTCAGTCTTCCCAGCCTGGTGCAGGTCTACAATTTTGTTTCTGGTGTCCTTTGACAGCTCTTTGGACTTGGCCATAGTGGAGTTTGGAGTGTGACTGTTTGAGTTTGTGGACAGGTGTCTTTTATACTGATAACAAGTTCAAACAGGTGCCATTAATACAGGTAACGAGTGGAGGACAGAGGAGCCTCTTAAAGAAGAAGTTACAGGTCTGTGAGAGCCAGAAATCTTGCTCGTTTGTAGGTGACCAAATACTTATTTTCCACCATAATTTGCAAATAAATTCATAAAAAATCCAACAATGTGATTTTCTGGATTTTCTTTTCTCAATTTGTCTGTCATAGTTGCCGTGAAGCTATGATGAAAATTACAGGCCTCTCTCATCTTTTTAAGTGGGAGAACTTGCACAATTGGTGGCTGACTAAATACTTTTTCCCCCACTGTATTTATATGTATATATATATATATATATATATATATATATATATATATCCTGAGCTTTCGTATATCTTTTAGATATAGGACAGAAACTTTAAAACCTTACTCTTCATGATTTATTTTTTTACTGTCTTTTTTGCCATTTATGAATGTGTTGTTCAATGCGTTTCTATGGGCTATAGTAGTAAATTCAATATTTTTTCAAATCATTTTTTAATATATATTTTTTTATACCTAATGGGGTCCTAAAATTCTCTACTTGGGCTGTCAACCGTCAAACCTGAGACTGGTGTGTTGTTGGTAAGTAGCTATGTTTTGTTAAGCTCGTTAGCTAAACGTCATTATTTGATAGGCTATGCCGCTATGATATTAGGCTATGATACTGTTATGTAACTAACTAAATACATAGCCTTTCCCTACCGTGCAATGTGAGAGGAAGATTTGCATAGCTAATGTTGCACCTGAAGACATGTTTGATCCATGTTGCCAGCTTGCTTTCAATAATGTTTCAACTCAAACTGGCTAGCTACTATCCTTGTTTGTTGTGATTGCATGGCAAAGACACACCCAAGAAACACCCACCTCAAACCACACCTACAAGACAACTCTCGTTTGCATTCAGTCATGGCCGCTAGCATTTCTTAATGAGCATTGATGAAAAACGAGGCCAAATCAGCAAGTGCAGTCGTCCTTTAATGAGGCATAGCCCCATTCAGAGACATGGCTCGGTCAAAGACAAAAGTGCTGTGATGTAATGTACACCTACACAAAATGCCATATGCAGTGGTAGTGATAGAATGAATGCACCCAGACATGCTTCAGCCCAGCTTTGAGTCTTCCCTTGCGTAAAAAGGGAAAGGGTGCTCAACTTAGGGACTTAGGAATCCAGGAAAAACATTTTAAAAAACATCTTACCATCTCTGAGGAAGGTGTCTGAGTTCTGACGTGCTGAGTTACTATAACCTTGTTTGTTTGCCCATAATAAACCTCAAAGATAATTGCAGACATCTGAGTGCTCCTCTCTCTTTTTCTGGGATAGTCATCTTTTGATGTTTCCTTGGGTAACATTTACATTTTAGTCATTTAGCAGACGCTCTTATCCAGAGCGACTTACATTATCTTTTTATTTTTCATACTGGCCCCCCGTGGGAATCGAACCCACAACCCTGGCATTGCAAACGCCATGCTCTACATCCCTGCCGGCCATTCCCTCCCCTACCCTGGGCCAATTGTGCGCCGCCCCATGGGTCTCCCGGTCGTGGCCGGCTACGACAGAGCCTGGATTCGAACCAGGATCTCTAGTGGCACAGCTAGCACTGCGATGCAGTGCCTTAGACCACTGCGCCACTCGGGAGACTTAAGATGGTAGTCATAATTGTTTTGGTATACTCATAGAGAAGATAGCTCAAGTCATTGCAGTTCTGGACAACAAGACCAATGCAGATATATTACTAAAATTCTGATGTTAAATTATGGAGTTATGATGTGCTGTGTCTGTTACAGTATTTCACTACAGAGTGGGAGTGTTCAAGAGTGTTTCCAATCTAATTAACAGCCAGAGGCAAATTATCGAGTCAATTTGGTCTCTTGACGTCAATGTCCATAGTCATAAACTATTCATAATACGTAATAATCACATCATTACACAGGCTTTAGTCCCTTTGTCTGAGAGATAATCATCTCACCCTCATGAGGCATAGTAGGAAGGAGGAGAGAAAGAGAGGATTGACATGAATGTGGCTCTCAGCTTGAAGCCATAGCCCAAGAATATAACTCAGCAACACTTTTCCTAAAATGTATTCTAACTTAATCTCTGTCCCCTGAACAATGGTAAACAGCCAGCTTGCAGAGAGGGACACATCCACAAAAGGCCAGACAGACGCCCAGGAAGTACCATCAACCACTCAATGCAGAGAAAATGTGTCTCTTCTTAGTAGCACAAAGGCTCCCTAAGGACTAAGTGATATCTGTGGAAAACCAGGATCTCTCTCTCTCTCTCTCTCTCTCTCTCTCTCTCTCTCTCTCTCTCTCTCTCTCTCTCTCTCTCTCTCTCTCTCTCTCTCTCTCTCTCTCTCTCTCTCTCTCTCTCTCTCTCTCTCACACACACACACACACCATGTGGGAGGCTAGCCTGATGACTCACACTAAATTCTTCCGCTACTCTGTCATTTACTACATACTTTAGTCTGACTGCCATCATTGAAGTTGTTTGTGATGAGGAGGGGCACGAGGTGCATTGTAAAAAACAAAGTAATCAGCGATTGGATCGTCTCTAACCAATCAGAGTATCAAAAGCCAAAGATTAATTTTTAAACTGCTGCTTTACCCACGTGTGTTTTCTGGACCAATCATTCGCATTTGGTGAAGGGTCAGCGAGTTACTCACATCCAGACTCATTGCAGAGAAGAAACTAACGTCCGTGGGCGTGGCGTAGCGTTTGGCCGGAGCAAGGAATCTGGGTACCCAGGCAAGTGGGACGCAGACTATAAAACCAACCTGATGTCTTCTGCACTGCTTTTGACTGGAGGTGGATTGTGCATTTTGTTTGCTTTTGCTGAGAGGCAGACTTCTGCATAGCTCCAGGGACATGGTTATGCTCCTGGCAGGATTTAAAGCATTGGATTTCTGTCTCCAGTTTTGAAGCTACATATTTCTTTGAAATCCCCAGCGCCCATATCACAGAAAACTGGGAGGCTGCTTGACATGGCTTAGTCATTACTTTGTTTAGTGATCAAAATGATCACTGTTTTTTGCCAAGGTCACTTCTTTCGACGTCGGCCATATTTGCTGCTTTGAGCGTTGGCCAGTTGGAACACTTTTCAACATTGCACTGCTGTTACATCAACTTCAAATGGTTCACAATACACCAACAGTAACTGGTACAGAACATGGGCCTAGACCCGATACCCTGACATTTTCTTCTCTTGTATCTACAAAACCTTTGAATTTCCTCCTTTATCTCTAGGATCCAAAAGCTCAGATCACAAGAAGCTATTCAATTGAATGTAGCCTCATACTTCCTCATAGTAATGGAGCACTTTCAAGTGTTCTCCAAAAGGTTATTAAGTGAGCGAAAGAGTGCGGCCTCCATCGATTGGCTGTCTGTCAGCTGATGCTCACTGATGCCCTGCGTTATGTCAAGTTTAAGTTAGCTCGTTGACATGGCGGTGTCTGTGGCGTATCTGTGGGAGGGGTCCCATGCAGAAATCATTGTTCGGCTCTAGTGGAGCAACTCTTCTTTTAATCTGAGGGACGGTAATAACCTTTTCTGTTGAGACCTCGTTTTTTTACATATTTTTTTTGCGAGGCAAATGTTTCAACAGGATTAAAAAGCCCAATTTATTGTTGCTCGGGACTTGTATTCAACTTGTATTGGTTGAGAGGCTTAAAATGAGGTACTAGCGATAGCCCTTCAGAAATCTAACTCAGAGGTTCACAAAAAGAGAGTAGGGGTGTGTGAAGGCAGCCAATTGGAGCCCGGCGTCTGTGCATCTCGCACATCTCGCAAGCTACTCAGTTATGTGGAGGGCCTGGAGACATCCGATTAATTTCATTAAGCGATGTGCTCATGCTCGTTCATCATCATGGCAACCCGGGCCCTGTGCTGCCAAGAGGGCCCTAATGAAGGGTGCATGAGAGATAGAGAGAGAAATCTGTTGGCTCCTACCCTAATCCCTGTCATGTTACCATAGGAACCAACACAGATGATGCTATCTGTGAGGAGTGTGGTGCATCCTCAGAAGACCCTTTGTTTACCTGAAGAGAGGATAGCAAGCATGTATGTGAAATGCATCCATAAACATCAACAACCGTTGTTATATATAGCTTAGTAACACAAAATAGATATTGCTCTCCACTACGGAATACATGTCAAGTGAATCCGAAATGCAGCCGTTGGCTACACCTAAACTATAGCCTACTGTAACTGTTCTCGACCTGTTAGTTGTTTAGCACCCCTAGTGGCAGTTTAAGTGCAGCAGTGTAGAATTTACCTGTTTGTGTCATGTGACAGGAAGCAGTTTCAGAAGTGAAGCAATGTGTATGATGTGTGACATAGTTGTTACAATCCTTCAACATCCTTCTTTATAAGCGTTGTAAGACGCAATGTCTGTAAGTACATTTGTGTATTAACACAAGATAAATGTTTATCACATATCATTTTCATGTTTCTGTAAAATATTAAGAATTGAGTTAGCTGTTAGCTACTTTGCATTAGCTTCAGTGCTATTTCTCACTAGGGACAACTAGCTTAGCAATATCAAGCATACAGTTGCATTCTAGTAACTTTATTTTATATTTGACTCTAGATTGAGTACTCTTATTCCTTATTTTGTACATTTAGTGGAGTTATTGTGTAAGACATTCTGTGCTCTATACTGCTGTAACTGAAAACATGTACTTTTGTGTTTGTTGCAGTTTCACACCGTGGTTCAAGTAAACTACCAAAACGGCACTCTGCTTCTCACAGAGTTATTTGAATGAGTGTTTAGCTAACTGAATAGCTGGATAAGGGCTACTGTACATTTAGCGAGTCCAGTAAAGTAACCTATCAAAACTAATTGCACACATTGGCCTATAATATTCGATGTAAAGACAAGATGAAATTGAAAATAGTGAGGTAGCCTACGGAATGGAGCACAATAGTGCATGAAAGATTTTCAAACCCCCCCAAAAACACGCAAAAAAACTCAGCCAACCCTGTTGTTCCCAACTACGCCAAGGTAAAATGTCTAAATGTTTATCGCCCCATAGCACTCACATCCGTAGCCATAAAATGCTTTGGAAGGCTGGTCATGGCTCCCATCAACTAGGGCTGTTGTGGTCACAACATTTTGTCATACAAATAACTGCCGGTCTCACGGTAATTGACTGTTAATTAACATAAACGTGTTTAGCATCTCCTGGCTTCCACGCATAGCCTACAAGCCACTGATGCGGACCTTAATATAGCCTACACCTTCACAATAAATCAAATTTTTATTTTAGGTAGGTCTAAAGAAACATGATATGAAGAAAATGTAGCCTATTTCAGAAGATCAGAATAGCATATTCCGAGGCGTCCTTATGTTTGGCCTTGATCTGGCTATGCCATATGGCTGTGGACTACACTAGTTCATTTAGCAGGCAAGATTTGCTTATAATTCCTGTGGCATTATTTTATAGTAAGAAGAATGAAATTGAATATAGCTGAATAAAATAGGATATTTTTCCCAAAGGATTTCCAAGGGAGTGCGCTGTGTTGAGCGGTTAACAAAGAAACTGGTCCTCCTATATGCTACATGTAGAGTTATTTATGCAACTTGAGAGTTTAATGGCTGTGATTGGAGAGAACTGAGGATGGATCAACAACATTGTAGTTTCTCCACAATACTAACCTAACTGACAGAGTGAAAACATGGAAGCTTGTGCAGAATAAAAATATTCAAAAACATGCGTCCTGTTTGCAACAAGGCACTAAAGTAATACTGCGGCAATGCAATTAACTTTTTGTCCAGAATACAAAGAGCTATGGCTGCATCATGTTATGGGTATGCTTGTAATCGTTTACATTGTCATTATGTGGTATTGTGTGTAGCACTGTAACACAAAATAGGTGTAATAAGTCAAGGGGTATGAATACTGTATGTCTTTATAAAATACTTTCCTCATTCAATGAATCAGGGATCAAATGGCTAAAGTATACTACTTCAAAGCAAGGTAGCTACATTAACTAACACATGTTTATCTATAACCTAAGGCTAAAATATTCAGGTTTCAGGGGAGATCTACAGCATGGGAGATATTTGGCTATTCTAAGAATATATTTAAAAATTGTCTGAATGACATGGCCAATTTTGAATAGACGGGAATCCCAGCTATTTATTTCTCAGCTCCCAATATTGCACGCTTGAGAGGCGATTTAACAACAGGAGTACTGAATGTAGCATTGGTTTAACCATATCAGTCCCGAAACCCCAGCAAAAATCGGCTATTCATTTATCTCACTTTCATATATCTGCACTTCCAGCCCTTATATTTAGCCTCACAATGAAGTGTTTTACCATTTTCTTTTCAGGACTAGGGCTACAAGTAGAACACAAAACAATTTGACATAAACAGTTGCATTCCTGAGTTTTCTTGACAAACATCAATAAAAAAAGGTCCGCCAAAGCAAAAACCTGATAAAAAAGAAATGTATATGAATGCTGTAAGTACAGAAATGGTTTGTTCAGTGGAAAATGAATATCCAACTAGTCAGTGACAACTGTTTGGAGTAGGTGAGAGCAACTGTGTGAGCTTATTACGAGCTATCACAATGTGTGAGCTATCATGGTCCAAACACACCAAGACAGTCGTGAAGAGGGCACGACAACACCTTTTCCCCCCCAGGAGACTGAAAAGATTTGGCATGGGTCCCCAGATCCTCAAAAAGTTCTACAGCTGCACCATTGAGAGCATCCTGACCGGTTGCATCCCCGCCTGGTATGGCAACTGCTCGGCATCTGACCGTAAGGCGCTACAGAGGGTAGTGCGTACGGCCCAGTACATCACTGGGGCCGAGCATCCTGCCATCCAGGACCTATATACTAGGCGGTGGCAGAGAAAGGTCCAAAAAAGGGTAAAAGACTCCAGTCACCCAAGCAATAGTCCGTTCTCTCTGCTACCGCACAGCAAGCAGTACCGGAGTGCCAAGGCTAGGTCCAAAAGGCTCCTTAACGGCTTCTACCCCCAAGCCATAAGAGTGCTGAACAATTACTATTTACATTGACCCCCCGCTGCTACTCGCTGTTTCTTATCTATGCATAGTCACTACCCCTACCTACATGTAGAAATTACCTCGACTAACCTGTACCCCTGCACATTGACTCGGTACCGGTAGCCCCTGTATATAGCCTCGTTATTGTTATTTTATTGTGTTACTTTTTATTTTATTTTTTACTTTAGTTTATTTAGTAAATATTTTCTTAACTCTTTCTTGAACTGCATTGTTGGTTAAGGTCTTGTAAGTAAGCATTTCACAGTAAGGTCTACACCTGTTGTATTCGGCGCATGTGACAAATACGATTTGATTTGATTACAGTATTATAGACACTATGTCCTGGATTGCCTATGATATTCTATGTAGAAGAACCCCTTACCTCTTGTGTAGCTTGTGAGCGTCATAGATTCAAACATGTTTGTTCGTGAGAGTCTCAGCTTTTCATAGATAACTTTTAGTAGTTTATAGCTCAAAACATTCAGACTCTACAGACGTTTTTGTAAAAAGACCCGGCCTAGGGCCCTTTCGTGATCCGCCCTTGTCTCACAAACACGGATCTAGCTCGGCCCCGTTAATCACACAGACTAATGGTTACTAACGGATGCAGAAGATAGACGAATCCAATGATACAACCCAGAAGTCTGTAGATAAAACACATAACGTTTAAAAGGGTCTAGAAGTCCTAAATCGTGACGGTGGGACTCATTGGTTTAATAATGCACCCGTTCATCAAGTGCTTGTCAGCCATTTGCGGTGGAAAGTTTTTAGGACATCGGACATTAAAACACGCTAATAGCTCAAATGTTAACTACCGAGATAATGTGCCAGGCTACATGATATGTGTTCAATTGGCTATCTAGTTAGTCTGTTGTCTATCATTATTTTATAGGCTAGGCCTACCTGCTGTAATGTCTCTCGCTCTCTCTCCTCCATTCGCACTGACACACATGCAGGGGATGCGCATGCCATGACTTTTCCAGGATTTTCACTACCATTGGAACCCTGTTTGCTGACCAAAAATGTGCTATAAATGTGCAAATAACTCACTAATTAGCAAGGAATATCAACACATGTGCACAAGCGACTACAAGCTTTGATCTCAAAAGCTCGCAACTGGGAATGATTGAAAGACCGCTTCTGCCTTTCAATGCAATACAATCCTACCCGATGTGCTCTGAAGAAATTGGGAAAACATCAATACATCGCATCCATAGGAAAATGATCTAACTCTGATCCAATTCTGATCAGAGTAATTGTTTGATAATGTGATTTTTGTGTGATTCTCAAATCTATATTCTTCTTGTCCGACAATTTTTTAAAACTTGTCCTGGGGCAAGCAGGCAAGCGTTAATGTCGAGCCCTGCAAGGATTGCACTCATTTCACAACCAAATTGACTGCATGCTAATAATGGTATTTTTTATAATTATACTTTACCATGTAAATCTATTCGAGTTAATTAGTTTCTCTACAATAGAGCACATGCGTTTTAGGATGCTTGAAGGGAAATAATCTCATATACACACTGTAAAGGGGTTACCATGAATTTGACAGTAAATTACAGTCAGCTCGGTGGCAAGTAAAATTCTGTATTTAATATTACAGTACACACACTGTAATATAAATACGGCATCAAAGTAAGTACTGTGTAATGACATACAGTACAATACCGTAAAACTGACGATCATACTGTAAAAAAAAGTACATGCTACCGTAATCTGAATGAATGAATGAATGAATGAATGAATGAAATTCATTGAGGGGAGGGATTTGAATTTCACAGTATTTTAATGTAATACAAGGGGTTGGTGCAAGCAGGTTGTCTGCTAGGTAAAGTGTTTGCACATTACAGCATATTAATTCATATTTGGTGTTTTATATCACTTGTCACTTCTGGAGGCCTTAACAAAGGCTTCCAAACTGGCAGCGACTACAGGAGAAAACAGACCAAAAGAACAGGGCAAAATGCTCAACCATTTAAGGTTTAAGATTTGCTGCCACTCTAATCTGTCCCCTATTCAGTTTATGTTGATGGTGCACTATAACCACATAGGAGTTAACCTTTTACTGCAATGGACTAAATCAGGGTCACATAGAGTGATTCTTGGTAGTCTTAAACAAATCTACTTTGAAACAAAAGTATACCCCTCACACACATGGTTATGGGTTAAAAAAAGAAGACTGTATTCTGTGGGGTGGAATTACAGTACCATTCTTAATACAACAATTTTCCCACAATGCACCATAATTTACAGTATGCTGAAGTAAAACGTTTCAGAGTTTTTTACTGTTGATAATACCTACAATTACTGTATAAATTACAGTTTTCTGTTACAGTAAAGTATGACTTCAGATACTGAAAGTCGTTACATTTTAATTTAATCCCCCTGGTAATTATACCTCTAGGCATCCCACAGTGAAACATGACATCACCCACCTACAGTTGTGCAAAGGTGTCGACGCCAGACCTGGGTTCAAATACTATTTGAAATCCTACTTTAAGTGTTTGCTCTAGCCTGCCTGGAGTGCCAGATAGGTGGAGTTTGTAGTTTTTTTAAACTATTCTATTCACCAGGCAAGCTCAATCAAGCCCAGCTGAAGTATTTTAAAGGTCCATGCAACCATTTTTATCTCAATATAAAATAATTTATGGGTAACAATTAAGTACCTTACGGTGATTTTTTTCAATTAAAATGGTCAAAAACAAACAAAAATAGCTTCTTAGCAAAGAGCAATTTCTCAAAAATAATTTTGCTAGGACTGTCTAGGAAACTCTCTTTCTTATTGGTCTATTAACTAATTTACCGCATGGTGATGTCACCATGGAAGGCCAAAACTCCATCCCACCAAAACAGGCTCAAATTTCAGGCGGTCTTTTCAAACAGCTCTTACACTAAAAGGGCCTTTAAATGATTTCAAATAGTTGTTGAACCCAGATCTGGTTGACACACCTTATTTCTTAGGGAGTAGATCAGCTTTAATATTGCAGATAGATTGTGGCTTCTATCAGTGTAATTGTCTGCATCATTTCCAATCCCCCATATATATTTTTTGTAAATGTATATATATTATTTTACCCTAACCCTGCCACTACTCCCCTAATTGGAATAAAATAATTAAATATATTTTCCTTCTTTATTATTTTTCCCTAACCCTACCACCCCTCCCCTAATTGGATCAAACTAATTAAATATATTTTCCTTCTTTATTATTTTCCCCTAACCCTACCACCCCTCCCCTAATTATAGTAAACTAATGGACAACAATACTTAGGCTTCCACTTCCAGCTTATAAATACTGCTTACATTTCATGGACAGTATATTTTACATTAGTTATCTTTTGTTTGTTTTTAGTCCCAGCCTTCAGCTACCCTCAAACCCTCCCATCTATCTCTGAAGACCATCCAGTTTTGATTTCTAGCTGCCATATATTTTTCTACTGTGCAAAAGTTCGGAACCTTTCTATTCTCATACTGTAGTTTCTACAGATTGTAAATTAAAGATAAAAACCTTTGATAAGAGTATTATTATATTATTGATCAATTGACTATTACTTTTCAAATCACCCAGCAGTGCTACTTGCTCCAGGTAAATGTTGCAATTTTTCAGCCATTCCTAGACCTGCGACCAAAAACAAGCTACATATGGGCAGTACCAAAACAAGTGATCTAATGATTCTGACTCTTCGCAGCAAAATCTGCAGAGCTGGGATGGTTGTATCCCCCTTATATATAACATTCTATTGGTTGCAAGAATTTTGTATAATAATTTAAATTGAAAAACTCTAAATTTTGAATCCGGCATCGTTTTGTATATCATAAACCATGTGCCATGGGATCGGTACATCAAAAATCTACTCCCAACTATTTTGCAACCTATATGGCGCAGCTGTCAATTTTTGGTCCTTTTTTATTTATCACAATTTTCTTTAGCCAATTTTGGTCTTTAATGCAGGGCCGGCAGACAAGTTCCTTACCTTCTCCCCTGTCCACTTGTCTCCTCCATTTTTGCGGTAATGCTGCAATCAATTGGTTGTAAATTTGGATAGAGCAGACATTTTCATATATTTTTGTTAACTGCATGTGTGACATAGCTCCACCAGTCCTAGTTATGATATAATTTACAAAGATTATACCGTTTTTTTTTTTCTTCTTTCCAAGCATAATTTTTTTTATCAATTAGTATATTTGAGTGTAACCGTAATATTTGTTCTAATATTTGTTCTGTCTTTTCTAGTGGATTAAACTGAAATTGCAGTAGTATTTCTGTCTGTAATCATATATTTATGTGGGTAAAAACTCATTCTGATTTGTATTTGTATTTTTTAGGGATCCCCATTAGCCAAGGCAGCAGCTACTATTCCTGTGGTCCAAACATATTAAAGCACTTACATTACAAAATATAAAACAGTACATCATATGACATTATTTTACCCTTACCTATCTACAATACAAAATGTTTAATACCACCATACAACAGTATCACAATGTGTGCGTATGCATGTGTCTATACCCTTGTGTGTGTCTCTTCACAGTCCCTGTTGTTCCATAAGGTGTATTTTTACCTGTTTTTTAAATCTGATTCTACTGCTTGCATCAGTTACCTGATGTGGAATAGAGTTCCATGTATTCATGGCTCTATGTAGTACTATGCGCCTCCAATAGTCTGTTCTGGACTTGGGGACTGTGAAGAGACCTCTGGTGGCATGTCTTGTGGGGTATGCATGGTTTCCGAGCTGTGTGATAGTAGTTTAAACAGACAGCTCGCAACATTCAGCTTGTCAACACCTCTCTTCCACTCTGAGCCAGGAGAGACTGACATGCATGTCATTAATGTTTGCTCTCCGTGTACTTTTAAGGGCCCGCCGTGCTGCCCTGTTCAGAGCCAACTGCAATTTTCCCAAATCCTTCTTTGTGGCACCTGACCACACTACTGAACAGTAGTCTAGGTGCGACAAAACTTGGGCCTGTAGGACCTGCCTTGTTGATAGTGTTGTTAAGAAGGCAGAGCAGCGCTTAATTATGGACATACTTCTCCCCATCTTAGCTACTGTTGTATCAATATGCTTTGACCATTACAGTCTATAATCCAGGGTTACTCCAAGCAGTTTAGTCTCCTCAACTTGCTAAATTTCCACATTATTCATTAAGATATGTAGTTGAGGTTTAGGGTTTAGTGAATGATTTGACCCAAATACAATGCTTTTAGTTTTGAAAATATTCAGGACTAACTTATTCCTTGCCACCCATTCCAAAACGAACTGCAACTCTTTGTTAAGTGTTGCAGTTATTTCAGTTGCTGTAGTAGCTGACATGTATAGTGTTGAGTCATCCGCATACATAGACACACTGGCTTTACTAAATTCCTGATTCTACCTGGATTATATTTGAGAGATTTCCATTAAAGAACACCCTCTGTGTTCTGTTAGACAAGTAACTCTTTATCCACATTATAGCAGGGGGTGTAAAGCCATAACACATACGTTTTTCCAGCAACAGACTATGATCGATAATGTCAAAAGCCGCACTGAAGTCTAACAAAACAGCGCCCACAATCTTTTTATCATCAATTTCTCTCACCCAATTATCAGTCATTTGTGTAAGTGCTGTGCTTGTTGAATGTCCTTCTCTATAAGCATGCTGAAAGTTTGTTGTCAATTTGTTTACTGTAAAATAGCAATAGTTTACTAAGGGTTGGTAACAGGCTAATTGGTCAGCTATTTGAGCCAGTAAAGGGGGCTTTACTATTCTTAGCTAGCGGAATTACTTTTGCTTCCTCCAAGCCTGGGGTCACACACATTCTAGTCGGCTTAAATTGAAAATATGGCAAATAGGAGTGTCAATATCGTCCGCTATTGTCCTCATTAATATTCCATCAAAGTTATCAGACCCCAGTGGCTTGTCATTGTTGATAGACAACAAAAATTTTTTCACCTCTTCCACACTCACTTTACGGAATTCAAAATTACATTGCTTGTCTTTCATAATTTGGTCAGATATACTTGGATGTGTAGTGTCAGCAATTGTTGCTGGCATGTCATGCCTAACTTTGATAATCTTGCCAATGAAAAAATAATTAAAGTAGTTGGCAATATCAGTTGGTTTTGTGATGAATGATCCATCTGATTCAATGAATGATGGAGCTGATTTTGCCTTTTTTCCCAAAATGTCATTTAAGGTGCTCCAAAGCTTTTTACTATCATTCTTTATGTAATTTATCTTTGTTTTTCGTAGTGTAGTTTCTTCTTCTTTTTATTCAGTTTAGTCACATGATTTCTCAATTTGCAATACGTTTGCCAATCGGTTGTGCAGCCAGACTTATTTGCAATTCCTTTTGCCTCATCCCTCTCAACCATACCATTTTTTAATTCCTCATCAATCCACGAGGATTTAACAGTTTTTACAGTCATTTTCTTAATGGGTGCATGCTTATTAGTAACTGGAATAAGCAATTTCATAAATGTGTCAAGTGCAGTGTCTGTTTGCTCCTCATTACACACCATGGACCAACATATATTCTTTAGATCAACAACATAGGAATCACTACAAAACGTCTTGTATGACCTCTTATACACAATATTAGGCCCAGCCTTTGGAACTTTGGTTTTCCTAGATATGGCTACTATATTGTGATCACTACATCAAATGGATTTGGATACTGCTTTCAAAGAAATCTCTGCAGCATTAGTAAAGATATGATCAATACATGTTGATGATTTAATTCCTGTACTGTTTGTAACTACCCTGGTAGGTTGACTGATAACCTGAACCAGGTTGCAGGCACTGGTTACAGTTTGAAGCTTTCTCTTGAGTGGGCAGCCTGATGAAAGCCAGTCAATATTTAAATCACCCAGAAAGTATACCTCTCTATTGATATCACATACATTATCAAGCATTTCACACATGTTATCCAGATACTGACTGTTAGCACTTGGTGGTCTATAGCAGCTTCCCAGCAGAATGGGCTTTAGGTGAGGCAGATGAACCTGTAGCCATATTACTTCAACAGTATTTAACATGAGATCCTCTCTAATCTTCACAGGAATGTGGTTCTGAATATAAACAGCAACATCTCCACCATTGGCATTTCTATCTTTTCTGTAAATGTTATAACCTTGTGTAGCTACCACTGTATCATCAAAGGTATTATCTAAGTGAGTTTCAGAGATAGTCAGAATGTAGCATTATGACAACTCTGCGTCACAATGGTAGGGATTAGCTGAGTTTGGCTTGGGTCATTGATAAGTCATTGTCTCAACGCAGCCTTATAATGCTGTGAAAGGATCCAGGAACCCAAATTATTTGGGTGGATCCCATCCTCTTTATAAAACCTGTTTTGTTTCCAAAAGGTATCGAAATTGTCAACAAAAGTTACACCCATTGAGCTGCAATAATCACATAGCCAGTTGTGAAGAGCAAGAATACTGCTAAAGCGTTCAATGCCACGATTCAGAGAGGGCACAGGGCCAGATATGATGGGTTTTTTGTTAGTGTCTAGCAGAGAGTCAATCAGTGCTTTAAAATCCAGTTACAACTGTTCAGAGCTGCCCTTCATAACGTCATTAAAACCCTCATGGACTACGGTAGAATCGATTTCCATGTCCTGACGTAGTACATTCGGGAGCAGCTTAGTAATGTCATTTATTCTAGCTCCGGGATAGGACATTGTTTTTGCACCAGGAGCGGTCACATTTCTTACCATGGAGCTGCCCAAAATCACGGCTGGCGAGAAGGATGAGGAAATCCGCCCACTCCCACGCTTCACAAGATGTGGGCCTCCGACAGATGGAGAATCCCCGCTCGATCCAGAGCAGGGACGGAAGGTTGCCGACGTTGACTTTGAAATTGTAGTAGTAGGCACTGCTGCATCAGAAAACAGGCACCCCTAGCGATGAAGGTGCAGGAAGATCAGGCTCTAGGACGGCGAAACTATTCGTTGTTTGTATCCGCTCCGGGCCTCTCGTTGAGAGTGTAGACTGCTTTGCGGGAGGTCGCTGTCTTCGGCTTCCACGGCTCGTGACATGCGACCATCGTTGATTGCCTTTCTCCTCATGCTGTGCTCCTTCGACGGCGCTATAAGATGGGGGAGCTCCGTGCATCACCGGCCAGTCGGATAACGACAAACGACAAGGCGGAGGTGCATCCAACAAGCGCAAACACCGTCCAGCCACCGGCATGGAAAATGTAAACATTCCACTCTGCTTTATTCCCTAGTTTCTTACGTAGCCTGGCGACCTGCATGATCAAGGAAGCCACCTCAAGCCTATAATCCTCGGCAAGTAAACAATTGCCGCATTGGAACTCAGAGTGATCCGGTTTGTCCCGAAACAAAACGTAATATATACAGCTCCTACAGCGCTGGAACCGTTCATTTAGTTCTCCAGACAAAGAGGGCTCCATTACAAAACTCATCTGGTACCAACATCATTAGCTTGATGGCTAGCAGCTTAGTGTGACTGGGCCTGGCTGCCCAGTGGGTTGGTCTGGCTGCCAAGTGGGTGGGCCTATCCCCTCCCAGTCCCACCCATGGGTGCACCCCTGCCCAGTCATGTGAAATCCATAGATTAGGGTCTAATTCATTTATTTCAATTGACTGAATTCTTTATATGAACTGTAACTCAGTAAAATCTTTGAAATTGTTGCAAGTTACGTTTATATTTTTGTTCAGTATAATTGCATGAACTGTCTATCAAGATACCTGATATGAAAACAGTGAAGTCAAGATAATGGTTACTGTGCAAGCAACATTTATCCTCCATCAGGTCCGAGTTCAAATTACAGTACATTGACATTGACAAATACGTTTTCAAAAGGCAATCATTGGTATTGCTGGAACTTTCCTCATTTCCTGAACTTTGTTACACAGAAGTAGTAGGAGTTTTGGGGTTTTTGTTATACAGAAGTAGAAAGAATCTTGCCTTATTTTCTTATTATTATTTGCTTGTGCTATCTATTTTCTCATGGCTTTACTACTCACCTGCTACTGCTGAGTTGAGAGGTTTGGAGGTTGAGTTCATGACAGCCCACTGTGCTTTTATCATATTCTCACCTCTCCGGGGCCAAGAAATTCAGCAACCGAAAGGAGCACAGCACAGGTCTGTAACATGAAATGTAGCCATGACAACAGGGCTACTGTAACAGTATCTTAGCATGTCCGGCCACAAGCAAAAGCCAAAATGTCACCATTACATGTATACATTGTTCTTCCCACGTTGTCTGACACAATGATGAGGGTATACAAATGAATGTATGGACAGGTCAGCTGTGGGACAGAGGATAGAAAAATAATGTATTATTACACAGTGAGCAAATTAAAATCAATTGATTAGTACTTCCTATTTACCATGGCTTAGTTTCCAGCTGAATGATCCACAGTGGTGGACTGTGTCATGCCTCAATTTTGTCCAGAGCATCCAATTACAAGGTTCAGCAAAGGGTTTGATTTGAAATGACCGGAATTACTGAAAGGGATTATCAAAACGTCATGCCTCCCAAAACATTAGTCAAGCACAACACTTTCTTACCAATAGAAACATAATTCTAATTCTGTTTTAAACCAACAAGGATTTGCCAAATGACATGGCCAGAATTCACAGTGATAGCTAATATAACCCAAATACTGAAGGTGAAAACATTGTACAGTATATTTCCAATCAAGGAATAGTTACATTTCCAATCAGTCTTTGACAGGTTTAATTAAACCTCATACTACCGACGGCAGTCATTTTGACCCCAGAGGCATATTTTTTTATCATAGCCCAAAGGTGGTTTATTAAATTCTTCTACTTTTTCATGATTTGGTCAATCAACTTGTTCTTAAAAAATCTAAATCAGTGTTTCTGTATCAATATGGACTTTTGAAAAATTCAAGTCCTTTGGGGTAATTTTGACACCAGCCAAAAACAGCTAATTCTGCCTATAGTAATTTGATATAAATGAACCTTTATTTGAATCTAGGTTTGCTGACCTTCTAGGCAGAGTTGCAAAGAAAAGGCCATATCTCAGTCTGTCCATCTTAATCTTTTCCTTTTATTGGCCAGTCTGAGATATGGCTTTTTCTTTGCAACTCTGCCTAGAAGGTCAGCATTACGGAGTCACCTCTTCACTGTTGACGTTGAGACTGGTGTTTTGCGGGTACTATTTAATGAAGCTGCCAGTTGAGGACCTGTGAGGCGCCTGTTTCTCAAACTAGATACTCTAATGTATTTGTCCTCTTGCTCAGTTGTGCACAGGGGCCTCCCACTCCTCTTTCTATTCTGGTTAGAGCCAGTTTGTGCTGTTCTGTGAAGGGAGTAGTACACAGCGTTGTACGAGATCTTCAGTTTCTTGGCAATTTCTCGCATAGAATAGCCTTCATTTTTCAGAACAAGAATAGACTGACGAGTTTCAGAAGAAAGTTATTTGTTTCAGGCCATTTTGAGCCTGTAATCGAACCCACAATTGCTGATGCTCCAGGTACTCAATTAGTCTCAAGAAGGCCAGTTTTGTTGCTTCTTTAATCAGCACAACAGTTTTCAGCTGTGCTAACAAAATTGCAATAGGGTTTTCTAATGATCAATTAGCCTTTTAAAATGATAAACTTGGATTAGCAAACACAACGTGCCATTGGAACACAGGACCAATGGTTGCTGATAATGGCCTCTGTACGCCTATGTACAGTCGTGGTCAAAAGTTTTGAGAATGACACAAGTATTGGTCTTCACAAAGTTCGCTGCTTCAGTGTTATGAGATATTTTTGTCAGATGTTACTATGGTATACTGAAATATAATTACAAGCATTCCATAAGTGTCAAAGGCTTTTATTGACAATTACATTAAGTTTATGCAAAGAGTCAATATTTGCAGTGTTGACCCTTCTTTTTCAAGACCTCTGCAATCCGCCCTGGCATGCTGTCAATTAACTTCTGGGCCACATCCTGACTGATGGCAGCCCATTCTTGCATAATCAATGCTTGGAGTTTGTCAGAATTTGTGTGTTTTTGTTTGTCCACCCGCCTGTTGAGGATCGACCACAAGTTCTCAATGGGATTAAGATCTGGGGAGTTTCCTGGCCATGGACCCAAAATGTCGATGTTTTGTTCCCCGAGCCACTTAGTTATCACTTTTGCCTTATGGCAAGGTGCTCCATCATGCTGGAAAAGGCATTGGTCGTCACCAAACTGTTCTTGGATGGTTGATGATTGTGAGTGAGCCTACTCCCTTGGCTTAGAAGCGAGCCCACTCCCTTGGCTGAGAAGCAACCCCACACATGAATGGTCTCAGGATGCTTTACTGTTGGCATGACACAGGACTGATGGTAGCGCTCACTTGTCTTCTCCGGACAAGGTGTTTTCCGGATGCCCCAAACAATCGGAAAGGGGATTCATCAGAGAAAATGACTTTACCCCAGTCCTCAGCAGTCCAATCCCTGTACCTTTTGCAGAATATCAGTCTGTCCCGAGTGGCGCACACTGATAGCTGTGCCACTAGAGATCCTGGTTCAAATCCAGGCTCTGTCGTAGCTGGCCGCAACCGGGAGACCCATGGGGTGGTGCACAATTGGCCCAGCGTTGTCCAGGGTAGGGGAGGGAATGGCCGGCAGGGATGTTGGTAGAGCATGGCGTTTGCAACGCCAGGGTTGTGGGTTCGATTCCCACGGGGGGCCAGTATAAAAAAATATATAATGTATGCACTCACTAACTGTAAGTCGCTCTGGATAAGAGTGTCTGCTAAATGACTAAAATGTAAATGTAAATGTCCCTGATGTTTTTCCTGGAGAAAAGTGGCTTCTTTGCTGCCCTTCTTGACACCAGGCCATCCTCCAAAAGTCTTCGCTTAACTGTGCGTGCAGATGCACTCACACCTGCCTGCTGCCATTCCTGAGCAAGCTCTGCACTGGTGGTGCCCCGATCCTGCAGCTGAATCAACTTTAGGAGACAGTCCTGGCGCTTGCTGGACTTTTGGGTGCCCTGACGCCTTCTTCACAACAATTGAACCTCTCTACTTTAAGTTCTTGATGATCCGATAAATGGTTGATTTAGGTGCAATCTTACCAGCAGCAATATCCTTGCCTGTGAAGCCCTTTTTGTGCAAAGCAATGATGACGGCACGTGTTTCTTTGCAGGTAAACATGGTTAACAGAGGAAGAACAATGATTTCAAGCACCACCCTCCTTTTAAAGCTTCCAATCTGTTATTCTAACTCAATCAGCATGACAGAGTGATCTCCAGCCTTGTCCTCGTCAACACTCTCACCTGTGTTATTGAGAGAATCACTGACATGATGTCAGCTTTTTGGGGGATTAAGTTCATTTTCATGGCAAAGAGGGACTTTGCAATGAATTGCAATTCATCTGATCACTCTTCATGACATTCTGGAGTATATGCAAATTGCCATCATCAAAACTGAGGCAGCAGACTTTGCAAAATTTAGTATTTGTGTCATTCTCAAAACTTTTGACCACTACTGTAGACATTCCATTAAGAATCAGCCGTTTACAGCTACAATAGCCATTTACAACATTAACAACGTGTACACTGTATTTCTGATCAATTTGATGTTATTTAAATGGACCAAAAAATTGCTTTTCTTTCGAAAACAAGGAAATGTCTAAGTGACCCCAAACTTTTGAACGGTAGTGTATTTTCAAAGAAGCGTGGATCATCATTATTTGGACAGTATAGATTAATGAGCCAAATCTGTTTATGGATCAATAACATATTTTTTTGTATCCATCTACCTTGCGGATCTGTTTGAACAGTTTGCACGTTCTGATCAACATTTTTGTTAATTCATATTTTCACCCCTTTTGAGTTTATTTGCCCATGGGAGAACTATATTTGCCCTTTGAGAGATTGGGACCCAACCTTTGAAAAGAGCACACAGTGCCACCTACAGAACAGAAGCAGATGAACAGCCAAATTCTTGCATATCTTCATTTATTTCCACAATTAACTAATAATATGTGTAATAATATAGGCACTTCCTACGAAGGATTGTTACCTATAACCAGGACTAGCATTACAAAAATGACATCGTCAAGGTTCTCATTAGCAGCTTTAGAAATTCCTTGTATATTATGCTCATCCATCCGGGAGCTTTGGCTTTATTGGACCAACTCTGCCAGGCAGGCTCAGACTCTTGAGGGGATGATGCTGCTTTAGTGGGTCTCTGACCCCGTTTATCTTTCTGTCTTGGCTGCATATAGGCTACTTGCAGTGGGCCTATAAAACAGATAATGACTTCTCCTTAGTGTGTGGGTCGCTCAGGTGGGTGTCTAGGATATAAGGTTGGGGACCGTTTAATCGTGATAGGACAATAAATTAAACTATATTGTAATTTATTTTAAAATGTAGATCCCATATCTGCACAAAATTGAAAACTCTCTCTGTCACAACTCCTGGGCTCTGGCTTTTGCAACCATTTTCCTTTTTCACTCACTTAACTCATCACACCTTTCCAATCACACAAACACACACTCCATCTTTCATCACAGCCACACTCCCCTCCTCATATACACCTGTACGTACCCACATACTGTGCCTTCTATGTCCTCTGTTTGCTGTGTTTTACCTCTACCATGGTGATTCCTGCCTAATTTCAGGCTTTTGAGTACTTTTGTGTTCCAGTTTCTTATATTTGAAGAGGTATTATTTCATGAATCGTCCTTTCTTCTAATGCTGTCTTTTATATATTTATAAATAGAAAGTCGAACACCAATTATTATACTACATTCCCTATCTTGAATGGTATAGTGTATTTGAAGTTTATTACTTTATCAACTGTTGTATTTTATTATTTTCCCAAAAAATTTATTACAATGCCTATTATTGATAGTGTTGAGTGTTCCATTATTTGACGCTTCTATGGGAACTTTGTATTCCTTAGAATAGCCATGGAGTGGTCATGGTCTGTCTGAGATAATATTACTGTAAAAAAAGAAAAAGACAATTAAGTAATTGAGTTAATGAAGCCGCTTTTTTGCTTGAGTAAGGCAGCTCCAAAATGCAGTTGTTTCAGCCTAGCTCAGTGCTTTCTGTGGTGGTGGAGCAGCCAGCAGAAAATACGGAGCATAGGTGTTGGTAATGTTCTCTAGTTGCGCCGTGATTGGCTCAGTGTTCTGTCACTCATGGGGACACTACGTCACCGCCAAGTCTAAGGGTAGAGCTCGGAAATTCAAGCTCCTTGGGTGCTGCCATAGAGTTACATTAGAAATGCCCATCCAAGAAGGCTCAAGGTCATTGGCCACAGATAAAATGACGTCAAATCACGTTATATCTACAGTAGCTTTGATTGGACTGATCATGTCAACATCATACTTTCAAAATCTTAGCTAGCAGTCATCATCATGAATCAAGTCGACAATCTACGGGCAAATCCTTTTTAATCCTTGTCATATGAAGAGAAATAATGAAGAGAAATGATAGATAAAACGTATCGGTGCTTATCGGCCATTGGACATAGACGTTACACAACAAGTTGGAAATCGCAAATTCAACAATGAGTGGTTTAGAAGGAATCAGTGGCTAACTGCAAGCATTGCAAAGCAATCACTAACCTGCTATTCAGTGGAGTGGCTGTGTGGTCCCAAGTCTGGGATTAAGGGTCTCTTTTCCAAGCTTAAAATGATAAACATTCAACATTGGCCATGCTGTCAATGAAGCATTATTTGTGCCGCGCTCGAAACAACAGTTAACTCGGAACTGCGAAATATGACTTCAGTGAGTTCAAGACAACTCCAACTGGCAAAATACCCTTTTCAACGGTCATCCAACTCGGAATTATAAATCCGGAACTCAGGCTTCTTTCTAGAGCTATGACCTGAAGATCACTGACGTCATCATGAGTCGACCTTGTTTTTTTCCCGAGTTCACAGTTGTCTTGAACGCACCATAAATCCAGAGAATGCCAGACTTTGATGACAAAGTTTGATGACAAAATTTCCCACGAAGGACCGCCGCACCACCTTCCTGTTCAAGTGAGCACAGCACAACAAGGTGAGTCCAAAAATGTCTTGTATGCTGCTGCATAAATGATGTAATATGCCAGGGAGATATGTTTACTGTAGGTAAGAAAGTAATACTAAGTGTATGTTGTGTAGTAAACTGTTAGTAGCCCATGTGCCTCACCCTAACAATTTGGTATATTTTCCCCTCTTAATTTTGCCTACTGTTCTGACTTGGTGGTGCACATGTAGCCTATTACCTGTTTTTGAGAAATGTAATCATTGAATATTGTAAGAGCTTTCATTGTCTGCTTATATGCCCACTTTATTTATCCTATGGTTCTGAGTTGGTGTACAGGGAGAACACTGTAAGAACGGCCCATGTTCTGAATTCTGTCGCTGTATATTTCAAAAGTGCTGAACAAATAGTTATATTGACTACATCCGTCCTAGCTCGCTCATTAATGTCTTAATCAAAATTACGGATTGCCTCTTATCCACTTGTCGTCCCCTTATGCCACAGTTTGTACATCTCAATTGTCAGTAGAAACCACATTTGTTTAAGCAAGTCAGCCATATCAGCTATGTTTTTTTTTAAAGCAGTAAATGAGGCTGAATGAACTGTTTCTCTGCCAGGTAAGGCTCTGCTGATAGCCAGGTGTGGCAGTGGTAAGGTGTTGGGACTGCTGTTGGGACAGCTTTATGTAGGCCCTAACAGTTTGTGGGCACCGTTTGTCACCGTTATAGTGCAATTAATATATTGTTTAGTGTTGTGTTGTGTAGTGGCTTTGCTGGCATGCGTCCCACATTTTTTGTTTTGTTTGCCCCACCAAGATTTATATGCTAAAATCGCCACTGCCAACACAAGACGAGGTTCACCAGCTGAATAACATTCAGGACCCTTCTTGGAACATTCAGCCAATACAATATCCATATTTAGTTAGACTGATGTTGTAGTATAATATAGAATGCCTAGTATGCTCACAACTGCATTGTCATATAGATATTGCTAGCTCTTGTACATATGTATATAATGGAGTTTGATTATATGTATAATCTGTTTTACAAGTGTACTGACAAGTGAATAAATGATTCCAGCTGCATCAGAAATCAATAAAGTGTTGACTGGATCAATTCATAGTGATATTCATGAAATGTATTTGGAAGTAACTTGTTACAATCTTACTGCTAAAGCAAGTTATGCAGGGAGTTGGTGTATCATTTCAGCTTTCATTTGTTCGCAAGTAAAGATGTTTCAGTAAAACAGTAGATTCTTATGTCAATGTAGCAAATGGCTTGTATTCAAGACAGTTTATTTACTCTGGAGACCAAGGTGAGTTTACACAGAAATATGCAGCAGTTATGGCAATGTATGACATATATACAGTAGAAGAAAAATATACTACTAATGCAAATACTACAGTTCTACGAAGGGAATTCTTGCATATGGTGTGTTTGGGGGGTGCAGAGTGGTGTTCAGAGTCACTTTGATACCTTTTAGCAGATGCTCTTACCCAGAGCAACTAGGGTTAAGTGTCTTGCTCAAGGGCACATCGCATATTTGTCACCTAGTCGGCTCTGGGATTTGAACCAGCAACCTTTCGGTTACTGGCCAGCATTCTTAACCGCTAGGCTATCTGCTACAGATGGAAGTTGTTGTTATGGGACCTTTCAGATCTCTTAAGTCATCAACTTCTTTCTATCCACCATACTGTCCATCGTGTGAGGGATAAATTGCTTGAATGGCCCCAACAACACACGAAGGCAAGGGGATTCGGTGTCCCCTTGCCTGAGGTGAGGAGGAGGATTATTTAAGACACTGTTTGAAGAGGTAGGCTTTCAGATGTTTTCGGAAGATGGGCTGGGACTCTGCTGTCCTAGCTTCAGGGGGAAGCTGGCTCCACCATTGGGGTGCTAGGACAGAGAAGAGCTTGGACTGGGCTGAGCGGGAGCTGCCCTCCCGTAGGGATGGAAGGGCCAAGAGACAAGTGGTGGCAGAACGGAGTGCTCGGGTTGGGGTGTAGGGTTTGAGCATAGCCTGAAGGCTATGTAGTGGATACGAGCTTCAACTGGAAGCAAGTGGAGTGTGCAGAGGAGCGGGGTGACATGAGAGAACTTGGGAAGGTTGAAAACCAGGCGGGCTGCTGCGTTCTGGATAAGTTTCAGGGGTTTGATGGCACAAGCGGGGAGCCCAGCCAACAGTGAGTTGCAGTAGTCCAGATGGGAGAGAACAAGTGCCTGGATTAGGACCTGCACCGCTTCCTGTGTGAGGTAGGGTCGTGCTCTACGGATGGTGTAGAGCATGAACCCGCAGGAGCTATTCACTGCTTTGATGTTTGCAGAGAACGACAGGGTGTTGTCCAGGGTCACACCAAGGTTCTTTGCACTCTGGGAGGGCGACACTGTGGAGTTGTCAACTGTGATGGAGAGGTCGTTGAGCGGGAAAGGCCTTCACCAGGAGGAAGAGCAGTTCCGTCTAATCAAGGTTGAGCTTGAGGTGGTGGGCGGACATCCAAATTGAGATATCTGCCAAGCACGCAGAGATGTGTGTTGCCACCTGGGTGTCAGAAGGGGGGAAGGAGAAAAGTAGTTGAGTGTCATCCGCATAGCAATGATAGGAGAGACCATGTGAGGATCTGATGGAGCCGAGTGATCTGGTGTATTGAGAGAAGAGGAGAGGGCCTAGAACCGAGCCCTGCGGGACACCAGTAGTGAGAGTATGTGGTGCAGACACAGATCCCTCTCACGTCACCTGATAGGAGCAGCCTGCCAGGTAGGATGCAATCCAAGAGTGTGCATAGCCTGAGACACCCAGCCCTGAGAGGGTGGAGAGGAGGATCTGATAGATCACGGTGGAGAGAGAGTCAGCTTTGGCAGTGCGGTGAGCCTCCGTGACAAAGAGAAGAGCAGTCTCGGTTGAGTGAACCGTCTTGAAGCCTGACTGGTTAGGGTCAAGAAGATTGTTCTGAGAGAGATAACGAGAAAGTTGATCAGACACAGCATTCTCAAGTGTTTGGGAAAGAAAAGAAAGAAGGGATACAGGTCTATAGTTTTTGACGTAAGATGAGTCGAATATTGGTTTCTTGAGGAGGGGGGCAACTCGGGCCATTTTGATGTCAGATGGGACGCAGCCAGTGGTCAGGGATGAGTTGATGAGGGAAGTGAGAAACGGGAGAAGGTCTCCAGAGATGGTCTGGAGAAGGGAGGAGGGGATGTGGTCGATCGGGCAGGTTGTCGGGCGGCCAGACCTCACTAGTCGCAGGATGCCATCTGGAGAGAGAGGGGAGAAAGAGATCAAGGCGTAGGGTAGTTCTGTGTGAGTGAAACGAGTGGACTCAATAGGTTGAGTGAATGAGTAGCGGATGTCGTCAGGGGGAGGGGGTGGAGGAGAGAGGAGGAGCTGGAAAAGAGTTTCATAGGTTTAGAGGCAGAAGCTTGAAATTTAAAGTGGTAGAAAGTGGCTTTAGCAGCGGATACAGAGGACGAGAAGGTAGAGAGTAGGGCGTGTGTTGTTAGCTACAACACACAGGTATACAGTAGTTACTCAAATAGTAATATGAGTAATAAAGCCAAAGTAATTCCTGTACTCTTCGTCATCATCATCAAAACCTTTCTCCAGTTTTGCTCGTAATGAGATGCACTGAGGCTAGCTAGCTAATGTTAGCTAGCTAGCTATAACGTTAGGCTACAGTACATTTTAGGTATGGCAAACAAAGCTAGCTAGCTCAACTTGAACGACCAATGGGTGGGTTTCCCTGTGGGTTCTGCTTTTTGTTTCACATTCATGGGCTTATTAATACTAAAGATAATTACATCATTAACAATACATTCTACATTTCAGCTGTCTTGATATCCTAGCAAGAAACCATGTTGATATAGCAATGCTCCAAGAAACACACCTGAAACACAAATCTAATAAGACCAACTACAATCCACACGCAACCAAGGCTCTCCAGCATATACTCTCTAATTACAACCTCATTGATACCTGGTGACACATAATACTAAAGCACATTCTACTCAAACAGGCATAAATCATTCTCACGAATCGATTTCATGCTATTCTCTACACCTCTATTTTCTTTGATCAAGAAAATAGAAATTCAACATATGAGCTTGTCTGACGACCACGCTTATTAATGCCAAATTCGAATTTCAGAATCTCCTAAAAGACCCACAAGATGGAATTTCAATGTTTCATTACTACAAAATCCTACATTCTGTGAAATTGAACTAAATTAATTAATAATTATTAATACAAATTCAGTCGATGACCCCCGGATTCTATGGAATGTCACCAAAGGTTTTATTTAAAATAATACAACTGCATTTGCATCTGGATTGACTAAATCACAATTTAAGAGGATATCAGATATGGAAATGTTGTTATCTGTGTTAGAGCGTTCTCAACAAACACTCTTTTCAGACCAGGTAGCTATTACTCTTTCCAAAGTCAAGACGTAACTCAATTTATTGAGACGACAGAGAGCAGAATTTGCTATCCATCGAGTCAGACTCAACCATTAGTTCCATGGGAATCGTCCCAGTCATTTACTGGCCAACAAGCAATGGAGTAATGATACATTTGACCGGCCGCCTCGATTCAGTCTTATGTAGCAAAATTTGAAATGGTATATAATATTTATATATATATATATATTTTTTTATGTAAAGTACAATTTTTACATTACCATGTAGTTTACCAATAAAATTATCTGATGGTGATGTGGACATACTCGGCATACATATCCCAAATGAAATAAATGATCTCACTCCAATAAATTTTAATAGAAAGTTAGCAAAATAGATAAGATCTTGCTACCATGGAAAGGTAAATACCTGTCAATTTGTGGAAAAATCACCCTGATTAACTCTTTAGTATTATTCCAGTTTACCTATTTGCTTATGGTCTTGCCTACGCCTAGCGAACAGTTTTTTTTAATTATATGAGAAAATAATATACAATTTAATTTGGAACGGCAAGCCAGACAAAATTAAATGGGCCTATTTATATAATTAATATGAATTCGGAGGACAGAAATTATTAAATATTAAAGCATTAGACCTATCACTAAAAGCTTCAGTCATACAAAAGTTATACTTAAATCCGAACTGGTTCTCTAGCAAATTAGTAAGATTGTCTCACCCAATGTTCAAGAATGGCCTTTTTCCCGTTATTCAGATTACAACAACTCATTTGCAGTTATTTGAAAAGGAAATCATCTCCCAAATATCACTATTTCTAAAACAAGCCATAGAAAGTTGGTTGCAATTTCAATTTAATCCTCCAGAAACGACAGAACAAATAATGCAACAAATATTGTGGTTAAACTCAAATATACTAATTGATAAAAAACCTTTATTTTTTTGACAAAATGTTTAAAAAAGGTATAATCTTCGTAAATTATATTATCGGTAGGACTGGTGGAGTTATGTCGAACATGCAGCTAACAAAAACATATGGAAATGTCTGCTCTACCCAAAATTACAACCAAATAATTGCAGCATTACCGCAAAAATGGAAAAGGAAAGTGGAAGGGGGAAAAAGTAAGGAACTTGTCTGTCGGCCTTGCATTAAAGAATATAATTGGTTAAAGAAAATTGTGATAAATAAAAAAGTATACCAGTTTCATTTAAGGACCAAAGGATTGACAGCCGTCCCATATAGATTGCAAAGTTGGGAAGAGATTTTTGACGTACCGATTCCATGGCATAGTGTTTATGAATTGATACGCAAAACGACGCCGGATTCAAAACTTAGAATTTTTCAGTTCAAATTATTATATAAAATTCTTGCTACCAATATAATGTTATTTATATGGGGGATACAATCTTCCCAGCTGTGCAGATTTTGCTGCGAAGATACAGAATCATTAGATCATTTGTTTTGGTACTGTCAATTTGTAGCTTGTTTTTGGGGACAGATCCAGGAATGGCTAAAGGATTGCAATATTTACCTGGAGCTAACCCTGCAGATAGAACTACTGGGTGATCTGAAAAGTCAGTCAATCGATCAATAATATAATAATACTTTTAGCAAAAATGTTTATTTTCAATTCACGATCTGTAGAAACAATGAGAATAGAAAGGTTCAGAACTTTTTGTAAAACATCACAGTGCAGTTGAAAAATATATGGCAAATAGAAATCCAATATGGATGGTGTTAAGAGATAGATGGGAGGTGTTGAATGGAGCTGAAGGATGGGACTAATACCAACAACTAATAACAACAAGTTAACTAATGTAAAGCATACTGTGTCCATAATAAGTATATAGGTTATTTGTTGAGAGCTTTTGTGAAAGCGCACAGTTCGAAAAATATGGCATATAGAAGCAAACCAGATGGACATCATGAAAATGATTGGAGGAAGTTCAGAAATAAAAACAAACAAAATATAATTATTGTAGAATTTGACTGTGTCCATAAAATGTATATAGTATGTATGGGCTGGAATTAGAGGCCTAAGCGTTGTTGTTCATTAGTTTCCTCCAATTGGGGAAGGGGTGGTGGGGTTGGAAAGTAATGAAGGGAAATATAATTTAACAAAGGATTAACATTGTTAAAATCTATGAGGCCCCGGGAGGACCTTATGATTGTATAGAGAGGATTCGTTTTCAACATTGTTAAAATCTATGAGCCCCCGGGAGGACGTTATGATTGTATAGAGAGGATTCGTTTTCAACATTGTTAAAATCTATGAGCCCCCGGGAGGACGTTATGATTGTATAGAGAGGATTTGTAATGGATAAGAAAATAACTATAAATCTGCAGATTAGAGTAGAATAAGTGAAGATAGTAAAGTTAAGAAACTTCGAAGTAGGATTTGTGTTCTATGTTTTGTGTTGGTTTGTGCGTTTTGTTCAGTGCTACTGTTTGTCTGTGTTGGAAAGAACGGAGGGACAGCTGGTCTGTCTGCTGTTTGACTTCGAGAAAAGTTACTTGCGGGAGAGCTCCTCTCACCTTGAAATCGCACTAGTAAATGAGCTGCGCATGTGTGGGATTTTATGAGTTTAGAGTTACACAGAGCAAATATGCCACTCCCCTGCCTGCACTGAGCTGCTGGGAGATGCAGACTTAGAGCTGAAAAAGAAGGAAGGGGAGACTTTGAGTACACACAAATAAAGTATTCTGTTTGTTAAGTGGCTGTTGCTTAACTATGAAACCATTTGATTGAGATCCATTGAATTTATAAATGAGAGCTATGTTGACGGATTAAAAAATATTATTGCGCTATTTATAATATTCCTGAGTTAAGCTGTTTGCTTATTTCTTAGCGCGAATGTGAACATAGGTATGTCTAAAAGGTTATTGTATGGTTGAAATAACCCAGTGAGTGCATAAAATACTAAATTCTTGTCTGTTTCTTTTGTTCTCCTGTGATGTGAGAAACGAGAAGGAGGAGACAGAGAGAGAGGAGGTGCTGACCAGTGCGTCACACGACAGCGTGTGCTGTCCCGGATCCAGTCCAATTAAGGCCAGTACTGTTCTATCCACAAACTTACTTTCCTTTACAGGATATAATAGATACATTGTGTATGCATAGAATATTTCATGTTGTGACCATTTGACAGGGACTTGGCAACAGACTGATCAATTGATGTAATTGAGAATTGCACATTGAAGTTTTTTGTGCATGGGTTGTTTTGATTAGAGTTGTGTTGGAAATCCAGCACTGAGATTATTCTGTAAAATTAAAGTGATTGTGTGCTTATTAAGCAATTGGTTTGTGGGTGCTGTAGTGTTGCTGGATTGCAGGTCTTTCTTTTTTGATTGCTCTGAAGTTGACTAGTTTCCTTTACCTTTCTTTATCGGATGTGGTAAGATTGCCACTAATCAATACTTTGGTAGAAAAACAATACAAATACAAAAAAATACAAAAGAATACTAAAAAAAATTGGAGGGAATGATAAGCTACATAGCTTAAAGTATTTTTTGGTTTACAAATTAATTAGTTTAAAATAATAATAATAATACAATAATTCACAATAAAGGAATATAAAAGAGTTGTTACAATGCGGAAAAAGGACATCAAAACTACGAAAGTAATTACTCCTGTTGATGTAGTACAAAATAGTAACCCTTTAGTTAATGGTATTGCAAGGTTATCTGGAAAATGGAATAAACGTTGGCCTGACATTGAACAACCATGGCCAGTGGAAGGGACTCTTAACCCAGAAGTAATTAAGATAATGCAAGTGCTTGTGTCTACATATAAGGCAGATCAAAAGAAGGGGAAAAAAGGGGAACAGCGTAAAGAAAAGAGACAAAGAGAGCTGGGTGTTCTTAAGTTGTTTGAAAATGAGGGACAAAAACTGATAAAAGATACAAAAGATAAGAGACAGAGGTATAGAGAAAATGGCAAAAGAGGCGAAGGTAACAGAAAAACTAATGGCTGAAGTCAATACACCTTTCTCACATACGGATTCAGCAAAGAGGCCCCCACCTTACGAGGAAGAAGTAGAGTTTAAGGACGTCTATCCTCAGCTTCCAATAATCATTCAGGAGGGTGATTATTGCATCAGAGATGAAGATGAACGAATAATAGAGAGAGGACAAGCAGAAACAACCATAAAGATGGATCCGAACTCCAAAAGTAAGAAGAAAAGTGAGGTTCAGGAGGATGGAATTTGAATTTGAAGATGATGATGATGATCAGAGTGATTCAGAAGAGATCATGGGTGGATATGACCCTGTGATCAGACAGAGGTTGGCCAGAGCGGAAAGAAGGGGTGATGGAAGTTGGAAGAAGAAGGATACAGGAGATTCGATCTCTGATGAAAGTGAAGATGGAGACAGCGATGAAGATTTGGAGATTAAAGGAGCTTCATGTTCAAGAGGATTTTATCCTACAATGACTAGCACAGAAGAAATAGAAAGAGATATGGATCGATGCATATCATGTTTGGATAAGGCGAATAATTTAGAAGAAGTAAGAGAATTGGAAGAACAACTCAAGAAGTTGAAGATACAGAAGGAAAAACTGCTGAAAAAGAATCCCAAAAATTGGAGAGGAAATATACATTGCGGCCAAGAAAAGGGAGCACAAGTAAGAAGATGATGCCAGTGATAATTCGAGGACAGAACCTTTGCAGAATACTGATATGTCAGATATACTCGAGAAGCTGCCTACTCTTCAAGATGGAGCATATCCTTGGATTTTTAAGTTGGAAGAAATTACGGTGGGAACACAGTCTGCCATAGGAGACATTAAGAGACTTTTGGCTAATCTCCTTGGGATTCCAGGTATGGAATACATTTTTCAGAGAGCTGGACTTAATCGATATGTGGGGACTGCGGTGAATGATCCTGAGTTGTCAGCTGCAAGTAGAAATCGGCTGTGGAGAGCACTGAAAGATACGTTTCCAACAAATGTGCATCCTGACAACATTCTGATTGACCCACTAGGACAACAAGAAAATCCGAGAGCCTATGTGTCAAGAGCTCATCAAGTGTGGAGAAATATTACTGGAAATGATCCAGATGTGAGTCAAATTGAACAGTCAATTTTGCGAGCTAAACTGCAGATGGGGCTGCCCTCACCAGTAAGGAGCAAACTGGCAGAGGTGGTTGGACTTGGAAGCATGACAAAAGGTGTCTATACAGATCATATAGCCCATCAAGTGGATCTGTACCGGAAAAAGAAACACAACCAGAAAGAACAGGACCAAGAAACTCTCAGAAAACTCAATCAAATACAACTGGTGGAGAATAAGAAGAAGGAGAAGAAACAGACTTTGGTTATGCAGAATCAGTGTTCACCAAATCAACAATCACTGCCACAGCTTCAACCTAACCAGGTCCAACCGCAATTGTACCAGCCACCACTAGTGGGACCAGTTGTTTCATATCCACAGCCAGTTTCTGGACAGACACAGAATTGGAGAGGAAGAGGATGAGAAGGCTTAGGAAGAGGAAGAGGAGGAAGATTTAAGCCATACTTCCAGCAATCTTCAGAAGTGTGTTATAATTGTGGACAGGTTGGTCACTTTGCCCGTGAGTGTAATGGGCCAGGAGGAAACACCAGAGGGAATTTCAGAGGAAGATACAGGGGCCAGTCAAGATCATTTGGAGGACCGGTGAACCCTTATAGGGGCCCGGAGCAAGGATTCTAGAGGTGCCCAGAAGATCCGAAGGGGGGGTGTCAGCTGGTAGCATCAGGACCGGAAAAAGATCCAACAATTGAGGTGAAAGTAAACAATCGACCATTGGAAGTGATGGTGGATAGCGGAGCTGCTTTCACCTGTGTTCGGTCTGAAGATGCTACACATCTCCCCATGTCCAATCAACTAATTAGGACAATCGGATTTGAGGGAGTGAAACAGCTGATTCCTCTTACGGAACCAATTGAGCTCTGCTATAAAAATCAGAAAATTACAATACCTATACTGTACTGGTATCGGAACATACACCTATTGCATTGTTGGGAAGAGATGCATTGTGTAGATTGAATTGTACAATAAAATGTACGCCAGACGGCTGTCTGGTAGAAGTGCCAAAATAAACGGTTGCCTTCGAGAGCTATGGTTAAAGATACTGGGAATGGTCAACTCCATAGCGATCTTTCTTGGACACAGGAAGGCCTTGTGTCATTTGAAACGATCAAACAGAGGCTACAGGAGGCACCTGCACTCACACTGCCAGACTACTCTAAGAATTTCTTGCTATATGTGTCTACTTCTACTGGAGGTAAATATGCATGTGCAGTTCTTTGTCAGCCGACAGGTACAGGGACGAATCCTCAACCTATTTCCTACTACTCTACTGCCTATTCAGAAGTAGAACTAGGGCTACCACTGTGCTACAGAGCAATGGTGGGAGTATATTCAATGTATGATAAAGCATCATCTGTTACGATGGGTTACCCAGTAACAATTCTTACCCATCATAGACTATGGAAAATATACATTGACTATGCCTAGGCTCAGAGACTATCATAGGCTCTTAGAGCAGGAAGATGTCACCCTAGTGAGATGTGATACGGTGAATCCAGCCGAGAATTTGCCAACTTCAGAGGATGGTGAGCCACATGATTGTGTTCAAGAAGCAGAGAAATACTCAAGGCTTAGATCAGATTTGCAAGCCTTTCCATTACGTGAGGCAGACCTGGAGTATTGGACTGATGGATCTTGTTATCGTGTGGGAGATAAATTGTGTGCTGGCTATGCAGTAGTTAAAGCCCAAGGAACTGGATTTGTTGTTGAAAAGGCTGAAGTAATACCACAGCCTGCGTCCGCACAACTTGCTGAACTTGTGGGGCTAACAGAAGCGTGTTTGTTAGCAAAAGGAAAGTGAGTGACGCTATATACTGATTCTGCAAATGCACATAGTGTATGTCATTTGTTTGGAGCAGTGTGGAAAGGTAGAGGGTTTAAGAAAATTGATGGTTCTCCGATACAACATCACGCGCAAATAATGAAATTGTTGCATGCTATGATGAAGCCTAAAGAGATAGCGATAGCTAAGTGTGCAGCTCATAAAACAGATGTGTCAAAAGTCACACAAGGGAACAAAGCTGCTGATGAAGCTGCAAAAGCCGTCACAGGAGCGGACAAATTGGGCAAGGTTTTTCTGGTCACTCATGGAGTGGACTTGGAAGAAAAAATTACGCTTAAGGATGTGATTTTGATGCAGGAAGCTGCTTCTACAATTGACAAACAGTTATGGCTAGACCGAGGTGCCCTCAAAGATGCTACTGGTCTTTGGAGAAACCATGAGGGGTTGATAGTAGCGCCTCTAGACATATTAGGCCTGATGATTCAGGAAGCACATGGGTTAGCTCATGTTGCAAGGGGGGAGGTTAGGAGAAAGATCACAAAGGAGTATGGTTTTTGGGCACCATATTTGCTTGAACAGATTGACTATGTCATAGGCAGGTGCACAATCTGTCTGAAAAATTATGTTCGCAGGGGTGTGACTGTTCTTCCTGGTCACATTCCTACACCGAGAGGTCCTATGCGTGAGTTGGTTATCGGCTTTGTTGATATGATAAAACCAGTTGAAGGGAAAATATATATGCTGGTGGTTGTAGATAGATTTTCACGATGGCCGGAGGCATGTCCAACCAAGCAAAAAGAAGCTCAGTCGGTTGCAAAGTTTTTGTGTAAAGAAGTCATAAGCAGGTGGGGACTTCCCGATCGAAATATCCTCAGATAATGGGAAAGAGTTTTGTGGATAAATCAGTGAAATTGATTTTTCAAAAATTGGGAAAAAGGTCAGACCAAAACGTTACGAAAACTAGGGTTGAAGTAAATCTAGGAAATTTGTTATATCTGATTGTTCGATCATTTTTCACATTTCTTTGCATATTATTGTGATATTTAGTCTTTTCTTATGAATCAAAGGGGGAAATGGAATGTGATATCATTTTATATATCATTTTTATATTATTTTTGATATTGATGTTTTAATTTGAATGTGTTGCTTTGCAAAAGATACTGGTTGGTGTTTTCTTTTCTTCCAGAAGCATAGGGGAATGTGTAGAGTGGGATTCAAATACTCAAACATGGACAATATGAATGGACTGGAGGAAGTTGAACAAGGACGGTGTGGAAATGTTCAGATTCCATCATTGACGTTGCATTGAAAGTCGACACTGCTGAGGAGCTGCAGTGTAGTGGACTACATTCCAGTGTTTGCACTGATATGAATACATATCTGCATGTGTAATACATAATTTGTGTCATATTCTTTTTGTATAAATTTTTTGAAGAATGATGTTTTCTGTGGTTGGGTACAAGTGGGGACCTCAGAGGTTTTTGTTTTTTTCGTGGATGCTTAGGGATATTGGGTCTAGGCAGGGACAGAGAGAATCCACAGGAGGGTCCGATGGGTCGACCAGCCTGAATGTGGATGGGTTTTTGATTGTATTTTGTTTTCTGAGGTTTTCATGTGTATTCAATTGCATCATAGCTTAAAATGCATTGATAAAGATGTATAAATTGATCTGGAGTAATTAGGTGGTCGCCTGGGGCAGAGGGGCCGTGAGAGAATTTTCCTGTCTTGATTGATTGATGGATATTTGGAATGAAAGCTGCCAGACAGGTTTTTCGCTCTCACACTCCATAAAAATGTGTCTACACTCCATTAATTTTTTTTTGTTTACACTCCATACATTTTGTTTTATTGATAAAGTTACTCAAGAAGCCTGATGTAATAAAAAAATGTATTTGTCATAATCCTATTCTTTTTTGTTTCCGAGACTTAATTAGTCTCGAAGGGGGGAAATATGTAGTATCTGAACATTTATAGCTGTGGCTGAGGTTTTCATACTGTTGGTTAAATGAACTCTGCTTTGCTGAAACATCTGGAAAGCATTACTATAGGGGCCCCCTGAAACAGAGGACACTTGGATATGTGGAAGACAGGGATTGGTCTATCCAAAACACCCATCTTATGTTACATAGGATATATACCAGGTTTTGAACAAAGGACGGGAAGAATAATCATATTTGAGATTGGGTTAGTTGTTCTCCAGATTCTGCAGAAATCTGTAAATTGATGCTGAAATCCTTGATGTAATAAAAGTTATAATCAAGTACAGTGTCAGCGGATTCCTTGTTAACACAGCATCTCAGCAGCATTGTCTCGACACCACAAACACATTAATGTTTCTATTAAAAGATGAAGTGATGCAGTCAGTCTCTCCTCAACTCTTAGCAAAGAGAGACTGGCATGCATAGTATTTATATTATCCCTCTGATTACAATGAAGAGCAAGATGTTCCGCTCTGTTCTGGGTCAGCTGCAGCTTAACTAGGTCGTTCCTTGCAGCACTCAAACACGCCTGGACAAAAGTCAAGATAAGACAAAACTAGAGCCTGCAGGACTTGCTTTTTGGAATGTGGTGTCAAAAAAAACAGCATCTCTTTATTATGGACAGACCTCTCCCCATCTTTACAACCATTGAATCTATATGTTTTGACCATGACAGTTTACAATCTAAGGTAACACCAAGTAATTTAGTATCCTCAACTTGTTCAACAGCCACACCATTCATTACCAGATTCAGCTGAGATCTAGAACTTATGGAATGATTTGTATAAATACAATGCTCTTAGTTTTAGAGATGTTCCGGTCAAGTTTATTACCGGCCACCCATTCCAAAACAGATTGCAACTCTTTGTTAAGGGTTTCATTGACTTCATTAGCTGTGGTTGCTGATGCGTATATGGTTGAATCATCAGCATACATGGACACACATGCTTTGTTTAATGCCAGTGGCAGGTCATTGGTAAAAATAGAAAAGAGTAGAGGCCTAGATAGCTGCCCTGCGGTACACCACACTTTACATGTTTGATATTAGAGAAGCTTCCATTAAAGAAAAACCTCTGAGTTCTATTAGATAGATAGCTCTGAATCCACAATATGGCAGAGGTCGAAAAGACATAACACATACGTTTTCTCAACAACAGGTTATGGTCAATAATGTCAAAGGCTGCACTGAAATCTAACAGTACAGCTCCCACAATCTTCTTATTATCCATTTATTTCAACCAATCATCAGTCATTTGTGTCAGTGCAGTACATGTTGAGTGCCCCTCTGTATAAGCATGCTGAAACTCTGTTGTTAATTTGTTTACAGAGAAATAGCATTGTATTTGGTCAAACACAATTTTTTCCAACAGTTTGCTAAGAGCTGGCAGCGAGCTGATAGGTATACTGTTAGAACCAGTAAAGGCCACTTTACCAGTCTTGTGTAGCGGAATGACTTTGGCTTCCCTCCAGGCCTGAGGACAAAGACTTTCCTCTAGGGTCAGATTAAAGATATGACAGATAGGAGTGGCTATAGAGTCAGCTACCATCCTCAGTAGCTTTCCATCTAAGTTGTCAATGCCATGAGGTATGTCATTATTGATCGATAACAATAATTTTTCCACCTCTCCCACACTAACTTTACAAAATTCAAACTTGCAAAGCTTTTCTTCATTATATATTTGTTTTATGCACGCGTATGATGGCTCACTGTTCGTTGTTGGCATTTCCTGCCTAAGTTTTCCCACTTTGCCAATGAAGTAATCATTAAAATAATTGGCAACATCAAATGGTTTTGTGATGAATAAGCCATCTGATTCGATGAAAGATGGAGTTGAATTTGTTTTTCTGCTCATAATTTCATTTAAACTACTCCCAAAATGTTTTCTACATTTTTATATTAATTGATCTTGGCTTCATAATACAGTTTATTTTCATTTTTTTGAGTTTAGTCACATAATTTCTCAATTTGCAGTAAGTCAGCTAGTGAGATGGGCAGCCAGACTTATTAGCCACTCCTTTTGCCCCATCTCTTTCAACAGTACAATTTTTCAATTCCTCATCAATCCATGGAGCATGAACTGTTCTAACAGTCACTTTCTTAACAGGTGCATGTTTATCAATAATTGGAAGAAGCAATTTAATAAATTAATAAAGTGCAGCGTCTGGATGCTCCTTATTAATCACATCAGACCAACAAATATTTTTTACATCATTCACATTAGTCACAGCAAAATCTTTTGTATGATCTCTGATACACTATTTTAGGCCCAGCTTTTGGAACTTTGGCTTTCCTGGATATAGCCACTATATTGTGATCACTGCATCCAATGCGTACGGATACAGCTTTAGAACAAAGTTCTACAATATTAGTAAAAATGTGATCAATACATGTGGATGATCTTGTTCCTGTAGTGTTTGTAAACACCCTGGTAGGTTCATTAATAACCTGAACCAGATTACAGGCACTGGTTATAGTGAGAAGCTTCCTCTTTTCTATAATATGGAAAAGAGCAAACAAAGCAAGAGACAAAAATATACATTCAGTAGTCCAATAATCAGTTGGTGTGTGTGTGTGTGCTGCAGGGTTGAAGCTACGAACCCATGGGCTTGGCTCTCTCATCCCTTCCAGGCTTTTGGGAGGGAGGGTGGACAATGAGCCTGTCATAGCGGATGCAAGCAATGGCTGGGATAAGTTATTTCCTCTTCTGGCGCACAGCTTCAGGATGGTCTTCATTGAGGAAGATATATGTTCCTCTCAAGTTCTAGGCTCTTTCCAGAACATCTACCTTGTCCTTGAACCTCAGGAACTTGACCACTATCGGCCTGGGCCTGTCACCTGGGCAGGTGGTGGGCTTTCAAATTCTGTGGGCTCGCTCCACCTCAATCTTCCTGTGGTCCATCTTCCGTTTCTCCGAGATCATTTCCCTCACTTTGTCCTCAGACTCCGTCCAGGTCTCATGTGGAGATTCTGCAATTCCGTCCACAACCATGTTATTCCGCCTTGATTGTCCCTCGAGATAATCTGATTTCTCCATCATTGTTATCATGGATTCACATACAGAACGGATGTCCACTCTCAATGACTTACAGATTGCTGTCATCTTGCTGTTCTCCTGTTTAAACTCATCGAGCTGACCCTGGGAGAACTGCAAACTGTCCTTCAGGTTCTGCACCTCTCTGGTCAGGTCGTCCATTTTTTTATTAGTTGATTCCACCAGTATTTGGACAAAACTCTTGAAACTATTTTCTTGTTGTTACAACAACTGCTTGTAGAATTATTTTTGTTCATTTAAAAGATCCTTCAACTGTGACAGACACCACTGTCCTCAACGGTACTCCCGTCGGCTTTGGTCTTTGCCATGGTAGCATTGTAGGTTATGCTGTTACTCCTCACAGTTCCAGACAGGGCAGGTCACAGGGAAGATTGAAAACAACAACAAACAGCAGGGGTCTAGACAGCCACAAGCCCGGGACAATCCGAGGTCCCAGCCACAATGGCTAACCGCGTCGTGGGCTGCATTCAAGCCCTCAAGAAAACCCAGCTAGCTTGATTGGCAGCTAGCTAGCAGCTAAGCTAGCTGCTACGCCAAACAGCTCCTCAGACCCGGCCTTGGTCGCAGGATCACTGGACAGAGAGTAGCAGTCCCAGCAACTGATGTCAACCACGTCGTGGGGTCCAAACTCAAAAGGTAGCTAGCTACTAAGAAACTTTCCAAAACAACAAACTTTCCAAAACAACAAACCAAGCTCTCCCTAGTTGCGCCGCATGCGCATGCACCCACTTACATATTTGTAGAATATTCTAACTCCAGAAAGGGTATGTGCCAACATGCTGACATATCTAAGCCTTTATACTTTGGCATGAACGAATCCACGTTTCCAGAAATAGATCATATCTATAGTCATTACTTGATCACTTATGTATCCTTATTTTAAAAAATTCATAATTTCAATAGATATCCTTACATGATATGTAATATTAATCCTCGTATGTCTGATCGAAAATGGGCTAAATCCGACTCGTGAAATGTCCAGCCCCCAAATTATTTGACCTGTTCAGCGCCGAAAGTCATTGTGCTTCTTTACATGAAGGTGAGAAATGTGCACCATATTCAGTAGTAGGCTATACAAGGCACAGAAAGGCAAACATCGTCATATTTAATCCAAGTTGCTATTTCTAAAACACAACTCTGCTGTTTCTGTTTCAAAAATGCATTATAGCAAATCCAGAGCTCCAATCACAACGCGTCTTGTGTAAAGATGCAAACGTAGGCCAAATACATATTTTTTTTTTAAACAGAAAATCAAGTACCCCTGCCTGCCCTGTTTGTTATGGATGATGGATGCAATAGGTGCAGATTGGGACGTCAGCGGCGGTCCCTCGCATTCCAGACCCAACGTGGTGGTAGCGTTGGTCTGTGATCCACTCCAAACTGTTAATGCAAAATCAAAATTGTGTCGATATTGCAAGAAAACATTGTCATTTCACAGAGCGATACCAAAAGGTACACTACATGACCAAAGGTATGTGGACACCTGCTCGTCAAACATCTCATTCCAAAATAATGGGCATTAATATGGAGTTGGGACCCCTTTTGACGAACTGACTTGTTGGAAAGGTGGCATCCTATGATAGTGCTACGTTGAAAGTCAGTGAGCTCTTCAGTAAGGCCATTCTACTGCCAATGTTTAGCTATGGACTGTGTGCTCGATTTTATACACCTGTCAGCAACGTGTGTGGCTGAAATAGCCGAATTCACAAATTTGAAGGGGTGTCCACATACTTTTGTGATTATTGTGTAGCTACTCTACCTGCTTCATTCATGACGAGAAAACGAACAGGAATAAGTTAGCTAGCTAGCCAAGTTTCTAGTTAGCTAGATAGCTAAGTTAGTTAGCTAGCTTACAGTGCATTCAGAAAGTATTCAGATCCCTTGACTTTTTCAACATGTTGTTACATTACAGCCTTATTCTAAAATTGATTAAATTGTATTTTTGCTCATCAATCTACACACATTACCCATAATGACAAAGCATAAACAGGGTTTTAGAAGTTGTTGCAAATTTATCAAATAAATAAACTGAAATATCACATTTACATATTTATTCAGACCCTTTACTCAGTACTTTGTTGAAGCACCTTTGGCAGCGATTACAGCCTTGAGTATTCTTGAGTATGACGCTACAAGCTTGCCACACCTGTATTTGGGAAGTTTCTCCCATTCCTCTCTGCAGATTCTCTCAAGCTCTGTCAGGTTGGATGGGTAGTGTTGCTGCAGAGCTATTTTCAGGTCTCTCCAGAGATGTTCGATCGGGTTCAAGTCCAGGCTCTGGCTGGGCCACTCAAGGACATTCAGACCAGCTCTAGGAAGAGTTTTGGTGGTTCCAAACTTCTTCCATTTAAGAATGATGGAGGCCACTGTGGTCTTGGGGACCTTCAATGCTGCAGACATGTTTTGGTATCCTTCCCCAGATATGTGCCTCGACACAATCCTGTCTCGGAGCTCTACGGACAATTCCTTGGATCTCATGGCTTGGGTTTTGCTCTGACATGCACTGTCAACTGTGGGACCATTTTTACATTGGATAAAAGTAGAGACTCAGAGCTAGAAAATGATATATCATACACTACAGTTGAGGAACAATAGGAAAGTAATTCTGCTTTGAAAGTTGATAAACTTGTAACCTCTCTTTTGAGAAAATGGCCCTTGAATGTTTTGGTATCTACTGGAGAGCACTTCTTTGTCTACCCATTCAGCATCATTCACACCGTTTTAAGCTTTAGCCCCACCCATCTCTTTAAGGATTAACATGTGAGGCTACGTACTAAACAACCAAAGATGTCAAGACTAAAGGCTGTTTTATACTACGGGTGTGTTCGTAAATGTAATCTGGAGTGCCAGAGTGTGCTCTGAGCATTCGTAAACTCAGAGCATTGTCAGATTGGCCATTCGTAAATTCAGAGCGTTTCGCTCTGGGAGTGCACACTGGACGCTCTGGCCGAAAAGTAGGGTTGATCCGAGCGTTCTGCCTAACTACAGCAGTCAAGCACCCAAGCTAACTGGCTAACGTTGGCTAGCTTGCTAGCTACTTCCAGACACAAGTGAGAGAACAGCTCACTCTGACCATTTTGCTCGCCCTAGCAGAGGTGGTTAGGCTGTTTTATGTTATCCAGAGCGTTGGTGAATGCAACTGTGCTGCTGGCAACAATTTAATTACGCTTTTTTTGCCAACGTTTACTGACACCGGCCATATTTAACAGGTGTTGAGCGTTCGTAAATTCGTCAGTTATTCTGCGCTCTGGCACACTCAGACGAGAGTGCTCTGAAATCGGAGTAGATAGCCAGAGCGAATTTACCAATTACGTAAATAATAATAATAATATGCCATTTAGCAGATGCTTTTATCCAAAGCGACTTACAGTCATGTGTGCATACATTTTTACGTATGGGTGGTCACGGGGATTGAACCCACAACCCTGGCGTTACAAGCGCCATGCTCTACCAATAGAGCTACAGAGGACCACCAATTACGTCTATCGACAGTTGTCGCAGTGACATCATAAACATTCTATTGAAATAGTTAATTGAATAGTGGAGTCTTTTGTTTAGACATGTAGCTAGCTAGCTAAACAATTAACCATAATCCCAACTCATAATGTTACTACGCTGCATGAATCTGCAGGAAGCTAACCAACCAGTTGTCGTCTTTTTCCATGGCTAAACCAACTAGGCTCGTAATAAATTTGCAAAAATATCTAAATAACCTGTTTTCGCTTTGTCATTATGGGGTATTGTGTGTAGATTGCTGAGGATTTTTATTTATTTAATCCATTTTAGAATAAGGCTGTAACATAACAAAATGTGGAAAAAGTCAAGGGGTCTGAATACTTTCCGCCTAAAACGTTAACTGTCACCTTGAAGCTTGATAGGGTGTAAAAAAAAAACAACCCTGAAGGGAAGGCAATTTCTTTATTTGTTAGCTAGCTAGGTTACCAGTTAGCTTTTACCCCACTATCAAGCCTAGCTTGCTAGCTAGCCCTGCTGGCTACTGGCCAAATTAGCTAATGTTCTTGATTCTAGTTACTAAGATAAATAAGACATCTCAAATTAGCTACTCACTTTAGTGTTAACTTCTTTGAGGTATTTTCTGAACAGCTTCTCACTTCTTTGTTTCTCCAGTTGGCAGTTCGACCACACACGTTTACACACTCATTTGTGGCGCCCAAATAAACAAATGACAGTTTGAACTCCACAGCAGAAAACATGTGATTCTTGTTGCTAGGCTACCAGTTACAGTGCTTTTAGCTTGCAGTTTGCGAGCGCCTTTACCCAGAGGGAATACAACAATTATAGCTATTGTCTGAATTAATTATATGGATTTAATATTTAACAAATTGTTGAGCATGTGCTGAAAACTCACAAATGCATCAGAAATCGTCCTAATTTTCATTATATCAAAAATAATATCAAGATCCGGATATGGACCTCAGCCTAGAGAAGCATATCTGGAATCAATATAGTGTCATATCTTGAATGTGCTGAGAAAACACAGATATGCGATGTATACAGTCAGTATTTGTCAACATGAAGAGAGAAAATAGGATGTCGCATATCTCAGCATATTGAATGAGTCCATATCCGGCCATAGGAAATGCCCATGTGTGATATTCGGAGTAATCCCAATATCATATACAGCTGTGGAAAAAATTAAGAGACCACTGCAAATGTTTCTTAAATCTGCATCTCTACATGTATGACAGCCATTCCATTCCAGTGTCTGTTGAATTCCAATACAGGCACACCTCATTCTACTGAATTAGGTACTGATTAGGTGATCACATGAACCAAATCTTATTTAACGAGAAAAAGTATTAAAACCACTGCTGTGGTCATCACTATCCTCTTGCAATAGGACCAGCTGGATGGCAAAAAAACAGTGCTAATAGTACCTCAAAAGTAATATTAATTAAAAAAATAACTATTGACCATGCCAAAAGAGTTGAAAAGGAATGTTTTGAGTGAGGAAAAGAAGGGTTCAATTCTGGCTTTACTGGCAGAGGGATACAGTGAGCGTCAGGTTGCTTCCATCCTTAAAATTTCAAAGACGGCGGTTCATAAGAACAAGGTCAAGCAGCAGACATTGGGAACAACAAAGCTACAGACCGGCAGAGGGCGAAAACGACTCTCTACTGACCGGGATGACCGCCAACTCATTCGAATGTCACTCAACAACCGTAGGATGACATCAAGTGACCTACAAAAAGAATGGCAAACGGCAGCTGGGGTGAAGTGCACGGCGAGGACGGTTCAAAACAGGCTCCTAGGGGCAGGGCTGAAGTCGTGCAAAGCTAGAAAAAAGCCCTTCATCAATGAGAAGCAAAGAAGAGCCAGGCTGAGGTTTGCAAAAGACCATAAGGATTGGACCGTAGAGGACTGGAGTAAGGTAATCTTCTCTGATGAGTCCAATTTTCAGCTTTGCCCAACACCTGGTTGTCTAATGGTTAGACGGAGACCTGGAGAGGCCTACAAGCCACAGTGTCTTGCACCCACTGTGAAATTTGGTGGAGGATCAGTGATGATCTGGGGGTGCTTCAGCAAGGCTGGAATCGGGCAGATTTGTCTTTGTGAAGGACGCATGAATCAAGCCACGTACAAGGTTGTCCTGGAAGAAAACGTGCTTCCTTTTGCTCTGACATTGTTCCCAAACTCTGAGGATTGGTTTTTCCAGCAGGACAATGTGACATGTCACACAGCCAGGTCAATCAAGGTGTGGATGGAGGACCACCAGATCAAGACCCTGTCATGGCCAGCCCAATCTCCAGACCTGAACCCCATTGAAACTTCTGGAATGTGATCAAGAGGAAGATGGATGGTCACAAGCCATCAAACAAAGCCGAGCTGCTTGAATTTTTTGCGCCAGGAGTGGCATAGTCACCCAACATCAATGTGAAAGACTGGTGGAGAGCATGCCAAGACGCATGAAAGCTGTGGTTGAAAATCAGGGTTATTCCACCAAATATAGATTTCTGAACTCTTCCTAAGTTAAAACATTACTATTGTGTTGTTTAAAAATGAACATGAACTTATTTTCTTTGCATTATTCGAGGTCTGACAACACTGCATCTTCTTTGTTCTTTTGACCAGTTGTCATTTTCTGCAAATAAATGCTCTAAATGACAATATTTTTATTTAGAATTTGGGAGAAATGTTGTCAAATGTTAGTTTTACCCAATCACATACCTATAAATACTAAAACCAGAGAAACTGATAATTTTGCAGTGACCTCTTAATTTTTTACGCAGCTGTATGTCTAAAAGACACATCTGGATTCAGAATTTATCAGGATATGGTGCATATCCACAAAACTCAAAATATGCAATGGAAATTGTCTGTATTCTGTAGAATATCAAAAACGTGTCATGTAGAGATATCCCCTGATATGGACCCTTTTCAACCACTGTCCCCTCCAAGCTCATCACCAAGCTAGGGATCCTGGGATTGAACACCTCTCTCTGCAACTGGATCCTGGACTTCCTGACGGGCCAGCCCCAGGGGATGAGGGTAGGCAACAACACTTCCGCCACACTAACCCTCAACATGGGGGCCCCTCAGGGGTGTGTGCTTAGTCCCCTCCTATAGTTAGTATGCCAAAAGTTCCCGGATGTCGTACTAAATTCACCAAAATACGAAGTATACAAGCAGTGGATACTATTTCCTTGCTTTTAGGGCCCATAATGCAATTCTTCATAAAATGGGCGTGGCTTCACAACATTTTCAGATTTGAAGTAAATGGTGGAAAATATGCAGCCGAAGTCCGACGAGAGCAGATACAAATTCATTGGTTTAACTAGTTATGACAAATGTTAAGAAAATGTTGAGCGATGTAAAAAAGTAATTCCTTTTAAATAACAATTTGTTAGCTACGCTATCCTTACGAACCGCATAGCATATCATTACAGCAGTATTACCAGTATGTCAGCTAGCTAACTAATGTAACGTTACTTAGTTACTAATACATCGAACTTGCCAGTATATTAACCATATGCTATCTAACTAACTACCCAACGTTTGACTTGATTATTCACATCATTCTTAGCTTAGCTAAGTGGTATAGTCATTATGCATTCTCAATGGACATTGTTAATTCGCTCTGGCTATCTACTCCGATTTCAGAGCACCCTCGTCTGAGTGTGCCAGAGCGCAGAATAACTGATGAATTTATGAAAGCTCAAACCATCCAGTTTATAATGAAGAATATAACTTAGAAATGCCTCATGAGCTTAGTTCAACTGAACCCAAAATATAAGCTTGTTTTACCCCAATGTTTGTAAACAAAGTAAATGTAAAACACTGTATAGCCTCCAAACATGGTTAAAACTATAATTTTGATATCATGGAGGGTCAGTCCTTGCACCCATACTGTAGCTCTGTCTATGAATTTGAGTGGTTACTTTTCTCCAGCTTTTGACCGAAACAGTTGCGGGGAGAACGCCTTCAACTGCTGATTGCCGTGATCCCACTACCTATGTTTCCATCTAGTTGGAGTAACTGTGTGTGTCTCTTGGCGTTGCCCCTTTCGGCCTTCATCACGCCGGAACCTGTCCGTCACTCCTGGATACCCAAAGTCACATTGGACAGCAGCCTGCTGTTTGAATTACTGCTCTTCCTCTTCCTGTTGGCGGCGTTGTTCGTTCGGTACATCAACATCTCAAGGACCGTGTAGTAATAACCTTACAGTCATCCTGCAGTCTCCATGTCACTGGTGAGTTGTAGTACAGAAAGACACACACAGTACATTAATATCTACAGGACCGTGTGGTGGTAACCCTATAGTCATCCAGCGGCCTCAACGTGTCCGGTTAGTAGTATTACAGACACACACACACAAACAGCCACCATGCCGCCTCTACCGCTCTGGTTAGCAAACACACTTACTTCTTCATTCCGTTTATGTTGTATGTACTGACATGTCCAGTTGAAGTCGGAAGTTTACATACACTTAGGTTGGAGTCATTAAAACTCGTTTTTCAACCACTCCACAAATGTCTTGTTAACAAACTATAGTTTTGGCAAGTCGGTTAGGATATCTACTTTGTGCATGACACAAGTAATTTTTCCAACAATTGTTTACAGACAGATTATTTTACTTATAATTCACTGTATCACAATTCCAGTGGGTCAGAAGTTTACATACACTAAGTTGACTGTGCCTTTAAACAGCTTGGAAAATTCCAGAAAATGATGTCATGGCTTTAGAAGCTCAGGAAGGAGACGCGTTCTGTCTCCTAGAGATGAACGTACTTTGGTGCGAAAAGTGAAAATCAATCCCAGAACAGCAGCAAAGGACCTTGTGAAGATGCTGGAGGAAACAGGTACAAAAATATCTATATCCACAGTGAAATGAGTCCTATATCGACATGACCTGAAAGGCCACTCAGCAAGGAAGAAGCCACTGTTCCAAAACCGCCATAAAAAAGCCAGACTACGGTTTGCAACTGCACATGGGGACAAAGATCGTACTGTTTGGAGAAATGTCCTCTGGTCTGATTAAACAAAAATAGAACTGTTTGGCCATAATGACCATCGTTATGTTAGGAGGAAAAAGGGGGTGCTTGCAAGCCAAAGAACACCATCCCAACCGTGAAGCATGGGGGTGGCAGCATCATGCTGTGGGGGTGCATTGCTGCAGGAGGGACTGGTGCACTTCACAAAATCGATGGCATCATGATGAAGGAAAATTATGTGAATATATTGAAGCAACATCTCAAGACATCAGTCGGGAAGTTAAAGCTTGGTCGCAAATGGGTCTTCCAAATGGACAATGACCCCAATTATACTTCCAAAGTTGTGGCAAAATGGCTTAAGGACAACAAAGTCAAGGTATTGGAGTGGCCATCACAAAGCCCTGACCTCAATCCTATAGAAAATGTGTGGGCAGAACTGAAAAAGCATGTGCGAGCAAGGAGGCCTAAAAACCTGATTCAGTTACATCAGCTCTGTCAGGAGGAATAGGCCAAAATTCACCCAATTTATTGTGGGAAGCTTGTGGAAGGCTACCCGGAAAGTTTGACCCAAGTTAAACAATTTAAAGGCAATGCTATCAAATACTAATTGTGTATGTAAACTTCTGACCCACTGGGAATGTAATGAAAGAAATAAAAGCTGAAATAAATCATTCTCTCTACTATTATTGTGACATTTCACATTCTTAAAATAAAGTGGTGATCCTAACTGACCTAAGACAGGGAATTTTTCCTAGGATTAAATGTCAGGAATTGTGAAAAACTGAGTTTAAATGTATTTGGCTAAGGTGTATGCAAACTTCTGACGTCAACTGTATGTGTAACTGACAGCTGCACAGACACACTACATGTTTTTAAATGTATGTAAATTGTATTTTGTCTGTATTGTCTTTTCCGTTATGCGTCTGCTAATGGGGATCTTAATAAATCAAATAAGAAATCTAATGTCTCATCTCTGCAGAACTTTCATCTAATGCACTACCACCTGGATATCTTCATCACTGTGATGCTGGGCAGGAAATTGGTGTGGACCATAGTATCAGAGGTACTACCGCTTCTATTTCTCTCTCTTTATCTATTGCTATGGGCCAGGAGACTGGTTATTATATTAGAAATTACAAAAAGGCTATTACATTATGGACTAGTCATTAATGGGGCTAAGATTGTCCACTCCTGGTTTAGCTATGTCCAGTCTTCAGTCTTTTACATCTTGTTTAAATTGGAGTATTCTTTCATCATTATTTTGATATTTCACGTTCCTCTCTCTCCACCCCCTTCTCTCTTCTATCTCCCCTTTTCTCCATCTCTTGTCCCCAGGGGGAGTAGTTTTGTTCTGGCTGATGAGAAGGGCCTTGCAAAGACCATCTCCTTCCTCAACCTGTCCACCCTCACTCCAAAAGCAGCGAACCAACAATCATTATCATCATTGATCAAAATCAGCTGATTTTATTTTAATTTGGGAATGAATTATGCCAATTCATAAATTCTAGTTTAATAAAGCACTTGAAATGTTAAATCTAAGCATTCCTTTGTCAGTGTTGCTATGTACAATAGGTTACCAAAAGTATAAATAAATTAACATGAGAGCAACTGATGTAATGATGAAGTGAGACGATTGGATTATTATTTACATTCTTTAATTTAAGTAATTTTTGTACATATACAATGGCTTGGAAGAACAACCCCAATATGAATGAAGAAAATATCCATGGAAGGTTGATCCAAAGGGGAATGTTATTTGGGTGTATCTACACGGTGAAAAACATCCACAAAAATTTGACTTTGTATTCACACACATTTACTCCCTGCTCTTAAGCAAGAGGATTGAGCTCATTTCATCCTCCATGGTCTTTATCTAAAGGATCGTATTGCCCCTTCCAGTTAGAATGTGATTTAGAAAATCAAGGAGTAAAAGTGTGGATTAACTGAGACCTCTTCCTAGTTCGAGGAAAAGCCCTGCATGTACTGTAAGTCAATTTCTCATGAGGTATTAGCTACACTATCTGCTGTACAAAAGCTATTCCACAATGGGTGGTACTACATACACTTCCACAATGGGTGGTACCACAGACTTGTCATGCTATAAAAACACCTGTTGCCAGTCAAAATGTATGACTGCAGGTAACATCAGTGGATCAATCCTCTATATGTTGTCAAGGGGGAAGGATAATGATGATAAAAGAAAACATATACAGAAATACAGATTTAAAAAGCACGAGTAAAAACACTGTCCAAGCTCTGTCCCACTCCCAAAATAATATCACCCAGGAGACACTGGGTACGTACGACGCCGCTCATTCAGCTCTCCTTTCCTCTCCTCTCAGCTCATCCTTCACTCGTCCCAATCTAGTTCAAGTGACCTCCGTTGGCATCATCGAGTCCCTCCTCCCCACCCTGGGTTCTTAACACGCTAGTAAGTGAGACACTACGTGTCATCCTAGTGGGTCGTACTGTGAGCCACTGACCTGTGTGTTACGCCTCAGGCAGCAGCAGGTGGCTTCTACAGGGGCTGGGCAGGGTAGTCTGGCTGGGAGCCTCCTGACTGGTCCCCAACTGGAGACACCTCATGTGACGGACCACTGCTGTGGCATTAAACGCTTGCTGCAGGACCAAATATATTCCCATCAGAGATGTACGCATTTATAAATTATTAATTAACCATGAATAAACTAATTATAAACCCTTGTAAAGGGTGTGTGTGTGTGTGTGTGCACTGTACCAGGGGTGCTGAAGAGCCTGGTCACATGTAGTGTATCCTTGGGTCCTTGTCAATCATGTGGACTATAGACTCTTTAGCTGAAACACACAACTCATATTATAAATCATATTTCAAACATACAAATATAAAGAGCATTTGTTTTTACAACTCAGCAGATGACCTAATGACGTATAGTTCTATATAACAAAGGTTAGGCAAAGGAGAGTTAAACTATCACTTTAACCCAGAGACCAACAAGGAGCTTGACTGCAGTAAAAACACTGTCCAGACTCCGGCCTGGCGTTGGCCTGACTTCGAACCAGTCCTACAGGTCTCTCTCTAAGTACTCTGTTCACCATGAACCTGGAGCTCTCTAAGTAATGATCTCACACACAGTGACTCTGTCAGTGATTGTTCCTTGGCCAGTCAGTGTATTATGGCTAATCCCATACACACACTGACAGTTTGGCACACACTCAAAGCAACACCAATTCCAGGGAGCCATTTCCAATAATATGAAACCACTGACAAGGAGGAGTAATACTGGCAACGTAATGTAATATATACTGAACTGGACAGGATTCATGTCTCTCTCATCTGAGTGGAGGACTACCGTTCCTGAGTTGGAGATATCGACCCAGTAAGGAGTCAAACTCGTATTCCGCCTTCAGAATGTGCTCAAAGATCTTGGCATCGTTCTCATCGTAGAACGGAGGGTATCCACACAAACTGTGGTTGGGCAAGAGCACAGAGGCATCGTGTGAGATGTGACATTATTTTGTTCAAACTGAATCCTATCGTTCTCCTTTCTTTGATGTAATCACTGATCTGACAAGAGTTTACTGGTGTAAGCCATGAAGTGGACACCTTGTTTTGACCCTATCCAATTATGTTAGATCAGGAAAGGATAAATAAGGCTCCATAAGTCTGCAGAGAACAGGCCATCCTCTTAGCAATGCTAGGTGAAACGTTAAAGAAAAAGTCTGTCCCTCATACTTACAGCATGTAGGTGATGACTCTGATGGACCAGTAGTCCACTGCCTTGGGAGCCAGAACTCTTTCTGATTGAGAGGGGGTCAAATACTTATTTCCCTCATTAAAATGCAAATCAATTTATAACATTTTTGTCATGCATTTTTCTGGATTTTTTTGTTGTTATTCTGTCTCTCACTGTTCAAATAAACCTACCATTAAAATTATAGACTGATAATTTCATTGTCAGTGGGCAAACGTACAAAATCAGTAGGGGATCAAATACTTTTTTCCCTCACTGTCTTATGATAATTGCAGACTGATAGTCAACTTAAACAAAAATTCAAAAGGGGGTCTGATCAAATAGGCTTACACATTTCACATCCCATGGAATGAGCCTTGTGTAAATAAGTAAAGTATGTGTGTGTTTGGGGAGGGGGATGTTAAACCTGCTTGTTATAGTACAGTAATGTACCCCATCCGTGTGTGTATGTCTCTCTCTCTACATCTGGGTGTCGTCCCCCCTCAGGGAGGGCAGAGCAGAGCGGCTCAGCTGCTATCTACTCGGTCCTCTCCGGCACCCGGGCATAGCCTAGCACGGGCACCACTTCAACACCCACAGCCACTCCTCCACTGCAGGCTCCTCCTGCCTCTGCCTCTCCGCCTAGATCAGCACCCAGAAACCATCACCTCACAGCCCGGCCCAACGCAGCCAGGTCACTGGGGGAATAACAACAGAAGACAACATGGTCAATAAAACAATAACAACAACAGGCCACTACAGAGACTGACAGAGAAGAAGTTAATAAAGGACAGGGAAATGTTCAGAAGGCACAACACAGAAGAAAACACAGTGAGGTAGAATACTATCTGAACGTGTTTAATATCAAATGCTTGTTTTGGTTTTTTCGTTGCAACACGTTTTGTTATGGCGTGTGCTCTAATGAACACAACCCAGCTTCAATGAATAACATGTTCAAATCAATAGAAGACAGCATCAACAGGGTTGAGTTCAGGTGGATGACAATGTACACGTTGAGTGTAATTGTGAATGAATGAACAATGGATGAGAATCGTCTGCTGGACATAATGTAAAGTTTGCTGGAACAGTACACACACACAGCCTCTCCATTGAGTGGATACAACACAAAGGAGTAAGTGAGAGCCACACAATGGACACAACCACAAAACAAAGCCATGTAGCTAGCTAGTTGACCTAAGATCTATACCTTTGATTACAGAAGGAGCAGGGAGGGAATAGAATGGTGCCACCACTGCCACACTCATCTTAGTAGAGCAAATGAACAACATTTCGCTTATGGCCCCCAAAAGGCTCTGACTGCATGTGTGGGTATGGATGTGGGTTCGCAGACCCAGACTGCGGCCCCTCATGATGAGTTCCGATGTTTTGTGGCCCCCACCCCCATCCCTGTAACAGATAACTGTCTGTACTCACACTACTGTACAATACATCTTCAGTATGATCAGCACGATGCAGCGATGCAATGTGCATATTTGTTTCCATGTCCTCTATAAACAATTTACCTCCCTGGATTCAGATCACACACATCTCATGAATACCACACATGCCTCGGTAAAGTCCTCTGATATTATTACCAATCACAAGCAGCCACATTATGTATTCCATCTATTTATTCATAGCATGCATCAGTTACCGCCTGTGTCACTTCTTTCACAACCCATAGAATCCCCCTGCATGAGGATGCTGGGACAGTCAGTGGGACCTGCAGAGTGACAGCAGGTGCATCCCTGACTGACTGTGACTTTGGCGTTGTACACTGCCGTAAGCAAAGCTTACTTGGTAACTAAGGCTTTAAATGTAAAGATCCTTTCACACACTCACACCTGGGCGAGCACTGAAATGGTAATGACATTATGAACAGTTGCATGAATGTGAAATCTTGCACAAAATGTGTTGTATCAAGCAAGATGCCACAAGCCACAGAAATCATAGTGTACATTTAGAGAAAAAACGTATAAGAAAATCAAAGAAATAATGCAAACAATTAAGAGCGTCTGCTAAATGCAAACAATTAAGATCGTCTGCCAAATGACTCAAATGTAAATGTAAACAATTGGTTCCATTATCAATGAACACCCAAACCTAATAGGACAATGTACATGGTTGTATAGAGTCACTTAATCTAAAATCTGACCAAACATTTTTCAGTGTCATGTTTTTGCCTAGACATCCACAGTACAAGCAGTGAATTGGTGAAGTTAAGGGTGAAGCCTGTGTAAAAAAAAGGGTAATGGACACTAACGAAGTTGAGCACATGACTGTATTTAACCACTAGTGGGCACTGTTGCATATATAAACAACTCTCATTTGACTACATTAATGTACATATTGTACTGAGTATGAAGCATGCTTTGACTGCAACATGCAAACCAGCCGTGTTTTTCAGTATAGAAATAGCTTGGTTTGTTTCCCATGATCCAAAAATTGAACTTTAGTTTTAGAGGTTAGGGCCTCTTTAAAGATATACTATGGACCTTTAGATGCGTATTGTTTACATCAAATTTTGGCTTGAATGTTGGCTGTATGGTTTATGTATAATATTAATCAATTTCTTATCTCATGAAACAACACAAATCGTTAGTTTAGTACCTCCAATGAGGTCATTTCTGGACAATATATATTTCCAATTAGGGGACCCCTTGACTCAAAAGCACCTCCGGAAGCAAAAGTTCTGTATAGCCTCTTTAAATTAGAATTATAGAACTATCCATGTACTTTAGGTGTGTGTGCGTTCTGGAGATAGCTGTGGTCACTCAATCTGTAATTGGCAGATAAACTAGAAAGAGTGACAGAGAGCAGATAATAAATCAGAAACTGACAAGCCGAAGTCAGAGCATAGCATCAAGAGCAAGGGGCCGAAAGATACATTCAAAAGAGGTGTTCAATGGAAGAACATGTTTCACATTAAACACTTCTCTAGGTTTTAATGACCTTGCTCCCGCCTATACCTCCCTCACAAATGGAATCATATTCAGTCTGTCATCCTGTCTCACACAGATACTTAGATCTTTGCTGCTTGTTATAGGTTTAATGACAGTTATATGGCATGCTGGCATGTTAGACCTTTTTAATTAGATTTTCTCTGACATTCAGGTCCATTTATTTCCAATGGAAATGATCAAGTTCCTCACTTCAATAAGGTCGGACGTTAAAGAGGGAAAACATATCATCCTGTCATCCTAGTACAAATTTTGCAGCCTAGGAAACGGGAGTGACATTTTCTATAGGTAAGTGAGGCTCTAGTTTGGCATTTAAGAAATAGCTCTGTATTCTCAAGGTAGCTATAGACTGTCTAATCTTGAGCTTTTGGATCCTGTTGCCATGGCGACATTAATGTTGACACAAGGGAATTGAGAACACGCCATTTGTTTGAACACCCAACCTTAATGGCATGGGGATAAAAGAAAAAAAAAACAATGTGTTGACGGCTCAAATGATATCGGGGGATATGCATCTTGGCTGGTTGTAATGGATTTGTTCTTTGCTCATGTAGCGGTTGGTGTCCAATGATTTGTTTATCTGCCTGTGTCATATTGAGTGAAACAGAAGCAGTGATGCTTGTGAATATTAATGTATTTGCTCTGATGCAGTTTATACTGTGGTAGTTTATACTGTCATTTGTTTGCTCACAACAGGCTCCCATATGAATAGAAAGCTACCTCTTGATTAAGGACAAATATAACAACTCAGCTTGAAGTCAGATAGTTAATGGTGTTGAAAAAGCCTTTATCTAATGCCATTTTACCAGGACACCCCTGTAGTATGTGGCGCAGGTTTATACGGATTCAAAATAAAAATGGTGCATGTTGTTAATTTCAACCTTCACTGGTCTGTATTTGGAGGAAAAAGTGTGTACACTGGCAACTTTGTAAGTCAAAACAAAAAAAATGGTTTCCTTTTCCTACAGTGATATGTAATTGGTAGCACTGAGTCTAGGGATTATGCAATGTTCAAGATCAAATGCAGCCTCAAACTATCAACAGTACTATATACCCTTGATCTACATAGGCCTACTGTGTAAACATTTGAGATTCATGTCCTTGCAATGGCACTTTGTAATTAGTAAGAAGAGAAAGTAAGCCTCTGTTATAAACAAAGTAACAACACAGCAATGATGTTACAATATACAAAATATTCTATAAAAATGTTACATCCCTTCTGAACACAACTGTACTTTTCAATGTTTGTCAAATAATAAAACTGTTGTTGAATCACGCCATAGTCCCACTGCATTACTCACTAACTAGTCAATCAAATAATTATGTGATTCCGTAATTGGTCAGTGGTGAGGTTTCGAAATGGAGTAATAGAGTAACACCAAAGCTACCAAGCATACAGCACACTGTCCATGACACCTACAGTGAGGGAATAAAGTATTTGATCCCCTGCTGATTTTGTACGTTTGCCCACTGACAAAGAAATGATCAGTCTATAATTTTAATGGTAGGTTTATTTGAACAGTAAGAGACAGAATAACAACAAAAAAATCCAGAAAAACGCATGTCAAAAATGTTATAAATTTATTTGCATTTTAATGAGGGAAATAAGTATTTGACCCCCTCGCAATCAGAAAGATTTCTGTCTCCCAGGTGTCTTTTATACAGGTAACGAGCTGAGATTAGGAGCACACTCTTAAAGGGAGTGCTCCTAATCTCAGCGTGTTACCTGTATAAAAGACACCTGTCCACAGAAGCAATCAATCAATCAGATTCCGAACTCTCCACCATGGCCAAGACCAAAGAGCTCTCCAAGGATGTCAGGGACAAGATTGTAGACCTACACAAGCCTGGAATGGGCTACAAGACCATCGCCAAGCAGCTTGGTGAGAAGGTGACAACAGTTGGTGCGATTATTCGCAAATGGAAGAAACACAAAAGACCTGTCAATCTCCCTCGGCCTGGGGCTCCATGCAAGATCTCACCCCGTGGAGTTGCAATGATCATGAGAACGGTGAGGAATCAGCCCAGAACTACACTGGAGGATCTTGTCAATGATCTCAAGGCAGCAGGGACCATAGTCACCAAGAAAACAATTGGTAACACACTACGCCGTGAAGGACTGAAATCCTGCAGCGCCCGCAAGGTCCCCCTGCTCAAGAAAGCACATATACATGCCCGTCTGAAGTTTGACAAGGAACAAATGAATGATTCAGAGGAGAACTGGGTGAAAGTGTTGTGGTCAGATGAGACCAAAATGGAGCTCTTTGGCATCAACTCAACTCGCCGTGTTTGAAGGAGGAGGAATGCTGCCTATGACCCCAAGAACACCATCCCCACTGTCAAACATGGAGGTGGAAACATTATGCTTTGGGGGTGTTTTTCTGCTAAGGGGAAAGGACAACTTCAAAGGGACAATGGACAGGGCCATGTACCATCAAATCTTGGGTGAGAACCTCCTTCCCTCAGCCAGGGCATTGAAAATGGGTTGTGGATGGGTATTCCAGCATGACAATGACCCAAAACACACGGTCAAGGCAACAAAGGAGTGGCCAAGAAAAAGCACATTAAGGTCCTGGAGTGGCCTAGCCAGTCTCCAGACCTTAATCCCTAGAAAATATGTGGAGGGAGCTGAAGGTTCGAGTTGCCAAACGTCAGCCTCGAAACCTTAATGACTTGGAGAAGATCTGCAAAGAGGAGTGGGACAATCCCTCCTGAGATGTGTGCAAACCTGGTGGCCAACTACAAGAAACGTCTGACCTCTGTGATTGCCAACAAGGATTTTGCCACCAAGTACTAAGTCATGTTTTGCAGAGGGGTCAAATACTTATTTCCCTCATTAAAACGCAAATCAATTTATAACATTTTTGACAAGCGTTTTTCTGGATTGTTTTGTTGTTATTCTGTCTCTCACTGTTCAAATAAACCTACCATTAAAATTATAGACTGATAATTTCTTTGTCAGTGGGCAAACTTACAAAATCAGCAGGGGATCAAATACTTTTTTCCCTCACTGTATCTAAATTCAGAAACTTAGTATGTCCATTTGCTCCATTGTGTTTACCCCAGAGCAGTTCCAAAATCACTGATTACCATTCGTGGTAATGCTCCCAATACTTTCAATGCATTTTTCTGCAAAAGGTGGGTAAACGTGTAGTGTATTGACAATATGATGGTGTTAAATGTTTTTCAAATGGAACTGAAAGAATGTTGATTTTGGTATCAAGAGGGACTGTTTTATTGTGACGCCACATACAACAGACCGGAAGTGTCTTGTAGACAGGGGAGACTGGGGATTGGCCAGAAGAGGGAGCTTCATTGTTTATAAATAGGGGGGTTAAACAAAGAAGAAGTCAGAACGAGCAGCCATTCGGAGGCGTCGCTCTCCGGGTGTCATGTCACCTGTCATTTATGCTGTAACCTCGTGATTTTAATAAAAGCCTCTAACACGATGCAGCATAAACGGACTCTTTGTTGACAGCAATAATGGCCACCATTCACCCGATACGACAAACGCTCATGCAAAAAAAAGAAGTGTAAACAGCATTTACCTTCCACTACACCACTGCTTGAGTTAATCCAAACCTCTCTGAGACATATAAGGCTGATGTTCTTAAATGGACACCATACCCATGTATGAATTGGTTTCAAACTCCGAAAATGAACATAAATTATGCATGACTGTTACTGCCAAAGTTTTTCTTTACCCCTAGTCCTACTTTTCAAACTCCATCATGCCCAATATCACCGATCCGTGATTTGGACTGGTTCTGAACACTGGTTCTGAACACTGGTTCTGATTCAGCTACAGTCTTCCAGAACGCGTCATTTGCCACGTGTATTTGTCCTGTATCCGCCCATAGTAGCCACAGGCCTGTGCTATGGGCGGAGGTTGAGTTAGAGTGTAGTTTATGAGACCAGGAGACATCCCGAAATCGGTTGTTCTCATGGAAACGTCTCTAAAGTCTGAACGGGTTGAGCTACAGACTATTATGACCCTACCTTGGAAAGTTGAGACTCTCACGAACACAAACGTGTTGTCTGTTTTGCTACGACGCTCACAAGCTGCAGGACTCGTTAGGATGCAAGGGTTTTTATAGTAATAATAAAATAATAATAAATAATATGCCATTTATCAGACGCTTTTATCCAAAGCGACTTACAGTCATGCGTGCATACATTTTTGTGTATGGGTGGTCCCGGGGATCGAACCCACTACCTTGGCGTTACAAGCGCCGTGCTCTACCAGCTGAGCTACATACAGAAATATTTCATTCCTGATGTTTTCCTGAGCTTTCTTATATTGTATCTCTCAGACAGACTTCAAAACACATAAAGACAGATCACAGACATGGATATAAGACAATGGGTGATGTTTTATGAATAGTACAGTAAATGTCACTAATTTCCGCCCATGAAATAGTGTCTATAATACTATAATAAGCTCACATAGTTGCTGTCACAAACTACAAACTCCACACAGTTGTCACTGACTAGCTGGACATTCATTCCCCACTGAGCAAACAATTTCTGTACTTACAGCAATCTAATAAATACATTTTCTATCAGGTTTTTGCTTGGCGGGCATTATTTATTTATTGACATTTGTGAATGTCAATAAACAAAGAAAATGAAAGTAGTGAATTTCAGCTTGTTTTGCTGTGGCCTGGTTACAATGGCGTTAATACTTATGTGTGTATGAATTCTCCACAACCTCCATGACGGTGCATGCAAAGCCCCTTTATCTAAATATAGCAGGTCTATCTGAAGGTGTCTTCCAGGATAGCAGCTGTTGCTTACAGCAAGAATGAAAAAGACCCACCCCAGCAGATGTAACTTTGTCTAGACACCTGGCCATTAAGGATGTATTTCTCACCTATGGGCATCATTTCTGCTGGTTGAAATATAAAATGTGTGGTCCCGTATTAATTATCCACCATCCCATGTCTTTAACATTAAATCCATATCTTTCTAGTGAGCCACATTTCTGTTTTACTTTTTATGGCACTTTATTAAAATACAAAACAGGTGGGGAAATGAAGGAACAAAAGAAAGAAAAGGAAGGAAAAATTGAGAAAGAAACGGGTTCTTACCTGTTTGTATCTTCGTTTTGATGTGGTGATCCATCAATGGGATATAGGTAGCATGATATAAAAGAATGAATTACTACTGGGAGCATATTTCAATTATAGCGAATGCAGTACAATGCACCGTTTTTATTCAAATCTCTCTTCAAGACTCTTTTGAAAGTCTCAAACTCATTGCATTTCCGCTGTAATAGTTGCATGCGTAGTGTACCCTCAGGTGCTTAGTTACAACACATGGAATATAAAACAAAACACTGTGCCAGTTGAATTTCAAGCACTTAGGTTCTTTAACAAACTAAAGTTGACAAACTAAAGTTTGACAAACATCAAATAACACCTACTATGTGCCACAGAGTCATTGATTATGGCACTCTAACTTTGTTTCGATGCCCACATTCCAGATGTCACATGGTATCTGTGATCAATGTCTCTGCCCCACCAAACCAATGACCTGGAAAGCATTCTGGGCTCTGCTGTAAAACCTATATCAATAGCTACACATATTCATTACAAATACTGTCCACAGAGTTTATGCACTTGTTGAGCTTTCTAATGACTTTTGTAAAGAGGAATAGATTATGTTTAGAATGTCAGCGTGTCCATAATGGAAGTACATCCCCAAATCCAGCCATAACCAGCTGGGGGTTGAAACTGTGTCAGTCTTCAGCGAAAGATAGAGATCATAATGGGAAGCCAACACATCTAGGACAACCAGTGATATAGAAGCTACAGGACCGAAAACCCGCTTTAAATCTGTCACACTCAGCTGGCCATGGTTCAGTTGCCTGTGCGAGCGATTTCTGAGAGTGCACCTCCAAACTCCAGCCCTCAAATGCAGAACGGATCAACAAACGGATCTGCAAAAGGATCAGCGAATGGATTGGCGAAGACGGGTCGAGGGATGATGGCGAACAGGACCACTGGTGCCCTGCAGCGGCAGCACCCTCCCCGGCCCCAGACGGCCAGGACGCCCTCCCTCACCCGGCAGGAGCGCAGTTCCTGCTCCTCCACCGCCTCCTGTCCCGTCTTCTCCGGCAGGCATAGTGACCAAGAGGAGGACCCACCTTCACACTGCCCCTCCAGCCTCTCCTATCCCAGCTTCCAGGGCTCCAACTCCAGCCTGTACTCGTCCACCTCCAACTCCAGCCTCCACAAATGTGTCTCCAACTCCAGCCTCCACTCGTCCGGCCAAAGTCCCAAGGGCTCTTTACCCAGTCTCCACTCGTCCGGTCCCAACCCCAAGGGCTCTTTACCCAGCCTCCAAGGCTCCTTACCCAGCCTGAAGGGCTCCATCTCTGGGTTGAGGCGCTCTTTGGTGAGCCTGGATCGCTCCAGCCCGGACCTGCGTAGCTCTAGCCTGGGTCCACGTAGCTCTAGACCCAGCCATAGCGCCAGCTTGCACAGCTCTAGTCCCAGCTTGCGAAGTTCTAGTCCCAGTCTGCACAGTACCTCTAGCTCCAGCCTGTGCAGCTGCAGCTCCAGCGAGGATGACAGCTGGGACACCAACAGCTGGAGCTCCGGTGCCACCTGCCTGCTGCGCACCTCCATCAAGCAGCACAGCAACGAGGTGTTCCGGGCACGCGCCAGCTCCCCTGGTCCTGGTGACAGGACTGATAAGGCCACCGCCAGCGACACGTCTACAGAGAACGTCTACCAGACCCTGGGAAACGACAAGGTTGATAGTAGAACAGATCGAGCCGAGTGCCAGGAGGGGCCGGCGCAAGTGTTGAAAGTAAAATGGGATTCAACCCAAAGCCTGTCGTCATCCAGCAACCAGTGTCAGGGCAAGATTGTAACCTTCTCAGCACAGCAAGAGCAGAAAGTGGAGGAGCGGCTCAAATTCTCCCAGTTCCTGGATGAGGTCACCAACAGGGTGCTGGTTCCCGGGAGTCCCTGGGAGTCCTTCAACCCAGTCCGACAGAGAGAACCAGCTGCAGGTGCTGCCTCCTGGTACAGCCCAATGTCTTCCTCTCTACAGACCATTCAGGAACTACAAGACCCGAGGGTGGACTGTGCCAACTTGATGCACCAGTGGAGCAAGTACAGCTTACCCAGCTGTAAAGTGCTGGACCCTGGAGAAGGCCTGAGGAAAGTGGGCCAGGGAGAACGCTGTATCTACTCAGAGCTGGCGTCCGTAGGGAAAACCTATCTGGAGACGGACATCGACATTGTCAGGAGACAGGATGAACTGGAGTTTAATGGCTCCCTGGAGAGAGGGAGGGAAAGGGAGAGAAGAACCATGTGTGGCAGTCCTGAACCCCCTCGAGTGAGCTTCGAGGGACTGAGAAGCCCAAGTCCATGTCCTGTCTTGTCCTGGCCCCAAGGCTTTTCCAAATACCAATACAGGTCCACTTCTCTGCCTAGACCTGTTACTAACTCGGTGAGTAGTACCCTGTAGAAAACCATACATACACACATAGTTACACATTCCTCCGGATTACAATATCTTAATTACAGTAATGAATTCTACATTTAATTTAAACAGGACTGCATCATACACCAAATGCAAAATTCTTAGCAATGAGTTCCCTGGTGAGCAGAGCAGAGCAGAGATCCGTTATAAAAAAAAACTGGGGAGCAGAAGGGACCAGATTACAGAGATGCATAATGACTTGAGTTTGTCATGTTCAAGGCTTTGAAATATTTGATCATATGCAGCCTTGTTAAAAAAATACTGTAATTACACTTCACGCACTCGGGTATATGCCATTTTCAAGCCTCTTTATTTGATCCATAGCTGCGGGAATTAGGGGTGCTGGAGGTGCTGCAGCACCCCCTGATACATTTAAATAAAAGTAACTCTTTACATTACAACGTTACTTCCATTAAAAGTAACTTGTTACGTTATAACGTTACTAAAAAGAAAAAAATTACGTCAAAGATGCCTTGTGCATGTTGGTCATTGTTATGCTATTTCCTTAACACTAGAAAAGCCGGCCTCTATGTAAGCTAAGCCAATAACACGTCTTCTTGTATTCAACCGTCTAACAGTCTAATAAATGAATTTCATATAGGCCTATGCCTACCACAATAATAATCATTTGGTTGTGTTTATGTAGGTAACATTAGAATATGAAAGAAAATATATTTCAAAGAATAGCATTTTCATTAGTTTATGTAACTGTAGGCCATATGTACAAACGAAGAAGAAAAAAACGAAACCACCACAATTCAAATGTAAAAAAACTTGTTGTGAAGTCGGTTGGACGTACTGCCAAATTCTCTAAAACGATGTTGGAAGCGGCTTATGATAGAGAAATGAACATTCAATTCTCTGGCAACAGCTCTGGTGAATATTCCTGCAGTCAGCACGCCAATTGCATGCTCCCTCAAAACTTGAGATCTGTGGCATTGTGTTGTGTGGCAAAACTGCACATATTAGAGTGGCCTTTTATTGTCCCCAGCACAAGGTGCACCTGTGTAATGATTATGCTGTTTAATCAGCTTCTTGATATGCCACACCTTTCAGGTGGATGGATTATCTTGGAAAAGGAGAAATGCTCACTAACAGGGATGTAAACAAATTGTGCACAACATTTTTGAGAACTATGCTTTTTGTGCCTATGGAACATTTCTGGGATCTTTTATTTCAGCTCATGAAACATGGGACCAACACCTTACATGTTGCATTTTTGTTCAGTATAGTTGTTATTGGCAGAGAGGTTTAGATTGGTCTATTAACTAATAATGTCACCAGGCAGGCCATCCCACCAAAAGTTACTTGTTACCGCAAAAATGTAATCTGAGTACTCTAATGCGTTACAAGTAACGCATTACCCCCCAACACTGGCCTTCACCAGTGAGTAGCCTAGGCTTCAATGTATTTAGTAGCCTATAATATTTACACTGAATCTACAAAACATGCTCTTTAAATGACATAGACTGACCAGGTGAATCCAGGTGAAAGCTATGATCCCTTATTGATGTCACCTGTTGAATCCACTTCAATCAGTATAGATGGTTAAAGAAGGATTTTTAAGCCTTAGGACAATTGAAAAACATGGTTTGTGTATGTGTGCTATTCAGAGGGTGATAGGGCAAGACAAAATATTGAAGTGCCCAGGCGCACCGGTTTGAGTGTGTCAAGAACTGCAACTCTGCTGGGTTTTTCATGCTCCACAGTTTCATGTGTGAATCAAGAATGGTCCACCACCCAAAGGACATCCAACTTCAAGTTTCAAGTTTTAATGTCACATGCACAAGTGCAGTGAAATGCCTTTCTTGCAAACTCAAAACCCAACAATGCAATAATCAGTAACAATGTAATACTAGAAAAAAACACACGAGAAATAAGAAGAAATATGAAGAACACATTAAGAAAGTAAGTATGCATACTATATACAGGGTCAGTTCCAATACCATATTTACAATGTGCAGGGATACTGGAGTGATGGAGATAGATATGTATAGGGGTAAGGTGACTAGGCAACAGGATATAAGATAAACAGAGTAGCAGCAGCTTGTATGTGAGTGGGTGTGCGTGTGTGTAGAGTCAGTATAAATGTATGTGCAGACAGTGCATTCAGAAAGTATTCAGACCCCTTCACTTGTTCCACATTTTGTTACGTTACAGCCTTATTCTAAAATTGATGATTTTTTCCCCCCTCATCAATCTACAGAAAGGCAGAAATGCCTTCTCGGACATTTGAACTTTCATGTGCCTTAATAAGAAACTTGTATGCCGTCTGTAAACACGAACAAAGTTGTAAAATTACGAGCCTAGTTGGTTTAGCCACAGAAAAAGACAGGAACCTTCCAGCTAGCCATGATTGCCTGAGATAATGAATGGGCTGGACATGCCGAGAGATGAGTTTCGGATTGGTCTGCCGTGTAATGGCGATCAACAGTGTCGTTGTCACGGAAGAAGTGGACCCAGTTTTGAAATCAGTGGAATGTCTGGTAGAAGCAGAGTATAATAAGGAGACGAATACAATTCTGGCGTTTGATTGCAAATATGCAGAGGGATTCGAAAAGAGAACACAGAAGGCTGTTGTATAAAACACCTGTCTCCGGATTACATCTTCAAACTAAGGGAAACCATGGCATCCGTGACAGAGAGGGAGAAAGATCTGATGATTCTTATGGCATTGCACACGGTCAGTGTGAACCAGAGTGACTTGACACAATGGGTCAAGCAAGCTGTACAAACAAAACGGAAACGACGTCTTATTTAATGAAAGCCAGGAAGCATTCATCCATGTATACGGGTAAGAGTCTAGCTACATTATACATTTCAAATTTTGTTCAGAAAGTGGTTTTCTTTGCAAGTTAAAGCTTACTGTTAGCTAGCTAATTAACTAACATTGAACCTATTTGGTTACCTTTAGCTAGCTATGACAATCGGTTTGTATTGCTAGTACTCTATGGATCGGGATTATGGTTCATTGTTTAGCTAGCTAGCTAGCTAGCTACATGTCTAAACAAAAGACCCCAAGTTAAAGTATACTGTTAGCTAGCTAGTTTACTTTAGATGGCTGGCTTGCTAGCTAACATGACGTGTATGATCTGTGTAGTAATATTATCTCAGAAAGCCATTTGCATTGCTAGTTATAGCCTAATGTTAGCTAGCTAACTCGCTAACATTGAACCTATTTGGTTAACTTTAGCTAGCTATGACAATTAGTTTGTATTGCTAGTACTCTATGGATTGGGATTATGGTTCATTGTTTAGCTAGCTAGCTACATGTCTAAACAAAAGACTCCACCAGATGATTACATGACCCATCAAGTTAGCCAGGTGTGTCTGACAGTGATTATGGCTATCTATTGTATAATAATGCTAAAATATTTGTATCTGGAATGTGTCTTTCAGCATCAGTAGAACACGCCTGACTCTCCTCCACCAGTCATACAAGGAGAATGGTCTAATGCCTCCCATCAAAAAGAAAGCTGGCCCAAGCAAGCACAGGTTACACCTGAAGCATGAGGACTTGCATCGAGTCCTGAACCTTCAGGAATCTGTGGAGAAAATTACTGCCCCACATCTCAAGCACTAAGCCCAGGACAGACCTGTGTTGGCAGTGCCAGAGGAACAACTATCAGGTCTTCAGGTCTGCCAATCTGCCAGAAGCTGTTAAATCAGCCTAGCTGAAGAAGCAAGAGCAGCATCTCCTGCTTTTTCAGAGTGAGCGATCTGTCTACCAGAAGATGGTTGCTGACTGCAAGACCATCTGTCAGGACCTGCAGTTGTCTCTGAGGGGCCCTACTGAACCAGCAAGCAAAGATATCAGGATGCATTACAGCTTTGATTTTGCTCAACAAGTAAGCAACATTTCCTCCTTTATACTGAATAAGGACATAGATAGATACAGTTGAAGTCAGAAGTTTACATACACCTTAGCCAAATACATTTAAACTCAGTTTTTCACAATTCCTGTCATTTAATCCTAGTAAAAATTCCCTGTCTTAGGTCAGTTAGGATCACCACTTTATGTTAAGAATGTGAAATGTCAGAATAATAGTAGAGAGAATGTTTTATTTCAGCTTTTATTTATTTCATCACATTCCCAGTGGGTCAGAAGTTTACATGCACTCAATTAGTATTTGGTAGCATTGACTTTAAATTGTTTAACTTGGGTCAAACATTACAGGTAGCCTTCCACAAGCTTCCCACAATAAGTTGGGTGAATTTTGGCCCATTCCTCCTGACAAAGCTGGTGTAACTGAGTCAGGTTTGTAGGCCTCCTTGCTCCGCACACGCTTTTTCAGTTCTGCCCACACATTTTCTATAGGATTGAGGTCAGGGCCACTCCAATACCTTGACTTTTTGCCACAACTTTGGAAGTATACTTGGGGTCATTGTCCATTTGGAAGACCCATTTGCGACCAAGCTTTAACTTCCCGACTGATGTCTTGAGATGTTGCTTCAATATAGCCACATCATTTTCCTTCCTCATGATGCCATCTACTTTGTGAAGTTCACCAGTCCCTACTGCAGCAAAGCACCCCCACAGCATGATGCTGCCACCCCCGTGCTTCACGGTTGGGATGGTGTTCTTCGGCTTGCAAGATCCCCCTTTTTCCTCCAAACATAACGATGGTCATTATGGCCAAACAGTTCTATTTTTGTTTCATCAGACCAGAGGACATTTCTCCAAAAAGTACGATCTTTGTCCCCTTGTGCAGTTGCAAACCGTAGTCTGGCTTTTTTATGGCGGTTTTGGAGCAGTGGCTTCTTCCTTGCTGAGTGGCCTTTCAGGTTATGTCGATATAGGACTGGTTTTACTGTGGATATAGATACTGTTGTACCTGTTTCCTCCAGCATCTTCACAGGGTCCTTTGCTGTTGTTCTGGGATTGATTTGCACTTTTCGCACCAAAGTACGTTCATCTCTAGGAGACAGAACGCGTCTCCTTCCTGCGTACTATTGTTTGTACAGATGAACGTGGTACCTTCAGGCGTTTGGAAATTGCTCCCAAGGATGAACCAGACTTGTGGAGGTCTACAAAAAAATGTCTGAGGGCTTGGCTGATTTCTTTTGATTTTCCCATGATGTCAAGCAAAGAGGCATTGAGTTTGAAGGTAGGCCTTGAAATACATCCACAGGTACACCTCCAATTGACTAAAATTATGTCAATTAGCCTATCAGAAGCTTCTAAAGCCACTACATCATTTTCTGGAATTTTCCAAGCTGTTTAAAGGCACAGTCAACTTAGTGTATGTAAACTTCTGACCCACTGGAATTGTGATACAGTGAATTATAAGTGAAATAATCTGTCTGTAAACAATTATTGGAAAAATTACTTGTGTCATGCACAAAGTAGATGTCCTAACCGACTTGTCAAAACTATAGTTTGTTAACAATACATTTGTGGAGTTGTTGAAAAACGAGTTTTAATGATTCCAACCTAAGTGTATGTAAACTTACGACTTCAACTGTAGATAGATAGATAGATAGATAGATAGATAGATAGATAGATAGATAGATAGATAGATAGATAGATAGATAGATAGATAGATAGATAGATAGATAGATAGATAGATAGATAGATAGATAGATAGATAGATAGATAGATAGATAGATAGATAGATAGATAGATAGATAGATAGATAGATAGATATAGTACAACCCCAAGAACACCATCCCAACCGTGAAGCATGGAGGTGGAAACATAATTCTTTGGGGATTCTTTTCTGCAAAGGGGACAGGACGACTGCACCGTATTGAGGGGAGGATGGATGGGGCCATGTATCGCGAGATCTTGGCCAAAAACCTCCTTCCCTCAGTAAGAGCATTGAAGATGGGTCGTGGCTGGGTCTTCCAGCATGACAATGACCCGAAACACACAGCCAGGGCAACTAAGGAGTGGCTCCGTAAGAAGCATCTCAAGGTCCTGGAGTGGCCTAGCCAGTCTCCAGACCTGAACCCAATAGAAAATCTTTGGAGTTAGCTGAAAGTCCGTATTGCCCAGCGACAGCCCCGAAACCTGAAGGATCTGGAGAAGGTCTGTATGGAGGAGTGGGCCAAAATCCCTGCTGCAGTGTGTGCAAACCTGTTCAAGACCTACAGGAAACGTATGATCTCTGTAATTGCAAACAAAGGTTTCTGTACCAAATATTAAGTTCTGCTTTTCTGATGTATCAAATACTTATGTCATGCAATAAAATGCAAATTAATTACTTAAAAATCATACAATGTGATTTTCTTGACTTTTGTTTTAGATTCCGTCTCTCACAGTTGAAGTGTACCTATGATAAAAATTACAGACCTCTACATGCTTTGTAAGTAGGAAAACCTGCAAAATCGGCAGTGTATAAAATACTTGTTCTCCCCACTGTGTGTGTATATATATATATATATATATATATATATATATATATATATATATATATATATACAGTGAGGGAAAAAAGTATTTCATCCCCTGCTGATTTTGTACATTTGCCCACTGACAAAGAATGATGTCATGGCTTTAGAAACTTCTGATAGGCTTTACTGGAACCATGTCGTCCAAAAAGTTATACTTTTGAATCACCTGTCCATAGAACGTTCTTACAAGAGTCTTGATGATCATCCAGGTGCTTTTTGGCAAACTTGAGTCAACTTTTTGGACGAGATGGGTCCCATTATGCCTGGTGAAAACCAAACACTGCATTCCACAGTAAGAACATCATACCAAAGGTCAAGCATGGTGGTGGTGGTGTGATGGTTTGGGGATGCTTTGCTGCCTCAGGACCTGGACGACTTGCCTTAATAGAAGGAACCATGAATTCTGTTCTGTATCAGAGAATTCTAAAGGAGAATGTCAGACCATCCGTCTGTGAGCTGAAGCTGAAGCGCAGCTGGGTCATGCAGCAAGACAATGATCCAAAACACACAATCAAGTCTACATGAAAATTGCTAAAAAGCAACAAATTGGAAGTTTTGGAATGGCCTAGTCAAAGTCCAGACCGAATCCCAATTGAGATGTTGTGGCAGGACTTGAAACGAGCAGTTAATGCTTGAAAACCCACACGTCACTGAGTTAAAGTAGTTCTGCACGGAAGAGTGGGCCAAAATTCATCCACAGCGACGTGAGAGACCAACCAACAACTACAGGAAGCATTTGGTTGGAGTCATTGCAGCTAAAGGTGGCACAACCAGTTATTGAGTGTAAGGGGGCAATTACTTTTTCACACAGGGGAATTGGGTGTTGCATAACTTTGTTTATGAAATAAATATGTAATATTTGCATTATTTGTTCACTTATGTTCCCTTTATCTAATATTAGGTTTTGGTTGAAGATCTGATAACATTCAGTATCACAAATATGCAAAAGTAGAGAAAATAAGAAAGGGGCAGGGGCGGTGTGTTCAATAGGGCGATATGGGCGACGCACTGCCAAACGGGAAAAGGAAGGGATTTTTTTTCTAATCAATTATATCACGGCAACAGTAGTTATCAGTGTTGTAATCTAGACGTCTGATCTGCCACAGTGCCACACTGCCACTAAATGTCCAATCAGGCTAAAGTCGTGCTTCAAATGGCTCCCCCCCCTTTTGGGGCGATTTCAGTCAGGTTGAAAATCGCCCAGAAGTCTGTCATAGACTCCCATGTAAAATCTATTTTTTTCAAATTTCAGAGCTTTCAATACAATCTCTATGGGTGTCTGAGGGCTTGCACTTACGCGCTTTCGTCATACGTAACGTAACCATGAACGTAACTAAGAAAAGACCGGGTAGCAGCCTCAATCAATTCACTACTACTATCAAAATGGCTAGGCTTCAGTGCAACTCGATTGTGTCTTTGAAAGAAGTTCCTTTTTGTCGGCGAACAAATGAAGATAAATTGGCAACGAAACAATTAGGACCTCCCAGACCAAATTTAATAATTCAACAGGTTTCTACTAAAGGCGGAAAGTCCTACACCCGAGGATTTTCCAAAGATTGGTACGAACGAAAAAATAACATTGCCACTCAACTGGATGAGGGATACAGGCTAGCTGTCCGCCGCCACAACGATGAGGTTAGTGTTGATAATCACAAGTTTACTGGAGAACTGAGACCAAGTAGAGACTTTGGACAGGGTGGATATGGTATAATAAAGGCAGTTTATTCAGAGGTAAAGATATCTGGAATCGCGTGCACGGACCCGTTCGTCAAACTCTTAGGGAGCTATACATTAAGCCCCATTACTTACCATATCAGATAAGAGAAATTGCTGCAGCTACATATATTTTACATCCTGGCCCTACATAGTTCACTATTTGCATCACTTACCAAAATATTACATGTGGTCATATATGCTTGGAAAGTGGAGATGCCATAGAACGTCAAAAAAGTAAACATTGCTGGAGACACATTGCCGTTTTGGAGAAGACATCGCGTTTGCTAGCGAAGAGATTTGTTGTGGCAAATGAACTTGGGCTGGGAATTGCCAGGAACCTCACGATAAGATATATGCATCAGCATTGCGAGTCTCATGATTCTATACGTATTGCGATTCGATACTGTGATTTTATTGCGCACCATATGTCTGTTGCAGAGGGATCAGAAAGCCATGAGAACGAGTTTTGATCAGTCATGGAAATAAAAGTGCTGAAAACAAATTTGCTCCCAATGTGAAAAGATTGAGAACAAGCTATGAAGGAACAATAATGGTGTTTTGGTGCAGGTACAGCCAACTAGCGCTAAAATATTGCGATATTGTCAATACAGTATATCGTAAAGTATCACTATGTAACTCGATTTCTTTCACCCCAATCCCTCAAATTAACGGTAAATAACTGAATTGTTTGCCCCACATTTAGCTAAGATGATTAGCTAGCCAGCTAAAATGTTTTATTTAGTTAGCAGTCGCATCTACAATAGTTTACTGTCAATAACATGTCTCCAAAAATGACGTGGTGTCTCCAATTGTGTTGACATTTTACAATTGCGATGCGCATCCATGAGTATCCACTTTCTGTAGCTCAGCTGGTAGAGCACGGCGCTTGTAACGCCAAGGTAGTGGGTTCGATCCCCGGGACCACCCATACACAAAAATGTATGCACGCATGACTGTAAGTCGCTTTGGATAAAAGCGTCTGCTAAATGGCTTATTATTATTATTATCTGAAGAGAGCCCCGAAACATTGTGTGCAGACATTTTATGCAATAAATGAAGTAGGTTGAATCTAGTAGTTCTGATCTTCTGATTGGTCCTGATGAGTTGGGCGAGGTCCCCTCCAGGCTACTGTCACTGTTGCATTGGCTCTGAGTCGGGTTCTCTGTCTTCAAATGTTCAGCCTAAGAGAGGGGATTTTTGTGTGTGTGTGTGTGTGTGTGTGTTTAACAGTGATGATGTGTGTGTGTGTGTGTGTGTGTGTGTGTGTGTGTGTGTGTTTAACAGTGATGATGTGTGTGTGTGTGTGTTTGTGTGTGTGTGTGTGTCCTCAGAGCAAGAACTCGTGAGTTGGAAGAACTGAGAGGCCTATGGCGTGGGTGTTGTCCTTGGCCACCTGCTGACAAGGCTGACAAGATAGGACCCTTTTGTCCATTGTTATTGGATAGGAACAGAACTTATAACCAGCTCCTGACCTAAATAGATCTTAGCACAACATTTTACTCAACATATCATATTCCATATTCACTATAACAAATATATTTACTACGACATTAGCAAGAACCGCCACATCCTCAGCCGGCTAATCCAGTGTGTGAAGTTTTGCGGAGTGTTTGAGTTAGCTTTGCGAGGCAAAGATGAAACTGAGGGCTCCACCAACCCTGGTAAGCCAACACTTTTGAGATCAGTCAATAAATGCTTCTGGTATTGACTTATATGCTGCCCCTGTCTTCATGTTGTTGCTGGACATATCTTTTTTAAAATGTGTGTAGGTCACCTAAATCATCAGAAAAATTGCCCCCCCTGAGAATTTTTTCAGGAGCCGCCACTGGAAAGGGGGCAAATTATTTTTCATAGCACTGTATGTGGATATATTGAAGCAACATCTCAAGACATCAGTCAGGAAGTTAAAGCTTGGTCGCAAATGGGTCTTCCAAATGGACAATGACCCCAAGCACACTTCCAAGGTTGTGGAAAAATGGCTTAAGGACAACAAAGTCAAGGTATTGGAGTGGCCATCACAAAGCCCTGACCTCAATCCTATAGAAAATATGTGAGCAGAACTGAAAAAGCGTGTGCGAGCAAGGAGGCCTACAAACCTGACTCAGTTACACCAGCTCTGTCAGGAGGAATGGGCCAAAATTCACCCAATTTATTGTGGGAAGCTTGTGGAAGGCTACCCGACACGTTTGACCCAAGTTAAACAATTTAAAGGCAATGCTACCAAATACTAATTGAGTGTATGTAAACTTCTGACCCACTGGGAATGTGATGAAAGAAATAAAAGCTGAAATAAAACATTCTCTCTACTATTATTGTGACATTTCACATTCTTAACTGACCTAAGACAGGGGATTTTTACTAGGATTAAATGATAGAAATTGTGAAAAACTGAATTTAAATGTATTTGGCTAAGGTGTATGTAAACTTCCGACTTCAACTGTATATGTAGTATATCTTTTATATATTTTTACTGCAACCACAGGAAGACTCTCTCAATGAGTGTAGGCAGCCTGCTGCTGCCGCTCTGCTAATCGGGAGGAGAGGAGGTAGGGGGCCCATGTGGGTAACTGCCTTGATTGGGTAACTGATTAATAAAAACATTTCAATAAACTAAATAATAAATAAATGTGACTGGTCAATTGTGTGGGTCAGGGGCTGGGCCCAAGCCCAAGAAGCAAAACATTTAATTAAAAATAATAATAATAATAATAATAATAATTATATCTATATCTATATTTAATATAATATTTTATCTAACAACAGGAGCAAGCTCTCAATGTTCCAAATATGCCAGAGAGCATAATGTAATAACTGTGGATTAAGTTATCACAAGCGCATACACATATCTGCCAAAATTAAGGAAACACCAACATAAAGTGGCTTAAAAGGGTGTTGCGCCACCACGAGTTGCCAGAACAGCTTCAATGCTCCTTGACATAGATTTTATAAGTGGACCTAAACCATGCCAGGAAAATGCACCCCACACCAAAACAAATACTTTGTATCCCTTCTTTACTCAAGTGTTTCCTTTATTTTGGCAGTTACCAGTACGCCTAGAGTCAGGAAGACCGCAGTTAAAAAAACCCATAGCCTCTGGTCCTAGGATTTCTTAATCCGACACTGGTGCTGGGGATCCTGTTGCAGTCACTGCTTCATAGCTCTTCTGCTGTGCTGCATGTTGTGCTGGGTGCTCTGCAAGGGATGACTCGTGGGGGAGGCATGAGGACCAGGATTAGTGGTGACTGGTTCCAGTGGGGATGTGGGCTCTCTGTAGCTTGGGGCTCCTTGGATATTGAGGAGGGGCCCTGGGACTCTTGTAGTGCTGGTTAGAGTCTATGGGTTTGGTGTGGGTATTTGTGGGGGTCCGGTTCAGGGCAGTGTCTTTCAGGGCATTTGCAAAGAGCGTAACTCCATTCTTGGTGAGGCTGAATGTCCCAGTGATGCATTAGGAGCACCTTTGTCAGAGGGGAACAAGCCTGTAATACCTCTGTGTTGATGGTGTCGATGACTGGCTGGGGCACGTCTAGTCTGGGGAGAAGAGTGAAGAGGTTGATTCTGGCTGATGGGAACTCTTTCGTAGCTTTAGTAGCCATTTGGGTCAGAGCTTTGGCCATGTTGTCCCTGCGTGCCGTCACGTTGTTTGTCCCGGTGTGGATCAGAATGTGTTCTGCCTCTTTCAGTCTCTCAACCCCATGGCAGTGTCTGTGGTGGGGCACCAGAGCTTGATGACTCATTTCCCAGGGAAGAGACACTTCAAGTCAATGAACTTCCCATTAGAATCACACGAGTGCAATCCCTGGGTTGTTCCCCTCATTGTTCCCTAGGTCAGTGCTGGGCAGGGGTGTGTGTGTCAGTGCTGGGTGGGTCATGGTGTGTTTCGGTGTGATGGGGACAAGGTGTTGTGTGTGTGATGGGAGGAGGGTGGATGTTTGGCTGAGCTGGTGGCTGATGACCTCTTCCTTCAGCTCCTGTAGCTTTCTTTGTTGTTGATGCAGGTGGCTGTGGTCGACAGCGGTGGTCAGCTTCTCTCACAGGCGACCCACTTCCATTCTGAGGGCCTGGTTATCCTCCTCCAGTTCTATCATGGCTGTAGCTCCCGAATCTCACTCCGTTGCTGTTTCCCGTGAGATACCAGAATGGTCTCCTCCTCTGTCGGCTGCTGACTGCCTCTGTTCTCCTGTAGGCAAGTCAAGGATGTATCCCTGAACGCAGCAAAGTATCTTTCTAAAACAGATAAACTGTCTCTGAGTGATTTTATATTGGAGGCGAGTCTTGGAGAGATGGGGCTGCTGTCAGGGCTTGGAGTGGTCTTCTCCTGGGTTTTGGTCGTCTGTGGAGAGGCTTCTTGCTCCTTTGCTTCTTCTCTGAGGGAATGGAAGTCTTCCTGGAACTTCCTCAGGCTGCTTTCTGACCTCTAAACCATGATGGTGCCGTCATGGTAGATGTTAACGGTGAAGCACAGGCCGTTTCCATCATTGTCCTCGTTGACTGTTATCGGTCTGCCTTTTCCAATACCATTCTGTGTGTTTTGGGTTTTTTGTGGACAGGGCAGTGTGTAAGGCTGTGGGGCTCTCAGTGTGAAATATGAGAATTTATGTTTTTCCCGCTCTATTGTTGAGAAGCCTGCCACCAAGGTCTCAGGTGACTCTCATTACTTTACTTTTGAAGTTTTTCTTTGCCCTGGAAGAGCAGACATCTGTAGGGTACATCATCTCCAATTTCATTTTCTCTTAGTGATTTATTTTTGTAGTTATTTTCCAAGCTTTTTCAGCTTTTTGTCGGCTCTGTTTTATTTCAGTTCAGTTCAGTCTTTCTACTGCAACAGCATCCCAAAAAACTTTAGCAAAATCAGCAGCTCATGTTCTTCTTCAATTAAAAAAGAAGGTAAAGTAGAAAGCTGATCTCTCTCTCTTTCTCTCATTACTCATGGCCATGGGGGTACCTGGTCCCATTCTTGTTTTATCTTACCGTAAATCTGTCATTTTCCCCTCTCCTCTCCTCTCCTCTCCTCTCCTCTCCTCTCCTCTCCTCTCCTCTCCTCTCCTCTCCTCTCCTCTCCTCTCCTCTCCTCTCCTCTCCTCTCCTCTCCTCTCCTCTCCTCTCCTCTCCTCTCTCTTAATGCTGATATGAAGTGTGTACACTTCTCTCTCTCTCCTCTCCTTTCCTCTCTCTCTCTCTCTCTCTCTCTCTCTCTCTCTCTCTCTCTCTCTCTCTCTCTCTCTCTCTCTCTCTCTCTCTCTCTCTCTCTCTCTGCTTAATGCTGATATGGAGTGTGTAAGTGAGAGGCACTTCTACCACTGAAAAGTGGCTTGTTAAAGATACTAGACAGTGCCTCAGCTCAGTAACAACCCGGGATAAAAACTGCTTTATCCATCTCATCTTTTCATTTCTTCCCCCTTTTCTCTTTCCCGTTCCCCCCTAGGCTTCTTCTGATGGAGAGATGTATGACATGAGGTAGGCTACTTTCACTTTTCTTCTGTGCTAAGGTGCTGAAACACTACAACCCCCTCCTCTCTCTCCCACTCCTCTCTCTCCCTCCTGCTTCATTCAGCTATGAGGTCCCTCCTGCCTGCCAGAATGCTGTATTCAGTCAGCATTGGTGGAGGGCTTATTTCTTAATGCATGCCGCTACTGCTGCTACTGCTACTGCTCAGCGCTCCAGATGCACAGACACATTAATATTGTGATCTTACCCATTGAAAATGAGATGTAAAACATATAAACGGTAAGCAGAGGAGATTGAGGGAAGCATGCGGTCATGAGTGGGTATGCTATGTGTGTGTGAGTATGTAAGAGAAAGCTGCCATATAATTTACACGTAATGATTGTGAATGCTTTGATGTAGTTATTTTTATTTGCCTTGTAGTGCTTTGCCTTGTTGCTGTTTTGACACTGTGTGAAAATAGAACCACTGACTGAGTGGTGAGATGATCAGGGTAAATTGCCAGGCATATTATGAGGCGGAAGCACATAATTGTATGTTTGTAGAATGTGTGCAATACAGGAAGTGGACTTGCATGTGTATTTATTCATGCCGTGTGTTGTTGAGAGATCTTACAGTCAGTTGGATAATGGATATGGGTAATAGTGGTGTGTTAACACTTCTGTTTAAGTCAATTATTTTTCACTTAGCCCATTGAGGTTATTTGTATCGTGAATTAAATTGAACTAGAAATTATGGTACTTTAAGCATTTTACCTGTCATTTAGAGACACTTCCCTAGCTTTACAAAAATGGCCCCACAGAAAGAGAGACTATGACGACATGACATGAAACTAAGTTGATATCCTCACTTGAAACTTTTCTCTCTTCATGTCCAAACCTATGTCGATAAGGCTTTGCCAAGCATGGGAGATTGGAGAAGATTTGATTTAGCACAACGCTGAGTGATGTAGAACGCTATTTACAAATATTGCTCTCAAACGACTTTATAATGTTGTCATCAGCATAATGTGACCATTACATCCTTGGAGTTAATTGCCTTCACCTCAAGACTTAATCTCGAGGTGGAAAATGAATTTAGGAGATGGTGCCCATTTGCTATTGAGTGATTCCTCACAAAACCCGGACAAAAAATGACCATGATTTGGGCGATTTTTACAAAATATAATCCATAGAATAGTCCTTTGAAGGAAGGATTGTTGACATATATTTGACATTTGTATCTAAAAGCATAACTGAGAAATAATTTATCAAAGTTGGCATATTTGTTACATTCTGGCCTTACCCAGGCCTCCTTTAAGACTCCATAATGTTTCATCTGTAGATCCTACTTTATTTTTTTTTTACCTTTATTTAACTAGGCAAGTCAGTTGAGAACAAATTCTTATTGACAATGACGGCCTACCCTGGCCAAACCCGGACGACACTAGACCAATTGTGCGCCGCCCTATGGGACTCCCAATCACGGCCGGATGTGATACAGCCTGGAATCGAACCAGGGTCTGTAGTGACGCCTCTAGCACTGAGATGCAGTGCCTTAGACCGCTGTGCCACTCGGGAGCAAAGCAAACATTGGTGTTATATAAAGCTTCTATAGCGCTCACACACAGTGCTCACTTCAGCTAGGCATGAGCGGATCCTGTATACTGTTGAAATATGAATTACAGGCTACAGACATACTGTCGAAATGCTGCTGTCTAAAGATGGTTTGTTGAGCATCTATAGATAGACTATTGACTAACTTGAAAATGATGAGCTATACTGTTGAGATGCTACTGAAAGGCTAAAGACATGCTGGGGCAGCAGGTAGCTTAGTGGTTAAGAGCGTTGTGCCAGTAACCGAAAGGTCGCTGGTTCTAATCCCCGAGCCGACTAGGTGAAAAATCTGTCGATGTGCCCTTAAGCAAGGCACTTAACCCTAATTGCTCCTGTAAGTCGCTCTGGATAAGTGCGTCTGCTAAATGACTAAAATGTAAAATGTTGAAATGCTGCTGAGTCTACAGATAGTTTGTTGAACATCTGTACATTTACATTTTAGTCATTTAGCAGACACTCTTATCCAGAGCGACTTACAGTTAGTGAGTGCATACATTTAGATGGACTACAGACACTTTCTTGTTGAAAGTCAACAGACATGCAGTTGACATGTTACTGATAGTCTGTAGATTATTTGGATAAGTACACCTACAGATCATTCAGTATATTAATATAGTTTTACTAACTGTACTTTATGGGTCTTAGGAAATAAGGGGAGACGGCACCCTCACCAGGCGTCAGAGCCCCAGACGGCTATCTAGTAATCCCGGGTCCACAATGATTTGGCTTTTCCTTGTCTCGTCTTTACGGAGATTGGTTCACGCAACCGGGCCACTGCCTGCTCTGGCACCCATCTTACAGGAGCGAGAGAATGACGATATACACTATATACACCCCTCCAATTTGTGGATTTGGCTATATCTGCCACACCCGTTGCTGACAGGTGTATGAAATCGAGCACACAGCCATGCAATCTCCATAGACAAACATTGGCAGTAGAATGGCCAGTACTGAAGAGCTCAGTGACTTTCAACGTGGCACCGTCATAGGATGCCAGCATTCCAACAAGTCAGTTCGTCAAATTTCAAATCAAATCAAACTTTATTTGTCACATGCGCCGAATACAACAGGTGTAGACCTTACCATGAAATGCTTACTTACAAGGCCTTAACCAACAATGCAGTTCAAGAAAGAGTTAAGGAAATATTTACCAAATAAACTAAAGTAAAAATAAATAAAAAGTAACACATTAAAATAACAATAACGAGGCTATATACAGGGGGTACCGGTACCGAGTCAATGTGTGGGGGTACAGGTTAGTCGAGGTAATTTGTAGGTAGGGGTAAAGTGACTATGCATAGATAATAGACAGCGGGTAGCAGCAGTCTAAAAACTGGGGGGGTCAATGTAAATAGTTAGGGTGGCCATTTGATTAATTGTTCAGCAGTCTTATGGCTTGGGGGTAAAAGCTGTTAAGGAGCCTTTTGTTCCAAGACTTGGCGCTCCGGTACCGCTTGCCGTCCGGTAACAGAGAGAACAGTCTATGACTTGGCTGACTGGAGTCTTTGACCATTTTGGGGGTTTTCCTCTGACACCGCCTAGTATATAGGTCCTGGATGGCAGGAAGCTTGGGCCCAGTGATGTACTGGGCCGTACGCACTACCCACTGTAGCGCCTTACGGTCAGATGCCGAGCAGTTGCCATACTAGGCGGTGATGCAACCGGTCAGGATGTTCTCGATGGTGCAGCTGTAGAACTGAGGGGGAAAATGTGTTGTCGTGCCCTCTTCACGACTGTCTTGGTGTGTTTGGACCATGATAGTTTGTTGGTGATGTGGACACCAAGGAACTTGAAACTCTCGACCCGCTCCACTACAGCCCTGTCGATGTTAACGAGGGCCTGTTCGGCCCTCCCTGTTAGAGCTGCCCCGGTCAACTGTGAGTGCTGTTATTGTGAAGTGGAAACGTCTAGGAGCAACAACGCCTCAGCCGTGAAGTGGTAGGCCACACAAGCTCACAGAACGGGACCACTGAGTGCTGAAGCGCGTAGCGTGTAAAAATAGTTTGTCCTTAGTTGCAACACTCACTACCCCAAGTTCCAAACTGCCTCTGGAAGCAACGTCAGCACAAGAACAGTTTGTCGGAAGCTTCATGAAATGGGTTGCCATGGCCGAGCAGCCGGAATGGTGTAAAGCTCGCCGCCATTGGACTCTGGAGCAATGGAAATGCGTTCTCTGGAGTGATGAATCACATTTCACCATCTGGTAGTCCGACGGACAAATCTGGGTTTGGAGGATGCCAGTAGAATGCTACCTGCCCGAATACATAGTGCCAACTGTAAAGTTCGGTGGAGGAGGAATAATGATCTGGGACTGTTTTTCATGGTTCGGGGTAGGCCCCTTAGTTCCAGTGAAGGGAAATGTTAACGCTACAGCATACAATGACATTCTAGACGATTCTGTGGTTCCGACTTTGTGGCAACAGTTTGGGGAAGGCCCTTTCCTGTTTCAGCATGACAATGCCCCTGTGCACAAAGCGAGGTCCATACAGAAATGGTTTGTCAAGATCGGTGTGGAAGAACTTGACTGGCCTGCACAGAGCCCGGACCTCAACCCCATCGAACACCTTTGGGATGAATTGGAACGCAGACTGCGAGCCAGGCCTAATGGCTCAGCGTCAGTGTCCGACCTCACTAATGTTCTTGTGGCTGAATGGAAGCAAGTCCCTGCAGCAATGTTCCAACATCTAGTGGAAAGCCTTCCCAGAAGAGATGAGGCTGTTATAGCAGCAAAGGGGGGACCAACTCCATATTAATGCCCATGATTTTGGAATGAGGAGGTGTTCACATACTTTTGTGTATATTCGCTCTTGACAACCATCTTCAATGGAGCAGTGCCAAGACGAGTTACATAGCTGTCCTACTGCCCAGGATTAGGAATACTGCACTTCAGTTGTTTCCTTCTTCCTCCGGCTAGATTGCCTGATGTCTTACGTCATGCCACTGGCTGCTCTGACGAGAGAGCCCGCTTCCCGCTCTATCCGTACTGACTTGCTGCAGCCTGGTAGAAGCGACGACCCTGTGAGGGCCCTGAGAGACCCCATCCGCAAAACGGTGACCACTCCATTTGGGGTGGGAGAGCTGACACACCCATGGAAATAGGGTGAATACCGTATGCTTTTCCTCCTGTGTTGCCTACCCTCCCTTTTCTGTCTACACGGAGCAAGGAAATAGGGCCTTTCCCTTATCTTTGAGCCCCTCGATGACCTGTGACTTTTCGGTCGGTAGTTACACCCTGCTCACCACCAGTCCTGGCAGCTATCTCCATGCAGAGTTTGTAACCCTAGCGAATGAAGCAATTCCCTATCCTCACCCGGATGCTTTAGCCGTCCGGTATAGCCGGTGAGAGAGAGGAGACTCTTGGAAGAGAATGCCAGCCCTCTTATGCACACACTCTGTTTTACAGTTGTTTCGTTTTTCTTGGAGAAGTGGTGCGACTAAACACATTGTTCCCTCCTACACTCTGTTTTACAGTTGTTTCGTTTTTCTTGGAGGAGTGGTGCGACTAAACACATTGTTCCTTCCTACACTCTGTTTTACAGTTGTTTCGTTTTTCTTGGAGAAGTGGTGCGACTAAACACATTGTTCCTTCCTACACTCTGTTTTACAGTTGTTTCGTTTTTCTTGGAGAAGTGGTGCGACTAAACACATTGTTCCTTCCTACACTCTGTTTTACAGTTGTTTCGTTTTTTCTTGGAGAAGTGGTGCAACTAAACACATTGTTCCTTCCTACACTCTGTTTTACAGTTGTTTCGTTTTTCTTGGAGAAGTGGTGCGACTAAACACATTGTTCCTTCCTACACTCTGTTTTACAGTTGTTTCGTTTTTCTTGGAGAAGTGATGCGACTAAACACATTGTTCCTTCCTACACTCTGTTTTCAATGGTCCTATGCTCCTTGTAGGATTTTGGGGATGGAGAGAGGGTTCATCATTGTTAAGGTCCTTCTTTGCCAGCCAAGGCCCTGACAGTGATACAGTTTCTCCATAACCTTTGTGTTGTCTCTAAGGGGGTCGCTTACACCCAGTCTCTAAGCCTTTAGCTCATCCTGGGAAATGTCTATTGTGCTTAAGATCCTTCCACAGCAGCTACTAGCCTCTGAAAAGCATGGAGATGTAATATCCCTCCATCCTTCACCTTACTATGGCCCTTGGTGTCCCTAAGCATATATGTGGCCTGGAAGGGCCCTCTTATACAGAGGAGTTTACCTCTTGGGCATTGTTTTTGGGACATAAACTGAGATTGTGCCACGTATTGGGCTTCCCCTTACTTTTTTAATGATTTTTTTTCCCGATAGAGTGTTTATGCAACTTCTTGGTGCGTACTCCCTCAGTTTCAAAGTCTTTGATGGTGGCTGATGTTGGGACTACCCTGGCTTCGGAGAGCATGTCTATGCGATATGGGAGTTGGCCATATCCCACTGTGAGTTATCAAAACAAGCTATGATCCCTTATTGATGTCACCTGTTAAATCCACTTCAATCAGTGTAGACCCTTGGTGGATTGATAAACATGTTTTTTGATAAGGGTGTGGAGGGTGTAGATGTGATCAGATGTTCTTTGTTTTGGAAGGAAGCTGATTTGACATGGACTTAAAACACTTTTTTTGTTAAGGAAGGTCTGTATCCTTACATTTATTATGCTGCAGAAAACCTTCCCTACATTACTGGTCATGCAGATAATGCGATAATTATTAGGGACGAATTTGTCTCCACTTTTGAATATGGGCGTTATTCCATATTTCTGGAAAGTATCCTACATTCAGCACTAGGTTGAAGAGCTTGAGTATGGCTTCCTGCAGCTTAGAGCTGCTTTTCTTCAGCATCTCAGTGCAGATACTGTCTGGCCCACAGGCTTTACCACACTTGAGGGCTTTGATTTTCAGCTCTGTTATAGTGATGAGCAGAGGTGTGGACTCGAGTCATGTGACTTGGACTCGAGTCAGACTCGAGTCATGAATTTGATGACTTCAGACTCGACTCGACAAAATGTACAAAGACTTGCAACTCGACTTGGACTTTAACATCAATGACTCGTGACTTGACTTGGACTTGCGCCTTATGACTCGAGAAGACTTGCTACGAGGACTTGTAATGACTTGCAAAGGCTTGCTAAGAGGACTTGAAATGACTCGAAACTAAAATGTAGGACTTTGGACTCGACTTGAGACTTGATGGCTTTGACTTTTGACTCGACTTGGGACTTGCCTCATCTTTGACTCGACTTGACTCGGGACTCGAGGGCAAAGACTTGAGACTTACTTGTGACTTGCATAACAATGACTTTGTCCCACCTCTGGTGATGAGTATATCCAATGGATTTTGTTGCTCTTTAATGGTTGTTTCTAAGTTTTGTAATTTTTCAACTGGTCTGAGGCATTCTGGATTTTCATACAGTTTTTCAAAGTAGCTTTTCCAGGTGTTTCCATTTCGAATGGGGATGTTTTTCTCATTATGTGAGGCATTAAGTCTTCCCTATAGTTCCCAAAATGAGTTTTGGTTTATTGCCTCTTCAATTTCTTCAAGTGGATTAGAACTGTAGATAGCTTTTTTATCTTGTAGCAACTTTTTATATTGTTTTAGGGGCAGGTGATATTTTATACCTCCATCCTGGTCTGTGGGGTTTCTGTGTTTTTGGTTTGAAAGTTGACTCAGGTTTTTCCTGACAGTATTACATTCACTGTCAAGCCATTTTTCTTTGGGTATTTTTGGTGTGTATGTTTTCCCCACATTAGTCTTTTTTAGACAATACTGTGTTGCAAAGTCTTTTTTGATTTGGGAGGGAGATTGAATAGATATGGGTCCTGATTTAGGAAATGTCTAAAAACAGGTGCACCTTATGTGAACGACTGGCTCGATTCGGTCTTATATAGCAAAATCTGAAATTGTGTTTTTTACATTGGATAAAAGTAGAGACTCAGAGCTAGAAAATGGTATGTCATACACTACAGTTGAGGAACAATGGGAAAGTAATTCTGCTTTGAAAGTTGATAAACTTGTAACCCCACTTTAGAGAAAATGGCCTTGGTAAAATGTTTTGGTACCTACTGGAGAGTTCTTCTTTTCTACACCCATTCAGCATGTTTCACACCCTCTTAAGCCTTAGCCCCACCCATCTCTTTAAGGATTCACATGTGAGGCCATGTGCTAAACAACCAAAGAGTTCAAGACTAAAGGCTGGTTTATACTACATCTATCGACATGTCCGTAGACAGTTGTCGCAGTGACATCATGAACATTCTATTGTCGTCCGACATCAAACTTGTCGTTATGAAACAGTATAAACACAAAAACTACAGGCTGCTGATGTAATGCACCAATTTGTAAGTCGCTCTGGATAAGAGCGTCTGCTAAATGACGTAAATGTAAATGTAAATGTAATGGTGGTCCAAAATAGCATAACTGGTGTATTTTAACACCAAGTTAATGGCAAGCCAATTAAAGAAAATAGCTTACGGTTGAGTGTGTGATGAAATAAAAGCAGGGCATTCTACCGGAGAATTTTAGAACTTGGACACTGTCTCGTTGGCCTAACGTTATATCCTAATTTGACTTTGGCGCAGGTCATGTTGTTCTTCACATTACCGTCTCTGGTAAACACATACTATATCAAATCAAATCTAAGTTTATTTGTCACATGCACAGGATACAGAAGATGTAAACGGTACAGTGAAATGGTTATTTGCATAGTGGAGCTTTTTGTTTAGACATGTAGCTAGCTAAACAATTAACCATAATCCCAACTCATAACATTACTACCCTGCACAAATAATATTACCACACAGATCATACACGTAACGTTAGTTAGCGAGCCAGCTAGCTAACAGTATGCTTTAACTTGCAATGAAAATGACTTTCTGACTAAATTCAAAATGTATAATATCTGAAAATGTAGCTAGCTAGACTCTCTTACCCGTATACATGGGTGAACGCTTCTCCCTCTCTGTCACAGATGCCATGGTTGCCCTTAGTTTGAAGATGTAATCCGGAGACAGGTGTTTTATACAACCGCCTTCTGTGTGTTGTCTTTTCAACCCCCTTTGCATATTTGCAATCAAACAACATCATTTTCTCCATCTCCTTAGCTATAATACTCTGCTTCCACCGGGCATTCCACTGATTTCAAAACGCGTCCAGTAGTGACGCGCAACATACACCTAGTTTCCTGAAACGAGTCACCTTTGTCAGAGGGGAACAGGCCTGTGATAACTCTGTGTTGATGGGGTCGATGACTCGCTGGGGCACGTCTAATCTGGGGAGAAGAGTGAAGAGGTTGATTCCGGCTGATGGGAACTCTGGTAGCTTTAGTAGCCATTTGGGTCAGAGCTTTGGCCATGTCGTCCCTGCGTGCCGTCACATTTGTTTGTCCGGGTGTGTTGATCAGGATGTGTTCTGCCTCTCTCAGTCTCTCATCTGAGAGCAACTCCATGGAAGTGTCTGTGGTGGGGCACCAGAGCTTGATGACTATTTTTTCCAGGGAAGAGACACTTCAAGTCAATTAACTTTCAGTTAGAATCACACGAGTGCAATCCTGGGTTGTTCCTCTGATTGTTCCTTGGGTCAGTGCTGGGCAAGGGTGTGTGTGTCAGTGCTGGGTGGGTCATGGTATGTGTCGATGTGATGGGGACAAGGTGTTGTGTGTGTGATGGGAGGAGAAGGGGGAGGAGGGTGGCTGTTTGGCTGAGCTGGTGGCTGATGACCTCTTCCTTCAGCTCCTGTAGCTTTCTCTGTTGTTGATGCAGGTGGCTGTGGTCGACAGCGGTGGTCAGCTTCTCTCTCAGGCGACCCACTTCCATTCTGAGGGCCTGGTTATCCTCCTCCAGTTCTATCATGGCTGACTATAGCTCCCGAATCTCTCTCCATTGCTGTTTCACATGAGATACCAGACTGGTCTCCTCCTCTGTCGGCTGCTGACTGCCTCTGTTCTCCTGTAGGCAAGTCAAGGATGTATCCCTGAACGCAGCAAAGTATCTTTCTAAAACAGATAAACTGTCTCTGAGTGATTTTATATTGGAGGCGAGTCTTGGAGAGATGGGGCTGCTGTCAGGGCTTGGAGTGGTCTTCTCCTGGGTTTTGGTCGTCTGTGGAGAGGCTTCTTGCTCCTTTGCTTCTTCTCTGAGGGAATGGAAGTCTTCCTGGAACTTCCTCAGGCTGCTTTCTGACCCCTAAACCATGATGGTGCCATTATGGTAAACGTTAACAGTGAGGCAGGGGCCATTTTAATCATTGTCCTCATTGATTGTTATCTGTCTGCATTTTCCAATACCATTCTTTCTATATTTTGGGTATTTCGTGCACAGGGCAGTGTGCCAGGCTGTGGGGCTCTCAGTATGAAGATATTTGTTGTTGTTTTCTTCCCCTCTATTGTTGACAAGTCTGCCACCAAGGTCTCGGATAACTCTCTCATTACATTACTTTAGAAGTTGTTTGCCCTGGAAGAGCAGACATCTGTAGGGTACATAATCTCCATTTAGATTTTCTCTTAGTAATTTATTTTCTAGTTCTTTTCCAAGCGTTTTCAGCTTTTTTTCAGCTTTATTTTTATTTCAGTTCACAGTTCAAGTCTTTCTACTGCAACAGCATCCCCAAAACCTTTTGCAAAATCAGCAGCTCATTTCTTTCCTCTTCAATTATACATTTCAAAGAAAAGTAAAGTAGAAAAGTAGCAAATGAAGTAGTAAAAATAAATTTGAGAAACGCGGAAACTATGGCTACAACTTCTTCCGCACTTGCGCATTATCGTAACATTATCGTAAAGGCCTGACAAAATACAACATATTACTGGCCTGCTAATGTGCCTGGTCCTTGTAGACTAAAAACATAACTGATCCGAATGGTTGCCCAATCAGACCAGGCCAGATGCAGTTATTTCGAAATGAATACCAGGATGCATTCAAAACGCCAGGCTTTTGAGTGGTTATTCAAAGGACATAGGCTATTCACTGCAGTTTACAGCCTAGACTAGAGTTTTGTACTCACTTGAAAACAATAATAACATTATTGATTGCATTGTGTTGTAGCCTAAGTAGGATACATTTCTTGTCCCTAAAAAAACGTAAACATATAGTAACTTTTCCAGATGTGTACCAGGGGACAAGGAGGGAGCGGGAGCACACATTGTGTAGCTACCTATGATTTCGTTATCTGATCAACTCTCCGCTGCCACGAAAAGCCAGACTACAAAAGCTTGTTGGATACTTATTTCAACCTTTTTTCTTCAGCCTACTAGTTGATTATTGAAGGAGAGATGAACGCTTGCTCTTGCTTGCTGAATGTAAAATAGGCTACATAATTAAGGACGGGTGGGGAGTTGGAAAGGAGATGCCCATATTTCAAGTTTCAAGTTTTTATGTCACATGCACAAGTACAGTGAAATGCCTTTCTTGCAAGCTCAAAACCCAACAATGCAATAATCAATAACAATGTATTACTAGAAAAAATAGAAATAAGAAATTACATTCACAATAAAGTAAATAAACATACTATACACAGGAAATATTTAAAGTCAGTTCCAATACCATATTTACATGTGCATGAGCAGGGTGTGCGGGTGTGTTGAGACAGTATAAATGTATGTGCATATTATGAGAGAGCAAATGATGGAGTGAGTGTTTGTGTGTGTGTGTTGGATTGACAGTGTGTGTGAGTGTGTAGGGCCCTGTGAGTGTGCATAGAGACAGTGCCCTTTATTGACAATGAACACATCCTGAAAGCACTGAATGGTCTGAACCAGTATCTGTGCATTAGAGACCTCATGAATTTGTGTTACCACCTTATTAATAGGCAACCTGTAGTAGGATGCGTTGATCAGTTGATTGACAGGTGCAGGACTTTAGAACGATAAACTATCCTCTAGTGTGGATGCTCACCAACGTTTTATAGTTATTTAGCCTATAGTTTATAGTTATCGTTATAGTTATTGGATTGGTGGATGGCCTTAACTCTTACACGACACAACTAACGTAATTATCACAACAGAACTAGTAGTAGGTCTAGCTAACGTTAGCGAACTTGAAATACATATAAACTACACTTACACTTGTTTATTTGACTTTTATACTCTATAAATTGACTCCTTCAAATAATTTACTCTAGCAAGTTTGCCACCGGCGCGATGCAGTAGGAAAGTAAAGCAGAAGTCGAATCCATCACTTCCGTTATTTGGATGTGCCCATAGCAATGTTTGAAAATTAGGTGGATAGCTAGCTTAAAAACAAGCAATTGATTGGTGTTGCTATGGTAACAATGGCAGCTTGCTACCTTGCTAGCTTAGCATTAGCTTGCTAAATCTATTGATATATATTTTCCTTAAAGTTTTTTTTTGTATTAACTGAATATAAGACAAATATTTTCAAACAATGTGATACTTTCATCAGGAGCTCTGCTATTGCTGTTGTTACGGCTTCAGAATTCAGGGAACTCTCTCTCTCTCTGATGGGAATGCGGACTCCTTCATTGACAGAAGTACAGAGGCTTCCCTTCACCACCACCCCTCCTCCCCCCTTCCCCAGCCCAGCACAGGGCTTGTGTAGGGGGAATATATCCAGCTGTGGATACCCGACCTCTGGATTGGGCTGATAAAGGGAAAAGGGCTTCAAGGTAAAATACAAGCTTTTTCTGAGGAGCCAAATTTGAATGTCACACCCCTCCACATTGCTGTGCACAGGAGATACTGGATGAACCCCACTGCTGGTTGTAAACTAAAGCATGCATAGCTGTCTCTCTTTAGGTTTTCAGTATCTTCATTTTGTTATTGGTGTGCAGTAATTGCCAGTAACAATGCAGGCTCGATTTGGGTGGTCCGTTGATGGGACTTTTGCTGCGAGCAAAGGTATGAGGTATGTCACGACTGGTGTTGTCTGGGCAACCTCGAGATCAGGGAGGATTTTACACAGTATCAAATCAGATTTCTCTCAGGTTACTCAGCATGCAGAGGCAAGTTCAATTTTCCCCTTTCTCCAAACCAGGGTATGAAATGAATTACAGTATTGATAAAGAAGATGTTGTGATGTTTACAGGGGTTCAAGCTTGCTTGACTTAGGTGTTGTCTTTTTAAGCCTGCTTATTTGAGATATTGTGTTGTAGGGGTAAAGAGGGCATTCAAGTACTATTACTTTAATGACATTTTACTCAAGTAGAAGTGTAAGGGTTGGTGTGAGGTGTGACCCAGGTGCAGTGCAGGATATACAGTAGGCAGTAGGCAGAGATGGTGAAACAAGGATCTTTACTGGTGGTCCCGAAGCCAGGATACAAAACAACTGACTTAACATGATAAAAGAAAGGTGGAGCAAATAAGCCTCCAAAAACAGACTGACAGCCAAAATATGAAATAGTAACTACGACTGAAATAATAAAGAAACAGGGAGAACACTTCTTCAGTACCTGTACATACTTCTCCGATCAGACACTGATTAGTACTGCTGAGCATAGAGAAACTAGCAGAGAAAACTGAGCAAGGGAACACAGGGAAGTGAGGGCATAAATACACAGGTGAACAGATAGACACAGGTGACACCAATAGGATGATGATTAGTCCAGACTGTGAGTGAGGAGGTGCCTGAGGTTGTCAGAGGATGACACCTAGTGGGTCGCTCCGGAACTGCGACCCCCTCCTGTAACATAGAAGTAAAACTACTGGTGTAAGAAATGACTAAAGTAAAAGTAAAAAGTCGCTCATTTAAAAAGTACTCCGAGTAAAAATAATTTAGTTACTTTTAAAATAACTCTTTAGTTACCTGAACGTTGTTACACATTATTTCAATAAATGTAAAAGGAAGAGAGGAAAGGAATGTACAGTATGAAGTTAATTTATTGTTTGAGTTGCAACAAGGCACATCTGTATATAAAAAAAACAAAGGATTCGTAAAAACTATACTATTAATATTGGAGAAAAAAATGTTACATTCAAAGCAATAAAAATGTATTGATGAATTATAAGCAATACAAAATAAAGTTCATAAACAAAAAATCACTCATTCACGCTCTTTTCCTCACCCACAAACTCCCTCTTTCCCTCATTCACTCACTCACCCATTCAAGGCCAAATATGGATTGCCAGGGCACACTGGACATTCAGTACCTAAAGGATTTGATTTCAAATTTGCTGTGGAGGCAACAACATTAATGAAATGCTAAATTAATTAGCAAACCCCCTGAAATAGAAAAGGGGCTATAGATGTTGCATTAGATTGATCAACTATACAGTATATAGGCTACATGTACATAGTACATGAGGTTATGTAGTGTTCCTTGAGTAAAAACAAAGGAGTTCTGTTCTAATGCCTTCACTTACATTTTAGTCATTTAGCAGACGCTTATCCAGAGCGACTTACAGTTAGTAAGCACATACATTTTTCATAATGGCCCCCGTGGGAATCGAACCCACAACCCTGGCGTTGCAAACACCATGCTCTACCAACTGAGCTACACGGGACTACTTCTCTCTGAACTTGCTGTTCAGTTTCAGCAGGCGCTGATTTTCAAAGTGAATCAAGTCTATCCTGGCTCACTTTAAATTGAAGAGCAGTCCAACACGCTCACAAGCGGCAGAGGCGGGCAGGCCTTTGTTCATTTTGAGAGACAGCTTCTTTATGTGTGGAAAGGAATGAAGCAAATCCATCTTGTCTGACATCCAGCTCCCCTGTACCTTGTGACCTTTTGGGCATCAGTGATGAGAATAAATAATCTTCTTCAGATGAATGCTGCCTCTGTTGCTCTGTCTCGTCCTCTGTCATTGTGTCAAGGTGATGCTTCAGGTAGACCAAACCTGTACAGTGGCAAATACACAACATACACATATTGAATATTTCAGCAAATTCTGCTATATGTGGCAACTTAATTCATAATATCACTGACATTACAATAGCCCAAACAAAGACTTTCCATACTTGTTATTATCAGATACATAAAGAAAAACCCTGGATTGAGTAGGTGTGTCCAAACCTTTGACTGGTAGTGTATATATATATCCTGAGCTTTCGTATATCTCCTTGATGTAGGATAGACACTTCAAAACCTTATTCCTTATGATGTCTTTTTTTGCCATTTATGTGTTATTCAATGCGTATCTATGGGCTATAGTTGTAAAGGCCCAATTCAATATTTTTTGGGGGAAACCTAAAGGGCTCCTAAATTCAAAATAGTAGCTAAATGATCCATGGTATGACCATCTTAAAACAATTCTATATGTTAGCTTAGTAGAACCACCCCCCTCCCCCATGCGCGTGCGCCACATCTATTTCTATGGGCACAAGCACGGTTCATGACCTCTTGTTGGTGAACAGAACATTTTGCAGGTTTTAAAGCTTATTTCATGCAATTCTACACATTTTGTCATGAGGTGCAGACAATATTTTGCAGTTTTACAACATATTTTCTTGCAATTCTATGCATTTTGCCATGCTTATTCATGTGATATTTGAGTGACTCAAACATTACAACACAATCTATGGGCTATAAAACCTAGGTAAAAAAACGTTAGCTCACATGGGCTAGTTGATCTGGACATTTCTGACAAGTTATAAATTGCTCTCTAAGGTATGCAATGACTGACATGACAAGAGGATTCCACTAGTGCATTCTACTTTTACAACTTTCAAGAGTAAATTGAAAGCCGTTCGTAAAAAAAATATTTATATGGTTTATTTGGGGGGGGGGGACCCACAGTTTGGGAACCACTGTTTTAGAGGAAAACTAGGAATAAAGTCAAAGATAGAAAACAGTAGCAGCAGCGTATGTGATGAGTAAAAAAAGTAAGTGCAAAAAGGGTCAATGCAGATAGTCCGGGTAGCTATTTGGTTAACTGTTTAACTAACTATTTATCAGTGGTATGGCTTGGGGGTAGAAGCTGTTCGGCGTCCTGTTGGTTCCAGACTTAGTGCATCGGTACCGCTTGCCGTGCGTTAGAGGTCTTCACGGATCCACCTGTACCTGAAACCCAGTCCGGGACCCGAGTGGGTCCGGATCCAGAATTCTAAATAATGTCACGGGTCTGGATCGGATCTGATATGACATGATTGTCACGGGTCTCGGGTATGTGTAATTATAATTGACTTGTCCGGAAGGACCCATATATATCCAAATGCGACTGCTGCAGTAGAGAGAGGGAGAGAGAGACATTTTATAATTTATGCTTCTGCTCTTTGCTTTTCAAGAGAGTGACGTGTGTACCTTGTTGTTGTTATTGGCCAATCATAAGTCATCAAAGCAGCAATGCATTTATGCATATCGGGCCAGGATGGGAAATCCCCAGCTCCATTTCAGAATGGGTCAAGCTTTTTGGACCAGTGAAGCCTTACCGTGCGGTAGCAAAGAGAACAGTCTTTGACCTGGGTGGCAATAGAGATTGCGTCATCTGTGGATCTGTTGGTGCGGTATGTGAATTGGATGGGGTCTGGGATGATGGTGTTGATGTGAGCCATGACCAGCCTTTCAAAGCATTTCATGGCTACAGATGTGAGTGCTAAGGGCGATTAGTCATTTAGACAGGTTACCTTAGCGTTCTTGGGCACAGGCACTGGTGGTCTGCTAGAAACATGTACATATTACAGACTGTGTCAGGGAGAGGTTGAAAATGTCAGTGAAGACACTTGCCAGCTGGATAGCGCATGCTCTGAGTACGCGTCCTGGTAATCCATCTGGCCCTGCGGCCTTGTGAATGTGAACCTTTTTAAAAGGTCTTACATTAGCTACGGAGAGCATGATCACACAGTCGTCCAGAACAGCTGGTGCTCTCACGCATGGTCAGTATTGGATGTCTCGGAGCGAATATAGAAGGCATTTAGTTTGTCTGGTAGGATCGCGTCACTGGGCAGCTCGTGGCTGGGTTTCCCTTTGTAATCCATGATAGTATGCAAGCCCTGCCACATCCGACTAGCGTCAGAGCTGGTGTAGTATGATTAGGGGACAACGTCGTCGATGCACTTATTAATGTCCCCCCCACATTCTGAAATTGCATTTTTGTTCCCCCCAGTTTTATCATTGGAATGTGATACGTAACAGGTCAACGGTGTGCTTTAGGACCATGCGGACACCTCCGAGTACCAGTCAAAAGTTTGGACACACCTACTCATTCAATTTTCTACATTGTATAATAATAGCGACTACATCAAAACTATGAAATAACACATATGGAATCATGTAGTACCCAAAAAAGTGTTCAAATCAAAATATATTTTATATTTGAGATTCTTCAAATAGCCACCCTTTGCCTTGATGACAGCTTTGCACACTATTGGCATTCTCTCAACCAGCTTCATGAGGTAGTCACCTGGAATGCATTTCAATTAAAAGGTGTGCCTTGTTAAAAGTAAATTTGTGGAATTTCTTTCCTTCTTAATGCGTTTGAGCCAATCAGTTGTGTTGTGACAAGGAAGGGGTGGTATACAGAAGATAGCCCTATTTGGTAAAAGACCAAGTCCATATTATGGCAAGAACAGCTCAAATAAGCAAAGAGAAACGACGGTCCATCATTACTTTAAGAACATTTCAAGAACTTTGAAAGTTTCTTCAAGTGCAGACGCAAAAACCATCAAGCGCTATGATGAAACTGGCTTTCATGAGGTCCGCCACAAGAAACGAAGACCCAGAGTTACCTCTGCTGCAGAGGATAAGGTCATTAGAGTCAACTGCACCTCAGATTGCAGCCCAAATAAATGCTTCACAGAGTTCAAGTAACAGACACATCTCAACATCAACTGTTCAGAGGAGACTGCGTGAATCAGGCCTTCATGGTCGAATTGCTGCAAAGAAACCACTACTAAAGGACACCAATAAGAAGAAGAGACTTGCTTGGGCCAAGAAACACGATCAATGAACATTAGACCGGTGGAAATCTGTCCTTCTGTCTGATGAGTCCAAATTTGAGATTTTTGGTTCCAACCGCCGTGTTTTTGTGAGGTGAACGGATGATCTCTGCATGTGTGGTTCCCACCGTGAAGCATGGAGGAGGAGGTGTGATGGTGCTTTGCTGGTGACACTGTCTGTGATTTATTTAGAATTCAAGGCACACTTAACCAGCATGGCTACCACAGCATTCTGCAGCGATACGCCATCCCATCTGGTTTGCGATTAGTGGGACTATCACTTGTTTTTCAACAGGAAATACACCTCCTGGCTGTGTAAGGGTTATTTGACCAATGAGAGTGATGAAGTGCTGCATCAGATGACCTGGCCTCCACAATCACCTAACCTCAACTCAATTGAGATGGTTTGGGATGAGTTGGACCGCAGAGTGAAGGAAAAGCAGCCAAAAAGTGCTCAGCATATGTGGGAACTCTTTCAAGACTGTTGGAAAAGCATTCCTCATGAAGCTGGTTGAGAGAATGCCAAGAGTGTGCAAAGCTGTCATCAAGGCAAAGGGTGGCTACTTTGAAGAATCTCAAATATAAAATATATTTTGATTTGTTTAACACTTTTTTGTTTACTAAATGATTCCATATGTGTTATTTCATAGTTTTGATGTCTTCACTATTATTCAACAGTGTAGAAAATAGTAAAAATAAAGAAAAACCCTTGAGTGAGTAGGTGTGTCCAAACTTTTGACTGGTACTGTATGTCCCCCCCCACTTCTAAAACCAAAGTAGCGCCTCTGAGTATCTATGTCCTTGTTCAGCCAAGTTTCTGAGAAACATATTACAGTTCTTCAGGTCTCGTTGATAGGATAGCCTCGAACGGAGCTCGTCCAGTTTGTTCTTCGGTGATTTTACATTCACCAATAGAACAGAGGGTAGAGGCATTTTATTTACTCTCTACCATAGCTTCATCAGGGTACCCGCACATCTGCCTCTATATATCGGCTCTATATATCGCCGTCTCTTTCTCTTCCGATTGTCGGGGATTAGGGCCTGCTCTGGGATGAGCAGTATGTCCTGTGCCGCCGACTCATTGAAGTAGAAATATTAATTCAAATCAAGGCTAGTGATCGCTGTTCTGATGTCCAGAAGCTATTTTCGGTCATAGGAAACGATGGCGGAAACATTATGTACAAAAAAGTTACGATCAGCGCAGAAAAACACAAAATGGAAGAATTCATCAGCAGCCTGTAAAATGGTACACAGTACATTCCAGCACCATTTCCATCTTCCGACCATCATCATAGTGTTCACAGCTTGATTTGACTGGCCTATATTGGCATGATGGGTGAAATTTGATTTGATTTGTCACTGACTAAACAACGATGAGCAGTTTTTTTCTGGCGCCGGGTCGCAAACTTTCCATGCCCTTGTGATCTACTATTATGAATAGCATAGCCTACAAAATTGTACTCTGTAACGGATTATTTAAAAAAGGTAGCGAAATACATTACCTTATTCAAAACATGCTTACGTAAAAGTAAAATGACTGACTTTGAAAAATACTCAAAAAGTACAAGTACTCTGAAAAGCTACTCAATTACAGTAACGAGAGTATTTGTAATTTGTTACTTCCACCCCTGCAATCTAGTGGGTCAGTTTTACAGTCTCATGAGGATACAGTGGGGGAAAAAAGTATTTAGTCAGCCACCAATTGTGCAAGTTCTCCCACTTAAAAAGATGAGAGAGGCCTGTAATTTTCATCATAGGTACACGTCAACTATGACAGACAAAATGAGAAAAAAATCCTGAAAATCACATTGTAGGATTTTTAATGAATTTATTTGCAAATTATGGTGGAAAATAAGTATTTGGTCAATAACAAAAGTTTCTCAATACTTTGTTATATACCCTTTGTTGGCAATGACACAGGTCAAACGTTTTCTGTAAGTCTTCACAAGGTTTTCACACACTGTTGCTGGTATTTTGACCCATTCCTCCATGCAGATCTCCTCTGGAGCAGTGATGTTTTGGGGCTGTCGCTGGACTTTCAACTCCCTCCAAAGATTTTCTATGGGGTTGAGATCTGGAGACTGGCTAGGCCACTCCAGGACCTTGAAATGCTTCTTACGAAGCCACTCCTTCGTTGCCCGGGCTGTGTGTTTGGGATCATTGTCATGCTGAAAGACCCAGCCATGTTTCATCTTCAATGCCCTTGCTGATGGAAGGAGGTTTTCACTCAAAATCTCACGATACATGGCCCCATTCATTCATTCCTTTACACGGATCAGTCGTCCTGGTCCCTTTGCAGAAAAACTGCCCCAAAGCATGATGTTTCCACCCCCATGCGTCACAGTAGGTATGGTGTCCTTTGGATGCAACTCAGCATTCTTTGTCCTCCAAACACGAAGAGTTGAGTTTTTACCAAAAAGTTCTATTTTGGTTTCATCTGACCATATGACATTCTCCCAATCCTCTTCTGGATCATCCAAATGCTTTTCTTCAAACCAAGCTGCTTACCTATTGCAGATTCAGTCTTCCCAGCCTGGTGCAGGTCTACAATTTTGTTTCTGGTGTCCTTTGACAGCTGTTTGGTCTTGGCCATAGTGGAGTTTGGAGTGTGACTGTTTGAGGTTGTGGACAGGTGTCTTTTATACTGATAACAAGTTCAAACAGGTGCCATTAATACAGGTAACGAGTGGAGGACAGAGGAGCCTCTTAAAGAAGAAGTTACACGTCTGTGAGAGCCAGATATCTTGCTTGTTTGTAGGTGACCAAATACTTATTTTCCACCATAATTTGCAAATAAATTCATTACAAATCCTACAATGTGATTTTCTGGATTTTTTTTCCTCAATTTGTCTGTCATAGTTGACGTGTACCTATAATGAAAATTACAGGCCTCTCTCATCTTTTTAAGTGGGAGAACTTGCACAATTGGTGGCTGACTAAATACTTTTTTCCCCCACTGTAAATATTTGATACATCAGAAAAGCAGAACTTATTATTTGGTACAGAAACCTTTGTTTGCAATTACAGAGATCATACGTTTCCTGTAGGTCTTGACCAGGTTTGCACATGTCGTATCGAGTGAGTGGTGGCAATTATTGCTGATGAACAAAGGAGTCCGCTCATACTGAACGTTGATCATAAGGTTTATTCAGATCACAAGCTTCAGCATAAGTGACAGGTGACATGACACCCGGAGAACGGCGCCTCAGATTGGAATGGCCGTTCTGTAGTCTAGCCCCTATTTATAAACAATGCAAAAAGATGGGTGGCTCCCTCTTCTGGCCAATCACCAGTCTCCCCTGTCTACAACACACTTCCTGTCTGTTGTATGTGACATTACACTAAAACATTCCCTCTTGATACTAAAATGAACATTCTTTCAGTTCCACTTAAAAACATTTAACACCATCATAATCTCAATACACTACACACACACTGCAGCAGGGATTTTGGCCCACTCCTCCATACAGACCTTCTCCAGATCCTTCAGGTTTCGGGGCTGTCGCTGGGCAATACGGACTTTCAGCTCCCTCCAAAAATGTTCTATTGGGTTCAGGTCTGGAGACTGGCTAGGCCACTCCAGGACCTTGAGATGCTTCTTACGGAGCCACTCCATAGTTGCCCTGGCTGTGTGTTTCGGGTCGTTGTCATGCTGGAAGACCCAGCCACGACCCATCTTCAATGCTCTTACTGAGGGAAGGAGGTTGTTGGCCAAGATCTCGCGATACATGGCCCCATCCATCCTCCCCTCAATACGGTGCAGTCGTCCTGTCCCCTTTGCAGACAAACATCCCCAAAGAATGATGTTTCAACCTCCATGCTTCACGGTTGGGATGGTGTTCTTGGGGTTGTACTCATCCTTCTTCTTCCTCCAAACACGGCGAGTGGAGTTTAGACCAAAAAGCTCTATTTTTGTCTCATCAGACCACATGACCTTCTCCCATTCCTCCTCTGGATCATCCAGATGGTCATTGGCAAACTTCAGACGGGCCTGGACATGCGCAGGCTTGAGCGGGGGACCTTGCGTGCACTGCAGGATTTTAATCCATGACAGCGTAGTGTGTTACTAATGGTTTTCTTTGAGACTGTGGTCCCAGCTCTCTTCAGGTCATTGACCAGGTCCTGCCGTGTAGTTCTGGGCTGATCCCTCACCTTCCTCATGATCATTGATGCCCCACGAGGTGAGATCTTGCATGGAGCCCCAGACCGAGGGTGATTGACCGTCATCTTGAACTTCTTCCATTTTCTAATAATTGCGCCAACAGTTGTTGCCTTCTCACCAAGCTGCTTGCCTATTGTCCTGTAGCCCATCCCAGCCTTGTGCATGTCTACAATTGTATCCCTGATGTCCTTACACAGCTCTCTGGTCTTGGCCATTGTGGAGAGGTTGGAGTCTGTTTGATTGAGTGTGTGGACAGGTGTCTTTTATACAAGTAACGAGTTCAAACAGGTGCAGTTAATACAGGTAATGAGTGGAGAACAGGAGGGCTTCTTAAAGAAAAACTAACAGGTCTGTGAGAGCCGGAATTCTTACTGGTTGGTAGGTGATCAAATACTTATGTCATGCAATAAAATGCTAATTAATTACTTAAAAATCATACAATGTGATTATCTGGATTTTTGTTTTAGATTCCGTCTCTCACAGTTGAAGTGTACCTATGATAAAAATTACAGACCTCTACATGCTTTGTAAGTAGGAAAACCTGCAAAATCGGCAGTGTATCAAATACTTGTTCTCCCCACTGTATATTCTCATCCTGTGACAGGAAAGGTGGAAGAGTTAGTATTTCACACTTATTGCACACACACAATTACACTTAGCTTCTCAACAAGAACTTGCTTGGCGGAATCTGTTGTGATATGTGATGGTTGGGGTGAAAATCTACCGGAGAATAGATCTCCAGGAGGACGGTTGGTGACCACTGCCCCTACACACACTACAAATGTGTTTTTAAATAGTCAGAGTCAATCACAGATAGACCCATAGCCCCTACCCATTGACAATTCCTACTAAATCGGTTATACAGTAGGGCATGGTTCAACCACTACACTCTCGAAACAAGTAATATACTGTATAGAACTTTTGTCCCCATAGCAGAACAATCTTGGGTAATTATATTACTATTTTTCCAAGTTAAACCATGCCCGTTGATATTTGTCTATCTGTGATTGGGTGTATGACCAATAGAAGACATGGGTAGTCATTACAGGTATCTGGCCTATAGGAGCTTAGTCAGTTGGTGCTATCTGGGCCGTAGGAACAGAGTGGTGCTGCAGCCTGCGTAGTCCATCGCATCTACCAGGAGTTCCGGGATGCCCAGGGAACCCATCCTGGATGGGTTTGGGAGCCTGTCTGCAGAAAGAAATGGACAGACAAACAAAATATGAGCTGCAATACATTGGAACCACTTTCATATGCATACCATAATTTGCTAGATTGAAACGGAATATTCACTACTCTTTTACACCTTACCTTTTGATTATAGAATGTGGTGAATAGTTATTGGTAAAAGTGGTAACCCAATCAACAGCCAAAGTTTACTTTTTTATTTGATGCTATGTCAGTCTATTACAAATCAGTGTGACAGTACTTTGACAGTATGTCAATCTGAAGGAAGTATAGTTTGAAGTGACTATAAGATTCAGAAAGGTATTGGGAAGTGATCAGAAGATCACCAGGCAATAATTGTGTATGCTCTTCTGTGTAGAAAATTACATAATTTACATTGCTTTCAATTATGTGGTGCTTTCCCCACAGTCTAATTATGCCTGGTCCTGTCCACTCTCTGTTCTAACGAGTCCTGTGCAGCTTGTGTGCAGTCAAAGCTAGTTAGCTATCTAGAGACTAGCTAACGTTAGCTAGCTGAATCACAGACATGGGGGGAATGTGTGGGAGGCATCGTCTGCCTAGGCCGTAGGGCAGCATTCCCCCTTTACAATTCTGACATTACTTTTTATGTAGCTAGTAACTGGTAGGCTCCCTAGCTATGTAAATATAAATGTCAGGTCAGTAGGTAACGTTAGCTAGCTATCCTAGTTGCGGTCAACACTAGTAGCTAGCTAAGCTAACGTTAGTTAACTAGCAGCAGCACCACAATATAATCTCCTTTACTTTTAATAATAATAGCTAGAAGAATAACTATTTAGAGACTTACTTCTTGAACGGTTACGGCTGGCTGCCGCTGCCAGATGTACGGACAGAACCCTGATGGAGCACGATGGATGAAGCTGCTAGCAAATCCACTGGCTAGCTAGAGTAGCTAGCTAGCTACCTTGTCAAAATGTGCTGAGCATATGCCAAATCAGACGAAGTGATTGTTCTGATGGAAGACAGTGCAAAGAAACAATTGCTGCCTTGCAGCTAGCTACTGCACAATCTCTCTTGCTTTTGGCCGTGCATAACTACCAACCTCTCCTGTGCATGTCAACAATTTGACAGGGCGGGACATTAGGAGGGAATATGGAAATCAAAGATTTACTGTCATTGGTCTATTGCAAACAGACCGCCAGGTGACGTTATGCGGTGGCCACAAAAACACCAACCCACCTGAACAGGCTGAAATTCCAGGTGTTTTTTTCAAACATCTCTTACAGAAAAAGGGCATTATCATATATATTTTAATAATTCCTGTGTTATTTCGACATCATATCATTAAAAAAATACTTTTTGACTGCACTGCCCTTTTAAATGACTATGTTCTAGCTAATTAGTGAAGGTATGTGAGCTTCTTTACAAATTGTCCTTCAAAATGAATAAGATCCTGTGCCAAATATTCTAAAGGGTGAGATGCTCAGGATATCACTGAATACACTGCATGACAAAGTGATTTGAAATTTCACTATGTGAAACTATAGTGCTGCAAGTAGCAAACCACACAGCTCTTAGACCCATTTAAAGCTACTAGCTCCAAGGCTCAACACTCAATCTGTGCCTTGCCATATGGAGATGGTGGCTCCAGGCAAGATGTTAAATTCTGCGTAGGCAAACTCATCTTGATGCTGTTGGAACGTTGACAACTCGTTCTGGACCAGCACTCAAAAGGCTAACCAATCTCAGAGTCACAAGCTCCCTCAGGAGAGGTCTCAGAGACTGATCCATTCTACGATCTGCTTGTCACGTACACACTGTATTGAAGTAGTGTAGGATGGCACAAACATGAACGTACACACACATACACACACACACTATGCTGGGTATACATGGTCCCCGAGGCTTCTCCAACTGTGGCTCCCTGGCGTGATCCGATCGGAGCGAGATTTGTGACTCACCTGGAATAAGGCCAATGTTGATTTAATTTCTGTTTTCTCCTCCTGTGGAGGCCAACACACACGCCTCAATGTGACAGACATGCTGTTCCAAGGCCAGGGATGAGGCATGAGGGAGTAGTAGTGAGTTTAGTGATGAGTCAACTCACAACAGGGGAGAACTATTCATTATGAACTAAATAATTCCTACGAGCTTCAAGTGTTACAATAAAAGAACATCAAATCAAATGTTATTTGTCACATGTGCCAAATACAACAGGTGTAGACCTTACTGTGAAATGCTTACTTACAAGCCCTTATCCAACAATGCAGTTCAAGAAATAGAGTTAAGAAAATATTTACTAAATAATCTAAAGTAAAGAATACAATAAAAAGTAACATAATAAAATAACAATAACGAGGCTATATACAGGGGGTACCGAGTCAATATGCGGGGGTACAGGTTAGTCGAGGTAATTTGTACATGTACAGTGAGGGAAAAAAGTATTTGATCCCCTGCTGATTTTGTACGTTTGCCCACTGACAAAGAAATGATCAGTCTATAATTTTAATGGTAGGTTTATTTGAACAGTGAGAGACAGAATAACAACAAAACAATCCAGAAAAATGCATGTCAAAAATGTTATAAATTGATTTGCATTTTAAATGAGGGAAATAAGTATTTGACCCCCTCTCAATCAGAATGATTTCTGGCTCCCAGGTGTCTTTTATACAGGTAACTCTTAAAGGGAGTGCTCCTAAACTCAGCTTGTTACCTGTATAAAAGACACCTGTCCACAGAAGCAATCAATCAAATCAAATTCCAAACTCTCCACCATGGCCAAGACCAAAGAGCTTTCCAATGATGTCAGGGACAAGATTGTAGACCTACACAAGGCTGGAATGGGCTACAAGACCATCGCCAAGCAGCTTGGTGAGAAGGTGACAACAGTTGGTGCGATTATTCGCAAATGGAAGAATCACAAAATAACTGTCAATCTCCCTCTGCCTGGGGCTCCATGCAAGATCTAACCTTGTGGAGTTGCAATGATCATGAGAACGGTGAGGAATCAGCCCAGAACTACACGGGAGGATCTTGTCAATGATCTCAAGGCAGCTGGGACCATAGTCACCAAGAAAACAATTGGTAACACACTATGTCGTGAAGGACTGAAATCTTGCAACGCCCGCAAGGTCCCCCTGCTTAAGCAAGCACATATACAGGGCCGTCTGAAGTTTGCCAATGAACATCTGAATGATTCAGAGGAGAACTGGGTGAAAGTGTTGTGGTCAGATGAGACCAAAATCGAGCTCTTTGGCATCAACTCAACTCGCCGTGTTTGGAGGAGGAGGAATGCTGCCTATGACCCCAAGAACACCATCCCCACCGTCAAACATGGAGGTGGAAACATTATGCTTTGAGGGTGTTTTTCTGCTAAGGGGACAGGGCAACTTCACTGCATTAAAGGGACGATGAACGGGGCCATGTACCATCAAATCTTGGGTGAGAACCTCCTTCCCTCAGCCAGGGCATTGAAAATGGGTCGTGGATGGGTATTCCAGCATGACAATGACCCAAAACACACGGCCAAGGCAACAAAGGAGTGGCTCAATAAGAAGCACATTAAGGTCCTGGAGTGGCCTAGCCAGTCTCCAGACCTTAATCCCATAGAGAATCTGTGGAGGGAGCTGAAGGTTCGAGTTGCCAAACGTCAGCCTCAAAACCTTAATGACTTGGAGAAGATCTGCAAAGAGGAGTGGAACAAAATCCCTCCTGAGATGTGTGCAAACCTGGTGGCCAACTACAAGAAACGTCTGACCTCTGTGATTGCCAACAAGGGTTTTGCCACCAAGTACTAAGTCATGTTTTGCAGATGGGTCAAATACTTATTTCCCTCATTAAAATGCAAATCAATTTATAACATTTTTGACATGCATTTTTCTGGATTTTGTTGTTGTTATTCTGTCTCTCACTGTTCAAATAAACCTACCATTAAAATTATAGACTGATCATGTCTTTGTCAGTGGGCTAACATACAAAATCAGCAGGGGATCAAATACTTTTTTCCCTCACTGTAGGTAGGGGTAAAGTGACTAAGCATAGATAATAAACAGTGAGTAGCAGCAGTGTCAATGTAAATAGTCTGGGTGGCCATTTGATTAATTGTTCAGCAGTCTTATGGCTTGCTGGGAGAAGCTGTTAAGGAGCCTTTTGGACCTAGACATGGCGCTCCGGTACTGCTTGCCGTGCTGTAGCAGAGAGAACAGTCTATGACTTGGGTGACTGGAGTCTTTGACAATGTTTTGGGTCTTCCTCTGACACCGCCTAGTATATAGGTCCTGGATGGCAGGAAGCTTGGCCCCAGTGATGTACTGGGCTGTACGCACTACCCTCTATAGCGCCTTACGGTCGGATGCTGAGCAGTTGCCTTACCAGGCGGTGATGCAACCGGTCAGGATGCGCTCGATGGTGCAGCTATAGAACCTTTTGAGGATTTGGGGACTCATGCCAAATACTTTCAGTCTCCTGAGGGGGAAAAGGCCTTGTTGTGCCCTCTTCACAACTTTCTTGGTGTATTTGGACCATGATAGTTTGTTGGTGATGTGGACACCAAGGAACTTGAATCTCAAGACTCGCTCCACTTCAGCCCCGTTGATGTGAATGGGGGCGTGTTCGGCCCCCCTTTTCCTGTAGTCCACAATCATCTCCTTTGTCTTGCTCATGTTGAAGGAAAGGTTGTTGTCCTGGCATCACACTGCCAGGTCTCTGACCTCCTCCCTATAGGCTGTCTCATCGTTATCAGTGATCAGGCCTACCACCATTGTGTCGTCAGCAAACTTAATGATTGTGTTGGAGTCGTGCTTGGCCACACAGTCGTGGGTGAACAGGGAGTACAGGAGGGGACTAAGCATGCACCCCTGAGGGGCCCCCGTGTTGAGCATCAGCGTGGCAGATGTGTTGTTGCCTACCCTTATCACCTGGGGGCGGCCTGCCAGGATGTCCAGGGTTCAGTTGCAGAGAGAGGTGTTTAGTCCCAGGGTCCTTAGCTTAGTGATGAGCTTTGTGGGCACTAAGGTGTTGAACGCTGAGCTGTAGTCAATGAACAGCATTCTCACATAGGTGTTCCTTTTGTCCAGGTGGGAAAGGGCAGGTGGAGGGCAGTACTTCCTCGTTAGTACTTATGGTATGCAGATGCTCATCAAGCATAATCATCGTCCACCTGATCCACAAGTAACTAAAGTTTAAACATGGCCGATAATCTTGGCCAGGTGTGTCAGGTGGGTGGGGTTTGCACTTTTGGATCTATCCCATTGGTTCCATTGCATTCGACAAGCTCAATCAAGCACAGCTAAAGAATTTGAAAGATTTAAAATACTATTTGAACCCAGGTTTGCAATTGGCAAATCAAGCACTATGATCAGATAAAACAGATGATGCTGGCTGCTTGTCTTGGCTACTCAAAATAACATTATGTTCTTTTTCTCTACCTCCCGGCTAGAGCTTGCTGTGAGGATATGGTTTCCTCAGAAAAATAGAGAACATCAGAAAAACAGAGACCTTTTGGGATGTAAACATTGGGTTGGATTTTTCCCCAGTCACTGCACGGTTCCCTAGTCTCATATTGTTGATTAGTCATTTAGTGTGCTTACAAAATCCAAAGTGTTGGTTATGGGCATTTCCATGTAAAATGACCCATGAGCACCAACATTTTGTCCTGAATACAAAGCGTTATGTTTGGGGCAAATCCAACAAATCCCTCACTGAGTAAAACTCTTCATATTTTCAAGCTTGGGGTAGCTGCATCATGTTATGGTTATGTTTGCCAACGGCAAGGTTTAGGGAGTTTTTTAGGATAAAAATAAACAGACTATAGCTAAGCACAGGCAAAATCCTAGAGGAAAACCTGGTCCAGTCTGCTTTCCAACAGACTGGGAGATAAATTCACCTTCCAGCAGGCAGATGAATGGCACAACAATGGGCCCCAGGATCTCAAATCAAATCAAATCAAATTGTATTTGTCGCATACATGTGTTTAACAGATGTTTTAGTGGGTGTAGCGAAATGCTTGTGCTTCTAGCTCCGGCAGTGCAGTAATATCTAACAATTTCACAACATATACCTACAGTGAGGGAAAAAAGTATTTGATCCCCTGCTGATTTTGTACGTTTGCCCACTGACAAAGACATGATCAGTCTATAATTTTAATGGTAGGTTTATTTGAACAGTGAGAGACAGAATAACAACAACAAAAAACAGAAAGACGCATGTCAAAAATTATATAAATTGATTTGCATTTTAATGAGGGAAATAAGTATTTGACCCCTCTGCAAAACATGACTTAGTACTTGGTGGCAAAACCCTTGTTGGCAATCACAGAGGTCAGACGTTTCTTGTAGTTGGCCACCAGGTTTGCACACATCTCAGGAGGGATTTTTGTTCCACTCCTCTTTGCAGATCTTCTCCAAGTCATTAAGGTTTCGAGCCTGACGTTTGGCAACTCGAACCTTCAGCTCCCTCCACATATTTTCTATGGGATTAAGGTCTGGAGACTGGCTAGGCCACTTCAGGACCTTAATGTGCTTCTTCTTGAGCCCCTCCTTTGTTGTCTTGGCCGTGTGTTTTGGGTCATTGTCATGCTGGAATACCCATCCATGACCCATTTTCAATGCCCTGGCTGAGGGAAGGAGGTTCTCACCCAAGATTTGACGGTACATGGCCCCGTCCATCGTCCCTTTGATGCAGTGAAGTTGTCCTGTCCCCTTAGCAGAAAAACACCCCCAAAGCATAATGTTTCCACCTCCATGTTTGACGGTGGGGATGGTGTTCTTGGGGTCATAGGCAGCATTCCTCCTCCTCCAAACACGGCGAGTTGAGTTGATGCCAAAGAGCTCGATTTTGGTCTCATCTGACCATAACACTTTCACCCAGTTCTCCTCTGAATCATTCAGATGTTCATTGGCAAACTTCAGACGGGCCTGTATATGTGTTTTCTTGAGCAGGGGGACCTTGCGGGCGCTGCAGGATTTCAGTCCTTCACGGCGTAGTGTGTTACCAATTGTTTTCTTGGTGACTATGGTCCCAGCTGCCTTGAGATCATTGACAAGATCCTCCCGTGTAGTTCTGGGCTGATTCCTCACCGTTCTCATGATCATTGCAACTCCACAAGGTGAGATCTTGCATGGAGCCCCAGGCCGAGGGAGATTGACAGTTCTTTTGTGTTTCTTCCATTTGCGAATAATCCCACCAACTGTTGTCACCTTCTCACCAAGCTGCTTGTCGATGGTCTTGTCACCCATTCCAGCCTTGTGTAGGTCTACAATCTTGTCCCTGACATCCTTGGAGTGCTCTTTGGTCTTGGCCATGGTGGAGAGTTTGGAATCTGATTGATTGATTGCTTCTGTGGACAGGTGTCTTTTATACAGGTAACAAACTGAGATTAGGAGCACTCCCTTTAAGAGTGTGCTCCTAATCTCAGCTCGTTACCTGTATAAAAGACACCTGGGAGCCAGAAATCTTTCTAATTGAGAGGGGGTCAAATACTTATTTCCATCATTAAAATGCAAATCAATTTATAACATTTCTAACATTCGTTTTTCTGGATTTTTTTGTTGTTATTCTGTCTCTCACTGTTCAAATAAACCTACCATTAAAATTATAGACTGATCATTTCTTTGTCAGTGGGCAAACGTACAAAATCAGCAGGGGATCAAATACTTTTTTCCCTCACTGTAATACACACAAAACTAAGTAAGGAATGGAATTTAAGAAAATATACATATATGGACAAGCAATGACAGAGCGGCATGGACTAAGATACAGTAGAATATTATAGAATAGAATACAGTATATACATATGAGATGAGTAGTGCAAGATATGTAAACATTATTAAAGTGACTAGTGTTCCATTTCTTAAAGTGGCCAGTGATTTCAATAGGCAGCAGCAGCCTCTAATATGCTAGTGATGGCTATTTAACAGTCTGATGGCCTTGAGATAGAAGCTGTTTTTCATTCTCTCGGTCCCAGCTTTGATGCACCTGTACTGATCTTGCCTTCTGGATGATAGCGGGGTGAACAGGCAGAGGCTCGGGTGGTTGATGTCCTTGATTATCTTTTTGGCCTTCCTCTGACATCGTTTGCTGTATGTGTCTTGGAGGGTGGGTAGTTTGCCCCCGATAATGCATTTGGCAGACCGCACCACCCTCTGGAGAGCCCTGCGGTTGCGGGCGGTGCAGTTGCCGTACCAGGTGGTGATACAGCCCGACAGGATGCTCTCAATTGTGCATCTGTAAAAGTTTGTGAGGGTTTTAGGTGCCAAGACGGATTTCTTCAGCCTCCTGAGGTTGAAGAGGCTCTGTTGCGCCTTCTTCACCACACTGTCTGCGTGGGTGGACCATTTCAGTTTGTCGGTGATGTGTACGCCAAGGAACTTGAAGCTTTCCACCTTCTCCACTGCGGTCCCGTCGATGTGGATAGGGGGGTGCACCCTCTGCTGTTTCCTGAAGTCCACGATCATCTCCTTTGTTTTGTTGACGTTGAGTGAGAGGTTATTTTCCTGGCACCACACTCCCAGAGCCCTCACATCTTCCGTGTAGGCGGTCTCGTAATTGTTGGTAATCAAGCCTACTACTGTTGTGTCATCTGCAAACTTGATGATTGAGTTGGAGGCATGCTTGGCCACGCAGTCATGGGTGAAAAAGGAGTACAGGAGGGGGCTGAGCACGCACCCTTGTAGGGCCCCAGTGTTGAGGATCAGCGATGTGGAGATGTTGTTTCCTACCTTCACCACCTGGGGGCGGCCCGTCAGGAAGTCCAGAACCTAGTTGCACAGGGCAGGGTTCTTGATGATGAGCTTGGAGGGTACTATGGTGTTGAATGCTGAGCTATAGTCAATGAACAGCATTCTTACATAGGTATTCCTCTTGTCCAGATGGGATAGGGCAGTGTGCAGTGTGATGGCGATTGCATCGTTTGTGGATCTATTGGGGCGGTAAGCAGATTGAAGTGGGTCTAGGGTGACAGGTAAGGTAGAGGTGATATGATCCTTGACTAGTCTCTCAAAGCACTTCATGTTGACAGAGGTGAGTGCTACAGGGCGATAGTCATTTAGTTCAGTTACCTTTGCTTTTTTGGGTACAGGAACAATGATGGCCATCTTGAAGCATGTGGGAACAGCAGACTGGGAAAGGGAGAGATTGAATATGCCCATAAACACACCAGCCAGCTGGTCTGCGCATGCTCTGAGGACACGGCTAGGGATGCCGTTTGGGCCGGCAGCCTTGCGGGGGTTAACATGCTTAAATGTCTTAATCACGTCGGCCACGGAGAAGGAGCGGCCACAGTCCTTGGTAGTGGGCCTCGTCAGTGGCACTGTGTTATCCTCAAAGCGGGCGAAGAAGGTGTTTAGCTTGTCTGGAAGCGAGACGTCGGTGTCGGCGATGTGGCTGGTTTTCCTTTTGTAGTCCGTGATTGTCTGTAGACCCTGCCACATACGTCTCGTGTTTGAGCCGTTGAATTGCGACTCCACTTTGTCTCTATACTGATGTTTTGCCAGTTTAATTGCCTTGCTGAGTGAGTAGCTACACTGTTTGTATTCTGCCATATTCCCAGTCACCTTGCCATGGTTGAATGCGGTGGTTCGCGCTTTCAGATTGGCGCGAATGCTGCCATCTATCCACGGTTTCTGGTTAGGGTAGGTTTTAATAATCTCGTCACGGTATCTCTGTGCATTCAAATTGCCATCGATAAAATGCAAATGTCTTCGTTGTCCGTAGCTTATGCCTACCTGTACCTTAACCCAACCGCTACAATGGAGCAACAGCTCTGATGGACATTCTGCAGTCAGCATGTCAATTGCACGCTCCCTCAAAACTTGAGACATCTGTGGCATTATGTTATGTTATTGTCCCCAGCACAAGGTGCACCTGTGTAATGATCATGCTGTTTAAGTAGCTTCTTGATATGCCACACCTGTCAGGTGGATGGATTATCTTGGCAATTGTGAAATGCTCACTAACAGGGATGTAAACAAATTTGTGCACAGAATTTGAGAGTAATAAGCTTTTTGTGCGTATGGAACATTTCTGGGATCTTTTATTTCAGCTCATGAAACATGGGACCAACACTTCACATGTTGCGTTTATATTTTTGTTCAGTATATTTAGATTTTGGGAAATTATTTTGCTTTGTGTAAGTTTAAGAAACATTGCCCTGTGCCTTGAAATTCCGTTACCAAAATACCCACATACAGCGCCTTCAGAAAGTATTCACACCCCTTGACTTGTTCCACATTTTGTTGTGTAATAGCCTGAATTTAAAATGGATTAAATTGATAGTTTGTGTCACTGGCCTACACACAATACCCCATAATGTTAAAGTGGAATTATGTTTTTCAAAATGTTTACAAATTAATAAAAAATGAAAAGCTGAAATGTCTTGAGTCAATTTTAATGGCAAGCCTAAATACTGTAAATTCAGGAGCAAAACTGTACTTAACATGTCACATAATAAGTTACATGGACTCACTGTGTGCAATAATAGTGTTTAACATGATTTTTTATGACTACCCCATCTCTGTACCCCAAGCATACAATTATCTGTAAGTTGAGCAGTGAATTTCAAAAACAGATTCAACCACAAAGACCAGGGACGTTTTACAATACCTCACAAAGAAGGGCACCTATTGGTAGATTAAAAAATTTAAAATAAACAGACATTGAATATCCCTTTGAGCATGGTGAAGTTATTAATTACACTTTGGATGGTGTATCAATACACCCAGTCACTACAAAGATTTGTATTTGTATTTTTTAGGGATACCCATTAGCTGCTGCCAAGGCAGCAGCTACTCTTCCTGGGGTCCAAACACATTAAAGCACCTACATTACATATAAAACAAAAGATAAAACAGTACATCATATAACATTATTACACCACTACATATCTACAATACAAAATGTACAATACAAAATGTATAATTCGACCATACAACAATATCACAATGTATGCGTGTGTTTGTACTTTTGTGTGTCTCTTCAAAGTCCCCGCTGTTCCATAAGGTGTATTTTTACCTGTTTTATTTTAATCTGATTCTACTGCTTGCATCAGTTACCTGATATGGAATAGAGTTCCATGTAGTCATGGCTCTATGTAGTACTATGCGCCTCCCATAGTCTGTTCTGGACTTGGGGATTGTGAAGAGACCTCTGGTGGCATGTCTTGTGGGTATGCATGGGTGTCCGAGCTGTGTGCTAGTAGTTTAAACAGACAGCTAGGTACATTCAGCTTGTCAACACTTCTTACAAAAACAAGTTGTGATGACGTCAATCTCTCTTCCACTTTGAGCCATGAGAGATTGACATGCATATCATTAATGTTAGCGCTCCATGTACTTTTAAGAGCCAGCCGTGCTGCCCTGTGCTGAGCCAACTGCAATTTTCGTAAGTCCCTCTTTGTAGCACCTGACCACACTACTGAACAGTAGTCTAAGTGCAACAAAACTAGGGCCTGTAGGACCTGCCTTGTTGATAGTGTTGTTAAGAAGGCAGAGCAGTGCTTTATTATGGACAGACTTCTCCCCATCTTAGCTACTGTTGTATCAATATGTTTTGACCATGACAGTTTACAATCCAGGCTTACTCCAAGCAGTTTAGTCACCTCAACTTGCTAAATTTCCACATTATTCATTACGTGATGTAGTTGAGTTTTAGGGTTTAGTGAATGATTTGTCCCAAATACAATGCTTTTAGATTTGGAAATATTTAGGACTAACTTATTCCTTGCCACCCATTCTGAAACAAACTGCAGATCTCTGTTAAGTGTTGCAGTCATTTCAGTTGCTGTAGTAGCTGATGTGTATAGTGTTGAGTCATCCGCATACATTGATACACTGGCTTTACTCAAAGCCAAGTGGCATGTCGTTAGTAAAGATTGAAAAAAAAGTAAGGGGCCAAAACAGCTACCTTGGGGAATTCCTGATTATGTTGGAGAGGCTTCCATTAAAGAACACCCTCTGTGTTCTGTTAGAAAAGTAACTCTTTATCCACAATATAGCAGGGGGTGTAAAGCCATAACACCTACGTTTTTTGAGCAGCAGACTATGATCGATAATGTCAAAAGCCGCACTGAAGTCTAACAAAACAGCCCCCACAATATTTTTATCATCAATTTCTCTCAGCCAATCATCAGTCATTTTTGTAAGTGCTGTGCTTGTTGAATGTCCTTCCTTATAAGTTTGCTGAAAATCTGTTGTCAATTTGTTTACTGTCAAATAGCATTGTATCTGGCCAAACACCATTTTTTCCAGAAGTTTACTAAGGGTTGGTAACAGGCTGATTGGTCGGCTATTTGAGCCAGTAAAGGGGGCTTTACTATTCTTGGGTAGCGGAATAACTTTTGCTTCCCTCCAGGCCTGAAGATATGGAAAATAGGAGTGGCAATGTTGTCCACCATTATCCTCAGTCATTTTCCATCCAGATTGTCAGACCCTAGTGGCTTGTCATTGTTGATAGACAACAATCATTTTTTCACCTCTTCCACACTTATTGTACATAATTCAAATGTATAATGCTTGTCTTTCAAAATTTGGCCAGATATACTTGGATATGTAGTGTCAGCGTTTGTTGCTGGCATGTCATGCCTAAGTATGCTTATCTTGCCAATGAAAAAGTAATTAAAGTTGTTGGCAATATCAGTAGGTTTTGTGATGAATGAGCCATCTGATTCAATGAATGATGGAGCTGAGTTTGCCTTTTTTTCCCAAAATGTCATTTAAGGTGCTCCAAAGCTTTTTACTATCATTTTTATATCCTTTATTTTTGTTTCATAGTAAAGTTTATTTTAATTTAGTTTAGTCACATGATTTCTTAATTTGCAGTACGTTTACCAATCGATTGGGCTGCCAGACTTATTTGCCATACCTTTCTCAACCATAAAATGTTTCAATTCCTCATCAATCCAAGGGGATTTAACAGTTTTTACAGTCATTTTCTTAATGGGTGCATGCTTATTAGTAACTGGAATAAGCAATTTCATAAATGTGTCAAGTGCAGCGTCTGGTTGCTCCTCATTACACACCACAGACCAGCAAATATTCTTTACATCATCAACGTGGTCCTCTGTAGCTCAATTGGTAGAGCATGGCGCTTGTAGCGCCAGGGTAGTGGGTTCGATCCCCAGGACCATCCATACGTAAAAATGTATGCACACATGACTGTAAGTCGCTTTGGATAAAAGCGTCTGCTAAATGGCATATTATTATTATTATTTATCAACATAGGAATCACTAAAAAACATATTGTATGACCTCTTATTCACAATATTAGGCCCAGCCTTTGGAACTTTGGTTTTCCTAGATATGGCTACTATATTGTGATCACTACATCCTAAGGATGGATCAACAACATTGTAGTTACTCCACAATACTAAACTAATTGACAGAGTGAAAAGAAGGAAGCCTGTACAGAATACAAATTTTCCAAAACATGCATCCTGTTTGCAACAAGGCACTAAAGTAATACTGGAAAGAATGTGGCAAAGCAATTAACTTTTTGTCCTGAATACACAGTGTTATGTTTGTGGCAAATCCAATAAAACACATGACTGAGTACCACTCTTCATATTTTCAAACATAGTGTTGGCTACATCATGTTATGGGTATGCTTGTAATCGTTAAGGACTGGGGAGGTTTTCAGAATTAAAAAAATAAACGGAATGGAGCCAAGCACAAGCAAAATCCTGGAGGAAAACCTGGTTCAGTCTGCTTTCCACCAGACCCTGGGAGATTAATTCACCTTTCAGCAGGACAATAACGTAAAACACAAAGCCAAATCTACTTTGATGTCCAAACTTGTGCAACATAGATGTCAATAATAGGTTCAGATTTGGTCTTGTTTGGGGGCGGAGCTCATTAAAATAATTGCCAGCTTGTAGAATAATACACAAATATGTAAAGGAGGATATTGCATATGTATACCTTTGTGTACTTATTCAGGCTATATCGTCATACAGAGTAATATTCATATACATAATTATGCATTTCTGGATAATACAGATCAGGGACCCATGATGTAAATCCGTTACAGCAATTCTGTTACCGGGTGTAAATCCACTACACTTAACCAAAATAATTTTTCAAAGTCAAGATTTCATGTCACAGCTGACACCCCATTCTTTCTGCAGACATCTTTGAATCTTAATTCGGAGTAGAGTATTTTTTTAAACATTTGGTCACATAAAAAACTGAGGGAGATTTTACCGAAATTCTATTACCAAACTTTGCATTTGCACTGTTCTTCCAGCAAATGGAGTTGGAGTTGTATGGTTTGATTAACTTTGAAATCAGTTGTTTTTGTTTGGCATACATTTTAAAAAGTGACAATTCCGTTACCATGGGCTTGCCCTTACTGCTTTTGGTGGCGCACACTGGGGATTACATAGGAGAAGCTTTCTGGAGTGTTCAGAATCAATTGCTGTGTTTTGCCCACAGAAAATAAGCAAAAAGTTGGACCAAACTTCTTTTTATTCTTGCCTTTCGTACGGCCAGATTTCATTTTTCTATACAATGCATACTTTTTGCATTGATTTACACCAGTTGCATGTACTTCTTTTTGGTTTGTTCTCATAGGTACAATTATAATGTAAGTACACATTATAACCTAGTACCAACAACTTGTTATACTATATAATGTAAAGTGGGACGGCTACTCCTCCAGTGCATTTCGTAGTCATTATGTGGTCGATCTGGTTCCTTGATTAAAACTTTAACAGACCATTCTGTTTTCCCTGAAAGGTCCACACAGTCTATAAGGAGTGATCACATTACATTGTAGTCATTAAAATTTCAGACCTCCATTAGCTCATAAAGTAATATATCTTGGAGGTAGCTCTATCTTCCTTCCCATGACTCATAGGCACTAAATAACCTCCTGAAGCTGGCACCAGGCACCACACTTAAGATGGATGTCGCATTGCAGTGACCTTTAGCACATGTTCAGCAGAATTAAAGAGAATGTATCTTTAATTAAATAAAGAGCCACGAGAGCTGCTTTCTCTGAGGAGGGAGGAATGATCACAGGTGTTGTGTGAAAATGTGTTTACTGTGCTGTGGAGGGTGGGAAATTAGAATGTTACAATCGAACAAATGTTTTGTTCAAGGTTTGTTTGTTGAGTGGTACATCTCTTCAGGAGTACGACTAGGCTGCTCACATGGGTCCTTTGAAGACTGTGAAGACAGAATAAAAAAAATAAAAATGTATGCACTCACTAACTGTAAGTCGCTCTGGATAAGAGTGTCTGCTAAATGACTAAAATGTAAATGTAAAATGTAAGACATACGGCTAATATCTTGTGTTTGTTTACATCCTCCAGTATCAGAAGTGTCTATGTCGTAGGCCCAGTCCTCTCTTAACTCCCCTGAGGTATTCTAGTACAGGTAAGATAGCATACACACAGGGAGGGAGTAACAATAGCACTAGAGAGTAAAGATAAAATAGGGGTTTGGCTAGCTACAATCACAATTCCTCACTCCAGCAACTTTTTATGAGTCTCTCTCTGCAGCTTAGAGATAACACCACAGCTAGCGACCATGTTCAGCGTGTATCCCGGCTACTTTTAGTTTTCTACCAGGCAGTGTGAAAGGGAGATTAAAAAATAATAATTAGTGGTGTCTTTGGAGCAAAAGAGGCAGGCGACGAACATTCATTTTGCCTCGCTGTTGTACAGCAACTCTGTTCTGCAGGGCCCCGATGAAGGGTTACTGCAGCCCTGTTGGTATTTACATTGAGGCTTTGGCTCTTTAAGCACAGTGATAACACTTCTCCACAGATATGTAGAACTTCCTTGTCATGTTTTTATCAGGTTAATAGGTGCCTGCAGCTGACAGGAGGATCGTTCATAGGGTAAATTGCTAGACATTTACAGTATCTCAACCTATTTTGTTTGTGGCGTTCTTTCAATAGCATGCTATCTGAATGATGTTGAATACTCAGTGGAGTCACACATTGACACTTGAAGTGTTCATCTAAAAGAGTTTGTTGTAGGATTATTGGGATTGAAAGTTTGTTTATGCTCTCAACCTCTTTAAAAGCGGTCATTAGTGGAAAGATTTTCTGTAATAACTGACAAAGCATGCAAAGGCGAAACGTTCCTTTTGACTAATCACTCAGCATACGCTAGGTCCCTGGAGTGAGGACGAGCCTGCACATAAAGGCCTCTAATCCCTTGCAGCTGTTGTCATAGTAAATTATCAACAGCCTGAAGTTTCTCTTTCATTTTGGAGGATGTTTAGGAGCCAATTGCTAAAGATGTGTGTGAACTCTGTGGGGAATTAGAGTTGGTACAGATTCATCACGGTCTCCTTTGAGTTTGAAGGAGAAAATCAGTGTTAAGTGAATCAGTTTTGGAGAAATCTGTATTAAAAAAAAATCTGTGTTAGATTAGTGTTGGAGAAATCAGTGTTGGAGAAATCAGTTTTGGAGAAATCAATGTTGGAGAAATCAGTGTTAAGGAAATCAGTGTTGGAGAAATTAGTGATATAGGAATCAGTGGAAATGAGATGTCTGATCACCTCCCACCCTTCAAGCTCCTATTTTACCTGTCTTAGGATCATATTGTAAATCATGCAGTCAATACTGCCAACATTAGCCATAAATAAAGTAAAAAATAGTAGCAAAGCAGCAGCACGTCGCTATTGTGATTCAGCTCCATCTCACAGTTAGCCAACCAGACCTTTTACCTACTACTCTGTATTCCCAGGGGGGACTGTGACTAGGTCAGCAACGCTAGCTAGCCATCTTCTTCAAGCTCCTCCACTGATCCCAACCACAGTCAGTTCAGATGGAGAGTGATGAAGACACACCATAGGTTCTGTTAGCGGGATATTGTAATGCTGATCTATATAACCTGCCAGGTCATTGATGCTCCATAGGATTTCGTTATTTGTGAATGCAGCTGTTGATGATTATTAAAGTAACTGTCCAGTGAAAATTCTGTTAACTCATACCCAAATAATGTTGTTGGCTCATCATATACTTGAATTTGTTGCCAAATCATAAATAAAAAATAAATAAATAAAAACCCCACCTCAAACTTGTACACGTACAATGCCTATAGAAAGTCTACACTCCTTTGAACTTTTTTTCACATTTTGTTGAGTTAAAAAGTGGGATTCAAATAGATGTAATTGTAATTTCTTGTCATTGATCTATACAAAATACTACATGATGTCAAAGTGAATAGAACATTCAACAAATGTTTACAAATGAATATAAATTAAATAACTAAAATATAGTCATTGCATAAGTATTCACCCCCTTCGTTTAGGCAAGCCTAAATTAGTTTAGAAGTAAAACTTGGCCTAACAAATCACAAAAAGGACTCACTCTGTGGGAAATAATAGGGATTGACATGATTTCTGAATGACAAACCCATTCCTCTGTCCATGTGTATGTATGTATGTATGTATGTATGTATGTATGTATGTATGTATGTATGTATGTATGTATGTATATATATATATATATATATATATATATATATATATATATAAATACACATATATATACATACATATATATATATACATACATACATACATACATACATACATACATACATATATACACACATACAGTGGGGAAAAAAGTATTTAGTCAGCCACCAATTGTGCAAGTTCTCCCACTTAAAAAGATGAGAGAGGCCTGTAATTTTCATCATAGGTACACGTCAACTATGACAGACAAAATGAGGAAAAAAAATCCAGAAAATCACATTGTAGGATTTTTTAATGAATTTATTTGCAAATTGTAGTGGAAAATAAGTATTTGGTCACCTACAAACAAGCAAGATTTCTGGCTCTCACAGACCTGTAACTTCTTCTTTAAGAGGCTCCTCTGTCCTCCACTCGTTACCTGTATTAATGGCACCTGTTTGAACTTGTTATCAGTATAAAAGACACCTGTCCACAACCTCAAACAGTCACACTCCAAACTCCACTATGGCCAAGACCAAAGAGCTGTCAAAGGACACCAGAAACAAAATTGTAGACCTGCACCAGGCTGGGAAGACTGAATCTGCAATAGGTAAGCAGCTTGGTTTGAAGAAATCAACTGTGGGAGCAATTATTAGGAAATGGAAGACATACAAGACCACTGATAATCTCCCTCGATCTGGGGCTCCACGCAAGATCTCACCCCGTGGGGTCAAAATGATCACAAGAACGGTGAACAAAAATCCCAGAACCACACGGGGGGACCTAGTGAATGAGCTGCAGAGAGCTGGGACCAAAGTAACAAAGCCTACCATCAGTAACACACTACGCCTCCAGGGACTCAAATCCTGCAGTGCCAGACGTGTCCCCCTGCTTAAGCCAGTACATGTCCAGGCCCGTCTGAAGTTTGCTAGAGTGCATTTGGATGATCCAGAAGAGGATTGGGAGAATGTCATATGGTCAGATGAAAACAAAAATAGAACTTTTTGGTAAAAACTCAACTCGTCGTGTTTGGAGTACAAAGAATGCTGAGTTGCATCCAAAGAACACCATACCTACTGTGAAGCATGGGGGTGGAAACATCATGCTTTGGGGCTGTTTTTCTGCAAAGGGACCAGGACGACTGATCCGTGTAAAGGAAAGAATGAATGGGGCCATGTATCGTGAGATTTTGAGTGAAAACCTCCTTCCATCAGCAAGGGCATTGAAGATGAAACGTGGCTGGGTCTTTCAGCATGACAATGATCCCAAACACACCGCCCGGGCAACGAAGGAGTGGCTTCGTAAGAAGCATTTCAAGGTCCTGGAGTGGCCTAGCCAGTCTCCAGATCTCAACCCCATAGAAAATCTTTGGAGGGAGTTGAAAGTCTGTGTTGCCCAGCGACAGCCCCAAAACATCACTGCTCTAGAGGAGATCTGCATGGAGGAATGGGCCAAAATACCAGCAACAGTGTGTGAAAACCTTGTGAAGACTTACAGAAAACATTTGACCTGTGTCATTGCCAACAAAGGGTATATAACAAAGTATTGAGAAACTTTTGTTATTGACCAAATACTTATTTTCCACCATAATTTGCAAATAAATTCATTAAAAATCCTACAATGTGATTTTCTGGATTTTTTTTTCTCATTTTGTCTGTCATAGTTGATGTGTACCTATGATGAAAATGACAGGCCTCTCTCATCTTTTTAAGTGGGAGAACTTGCAAAATTGGTGGCTGACTAAATACTTTTTTCCCCCACTGTACATACATACTGTATAATATACATACATACACAAATACAGTGCCTTCGGAAAGTATTCAGACCCCTTGACTTTTTCCACATTTTGTTACGTTACAGCCTTATTCTAAAATGGATTCAATATTTGCAAATGTATTAAAAATAAAAAACAGAAATACCTTATTTACATAAGTATTCAGCCCCTTTGCTGAGACTCGAAATTGAGCTCAGGTGCATCCTGTTTCCATTGATCATCCTTCAGATGTTTCTACAACTTGATTGGAGGCCACCTGTGGTAAATTAAATTGATTGGACATGATTTGAAAAGGCACACACACCTGTCTATATAATGTCCCACAGTTGACAGTGCATGTCAGAGCAAAAAATGTCTGCAGCATTGAAGGTCCCCAAGAACACAGTGGCCTCCATCATTCTTAAATGGAAGATGTTTGGAACCACCAAGACTCTTCCTAGAGATGGCCGCCCGGCCAAACTGAGCAATCGGGGGAGAAGGGCTTTGGTCAGGGAGGTGACCAAGAACCTGATGGTCACTCAGTACCTTCCAGAAGGACAACCTTCTCTGCAGCACTCCAATCAGGCCTTTATGGTACAGTGACCAGACAGAGCCACTCCTCAGTAAAAGGCACATGACAGGCCTCTTGGCGTTTGCCAAAAGAAACCTAAAGGACTCTCAGACCATGAGAAACAAGATTCTCTGGTCTGATGAAACCAAGATTGAACACTTTGGCCTGAATGCCAAGCATCATGTCTGGAGAAAACCTGGCACCATCCCTACGGTGAAGCATGGTGGTGGCAGCATCATGCTGTGGGGATGTTTTTCAGAGAGATCCTTGATGAAAACCTGTTCCAGAGCGCTCAGGATCTCAGACTGGGGCGAAGGTTCACCTTCCAACAGGACAACGACCTTAAGCATACAGCCAAGACAATGCAGGAGTGGCTTCAGGACGTCTCCTGAGTGGCGCAGTGGTCTAAGGCACTGCATCGCAGTGCTAACTGTGCCACTAGAGATCCTGGTTCGAATCCAGGCTCTGTCGCAGCCGGCCGCGACCGGGAGACTCATGGGCGGCGCACAATTGGCCCAGCGTCGTCCAGGGTAGGGGAGGGAATGGCCGGCATGGATGTAGCTTAGTTGATAGAGCATGGCGTTTGCAACGCCAGGGTTGTGGGTTCGATTCCCATGGGGGGCCAGTATAAAAAAAATATGTATTCACTAACTGTAAGTCGCTCTGGATAAGAGCGTCTGCTAAATGACTAAAATGTAAAAAAATGTAAAAGTCTCTGAATGTCCTTGAGTGGCCCAGCCAGAGCCTGGTCTGGAACCCGGTCGAACATCTCTGGAGACCCCTGAAAATAGCTCTGCAGCAACGCTGGGAGAAACTCTCCAAATACAGGTGTGCCAAGCTTGTAGCGTCATACCCAATAAATTAGCAAAAATTCTAAAAACCTGTTTTTGCTTTGTCATTATGGGGTATTATATGTAGATTGATGAGGGAAAAAAAGCAATTTAATCAATTTTAGAATAAGGCTGTAACGTAACAAAATGTGGAAAAAGTAAAGGGGTCTGAATACTTTCCGAAGCCACTGTACATCTGTAAGGTCCCTCAGTCAAGTATTGAATTTCAAGCACAAATTCAACTACAAAGACCAGGAAGCTTTTCGAAAGCCTCATAAAGAAGGGTAGTGATTAGTAGATGGGTAACAATAACAAATCAGATATTGAATATATCTTTAAGGATGGTCAAGTTAATAATTATGCTGTGGATGATGTATTAAACCACCCAGACACATCAAAGATACAGTCGTCCTTCTGAACTGAGCTGCAGGACAGGAAGGAAACCGCTTAGAGATGTCACCATGAAGTCATTGGTGATTTTAAAACAGATACAGAGTTCAATGGCTCCGATGGGAGAAAACTGAGGATGGATCAATAACATTGTAGTGACTCTACAATAATGACCTAAATGACAGAGTGAAAAGAAGAAGAAAAATATACAGAATAAAACTATTCCAAAGCATGCTTCTTGTATGCAACAAGGCACTAAAGTAATACAAAAAAAAGCAAAGGAATACACTTTTTGGCCTAAATGCAAAGTAAAAATTGTCTGTCTTCGGTTGCAACACTCACTACCGAGTTCCAAACTGCCTCTGGATGCAACGTCAGCACAAGAACTGTTCGCCGTGAGCTTCATGAAATGGGTTTCCATGGCTGAGCAGCCGCACACAAGCCTAAGATCCCCGTGCGCAATGCCAAGCGTCAGCTGGATTGGTGTAAAGCTCACCGCCGGCTCTGGAGCAGTGGAAACGCGTTCTCTGGAGTGATGAATTATGCTTCACCATCTGGTAGTCCGACTGACAAATCTGCGTTTGGTGGATGCCAGGAGAATACTACCTGTAAAGTTTGGTGAAGGAGGAATAATGGTCTGGGGCTGTTTTGATTGTTTGGGCTAGGCCCCTTAGTTCCAGTGAAGGGAAATCTTAACGCTATAGCATACAATGACATTCTAGACGTTTCTGTGCTTCCAACGTTACGGCAACAGTTTGGGGAAGGAACCTGTTTCAGCATGACAATGCCCCGTGCACAAAGCAAGGTCCATACATAAATGGTTTGTCGAGATCGGTGTGGAAGAACTTGACTGGCCTGCACAGAGCCCTGACCTCAACCCCATCGAACACCTTTGGGGTGAATTGGAATACCGACTGAGAGCCAGGCCTAATCACCCAACATCAGTGGACGACCTCACTAACGCTCTTGTAGCTGAATGGAAGCAAGTTCCTGCAGCAATGTTCCAACATCTAGTGGAAAGCCTCCCCCGAAGAGTGGAGGCTGTTATAGCAGCAAAGGGGGGACCTTCTCCATATTAATGCCCATAATTTTGGAATGAGATGTTCGACAAGCAGGTGTCAACATACTTTTTCACTCATATTGTAATTAATTATAAGTCATATTTAATAGAAATCTGTAAACACTGGACAGTTACTTTAAATGGGACAAACAGAGAGACATGAAAGGGGAGCTTTATTAAGTGACCTATTGGGGCCACTGTAGAAAATCATAGCGTATGACTGTACTGTAGCATAGGCCATCTGATGGTCTTCCTCAATATCATCCATGAAGAATGTGGGTTTGTTCAATAATGATTGCATGAATTCACAGCACATACCAGCTATAGTAGTAATGTATTACATGTACACTTGAATCTGCAAAGCTGTTTCTGTGCTCTGTTGGCAGGGTCAGCAGTCAACACAGATAGACAACTGCTTGCTGCCTGACTCCACAGGCAAGACTTAGGGCCTGAGTGGTTGGGGTTAGAGATCACACTGCGTCAGCGTCATCAGCAACTAGAAAACACATGAAAGTGAATGCAAAGCGAAAAATATGAAAAAGATATATATTGGGAAAACAGCCCTCAAAGCCCAGAGAAATGGTTGCAAACATCAGAAAATAAGGTAAGAGGGGTGGTTTAACTTCTAAATGCCATCGATATCATGTGAATCGATCATAATCATTAGAGAACCCATTCCAATCATTTTTGTCTCAATACTACCAAAATAATCAAAATGTCATTTCAACTATACACCACCTGTACTACCATCTCATGGTACCAATTTCTCAGACATTCTCAGTCATCAGTATTCCATTTAAACTTTTAGACATATCATATAACCTTATATAGCCTTATAGACATATAACCTTCAAAACCTGATGTGTTATATGTTACCCTGCATATTCTTTATGATATTTCCCAATTTCAGAATACCAGTAAGTGTTTCAAACCACACATACAACAAAACTGTGATCACTTTATGACCAAGAGCTATCATGACATGTACTTCAATCTATGGCACTAAGCCCGCCAATTTAAGGCATCAATTACTGCTGTCAGTGAGATGCTTTTAAAGACATTGTCTTGGGATAGCCTAGACCCTAGTGTTTCTGAGTGGGGGGTTAAACCCACAACCATTAACCTACACATAAGCACACTAAGGTGTACAGTATCATGAAGTCCAGACTGGCAGAGTCGTAATGTGCTTACTTAACCGGCGCAGCTGCTACGACCTCGCTGCAGCTTTGTGTACCAGACAGCAATCATTTGATGGACAGCTAGTTATACGATACCTTTTTCTCAAGTCAAGTCTTGGTCCTACATCATTCTAATGTACTCTGTCTTTAATGCTATTTCTCATATTAGAGGTTGGTTAGCCTTGTCAATCTGTTTCTGCAGTAGCCAACCAGGCTGTGAGAAAGTCACATGGTCCCTTAAAATGGGCCTACCTTGGAGTTGGGCTCTGGACTGTCATGACATGAGATCAGTGTGACACTGGCAGCTTGATATTGAACCTCTACAGGGGTACTGTCTCTGAGTCAGAGTCTACAGTGCCTTGCAAAAGTATTCAGATTTCTTCACATGTTATTGTGTTACAAAGTGGGATTAAAATTGATTTTTATTGAGAGAAAAAATCTACACAAAATACACTAATGTCAAAGTATTGATAAAAATCTAATAACTAAAATATAGTTGTTGCAAGTATTCAGCTCACTGAGTCAATACATGTTAGAAACACCTTTGGCATCAATTACAGCTGTGAGTCTTCTTGGTTAAGTCTATAGGAGCTTTGCACACCTGGATTGTGCAATATTTGCCCAATATTCTTTTCAACATTTTCATGCTCTGTCAAGATGTTGGGGATCATGGCTAGACAGTAATTTTCAAGTCTTGCCATAGAATTTCAAGCAGATTGAAGTCAAAACTGTAACTTCGCCACTCAGGAACATTCACTGTCTTCTTGGTAAGTATCTCCAGTGTAGATTTGTCCTGCTGAAAGATGAAGTCCTCTCCCAGTCTGGAGTAAAGCAGACTGAAGCAGGTTTTCCTCTAGGATTTTGCCTGTGCTTAGCTCCATCCCGTTTCTTTTTATCCTGAAAAACTGCACAGTATTTGCCGATGTCAAGCATACCCATAGCATGATGCAGCCACCACCATGCTTGGAAATAATCACTCAGTGATGTGTTGGATTTGTCCCAAACATAAGGCTTTGCATTTAGGTCAGAAAGTGTATTCCTTTGCAATATTACTTTAGTGCCTTGTTACATAAAATAATCATGTTTTGGAATAGTTTTATTCTGTATATTTGTATTCTTCTTTTCACTCTGTCATTTAGGTCATTATTGTGGAGTCACTACAATGTTGTTGATCAATCCATCAGTTTTCTCCCATCACAGCCATTGAATTCTGTTGCTGTTTTAAAATCACCAATGGCCTCATGGTAACATCCCTGAGCAGTTTAATTCCTGTCCTGCAGCTCAGTTCAGAGGGAGGACTGCATATTTGATGTGTCTGGGTGGTTTAATACATAATTCACAGCATAATTATTAACTTGCCCATGCTTAAAGAAATATTCAATGTCTGATTTGTTATTGTTACCTATCTACCAATCACTGCCCTTCTTTATGAGGCTTTTGAAAAGCTCCCTGGTCTTTGTCATTGAATCTGTGCTTGAAATTCAATACTTGCCTGAGGGACCTTACAGATGTTGTATGTATGGGAGACAGAGGAGGTTTAGTTGTTTAAAAAAATCACGTCAACCCCTATTATTTCACACAGAATGAGTCCATGTAACTTATGTGATTTGTTAAGCCACATTTTACTAATTAACTGATTTAGGCTTGCCTAAACAAAGGGGCGGAATACTTATGCAAACTACTATATATATATATTTTTTAATGATCCCACTTTGTATCACAATAAAATGAAGAAATCCTAGGGGTCTGAATACTTTTGCAAGGCGCTGTATCAGTCTCCTCTAAATCCCCAGATCAAACTGCTCCCTGTTCTTTGTTCCCTTTCATACCTCCTTTATTCCCAGCCTCTCTTTTTCTTGGTATGCCATTCTCTCACACACACACGCACGCAAGCACTCACACACACATTCTCTCTCTCATTTACCAAAATAAACTCTCCAGAAAAAAATTATCAGTATTCCCCTATTCATACAGTACTTTATAAGACCAAACATATTCACCAACTCACATCCCTCTCCTCACAAACACAAATCCCTTACGGCATTGTATCTCGATAGAATCAGAATCTCTTTCTGGTTTGCCAGTGATGTCACGCTGGAGACGTGTGTAATGGGAGTCACCATTACATTGTGAACTGCCCCGGTTCCCTGACTGCCAATGGAAAATCGTTACCGCTCGAGCCTCCATCCATCAATACATACCCACGGGCCTTCCTTGGCTGGGACTTTTCACACCATGCTGAATTAGATTTAAATCTCAATTTCATACCTCTCTTTTGCTCTTACTAAGTCTGACTGTGTTCGGGTTATGCAACAGTACTGTGAACAATTAGTATGAATGTAGTTGTTTTGTATCTTTAACACAATTCAGAAGACAGTTGATATGTAGATTACATATGTGTAGATAATATATAATATATTATTTTTCAAAAAGAGTGTGAAATGTTGTTTAGTTCAAGAATATATAATGTACGTTATGTCCAGTCATGAACTTCAATTACCTCATAAAGAATGTTCAGCAGTTTGTGCACAGCCTAAATTAAGACCTCATGATACCATGAGCTGTTTTGACCCTGTCTTTCTGCCCGTCACTCTACTTCCTGTCTAGTTCTCTACATGATCACAAGGATGATTTTCACAAGCGTCTGTCCTACACCACCCACAAACTAGAGATGGTGGAGTCGGAGTTTGACTCCACCCGTCAGTACCTGGAGACGGAACTCCGGCGAGCCCAAGAAGAGTTGGAGAAATTCACTGACAAACTACGCAGGTATGTCAGCCCTGTTACACCATGTCAGTCCCGGTACACCATGTCAGCCACATTACTCCATGTCAGTCCCGTTACTCCATGTCAGTCCCGTTATTCCATGTCAGTCCCATTACGCCATCTTTAGTCTCTTACCAAAACGCCTGTGTCTAACAAAGCGCGACTACGCCATCTTTCACCTCATACTAATGAGTCAATGGATTGACAATCGACTATTTTCAACTGAATCTGCATTAGGAATAATCTAATGCCTGGTTCTCCAACTATGGTCTATGATCCTATCCCTGCAGTAACATTGCCTGGCTACCCATCCACATTGCTCTGGCCAACTGATGTTTCTTCTCCATGATTATTCTGGATTTGTCTCCCTCCCCGACGATTTCTAGAATGCGAACACATTCTGACATTCTGATTGGTCCCAGAAACCGATGGGTTTGGCCAGAGCCGGCCTACATGATGAAGTTATCAACTTTGATACTCTGATTGGTTAGAGTCGATCCAATCGCTGATTAATTTGTTTTGTACAATGTCCCTCATTTTGAAGTCACACAAAATACTTATAGGATGGCAGTTTCAGACTGAATGTATGTAGCGATCGACAGAGCAGCGGAATTAAATTCAAGGTGAGTCGTCAGGCAGGCAGGAACACGCCTTGATTCAACTAATCAAGGTCTTCAGTCCGGACCATAATTAGCTGAATCATCTGTGTTACTGCAGGGCTAGATCGAAAGCCAGTAATAATTAAAATGAAAGTAATTTACAACAGAAGTACATATGTAGCCTGTGGCTTTTCCTTTCGCCAGAGACAAAGAAATTGTTTTTTTTATTTTTTAGAAGTCACATTTTCTGAGCTACCATATTGACTTAAAGTAATTAACATTCCCAATTACTACGGTGAGACGGGGGACAATTGTAAAACATTTACATTAACACTGTGATGTAGAGATTTCAAAATGTACATTTGTCTGCTAACTAATAGTACCGTTTAAGGAACTGTGCTAAGTGTGCCGTTTTCACAATTCTGGCTTAAGTCTGAAAAAACCCTGATGTTACAATTAACCCCAATAGCAGGGTTAGTTGAAACGGTATATGGGACAGTTGTAACATTGTCTTTAATAGTAAAAATGAGTAGTAATTCAACAATGTTGAGATTTGAAACTGATATTTGGATAAAAATACACTAAATTGACACAATATATTTAAATATGATATTTTGTATTAGCGTTCAACATAATTTTTCTAAGGTGTAATCTTAGTTGCACTGCCAACATTTATGTAAATATCTTAATGTGTCTATATAATATAACATTTTAGGTAAGAGGTAAGTTGTAACACTGTGTTACAACTAATCTCAAGTATACTAATTAAAGGCTTGTGAGAAAATACAACAATAATTATTGTCATTAACTATATTAATCAAAATACCTTATCTTACTGATAAAAAGTATATTCTGTATGTTAGATACAGTATGGAGAATGTTCCACAGATCAATAATCACTTGATTCATGAATTTCAAAATCTTCATAGGCATGCATGTAGAGACACTAACCAAGCATTGGCTCATTGAATAACACCTTTCTAAGTGGCTTCTAATTGGAGTTATTTATCCTGTTACAACTGTCCCCGGTCTCTCCCTACAATACCTATGTTTTTTGGCCTACAATTTAACTTTGTGACAGCAAACAAAGAAAAATATATACAAAATATAGAACGTGTTATGAGATAAATCATTGTTGAGCACCCTGAAATATAACCTCCAAATCCACTTCACTTCTAACGCACCGTCTTTTCTTCTATATCAGACATTTTTTACAATTAATCTCCAAATGCTTGTATCCAAACCCCCATGAGACCGGGGCAAGTGATAATGACATGCAGCAAGCACTGTGTGCTGAAAAAGAGATAGTAGCCTAATGCTAGTAATGATTTAACTAATGGAAAGTGGAGGTGGAAGAACAGCTTATTCGATTAAGCCCACTAATGTTTTGGAAGCCGACCAGACAGTGTTTTGTGCTGGGAAACACACCTCGACCGGCGATGAAATGTTTCCAAAATCCTCAGCTCATTCACGAGTTATGCATTTTCCGCCAATTTTCTCTCCTAAAAAATATGAAAGGAATTCAAATTCTGCTTTCATCACATGAAATGTGTTTTTCCATGCTTCCATTGTGAGGCTAGGCTTCACATCCAAAAAGTATTACTATACAGTATAGTACAGTAAACCAGATATCAAATCATATTTTATTTGTCACATGCGCCGAATACAACAGGTGTAGACCTTACGGTGAAATGCTTACAAGCCAACAATGCAATTTTAAGAAAGAATACCAAATAAAATACCAAAAAAACATTAAATACAAAAATAATAAGAAATCAAAGTAACAAATAATTAAAGAGCAGCAGTAAAATAACAATAGCGAGGCTATATAAAGGGGATACCGGTATTGAGTCAATGTGCGGGGGCACCAGTTAGTTGAGGTAATTGAGGTAATAGGTACATGTAGGTAGAGTTATTAAAGTGACTATGCATAGATAATAAACAGAGAGTAGCAGCAGCATAAAAGAGAGAGAGGGGGGGCAATGCAAATAGTCTTGGTAGCCATTTGATTAGATGTTCAGGAGTCTTATGGCTTCGGGGTAGAAGCTGTTTAGAAGCCTCTTGGACCTAGACTTGGCGCTCCGGTACCGCTTGCCGTGCGGTAGCAGAGAGAACAGTCTATGACTAGGGTGGCTGGAGTCTTTGACAATGTTTAGGGCCTTCCTCTGACACCGCCTGGTATAGAGGTCCTGGATGGCAGGAAGCTTGGCCCCAGTGATGTACTGGGCCGCACGCACTACCCTCTGTAGTGCCTTGCAGTCGGAGGCCGAGCAGTTGCCATACCAGGCAGTGACACAACCTATTAGGCTTGGTGGGGGACTCAGGTGCAGAGACGGACACACGGACAACAGAGGGTGAATTAGGATGTCGTTTATTCAGCGTGAATTGGCAGAGAGAAACAGTTCAGGGTGGAATAGCTTCAGACCGGGGTAGGAGCTGAGTGGGGGGGAGAGCCAGTAGTCCGGAGAGCTGGATGACGAGGATATCAGACAACAGATGAGCAGGTTGCGGCGTGGGAATGGCAGGTAGGCAGGCAGCAGGAACAGACGGGATCTGGTCGAAGGAGAGACAGGTTACAAAACGTGGCAGAAACAACTATAATGCTGAGATAGTAACAACTAGACTGAGATTGCTGTACGGGGCCAAGTTACCACAGGTAGTGTAGGAACGAACTGGCGCTGGAGAGGTGTCCAGCCCGGGTAGATAACTGCTGGTTGATTGATGACAATGAGCCGCAGCTGGAAGTAACGGAGCATGAGAGAGAATGGCCACGCCCCTGACCTAGATCCTCTGACTGGGCTGCACAGCAGGGGGAGACAGACACAGACAACACACACACACAGGGGAAAAAGGAAAAGGGAAACAAGCGGGAACCGGACCAACAGTGCCGAACCGTAACAGTACCCCCCCTCAACGGGCACCACCCGGCGACCCACCCGGCTTGTCAGGGTGGTCCCTATGGAAGTCAGCCACCAGCTGCGGATCCAGTATAAATCGTCGGGGAATCCAGGACCTCTCCTCGGGACCGTATCCCTCCCAGTCCACCAGGTACTGAAGCCCTCTACCACGCCTCCGGACGTCCAGCAGTCTCCGCACCGTGTAGGCTGGATGGTCGTCCAATACGCGGTGGCGGAGGGGGATCCACAGGCGGACACAAAGGGCTGGAGGAGACCAGCTTCAGCTGGGACACGTGAAATGTAGGATGGACTCTCATGGCCTGGGGAAGCTTCAACCGAACAGCCGAAGGGTTGATGATGGAGTCGATCTCGAAAGGACCCAAATACCGGGGCGACAGCTTACGGGAGTCAGTGCGCAGGGGGATGTTGCTGGAGGAGAGCCAGACTCGCTGACCAGGCTGGAACTGGGGAGCGACTACCCTGTGCCTGTCCGCCACCCTCTTGTTACGCTCTGCTGTCCGTAGAAGGGCCTCACGGGTGTCCACCCACACCTTGCGGCAGCGACGAAGGTTATCCTGAACTGACGGGACGGCTAACTCCTTTTCTTGAGACGGGAACAATGGCGGTTGGTACCCCAAAGCCGCCTCAAAAGGGTGAGAGGCCGGTGGCAGATGAGGTGAGGGAATTGTGGGCATATTCGACCCACGGGAGATGTTTGGCCCAGGTGGACGGGTTCTGGGATGTCACACAGCGTAGAGCAGCCTCCAGGTCCTGATTGGTCCTCTCAGTCTGGCCATTGGACTGGGGATGGAAACCTGATGAGAGACTGACAGAGGCACCCAGAGCCGAACAAAACTCCTTCCATACCCGAGAAATGAACTGTGGACCTCTATCGGACACTATGTCCACAGGTATTCCATGGGGACGGAATACATGTAGGACAAAGAGGTCGGCTGTCTCACTGGCAGACGGTAATTTTGGTAATGCAACAAAATGGGCAGATTTAGAGAATCTGTCCACGATGGTGAGTATGGTGTCATTACCCTCAGACATAGGAAGTCCAGTGACGAAGTCCAAGGCCACGTGAGACCAAGGACGACTCGGGACTGGGAGAGGCCGCAGCAGGCCCGAAGGAGCCCTGTGGGAAGCCTTATTTTGGGCACAGATGGAACAGGCCGCCACGTACTCCCGGACGTCAGCCTCGGCGGATGGCCACCAAAAGTGCCTCTTAAGTAGCGACAGTGTACGGTTCATACCAGGGTGGCAGGAGAATCGTGAGGTGTGGATCCAGTTGAGCACTTGCGGCCGCACGGCTGCGGGAACATAGAGAAGGTCGGGGGGGCCATCGGCCGGTCCAGGTTCCAACTCTTGTGCCGATCGGACTAGGGACTCGATTTCCCAGTGAACAGCCGCCACCAAACAGGAAGCGGGCAGAACAGGTTCAGGATTGCTGAAGTCTTCATTGTCCGTAAACTGGCGAGAGAGAGCATCAGGCTTGACATTACGTGTGCCAGGACGATATGTTAAAATAAACTTGAACCTGCTGAAGAACAGAGCCCATCTGGCCTGACGGGAGTTCAGCCTCTTGGATGACTGGATGTAAGCCAGGTTCTTGTGGTCTGTCCAGACTATGAAGGGTTGCTCTGCTCCGTCTAGCCAGTGCCTCCACTCCTCCAACGCCAACTTGACAGCAAGCAACTCCCGGTTACCCACGTCGTAGTTCTTCTCAGCAGGGGTCAATCTCCTGGAGAAAAAGGCCACAGGATGGAGCTTCTGGTCCGTGGGGGAACGTTGTGACAGGACTGCCCCCACCCCGAATCAGAGGCGTCCACTTCCACAATAAACTGCAAACTAGTGTCTGGATGAATAAGAACAGGTGAGGTGGTGAACAGTTCCTTCAATGTACTCACAGCTGACTCGGCCTCAGGCGTCCACAGGAATGGCACCTTAGGGGAGGTGAGCTTGGTCAGGGGGGCAACCACTCGGCTGAAACCCCTGATGAAGCGGCGGTAGAAGTTGGCGAAGCCCAGGAAGCGTTAGCTGCTTCCGAGACGTGGGTGTGGGCCACTCCACAACCGCTCTGATCTTGTCAGGGTCTGGTGACACTTGTCCCCGCTCGATAATAAAGCCCAAAAAGGGGACGGACTGCCGGTGGAACTCACATTTTTCTGCTTTCACATACAGTTTATTTTCCATGAGGCGTTGGAGAACCAGACGGACGTGGGAGACGTGTTCATCCTGTGACTTAGAGAATATTAGAATGTCATCCAAATAGACAAACACAAAACGGTGTAGAAAATCCCTCAACACATCGTTAACCATGGCCTGAAACACTGCTGGGGCGTTAGTGAGACCGAATGGCATGACTAGGTATTCAAAGTGTCCGAGAGGGGTATTGAACCCAGTCTTCCATTCGTCTCCCGGCCTGATCCTAACGAGGTGGTAAGCGTTACGTAGGTCGAGTTTGGTAAACACGGTGGCACCATGAAGGGGTTCAAATGCTGAGTTGATGAGAGGCAGGGGGTACGTATTTCTGACTGTGATGTTATTAAGTCCTCTGTAGTCAATGCAGGGGCGTAATGTTTTGTCCTTCTTCTCTACAAAAAAGAACCCAGCACCAACAGCGGAAGATGAGGGACGAATGATGCCAGAGGCTAGGGAGTCGCCTATGTAGGTTTCCATAGCTTCTCTCTCAGGACGGGACAGATTGAAAAGCCGACTGGACGGCAAAGGGGCTCCAGGCAGTAACTCAATAGCGCAATCGTATGGCCTATGAGGTGGTAATGAAAGTGCCTTGGACTTACTGAATACCTCGGCCAGGTCCAGGTACTCCTCAGGGACTGAAGAGAGGTCTGGGGTTTTGACAGGGGAAGCAGGGGAACCTACCGAGGGCGGAATAGCCGACCCAAGGCAAACAGAATGGCAGTGAGTGCTCCAACTGTGTATTTTGTGGTTTTGCCAGTCAATATGGGGGTTGTGAATGCTAAGCCAAGGGAAACCGAGGATAAGGGGGAGGCCGAGGAGGAGACTACTTTAAACTGGATGGTTTCTTTGTGATTGCCGGACAGCATGAGAGAAACGGGGACAGTTTGATGGGTGATGTTGGCAAACTGATGGCCGTCAATAGCGGTTACTGTTATAGGCTTAGGCAGGGGCTTAACAGGGATCTCAGCCTGAGTGACCAGGTTAACGTCAAGGAAACTATCCTCAGCACCAGAGTCGATGAGAGCAGCTAGTGGGAGAGATAGATTCCTGAACTGGACTGTAGCTGGGATAACTAGACGGGGTGCTGTGGGCATTGAGTCAGGTGTAGCACTCGCAAGTATGCCCACTTTTACCTGCGAGCTTGGTCTTTTGGGCGAACCGGACAGTTAACCAGGAAATGAGTGCGGTCCCCACAGTACATGCACTCACCAGCCCGCATGCGCCGTTCCTTTTCGGCAGGGGACAGACGAGCTTGGCCCAGCTGCATGGGCTCGTCTAGTTCCGTGGAGGGATCCGCTGCGGTGTGTGGGCGGTGTCCGAGTGGTGGTGTAGCTCGGGCTGCAGAAAGCGAGGGGGCCCCGCCTGCGGTGTGGACCCGACCGCCCCTCTCCTGTCTCCTCTCCCGTAGCCTGTTGTCTATTCGTGTAGCAAGGGAAACGAGAACATGAAGGTTAGCAGGCTCATCACGAACAGCTAGTTCATTCTTAATCGTGTCACTTAGACCGTTAACAAACGCTCCCTGAAGAGCTTCGTCATTCCACTTGGAATCGGCTGCCAAGGTCCAAAAATCAATGGCGTATTCAGCCACGCTACCCGTGCCCTGTCGTAGCTTCAATAGTCTCTTTGTGGCGGTCCCGGCATGGTCCGGGTGATCAAACACAACTTTCAATTGAGAGGAAAAATCGTCAAACGACAGGCTGGCAATCTGCTGAGTAGAACAAGCCGCTTCTGCCCAAATCAAAGCTTTGCCCCTCATTAACCCCAGTGCGTAATGTACCTTTGAGGATTCCGTGGAGAAAGACAGGGGCTTCTGTTGGAACACCAAGCGGCACTGAAGCAGGAAACCACGGCATTTGTTCAGGTCCCCGGTGAAAGGTTCGGGTGAGGTTGTAGGGGGTTCCCGAAGGGCAGGAGCGGAAGCCGAGCCTGGAGCCACTGTAGGAGGAACAGGCGGAGGAGAAGCAGAGGGAGGAAGGGTAGTGAGTGTTACCAGGTTAGCTACCTGAGAGGTGAGATGAGATACTTGATCCAACAACTGCTGGTTGTTATCCACAAGAGTCCGGATGAGTTGGTCGTGTTGTCCCAATAACATTCCCTGTGAATGGAGGGCGCGTTAGTACGCCATCACCCGTTGTTTCATGTGGCATCTCTGCTGAGTCCATGTTTGGCCAGTTCGTTCTATTAGGCTTGGTGGGGGACTCAGGTGCAGAGACGGACACACGGACAACAGAGGGTGAATTAGGATGTCGTTTATTCAGCGTGAATTGGCAGAGAGAAACAGTTCAGGGTGGAATAGCTTCAGACCGGGGTAGGAGCTGAGTGGGGGGAGAGCCAGTAGTCCGGAGAGCTGGATGACGAGGATATCAGACAACAGATGAGCAGGTTGCGGCGTGGGAATGGCAGGTAGGCAGGCAGCAGGAACAGACGGGATCTGGTCGAAGGAGAGACAGGTTACAAAACGTGGCAGAAACAACTATAATGCTGAGATAGTAACAACTAGACTGAGATTGCTGTACGGGGCCAAGTTACCACAGGTAGTGTAGGAACGAACTGGCGCTGGAGAGGTGTCCAGCCCGGGTAGATAACTGCTGGTTGATTGATGACAATGAGCCGCAGCTGGAAGTAACGGAGCATGAGAGAGAATGGCCACGCCCCCTGACCTAGATCCTCTGACTGGGCTGCACAGCAGGGGGAGACAGACACAGACAACACACACACACAGGGGAAAAAGGAAAAGGGAAACAAGCGGGAACCGGACCAACAGTGCCGAACCGTAACACAACCAGTCAGGATGCTCTCGATGGTGCAGCTGTAGAATCTTTTGACGATCTGAGGACCCATGCCAAATCTTTTCAGTCTCCTTAGGGGGAATAGGTTTTGTCGTGCCCTCTTCACGACTGTCTTGGTGTGCTTGGACTATGTTAATTTGTTGGTGATGTGGACAAAGGAACTTGAAGCTCTCAACCTGCTCCACTATAACCCCGTCGATGAGAATGGGGGCATGCTCGGTCATCTTCTTTTTCCTGTAGTCCACGATCATCTCCTTTGTCTTGATCACGTTGAGGGAGAGGTTGTCGTCCTGGCACCACACGGCCAGGTCTCTGACCTCCTCTCTATAGGCTGTCTCGTCGTTGTCGGTGATCAGGCCTACAACTGTTGTGTCATCGGCAAACTTAATGATGGTGTTGGAGTCGTTCCTGGCCATGCAGTTATGAGCGAACAGGGAGTACAGGAGGGGACTGAGCATGCACCCCTGAGGGGCCCCCGTGTTGAGGATCAGCGTGGCGGATGTGTTGTTACCTACCCTTACCACCTGGGGGTGGCCCGTCAGGAAGTCCAGGATCCAGTTGCAGAAGGAGGTGTTTAGTCCAAGGGTCCTTAGCTTAGTGATGAGCTTTTAGGGCACTATGGTGTTGAACGCTGAGCTGTAGTCAATGAATGGCATTCTCACATAGGTGTTCCTTTTGTCCAGGTGTGAAAGGGCAGTGTGGAGCACAATACAGATTGCATCATCTTTGGATCTCTTGGGGCGGTATGCAAACAGTCGTCCGGAACAGCTGATGCTCTCATGCATGTTTCAGTGTTACTTGCCTCGAAGCGAGCATAGAAGTAATTTAGCTCGTCTGGTAGGCTCGTGTCATTGGGCAGCTCGCGGCTGTGCTTCCCTTTGTAGTATGTAATAGTTTGCAAGCCCTGCCACATCCGACGAGCGTCAGAGCCGGTGTAGTACAATTCGATCTTAGTCCTGCATTGACGCTTTGCCTGTTTGATGGTTCGTCGGAGGGCATAGCGCGATTTCTTATAAGCTTCCGGGTTAGAGTCCAGCTCCCTGAAAGCGGCAGCTCTACCCTTTAGCTCAGTGCGGATGTTGCCTGTAATCCATGGCTTCTGGTTGGGGTATGTAGGTACAGTCACTGTGGGGACGACGTCATCGATGCACTTATTGATGAAGCCAGTGACTGATGTGGTGTACTCTTCAATGCCATCGGAAGAATCCCGGAACATATTCCAGTCTGTGCTAGCAAAACAGTCCTGTAGCTTAGCATCTGCTTCATCTGACCACTTTTTTATTGACCGAGTCACTGGTTCTTCCTGCTTTAGTTTTTGCTTGTAAGCAGGAATCAGGAGGATATAATTATGGTCAGATTTGCCAAATGGAGGGCGAGGGAGAGCTTTCTATGAGTCTCTGTGTGTGGAGTAAAGGTGGTCTAGAGTTTTTTCCCCTCTGTTGCACATTTAACATGCTGGTAGAAATGAGGTAAAACGGATTTAAGTTTCCCTGCATTAAAGTCCCCGGCCACTAGGAGCGCCGCCTCTGGATGAGCATTTTCCTGTTTGCTTATAGCCGTATACAGTTCATTGAGAGCGGTCTTAGTGTCAGCATCAGTTTGTTGTGATAAATAGACAGCTACGAAGAATATAGATGACAACTCTCTGTAGATAGTGTGGTCTACAGCTTATCATGAGATACTCTACCTCAGGCAAGCAAAACCTCGAGACTTCCTTAGATATCGTGTACAAGCTGGTGTTTACAAATATACATAGACCGCCACCCCTTGTCTTACCAGAGGCTGCTGTTCTATCCTGCCGATACAGTGTATAACCCGCCAGCTGTATGTTATTCATGTCGTGGTTCAGCCATGACTCGGTGAAACATAAGATATTAACGTTTTTAATGTCCCGTTGGTAGGATATACGTGCTTCTAGTTCGTCCACTTTATTATCAAGCGATTGTACGTTGGCCAATAGTATCGATGGCAAAGGCAGATTAGCCACCCGTCGCCGGATCCTTACCAGGCACCCAGATCTCCTTCCGCGATATCTTATTTTATTTTCTACTGCGAATGACAGGGATGAGGGCCCTGTCTGGTGTCTGGAGCAAATCCCTCTCGTCCGACTCATTAAAGAAACATTATTAGTCCAGTTCAAGGTGAGTAGTCGCTGTTCTGATGTCCAGAAGCTCTTTTTGGTCATAAGAGACAGTAGCAGCAACATTATGTACAAAATAAGTTACAAACAATGCGAAAAAACAAACAAAATAGCACGGTTGGTTAAGAGTCCATAAAACGGCAGCCATCCCCTCCGGCGCCATTTCCATTGAATGATCTTGAAATTCAAATCACTGCTTTGGATTTTCATATTCATCATCTTGAAAAATAAGTCAATGAATACTTGGTTTTGAAAGCATATTCATAATCAAGACTTACATAACCCATGTTTCACCAATGTGTACTCTTTCCTGTCCTGCAGGATCCAGAGCAGTTATGCAGCTCAACAGAGGATCAATCAAGACCTGGAGGACAAGGTGCACAGGACAGTAAGACACCTGATCAGCCATACACTCTGCTGCTTCAGCCATACACTCTGCTGCTTCAGCCATACACTCCGCTGACACCCACTCCAATACCACACGTTTTCACTTTTGGGACTTCGATTGGTTCCGCCAGTTAAGCTCAATCAAGCAGAACTAAAGTAACATCATCCTTCACATTTGACTCCACTGAGCTGATGTACAGTGAAATGACCTAAAAACAACTCTATTGCTCCTGGCAGTTTGTTGCTAGACTCCAACAGCATTGTGTCTGCCTCCGACAGTCTATACTGGGGTCAACGAAGCAGCTCAGAAACAGCATCTCACCTCAGGTCTCCTGGAAACTTCCAAGACCTGCCTACATCCAACAGTGTGGGTTGTGAACTTGTCAAAATTATAGGCAGTTGAACAACAGTGCACTCCATTTAGCCAGACTTGATGAGCTACAGCCTTGTATGAAAGTGAGAAAGACCATTTGAATTGGCAACATTTCAACCTTAATTGGCATTCCGACCTTCGTTACATCACCTAGTGTGCCCATAAAGTCCTGTCCCTTAAGCATCCACTTCTTCACTCCTCCTCCAAGAGTCTCCACCTCGTCACAGTTGTGGCGGAGGGGCATTACCAAGATCTTAGTATTGACATCACTGGGATATATTTGTTGTGTTCTAATGTTCCCTGTAAGTACCTCAGCTCTCACTTTGTTCTCAGAAATAATGTAGGAGGTGGATGGAGGTTGCTCTGCGCTCCCCACCAGCCACTCCAGTGGTCCCCTGGGGTCCCCTGGTGAATAAGGCATCTAAGGAATAAGCTCTCTTTAAGGCAGCCTGGGAGGCAGCTCCATGCACCACACTCCAGTGAATTGAGAAATCATGTTTACGTCCCCTGCAACCATTCCAATCAGCTTTAGATTCCGTTTGGTAAATACACAAGTCGATGGCTTGATAGTTACACCTCCGCAGTGCACCTTATGTTGCATTTACATAACATAAATGGTAGCGTCACATCTGTCAAAAGACTGCTGAGTGCGACGACTAACGAGCAACCGTAGTTCTGGTGCTTTGGTTTTCCGTCACTGGTTATTTTGACGTATCATGATTGGGTGAAGGTGGTGCTTAAAGTGGGGGCAGGGATTTCAAGCGGAAAGTTTTTGGAAGGGGTGGGGCTGAGAGTATCTATTTGGGGGGGTGAAGACTTTGCTAGTCTCGTTAGTTTATTTTCTCATACATCTCCCCCCAGAACCTAATCGAGCTTCTGACGCAATCTCACACACTTACTCACCTGCGCACACACATGGCTCTGAGGCACCTTGGCCCCTGTAATTGGAGCTGGGACAGATTAGCTCTAGGAGTGAGTGAGTGAGTGAGTGAGTGTGTGTGTGTGCGTGCGTTTGTTTGTTTGAAGAAGTGTGTGACAGACTGCTAAGAGGCTTATCAGCTTTGTTTTGTCAAATACAGCCAATATAACATAGACCTAACAGTAAAATGTATAACAAAACAGTTATCATGAAAATTATAAAAGTAAGAACACCTAAGAATAGGTATATTGATTATTCCATACTCTTTCTGAATTGAGGTTTGGCTGTCTCTCTTGGTGATCGGCTATGTGGTCAGTGTTTTGAGATCTTAGATGAGAACTTCAGTATAATCGATCTGAACATGCGTTCTCCCTCGGTGAGAGGCCCCTCTCACCACTCTAAAAGCAATTACATGATCAGAGACGGAGCGCAATCAATGTCCAAAGTGATTGCCCTGCCATAGAACCTTGTTAGAAAACTATTACAACCTCTTTCTCTCGGCATATTTCTCCCAATCTCCCCCGACGAGAGCTCCCCTTCACATTAGTTCCCCCTTCAGACCCCGAAGACACTGTCATTACTGTTCAAGATGAGTCCGTGGCCAGGCTTCAGGTCCATATTTAAGACGTATTATGATTAAATTTTTTTTTAAAGATTTTTAATCTCATCAGAACAGAAGTTTGAGTCACCATGGCGGATTCTCCGCATGGCCGTTTTAATAGAATACGACTGTGTGAAATGTATTTATTTTCCCAACCACCTCTTCTTAGATGATTAAGATGATTGCCTCAGGCAAGAGATTGTGGTGATAACACTGTTCATACAACATTGTCTCAACATTGACCCTAGCCTTGCCTATTTGTGGGCTACATGTTTTGTAGGCCTATTCTATCCATTGGTGCGGAGGTATAAGACTTGGAGTGAAAAGCAATGGCCTATCTATTACATGTCGTTATATGACAGATTCCGAACATTGATCCAGCCAAAGTACTGTATATTATTTACACCAGTTCTACAGTATTTGCAGTTTCTTCACCCATCGCTCTTTAGCCTGGCTTTTTGTCACGTCTGAGTAATCAGAATTGCATTGTCACAAAAGACAACAGGCAAAAAATGAATCCCGAATCATATTCTGTCACACACACTTTTATTGTATTCCAGTCATGTGAAAATATTTTTTGAAGAGGTTGGCTTTTCAAAGGAATTAGCTCTGAGGACCTTGGTGTAACTAATCACCATTCATGACAGGAAGTAGTATAGGATTGCTTCAGAAGCATGCCTCATTGTGATTGCCATTCCTTTTGATGTCTCAAAATGGCATTTTATGGGGAAAATATGTCTCGAGCTGGAAATGGTCTTAGATAGACACTCGTTGACAAAGAGGTTCAATCAAATCAAACATGCAATTAAAAAGTTCTGGAGGAGAAACTACGGAGAAGGTCATTTGAAAAAAATTACAAACCAAACGAATAAAAGAACCAACTAAGAGAATATAGTGGGAGGATTTCTAAAATGGTTTCTATTATTTTGCATAGGGACAGGAGTTTTTTCAGACCATGTTACCCAACTAGGGCCCAGAGTTTAACCTGGTCAGGGGAAAAACTCATGGCCCTATTTTTGTGGAATGCAGCCCTCCCTGGACCCTGGCTGTGGTGACTGCAGTATTGACAGAGCTGTGGAGCTGTCTGCCTGGTCAGTGCTGAAAAGCCATTTGGGCAAAGGCCAAGGGAAAGGGCGCTCTCCAGGGTGCTGAAATAGTGCTGCCCAGCCAGCAGCACACTGAACCAGATGAAATATCCTATTAACTGTACCTTGTCTAACACTTCTCTAGTTCTACAGTCGTGGTCAAAAGTTTTGAGAATGACACAAATACTAATTTTCACAAAGTCTGCTGCTTCAGTTTTTATGATGCCAATTTGCATATACTCCAGAATGTTATGAAGAGTGATCAGATGAATTGCAATTAATTGCAAAGTCCCTCTTTGCCATGAAAATGAACTTAATCCCCAAATAACATTTCCACTGCATTTCAGCCCTGCCACAAAAGGACCAGCTGACATCATGTCAGTGATTCTCTCGTTAACACAGGTGAGAGTGTTGACGAGGACAAGGCTGGAGATCACTCTCATGCTGATTGAGTTAGAATAACAGACTGGAAGCTTTAGAAAGAGGGTGGTGCTTGAAATCATTGTTCTTCCTCTGTTAACCATGGTTACCTGCAAGGAAACACGTGACGTCATCATTGCTTTGCACAAAAGGGCTTCACAGGCAAGGAAATTGCTGCTAGTAAGATTGCACCTAAATCAACCATTTATCGGATCATCAAGAACTTCAAGGAGAGAGGTTCAATTGTTGTGAAGAAGGCTTCAGGGCGCCCAAGAAAGTCCAGCAAGCGCCAGGACCGTCTCCTAAAGTTGATTCAGCTGCGGGATCGGGGCACCACCAGTGCAGAGCTTGCTCAGGAATGGCAGCAGGCAGGTGTGAGTACATCTGCACGCACAGTGAGGCGAAGACTTTTGGTGTCAAGAAGGGCAAAAGGTACAGGGATTGGACTGCTGAGGACTGGGGTAAAGTCATTTTCTCTGATGAATCCCCTTTCCGATTGTTTGGGGCATCCGGAAAAAAGCTTGTCCGGAGAAGACAAGGTGAGCGCTACCATCAGTCCTGTGTCATGCAAACAGTAAAGCCTCCTGAGACCATTCATGTGTGGGGTTGCTTCTCAGCCAAGGGAGTGGGCTCACTCACAATTTTGCCTAAGAACACAGCCATGAATAAAGAATGGTACCAACACATCCTCCGAGAGCAACTTCTCCCAACCATCCAAGAACAGTTTGGTGATGAACAATGTATTTTCCAGCATGATGGAGCACCTTGCCATAAGGCAAAAGTGATAACTAAGTGGCTCGGGGAACAAAACATCGAAATTGTGGGTCCATGGCCAGGAAACTCCCCAGACCTTAATCCCATTGAGAACTTGTGGTCAATCCTCAAGAGGTGGGTGGACAAACAAAAACCCACAAATTCTGACAAACTCCAAGCATTGATTATGCAAGAATTGGCTGACATCAGTCAGGATGTGGCCCAGAAGTTAATTGACAGCATGCCAGGGCGGATTGCAGAGGTCTTGAAAAAGAAGGGTCAACACTGCAAATATTGACTCTTTGCATAAACTTAATGTAATTGTCAATAAAAGCCTTTGACACTTATGGAATGCTTGTAATTATACTTCAGCATACCATAGTAACATCTGACAAAAATATCTAAAAACACTGAAGCAGCAAACTTTGTGAAGACTAATACTTGTTTCATTCTCAAAACTTTTGACCACGACTAAAACTAAAAATAGTATTTCGTAAAAGACTAGAAGTACACACAAGATTTGGTTCTGGGATCTGAGATTAAGCTAAACATGACTTCTTCAGGGTAAGAGCAAGTATGGCAAACAGATTTTTTCATACCACATGTTAGGTATCAATGACCCATTTTAAACTGTATATGGATTGGTAGAATACAAGGCACCCAGAACAAACATGTACTCTAATGACAACTTTAATTAGCCCATCAGAATAGAGTGGAAAGTTGAATGAAGCCTTGGTTCTATGAGGAAGGGTTAGCGTGCCTCTTCGTGACACCAGTGAACAAGATAATTAGTGGGGCTGAGGCCCCTGGAGTGGTTGTTGTTTTTGTTAGTGTCGTTGTTGTCCAAAGCCACCACACACGAGCTGGGGGCTAAATAGCTAACAGCTAATGAGTGCCTCAAATACAGTATGGCACATTGAGGGTAATATTGCCCTTGTGATCAAGGGGATGTGTGTGTGCATGCTTGCACACTAGCGGGGGTGTGTGTGCCTTTCAAGATCCCGGCTAAGCAGGCAGCTCCCGGCCCTACTGGCACTGCAGTGAGCGGTGCAGACTCACTTTGTCTCTAATTAGAGCTCTCATCAGGGTGTGCTGCCTTTCTGCCGTGCTCACCAGTGTGCCAGAAGAGCCTGTTTTCTGAGTCGCACATTTCTCAAATGTGCCATTCGCTGTGTTCTCATTAGTCAATGCTTTTCAATAAAAAGTGCAAATTACACCCAGGGGATAGGCATCACAGAACATACAGCTCACCAAATTGGGTTATTGTTGCCACCGTTCTGCTCTTGCTAGTTTTACCAGCATTTGACCTACCCAACATGCATTACCCCTTATCCATTAACCAGGCTTGTCATGGATTGATGGAAAATATCTCAAACAGCTATCAAACTTAACCTAGATAAACACATGAAGTAAAGCTCCTTCAAAAGATAATGTCTCTCACCCTAAGAATTGAACTGGGGCCAGAAGGGAAAAGGAGCTAAAGAAAACCTAAAAGGTTTAGTTGAAGCATATCAAACTTGAGATTAATTGGCTTTCAAGTCAAATATGGCCAGCCCTATCCTTTAGAGAATTGTAGGCATTTCAGAGAACTTTAAACCGATTGATCATTTAAAACTTTTGAGCAGGTGGTTATTTATTTCTTGAGAGAGTTTGAAATCCTTTTTCTTAAGGTTAGAAATTGTATTTTTTTCTCAGAAGCCTGTAAATCTTGTGTTTTTCTCTCCCTTTCCCCAACTCCAGTATACAGTAATTGCGTCTCTGGGGAGATAAGCTCCGTTTGTTGTCCGGTGAAGACAGCAGCTCAGCGGAGACAGACACGCTAGCTAATTTCTCACCCAACCTTTGCACTTAAACCTTCCCCCCTCAAAATCATTACAGGAAAACAGAACCCAGAAGTCAGACAAAGAAGCGACCTAGTTTATCTTACTGTTCCATTACAATTTTACATCATACAGTGAGGGGAATCAATATCCTTTTTTTTGTACGAAACAGGGTACGATTCTGATTTGAAAGGTTTTCATGGAAACCCCTTCGCCCAATCGGGTGTCAGTGATTAGATTGGAAGGTGAGGGGAAATGTCTAATTGCTTTGTGCTCGAAGACCACGAATCTATTTAATCTGTCACAATATGGGGCCTTCGGCATCGTTATATTGAGCAGGAAACAACTCAATGTAGGAGTAATTCTCATTTCATTGTCACCCGCAGAGCATTCTATTCAGCCGAGAGGACAAAATGTGACCTCGGTCATTATAAATAGTTTGGTCTTTGACAATGCTGCCTTAGTCTATTCAGAGCCAATCTGGATGTAGATACAATGGCAATTTACGAGTGAGGTTGGTGTTATCTATTCTCATCGTGTTTCCTCATCTTATGTCTATAACGGATGGCTGACTCAGATTTTATTAAAATGACAGTGCATGAGCCATCTGCCAATCTGATGTCGATAGATTGTTTGTTGGAAGCGTAATAAAAATATTAACCCACTGCAAAACAAAATGTAGCTCCAAATTGAGGCGCTAAAGTGAGGGACACATTGCATCTGCATGTACAAATATGATTTTTCAACTTCACCTACAGTGGGGGAAAAAAGGTATTTAGTCAGCCACCAATTGTGCAAGTTCTCCCACTTAAAAAGATGAGAGGCGCCTGTAATTTTCATCATAGGTACACGTCAACTATGACAGACAAATTGAGATTTTTTTTTCCAGAAAAACACATTGTAGGATTTTTTATGAATTTATTTGCAAATTATGGTGGAAAATAAGTATTTGGTCACCTACAAACAAGCAAGATTTCTGGCTCTCACAGACCTGTAACTTCTTCTTTAAGAGGCTCCTCTGTCCTCCACTCGTTACCTGTATTAATGGCACCTGTTTGAACTTGTTATCAGTATAAAAGACACCTGTCCACAACCACAAACAGTCACACTCCAAACTCCACTATGGCCAAGACCAAAGAGCTGTCAAAGGACACCAGAAACAAAATTGTAGACCTGCACCAGGCTGGGAAGACTGAATCTGCAATAGGTAAGCAGCTTGGTTTGAAGAAATCAACTGTGGGAGCAATTATTAGGAAATGGAAGACATACAAGACCACTGATAATCTCCCTCGATCTGGGAAAATATCTCACCCCGTGGGGTCAAAATGATCGCAAGAACGGTGAGCAAAAATCCCAGAACCACACAGGGGGACCTAGTGAATGACCTGCAGAAAGCTGGGACCAAAGTAACAAAGCCTCCATCAGTAACACACTACGCCGCCAGGGACTCAAATCCTGCAGTGCCAGACGTGTCCCCCTGCTTAAGCCAGTACATGTCCAGGCCCGTCTGAAGTTTGCTAGAGTGCATTTGGATGATCCAGAAGAGGATTGGGAGAATGTCATATGGTCAGATAAACCAAAATAGAACTTTTTGGTAAAAACTCAACTCGTCGTGTTTGGAGGACAAAGAATGCTGAGTTGCATCCAAAGAACACCATACCTACTGTGAAGCATGGGGGTGGAAACATCATGCTTTGGGGCTGTTTTTCTGCAAAGGGACAAGGACGACTGATCCGTGTAGAGGAAAGAATGAATGGGGCCATGTATCGTGAGATTTTGAGTGAAAACCTCCTTCCATCAGCAAGGGCATTGAAGATGAAACGTGGCTGGGTCTTTCAGCATGACAATGATCCCAAACACACCGCCCGGGCAACGAAGGAGTGGCTTCGTAAGAAGCATTTCAAGGTCCTGGAGTGGCCTAGCCAGTCTCCAGATCTCAACCCCATAGAAAATCTTTGGAGGGAGTTGAAAGTCCGTGTTGCCCAGTGACAGCCCCAAAACATCACTGCTCTAGAGGAGATCTGCATGGAGGAATGGGCCAAAATACCAGCAACAGTGTGTGAAAACCTTGTGAAGACTTACAGAAAACGTTTGACCTGTGTCATTGCCAACAAAGGGTATATAACAAAGTATTGAGAAACTTTTGTTATTGACCAAATACTTATTTTCCACCATAATTTATATATATATATAAATAATGGTTATACAATGCATATATATATATATATATATATATAAATAATGGTTATACAATACATAGCCTACCCCATATTACACACTGCAGAAGAAAAAATATATACTGTATACTGATTGAAGATACTGTATCTTTGGTACCAAATTGATCTAGCCTAAATTTTTAAACTTCAGAGTTAGCCTACAATTATAGTGAATTGTATTGATTTTGAATAGCCTAGTAATAGGGAATTTTTTATAGTTGCATAATTAATAGGTTGACACTACCTTTATCTACAGAATATCTCACCACCTGCGTTTCCATCTCCTCCCCTCTGTCTTTCATTCCTTTCTCCAGCACGCAGAGAGAGGGGATCACTTTTACGCTCAACATAGCCACTTCCAGTGGTGTAAAGGACTTAAGTAAAAATACTTTAAAGTCCTACTTAAGTAGTTTTGTGAGGTGTCTGTACTTCACTATTTACATTTTTTACTACTTTTACTCCACTACATTCCTAAAGAAAATAATGTACTTTTCACTCCATATATTTTCCCTGACACCCAAAAGTACTTGTTACATTTTGAATGCTTAGCAGGACAGGAAGATAATTCACACACTTATTAAGAGAACATCCCTGGTCATCCCTACTGCCTCTGATCTGGCGGACTCACTAAACACACATGCTTTGTTTGTAAATGATGCCTGAGTGTTGGAGTATGTCCCTGGCTAACCATAAATAAATAAAAACAAAAAAATGGTGCAGCCTGGTTTGCTTGATATAAGGAACTTGAAATGATTTATACTTTTACTTTTGATACTTAAGTATATTTAAAACCAAATACTTTTAGACTTTTACTCAAGTAGTATTTTACTGAGTGACTTTCACTTTTACTTGAGTCATTTTCTATTAAGGTATCTTTACTTTTACTCAAGTATGACAATTGGGTACTTTTTCCACTACTGCCCACTTCATATGCGCACTCTCGCTCCAGACTGGGAAAAATATCATTAATATTTTATTCAGCTAAGTTCAATTATATTCTTCTTACTATAAAATCATTTCATATAAAATAATGACACGGGACTTATAAGCATATCTTGTCTGCTAAATGAATAAGCCTACAGCCTATGGCTTGGCACATAGCCAGATAACATACAGTAGGCCAACTCTGTTCTTCTGAAATACATTTTCTTCATATCATAATGTTTCTTTAGACCTGACTAAAATAAATAATGGATTTGGTGTATATTTAATTGATTTAGACTTTTTTAAATGTAGATGTTCCAAAGGCGCGCATCAGCGGCTTGTATGTGTGGAGGCCATGATTCACTCTCTACCCTAACAATGTAATTAAATAAAGCCTCAAACTTTACAGCCAAGATGGAATATGACCATGTCATTCATCATGTGCAAATCTATAATATCCATCACTCTTTTAATCTATAGGCAACATCTAGACCATTTCCAATATTCGGATGTTAATCAGCCCTCGGCTGAATGTCAGGTTGTGGTGGACAATCCAAACAGGTTGCAGATTAGATAATGGTATTAAACTAACCCAAGAAACAGCTGAAGCGAGTCATCCAAATTCAAGCTAAATGTAATGGCTACAACTCACATTTTTACAATTTCCACCTTCCCTGGAGTGGACACGCTCAATACATTTCTGGCAACTTTACAAACCCTTTCCACGTCAGGAATGGCTAGTTTTCTGAGAGGGGGTTTTGGGATGTGAAAATCTCTGAAAAAAGCTGGGGACAAGGCGTTAGTGGCTTTGGAGACTCGTGTCAGTCTCCTATGTAGGAGGCCTATAGCAAGACCCACCTTCCACCAGAGTGAAATATGACCACAATGTGGAACATCATAGGCCTGAATGTGACTTCCAAAGCAACATGCCAGAGCTGATTAATGAGAGACTTACAGAATGGATTTGAATATCAATGCCAACCTGTTGCTTAAACAGACAATAATTGACTTCTATTAAACTGCTCCCCCACCCTGTAATTCAAAACAATCGTGACCCTTGTGTGTTGGAGACTCGATGATGCAGACTTTGTCAAATCCTGCCACGCAACAAGGGAGTGAAAATTATTGGGTGAGGGGGAAAGGATCTTGTTGGCATGTATTGTTTGAGGCAAAATCTCAGGAAATACGAAGGTGTCAAAAAATGGCCATCGCTGTAACAGCAACACAGGGAGCTTTCATTTCTCAGGACTATGATTGCTACTTTCTCTCACCCTGGCAGAGTAATTGATTTGATATGGGCACTGGCCAGTGTAATCTTCTTTTAATTAAGACCTGCTACTGGCAGAGAGAGCATGAACACTGACTGACTGGCTGCTCTCCTTCTCTCTCTTCCTGGTCTTTCAATTCCTCCTCTCCTCTCTCCTCCCTCCTTTAGTCCCAGCACCATGAGGATGAGAAAAGAGAGCTGAGTCGGGAGATCATCGTCCTCAACAATCACCTCCTGGAGGCCAAGATCACCATTGAAAAGCTCAGAGAGGACAACGTGAGTATACTGTATAGCCAGTCACTGTGCAAAATCCTTACTTCATCAGGTTTTTGAGTGATTCACTGAAACAACTACACGGCCAATTACACAACCAGTGCCTGGTGGTGGCCCTGCCACCTGTGCCACCTCTAACATGAACCCAACATAAAAACTGTGTAGCTCAGTTGGTAGAGCATGGCGCTTGCAATGCCAGGGTTGTGGGTTCGTTTCCCACGGGGGGCCAGTATTACTAACTGTAAGTCGCTCTGGATAAGAGCGTCTGCTAAATGGCTAAAATGTAAATGTAAAATGTAACTCATAGTACATTCTTTGAAGTGCTATTGTAGAGAGAGAGCGATACAGTGCCGTGAAAAAGTATTTGCCCCCTTTCAGATATTCTATTTTTGCATATTTTTTATACTGAATGTCATCAGATCTTCAACCAAAACCTAATATTAGATAAAGGGAACCTGAGTTTACAAATAAGATTTTTTAAACTTATTTTATTTCCCCTGTGTGAAAAAGTAATTTCCCCCTTACACTCAATAACTGGTTGTGCCAACTTTAGATGCAATGACTGCAACCAAATGCTTCCTGTAGTTGTTGATCAGTCTCTCATAACGCTGTGGAGGAATTTTGGCCCACTCTTGTATGCAGAACTGCTTTAACTCATTTGTGGACGACATGGGTCCCATTGTGCCTGGCGAAAACCAAACACTGCATTCTACAGTAAGAACCTTATATCAACGGTCAAGCATGGTGGTGGTCATCCCAGACCTAATCCCAATTGAGATGTTGTGGTAGGACTTGAAACGAGCAGTTCATGCTTGAAAACCCCCAAACGTCGCTGAGTTAAAGCAGTTCTGCATGGAAGAGTGGGCCAAAATGTATCCACAGCGACATGAGACTGATCAACAACTACAGGAAGCATTTGGTTGGAGTCATTGCAGCGAAAGGTGACACAACCAGTTATTGAGTGTAAGGGGGCAATAACTTTTTCACAGAGGGGCATTGCGTGTTGCATAACTTAGTTTATGAAATTAGAAAGGGGGCAAATACTTTTTCACAGCATACAGTATATGCTCTTTCCTGGACATAGACTGACTAGATGAATCCAGGTGAAAGCTATGATCTCTTATTGATGTCACTTGTTAAATCCACTTCAAATCAGTGTAGATAAAGGGGAGGAGACTGGTTAAAGAATAATTTTTAAGCCTTGAGACATTAATTGTGTATGTGTGCCATTCAGAGGGTGAATGGGTAAGATAAGTGCCTTTGAACGGGGTATGGTAGTAGGTGCCAGGCGCACTGGTTTGAGTGTGTCAAGAATGGTTTCCCGTGTGTATCAAGAATGGTCCCCTACCCAAAGGACATCCAGCCAACTTGATACAACTGTGAGAAGCATTGGAGTCAACATGGGCCAGCATCCCTGTGGAACGCTTGACACCTTGTAGAGTCCATGCACCGACGAATTGAGGCTGTTCTGAGGGAAAAAGGGGGTGCAACTCAATATTAGGAAGGTGTTCCTAATGTTCTGTACTCTGTGTACAGTAGTTACTCCTAAATCAATAGGGGATTCGAGACTGTAAGCAGGTTTAAAGCTAGAGAGTCTGGATTTAGCCCTGAGGACCTACTGTGTCAATCTACGGTCTTAGTCTCTTTGATGTGAATGCCCAAGCATCTGCCTAGCATCGCACTCTACCTAGCTCTCTGCAGGGCTGCTGTGCTAGCTAGACACATCTGAGCCATTGGGTATGGTGAGAATCCCCTTGGATCCAGGGAGGCTGATTGGGGTCAGAATTGGGTCTTACAGGATAACTTTATCTGTTAGGAGAAGGCAGCCATTTTGTCTTCAGGGAATGCTTTGAATTAATTGGAGATGGCAGAATGATTCTAATGTGAGGAAGACCAAATAAGCCATTAGGTTGTCTCTGGCTGCGTTTAACGATGTGGAAGGAAGAGTTTGGTATAACGGTAAATGTGTCTTTTGTCGCCTATTTTTGGGGGTAGCTGCTGCTGTTAGCAACAGGTTTCACAGCTAGCCATTTTCCTCTGGTTGCAGCCACAAGCTATTCTCTCAGTTAGTATGGCACTTCTTCACATCACAGAGTCCAGAGAGAAAACTACATGGCTGACATTGAGAGAGACATCAATGCCTGGACTAGACAGGTATTTGTCCTGCCTTCAAACTACCACAGTCCCAATTGTTCTGTATGTGAAAAAGAAATAGCTTGAAAAGCGGACACAGTTAACTAGGAGGAGAATTGAAGCTGTCAAAGAAATGCCTTTGTTTATGAGAGGGCTGTCAGATTTTGCTGTGTCACAGAGGAGTTGCAGTGGAAAATAGAGAGCATGGATACACAGACTGACAGAGAGGAAGCTTATTAGCCTAGCCTCTAGTCTAGAGGAGAAGAACCCATTTCAGAAGCCCCGTACTGAAATTAAACAGTGAAGAGCTGTATTTCAATAGAAAAAAGTTCCTCAGAGTTAACACGATTTTGCAGATCATTAATGCCATTGTCAGCGCCCCAGGGGTCTGATGAGAAAAACAAGCACAATGTTTCTGGGCGGATGGATTTGTTCCGTGGCCGATGATGCGTTTGTTACTTCGATTGGGTTCTCCCTAAGTGTTAGACCCTCAGAGCTTTAAATTGAAGTAAACTTTTGGGGTTGTCACAAGATGGTTGAGGGGGAAAACAGCTTCAGGATGTAGCAATCAATCTGGAATATTTTATTCGGGGGCATTCTTTTTTGTTTGTCAAGCATTGGTAGGTAAGCGATGCCACATGCTGAAATGACTGTTTGGTCCCATTCTACTCCGTTGTCCTAATACCATGTCATTACATGTAGTAACCTATTTGAAACAAATTTTGGTCAGTTACTCCCATTACAATTCATACAGTTCTTAGTCAGCATTGACATCCCAACCTATGAATCAACAGTGTTTATCTTTCCCATGCCAGGACCTGTACAGGAAGGACTGTAACCTGGCAGCACAGCTCCTCCAATGTTCCAAGTCACACCACAGAGCCCACAAGCTATCTGAGGTGAGTTCTGCTCTGCTCTCCACTCACACTAACAAATAGCCCCTTCTGTCTGGCTCTTGATGGCCACTTATTACTTCCCCTGTTGATTTCACCGTACAACCTGAGTACAAAAGAGGACAAACCATCTCCGACAACATCTAGTCCACTCGAAGGGGAGTAGGAAGTGAGCTATGAGAGAAAATCCTCACAATTCCTCATCGAAATTCCTCAAAGACGTGGGACTATCTTTTAAATGTAAGGTCACGCATATATGGACAAAGTAGTAATGCAGCTATGGTATGAAATTGACAGAGTTATTGGAGGTACTGTAGAATATCAGCATCCACAGCTGGCTCCCCACAATCATACTCCGATGAAATATAAGTGATTGGCTTTTGAAAGCACATTCCTTGTTTCGAGTCGACTGAAAGTGAGACGCAGCACTAGTAATGAATGTCAATGACCAATTCCAGAGCATTGACGAATCCATCAAAACTGCAGTGGTGAATATAGCTGAGTGCGATCAAAGGGATGCTGTATGATTTTCATTGGGACTTAACTCTGCAAATTACCAGCCAGAGAAATGTATCGTGTACAGAGGAGCCCCTCAGGAAAGCTAATGAAAACGGCGTGTTGGAGGCAAAATTTAGCCCTGCAGTCTCACCTACTTTTCCACTCAATTCTCAAATGGGGAAAGCAGGCTGCTAAAAAAAGCTCCATACTTCAAACACTGGTCTTTTTCTGCCGGGTGTCTATTTTCAACACAAAAGTAACAGTGGGAATTGTCTCTTTTTTATTCTCAGCTGGAGACCTTGAGCACTGGTCTAATTTAAATCTAAGCTGCTCCCAGTGATTTTTGTATTACTGGCGTACACACAATTTTTACAAATTAATAGAAAATGAAAAGCTGAAATGTCTTGAGTTAATAAGTATTCAACCTCTTTGTTATGGCAAGCCTAAATAAGTTCAGGAGTAAAAATTGGACACAATAATAGTGTTGAACATTTTATTGACTACCTCATCTCTGTACCCCACATACAATTATCTGTAAGATCCCTCATTCAAGCATTTAATTTCAAACACAGCTCAACCACAAAGACCAGGGAGGTTTTCCAAGAAGGGCACCTATTTATAGATGGCAAAAGAAATATGCAGACATTGAATATCCCTTTGAGCATTGTGAAGTTATTAATTACACTTTGGACGGTGTATCAATACACCCAGTCACTACAAAGATACAGGCGTTCTTCCTAACTCAGTTGCTGGAGAGGAAGGAAATCACGCAGGAATTTCACTATGAGGCCAATGGTGACTTTAAAACAGTTACAGAGTTTAATGGCTGTGATAGGAGAAATCTGAGGATGGATCAACAACATTGTAGATACTCCACAATACTAACCTAAATGACAGAGTGAAAAGAAGGAGCCTGTACTGAATAAAAATATTTCAAAACATGCATCCTGTTCGCAAAAAGACAATAAAGTAATATTGCAAAAAATGTGGCAAAGCAATTCACTTTATGTCCTGAATACAAAGTGTTATGTTTGGGGCAAATCCAACACAACACATTACTGAGTACCACTCTCCATATTTTCAAGGTGGCTGCATCATGTTATGGGTATGCTTGTAATCGTTAAGGACTTGGGAGTTTTATAGGATAAAAAAAAGAAATGGAATGGAGCTAAGCCCAGGCAAATCCTAGAGGAATATTTCTGGTTCAGTCTGCTTTCCACCAGACACTGGGAGATTCATTCACCTTTCAGCAGGGCAATAACCTAAACACAAGGCCAAATCTACATTGGAGTTGCTTACCAAGAAGAGAGTTAATGTTCCTGAGTAGCCGAGTTACATGTTCAACTTAAATCTACTTGAAAATCTATGGCAAGACCTGAAAAAGGTTGTCTAGCAATGAACAACAACCAATTTGACAGAGCTTGAACATTTTAAAGAATAGTGGGCAAATGTTCCACAATCCAGATGTGGAAAGCCCAGAAAGACTCACAGCAGTAATCGCTGCCAAAGGTGATTCTACAAAGTATTGACTCAGGGGTGTGAATACTTATGTAAATTAGATATTTTTGTATTTCATTTTCAATAAATGTGCAAACCTTTGGAGGTATTGTGTGTAGAGTGGGTGAGAACAAAAATATATTTAATCCATTTTGAATTCAGGCTGTGACAACAAAATGTGGAATAAGTAAAGGGTTATGAATACTTTCTGAAGGCACAGTACAAGTGTGTATTGATGAAAGTGGGTGTGTGTCTGTGTCTTGATGTACCTCTGTCCATGCTGATGGATGTATCCTACAACTCAGCGAAGTAAACATCTGAGAAATTAGAAGAAAAAGAAGAGCCAAAGCACAGCAGTGGTTGTGGTCAGTTCATTAGAGAGGGCAGAGTAGTGCAAGTCCCACCGGTGTCTCCGAGCTGGTCTGAGTAAACACACAATAATAACTTACTTCTCTAAACTCAACCTCGATTGGAGCCTAGGGAACAGCATTGACAAAACAGCTGTGCGGATGTGGCAAGCATTCGATAATGGAGTGGTTGTGAATACAGTACCAGTCAAAAGTTTGGACACACCTACTCATTCAAGGGTTTTTCTTTATTTTGACCATTTTCTACATTGTAGAATAATAGTGAAGACATCAAAACTATGAAATAACACATATGGAATCATGTAGTAACCAAAAAAAGTGTTAAACAAATCACAATCTATTTTAGATTTGAGATTCTTCAAATAGCCACCCTTTGCCTTGATGACAGCTTTGCACACTCTTGGCATTCTCTAAACCAGCTTCATGAGGAATTATTTTCCAACAGTCTTGAAGGAGTTCCCACATACAGTTGAAGTCGGAAGTTTACATACACTAAGTTGACTGTGCCTTTAAACAGCTTGGAAAATTCCAGAGAATTATGTCTACCTTCAAACTCAGTGCCTCAGAAAATTAATTGTAGACCTCCACAAGTCTGGTTCATCCTTGGGAGCAATTTCCAAACGCCTGAAGGTACCACGTTTATCTGTACAAACAATAGTACGCAAGTATAAACACCATGGGACCACGCAGCCATCATACCGCTCAGGAAGGAGATGCGTTCTGTCTCCTAGAGATGAACGTACTTTGGTGCGAAAAGTGCAAATCAATCCCAGAACAACAGCTAAGGACCTTGTGAAGATGCTGGAGGAAACAGGTACAAAAGTATCTATATCCACAGTAAAACCAGTCCTATATCGACATAACCTGAAAGCCCGCTCAGCAAGGAAGAAGCCACTGCTACAAAACAGCCATAAAAAAAAGCCAGAGTACGGTTTGCAACTGCACATGGGTACAAATATCATACTTTTTGGAGAAATGTCCTCTGGTCTGATGAAACAAAAATAGAACTGTTTGGCCATAATGACCATCGTTATGTTTGGAGGAAAAAGGGGAAGGCTTGCAAGCCGGAGAACACCATCCCAACCGTGAAGCACGGGGGTGGCAGCATCATGCTGTGGGGGTGCTTTGCTGCAGGAGGGACTGGTGCACTTCACAAAATAGATGGCATCATGAGGAAGGAAAATTATGTGGATATATTGAAGCAACATCTCAAGACATCAGTCAGGAAGTTAAAGCTTGGTCGCAAATGGGTCTTCCAAATGGACAATGACCCCAAGCATACTTCCAAAGTTGTGGCAAAATGGCTTAAGGACAACAAAGTCAAGGTATTGTAGTGGCCATTACAAAGCTCTGACCTCAATCCTATAGAAAATTTGTGGGCAGAACTGAAAAAGTGTGTGCGAACAAGGAGGCCTACAAACCTGACTCAGTTACACCAGCTCTGTCAGGAGGAATGGGCCAAAATTCACCCAACTTATTGTGGGAAGCTTGTGGAAGGCTACCCGAAACGTTTGACCCAAGTTAAACAATTTAAAGGCAATGCTACCAAATACTAATTGAGTGTATGTAAACTTCAGACCCACTGGGAATGTGATGAAATATATAAAAGCTGAAATAAATAATTCTCTCTACTATTATTCTGACATTTCACGTTCTTAAAATAAAGTGGTGATCCTAACTGACCTAAGACAGATAATTTTTACTAGGATTAAATGTTAAGAATTGTGAAAAACTGAGTTTATATGTATTTGGCTAAGGTGTATGTAAACATCCGACTTCAACTGTATGTTGAGCACTTGTTGGCTGCTTTTCCTTCACTCTGCAGTCCAACTCATCCCAAACCATCTCAATTGGGTTGAGGTCGGGTGATTGTGGAGGCCAGGTCATCTGATGCAGCACTCCATCACTCTCCTTCTTGGTCAAATAGCCCTTACACAGCCTGGAGGTGTGTTTAGGGTCATTGTCCTGTTGAAAAACTAATTATAGTCCCACTAAGCACAAACCAGATGGGATGGCGTATCACTGCAGAATGCTGTGGTAGCCATGCTGTTTAAGTGTTCCTTGAATTCTTAATAAATCACAGACAGTGTCACCAGCAAAGCACCCCCACACCACCTCCTCCTCCATGCTTCACGGTTGGAACCACACCTGCAGAGATAATCCATTCACCTACTCTGCGTCTCACAAAGACACGGCGGTTGGAACTAAAAATCTCAAATTTGGACTCATCAGACCAAAGGACAGATTTCCACCGGTCTAATGTCCATTGCTCATGTTTCTTGGCCCAAGCAAGTCTCTTCTTCTTATTGGTGTCCTTAAGTAGTGGTTTCTTTGCAGCAATTCGACCATGAAGGCCTGATTCACGCAGTCTCCTTTGAACAGTTGATGTTGAGATGTGTCTGTTACTTAAACTCTTTGAAGCATTTTTTTGGGCTGCAATCTGAGGCTGGTAACTAATGGATTTATCATCTGCAGCAGAGGTAACTCTGGGTCTTCCTTTCCTGTGGCGGTCCTCATGAGAGCCAGTTTCATCATAGCGCTTGATGGTTTTTGCGACTGCACTTGAAGAAACATTCAAAGTTCTTTTTCCGGATTGACTGACCTTCATGTCTTAAAGCAATGATGGACTGTCGTTTCTCTTTGCTTATTTGAGCTGTTCTTGCCATAATATGGACTTGATCTTTTACCAAATAGGGCTATCTTCTGTATACCACCCCTACCTTGTCACAACACAACTGATTGGCTCAAACGCATTAAGAAGGAACTCAATTCCTCAAATTAACTTTTAAGAAGACACACCTGTTAATTGAAATGCATTCCAGGTGACTACCTCATGAAGCTGGTTGAGAGAATGCTAAGAGTGTACAAAGCTGTCATCAAGGCAAAGGGTGGCTATTTGAAGAATCTCAAATATAAAATATATTTTGATTTGTTTAACACTTTTTTGTTTACTACATGATTCCATATGTGTTATTTCATAGTTTTTATGTCTTCACTATTATTCTACAATGTAGAAAATAGTCAAAATAAAGAAAGCCCCTGGAATGAGTAGGTGTGTCCAAACTTTTGACTGGTACTATATGTACGGGGAGATTTGATAGTGGTTGTCAGCATTGTATGAATCTATATGCCGGAGTCTATTTTTAGGAATGCTTCGTTGTAGAGAAAGTTATGCTGGTAAAATCTCTATAACATTGTTAGAGCAGTAGTAGTCCTCATTTGTTATTTATTGCTGTAATTTCTGAATCAGTTTCTCTTAAATTCAATCCCATTTCTTCCTTTATGTTTGTCTATCCAGGTTTCTCTCCTTCCTCTCTTAATATTTCTCCTCACCAACTCTCTCTCTCTCTCTCTAGCTGCCCATTGACTTCCAGGAGCGGGTGAGCTCCCACATAGAGAAGCACGCACGCGGCGTCACAATGGCGCCGTGCCACTCATCCTACTCTGATGCTGTGCCCACCGCCGTCATCGCCAAGGTGCTAGAGAAGCCCGAACCGGGCAGCAGCTGCCCAGTCACCCGCTCGCCCAGCCCACAGCCATTGGTGGCTGAGGGCCATGACCGTGACTTCGTGCCCAATAGCGTGGGTGGTGAAAGCCTTCAGCGCCGTACTGCCTACCGGACTGCCGACCTGTACTGCAGCGACACGGCCCTCTACTGCCCTGAGCGCTGGCAGGAGCGTAGGCAGAGCGTAGACGTCCACGGCCTCCCCATGGGTCTCCTCCTCCAGGCCCAGAACTCCACCGACTCCAACCCTGAGGAGGTGGCCTTCCATTCAGGTAACTTCTCCCAACACAGGGCCCCCTCCTTCCACGGAGAGTTTACGGTGGGCTCCTTGCCGGCCTCTAGCTCCTACTCCAGCTTCAGCCAGGCGTCGGAGGAGGAGAAGGGAGGGGAAGGCTGCGACGGCGGCCCCGGCAGCACCATGTCCTCCTCCCACCAGGCGCTCTACATGGACTGGCGGGACTGGGGGTACGGCAAGCGCAAGAGCACCTCATCCTATGAGAAGGACAGCCCTCCCAGCTCCAGCCTCTTCCCCAAGTCCCACAGCTTCCAGCACATGGCGATGCCGCCTTCCCCCAACCCGGCGAAAGGCGGCGGCGGCTCTTCGCCAGCGTACGTGCGCACGCCGTCCTGTGCCTACAGTGAGCCGTACCACTCGCCCCGCCTAGCATCGTCGCACAGCGTGGGCTCGGCCCAGGGTGGAGGAGGACCCCGGGCGGTGGAGCGCTCTGACAGCCAGGCCAGCATGGGCAGCATGGGTATCCCCACGGAAGAGGAACTGACTGGACGCTGGAGGCAGCTGAGTGTGGAGGACATCAACTCGTACTCCTACAACCGCAATCCGGGTCGCATGTCTCCCTACAGCTTTTCCGAGCAGCACTTTGCCATAGGCCCAGCCAAGCTCAAACTGGGGCCCCTCTACAGCAGCTTCCAGGAAGGGGACGACAACGTCTCTCTCCACAACAGTGTGCTGGACCAGTGCTTGGCCGCTGCTGTCAGTGGTGGCGGACTCTCACCCAGTCCCAGCCCCAAACACCCCAGTATGGGCCTGCGGGGCAAGCCAGACAAGCCCCAGCCCCTTTACAGAGCCAAGGAGGACAGCCAGGATTCAGAGTGCAGCCTGCAGTTCCTCTCAGGGAACTTGAAGGATAAGGACAGCGGGGCGGCTGGAGCGGCACGGGGGACCATGAACAAGGAATATGTGGATGTGAGCCCCAACAGCTTGGCCGAGTCCTTACACCACCAAACCTCCCTGGAAGCCTCCTGTTTGCAGCAGCAACCCTACCAGAGGGAGAGAGTGAGGCCCAGCCTGAGCCCAGCTCTTCCCAAGAAGAGTTCTCAACAACACCAACAATTTGGAAGCACAGGAACAGGACTTAGCAGGAAGGACAGTCTGACCAAGGCCCAGCTGTACGGCACCCTCCTGAACTGAACAGCTCGGTAACACTTTACCTGACCGGTATAATGCATTATGATGCGGTTATAATTAATTGTAAGACTTGTCATAAGCACGTATGACCCCTTATAAAAAGTTGTATTATTATCTCAATGACTAAATAACAGCCATTTTGAGCAAGTTGAAAATATGCTTAATAAAAAGGACATCATATATTGTAAACCTTGTAATAAGACATAAAAGCTCATACCTGCTTATAACAAGTAATAAAACATACATCATTATACCGGTCGGCTTGAAGTAGTGTTACCAACAGCTTCTCCTCTTATGCATGGTGATTATGTACATCTCCATGTTTCCTGTGGCAAACACACAGTTGGCATGGATTTGAGATTTTTTGTAATCCGGTGAAGGCAAGTTTCAAGCTGTCATATGCTACACAGCTGTTGTTACTTGGCTGTTTGTTTATATGGTATTATACGGTGTAGCTATCAGAGAGACTAGCCACCAGATTTCCGTACCGTTTCCTACAGTATATCATCCCGTATTCTTTACCATGGCATAGCACCAACTAAAGGCTACATATTATGTATAGGATATCCTGCTGACTCGAAAGCTGTAACACAACTTCCAAGGCCTCATTTTCTCATGGACAAACTGCATGTTATGTTATGTTATGCATATACAGTGCATTTGGAAAGTATTCAGACCCCTTGACTTTTTCCACATTTTGTTATGTTACAGCCTTATTCTAAAATTGATTAAACAGTTTTTTCCCCCTCATCAATCTATACACAATACCCCATAATGACAAAGCAAAAACTGGTTTTTAGAAATGTATGCAAATGTATTAAAAATAAAAAACTGAAATAATACATTTACATAAGTATTTAGACCCTTTACTCAGTACAGTATGACGCTACAAGCTCTCAGTCCCTGCTGCTGAAAAACATCCCCACAGCATGATGCTGCCACCACCATGCTTCACCGTAGGGATTGTGTCAGGTTTCCTCCAGACGTGACGCTTGGCATTCAGGCCAAAGACTTCAATCTTGGTTTCATCAGACCAGAGAATCTTGTTTCTCATGGTCTGATAGTCTTTAGGTGCCTTTTGGCAAACTCCAAGTGGGCTGTCATGTGCCTTTTACTGAGGAGTGGCTTCCATCTGGCCACTCTACCATAAAGGCCTGATTGGTGGAGTGCTGCAGAGATGGTTGTCCTTCTGGAAGGTTCTCCCATCTCCACAGAGGAACTCTGGAGCTCTGTCAGAGTTACCATCGGGTTCTTGGTCACCTCCCTGACCAAGGCCCTTCTCTGCCGATTGCTCAGTTTGGCTGGGCGACCAGCTATAGGAAGAGTCTTGGTGGTTCTAAACTTCTTCCATTTAAGAATGATGGAGGCCACTGTGTTCTTGGGGACCTTCGATACTGCAGACATTTTTTGGTACCCTTCCCCAGATCTGTGCCTCGACACAATCCTGTCTCGGAGCTCTACAGACAATTCCTTCGACCTCATGGCTTGGTTTTTGCTCTGACATGCACTGTCAACTGTGGGACCTTATATAGACAGGTGTGTGCCTTTCCAAATCATGTCCAATCATTTGAATTTGACACAGGTGGACTCCAATCAAGTTGTAGAAACATCAAGGATGATCAATGGAAACAGGATGCACCTGAGCTCAATTTCGAGTCTCATAGCAAAAGGTCTGTAAATAAGGTATCTGTTTTTTATATTGAATACATTTGCACAAAAATTGGGTATTGTGTGTAGATTGATGAGGAAAAATAACAATGTAATTAATTTGTAACGTAACAAAATGTGGAAAAAGGGAAGGGGTCTGAATACTTTCTGAATGCACTGTATGAAAAGTGTTTCTTACCCTTTCTAACCCTAGAGTGATTTCTTCTAGGCAGCAACTCATGGTTAGCTCCTGAACATTGGGCAGGGACTACAGAAATAAATTTAAAAAAGTTAATTTCTCTTATCCAATTTACATGCATATTGATACTTAGGAGGAACACGTCTGAAAAATAAATTTGGCATGCACTGGAATTCGATTAATCAAAGGCAGCTTTAAAAAGAATAGACTGTTAATAACACCATTTCAAAGCTGGTGGAGCAGTATGGGGGTATTTTCCTGCCAATAATACAGAAAATATAAGGAATTTATGTACAAAATATCCCCACAGAGCAGACTGACAATCCTTTAGCTAAAAAGTGAGATATTGATTAATTATTTTAAAAGTTGCAAAGCAGGGTGTAAATTATTCCATGTACCTGGGCTAGTTTTACTCTAAATATTTCATGTAGGAATTTGGCCCAAGCACCTAATGTCTCAACTAAGCAGTTTTGAATGTCCAAATTGTAAAAGAGCATGAATTCAATGCTGTTGCATGATTTCATGAATACCCAACCACTAGCTAGTACATTTAGCCTTAATTCTGTTCTGTAGCAAGTCTTCTCCTTTTCAACACATCTGACAGTAGTGTGTGTTTATGTTGTTATTAAATGTTAATTAATATACCAGTCAGGTTTCCTACTCTACAATCTTGAACATTGTTGGCATCAGCCACATTGATCTCTAACCAAAACAAAGCATTTCTTTCTCTGACGAGTCCTCTCACTGTGACGTTTTTGGAGAATAAACTTCCCCCAAAACTTTAAGACCAGGACATGTCGTTCATGCCCTGGTCTCAGGATACCATCTGGGGAAGGTGGACACCTGCAAAATGCTGCTGAAGCCAGGGACAGAGAGGGCGCAGAGGCAGTTCCACCCATCTGAGCACTGGCATCACTGTAGCTCTTCCACCAGGCGGCCATTTTGGTTCTTTCTGTCCATTTTTGCAGAGGTAACATTGTGCACAGACCTGATGGTTTCCCTAAATCTAAACTACTGTACAGAAGTGGCCCCTATTCTGATCCCCAAAGACAGAGTATTTTTGTTGTGGATGTAATAAGAATATATATATATATAATCGTTACTATTTATATTTTTATCCTGGTTATGTTGATGTTCTTTACTTTGACCCCTGAATAAATGTCCTCCTGTCCTGTTCTACCTCAGACTACGTACGACAAATAACTTTTCAAGGACCAACAGGCCAGCTGGTTGTTTGATGCATGTTTCTATATTTTTGCTGTATGTTTATTTACTTAATAAAGAGGAGGTTTTGCATTATGATGCATTACATGACACTATACAATTATTTGGCAGCCATGTCAAATCAAATCAAATTTTATTGGTCACAATCACATATACATATTTAGCAGATGTTATTGCAGGTTTGGCGAAATGCTTCAGTGCAGTAGTTTCTAACAATACACACATCTAAAAGTAAAATAATGGAATTAAGAAATATATAAATATTAGGACGAGCAATGTCGGAGTGACATTGACTAAAATACAGTAGAATAGAATACAGTATAAACATATGAAATGAGTAAAGCAGTATGTAAACATTATTAAAGTGACCAGTGATTCCATGTCTGTGTATATAGGGCAGCAGCCTCTAAGGTGTGACATTGGGTGCTGTAGGTGACCTGGAGGGCAGGCAGTGTGCCCCCGGTGATGCGTTGGGCAGCCCTGCGGTTGCGGGCGGTGCAGTTGCCGTACCAGGCGGTGATACAGCCCGACAGGATGCGCTCAATTGTGCATCTGTAAAAGTTTGTGAGGGTCTTAGGGGCCAAGCCCAATTTCTTCAGCCTCCTGAGGTTGAAGAGGCGCTGTTGCGCCTTCTTCACCACACTGTCTGTGTGGGTGGACCATTTCAGACTGTCAGGAACTTGAAGCTTTTCACCTTCTCCACTGCGGTCCCGTCGATGTGGATAGGGACGTGTTCCCGCTGCTGTTTCCTGAAGTCCACGATCAGCTCCTTCGTTTTGTTGACGTTGAGGGAGAGGTTATTTTCTTGGCACCACTTTGCCAGGGCCCTCACCTCCTCCCTGTGGGCTGTCTCGTCATTGTTAGCTCTCCATTAACATTACATGGGGAATATAATGTCTAGAAGAGAAGGAGCATTATGATGCATTTATATGACACGTCAAAATTCTATGGCAGCCATGTTAGCTCCCCCATTAATATTACATAGGGGAATATTTAAAACAAATGCTTAGAATTACAACAATATTCAACATTTTAAAATGTCTGTCCTCTTCTAAATATATGGCTCTGATCCATTATATTTGCAGTAACTGTTCGTTCTGGTCGTCCTGCCCCCAAAGCCAATTTCTGATCCTAGATTGGGGGCTCATCTGGGATCGGCCCTAGTTTAGGGGCTTGTCCAGGATCGGCCCTAGATTGGGGGCTTGTCCAGGATCGGGCCTAAATTAAAGGAAGTAAACTGGGTGGCAGGTCGACCAGACTGAACAGTTTGGAGTGCGCGCCTTGCCTCGCTCAGACATAAACAGGTGAGAAGAGGAGGATAAAAGGAACATCAGCAGTTAAGATTAAGGTAATCTAAAGTAAAATAATACACTATAATCTTGTATAATTTCATTGCTGCATTTGACATTATTTGTTACATTTAATCTTATGTATTTAGATGTCACTCACTACCAGCAGATAGGTGTATTTACAGTTGAAGTCGTAAGTTTACATACACTTAGGTTGGAGTCATTAAAACTAGTTTTTCAACCACTCCACAAATTTCTTGTTAACAAACTATAGTTTTGGCAAGTCGGTTAGGACATCTACTTTGTGCATAACATAAGTAATTTTTCAAACAATTGTTTACAGACAGATTATTTCACTTATAATTCACTGTATCACAATTCCAGTGGGTCAGAAGTTTACATACACTAAGTTGACTGTGCCTTTAAACAGCTTGGAAAATTCCAGAAAATGATGTCATGGCTTTAGAAGCTTCTGATAGGCTAATTGACATCATTTGAGTCAATTGGAGGTGTACCTGTGGATGTATTTCAAGACCTACCTTCAAACTCAGTGCCTCTTTGCTTGACATCATTGTAAAATCAAAAGAAATCATAGTACAATAGTACGCAAGTATAACAACCATGGGACCACGCAGCCGTCATACCGCTCAGGAAGGAGACGCATTCTGTCTCCTAGAGATGAACGTACTTTGGTGCGAAAAGTGCAAATCAATCCCAGAACAACAGCAAAGGACCTTGTGAAGATGCTGGAGGAAACGGGTACAAAAGTATCTATATCCACAGTAAAACCAGTCCTATATCGACATAACCTGAAAGCCCGCTCAGCAAGGAAGAAGCCACTGCTACAAAACAGCCATAAAAAAAAAGCCAGAGTACGGTTTGCAACTGCACATGGGGACAAAGATCGTACTTTTTGGAGAAATGTCCTCTGGTCTGATGAAACAAAAATAATACTGTTTGGCCATAATGTCCATCGTTATGTTTGGAGGAAAAAGGGGGTTATTGCAAGCCAAAGAACACCATCCCAACCGTGAAGCACGGGGGTGGCAGCATCATGTTGTGGGGATGCTTTGCTGCAGGAGGGACTGGTGCACTTCACAAAATAGATGGCATCATGAGGAAGGAAAATTATGTGGATATATTGAAGCAACATCTCAAGACATCAGTCAGGAAGTTAAAGCTTGGTCGCAAATGGGTCTTCCAAATGGATAATGACCCCAAGCCTACTTCCAAAGTTGTGGCAAAATGGCTTAAGGACAACAAAGTCAAGGTATTGGAGTGGCCATCACAAAGCCCTGACCTCAATCCTATAGTAAATGTGTGGGCAGAACTGAAAAAGTGTGTGCGAGCAAGGAGGCCTACAAACCTGACTCAGTTACACCAGCACTGTCAGGAGGAATGGGCCAAAATTCACCCAACTTATTGTGGGAAGCTTGTGGAAGGCTACCCGAAATGTTTGACCCAAGTTAAACAATTTAAAGGCAACGCTACCAAATACTAATTGAGTGTATGTAAACTTCTGACCCACTGGGAATGTGATGAAAGAAATAAAAGCTGAAATAAAATAATTCTCTCTACTATTATTCTGACATTTCACATTCTTAAAATAAAAGTGGTGATCCTAACTGACCTAAGACATGGAATTTTTACTAGGATTAAATGTCAGGAATTGTGAAAAACTGAGTTTAAATGTATTTGGCTAAGGTGTATGTAAACTTCCGACTTCAACTGTAGGTACACAGATATTCAAAATATTTACACATGCAGTTGATTTAATCATTGTTACCTGGTACAGAATCTCTGGCCTTTCGGAATACTTCTGATTGACAGGCTGGATTGTGACAGGCATTGACATTCCTTTGAAAAGTTTATTTAATTACCAAATGACTGTATTGGAAGAGGAAATATACAAGTTGCTTCATTTAGAGAGTAATTCTGACTTGGCTTCGCAATTAGGTCAGGTGACTGAATATGACAGACAGGCTAGAGCTGCATCCTTACCCACTACTGTCTGATGATAAATAATAAACTCACAAAGCCAAAGCTTTTAACAGTTTACCCTTTGAAATGTTAATTAAGAAAACCTGTCTTTGATCCTCTGCACTGTAATGTGCCCTGACTGCATTTCAACCACCATCCAGGATTACAGGAGCCTAAACAACTCCTGTCGAGCCCTTTGGGAGTGACATACTTAAAATCAAACATTTCCATAAAAAAAGCCTTTGTTGCCACAGCTCATGTTGCAATCTTGCTCGGTGCTGTAGGAAAGCAAATGATTTACCTCTACAAAGACCACACACAGTACAATGCATGACAATGAATGTAGAATAGGTTGTTGTACAATGAAATGAGGTACTTTTATTATAGCTGTGACTAACAAGTTCATCACGTCGTTCATTTACAATGTGAGTGAGCATCCTGTACACTAATTCCTGAGTAAGCGATGGTACCAAAAAAAAATACAGTCCATTTGACATTTTTGCCTAGCCATTTGATTGAAGTTAGGATACAAGCTAACCAATGGACAACTGCCAGCAGTTTGGTCAACAGGTATGTCTTCAAATAGAAGCGAATTTCAGTATGAAGAGTAAGTTGCCACACAATTGGCCTCATGGTAACCTCCCTTAGCAGTTTCTTTCCTCTATGGCAGCTCGGATCGGAAGGACGGCTGGATGTTTGTAATGTCTGGGTGTTATAATTCTTTCCCTTCTCTGTGCCAATCACTGCCAGATCCTGAGCTCGCCACCCCAGTCGCACGTCGCCACCACAGCGGGCAGCACGGGGTGCAGAGACACACACATGCATGCCTGCTGGTGTGCGAGCAGCGTGTGCAGCGTCCGAGCACTCTGCTGGTCGTAGAAGTGGACGGAGCCCGTGGAGCTGCCCGTGGCCAGTATGGACCCATCCGGAGAGAAGTCACACCTCACCGCGTAGCCCTCTACCTAAACCATCACACATTAGCAACGCACTGAAATCAATTTAGACTCTATACACATTACAAATGACCCAGGCCCACATTTTCCACTTCTATTCGGACACTTGCAGTGCAAAACATTATCAAAATGTAGATGGGAATTGGCAATTCATGCAAAACAAGTATACAACAATGCAGCTCGAGATTGCATTGAGGTTGGAATCCTGTGCTGTCTGCTTGAGACTCTCCATATAGCAGTTAGAGCACCTGGTAGAAAAGCCCTAGCAATTACTATTATTATTGCATGCATTTCATATTCACACTGTTTACTTTATTACCTCCGCCATGCCATCTCATGCACATGAGAGGCTTTAAGATAAAGACCCCCTATGCCTATTGTTAGTAATACGCGTCTCAGTGCTGTTTAGCACATCATTCCCAAACAGGGGAAATAACATGTATAAACAAATTAAATGACATGTTTATTGTGCGTATTCTAATTAGATTGTCGATTTTTTTCAATTAGCACCGTTTAGCAGACAGACCATGTTTTACACAAAGGACCAACGTTGAAACTACACTAACGTAACAGCTGCTTTTTATAGTTAGCTATAGGCTACTCACTCGTAAGACAAATTTTGACAGCAAAAACTCAGCAGGTCCCTTTAATATTTGTATAACATATCTGAATGTCACGTTCTATATGTGACTCATTGGTGTAATTGTTTTTGGTTAACCATGTTTGTTGGTAGAGGATTGTAAATGACAGACCAGAGGGACTACTGCTTTTAGCTATAGAGCTGTGTGTAGAGTGTATGATCTCCCATGCAACCTCACGGCCTCATCACCACTGACCTTGTGTCCTTCATACCGCCTCCTCTTGTTCATTCTGTATGGCCGCTGGGCAGAAAATAGGGCCATGTAGTTACCATTGGTCTGCGCTACAAAGGAGTCCTGCTGGGGGTGAAGGGCTAGGCTGGGGCACGTGTACCGCTCCTGGATTCATTCAAGTGAATGGGAGAAGGTCAGAGAGCATTCAACTGGGTTGGCATTCATACTCAAATTATACTGTTATCTGTATTTTCTGCCATAAAAACCACCCACATGTACTTAAATAGTCAATAAGACATCTATGGCTGCATGGACCAACATTTACATACATTAAAGGGAGAGGAAGAATTTAGTATCCAACTATTATGGAAAATAAAAACAAGAGATTTAAAGGGGCAATCTGCAGTTGAAACAATAACAAAGCAAACACCCAGTCACTGTTTTAGTAAAAAGCGAAAGGATGGAGGCTGGAAAATTGTAACCACTCAAATTCTTAAACATAGCTATGGATGCAAGGACTGACCATCCATGATATCAACATTATATACTGAACAAAAATACAAACGCAACATATAAAGGGTTGGTCCCATGTTTCACCAGCTGAAATAAAATATAGACATTTTCCCATATGCACAAAAAGCGTATTCGCAAAAATGTTGTGCACAAATGTGTTTACATCCCTTTTAGTGAGCATTTCTCCTTTGTCAAGATAATCCATCCACCTGACAGGTGTGGCATATCAAGAAAGCTGATTAAACAGCATGATCATTACACAGGTGCAATGGCACAATTAAAGGCCACTAAAATGTGCAGTTTTGTCACACAACACAATGCCACAGATGTCTCAAGTTTTGAGGAAGCGTGCAATTGGCATGCTGACTGCAAGAATGTCCACTGGAGCTGTCGTCAGAGAATTTAATGTTCATTTCTCTACCATAAGCCACCTCCAACGTCGTTTTAGAGAATTTGTCAGTACATCCAACCGTGTAACCACGCCACCCCAGGACCACCACATCCGGCTTCTTCACCTGTGGGATTGTCGGAGACCAGCCACCAGGAAGGCTGATGAAACTGAGGAGAATTTCTCTATAATAAAGCCCTTTTGTGGGGAAAAACTCATTCTGATTGGCTGGGCCTGGCTCCCCAGTGGGTGGGCCTGGCTCCCAAGTGGGTGGGCCTATGCCCTCCTAGGCCCCACCCATGGCTGTGCCCCTGCCCAGTCATGTGAAATCCATAGATTAGGGCTTAATGAATTTATTTCAATTGACTGATTTCCTTATATGAATTGTAACTCAGTAAAATCGTTGAATGTTGCATTTATATTTTTCTTCAGTATATTTTTATTCATGCTTTGAGGCTATATTGTGTTTATTTACATTTACATTGTTAACAAACATTGGAGTAAAAGAAGCTTATATTTTGAGTTCTGATGGCGTATGACAAATAAACTGAGCTGCATTTCTATGTTATATTCTTCGAGAATCAATGGGTATATATATATATAATTAATTTAAAAGTAAAAAAATTTATTTACCAATCGTAGATTGCCGCTTTTAAGATAGATGCATAAATAAATCAGTAGATAAAGTACTTTATAACTAGTTGAGAGATTTTCTTTGCTCCTTCCAGGTACAGTATGTTTGCAGCAGCAGGGACAACATGGCTGAGGTGAGACAAGCTATCTAGGCCATGTCCCGTAGGTTGGCAACACTTTGAAACGGAGAGAACTAGGGAGGAACTAACTGAAATTGTCCAACAAGAAACTATCATATACATTTTCTGTTGCTAATTGTTTTGATACAGTATTCCCTACTGAACACAACCCTGGTCTTACTTACATGGTAGATCTGATTGGAGACCTTAGCGGTGGTTTGGAAGTCCCAGGCAATGAGCGTGCGCTCGGCAGAATCCCGGCTGACCGAGTCACTGCTGGTCACAAACTCCCTGCCCCCAGTCAGGAACAAGATGGCCAGAGTCTGCTGGATCCCTGCCCTGTACACCCTCTCCACCTGGGGAAACAGAGAAGATGGGGCATAAATTGACAATTCCACTTCCTCTGCAACATACATTGACACCTACTGGCAGAACAAATTGCTTATGCATTAAAATGTACTAGTGGCTAGCCACTTGGGAACATGCCAGCCTGAACTCATGCCAGAAGGGGTGCAGTGCACCATAGTGTAGATTAGCATGCCTTGACAGTGCTGTTAGCTCAGATGACTCTCTCTGTCTCGGTGACGGACAGCCACAGAGAGATCAGACCTGGGAACAACTATCAAATTGAGCGTTTGATAGAGCCTGCCTAGAGTGCCAGATGGGCGAGGTTTGCACATGTTTCCATCACGAAAGTATTTCAAAGAAAACAAATACTAGTCTAACAGGGATAGGCCTACAGTTCTGGAGAGAAGACAGGGTTAATGATGCAGCTGACCTTGCAGGTACGGGCGTCCCAGGCCTTGACCTCTGCGCTGTAACCCCCACACAGGAACACTTCAGGGTCGTTGGGCTGCACTGCCAAGCACATCACCTTGAACTGGTTGCCCACCTTCACGATCTGCTGTCCTGAAGAACCAAACACAGAAACCACCATCACAAACCTCTAGCAAATCTTTTACAAACAGGAGATGAGTACGGAAAAATGACGACTTGGATAAAAGCATATATGACAGAGCAATTGGACACAGAGCCATTTCAAAGTCAAAGAAGCCCTCAGATCGAGGAAGGTCTTGCGCCACCCCAGGACATTTTTGGTCCCCCCTAGGTTGGAAACCCCTGCTTGCGGTGGTTGGTTTTCAACATCATGTACCATATATGACAAACCCAGTTAGTACAATGTTTTGGCACAATGCATCAGTGATACCGAAATAAAGTATGAGACATTTGGGAAACAGTCCTGTGATATTTTTGGAACTATGCCCTTAACCATGTAGAACAAATTAGTATTTGAAAACCAAAAGCAGCTTTTATCTCACACCAGTAAAAAGTCCAGATAAAAAGCTAATTTAAACTGACAAAGAAATGATACAAATATGTTTTAAAAAACTAAACAAAAATCCACTGTTTTGGCCAGCGAGTGTCAGCAAGCATTTCTTATTAAATTATAGTGATGTTGAGCTTCAAAACAAAAACATTGCAGGGCTTGAATTTAATTAAGCCTGAAAGGGTGCGACAGCCCAATGTTTCCCCAGGAAACCGTCGGAACGTATAGTACAAACCTGCAAGGGGACCGTTCCAGACTATGCCCAGGCAGCAGACCTGTCAAAGGCTATGTAAAATGTGCCTCAGGGCCATGCGACTCCTCATTAATTAATCCCACACACAACCAAGACTTCTATAAGCAGTGTTAAAGTCTCCCTCACCAATGTTACATTTTAGTAAGCTCATTGTCATTATGGGGTATTGTGTGCAGATGGGTGAAAATAACATCTGTTTAATCCATTTTGAATTCAGGCTGTAACACAACAAAATGTGGAATAAGTCAAGGGGTATGAGTACTTTCTGAAGGCACTGTAAGTGCAGGCTCTCCAAAAGCCAGCCAGACAGCCAAGAGCTGTGCTGTTTACATTGAGGGCCCATCATCTAAAGAACCCAGCCTTTCTCGTTGCAGCCGAGAGCTTCTGCTTTATTGAAGAGCATCAAGAGCCAATCAATCACATCTGTTGATTACGAGCTGATGTTCCAAACACAAGCACGCCACTCCAGCTCCTCACTCCACTTGCTATTAACATATCATTTGAATTTGTGACTGTCAGCGCGGACATAACAAATGCTGCTGCATTGATATTCTAATTATCTCAATACCTCGGGTCTGGGCCATTCACCAAAATGCGCCATCCAGAGGGATATAAATCTAGTCATGGCGGTAGAGGCTTCTCAGGCATTGCAAGGGAGCCTAGTCTCCCTGCCTGCCAGATAAAGGAGCACAGCATACCGGTATTCAAGAGTGCTGGCCTACCAGTGTAAAAGTTCACTGATGGAGCCCAACTGTCACGCCAAATGGTCATCAAGAGTCCTTACTGTAAAGTTATTTTGCAACCAAACTGAGGTAAACATCATGTTGTAGCTTTCCAAGAACGCTCAGCCATCCCCTGTTTGCTGGGTCAGTCCTCCATTGAGTCAACACACTCTGTAACCAACGACATGAAGGGTAAACAGGAGATAATGTCACAGCAGTCTGGTGACTGAGGGTTGGTGGTGTGTGGGCATGCTGGATTCTGCCTGTGGATCTGCTATCGATCACTTACCCCGAGCTGCCAGGGTATTTAATGGGCGGGTGAAGCAAATATCCAGGGGCTTTATTGGCAGAATCGACAGTCACACGGGGAGAGGAAGTGCACGCTGCAACGACTAATCATGTGGTGACCTAAAAGATGGAGTGCCACTGGGAGCTTTAAACCAACTACTTACATGTGTTTACGGTTGAAAAAACATTTAAGAAAATAGGATATGCATTACGGGAGGATTTAAGGGGATGGATCACTCCAAATAGGATTTTACAAGATGTTCTACTTACCTTGGATATGCAGTTTTTAAGTGCACAGGTTTTTAAGTTCACAATTTGATCAGTCTTATCAAATGCCATTTGTCTTAACGATTTTCCATAATTGGGTTTTTTCTACATATGGCATTTTTCAATGGTCTAATGTTCATAACACAAAATCTGATGTTAGATCTTGGAGTATCTGTGGTAAATACATGTAGAATGGATACTAGTAGACCTAAACTAATCAAAAGAAAATACAAAAAAACATTGTTGGTCACCAATATGAAATACCAGTGACTTCCATTGTCCCAGAGAGTGTTGCTCACCTGTCTCCACGTCCGTCACCATGGCCGTGTTGTCAAAGGAGCCAGTGAGGAGGCGTCGCCCACAGGGGGACCAACAGGCATCTCGCACCGCCCCCGAGTGGGAGGAGTATACCTGCAGGCACTGCCCACTCTCTGCACCATCCCAAATCTGCAACACAGATTATTCATTAGTGCAAACTAGTGATGCGCAGGTTTACTCAGAACCCGCAGTCCCGGTGGGGTGGACGGGTTTAGGGTCATTAAATATTATGTGGATGAAAGGCGGGTGGGTGACATGCGGGTTAAATAAAGAGAAAACAATATCTTAAAAAACCATAAATGTATTATTCTTGTGCAATTTATATCTATAGGCTACATTGAGGTTTTTCTTTCAGGCTATCTGGCATTAGTGCATAAGCCTAAGCTGTATGGCCTAACTGTACACGCGCCAAATAGCCTACACGCCAATTGCCAAATGCTTTTGGGAACGGGCAGAAAAAGTTAATGTCAATCCAGGGAGGCAAAAAGGACAATGTTTAATTCAATAAGTGCAAAAGGCGCGAAAGGAGAGTTGAAAATAAAGAGAAGGGAGGGCCAGAAAAGTCATGTTTGGGAAAGATTTGGTGAAGTGGTTAAAGAGGATGATAGCAGTGCCGGCTATGTTATGTGTGATGATTGTGAGGCTCTATACAAATTCGACAATCACAAGATGGGGTCTACAAATAGGCCTATGGCATGTCAAGGGAACTGTAGCCTACTGTTCAGACGGGTTAAATGGAAACTGAAATCTGGACACTGACTGTAGGTCTATAACCTCTCACATAGCCTTAAAATTACTCCTTTAGAATGAAGCATTTCTTGCAGTAAAATGATACACCAAATGTAGGCTACATTTTTACTCGGGAACAGGAGTGGAGAAATATGATTGATTTCTTTTAGCATCTTGAGAGAATGCAAATGCTCAGTTAGATACCATCTGTTAAGGTGCTATCTTTATTAGCATCATAACAGCTGATAGTATTTCAACCACATAAAATATGCATCCAAGCCGAACTGAAATCTTATCAGAAACACGGTGGGTCGTTTTCACAGCTTTCATTTTCCTTACAACTGGTCAAACTGATGTCATTTGGACATTTTGCAAAGAAAATATTTCCTAAAAGTATTGGCCCCCTTTCTGATTTTCTCTATTTTTACATATTTTTTATACTGAATGTTGTTCAACCAAAACCTAATATTTTAGATACAGGGAACCTGCGTTTACAAATATATATCTATATATATATTTTTTTTTAACTTATTCTATATATTGAATTAACAAAGTTATGCAACACCTAATTCCCCTGTGTGAAAAAATAATTGCCCCATTACACTCAATAACTGGTTGTGCCACCTTTAGCTGCAATGACTCCAAACAAATGCTTCCTGTCGTTTTGATTAGTCTCACATCGCTGTGGAGGAATTTTGGCCCACTCTTGTATGCAGAACTGCTTTAACTCAGCGACATTTGTGGGTTTTCAAGCTTGAACTGCTCATTTCAAGTCCTGCCACAACATCTCAATTGCGATTAGGTGTGGACTTTGACTAGGCCATTCCAAAACTTCAAATGTGTTGCTTTTTAACCATTTTCATGTAGAATTGATTATGTGTTTTGGATCATTGTCTTGCTGCATGACCCAGCTGCACTTGAGCTTTAGCTCACAGACGGATGGCATGACATTCTCCTGTAGAATTCTCTGATACAGAGCAGAATTCATGGTTCCTTCTATTAAGGCAAGTTGTCCAGGTCCTGAGGCAGCAAAGCATCCCTAAAACCATCACTCTACCACCACCATGCTTGACCGTTGGTATGAGGTTCTTACTGTGGAATGCAGTGTTTGGTTTTTTGGCTAGGCATAATGGGACTCTTGTCGTCCACAACCAAGTCTACATGAAAATGACTAAAAAGCAACACATTTGAAGTTTTGGAATGGCCTAGTCAAAGTCCAGACCTAATCCCAATTGAGATGTTGTGGAAGGACTTGAAATGAGCAGTTCATGCTTGAAAACCCACAAATGTCGCTGAGTTACAGCAGTTCTGCATAGAAGAGTGGGCCAAAACTCCTCCACAGCGACATGAGAGACTGATCAACAACTACAGGAAGCGTTTGGTTGGAGTCATTGCAGCTAAAAGGTGGAACAACCAGTTATTGAGTGTAAGGGGGCAATTACTTTTTCACACAGGGGCATTGTAGTTGTTGTGCTATTTGTTCACTTAGGTTCCCTTTATATAATATTAGGTTTTGGTTGAAGATCTGATAACATTCAGTATCAAAAATATGCAAAAGTAGAGAACATTTGAAAGAGGGCAAATACATTTTCACAGCACTGTATCTAATTTATAGACAAGTTGACTAACAAATAGCCTACCAAAATGTTGGAAATTATAAGCAGAAACATATCTAAAATCAGGCAACAACAACAAATCCTGCACACCCTGTCAAAAAATTGTTCTGCCGTCTTTGGCTGTAGTCTATAGCGCATTTTCTATATTTGCAGGTTAGGGTCGGGCCTCAGATTTTCACTACCACATATAGTCGGGCAGTTGCAGATGGGTTGTTAGCGATTGCAGGCGGTTGTGGGTGAACAAACAGCTGACCCTGCGCACCCATAGTGCAAACCATAGCAAAACGTTTTTGAAAACGAGTTTCTTATTGGACCAATTCAGGTAGTTCGCTGCCCGTTTCGTCCCATTTGCTTCCGTTTGGTTCCTAGTGAATACACCCCTGGACACAGTGCAGTGGTTAATTAGAGACAGTCATGTTTTGAGGAACTTTATCAGTTGTAATGGGAATTCTCATACACCGCACAGAGAGAGCACAAAGAGGCTTTTTAATCACATGCATTATTCTGTATCGGAATAAAGTATGTTCTTTAAGGAGCGTGCTACATTCACACTTCGGCTAAGTAAATCAGTAATATGGGGGCTTTCAACCTGGACAATTTCCCTATAAATTATAGGAAAAAAGATGGATACTCTATAAAATATGGATACTCATTGGTTTCTTTCACGGTTCTTCAATTCAAATAAATTTGACTACATTAAAACAGGTTGCCTCAGGTTTTTTATTCAACAAGTTGGACATATTCTTTCACACCTCTGGTGTAACAGGTATTTTAGCACTGAAACACATAGGCCTGTAACTCACAATGAAACTCTGTTGTGCAAATGTTGAGCCTAAACACTTACAGTGGCACCATTCATTTTGGCAACGAGTCGGCCATATGAAATCACACACAGCAGGGCAACTTCCTGCTTACAGAAATCATCAACAACATCATTCAAATGTGCCCTTTCTCAAAGCATGAATTTTGTTGATTTCATAAAATAAAAAGTTGCCTGTCCCACGATCATATTGCTAAGTGTATGCAGGAGGGATATAAAAAATTAAAACTCTCCACTGTAGATTAAACATCTTCAATTAAAGGCATTTTGCCTCCAATAGCACATTGGTTCAAGGGTTTGTGCAAAATGAAGTCCACAAGCAAACACTACAAAACATGTCCACCTAGATCAATGGCTTTGGTGGAGAACAAGAGCTATGTGATGGATATTCGCTGTCCAGAGCTGGTGAGACAGAGCCTGTGACATTATGACAGGGCCACTGGTCTAATAAGTCCTGTCAGTCTCTTTTCATTGCCATCAGGAGTCTGGACACTACAGAGAACTGAAGCTAGCCAGAGTGCCTTTCCGCCCAGTTCTTTTTTTTTACCAACAGGAAAAGTCAAATTACTAAGCCTAAAGCATCTGAGCAGTAACAACTAACAACAATGTGTCTGTATCCATGGTTGAGTGACATCTATTATGAATTGCATAAGATATTAAAAAATTCTACTTTCAGACTGCCTGAATGAATGTCAATGTGACAAGGCAATTGAGGTAAAGCCGGCAATCCACACCTACTAGTAGGATCACGCTGAGATAATGATCTGGCGGCGACCTAAAATCCATGGGCTGCTGTACGTGTAAACAAATCTCTCATCCTCTTTGCTGCCTCCCACATCGTGGGCCCCAGGCAGCCACACAGTCCTTTAGAATGGCAGTTAATTATTTTTGAGAAGGATAAATGGCAATCTGAGCCTCTGTGTTCACCTCTCACTTTGGCTGGGAAATAGGTCACTGTATATATATATATATATATATATGTTGGTGGCAAAACCCTTGTTGGCAATCACAGAGGTCAGACGTTTCTTGTAGTTGGCCACCAGGTTTACACACATCTCAGGAGGGATTTTGTCCCACTCCTCTTTGCAGATCTTCTCCAAGTCATTAAGGTTTCGAGGCTGACGTTTGGCAACTCGAACCTTCAGCTCCCTCCACAGATTTTCTATGGGATTAAGGTCTGGAGACTGGCTAGGCCACTCCAGGACCTTAATGTGCTTCTTCTTGAGCCACTCCTTTGTTGCCTTGGCCGTGTGTTTTGGGTCATTGTCATGTTGGAATACCCATCCACGACCCATTTTCAATGCCCTGGCTGAGGGAAGGAGGTTCTCACCCAAGATTTGACAGTACATGGCCCTGTCCATCGTCCCTTTGATGCGGTGAAGTTGTCCTGTCCCCTTAGCAGAAAAACACCCCCAAAGCATAATGTTTCCACCTCCATGTTTGACGGTGAGGATGGTGTTCTTGGGGTCATAGGCAGCATTCCTCCTCCTCCAAACACGGCGAGTTGAGTTGATGCCAAAGAGCTCCATTTTGGTCTCATCTGACCACAACACTTTCACCCAGTTCTCCTCTGAATCATTCAGATGTTCATTGGCAAACTTCAGACGGGCCTGTATATGTGCTTTCTTGAGCAGGGGGACCTTGCGGGCGCTGCAGGATTTCAGTACTTCACGGCGTAGTGTGTTACCAATTGTTTTCTTGGTGACTATGGTCCCAGCTGCCTTGAGATCATTGACAAGATCCTCCCGTGTAGTTCTGGGCTGATTCCTCACCGTTCTCATGATCATTGCAACTCCACGAGGTGAGATCTTGCATGGAGCCCCAGGCCAAGGGGAGATTGACAGTTATTTTGTGTTTCTTCCATTTGCGAATAATCGCACCAACTGTTGTCACCTTCTCACCAAGCTGCTTGGCGATGGTCTTGTAGCCCATTCCAGCCTTGTGTAGGTCTACAATCTTGTCCCTGACATCCTTGGAGAGCTCTTTGGTCTTGGCCATGGTGGAGAGTTTGGAATCTGATTGATTGATTGCTTCTGTGGACAGGTGTCTTTTATACAGGTAACAAACTGAGATTAGGAGCACTCCCTTTAAGAGTGTGCTCCTAATCTCAGCTCGTTGCCTGTATAAAAGACACCTGGGAGCCAGAAATCTTTCTGATTGCGAGGGGGTCAAATACTTATTTCCCTCATTAAAATGCAAATAAATTTATGCTGCTTGAATTTTCGCGCCAGTTGCATTATTCGAGGTCTGACAACACTGCATCTTTTTTGTTATTTTGATCAGTTGTCATTTTCTGCAAATAAATGCTCTAAATGACAATATTTTTTATTTGGAATTTGGGAGAAATGTTGTCAGTAGTTTATAGAATAAAACAAAAATGTTAATTTCACCCAAACACATACCTATAAATAGTAAAACTAGAGAAACTTATATTTTTGCAGTGGTATTTTGCAATGTTTACATACACCTTAGCCAAATACATTTAAACTCAGTTTTTCACAATTCCTGACATTTAATCCTAGTAAAAATTATATGTTTTAGGTCAGTTAGGATCACCACTTTATTTTAAGAATGTGATATGTCAGAATAATAGTAGAGAGAATTATTTATTTCAGCTTTTATTTATTTCATCACATTCCCAGTGGGTCAGAAGTTTACATACACTCAATTAGTATTTGGTAGCATTGCCTTTAATTGTTTAACTTGGGTCAAACATTTTGGGTAGCCTTCCACCATCTTCCCACAATAATTTGGGTGAATTTTGTCTCATTCCTCCTGACAGAGCTGGTGTAACTGAGACAGGTTTGTAAGCCTCCTTGCTCGCACTCGCTTTTTCAGTTCTGCCCACACATTTTTTATAGGATTGAGGTCAGGGCTTTGTGATGGCCACTCCAATACCTTGACTTTGTTGTCCTTAAGCCATTTTGCCACAACTTTAGACGTATGCTTGGGGTTATTGTCCATTTGGAAGACCCATTTGCGACCAAGTTTTAACTTCCTGACTGATGTCTTGAGATGTTGCTTCAATATATCCACATAATTTTCCTTCCTCATGATGCCATCTATTTTGTGAAGTGCACCAGTCCCACCATACATACATACATACATACATACACACACAACAAAAATATAAACGCAACATGCAGCAATTTCATTGATTTTACTGAGTTACAGTTCATGAGGAAAATCAGTCAATTGAAATAAATTAATTAGGCTCTAATCTATGGATTTCACATGACTGGGAAAACAGATATGCATCTGTGGTCACAGATACCTTAAAATAAAATGGACGTCACAATGGGCCTCAGGTTCTCGTCACGGTATTTTTGTGCATTCAAATTGCCATCGATAAAATTCCCTTGTGTTTGCTGTCCGTAGCTTATGCCTGCCAATACCATAACCCCACCACCACGGGGCACTCGATTCACAACGTTGACATCAGCAAAGTGCTCGCCCACATGATGTCATTCACGTGGTCTGCGGTTGTGAGGCCGGTTGAACATACTGCCAAATTCTCTAAAACGATGTTAGAGGCGGCCTATGGTAGAGAAATTAACATTAAATTATCTGCCAACAGCTCTAGTGGATATTCCTGCAGTCAGCATGCCAATTACACGCTCCCTCCAAACATGAGACATCTGTGGCATTGTGTTGTGTGACAAAACTGCACATTTTAGAGTGGACATTTAATTTCCCCAGCACAAGGTGCACCTGTGTAATGATCATGCTGTTTAATCAGCTTCTTAATTAGCCACATCTGTCAGGTGGATGGATTATCTTGGAAAAGGCAAAATGCTCACTAACAGGGATGTAAACAAAGTGCGCAAACTTTGAGAGAAAAAAGCTTTTTGTGCATATAGAAAAATGTCTGGGCTCTTTTATTTCAGCTCATGAAACCATGGGACCAACACTTTACATGTTGCATTTATATATTTTTGTTCAGTGTATATTTCCACACTATTTTTTTTATTTTTTTACCATTTTCATTGAAAATCACAATAAGGTACTTAATTGTTACCCAGAAATGATTTGATCTTGAGATGAAGACTGCTGTATTGGACCTTTAAAGGTGTTCTATTTTAACAAAACGCAAAGTGCTGACAAATTGGCTTCATTCGGTTGTAAATTAGGGTTTATTTTGAGGGTTTAAAAAAGCAAGACAGCCCTCACTAATTAATTTATCTAGCTAATTACCATTGTGAGTGCCATAAATCAATCTCTAGCAAGAAACAGCTAAATGATTTTGTGATTTGTGCAGGCTTCTCTGATCCTAGTCGTGAAGAGACAAAGGAAAAGAGTGCACCAGCCTTTCACGAGCGTGATTGTGTTGTTCAATGCTTCACCGCTTTGTGTTTCTAGTGCTTGACAAGAGGAAGGCTGCAAAAACAGACGTACAGGAGCCCAATGACAACTGAAGTGGCGCTGGTTCAAATAAGTAGTGTTCACACTTTGGAGTTTAATTAGAGGCTTGCCGAACCTGACAAACCCTGATTCAAGTAGGGGGCACTGGGGCCAACTGTCGGTGCTATTGGAGACATCTCAGTGTCAAAAGAAAGCATCTGCCAGCCCCTTTGGAAAAGTCTCCCCGGGGAAACGTCTGAAATTGAGTGGGTGGTCTCATGTGTGAAGGCCAAAACTAATGATGAGAAGTTTCTATGCCCTAGCATATCCAGACCCACAGAGGGTCTTTGAAGATCTGTGAGCCAGATCCGTCTCCGTCTATTTCATTATTGAACACTGTACTGCACAGAGCATAAAAGAGCATGGAGAAGTATGACAGCTCCCATACTCCAGAGAGAGTCGACTGGAATGTGTGACATGTCAATCCAGGAACAAGCTCCTTCTTTGCTGCCCTTTACCAAACAGAATCCCCTAGAAGCTTACAGGCGAGGGTGAATATTTTGGAAATGTAAAGCAGTGAAGACATTTTGAGGGAATGCCAGAGCAACACAAAAAAAGAGCTGAAAATGAAATATACTGGAGTAGGTGAACTGTACAATACTATTTCCGTCTCTATCATGAACAACATCAACAGTAACATCTAAACAAGTTCAGCTAAATAATCATTGTAAGGGAAACACTGCCCTCTAAAGGAGAGATTCTGACAGTAGGTGTAAATGTGTAGGCTTAATGTAGAGAATGAATGTTTACAACATTTTCCATTTCACTGGTCACTTCAAGTCCTTGCAAATGACTCGTTCTTTAAAATCAGCCTCCTAATGGGTTCTAAGTAATAACAAATATAAAAATTGTCTTCATGTTATCAACGTAAACACTACGGCGAGACACCTGCTGTCAACATGGTGACTGTGTACAGCTACAAACATCTCTCTCCTGCAGCTAAATGACAAATAGTCGCCTACAAAAGAACAGGGCTGGCCAGGGACATAGGGTCCTCTTCTGACCTACCCGTGTCCCCTACTGACCTGTCCCCCCTTTCCTCAGCTGGGCACCCATTTTTGTTTCCTTGGAGGAACTTTGAAAATATTTACATTGCATATTCCAATTGGGTGCCCCATTCAAATTATTTGTGAGATGATTGACTTATATGGGAAGTGGGTTGGTCCACTATTGGTCGTTGCTCCTGTCTGACAGACGTTGTGTGATTGGATCTTCCTAGACTCCGCCACTAACAAGGCGCTACCCAAAGTGAGAGACATCACTCATAATATCATAGAACCGGGGTTACATTAGGTAAACGTTGGTCTTCCTGGGTCGTATTAATTGGGGCACACCGTAGCAAAACATTTTGCAACAGAAAATGAAAACAATAATTTCTTATTGGGTAAGTTAAGGTAGTCTCTCCCAGTTTTCTTCCATTTGGTGCCATACGACCCTTGTAAAATGTGGTAGGTATTAGTGTTGCACGGAATACCGAAACGTCAGTACTTTCTCGATACTAGAACATGAAAAACGGTTCGGTACTATAACTTTTTTTTTACTTTCGGTACTTCTGTCAAATGTGTCTCACAAAGTCAACTGATTGAGAGAGGATCAAGTCTGTCCATCAGATCAGCTGATGTTCCCATAGCGCGAGATCCCCATGCCTGCTCCACTTACTCATTGCTAGCTCTAGCCTGCCATGAGGAAACACTGAGCACGGTTACATGCAATGTTCCCTCTAAGCTGAGCGCGGGTGCGCAGCTCCTCCAGAACTGCCTTGCAGAAAAAATATCAGCCAGCAGAGAGAAGCAAGAGATTGAACATCGCTCAACTTTCTAGAGTTTTCCCCATTAGTTAACACTATTAATGTTTCCCTTTACTGTGGGAATTGTGATCGAATCAATGCAATATTAGCCACTTTCGATGCAACATACCGAAACAAAACGAACTATGCAAGAGATTTTGTTGTAGGCAGAGTGCATCAGAATAGGATTCTATTGCATTGACAGGCATGACACAGGCCCGTACTCTACACAGACTGGTGCGTCATAACGAAGCAGAGCTGCAGCAGGCCTATTTGCAAATAGACCCTTGCCATATATGGATTTGTGCCATTCACCTTGAACTGGACTGTTGTACAGCATGAGCAGTCACGATTATTATGCGCTCATTTTGAGATCAAAGCGAGCACTGCAACATTTGTTCATATTCTTTACTAGTTAATGAGTTATTAGCCCAGTTATAGCTAAATTGTAGTCAGCAATGTGGGAGTGATTGCTTCCTACAAGAGCACAAAATGTGTACATTTCTAGCCATCTTTGAAAAGCAAGTCAGGTACAGAGCTTTTTTTTATGTCTTAAAAAGGGGCAGTGTTGTATTTTGAGACAGGCTTGAATAAGCTAAGTAGCCAATAGGCAGAGGGTATCATAATTTGTCTGATTTTCTGTAATAATGGTATGGGAACAATAATTAATTTTATTTTGTTAAGTGGTTTCTTACATTAAAACACACAAAATGTTCAGTCACCTTGTCTGAAGGACAAGTGGATAAACCGGTTAATGTCAAGCCCTGCACGTTTAGTTTTTTCAAGTCTCATGGAATGTAGGCCTACATTGAACACCACACATTGGCTGCTACTGTAGACTGAATGATAAAACCACTATTTTCATGTTAAAATGTTATGTGATGCATTTTCTCCATTGTTTTTTTATAATAGGCCACTCTGGTAGGCCTACATTATGATCAAATAGCCACAGTAGCCTAGTTGGCCACTGTTAAAACAGTAAATTAAAGCGGGTACAGCCTCAGTGTTCACAGTAAACACGCGCCGGAAGTTGCACAGAATTAATATAAATAGTTTGTTTAAAAAGTTTACATGCTTTGCAAGAAGAACGATTTCCCTAATAATCCTGTTTACATGGACACATCTGAAATCAGGCTACCTGATGGGATTTAAATTCATGCAGAAAATTGCCAATCAAAATAAACGTTCTACAACAGTGACCATGTTATTTTTGCGAAGCCTATTTGATTCGGAGTTCGGACATATAAAGTTTGTACGTGAAAACTATTTCTAAGATGCATACTTATAGTTTTTCTGAACTCTCTTCACTCGGCATAAGAGGGAGGCGCTACCAGTGCTGCCACATGCGCAGATCAAATACAACACTGGAACGCAAAATTTGAAAGATTGCTCTGAAAACCAGGGGTTTTAATTGGTGTATGCCTACTTCGATTTTGACCTTAAGATAAGCAGAGTAAAGGCCTCCCGAGTGGCGCAGCGGTCTAAGGCACTGCATCGCTACAGATCCGGGTTCGATACCGGGCCTCGACCGGGAGACCCATGAGGTGGCGAACAATTGGCCCAGCGTCGCACAATTTGGCCCAGCGTCGTCCAGGTTAGGGGAGGGTTTGGCCGGCTGGGATGTCCTTGTCCCATCGCGCTCTAGTGACTCCTTGTGGCGGGCCGGGCGCATGCACGTTGACTTTGGTCGCCAGCAGTACGGTGTTTCCTCCGACACATTGGTGCGGCTGGCTTCTGGATTAAGACATTGGTGCGGCTGGCTTCCGGGTTAAGACATTGGTGCGTCTGGCTTCCGGGTTAAGTAAACAGTGTGTCAAGAAGCAGTGCGGCTTAGCGGGGTCGTGTTTCGGCGGACGCATGGCTCTCGACGTTTGCCTCTCCCGAGTCCGTACGGGAGTTGCAGCGATGGGACAAGCCTGTAACTACCAATTGGATATCACGCAATTGGGGAGAAAAAGGGATAAAAAAAGTACCAAAAAAGATAAGCAGAGTAAGATATTTCCATACTCTGCATAATCACTTTAAGATCGAATTATTAGTGTGCATGTAAACATACTCAGTGAGCCCACTGGGAGTTTATGCTGCATCACTGCTTAGGCTGCAAATAAGTTAACACACTTAAATAATGCAACCCGATATGTAGAAATGTTGAAACTGCTAGCTAATTACGGTTCCCAAAACAATGTCCAGTACAGGCTAGAACACCACAATACAAGAAAATACCGGTAGCTTCCAGCTTTGTAGGCTAACTTTCCTTGCTAGCTTACAGCTGAAGCAAACATCAATTCACTACCCTAGTACCTTGTTTGTCATATGCAAACCATAACGCAAAATATTGCTGACTGTCACCAAAATGTTATTCATTCACTTTGTCTCCCCCGCCTCACGTCTCTCCCAGTCAAGATCATCTTGGCTCGAGCCTCGAACGGACTTTGTGTGGGAATGACATCATGGATCTTAGAGATAGCGTCACTTTTATAAAAGAAGAGACTGCTTCTATGCAAATGTTGATCAGTACAATAAAATAAGTCCCAAATGGAAGGTAAACAGATTGTTTTCCATCTGTAGCCTCATGAAATCAGCCAAAACAAGCTCAATAACTCAATGCATTCACCTGTATTGTGGATAGGCCTAGGCTACATCTTGAGTTACCCAGTTTATCAATAGAGATTCACCATTCAAATACATGACAACCATTATGCTGTTATGTAGTTAGATTGGTAAAAAAAACTAAAGTCATATTGATTGTATGATTGTATAATTGATTCATTAAAGCATACATTCAAAAATCAATGTAATTATATTGATGTCTGGATCAAGTGCCATCCTGTGACTTTGGCTAATACGCATTCTTTTTTTGCCGTGGTATCATTTGGGTATTGTTTTGGTATGTAGTATCGTGATACTAAACATGGTATCGAAGTCAAAATTCTGGTATCGTGACAACACTAGTAGGTAGGAGTGGAGGAAAGGAAAGCCCATGGGCCCCGACACACATTGCTCTGACAGTGACAGAGGAGTTTCTAAAGGCAGCATGTCTCTATGTCTCCATCTCACTGCAAGACGGTTATCATCCATCTTACCGTCTGTAACGTGGTGAGCCACTTACATTGATTGTCAGATCATCTGTACACTGATTACCCACTTGCCTGCCCCTAGGACTGACACAAGTGTGAAATTGTGCTGTGTGTACGCTACCACACGTATGACCGAAAACATGGAGCACTTAATGGCACACACCATTTACCACATCCATTCCCAATACCATCATCATCATCATCATGGTTACCTTAACTGTCTTGTCCATGGAGGCCGACAGTAGGAGATGGCTGAGCTGGGGCACTGGGCACCACTGGATCATGTTGATTGGAGCCTGGTGGGCCTGGAGGCTGAGCTGCATGCGCCTGGGCACCGCTGCCCTGCCAGGCCTGGGCCCCAGGTACGGACGCACCCGCTCAGAGACCTCGGTCAGCAGCCTGGAGACAGTGGACTTGTCGTTCGTTTCCAAAGAGGTTGGTTCTTCTCCATTTCCTGGTGTGGCCAACCTCTGTCTCTTGGGAATGTATGGCCTGACACCAGGTGGTGCAGCCTGATGCCTCTTCACTGTGGTCAAATTAACACAGTCATGGTATTGTGGAGTAGAGTATGGTTTTGCATTTGAGCTGTTCTCCACAATCCCTGAGCGACCCAACGCAGGGGGATAAATCTCCCTGTGAGGTTTGAACACTGTCCTACCATCACCACCATCACATAGTCCTATTTCAAGTTGTTTGTAGTGGGGACTGGGTAATAATGGTCCATAGAAGTTAGAACCCAACGATTTCTGGTTTCCTTGGGACTGACTAATATCATCCATGGGAGAGATGGCAAGAGGAGGGAGTGCGCCGTCATCCTCCTCCTGGTCAGAATCATCATAGGCCACTAACGAGGTCATTGTCCTTTCCCCAGAACCCTGTGGGATGTCAATGAAATAAACAAATTTGAGACAGGTTTAAAGCAGTGTTAAATAATCCTGGGTTGCATTCAGTTCAACAGAACATGACAAAACAGTGTGCAACGTTGAATTTAACGGAAACTGTACTGAACAACCAGTTGAAAAATGTTGTGATTATGGTGGCCCAGATGGTGCTTACCGTATAGCGTGCTGCACAAGTTTTGCGATTGAAAATGGCCACACCCATATTGATCAGGCCACAACACACCACACCCACCAAACGGGAGCAAGTGTACGTACCGCAATATAGACACATTCACTCTGAAATTGAAGCAAGACAAGCTAAGGAAGTTTAGAAGAGATGAAATAGACTACAGAGAAGGTCTTTTCGTGGAGAAAACCAACATGCAAGAGGAACCACCCACAGAGGAAGCCCAGATCAGTTTCTTTCAACTTTGTGAGTAGTGACGATGAGGATCATCCAAGACACTCCGAGGCCGGCTCCTCCCAAGATTTTTTTGACCAGAAAGAGGAGCAACGTAGGTTCTCAAACAGGAGAAGACGCGGAAGAGGCCAACACAGAGGGGAAGGAAGAAAGCAAGATTATCCAACCACACGGAGCAGGACCAGAACAAGGCTGTGATCAACATTTCTGGAGAACCCCTTTCTGATGACTGTGTAAGGGTCTTGTCTAAAGGACTGTCCTTTGCGCCCACATACTCAACTAATGAACTTAACACAAAGATTTACCTATTTTGTTTCTACATCTGAAGGCCTGGTACAAGCAGAACACCTTTCTAACTACAGACACCAGTGTCATGTCAGTCAGTTTGTGTGCCCTCAAAAACACATTTTAAGCCTAAATCCACTTTTTGTCCCATTGTCCAGAATGCCACACAAAACACATTTGTCAAGAATATGAATTTTGATGTGGCGAACCTGTTTAAGGGTAAAAGTGACACTAACCAAACATAATGTAACCTTTCAAAGACAGAGGGATGCAATTGAATACTTGTCCAAAAATGAACGGATTGTTGTTAAAAAAGCAGACTAAGATGGCGCTACAGTAGTGTTGGGTAAGAACAAATGTGTGACAGAAGCCTGCCGTCAATTAGACAATGATGAATTCTACCAATCTCTTACTTTCAACCCTAGAGAGGCCCTAAAAACTGAATTGAAAGGGATCCTCACCGAAGCTAAGGAGAATGGTTATATTTCAGATAATAAAGAATATTGAGAACCCCCCCAGGCAGACCAGTCATTAGCGGTAGGCTAATGGAAGTCTGATAGAACCCATCTCCAAGTACATTGATTACTTTATTAAGCATTTTCTGCCATCACTCCCAGCCTTTCTTCAAGACACCACAGATGTGTTGAACAAAATTAAGGAATTTAACAACATAGGCACAGCTTCATTATTTTTAGTCACCATGGATGTGGAGTTTTTGTAAACCACCACTGAACTTGAACAAGTATTGGCAGCTATGCACCATTCTTGAGTACTCGGCCTGAGACACCTCCCACATAATTAATTGTCTCACTGACTGAATGGACTCTTAATAATAACATCTTTGTCTTCAGAACCTCATCTTTAAACAAGTCAAAGTATGTGTCATTGGAGCTTGCTACAGCCCTTCCTACGCTGGATTGCACTTCGGTAAATGGGAAAATGACTTCTTTCTGGATCCTTCTAAAAACCAGTTCTTTGACCAGATTATATGGTGGGGGCTTTATGTTGATGATGTCTGCCTGTTCTGGTCTGGCTCAGAAGATGAACTTATTTCCTTCCACCAATACCTTAAAAGCATTAACCCTAACATCAAACTAACTATTGAGTACAGCAAAGATAACATACATTTTGTAGATCTTGACATCAGTAAAAATGACAAAGGCTTTATGCACACGTACAACTTTAGGAAGCCTACAAATGGGAATACCATTCTGAGGGCAGACAGTTCCTCCCCAAAAGGCTAAAAGAGAACATTCCTTATAGCCAATTCCAAAGAGTCTGCAGAATTTGCGATCAATTCTGCTGAATTGGAGAATCGCTTCTTGAGCCGGGGTGAAGCAGTCAAGTTCTGAAAGACGCAGGTACAAGGGCCGGACGACTTGACAGAGAGGACTTGTTGCGGAGGGGAACTCCTCGTGATGGACAAGAGAGAGTGTACTTTGTTACAAATTATAAACTGGGTGGTTCAAGCCCTGAATGCTGATTGGCTGAAAGACAAGGTATATCAGACCGTATACCATGGGTGTGACAAAACATTTATTTTTACTATTCTAATTACATTGGCAACCAGTTTATAATAGCAATAAGGCACCTCTGGGTTTGTGGTATATGGCCAATATACCACGGCTAAGGGCTGTATCCAGGCACTCCACGTTGCATCGTGTATAAGAACAACCCTTAGCCATGGTATATTGGCCATTACCACACCCCCTCGGGCCTTGTTGCTTAAATATAGCACAGAACATTAAAATAATATTTAAAAGAGAATTGGGGAATCATCCAAAGTGATCCGCTACTATGCAAAGTCTTCCCAGAGCCACCAGTCATAAGCTTTAAGAGACAAACTAGTCCACAGCTACGTTCCTGGTGACACTCAAAAGACTTGGCTAAACCACAAACCCAGGGGCTCTTTCAAATGCAACCAGTGCAGAAATATTGCACAGAAAAAGTATTTTGTTGACATAGAGTATCAAGTCAAACATTTCATTAACTGTAAAACCAAAACCACCAGCTTACACCATGGTAACCCTGCCTCCCTACAAGCTATGTGTATTGATCATGTTCCGGCCTCAATCAGAAAAGGGGGCCACCTTAAACAGCTAAACCAAAGGGAACGTTTTTGGTTTTACAAACTACAGGCCACTAAGTACCCTGGTTTAAATGAAGATTTGGATTTCTCACCATTCCTGTAGGGTCTTAGTGGTCCCTTTGCTGTCATCTAGTGAACATATTGCCCTATTGTCCTCTGTTTGGAATGCTGTGGTCCATGTTTGCTGTCATATAGTGCACTATAAAATGTATGGCTCTCCTACGCCCACTCCCATTCAAGGCTAGAACTAATTTGTCTTTTCTAATACTTCTAACTTGAATATGCATTTTTATAACATAGCCTATCCATTTCACTTTTGAATGTACAGTATTGATTACTAGGTGTTGTCCAATGAATATTGACTATTAACTATTCTGTAACCACTCCCTCTTCAATCAGCGTTGATTGGAAAATGCTTGTACTCCCTGACAAAGGCCATGCAGCCGAAACGCATCCGTTTTTAAATCTTTGTTCCATTGAACATGCCATACAAATAAATACATTTTAATTCATTATCTGAAGAGTGCCTTGGTTCTCCTTCCTTTTTGATGACCAATTTACCCATTTTACCAAAGAGCACCTTCTATCTACAAAGACCTATTGCAGGGTTCTTCAATTCCGGTCCTGGAGGGCCGAAACACTTCTGTTTTTTATTTCTACCTGGTGTCCCAGGTCTGAATTAGCCCCTGATTATAAGGAGAGGATGAAAAGCAGAGGTGTTTCGGCCCTCCAGGACCGGAATTGAAGAACCCTGACCTATTGTTTACCCTAGGACCGCTTCCCTTCCTTTTTTTCTAACACGTACCTCAAAGGCTGTTGAAGAACGGTGCCACGGTTTCAGTACAAACCATCATGCTACATAGCAAACATTGATGCGAACTGAACGCACCCTTGATCTACTACATTGAGGCTAAAGCTCTGTCCATATGCAATTCCCTCTCCACTTCCATCCACTGCATAAAAATGTACTTTATAAGAGATACTAGTGACACCTGCTGGATTGAAGTATTGCAGACCACACCACAATCTAAATCATTTGCAGACAGTTTCCTCCACAATCTATTCCTTGGCTAAAGAGCACATTCAATAGAGATTGAACATGTGTTTTTAGTCCAGGAGTAGGCATAACATGGGCCACCCAGACAACCGCACCCTAGAAATGAAAAACCATTTTCACAAATATGTTTTTAAAGGATTAGAGAGAGGAGAGGTTGACAGTTGGAAAAGATAGAGAGAGGTTGTGTCAAAGGGAAGTAGGCCGGATTCGAACCTATGACAACACTGTAGACATGTGCTGGAGGCTGCGGCAATACCACTAGAACAACCAGGCCACATGAATAACTCTTACTATAAGCAAGCAACACTACTATTTATTTATTTATATTTCAGTGATTTAGCAGACGCTCTTATTCAGAGTGAACTACATGAGCAATTAGAGTTAAGTGCCTTGCTCAAGGGCACAGACAGATTTCTCACTTAGTCGGCTCAGGGACTCGAACCAGTGACCTTTCGGTTACTGGCCCAACGCTCTTAACCACTAGGCTACCAACCAATGGAACTTATTATTTAGACCTTTTTTGGAAGTACACTGGCCATGACGACAGTTGCTCAGCAAAACTTCATTCTTTGGTAAGTACCTAAAGTATTTCGACATTATTAAACTTGAAAAGTTGGTGAATGGCTGCTTCCTGGGCTTAAAGGAGAATCGCCATATTCAACGTCTCCTGTAAGGCCAGATTCTGGTTCAGGGTGGACCCACCTGTCTCAATCAATGAAAGAAGACTTTAAATAGACAAGATGGCGGCGTACACATTGTTGGATTATTTACTTCATGGAGCAAAACAAGTATTTATTTTAATAACGGATCATTTTCTCAATTCAAACGGAACCCCTGCAAAAGTCAATTTTATGACACTCCGGTTTCCACGAATCAAGGAAGAATATGGTATCACCAAGCTAAGGTTGGTCGAAAATTCTCTCTGCTACACCAAACAGTACCTAACGGTAACCTGTAACTCCCAGTATAATGGATACCAAACAATGTTGGTTAAATAACATTATTTGTGTTACAATCTGTAGCTATGTAGACAGCTGAAAAGCCAGACAGCTGAAAAGCTGATAGCCTAACAGGGCTCTACGCTGACCTTCGTTACATTGAGCATGTGTGCGCCTAAATTGAAAAACATAGGAGCACACAAAGAAATGTATGAGCACAATGCAAGCATGGTGGTCATGAATCTGTGGTGCTCCTAAATTTAAATTCCACGTCGCACAGCAAAATATTTTGGCTCATATGCAAGTAAAATGGTAACACTGTAGAGCCCTGCCTAACAAAGTACACAACAGTTCTAGTAATTGTGTCCTCTTGTAGACATTAACTACGGATATTATAATAGCTTTCTGGCAGAGTAGGCCTAATCATAATGTCACTGGTAGCAATTATCTGCTTTCAGAACTAGAATACCAAAATGTTTCAAATGTTGCTGTTACAAATCCAGCCAACACATTGATCAATGAGGAAATGCTTTTTGCACCATTTAACCTTAACTAGATGGCTATTACCCCAATAACGGACTAAAGTAGAATAACGTTACTGTACTCATTTTAGTCCAAGGACCTTACATGTTCTGTTTAAAGGCGAATTCGCTCTGGATGCCAACACATACTCCATCTAAACGTGAATCGATTCTCAATTGCGGTAACGGTTCTAGAAACATAAATCCCTCTACTTTCATATCACGTCAAAATATTTTCACAAATGCAAAATACACACTTACTTCACTGGATGACCCGGTTTTAACACAGTTGCAGCCGACAGCATTTTTTTGTGACAACACTTTTATGGCTTCCGTCTTCCGTTTCCACACACAGGTGTTCGACGCACTAGTCCACTGTCTTCCGTCTGTTTTCTGTAAACAAGCGCTGTAACATAGAAATATGGCCGTGTGGGAACCTTAACCATTTAAAGGAGTGTCGTAATTTAACTGATATGAAAGATACGTTCCTTATGTTTCTAAAACCGTACCGTAAGCGACGCGTCTTAATGTTTAGAACAAGCTTCGGGGCTCTTAAAACTGCCCCGGTCAGAAGATACTCTCATATCGTCAATAGGCGCTAAAGCAGTTAGCATCTATGAATGGGGTAGCTGGCTATTAGCACAAATCATGGGCAAATTGGCTAGCTATGTGCTGAAGTCAGGCACAACCGCATAACATTAGCCACGCGGTCATTAGCTAGCTAACAACTCAAGCAATAAGCTGCCTAGCAATATCTATCTTCCTGTGTCTATAACAGATATGCCACTACAGTTAACGTTACGGGGGAATGGTTGCTGTAGCTAACGTTACTTACAATTCAGCGACCGTGGTTAAGGAGAAAGTACAGTAAATGTGCCTAACCAATTCGTCCAGCTCCAAATGTGGGAAGCCTTCTTCTTCGATGAAGTTTAACCGCGGTAGGCATCCAATATGTTGCATTACCGCCCCAAACTGAACTATAGTACAAATCCATTACACTTTGTGATACAAAATGGGAAAAGGGACAAATAATATATTTGTTTAAATACCCTACACTCATTAAAACCCATCACCTTATTCCACTACTATAACCATATCTGATCGTACCCCAGGCCAACGACCTGAGAGGACGGGACACTATCACTCAACACACCCTGTAACTCATCTGAAGTCAAATCTCATACCCCCAAGCACTTCTCTTCAGCTGCCACCACAACATCTATTTTCTGTGACTTACGTTCCATCTCTGTGGTACAGTTGATAAACATTGCTATGAACACTAAGAAGCCAACCTTACTGAAACATGTACACTATATTTGCAAAAGTATGTGGACACCCCTTCAAATGAGTGGATTCGGCTATTTCAGCCACATCCGTTGCTGACAGGTGTATAAAATTGAACACACCGCCATGCAATCTCCATAGACAAACATTGGCAGTAGAATGACCTTACTGAAGAGCTCAGTGACTTTCAAAGTGGCACCGTCATAGGACACCACCTTTCCAACAAGTCAGTTCGTCACATTTCTGCCCTGCTAGAGCTGCCCCGGTCAACTGTAAGTGCTGTTATTGTGAAGTGGAAACGTCTATGAGCCACAACATCTCAGCCGCAAAGTGGTAGGCCACAGAACGGGACCGCTGAAGTGCATAGCGCATAAAAATCGTCTGTCCTCGGTTGCAATACACACTACCGAGTTCTAAACTGCCTCTGGAAGCAACGTCAGCTCAAGAACTGTTCGTGGGGAGCTTCATGAAATGGTGTCCATGGCTGAGCAGCCGCACACAAGCCTAAGATCACCACGCGCAATGCCAAGCGTTGGCTGGAGTGGTGTAAAGCTCGCCACCATTGGACTCTGGAGCAGTGGAAATGCGTTCTCTGGCGTGATGAATCACGCTTCACCATCTGGCAGTCCGATGGATAAATCTGAGTTTGGTGCCGTGGAGGGTAGGACCATCCTCCTCAGTGATATTTAATTTAATTATTGTAAAACATTTTAAAAGCTTGCCTTTTTTGATAAAACTATACTAAATATATTCACGTCACCAAATAATTTATTAAAACAAACTGTTTTGCAATGAAGGTCTACAGTAGCCTCAGCAGCACTCTGTAGGGTAGCACCATGGTGTAGCCAGAGGACAGCTAGCTTCCATCCTCCTCTGGGTACATTGACTTCAATACAAAACCTAGGAGGCTCATGGTTCTCACTCCCTTCCATAGACTTACACAGTAATTATGACAACTTCCAGAGGACGTCCTCCAACCTATCAGAGCTCTTGCAGCATGAACTGACATGTTGTCGACCCAATCAAAGGATCAGAGAATGAATCTAATACTGAAAGTATAAGCTACAGCTAGCTAGCACTGCAGTGCATAAAATGTGGTGAGTATTTGACTCAAAAAAAGAGAGAGAGAAAATATTTGAACAGTTTTGAAAAAATAAATGTCTTCCAAAATTAAGGAGAAGTGAGAGAAATTTTAGTTTCACTTACGTAGCTAGCAAATGCAGCTAGCTAGTTTAGCCTACTCAAACACCCTGCTCAAACAGAGGGATGGTATGTTAGCTAGCTGGCTATGACTATCCATCACAACATTGGAACTCTTCCAAGTCAAGGTAAGCTTTTGGTTTTACTAATTTATTGCCACCAGGGTCCGCCGGTGTAAGTGCTAAACTGCTTACTGACTGTACACTAATGTTACTGCATGATTGTAGTGGGTTTACTAACGCGTTAGTTCTATTAGCTATGTTGACTATGATGTTACTTTAGCTAATATGGTGACAACGATGTAGGCTGTGTGTAGCGGTTATGATATGGTTTGGCTTGGAAAGGTTTTTTCACCTGGTCACATACAGCTGATGTGTTGTGCATTGAAGTCCACAAGCAAAAGGTGAGAGGAGGAGAGCGCATAGATGCGAGAAGGAATACAACTTGGCTGCTATGAAAGTGAAATGTGTTTACACGTGATCAGGGGTGTATTCATTCCGCCGATTCTATTGAAAAACGTTTCTTAAACAGAAGCAAACGGAACGAAACTGGGATAAACATACCTGAATTTGTCCAATAGAAACTCTTGTTTGCAACTGTTGGACTAATGATTACACACTGTATCAGCTAGATGCAGGCAAGAGTGTGCAAGGCGGTATTGAATGTGTCGACCTGTGTGCACCTACGTTGTAAACTTCCATTCATAGGCTAGGTTGTAGCAACCTCATGATGGGTATAGGGGAAATGTGCGCATCATTTAGTAGCCTAAACCTATCACTGTTACATTGAACTGAGTGAATGGAAAATGAATGACAGTCATCCAATATGCTGTAATCCAAATAAGGCCACGCTCATTAAAACAACTTTTTGGTCCTCCTTCCTCATCTTAAACTGCACCGACCGCCACTGGTTTGGCGGAAGCCAGGAGAACCAGCCCCATGCATAGTGCCAACTGTAAAGTTTGGTAGAGGATAAATAATGTTCTGGGGCTGTTTTTCATGGTTCGGGCTAGGCCCCTTAGTTCCAGTGAAGGGGAATCCTAACGCTACAGCATACAATAACATTCTAGACAATTCTGTGCTTCCAACTTTGTGGCAACAGTTTGGGGAAGGCCCTTTCCTGTTTCAGCATGACAATGCCCCTGTGCACAAAGCAAGGTCCACACAGAAATGGTTTGTTGAGATCGGTGTGGAAGAACTTGACTGGCCTGCACAGAGCCCTGACCTCAACCCCATCAAACACCTTTAGGATGAATTGGAACGCCGACTGCGAGCCAGTCCTAATTGCCCAACATCAGTGCCCAACCTCACTAATGCTCTTGTGGCTGAATGGAAGCAAGTCCCCGCAGCAATGTTTCAACATCTAGTGAAAAGCCTTCCCAGAATAGTGGAGGCTGTTATAGCAGCAAAGGGGGGACCAACTCCATATTAATGCCCATGATTTTGGAATGAGATGTTCGAAGAGCAGGTGTCCACATACTTGTGGTCATGTAGTGTATCACTCATTGGCCTATCCCTCTGTTCTGGCAAAGATCAACTATTCACAGGGATCCTTTCAGAATCCCTCACCCTTGGTCCACCCTCCTCTACTTCCTTCACTGCCTCAGGATACAACATATTCTGCACTACTCTGACCCTGGCCACCTCAACCTGCCTCTCTCGCACCGGACACCTCCGATCCCCAGCAACATGGGCACCCCTACAGTTGACACCACTCTTTCCACCAAAACTACACATTCCTCTGTCCCATGTCCTCCTGCACACTTCCCACGTCTTGGAATCTCCCTCCTACACACTGCTGCGACAAACTCTATTAGAATAACTAATATATCCTAACATTACTTTGTCAGGTAAAGACTCGGAATCAAATCTCAAAAGAACAGACTGTCACCTATGTTTCACCACGCTCCCCACTGGATCTGCGTCGCAGCAAACGGTGAGCGTCACAAACACCAGGAATCTTCAACTTAAATTGCTCCACCTCCACACTTAACGCTAACCCAGAAATCACTCCCTTCAATGGTAAAGCATAAAGCAAGATACAGGTCTTTCCCCAAGTTGCGTCACATGGAGCGTCTGCTCCCTCTGATCTGAAGAAACACAAACAAACATCACAAGTCCACTTTGAGTTACCTTCCCCGACTCAACAGCACCCACCATCTTTTCCACCCAACCTGAAACCACCCATGGATCAGCCAAAAGGCCTGGTTCCACCCTCTTCAAAAATCTCACTCCCACTGGACCAAACATATCTTTATCATCATAACCATGTCCTCACAACACCTTCTACCCCTTCCAATTCACCTCCAGAACTCAAACTGGCGTCCAGCTCACTCTGTTTGAACTTGACACCAATCTTCTCGACATACCCTCTCCATTGTTATTGCTAGCTTCAACAGATTCAAACCTACCCTCTGCCTCCCTCAGTCTTAACCAATTACCCAACTCCTTCTGAAAATATTCAATTTTTCCAAGCCAAAATCTAACTTTAGAGAGACATGCTAAGCCCTGTTCTCCCTCCTCTTCAAACTCGAGCCCTACCTCTCCTGCACTTATCTCATTTGTTTTCCAGTCTGACATTCCACAGCCTGTCCTGTGGGAAGCCTGTGCAGAAGCCGCCTTCTTCTGTAGATTTTATATGGCGGTTGGCAACCAACTTTAAGGTGCATTAACGCCACCAACTGGACTGGAGTGTGGACCAAAGACCGGAAAGATCTAAATCCTACCCATTGTTCTCGTCTCCCTAAGGAAACAAGATATATAATGAAATTCTACATCCCCTGAAGATTTCCCCAGCAGTTCAGTTAATCTTAGCTCTTCAACCCAATTACTCCTTAAATCTCATAACAATCTCTCCCTTTCCCTCCCATATTGTTGGCACTGAAATGGAATGTGTTCCACGGTCTCCATCTCCTCCTGACAATGATCACACCTCCCAGTCGGATGTTTTCCTACCAATTTCAATATACTATTGAGCCTTGTGTGTCCCAGTCTCAGCCTTGTGATGACATTTTCCTCTCTTTTCTCTCGACCTAAGGCCCTCCCTGCCCCCAGCTTTTTCTGGATCTTATACAGGTGTCTTCCCTTTCCCTCCCTGTTCCACAACTCTTGCCATTTTTGTATTTAACCACTGTTTTTATCAACCCCATGGCTTCTGCTTTACTGATTTTGACAATTTCATTTCAACATTAGGATGTTTGAGAGCCTGCTTGGCAAGAACATCTACCTCCTCATTCCCCTCTACTCCTACATGAGCTGGTACCCAGAGGAACATCACAAATACCCCCATCTGATTCACCCTATACAAGCATTGCAAAACCTCATACAGTACATCCTGTCTGCTCCGAGACACAAATAATTGAAGCTTATCAGTGCTGCACAGGAGTCAGAGCAGATGACTACCCTGTCTGGCCTCACCACCTCCACCCACTCTGCCGCCAAAAGCATGGCCAGCAACTCCATTTTGTAAACAGATTAAAGATCCATTGCTCTTTTTGTCACTTCCACTTTAAACTCAGGAATACTAAAATCTGTGCCTGTCTTCCCTGTTTTAGGGTCCTTAGTTCCAGCTGTGAATATATTCAAGAAAGCATAGTACTGTGTTCTTAAATGTTCACTTACAACGGAATCTACTCCTTCCTCAACAGCTCTGTGGGATAGCAGGAAGAACCACAGAGGCGCTAAACTCCCTCCCAAACAACCCCATCTCTCTCGCCATACCATTACCTATCCACCCAAAACTTGTATTCAGATTTATTTAATGCTCCTAGCACACTAAGAGCACCTTTTTTTTATAGGATGTGTAACCTTATGTCCTTGACGATTTATGTCATGGGTGGTTGTCTTAACTTTAACGGCTTCTCTCCCAACTCCACCTGCAGCGCTGCCACAGGGGAGGTCCTGACTGCTCCACAACATACTGTATTCTTAGGCCTTGAGCCTGGATTACATCTAGCTTTTTTAAAGATGTCTGAGTTGCTGATCCATATGCTACACTTCCATAGTCCAGTGATGACCTTGACAGCGATATATATATATATATGTTGTGATGTCACGAGAGGCTGTGTCCTGGAGGGACGTTACATCCCCCTGAGGTGGCTGCAAACCCAGACAGCTATGGCTCCATCTGCTGGTATGGTCGGGAACTCCACCCCTCTATGGCCAATCTTCCCACGCAGCTGAAACAAATGAGGAGCTGATGAGCTGAAGGTTTGGGAAGGGAAGAGACACAGTCTCCAACCTGGGCTCTCTGGAGGACAAGAGTGCTGCACGTCCACTTCCATGAGGAATATAAGGATTTGGAGATACTTACCTTTGGGAAATACTCACCTTTGGATATATGCACCTGTGGAAATACGTGAGAGACATTTGGAAGGACTTTTTGCTGGGTTGGCCACTAGCTGCAACGTGGACTACAGTAAGGCTGGGGAAAAGTTATCTGAGCGAGTGAGAATTATGATTTTGGATGTGGAAGAGACATCCCTGAACTGTTAACCCTTAAAGAGCCACAAGAGAACAGAATTTTGTTATATTTTCGTTAATTTCCCAAGACCTATAATAAAATCCTTGTTTTGTTTGAACCTTGTCTCCTTGCACTACTTGAGCAATCCCGCTGAAAGCTGTGTAGCCTCTCGTGACGTCACAGATGGTGGAGAATACGGGCACGCTCAAGCGTTAATAGTGCATGTCAGAGGAGGATACCGAAGGTTTGATCACCCAGTTTTCCAAGTTGGCCGTAGGCTCCCCGCCCGACTGAAATGGAGGACATATTGAAAGCCCTTGTTGCTGGCCAGCAATCCCAGATGCAAGCAAACGTGGCTCTCTTGGAGGAGCAAAAGAAAGCCAACCTTCTGAAGGCAGAGGAATTGCAGTTGCAGAGACAGAGGGTGGTCCAAAATACCCGCCCAATAAAGGCAAGTGACTTTATATCTAAGGTGGGAGCTACCGATGACATTGAGGCATACCTGCATGCATTTGAGGCCACGGCCACTAGGGAAGCCTGGCCCAAGCAACAGTGGGTTGGTCTGTTAGCCCCCTTTCTAACCGGGGAATCGCTGAATGCTGTCCGGGACCTGGGCCCTGACCAGGTTACTGACTATGATGCCCTGAAGTCTGAGATCCTCAGCAGATATGGACTCACAAAGTTTGGTATGGCCCAGCGCTTTCACAGCTGGACCTTCCAACCAGACCAACCTCCTCGGGCGCAGATGCATGAACTTGTCCGAATCGCAAGGAAATGGCTGGATCCGCAGAGGAATACAGCAGCGGCGGTGGTGGAGGCCGTTGTGGTGGATCGTTACCTACGCGCCCTGCCTTATGAGGCAAAACGGTTCATCAGTCAACAGGCCTTGACCACGGCTGATCTGACCGTGGAAGCTGTGGAAAAGTACCAGGCCACAGCGGAGATGCTGAATGCTTCCCGGAAAGACCCCAGGAGGGCGGCCCCACCACAAATGGGAAGAACCCGTCCAAAGGACCCCCAAGGTCTCGAACCCAGCCACGTCAGGACTTATCCCGGCTCAGGGGGAGCCAGAAACCAGGCGGGTCCAAGAAGAGTACACCAGGAGGGGGAAACTTCGACAGTGTTACCGGTGTGGGGAGATGGGACATATCTCCTGGCAGTGTGGGAAACCAGTCGATGAACCTATGCCCACTGCGGAGTCCTCCAGCTCAGCACCCACACACCGTTTTGCCTCGCTCTTGGGAGTCGTAGATGGCGGCCCAGATCGACCCCCCACCTGCCCGGTAACTGTGAATCACCATGATGTGGAGGCCTTACTGGATTCTGGTAGCCGGGCCACCCTGGTGCGTAAGGATTTGGTGGGCCCAACGTGTCTGACCCCCGGGGAAAGTCCTCCCAGTTTCCTGTGTCCATGGGGACACCAGAGAATACCCCATTACTGAACTTACAATGACCAGCACACGGGGAACCATACACACGACGGCGGGGGGTGGTTGATTCCCTCCCCGTCCCTGTCCTAATTGGACGAGACTGCCCAGCCTTTTACCCACTCTGGAGAGAGTCTCAGGAGAGGATAACCCGAGTACCTCGGAAACGGAGAGGCAAGACTCATCCTGGGAAGGCTCCGGTGCAATCCTCCGAGTTACTCACTCCCGCCCCGGGCTCTGATAGGGATGGCAGGTGCCCAGACCGACACAGAGACGGAGCTACAGAATCTGGACAAAGAACTGTCTGGTCTGAAGGGGACCGCTGAGAGGTATCGTTTGTTAAAGCAACAGTTAGACATGAAGACAGAAGAGTTAGATATCCTCCAGGCTAAACTCCAACAGAGCTCCTTCCCTAAGCAACAGGAGGAGCTGGAGAGGCTGCGCAGGACCATCGAGGAGTGTGAGGAGACCCTGCGCAGTAGTAAGGAGGTCCAGAAGAAGGCAGAGGAGAAGTACAAGGTGTTGGAGAACAAGATGAAGAATGCGGAGGCAGAGAGAGAGAAGGAACTGAAAGCTGCTCAACAGAAGCTAAACTCTGCTAAAACCAAGGCTGATGCGTTCAGTAAGAAACTCAAGGAGAGACAACAGGAGGCTGAGTCCCTGGTCCTAGAGTTGGAGGAGTTGAAGAGAGAGCAGTCTGGCAAGCACCACGGCAATGCGGACGCCCTCTCCCGGCGTGATGCCTTCTTCGCTGCCTTTACCCGACGAGGGGCGTCGGTCCCGAGGAGGGGGATGTGTGATGTCACGAGAGGCTGTGTCCTGGAGGGACGTTACATCCCCTGAGGTGGCTGCAAACCCAGACAGCTATGGCTCCATCTGCTGGTATGGTCGGGAACTCCACCCCTCTATGGCCAATCTTCCCACGCAGCTGAAACAAATGAGGAGCTGATGAGCTGAAGGTTTGGGAAGGGAAGAGACACAGTCTCCAACCTGGGCTCTCTGGAGGACAAGAGTGCTGCACGTCCACTTCCATGAGGAATATAAGGATTTGGAGATACTTACCTTTGGGAAATACTCACCTTTGGATATATGCACCTGTGGAAATACGTGAGAGACATTTGGAAGGACTTTTTGCTGGGTTGGCCACTAGCTGCAACGTGGACTACAGTAAGGCTGGGGAAAAGTTATCTGAGCGAGTGAGAATTATGATTTTGGATGTGGAAGAGACATCCCTGAACTGTTAACCCTTAAAGAGCCACAAGAGAACAGAATTTTGTTATATTTTCGTTAATTTCCCAAGACCTATAATAAAATCCTTGTTTTGTTTGAACCTTGTCTCCTTGCACTACTTGAGCAATCCCGCTGAAAGCTGTGTAGCCTCTCGTGACGTCACAATGTATACATAGCATTTTCAACACCATTCTATCTGCCCCCACTCCATACCTGACAGGCCAATACATCACATTCAATATTTTCTTTCCATTGACATCTTCTCTGTTAATATGCTCTGCACATGTCATTTGAGGGTCAAACCAGACCCCCAGGAACCTAAAATCCCACCCTCTCCAGATTCCTTCCGTACAGCTCCAAGTATATTTCCTCCCCAAACTTCCTTCTAGAACCAATCTGTGTTTTATTAACTGAGAACTTGAAGCCCGACCTGAGGGACCACTGCTCAATTTCACAGATCGCTTCTTGAACTCTCCTGGCTGTATGGGGAATATTTCTCCCTCTCTTCCACAGTGCCCCGTCATTCGCAAACAATGACCTCCCAATATCAGGTTTCACCTGGAAGAATACATAGTCAATCATAATGGAGAACAACAAAGGACTAATGACACTTCCCTGGGAGGTACCATTATCTACATCATAACTTTCTGACATAGAGCCCCCCACCCTCACTTGTATTGATCGCCCCCCAAAACAATCCTTTATCCAGTTAAAAACCCTTCCTCCAACCCACATGATAAGCTTGATAAGTAGGCCTTCCTTCCACATTATATCATAAGCCTTCTCTACATTGAAGAAAATGGCTACCAAAACCTCCTTATTTGCCTGTGCCTTCCCTATGACTGACTCAAGGCACAGTACAGGATATATCATTCCGCTGCCTTTCCTGAACCCACTTTGATCTGGTGACATTAGGCCTCTACTCTCCAGAAAGTAAGTCAGCCTTTCCATTATCATCCTTTCCATAAATTTACATGCATAAAATGTCAACGCTATCTGCCTATAGATTGAAGGACTAGTAGGTACCTTGGTTACCTTTTTTGAGTCAAAGGCAGCTGAGCTCCACCTTGCGCCTGAGGATGAAAATAATGTCCGAAAGCGGTGTGTAGCCTTCACCATCTCCCTCACTAATGAGTTGAGGGTGAGACTGCCGGACAACATCGAAGCATTGCAGTACATGTCAGTTTTCAATGTGGAGGAAACTCTAAAGCACAATAAGAGCCCTGGAGAAATAGAAAAAATTGCCAAGCTCCTTGGCTACTCCCCTGCAGAGATAGACAAGATTGTCCAGCAATGGCGTGCCATCCATCTTAGTAAATGGAATGAGACAAAAAACACACTGGGCTTCTGGAGTGGGTTTTGGAAGTTCAGGGATGCAGTTGATATCAACCCGTTTCAAGAACTTTCCATGGCTGCTGTGTCTGTGTTGTCCTTGCCACACTCGAATGCTGAAGTCGAGAGTATTCAGCCAGATGAGTGTGGTAAAAAGCAAACGTAGAAATCGGATGTCCTTGCAGACCCTTAACTCCATCCTGTACATTCGATATGGACTGAAGCTGTCTGGTGAGGCTTGCTATGAGCACCAGCTGCATGATAATGTTTTGCAGCTTTTTGGTACATCAGCTGCTTACTCATTTAAGTCAGCTCCCTCAGTTGCTGAACCTGCCATAGAGAGCCTTGACCAAAATGACGATGACCCACTCTTTCTGTGAGCCAGCACAACCTGTGTGTGAGTGTGGAGGGGGGTCTGGAAAAAACAAACAATTAACCTGAATTAGGGCCAGACTAGTTACCATCATTTTCTCACATTGCCATTGACAGTTTTTTCTATTGTAAAATGACTTGTTGTAGGCTCCTAAGTGGACCATAAGGTTAAAAACCAAACTTAAGAAAAAAAGAAAAAAATAAGAAGATATATATATATATATATATATATTTTAAAAAAAATAATAATAAAAAACTAAGTAACTCCGCCAGAGTGTCTCTTTTGGGTCACTTTTTCCGGTCCCAAGCCTGGATAAAGGAGGAGGGTTGGAATTGTGACATAAAAAAACAACAAGAATCGACAGAAGAAAGTTCATTTGTAGTTCCAAACATATTTAGGGTGTTTTTTACTCACTTTTTGTCTCTCCCACAACGGTATTCCTCTCTCCTACAGCGTCCATCACAATTATATGCACATGGCCAATTATGCAAATTAGGTGATTACGTCATTTAGCGACTTCTAGCGACTTTTAGGACAGCCAATAGCTACTTTCCTTACTGAGGAGTTGGCAACACTGTGGAGGTTATTAGACGTGAGTGACAGTTGAGGGTACGACAGAGGCGTTCCCTAACGGAAATCTGCCAATTAATTCTGGAACGCGCCAATAGGATCTTGCAAGGCGGCGGTTCGAAACGGCCGTGCTGTGAATGGGTCAGGGATGGTAGGAAATAGTGATGGAGAGGAAAGTGAAGCAAGAATGGAACATAGTGGTACAAATAAAGGAGGGAGTAAGAAAGCGAAAAAGAAAGCGGGAGAGAAAGGGACTAGGGGTATGAAGGGGAGGGAGAGGTCTACGGAGGTAGAGAGGAGGCAGAAAAGGAAGTTTGAGGAGAGCAACCTAGCTTCCAATGCTAGCGGAAGTTCGGAGGTAGAAAGTGCAGAGGGTAGAAAGTGCATAAGACACGAGAGGAACATGGAGGTGAGGAGGAGCATAAAGTGATTATGAAGTTTAGGGAGGAAGGGGGAGTTGGGGCGATGAGTCTGATAAGGTTGACGGCTGTGATAAAGAGTTGATTGGGGAAGTTGTTAATGCTAAAGTGTTAAGAGATGGGAGATTGTTGGTGTGGTGTAAGGACATGGTGCAGAGGGAAAAAGCTATCGGAGTGAAGCAAATAGGGAAGTGTAAGGTGGAGTCGAGCAGCTGGACTGATCAAGCAGGGAAGCAGTGGAGTAAAGGGGTGATAACAGGAGTGCCTGTGAGTGTTAGCACTAAAGAGGTAAGGGAACATTTGAGAGTAGGCGTTCTAGTGAATGTACACAGATTGCAAGCAACAAGGGGTGGATATAGGGTAGATAGCACGTCTATTCTGTTACATTTTAAGGACCGGGTTCTGCCAAATAAGGTAACAATAGGATATATGAGTTATTATGTGAGGGCTTAAGATGTTATAAATGCCAGAGGTTTGGGCATGTGGCAACAGTCTGTAAAGAGAAAAAGAGGTGTGCCAGGTGTGGAGGAGAGCATGAGTATGGGAAGTGTGGAGATGGTGTACAACCAAAGTGCTGCAACTGTGGGGGTGCTCATAGTGTGGCATAAAGTGGGTGTGAGGCTATGAAGAAGGCAGTGGAGGTGCAACAAGTGAGAGCAGAGAGAAGGGTGTCATATGCTGAGGCAGTGAGGGTGGTCAAGGAGAGAATGGTGTCATATGCTGAGGCAGTGAGGGTGGTCAAGGAGAGAAGGGTGTCATATGCTGAGGCAGTGAGGGTGGTCCAGGAGAGAAGGGTGTCATATGCTGAGGCAGTGAGGGTGGTCCAGGAGAGAAGGGTGTCATATGCTGAGGCAGTGAGGGTGGTACAGGTCCAGGGAGATACAGGTTCAAGGGAGAGATGGGTAGGAGCATCTAGACCGGGGATTACGGGGCAGGTGGGCAGCAATATGGTATACATAGAAAAGAGAAAGCTGGTGACGTTCATAGCAGGAGCTATCAATAGCACTGATAAGGTAGAGTCTAAAACAGAGAGGATTAAACTAATAGTGAAAGCTGCTGGGAGACATTTGAGTATGACAGGGTTGACATGGGAAGAGGTTCGAGATTACCTCAATCAGCCGATGGTGGAGTCGTATTACTGGATCTTAGTTATGGTGGTAGTACTACAATGGAATGCTCGAAGCCTGTTGGCTAATGGGCAGGAATTCAAGCAGTTCATTGTTGATATGATAGCTAAGCCTGATGTGATTTGTGTGCAGGAAACAAACTCAAACTGAATGTGGAGTTTATCATACAGGGATATGTAGTGGTTCGTAGGGAACGAGATATAGGGGGAGGGGGGGGGGGATGTGCCACCTTCATAAAGCAAGGAATTCCCTACAAGATGATAGGCAAAGGAATTGAACAGGAGTATGTGGTGGTGGAGGTGTGGATGAGAGGAGGGGTGCTAGTGGTAGTGAATTACTATAATCCGTGTCAGATATTGGACGTGGAAGTGCTGGAGAGGGTGGAGGGCCAGGAAAGAAGTAAGGTAATGAGGTGTGGGGATTTTAACGCCCACAACACGTTGGGGGGGAAACGGATGGATGGAAATGGCCAAGTGATGGAAAATTTGATAGAAAAGAAAGATCTGGTGTGCCTGAATGATGGCAGAGGGACCAGGATTGATGTAGCCACAGGGAAAGAGTCTGCTTTGGACCTCACTCTGGTATCTAGTGCGATGGCAGGAATATGTGAGTGGGAGGTATGGGAGGAGTCGACAGTAGGGAGTGATCATTACCCCATTGTATGCACAGTAGGCCGGAGGGAGGAGGAGGTGTCAGTGGATGGAGTAGGCAGGTGGGTGTTTGGAAGGGCAAAGTGGGATCAGTTTCAGGAGCTGAGTGAGCAGGTGATGGCTCAGGTGGATATGAGAGGGGATGTAGATAGTATGAATAACTGGGTGAGAACAGCGTTAGTGGGGGCAGCTACTGAGGCTATACCTAAGAGTTCAGGGAGGAGGAGGAGGAAAGCAGTCCCATGGTGGACGGAGGAATGTGGGGCAAGTGTGTGGGAGAAGTGTGGGGGGGTGATTAAGAGGATGAGTGGGGTCAGAAGAGAGTGGGATTATCCAGTGTTGACGAGTGGGGAGGATGTGGCAGTAACAGAGGAGGAGAAGGCAGAGATGATGGCCAAAGCATTTGTCCATGTGCATAGCTCCGCAAATCTGTCAGTGGAGGGGCAGAGGGGGAGAGAGAACGCGAGAGAGGAGCATCCTGGAGTGGTGGAAAGGAGGGAGGATGTAAATGATGCATTGAATGCACCATTTACCATGGCAGAGATGAAAAGAGCAATAGGTAAGGCTGGGTTAACTTCACCTGGGAAAGATGAGGTGTGCTATGTTATGTTGGCCCATCTTAGTGATGAGGCACTGGATAAGGTATTGGTGTTGTACAACAGAGTGTGGGAGGAGTGGTACCAATCCGGAAGCCCGGGAAGGATCCAACGAAGCCAACAAGCTATCGGCCAATAGCTTTAACATCACATGTATGTAAGATTATGGATCGTATGATTACGGAGTGGTTAACTTACTTCCTGGAGAGCAGAGGCCTAGTAACGCCACATCAGAGTGGGTTCAGGAAGGGTAGGGGAACTATGGATCCAGTGCTCTGCTTAGAAGCAGAGGTCAGGAAGGCTCAGGTGAACAAGGAAACTGTTGTAGCTGTCTTTTTTGATGTGGAAAAGGCGTATGATATGATGTGGAAGGAGGGGTTGTTAATCAAGCTTGATATTATGGGGGTAGGAGGAAGAATGTACAACTGGATAAAGGATTTCCTGTTTGGAGGGTCTATCCAGGTGAGGGTGGGGAAGTCTTTATCAGGCAGCTACTTGGTGGATAATGGTACACCGCAGGGGAGCGTGATTAGTCCTCTGTTCTCAATCATGATCAATGATGTTTACTCTCAGGTACAGCCGGATATAGGGAGGTCGTTATTTGCAGATGATGGGGCCTTATGGAAGAGGGGTAGAAATGTGCCATACATAGTCAGGAAGGTACAGGAAGCAATTGATGAGGTAGAGCTGTGGGCATTAATGTGGGGATTCAGGTTCTCTGTAGAGAAAACTCAAACAGTGTTCTTTACCAGGAGGAAGGTGGGAGATGAGGTATGCTTGAGGTTATATGGAATAAACTTGGAGAGGGTGGGGGCCTTCAGGTTCCATGGGGTATACTTTGATACTAGACTGACCTGGGCAGAACACATTGAGAGAGTGGTGGGAAAGTGTAAGAAGGTGCTAAATGTGATGCGCTGTCTGACGGGGATGGAGTGGGGGGCTGGGCGTTCCTCATTGAAGACCATGTATGTTGCATTGATCCGATCTGTAATAGACTATGGGAAGTATAGCATATGGATCGGCAGCCCGGACCTCAACTAGCCGGTGCCCCCGCACATTGACTCTGCACCGGTACCCCCCTGTATATATAGCCTCCCTACTGTTATTTTATTTTACTTCTGCTCTTTTTTTCTCAACACTTTTTTTGTTGTTGTTTAATTTTTAAATGCACTGTTGGTTAAGGGCTGTAAGTAAGCATTTCACTGTAATGTCTGCACCTGTTGTATTCGGCGCATGTGGCCAATAAAATTTGATTTGATTTGAAAGGCTAGGACTCAGAATATGTAGTGGGGCGTTTCGTACGTCCCCAGTGGCTGCATTACAGGTGGAGATGGGGGATATGCCGTTGCAGATTAGGAGACAGCAGCTGGTAATTAATTATTGGGTCAACCTACAAGGACATGGGTGTCTCATCCTGCAAAAGGGATTTTACAGGCATGCTGGGAACATGAGCGAGGGGTGGGTGGGTAATACCCAGGCGAAGGAGATGGGACTGTATGGAAGGGAGTTTAGTCCAACAGTAGTTATTCCTGTAAATCCACCATGGTTACTCCCGCCTCCAGTAGTTGATCTAGAAGTGTTGGAGAGACTACGGAAAGATAGGGAGGGGGTTGATCCAGCTGATTTCTTTAAGAGATGTCTGGAAAATGTGTATCAGGATTTTGTGTCCATTTACACAGATGATTCAAAAGATCCAAGGACAGGACGTACTGGGTCAGCATTTGTAGTGCAGGAATGTGGGGTGGAAGTCAGGAAACCTATTACAGATCATCTGGCTGTATATATGGCGGAGCTGATGGCCATACTGTTGGCCTTGCAGTGGGTGGAGAAAGTTAAGCCAGACAGAGTAGTTATTTGCTCTGATTCATGTGCAGTGTTAATGAGTCTCCAGTCCTTTACCTCACGTACCAGACAAGACCTGCTTTATGAGGTGCTACAAACCCATGGCAGGATTAAACAGATGGGTATTCAGATAAGATTTACTTGGGTTCCAGCCCATGTGGGGGTGGAGGGGAACGAGGCAGTAGATGAACAGGCTAAACAAGCACTTAGTAGTGGGGATGTTGATGTTGAAGTGTCAATGAGCAAGGCAGAGGCAAAAAGACTGATATATACAGTGATGGTGCAGAGATGGCAGGAGCAGTGGAATAGAGATAATATGGGAAGGCATTTATTTCAAGTACAGAGGAAAGTCGGGGAGGGGAGGACGGCAGGAAGGAACAGAAGAGAGGAGGCTATTTTTACAAGATTAAGGGTGGGACACAGCCTGTTGAATAAGACATTCAACGTGATAGGAAAGCATCCATCAGGAAAGTGTGATTATTGTCAGGAAATAGAGACGGTGGAGCATGTATTGCTACAGTGTGGGCAGTATCAGAGGGAAAGAGAGAGGATGAGATTTAGTATGAGGGAGAAGGGGATACAGGAAATTAGTTTAAAGAGTATATTGAGCAGAACGTCATTAGATATAGTCTCAAATATTTTGTTATCTTTTTTAAGAGAAACGGGGTTGGCAGGTAGGATTTAGTTTATCCGTGTCTCTGGCCCACATTCCAGTACGGTAGGTGGCGGTAATGCACCATAACGTTGGATGCCAACCGCCGATAAACCCCACTGAAGAAGAAGAAGAAGAAGAAGAAGAAGAGGGTACGATGAAGTGGATTGTGACTAATGGCGGTAGAATCAAGGAGGATTTGAGTATTGTTCAAAAGAATGGAAAAGGGAGCAAAGTAGGGTACAGTGCAGAGAATGTCCCTTTATATCTTGTAGGAGTAAGGTTTGTTAATGAGGAGCAGCTTATCGAAATACCAATCTTGAAGAATCCATTTGAGCTATCCAAACTGGTGGAGAGAGTGATGGGTAAAGTGAAGGCTGTGAGGATCACGAGAGGCGGGTTTGTTTTGATTTGTTGTACTTCTGCGGATCAGAAGGAACGTGTGTTGCGGCTCTCCCGATTTGAAAAGTTTGTCGTGTCGTGTGTGTCTCTTCGGAACAGGTCACCCCTTAAGGGGGTATTATCTGGCGTCTCGTGGGAAGTCGATGTTATAGAGATGAAAAATATTCCTTGAGTGATTGATGCACGTCGGATGAATCGAGTGATGAATGATGAAAAAGTGAAGTTTTTATTTTTTGATATGGAGTCTCTCCCTGCTCAAGTGCATTTGGGGTATATAAACTACAAAGTCAGAGCATTTATCCCAAGACCAATGCAGTGTGATCACTGTAAAGCTTTTGGTCATGCGTCAAGGGTTTGCAGAAGGGAGAAACCGAGATGTCCAAGTTGTGGAAAATATCATTTGTGTTGTAAAAGTGATTAAAAAGTGAAATGTTGCAATTGTGGTGGGAACCATGAAGCCACGCCTTTTGAATGTCTGACAAGGGTGAAAGAAAATTAGGTGGCCAAAGTCAGGGCTGTCCAGAGCATTTCATATGCAGCGGCTGTTTAAAGGGTTGAGGGATCGAATGGTGCTCCTGAAGAGTCCATGGTGGTGGATAGGCCTTCAATGCAAGCTGCAGGGGTTGCCTTTCACCAAGTTGATCCTGACATTTTAAAGGTTACAAAGGTGGACTTTGGCCTTTATCGCAATGGTGATTAATGGCACTGCCAAGGTGGAGAAAAGATCTAAGAAGATATACATCATTGTGGTTGCAGCGGAACAGTTCCTGGGGCTGAAAGTTTTCTTGGTAGAAGAGTTCCATGGAATATTGGCAAAAGTCGTACCACCATCTCAGGCCCTAGAGACTGAGAAGGGAGATATGGATATTTTAAAGAAGGAAGAAATGGGAGTTTTGTTTTGTCAATGTACTATTTTATTTGGGTGGGTTTAGTTAATTTCCCTATCATGTATGGATTTTCTTTTGTTACATGGAATATTGGCAATCATCCAGAAGGCGAGGTCAGTACAGGTGCATCAAAGCTGTGACCAAGAGACTGAAAAACAGCTTACGTTTGACATTTTAGTAATTTAGTAGACGCTCTTATCCAGAGCGACTTACAGGTAGTGAGTGCATACATTTTCATACTTTTTCATACTTCTATCTCAAGGCCTAAATAGCCATCACTAGCACATTAGAGGCTGCTGCTGTCTATAGAAATCACTGGCCACTTTAAGAAATGGAACACTAGTCACTTTAAAAATGTTTACATATCTTGCATTACTCATCTCATATGTATATACTGTGTTGTATAATCTACTGTATCTTAGTCCATGCCAGTCTGTCATTGCTTGTCCATATATGTATATATTCTTAATTATATTCCTTACTTAGATGTATGTGTATTGGGGAAGCGCAAGCACTTCCCTACCCCGTAATTACATCTGCTAAACACGTGTATGTGACAAATAAAATTTGATTTGATTTGAAAGCCGTATCACGCTCTCAGGTCCTAGAGCCTGAGAAGAGAGAGATGGAGAACTAAAAGTAGGAAGTCATGGGAGTTTTGTTTGTTTTTGCAATGTACCATTTTTATTAGGGTGGAGTAAGTTAGTATTACTATTAAGGATGGATTTATTTTTTATTTTATAGATTTTGTGGTTTCAAAACGTCCAGCTGGTGGCGGCAATACAACTTTTGGATTTAGTCCGCCATAAAACCCACAGAAGAAGAAGAACCGTTGACGTTTTAAACAGACTTGCATGTCGTTTTATACGTTTCTCTTTATGACCTTCTCATTTGATGAGACTGGCTTTTCTTTAACGTTTTGACATGTAAATATTATAATTTCTCTTATTAAGATAATATATAAATGCATAGTGGAATTATATAGATCAAGTACTTTTTTCTCAGTGGATGCATTTCCCCCGAACACTTCCCCCGACACGAAAGCTGATGCAAGTCAATGAGTGGATTGGCAGCGGTTTCAAACAAATCTGAACAGTAAGTGTATGTGAATTATTTGTAAACATTTGGCATATTTCCTTTGATGTACCCGTGTTTATTTGGTAAATATGTCCGATCAACCGAAAGCCACTGTCAAGGCGTGGTAGATCAGGTCAGAACAGAGGCAACGGTATGGGAAACTATGGCATAACCACCAAGGCTAGTTAGCGAGCTAATACAGTAGAGAGTAGTTCACAGCATACAATATTCGCCTTGAACCATCCTTTCTGTTCAGGTGGCCTCATGGACCATAACAAAACCAGACAGCTAGATATTGCAGTTCATTAGCTATGTAAGTGAACTTCAAAAACAAGCCTTGACAGCCACGTGTGTTTTGTTGATTTAAATGGCCCATACACTAGCTAGTTAGCTACTTTCCCTAGCCCAAGAAACTCAAAAACCTGGACTATATTTTACCAGACAAAATGCGGTTTTATGCCATACTACTAGTAACTATATACTCCTTACGACGTTATGAATCAGCTAGACATGCTAGCTAGCAAGATAGCATATATGCGATTGCATTAGCTAAAACTAACGTACATGATGTAAACTACTGTATGTAAAAGTGTCACATAGCCTTGTATCTCTCCTAATGGGTCTTGACCAGGTTGAAGATGACAGACTGTCAGGGAGACGGGGCAGGGGATATGACCCCAATGGACCTATATGAGAAACTAACATCACAAGGAGAGACAGTCCGAACTCTGAAAACGGAAAAGGCTGCAAAAGTGAGCTTTAATATAATAATAAGTTACTGTCCAAGTTATGCAATACAGTCATAATAAAAATGTGTCATATCTTCTTCATATAGTGAATTCATCCGTGGCCATGAAAATGGGATACCATTATGTCAGTGTAATACCTGTATCTTGTATTCTGTTTTGGATTATAGGCTGATATTGATGCTGCTGTACAGTTGCTGCTGAAGCTCAAAGTTGACTACAAGCAGGTAACGGGTCAGGACTATAAGACTGGATGTCCACCCTCAGAAAGCGCCATTTCACAAGACAATGGGCCAGCAGCAGCTGCTGATGGGGAAGACATGGTTGACCCCTGGAATGTGTCCACCTCCAGCGCCAAAGGAGTGGACTATGACAAGCTGATAGGTCAGAGGGAAAATCATAATGTTAGATCTCTGGGGGCAGAATCCCAGGGCTCTACAGTGGGACCATTTTTATTTGCATATACGCCTAAATATTTAGCTGTGCGACCTGGAATTTAAATTTAGTAGCACCAGTGTGCCTAGAAAAAAATCACCCTGATGATAATTGTTGCGATGATTTCTTCACTGTACCACAGCCCCTGAGTACCATGTAGAATACACTGAGCGCAGATGCAGGACAGGAATGCTTGTGCCATTACTACAAAGAAAACTGCTTTTTGCCTCAAATATATTTCATTGTGCTCCTACATTTTTCAATTTAGGCGCACACATGTTCCTTGAAAAAAAAAAAAGGGCAGTGTAGAGCCCTGAATCCTGACTTGCACGCCGCACACTTCACTTGACAATCGCACAGAACTTGACAAACTTTATTTTGAAATCAGTCAGTCGGAACAAAAAACATTTCCAGCAGGCACCGTTGATGGTTTGACCAGACTTGCATTGTCATTTATGCATTTCACTTTATGACCTTCTCATTTGATGAGACTGGCTTTTCTCTAACGTTTTGACATGTAAATATTATAACTTCTCTTATTACGGTAATAAATAAATGCATAGTGGAACTATATAGATCAAGTACTTGTTTCTCAGGGGATACATTTCCCCGGAACACTTCCCCCAACACGCAAGCTGATGCAAATTGAATGAGTAGATTGGCAGCTATGCCATGAAATCTGAACAGTACGTGTATGTGAATTATTTGTAAACATTTTGAATATTTCCTTTGTTGTACCAGTGTTTATTTGATAAACATGTCCTTTCAACCAAAAGCCACTGTCATGGCGTAGTATAGTAGCTCAGAACAGAGGCAACGCTATGGGAAACATACAGTGCATTCGGAAAGTATTCAGACCCCTTCCCTTTTTCCACATTTTGTTACGTTACAGCCTTGTTCTAAAATGAATGTAGTTATTTTTTCCCCTCATCAGTCTACACACAGTACCCCATGATGACAAAGCGAAAATAGGTTTTAGAAATGTTTGCAAATGTTTAAAAAAAAATCAGACCCTTTGCTATGCGACTCGAAATTGAGATCAGGGTGCATCCTGTTTCCATTGATCATCCTTGAGATGTTGACTCTTCCTAGAGCTGGCCGCACGACCAAACTGAGCAATCAGGGGAGAAGGGCGTTGGTCAGGGAGGTGACCAAGATCCTGATGGTCACTGACAGAGCTCCAGAGTTCTTCTGTGGAGATGGGAGAACCTTCCAGCAGGACAACCATCTCTGCAGCACTCCACCAATCAGGCCTTTATGGTAGAGTGGTCAGACGGAAGCCACTCCTCAGTAAAAGGCACATGACAGCCCTACGGTGAAGCATGGTGGTGGCAGCATCATGCTGTGGAGATGTTTTTCAGCGGCAGGGACTGGGAGACTAGTCCGGATCGAGGCAAAGATGAACGGAGCACAGTACAGAGAGATCCTTGATGTAAACCTGCTCCAGAGCGCTCTAGACCTCAGACTGGGGGCAAAGGTTCACCTTCCAACAGGACAACGACCCTAAGCACACAGCCAAGACAACGCAGGTGTGGCCTCAGGTAAAGTCTCAATGTCCTTGAGTGGCCCAGCCAGAGCCCGGACTTTAACCCAATCGAACATCTCTGGAGAGACCTGAAAATAGCTGTGCAGCGACGCTCCCCATCCAACCTGACAGAGCTTGAGAGGATCTGCAGAGAAGAATGGGAGAAACTTCCCAAATACAGGTGTGCCAAGCTTGTAGCGTCATACCCAAGAAGACTTGAGGCTGTAATTGCTGCCAAAAAATACCTGTTTTTGCTTTGTCATTATGGGGTATTGTGTGTAGATTGAGTGGTGGAAAAAACAATTGAATCCATTTTAGAATAAGGCTGTAACATAACAAAATGTGGAAAAAGTCAAGGGGTCTGAATACTTTCCGAATGCACTGTATTGGATAACCACCAAGGCTAGTTAGCCACTGTCATTGCATTGATGTCCATGGGAGAATTTGGGCCTTTGCGAAAATAAGTCTGTGAGATCTCGCACGTTTCTGTACACTTGCTCCAAACAAATGGATGTTATCTAATGTCAAGCTATTAAATTTTTTTATATGCATAGTCAGAGCATAATTAATGGTATTGTGAACTGCTGTAAAATGATTTTTTTTTCTTTTTTCAGTGAGGTTTGGCAGTAGCAAGATTGACCAGGAGCTGGTGGACAGAATAGAGAGCGTCTCGGGACAGAAAGCACACCGATTTTTACGTCGAGGAATCTTCTTCTCTCACAGGTCAGTGGTGCACTAGTCAACACCAGGGGCGGCCTGTTCAATAGGGCGATATGGGCGACGCACTGCCAAACGGGAAAAGGAAGGGATTTTTTTTCTAATCAATTATATCACGGCAACAGTAGTTATCAGTGTTGTAATCTATACGTCTGATCTGCCACAGTGCCACACTGCCACTAAATGTCGAATCAGGCTAAAGTCGTGCTTCAAATGGCTCCCCCCTTTTTGAGGGCGATTTCAGTCAGGTTGAAAATCGCCCAGAAGTCTGTAATAGACTCCCATGTAAAATCTATTTTTTTCAAATTTCAGAGCCTTCAATACAATCTCAATGGGTGTCTGTGGGCTTGCACTTACGCGCTTTCGTCATACGTTACGTAACCATGAACGTAACTGAGAAAAGAGTGGATTGTTTGAAAGAAGTTCCTTTTTGTCGGCGATTCGGCGAACAAATGAAGATAAATTGGCAACGAAACAATTAGGACCTCCCAGACCAAATTTAATAATTCAACAGGTTTCTACTAAAGGCGGAAAGTCCTACACCCGAGGATTTTCCAAAAATTAAAAAAAAAAAAAAAAGACATTGCCACTCACTCAACTGGATGACGAGGGATACAGGCTAGCTGTCCGCCGCCACAACGATGAGGTTAGTGTTGATAATCACAAGTTTACTGGATGTGGATATGGTGTAATAAAGGCAGTTTATTCAGAGGTAAATATATCTGGAATCGCGTTCACGGACCCGTTCGTCAAACTCTTAGGGAGCTATAAATTAAGCCCCATTACTTACCATATCAGATAAGAGAAATTGCTGCAGCTACATATATTTTTACATCCTGGCCCTACATAGTTCACTATTTGCATCACTTACCAAAATATTACATGTGGTCATATATGCTTGGAAAGTGGAGATGCCATAGAACGTCAAAAAAGTAAACATTGCTGGAGACACATTGCCGTTTTGGAGAAGACATCGCGTTTGCTAAGCGAAGAGATTTGTTGTGGCAAATGAACTTGGGCTGGGAATTGCCAGGAACCTCACGATAAGATATATGCATCAGCATTGCGAGTCTCATGATTCTATACGTATTGCGATTCGATACTGTGATTTTATTGCGCACCATATGTCTGTTGCAGAGGGATCAGAAAGCCATGAGAACGAGTTTTGATCAGTCATGGAAATAAAAGTGCTGAAAACAAATTTGCTCCCAATGTGAAAAGATTGAGAACAAGCTATGAAGGAACAATAATGGTGTTTTGGTGCAGGTACAGCCAACTAGCGCTAAAATATTGCGATATTGTCAATACAGTATATCGTAAAGTATCACTATGTAACTCGATTTCTTTCACCCCAATCCCTCAAATTAACGGTAAATAACTGAATTGTTTGCCCCACATTTAGCTAAGATGATTAGCTAGCCAGCTAAAATGTTTTATTTAGTTAGCAGTCGCATCTACAATAGTTTACTGTCAATAACATGTCTCCAAAAATGACGTGGTGTCTCCAATTGTGTTGACATTTTACAATTGCAATGCGCATCCATGAGTATCCACTTTCTGTAGCTCAGCTGGTAGAGCATGGTGCTTGTAACGCCAAGGTAGTGGGTTCGATCCCCGGGACCACCCATACACAAAAATGTATGCACGCATGACTGTAAGTCGCTTTGGATAAAGCGTCTGCTAAATGGCATATTATTATTATTATTATTATTATTATGTGAAGAGAGCCCCCGAAACATTGTGTGCAGACATTTTATGCAATAAATGAAGTAGGTTCAATCTAGTAGTTCTGATCTTCTGATTGGTCCTGATGAGTTGGGCGAGGTCCCCTGCAGGCTACTGTCACTGTTGCATTGGCTCTGAGTCGGGTTCTCTGTCTTCAAATGTTCAGCCTAAGAGAGGGGATTTTTTGTGTGTGTGTGTGTGTGTGTGTGTGTGTGTGTTTAACAGTGATGATGTGTGTGTGTGTGTGTGTGTGTTTAACAGTGATGATGTGTGTGTGTGTGTGTGTGTGTGTTTGTGTGTGTGTGTCCTCAGAGCAAGAACTCGTGAGTTGGAAGAACTGAGAGGCCTATGGCGTGGGTGTTGTCCTTGGCCACCTGCTGACAAGGCTGACAAGATAGGACCCTTTTGTCCATTGTTATTGGATAGGAACAGAACTTATAACCAGCTCCTGACCTAAATAGATCTTAGCACAACATTTTACTCAACATATCATATTCCATATTCACTATAACAAATATATTTACTACGACATTAGCAAGAACCGCCACATCCTCAGCCGGCTAATCCAGTGTGTGAAGTTTCTGCGAGTGTTTGAGTTAGCTTTGCGAGGCAAAGATGAAACTGAGGGCTCCACCAACCCTGGTAAGCCAACACTTTTGAGATCAGTCAATAAATGCTTCTGGTATTGACTTATATGCTGCCCCTGTCTTCATGTTGTTGCTGGACATATCTTTTTTTAAATGTGTGTAGGTCACCTAAATCATCAGAAAAATTGCCCCTCCTGAGAATTTTTTCAGGAGCCGCCACTGGTCAACACAGTCACCATATGGGTCACTTCTCTAGTATGACCGCTGTGCATGTCATCACTGAGTTCCTCATTCCTATTAATGTATTTGAATGTACTCTAGAGGGCGGCGTGTCCGACTGTCTGGGATTGAGCATGAGCAATTGATACGAAATTGTATTAAGAATCTAGTCTTAATCTGCTCTCATTTTACCTTGAGGGCATTTTAGGTTATGTTATATGCTGTAACTATGTTGCTCTTTTTCAGAGATATGCACCAGGTTCTGGATGCATATGAGAAGAACAAGTCTTTCTACCTCTACACGGGCAGAGGACCCTCCTCAGAGGCCATGCACGTGGGTCACCTCATCCCTTTCATCTTCACAAAGTGAGGCTCGGCTATTATACGGTTTATCTCTATTAGTTTTAGTATCTATTAGTGGATGGAGTTGACTCTGAAGAACCACTGACATTTCAATCGTTTTTGTAGACTACGTCTATGATCCCTACACTATGGTATATTCCAGACCTTGTCCTGGTTAGGTCCCTCTGTCAGGAAACACTAAGCCCTACCTAGTGTATCACGCATTGCCTATATAACACATGCTGCATAATGCCCTAGCGTTTTAGGTCAGGCTTGTAGAAGGAGGCTTAAGGCCGGTTGGGATGGTAGTGGATTCAGTTGAGAGTAAAGGGTTGGGCTCCTCCACCTGTTCCCAGGTGGCTGCAGGACACGTTTGACATCCCGCTGGTGATCCAGCTGACAGACGATGAGAAGTACCTGTGGAAGGACCTGTCCCTGGAGGACTGTCACCGCTACGCCGTGGAGAACGCCAAGGACATCATCGCCTGTGGCTTCAACGTCAACAAGACCTTCATTTTCTCTGACCTGGACTACATGGGGTAACTAACCAACCACAGACCCTCTGTCTCACTGTGTCTCAGAGTAGGAGTGCTGATCTAGGATCAGATCCCCTCTGTCCATATAATGTTACTCGTTATGATCTAAAAGGCTAAACTGATCCTGGATCAGCACTCCTACTCTGAGGAGCTTTGTGGATCCGGGCCCTGGTCCTCTTTTACTTAGAGGTGCAGGGACTGTACGTACTCTATGTTTTAGTACAATTAGATATTCTGCCTGTTGTTTCAGAATCCCCTCATCAAGCTCTTTGCTGTTTGAGCATTTATACATCATGGGAATACTAAAAACGGGTCTCTCCCACAAGACCTGTGGTACTTCTGCTTTATCCCATGTCTTTGTTCACTGATCTCCCAGAAGGTGGTGCTGTAGTGCAATAACTTGAAAGAAGTCAATACAGATAGACGCCTACATTTCTCTCTCTTTCTCTCTCTCTCTCCTGTCATTCATCATAATTCTTCACCATAATTATTAGCTGTGGGTGATATGCTCAACAGCCTGATGTGACTGGGAGATATTACAAAGCCGATGCTTATCATTCGATAGGAGGTTCACGGTGACAAATACTTGACCTATTCAAAGTGCACCCATGTCCGGCTAGTGGTATGGGGCTGTCATGTTTGCTACAGTATGTTGCCGATTTAACTGATTGTTCTTAACTCTGATTGTTTTGTCTCTACAGGGCGTCCCCAGACTTCTACAGGAATGTGGTGAAAATACAGAAGCATGTGACTTTCAACCAGGTCAAAGGCATTTTTGGATTTGGTGACAGTGACTGCATCGGTAAGAGATTGCAGGAAGATAGTCAACACCTGTTGAGCGATTATACAAATGCTGAGATTTCGCTTTCATTCTAAATTAACACTATGAATTATTTCTGATCTGCATAGTGGGTGCTGCAATGTGAACTGTGCTGACTGGCACAGTGCAGTGCACTAGACACCAAACGGGAGAAAACGGACAGAAAAAAACAAGGACTAACTGTCCAATAAGAAAGACTAATTTTCATTTTCCGTAGAAAAATGTTTTGCTACAGTGTGCACTAATGAATACGACCCAGGTGAATGCTTTTTAACAGCTACGTATTCCTCTCTCTCTCCCACCCCAGGAAAGATCGCCTTCCCAGCCATCCAGGCCGCTCCATCGTTCAGTAACTCTTTCCCTCAGATCTTCAAGGGCAGAAAAGACGTCCAGTGTCTCATTCCCTGCGCCATAGACCAGGTCAGTCGGGCCACACGGCACAACTAGGACGCACACTGTCTGCTAACCTTTAACAGGGAAAGATTTTCCAGTTCATTTTAGAAATGGGATGCTCTGACTGATCATCTTCAATGTGCTGAACTAGTGGCAACTGAATAACCTTAGAATCAGCCTTTCTTTCTACACACTATGCTTGTGACTGTATATTTTCATTTAGCCAGAATAAAAAATTATGTGAAGTTAAAAAGCATATTTTTGAGAGGAACAAAAGGATCTGATTAGTAGGGTCTGACAGCATGTTACTGAGACGGTAAAGAACTCAGTAAAGTTCAGTCTGATCTGGTTAAGTTTACAGGGACTTTAGCATCACATCTAGAGCACTATAATGGGTTTGAAGACCTATCCCTCCAATTACCCATGCCTGTTTCCTACTCTACCCCTGTAGGACCCCTACTTCCGGATGACCCGGGATGTGGCACCCAGGATCGGCTACCCCAAGCCTGCCCTGCTGCACTCAACCTTCTTCCCCGCGCTGCAGGGGGCCCAGACCAAGATGTCCGCCAGCGACGCCAACTCCTCCATCTTCCTCACAGACACGCCCAAGCAGATCAAAAATAAGGTGACACTGAAGCTTTCTAATACCCTTTTTACACTATCTTGCCAACCCAAACTGTACTGGGCTTGTTCTGATATTTTCTTTTCACCTCGTCCTTTCCGGCATGGTTCCAGCAATAGTGAATCCGTAACCAGACTGGCGCAGTACAGCTCAGCTTAGTAGTGTGAAAGAGGTCACTTTGTGACAACTTCTGATGTAAATGGAGCTTTATAGATACACTTACCTTACTTTATTAATTCCACATACAGTCAACTGAAATGGAAATTACACTGAACAAAAATATAAACGCAACATGTAAAGTGTTGGTCCCATGTTTCATGAGCTGAAATAAAAGATCCGAGAAATTTTCCATGCGCACAAAAAGCTTATTTCTCTCAAATGTTGTACACAAATTTGTTTACATCCCTGTTAGTGAGCATGTCTCCTTTGCCACGATAATCCCTCCACCTGACAGGTGTGGCATATCAAGAAGCTGATTAAACAGCATGATCATTACACAGGTGCTGGGGACAATAAAAGGTAACTCTAAAATGTGCAGTTTTGTCACACAACTCCACAGATGTCTCAAGTTTTGATGGAGCGTGTAATTGTCATACTGACTACAGGAATGTCCACCAGAGCTGTTGCCAGATAATTGAATGTTATTTTCTCTACCATAAGCCGCCTCCAACGTCGTTTTAGAGAATTTGGCAGTACGTCCAACCGGCCTCACAACCGCAGACCATGTGTATGGCGTCGCGTGGGCGAGTGGTTTGCTGATGTCAACATTGTGAACAGAGTGCCTCATGGTGGCGGTGGGTTTATGGAATGGGCAGGCATAAGCTACAGACAACGAACACAATTGGCATTTTATCGATTCTGAGGCTTTTATTTTATTTTATTTTTTATCTGTGACCAACAGATGCATATCTGTATTCCCAGTCATGTGAAATCCATAGATTAGGGCTTAATTTATTTCAATTGACTGATGTCCTCATATGAACTGTAAATCAGTAAAATCTTAGAATTTGTTGCATGTTGTTTACATTTTTGTTCAGTATACATTACACATTACATTCTATTGATTGATATCACAACTATATTTTATGTCGCGTTGTCGCTATCATCTCCCAGGTGAACAAGCACGCCTTCTCCGGGGGAAAGGACACGGTAGAGGAGCACCGGAAATATGGCGGCAACCCCGACGTGGATGTGTCCTTCATGTACCTGACCTTCTTCCTGGAGGACGATGAGCAGCTGGAGAAAATCCGACAGGTGGGGGAGCGTGCTGCTCGACAACTGTCAGAGAACCCAATGCACCTGGTTTAACACGTATTGCGGACCAGGGTTAGGGCCTGGTGTTTTCTTAACCCGCAGTCATACTATTTGTAAAAAAAAAAAAAAAACATTCTTCATAGCCCTATATTTGAATTGGTGTTTTGTTTTTACCCACTCAACCATACTATCCATGACTACCCACAGGTAGAGAATAACTGACTTTTATCAGAAATAAGCACACTAACAGCTCTCTATTTGGTATCAACACTCTTGGACAGAGCAGGATATTTGACTGTCCTAGTCAGATAAGATTAATTTCTGTTTATGAAATCTCCCCAATTGAACACTATGCTGCTTTCTGTGTGTCAGAAAGTATTATCAGAATGGTAAACTGTCTGGAAACAAAGCTAGATTCCTGGTGCCTCTCCTATTATGTGCTGTAGCCATCTATTCTATAGATGCCATGTTTGGCCTGGCAAAGAACGAACAGAGAGGAGTGGCTAAAACACAAACAGATTGGACAACCGGGCTAATGATTTCCTGCCAGTTCTTAGCTGTATTGTGTCCTAAGTAATCCTCTCAGTCATTGCTGTACTGTATCTCTCTCTCTCTCTCTACAGGACTACGCCAGTGGAGCGCTGCTTACCGGCGAGTTGAAGAAGAGTCTGATAGAGACCCTGCAGCCAATCATCACAGCCCATCAGGAGAGACGCAAGCAGGTCACAGAAGAGACAGTCAAGCAGTTCATGACCCCGAGACCTCTTGATTTCAATTTCTAGCCAGTGCGCAGCGTTTTAATCATGTGCTAAGTCTCAACGCAATGTTGGAGGTCGTCCATGTCGAAACTCAGCAGGGCTGCGTTCAGCAGGGCACAAGTTGTGAAACGTTCAGATATAAATATTTTTTGTAGAACAGATATGCCTCTGACGTGTAGCATAAAGGAATCGTGTCTGATCTATTCACTGCATTTCTATCTGCAACATTCCACAACCTTTACCTACTGAATGTGACAGGTCTTGACATGCAGCATGCCTACACGCAGCTGGTACAAGGTGATGCCAGAAACATTAACTTAAATGTGTCAACTACATCTCCCTATGCTGCACAGTTCATGTCTAATTATTAACCAACTATATGGCTTCACATCAAGCTTACTAAGCATGGTCAAAGAAGGAAGTCTTAACACCAATACTATTGGATTAATAAAATAACCTTGGTCTTGTGATTGGACACATTTTTATTCAATAATTAAATCGTTCACTTTACACTGCAGAAATGTTTATGTTAAAAATCCATTATTTTTAATCACACCAAAATCGGATACACAACTTAGAAGTTCATTTTTCTCAAACACTACCAAATAACGGGATTGTCATTCAAAATCAAATTACAGTATCATCACTACATGAGGTATACAGAGAATGACTCACAGTATTTTGAGAACTGGGAGTTAAGGCAGTACTATATGTCAACGTCTCAGAATTGTTACTGCTTGGATCCAGTAACATCAAATATTTTTCTATTGTATTTTCAAAGCAAAGTTGATCAATTCCTAGCCTCGGCTTCACTCATGTTCATACCGAATGTGAGGTGAAAGCCTGTGGCAGAAGTGAATCAATTCCTAAATACTGATGATACACCGAGAATACTGCAGTTTGCTGGCTGGTGGCCCTATTGCAAAGGCACTTGTTTTCCAAGCTGTGACAGGAGTGATATAAAGAATGGGATAATTCTTAGGGCAGGATCAACAAGATTGCTAAGTAACTTTCCTTAATACAGTATTCAGAAATAACTATCTCCATACTTTCAAATTCATTAAGAAGATAAAACAAACTGTTACTAATCCACTTCAGCTTAATTTATAAAGCAGTAAAATCAAGTGATCCTGCTGTGTAAAATACAACCCTGTATTAAGGTCCGTGAGGGAAGGTTGTGTAAAAAGTAACGCCTCCCTTCAAATAAATAAAAATGATGTGCAAATGAAGGTACTGTAGTGCTATTCCCAAAAGGGCTGAGAAATCTACCATAAAACTGTTTTAACACCGTATTCATTTTCACTTGAAATACTTTGCAGGAATATTGAAAGTTTCCCTTATAGTGCAATATGGCACTATTGAACAATCACATATAGCAGCAACTGAGGCAAAGGTGAATGGTGATATAGCATAAACGCTAACTGGATTATTCCAATCATGGAAAACTGCATGAGAAACATCATTAAAATAGAATCACATCTTGTTTAAAAAAGTAAATAAAAAAAGGTTGTCACCCAAGTTTTCAAAACCAGGGTTGTGTTCATTAGGACACTAAACTATTTCAGTCAGTTTTCTTCCGTTTAATGCCTAATGAATTCAACCCAGACCTATAGATTCACGGTCGAAGGAGGCGCACATCCACCTCGTACATGGCGAACACAGACATGATGACGGGGAAGGCATGTATGCAATTGAGGCCCAGGCCTTTGAAGAGAACACCCGGCCCCTCAGTGCCTATGCTCTGTAGTGGAAGAAACCCTTGTATCTCCTCTTGCCTATACCGTCCACCTGCAAACGGGATTGTGATGATGTGTGTTTACCTGACTGGGTCTTCCCAGGTGGTGACAGTTGCTCACAGATAACGTGATAAATAGTGAAGTAGGTGGCAAAACAAGGGCTTTCTCGCAGGGCGAGTGCACTAGCTTCCTTGTACAGTTCGAGGAAGCCCTCCTCACGAGCGATGGTCTTCAGACCGTGCATTGGGTTGCTGAGCGTCCAAGCCTTGATGTACCATCTGACACTGCATCCGTACTTTCACTATGTCAGCTGGTGCCACCACTGATACTTTAAAGAGGATAAGAGAGGGAGGATTCAAACCCTAGGTGTTGTGGTAATGATGTCATCAGGATCGTATTAGTGCATACCATAGCAAAACGCTTGCAACGGAAAAGGAAAACAAACGTTTCAACTAGGACAACTTCCATTTGGTTCCTAGTGGTATATGACCCAGTTTTTGCTTAGGGGAACTTTTAGTTTTAGTTTTACTGAAGGAATTTACTGAAACTGATCAATATTTTAAAAGCATCATGTCATGTAATGTCACAACGACTGTAGACTAATATAATAATAAGTAGACTACCTGGGCAACGCCTGACAACCCGGACAAGAAGATGTCCACCTTGGCTTGCAGAAAATCTAAACCTGTGGGGGTGGCGCGTAGTTGACGTAGGACATTGCAGGACATTCCTGTAGACGCCAAACACTACAGAGGAGCTGACGGACACAGTGGTGACCGGCAAAGACATGCTCCTGTAGAATCCATACACCTATGGAGAGACAGACAGCCGTCAGCCCAAAGTCCAAACTACAGACCTTCATATGGTGGTTTTTCAACATGTCACTGAGGCACTCACCCCCTCTGTCTTCCATGTGGTTCGAACGCATTGCCAAACTCCCGTAAATCTCTATTTGCGTCTGTATCGTCACCTGCAAAAGTTTATTGAGTTAAAGATTATTGAGCCTTAAAATTGCACATGATTAAACATTATATTATAACTAACTTACAGTTGGGAAAGTAGAATACACAACGTGCAATTTAGAAATTTGGTTGTGCATCAGCAGTTTTCCTCGTTATGTCAGTCACTGACAGTCACTCAATTAGCCCATGTCTGCTAATAATTTATAGATTGTTAGGTAAATTAGTCTAGCCAGCTATCTAAACCTTGTTGTAATCATGACCGAATTACTGACCCAGGGACAGCCATAGCCTTTTGGGGGCCCTAAGCAACATTTTACTGCAATTCTACACATTTTGTCATGGGGTGTAGAGAACATTTAGCAGTTTTAAAGCTAATTTCCTGCAATTCTACACATTTTGCCATGACTTATGCTAATATGATATCTGAGTGAGATGACTAACAAAATCAATGTGGGCCCCCTGGAGGTCAGGGCCCCTGGGCACGATAATTACACCATGATTACTACACGTTTAGATCGCTAGCTAGTGTAACTTACCAATTTAAAAAATGTTAGCTGAAAAAGGCTAATTGAATGACTGTCAGTGACTGAGTTCCTAAAAAAAGTATTATTATAATAATTGGGTCAGGGCCCCCATTAATATTCTTAGTCACTCTCACTCTGATATCATTTAAACATTAGGGTTTAATAGCAGGAACTGGGTTACCGAGATTTACCACCCAAACCCACTGCCGTTTCCCGGGATAAATAACTGCAAGAAACCAGTAAATTATAATAAATTATTTATATGAACAGCATGATGTGAAATGAAACTTAAATTATATGCAATGTCTAAATCTGCCTTCTCTGCTCTGCCATCTGCATGATCAATCATCAACTTGTAACTTTTTGTTGTTGTGACAGCTCAATTTGCTGCAGCATAGCCTATGATAGATTAATATGAAGGCAGCGTTTAAACAGGCAACCTAATTCTGATAAAATGTTCCCACTAATTGGTCTTTTGACCAATCAGATCAGCTCTGAAAAAGATCTGATGTGAAAAGATCTGATGTGATTGGTCAAAAGACCAATTAGTGGGAAAAAAATATCAAAATTGGGCTGCTTGTCTACACGCAGCCTAATTAACCCACCTTATTTTTTAATTGTAAAGATGTTTTATAAAACATTTTTTGTAGCTGCAGAGTTTTAAAACAGCCTATCACTCGAATATTGTTGGTTTAAATCTTTCTCCCTCTCCATCAATTCCATTCAAATTGCATGCAAAATAGATAATCCTGTTCAAGATTGTTGGACAGTTCACTGTTTTCTTGCACAATTACACACCTGCTCTCCTCTGGCCTCTCTCCTTAGCTCTTGTGGAGTCCCAGGAAAAGGTGGACTAGAATAGCTTTTTGGACTTTTTTGTTGTTGCATTTCTTATACTACAGTAATAGACTATTCGAAGAGGGATGCAAGCTTGCTCTTGTTTGCTGAATGTTAAATACAAAAGCCAAAAGAACTTGCAGGGAGTTTGAGAGAGAGAGAGAACAGGCGATGGCCACGGCCGGATTATTGCAGGGATTTACCGGGGTGGCCCCCCCAAAAAAAGTGTGTACAGTGGGGAAAAAAAGTATTTAGTCAGCCACCAATTGTGCAAGTTCTCCCACTTAAAAAGATGAGAGAGGCCTGTAATTTTCATCATAGGTACACGTCAACTATAACAGACTAAATGAGATTTTTTTTCTCCAGAAAATCACATTGTAGGATTTTTTATGAATTTATTTGCAAATTATATCAATAACAAAAGTTTCTCAATACTTTGTTATATACCCTTTGTTGGCAATGACACAGGTCAAATGTTTTCTGTAAGTCTTCACAAGGTTTTCATATTCCTATATTGACATAACCTGAAAGGCCACTCAGCAAGGAAGAAGCCACTGCTCCAAAACCACCATAAAAAAGCCAGACTACAGTTTGCAACTGCACATGGGGACAAAGATCGTAATTTTTGGAGAAATGTCCTTTGGTCTGATGAAACAAAATTATAACTGTTTGGCCATAATGACCATCGTTATGTTTGGAGGAAAAGGGGGAGTTTGCAAGCCGAAGAACACCATCCCAACCGTGAAGCACGGGGTGGCAGCATCATGCTGTGGGGGTGCTTTGCTGCAGGAGGGACTGGTGCACTTCACAAAATAGATGGCATCATGAGGAAGGAAACTTATGTGGATATATTGAAGCAAGATCTCAAGACATCAGTCAGGAAGTTAAAGCTTGGTCGCAAATGGGTCTTCCAAATGGACAATGACCCCAAGCATACTTCCAAAGTTGTGACAAAATGGCTTAAGGACAACAAAGTCAAGGTATTGGAGTGGCCATCACAAAGCCCTGACCTCAATCCTATTGAAAATTTGTGGGCAGAACTGAAAAAGCGTGTGCGAGCAAGGAGGCCTACAAACCTGACTCAGTTACACCAGCTCTGTCAGGAGGAATGGGACAAAATTCACCCAACTTATTGTGGGAATCTTGTGGAAGGCTACCCAAAACATTTGACCCAAGTTAAACAATTCAAAGGCAATGCTACCAAATACTAATTGAGTGTATGTATTCTTCTGCCCCACTGGGAATGTGATGAAATAAATAAAAGCTGAAATAAATAATTCTCTCTACTATTATTCTGACATTTCACATTCTTAAAATAAAGTGGTGATCCTAACTGACCTAAAACAGGGAATTTTCACTAGGATTAAATGTCAGGAATTGTGAAAAACTGAGTTTAAATGTATTTGGCTAAGGTGTATGTAAACTTCCGACTTCAACTGATATATATACAGTGGGGAAAAAAAGTATTTAGTCAGCAACCAATTGTGCAAGTTCTCCCACTTAAAAAGATGAGAGAGGCCTGTAATTTTCATCATAGGTACACGTCAACTATAACAGACAAAATGAGATTTTTTTTCTCCAGAAAATCACATTGTAGGATTTTTTATGAATTTATTTGCAAATTATATCAATAACAAAAGTTTCTCAATACTTTGTTATATACCCTTTGTTGGCAATGACACAGGTCAAATGTTTTCTGTAAGTCTTCACAAGGTTTTCACACACTGTTGCTGGTATTTTGGCCCATTCCTCCATGCAGATCTCCTCTAGAGCAGTGATGTTTTGGGGCTGTCGCTGGGCAACACGGACTTTCAACTCCCTCCAAAGATTTTCTATGGGGTTGAGATCTGGAGACTGGCTAGGCACTCCAGGACCTTCAAATGCTTCTTACGAAGCCACTCCTTCGTTGCCCGGGCGGTGTGTTTGGGATCATTGTCATGCTGAAAGACCCAGCCACGTTTCAATGCCCTTGCTGATGGAAGGAGGTTTTCACTCAAAATCTCACGATACATGGCCCCATTCATTCTTTCCTTTACACGGATCAGTCGTCCTGGTCCCTTTGCAGAAAAACTGCCCCAAAGCATGATGTTTCCACCCCCATGCTTCACAGTAGGTATGGTGCTCTTTGGATGCAACTCAGCATTCTTTGTCCTCCAAACACGACGAGTTGCATAATTTGCAAATAAATTCATAAAAAATCCTACAATGTGATTTTCTGGAAAAAAAATTCTCAATTTGTCTGTCATAGTTGACGTATACCTATGATGAAAATTACAGGCCTCTCTCATCTTTTTAAGTGGGAGAACTTGCACAATTGGTGGCTGACTAAATACTTTTTTCCCCCACTGTATATATACAGTTGAAGTCGGAAGTTTACATAGACTTAGGTTGGAGTCATTAAAACTCGTTTTTTCAACCACTCCACACATTTCTTGTTAAGAAACTATAGTTTTGGCAAGTCGGTGAGGACATCTACTTTGTGCATGATCCAACAATTCTTTACAGCCAGACTATTTCACTTATATTTCACTGTATCACAATTCCAGTGAGTCAGAAGTTTACATACACTAAGTTGACGGTCCCTTTAAACAGCTTGGAAAATTCCAGAAAATGAGTCAATTGGAGGTGTACCTGTGGATGTTTTTCAAGGCCTACCTTCAAACTCTTTGCTTGACATCATTGGAAAATCAAAAGAAATCAGCCAAGACCTCAGAAAAAAAATTGTAGACCTCCTCAAGTCTGGTTCATCCTTGTGAGCAATTTCCAAATGCCTGAAGGTACCACGTTCATCTGTACAAACAATAGTACGCAAGTATAAACACCATGGGACCACGCAGCCGTCATACCGCTCAGGAAGGAGATGTGTTCTGTCTCCTAGAGATGAACGTACTTTGGTGCGAAAAGTGCAAATCAATCCCAGAACAACAGCAAAGGACCTTGTGAAGATGCTGGAGGAAAGAGGTACAAAAGTATCTATATCCACAGTAATACGAGTCCTATATTGACATAACCTGAAAGGCCACTCAGCAAGGAAGAAGCCACTGCTCCAAAACCGCCATAAAAAAGCCAGACTACAGTTTGCAACTGCACATGGGGACAAAGATCGTAATTTTTGGAGAAATGTCCTTTGGTCTGATGAAACAAAATTATAACTGTTTGGCCATAATGACCATCGTTATGTTTGGAGGAAAAGGGGGAGTTTGCAAGCCGAAGAACACCATCCCAACCGTGAAGCACGGGGTGGCAGCATCATGCTGTGGGGGTGCTTTGCTGCAGGAGGGACTGGTGCACTTCACAAAATAGATGGCATCATGAGGAAGGAAACTTATGTGGATATATTGAAGCAAGATCTCAAGACATCAGTCAGGAAGTTAAAGCTTGGTCGCAAATGGGTCTTCCAAATGGACAATGACCCCAAGCATACTTCCAAAGTTGTGACAAAATGGCTTAAGGACAACAAAGTCAAGGTATTGGAGTGGCCATCACAAAGCCCTGACCTCAATCCTATTGAACATTTGTGGGCAGAACTGAAAAGCGTGTGCGAGCAAGGAGGCCTACAAACCTGACTCAGTTACACCAGCTCTGTCAGGAGGAATGGGACAAAATTCACCCAACTTATTGTGGGAATCTTGTGGAAGGCTACCCAAAACATTTGACCCAAGTTAAACAATTCAAAGGCAATGCTACCAAATACTAATTGAGTGTATGTATTCTTCTGCCCCACTGGGAATGTGATGAAATAAATAAAAGCTGAAATAAATAATTCTCTCTACTATTATTCTGACATTTCACATTCTTAAAATAAAGTGGTGATCCTAACTGACCTAAAACAGGGAATTTTCACTAGGATTAAATGTCAGGAATTGTGAAAAACTGAGTTTAAATGTATTTGGCTAAGGTGTATGTAAACTTCCGACTTCAACTGATATATATACAGTGGGGGAAAAAAGTATTTAGTCAGCAACCAATTGTGCAAGTTCTCCCACTTAAAAAGGATGAGAGAGGCCTGTAATTTTCACCATGGGAACACTCAACTATGACAGACAAAATGAGAAAAAAAAATCCAGAAAATCACATTGTAGGATTTTTAATGAATTTATTTGCAAATGATGGTGGAAAAAAGTATTTGGTCAATAACAAAAGTTTCTCAATACTTTGTTATATACCCTTTGTTGGCAATGACACAGGTCAAACGTTTTCTGTAAGCGTTCACAAGGTTTTCACACACTGTTGCTGGTATTTTGGCCCATTCCTCCATGCAGATCTCCTCTAGAGCAGTGATGTTTTGGGGCTGTCGCTGGGCAACACGGACTTTCAACTCCCCTCCAAAGATTTTCTATGGGGTTGAGGTGTGGAGACTAGCTAGGCCACTCCAGGACCTTGAAATGCTTATTACGAAGCCACTCCTTCGTTGCCCGGGCGGTGTGTTTGGGATCATTGTCATGCTGAAAGACCCAGCCACGTTTCATCTTCAATGCCCTTGCTGATGGAAGGAGGTTTTCACTCAAAATCTCATGAAACATGGCCCCATTCATTCTTTCCTTTAAACGGATCAGTCGTCCTGGTCCCTTTGCAGAAAAACAGCCCCAAAGCATGATGTTTCCACCCCCATGCTTCACAGTAGGTATGGTGTTCTTTGGATGCAACTCAGCATTCTTTGTCCTCCAAACACGACGAGTTGAGTTTTTACCAAAAAGTTCTATTTTGGTTTCATCTGACGATATGACATTCTCCCAATCCTCTTCTGGATCATCCAAATGCACTCTAGCAAACTTCAGACGGGCCTGGACATGTACTGGCTTAAGCAGGGGGACACATCTTGCACTGCATGATTTGAGTCCCTGGCGGCGTAGTGTGTTACTGATGGTAGGCTTTGTTACTTTGGTCCCAGCTCTCTGCAGGTCATTCACTAGGTCCCCCCCGTGTGGTTCTGGGATTTTTGCTCACCGTTCTTGTGATCATTTTGACCCCACGGGTGAGATCTTGCGTGGAGCCCCAGATCGAGGGAGATTATCAGTGGTATTGTATGTCTTCCATTTCCTAATAATTGCTCCCACTGTTGATTTCTTCAAACCAAGCTGCTTACCTATTGCAGATTCAGTCTTCCCAGCCTGGTGCAGGTCTACAATTTTGTTTCTGGTGTCCTTTGACAGCTCTTTGGTCTTGGCCATAGTGGAGTTTGGAGTGTGACTGTTTGAGGTTGTGGACAGGTGTCTTTTATACTGATAACAAGTTCAAACAGGTGCCATTAATACAGGTAACAGTGGAGGACAGAGGAGCCTCTTAAAGAAGAAGTTACAGGTCTGTGAGAGCCAGAAATCTTGCTTGTTTGTAGGTGACCAAATACTTATTTTCCACCATCATTTGCAAATAAAATCATTAAAAATCCTACAATGTGATTTTCTGGATTTTTTTTCCTCAATTTGTCTGTCATAGTTGACGTGTACCTATGATGAAAATGACAGGCCTCTCTCATCTTTTTAAGTGGGAGAACTTGCACAATTGGTGGCTGACTAAATACTTTTTTTCCCCACTGTATAGTACATTCGGAAAGTATTCAGACCCGTTGACTTTTTCCACATTTTGTTACATTACAGCTTTATTCTAAAATTGATTAAATTGTTTTTTTCCCTCATCAATCTAAACACAAAACACAATTACAGCCTTGAGTCCTCTTGAGCATGATGCCACAAACTTGGCACACCTGTATTTGGGGAGTTTCTCCCATTCTTCTCTGCCGATCCTCTCAAGATCTGTCAGGTTGGATGGGGAGTGTCGCTTCACAGTTATTTTCAGGTCTCTCCAGAGATGTTAGATCGGGTTCAAGTCCGGGCTCTGGCTGGGCCACTCAAGGACATTCAGAGACTTGTCCCGAAGCCACTCCTGCATTGTCTTAGCTGTGTGCTTAGGGTCATTGTCCTGTTGGAAGGCGAACCTTCGCCCCAGTCTGAGGTCCTGAGCGCTCTGGAGCAGGTTTTCATCAAGGATCTCTCTGTACTTTGCTCCGTTCATCTTTCCCTCGATCCTGACTAGTCTCCCAGTCCCTGCCACTGAAAAACATCCCAACAACATGATGCTGCCACCACCATACTTCACCGTAGGGATTGTATTGGCCAGGTGATGAGCGGTGCCTGGTTTCCTCCAGACGTGACGCTTGGCATTCAGGCCAAAGAGTGAAATCTTGGTTTCATCAGACCAGAGAATCTTGTTTCTCATGGTCTGAGAGTCCTTTAAGTGCCCTTTGGCAAACTCCAAGTGGGCTGTCATGTGCCTTTTACTGAGGAGTGGCTTCCATCTGGCCACTCTACCATAAAGGCCTGATTGGTGGAGTGCTGCAGAGATGGTTGTCCTTCTGGAAGGTTCTCCCATCTCCACAGAGGAACTCTGGAGCTCTGTCAGAGTGACCATCGGGTTCTTGGTCACCTCCCTGACCAAGGCCCTTTTCCCCCGATTGCTCAGTTTGGCCGGGTGGGCAGCTAGCTCTAGGAAGAGTCTTGGTGGTTCCAAACTCCTTCCATTTAAGAATGATGGAGGCCACTGTGTTCTTGGGGACAATCAATGCTGCAGAAATGTTTTGGTTCCCTTCCCCAGATCTGTGTCTCGACACAATCCTGTCTCTGAGCTCTACGGACAATTCCTTTGACCTCATGGCTTGGTTTTTGCTCTGACATGCACTGTCAACTGTGGGACCTTATATAGACAGGTGTGTGCCTTTCCAAATCATGTCCAATCAATTTAATTTACCACAGGTGGACGCCAATCAAGTTGTACAAACATCTCAAGGATGATCAATGGAAACAGGATGCACCTGAGCTCAATTTCGAGTCTAATATCAAAGGGTTGAAATCTTATGTAAATAAGGTGTTTCTGTTTTTTGTTTCATACATTTGCAAAAAATTATAAAAACCTGTTTTTGCTTTGTCATTATGGGGTATAGTGTGTATATTGCTGAGTTTTTTTTAAATTTATTTAATCCATTGTAGAATAAGGCTGTTACTTAACAAAATGTGGAAAAAGTGAAGGGGTCTGAATACTTTCCGAATGCACTGTATTTACTGTATATATTATATATACATTATATATACATATATTATATATACAGTATATATTATATATGTAGTATATATTTAGTTTTTTCACTGTAACTGCCAACCACAGAAAGACTCAGGAGCCAGCTGTCAATGAGTGTAGACAGCCTGCTACTGCCGCTCTGATAATCATCAGATGGGAGGAGGAGAGGAGGTAGGTGGCCCACGTGGGTAACTGGGAGGCCTTGCCTTGATTGGGTAACTGATTATTTAATTGTTTTATTATTCAAATGTTTAATCCAACCACAGAAGCCCGCTCTCAATGTTGAAAATATACCAGAGAGCATAATTTAGCCACAGAGGATCAATAGTTTATAAAAAAATAACTGTGGATTAAGTTTTATCACAAGCACATACAGTGAGGGAAAAAAGTATTTGATCCCCTGCTGATTTTGTATGTTTGCCCACTGACAAAGAAATGATGTCTATAATGTTAATGGTAGGTTTATTTGAACAGTGAGAGACAGAATAACAACAAAAAAATCCAGAAAAACGCATGTCAAAAATGTTATAAATTGATTTGCATTTTAATGAGGGAAATAAGTATTTGACCCCATCTCAATCAGAAAGATTTCTGGCTCCCAGGTGTCTTTTATACAGGTAACGAGCTGAGATTAGGAGCACACTCTTAAAGGGAGTGCTCCTAATCTCAGCTTGTTACTTGTATAAAAGACACCTGTCCACAGAAGCAATCAATCAATCAGATTTCAAACTCTCCACCATGGCCAAGACCAAAGAGCTCTCCAAGGATGTCAGGGACACGATTGTAGACCTACACAAGGCTGGAATGGGCTACAAGACCATCGCCAAGCAGCTTGGTGAGAAGGTGACAACAGTTGGTGCGATTATTCGCAAATGGAAGAAACACAAAAGAACTGTCAATCTCCCCCGGCCTGGGGCTCCATGCAAGATCTCACCTCGTGGAGTTGCAATGATCATGAGAACGGTGAGGAATCAGCCCAGAACTACACGGGAGGATCTTGTCAATGATCTCAAGGCAGCTGGGACCATAGTCACCAAGAAAACAATTGGTAACACACTACGCCGTGAAGGACTGAAATCCTGCAGCGCCCGCAAGGTCCCCCTGCTCAAGAAAGCACATATACAGGCCCGTCTGAAGTTTCCCAATGAACATCTGAATGATTCAGAGGAGAACTGGGTGAAAGTGTTGTGGTCAGATGAGACCAAAATCGAGCTCTTTGGCATCAACTCAACTCGCTGTGTTTGGAGGAGGAGGAATGCTGCCTATGACCCCAAGAACACCATCCCCACCGTCAAACATGGAGGTGGAAACATTATGCTTTGGGGGTGTTTTTCTGCTAAGGGGACAGAACAACTTCACCACATCAAAGGGACGATGGACAGGGCCATGTACCGTCAAATCTTGGGTGAGAACCTCCTTCCCTCAGCCAGGGCATTGAAAATGGGTCGTGGATGGGTATTCCAGCATGACAATGACCCAAAACACACGGCCAAGGCAACAAAGGAGTGGCCTAGCCTAGCCAGTCTCCAGACCTTAATCCCATAGAAAATCTGTGGAGGGAGCTGAAGGTTTGAGTTGGCAAACGTCAGCATCGTAACCTTAATGACTTGGAGAAGAACTGCAAAGAGGAGTGGGACAAAATCCCTCCTGAGATGTTTGCAAACCTGGTGGCCAACTACAAGAAACGTCTGACCTCTGTGATTGCCAACAAGGGTTTTGCCACCAAGTACTAAGTCATGTTTTGCAGAGGGGTCAAATACTTATTTCCCTCATTAAAATGCAAATCAATTTATAACATTTTTGACATGCGTTTTTCTGATTTTTGTTGTTGTTATTCTGTCTCTCACTGTTCAAATAAACCTACCATTAAAATTATAGGCTGATCATGTCTTTGTCAGTGGGCAAACGTACAAAATCAGCAGGGGATCAAATAAATTTTTCCCTCACTGTATATACACTACCATTCAAAAGTTTGGGGTCACTTAGAAATGTCCTTGTTTTTTTTTTAAAGAAAAGCAATTTTTTTGTGGAATATCTACATAGGCGTACAGAGGCCCATTATCAGCAACCATCAGTCCTGTGTTCCAATGGCACGTTGTGTTTGCTAATCCAAGTTTATCATTTTAAAAGGCTAATTGATCATTAGAAAACCCTTTTTCAATTATGTTAGCACAGCTGAAAACTGTTGTGCTGATTAAAGAAGCAATAAAACTGGCCTTCTTGAGACTAGTTGAGTATCTGGAGCATCAGCAATTGTGGGTTCGATTATAGGCTTAAAATGGCCAGAAACAAATAACTTTCTTCTTAAACTCATCAATCTATTCTTCTTCTGAGAAATGAAGGCTATTCCATGCCAGAAATTGCCAAGAAACTGAAGATCTCGTACAACGCTGTGTACTACTCCCTTCACAGAACAGCGCAAACTTTCTCTAACCAGAATAGAAAGAGGAGTGGGAGGCCCCGGTGCACAACTGAGCAAGAGGACAAATACATTAGCGTGTCTAGTTTGAGAAACAGACGCCTCACAGGTCCTCAACTGGCAGCTTCATTAAATAGTACCCGCAAAACACCAGTCTCAACGTCAACAGTGAAGAGGCGACTCCAGGATGCTGACCTTCTACATTTACATTTACATTTACGTCATTTAGCAGACGCTCTTATCCAGAGCGACTTACAAATTGGTGCATTCACCTTATAGCCAGTGGGATAACCACTTTACACAAAAAAAATGTTTGGGGGGGGGTTAGAAGGATTACTTTATCCTATCCCAGGTGTTCCTTAAAGAGGTGGGGTTTCAAATGTCTCTGGAAGGTGGTGAGTGACTCCGCTGTCCTGGCGTCGTGAGGGAGCTTGTTCCACCATTGGGGTGCCAGAGCAGCGAACAGTTTTGACTGGGCTGAGCGGGAACTGTGCTTCAGCAGAGGTAGGGGAGCCAGCAGGCCATAGGTGGATGAACGCAATGCCCTCGTTTGGGTGTAGGGACTGATCAGAGCCTGAAGGTACGGAGGTGCCGTTCCCCTCACAGCTCCGTAGGCAAGCACCATGGTCTTGTAGCAGATGCGAGCTTCAACTGGAAGCCAGTGTAGTGTGCGGAGGAGCGGGGGTGACGTGAGAGAACTTGGGAAGGTTGAACACCAGACGGGCTGCGGCATTCTGGATGAGTTGTAGGGGTTTAATGGCACAGGCAGGGAGCCCAGCCAACAGCGAGTTGCAGTAATCCAGACGGGAGATGACAAGTGCCTGGATTAGGACCTGTGCCGCTTCCTGTGTAAGGCAGCGTCGTACTCTCCGAATGTTGTAGAGCATGAACCTACAGGATCGGGTCACCACCTTGATGTTAGCGGAGAACGACAGGGTGTTGTCCAGGGTCACGCCAAGGCTCTTCGCACTCTGGGAGGAGGACACAACGGAGTTGTCAACCGTGATGGCGAGATCATGGAACGGGCAGTCCTTCCCCGGGAGGAAGAGCAGCTCCGTCTTGCAAAGGTTCAGCTTGAGGTGGTGATCCGTCATCCATACTGATATGTCTGCCAGACATGCAGAGATGCGATTCGCCACCTGGTTATCAGAAGGGGGAAAGGAGAAGATTAGTTGTGTGTCGTCTGCATAGCAATGATAGGAGAGGCCATGTGAGGATATGACAGAGCCAAGTGACTTGGTGTATAGCGAGAATAGGAGAGGGCCTAGAACTGAGCCCTGGGGACACCAGTGGTGAGAGCACGTGGTGCGGAGACAGCTTCTCGCCACGCCACTTGGTAGGAGCGACCGGTCAGGTAGGACGCAATCCAAGAGTGAGCCGCGCCGGAGATGCCCAGCTCAGAGAGGGTGGAGAGGAGGATCTGATGGTTCACAGTATCAAAGGCAGCAGACAGGTCTAGAAGGACAAGAGCAGAGGAGAGAGAGTTAGCTTTAGCAGTGCGGAGAGCCTCCGTGACACAGAGAAGAGCAGTCTCAGTTGAATGACCAGTCTTGAAACCTGACTGGTTTGGATCAAGAAGGTCATTCTGAGAGAGATAGCAAGAGAGTTGGCTAAAGACGGCACGCTCAATAGTTTTGGAGAGAAAAGAAAGAAGGGATACTGGTCTGTAGTTGTTGACATCAGAGGGATCGAGTGTTGGTTTTTTTGAGAAGGGGTGCAACTCTCGCTCTCTTGAAGACGGAAGGGACATAGCCAGCGGTCAAGGATGAGTTGATCAGCGAGGTGAGGTAAGGGAGAAGGTCACCGGAGATGGTCTGGAGAAGAGAGGAGGGGATAGGGTCAAGCGGGCAGGTTGTTGGGCGGCCGGCCATCACAAGTCGCAAGATTTTATCTGGAGAGAGAGGGGAGAAAGAAGTCAAAGCATAGGGTAGGGCAGTGTGAGCAGGACCAGCAGTGTCATTTGACTTAACAAATGAGGATCGGATGTCGTCAACCTTCTTTTCAAAACTAGGCAGAGTTGCAAAGAAAAAGCCATATCTCAGACTGGCCAATAAAAATAAAAGATTAAGATGGGCAAAAGAACACAGACACTGGACAGAGGAAGATTGGAAATAAGTGTTATGGACAGACGAATCGAAGTTTGAGGTGTTCGGAACACAAAGTAGAACATTTGTGAGACACAGACCAAATTAAAAGATGCTGGAGGAGTGCTTGATGCCATCTGTCAAGCATGGTAGTGGCAATGTGATGGTCTCTGGGTGCTTTGGTGGTGGTAAAGTGGGACATTTGTACAGGGTAAAAGGGATCTTGAAGAAGGAAGGCTATCACTCCGTTTGGCAACGCCATGCCATACCCTGTGGACGGCGCTTGATTGGAGCCAATTTCCTCCTACAACAGGACAATGATGCAAAGCACAGCTCCAAACTATGCAAGAACTATTTAGGGAAGAAGCAGTCAGCTGGTATTCTGTCTATAATGGAGTGGCCAGCACAGTCACTGGATCTCAACCCTTTTGAGCTGTTGTGAGAGCAGCTTGACCGTATGGTATGTAAGAAGTGCCCATCAAGCCAATCCAACTTGTGGGAGGTGCTTCAGGAAGCATGGGTGAAATCTCTTCAGATTACCTCAACAAATTGACAATTAGAATGCCAAAGGTCTGCAAGGCTGTAATTACTGCAAATGGACGATTCTCTGACGAAAGCAAAGTTTGAAGGACAGAATTATTATTTCAATTAAAAATATTTATTTCTAACCTTGTCAATGACTACATTTCCTATTCATTTTGCTATATTTCCTATTCAAACTAATTTCATGTATGTTTTCATGGAAAACAAGGACATTTCTAAGTGACCCCAAAATGTTTTATGGTAGTGTGTGTGTACATATATACACTACCAGTCAAAAGATTGGACACACCTACTCAAAAACGGCCCATTATAAATCGCAATCTGGTTCAGGTGGACATAATTTGAAAGTTTGCTCTATTGCCAACATGTGCAAAAGTTGCCCATGTGCAAAAGTTGCCCAATTAGCGAGAGGGCTGTGGTCAACTTCTTGTCACGTGGGGTGTTCAAGTTCAGAACGGCTGTCAGTCAAAATCCATACAATGCTGTGAAGCGCAGATCCTGAACTCTGACGTCATTTATAGCATGTTACTTACTATACAGCCACTGCGTTCCAATTTAGGTGCTTATCAGTGCCCAAACCTGCCATTTTCAACCCGTATACGGGTACGAGTGTAGAGGGCTACAGGAAATTATTATTTATTTTTTATTATTAATGGCCCAGTGTAGTCAAAAATGTGATTTTCTTGTGTTTTATATATTTCCACTCTATGAGGTTAGAATAATACTGTGAAATTGTGAAAATGATGATAATTCCCTTTTAGTGTAAGAACTGTTTGAAAAGATTGCCTGACATTTCAGCCTGTTTTGGTGGGATGCATTTTTGTTTCTTTTTGACCGTTTTAATTTAAAATAATCACACCAAGGTTCTTAATTGTTAGCCAGAAATGATTTAATATTGAGATAAAAACAGCTCAATTGGACCTCAAATGAACTATTCTTCAAGAAATCACAGAATAGTTTGACAACTCTGTTTGTAAGTGTAGTATCTGAACAGTTTATAATTTTGGCTGACGTTTGCAAATGGTGTGTTAGATGAACTTTACTTTGCCTTGCTGAAACATCTGGAAAGCATTACTATAGGGCCCCCCTGAAACAGAGGAGACTTGGATATGTGGAAGCCAGGGATTGGTCTATTAAAAACACCCATATTATGTTACATAGGATAAATACCATGTTTGAACAAAGGACTGGGAGAATAATCATTTTTAGATTGGGTTAGTTGTTCTCCGGATTTCTGCAGAAATCTGTAAATTGATGCTGGAACCTTTGATATAATAAACCTTTATAATCAAGTACAGTGTCCGTGGATTTCTTGTCTACACAGCATATCAGCATCGTTGTCTCGACACCAAATAAGCTTTCAAATGACATCTAACTCAACAGTTTATCGTTTTCAGCAATGAAGACATGGATGTCTCTAGCCACGAATTCTCAACTCCACGATACCGGATGAAGTTGAGAGACGGTCGATACTTGTAAAAATGTCCATTCTTTCATGCATACCATCTACCTATGTTTGTCCTGTGTAATTGCGTTATTTTGTTTGGTTGCTGCAATCCTTCATCTTTGATAAAAACTTAATTGTATGTGACCTCTGTCAAATTGCGCCGCTCCTTCTGCTTTAACAAATGGCTCCCTTGGCGGAGGTCGCGTAAAATGTTATTTTTTATCATAAACTATGGATTGCGGTACCCAAAGAAAAGAACGCAATTACACAGGACAAACATAGGTACAAGATATGCATGAAAGAATCGACATTTTTACAAGTATAGACTGATACCGACTCGATGTAGTCGGAGGTAGGCTACACCGCCAAAACTCATTGTCTCGCCACTCAACTCCAATGCTGCCCATTTGCCTATAAAAGGCCTATTTTGTTTGAATATAGAAAGTGATGTGTAGGAACTATAATATTTCAGTGATATTTCTGCTGTGTGCAGCCTTGTCGGATCCCATGGAATGACGCGGTGCACTCTACGCTGATAAACCTATTCTTTGCCATGTTATAGCCCTATTCGGACAGGTTTTAATAGAGATGTTGGTTTTGTAATGATTATCCAAGCATGTGCGTTATTCCAGAGGAGAGGACGATGCACACAGGATTAGTTTTTCCAGACTGCCCTGTCATTCGTAATTTTTTCAAATTGCGTTGACTTGTATGACGGAAGCCTGGAGGTTTTTATTGTAGGCTTGAAGAGATTTCAACGTCATGTCTAGACGATAATAGGCTTCACTGATAACTCGTGTTTGTTTGGCTGCCAAATGTATAGGTCTCCCCATAATATTTAAATTAATGAATTGTGATCATAATCATTATTTTAGCGATCCATCCATGGTAGACGTCCTTCCTAATAACAATGCCCCACATCTTGCTGATTTGAGCTGCTGAACCGTATTTGCACTTGACAGTGTTTATGGATGAGAACGTGAACTTGCAATTTCCAAAAAGTTTAGCGGGGATGCTGCTTTGCGATCTATTGCCTAGGACAGGGCTCTCCAGCCCTGTTCGTGGAGAGCCACCATCCTGCAGGTTTTCAATCCAACCCTAATCTAGCATCGGATTAAATAATTAGCTGGTTGATTAACTGAATGAGGTTAGTTACAACTGGGGTTGGAGCGAAAACCTACAGGAAGGTAGCTCTCCAGGAACAGGGTTGGAGAGCCCTAAGCTAGGACATCAACAGACAGCTAGGGTTTCATTAAATAAGATATAGGCAACATTTTTTATTGCACATAATTAAACTGATGCATTTGGCGATGTTCAACTTCAATTCACTGGCACTATGAATAATAGCTTTGCCATAATAGCTTTGCCATACTCATTGATAGCCTAATATATACTTTAATATACTTTAGGTGAATTTGAGGCATTGCGAGATACAGATTACCAAGATATAGCGACTGCTAAATGATGTAAATGTAAATATAGCCTATGCGCACGGTTCTGACCGTCTCTGTCTGCCCCGATCCTCTCTCCCTCGCCTGCTCCCATTTCTCTTCGCTGTGAGAAACGCTAGTGTGTGTTTAGTCTTCGGTCTGTTGCGTGTAGAATAGCTCAGCCTACTCATTGATTTAGCCCCTACTTTAGTGAATTTGCGCGAGACATTGCAAGCCAAGAAATTGCGAAATACAACACTGCGACAGCCTATCGCCTACATCTTTTGATTACGGATGCACAGTTCTGCCTGGTGGCTGCTTTGCCTGGCTGTGCCCCTCCCATCTCTCTCTCTCCCTCGCTAGCTCGCTCTTTCTTTGCTGTGAAATATGCGAGAGTTTGTGTTCTCGAAGGAGACTACGGAAAATAGCTTCCTCCGTTTGAAAAATACTGAATCTTAGGAGTCGAGGAGTCGATTCTTAGCGGAATTTAAGCTTGACACCCAGAAATTAAAGTTGACACCGGGAGTCGACGGGCAAGGAGTCGAGGAATCGATTATTTTTTCTCCACTGTTCAGAAGCGGCATTCCTTTATAGACAAGTTAAATGCTCATTCAGTGGCGCTTAGTGTGCTCTTTCAGACAAACACATTCCATATGTCTGAAAGGGGTAGGGTATATGAATGGGGTAGGCTAATTGAGGATCAGCTACGACGGGGCAAATCGTTCTGTTTGAAAATCGTTCTTCTTGCAAAGCATGTAAACGTTTTAATCGAACTATAACATTAATCTGACTATCCACAATAATCTCATTATTTTGTGCATTTAACCATACAGCAACAAACATCCTGAGCCAAGTTGTGGGTTTGAGAAAACATCACGAGCTGTAATACTGAATTCATTGGAAAATATATATGTAGTATATTATTAAAACATAGATAATAATTATTGTATAAAGAATGTTTTCATTGTGTCTGAATTAAGAATAATCAGAGATTGCAGGACTCATGCCAAAGATGTCATGATAATAATGCAGTAAATGTTTTACTCAACAGGCAAGGACATAGCGCATCAGTGTTCCCAGTAAGATAAACACATCATATGATACATCATATTATGACTTTCTAAAGTGGAGAGGTAAGGTCCAAGAACCGCCCCCTCCCTCCGTCTCTCATGTGATTTAATATGATACGAGATACAAAAACATGGGCATGTTGTCAAGCATGTGAGGGCCAGTTGTCAAGCATGGGAGGGCCAGGTATCAGTGACGACAAGAAGTCATACTTTAGTTGTGCAAACCAAAGGGATTACACGTCTGGCAGGTATACAAACAAGCACTGCTGAAATGTCACAATGTCTCAAAATCCCAAAGGATAAAATCCCCCCAACAAAGATTCACATAATTATAAAGAATTATAAAAGCACGAGTACCTTTCTCCACTTTCAAGAATACAGTTGAATATGTCAATGTGAACTACAATGTTAATATATTTGCCACTTAAAAAATGAAATGCAACAATAACTACTTTTATACAATGTTTGGTTTGACCATACAGTGAGTAGTTTCCCCCAGAGTTTTTTTCAGAATGTCTAAAATGCTATAAAGGTTGCAATCTTGAATGTGTATTGGTCAACAATTTACCATATTTGATCCCTAACATCTGGTCCAAGGTCTGTTTTGTTACTTGGGTCCTATACTAAAGGTAAAGGGTTAGACTAGTTTGGGGAGAGCTGATCATAAATCAGTTGTTTGGAGCAGAAAGTACTGTAATCACAGCTTTTGAACCCCATGCAAAATCACCTCGAGTCAATGAGTGTGGGGGCGGTAGGGGTGTTGTCTTCGTCACAGTGATCCGATTGGGCTAAATGCTTCCTCAAAATGGGCTTTGAACTTCACACGATGTACAGAAATAGAAGACACAGCTGGTGGGAGCATGCTAACTGTGGGAGAGCCTCAATTCAAAAATTAAATTAAAGCATGCACATTAAGCTATTTATCTAGCTTATTCACGAGCCCACTTGGGTAGCCAGTGTCAGTAATATCATCAACAGCCCTCGCTAACTGCTCTCATTCAAGAGGAGACTAGATCTAGCTAGCAAGTTAGCAATTCAACTAGCAGATAGCTAACGTTACAGATGCAGCCAACAAACGACAGGTGGAAATTGATAGCTAGCTAAATTATTCGGCTAGCTTGAAGCGTTACAAGATTGTATTGCACCAAGCCAGACCTTTGAATTGGCTAGCCCCTTGTGCTACGAAGAAGAAATACAGGCTCGCTGACCGCTAACTATCTTTTGACTAATTCAAAGACTGAGGGAATGGACTTTACATTGGACTTTGCGGCAGGATGCATAGGAGGTAAGTTAAAAACTATAGCTAGCTAGCAAGCACACCCTTGGATATATTGCTTCTATGATTGCTACGTGGCAGCAACACTGAGTCATGGAAAGGGTTTGCAAAATGCGTTGGGTTGGAAACGTTTTGAATGGATTATTAATGATTCATGGCTAGCAACGTTAGTTAGCTAGCTAATGAAGAAATATGCCTAGTAGTGATGACGCAAGTTTACAAAAAAAGTAGGTTAATGAATGGAAAAATACTGAGTACTGTGAGTGTCTAGTCTATTAGTCTAGAACTTTCTTGTCCCCATTGTTGTTTAAATCCCTATATTAAATGTGTTTAGCTGGCTAAACCTGTTGGTTTCTTAGCTATATAATCTCTTGTTGATAACCTTTTAATGTTCACACACCCAAACAATTACATTCATTTCAATCCAAATAATGTGCTCATAGTTGGTAGTGGTGAAATGGGCAGTCCCTCAAGCACCAATCAAGCTACATACAAATTAAACAAGGTGTATTTCTAGACCTTGGAGGAGTTGTGAAATAGGACCTATCTAGCTAAATGACATTAAAATTCTTCTCCAAAGGAAGTTATTTTCCTGACTTCCTACAAATATTTATATTTGCTTTTAACCCTACCTCCATCTCAAATTATATGAATGTTGTCCGGTTAGCCAGACAGACAGTTATTGATGAATAAACTATAATTGAGCATTATTGTGATACTGTCTCAGCTACTGATAATGTCTTGCAAGTAGGAGTCAGACAAATGTTCAGTAGGGTCATCTTTCAGCATGCACTGTCACTTCACTCACTCAAACACCAAGCCAGAACACATAAAACTGCCCCTTACCTTGGCCTACCCTAATCTGAAACTGCCCTAGGCAGGTTTTGTCCTGTGACGCACACAGGTGGTGTCAGACACAGTATTGCATTTTCCTCTCTCTAGCAATAATGTCAAGGACATGGGTACAGTGAACAACAGCTGATGGCAGTCTAGAGAAGGCTGTTTGTTCTTGTGTGTGATCCACTTGATATTCTAACATGCACCCGCCACTCAGTGTTGCAACCATACCTCAGTGGTTCCAACTTTAATCATGGCTTGGCTCAAAGACTGATAAGCAGTGGACAGCATCTCCATTGTATCTTTACTGTAGAGTTATTCACCACTCTTTCTCTGTTATCTGGTTTTGCAATTAGGGGTTTCTGTTTTTCATGGCTTTAACTTAGTATAGCCTACATTACTTAACAGAAATCAACTGCATCAAACAAGCAAGTGCTGACTAACAGCTCTTTGTCATTTTCAGGTGCTGCCGGTGTTTTGGTTGGGCATCCTTTTGATACCGTAAAGGTGGGTTTATGTTTTCTTGTTGGCAAATGCCTGGCACGTGTGTATTTTTCTTAGAAATCACACTGAAATGTAATTAATATTCAGCTACCGTGGGGTTTATTAAGCCCGTGAATACAAATGACCGAAAGCGTTTGATAATGAAATAGGCTATGAATGCTCTTTTCCAATCAAAACATTTCAAGAACCACATTTTCTCAGCTACTACTTGCAAATAGTAAACTGAACTTTTTTTCCCAGACCACACAAATGTGGGTATTTTGGCTGTTTTCTGACCTAGTGACATCTATGGAAGTATGGATCCCAGTTCCCACTACCAAAACATCTTACTACGAGTCATTATTATGAGATAGTAGGTCATAATTATAAGATATGTTTAGGGGTCTGTATCACATGAATCCAATGTGCACTTTACATCAGGCCCTCCTCAACTTTCAAGGATAACCTTATGTATATCCCATAGTCAATCACACATTGTGTGTGTGGGAGAGTTTGTGGTGATATTGTTCCATATTAATGGATTGGAGCGTTTTGTTGGTGCCTGTTTGATGACATCTGGTTGAATTAAATGCAGTCTATTAAAGGGGCAATCTGGGATTGGTACATCCATTTTTGGACTTTAAAGTTAATATAGAGCGATTGATTCTTGAATGTAACTTAGAAATGCCTCATAAGTAATGGTCTAACCCCATCAGAACCCAAAATATAAGCTTGTTTTACACCATTATTTGTAAGCAATTTAATTGTAAACAATCACTGTATAGTTTCAAAACATGGTTAAAAATATTTATTTTGATCTCATGGATGGTCTGTCTTTGCATCCATATGAGTCCCTGCATCTATGTATTTGAGTGGTAAAAAATTTCTCCTGCCCCATTCCTCAGCTATTTAACAAATAAAGGGGTCGACCTGCAGGACTATTCAATGTCCATGATCCAGACTTGCTATCTCATAATTATGGGGGTTGTTCCACTAATCCGGTGCCTTTTGAGAAGTGTAACTTGGTAAACAAAATATATTTCACCTAATTTTAACATTCTGTCATAAAGAGCACATTCTAAACTTCAAACACTTTTTCCCATCTCAAGATGTTAAATGAAAATGACTATAGTAAGTGCCTATTATGTGCCAAATAAAGTAACCAGGTTGACCATAACAGGGTTGACGATTTCATCTTAAATCAGCCATAAATCCCCTCATGACAGGGGTATATTGGAAGCTTGTTGTATGCAACAGGGAGTGGCAATTGAATGCAAACTTCACAAAACAATTTAATTGCTAAATCATTTCTAGCCTGTCTATGGGTAACAGGGTTAACGTTATGCTTGACCCGCTCAGTTTACCCCCACAAAATGCCCAAAAAGCGTAGAACCAGCTCACCCGCTTTTACACTATGAATTTACTATTTGATGTTCAATGTTTCTTTTGAAAAACATATTTAAAAAGGAATAGTTTTACCATATTAAAACAATAGTTCACATAACAGGGTTGACCTTAAAATGAGGGGCAGATGTAAATAAATCACTAATCGCATGAAATAAATAATCTTCAGAAATAACTGTCAAAGCAACAAAATAACTAGGGCTTTACAATTATGGTGAAACTTGGACATTTTTAGCTTAAGTGGGTTGAAATCTTCCTAGAATTGACACAGGGTTGGATGACGGAGGGACATGTCAAGGCATAGGGCACAAAGTATTTTTAAACATGGACTTTGTTCCATAAGGTAATTTCTAGTAAAGTTATACCAGTCATAGCAATAAAGTTCTAATTATTTAGGCTCAAAATAGCCTCTCATGAAATGTATATTATATATCTGTGGAAACTAGGCATCGGTAGGCTTAATTGTTTAATTATAAAAATGTCAGTACAAGCCTCAAATCGTATTTTCATATATATAGTTAGTCTTCTAAGAGCTATAATTTGCAGACACTGAATCTTCAAATATTTGCACTCATGTGTACTCGCAATAATCCCTAAGCAACAAGTTAAGACACATGTATCAGGATATTTGCACTTTACACCTGTTTGATATTTGACAGAACTCTTTTTTTCCAAGTTGTGTACTCATAATCTTTTTTATTTTGATTACGAAGGAGCCGAGGGAGGGACACAATGTTGGTTTTATCCCTGAACAGGGAGGGCTGTCTTTAACAGCATAAGTGTCACTTTGTTGTAGATGAGGGTGAGGGATAATCAACCTCTGCACGGATGTGTGACCTAGCTAGTAAGTACGGTCAAGGTCTTCTGTTTGTCCCCCGTGTTTTGTTTTGTAAAAAATATTATCCAGACGTACAAGCATAGAATACTTTTTTAAAAAACAATATAATTTCACCACCTCTTATCACCCAAATTGCACCCCACCCAACTCCCATACCTTAGTACACTACATTGCCAATAGTTACTTTTTGGTGTATTGTCCCTTTTCCTTTGTGTTTTGTATGTGTATGGTATTATTAAATGTGGCAGTATTGCCTTCTGTGCTTTTTCACTAACACTGAGGTGTCCATTTTCAGGTACGACTCCAAGTTCAGAGTGTGGACAGACCTCTGTACCGCGGCACGTATCACTGCTTCCAGTCTATCGTACGGCAAGAGTCGGTGAGTACGACCACCACCGTGACCGACTCCAGTTCCTCACAGTACCAAGTCTGTAGAACTCAACTGATGTGGCCCGCGGGCCGGATGTTTGAGACTGCTGTAGTGGGGGAAACACTTTTTTGAAGTGTGTGTGGGTAGTCACCAGTGGTGAAATCCTTTCATATTCAAATTAATCAGTTTCGAGATGGTTGGCTCTGCAATGCCATGAGGCATTGCCATGTGCTCTGTGCAGCGCCAACTACAGTTGTACCATTGGTTAGAACAGGGCTCTACTCAAGTGTCTCTCGTTACAGTCTTGTGCGTCAGCCTAGCAGAGGGCCTATCAGCCAGTCTGGAGGGAGGAGGTTGGGAGAGATATCAGTAGCCAGGGTCAATCGGGGCGTTGTGCCTGCTGCGTGGCTAAATTAAGAGAACCGCCTTGTCACTCAAGCCATTTGGGAGTTACGGCAGGTTTTAATGGGGTAGATTCTGCTGGACTGCTTCAATGTGATTACGAATTCCACAATTAAAACTAGTGTTAAGCTATATCATTATTAAAGGAGTAGAATAGTGGCATATACAGGACATTAGCATTACACCATTGCTTTATGAAGAGTCTGGCCTTGAGAACACCATGTATTGTAGTGAAAGTGTGATTTGTCTTGCTTAAATAAATCATATTTAATATGCCATGTAGCAGATACTTTTATCCAAAACGACTTACTTTGTTCCAAGTTATTCAGCTTCATTAAACTTCAATACCCTATTATTCCTTCCTTGCTCTGCTGTGTGTTCACAGATGACAGGGCTGTATAAAGGCATCGGCTCCCCCATGATGGGCCTGACCTTCATCAACGCCATCGTGTTCGGTGTCCAGGGCAACGCCATGCGCAGGCTGGGCCACGACACTCCGCTCAACCAGTTCCTGGCTGGGGCGTCGGCGGGCGCGTTGCAGAGCATCATTTGCTGCCCTATGGAGCTGGCCAAGACACGCATGCAGCTGCAGGGCTTGGGCGAGAGGAAGTCCAAGCAGAAGCTGTACAAGAACTCGCTGGACTGCCTGGTGCGCATCTACCGGAAGGAGGGCTTCCGCGGAATCAACCGGGGAATGGTGACCACGCTGGTCCGTGAGACGCCAGGCTTCGGGATCTACTTCTTGACCTACGACGTCCTGACGCGGCACTTGGGCTGCGAGCCCGACGACCCCTACATGATCCTTAAGTTACTGTTCGCCGGCGGCATGTCGGGCATCGCCTCGTGGATCTCCACCTACCCCGTGGACGTCATAAAATCCCGGCTCCAGGCGGACGGCGTGGGTGGCTACAACAAGTACAACGGCATCGCAGACTGCGTGCGTCAGAGCATGAAGCGGGAGGGCTGGCGGGTGTTCACGCGCGGCCTCACATCCACACTGCTTCGGGCATTTCCAGTCAACGCCACAACCTTTGCCACCGTGACTCTGTTCCTCATGTACATGCGGAACGAAGAGGGCGGCATCACAGACTGCGAGCCCCTACCCGTCCACTCCTCACTCACTGCGAGCCCACAGCAGGCCCAGCCCTCAAGCCTGTGAACTGGGGAATATTGTGCTTCTGCTCTGGTAACCCTTACTGGAGTGGAGGTGGTCCCACAGTGCACCAGTTAAGCTGCTGAGACCTGAGTGACTTGACCACTCGACTAAGGATATTTTTATACGATGTATTTTAAGATGGAAAACTTCCCTTGTAAATATTTACGTGTCCCTTTTTGACCCTTGGTTTTGTACAGAGCAGCCTTTTTTTATTCAATTGTTTAGAGTTTTGGTGAATTAATTTGTCACTGGGGGAAGAAAGCAATCACACTGAAAAAGCACTAAGATTACTGAACTGGTCATCCTGGTTACAGACAAAACACCCTTATACATGTATGAATGCACAGCTGAGTATATTTATATGCAGGGTTGGAGTAACGGATTACATGTCATCTGTTACATGTAACGGAATATAAAAATAAACTATTCTGTTACCAGCTAAATTATTGTAATCAGATTTGATACTTTTTTAAAAACTAGATTACTTTTGAATTCAGAAAGGATGTTTGGGGGGAAAACGTCAGACTCCTTTCCATTTTCTCAATGACATTCAAATCAGCATTGAAAAAAGGCACAAGTTTAAAGGGATACTTTGAGATTTTGGCAATGAGGCCCTTTATCTATTAGTCCGATGAACTCGTGGATACCATTTATGTCTGTGTCCAGTATGAAGGAAGTTGAAGGTAGTTTCACGAGCCAATGACTGGAAGTCTATGGGGATCTGCAAGCAGAAGCGTATAGACTTCCAGTCATTAAAATGCAATATCCATTTTATGGCCAGCTATGTAAACCCTTAACATTGATTTATCCTGCAATAGATGTCATTCAATTGGTAATATTCATTTTAGTCTTCTTCTAAAGCATCTTAAGGGAAATGTAATCTAAAAGGAAAGTGAGTAATCCAAAAGTTACGTTACTGATTTAGAATTTGACGGTTAACTAGTAACCAACGGATTACATTTAGAAAGTAACCTACCCAACCCTGCTTATATGTATGTACATATGCCGTACTGTATAGAAAAGTGAAGCTTTCCGATGAAAAGACTCATTACTGTGGAGTCCAAGGGATTCCAAACTATGTCCTCCAAATTAAGGGTCCGTTCACATTGCTTGTAGGGAAAAAACTATGCTAGAAAGGAAGCCATTTCATTGGTTCTAATCAATGATTCTGCTGGCTAGGACCAATGAAATGACTTCCTTGCGTAGATTTTTACGGCGAGCAGTGTGAAGGGACCCTTAGGCCCACGAGTGAAGATTATTTCGAGTAACCTTTTTATCTACCCTGTTGGAATGCCAGTCGACTTTAGTTGGGTGTGACGTCTGCACTAGCTGGTTCCTGATTACACAACTCTTAGTGTTAAAGTTAGGATTATCAAGAAGAACGATCATGGGCATCAAGTCCAATCATGTCTCAGACCTTGTAAAGGTGGCACCTTATTGCTTATTATTTTACTGAAACACTCGGAATTAACAAATATGCTGAAATTATTGCAGTGTTAATAGCATGAAATGGTATGACCATATTGCACAGCGAAATGAGTGAATAGTTTTTTACAGTAGCATTATACTTAATTTGAGGCAGCACAGTCCCTAGCAAATGTAGCGAATGAAATTAACAACCTGATTGTTACATTTTGGGCAAAAGTGGTTATACAAACTTGATATTGAGTTATGTACATGTCATGATTTATGAGAAACGATCCTACAAGTATGATATATGTAAACAAATCTCTTAAGGATATTGCATCCTTTCACTGGAGAGGTTCAACCCTACCTTTTGAATTGCAACTGCATGTGGTTCACAACTAATTACTAGTTTCTATGCTGGATGACACTTCTTGTATAGAGTAACGTACTGAATGATGTATTTATACTGTGAATTTGGGTCAGTGCTTTCTCTCGTCCTGTTTCTTTTACGGCCCGATTTAAGTGTGACGTAGACACTCAAGGGCAACTCAACTATATGGAATGCTGCTTCCTTTGTCGTAGTGTTACGGAAAACCATCTGCATCTTCCCAAAGGAAACTTGGTTGGACTGGACATGTCCAATCAGAGCTAGAGTCCAGAAGGGCTCAAGTGCTTGAAAAGGGCAAGTAACTTTTAATTTGTACGTGTAATGTTTGTTCTTTATAGGTCGTCATGTCTTGCAACCAAAGCAATATGTGGAAAAAGAAATGGCTGAATAAAACTATCTAATAGGAGTCTTTTTTGTCACGTCTTTTCAAGACAAGAATGTAACATGTCTGCCAAAGGCCGGGATTCAATCCGATCGTGCTTTGTCGGCTATGCACCATTTCAGATTGAGCCGAGATATGTTGCAACACGTTTACATTGAACGTGGTCTGTGCGAACGTCGGAACATGGCCTTTTAAAAAGGTTCATTGCCAACGACACCAGATCGGAAAAAATCCTGGCCTAAGCCTTAGCACTCACTTAAAGTATATCTTGTTGATCAGTGCATATCAGTATCCATCTAGAATAGGTGTAACTCAAACTGAAGGGAACAGGCAGACATTGCTTTTGAAGGCAAAACCTAGGTCCAAGAATGTGTATCTTTATTCTAGGGCAAAACAAGGAAATTATCTGAAATGCTCTGATAATGCTGGTTTGGTTTTGAGTCCTGTTGATGGCAACAAACCCCTATCTCCACTAAGATACCCTACATCAGCGTTTCCCAAATTAGGGGATTTGAAAATGGGGTCACGAGAGAAACTTTAAAAAAATTGCCACTAGATGCGGTTGTAATAAACAGCGGTTTCTGTTTTCCTACAAATGTGGTGCCATCTTTTGAATGGTTTAAGCAACAAAATGACCCCATCACTGAAAGGAACACGTACAGTGCCTTCAGAAAGTGTTCTCACCCCTGGACTTTTTCCACATTTTGTTACAGCCTGAATTTACATTAGACATTTAGCAGACGCTCTTATCCAGAGCGACTTAAAAGGAGCAATTCGGATGAAGTACCTTGCTCAAGGGCATATCGGCCGATTTTTCACCTAGTCGCCATGGTGATTCGAACCAGCGACCTTTCGGTTACTGATCCAACACTCTTAACCGCTAGGCTACCTGCTGCCCTTAAATTGATTAAATTGTGTATTTTTGCCACACAATACCCCATAATGTCAAAGTGGAATTATGTTTTTAGATTTTTTTCAAAATAATTAAAAACTGAAATGTCTTGAGTGAAGTATTCAAACCCTTATGGCAAGCCTAAATAAGTTCAGGAGTAAAAATATGCTTAACAAGTCAAATAAGTTGCATGGAATCGCTGTGTGCAATAATAGTTTAACATAATTTTTGAATGACAACCCCATCTCTGTACCTCAAGCATACAATTATATGTAAGGTCCCTCAGTTGAGCAGTGAATTCCATACATAGATTCAACCAAAAAGACCAGAGAGGTTTTCCAAAGCCTCACAAAGAAGGGCACCTATTGGTAGATGGATATATATATATTTTTAAAGCAAACATTGAATATCCCTTTGAGCATGGTGAAGTTATTAATTACACTTTGGATGGTGTATCAATACACCCAGTCACTACAAAGATACATGCGCCCTTCCTAACTCAGTTGCCGGAGAGGAAGGAAGCCGCTCAAGGATTTCACCATGAGGCCAATGGTGACTTTAAAACAGTTAGAGTTTAATGGCTGTGATAGGAGATAACTGAGGATGGATCAACAACATTGTAGATACTCCACAATACTAACCTAATTGACAGAGTGAAAAGGAAGCCTGTACATAATAAATATATTCCAAAACATGCATGCTGTTTGCAACAAGGCACTAAAGTAATACTGCAAATAATGTGGCAAAGCAATTCACTTTTTGTCCTGAATACAAGGTGTTATGTTTGTGGCAAATCCAATACGACACATTACTGAGTAACACTCTCCATATTTTCAAGCATAGTGGTGGCTGCATCATGCTATGGGTATGCTTGTAATCGTTAAGGACTGGGGAGTTTTTCAGGATAAAAAATTAATGGAATGGAGGTAAGTACGGGCAACATCTTAGAGGAAAACCTGGTTCAGTTTGCTTTCCACCAGACAAAAAAAACCGCCCTTGCCAATGACAAGCCTACACACATTGTGGAGCAACTACAATGTTGTTGATCCATCCTAAGTTATCTCCTTTCACAGCCTTTAAACTCTAACTGTTTTAAAATCCCCATTGGCCTCATGGTGAAATCCCTAAGCGGTTTCCTTCCTGTCCGGCAGCTGAGTTAGGAAGGGCGCATGTATCTTTGTAGTGACTGGGTGTATTGATACACCATCCAAAGTGTAATTAATAACTGCACCATGTTCAAAGGGATATTCAACGTCAGCTTTTCTGTTGTTGTCGCCATCTACCAAATCGGTGCCCTTCTTTGCAAACTATTGGAAAACCTCCTTGGTCTGCGCTTGAAATTCACTGCTCATCTAAGGGACTTTACAGATAATCGTACCCCCAGAGCTGGGGTACTCATTTAAAAATAATGTTAAACACTATTATTGCACACAGAGAGTCCCTGCAACTTATTATGTGACTTGTTAAGCACATTTTTACTCCAGAACATTTTGAGGCTTGCCATAACAAAATGGTTGAATACTTATTGACTCAAGACATTTCAGCTTTCATTTTCTATTAATTTGTAAACATCTAAAGAAAAACATAATTCCACTTTGACATTATGGGGTAATGTGTGTAGATCAATGACACAACATCTCAATTTAATCCATTTTAAATTCACACAAAATGTGGAAAAAGTCAAGGGGTGTGAATACTTTCTGAAGGCACTGTATCTCACACCATAGTGCATGTTCGTCCCAGAGTGTCAAATGTTTTTATGTGGGAACTCTATTATAAAGACTGGAAAGACCAATGACGTGTCCCACTCAGTCGTTATGTCTTCTGTATGTAATGAAAGGGTGACCCCTTGTGGTTCAGGCAGACTAGCCTTGCTTGCCAGACTCCGCTATGAGAAGAGACTACAGACAGACATGTTGAAATCACTGATATCTGTTACAGTCAAATATTCAGAATACAACCAACTATTAATGTTGGATAAAGAGGAATGTATGAATCTAACACTAAGAAAGGTATGTGCATACACTTAATTTTGTATTCTTGGGGGATAATATCTGTCAATGTGTTTTGACTGAATCGGATTACCTTAAACTAATAATAAACAAATACCTCTGATTTCATTGTGAATTTGATTTTGAATAAAGCAACTCAGAGTTACAGAAAAATACTGAATTTTTATTCCTGCAATCAAAACCATATATATTTGATCTCTTAACAAAATATGAACACAGAAATATTACTCCATTATTTGAACAGAAATTGTAATAACTTAAATAATTTGTTCAACAAAACAGAAATGCACTGACACATTTTACATAGGAGGGAGCGAGTACTTACAACTTGCATTCATCATACCATACATTCACCTTAGTGTCCGTTATCGAGTCAAGTCTTATTTCAATGTGCAAGAAATGTTTACAGTAAGGCTGGGCATTGTTCGTTTTGTAAATGGGGAACGAAGATGAGTGTTTCTTATTGGACAAGTCCAGGTAGTCCCTCCCTTATTCAGTATGTTTTATTCCATTTGGTGACTAATGAACACAATTCAAGGCCATGATGCCATTATAGGTACTGTTTGAGAGCAAGATTGGAAATTGTCCTTGAGGCACAGATCTAGGATCAGCCAACTCCCCTGAAATCCTAACCAGTAACCATTAGGGAGGAAATGGGCCAAACTGACCTTAGATCAGTGTCAATGGGGATTTAAGCAGTGATGGCTGGCTAAAGGCCGTTCTTCGGTGTGTTGGTAGTCATCAGGGTGGTGTCACAGGAGTAGCGTAGGCAGCGGTAGATCTCCTCGGCTCTGGGGCGGCTCACACACGCCCCCTTCTGTAGAGCCTCAATAGAGCTACAAGTAGAGGAGAGAGAGAGTGTTAATGCTACTGTAGCTAATTATTGTATTCTCTACTATCTACACTAAAGCCAAAAGTATGGGGACACCTGCTTGTCGAACATCTCATTCCAAAATCATGGGCATTAATATGGAGTTGGTCCCCCCTTTGCTGCTATAACAGCCTCCACTCTTCTGGAGAGGCTTTCCACTAGATGTTGGAATATTGCTGCGGGGACTTGCTTCCATTCAGCCACAAGAGCATTAGTGAAGTCGGGCACTGATGTTGGGTGATTCAATCCAGAATCGGCTTCCTATTTCGCAACAAAGCCTCCTTCACTCATGCTGCCAAGCATGCCCTCGTAAAACTGACTATCCTACCGATCCTTGACTTCGGCGATGTCATTTACAAAATAGCCTCCAACACTCAAATTGGATGTAGTCTATCACAGTGCCATCCGTTTTGTCTCCAAAGCCCCATACACTACCCACCACTGTGACCTGTACGCTCTTGTTGGCTGGTCCTCATTACATGTTCGTCGTCAAACCCACTGGCTCCAGGCCATCTATAAATCACTGCTAGGCAAATCCCCGCCTTATCTTAGCTCATTGGTCACAATAGCAACACCCACCCGTAGTATGCGCTCCACCAGGTATATCTCACTGGTCATCCCCAAAGCCAACACCTCCTTTGGCCGCCATTCCTTCCAGTTCTCTGCTGCCAATGACTGGAACGAATTGCAAAAATCTCTGAAGCTGGAGACTCTTATCTCCCTCACTAACTTTAAGCATCAGTTTTCAGAGCACCTTACCGATCACTGCACCTGTACACAGCCCATCTGAAATTAGCCCACCCAACTACCTCATCCCTATATTGTTATTTATTTTGCTCATTTGCACCCCAGTATCTCTATTTGCACATAATCTCTTGCACATCTATCATTCCAGTGTTAATACTAATTGTAATTATTTTGCACTATAGCCTATTTATTGCCTTACCTCCATAACTTGCTACATTTGCACACACTGTATATATATTTTCTGTTGTATTTTTGACTTTATGTTTTGTTTTACCCCATATGTAACTCTGTGTTGTTGTTTTTATCGCACTGCTTTGCTTTATCTTGGCCAGGTCGCAGTTGTAAATGAGAACTTGTTCTCAACTGGCTTACCTGGTTAAATAAAGGTGAAATAAATAAAATAAAAATTAGGCTTGGCTTGCAGTCGGTGTTCCAATTCATCCCAAAGGTGTTAGATGGGGTTAAGGTCAGAGCTCAGTGCAGGCCAGTCAAGTTCTTCCACACCAATCTCGACAAACCATTTCTGTATGGACCTTGCTTTGTGAACGGGGGCATTGTCATGCTGAAACAGGAAGGGGCCTTCCCCAAACTGTTGCCACATGATTGGAAGCACAGAATTGTCTAGAATGTAATTGTATGCTGTAGCGTTAAGATTTCCCTTCACTGGAACTAAGGGGCCTAGCCCGAACCATGAAAAACAGCCCCAGACCATTATTCCTCCAACAAACTTTACAGTTGGCACTATGCATTGGGGCAGGTAACGTTCTCCTGGCATCCGCCAAACCCAGATTCGTCCATCAGACAGCCAGATGGTGAAGCGTGATTAATCACTCCAGAGAACGCATTTCCACTGCTCCAGAGTCCAATGGCGGCGAGCTTTACACCACTCCAGCCGACGCTTGGCATTGCGCATGGTGATCTTAGGCTTGTGTGCGGCTGTTCGGCCATGGAAACCCATTTCATGAAGCTCCTGACGAACAGTTATTGTGCTGACGTTGCTGCCAGAGACAGTTTGGAACTCGGTAGTGAGTGTTGCAACCGAGGACAGAGGATTTTTACGCGCCACGTTCTTCAGCAATCGGTGGTCCCATTCTGTGAGCTTGTGTGGCCTACCACTTCGCGGCTGAGCCGTTGTTGCTCCTAGATGTTTCCACTTCACAATAACAGCACTTACAGTTGACCGGGGCATCTCTAGCAGGGAAGAAATTTGACTTACTGACTTGTTGGAAAGGTGCCACGTTGAAAGTCACTGAGCTCTTCAGTACGGGCCATTCTACTGCCAATGTTTGTCTATGGCGATTGCTTGGCTGTGTGCTCGATTTTATACACCTGTCAGCAACGGATGTGGCTGAAATAGCTGAATCGACAAATTTGAAGGGGTGTCCACATACTTTTGGTGTATCTAATGATGGTATCAAATATTGCTCATACATTGTTATTAAAGATTCTGCAGCACATTAAAGAGACATTTCACAATTGTTCAACTTCATATTCACAATCTCCAATGTGTGACATCGGGATAAACATTTAAAAATGGTTTAAATAAAAAATAAAAATGATTTTTATGCAGTTCCACATGTGTACTTCGAGGAGTATATGCAAATTGGCCCATAACTCCACCTATACAACAACATAGGCCTAGGACTATACATCCTTTAAGCAGGGTTCATACAGACATATGCAAGTCAAGGACCTCAATGTTATACAATTATAGAACCCCCCCTCAAAAAAGCATGCAAAACGTGTAAAGAAAATGTTAAAAAGTAGGTCATTAACACTTTTAGAATACTGCATGTTTTAGGCCTTGTCCATGCATTGATATTCAAATTATTAGTACATTATAAAATATGTGAGAATAATGTGGACTTGCCTGGATGCATACTTGGCAATTTTTCTGTAGCCTTTGTGGCCGACGCAGGGACACATAATAAAACCATGAATAGCAGTAGCATTAATCTCACCATTAGAATCTCACCATCCCTGTTTTTATAATGAGAAAGCGAACAAAAAACAGGTTCCTTTTGTAATGGAAGGATTTGTATGGCAAGCCAAGTTGAAGCCAGCATTAGATGTTGTCCTCTTAAGTGATAATGCCCGAGAAGCCGGTGTTTGGAGGATATATTGGCACGGTGTTGTTAGGCCCGAGACGAAGTCGAGGCTTCGAGGGCATTATCACTTTTATACAACGGGTTACCAACATATTCAAACAATGATTGACATATTTTCATTAAAAACGTTATTTTGATGAATTTATTCATACTATTTCATCCTTCCACAAGATATAGTCCCGACACAAATCTAGGGTCGCTCCCCAAGCCGGCTGGTCGTTCGTTCTATCGGTTTGCTCGCCAATGACGCGACCCAGTCGTTCAATCTTTACAGTCACGTCAAAAAGTGCAGCCAGAATAACAGCAAAGTAGCTGCATTTGTTTAATCTGTTTTCTAGTGACATATATTTGGGTACATCCATAACAATGAGCTAATGAGGCGCGATTTCGCATGTGCTCACTCGTCAGGACACTGTTGTTCAGAGGAGCTAGCCAACACCACAGCTAACACAATCACTTCAAACTGAAGCTAGAAAGACTGCAAACTAGCTGCACTTCGTTTAGTTTGAAATTTTTTTGTATATACAGTATATCCATAAAAATGATGCCAGCTGATTCATGATTTCGACTGGCTGAGAAACGCTGCCTGCCTTTCTGACATGTCCATTACTATGGGACAGCTGGAGATCGAATTTGAATATTGAAACAATGTTGCAAATGTCGGAGAGACAGACAGCAAGGTTTATACAAATCTCCGCTGTTGAAAACTAAATGTTAGTCTAAAAGAAATGTGAGATAATGTCTAGATGCATTTTATAGTGGAGATCAAGTTTATAAATTGCCAGGCTGGGCTGATGAGACAGTGGATTGTGCAGTCAGATGGAACAGAGTAAATAGGCATTTTAATGTCATAGATTTAGCCGGTGGTAACTTGTGGAATAGACACCGGCTGAAAGGTTTTAAGTATCACAGTAAGGTGACTCTTTTGGTTAGAAGCATTCGATTTTGCAATGGCATACATTATTTGGGATGTGTGTGCCCATAAAAACAGTTTTCACCCCGTAACATAAGGAGACACAAAATTTTACATAGTTACACTGCATTTCTGAGATCTCTATACAAAAAGCTGTCAGACAGCTAGATCCAGGATTCAAGTTCAATGTCTAATTTAACTGATTAATGCTTAATATATGATATACCGACAACTTACACTGCCATAAATGGAAGGACAGAAAAGTAAATGTTTTATGTCACATGATTTTGAACAAATCTGTCAAGATACCAATGATGACAAAGGGTTTTAAATCAAATCGTGAATTTGATTGAATATAGCTATGTTCCCCCCTTACATGTTAATGTAATTACATTTAAAAAAGTGACCGATTATTGTCAATGACTTATCGACATCTGTAACAAGTTGTCCAGCGTAGGAAATCCTTACTGATACCCTAGTTTATAGAAAGACCTAACTATAGCGATGCTAACATACAATACATGTATGTGGACACCGCTTCGAACTAGTGGATTCGGCTATTTCAGCCACACCCGTTGCTGACAGACAGGTGTATAAAATCAAGCACAGAGCCATGCAATCTCCATAGACAAACATTGGCAGTAGAATGGCCCGTACTGAAGAGCTCAGTGACTTTCAACGTGGCACCGTCATAGGATGCTACCTTTCCAACAAGTCAGTTTGTCAAATTTCTGCCCTGCTACAGCTGCCCCGATCAACTGTAAGTGCTGTTATTGTGAAGTGGAAACGTCTAGGAGCAACAACAGCTCAGCCACGAAGTGGTAGGCCACACAAGCTCACAGAACGGGACCGCCGAGTGCTGAAGCGCGTAAAAATTGTCTGCCCTCGGTTGCAACACTCACTACCGAGTTCCAAACTGCCTCTGGATGCAACGTCAGCACAAGAACTGTTAGTCGGAAGCTTCATGAAATGGGTTTCTATGGCCGAGCAGCCGCATATACAAGCCTAAGATCATCATGCGCAATGCCAAACGTCGGCTGGAGTGGTGTAAAGCTCGCCGCCATTGGACTCTGGAGCAGTGGAAACTCGTTCTCTGGAGCGATGAATCATGCTTCACTATCTGGCAGTCCGACAGACGAATCTGGGTTTGGCAGATGCCAGGAGAACTCTACCTGCCCGAATGCATAGTGCCAACTGTAAAGTTTGGTAGAGGCGGAATAATGGTCCTTTCCTGTTCCAGCATGACAATGCCCCCATGCACAAAGCGAGGTCCATACAGAAATGGTTTGTCGAGATTGGTGTGGAAGAACTTGACTGGCCTGCACAGAGCCCTGACCTCAACCCCATCGAACGCCTTTGGGATGAATTGGAACGCCGACTGCGAGCCAGGCCTAATTGCCCAACCTCATTAATGCTCTTGTGGCTGAATGGAAGCAAGTCCCTGCAGCAATGTTCCAACATCTAGTGGAAAGCCTTCCCAGAAGAGTGGAGGCTGTTATAGCAGCAAAGGGGGGACCAACTTTTGGAATGTGATGTTCGACGAGCATGTAGCCATGTAGTGTAACTATAAAGGCTAACAGAGAACCGAGATAACAATGCTAAGAGAGATGATAACAGAGGTAATGCTAACTGACATGCTAACAGAGATGCTAACAGTAGCAGTTTATTTCTCCTACCTGTTGACCAGCTGGCCCACCGATCTGAAACTGTGGCTCATGTTGAGGGCGTTGACATAGCTGACGCAGGGCAGCGTCTGGTAGAAGAGCAGCGCCTGCTGCCGGTGACCTTTGACCTCTAATGGCACACTAATGGCTTGGCCCTTTCTCTGCTCCAATCGGGCCAGCTCAGCCAGTAGGGCGGCGCTCTCCTCAGGCCCCCCGCTCACCAGGAGTCGGACGCCTGCCCGCACCAAGCTGGCCAGTGTGCTGTCGTAGTAGCGTGTATGTTGGAAAGGACGGGAAGCTTCACCTATGGGAAGAAGGCGAGGAAAATGTAAAAAATATGGAGAATAACAAACGGTAGATCAACTTTACAAAAATGTTTATCTGATGATAGAAAGACAACGTTGAACCCTGTAAACACTGTCATGTGGGATATTTCTGGTTATACCGTTACATTCTATATTTGATCAAACTTCCATTTACATGGTATAAAAATGGCCTGTGGCATCGATACGACTCAGAAACATTTATTCTAGTGTCAAAATTGTGTAAATAGGATAATTTTGGTCATAAAGTCAGTCTCGTCCAAAACTGAAGTTTGCGAGATTATGAAAAAATAGTATGTCATGTAATGAAGGATACCGTAACAGTTTTCCATGGGTTGGGTTTATTTGAATCCTTCCCACATTCGGAGCGCAGCTGCACGCGACCCGATCATAATACCCATGGTCAATTTGGTTTGACATTCGATATCCCTATGGGATTGTAGAAATTCATATACAAATATTGAAAGCCTTTAATGAGACAACTAAAAGATGTGCAACATGGAAATATTGTTCCGTTTACATTGTGTAATTTATTGACACTCCCCAAGTATCCCCAGAGATGGGCTATCCAAAGTCAAACCAACTTTGCCACGGTCGCACACCAGCCGGCTGAAGCTAATTGGTGAAATAATTTGTCTAACTCTTCCCACCTGCGAACACACACAAGAGACACCCACATCAAACCACACCCCGAAACCAACTCACTTTTGAATTCAGTCCACTAGCATTTCTTAATGAACCAAATCTAAAACTAGGCCAAATAAGGAAGTGCAGTTGCACTTTAAGTTTGTCAAGGTCCCGACTTTAGCGTTAGCCATCCTACTACAGAGCATTTTGGTGCTGGGATGCGCACGCATCACTCAAAAAGTGACATTTGCTTGTAAACAAAAAATGGCTCTATGGAATGGATCCAAATGAAAAAAACAGCAAGCTGGGTGAGCTAAATCAAGTGGCTTCGGTCACAATGAAACAAAAGTGATGTGACAAGCATAATGTAGAAAATCAGGAAGTGAACCCACAGGAAGTATCCCAGCAACTGGTCCATTACAAAAGTGAGTGCGTGCCCTCCCTCACCTGGTTTAGTGCGGTCCTTCTCTACGATGAGACAGACCCGCTCAAATAGGACCTGCAAACTGGTCACCCTCTCCACAAGCCGTTTGCGGTTCGGCATCCCGGCCAGCTCCGACTGGCTCTGCCTCTCGACCGCCATGCGGTTACTGACCACAAAGTCGCAGCCGTCCAGCGAGCACACGTGGGCCGTGACAGCGTAACGCTGGCGCAGGCTGGAGACCACGTCCACACAGGCTGTGATACAGCGGCTGTCCACCAGTACAGAGACAAGGCCCGACGAGCTTGATGACGAGGCAGGGGGCTCACTTAGAGTGGCGGCCTGACAGAAGGAGCTCTGGGCGTGGGGTACTGAGGAGGTGGAAGAGGTGGAGGAGGTAGCCTGGGGAAAGACACAACCATAGACATTATGGGAAACAGTGAAATACTACTACTTCTGAAATCCAGAATCCGGAAGATTCTATTCCATTCTTCTATTGTAGGATAAGTGTGGCCTTGAAGGATGAAAATGGGTAGAACAGTTATTGTTTGTACTCTGTACTGATTCAAACATCTGTTATTTACAGTAACTAAATATCCCTTGGTACGTGATACTAAGTGAATCTATTACAGTTTACTAACATCATAGTACTTAGATTAGTATCTGACATATCTGTGTGACCTATATGGCTGCGTTTACACAGGCAGCCCAATCAGATATTTTTTTCACTAATTGGTCTTTTGACCAATCAGGTCAGCTCTGTAAAAGATCTGCACCTGCTTTCTCGACCTCTGAATGCTCGGCTATGAAAAGCCAACTGATATTTACTCCTGAGCTACTGACCTGTTGCACCCTCTACAACCACTGATTATTATTTGACCCTGCTGGTCATCTATGAATGTTTGAACATCTTGAAGAACAATCTGGCCTTAAATGGCCATGTACTCTTATAATCTCCACCCGGCACAGCCAGAAAAGGACTGTCCACCCCTCAGAGCCTGGTTCCTCTCTAGGTTTCTTCCTAGGTTCCTGCCTTTCTAGGGAGTTTTTCCTAGCCACCGTGCTTCTACATCTGCATTGCTTGCTGTTTGGGGTTTTAGGCTGGGTTTCTGTATAGCACTTTGTGACATCTGCTGATGTAAAAAGGGCTTTATAAAAACATTTGATTGATTGAAGTGATTGGTCAAAAGACCAATTAGTGGAAAAAATATCAGAATTGGGCTGCCTGTGTAAACACAACCTATTTGGCCTATATCATGTGGGCTATATCTGATCAATACATTACCACATTACCTGTGGCTGTTTACTTGAGGACAACAGAGACTCTGACTGCTCAAAGTCCAGCTCCTCAGAGAGGCGGGCCTGCTGATGGAGCCTCTGGCGACACCGCTCTTCCTGCTGCTCCTCTCTAGGGCTCCTCACGGAGCTCGCTGAGGAGGTTCTGCTGGTTCCACTAGGGGCTCTAGGCTCCATCACAGAGCTCACCGAGGAGGACCTGGCTCCACTGGGGACTCTAGGCCCCACCACACAGCTCGCTGTGGAGGCTCTGGTGGTTCCATTAGGGGGCACCTGCTGCTGTGGAGCTTTAAACACCCAGTCATTCTGTTGCTGTACCGCAGTCAGCCTGCAGAGGGCAGCAACACCTTCAGCTTTCACACTATTTCTACATTTCTCCACTTCTTCTTCTGAGCTGGAGTCCTCCAAGCGCACTATGCGGGAGTGCTTGTTTTTCCCAGCAGGCTTAGGTTGAGGGTCAGCAGCCCTCTTGTCCAGAGTCGCAGACCCAGTCCCAGCCTGAGCCCTGATGTTTCGGATCAGCGCCTTGCGTCTGGTGGGGTACTGCCTTCTCCCCTCCACGAAGGAGTCCTCGAAGATAAGCTCCAATGGGACCTCCTCATCCTCCTCGCCGAGCTCTTCCTCGTCACTGCCACTCACCACAAAGCTGTCCTCCGCGTATGTCTCGTCCAGCTCAGGCACCTATGGACAGAGTTTGGAGAGAAGCTTAAGCAAAACGATATAAAGGGATTGAATCGGCTAACTTCGTTTCTTTGATTCTTTAAAACAATGAAAAATCTAATCCAACAAACGAGGGTTAAGTGGTTTGAAGAATCCAAGGTCCAGTGTGTTTTAAAGTCAAAAAGCCTTTATTTATCATTTCTAAACACCTATAGATTTCAGCATAAAGCCTTCATCAGAAAAAAAGTCAACTTGAGTGAAAAGGGTACAATCATAGAATAAAACTCTAAAGGACAGTTTCCCAAACACAGCCAAGTCCTAGACTAAAAATAATGTTCAATGGAGATTCACCATTGAAAGTGCATCTTAGACAAGGACTAGGCCTAACCTCTGTCTGGGAAACCGGCCCTAAGATTAATAGACCAAAGAAATCCTGATAATTCTACCTGAGAGAAGATGTCCATGTTGTGGTTTTGCTTGTAGACCATTTTGAACTTGCCAGTTACAGCAGGGCTTCTCACTGACTTTAGGTAAACCCCCTGCATCTCAGAATCTGTCACATAGGGAGATACAATGAGTGTGTGTGTGTGTGTGTATATGTGTGTGTGTGTGTGTGTGTGTGTGTGTGTGTGTGTGTGTGTGTGTGTGTGTGTGTGTGTGTGTGTGTGTGTGTGTGTGTGTCAGTAAAGTATTGCTTGAGCCAGCAGTAGTTTTTGGAGGGTTTGTATTCATTTAATTTACACAACATACCTACCACTTTGAAGATGCAACATATTTTTTATTGTGAAACAAACAAGAAATAAGACAAATAAAAACAGAAAACTTGAGTGTGCATAACTATTTGCGCCAGACATAGCGTTTTCCTTGATGGCCAAAAAGCTCAATTTTAGTCTCATTTGACCAGAGTACCTTCTTCCATAAGTTTGGGGAGTCTCCCACATGCCTTTTGGCGAACACCAAACGTGTTTGCTTATTTTTTTTCTTTAAGCAATGGCTTTTTTCTGGCCACTCTTCCGTAAAGCCCAGCTCTGTGGAGTGTACGGCTTAAAGTGGTCCTATGGACAGATACTCCAATCTCCGCTGTGGAGCTTTGCAGCTCCTTCAGGGTTATCTTTGGTCTCTTTGTTGCCTCTCTGATTAATGCCCTCCTTGCCTGGTCCGTGAGTTTTGGTGGGCGGCCCTCTCTTGGCAGGTTTGTTGTGGTGCCATATTCTTTCCATTTTTTAATAATAATGGATTTAAATGGTGCTCCGTGGGATGTTCAAAGTTTCAGATATTTTTTTATAACCCAACCCTGATTTGTACTTCTCCACAACTTTGTCCCTGACCTGTTTGGAGAGGTCCTTGGTCTTCATGGTGCCGCTTGCTTGGTGGTGCCCCTTGCTTAGTGGTGGTGCCCCTTGCTTAGTGGTGTTGCAGACTCTGGGGCCTTTCAGAACAGGTGTATATATACTGAGATCACGTGACTGATCATGTGACACTTAGATTGCACACAGGTGGACTTTATTTAACTAATTATGTGACTTCTGAAGGTAATTGGATGCACCAGATCTTATTTTCGGGGCTTCATAACAAAGGGGGTGAATACATATGCACGCACCACTTTTCCTTTATTTATCTTGTAGAATTTTTTTAAACAAGTTATTTTTTTCATTTCACTTCACCAATTTGGACTATTTTGTGTATGTCCATTACATGAAATCCAAACAAAAATCAATTTAAATTACAGGTTGTAAAGAAACAAAATAGGAAAAACGCCAAGGGGGATGAATACTTTTGCAAGGCACTGTACATGAATGAAACTGAGCATTTCTTATTAGATATCTCCCTGTTTTAGAAACACTTTCTTCTATTTCGTGCCTAGTGAATGAACTGTATAATATGTGACTACCTGTATAACAACTGTATAACATAACAAGAGACTTTGGGTCCATGACAAGCGCTGTATAAAACCCATATTGTTGTTAAAATTATTATATTTGTCCCACTCACCATTGATTCCCTGGGAGCACTGGGTGTTGCTCACGACGAAGCCCTCCAGTGACTGGTTCTGCTCTTCACCATCCTCTTCATCAGACGACACCTCCCCCCCCTCGGACAGCACCGCCTCCTCGTCCAGAAAGTTACGGGCTCCTCGGTGGTGGTGCTGCACGACCTGCTGGGACGGAGAAGATTACTTTATTGTCCAATATACATACACTACCGGTCAACATTTTTAGAACACCTACTCATTCAAGGGTTTTTCTTTATTTTTACTATTTTCTACATTGTAGTATAATAGTGAAGACATCAAAACTATGAAATAACACATATGGAATCATGTAGTAACCCAAGCAGTGTTAAACAAAAGACCAAGTCCATATTATGGCAAGAACAGCTCAAATAAGCAAAGAGAAACGACAGTCCATCATTACTTTAAGACATGAAGGTCAGTCAATAAAGACAATTTCAAGAACTTTGAAAGTTTCTTCAAGTGCAGTCGCAAAAACCATCAAGCACTATGATGAAACTGGCTCTCATGAGGACCGTCACAGGAATGAAAGATCCAGAGTTACCTCTGCTGCAGAGGATAAGTTCATTAGCGTTACCAGCCTCACAAATTGCTGCCCAAATAAATGCTTCACAGAGTTGAAGTATCTCAACATCAACTGTTCAGAGGAGACTGTGTGAATCAGGCCTTCATGGTCGAATTGCTGCAAAGAAACCACTACTAAAGGACACCAATAAGAAGAAGAGACTTGCTTGGGCCAAGAAACACGAGCAATGGACATTTGTCCTTCGGTCTGGAGTCCAAATTGGAGATTTTTGGTTCCAACCGCCGTGTCTTTGTGAGACGCGGTGTGGGTGAACGGATGATCTCCGCATGGGTATTTCCCACCGTAAAGCATGGAGGAGGAGGTCTTATGGTGTGGGGGTGCGTTGCTGGTGACACTGTCTGTGATTTATTTAGAATTCAAGGCACACTTAACCAGCATGGCTACCAAAGCATTCTGCAGCGATATGCCATCCCATCTGGTTTGGGCTTAGTGGGACTATCATTTGTTTTTCAACAGGACAATGACCCAACACACCTCCAGGCTGTGTAAGGGCTATTTTACCAAGAAGGAAGAAGTGCTTAGCATATGTGGGAACTCCTTCAAGACTGTTGGAAAAGCATTCCAGGTGAAGCTGGTTGAGAGAATGCCAAGTGTGTGCAAAGCTGTCATCAAGGCAAAGGGTGGCTATTTGAAGAATCTCAAATATAAAATACATTATGATTTGTTTAACACTTTTTTGGTTACTACATGATTCCATATGTGTTATTTGATAGTATTGATGTCTTCACTATAATTCTACTATGTAGAAAATAGTAAAAAAAAGAAAGAAAAACCCTTGAATGAGTAGGTCTTCTAAAACGTTCGACCGGTAGTGTATGACCAACAAAAATGTGTCTTCTGCTTTATCCCAAACCCTCCAAAAGACACAGACAGAGGTTGGAGAGGTTGGAGCAATTCGTCAACAAACAGAGAAGGTAGTTGAACAACAACAGACACTTAAAATGACCTGGGCTACTGGCCACCACTTCTCATATGTGAGAAGTATTTGACCCCTGACTGACCTTAGCTTTCCCATGCGATGCTGATGGTTTCACAGCCACAGGTGGGGGCACTCTTAGCTGTCGAATAGACGTATTCTGGAAGTCATCGTCAGACATTGCCTCCACCTCCCCCTGGCTCTCATCTGACTGGAACAGAGGTTTGGAAGACATGGTCAAAGCCATATTAACTTTATTATGATGGTCAGAAGAAAAGTGTTCAACAGTCATTGTAATCCACAAGTATTTATGTGATGCTACCTTGTACTGAAGTAAGTAAAATATAATTGAGATGAAGAGAACCATACACACAAGCTGCTAGAACTGACAAGTTTGATAATGATACTTTAGTGATAGCGGTTACAGTAATTATCTTACAATGCATGCCACTACATGCTTTGACTTCCTGGTCACTTGTACAGGAGAATCCACATCACTGAGGAGCATTGCCTGGGAGAGGAAATATAACAAAGAATGGATGAACAGAATTATAGTCCTCATTTGAATATATTTTTAACTTGGGTACCACAAGGGATGATCTCTCAAACAAAAAACTTTTTTTCAGACACTTTTGCATTTGTATCATTGGTATTCTACATAAGATGCAAAGTGTAAATCTTTAGTTAGAAGCCCACGAGACTATTCTGACCCACTTATGCTTTCCCCAGGCGTTCATTATCTCTGGCAAGGCCATGTATGCAACTGTGTGGTGAATAGTCTTGTACAGTATTGTCAAAACCTGAGTTGTCTCAGAGAAAACAGATGCTTTCCTAAAAGAGGCCAGTCTGAATGGGAAATTAAAACAGAATAGATCTTCTATGAGCAGTCTGCGAGCCTGTTGCCATGCCGACAACAGGGAGCTATGAAACAGACTATGCTTCAAGTCTTACATAGAGAAGTGAGTTATATCAGACCTCTCAACTCAGTATGGTATCATTACAATTATATTGAGCACTTCTTAAATTGGGCATATATTGTCTACAGCCATGGCAAATAAAGCATGGAAAATATAAGAGGACAGGAATTAGATATGGTAGGTTATAAAATAGAAATGGATGATTGTAAGTTTTGATGGTAGTGCAAATCAATGCATGGACACTGCCCAAAAATATAAACGCAACATCAAATCAAATGATATGTCACATGTGCCGAATACAACAGGTGTAGACCTTAACGTGAAATGCTTACTTACAAGCCCTTAACCAACAATGCAGTTCAAGAAATATAGTTAAGAAAATATTTACTAAATAACTAAAAGTACAACATTTAATTAAAAGTAACACAATAAAATAACAATAACGAGGCTATATCTGGGTGGCCATTTTATTAATTGTTCAGCAGTCTTATGGCTTGTGGGTAGAAGCTGTTAAGGAGCCTTTTAGGCCTAGACTTGGCGCTCTGGCACCGCTTGTCGGAGAGAACAGTCTATGACTTGGGTGACTGGAGTCTTTGACAATCTTTTGGGCCTTCCTCTGACACCGCCTAGTATATAGGTCCTGGATGGCAGGAAGCTTGGCCCCAGTGATGTACTGGGCCGTACGCACTACCCTCTGTAGCGCCTTATGGTCGGATGCCGAGCAGTTGCCATACCAGGCTGTGATGCAACCGGTCAGGATGCTCTCGAATGTGCAGCTGTAGAACATTTTAAGAATCTGGGGACCCATGCCAAATCTTTTCAGTCTCCTGAGGGGGAAAAGCTGTTGTCGTGCCCTCTTCACGACTGTCTTGGTGTGTTTGGACCATGATAGTTTGTTGGTAATGTGGACACGAAGGAACTTTAAGCTCTCAACCTGATCCACTACAGCCCCATCGATGTTAATGGGGGCCTGTTTGGCCCTCCTTTTCCTGTAGTCCACGATCAGCTCCTTTGTCTTGCTCACATTGATGGAGAGGTTATTGTCCTGGCACCTCCTCCCTATAGGCTGTCTCAGCGTTGTCGGTGATCAGGCCTACCACTGTTGTGTCATCAGCAAACTTAATGATGGTGTTAGAGTCGTGCTTGGCCACGCAGTCGTGGGTGAACAGGGACTACAGGAGGGGACTAAGCACACACCCCTGAGGGGCCCCAGTGTTGAGGATCAGCGTGTCAGATGTGTTGTTGTCTACCCTTACCACCTGGGGGCGGCCCGTCAGGAAGTCCAGGATCCAGTTGCAGAGGGAGGTGTTTAGTCCAGCTGATGCTTTCTTGCATGCTTCAGTGTTGCTTGCCTCGAAGTGAGCATAAAAGGCCTTTAGCTCGTCTGGTAGGCTCGCGTCATTGGGCAGCTCGCGGCTGGGTTTCCCTTTGTAGTCCGTAATAGTTTGCAAGCCCTGCCACATCCAACGAGCATCAGAGCCGGTGTAGTAGGACTCAATCTTAGTCCTGTATTGACGCTTTGCCTGATTGATCGTTCGTCTGAGGGCATAGCGGGATTTTTTATAAGCGTCCGGATTAGTGTCCCGCTCCTTGAAAGCGGCAGCTCTAGCCTTTAGCTCGGTGTGGATGTTGCCTGAAATCCATGGCTTCTGGATTGGATATGTACGTACGGTCACTGTGGGGACAACGTCATCGATGCACTTATTGATGAAGCCAGTGACTGAGGTGGTATACTCCTCAATGCCATTGGATGAATCCCGGAACATATTCCAGTCTGTGCTAGCAAAACAGTCCTGTAGCTGTATTGAGCGAGTCACTGGTACTTCCTGCTTTAGTTTTTGCTTCTAAGCAGGAACCAGGAGGATATAATTATGGTCAGATTTGCCAAATGGAGGGCGAGGGAGAGCTTTGAATTCGTCTCTGTGTGTGGAGTAAAGGTGGTCTAGAGTTTTGCTGGTAGAGAAATGAGGTAAAACGGATTCAAGTTTGCCTGCATTAAAGTCCCCGGCCACTAGGAGCGCCGCTTCTGGATGAGCATTTCTTGTTTGCTTATGGCCTTATACAGCTCGTTGAGTGCGGTCTTAGTGCCAGCATCGGTTTGTGGTGGTAAATAGACAGCTACGAATAATATAGATGAGAACTCCCTTGGTAGATAGAGTATCTCATGATAAGCTGTAGACCACACTACCTCAGGCGAGCAATACCTCGAGACTTCTTTAATATTAGACATCGCGTACCAGCTGTTATTGACAAATAGACACACACCTCGCCCCTCGTCTTACCAGACGTAGTTGCTCTGTCGTGCCGATGCACGTAAAACCCAGCCAGCTCTATATTATCCGTGTTGTCGTTCAGCCACAACTTGGTGAAACATAAGATATTATAGTTCTTAATGTCCCGTTGGTAGGATAGTCTTGATCGTAGCTCATCCAGTTTATTTTCCAGTGATTGCACGTTGGCCAATAGGACGGATGGTAGTGGCGGTTTTCCCCAATCGCCAACGAATTCTCACAAGGCACCCCGACGTCCACCCCCTATATCTCTGTCTTTTCTTCACGCGAATGACGGGGATTTGGGCCTGGTCTCGGGGAAGCAGTATCTCCTTCGCGTCAGACTCATTAAAGAAAAAATCTTCGTCCTGTTCGAGGTGAGTAATCGCTGTTCTGATGTCCAGAAGCTCTTTTTGGTCATAAGAGACGGTAGCAGCAACATTATGTACAAAATAAGTTACAAACAATGCGAAAAAACTAACTAAATAGCACAGTTGGCTAGGAGCCCGTAAAACAGCAGCCATCCCCTCCGGCGCCATTACAATATGCAACAATTTCAAAGATTTTACTGAGTTACAGTTCAAATAAGGAAATCAGGCCCTAATCTATGCATTTCACATGAATGGAAATACAGATATGCATCTGTTCGTCACAGATACCTTTTTAAAAAAGTAGGGGCGTGGATCAGAAAAACAGTCAGTATCTGCTGTGACCACATGCAGAGTGACACATTTCCTTTGCATAGAGTTGATCAGGCTGTTGATTGTGGCCTGTGGAATGTTGTCCCACTCCTCTTCAATGGCTGTGCGAAGTTGCTGGATATTGGCGGGAAATGGATCACGCTGTGTTACACGTCGACCCACAGCATCCCAAACATGCTCAATGGGTGACATGTCTGGTGAGTATGCAGGCCATGGAAGAACTGGGATATTTTCAGCTTCCAGGAATTGTGTACAGATCCTTGTGACATGGGGCCCGTGCATTATCATGCTGAAACATGAGGTGATGGCAGTGGATGACTGGCACAACAATGGGCCTCAGGATCTCCTCACGGTATCTCTGTGCATTCAAATTGCCATCGATAAAATGCATGTGTTCGTTGTCAGTAGCTTATGCCTGCCCATATCATAACCCCACCACCACCACGGGGCACTCTATTCACAACATTGACATCAGCAAACCGCTAGCCCACATGACGCCATACACACTTGTCTGTTATCTGCCCGGTACAGTTGAAACCCGGGATTCATCCGTGAAGAGCACACTTCTCTAGTGTGCCATCAAAGGTGAAAATGTACCCACTGAAGTCGGTTACGACGCAGAACTGCAGTCAGGTCATGACCCTGGTGAGGACGACGAGCACGCAGATGAGCTTCCCTGAGAGCTGTCCAGGTGGCTGGTCTCAGGCGATCCCGCAGGTGAAGAAGCCAGATGTGGAGGTCCTGGGCTGACGTGGTTACACGTGGTCTGCGGTTGTGAGGCCGGTTGGACGTACTGCCAAATTCTCTAAAACAGTAAGCATGCCAAATGCACAAGGTGCACCTGTGTAATGATCATGCTGTTTAATCCGCTTCTTGATATGCCACACCTGTCAGGAGGATGGATTATCTTGGCACAGGAGAACTGCTCACTAACAGAGATGTAAACACATTTGGGAACAACATTTGCGAGAAATAAGCTTTTTACGCATATAGAACATTACTGGGCTCTTTTATTTCAGCTCATGAAACATGGGACCAACACTTTACATGTTGTGTTTATATTTTTGTTCAGTATACATCAGTTAGAAAATAAACATTAACACCATGACATGACTAGAATTAGAGACCTAGTGCAGGTAGCAGTTTGCCAGACCTACATTTGGTGGTTATGTTTGACAGAATGAAGATGGATAACTGAAGGCTTACTATATCGTTGAAAAAGTAGGTAATTGGGACTCACCACTGGAGAAGACAAGGGGTTGGCATTGACCTGATGATGGCCCCGCTTACGGGTGATAACCTCCTCCTCACTGTCACTGGTGCACATGCCTGAAGAGCCTACCCACTCACAGGCAAAAATAGTCAACGCAAAGCAGTACCAATCTGACCTATCGCTCAGTCTGTGCTACCTTGATGAGATGTGTAGGTCAGATTGTCAGAACAACTGCTAATTTCTCGACCAGGTATACATATTAACAAGGTGGTTTAGATTTTTGTGAATGGGAAACTAGGGGACACATTGACATCAAGCACCTGTGATAGTTGGAGTGAACTAACCTGGATGAGGGGGGTCCAAGATGTATATGTGAGACAAACTGTGTCCCATCTCGATTGAACCATTTCCTGGGGGCCCCGCCTGAGCTTTGGGAGTCCAGGCATTCTGTAAGGCCCCCTGGCGTTTCCTCTTTAAGAATGAGAACGAACTGGATGGGGTGGTGGAAGGACCAGGCAGGAGAGCTCGTCTCGGTCCTAATGTGAGGATTGGTGAGAACAGAGCTCCGCTCTTGGAGGTCAGAGGCGAAGCCAGAGCAGAAGTGTCTGCCCTCTTCCCTCCCGGACAGGCTGCCAAGGGTGTGGACATGCTCTTCCCATGGAATCTAAAGGGGGGAGTGGACGAGCCAGAGCTTTTCGGCCCATTCCCTGAGGAGGGAGGAGGTGCTTCCTGCTTTTTGGGCCTAGGGGGTGAAGGTTCGGAGGGGACAGGAGCAGGAGCAGCCTCTGAGACCCCTTCCTCCTCCTCCCAGCTCAGGTCAAAGTTGACAGAGAAGAAATCCTGAGAACAGTCAAAGTTCTCAATGTCCTGAGCAGGCTCCTGCTGCGCTACAGGAGAAGCATGGCTACGGCTAGGTTTGACCTGATCCGCCATCTTTGTTTCTGTCACACTTTTACTTGACCCTATTGACTCTTCCCTCTCCGGAGCCTTCAGGGGGCTAGGTGTTCGGATACTGACGTTCTCTGGCGTAGGGATGTCTGGGATGGTCATCTGGAGGAAGGCGTCGTCATCTCCAAACAGGTCCATGCTCTCGTCCAGGCTGGTTTTAGAGTGCTGGGCTTTAGGCTGAGTGGGATGACATGGTGTTTCGAAGTCCGCTTTGTCATCCATATCATCATCCATCATGTCATTGCCGTCATCCTCGAAAACCTCATCCCAGCTAGGGCTGCCAATGGCACTTTCCCTACCCATGCTGTCTGCTAGCACAGTAATGGGTGAAGAAGGGGAGTGCTGCTGATGTGGTTCGCAATGGCTTTCACAGTCTGGAGAACCAACGTCTAAATCAACATTGGGAGATTGAGAAGCAGAATCGGCAAAGTCCTCATCCACTTCCAGGGAGAAATTAACCTGGAATGGGTGACCCTCATTCAGCAGTTCATCCAGAGGTTCAACCGGAAGTGTATGTGAACGGTCCTTGGTGTTGAAGGGGGTGGGCCCAGGGTCAAACTGAGGGCTGTCCAGGTCAAAGTGCAAAGCTGGAGGTGACCTAGACAGAAGCTCTGTCACGTTGACTTGAATGACCCTCAAGCTCTCTAACCTCTGTCTCAGGGGCTGCAACTTGGGGACAGCATTGCCCCATTTGGGCAAGTAAAACAAAGCCTCCAGTTCAGAGTCTTCATCTGACTTGGGTTCACGGTCTGCAATTGAGGTCAACTGATTGAGGTCAATCTGTTCTACAGCAGCAATGCAGTTCACTGATTCGCTGACCAAATCCCTTGGAGAATTGACCTCTGAACTTTCACTCTCGTTGTCGAGCATGATACAGTCAAAATCCATGTCCATGATTGGCTGGTCACCGGTGGAGGGGAGTGGCCAGGGGCCTGGGTGATCTCTGAGGTCATGAGTCACCTCTGTGCGACATTCTGAAGAGACTCTGTCCTTTATCAGGGTCCATGGAGAGACTAAGGTCGTCTCTGCTTTAGAAACGCTCTCCGTCAGCACTTCCTTTTCGAGTTCGACACGGTCTAGGTCAGCTGAGGAAAGGCAGGAAGTCCTCTGCTTGTGGCTCAGGCTGGCCGTTTTGGTTCTGGCTTTTGTCATTTTGCCCTCTTTCTGCTTCATTCCTTTGGTGGACTTTTCCTGCTGTGCTTCCTCCGTGAGGCCGACGACGTCTGCTTTGTGGAGGTGGGGCAGCAGCTCCAACTCATATCTGCTTTCACCCTGTCAGATAAAACAAACAATGAATCAAACTACCAAGCTTTTTTCTTATTTCTTAAAAAAAAGGTTTGGTCGAAGTCTGGCAAACTTCTTCAGATGTTGCACAAGCTATTGTATCATAACGCAAGTTACAGATCTAATACCTCCTTGGTACGACACACAGAGTTCACTGCTTATATAAACAACAAGACATTTGACACAGTGCCTTGAGAAAGTATTCATACCCCTTGACTTTTGTTGTGTTACAGCCTGAATTCAAATATACACACATCTACACACAATACCCCATAATGACAAAGTGAAAACATGTTATCAATATTCAGTAGGCTACGTCTTCATTCAGCGGATATGAGAAGTAGCATTAGGTTTGATGCTTGTATGTTGTGTACAGTGCCTTCAGAAAGTATTCATACCCCTTGACTTATTCCACATTGTTGTGACGGCCTGAATTCAAAATGTATTAAATATTTTTTTTTTTCACCCATCTACACACAATACCCCATAATGACAAAGTGAAAACATGTTTTTAGAAATTTTTGCAAATGTATTGAAATATCTCATTTACATAAATATTCACAATACTTTGTAGAAGCACCTTTGGCAGCGTTTACAGCTGTGAGTCTTTCTGGTTAAGTCTCAGAGCTTTGCACACCTGGATTGTGCAAAATTACATTTACATTTACGTCATTTAGCAGACGCTCTTATCCAGAGCGACTTTCAAAATGTCCCATTATACTTTTCAAAATTCTTCAAGCTCTGTCAAATTGGTTGTTGATCATTGCTAGACAACCATTTTCAGGTCTTGCCATATATTTTCAAGTAGATTTAAGTCAAAACTGTAACTCCGCCACTCAGGAAAATTCACTATCTTCTTGGTAAGCAACTCCAGCATAGATTTGGCTTTGTGTTTTAGGTTAATTGATCTCCCAGAGTCTGGTGGAAAGCAGACTGAACCAGGTTTTCCTCTAGGATTTTGCCTGTGCTTAGCTCCATTCAGTTTATTTTTTTATCCTGAAAAACTCCCCAGTCCTTAACAATTACAAGCATACCCATAACATGATGCAGCCACCACTATGCTTGAAAATATGGAAAGTGATACTCAGTAATGTGTTGTACTGGATTTTCCCCAAACATAACACTTTGTATTCAGGACAAAAAGTAAATTGCTTTGCCAATTATTTTGCAGTATTGGTTTAGTGCCTTGTTGCAAACAGGATACATGTTTTTTTCACTCTATCAATTAGGTTAGTATAGTGGAGTAACTACAATGTTGTTGATCCATCCTCCGTTTTCTCCTATCACAGCAATTAAACTCTGTAACTGTTTTAAAGTCACCACTGGCCTCATGGTGAAATTACTGAGCGGTTTCCTTCCTCTCCAGCAACTGAGTTAGGAAGGACGCCTGTATCTTTATAGTGACTGGATGTATTGATACACCATCCAAAGTGTAATTAGTAACTTCACCATGCTCAAAGGGATATTCAATGTTTGCTATTTTTACCCATCTACCAATAGGTGCCCTTCGCTGTGAGACATTGGAAAACCTCCCTGGTCTTAGTGTTTGAATCTGCTCAACTGAGGGACCTTACTGATAATTGTATGTGTGGGGTACAGAGATGAGGTAGTCATTAAAAAATCATGTTAAACACAATTATTGCACACAGAGTGAGTCCATGCAACTTATTATGTGACTTGTTAAGAAAATTTTTACTCCTGAACTTATTTTGGCTTTTCATAACAAAAGGGGTTGAATACTTATTGACTGAAGACATTTCAGCTATTTAATTTTAATCAATTTGTAAAAATGTCAAAAAACATAATTCCACTTGGACATTATGGGATATTGTGTGTAAGCCATTGACCAAAAATATATATTTTAACTATTTTAAATTCGGGCTGTAACGCAACAAAATGTGGAAAAAGTCAAGGGGTGTGAATACTTTCTGAAGGCACTGTATCTGACCTGCAAGTGATGCAGACACAGTGGACTAGTGGATTAGCGGGGGCGCAAAATAACTCGACGCTGGAAGCTGAGGTGTAAGAGAAGAATTAGGATGGGGCTTAAAGTTATGCCGGCATTTCAGCGAGTGTGCGACCTAAGATGAAATCAAATTTAAAAATCAAATTTTATTTGTCACATGCTATCATGTCTACTCATGCTCCACCCCTCCGGCGTTCGACGTCGCCGGTTTACTAACCACCGGTCCTGGCAACCTTTTATTACCTGCACCTCATTATCAGGCACACCTGGACCTTATCACTTCACTGATTACTCCCCATATACAGTACCAGTCAAAAGTTTGGACACACCTACTCATTCAAGAGTTTTTCTTTATTTTTACTATTTTCTACATTGTAGAATAATAGTGAAGACATCAAAACTGTGAAATAACACATATGGAATCATGTTGTAACCAAAAAAGTGCAAAAAAATAAGAGATTCTTCAAATAGCCACCCTTTGCCTTGATGACAGCTTTAAACACGATTGGCATTCTCTCAACCAGCTTCAATTGGAAGGCTTTTCCAACAGTCTTGAAGGAGTTCCCACAAATGCTGAGCACTTGTTGGCTGCTTTTCCCTCACTCGGAACTCCGACTCATCCCAAACCATCTCAATTGGGTTGAGGTCGAGGGATTGTGGAGGCCAGGTCATCTGATGCATCACTCTCCTTCTTGGTAAAATAGCCCTTACACAGCCTGGAGGTGTGTTGGGTCATTGTCCTGTTGAAAAACAAATTATAGTCCCACTAAGCCCAAATCAGATGGGATGGCGTATCGCTGCAGAATGCTGTGGTAGCCATGCTGGTTAAGTGTGCCTTGAATTCAAAATAAATCACAGACAGTGTCACCAGCAAAGCACCCCCGCACCATAACACCTCCTTCTCCATTCTTTACGGTGGGACTAAATATGTGGAGATCATCCGTTCACCCACACCGCGTCTCACAAAGACACAGCGGTTGGAACCAAAAATCTCCAAAGGACACATTTCCACCGGTATAATGTCCATTGCTCATATTTCTTGGCCAAAGCAGGTCTCTTCTTCTTGTTGGTTTCCTTTAGTAGTAGTTTCTTTGCAGCAATTCGACCATGAAGGCCTGATTCACACAGTCTCCTATGAACAGTTGATGTTGAGATGTGTCTGTGACTTGAACTCTGTGAAGCATTTATTTGGGCTGAAATTTCTGAGGCTGGTAACTCGAACTTATACTCTGAAGCAGAGGTAACTCTGGGTCTTCCTTTCCTGTGGCAGTCCTCATGAGAGCCAGTTTCATCATAGCGCTTGATGGTTCAAAGTTCATGACATTTTCCGTATTGACTGCCCTTCATGTCAAGAAAAACCCTCACAAACTTTTACAGATGCACAATTGAGAGCATCCTGTCGGGCTGTATCACCGCCTGGTACGGCAACTGCACTGCCCGCAACCGCAAGGCTCTCCAGAGGGTGGTGCGGTCTGCACAATGCATTACCGTGGGCAAACTACCTGCCCTCCAGGACACCTACAGCACCTGATGTCACAGAAAGGCCAAAAAGATCATCAAAGACATCAACCACCCGAGCCACTGCCTGTTCACCCCGCTATCATCCAGAAGGTGAGGTCAATACAGGTGCATCAAAGCTTGCGCCAAGACACTGAAAAACAGCTTCTATCTCAAGGCCATCAGACTGTTAAACAGCCATCAGTAGCACATTAGAGGCTGCTGCCTATACAGCGAGGGAAAAAAGTATTTGATCCCCTGCTGATTTTGTACGTTTGCCCACTGACAAAGACATGATCAGTCTATAATTTTAATGGTAGGTTTATTTGAACAGTGAGAGACAGAATAACAACAACAAAATCCAGAAAAATGCATGTCAAAAATGTTATAAATTGATTCGCATTTTAATGAGGGAAATAAGAATTTGGTACATGGCGCTCCGGTACCGCTTGCCGTGCGGTAGCAGAGAGAACAGTCTATGACTAGGGTGGCTGGAGTCTTTGACAATTTTGAGGGCCTTCCTCTGACACCGCCTGGTATAGAGGTCCTGGATGGCAGGAAGCTTGGCCCCAGTGATGTACTGGGCCGTACGCACTACCCTCTGTAGTGCCTTGCGGTCGGAGGCCGAGCAGTTGCCATACCAGGCGGTGATGCAACCAGTCAGGATGCTCTCGATGGTGCAGCTGTAGAACTTTTTGAGGATCTGAGGACCCATGCCAAATCTTTTCAGGTCTCCTGAGGGGGAATAGGCTTTGTCGTGCCCTCTTCACGACTGTCTTGGTGTGTTTGGACCATGATAGTTCGTTGGTGATGTGGACACCAAGGAACTTGAAGCTCTCAACCTGCTCCACTACAGCCCCGTCGATGAGAATGGGGACATGCTCAGTCCTCTTTATTTTCCTGTAGTCCACAATCATCTCCTTTGTCTTGGTCACGTTGAGGGAGAGGTTGTTATCCTGGCACCACACGGCCAGGTGTCTGACCTCCTCCCTATAGACTGTCTCATCGTTGTCGGTGATCAGGCCTACCACTGTTGTGTCGTCGGCAAACTTAATGATGGTGTTGGAGTCGTGCCTTGCCATGCAGTCATGGGTGAACAGGGAGTACAGGAGGGGACTGAGCACGCACCCCTGAGGGGCCCCCGTGTTGAGGATCAGTGTGGCAGATGTGTTGTTACCTACCCTTACCACCTGGGGGCGGCCTGTCAGGAAGTCCAGGATCCAGTTGCAGAGGGAGGTGTTTAGTCCCAGGATCCTTAGCTTAGTGATGGGCTTTGAGGGCACTATGGTGTTGAACGCTGAGCTGTAGTCAATGAATAGCATTCTCACGTAGGTGTTCCTCTTGTCCAGGTGGGAAAGGGCAGTGTGGAGTGCAATAGAGATTGCATCATCTGAGGATCTGTTGGGGCGGTATGCAAATTGAGTGGGTCTAGGGCAGGGGTGTCAAACTCATTCCATGGAGGGCCTAGTGTCTGCAGGTTTTTGGTTTTTCCTTTCAATTAAGCCCAAGACAACCAGGTGAGGGGAGTTCCTTCCTAATTAGTGACCTTAATTCATCAATCAAGTACAAGAGAGGAGTGAAAACCTGCAGACACTCGGCCCTCCGGGGAATGAGCTTGACACCTGTGGTCTAGGGTTTCTGGGATAATGCTGTTGATGTGAGCCATGACCAGCCTTTCAAAGCACTTCATGGCTACAGACGTCAGTGCTACGGGTCGGTAGTCATTTAGGCAGGTTATCTTAGTGTCCTTGGGCACGGGGACTATGGTGGTCTGCTTGAAACATGTTGGTATTACAGACTCAGTCAGGGACATGTTGAAAATGTTGGTGAAGACACTTGCCAGTTGGTCAGCACATGCTCGGAGTACAAGTCCTGGTAATCCGTCTGGCTCTGCGGCCTTGTGAATGTTGACCTGCTTAAAAGTCTTACTCACATCGGCTACGGAGAGCGTGATCACATAGTCATCCGGAACAGCTGGTGCTCTCATGCATGCTTCAGTGTTGCTTGCCTCGAAGCGAGCATAGAAGTGGTTTAGCTCGTCTGGTAGGCTTGTGTCACTGGGCAGCTCGCGGCTGTGCTTCCCTTTGTAGTCTGTAATAGTTTTCAAGCCTTGCCACATCCGACGAGCGTCAGAGCCGGTGTCGTACGATTCAATCTTAGTCCTGTATTGACTCTTTGCCTGTTTGATGGTTTGTCGGAGGGCATAGCGGGATTTCTTATAAGCGTCCGGGTTAGAGTCCCGCTCCTTGAAAGCGGCAGCTCTAGCCTTTAGCTCAGTGCGGATGTTGCCTGTAATCCATGGCTTCTGGTTGGGGTATGTACGTACGGTCACTGTGGGGACGACGTCATCGATGCACTTATTGATGAAGCCAGTGACTGATGTGGTGTACTCCTCAATGCTATCTAAAGAATCCCGGAACATGCTCCAGTCTGTGCTAGCAAAACAGTCCTGTAGCTTAGCATCTGCGTCATCTGACCACTTTTTTATTAACCAAGTCACTGGTGCTTCCTGCTTTAGTTTTTGCTTATAAGCAGGAATCAGGAGGATAGAGTAATGGTCAGCTTTGTATGTGTCTCTGCATTTAAGTTTCCCTGCATTAAAGTCCCCAGCCACTAGGAGCGCTGCCTCTGGATGAGCATTTTCATGTTTAGTTATGGCCTTATACAGCTCATTGAGTGCAATCTTAATGCCAGCATTGGTTTGTGGTGGTAAATAGACAGCTATGAAAAATATAGATGAAAACTCTCTTGGTAAATAGTGTGGTCTACAGCTCAGCTGGTAGAGCATGGCGCTTGTAACGCCAAGGTAGTGGGTTCGATCCCCGGGACCACCCATACACAAAAATGTATGCACGCATGACTGTAAGTCGCTTTGGATAAAAGCGTCTGCTAAATGGCATATTATTATTATATTATATATTATATCATAAGATACTCTACCTCAGGCAAGCAAAACCTCGAGACTTCCTTAGTATTTGATTTTGTGCACCAGCTGTTGTTTACAAATATCCACAGACCGCCACCCCTTGTCTTACCGGAGTCAGCCGTTCTATCCTGCCGATATAGCGTATAGCCCGCTAGCTGTATGTTGTCCATGTCGTCGTTCAGCCACAACTTGGTGAAACATAAGATATTACAGTTTTTAATATCCCGTTGGTAGGATAATCGTAAACTTAGGTCATCTAATTTATTTTCAAATGATTGAAGATTGGCTAATAGGATTGATGGAAGAGGCAGTTTACTCGCTCGCCGTCGGATCCTTACAAGGCACCCCGACCTACGTCGACGATATCTCAGTCTCTTTTTCCTGTGAATGACAGGGATTTGGGCCTTGTCGGGTGTCTGTAGGAAATCCTTCGCGTCCGACTCGTTGAAGAAAAAATCTTTGTCCAATACGAGGTGAGTAATCGCTGTCCTGATATCCAGAAGCTCCTTTTGGTTATAAGAGACGATGGCAGAAACATTATGTACAAAATACATTACAAATAACGCAAAAAAACACACTTAATAGTACAATTGGTTAGAGGGCTGTAAAACGGCAGTCATCTTCTCCCGCGCCATCAATGCCGCTTTGACATCGCTTGTCCATATATGTATATATTCTTAATGAATTCCTTACTTAGATTTGTGTGTATTGGGTATATTTTGTGAAATTGTTAGATATTACTTGTTAGATATTACTGCAGTGTCGGAGGTAGAAGCACAAGCATTTCGCTACACCCGCAATAACATCTGCTTAACACGTGTATGTGACCAATAAAATTTGATTGATTTCATTTGACTGTCGTTTCTCTTTGCTTATTTGAGCGGTTCTCGCCATAATATGGACTTGGTCTTTTACCAAATAGGGCTATCTTCTGTATACCCCCCCTACCTTGTCACAACACGACTGATTGGCTCAAACGCATTAAGGAGGAAAGAAATTCCACAAATTAACTTTTAAGAAGGCACACCTGTTAATTGAAATGCATTCCAGGTGACTACCTCATGAAGCTGGTTGAGAGAATGCCAAGAGTGTGCAAAGCTGTCATCAAGGCAAAGGGTGTCTATTTGAAGAATCTCAAATATATTTGGATTTGTTTAACACTTCTTTGGTTACTACATGATTCCATATGTGTTATTTCATAGTTTTGATGTCTTCACTATTATTCTACAATGTAAAAATTTTTAAAAATAAAGAAAAACCCTTGAATGAGTAAGTGTTCTAAAACTTTTGACTGGTAGTGTGTATATAGCACTTTGTTGTTATTTCCCATCAGGGATTATTGTCTCGGTTTCCATGTTCAGACGCATTCCTTGTTATTGTATCGTTACGTGTGAGTTAATATTAAACTCTCCAACTGCACCGGCTTCCTCACTCCCTGCGTCTACATCACAGAACAACGCCTCACCACATGGAAGCAGCAGTTGATCAAGGCATCTCCCTGATGGTCAGCCAACAGGGAGACCTATTCGCCAACACCACGACCAGCTGGCTCAACTGGCGACGGCTATGGATGAGGTCCTCCGCGTTCTTCAACGTCTCGACGTTACTTCCCTCGGGCGGAGGATTCTCTCCTACGTGTCGACCCAGCATCCCAGCCCATCCAGCAGTCCGTCCAGGTCAGCGAGGTCCGTTTGTCCCTCCTGGACAAATACGACGGGACTCCATCAAAATGCCGTGGCTTCCTACTCCAGCTCCCTCTATTTCGCTCATCAGATGGGAGCCCCCACCACCGAGAGGTCCAAGGTTGCCATGGTTATTTCCCTGCTGACTGGACGGGCGTTGGAGTGGGCTACGGCCATCTGGGAGAGAGGAGGAGCTGGATTCGTATGAGGGGTTCATGGCTCTGTTCAGGGGGGTCTTCGACCATCCACCAAAGGGCAGAGATGGAGGTGAACGCTTACTCCACCTACGGCAGGAAGCTCCCAACGAACAGTTATTGTGCTGACATTGCTTCCAGAGACAATTTGTAACTCGGTAGTGAGTGTTACAACCGAGGACAGACTTCGCGGCTGAGCTGTTGTTGCTCCTAGACATTTCCACTTCACAATAACAGCATTTACAGATGATGGTGCCGTGTTGTAAATCACTGCGAGCTTCAGTAAGGCCATTCTACTGCCAATGTTTGTCTATGGAGATTGCATGGCGGTGTGCTCGATTTTATACACCTGTCAGCAACGGGTGTGGCTGAAATAGCCGAATCCACTAATTTGAAGGGGTGTCCACATACTTTTGTATATATAGTGTACCTCTCCAGCACATCTACTCAGGGAGTTAAACACAGTGAGGGTATAGATGGAGCTCAAAAGGGGAAGTAGCCTAGTTATGAGTCATCGTAGATCGCGCCTCTTGGCAAACACATTTAATTATATTGACAGTTGTGAACCCACGCTAAGGGAGACAGAACGCGGCTGGGGTTAGAGAACACAACGTACAGGACATTTTAGTGTTTGTTAGATTGAGGCCGTGACATATTAGCCTTGTAAACCAGCCTGATCACTTTGCTCACGTCTGTTTCAATTGAAGTACACGGCTATAAACAAAGGGGCAATCTGCGGTTCAAACAACAACAAAACAGGCACCCCGCCAGTGCCACCACTGTTTTGGTAAAAAGCTGAGTGATGGGGCTGGAAAAATGTACCCAACCTTAAATTTATAGACAGAGCTATGGATGCAAGGACTGACCATCCATGAGATCAAAATGATCATTTTTACCTTGTTTTGAGGCCCTATACTGTTTGTTTACAATAACATTGTTTACAAACAATGGAGTAAAAACAATAATATTTTTCAGTTCTGGGTAAAACAGTTGAACTAACCTGATATTATATTATTATAAATTCAAGTTATATTCTTCAAGAATCATTAATTTAAAAGTCAAAAAATTGATGTAACAATCCCAGATTTCCCCTTTAAGGACTGATTAAATCATAACATAACTTCTTTGTTAGAATAAGTCAAACACAATTTCTTCCTGTACAGCAAGAAAAAATGTTTGACTGAAAAGAATCATGAAATGCAGTTTAGTTTGTTTCTGTTTCACACTTCAAAACTTTGTTTTGCTGAGGAAATTAACCTAAGTGTGCATTCATGCAGCACAATCAGACATTGTGTTTGACTGATTTAATAGCATCCTAAGCAATTGCACTGCTTATTTACAGAACGGGATAAAACAGAAAAAAACTAAGCTAAACTAATCCACTAAACTGTTTGTTTACAATTACTTTTAAGGGAGATTATATACAGGAATCTAAACAACAGAATCTAAATTTGTCCGACTTTTTCAGACATCCAAAGTAGTATAGTATATCCATAGTAAATATGAGTCCACATCCCACGCCATCGGTTGTGTGGATCCAGCTACATGTCTTCACCCCAAATGCGTGGATTAGATAAACCCCGCAAATCTGGAAATTGCACGCTGCCTATCTTTTCCATTCGTTTGAGAGATTGTGGAATTTTGCTGGATCTACAAAACAGATGGTCTGAGACGTGGGCTCATCTTAACATCAAACTACTTTTGAGGTCTGAAAACATGTGATTTTTAAGTTTAATGTCATTCCTATTTAACCCATATTTTACTTGTTAGCACTGCCTTGTTACATCAGATTTTGCACTGGTGCAAACGCATAGTCAAACTGATCCTTCATTTCCCTTTAAATTCAAAGTCCTACCTTAGAGATGACTCACCTATTCAAATATAAATGCCAATGTAAATGACAGACAGAAGCAGATGACGTGATAAAACACATTGCAAACATCTGAAACGCAATTATAATTTCAACACTGGCGAGAGAGCAATTGGGTCCTTGGATTGAATTCCCTTTTCCATGTACCAGACAATGTTCTTGGTCTTTCGCTCACAGACAATTAACCATTTGATCGAGTGAATGTCATTATTAGATTAACCACAAGCCAGTGTAAACTGGAACAGTAATACAGAACATTGGATCAACATTGGATCATTGGGTTCACAATTTACATGAGTGGTGCTGAGCTGCGAGTCCCAGGGGCCCACCTGCCCAGCCTAGTAAAGTGAAATGAAAACCCATCGGGAGTTCATCTCTTTCCATAGTGATATCCAAACCCCTCCGGTGTTCATTGGTAAGGGAAAACAAACCAAACACTGCTTGTTTGGAGTGGACAGACCCCTCTATGTTCATCACAGAGGCAACAGGGTGTCAGGCTCCCCATCTCTTCCACTCTAATCTTCCTAGCTCAGCCCATGTTCGTGCATATCTAGGTCACCCAGGGCTGGCCTACTTAGCGCTTCCTGGGCTTATAATTCGGAGAAACGTTACATAAGCGAGGGAGAGACAGCCTGTCTGCCTACCCTGGGTCTCTCTCTCTCCATCATGAAGGCGAACAAAAGGGGGGAGAAGGGAAAATGAAAAATGCAGCGTGGCTGCGTGTGTGCACCGACACACACAGAGAGAGGCCTTCAAATGAAAAGGGTAGCTTTTTATAAACAACAAACCTTTCCCTTTGACATTGGGTACTTTTTTTTTGCATTGCCCCCGTCATTGGTTTTAAAGGTGAGGGCAGGAGAGGAGAGGAAAGCAGCGCAGGTGAATGAACGAATGCAAAAGGCCTTTACGGTTTAGGCCATGTAACAAAGCCCTGGTTAATGTCATCGGCCCTCTGAATAAACGGAGTTAGTCAGCCTTAAAGAAAACAGCGGGGGGGGGGGGGTACTGGAATGAGCTAAACAAACTACCAATCAATATGGCAGTCAAGCTACACTCCATTCAGAACATTTCCATTTCAAACTGTTGAAACAGCAGTTAATTGCGGCCTATTTACACAAGGCCTATTGTGTGGTTGTTTGCAAATAACACTTTGGTGAGATGGATGACAACAAATAGAGCTTCTACGTGCACCGAAAACATCCTTGTCTAGATTGATCTGTTCGGGATGTTGAGATTGTGATGGCGGTAACAAGCCTACAATACATGGGGGCCTATTTGTTGGCCCAAATATCTCCAACAAACAAGAGGAACCAACTGGCACAACGTCTTGTTAACCTGTGGTGGAGGAAACACTCCAAAAATAGCTTACTAGGATAAGGTGAGAACTAGACCACCTGTGGAAACAAACCTAAGGCTCTAAAGGGCTGTATATCAGCTATTGTCTGTGAATGAAAGGCAATTATTCAGCATTATGGTTCTCTCTGATGATCTTTTACAGTTATATAAATGATCCTTAGCATGGTGGTGATAGATGGATGATGATAATACATACAGTTGAAGTCGGAAGTTTACATACACCTTAGCCAAATATATTTAAACTCAGTTTTTCACAATTCCTGACATTTAATCCTAGTAAAAATGCCCTGTCTTAGGTCAGTTAGGATCACCACTTTATTTTAAGAATGTGAAATGTCAGAATAATAGTAGAGAGAATGATTTATTTCAGCGTTTATTTATTTCATCACATTCCCAGTAGGTCAGAAGTTTACATACACTCAATTAGTATTTGGTAGCATTGCCTTTAAATTGTTTAACTTCGGTCAAACGTTTTGGATAGCCTTCCACAAGCTTCCCACAATAAGTCGGGTGAATTTTGGCCCATTCCTCCTGACAGAGCTGGTGTAACTGAGTCAGGTTTGTAGGCCTCCTTGCTCACACACGCTTTTTCAGTTCTGCCCACACATTTTCTATAGGATTGAGGTCAGGGCTTTGTGATGGCTTTGCGATGCCACAACTTTGGAAGTATGCTTATGGTAACTGTCCATTTGGAAGACCCATTTGCGACCAAGCTTTAACTTCCTGACTGATGTCTTGAGATGTTGTTTCAATATATCCACATCATTTTCCTTCCTCATGATGCCATCTATTTTGTGAAGTGCACCAGTCCCTCCTGCAGCAAAGCACCCCCACAGCATGATGCTGCCACCCCCGTGCTTCACGGTTGGGATGGTGTTCTTCGGCTTGCAAGCCGCCCCCTTTTTCCTCCAAACATAACGATGGTCATTATGGCCAAACAGTTCTATTTTTGTTTCATCAGACCAGAGGACATTTCTCCAAAAAGTATGATCTTTGTCCCCATGTGCAGTTGCAAACCGTAGTCTGGCTTTTTTATGGCGGTTTTGGAGCAGTGGCTTCTTCCTTGCTGAGCGGCCTTTCAGGTTATGTCGATATAGAACTTGTTTTACTGTGGATATAGATACTTTTGTACCTCTTTCTTCCAGCATCTTCAAGGTCCTTTGCTGTTGTTCCTTTGCCATCTCTGTAGCACTCCACCAATCAGGCCTTTATGGTAGAGGGCAGAAGGAAGGCACTCCTCACTCAGTAAAAGGCACATGATAGCCTGCTTGGAGTTTACCAAAAGGCACTTAAAGACTCTCAGACCATGAGAAACAAGATTCTCTGGTCTGATGAAACCAAGATTGAACTCTTCGGCCTGAATGCCAAGCGTCACGTCTGGAAGAAACCTGGCACCATCCCTACGGTGAAGCATGGTTGTGGCAGCATCATGCTGTGGGGATGTTTTTTAGCGGCAGGGACTGGTAGACTAGTCAGGATTGCGGGAAAGATGATCCTTGATGAAAACCTGCTCCAGAGCACTCAGGACCTCAGACTGGGGCGAAGGTTCACCTTCAAAAAGGACAATGACCTAAGCACACAGCCAAGACAACGCAGGAGTGGCTTCGGGACAAGTCTCTGAATGTCCTTGAGTGGCCCAGCCAGAGCCCGGACTTGAACCCAATCGAACATCTCTGGAGAGACCTGAAAATAGCTGTGCAGCGACACTCCCCATCCAACCTGACAGAGCTTGAGAGGATCTGCAGAGAAGAATGGGTGAAACTCCCCAAATACAGGTGTGCCAAGCTTGTAGCGTCATACCCAAGAAGACCCGAGACTGTAATCGCTGCCAAAGGTGCTTCAACAAAGTACTGAGTAAAGGGTCTGAATACTTATTATGTAAATATGATATTTCATTTCTTTCTTCTTTTTTTTCCTTCTGAAAACCTGTTTTTGTTTTGTCATTATGGGGTATTGTGTGTAGATTGATGAGGGAAAAAAACAATTTATGTCACGATCGTCGATAGAAGTGGACCAATGCGCAGCGTGATAAGTGAACATACTTCTTTTATTAGAGTCACCACACGAACAAAACAACAAACGATACGAAACGTGAAGTCCTACGGTTACACAAACCAAACGGAACAAGATCCCACAAACACTGTGGCAAAACAGGCTGAGACAACAATCAACAGCTGATTCACGTTGCCTCTGATTGAGAACCACACCGGCCAACATAGAAAACACATCAGCTAGATAATCACCCTAGCACACAAAACACATAGAAACAACACACCCTGGCTCAACATAACAGAGTCCCAGAGCCAGGGCGTGACAGTACCCCCCCAAAGGCGCGGACTGCAAACGCGCCAAACATAAACCGAACAGGGGAGGGCCGGGTGGGCATTCCTCCTCAGAGGCGGTTCCGGCTCCGGGCATGACCCCCACTCCCTCTCTAACCCCCCAAAGCGCCCCTGGTCCGGTCTGGCCCTGCTGGCCGGAGCTGGACTGAACACTTGTGGAGCGGATTGCTCTAGCTCCGGAGTGGAGCAGCTGACCGGTGCCGGACCAGGCACCGGTGGAACAGGCACGGGCTGTGCCGGACTGACGACGCGCACCACAGGCTTGGTGCGGGGAGCAGGGACGGGCCGAACCGGGCTGACGAAGCGCACCACTGGCTTGGTGCGGGGAGCAGGAACAGGCCGGACCGGGCTGACGACGCGCACCATTGGCTTGGTGCGGGGAGAAGGGACGGGCCGAACCGGGCTGACGAAGCGCACCACTGGCTTGGTGCGGGGAGCAGGAACAGGCCGGACCGGGCTAACGACGCGCACCACAGGCTTGGTGCGGGGAGCAGGGACGGGCCGAACCGGGCTGACGACGCGCACCACTGGCTTGGTGCGGGAAGCAGGAACGGGCCGGACCGGGCTGGCGACGCGCACCACTGGCTTGGTGCGAGGGGCAGAAACAGGCCGGACCGGGCTGGCGACGTGCACCACAGGCTTGGTGCGAGGGACAGGAACAAGCCGGACCGTACTGGGGACACACACCACTGGCCCTACGCGGGGATCAGGAACGGACTGGCAACACACCCCAGTACCTCTCGCCGTGCCTCTACATCCTCCTTCCCCCTGGTGACCGGTGACTCCCGTAACCTGGCGGCCTCCTGCTGCCCCGTCGTCCACGGCGTGAGCCCCCCCCTAAAAATGTTCTGGGCGTCTCTCCTCCCCGTGGGCCAGGCCTCCATGGCTCTCGCCAGACTCTCGCTCCTCTGCTCCCAAGTCCAGCCTCTCTCCTCCTCCCGCGGCTTGACCCAGTCGAGGTGGATATCCGCTAGATTCACCTCTGGCGTTGGCTCCTGGACATGCTGCTTGGTCCAGTTAGGGTGGGATCTTCTGTCACGATCGTCGATAGAAGTGGACCAATGCGCAGCGTGATAAGTGAACATACTTCTTTTCTTAGAGTCACCACACGAACAAAACAACAAACGATACGAAACGTGAAGTCCTACGGTTACACAAACCAAACGGAACAAGATCCCACAAACACTGTGGCAAAACAGGCTGCCTAAGTATGGTTCCCAATCAGAGACAACAATCAACAGCTGATTCACGTTGCCTCTGATTGAGAACCACACCGGCCAACATAGAAAACACATCAGCTAGATAATCACCCTAGCACACAAAACACATAGAAACAACACACCCTGGCTCAACATAACAGAGTCCCAGAGCCAGGGCGTGACAATTTAATCCATTTTAGAATAAGGCTGTAACCTAACAAAATGTGGAAAAAGTAAAGGGGTCTGAATACTTTCCGAATGCACTGTATGTATGTGTATATTGCTCTGCTCTGCATGTATGTATAGGTATGTGTGTGTTATATACACATAGCTGTGGAAAAAATTAAGAGACCACTGCAAATGTTTCTTAAATCAGCATCTCTACATGTATGACAGCCATTCCTGTCCAGTGTCTGTTAAATTCCAACACAGGCACACCTCATTCTACTGAATTAGGTACTGATTAGGTGATCACATGAACCAAATCTTATTTAACGAGGAAAAGTATAAAAACCACTGCTGTGGTCATCACTATCCTCTTGCAATAGGACCAGCTGGATGGCAAAAACAGTGCTAATAGTACCTCAAAAGTAATATTAATAAAAAAAATAACTATTGACCATGCCAAAAGAGTTGAAAAGGAATGTTTTGAGTGAGGAAAAGAAGGGTTCAATTCTGGCTTTACTGGCAGAGGGATACAGTGAGCGTCAGGTTGCTTCCATCCTTAAAATTTCAAAGACGGCAGTTCATAAGAACAAGGTCAAGCAGCAGACATTGGAGACAACAAAGCTACAGACCGGCAGAGGGCAAAAACTACTCTCTACTGACCGGGATGACCGCCAACTCATTCGAATGTCACTCAACAACAGTAGGATGACATCAAGTGACCTACAAAAATAATGGCAAACGGCAGCTGGGGTGAAGTGCACGGCGAGGACGGTTCGAAACAGGCTCCTAGGGGCAGGGCTGAAGTCGTGCAAAGCTAGAAAAAAGCCCTTCATCAATGAGAAGCAAAGAAGAGCCAGGCTGAGGTTTGCAAAATACCATAAGGATTGGACCGTAGAGGACTGGAGTAAGGTCATCTTACATTTACATTTTAGTCATTTAGCAGACGCTCTTATCCAGAGCGACTTACAGGCGCAATTAGGGTTAAGTGCCTTGTTCAAGGGCACAGACAGATTTTTCACCTAGTCGGCTCGGGGATTAGAACCAGCGACCTTTCGGTTACTGGCACAACGCTCTTAACCACTAAGCTACCTGCCGCCCAATCTTCTCTGATGAGTCCAATTTTCAGCTTTGCCCAACACCTGGTCGTCTAATGGTTAGACGGAGACCTGGAGAGGCCTACAAGCCACAGTGTCTCGCACCCACTGTGAAATTTGGTGGAGGATCGGTGATGATCTGGGGGTGATTCAGCAATGCTGGAATCGGGCAGATTTGTCTTTGTGAAGGACGCATGAATCAAGCCACGTACAAGGTTGTCCTGAAAGAAAACTTGCTTCCTTTTGCTCTGACATTGTTCCCCAACTCTGAGGATTGGTTTTTCCAGCAGGACAATGCGCGATGCCACATAGCCAGGTCAATCAAGGTGTGGATGGAGGACCACCAGATCAAGACCCTATCATGGCCAGCCCAATCTCCAGACCTGAACCCCATTGAAAACTTCTGGAATGTGATCAAGAGGAAGATGGATGGTCACAAGCCATCAAACAAAGCCGAGCTGCTTGAATTTTTGCGCCAGGAGTGGCATAGTCACCCAACATCAATATGAAAGACTGGTGGAGAGCATGCCAAGACGCATGAAAGCTGTGATTGAAAATCAGGGTTATTCCACCAAATATTGATTTCTGAACTCTTCCTAAGTTAAAACATTACTATTGTGTTGTTTAAAAATGAACATTAACTTATTTTCTTTGCATTATTCGAGGTCTGACAACACTGCATCTTTTTTTGTTATTTTGACCAGTTGTCATTTTCTGCAAATAAATGCTCTAAATGACAATATTTTTATTTGGAATTTGGGAGAAATATTGTCAGTAGTTTATAGAATAAAACAAAAATATTATTTTTACCCAAACACATACCTATAAATAGTAAAACCAGAGAAACTGATAATTTTGCAGTGGTCTCTTAATTTTTTCCACAGCTGTATATACACTGCTCAAAAAAATAAAGGGAACACTAAAATAACACATCCTAGATCTGAATGAATGAAATAATCTTATTAAATACTTTTTTCTTTACATAGTTGAATGTGCTGACAACAAAATCACACAAAAATTATCAATGGAAATCAAATGTATCAACCCATGGAGGTCTGGATTTGGAGTCACCCTCAAAATTAAAGTGGAAAACCACACTACAGGCTGATCCAACTTTGATGTAATGTCCTTAAAACAAGTCAAAATGAGGCTCAGTAGTGTGTGTGGCCTCCACGTGCCTGTATGACCTCCCTACAACGCCTGGGCATGCTCCTGATGAGGTGGCGGATGGTCTCCTGAGGGATCTCCTCCCAGACCTGGACTAAAGCATCCGCCAACTCCTGGACAGTCTGTGGTGCAACGTGGCGTTGGTGGATGGAGCGAGACATGATGTCCCAGATGTGCTCAATTGGATTCAGGTCTGGGGAACGGGCGGGCCAGTCCATAGCATCAATGCCTTCCTCTTGCAGGAACTGCTGACACACTCCAGCCACATGAGGTCTAGCATTGTCTCGCATTAGGAGGAACCCAGGGCCAACCGCACCAGCATATGGTCTCACAATGGCAGTCAGGCTACCTCTGGCGAGCACATGGAGGGCTGTGCGGCCCCCCAAAGAAATGCCACCCCACACCATGACTGACTGGTGTTGGGCTGTAAGCACAACCCCCACCTGTGGACGTCGGGCCCTCATACCACCCTCATGGAGTCGGTTTCTGACCGTTTGAGCAGACACATGCACATTTGTGGCCTGCTGGAGGTCATTTTGCAGGGCTCCGGCAGTGCTCCTCCTGCTTCTCCTTGCACAAAGGCGGAGGTAGCAGTCCTGCTGCTGGGTTGTTGCCCTCCTACGGCCTCCTCCACGTCTCCTGATGTACTGGCCTGTCTCCTGGTAGCGCCTCCATGCTCTGGACACTACGCTGACAGACACAGCAAACCTTCTTGCCACAGCTTGCATTGATGTGCCATCCTGGATGAGCTGCACTACCTAAGCCACATGTGTGGGTTGTAAACTCCGTCTCATGCTACCACTAGAGTGAAAGCACCGCCAGCATTCAAAAGTGACCAAAACATCAGCCAGGAAGCATAGGAACTGAGAAGTGGTCTGTGGTCACCACCTGCAAAACCAGTCCTTTATTGGGGGTGTCTTGCTAATTGCCTATAATTTCCACCTGTTGTCTATTCCATTTGCACAACAGCATGTGAAATTTATTGTCAATCAGTGTTGCTTCCTAAGTGGACAGTTTGATTGACTTGGAGTTACATTGTGTTGTTTAAGTGTTCCCTTTATTTTTTTGAGCAGTGTATATGTGTGTGTGTGTGTGTGTGTGTGTGCATATACACTGCTCAAAAAAATAAAGGGAACACATAAACAACACATCCTAGATCTGAATGAATGAAATAATCTTATTAAATAATTTTTTCTTTACATAGTTGAATGTGCTGACAACAAAATCACACAAAAATTATCAATGGAAATCAAATTTATCAACCCATGGAGGTCTGGATTTGGAGTCACCCTCAAAATTAAAGTGGAAAACCACACTACAGGCTGATCCAACTTTGATGTAATGTCCTTAAAACAAGTCAAAATGAGGCTCAGTAGTGTGTGTGGCCTCCACGTGCCTGTATGACCTCCCTACAACGCCTGGGCATGCTCCTGATGAGGTTGCGGATGGTCTCCTGAGGGATCTCCTCCTAGACCTGGACTAAAGCATCCGCCAACTCCTGGACAGTCTGTGGTGCAACGTGGCGTTGGTGGATGGAGCGAGACATGATGTCCCAGATGTGCTCAATTGGATTCAGGTCTGGGGAACAGGGCGGGCCAGTCCATAGCATCAATGCCTTCCTCTTGCAGGAACTGCTGACACACTCCAGCCACATGAGGTCTAGCATTGTCTTGCATTAGGAGGAACCCAGGGCCAACCGCACCAGCATATGGTCTCACAAGGGGTCTGAGGATCTCATCTCGGTACCTAATGGCAGTCAGGCTACCTCTGGCGAGCACATGGAGGGCTGTGCGGCCCCCCAAAGAAATGCCACCCCACACCATGACTGACCCACCGCCAAACCGGTCATGCTGGAGGATGTTGCAGGCAGCAGAACGTTCTCCACGGCGTCTCCAGACTTTGTCACGTCTGTCACGTGCTCAGTGTGAACCTGCTTTCATCTGTGAAGAGCACAGGGCGCCAGTGGCGAATTTGCCAATCTTGGTGTTCTCTGGCAAATGCCAAACGTCCTGCACGGTGTTGGGCTGTAAGCACAACCCCCCACCTGTGGACGTCGGGCCCTCATACCACCCTCATGGAGTCTGTTTCTGACCGTTTGAGCAGACACATGCACATTTGTGGCCTGCTGGAGGTCATTTTGCAGGGCTCTGGCAGTGCTCCTCCTGCTCCTCCTTGCACAAAGGCAGAGGTAGCGGTCCTACGGCCTCCTCCACATCTCCTGATGTACTGGCCTGTCTCCTGGTAGCGCCTCCATGCTCTGGACACTACGCTGACAGACACAGCAAACCTTCTTGCCATAGCTCGCATTGATGTGCCATCCTGGATGAGCTGCACTACCTGAGCCACTTGTGTGGGTTGTAGACTCCGTCTCATGCTACCACTAGAGTGAAAGCACCGCCAGCATTCAAAAGTGACCAAAACATCAGCCAGGAAGCATAGGAACTGAGAAGTGGTCTGTGGTCACCACCTGCAGAACCACTTCTTTATTGGGGGTGTCTTGCTAATTGCCTATAATTTCCACCTGTTGTCTATTCCATTTGCCAACAGCATGTGAAATGTATTGTCAATCAGTGTTGCTTCCTAAGTGGACAGTTTGATTTCACAGAAGTGTGATTGACTTGGAGTTACATTGTGTTGTTTAAGTGTTCCCTTTATTTTTTTGAGCAGTGTATATGTGTGTGTGCATATATATATATATATATATATTATTTTTTTATATTTGTTTTTACATATTTCTTGGAGTGGCGGCAACTATTTAGCAAGGGCGGGCCGCCACTGCTAAATTAATATATGGGAAACACTCTTCTGCCTCTTCTTATATGTAATACAGTAGTCTCTCATGACCGACTTTCATATAGCTACATGATGCAAGCTAATGCGAGTCCTTTGAGTGTGGCTTACGAGACTAGTATTACAATACCAATGCTAAATGTCTCAACTGCCACACTGCAGTGGTTTTGAATTACGGGAAACTTTTAATGGGAGAGGTAGGCGGTGGATGACACATTTGTGGGGGGTGGAGGGGGATAGATGGATGAATGAACGGATGGATGATGGATGAATGGACGACCCCCTCTCAGGTTGCCCTCCCTCTCACCTCTTCCTGGCGCAGGCTGTCGATGAGCTCCATGACCTTGGTGAAGTGGTGGCAGCGGTTGGAGTGGTCTACGATGTGAGTGGGGAAGGGCTGGTTCTGCCAGTGTCTCCACTCCCACAGAGACAGCTCGCTGGTCGGCCCGCTGGAGAGCGGCTCCTCCTACAGCCACACACACAACAGGCACAACATAATCATCAAATATACCACTTAGCAGACATTATCCAAAGAGATAAGTTAGTGCATACATTTGTAGTGTGTATGATCCTTGCAAGGGTTGAACCCACAACTCACCCGAGGTGGCGTGTCTTCCTGTATTGAGAGGAAGCGGGACCGTCTCAGAATGGGTGGAGCCACGTCCTCCCCTAGTTTCATGGTAGACTCCCAGTGAGCGAGCTCAGAAGGGCTAAGGAAGCCATCCTCCTTCACACTCTCCTGGTGCCCGCCTGGAACATTGAAACACAAGGGGGAAGCCGCAGTTATACTCCAAAGGCCTTCATGGTCGAATTTCTGCAAATAAACCACTACTAAAGGACACCAATAAGAAAAAGAGACTTGCTTGGGCGAAGAAACATGAGCAATGGACATTAGACCGGTGGAAATCTGTCCTTTGGTCTGATGAGTCCAAATTTGAGATTTTTTTGTGTCTTTGTGAGACGCAGAGTAGGTGAATGGATTATCTCTACATGTGTGGTTCCAACCGTGAAGCATGGAGGAGGAGGAGGTGTGGGGGTGCTTTGCTGGTGACACTGTCTGTGATTTATTTAGAATTCAAGGCACACTTAAACAGCATGGCTACCACAGCATTCTGCAGTGATACGCCATCCCATCTGGTTTGTGCTTAGTGGGACTATCATTTGTTTTTCAACAGGACAATGACCCTAAACACACCTCCAGGCTGTGTAAGGGCTATTTGACCAAGGAGAGTGATGGAGTGCTGCATCAGATGACCTGGCCTCCACAATCACTCAACCTCAACCCAATTGAGATGGTTTGGGATGAGTTGGACCGCAGAGTGAAGGAAAAGCAGCCAACAAGTGCTCAGCATATGTGGGAACTCTTTCAAGACTGTTGGAAAAGCATTCCTCATGAAGCTGGTTGAGAGAATGCCAAGAGTGTACAAAACTGTCATCAAGGCAAAGGGTGGCTAATTTGAAGAATCTCAAATATAAAAAATATTTTGATTTGTTTAACACTTTTTTGGTTACTACATGATTCCATATGTGTTATTTCATAGTTTTAATGTCTTCACTATTATTTTACAAGGTAGAAAACAGTAAAAATAAAGAAAAACCCTTGAACGAGTAGGTGTGTCCAAACTTTTGACTGGTACTGTACATAGCAAGAGCCCCAGCCTCTCTTACCTAGACCATGCGGAAGAAAAAGGGACTCACGGTGGCCCTCCAAGGAGTGGGACCTGCGTCCCCTCCCACCCCCGGAGAGCCGCCTGCTGCTCTCCCCGTGGTCAAACTGGCCACAGGTGATGTGCATCTTGTGCAGGGCGGGGTGCACCCCCTCGGGCAGCATGCGGGGGCTGTGGGGGAACATGTGGAATCTGTGGCTGTCCCCCACGATAGACTTGTACACGCTGCGTTTGTTGCTCTGGCTCTGGTTGTAGGTCTGAGGGGAAAACAAAGATGTCCGACAAAGAGTTGGTGGTTGCAGATTACAGGGTCCGCACTCAAAAAAATAGTTAAGATTATTTAAAGCTATTTCATGCTTACAGTGCCTTCAGAAAGTATTCACACCGCTTGACTTTTTCCACGTTGTGTTACAGCCTGAATTTCAAATCGATTAAAATCGAGATTTTGTCACTGGCCTACACACAAACCACGATGATGTCAAAGTGGAACTTTGTTTTTCAATTGTCATACCAAACATAAACATGTTTGGTATGACAATGAACATAGGAATTACCATAGAGGTACAGCACAAACAGATGTGGGACCGTTCCTAAGATTCCCAAGGCAGGAGTTGTTGCTCACCCTCTCCTCTCGTCCCTCGGCCAAGATGACCACTATGCGGCCCTTGCGTTTGCGTCCTGTGCGGCCCATGCGCTGAACCAGGCGGATGGGGCTCTTTTGGGCGTCGAAGCACACGATGAGGTCCACCTCGCCTATGTCCAACCCCTCCTCGCCCACGCAGGTGGACACCAGGGTGTTGAAGCCTCCCTCCCGAAACCGTCGCACCACCTTCAGTACAGAAATCAATACATTTTATCAGGATGACAGAAATCTTGGCTGTGCCTGTATGTGAAGTCAATCACAAACATGTACAGTGCATTTGGAAAGTATTCAGACCCCTTGACTTTTTCCACATTCTGTTACATTAGCCTTATTCTAAAACTGATTAAATAAAAGATTTTCCTCAATCTACACACAATACCCCATAATGACAAAGCAAAGAGGTTTTTAGAAATTTTAGCAAATGTATTAAAATTTTTAAACAGAAATACATTATTTACATAAGTATTCAGACCCTTTGCTATGAGACTCGAAATTGAGCTCAGGTGCATCCTGTTTCCATTGACCATCCTTGAGCTTTTTCTACAACTTGATTGGAGTCCACCTGTGGTAAATTCAACTGATTGGACATGATTTGGAAAGGCACACACCTGTCTATATAAGGTCCCACAGTTGACAGTGCATGTCAGAGCAAAAACCAAGCCATGACGTCGAAGGAATTGTACACAGAGCTCCGAGACAGGATTTGGTCGAGGCACAGATCTGGGGAAGGGTACCAAAACATTTCTGCAGCATTGAAGTTCCCCAAGAACACAGCGGCCTCCATCTTTCTTAAATTGAAGAAGTTTGGAACCACCAAGACTCTTCTTAGAGCTGGCCGTCCGGCCAAACTGAGCAATCGGGGGAGAAGGGCCTTGGTAAGGGAGGTGACCAAGAACCCGATGGTTACTCTGACAGAGCTCCAGAGTTCCTCTGTGGAGATGAGAGAACCTTCCAGATGGACAACCATCTCTGCAGCACTCCACCAATCAGGCCTTAATGGTAGAGTGGCCAGACGGAAGCCACTCCTCAGTAAAAGGTACATGAGAGCCCACCAGGAGTTTGCCAAAAGGCACCTAAATGACTCTCAGACCATGAGAAACAAGATTCTGATTCTTGGCCTGAATGCCAAGTGTCACGTCTGGCATCATGCTGTGGGGATGTTTTTTAGCGGCAGGGACTGGGAGACTAGTCAGGATCGAGGGAAAGTTGAACAGAGCAATGATGAAAACTTGCTCCAGAGCACTCAGGACCTCAGACTGGGGCAAAGTTTCCCCTTCCAACAGGACAATGACCCTAAGCACACAGCCGATCTGTAGAGGAATGATCCTTATGAGCAGCAAACCATTAAAAAAAAATCTAAGTACAATGGGAAAATCGACGAGCTAGTTCTTCAAACGCTAGTGTAGGCTATGATCCTGTAAGTTAATGGTGGGTGCTACATTTAGCCTAGAGGCTAACAGTTTAGCCATTCAATTGATTTGCTGGTGGTTTTTGAAGAACATAAAATATATAATTTATACCTGAACTGGCTCAGTTCTGCTTTCTTACTTTATCATAATCACCTTCTCCATTTTCTAAAGGCCTACCTACATTATGTTATATCTATGGTACAGGTGTGTGTGGTGAAAATATATTTCTACCAGCACACCAGTCTCCCATACCCTACCTATGCAAATTAAATCATCAAAACTCTTCGGGTCTCCTTAACGTACATATTGTCATGAATTTTACTTGTGATTTCAACTTGAATGTGTTATTGTGTATGTATTGTAATATCCATGTATTTTAGTATCTATGTATTTCAGTATTTTTGACTGCCATGTGGATATCAGAAAAACATTATCATAAAAAAAACTATTAGCAGCTCACCTACACAGTGACACAAGACAGAGCAGGCATATGGGGAGCAGGATGTGTCAGCTATCTATCTAAGCTAAGCAAACACTCTGTCTGCCAGTCAGGAATGGAGAAAGCTGAGGACCTGAGAAGACAAGCCTAATAGGGTCACAGAACAACACCTTAGCTTCAGTCAGAGCCGCTAAGCAACCACATTTTTGGATAACATTGAATGTTTGTGCCGTTTAGCTTTGCTCAATACAGGTATTTGGGAGGCACTTTCCAGTGTGTTCTTTTTCGGTTCATTTGGACCAAATCCCAGTACAATGTAAATCAAGCCATGTCAATCAAATACTATCCTTTTTAATGACGTTATCCTGGCATTACCTTGAGCTTGTGTTATCAGTCTTGTCACCTGGTGTGACTGTGGCACATGCATTGTGTTTTTTTGTATTTATCAGACATTTTGTTGAAGAGAGAGGACGCATAGAAGGAGAGAAGTGAAGAGGGGTTGTAACAAAGCAACGGTAGGTCTGGGATTCAAACCGACATGGCCACACTCAGGCCTACAGTGGGGAGAACAAGTATTTGATACACTGCCGATTTTGCAGGTTTTCCTACTTACAAAGCATGTAGAGGTCTGTAATTTTTATCATGGGTACACTTCAACTGAGAGAGACGGAATCTAAAACAAACATTTAATTAATTTCCATTTTATTGCATGACATAAGTATTTGATACATCAGAAAAGCATAACTTAATATTTGGTACAGAAACATTTGTTTGCAATTACAGAGATCATACGTTTCCTGTAGGTCTTGACCAGTTTTGCACACACTGCAGCAGGGATTTTGGCCCACTCCCATACAGACCTTCTCCAGATCCTTCAGGTTTCGGGGCTGTCGCTGGGAAATACGGAATGTCAGCTCCCTCCAAAGATTTTCTATTGGGTTCAGGTCTGGAGACTGGCTAGGCCACTCCAGGACCTTGAGATGCTTCTAACGGAGCCACTCCTTAGTTGCCCTGGCTGTGTATTTCAGGCTGTTGTCATGCTTGAAGACCCAGCCACGACCCATCTTCAATGCTCTTACTGAGGGAAGGAGGTTGTTGGCCAAGATCTCGCGATACATGGCCCCATCCATCCTCCCCTCAATACGGTGCAGTCGTCCTGTCCCCTTTGCAGAAAAGCATCCCCAAAGAATGATGTTTCCACCTCCATGCTTCACGGTTGGGATGGTGTTCTTGGGGTTGTACTCATCCTTCTTCTTCCTCCAAACACGGCGAGTGGAGTTTAGACCAAAAAGCTATATTTTTGTCTCATCAGACCACATGACCTTCTCCCATTCCTCCTCTGGATGATCCAGATGGTCATTGGCAAACTTCAGACGGGCCTGGACATGCGCTGGCTTGAGCAGGGGGACCTTGCGTGCGCTGCAGGATTTTAATCCATGACGGCGTAGTGTGTTACTAATGGTTTTCTTTGAGACTGTGGTCCCAGCTCTCTTCAGGTCATTGACTAGGTCCTGCCGTGTAGTTCTGGGCTGATCCCTCACCTTCCTCATGATCATTGATGCCCCACGAGGTGAGATCTTGCATGGAGCCCCAGACCGAGGGTGATTGACCGTCATCTTGAACTTCTTCCATTTTCTAATAATTGCGCCAAGAGTTGTTGCCTTCTCACCAAGCTGCTTGCCTATTGTCCTGTAGCCCATCCCAGCCTTGTGCAGGTCTACAATTGTATCCCTGATGTCCTTACATAGCTCTCTGGTCTTGGCCATTGTGGAGAGGTTGGAGTCTGTTTGATTGAGTGTGTGGACAGGTGTCTTTTATACAGGTAACGAGTTCAAACAGGTGCAGTTAATACAGGTAATGAGTGGAGAACAGGAGGGCTTCTTAAAGAAAAACGAACAGGTCTGTGAGAGCCGGAATTCTTACTGGTTGGTAGGTGATCAAATACTTATGTCATGCAATAAAATGCAAATTAATTACTTAAAAATCATACAAATGTGATTTCTGGATTTTTGTTTTAGACTCAATCTCTCACAGTTGAAGTGTACCTATGATAAAAATTACAGACCTCTACATGCTTTGTAAGTAGGAAAACCTGCAAAATCGGCAGTGTATCAAATACTTGTTCTCCCCACTGTATGTACTGAAGGTGGTTATCCAAAAGGGTTCTTCGGCTGTCCACATGGGATAACCCTTTGAAGAACCCTTTTGGGTTCCATGTAGAACGCTCTGTGAAAAGGTTCTTCAAAGGGTTCTTCCATTTGGACAACCAAAGAACCCTTTTAGTTTCTAGATAGAACCTAGAGTGTAGGCACCGTCCCCAGGCCACATGAGTTGTATTTTTACCTCCAGCTGCTCCTTTTGGGTGAACCCTTTGACCCCCTTCCCTGCCGAGGCCTGGCCCATAAAGGTCATGACTTTGACCAGGGGCAGGTGGCGGTTCAACATGGCGGCAATCTCCTGCACGCTCTCCCGGAACGATGAAAAGATCATCACACGCGTGCTCACTTCCTGGGGTCCAGAGCCTGGACCAATCAAAGAGGAGAGAAAAAGAGAAAGAGGTTACTTACAACCAATAAAAAAGACTCACCAGCGCTCACTTCATGTAGTTGGAAATTAAGTATTTGTCTTCATTTTCTTTTAGGCAACATTTCCTACTAAAACACAAACTGCATCCATTTCGGTTAGTGCCTTCCTCAGTGCGTGTGTGTGTTCTTACAACCAATCAACTGCTTATTAAGTGCATCTGCTGCTACTCAAAACAAATACGTAATAACAACATCTGGAGCACACTCTCGGACTTTAACCGTGTCATTCATTCCTGCTGTTTACCTCGGCTCTAGTTAAATATCTTAAAAGGATGACTCATTGCTAAGAGCCGGTTGCAGTTAGTTGCTACTAACAAGAGAGTGAATTACCGGTGCCGGAGCTCTCAGCCCATGTTTTAAAGTGCCCTAGCACCACCTCCTCCAGCTTCTGCAGTTTGGGGTGACTGTAGATGAAGGGCTCCTCGGGGCCTGGAAGCAAAGCGCAATACACGGCAATCAGGTCAACCAGGTCAATCATGGCCCACGACACCCTTCATAATAAACATTCACAATTAGGAGAAGTGTTGGTAACGCTTTTGTTTTACAGCCTGCTGTTGAACAGGTAGTTATTTAGAAATTACTTGTTACAACGGTGCTTGACTAATAATTGTGTAGTAATTACACATCGGTTTCTTTGACATTCACTGACACAAGCATCACTATGCACCATTTGGTACCAGGTAGTTACCAATTGTGTTGAATTGTTTGAGGTAGGTACCAAATACTTATTGTTACCACAGTTTCTTAGTATTTACCATGTAAATACCAGGAAAGTACCAGCTTTAACCAGGCTCCTGGCTGTAAAATAAAGTGTTATCATGCGGCTTCAAAGACACGGGGCTGTAGGAACGGTATCCTACCAGTGGGCTTTACAAACATGGCCTCCATCTCCTGGTACAGGTCCATGAAGGTGGCGTTGCGCTGTAGCTCGTTCCTGGCTCGAGACATCTCTGAGTTGGCATAAATATAGAATGGAGACAATCACCTGAGCAGAATGCTGGCTATCACTTATAGAGTGGTTGTGAGTGAGTGAGTGAGTGTGTGTTTGTGTGCGCGTAAGGAGGTGCCTCCTACCTACCTTTGGTGCCATCCATGATGCCCTGGACAAAGAGGAAGAGGGAGCGCAGGCCCATCTGGAGCAGCAGCTCGTAGCCGTGGTACAGGCTGATACACAGGGCAAAGTCCCCCTCCAGAGCCCCATGCTGAGCCCCCTGTTAACAGCAAGGATCACAAAGATGGGCTTAAGCCTTAACGTATGTAGCTTGACTTAATTTGACAGCAGGACATAACATGACGTAACTTAACATCGATTTGCAAGTCAATTTGACATTGTATTTCCATCGCAAAACAGCAACGTGTTGATTGATCATAGAAGAAAATGAATAGGGGTGACTCTGAGGACATTCCTGCTCCAAAAATGATGAGCATTGGTTGGCTATGTGTTACAAAATGTTCATAAAGCTATTAAATGTATAGTGTCAAGGAATGCCTTTGTGTGTGTGTGTGTGTGTGTGTGTGTGTGTGTGTGTGTGTGGTGTGTGTGGTGGCACTGTGTGCCTGCATGCGTTCGTGTGTATACCACACCGTGACATGGGGCGGAGGGTTCTTGCGGAACTGTTCCCGGGCGAGGATGAGCTGGTACTTGGTGAGGGAGCGCAGGTCGCGGTGAGACATCGCCCTGTTCTGGATCAGACGGCCCGTGAACCGTTCCAGCACCTGGAACAACAATGGGCGACAAACAATGGGCGACCCAGACAGGATAAGTGGAGCGCCTATTTCAACAAACACAGTACAAAACTGAGGTGGGCTCTGCTATTTTCTGTTCCCTATTTCAGAGCGAAGCGGAATGTTTTTTTGAGTGGCCACAATATTTACATCCTTTAATCTTCCCAGCAGGAGATTGAAGTCTCCAAAAGGAAGCCCTGGAACCATTGTGACTGCAATTATTCAGAATCAGATAAAAGTCAATTATAGGCTAGTATAGAAGAAAAATAAGAAAATAATGCTTTGTATGGAGTCCTCGATTCACAATTCTGTAACTATGTTTCACGTCTCACATAACGGTCTCTATTCACATTATTTACAGAACCTATCATTCCAGTGACCTTTTACTTAGCAAAAGCATATTAGCTGGCATCATTTAGGATGTCTTCGCAACTGGGTGTCAGGAATCTCTGGATTGATTGTCAGCCAAATGAGCCAATCGAAGATATTTTTGCCACACACAAGACTACAAACACATAGGGAGGATGTTAACTGATTTGACATAGTTGTCTAATCCAGCAGGCATGAAGATGACTCTAAATTAAGTTGTTCAGTCTTTCAATGGCTGGACTCAAAACTCGCTCTTCCCAAATCCGAAAAGCCATTTTAAAGGGGATTGGTTTTGATTTAGGTCTAATCTCTCTCACACAATCAATCTAATGCTTAGAAATAAGAAATCACAACTTTCCCAGATGCCACAATTCAACAATGACACCTGGGTCGTCTTCATTAGGGAAAGGGGGATATCTAGTCAGTTGTACAACTGAATGCATTCAACTGAAATGTGCCTTCAACATTTAACCCAACACCTCTGAATCAGGGCACCGTAACGGAATAATAAAACAAATATATTCAGTTTGGTGCCTAATGAACACTCCAGATTATGGAATAAAGGCCTTTATTATCAGTACATTCAAAATACTCAATAAATTGACTATCACTATTGAATGAAATATTACGTTTGGTGGATGAGGAATAATGGTCTGGGGCTGTTTTTCATGGTTCGGGCTGGGCCCATTAGTTCCAGTGAAGGGAAATCTTAGCACTACAGCATAACATGACATTCTAGACGATTCTGTACTTCCAACTTTGTGGCAACAGTTTGGGGAAGGCCCTTTCCTGCACAAAGCGAGAGCCATACAGAAATGGTTTGTCGAGATCGGTGTGGAAGAACTTGACTGGCCTGCACAGAGCCCTGACCTCAACCCCGTCGAACACCTTTGGGATGAATTGGAACGCAGACTGCGAGCCAGGCCTAATCACCCAACATCAGTGCCCGACTTCACTAATGCTCTTGTGGCTGAATGGAAGCAAGTCCCCACAGCAATGTTCCAACATCTAGTGGAAAGCCTTCCCAGAAGAGTGGGGGCTATTATAGCAGCATAAGGGGGACCAACTCCATATTAATGCCCATGATTTCCGAATGAGATGTTCGACGAGCAGGTGTCCACATACCTTTGGTCATGTAGTGTACGTTGGGCTGACAACACCACCCTCTGGAGAGGCTTGTGCTTGCGGATGGTGCAATTGCCATACAGCCCGACAGGATGCTCTCAATGGTGCATCTGTAGAAGTTTGTGATGGTCTTAGGAGCCAAGCCGAATTTCTTCCACCTCCTGAGGTTGAAGAGGTGCTGCTGCGCCTTCTTCACCACACTGTCTGTGTGAAGGGACCATTTCAAGTCGTCAGTGATGTGCACACTGAGGAACTTGAAGTTTTTGACCCTCGACACTATGGCCCCGTCGATGTGGATGAGGGTGTGCTCTCTCTGCGGTCTCCTGTAGTCCACGATCAGCTCTTTCGTTTTGTTGACATTGAAGGAGAGGTTATTTTCCTGGCACCACTCTGCCAGGTCTCTCACCTCCTCCCCATAGGCTGTCTTGTCATTGTTGGTTATCAGGCCAACCACTCTTCTGTCGCCAGCAAACTTGATGATTGAGTTGGAGACGTGCGTAGCCAGGCAGTCAAGGGTGAACCGGGAGTACAGGAGGGGTCTGAGCACACACCCCTGTTGCCTACCTTCACCACTTGGGGTCAGCCTGTCAGGAAGTCCAGGACCCAGTTGCACAGGGAGGGGTTCAGACCCAGGGCCCTGAGCTTATTGATGAGCTTGGATGGCATTATGGTGTTGAAGGCTGAGCTGTAGTCGATGAACGGCATTCTTACACAGGTATTTATCTTGTCCAGATGGGATAGGGCAGTGTGATTGCGTCACCTGTGGATCTGTTGGGGCAGTTTGCGAATTGTAGGGGGTCTAGGTTGTCGGGTAAGGTGGAGGTGATATGATTTTTAACTAGCCTCTCAAAGCACTTTATGATGACAGAAGTGAGTGCTACGGGGCGATCGTCATTTAGTTCAGTTACCTTCGCTTTCTTGGATCCAGGAACAATTGGGGACATCTTGACGCAATTGAGGACAACAGACTGGGATATGGAGTGATTGAATATGTCAGTAAACACTCCAGCCAGCTGGTCTGCACAAGCTCTGACCATGCTGCTTGGGATGCAGTCTGGGCCGGCAGTCCTGCGGGGGTTAACATGTTTAATTGACTTACTCAAGTCGGCTACGGAGAACGAGAGCACATAGTCCTCATGAGCGAAGGGGGCCCACGTCGGCAGCTCGATGTTGTTGTTGTCCTCAAAGCAGGCGAAGAAGGTGTTTAGTTTATGCGGGAGTGAGGCGTCGGTGTCTGCAACGCTTTCCCTTTATAATCCATGATTGTCTGGAGACCTGCCACATACACTGAGTGTACAGAACATTAGTAACACCTTCCTAATATTGACTTTCACCCACTTTTACCCTCAGAACGGCCTCAATTTGTCAGGCATGGACTAAAAGGTATCGAAAGTGTTGCACAGGGATGCTGGCTCATGTTAACTCCAATGCTTCCCACAGTTCTGTCAAGTTGGCTGGATGTCCTTTGGGTGGTGGACCATTTTTGATACACACAGGAAACTGTTGAGCGTGAAAAACCCAGCAGCGTTGCAGTTCTTGACACACTCAAACCAGTGCGCCTGGTACGTACTACCATACCCCGTTCAAAAGGCACTTAAATATTTTGTCTTGCCCATTCACCCTCAATGCCACACATACACAATCCATGTCTCGATTGTCTCAAGGCTTAAAAATCCTTCAACCTCTCTCCTACCCTTCATCTACTACAGTGATTGAAGTGGATTTAACAGGTGACATCAATAAGGGATCGTAACTTTCACCTGAATTAACCTGGTCAGTCTATGTCATGGAAAGAGCAGGTGTTCCTAATGTTTTGTACACTCAGTGTACGTCTGGTGTCTGAACCGTTGAATTGAGACTCCACTTTGTCCCTGTACTGTTGTTTTACCTCTGATTGCCTTACGGAGTCACAGCTGGTCTGTTTGTACACATCCATGTTCCCAGTCACCTTGCCATGGTTAAATGCGGTGGTTAATGCTTTCAGTTTTGCAGAAAGCCAAGAAGATCATCAAGGACCTCAGCCACCCGAGCCACGGCCTGTTCACCCCGCTACCATCTAGAAGGCGGAGACCGTACTGGTGCATCAAAGCTGGGACCGAGAGACTGAAAAACGGCTTCCATCTCCAGGCCATCAGACTGTTAAATAGCCGGCCCTCACCCAGTAACCTGCACTGAACTTTAGTCATGGTTACTAGCGGGCTACCACCCGGTACTCAACCCTGCACCTCAGACACTACTGCCCTATGTACATAGTCATTGAACACTGGTCACTTTAATAATGCTTACATACGGTTTTACCCATTTCATATGTATCAGGGTGTCCGTGAGGAAAATTTGGCGCCAGACAACGTGATTTAAAATTTACCAGACGATATTTGAAAAATTTACCAGACATCCATATGCATTGGGTGCGTAACGCATTAGGGCGTCCACCCACGGCTCTCAAAATCACATTTAGATTATTGTAAATTCTCTTATCTGAATAAAAATGTGCCTGTTAAATTGTAATAAAACATCATACCCCCCCAAAAAAAATTACTTCCCCTGTTATTGTATGTCTTGGGGGTATGATATTTGTGCGTCTAACTTTCTCACTCATCACTATTCATGATTCATTCAAGATTATCTGTAATCATGGTAGCACCCACATTAAATGTAGACGTGTTTAGAAACATATTCTGTTCTTATTTACAATAAAAGTGACTCCAAAATGACACAATACATTATTTACTATTCATTTCTATTGGGGACAAATTAATCTGAAACACAACCAAAACAAACAGCAAATGCATCCAACAAATGTGTAGAGTCACAAGCTTGATGTAGTCATTGTGTGCTATGCATATCAGACCAAATACTTTTTTTTACTACTTTAATACACATAAGTGAATATGTCCCAATACTTTTGATCCCCTAAAATGGGGGGACTATGTACAAAAAGTGCTGTAACCCTCAAATTAAAAATCACAGTCTGCACTTTAACCTCATAGTCCTTGTATCATTTCAAATCCAAAGTGCTGGAGTACAGAGACAAAACAACAAAATAATTCACTGTCAATACCTTTGGAGCTCACTGTACATACAGTTGAAGTCGGAAGTTTACATACACCTTAGCCAAATACATTTAAACTCAGTTTTTCACAATTCCTGACATTTAATCCTAGTACAAATTCCCTGTTTTAGGTCAGTTAGGATCACCACTTTATTTTAAGAATGTGAAATGTCAGAAAAATAGTAGAGAGAATGACTTATTTCAGCTTTTATTTCTTTCATCACATTCCCAGTGGGTCAGAAGTTTACATACACTCAATTAGTATATGGTAACATTGCCTTTAAATTGTTTGGGTGAATATAAGTTGGGTGAATTTTGGCCCATGCCTCCTGACAGAGCTGGTGTAACTGAGTCAGGTTTGTAGGCCTCCTTGCTCGCACACGCTTTTTCAGTTCTGCCCACAAATTTTCAATAAGATTCAAGTTTTGGCTTTGTGATGGCCACTCCAATACCTTGACTTTGTTGTCATTAAGCCATTTTGCCACAACTTTGGAAGAATGCTTGGGGTCATTGTCCATTTGGAAGACCCATTTGCGACCAAGCTTTAACTTCCTGACTGATGTCTTGAGATGTTGCTTCAATACATCCACATCATTTTCCTTCCTCATGATGCCATCTATTTTGTGAAGTGCACCAGTCCCTCCTGCAGCAAAGCACCCCCACAGCATTATGCTGCCACCTCCCGTGCTTCACGGTTGGGATGGTGTTCTTCGGCTTGCAAGCCACTCCCTTTTTCCTCCAAACATAACGATGGTCATTATGGCCAAACAGTTCTATTTATGTTTAATCAGACCAGAGGACATTTCTCCAAAAAGTACGATCTTTGTCCCCATGTGCAGTTGCAATGTCACGATCGTCTAATGAGGGAGACCAAAGCGCAGCGTGTTGAGCGAACATGACTTTATTAAATTAAAGTACTCACTACAAAAACAACAATGACGAATCGTGAAGTCCTCGGTTACAATGACTGACAAGGAACAAAAACCCACAACACTAAGGTGAACACTGACAGTTTAAATATGGCTCCCAATCAGAGATAACGAGCCGACAGCTGACACTCGTTACCACTGATTGGGAGTCACACGACCAAACAAGGAAACACAACCAAAAGAACACACCCTGGCTCAAAATACACAGTCCCGGAGCCAGAGCGTGACAGTACCCCCCCCTAAAGGCGCGGACTCCGACCGCGCCTACACCCCAAATAGGGAAGGGCTGGGTGGGTATTGCTCCTCGGAGGCGGCTCCGGCTCGGGCTTGACCACCACCCTACTACAATCCCCCGTAGTGCCCCCAGTCCGATCTGACCCAGTTAGCTGGATCAGGACTGCCAACGCACACCCCTGGCTTGGCGCGTGAGGCAGGAATGGACCGGACCTGGCAGACGATACGCACCCTTTGCATGGTGCGTGGAGCCGGAACAGGCCTCACCAGGCTGAAGACTCGCATCCCTGGCTTGGTGCGAGTAGCAGGAATGGGCTGAATCCGGCTGACGACTCGCACCCTTGGCTTGGTGCGAGTAGCCGGAATGGGCTGAATCCGGCTGACGACTCGCACCCTTGGCTTGGTGCGAGTAGCAGGAACGGGCCGGACAGGGCTGACGAAACGCACCATAGACTTGGTGCGGAGAGCAGGAACGGGCCGGACAGGGCTGACGAAACGCACCATAGACTTGGTGCGGAGAGCAGGCACGGGCCTGACAGGGCTGGCGACGCGCACCACAGACTTGGCGCGGAGAGCAGGAACGGGCCGGACAGGGCTGACGACGCACACCACTGGCTTGGTGCGGGGAGCTTGGATGGGCCGGACTGTACTGGGGACACACACCACTGGCCCTACACCGGGATCTGGAACGGGCCGGACCGGACTGGCAACACACGCCAGTACCTCTCGCCGTGCCTCTACTTCCTCCATCCCCTCTTCGACCAGTGGCCCCCGTAACCCGGCGGCCTCCTCCGGCAACCCACTGGACCGCTCTATCGCGGCCTCCTGCTGGTCCGACGTCGTGAGCCCCCCCCTAAAAATTTTCTGGGGTTCTCTCCTCTTCGTGGACCAGGCCTCCATAGTTCTCGCCAGACTCTCACCCCACTGCTCCAATGTCCAACCTCTCTCCTCTTCTCTTGGCTTGGCCCAGTCGAGACTCCTACTCAACTGCTCCCAAGTCCATCCTCTCTCTTCCTCACGCTGCTTGGTCCTGTTATGGTGGGTTTTTCTGTCACGATCGTCTAATGAGGGAGACCAAAGCCCAGCGCGTTGAGCGAACATGACTTTATTAAATTAAAGTACTCACTACAAAAACAACAAACAATGACGAATCGTGAAGTCCTCGGTTACAATGACTGACAAGGAACAAAAACCCACAACACTAAGGTGAAAACTGACAGTTTAAATATGGCTCCCAATCAGAGATAACGAGCCGACAGCTGACACTCGTTACCACTGATTGGGAGTCACACGACCAAACAAGGAAACACAACCAAAAGAACACACCCTGGCTCAAAATACACAGTCCCGGAGCCAGAGCGTGACATGCAAACCGTAGTCTGTCTTTTTTATGGCGGTTTTGGAGCAGTGGCTTCTGCCTTGCTGAGCGGCCTTTCAGGTTTTTTTTTGTTTTTTTCACCTTTATTTAACCAGGTAAGCCAGTTGAGAACAAGTTCTCATTCACAACTGCGACCTGGCCAAGATAAAGCAAAGCAGTGCGATAAAAACAACAGAGTTACATATGGGGTAAAACAAAACATAAAGTCAAAAATACAACAGAAAATATATGTTAGGTTAGGTCGATATAGGACTCGTTTTACTGTGGATATAGATACTTTTGTACCCGTTTCCTCCAGCATCTTCACAAGGTCCTTTGCTGTTGTTCTGGGATTGATTTGCACTTTTCGCACCAAAGTGCGTTCATCTCTAGGAGACAGAACGTGTCTCCTTCCTGAGCAGTATGATGGCTGCGTGGTCCCATGGTGTTTATACTTGCGTACTATTGTTTGTACAGGTGAACGTGGTACAGGCATTTGGAAATTGCTCCCAAGGATGAACCAGATTTATGGAGGTCTACAATTTTTTTTATGAGGTATTGGATGATTTATTTTGATTTTCCCATGATGTCAAGCAAAGAGGCACTGAGTTTGAAGGTAGGCCTTGAAATACATCCACAGGTACACCTCCAATTGACTCAAATGATGTCAATTAGCCTATCAGAAGCTTCTAAAGCCATGACATCATTTTCTGGAATTTTCCAAGCTGTTTAAAGGCACAGTCAACTTAGTGTATGTAAACTTCTGACCCACTGGAATTGTGATACAGTGAATTATAAGTGAAATAATCTGTCTGTAAACAATTGTTTGAAAAATTACTTGTGTCATGCACGAAGTAGATGTCCTAACCGACTTGCCAAAACTATAGTTTGTTAACAAGAAATGTGTGGAGTGGTTGAAAAACGAGTTTTAATGCCTCCAACCTAAGTGTATGTAAACTTCCGAATTCAACTGTATATATTTATATTCCAGACGTTCACATTGCTCGTTCTAATATTTCTATATTTCTTAATTCGTTTCTTACATTTTTTGGGATTTGCATGTATTGTTAGGTATTACTGCACTGTTGGAGCTAGGAACATAAGCATTTCGCAACAGCGATAACATCTGCAAAATATGTGTACGCGACCAATACAATTTTATTTGATTTGAATGCTGCCATCTATCCACGGTTTTTGGTTTGGATAAGTTCTAACAGTGGGAACAACATCCTCTATGCACTTCTTGATTAACCCAGTCACGAGTCAGTGTATACGTTGATGCTATTCTCAACGTTAAACCGTCCTTACCACTGGTGTTTCCTGTTTAAGTTTCTGCCTATAGGTGGGAAGGAGCAGAATGGAGGCGTGATCTGATTTGCAGAAAGGGAGGGTTGGGGAGGGCCTTGTAGCCGTCAAGGAAGGGAGATTAGCAATGATCCAGAGTATGTGATGCACGTGTAGCACAGGAGATGTGTTGATAGAATTTCGGTAGCATTTTCCTCAGATTTCCTTTATTAAAGTCCCCAGCTACAATAAATGCTGCCTCAGGATAAGCGGCTTCCAGTTTGCACATAGTCCAGTGTAGTTCCTTGATAGACGTTGTAGTATCTGCTTGGGGGAGAATATACACGGCAGTGACGATGACCGAAGAAAATTATCTTGGGAGATAATGTGGTTGGCATTTGATGGTGAGGTATTCCAGATCGGGAGAACAAAAGGACTTGAGTTCCTGTACGTTACCACAATCTCACCATGAATTGTTGATCATAAAACAACATTTTGGGTTGGGTGAATTACTGGAAACCGACTACTAGGCCTAACCCCCCCATGGCTCTCATCGCAGACTCACACGCTAGCTGGAAGCACGCTACACTACTCTATTGATGGCGCCGACAGACATGGCAGCTCTGCTTCTAGCTCCTAAGCAACTTTGCAGTATATATGTATTTTTTTGTTATTTCTTACATTATTAGCCCAGAAAGTTTTTTGTGTTATTACATACAGCCGGAAAAAACTTTGGGATATCAGAGCGGCGGTAACTCACCAGCAATCTGACCAGAAATACGACTTTCCCAAATTGGATCCTTTGTTCGTACCCCCCAAGGCAATTTAACTTATTCCAGAGGCTGCTCCAAGACACCGTCGGCGGGGAAGAGGTATTCGGAGTGGACTTCTAGTCCGACTCAGGAGGCGTGCACACCATCCACCGCTTCCGAGTATATTAGTCACTAATGTATCTGGACAATAAAGTAGACAAGCTCAGGGCGAGGATCTTCTTCCAGAGAGACATCAGGGACTGTAACATACTCTGTATCACGGAATTATGGCTCTCTCCGGATATATTGTCCCCGTCCATACTGCCAGCTGGGTTCTCAGTACATCGCACAGACAGGAATAAAGAACTCTCCAGGAAGAAGAAAGACGGAGGTGTATGTTTCATGATTAACTAGTCATGGTGTGATTGTGATAACATACAGGAACTCAAGTCCTTTTGTTCACTTGACCTAGAATACCTCACAATCAAAAGAATTCTCTTTGGTTATAATCACAGCCGTGTATATTCCCCCTGAAGCCGATACCACGACGGCCCTCAAGGAACTACACTGAACTTTGTGCAAACTGGAAACCACATATCCTGAGGCCGCATTTATTGTAGCTGGGGACTTTCACAAAGCAAATTTGAGGAAAACGCTACCGAAGTTCTATCAACACATTGCCTGTAGTACTCATGCTTCAAAAACTCTAGAACACTGTTACTCTCCCTTCTGGGACGGCTAAAAGGCCCTCCCCCGCCCTCCCTTCAGCAAATCAGATCACGACTCCATTCGGCTCCTCCCTTCCTATAGGCAGAAACTCAAACAGGAAGTACCCGTGCTAAGGGCTATTTAATGCTGGTCTGACCAAATCAAATCGTATTTGCCACATGCGCCGAATACAACAGGTGTAGACATTACAGTGAATAGCTTACTTACAAGCCCATAACCAACAACGCTGTTTAAGAAAAAAATTAAAATAGCAAATAATTAAAGAGCAGCAGTAAAATAAAATAACAGTAGGGAGGTTATATACAGGGGATACCGTTACAGAGTCAATGTGCGGGGGCACCGGTTAGTGGAATCCTTCAAGATTGTTTTGATCACGCGGACTGGTATATGTTCCGGGTTGCTTCAGGAAGTGTATAGGGGATGTTGTTCCCACTGTGACTATTAAAACCTACCCAAACCAAAAACTGTGGAAAGATGGCAGCATTCGCACAAAATTGAAAGCGCGAACCACTTCATTTAACCACAGCAAGGTGACTGGGAATATGGTTGAATACAAACAGTGCAGTTATGCCCTCCATAAGGCAATCAAACAGGCAAAACGTCAGTACAGAGACAAAGTGGAGTCCCAATTCAACGGCTCAGACACGAGACGTATGTGGCAGGCACTCCAGACAATCACGGATTACAAAGGGAAAACCAGCCACGTCGCGGACACCGAAGCCTTTCTCCCGGACAAGCTAAACACTTTCTTCGCCCGCTTTGAGGATAACACAGTGCCACTGACGCGGCCCGCTACCAAGGACTGTGGGCTCTCCTTCTCCGTGGCCGACGTGAGTAAGACATTTAAGCGTATTAACCCTTGCAAGCCTGCTGGCCCAGACAGCATCCCTAGCCGCGTCCTCAAAGCATGCGCAGACCAGCTGGCTGGAGTGTTTACGGACATATTCAATCTCTCCCTATCCCAGTCTGCTGTCCCCACTTGCTTCAAGATGTCCACCATTGTTCCATTATCCCATCTGGACAAGAGGAATACCTATGTATGAATGCTGTTCATTGACTACAGCTCAGCCTTCAACACCATAGTACCCTCCAACCTCATCATTAAGCTTGGGGCCCTGGGTCTGAACCCCGCCCTGTGCAACTGGGTGCTGGACTTCCTGACAGGCCGCCCCCAGGTGATGAAGGTAGGAAGCAACACCTCCACTACGCTGATCCTCAACACAGGGGCCCCACAAGGGTGTGTGCTCAGCCCCCTCCTGTACTCCCTGTTCACCCATGACTATGTGGCCACACTTGCCTCCAACTCAATCATCAAGTTTGCAGACAACACAACAGTGGTAGGGCTTATTACCATCAATGACGAGACAGCCTACAGGGAGGAGGGGAGGGCCCTAGCGGAGTGGTGCCAGGAAAATAACCTCTCCCTCAACAAAACGAAAGCGCTGATCGTGAACTTTAGGAGACAGCAGAGGAGCACGCCCCGATCCACGGGGCCGCAGTGGAGAAGGTGAAAAGTTTAAGGTTCCTCGGCGTACACATCAATGACAATCTGAAATGGTCAACCCACACAAAAGCGCCTCTTCAACCTCAGGATGCTGAAGAAATTTGGCTTGGCCCCTAAGACCCTCACAAACTTTTACAGGTGCACAATTGAGAGCATCCTGTCGGGCTGTATCACCGCCTGGTACGGCAACTGCACCGCCCGCAACTGCAGGGCTCTCCAGAGGGTGGTGCGTCTGTCCTACGCATCACCGGGGGCACACTGCCTGCCCTCCAGGACACGTTCAGCACCCGATGTCACAGAAAGACCAAAAAGATCATCAAGGACATCAACCACCCGAGCCACGGCCTGTTCACCCCACTATCATCCCGAAGGCGAGGTCAGTACAGGCGCATCAAAGCTGGGACCGAGAGACTGAAAAACAGCTTCTATCTCAAGGCCATCAGACTGTTAAATAGCCAACACTAGCCAGCCTCCACCCAGTACCCTGCTCTGAACTTAGTCACTGTCACTAGCCGGCTACCACCCGGTTACTCAACCCTGCACCTTACAGGCTGCTGCCCTATGTACATAGACATGGAATCACTGGTCACTTTAATAATGGAACACTGGTCACTTTAATAATGTTTACATACTGTTTTACTCATTTAATATGTATATACTGTATTCTAGTCAATGCCACTCATACATTGCTCGTCCTAATATTTATATATTTCTTTGAGATATATACTTTTACTTTGAGATTTTGTTGTGAATTGTTAGACACTACTGCACTGTTGGAGCTAGGAACACAAGCATTTCGCTACACCCGCAATAACATCTGCTACATATGTGTATGTGACCAATAAAATTTGATTTGATGTCTGATTTTAATCCGTGATAGACTGAAGGCTAGACTATCTTACCCATGCCATCTGCCTAACTGGTAACATGCCAACATAAACATGCTAACAAGGTTGAAAAGCTAACCTGGGAAAGGTGAACAAAATGATGTGTTTAGAAGGTACTTTATTGACCAAGATGGAGAGATTTAGCCTATTCACATAACAGTACTAGAATGCTAACTTTCAGCAATTTGGAGCAAAATGCTCTTCCTAATACAAAATATTGTTATCCAGGGAAATATATTTAATGAGTTCATGAGGTCCAGACAAATCTGTTGACATTTTTTAAAGCACTGTGCAGAGCAACTGGCTGGTATTTCATCCTTTATTTGTCAACCCTCTTTGGATCAGCAACATGTATGCCTTCCTATGCTATGGAAAAACTCTACTATAGTGCCCATCCCCAAATCAACGAACCTATCTCTACTAAATAACTATAGGCCGGAAACATTAACGTCCCTGGTTATTAAGTGCTTTGAGAAGATTGTCAAAAACCACATCCTGCAACCCACCCAGCAGCTTTTTGCTCCCCTTCAGTTTGCCTATGCATCTGGTAAGGGGGTGGATGATGCAATCCTTATGCTACTGAACTTTATCTACAAACACCTAGAGGGAGCTAAATGCCATGCTAAGGTCTTATTTGTTGATTATTCCTCAGCATTTAATATAATCCAGCCCTCCACCTTGGCTCAGAGAATGATAGACAATTTCTCATTGGATGGAGGACTAGTGCTGTGGATCCTTGATTTCCTGAGCAACAGGACAAAGCAGGTCAAGATGGGACAATGGATGTCAGACAAGCGCACGACTAGCATTGCCTCTCCTCAAGGCTGTGTGCTTTCTCGGCTGTTGTACATCTTGTACACCAATGACTGTAAAAGCTTCTATCCTGTTAGACACCTGACAAATTTAGCAGACAAAACAGTGCTAGTCAGTCTACTCCAGGATGACGAGGAGGAGCACGGGACAGTTTTGGAGGACTTTGTGAAGTGATGTGATGACTCTCAATTAGTACTCAAAAATGTAACAGCCTCCCCACTGATTGTTAAGGGACAAGACAGAGGTAGTGGAAGAGTATAAATACTTGACCACAAGCTACAAATGTGGAAAGTGTACAGAGCAGATTTATAAGAAAGGACAGAAAAGGCTCTACTTTTTTTATGAAGCTAAGCTCTTTTAATGTTGATCGTGTTTTACAAGTAATTTATTGAAAGTGTCTTAACATGTATCATCTGCTGGTAAGGAAATTCTGCAGGTGTGACGGTTATTTATGATAAAAGAGCCCTCATTCAAGCCCACAAGTTACTGACAGACCCCAGACATCGTCTTTACCAGGAGTTTGAGATACTCCCCTCAGTGTGGTGTTACCTGGGCACCAGGGCACAAAATGAATAGACCTAAACAATCCTTTGTCCCAGTAAGGCTTCTAAAGCCACAAGTAAGACCAGAGGACTGGCCTACAGTTGACATTGTAGCTGATAGAGTGTTCTGATGTGTATAGTGTATATAATGTACAGATTAATCATTGATCGCTCATGAACTGTACCTTTTCTCCCTGTATTTATTGTCTGTATATGTCCTTGTCTATGTTTGATATGTTTTTATTAAAGTCGCAACCAAAATGTCCCCACAGGCATAATAAAGTCATTATCTTATCGACTCCGTAAACAGTAACTTTTTCCCGCTCTAATGAGCCAGAGTTAAATAGATGAAGTGGCAGAGCCTTTCGCCTGCGCTCCTCGAGATACTACACACAACTTGTGTCAAGGCTCCTCTAGGCAACCAGGTGAAAAATAACTTCTGCATGCTGCTGTTTTTCACTCTGTTTGATGAGTCCTGATTTTCAATCCTGCAGTCAGCAGAAATGGGACAGTCACAATCACAAAATCTATTACTGCCAATACTAGCCTTTTATGTTCGCTTCGAGGCAAGCAACACTGAAGCAACACTAACGCATGCATGAGAGCACCAGCTGTTCCGGACGACTGTGTGATCACGTTCTCCGTAGCCGATATGAGCAAGACCTTTAAACAGATCAACATTCATTCACAAGGCCGCGGGGCCAGACGGATTACCAGGACGTGTCCTCAGAGCATGCGCAGACCAACTGGTAAGTGTCTTCACTGATATTTTCAACCTCTCCCTGACGGAGTCTGTAATACCTACATGTTTCAAAAAGACCACCATAGTCCCTGTTCCCAAGAAAGCGAAGGTTACCTGCCTAAATTACTACCGCCCTGTAGCACTCACGTTGGTAGCCATGAAGTGCTTTGAAAGGCTGGTCATGGCTCACATCAACACTATCATCCCGGAAACCCTAGACCAACTCCAATTCGCATACCGCCCCAACAGATCCACAGGTGACGCAATCTCAATCACACTCCCCATTCCCACCTGGACAAAAGGAACACCTATGTGAGAATGCTGTTCATTGACTACAGCTCAGCGTTCAACACCATAGTACCAACAAAGCTCATCACTAAGCTAAGGACCCTGGGACTAAACACCTCCCTCTGCAACTGGATCCTGGACTTCCTGAAGGGCCGCCCCCAGGTGGTAAGGGTAGGCAACAACACATCTGCGACGCTGATCCTCAACACGGGGGCCCCTCAGGGGTGCGTGCTTAGTCCGGTTGCATTACCGCCTGGTATGGCAACTGCTCGGGATCTGACCGTAAGGCGCTACAGAGGGTAGTGCGTACTGCCCAGTATATCACTGGGGCGAAGCTTCCTGCCATACAGGACCTATTTACACTAGGCAGTGTCAGAGGAAGGCCCAAAAAACTGTAAAAGACTCCAGTCACCCAAGTCATAGACTGTTCTCTCTGCTACCACACGGCAAGCGGTACCGGAGCGCCAAGTCTAGGTCCGAAAGGCTCCTTAACAGCTTCTACCGCCGAGCCATGAGACCCCCCCCTTTGTGTTTACACTGCTGCTACTTGCTGTTTATTATCTATGCAGTCACTTTACCCCTACCTACATGTAGAAATTACCTCGACAAACCTGTACACCCGCACACTGACTCGGTACCGGTAACCCCTGTATATAGCCTCGTTATTGTTATTTTATTGTGTTACTTTAAAAAGATATATTATTTTTAACTTTAGTTTATTTAGTAAATATTTTCTTAACTATTTTCTTAAAACTGCATCGTTGGTTAAGGGCTTGTAAGTAGGCATTTCACGGTAATACTAAACCTGTTGTGACAAATACAATTTGATATGATTTGATATACTGTGCATTCGGAAAGTATTCAGACCCCTTGACTTTTTCCACATTTTCTTACGAGTACAGCCTTATTCGAAAATGTATTACATCGTTTTTTTTCGTCATCAATCTACACACAATAACCCATAATGACAAAGCAAAAACAGATTTAGACATTCTTGCAAATTTATTAACAATGAAAAACTGAAATATCACATTTACAGTACATAAGTATTCAGACCCTTTACTCAGCACTTTATCGAAGCATCTTTAGCAGCGATTACACCCTCGAGTCTTGTTGGGTATGACGCTATAAGCTTGGTACACCTGTTTTGGGGGAATTTCTCCCATTCTTCTTTGCAGATCCTCTCAAGCTCTGTCAGGTTGGATGGGGCGCATCGCTGCACAGCTATTTTCAGGTCTCTCCAGAGATGTTCGATCGGGTTCAAGTCCGGGCTTTGGCTGGGCCACTCAAGGACATTCAGAGACCTGTCCCGAAGCTACTCCTGTGTCGTCTTGGATGTGTGCTTAGGGTTGTTGTCCTGTTGGAAGGTGAACCTTTGCCCCAGTGTGAAGTCCTAGCGCTCTGGAGCAGGTTTTCATCAAGGATCTCTGTACTTTGCTCCATTCATATTTCCCTCGATCCTGACTAGTCTCCCAGTCCCTGCCGCTGAAAAACATCCCCACAGTAGGGATGGTATTGGTCAGGTGATGAGCGTGCCTGGTTTCCTCCAGACGTGACGCTTGGCATTCAGGCCAAAGAGTTCAATCTTGGTTTCATCAGAGCAGAGAATCTTGTTTCTCATGGTCTGAGAGTCCTTTAGGTGCCTTTTGGCAAACTCCAAGCAGGCTGTCATGTGCCTTTTACTGAGGAGTGGCTTTGTCTGGCTACCATAAAGGCCTGATTGGTGGAGTGCTGCATAGATGGTTGTCCTTCTGGAAGGTTCTCCCATCTCACAGAGGAACTCTGGAGCTCTGTCAGAGTGACCATCGTGTTCTTGATCACCTCCCTGACCAAGGCCCTTCTCCCCCGATTGCTCAGTTTGGCCGGGCGGCCAGCTCTTGGAAGAGTCTTGGTGGTTCCTTCAATGCTGCAGAAATTCTTTGGTACCCTTCCCCAGATCTGTGCCTTGACACAATCCTGTCTCGGAGCTCTATGGACAATTCCTTCGACCTCATGGCTTGGTTTTTGCTCTGACATGCACTGTCAACTGTGGGACCTTATATAGACAGGTGGGTGCCTTTCCAAATAATTTACCACAGGTGGACTCCAATCAAGTTGTAGAAACATCAAGGATGATCAATGGAAACAAGATGCACCAGAGCTCAATTTCGAGTCTCATAGCAAAGGGTCTGAATACTTATGTAAATGTTGTTTTTGTGTTTGTTTTTTATATAATACATTAGCAAAAAAAAAATCAAAAAAAGTTTTCGCTTTTTCGTTATGGGGTATTGTGTATAGATTGATGAGATTTATTTTTTATTGAATCCATTTTAGAATAAGGCTGTAACGTAACAAAGTGTGGAAAAAGTGAAGGGGTCTGAACACTTTCCGAATGCACTGTATAGACAATCAAGGAGAACGATCCTATGAAGTTCAATGGAAAAATCCACAATACGGGGATGTATTCTGCAAAGACGTGTTATAAAAGATGTATAGGCTACAAGAAATGTATAGCATATGCACAGTGAACAAAACATCATGAACATCTGATTTTTCCATGACAGACTGACCCGGTGAATCTAGGTGAAAGCTATAATCCCTTATTTATGTCACTTGTTAAATCCACTTTAATCAGTGTAGATGAAGGGGAGGAGACAGGTTAAAGAAGGATTTTTAAGCTTTGAGACAATTGTGACATAGATTGTGTATGTGTGCCATTCAGACAAGACAAAAGTTAAGTGCCTTTGAACGGGGCATGATAGTAGGTGCCAGACCAAACAGTCAGTGTTCTTTTTTGCTCTTCCGCCAAAATTTCACAGAGCAGATGTCAGGACATGGGCAGAGTAACAAACACAACAGACAGACTGTGCACGTTTACTCGCTCATACTACTGCATGCTCAATACATTATTTATTTCTATGTATACTGAACAAAAATATGAACGCAACATGTAAAGTGTCGGTCTCATGTTTCATGAGCTGAAATAAAAGATCCCAGAAATGTCCATACGCATAAAAAGCATGTTTCTCTCAGATTGTGAACAAATTTATTTACATCCCTGTTAGTGAGCATTTCTCCAGTACCAAGATAATCCATCCACCTGACAGGTGTGGCATATCAATAATCTGATTAAACAGAATGATCATTACACAGGTGCACCTTGTGCTGGGGACAATAAAAGGATACTAAAATGTGCAGCTTTGTCACACAAAACAATGCCACAGATGTCTTAAGTTTTGAGGGAGCGTGCAATTGGCAGCTGATGAAACTGTAGGTATGCACAACTGAAGAATTTCTGCACAAACTGTCAGAAACTGTCTCAGGGAAGCTCATTTGCGTGCTCGTCGTCCTCACCAGGGTCTTGACCTGACTGCAGTTAGGCATCGGAACCGACTTCAGTGGGAAAATGCTCACCTTTGATGGCCACTGGCACGCTGGAGAAGTGTGCTCTTCACGGATCAATCCCGGTTTCAACTGTATGGCGTCGCTTTCTGATGTCAACGTTGTGAACAGAGTGCCCCATGGTGGCGGTGGGGTTATGGTATGGGCTAAGCTACGGACAACGAACACAATTGCATTTTATCGATGGCAATTTGAATGCACAGAGATACAATGACAAGATCCTGAGGCCCATTGTCGTGCAGCCATCACCTCATGTTTCAGCATGATAATGCACGGCCCCATGTCACAAGGATCTGTACACAATTCCTTGAAGCTGAAAATGTCCCAGTTCTTCCATGGCCTGCATACTCACCAGACATGTCACCCATTGATCATGTTTGGGATGCTCTGGATCGACGTGTACGACAGCGTGTTCCATTTCCCGCCAATATCCAGCAACTTCGCACAGCCATTGAAGAGGAGTGGGACAACATTCCACAGGCCTAGCATAGCCTAGCACAGGGTTTCCCAAACTCAGTCCTGGCCCCCGCCCCCCTCAAATTCAATGGAAGGAAAGCGAAGATAAGCGGAGTGGGTGGGAGACCGTTGAGCAAAGCGAGCATTGGCCTGGGAGCTGAACAGGGCGGCACTAAAATTGGGGAATGCTGAATGTTATGCAAATCCATCACGATATCGCAGCGTGAGTGACCAATCGAAGCTCACCATAACTTCCAGCCCCTACTGGATTGGCTGACAATGGATGTTGATACCTAGCTCTACCTAGCTTGCTTGCTAGCACTCCCATGAGGGCGAAGCTAGCATGGCTAGCCGAGTGCCACTTATACAGTCTATCTTGACCGTGAGGCTTACGGCGCAAGCTCGGTGAAGGAGCTCTCTCCTCATTGGCTGAACGAGTGTGGAGTTAGATGACGTGGGAGGCAATCGGGTGGCCCGTTTCTTCTTTGTAGCTATTAATATACAGGCCAATACACTCTGCTGCATGTCAACAATGGATGCCGATGCACAGGATCAGTGCCATGGCCCAGGGTAGAGGAGATAATGATTACTGCCGGTGAAAGAGGTCAAGAGGTCAACGCACTTCACTTGACTATAAATCAACTGTTGTTTTTCAGGATTGCGGGCCAAGTTACCCCAGATGACCACTGTGACTGACCAGCTGGTTGACAATTTTCATTATGGAGAATTCTAATCAAAAGACAAGTCAATGACAATGCGTCTTTATCTAGGCAGAACAAACTGTGGCCTCATAAACAAGGATGTAACTTGAGGAGTTTGGGCTAGGGCCAGCTGGGCTCGCAATTTCTAAACTACAACAGGCAAATTGCTAGTGCTAAACCAATAAGACACCCGTCATGTCTTGTTGACTCCAGGTCTGTTTTTAACCAAGATGTCATCTCCCTCTGTGTTAAAGCATTGGCCCGGTTCTCTCCCATGCTGTGTGCACTGCACTGAAGGGTAGACTCCAGCAAGGTGGGCAGGCATGGCGACTTTTGAGTGTGCCCCATGTATCAGAGCAGAGGATTATATAATGTGCGCATGTCAGCATATTCTCTATCACTCTTTAATAACCCTGTCCCTTCCCATCTCCCCTACTCAATGGACTCAATAGAATGCCTTCACGATATATGCATATCTGACCAAAGATCTGTGAGAGAAACACTTCTCCCAGTTACTGAAAACAAACACCATCCCACTCTGATTTATGTGCAAAACAACATTTGTACCTAATAATTTACTGTCTACCCGATTTAAAACAATAGAAATTGCTAATGACAAAGGGAAAGCAGAACGTCTGAATTCAGGCAAAGATGTTCAGGTGACTTCAGCATTTATCCCGTCTTGCAGTAGTAGGAGTGGCCAGGTGTCACGTGGTGTTCCATCGTCTATAAACATCAAGTTTAGTTCACTACAGTCCATGGAAAGAGTCGTGTAATGACAGGCAAGGTATTTGTTTTGCAGTCGACAATTAATAATTTCAGTAGAGAAGTTTGAAATGGTTTTTGTAAATAGAATATAGGTTGCACAGCTGTGTAAAGAAAACAACATTGCTAAATGCGTCGGAATAAGCGTCAAGACTAGAGCAAAAATGGCCCTGAAGTTTTCCTAATTCGAAGTTTTCCTAATTCGGATTTACCTGGATCAGAATTTACAGCATCGGATTGTGACGGATCTACCACCAAACGCTGTCTTTCTTTAGACCCTACAGTACACATTTGCTTTGGAATACGTTTATCTAAATATTTTTTCCAAGAGTGGAGAATGCAGCCAGGTAATTGTCGTATGAACGGAGGTGGTGGACTCGACGGTATCGGTGGTGGAGGCGGCAGCGGATCCTCATATGGGACGATCACGCTAGAGGACCTGGAATCTTTTTCGGAAGACCAACTGTCAGATTCGGGCATTGGAAGTCTGGAAGAGGAGGGTGAGACGATGGAGGACGAAGAGCAGCAAGACAGATTGCTAAGCTACTGGCAGGACGCTGCTCGGGGACACCAGGTGGAAGTGCCTCGAGGTAAAGCATTTGCGATTTAGAGCACACACTGTACATTTCGAATTTAGAAAGTAGTGGATTTTGTATGGGCAATTCTCTTGTGACAATGCTGTATGGACAGCATAAACAAAACGGTTGAAACTGTGACAACAATTGTGACAACAATAAGAGTGCAAGGTTGGCTACTTTGTTTTTATTTCCTGTTTCATCGATTGACCTACTTATGCGCGAGAGATCAGCCAGCAAGTTCGAACTATTCCTGTAGTTGTCGTTATCAAGGTGCCTGACGTTATCATTAAACGGACACAAATTACCTATACTTTTTTCACAAATAGACATACAGCCATCAAATTGAAACTCAAACCATTGTCGACGTTATTTAAACTATCGGTCAATGTTGACGGCTGTCAAAACAGTGCATTGTGGGTAATTTGCTGTGTCCAAGCCAAGAAACGGATGCATTGTATCAGCGCTCAAGACAATGTATACAGTCACTCACATACGGTACTATTGTAACTAGGCTAGTTAATGTATACTAAAATGTATTAAACATTTATAATGTACTTGAGCTACATGAAATCATAGGCTGTGAATAATGCTAGTGCCATGTGTAAAAATGAGGGGCTACATGTAATCGTAACCTAGTAAGATGAGTGCTTGTAGCAGTAACATGACTGATGTCACTTAACCCCTTTTAAAGCCCCTGATCCTTTTGCCCCTCGTGACCAGTAGAGGCTCTTTTAAAATGATTAACAAACCCTGATCCAACAGATGCCCATTGCCATTTTGGCAGTCATTCGCATGAGGTGCCACTGTTCATATGTCTTCAACACATCATGCCAATGACATTTAAGAAATGCCTCCATTAAGAAATCGTTTTCCTAACATAGAAATCTTGAAGATGATGACAAGTCCGTGGAAAATTGAATTGGGAAAAAATTTAAATAAAATATTCAATAAATTGTATTCATCCCTGAGGGACAATAATTGCTGTGCATACAATGAGGAAAATAGGGCTGGTCAGTAAATGTTCAGGTCAACCCCCTCAAGATTGACCGTTAGGTTGTAATGTTCACTAACGCCCCATGACAGGCAAACCAATACAACTGGAATGCATGGATAGTTTTGATCCATAAAATAAATACACTTAAAAAAATATGGTACTTAGAATCCTAACTGAAAGTATTAACAATTGAAATGTTGAACCTACTCTTTCAGCAAATAACAAAATATTGAAAGCAATGTTTCACGCCCTGAAAATGGCATCACTTTTTCATAACCTACCTCTCAGAAAAATATAGCCAGAATACAGTAATGGCTGAAAAATGCCGCATATAGCAGGGTTCCCTAATTGGCGTCTCCCCCCAAGTTTTGAGCGAAGAAAAATCATGTGTTATTATTATTGTTGGACATAATAAACTAAACATCAGGAAAACCAGCTCCAAGTGATTTTTATTGAAGAAATCTGTTCCCAAGTATTCCCACGCATAGAGAAACGTGATCGTATACAAATGTAAGCAAGGTTTGAAATTATTATGTTTTTGTCAAACTTTCTATCTGTTTGGGCTTCTTGAGGTCAATTTGCCATCTACAAATTATTTGTCATTATGTTCCGACCGCCCGACCATCCGCTCAAGAAATAAATTGGCCCTAGGCTGAATCTAGTTGATGATCCCTGCCATATAGCCTACAAAACCCCAGGTTGAAAGAAGACACTGTTCTGTTTCCAACTTGACTATGGAGAATGTGAATATTTTGGCCTGAATTTAAACCCCTGTCTATGGTTAACATGAGGCAACAACACTGAGTGACCCAATTCCCCCTAGCCCTAGAATACAGATTGCAGCAGTCTGCACGTACAGTCAAACAATGGATAGGCCTCCTATTGCACACAGAAGCCAGGCGGCTGGTTGTACTGCAACCAGATTTGTACCCAGAACTGCTTATATTACTGAGAGGAAACTGAGCAAAGTTGTGCCTGACATACTAGGCCCTCTGGAATGCAGCCTGCAGCAAAATTACAGGGGGCTAAAAATGTACACTCAGATTGGGCTGTCTATGCAGCTGTCCCCAGAGTAAAGTCAAAACTTCTGAATAGTACTACTGCTGTTCAATCTACATTCTAAGTATCCCCTCCACTACAGTCCAGTAGAGCTGTATGTATGTTCAGTAGGGTACAGTAACCCCATCCTGCAGTCTGGGGTTGTGTTCAGTAGGGCATACTACTAAAACATTTTTGAAAGGAAACTAGCGGTTCTTATTGGACATATCCACAGCCCCTCCGTGTTTGAGTTGGTTTTCTCCAATTTAGTGCCTAATGAACACAACTAGGGCTTTGCGATATATCAAATTAATTAGATTAATTCTACATTTGTTTTTGCGCGATATTCCAAATGCCTATATTGTAAGAATCAAGGTTTTCTGAGCGTTTATGTCCGCTTGTTCTCATGTTGTCCATTTGGTCTCATCTCCTTCGCGTCTTTTGTGCTGTGTGCAATAGCTTGTAGGCTGTGCACTTTCCAATTTACACACACACCAAGCCACTCACAGAAAAACAGATAAGAGATCACTTCTTCCTCTCTGACAAGCGGATTGAACTCGCTATTTGCATTTGAGGTTTGGTCCAACAGAAAATCGGTCATATGGAAACCGAAACACATTGGAGACATTATTTTACTATAATAAATAATTAAACCTTTTCAAACACGCTTTTTATGTTTCAACTCCTCAAATTGCGCGCAGAACAGACCCTACTAAAACAAGAGTATCAATGAACAGATTCTGGAAAATGTATGATCGGTTTGTCACGCGCGGTTCCGCTAGCAGCATTTTAGCCAAAGACTGTTATGCTAGTTGTCTAGTCTGTGTTTTATAAATGAGCAATAAGCATAAAACAGAATTATATAAGGTATTGGCAAGTCGTTCTCATTCTGAGAAATAAGGTAGACCACTTGATTTCAACATTTGAAGAAAGTGGACAAGCATGCTTTTCAAACAGTTGGAGACAGACAGAAGGATGTGTTCATAACAATTCAACTGTTCTACCTTGTTAGCAAATAGATCCAAGTTGGCTATACTTGAAATAGTCTCCCGGGTGGCGCAGTGGTCTAAGGCACTGCATCGCAGTGCTAGCTGTGCCACTAGAGATCCTGGTTCGAATCCAGGCTCTGCTGTAGCCGGCCGCAACCGGGAGACCAATGGGGCGGCGCACAATTGGCCCAGCGTCGTCCAGGGGAGGGAATGGCCGGCAGGGAGGTAGCTCAGTTGGTAGAGCATGGCGTTTGCAACGCCAGGGTTGTGAGTTCGATTCCCATGGGGTATGAAAATAAAAAAGAATAATGTATGCACTAACTGTAAGTCGCTCTGGGTAAGAGCGTCTGCTAAATGACATAAATGTACAAATGTAATGTAATGAAATATGAAGATTAGCTGGCTACTCACTAGCACATGGGCTTGTGCTTGAGTGTGAGACCTGTGTTAATTTTCTATAGCCTAATGCCTGCTACAAGAAGTTAGTCATTATTATTGAATGTGTATTATGCATGGTTCTGGTTAAATTTATAATAAAAAGGCATTTTCATAACAGGTTAAACTATTTAAATAGAATAATTAAATGAGTGGGTTTTATGGTTGTGGAAGGCTTATATTTAGCCTAGGTATAATTTCACAAGCTCTTAATTCATTAGATTATTGCTGACTGTCTGAAATGCAGTGTATTTGACATTTTTAAATTGTACAAGAAAGCTTATTTAGAGTAACACTACATGACCAAAAGTATTGAACATCTCATTCCAAAATCATGGGCATTAATATGGAGTTGGTCCCTCCTTTGCTGCTATAACAGCCTCCACTCTTCTGGGAAGGCTTTCCAGTAGATGTTGGAACATTGCTGCAGGGACTTGCTTCCATTCAGCCACGAGCATTAGTGAGGTCGGGCACTGATTTTGGGTGATTAGGCCTGGCTCGCAGTCGCGTTCAAATTCATTCCAAAGGGGATTGTCATGCTGAAACAGGAAAGAGCCTTCCCCAAACTGTTGCCACAAAGTTGGAAGCACAGAATCGTCTAGAATGTCATTGGATGCTGTAGGATTAAGATTTCCCTTCACTGGAACTAAGGCACCTAGCCCGAACCATTATTCCTCCACCAAACTTTACAGTTAGCCTATGCATTCGGGCAGGTAGCGTTCTCCTGGCATCCACCAAGTGAAGCGTGATTCATCACTCCAGACAACGTGTTCCACTGCTCCAGAGTCCAATGGCGGAAGCTTTACACCACACCAGCCAACACTAGGCATTGCACATGGTGATCTTAGGCTGCTCGGCCATGGAAACCCATTTCATGAAGCTCCCGATGAACAGTTATTGTGCTGCCGTTGCTTCCAGAGGCAGTTTTGAACTCGGTAGTGAGTGTTGCAAACGAGGACAGAGGATTCTTACGCGATTCAGCACTCGCCGATCACGTTCTGTGAGCTTGTGTGGCCTACCAGTTCGCGGCTGAGCCGTTGTTGCTCCTAGACGTTTCCACTTCACAATAACAGCACTTACTGTTGACCGGGGAAGCTCTAGCAGGGCAGAAATTTGACGAACTGACTTGATGGAAAGGTGGCATCCTATGACGGTGCCACGTTGAGTCACTGAACTCTTCAGTAAGGCCATTCTACTACCAATGTTTGTCTATGGAGGTTGCATGGCGGTGTGCTCAATTTTATACACCTGTCAGCAATGGGTGTGGCTGAAATAGCCGAATACACTAATTTGAAGGGGTGTCCACATACTTTTGTATATATCATGAATCACCCATAAGTTTGAAAAAAAATCAAGACATGATTATTAGGCTATATCGCCCAGCGCTAAACACAACCCAGGTTGAAGTAGGCTAGTGTCGGAGCCACAGGGTAGAAATAAATGCCCTTTTGGTTGGATGTGTAGGCTGCTGAACATTGAGTGATGAGGACTGGTAAATGAAGTTATGGTATGCTGCTTATTGAGTTCCAGTTAGACTGGGGCTGGGGCCCCCACCTGTTCGTTCTCTCTCCTCCCACTAACTAATTGGAGACTTAGCATGGAGCCACCGTTGAGGCATTAAAGGCTTAACAGATGAGCTATAGCCTAGCCTGCTCTGGTTAAGGGAAAGCTTGGGCTATTAAATCCTGTCCTGACATACTGTGGGTTACAATGTTGAACAGTAAACCTCAGCCGCCCCCACACTTTGTACAAAGTGGAAATATGCTTATTGACATTTCTGATAACAAATATTAGGCTGTACTGTAGCCTAGCACTCACATGAACAATACCCCTTCATACACTAGAGGTCATTTGTTAGGGATTGAGCGCTCAATCACACTATTGGGCTGCAGTCAGTTAGGCTTATGGTTACAAATTAAAGGAGAAGTTGAAGCAGAGCTCATACGTGGATTATTACACGGCTACAACAGACCTTTTGTCTAGTAGAACATTTGGTTTTGTATTCAGTTAGCGCAGTATGTATTCATTCAGATCTCATTTTAGAAGTAATGTTCTCTACCCTGACACTTGTTTAAACCATGTCTGATGAATACCAAGTTTTAAAAAATATTTTAAAAAATTCGCAATTGCAATATAAGGCCCCACAAAAAATAGCAATAAGATATTTGGTCCGAATTGTGGAGCCGTACAGTATTTACTAAAATACGGTATATAGGGCCCAGCCCTATTCTCTCGTGTTAGTGGGCACTGGGCATAACTGTAATCCATGCCCATCCCTCCAGTAAGTCGTGACGAACTCACTTACAAAACTCAGTTTTGGACGAGACTGACTTTATGACAAATGATCCTATTTACACTTTGTAGTCAATTGTGAATGACGTCATTACTGATTTTTGTATTAGTAGCTACTTTAAGTAAATACCTGTCGACTTATGCAATACGTTAGACAGGTCACATTTTTCATTATGAAGCTTACAGGTTTGTTTACAAGCACACAACAACGAGAGAACGGAGCCTTGCGAGTCACTCACTGTTGTGCAGCATGTGCCAGGTGATGTAGTTAATATGGAATTCACAACTAAAATGTTTGCCAGCTAGATATCTTATAACTATTAAGTTACCTGTCTAAAATGTTGTAAATGCTCTGCAGTTGTGCATTTGGTTTGCTAATTTAGTAGCTAGTTAGCTATTTTGCTAAGTGGTTAGCTTCTTCCCAAATCAAGCTTTGTTTGGTAACAGCAGATAATCCCCTCCTGGATCAAGAGCCTTGCTGTCTAATATTTGTTTTGTGCGTGCAGCAAACTGTAAGTAACATTTTATTTTGTTACTTGTATAACTTTATGAGCTGGGATGTCTGTCCTGCAAATACTTTAGGTCAGAACTGTAAAGAGTTTGAAATGCACTTGTTAGCATTCTCTAAGGGATTTTACATGTACTTGTTAGCATTGCTAACCTTCGGATTCCAGAGGCTCAGTGGGGTTTGAAAATAGCGCCCCTTGTGTTCAGTGTATTACCGAACATCCCGGGATGGCACAAGGTCGGTATGACAATATGGATACAGTCCAAGCCTAGAGATTTACCATTCAAATAAATTATTACCATTGCGTTATGTAGTTAGATTGTTTTTACCAAAGTCATTGTATAATTGGTTCATTAATGCATACATGGCTGCCTCTGAAAAATTCTGACCTAAAACATTTCAAATGTAATGATATTTAACTCAAAAGATGCCCAACGATTGAACAGAGCAGTAGCTGAGTTTCTGCCTGGATGAAGTGACTTTGGCTAATATGCCTTCTTTTTTTGCTTTTGTATAGTTTTGGTATCGAGTATTGTGATCGTATCGGGTATCGTGTTACTAAACCTGGTATTGTGACAACACTAATCCCGGGACTGCCCAAGCCTACTCACTATAGGCCAGGGGTTCGGCCCACGACCTCATTTTGATCTCTGAAAATTCTCGTGACCCCAACCATGTGAAAACAACTAATGTAATTAATAGCCAATGTTTACTTTTTGATTTGGGGCAATGGCAATTAATTGAAAAACATGAACAGTATTTCTGATTGTCTTCTCAACTCACCATCACATACTTTTAAATGTGGGGCTATGACAGTCAATTGCAAATTAGTCTGACGTATCTTATCTCACCACCACTAATGAGATGGGTGTGCTTGATGCATGTCGTGTAGGAGCTTTCCAAAGTTAGGGGGCATGGCCGACAGTGTGCACCTCATCTCTGCTGTCACATCTAACCTATTTGGTTTTAATGCAGATAAGCGCACTGAATCCAGCTTCACACAGATATGAGCTGGCGAAGGGTACCATGAGTTTTATGGCGCTTTCAAGACAACTGGGAGCTCTGAAAAATACGAGGTCAAATCATGACGTCACTGATATTCAGGTCGGAAAGTCGGAGCTCTAAAATGAGGACCGTGTTGGAATTCTGAATTGGATGACCGTTCAAAAGATTTTTCCCAGTCGGAGCTCGTTTTTTCCCTCCGAGTTCCCAGTTGTCTTGAACGCTCGGAAGTCAGAGATTTCCGAGTTCCTAATTCCCATTAGTTTTGACCGCTGCATTAATGCTCAGCGGGAGGTGGCAGGGTATTCCCTTTAAATCAAACAAAAACTCCTCAATAGTGACCTGTGAACGCGTTGTCAGCAGCATTCGGTCACATGACAGCTCGATCAGCTGTTCGATTTCACTTACCGGCATGTCAAACAGATTGGGAAGTAGGGATGTAGCTCAGTTGGTAGAGCATGGCGTTTGCAACGCCAGGGTTGTGGGTTTGATTCCCACGGGGGGTATGAAAAAAATAAAATATGTATGCACTCACTAACTAAGTCGCTCTGGATAAGAGCGTCTGCTAAATGACTAAAAAATGTAAAAATGTAAAAAATGTCCCAAAGTGCTCTTTCAAGCTTTGGAGGTGAGCAGTCATCACTCGTGTGGGAAACTTACGGATGCTGTTTTCTGTTAGAAACATTCACAGCTGAAGGAAGGGGGGCATGGTTCGCTTTTGAAAGACTCTCTCCAATAAGAATTATTTAATCTGATCTGAATCCACTGACCCTAGTCAATCATCTGTAGAATGTTTTTGTATTTCCCCTGCATGCTTGCGTTCAGTTCATTTAGTTTACCAAATATGTCTGTTACATAGGCAAGGAGACACATTTTCTTAAACAGAACGTCAACCAAGTCTTAAAGGTTCCTCTCTTAATGTGAAAAATATTTCCAACACTCCCCCTCGATAACCACCAAGCCTCGGTGTAAAATAGAACATAGCCATGCTCTGATCCCATATCTCCACATAGTTTTGTGAACAGAAGTGCGTGCAGTGGATGTGGTTTGATGTAGTTTACAATCGAAGATAATTCTTTTGCCGCCAGTTGCTCTCGGTGTATCATACAATGCGTTCATATGGCAGAGGGAGACACATTCATAACTAGAGCGCAGAGGCCTGCCCGCCGTCCCGCCATAGATGGAGCCCCATCTGTGCAAAAGCCCACCATTCGATCCCATGGAATCAGTTTTTCGTCAATATAGCCACGCAGCACACTGAACATCCCCTGTGCGTTTTTATGCTTGGGAGTCGTGAGACAGAAAAATATGTCCTCGTGAAAAGCATCCCCTGACATGTATAGCGAACAAAAGTCAATTCATGGGCATCTCGGCCCTCACAGCTAACGTCCATTTGGAGAGCATAAGCTGAGTAGTTTGAGTTGTTCAGAGTTTCCTCTTGATTGCTAGCAATAGCATAAATTGTTTAACAGTGTTAGCTGACAAAGGTATTGATTTGAGTTTCTGTGCCTCTGCACATTGTTTTCACCATATCAATTGCGGCCGGTAATATCAAAGTCTCTGCAATAGTGTGTGGTTTCATAGCTTAGCGGGCCTAGTAATTCACCTTGGGAATTATTCATGTGCAATGGTCAAGTACAGCCTTTTCCCATTATCTAATTTTATCTTTCAGATTTGAATAGTTTTCGATTTTTAAGGTTAACCACATTAATGATTTTGAGATACAAAGACGATATTATAATATATATTTGTGTATATTATTCCCCTTCAGGATTTTGAAAATTCTCCCACGACCCCATTTTTATATCGGGCGACCCCCACATTGGGTCGCGACCCCTAGTTTGGGAACAGCTGCTATAGTCTATAATAGGAAACCAATACTTCTTGTACTACTACTAGCTACAGTCATGTCATAGGGGTCTATATTTCAGTGCCTTTGCCTTTACTAGTTTGACCTTTATTAGGCAGATTGCCAGACAATACGTTTTTCTGAATCTATGGAGCCCAAATCAGGATCGGAAATGTAAGAATGGGCTGTTTTGTTAGTAGCACTACAGCATTGTCAACAAGCATACAACCCGACTCCACATTTGTTGTACTTGAAGGTAGGGTTGAAAAATTCCTCACTCTTTCCCAAATCGTCTGAAGGTCCCGGACTATGGCGACCCTACTTGAAGCAACTCAATAAAAATTAACCAAGTCTTTGTTTTTCTCTCCAAAACAGACATGGCCGAGCCCATCCAGCAGATCACCAGCAACAACGACGGCCAACACGACCGGGAGCGCGTGCCCTTCACGCTCATCACTCGTAAGGAGAAGGCAAGTCTATCATCGTGACAAATTCACCAACAAACAATATCTACTCTGCCAGCCAAGCAATAAGACTCATTGTAAAATGTGTGGTCCTGTTTGGCTGAAGGGATCACACATACTAAAAATGTATGCACACTAAGTCGCTTTGGCTAAAAGTGTCTACTAACTGGCATTTATTAGGCCCTTTTTATTATCGGACAATTCACACTAAATTGAAGGCAATTTCAAATTAAATCCGATTTTATTTGTCACATGCGTCGCAGAAAACAGGTGTAGACTAACAGTGAAATGCTTACTTACGGGTCAATTTCCAACAATGTAGAGTTAAAGATAAGATACAAAATAAAAGTGACACGAGGAATAAATACAGTGAATAATGAACACAAATGAGTAAAAATAACATGGCTATATACAGGGAGTAGAAAATAACAAAGCTATATACAGGGAGTACCAGTACAGAGTTGATGTGCAGGGGTACGAGGTAACTGAGGTAGCCGTGTACTGTACATATAGGTAGGGGTAAAGTGACTAGGCAACAGGATAGATAAGACAGTAAGTAGCAGCAGTGTGTGTGTGTGTGTGGCGTCAGTATACAAGCACACTTTCAATTTGGTGTCTACTACAGTAAGTTTGCATCAGTTGAAATGCAAACATCCTTCAAGGAACAGTGTGATCTAGGCCAATTTTTTGCCCCAAGCCTGTACACTTGTAGGACAGTTAAAATAATTTCACAATTTTTCAACTTCATATTCATCATCGCCAGCACCACCCAAGCATCAACATGTGAAAATTTTATAGTTTCTAGGTTTTGAAGTAAAAGAGATGGAGGAATATGACATTGTGTGATTTAACCAATTATGAGTAGGCATTGCATACTAATTGAAAACACTCTAGCTTTTTTACTACAAAACATAGAAACGCGCCATATTCACAAAGTTGAAATCGGAAGTTTACATACACTTAGGTTAGTCATTAAAACTCTGGAGGAAACAGGTACAAAAGTATCTATATCCACAGTAAAACGAGTCCTATATCGACATAACCTGAAAGGCCGCTCAGCAAGGAAGAAGCCACTGCTCCAAAACCGCCATTAAAAAGCCAGACTACGGTTTGCAACTGAAGCACGGGGGTGGCAGCATCATGCTGTGGGGGTGCTTTGCTGCAGGAGGGACTGGTGCACTTCACAAAATAGATGGCATCATGAGGAAGGAAAATTATGTGGATATATTGAAGCAACATATCAAGACATCAGTTAAAACTTGGTCGCAAATGGGTCTTCCAAATGGACAATGACCCCAAGCATTCTTCCAAAGTTGTGGCAAAATAGCTTAAGGACAACAAAGTCAAGGTATTGGAGTGGCCATCACTAAGCCCTGACCTCAATCCTATATGAAAATGTGTGGGCAGACCTGAAAAGCGTGTGCGAGCAAGGAGGCCTACAAACCTGACTCCGTTACACCAGCTCTGTCAGGAGGAATAGGCCAAAATTCACCCAACTTATTGTGTGAAGCTTGTGGAAGGCTACCCGAAACGTTCGACCCAAGCTAAACAATTTAAAGGCAATGCTACCAAATACTAATTGAGTGTATGTACAATTCTGACCCACTGGGAATGTGATGAAATAAATCATTCTCTCTAGTATTATTCTGACATTTCACATTCTTAAAATAAAGTGGTGATCCTAACAGACCTAAGACAGGGAAGTTTTACTAGGATTAAATGTCAGAAATGGGGAAAAACAGAGTTTAAATGTTTTTGGCTAAGGTGTATGTAAACTTCCGACTTCAACTGTATGTTGGGGTGGTGCTATAGATGATGAATATGAAGTAGAACAATTGTGGAATTTCCCTTTAACTCTCATTAAGTCAGCTGTCAACTCCCAGCTGAACATTTGTACATTTACATTTAAGTCATTTATCAGATGCTCTTATCCAGAGCGACTTACAAATTGGTAACATCTGGTTGTGGGGGAGTGGATGGGGAGGGGGGGTTAGGCAGTTCAGGTCACAGTGTTATGGCTCAGAGGGCCTGAGAAGTGGCAATACGCCTGCTAAGTTCACCAAGTTCATGCTAAATTAAAATATGATCCTAATAATTTCCACCACCAAGGGGTCATCAATCAATCCAGTCAATAGCTAAAGATTACCCAAGTCTTAACAAAACACACATGGCCAAGACCACACATACATACTTGACCTCATAGTACAACTGTGGAATGAGGTCATATTCAGCCTTCAAGGTTTGAGGTACACTATATATACACACAAAAGTATGTGGACGCCCCTTCAAATTAGTGGATTTGGCTATTTCAGCCACACCCGTTGCTGACAGGTGTATAAAATTGAACAAATAGCCATCCATAGACAAACATTGGCAGTAGGATGGCCTTACTGAAGAGTGGCACGTCATAGGATGCCACCTTTCCAGCAAGTCAGTTCGTTAAATTTCTGCCCTGCTAGAGCTGCCCCGTTCAACTGTAAGTGGAGCAACAAACGGCTCAGCCGCGAAGTGGTAGGCCACACAACTCACAGAACGGGACCGCTGAGTGCTGTAGTTCGTAAAAATCATCTGTCCTCGGTTGCAACATTCACTACCGAGTTCCAAACTGCCTCTGGAAGCAATGTCAGCATTGTTCGTCGGGAGATCCATGAAATGGGTCTCCATGGCTGAGCAGCCGCACACAAGCCTAAGATCGTCATGCGCAATGCCAAGTATCGACTGGAGTGGTGTAAAGCTCGCCGCCATTGGACTCTGGAGCAGTGGAAACGCGTTCTCTGGAGTGATGAATCACGCTTCACACATCTGGCAGTCCGACGGACGAATCTGGGTTTGGCAAGTGCCAGGAGAACGCTACCTGCCCCAATGCATAGTGCCAACTGTTCTGGGGCTGTTTTTCATGGTTCGGGCTAGGCCCCTTAGTTCCAGTGAAGGGAAATCTTAACGCTACAGCATACAATGACATTCTAAACGTGACGGCAGGTAGCTTAGTGGTTAAGAGCGTTGTGCCATTAACCGAAAGGTCGCTGGTTCTAATCCCCGAGCCGACTAGGTGAAAAATCTGTCGATGTGCCCTTGAGCAAGGCACTTATCCAAAGCGACTTACAGGAGCAATTAGGGTTAAGTGCGTCTGCTAAATGACCAAAAAAAAGAAAAACGATTCTGTGCTTCCAACTTTGTGGCAACAGTTAGGGGAAGGCCCTTTCCTGTTTCAGCATGACAATGCCCCCGTGCACAAAGCGAGGTCCATACAGAAATGATTTGTCAAGATCGGTGTGGAAGAACTTGACTGGCGTGCACAGACCCCTGACCTCAACCCCATCTTGCACCTTTTGGGATTAATTGGAACGCCGACGTTGGCCTAATCGCCCAATGTCAGTGCCCGACCTCACTAATGCTGTTGTGGCTATATGGAAGCAAGTCCCAGCAGCAATTTTCCAACATCTAGTGGAAAGCCTTCCCAGAAGAGTGGAGGCTGTTATAGCAGCAAAGGGGGGACCAACTCCATATTAATGCCCATGATTTTGGAATGAGATATTTGATGAGCAGGTGTCCACATACTTTTGGTCATGTAGTGTAGATATCCTTGATTTTATGGTATTTTCTTACTGAACAAGAATGAGGCCTTGCCCCACCACCAAAAGGCAGATAGTGATGAAACAGAAGCGATTAATAAAAGGATGACAACCAAATTCCGTCGTCTGAGAACTGATCACTCGCCATATTAAAGTTCCCCAAGGACTGAACACCGCTTCTGCGGTTTATCATGTTTAAAATCCTGGTCGCAGTGCCAACGCATTTTCACTATCACTGTCAATGACAACCACATTTCTGTTGAGACGTGACACAAAAGCCAAGTTGTGTTTACAATATGATTAATGCCGATGTAACAGGGATTGCCATTTTATTTTGGACAGGGGAATAAAGACAATCCCCTCAGCCAATTCAATGAGCCTCTTAGTCACTTGGGGAAAGTAAAAATAAAATGGTCCAACTGGCTTACCTCAAGTCAGTTAGGGGGTTAACTCTACTCTCTGGCCAAGCCCTAAGGTCGATGTCCGCACAGAAATTGGCATAAATCAATCCCCATAACAATCCGTCAGTTTAAGCGAGAGATCTGTTTTTTTGCATTGGATGCCGCACTTCCACATCTGCGGTGAAAGGTGACAGAGATAGAGCAGTGTTTGAGACCATGAGACATCCCGAAAATCGGTCTTCTCACAAATTGTCTGTAGCGTCCGAACAGTTTGGGCTACACACTAATATGACCCCTCTGTGAAAAGGCGACCCCTTTGCTCTAGGACGGTTGTTTTGCCCACAGGCCTCAGGACTCGTCTGAAGGTCCCCCCGGTACCAGTTGGGAAAAAAATGAATGGAAGTATATATGTTTTAGTGACAAAAAAATTAATAAAAAATCCAGATCTTTCTTATCTCAGATATAGGACAGACACTTCAGAACAAACTTCCTTTAGATTGTTTTGGGGGGGACTGTTATTCCATGTAGTAAATCTTATTCAATGCGTTTGTATGGGCTATTAACAGTAAGGCCAAATAACATTTTTCCATCACATTTTTGGTACATATTTTTTGATACTTCAAGGAGTCTTAAAATTCAAAATCAAATAGCTAAATGATCCTTGGTATGACCATATAAAACAATTCCACATAGCTTAGTAGATTAAAAATCTTTCTTTAACCTGTCTCCTCCCCTTCATCTACACTAATTGAAGTGGATTTAACAAGTGACATCAATAAGGGATCATAGCTTTCACCTGGATTCACCTGGTCAGTCTGTCATGGAAAGAGCAGGTGTTCTTAATGTTTTGTGCACTCAGTGTATACATTATTTGTACCATATATTATGAGGCATGTCCAGAAGTTGGAGAAGTTTTCATTTTTTAAAACAGCTTTTTCCTAAAATCATTATGCGCACTTCTATAGAGAAAAAATAATAGTGCATTTGGAAGGTATTCAGACCCCTTGACTTTTTCCACAATTTGTTACGCTACAGCCTTATTCTAAAATAGATTAAATAAAAACCATTTTCTCATCAATCTACACACAATACCCCATAATGACAAGCGAAAACAGGTTGAGAAAAATAATATTCAGACCGTTTGCTATGAGACTCTAAATTGAGCTCAGGTGCTTCCTGTTTCCATTGATCATCCTTGATGTTTCTACAACTTGATTGGAGTCCACCTGTGGTAAATTCAATTGATTGGACATGATTTGGAAAGGCACATACCTTTCTATATATAAAGGTCCCACAGTTGACAGTGCATGTCAGTGCAAAAACCAAGCCATGAGGTCGAAGGAATTGTCCGTAGAGCTCCGAGACAGAATTGTGTCGAGGCACAGATCTGGAGCATTGAAGGTCCCCAAGAACACAATGGCCTCCATCATTCTTAAATGGAATAAGTTTGGAACCACCTAGGCTCTTGGCCACCCAGCCAAACTGAGCAATCGGGGGAGATGGGCCGTCGTCAGGGATGTGACCAAGAAACCCATGGTCTCTCTGACAGAGCCCCAGAGTTCCTCTTTGAAGATGGGAGAACCTTCCAGAAGGACAACCATCTATGCAGCGCTCCACCAATCAGGCCTTTATGGTAGAGTGGCCATATGGAAGCCACTCCTCAGTAAAAGGCACATGACAGCCCACTTGGAGTTTGCCAAAAGGCACCTAAAGGAAGCATGGTGAAGCATGGTGGTGGCAGCATCATGCTGTGGGGATGTTTTTCAGCGGCAGGGACTGGGAGACTAGTCAGGATTGAGGGAAAGATTAACGGAGCAAAGTACAGAGATCCTTGATAACCTGCTCCAGAGCACTCAGGACCTCAGACTGGAGCGAAGGTTCACCTTCCAACAGGACAATGAACCTAAGCACACAGCCAAGACAATGTAGTAGTGGCTACGGGACAAGTCTCTGAATGTCCTTGAGTGGCCCAGCCAGATGCCGTACTTGAACCCGATCGAACGTCTCTGAGACCTGAAAATAGCTGTGCAGCGACGCTCCACATCCAACTTGACAGAGCTTGAGAGGATCTGCAGAGAAGAATGGGATAAACTCCCCAAACACAGGTGTGCCAAGAAGACGAGGGCAATTTAATAAATTTTTGAAAAGGCTGTAACGTAACAAAATGTGGAAAAAGTCAAGGGGTCTGAATACTTTCCGAATGCACTGTATAGTCGAGTGGTTGCGGCTGGGTTATTAGGAATTGCGGGTGAACAAACAGCTGATCCGCACATCACTAATAGTGACCCAGCCAAATGCATGAGCCTGAGCCTTTGTTTCTGTGTGTGTCTGTCTATACAGTGTGGGGACGTGCTCTATGAGAAGCGCCACTATGAGAAGGCCCACTGGGCGTGCATCACGGTTCACGAGGACACCTACGAGCAGAGCATCTGCTACGGCTTCATGAAGCTCATGAGATACATCTGCCAGCAGAACTCCTCAGGTGAGTCCCAAAGCAGCGTTTACAGGAGTCATTGAATCTATATTCTTCTAACGTCATCCTTGTTTAGCCAAATCTACTGCAGACTCTTGGTTGTTCATGTCCTGTCCTTAGGTACCTATCTGGGTATGACCATCCCTATCCTGACGGTGATCCGCACGGACGAGAACCACTCCGTCTTGTCCAGTGACGTCACTGTGGCCTACTACCTGCCCACAGAATACCAAGCCCAGCCACCCCAGCCTTCTGACACAGAAATAAGTATTGAGGAATGGCCTGCCACTATTGTATACACAAGGTAGTAGTTTGCAATTATTTTGTGCTGCCTGATACATTTTATGACAATCCAATATGGATACGTTAACATCAAAATGTATTACTGGAGCCACTGTCAGTTTGAAGCATGAACAAAGTTCAGTTTCAAGCAAATTGTTTCGGCCTGCAGTTAGTTAGCTACTCTATTGGACACAAACATTTGTTAAGTCAGTCACAAGAGACTAACTAGCTAAAGTTATTTACATTATTTCAGTCAGTTAGCCACCACGCCAACACTTTTTTGCTAGACATTATGCTTCCAAAAATGACAGTGGCTCCAGTTGTTTCCATTTAGCCTATTGTGATATTCACTTTCATAGCATATTGGACAATCTCAAAGCAGTCTATTCAAAAGCCTCATGGGAATTTAAACAGCAGAATGAGTAGGGAGGTTAAAATACCTTCAAAAACGCACACCTCCACTACTTGAATCAAATCTCATTCGATTCCTATGTGCCCCTTTCTCGCTCCAGGGCCTTCGCTGGCGCCACGAACGAGGTGACCATCATCAACGAGATCCGCACCATGGCGGAAGTGCTCGACTCCCCCGCCGTATGCGTGAATTGCTCATTCATCGTCGCCGGCTACACCAACCCCGCAGCGGCAAATCGACAGAATGAGATTTGGTTCCTGGAGCGACCTTGAGGGCCAGCCTAACCTTGAAATCTCCTCCTGAACTTGACCCACCCAACACCCCCGTCCTTATCGGACCCTACCGATTCACCCCTAATGGAAACCCCTTCCTGTTTTAGAGGGAAGAGACTTAGGGAATTTGCTGAAAAAGGTCCTTATTACCAGTTCTGTGCAAGGCTGCATCATTTGGGTCCATTAACCTTCTAGAGTCTAAACCTGGAAGAGGGGGGTTCTATTAAGCTAACATATGGAATTGTTTTCAGATGGTCATACGAAGGATCATTTAGATATTCGATTTTAGGACCCAAAAATATATTACATTATCTGATGAAACATTTAATTTGGACTTACTGCTATTAGCCCACAAACGCATTGAATAACAGATTCATACAAGGAAAAACATCTAAAGGAAGTTTGTTTTGAAGTGTCTGTCCTATATCTGAGAGATAAGATCAGGAAACTATTTATATTTCTTGACATATTTAACCCCTTTTTTAGACACTAAACTACTTCCATACACACTGAGTGTACAAAACATTAAGAACACCTTCCTAATATTGAGTTGCACCCCCCATTTTGCCCTCAGAAAAGCCTCAATTCGTCAGGACATGGACTCCAAAGTGTTCCACAGCAATGCTGGCCCATGTTGACTCCAATGCTTCCCACTGTTGTGCCAAGTTGGCTGGATGTCCTTTGGGTGGTGGACCATTCTTGATACACACGGGAAACTGTTGAGCGTGAAAAACCCAGCAGCGTTGCAGCTCTTGACACAAATCGGTGCGCCTGGCACCTACTACTATAGCCCTTTCAAAGGCACTTAAATCTTTTGTCTTGCCCATTCACCCTCTGAATGGCACACATACACAATCCATGTCTCAAGGCTTAAAAATCCTGTCTCCCCCCCTCTCTTCATCTACACTGATTGAAGTGGATTTAACAAGTGACATCAATAAGGGATCATAGCTTTCACCTGGATTCACTTGGTCAGTCTGTCATGGAAAGAGCAGGTGTCCTTAATGTTTTTTACACTCAGTGTATACTTTATTTTACTTCAATTAATATTTTTTAACTGGTATCGGGCTAGGCTTGTGGGCGTCCTAAAGCAAAAACAACCAACAAGTATGTGTTCGTGAGAGACTCACCTTTCCACAGAGGGTTCATATTAGTGTGTAGCCCAAACTGTTCGGACACTACAGACAGAAGTTGGCAGATCGGCGGTACCGACTTCAGACGAGTCCCATGACGCTTGTGGGGGTCGTAGTGCAAAACCACCGACGTGTTCGTGAGAGACTCACCTTTCCATAGAGGGGTCATATTAGTGTGTAGCCCAAACTGTTCGGACACTACAGACAGAAGTTGGCAGATCGGCGGTACCGACTTCAGACGAGTCCCATGACGCTTGTGGGGGTCGTAGCGCAAAACCACCGACGTGTTCGTGAGAGACTCACCTTTCCATAGAGGGGTCATAATAGTTTGTAGGCCAAACACTACAGACGTTTGTGAGAAGACTGATTTTTCGGGATTCCTCATTATCTGACAAACACCGCTGTAGCTCTGCCACCTTTCACCGCAGCTGCGGAAGAATCGGCGGATGCGGTTGATTGAGACGCAGCCCATGCAAAAAAATATATTTGGAATTAATTTTTATGGGGATATTTTTATTATGCTAATTAGATTTCAGTGGGGCCGCAGAAATTGACTCAAGGGTTAAGACCTTCTTGATAGGCCAACTAGTGATTTTACTCTGCACCTGCTGTTCTCATCACATAGTCTTGACCTCCTCCGAAGAGAGAGGAGCCAAATGACGTTTACGTGATGTTTTGTGAAAAGTGGGTGGATATCTAATTATTGAGCCAGTTACACTGTAAACCTCGAAGAACTTGAATCTTTACCAGGCAATTAACAATCCTGAACGATGACACCTATTCCAGTCAGCATTGGGGAGGGATAGGCCTAATTGTAATCTTCACCATGATAACTACCAACTTTAGACAATTTAATGCAATAGAAGGGTGGATTTATCAGCAGTGAAAAAGTGTATGTAAAGCAGGCCATTTTATTTCTGTCAAGGAAACACTGAAGATGCAAAATAGTGACATATAGAGAAACACAGAACTGTATAAACATGTACAGTGCTATGAAAAAGTATTTGCCCCCTTTCTAATTTTTTCTACATTTGTGATACTGAATGTTATCAGATCTTCAACCAGAACCTAATATTAGATAAAGGGAACATAAGTGAACAAATAACAACATTTTCAAATTTATTTCATAAGCAAAGTTATGCAACACCCAATTCCCCTGTGTGAAAAAGTAATTGCCCCCTTACACTCAATAACTGGTTGTGCCACCTTTAGCTGCAATGACTCCAACCAAACGCTTCCTGTAGTTGTTGATCAGTCTCTCACGTCGCTGTGGAGGAATTTTGGCCCACTCTTCCATGCAGAACTGCTTTAACTCCGTGACGTGTGGGTTTTCAAGCATGAACTGCTCGTTTCAAGTCCTGCCACATCATCTCAATTGGGATTAGGTCTGGACTTTGACTAGGCCATTCCAAAACTTCCAATTTGTTGCTTTTTAGCAATTTTCATGTAGACTTGATTGTGTGTTTTGGATCATTGTCTTGCTGCATGACCCAGCTGCGCTTCAGCTTCAGCTCACAGACAGATGGTCTGACATTCTCCTGTAGAATTCTCTGATACAGAGCAGAATTCATGGTTCCTTCTATTAAGGCAAGTCGTCCAGGTCCTGAGGCAGCAAAGCATCCCCAAACCATCACACAATATTTATGAAATAAATATGTAATTTGTGTGTTATTTGTTCACTTATGTTCCCTTTATCTAATATTAGGTTTTGGTTGAAGATCTGATAACATTCAGTATCACAAATATGCAAAAGTAGAGAAAATTAGAAAGGGGCCAAATACTTTTTCATAGCACTGTATTTAAACAGTCTGAATGTATAAACACTAGGGTTGGGCAGTATCCAGATTTTCATGTCATCATACAGTCCTTCTCTCATCCCGGGATTTACGGTACTACCGCCTTAGTACACAAGGGGGCGCCAAACTAATAGCGAATTTCAAGAGGCTGCTAGCTAAATATGCTAACAAGTGCAAACGAAAATAAACTACTTGCAAAGACAGGCAATCCAGCTCATAAAATTAAACAAGTATAGGTAGTAGCTACCGAATGTCATTTTTGGTGAGTTTGGACATTTACGAGCGAATGTAAACGAGAGACATTATGCAAATGAACAAAGTTTTGACGCATGCTTCTCATAAGGGAAAACAGCTAACTAGTAAGTTAAACAGCTGGACTCACAAGCTCCAGCTTTCTCCCATTGTGCTATTTACAAACAAACATGACTGGCTCAACTGTTCTGGGGAACTACGGTAAGCTTCATAATGTGACAGGTGAAATGAAGAACGCAATCTGTTTTATCGCCTAACATATTGCACAAGTTGACTGCAGGTATTAACTTAAAAAGAAGCTACAAATATTCAAGAAATAGTTTTGATGATATTGAAAAACCATCCCGTGGCTTTTTCCAAATACCCCGGTATACCGCCCAAGCACGGTGAGAAAATAAAACATTTTTAAAAAGCATTACTACAAAACCAAAATCCCTGACCTTTGCTGTATGACAATCGAGCATGCTATCTGCTGCATACTACATTTCTCTATGCTTTTTCTGAGAGTCAATGCATTCCTCATTCTTAAAGCCAGGATTTTTTCTGCCATTGAAATCCTTGGGCGGGTTGCCTAAATCCAAACTGTGAAAAAATATATATTCTTAGGGAGAGGAAATAACTTTTTGGAGGATGGAAAAATGTTTTCAGTGTAAACTTAAATGACTAAAACTAGATAAAGTATGTAGAAAATATAATGGACCTATATATTTTTTTATATTTCAGAACTAACGATCACCTAAAAAGGAAAAAAAATACAAATTCCAAAAACAATGAATTTAGCAGTATAGATTTAGTTGAGCAAAAGAACACTGCATTAGCAATGGCAAAATGCATAGAACTGCAGGAAATTTGCTTTAAAAAGGTAGACTCAGCTAAATGACGTTGCCACGAGCAGCAGCGCAGATAGAGATGAGCGAGATGAAAGACTTTTCTCACACAGTCACACACAGTATGTGCACGAGTTCGCTTCACACTCTTACAGCGTGGGAGCCACGGGACCAAAAGAGAGGAAATTGACCCACTCTGCTGTTTACTTTCTGCATCTACGTCATATCGCTGAGTCTACCTTTAAAACTGCAACATTTATCAGCTGCATGGCAAAATGTGTAGAATTGCTGGAAATTAGCTTAAATGCAAAAGATATGCTACAATGCCAAGATGGGGAAATTCAGCCGCACCGACAGCCTAACCGCGCCCCTGCTACGCCCCCAGCCATGTCTACCACCTAAGCCCCTTTTTGATACAGGAAACCCCTGCTTAAAGCCAAGATGTTCACAAACTACAATATTACCTCTTTCTGTCTCTCTCTTTACATACTGTTCCAATCCAGACATCGCTTTGTGTCAATGTTCTTGCAAGTTACCTGGCACTGCTGACGACAAACAAGTAACATTGATAAGAGAGGAAATGCATAGAGCACTTAAATAGAGCAACCTATCGTATACACACCGATATGTGTTTTGTATTTCTATTCTAAGTAAGAAAAGGTAATCGTTTTTTAGTTCACAGCATTATTAGAGTTCTATACCCAATTTAACGAAAATCCATTCAAACTCAATAACATTTTAGGAGGTATTTTCTATCTTCACAAATATTTTGTAATAAAACCAATGACTAAGAGGATTAATTTAACATAAAAGGTATCTGTATCATATCTATTTTATTGACTCAACAATATATAGGAAAGATGTATCATTCTTGTTTTAGAGGAGAATTAGGCTTATACTGCTGAACACCGGACTGTATATTAAAGTAGCTGTGATAACGCCAGTCACAGACAGTCCTGTATGGTAACTGTACCTTGCCAAATCATCACTGTGTGAAGACTTGTTCAGGAGATCATCTTTCTCATTGCCTAGTGTGGGTTAATGACCATTCATAACCATTATTTCACCACATACCGCATTCAGCAGCATGTAAACTAACAGGATCTCAATCACTTCAAATCGCCAAGTCCAGTCTAAATGTAGTTCTGAGAAATCATCGTCCCCAGAACTTTATGATCAGTGTAGTGATATTATAACACGCACCTTTAACCAAGTTGTTCCAGTGGTGGTTATTAGGCTAACTGTTTGGCCTTTGCAGCTTTTTACACTTGAGGCTAGTTGTTTTGCTGCCCGGAATCAGAGATGAGGTAGACACCAAGTGGGATATAATGTTAACGTTCTTAATGTGCACAGAATTGGAGCATGCTTAAAGATTTGAACTCCACCACGTCTAACTAACAGACTGGTCATTTGGGAACATCCAGTTGGAGGGGATGTAATTTGGGGTATGGTTTGTAATTACTTCAGTGATTTGTAAAAGTGTTCTGTACAGTAAACATTTTTGATGAAGTGCAACGATGAGAGCTGTGGATTTCTTGATTGTTTTGTTAAAATGTTTGGTTTCCTTTCTTTAAGAAATAAAAATGGTATTAAATCTTCATTGTGTGATTCCAGCCAGGATGGTGGGGATAGATATTTCCCAATAATAGATCAAATCCTAATAATAACCTAGACTACAAGTATACAAAAAAGCTTGATTTGTCATGTTCAGACACACGAAAGCAGATCCACTGCTGTAAAGTATGATTTCAAACCTATCTGGCAACAGTGAGCATGGAAATGGCACCATTTTGAAGGCTATTCAAAACCTTAAGGTGAGATGGGGGCATATGAGGTTACTAAGCCCCAGCTCAGTGCTGTGCCTGAGGGAGCAGGACATCTCCAGAGGGAACATCTGCCATGTACTGCCAAATTACTTGATTCACACCCACAAACACACATCAAGTGTGTATGTTTCTTTCATGAGATCAAAATACACAGCCTACAAAAGACGGCATGGGAACAAATATTCTTCCCCATGACAAGGGAATAATTGTGGGCTCAGTTACTGTGTGAAACACAATCCCTCACAAGAGGGAACCATGCACAATATATCAAAATATTATGTAGGCTCAGGCTGTCACATTGATATTATGCAATGAGGTGCCCAGGGAGAGGCAAACCTACTACTGTTAAGTTAGTCAATGTTGAGGGCAGTCTAGACCATGAAGGAGATACTTGCTGAGGAAAACCTACTTTGAGTTAGTCAATGTTGAGGCCATGGCATCTTGTCTAGACCATAAACCGTGAGAGTAACTTAGGAAATTCAGCGCAGGTGCACCAACTACAGGCAGCACCACACGGGTTCAGTCTCCTCGCCAGAGGCTGTCTGGAATGATGGATCATGGGGAACACCTATCTGAGCGTTCATTTGTCTGATTCCCCTAGCAGCCAGTCACTTCAGCTCTAGTGGTTTGACAGCTGTTGACAGTTATTGAGGTTGGAGGTACAGTGCTGGTGGAGTAGCTGGTGGATTGACCCTTTGCTCTACAGCCGCAACATTCTACCACTCCAGCCAATTGAGACAGATTAGTCTGAAATGGGCACTACATTACAGACGGCTCATTTGCACTGACAAACAATGACGGACCACCACAGTGCACCCTGGGATGCAGCTTTTCACTATATAGTTAGAAATAATGAATTAAGTTGTACCACACAGAGGGCAAAAGAGAACGTTTACTTCCAAGTAGGGGTCAGTTTAAATAACAACATCCTGCAATAACAAATCTCAGCCATAAGATGGTGGCAGTGCACCAAAACAAATGTCACATGACCCAGGGTCAAAAGGGAACCAGCCTCAGAGGCCACTCCTTCACCACAAAGTTCAAAAAGCTAACGAACATAGACATCATTATTGTGTTTTGGAAGGCTCTACGGCTGTCATACAGATAGGAACACTGTCTACCTTTCTAGTTGACATAGGCTACATCACATTTCCAGGAAAACAATCTGTGCCACCAAGTCTGATATGAGAGGATCTATGGTGCCTACCTGTAGGTAGAGTGCCTGGTGCCCGGCCAGCGACTCACCCAAGGGAACCACCACCTTCTCCAGGCTGCGCTGGTGGGAGTGGGCCTGGATGTCAGGGCTCTCTTCAGACCGCAGCTCAATGTGGGAGATCAGAAGGTTGGATATGACTTGCTGCACAGACTGTGGAGGAAGACACAGTCAGGAGTGAGTTGATAGATTTCTAGGAAGTAGGCAATTTGGGTGATAATACTACATAATGTGAATACTATTGAGGTGGAATATAATTTATGTACTCTTGTAAATGGTTGAGGTGGTACATCATTACATAATGTCAGTGCATAATGTCATGTTAGTCCATTGAACACATTTTTGTAAGCGTCATAAGGTCAAAATAATAGTGGTAAACATCCTCAGAGTGCTGTGGAAGAGGCTGTGCTGCTCACCTTCGTGTCTCCACCTGGCGTGGCGCTGAGTGCCAGGATGCGAAACTGTTGAGTCTGGCTCCCCAACTGTCTCACCACCTGAGGAGAGAAGCAGTCACAACATGCTATTATTCCTGCAATTTAACTGTCATTAGAGAATAGCTTTAAGGAGTCACAAAAACAATATCTGAGAAATAACATGGCGGCTTGATTGGAGGTATTTTTCTCATGAGGTGTCTCTTAAACAGGCACCTCTGTGCTGTTGATATTTATTGCTGCCATCTCACTGCCAAATGAGGACCACAATGAAAATAAGCCTCTGGGCTTTATTGTGTTTTTTTTTATGCATGTCATTTTGTCACCTGCTCAACCAGCCTACTACTTTTAATATTCTAATAAATTCTATCAATCAATCGATTCCTCTGGTGGTAACTGGTGCCAGTATCAGTTATTGAACAGTGGTGAAATAGCTTAACGACCTCTGATCTGTAATGGTGCATTACATAAATGTAAAGCTCAACACAAACTTCCTTGGTTAAAGCAGAAACATTCTCAGGTATGGTTAAGTGTTAGATACCTGGCAATAGGCATGATTCCCCAGTGCCTTGTGAGCCTCGTCAATCACCACACACCTGACCTGCAGCGCGGGGCAGGTGTCTCGAGACAGGTCGTTCACCAACACCTGGGGAGTGAGGAAGAAGATGCGCCTGGACCTCCACAGTTCCTGCCTCTGCTGAGCCTGCGTGCTCCCTGGTGGAAAAGGAATGGAAATGTCAGACAAGACATGTTTTATAGCCTTCCCATGGCCCTGTTTAAACACTTTTAAGATACATGTGTGGCAACTTACCTGTCAACTCTGCCATGTGTGTCTGTGGAATACCCATCACTTTGTAGCACGCTTCTATTTGTTGTGCCACCAGCGGTTTTGTTGGTGCCATGAAAACTATCTTTCCAGATGGATACCATCGATAAAAGTTGTACATTACCACAGCAGCAATGAAAGTCTTGCCCAGGCCAGTGGGGAGGCATACCAGCGTGTTCTGGAATAAAGCTGCCTCTGATATCTTTAGTTGGTAGTCCCTTATGGGATAGTTGGTGGGGTAGATCCATACCTTTGCAGAGGAGCTGTCAAGGCCAGGGAAGTCTTTGTAATATGTTGATCCACTTGAGCTTATCTGTGTGAGACAAGTGCTCTCAACATTTGTTGTGTGTTCACTATGTTGTCCAAAGTTTCCATCAATTTGCAAAGATTTTTCTGCCTCGTAAACAGCAACTACCATTAAATCATCATCTTCATCAGCAGCAACCTCCTCGACATCTCTCATATTGCTGTCAACTGTGGACCCCTGACCAAATTCACCCCATAGCGAGTTACGGAGCACCGGGGGCGGCAAAGTTATATCATTCGCCCTCTTCTGAGTCTTGACAGAGGCTGCTGTGCTGCTGCTGTTTGGGGTTGTTTTTCGCCGTCCAGCAGACTTCTTTACATTATTCTTTTGACTAATCTTTTGCGGAACCGATGCTCCCCAAGTCTGGAACAAAGTCATTTGGTTCACACCACTCATTTTCGCGTGTGGCGTAGATTTTTAGCAAGAAGCCATGCGGAGACCGGACAGCCAAAGATTTTTGGACAGCAGTGGCGGTACGACATTTGCAAAAATAAGTATATCCGGGGTCGCTCATATATTTTTCAAAATAAACACCAATAACGACATAAACACGCAGAAATTACTAATATCTTTGAATAGTTAAAGCAAAACAATTTGTTTTTCATATATTGCTAATACAGACGAGTTTGCAACTTCTAATGAGATTTTGATAGATATTTTCAATTACAGATTTCATGAAGGGACTTTTAATTTTCAGTTCACGTGGTTGTGACACCGGAAAAGGAACAGAAGTCGGTTTATTTCCCGCGAACTTTGCATCGTTACCATAGCAATGGATGGAAGCGAGTGGATTTTCATACGTTTTCAGGTAAAAGCAGCTAGCTAGCTAACTAACTGACGTCTCCAAACAAAGACTGCTCGTTTGCTTATCGTAGCTAGCTAGCTACGTGTTGTCTTGCTACTATAGCTGCGTGCATGTTGCTAGAAAGCAGATTCAAAGCTAACTTTAGCTAGTGTTGGCTGAAGGCAGCAGCAACTGAGTATATGATGCTTTCTAGCTAAATACAGTACTGTAGCTAGCTACGGTCTCTGTTGTACAGGGTTGTATGCACACATTGTATGTAGCTAGCCTTTTATGAATAGTGTAGATTCCCTGTGTGTGAATGTACTCTGCCAAACGGTCTGGACCTTTATGGCACAGTAGGAAAGTGTACAACATGCTCTGTAACATACAGTACAGTAGCTAACGTTAGTTGCTTGTTCATGCCCTAGCTGTACCCCTCTTGCTCTAAAGGGTAGATTATCCCTGAAGCCTCCTTCATTTGATGGAAGTGTTTCCATTTGCATTGGGAATAGAGGCTTCTCCGGAGAGGTGGAATAATGTGGTCAATGGCCATCCTGTATACAACAGCCCCTGCCAAGAGGTCTGGAGGGACCTTCATGGCAGAGGTAGTAATATGCTCTCCCTGTTCCTGAAGGGTTGTTGGTTCAAACTCCGCTCCAGTTGTCAATTGCTACACTACTACTAGCTAACAAGTTTAATGTCACCAGGTTTTGTAGCTAACACTAACACACAGTGGTTACCTCATCCCCCAGGCACACGCTCGTGGATATCTGGTGAGAAAGGAGATCAACTGTGCGCGTTCAGAGTTTGAGGACATTGTGAGAGATATCGACGGAGACGTGAACCATTTAGACTGGAAGGGGAACATAACTGCCATTCCTCACTTCAAAGACATTGTAAGTATTTTAGGGTTTCAAACTAAATGTTATTGGACGTGTACACATATTTTGCAGATGTAATCGCGGATGTAGCGAAACGCTTACAGTGCATTCGGAAAGTATTCAGACCCCTTGACTTTTTCCACATTTTGTTATGTTACAGCCTTATTCTAAAATGGATTAAATTGTTATTTTTCCCTCATCAATCTACACACAATATTCGATAATGACAAAGCAAAAACAGGTTTAGACATTTTTGCAAATGTATTACAAAGTAAACTGAAATCACATTTACACAAGTATTCAGACCCTTTACTCAGTACTTTGTTGAAGCACCTTTGACAGTGATTACAGCCTTGAGTCTTCTTGGGTATGATGCTACAAGCTTGGCACACCTGTATTTTGGGAGTGTCTCCCATTCTTCTCTGCAGATCCTCTCAAGCTCTGTCAGTTTGGATGGGGAGCGTTGCTGCACAGATATTTTCAGGTCTCTCCAGAGATGTTAGATCGGGTTCAAGTCCGGGCTCTAGCTGGGCCACTCAAGGACATTCAGAGACTTGTCCCGAAGCCACTCCTGCGTTGTCTTGGCTGTGTGCTTAGGGCCGTTCGCCCCAGTCTGAGGTCCTGAGTGCTCTGGAACAGGTTATCATCAAGGATCTCTCTGTACTTTGCTCCATTCATCTTTCCCTCGATCCTGACTAGTCTCCCAGTCCCTGCCGCTGAAAAACATCCCCACAGCATTATGCTGCCACCGCTATGTATCACCGTAGGGATGGTGCCAGGTTTCCTCCAGACGTGATGCTTGGCATTCAGGCCAAAGAGTTCAATCTTGGTTTCATCAGACCAGAGAATCTTGTTTCTCATGGTCTGAGAGTCAATTAGGTGCCTTTTCGTAAACTCCAAGTGGACTGTCATGTGCCTTTTACTGAGGAGTGGCTTCCTTCTGTCCACTCTACCATAAAGGCCTGATTGGTGGAGTGCTGCAGAGATTGTTGTCCTTCTGGAAGGTTCTACCATCTCCACAGAGGAACTCTGGAGCTCTGTCAGAGTAACCATTGGGTTCTTGGTCACCTCCCTGACCAAGGCCCTTCTCCCCCGATTGCGCAGTTTGGCCGGGCGGCCAGCTCTAGCAAGAGTCTTTGTGGTTCCAAACTTCTTCCATTTAAAAATGATGGAGGCCACGGTGTTCTTGGGGAAATTCAATGCTGCAGACATTTTTTGGTACACTTCCATAGATCTGTGCCTAGACACAATCCTGTCTCGGCGCTCTACGGACAATTCATTCGACCCCATGGCTTGGTTTTTGCTCTGACATGCACTGTCAACTGTGGGACCTTATATAGACAGGTGTGTGCCTTTCCAAATCATGTTCAATGAACTGAATTTACCACAGGTGGACTCCATTCAAGTTGTGGAAACATCTCAAGGATGATCAATGGAAACAGGATGCACCTTTCAAGTCTCATAGCAAAGGGTCTGAATACTTATGTAAATAAGGTATTTCCGTTTTTTATATTTAATACATTCGCAAAAATGTCTAAGTCTGATTTTGCTTTGTCATTATGGGTTATTGTGTGTAGATTGATGAGATTTTTCATTTATTTTTTGATCCATTTTAGAATAAGGCTATAACGTAACAAAATGTGGAAAAAGTCAAGGGTTATGAATACTTTCCGAATGCACTGGATGTTCCTAGATTCAACAGTGCAGTAATAGCTAACAATACAAAACAATACACAAACAAACAAAAGCAACTAAGAAATATAGAAATATTAGAATGAGCCATGTCAGAGTCTGGAATATAAATATGTATATGATGGTGTGTATAGACATTATGGACAGGATATGAATAGAAAAGGTGTGTACAGCAGTAGTTATAAAGGATGAGCCTTCACTAGAATACAGTATATACATATGAAGTGGGTAAAACAATATGTAAACATTATTAAAGTGACCAGTGTTCAATGACTATGTACATAGGGCAGCAGTCTCTAAGGTGAAGGGTGGAGTACCGGGTGGTAGCCGGCTAGTAACAGTGACTAAAGTTCAGGGCAGGGTACTGGGCGGAGGCTGGCTATTGGTGACTATTTAACAGTCGGATGGCCTGAAAATAGAAGCTGTTTTTCAACCTCTCGGTCCCAGCTTTGATGCACCTGTACTGTCTCCACCTTCTAGATGGTAACGGGGTGAACAAGCCATGGCTCAGGTGGCTGAAGTCCTTGATGAGTTTGCCCTTCTCTCGAAGACCATAAGTTCTGCTTGTCATTTTCTGCACAGTTGTGTATCTAACAAATGTTATTGTACTCTACCATACAGGATGGCCCATTGCAAAACTCTGGTATCTTCACCAAAAAACATGCGGAAGAAGCACCAGACAGGGAAAGCCATCCTCTGGAGCAGCCAGGGGAGAGAAAAGGGGCACAGCTTATGTCAGATAGGATAGAACCAGAGAGAGACGACCCCCACAGCCATGGACTAGCATCCATCTCCAGGGGCTCCTCCAGTCCTCCTTCTTTTCCACCTGGGGGTGAGGGGGAGACTGAGAGCAGTCAGGGGGAGCTGCTGGATGGAGGAGGCATGCTGGAGAGCACAGGGGGTGCGACCACTGTCTGGAGCAGTCTGGGTCTAGATGTGAGCTATGGTCGTTTTCAGAAAGGTAAAGTGTGCGTGGATCAAATCAAAGTTTATTGGTCGCGTACACAGATTTGTGTGTGTGTGAATCCAAAGATTTGAAAGATCTTTCTCTCTCTGATGCTTGTTTTTAGAAACGTTATACTAATTGTTTTTAGGTCATGTAAGTTAATGACTTGTTCTGAACGTGTCTGGCCTTTCCCAGGTTCCCAGCAGTGGCGTAGTCTGGGCCAGGACGTGCCCCATACCCCTGAAGCCTTGCAGCTACACAGGAACACTCTGACCATGGAGATGCTGTGGCTTCAACAAGCTATTGCCAGCCGTAAAAAAGTGAAAGCCGTTTTCTCTAATATTATGTCATTGTCGCATCGTTTTCATTGATTGTGTTGAAGAATAAGACCAATATTCAATGCAAGGTTAACAATTACATTCTCTCTCTCTCTCTCTCTCTCTCTCTTTCTCTTTCTCTTTCTCTTGCTCTCAGTACCTGTCACTGAAAGAGAGACTGAATATGTCCTAATGGCAGAGGACCAAGGAGAGGATGTTGCTCTAAACTGGACATTGATTTGTAGGACTGAATCTTTCCCCATGTTGATAAATGAAATTATGTAAGGATAAATTAAATGATACCCCTCCCGGTCGGGGATAGCTAGATTAATTTATTTGGTATCTGATTATTTATGTATCACATTTTTGGGGTATTTATTCAAGATGTGTATGAGTGGCACAGAGTGAATGTTTGGGGAAACATATATTATTAATAAAGTTTATGTTTGTAAGTATCCATTGACGACATGTTTTTTAATAATAATACTTACGTTGTTGCTATCAGTGCTACATTTGATGTTGCTTCCTTACGTTGTTGCTATCAGTGCTACATGTGATGTTACTTCCTTATGTTGTTGCTATCAGTGCTACATGTGATGTTACTTCCTTATGTTGTTGCTATCAGTGCTACATGTGATGTTACTTCACGTCACTACTATTGTCTTCATCGCTGCATAACTATGGTGATCTCCATTGTTTTCAAACAAGTTATGGGAGAGATTCAAGGGAATTCCTGCTGCCTTTAGTTTATCTCAGGTGATTCACACAAGCTCATATTTCCCATTGAGACCACATAGTCAACACAATCATTAAAGTGCAGTTATATTATTCAACATACTGTTCTTGTCTGTGTGGATATCGTCAACACAAAAGCTGCTTTCTTGACAGCCCATAAAAGGTCAAGCAAGGGAGACTGTTTGAAATGGACGTATGGAAATGGTGTTCCTAGTCCCTCGAGTCAACTCCCAGAGCATTAACCTCTATTGTAGAGGGGTTATCCCTGAGCTTTAACTACTGTTTCAGTTGTACATACTACAGAACTAGCATTAGGCTTTACTTGTGAATTTGACCCTGTAGATTCAACAGGCTTTGTATGTTTGTTTTTTTAAAAGACGATGCATAGGAGGTTTATCTTATTTATTCAGCTTACAACACTGTCCCCACTCTCCCTCTTTTGTTGTCCTTCGTTGCTGCTGATGGTTTTGCCCACAAAGCCAGTCATTGCTGGCCCTGCTGCCATGGCAACCAGGAAATACTCACAGCCGCCAGAGAGTAGTGTGTGTGTGAGAGAGCGGAGAAAACAGGAGAGGGAGAGTCCAGAGCTGTGAGAGACAACCACACAGAATACAACAACAGAAGGGGGTCTCTCCTTCTAATTCAAACATTTTGACACTCTTCTAGCCTTCTAAGGTGGTTAAGGTTTGAGTGTATGAGAGGTGGTGTGGTAGACCCCGAGCAGACGGGGACACAGACAGCATCTGGAGAAATGGCTTCCAGTGGGACAGCAACTCTCCTGCCTCCAGTCAAGAGCGTGATGGTCTACAGGAACGGTGACCCCTTCCACTCTGGCAGGAGGCTTGTGGTCAACCATCGACAGGTGGCCACCATGGAGGCATTCCTCAATGACGTGACCCACTGCATCCAGGCTCCACTAGCCGTGAGGACCCTGTACACCCCCCGGCAGGGTCACCGGGTCAGGGAACTGCAGGACCTCCAGACCGGGGCCCAGTACGTGGCTGCAGGCTTTGAGAGGTTCAAGAAGCTGGAGTGAGTAGTAGTCTACCAGGCAGAATGATGAATTCTCTAGAAATGGTCTTAATTCTACACCTGTATGTTCAATGGCATTGGTTCATTTATTCATGTTTACCATATATGTCTACCATGACGTGTGTAAATGTCTAGATACAGTAGGTTACATTATTTTGTCAAAATTAATGTTTCCAATGGGATGTATGCATTGTGTGCCTAATACACATGAAGGCAGTAAACCATTATGCAAATATTTTATACAGACATGGGTTAAGCATTCTACGTCTCGTTAACGTTGGTGATGACATGTGAACCCTTAACATGTCTCTTGGTTTTCCCATACAGTTATTTGAACACAGGGCTGAAGAAGCAGCCTGTACACAGAGAAGGAGCTCAGGTAAGGTTCAATTATGGTTTTCTGTGTGTGGCGACTCTCTGTCGGGTCAGTGGTACAGTCCATTACTCATTAATCCATGCCTAACCCATCTCGGACTCGCCACTGGAATGCTCTGAGGGGGATGGTCACATTATCACACAGCCACTCAAATCAGGTGGATCTGAACTGGTACCAAGAAAAATATGAAAATAAGCACCATAATAGAGAACAGGTTTTCTTTCACCGAGCGGTATCACTATTTGCATATTTATTCGACCACACTTCAGATTCATTATGTACAAGTTTGGTTTTGGATGTGCTTTGCGTGTCACAATACTGGACACTGTGGACATCAATCATGATAGACCAAAGTAATAGCATAGGACAGAATTTTGGATACATGTAATCTGTAATGGTCTTCTGCACCAACACACACTCACAGAGCTTGTAGACCACAAATCAATAACAGATCAATGTTCTGTGCTGTATTCAAGCTGTCACCCAGTGTCTTAGGTAATTGTTGGCCCATTTCAATAGCTCTCTCTTCATCATCGGAAACATTCATATATCAAAGGAGGATAGATCTTGTCTTGATGAGGTAATATTATGCAAAGGACTCTCGGACGTGGCACGGACGCTTGTCATACAAGGCCATTTCAAGCGCAGCATCTCAATAGCCATTCGCACAATGGAAAGTGCTTGCTTTGTATTCAGTCCAATTGGTTGGATAGCTAGATATGAATGTATTTAATTTTCAGCTGTGGAGCATGTACTGCTTTGGAGCAATATCGTAATCCTGAAAAAATCGATCTCCATTATCTGACTGGGACCAGAAAGGCCACCATAGCTTGCCCATCAGCATTCTTTCTCTACACCACTGAGTTAATATGAAACAGTAGAAAGGCAATTGTGTGACACTTGGGTTGGCACAGATGTTGTTTTGCCACTGTGTTATCAGGGCTATGAACATGCCTGGGCAGGCCTGATACCCAGCCTACAGATGTAGGATCTTAGTTTGAGCCAGTTTGCAACAGCAGGAAAATAATCCTGCAACAACAGGAAATGTGAATTAGTATGTGGATTATAATTAATGGCAATTTTTGTTGGGGTTGATACATTTTTCATTAGGGCAAATCAAGTCTGAAATTTCAAAATGGAAATTACAAACTTTAGAAGCCTTTTAAAAACTAAAATACACTACAAGTTTGCATTTCCTGCTGTGCCGCAACAAAATATTAATCAAATTAAGATCCTACATGTGTACCCAGCCCCTCACTAGCAGCCCCATACCTACCGCTCTGTTTAAATACAACAACCATGTTGCATAGTACCACATCAAAGTGGAAACATTGTAGAAACATTATTATCTGGCAGTGGCTGGGTTTTGTGTTAAGTATTGATTTATTGTTATATTATGTGGTCAGAAACAATGAATAGTAAGGTCAGTGTCAGTTTTGTGGACAAAATGGCTATATTGTTTAGTTACTCATTCAAGTGGGGCACTCAATCTGTCTATGTAGATGTGTTATTGGCCAGGATGATGATGTGTGTTGCCATGGACACTGCCTTCTGACTGAAGGGTGCATGGCCATAAGTGATAACTGCTTATTGTGAAATGTCTGTGGGTGAATGTTCTGTTCTGTAATTAATACAATTGATATTTTACATTTTAGTCATTTAGCAGACGCTCTTATCCAGAGCATCTTACAGGAGCAATTAGGGTTAAGTGCCTTGCTCAAGGGCACATCGACTGATTTTTCACCTAGTCGTCTCAAGATTTGAACCAACGACCTTTCAGTTACTGGCCCAACGTTCTTAACTGCTAGGCTACCTGGTGGTAAATTATATCAAATGGGATAGTTGCTATATTAATAATTGTTTATCAAATTGTATTATTTGGCATTCACTACTCGGAGGAGGTTGTATTTCTGCGTTGTCTTTTTTTCTGACTCACAAATCTATCTAGAACTACAGTGCTGTAGTTTATTTGTAATGTATTCTGTTGTCTTTTTGTCCTAGGCAATATTACTCCACAGACCGAATGTGTCAGCAAAATGGAGAAAGTATATTCCTCTACCCTGTATCATAAAGTGAGTTTCCCTATTAAACCTGCTCACCCATTCATAATCTCAAATAGTACACACATTACATAAAGAAACATACAACTTATTTGTGTGTGTTCCTCTACAGTGTTTTCCGCAACGGAGATCTCCTCTGCTTGCCATTCCGGTTCATCATTCCCAGGACCTGGCAGCAAGACCTGGATCAGATCCTCGGTCTAGTCACAGAGAAAGCCAATTTACGCACTGGAGCCGTGCGCAGGTCAGACACATGCACACACCACACGTACTCATACAGGCACCCATACACACAAGCATAGAAACGCATCACATAGGACTACACAGCTGTCACACCCTCACAGCATGTTTGACCTGTTACAGGTAATGGCAGTCTAATGACCTAATGGTACACAGATGACAGTCTCTCCAGGGCCGGTTCCAGGCATAAGCAACAGAATAGTAGAATACACAAGTTTGAATTTCAAAATTTGGTTTTCTCTTGTTATGTCAGTCACTGACCGTCAGTTAATTAGCCATGTCAGCTAACGATTAGCCATGTCAGATAAGTAAATCTTTTTTTTCTGACCCATGGCAAATGAGAAGAATTGCATGAAATGTGTTATAATATTGCTAAACGTCTCTCCACCCGATGGCAAAATGTGTAGAATTGCAGGAAATTAAGTTTACAATCGTAAATGTTTCTCTCCGTCATCAAGAGGGGTTTTGCCTGCAAGGTGGGGGTGGCCCCCAACCAAATCTCACTTAGGGCCCCCAAAAGGCTTGGGCCAGCCCTGAGTCTCTCTGACCCCATTAGTGACCCCTGACCCTTGAACTTGCGACCTCTCAGGTTGTGCACTCTAGAGGGTGTGACCGTGTCCAGTGCAGATGAGCTGGAGAGTGGCCAGTACTACGTGGCTGTGGGAGCGGAGAGGTTCAAGAAGCTTCCCTACGTGGAGATGTTGGTTCCTAAAGCCTCTGAGAGGTATGGATGGAATTATCATTAACAGAAATTGTTAGAGAATCTGACAATAGAACAGCTTTTAGACAGACAAGACTAAATCAAACAATTTCCTCTCTGGATTATTGAAGTGTGTGTATTCTATTCTAAATAAAATAAAATATTGAATTCTATTTTATATGAGTTTCACTTTTGCATTAATTTCCAGAAATTACCCTGGAATTAGAAGGTTGTCAAGGAGATATGGGGTAATCTACTTTCTGCTTAATATCTACTGTCTAATATTTTATATTTATTTTAGTCTGTAGGACAATTGAGCGTGGTAATAAAGGTAATAATATAATATAATATGCCATTTAGCAGACGCTTTTATCCAAAGCGACTTACAGTCATGTGTGCATACATTTTTACATATGGGTGGTCCCAGGGATCGAACCCACTACCCTGGTGTTACAAGCGCCATGCTCTACCATTTGAGCTACAGAGGACCACACCCTGTCTCCCTTTGTCTTGTTCAGGGCAGGAAGGCAGCCAGTGGCCCTGAGGACAGATACAGTGACTCTGCTCTCCTGGACTCTCCAGAGGTACTGTCGAAACACTGTAGCGAAAATGTAGCGGAAATTAGTCCAGGTAGTCCCGCCCTGTTTCAGTCTGTTTTCTTCCATTTGGTGCCTAATGAACACGACCCTGATGTTGTGGTCCCAGTCAGACGGACGGAGGGTGAAGTCAACGGGGGACGAAGTGGGGGAGACGGCACTCCCAGCCATCCAAAGGAGACCAAGGAAGGAGGTGAGCTCTATCTTCTACGCCAGACCAGTGAAGGTTCGAGTGAGGAACAGAGCCCAACCTAGGCCTCCGCCAAGGAGTGGACCAGGTAAGAGCACAGACACACACACACTAAAATTACCTGGGGGCCAGTGTCAGTCATGCTGTTCTCACGGAGGGCCTGATTTGAATAAGAATTAGATATCAGAAGGGGAACCACAATAAAGCAGCTTGTGGGCATGATGTGGCCCCTGGGCCGCATGTTTGAGACCCCTGGCATAGTGTGAAATATTGTATTCATGATTGTGTCTAAACAAATTTACGATGATTGATCGTTCATGTCTTTTTGTGTCTCTCTCTGTGTGTGTGTGTGTGTTTGTGTGCATTGCAGTCCAGGCCAGTGTGTTCAAAGGATGTGTACGGAGGAGGAGAGAGGAGGTGCAGGGGGCTGAGGAGGTGCTGGAGGATGAGAACACAGCAGTCGATCTCCCTGTTGACCAGGTACACCTTTTTCCTCTCCTCTACTCGATTGTCCTACTTACCCAAAGTCCTCCATTCCAGGACAGCAACCACCCCCTCCACTCTGAGTTCCAACTTCTACCCTCAGGTTCCAGATAGAAACCAGACTAAAAAGCAACTGATACAAGCACTCCTTTGTACCCACTGGCTAAAACATGTTAAACACTTGGCCCCGGTAGGGATAGGGAATTCAATGGTCCAGTACCCCCTATCTGATTTTCACATGCACTCTATTGCCTGAAAAAAACAATCTATGTACTATGTGTGTTTTTTAAACTGTTACCCCTGCCTGCAACTACATTTCCCTCTGGGGACAAGTTTGAACTGTTCTTTCTTCCCTGGTCCTTAAGCAGTGCAATAGGACCATGTTTCACTTATCTCCGTGAAATAATGTATGAACAAAAATATAAACGCAACATGTAAAGTGTTGGTCCCATGTTTTATGAGCTGAAATAAAAGATCCCATACATTCTTATTTCACTCAAATTTTGTGCACAAATTTGTTTACATCCCTGTTAGTGAGCATTTCTCCTTTGCCAAGATAATCCATCCACCTGACAGGTGTGGCATATCAAGAAGCTGATTAAATAGCATGATCATTACACAGGTGAACCTTGTGCTGGGGACAATAAAAGGCCACTCTAAAATGTGCAGTTTTGTCACACAACACAATGCCACAGATGTCTCAAGTTTTGAGGGAGTGTGCACTTGGCATGCTGACTGCAGGAATGTCCACCAGAGCTGTTGCCAGAGAATTGAATGTTCATTTCTCTACCATAAGCCGCCTCAAACGTAGTTTTAGAGAATTTGACAGTACGTCCAACCGGCCTAACAACCGCAAACCACATGTATGGCGTGGTTTGGGCTAGCGGTTTGCTGATGTCAACATTGTGAACAGAGTGCCCCATGGTAGCGGTGGGGTTATGGTATGGGCAGGCATAAGCTATGGACAACAAACACAATTGCATTTGATCAATGGCAATTTGACTACACAGAGATACCGTGATGAGATCCTGAGACCCATTGTCGTGTCATTCATCCACCGCCATCACCTCATGTTTCAGCATGATAATGCATGGCACGGCCCCATGTCGCAAAGATCTGTACACAATTCCTGGAAGCTGAAAATGTCCCAGTTCTTCCATGGCCTGCATACTCACCAGAAATGTCACCCATTGAGCATGTTTGGGATGCTCTGGATCGACGTGTACGACAGCGTTTTCCAGTTCCTGCCAATATCCAGCAACTTCGTACAGCCATTGTAGAGGAGTTGGACAACATTCCACAGGCCACAATCAACAGCCTGATCAACTATGCAAAGGAGATGTTTCGTAATGCATGAGGCAAATGGTGGTCACACCAGATACTAACTGGGTGTTCTGATCCTTGCCCCTTTTTTTTTTTTAAAGGTATCTGTGACCAACAGATGCAAATACTGTATGTATTCCCAGTCATGTGAAATCCATAGACTAAGGCCTAATTTATTTATTTCAATTGGCAGATTTCCTTATATAAACTGTAACTCAGTAAAATTGTAGAAATGTTTTCATGTTGCGTTTATATTTTTGTTCAGTATATGTATGGTTTGTTGGTCTGGTTTATAGTTTAGCAAACTGGAATATGTGTTGTTGTGTCTATCTTTTAGAGAGTGGCAGAGAGAGTGGAGGATGAGGGCCTAATTGGCAGAGATCCTCCTCATTCCAACAGCAGAGATCAGGTGTGTTTCTGTCTGGGATCACTTTATTCCTTGAGTAACATGAGGTTTTATCCCAGTGAACACAAGATGTTCAAATGACTTCTCTTCAATGTTTTTTTTAACCAAAAATATGTATTTTCAACGTCTTGTGCTCATAGGGATTAAAGTAACAGTCTTTGTTAAATGCATGTTTATTCACGCCCGGTTGTATGGTTGTTATTAGTGTGAAAGGATTGAGACTACAAGCGGTTCTTTGTATTTTTCTCCTCTAGATTTTGACCAAGGCTACAGTGGGTAAGAAGTTCTGTGAAAAAGATCCCCCTCCCCCCCCAAAAGACCCAGACAAGGTGTGTCTGGTCGATGAACATCACTCATGATTTGGCAAATCATTCTCAACATTGCTACACTACTGAGAGATGCTGTTAGATGATAGAACCACTCAAACAATTGTGATTGTCTTCCTATCACAAAGGTGGAAACATCGACTGAGCAAGACAGGAACTCACCTGCAAATGCCAGCTCTTCAATCTGCAAAGAGGATGCTGTCAATGGGACCCCTAAGCCTGACACAAAAGCACCACAGGTAGAGAAAGCTTTCATTCATTATGTAAAGTGCAATTAAGAAAATAGAACATAGAGTACCTTTTGTTACTTCAGGGCTCACCTTGCAAGTCTGTCTGTAGGTAGATAATCAATCAATCAACCCTTAAACGTCATCAACAGTGATGTGCGTGTGAGAAAAAGGGACGTACTCATTCACTCTGAATGAGTATAGAAGATAATGGATACATTAATGCTTAATGTTTTTACAGAGAAAGGTAGAGACTGTGGAAAATGAGGTGTTGGTTGAGCCAGATCACACAGACGACAGTGATCAGGTATGTGTGTGTGTGTGTGTGTGTGTGTGTGTGTGTGTGTGTGTGTGTATACAGTGGGGAAAAAAAGTATTTAGTCAGCCACCAATTGTGCAAGTTCTCCCACTTAAAAAGATGAGAGAGGCCTGTAATTTTCATCATAGGTACACGTCAACTATGACAGACAAAATTAGAAAAAAAAATTCAGAAAATCACATTGTAGGATTTTTAATGAATTTATTGGCATATGATGGTGGAAAATAAGTATTTGGTCAATAACAAAAGTTTCTCAATACTTTGTTATATACCCTTTGTTGGCAATGACACAGGTCAAACGTTTTCTGTAAGTCTTCACAAGGTTTTCACACACTGTTGCTGGTATTTTGGCCCATTCCTCCATGCAGATCTCCTCTAGAGCAGTGATGTTTTGGGGCTGTCGCTGGGCAACACAGACTTTCAACTCCCCTCCAAAGATTTTCTATGGGGTTGAGATCTGGAGACTGGCTAGGCCACTCCAGGACCTTGAAATGCTTCTTACGAAGCCACTCCTTCGTTGCCCGGGCGGTGTGTTTGGGATCATTGTCATGCTGAAAGACCCAGCCACGTTTCATCTTCAATGCCCTTGCTGATGGAAGGAGGGTTTCACTCAAAATCTCACGATACATGGCCCCATTCATTCTTTCCTTTACACGGATCAGTCGTCCTGGTCCCTTTGCAGAAAAACAGCCCCAAAGCATGATGTTTCCAACCCCATGCTTCACAGTAGGTATGGTGTTCTTTGGATGCAACTCAGCATTCTTTGTCCTCCAAACATGACGAGTTGAGTTTTTACCAAAAAGTTATATTTTGGTTTCATCTGACCATATGACATTCTCCCAATCCTCTTCTGGATCATCCAAATGCACTTCAGACGGGCCTGGACATGTACTGGCTTAAGCAGGGGGACACGTCTCGCACTGCAGGATTTGAGTCCCTGGCGGCGTAGTGTGTTACTGATGGTTGGCTTTGTTACTTTGGTCCCAGCTCTCAGCAGGTCATTCACTAGGTCCCCCCGTGTGGTTCTGGGATTTTTGCTCACGTTCTTGTGATCATTTTGACCCCACGGGGTGAGATCTTGCGTGGAGCCCCAGATCGAGGGAAAATATCAGTAGTCTTGTATGTCTTCCATTTCCTAATAATTGCTCCCACAGTTGATTTCTTCAAACCAAGCTGCTTACCTGTTGCAGATTCAGTCTTCCCAGCCTGGTGCAGGTCTACAATTTTGTTTTTGGTGTCCTTTGACAGCTCTTTGGTCTTGGCCATTGTGAAGTTTGGAGTGTGACTGTTTGAGGTTGTGGACAGGTGTCTTTTATACTGATAACAAGTTCAAACAGGTGCCATTAATACAGGTAACGAGTGGAGGACAGAGGAGCTTCTTAAAGAAGAAGTTACAGGTCTGTGAGAGCCAGAAATCTTGCTTGTTTGTAGGTGACCAAATACTTATTTTCCACCATAATTTGCAAATAAATTCATTAAAAATCCTACAATGGGATTTTCTGGATTTTTTTTTCTCAATTTGTCTGTCATAGTTGACGTGTACCTATGATGAAAATTACAGGCCTCTCTCATCTTTTTAAGTGGGAGAACTTGCACAATTGGTGGCTGACTAAATACTTTTTTGCCCCACTGTATACACTACCAGTCAAAAGTTTGGACACACCTACTCATTCCAGGGTTTTTCTTTATTTTTACAATTATTTACATTGTAGAGTAATAGTGAAGACATCAAAACTATGAAATAACACATGGAATCATGTAGTAAACATTTTTTTTTTTTTTACAAATCAAAATATATTTTAAATTTGAGATTCTTCAAATAGCCACCCTTTGCCTTGATGACAGCTTTGCACACTATTGGCAATCTCTCAACCAGCTTCACCTGGAATGCTTTTCCAACAGTCTTGAAGGAGTTCCCACATATGCTGAGCACTGCGGTCCAACTCATCCCAAACCATCTCAATTGGGTTGAGGTCGGGGGATTGTGGAGGCCAGGTCATCTGATGCAGCACTCCATCACTCTCCTTCTTGGTAAAATAGCCCTTACACAGCCTGGATGTGTGTTGGGTCACTGTCCTGTTGAAAAACAAATGATAGTCCCACTAAGCCCAAACCAGATGGGATGGCATATCGCTGTAAAATGCTGTGGTAGCTATGCTGGTTAAGCGTGCCTTGAATTCTAAATAAATCACAGACAGTGTCACCAGCAAAGCACCCCCACACCATAACACCTCCTCCTCCATGCTTTACAGTGGGAAATACACATGCGGAGATCATCCGTTCACCCACACAGCGTCTCACAAAGACACAGCGGTTGGAACCAAAAATCTCCAATTTGGACTCCAGACCAAAGGACAAATTTCCACCGGTCTAATGTCCATTGCTCGAGTTTCTTGGCCCAAGCAGGTCTCTTCTTCTTACTGGTGTTCTTTAGTAGTGGTTTCTTTGCATCAATTCGACCATGAAGGCCTGATTCACACAGTCCCCTCTGAAAAGTTGATGTTGAGATGTGTCTGTTACTTGAACTCTATTAAGCATATTAAGCACTATTAAGCATTTATTTGGGCTGCAATTTCTGAAGCTGGTTGAGAGAATGCGTAGCGTGTGCAAAGCTGTCATCAAGGCAAAGGGTGGCAATTTGAAGAATCTCAAATCTCAAATATATTCTGATTTGTTTAACACTTTTTTGGTTACTACATGATTCCATATGTGTTACTTCATAGTTTTGATGCCTTCACTATTATTCTACAATGTAAAAATAAAGAAAAACCCTGGAATGAGTAGGTGTGTCCAAACTTTTGACGGGTATTGTACAGTATATGTGTTCTTGTGTGATATACTCATTCACTGATATACTCCTAGACTATCACACTGAAGATGTTGGATACATTAAAGCTGGAATCCGTAGTGGTGACGCCACATCCATTTTCTATATTACAACAACAAATACTTTTTTTCCTCGGACGTCATTGCAAGCGCGATAGAACAGCAGAGAATGTACTACAATTGTATTTTACCACACTTAACGCTCCTCTACTTCAAAAACAATAACAAATGCAACTGGGGCGACCAGTGGCGCTGTTTCACCTTATGCGGATCTCAGTTTTAATAAGGCTAAATGTTTTTCATGGTAAACATGTTTTTCCTCTAACAAAAGGCAAACACATCCCTGGAGAATGAGATGCATTCAACCGCAGAGCCAAACACATCTGTCTACAAAGAAAAAGACGCTGCCTTAGAGAGTTGTGTGTCTGCTACTGAAGCACCAAAGGTACAGACACACACAGATAGACACAGACATACACACTTGTTATTCAGTACATAAATACGTAGAAAAACACACTCAATCACTAGAAATGAATTCTGTCTGTACACTCACCCACTCACCCCTATTCAAGGAGCCAGTGACGGAGCCAAAGCTGGCCACTCGACACTCAAGGGCTTCTTCTTCATCATCGTCCTCCGCATCTCAGAGTTTTCGGAAAAGCAGGGGGATCCAAGGAGACAGGGAAAGTCTTCGATCAGGCTCGATTTGAATGATCATCATTGTATATAAAATCACTTTAAAACTAGAGCTGTTTAAAATACAATATATTATGGCCCTGTCTGATTGGTTTATTCTACCTAGGGAGACCTCGTACCCCCCCGCCAGACACTGTAATGGAACAGCCAACAGTCAACCCCCCCAAGATCACAACATCAGAATGACACACAGCTCTAATAATGAGCATAGTAACAAAACATCATGGATTATATAGTCTACCTTTAGCACAATCTATTGTTTTTATTAGCAAACTGAGAATACAAAATGTGAATGTATTCATTATGAGATTGACATATTTTGCAGGAAATAATGTGGTACTGACACTGTTTATTAAAAAATGAATGTTAATGATGCTCAATGCTTTACTTTAATGGAAAGCGGCAAACCTACTGTAAATAGGAAACATTATTTTTGAGACAGTAAGAGAACAAGTAGGCCATAGGCTTCTGTATTATACAGTTATGAACATATTCACTGAATGTAAAGAATTCCTCTTCATCAAAATATACTTGGAAATATACAATATGAAATATTTTATATCTTACAAAAACAGCAAAGTCCTCTGATTGTACAGTACAAGCATTTTGGTTTACATGCCATTATTTCTGAATAAAAAGTGCAATTCAACAGCAAACAGACTACAGTTTTTCCCATTCTCAACATATCACCTTGCACGGAACGCCTTTGTAGTTTCATTAAGACATTACAATGTAATAACTGTTTCTCTGAACATGATATACAGTAGCAGCACTTTGATTTCAAGACGTGAACTCTAGTCTGTTTTCAACAATAACACATTGACTGTGGTCTTCTATAGGCCTATAGCCTAGTGTTTCTATGGGCAGCATTCACACAACATGGCAGCAAAGCGGCAAGAATGGCTGGCTCGGCTTGAACTAGATAGGCAATAAATCTGGACCCCGGCTGGAATTAACCCTACTTGAACTTCGTGTCACAGTTGTTATAAGGTGTGGGAGCCACAACACTGTGCATGATGAGTTCCTACTAAGCTCATTTGCATTCTCTTCTACATATTGTCCAGTCACTCTACTGCCTGGCTGGCATAGGTCAGGATTGTGTCCAGTAGGGAGAAAGCGTTTTGAAACGGGGACTGGGGAAGTAGCTTACTACTTGAACTTGTCCAATAAGAAGCGCTCATTTTCATTCTCTGTTACAAAATGTTGTGTTCTACAGCGATACACTTTGGTCCCTTTGAATAGCCTAAACACTGCTGTAGTTGAAGAAGTATGTTATGTAGCATAAAGTCACTTCCATTGAAGACATAACTAAGCCTATGGAAAGTACCCTAGACACGAAACAATAAGTTGAACTAGGTGGTATGCGATAGAACCTTTGTTAAAATGTGTCCAGTCATCTTTTTTAGAGCGAGACCCATAGAGATACACAGTACTGTGCTGATACAGTATCTATTTCTATGGTGAGACCTTTGTGCCATTCTGCTGCCCCGTGCTCTCAGTCTCACTGATGGAGCTCACTACGCATAGAGTGATGCCCACCATGGTGAGGACCATTCCTCCAACAGCTCCTGCAACAAACAAACAAACACACAGAGACAGCATGTGAAAAATGAGACCATTCTCAATGCAATGTGTGTTAAGGCTAACCAAACAGCCCTGAGAGCGATGGCAATGTTGTAGAATGTGTGCCATTATGTTTGGAGAGCGGTGACATCACAACCATGCAACACTTACTTCTCCCTCCAAACTCCTCCCCGAGCAGCTTCCCAGTGAGCATGGTGAAGAGGAAGGTGAGGGAGTTGGCCACGGGCACAGCCAGAGACAGATCTGTACGAGGGGAGGAGGAGGGGTAAAAAGGGTGAGGAAGAAATATCAGCATCTAGGAGCAACTTCACCCAACACCCTAGAACAGGGTGAATGGCATCAATGTCTGTCAATCATGTGATTTTGAGATAAGAGAAACCTGAGGATGATGAGATTGTGAGCAGTCGGTGTGTAAAACAGTCATACTGTAGTTCAACATGTCTTAGTAGTAAGATGTAGCTAACCTGTGGTGGCAAGAGTGAAGTAGTACACCAAGGACCCGCTCTGATTCAGTAGGAATGGTATCAGGTACTGCAAATGTAAAGAGACATGTTGTTATAGGCTACATCTGCTATAGGTAACAGGAAAAACATGGAAAGTGTATTTGCATCAATTAAGACTATAGGCCTAAATGAAAAAGTTTTAGTCCCTCTCCAAATACAGATGTCAATTTACCTTGATGTTTAAAAACAGGAACTTAACCTCAGCCAGGAACTGATGAAACTTGTTCTCCTTTTTCACATGTTCAATCCCCTCTGTGCCCCTCTTCAGAAATGGGTTGGTGCAGCCCCACAGCACAGCTACCAGCAGGAGGCATAGTACCTCCACTAGAAAGGAAATGTCTGTCAATCATCTGTTTTAATTAAATTGGATTCAAACAGTTCATTCTGAGTTTATGATAAACACAATTTCAGTTGATAATGGTACCCATGTTGGACAAACAACAATGCCTATGTGCACTGCCAACAACCACCCAATTATTATATTATGGCCAGAAAAGTGAGAGTAGAAAAAGATAAAGCTCTCTAGTTTATCACATTTGCTCACGATGTATTTTACACAACAGATGTTACACATACATGTTTCCCCACTTTCCCCATTAAAACACTAGCCATAGTCTGCCTTATATCAGGTCTGTTGAACTGTTCAAAACGTGTGAATTTTACAATCATGTAAATATATTCAAACTATTTTATACATTGCGTTGAAGGCTAGCTACAAGTTACTAACTTTTGACTTTCCTTTTCTAGCTAGCTAATGCTACCCGGAAGCTGTCTAGCAAAGCCCTAGCTAACGCTAACTCGTTTTCTCTTGTAATCACAGTTATCGGCTTCAACCTCACTAAATAAGCAATCCAGACTGCTCGGTTTCATTTGTGTGACTAATAAAAGAATTGAGGACTGATAGAGAGCAACGAGTAAGTAATAGCTACGCTAGTATACCCGATTTGCTAGCTAGCTACGCTACTTACCAACGGACACCATTGTAAACACAAGAGTACTGAGTCGCATTCAAGTCAACTACAGTAAACAGTTCTGCAACGTTGGCTGGACACTCCGTCAAACCTAGCTAGTAATTATATCTGATAGTTTTATTTCAGAAGCGAGCTGCGCCTTCATAGAGCATAAAACTAAAATATCAAATTTGGTCAAGCATTTTGGTCTTAATCAATTTACTGTAAAATCTTAAACTGGAACAGACAGCGTTTGAACTACTTTGCAGATATGAAACAAACAGACAATCATAATATCAGTCAAAAATATCAAATTCCCAGTTTATGCTACAAAACCAACTTTATAAGAGGTTTTAAAATAAGTTATATTTCGCTCAAAATTCCATGACATAGAGTAAGGCATTGTTGGCCGAATGGATGGATGCAATTCAATGCCTGATTAATAGAGCTCATTCACCAATACATTTCTTGGTAGTCCAACAATATTGCTATTGGGTTGTAAATCACAGCTGGCCTGGTAAGATTTGCTGCCTCCATCCCTTCTGGGATGCACTGTTTCAATGACTCAATATTTTGGACAAAAACGGACGAATGTAACTAGCCTGGCAATGTCAATATAATCAAACTAGCAGGGGCAATGACCACAAGTCAGTCATAACGTGGTTTATATGCTAGCGTCTCTATTTATTTAGCAAGATAAAAAAACACGGAACCTAACGTTAGCTAGCTAGCAAACTGCATGGAGGATGACTGGCCGACTTTCCCCCCATATCGTTTTTCGGTGGCTACAACTAGAGATGCAGGTGTCATGTGGTTAGCTAGCAAGAAATCTGAATCACTTTGCTAGTTAGCTATACTGAACTTCAACTACTGTTATCCACAGTTAGCATATCTCTTAGTTGTCAATTAAATGTATTTTGCATCGATCAAATGGGAGGGCAGGCAAGTTCCCATTCATTTGTCAAAACGTGGGTTGGGACCATTGATGTATATAAACCCTGTGTTGCTGACGCTATGTATTGGCCATTGAGAGGCTTTGAAGCCACCAGTCGGCCATATTGGCACTCCCTAGTAGGAGCTGTCCTCCATAGGAATGAATGGAATTCTATTTCAATTAATTGTTTCAAGGACAAAATTACATGTATTTAAGTATTTTCTTGTTGTAGTGGGGGCAGTAACATTAGTACTCTCCCCCCAAAAATACTTTAAGGAAAATGTATTTTATATTTTTGCATTTATGTTTTATGTTTAGCTCACATAATATAATTTAAAAGTATGCATTCAAGTGGCTGTAATATAATAAATGTATCAGAAACGAATGTAGACATTAATAAATGCATTTTTATAGCTTCAAAAATATTTTTTACACTTCAGGAGGAGTATCAAGATGGCTGCGCGGTGGCTTCAATACAGCGCTCCCTATTTTGTCAACCAGGGTTTATACACATTATTGGTTGGGACAAGCATGCATTGGCAGGCAAGCTGCAGAAGGCCAAATAGGCTACTATTCCCCATCGTTAATCAGTGCAATTTTGACGGCCAACTACAGGCTAAAAAAGTTTCAGAGGGTTTATCTACTGTTCTCTCGTTAGATTTTAGCTGATCTCGCTCTGGCTAACATTAGTTGTTGATCTTGTTGTTGTTGATGTGCATAGAAAACTGAGGGAGAGAGAGCCTACCTGTTCATCAGTGGAGGCTGCTGAGGGGAGGACGGCTCATAATAATGGCTGGAACGGAGCAAATGAAATGGCATCAAACACATGGAAACCATGTGTTGGATGTATTTGATACCATTCCACTTATTCAGCTCCAGCCATTACCACGAGCCCGTCCTCCCCAATTAAGGTGCCACCAACCTCCTGTGCTGTTCATGGTTGTTTGATCAATAGGACTGTAAAGTTCCCAAATGTAAGTGGTATTTACATATTTGCAGAAATCGATTTAGGTGTATTTTGTGGCTTTTGGCAAATGCTTTCTAATGATCTAAAGTTGTGCTGTTGTTACTGCCTGCAAACACACAGTCCAGTTCAAAGTGAATGATGGCCAAATGGCTTGTTTGCATATAAGCCTACTGTAGCTCTGCTTGACTATGGCGCACCGGTCTGTGTAGAGTCCGGTGCTGAGGTGCATTCAGTTGGCTTGAACGTTTGCTACGTTGCGGAACGGTTTGTACGGATTGACATGTTTCCCAAAAACATTATTGTACGTTCTTGAACAGACTTTGAGGTATTTTTGCTCCCCTTTGGTGGGTGTGGCGAGGTGTGGGTTGAAGCAATGAGTAATGTATTTAAAGGGCAGTGGCCATGCTGACAGTGTTCCCCAACCCACAACCCAACCCTTCCCAGTTTGTCAACTGGTCGTTCAGCACAGCACCGTTTCCGTTCAATTGAACGTACCAAAATGTAAAAATGTACTGAACGCAGCCCTGGACAAGACATAATTTTTTTTAATTAGGTTTTATTTACTGTGGTGTCTATCAATTGTCCAACCGCACGGCCGCTTTCCCACTCTATATTGCTATAGAATTTTCACAAATGCCTTACTCCACATAATTCCCAAACATTCCATGAAAGTATGAAAATGTGAAAATGACCATATCTAAGATCTCACTTCTCAGAAAATGTAAAAAAAAAGAAAATTAACTACGTCATATTCTTCCTGGGGGTGTATATGAAAAGATTTTAAGAAGATTTCATGTTGCTAAAACGCTGTCAGTTCCACTTTGAATGACGCCCAAACTCATTGCAACTTGCAACTAATTGAGATCTGTAATGCAGCCTCAAAATTCCGCCAATGGATACTTTCCACCAGATGAGGACGCTGAATCTTTCAGTTGCCAGTCACTTGTACAAAAAAAAGTATGCTTACAGTATTCTCAAACTGTTGACACCTGTTGTGCCATTCATTCAAAGTCAATAACTGTAAATACTAGTCTATTGTTTTATTTGTGCATCTTATCACGTCTGTTACAAAAGTGTTATCTTGTCATCAATCCTATCATAAAAACTGCTGCTGTTCCCAGGCAAGCTTGACAGAGGCACCCTCCATTTCCCTGTTGTTGGGTATGGATTTACTGCATACATGTGAATTAGTTCATTTTCAAACAAACTTAGGTGACTATCAGAGTGACTATAAAATGAAGAATGTTCAATTCTAAGAGTCACCAACTAGCCTAGTTGCTCTAGATAACTGTCTGCAAAATACTGAGGTAAAATTTGTTTTATATTGGATATTTGGTGGATATTCGGTTTTCTCTCGTCAATAGCTCTTAAACAAAGCGTGCCATGACTATGACAATTATATATTCTGAATCAATTGTTTGAGCTATTAAAGATTGAAATCCCCACCCCCCCAAAAAAAAAAAATCTAAATGGTGTGGATTTTTCTCTATCCTCCCCTGATTCAGAATATATAATTTCCATAGACATGGCATGCTTTGTTTATAAGCTATTGAAGATTGAAATCTGAAATATAAATCAAATCTACATTTCTAAAAAGAAAAAGTGTGAATTTTTCTCCATCCACCCCTGATTCAGAATATCATTTTCATAGTCATGGCATTCTTGGTTAAATAGCTATTGATGAGAGAAAAACAATTATCCACTGACTATCCAATATTTTACCTCTGTCTGCTACAGTGCATTCGGAAAGTATTCAGACCCCTTCCCTTTTTCCACAGTTTGTTACGTTACAGCCTTATTCTAAAATGGATTAAATAAATAGAAATCCTCATCAATCTACACACAATACCCCATAAAGACAAAGCAAAAACAGGTTTTTAGAAATGTTTGCTAATTTATCATTTAAAAAAACAACATAAGTACCTTATTTACATAAGTATTCAGACCCTTTGCTATGAGACTCAAACTTGAGCTCAGGTGCATCCTGTTTCCATTGATCATCCTTGAGATGTTTCTACAACTTGATTGGAGTCCACCTGTTGTAAATTCAATTGATTGGACATGATTTGGAAAGGCACACACCTGTCTATATAAGGTCCCACAGTTGACAGTGCAATTGTTCTTTAGAACGCCGAGACAGGATTGTGTCGAGGCACAGATCAGGGGAAGGGTACCAAAAAATATCTGCAGCACTGAAGGTCCCCAAGAACACAGTGGCCTCCATCATTCTTAAATGGAAGAAGTTTGGAACCACTAAGAAACTTCCAAGAGCTGGCCGCCCGGCCAAACTGAGCAATCGGGGGAGAAGGGCCTTGGTCAAGAACCTGATGGTCACTCTGACAAAGCTCCAGAGTTCCTCTGTGGAGATGGGAGAACCTTCCAGAAGGACAACCACCTCTGCAGACTCCACCAATCAGGCCTTTATGGTAGAGTGGCCAGACGGAAGCCACTCCTCAGTAGAAGGCACATGACAGCCCGCTTGGAGTTTGCCAAAAGGCACCTAAAGGACTCTCAGACCATGAGAAACAAGATTCTCTGGTCTGATGAAACCAAGATTGAACTCTTTGGCCTGAATGCCAAGCGTCACATCTGGAGGAAACCTGGCACCATCCCTACGGTGAAGCATGGTGGTGGCAGCATCATGCTATGGGGATGTTTTTCAGCGGCAGGGACTGGGAGACCAGTCAGGGTTGAGGGAAAGATGAACGGAGCAAAGTACAGAGTCCTTGATGAAAACCTGCTCCAGAGCGCTCAGGACCTCAGACTGGGGCGAAGGTTCACCTTCCAACAGGAGAACGACCCTAAGCACATAGCCAAGACAACGCAGGAGTGGCTTCTGGACAAGTCTCTGAATGTCCTTGAGGGGCCCAGCCAGAACCCGGACTCGAACCCAATCTAACATCTCTGGAGAGACCTGAAAATAGCTGTGCAGCGACACTCCCCATCCAACCTGACAGAGCTTGAGAGGATCTGCAGAGAAGAATGGGAGAAACACCCCAAATACAGTTGTGCCAAGCTTGTAGCGTCATAGCCAAGAAGACTCGAGGCTGTAATCGCTGCCAAAGGTGCTTCAACAAAGTACTGAGTAAAGTGTCTGAATACTTATGTAAATGTGATATTTCATTTTTTTATAATAGTTTTTTTAAGCAAACATTTCTAAAAACCTGTGTTTTTCTTTGTCATTATGGGGTATTGTGTGTAGATTGATGAGGGGCATTTAAAAAAAAATCAATTTTAGAACAAGGCTGTAATGTAACAAAATGTGGAAAAAGTCTCACTGTAAATGAGATGCAAATGTATCATATTCAAGCATAAACATGCACACACTTTTAGAAATATCAAGATTTATTTTCAATATTAATTTAAATGAAATAACAATAAGCAAAACAATCACAGGACAGGGTGAGGGAAAAGTGCCAAATCCTTTGGAATCAAACTAATTTGGACTTATTTTTTCATAATTATCTGCTATCTAGATCTCCACAGGGCTTCAAACCAGTATCGACTTTTCACAGAAACATTCTCATGATTTTTCCTGTATGTTGAAAACCACAACAACATTATTCAGATTTTAATAATCTTACATCAGAATAATGTGAATAAATTCAAAACCCTGTGAACAACTCCCTCTCACAGAAATGTACACACATAGAAAAACTAGACATGACACCATGTTCATGTCGTAAATCTTGTACACATCTCTCCTCCAATGCTTATCCCCATGGTTGTTGGTAGCACAGCTGCAAATGCACAGACAGCAGGATCATTTTGTCCAAGTTCTGAACACTGTAGTCAAGAAAGCAATTGTTTATGTCCACAGGAGTGTCCATGCATATCCATTGCGTTCCTATGGCACCATTTTGTTCATAATAAAGGTTTTGTTTTCAAGCATTATATGCTGACTCTGTCACCTGTCCAATAAGTTAGAGGCCTGCTATGTATTCCCTAGTGATGGAGTATCATGTATGGTGACTACTGTCGAATCGCTGATTGTGCTTTGTTGCTCCAAGATGTTTTGGTCCAGCCTGTTTAGTTCCGCTCGTGGCAGCCGGAATCCATTTTCGGACATACTACTCGACAGTGCAAAGCTCCCAGACACAGAGCTGGCTCCTAAGTTCCCCAAGGGCATGCTGGTCTGCACTGTAGAAGAGGACATCTTCTTTTGTCGAGGTGGCCCTTTGGAGCCCGTACCCAGCACTCTGGATGCATGTGTCCGCCTGGTGAAGGGTAAAATACATATAAAGATCCATCTTAGGGCCCTGAGTTTTTCCTGATAATGTAACCTATCCAAGGCCTCACTATAACAAAACATATAATACATTGCATTTTAAAATGCTAGTTAATTTCTAATGACTAATCACGAAAAGTCAATACCATCTGGATTAGCAGAACATATACACTCAATAATACATTTGCTAAAAACATAATTGAATTGTTATAGCACAGTTATTTTATTTTAACATTTTCTGAAGCATCAGGATCACCAGTGTGCTGGAGTTTTGCTTTATATTCAGTGTATTAATTTGTTCTCCATGCTCCTTGTAACACTATAGGTGTGTGTTTACTTTTTCAATTGCACAGCCCTCAAAGAACCAATCACACACATCTGTCGGAGACAGACAGGTCGAGTGGCGAATGAAGTGAGCCCCTCGTACTAAAGAGCCACTCGCCCGCCCTCTGGTCATTTTCAAGCATGCCGGACTTCCTCACACTCTTGCGAGTAGGGGAATGTGGTGAGATATCTCACTCATAATATCAGAGATATCTCGTTTTGATATCGCACAGTGGTATATGGCCAACTCCCGTATCGCACATGCTCTCCGAAGCCAGGTAGTCTCAACGTATCAACCCTCAGAGGCCCCGACACTGAGGACAGTATGCTCCAAAGAATGCGTAGTCACGTCTAGCCGGTAGAACCTCATAAAAGTTTGAGGGGATGCCAAACAAGCCACATCGTAAATCTCCTGCAAGGAGATGCCCTTAAACAGCACCCAAGAAGTAGCCATACCTCTAATGGAGTGAGCCCTCAGGCCTTTTGGAGGCTGTAACCCCCTTCCAATATAATAGCTTCCTCAATCCAATGTGATAACCATTGATGAGAGAGGGGCCTTCCCTTGCAGGGAGGAACCCAGGACACAAAGAGTTGGTCGCTCTTGCACAAAGCTCTTGTTCTATCCAAATATATGTGCAACGCGCGTACTGGACACAAACGGTGGAGCCGCTCTTCTTTGGTAGAAGGGAAAAGTGGCGAGTGGAAAACCACAAGCTCCAAGTCGAGACAATTGTAATTGCCACTGACCTTAGGCAGAAAGGCAGGGTTGGGCAACAAGCAAACCTTGGAAAAGCCCGTGGCAAACTGTAGGCACGAATGGTGAACTGACAGTGCATGCAGCTCACTCACTCTCTTTGCAAACGTAAAAACAGTGTCAAAGGACAGATGTTACATCTCCACACTTTCCAGCGGCTAAAAAGTCTGGACTTAAGCGATGTGCCCCCTTCATGAAACAACATAACAGGGTGTTTTCCCACCATGTTATTGTCGAAGCCTATATGACAGGCCGAGATAGTGGCTAGATAGACCTTTACAGTGGATAAAGCCTTCCCCCTGTCCATAAGGTCCTGCAAAAAGCATAAAACCTTGGATACAGAGCATTGGTAAGGAATGATCTGTTTTTGGTCACACCACTTCTCAAAAATGCACCACTTGTTTCCATGCAGTGAGCGTGTAGAAGGGGCCCTGGCACTCTGCATAGTCAATGACCCAAAGAGGCAGGCCTGTCACATCCAGATTTAACCTCATGGGCCAGGCCCAGAGGGCCATGGTGTTTCGGGTGAGGGTGGACAATGACTTAGTTCGCTTGGGTCACAATATCCCTGCACAACGGGAGTTGCCAGGGCTCGTCGTACAGCAGGAGAATGATCTCCGCTAACCAGAGCTTGCCTGGTCATTGAGGGGCTACCAAGATGAGAAATCAGCCTTCTTCCCTCACCCTGACTAGAGTGGGGCGTATGAGGCTTATAGGAAAGAAGTGTTTCACCACTTGGGGATGGAATCTCCATTCCCGTGATGAGGATTCCCTCTGGACAATAAGTCCGCTCCTACATTTAGTACGCCTGGGACATGAGTCACACATAGTGAAAGTAAGTGTGCTCTGCTCCACAGATCACTAACCTTGTTTTGGATGAAGTTTTCTACTTTAACGAGTCAGCAGCTCTGGGTGTTCTGCTAACCCCGGAACAGGCCCTGATCCCCGGGACTCGAAAGAGGAAGCGGCGGCGAAAGAGAGGCAAGCGAGGCGGCGCAACTACGTCGGCGAGCATGTAGACCGCTATTGCCCGCTGTTTTGTTGGCAAACGTGCAGTCACTGGAGAAAAACTGGATAATCTCTGTTCGAGACTATCCTGAAAAACTATAATATCCTATGTTTCTCGGAGTCGTGGCTGAATAAGGACATGGATATACAACTCACTGGTTTTTCTATGCATCGTCAAGACTGGACGGCAGACTTGGGTAAGGCAGGGGGGGGCTGTTTTTTTAACAACAGCTGGTGTGCGATCTCTAAAGTAACAGAACTCTCATGTTTTTGCTTGCCTGAGTTAGAATACCTCATGATAAGCTGCAGACCATATTATTTACCAAGAGAGTTTTCATGTATATTTTTCGTAGCTGTCTATTTACCACCATAAACAGATGCTGGCACTAAGACCTCACTCAACAAGCTGTATAGGGCCATAAGCAAACAAGAAAAATAAAATTCAGAGGCTGTGATTCTCATGGCCGGTGATTTTAATGCAGGAAAACTGAAATCCGTTTTACCTCATTTTTACCAGTATGTCACATGTCCAACTAGAGGCGACAAAACTCTAGATCACCTTTACTCCACACACAGAAACACATACAAGGCCCTCCCTCGCCCTCCCTTTGGCAAATCAGACCATCACTCTATCCTTCTGATTCCTGCTTACAAGCAAAAACTCAAACAGGAAGTACCAGTGATGCGCTCAATACGGAAGTCGTCCAAATAAGCGGATGCTAAGCTACAGGACTGGAATATGTTCCGGGATTCGTCCGATAACATTGAGGAGTTACCACATCAGTCACCAACTTCATTTAGAAGTGCATCGACGATGTCGTTCCCACATTGATCGTACGTACACTACCGTTAAAAAGTTTGGGGTCACTTAGAAATGTGCTTGTTTTCGAAAGAAAAGCAAATTTTTTGTCCATCAAAATAACATAAAATTGATCAGAAATACATTGTAGACATTGTTAATGTTGTAAATGGCTATTGTAGCGGGGTCCAATATAACTCCCGGAGAAAAGTATTGCTAACCGGGTTATGCGTGTGCTAGTCGATGCTTAGCCATGAGGCTTTTGTGTTAGCTAGCTAGTGTTCACCCAGTGGGCTATTAGCCTAGCTATTGCTAGCTGAAGAAAGCCACACGAGTAGCGTTGCTTCTTCGGTCTAGAGAGTCTCTTTTGACAGTAGCACTGTGAGGTGTAACTGGTCAGTTTAGCCAATGAAACGAGTGAACGTTAGATGTAGTAAAGAAGAGAGCCAGTAGCAGCCGGCATCCCAGCATCATCAAGCCGCCAGCGCAAGAGTGAGGGGGTTCAAGTGCCTGCCTCAGGCGGGGTAGTAGTGGCCATAATTCATGAACCAGGTAGTAAAGGTTGGGCCCCAGTCAAGCCATAGTTACCCTTCCTACGTCCCTAATTCGTGGAAAAAAAAGGCCTGCTAGCCCAGTAGCACCTGCTGCGAATTAGCCTTGACAGGCGTGAGCTAGCTTATTAGGTGCCTTGCGGCTAATGGCTAGCTCGGGTGGGCACTGTGTATAAACGCTATAGCCGTGGTGGGCCGTATGTGCATGTAAAGAGCTTGTTCTGAGTTAGCTAGCAATGCTTATGTGGAAAGCTTGCATTCCACCGAACTAGCAAAGTTAGCTTGTGCCTTGCAGCGTGGGCTAACCAAGTCTCAGTAGCTAGCTGCTTGACGCTACCTACCACAGGAGACGAAGCATGTAGCAAGTTAGCACAGTGCTCGGAGAAAGCTAATCCTTTAAAGGTATACTTCAGGACTTATATACTTCCCGTCATATGAACTTGTGTCTTCTGTCTCTGTGTCCAGTATGAAGGAAGTTAGAGCTAGTTTTGCCAGCAAATGCTAACTAGCATTAGCACAATTACTAAGTCTATGGGTATCTATTAGCATGGGGAAGTAGATAAAGGGCCTCATTGCCAAAATCCCGAAGTGTCCCTTTAACAATGTGAACATAGCTAGGGTTCATTTCGTGGGCTAGTAGCCTAGCTAGTTGGCACAATGTTAGCCAAAGGAAGCTAGCGCTTTGTTAGTCTTGCGACAAACAAAAGCGTGTCTCTCAACCAATAAGCAGTGAAGCTAGGAGGGTCGTTCTAGTCAATGCGGCACGGTAGTGGGTTGAGCTAAACGAGAGACCAAGCTAGTAATTCTACTCTTCCAGGTAGAAAAGCTAGTCAATAGGATAGCTAGCGAATTCTTACCTGAAACAAAAACTTTCCTTTCAGTAAAGTCACCCAATACAGAAGAAGCGAGTGTAAAAACCTGCACTCGGAGGCGTAACCTTGCAGCACACCTGTGAACAGTTGAACCTAAAAACAGATCAAGTCGTGCTGAGGAGCCTAGAGTAGTACTCTTCGTGAGGAAGAGAGGTGAGAATGACCAGAGGTCAGGCGAGTGGCACTTTAGTATGAGGGGAGGGGCTCACCTTTTTTACCACTAGACCTGTCTGTCTCCGACAGACATGTGTGATTGGTTCTTTGAGCTTCTAGAGATTCTGGTGAATCCCACTGTGTGATTTTTGAAACAAATAATTGAAAGAGAACCTGCAATGACTCACTGTGTCACTGAGAATGTCATTGAGGCCTATTAATATGGAATGCAGCCTGACCTGTTGTATGTCTTCAGGATGACAAGCAGTATGGTTAGAATGAAAATGAGCCCAATGACAATGATGGCAATCATAGCCCCTGAACCTGGGAAAATGAGCAAAGAGGTAACAATGTTATTTATTTGTGAGAGTGAATGGTAATTTAGTACACTGTCATCAACATTCATTCGTCAGCCATCTTGCATGCGGCCTCTCATTGTTGATAGCATTGTTGGGAGGGATTGTAGATGTATGGGTCGAATTTCAGTTGTTGCCACTCCCTTACAGTACATCTTGATTAGATTGTGTGACGCACTGGGATTATTTATAAGCACATGCTTATCTTAACTAGGGCTAAAGTATCCTATTGATTTAAAATTCCATAGGGGAGGCGTTGTGTTTGATGATTACTACCACTTGGTGTCATTGTGAAACTATTACGAATAGTTTATAAACTTCCGAAACTTTAAACATTTGAACTCCAAATGAAATTCTGTTAACAAACGGTTCTTACACACACCAGCAAGGTCACATACACATGCATGCATGTATGCACACAACACTCGCACACACACACATACACACACACTTGCACGCACACACACACGCACATACACACATATACACACTCCCACTTACTCTGAGTGAGTATTTGTTCTTTGGACTTGGTGGTGATCGTGGTATTGGAGAATACTGTAATGTAGTTGGTCACAGGTGAGACAGTTGAAGTCATCTTCAACAATATCCTGTGCAGACAGAGAAAAACATGCAGCGTGTCATTTGATGATTCCGGGACCGGCAGTAAACCTTCATATTGTTGATGATGATTCCTTCTAACTACAGTTGGGTGCATTAAAAAGGTATAAACTTGTCATGCAAAGAGGATACTGTATATCTGCAATAAAATTCCACATTTCATATTTTAAAAAACGTTTTTTTTATTACATAGGCTATTGTTAGATGATTGCTAATAAACTTGCCGTCACCCTGCGAGAGAGTAGTTATTGTTAGATGATTGTTAATTTACTTGGCGCTTGGCGTCACCCTGCAGAAAGTCTGTCACATTAACGATGTGTCTGCAGCATAGGCATTTTGAAATCTAAGCATGGCGCCTATTCAGTCATAGGAATTATATGAAAATTGACATGAGTGAGTTCAAGAGCCACCTGAGTAACGCCTGCCATATCCTCGCCAACAAAATGGGTGGGGAAAATAGAGAAAGGAAGAGAGAGAGTGGACAGAGGAAGACAGAATACAAGTGGGTGGAATGAATTAATGAACACATGTCAAAAGCCACTGGAATGAAGTTGCCCTACCTTGGGCAGCCATTTAGGCTGTACCTAAGCATTAACCATTACTAGGACTAAGATATTGTATAATGGAGTGGTGATACAGTACCATGGAAATATCATCAATTATATTTCTATGGGTGATACTTTGTGTTTCTCTTTGTTCCTGTGTCTGTATCGTTCATTTCCCAGAAAACACGTTTCCAGTTGCATGTTTGACTGACGGGCCCTTATCAAAATAACCTCTTGTTTACGTCATATCCTCTGTCTGTTACCTTGGTACATATTGTGCAACATATTGTGTGTCACTCTGGGCATTAAACATCAATTTTTTCCAAGCATGCTTATCTGCAATGCAGACAGTATGATGACATTGTGAAGATGTGTATCGACATAGAACACCTACAAGACACAAAATGTGCAGATGTTAAAGATCTGTGATGTCATAGTAAATATGGATGAAATATGTCCGTGGCATTCCACATGACAAGACAAAAGCTGCAAATAGTCACCATATTGAAATGAATTTACTTGGTTACGATGATCTTATCTACGTCTCATGTTGGTGAAGTGATCATCAGTCATCCATTGTCAACAGTGTTGCAGCCACAACACTGTTGACAATATAGTTACGTAGATATACAGAACAATATAGATGATATAATCAGTGCTATCTCTTTTGGCACGGAACCTTCCCTTTACTTCCTTTTGAAATTCCATTTGTAAATGCTGGTTTAGAAACTGCACTTAGGCCACACAAACATTATTAAATGTTTAAGGAATAACTTTTTTTATTTTGAGTGAGGAAAGCGAGCAAATGTCGATTTTTGTATATTTCTTAATGAAAAATGAAGAGGGGCATCCGTTAAACATTTAATTGAGTTTGTATGGCCTTAGCTATATACAGTGTTTCACTGAGTAGACACAGGACATGGATGTCTCCCTTTTCCTCTAGAGATTGAGTGTTTTGTAGTTTATCTTGTCTAGCCCCTTGTCTCGCTTTCACTCTGCCTCATTCATTATTTGACCTTTGACCAGATCTTTATAGTAGAAAAGTAGTATCAGATATATTTGTAAGAAGGAAGGAGATGGTCAACAGCAGGGGAAATGAATGGAGAAATGCGTAATGCTCGAAGCATGGGTATTCTTGACCAATCACGTTCACTTTGTTGTGCTGTGCAATGCTGTTGCTTAGCCATTCGTCACGCGCTCCTTTCTAGAAAGTCAGTTTATGAGTTGAGAAACTGCTTATGTTCTTCAAAAGTTCGTAATGTCACGATTTCAAAGCTACAGTGCATTCGGAAAGTATTCAGACCCCTTGACTTTTTCCACATTTTGTTACGTTACAGCCTTATTCTAAAATGGATTACATTGTTTTTTCCCCTCATCAATCTACACATAATACCCCATAATGACAAAGCGAAAACAGGTTTTTATAAATTGTATCTAATTTATAAAAGTATTAAAAACAGAAATATCTTATTTACATAAGTATTCAGACCCTTTGATATGAGACTCAAAATTGAGCTCAGGTGAATGCTGTTTCCATTCCATTCCAAATGTTTCTAAAACTTAATTGGAGTACACCTGTGGTAAATTCAATTGATTGGACATGATTTGGAAAGGTCCCACAGTTGACAGTGCATGTCAGAGCAGAAACCAAGGCATGAGGTCGAAGGATTTGTCCGTAGAGCCCCGAGACATAATTGTGTCGAGGCACAGATCGGAGGAACTGTACCAAAAAATGTCTGCAGCATTGAAGGTCCCCAAGAACACAGTGGCCTCCATCACTCTTAAATGGAATAAGTTTGGAACCACCAAGACTCTTCCTAGAGCAGGCCGCCCGGCCAAACTGAGGAATCGGGGGAGAAGGGCTTTGGTCAGGGAGGTGACCAAGAACCCGATGGTCACTCTGACAAAGCTCCAGAGTTCCTCTGTGGAGATGGGAGAACCTTCCAGAAGGACAACCATCTCTGCAGCACTCCAACAATCAGGCCTTTATGGTAGAGTGGCCAGACGGAAGCCACTCCTCAGTAAAAGGCACATGAGAGCCCGCTTGAAGTTTGCCAAAAGGCACCTAATGGACTCTCAGACCATGAGAAACAAGATTATCTGGTCTGATGAAACCAAGGTCGAACTCTTTGGCCTGAATGCCAAGCATCACGCCCGGAGGAAACCTGGCACCATCCCTACAGTGAAGCATGGTGGTGGCAGCATCATGCTGTGGGGATGTTTTTCAGCTTCAGGGATTGGGAGACTAGTCAGGATCGAAGGAAAGATGAACGGAGTAAAGTACAGAAAGATCCTTGATGAAAACATGCTCCAGAGCGCTCAGGAGCTCAGACTGGGGGCGAAGGTTCACCTTCCAACAGGACAACGACCCTAAACACACAGCAAAGACAACGCAGGAGTGACAATTTCATCCATTTTAGAATAAGGCTGTAACATAACAAAATGTGAAAAAAGTCAAGGGGTCTGAATACTTTCCGAATGCACTGTATATGATATTATAGAGAAGAAATGAATAGTCTCACATCTCATGCTAATGTTCACAATTCATGCTAATGTTGGGTGGTTGAGCTAGCGCCCTATTGACTCCCATTTATCTGAACAGGTGCTTCAAAAGAGAACAAAATTTGCATTGGCTATAAAAAGCTGAAAACCCTGGAACACGGAAGATCAGACTCTGTACCATTCCATACAGCTAGTACTGCTCCCACACACACTCTCACGCACACACACGCGCATGCTCATGCGCACGGATGCTTGCTTGCACACACGCACACACACACAGACGCCCCCCCCACACACACACACTCAGAGAAACAAAAAGCCAGCACCATTCCTAGCTGATTACATTTAAATGGATTCACCACCACAAAACATGCAAAACACACAATTTCATAACAGCAATTATATGTTCCACGCTGGGAGCGTAGCTGCCTCCTCTACTGATGCAAAGCCTGGCAGAAATGTGCAGGGGCAGGACTGGGGAGCTCCCACGTCTGTTTTCCATAAATCCAAGCTACTGTCCAGAGTGATGAACATGTTGTCAGTGAAGTGTCTACTTTCTGCTTCACAGCTATCAGCATAACAACCTCATAGCAACTTCCCCCATAAACAGTATTTCTGATAGATAGGCAATAACCCTGAGGGAAAACTATACAGCACATAGTTTAAAACACAAGCCAGAAGAGTATTGTCTCTATTGATCAGACCAGGGTCCGTATCCACAAAGCTCCTCAGAGTAGGAGTACTGATCTAGGATCAGTTTAGCCTTTTAGTTCACAATGAATAACATTGTATGGACGAGATCACCACTGAGCCTCCATACTGCTTGGGCTCTAGCGCATGAGATCATGTTGGATTTAACACACAGATTTGAAGTGTTTATAAAGTCAGTCACTATGGAGACTTTTATTGTAAAAGAAGCACAACTTAAGTGGGATATTATTTGCATTCACTCCAACCCTTATGAATCAACAACCATTCATGTCATCATGCTAGCCCTAATTCCATAGATCTTTACAGTAGGTTATAAGTGCAAAGAAGAACAATGATCTTATAATGCCACATCCTATTCCTTCTCAAGATCTTTTGTTGACGTTCTCAATGCTTGGTAAGACACCCTTGCTCAAACAAAACCTCCATAACATAATAGAAAAGTTTGTCTAAGGATCAGTGGGACACCTCCTTGGTCAACCATTCTCTGTGTTGCCCATGGGTAAGACTGAATCAAATAATATTGTTGTCATCCCATACTAACTTAGGGTATATTAACTTGACTTATGTTAGCATTTGTTGACAGCAGCCAAGTAAACAAATGGTTTGTGTGTCTCTTGTCCAAAGACAAGTGTTGCCCACGGTTATGATGGAACCAAGACAGTATTGCCGTCTCAGCCAGTATCTGATATTTATTTAGAACCCCTTAGGTTAACAGAGTCTAATATCCTCACTACATCTGTGACAGCCCATGCCATATCCTACTAAGCAAGGTATACATATAGGCTACTGATCTGATACTGGACCTGCCTTACCAACCACAAAACTAACTAAAACCATCACAACACGATTTAAAAGCTGGCTCCAGTCCAGCGCTTCCGGATACTCTCTGCCTGGTGACAACACCCACTACCAGGTTCACTCAGAGGTCAGCAGTCAGAATTTCACTTCCAGGGCCACTCTAGGATGACATCCCTTTTTGAGATGGCCAAACAGGAAGCCAGGTGAAATGTAGTTTAACACCCCCCCCCACGCATGGCTTTCCCATTAAACTCAACTGATGCCAGACAGAGAGATGTGATCGGTACAGCTGGAATTAGATTGGGCCGTAGGTGCAAATAAATACATTTTGATTATCAACTTTTTGAAACAATATCTCAGCCAACTGACAAATAGTGTTATTTTCAGAAACAGACAAAATAGGGCAAGATTGAACTCAACTAATGTTTCCAATTCCAATTTTGCCGCACTTCATCTGTCTCCTAACTCTGCAGCAAACATCACACAACTCTCTCATGTTGACTCAACATAAAGTCATGGGCGATTACTAATGACATACTCTATTTATCAGCTTTGCTATTTACTGAGGTAACAGCAATTGATAACTAATGGATCACATGCTGTATAGGTGAGTCACGGACGTTCTACTGATATTCTCTGGACGTTTGGAGATCAATAAGCAACCATATGCCATTGGTATTGAAACATTTTCAGTATAGGAGAACATTTGCTCAACTAAAGCACAGTAGGCCAGCAGTGACAAAACCTGGTTAAACTAGACTGAACACTGCACTGCATTAACCAGGATAGCAATGACCTACCTTTCACCTGAACTTATTCAACAACCAACCCACTGGTCAAAAACTGGTTGAATCAATGTTGTTATCACGTAATTTCAACCAAATTCAATGTGATGACGTTGAATCAATTTGGAAAACTGATTGGATTTGCAAAAAGTCATCAACGTAAGGGCATTTCGTATTTTTTTCACCAAACTTTTAACCTAAATTCAATGACATTGTGAAGTGTTTTGTTGATTTCACACTGAATTCACGTTAGTTGACAACTCAACCAAATGTCAATCAAAACTGAACTGACGTGGGAATAGTGGGAATAGTCCACTGAACATAAACCCGACTATAAACTCTGACTTCAACAGTGCCTTTTGTTCTATTTCCTGTGCTTCCTCTTTCCCATCTTCTTCTCTCTAACCCTTCCAACCGCATGTGTGTATTGTATGTTGTTCCTCAAACCACTAATCCACATTGTAAGTGTAATATCCTCTCCATTTCCCTCTGCAAACAAGCCCTGTTTTATTGTTATTTTCATACAATTGACTTCAAACAGACAAGCGCCGCAGTACAATTTAGTTTCCTCTTAAAAAAAAAAGAAGCCCAGTGTTAACCAGCTTGACTTTCGCTACACAGTACAGTGAACAACCTTAATCAAATGAAGGTCTGTCAATATTGAACCAGTCAATATGGCACAGGTGCACCTAGTCGTTCCGCTCTTCATATAAGGGCATGCAGCAATAACGTCAGCAATGTTCGGGCCCCTCGTCACACGCTAAAACTACAGAAAACTTTTATTGGTTCCTAGTTTTCCACTGCAGGTTTGATTAATTGTTTCCAAAGCAGTTCACCGTTCACCTACGGCCCACTTTTTCAGGCCCCGGTGGCTGGGTCCTTGAAGGGCCCCATCTAGGCCCCAGGCACTCAACCATTTACATATTGCCTTTACTGAGAGTCACGAGATCACTCCTTCTAGAAGTGATGAGAATGTATTGTATCCAAATCCAAAATCAGGGTGATATTTAATCTTGCAATTACGTTATGTAATACATTAAGAACTTATCTGTAATGGCAAAATGTATTAAATGTATCAAATGTATCAACATAGGGATTTCTGGCACTTCCAGTATATGCACTGAGTGTACAAAACATTAAGAACACCTGCTGTTTCCATGACATAGACTGACCAGGAGAATCCTGGTGAAAGCTAAGATTCATTATTGATGTCACTTGTTAAATCCTCTTCAATCAGTGTAGATGAAGGGGAGGAGACAAGTTAAAGAAGGATTTTTAAGCCTTGAGACAATTGAGACATGGATTGTGTATGTGTGCCATTCAGAGGGTGAATGGGCAAGAGAAAATATTATAGTGCCTTTGAACGGGGTATGGTAGAAGGTGCCATGCGCACCGGTTTGTGTCAATAACTCCAACACTGCTGGGTTTTTCACACTCAACAGTTTCCCGTATGTATCAAGAATGGTCTACCATCCAAAGGACATCCAGCAAAACTTTACACAACTGTGGGAGAAATTGGAGTTAACATGGGCATCCCTGTAAAACGGATGACATCCCTGTCACTCAATATTAGGAAGGTGTTCTTAATGTTTTGTACACACATATATATATATATATATATATATATATATATACAGTACCAGTCAAAAGTTTGGACACACCTACTCATTCCAGGGTTTTTCTTTATTTTTCCGATTTTCTACATTGTAGAATAATAGTGAAGACATCAAAATTATGTAATAACACATATGGAATCATGTAGTAACCAAAAAAGGGTTAAACAAATCAAAATATATTTTATATTTGAGATTCTTCAAATAGCCATCCTTTGCCTTGATGACAGCTTTGCACACTCTTGGCATTCTCTCAACCAGCTTCATGAGGTAGTCACCTGGAAAGCATTTAAATTAACAGGTGTGCCTTCTTAAAAGTTAATTTGTGGATTTAATTTCAGCCATTCAGTTGTGTTGTGACAAGGTAGGAGTGTAATACAGAAGATATCCCTATTTGGTAAAATACCAAGTCCATATTATGTCAAGAACAGCTCAAATAAGAAAACAGAAACAACAGTCCATCATTACTTTAACACATGAAGGTCAGTCAATTCGGAACATTTCAAGAACTTTGAAAGTTTCTTCAAGTGCAGTCGTAAAAACCATCAAGGTGCTTTGCTGGAGACACTGTCTGTGATTTATTTAGAATTCAACACACACTTAATCAGCATGGCTACCACAGCATTCTACAGTATTAAGCCATCCCATCTGGTTTGGGCTTAGTGGGACTATCATTTGTTTTTCAACAGGACAATGACCCAACACACCTCCAGGCTGTGTAAGGGCTATTTTACCAATAAGGAGAGTGATGGAGTGCTGCATCAGATGACCTGGCCTCCACAATCCCCCGACCTCAACCCAATTGAGATGGCTTGGGATGAGTCGGACCGCAGAGTGAAGGAAAAGCAGCCAACAAGTGCTCAGCATATGTGGGAACTCCCTCAAGACTGTTGGAAAAGCATTCCAGGTGAAGCTGGTTGAGAGAATGCCAAGAGTGTGCAAAGCTGTCATCAAGGCAAAGGGTGACTAGTTGAAAACATACTTTGATTTGTTTAACACTTTTTTGTTTACTACATGATTCCATATGTGATATTTCATAGCCTTCACTATTATTCTACAATGAAAAAAATACTAAAAATAAAGTAAAACCCTTGAATGAGTACAGTGGGGAAAAAAAGTATTTAGTCAGCCACCAATTGTGCAAGTTCTCCCACTTAAAAAGATGAGAGAGGCCTGTAATTTTCATCATAGGTACACATCAACTATGACAGACAAAATGAGAAAAAAAAATCCCGAAAATCACATTGTAGGATTTTAATGAATTTATTTGCAAATTATGGTGGAAAATAAGTATTTGGTCAATAACAAAAGTTTCTCAATACTTTGTTATATACCCTTTGTTGGCAATGACACAGGTCAAACGTTTTCTGTAAGTCTTCACAAGGTTTTCACACACTGTTGCTGGTATTTTGGCCCATTCCTCCATGCAGATCTCCTCTAGAGCAGTGATGTTTTGGGGCTGTCGCTGGGCAACACGGACTTTCAACTCCCTCCAAAGATTTTCTATGGGGTTGAGATCTGGAGACTGGCTAGGCCACTCCAGGACCTTGAAATGCTTCTTACGAAGCCACTCCTTCGTTGCCCGGGCGGTGTGTTTGGGATCATTGTCATGCTGAAAGACCCAGCCACGTTTCATCTTCAATCCCCTTGCTGATGGAAGGAGGTTTTCACTCAAAATCTCACGATACATGGCCCCATTCATTCTTTCCTTTACACGGATCAGTCGTCCTGGTCCCTTTGCAGAAAAACAGCCCCAAAGCATGATGTTTCCACCCACATGCTTCACAGTAGGTATGGTGTTCTTTGGATGCAACTCAGCATTCTTTGTCCTCCAAACACGACGAGTTGAGTTTTTACCAAAAAGTTCTATTTTGGTTTCATCTGACCATATGACATTCTCCCAATCCTCTTCTGGATCATCCAAATGCACTCTAGCAAACTTCAGACGGGCCTGGACATGTACTGGCTTAAGCAGGGGGACACGTCTGGCACTGCAGGATTTGAGTCCCTGGCGGCGTAGTGTGTTACTGATGGTAGGCTTTGTTACTTTGGTCCCAGCTCTCTGCAGGTCATTCACTAGGTCCCCCCCGTGTGGTTCTGGGATTTTTGCTCACCGTTCTTGTGATCATTTTGACCCCACGGGGTGAGATCTTGCGTGGAGCCCCAGATCGAGGGAGATTATCAGTGGTCTTATATGTCTTCCATTTCCTAATAATTGCTCCCACAGTTGATTTCTTCAAACCAAGCTGCTTACCTATTGCAGATTCAGTCTTCCCAGCCTGGTACAGGTCTACAATTTAGTTTCTGGTGTCCTTTGACAGCTCTTTGGTCTTGGCCATAGTGGAGTTTGGAGTGTGACTGTTTGAGGTTGTGGACAGGTGTCTTTTATACTGATAACAAGTTCAAACAGGTGCCATTAATACAGGTAACGAGTGGAGGACAGAGGAGCCTCTTAAAGAAGAAGTTACAGGTCTGTGAGAGCCAGAAATCTTGCTTGTTTGTAGGTGACCAAATACTTATTTTCCACCATAATTTGCAAATAAATTCATTAAAAATGAAATGTGATTTTCTGGAGAAAAAAAATCTCAATTTGTCTGTCATAGTTGACGTGTACCTATGATGAAAATTACAGGCCTCTCTCATCTTTTTAAGTGGGAGAACTTGCACAATTGGTGGCTGACTAAATACTTTTTTCCCCCCACAGTATGTGTGCCCAAACTTTTGACTGGTAGTATATATATATATATATATATATATATATATATATATATATATCACAAACGTATGTAGACACCCCTTCAAATTAGTGGATTAGGCTACTTCAGCCACACCCGTTGCTGACAGGTGTATAAAATATACACTACAGGACCAAAAGTATGTGGACACCTGCTCATCGAACATTTCATTCCAAAATCATGGGTATTAATATGGAGTTGGTCCCCCCTTTGCTGCTATTACAGCCTCCACTCTTCTGGGAAGGCTTTCCACTAGATGTTGGAACATTTCTGCTGTGACTTGCTTCCATTCAGCCACAAAAGCATTAGTGAGGTCGGGCTCTGATGTTGGGCGATTAGGCCTGGCTCGAAGTCTGCATTCCAATTCATCCCAAAGGTGTTCGATGGGGTTGAGGTCAGGGCTCTGTGCAGGCCAGTCAAGTTCTTCCACACCGATCTCAACAAACTATTTCTTTATGGACCTCGCTTTGTGCACAGGGGTATTGCTGAAACAGGAAAGGGCCTTCCACAATCGTCTAGAATGTCATTGTATGCTGTAGCGTTAAGATTTCCCTTCACTGGAACGGGAACGTTTCCACTGCTCCAAAGTCCAATGGCGGCAAGCTTTACACTACTCCAGCCTACGCTTGGCATTGCGCATGGTGATTTTAGGCTTGTGTGCGGCTGCTCGGCCATGTAGCCCCCGACGAACAATTATTGTGCTGACGTTGCTTCCAGAGATAGTTTGGAACTCGGTAGTGAGTGTTGCAACCGAGGACAGACAATTGTTACGTGCTACGCGCTTCAGCACTCAGTGATCTCATTCTGTGAGCTTTGCTTGACATCATGGGAAAATCAAAAGAAATCAGCCAAGACCTCAGAAAAATAATTGTAGACCTCCACAAGTCTGGTTCATCCTTGGGAGCAATTTCCAAACGGCTGAAGGTACCACGTTCATCTGTACAAACAATAGTACGCAAGTATAAACACCATGGGACCACGCAGCCGTCATACCGCTCAGGAAGGAGACGCGTTCTGTCTCCTAGAGATGAACGTACTTTGGTGCGAAACGTGCAAATCAATTCCAGAACAACAGCAAAGAACCTTGTGAAGATGCTGGAGGAAACAGGTACAAAAGTATCTATATCAACAGTAAAATGAGTCCTATATCGACATAACCTGAAAGGCCGCTCAGCAAGGAAGAAGCCACTGCTCCAAAACCGCCATAAAAAAGCCAAACTACGGTTTGCAACTGCACATAGGGACAAATATCGTACTTTTTGGAGAAATGTTCTCTGGTCTGAAGAAACAAAAATACAACTGTTTGGCCATAATGACCATCGTTATGTTTGGAGGAAAAAGGGGGTCGCTTGCAAGCCAAAGAACACCATCCCAACCGTGAAGCACGGGGGTGGCAGCATCATGCTGTGGGGGTGCTTTGCTGCAGGAGGGACTGGTGCACTTCACAAAATAGATGGCATCATGAGGAAGTAAAATTATGTGGATATATTGAAGCAACATCTCAAGACATCAGTCAGGAAGTTAAAGCTTGGCCGCAAACGGGTCTTCCAAATGGACAATGACCCCAAGCATACTTCCAAAGTTGTGGCAAAATGGCTTAAGGACAACAAAGTCAAGGTATTGGAGTGGCCATCACAAAGACCTGACCTCATTCCTATAGAACATTTGTGGGCAGAACTGAAAAAGCATGTGCGAGCAAGGAGGGCTACAAACCTGACTCAGTTACACCAGCTCTGTCAGGAGGAATGGGTCAAAATTCACCCAACTTATTGTGGGAAGCTTGTGGAAGGCTACCCGAAACGTTTGACCCAAGTTAAACAATTTAAAGGCAGTGCTACCAAATACTAATTGAGTGTATGTAAACTTCTGACCCACTGGGAATGTGATTGAAAGAAATAAAAGCTAAAATAAATCATTCTCTCTACTATTATTCTGACATTTCACATTCTTAAAATAAAGTGGTGATCCTAACTGACCTAAGACAGGGAATTTTTACTAGGATTAAATGTCAGGAATTGTGAAAAACTGAGTTTAAAATGTATTTGACTACGTTGTATGTAAACTTCCGACTTCAACTATATATTTAATTGACTACTGATATACAGTATGTGACAAAAATATATTTATAGTATTCCACAAAAGGAGTCTGCCAACGATGAACTGTGCCACAAACAAGACGTTCATCTGGTACTATCTAACACTATTCATTGGATATTAGGCACATATTGAGTTTATCAAACCACTTAAACATAGTGGAACTGTGTGTAGAAGAGCATCCTCAAAAAACTAAAGGGCTCAATGACCTTTTCTGTAGAAACTGGAGAGAAGCCAAGGACAGCAGAATGGCAGGTCACTGATCTACTTTTTAAAAAATCCAGAGAGGAACCAGTCTTCATATACAAGAAAATGTACACATTAAGCTATGTAATTTCACGGTACGTTTAGTAATTTCAATGTGAAACAAATATGCTATATGGGAATAATTGTTGATTGTAAAATGTTTTTACTGCTTTCATAAGAAAGATTGACCAAAAAATGAAAATGAATACTGAAAGATTTCATAAATCATTCATCCCGTATGTTTTAGATTTTGATTACATATGTCATGACATGTTTACAAAATAATAACAAAACATATTCCACCCTATGTGAATGATATTATATCCAAGAAGTGAAAACATATTTTCAGAAAACGTTTTCTCATAATGCTACCTTGTCAGCCTCTATCCCAAAGCATTGATCTTTCCCAGTCCCCTTCAATAATCAATGTGGTGATAAGCGCCTCAGTAACGTTACCTTAACGTTCCCATAAATCAGGTATCCGACCCAGACAGGAAGAGTGAGAACAAGACATCAAACTTTTTGTTTCAGCCTTATATGTCCTTTACAATAGCAGCGCAACTAGTATTCCAAATCCTTACTACCCCTCTCTGGAATGTCAGCTATTCTGGCTTCGGCGTTCCACCTGAGACTCACCTGCTGCTTGTCGGTTGCCACGTCATCTAGGACCCCCCCTTGCCAGTTCTAGCCCACTCCCAGATTAGCTTGTCTGTGAGTCAGTATAGTAACCAACTCACACAAAGACACCGCAGAGACCCAGCAGACTGGTAGAGATAGAGTATATGGGAAAGAAAGTGAGAGACTTTGTCACTTCTTTCCCTCTTTCAGATTGCTCACCTAACTGTCTTGGATTTTCTGTCCCAGACGTTTCTTCCAGGAGCCTCAGAAGAAGCACCTGGCCCCCACTCCCTCAGCCACAGGGGGCATAGTCCACTCAGAAACCGTCGAAGCTGGGGGAGGGGATTGGAGGGGAGAGGAGTGGGCTACTTTGCCAGACGAAGAAGAAGAAAAAAATATATTTTAAAGTGAAAAGCGTTCAAAAAGTCAGACGAGCCAGCAGAAACTACACACTACACACACAGGGTTGGAAAAAGCAAAACACAACAGAATGTTGGTTGGTTGGATGGATTCTGTTGCTTCTCTGTGGAGTGTGTGTGGAGGCTGGACACCGCGCTGCTGGGTAACTGTAATTCCGAGCAGCTGGTTTTTCAGGTCCGCCTGCCTGGCCTAAGGTGTGCCTTGGCCACTGCTACATGCATTGATCAAAACGACGCTCCCCCTATCTCAGGGTGCCTGCCTAGCTATACCTCTGCTCCAGCTTGTCTGTCTCAAATCCCTGGAGTTCTCAATGGCATCCAGAGGGTGTGGCTGGGTGTGTGTGTATCATTGTGTGTGTGTGTGTGTGTGTGTGTGTGTGTGTGTGTGTGTGTGTGTGTGTGTGTGTGTGTGTGTGTGTGTGTGTGTGTGTGTGTGTGTGTCTGTATGTTCACTGTATGAAGTGTCTCTGAAACGTTCCAGTGCCCGTAACTTCAAGGATTTAATGGATGTTTTGGATTGTTTCCTAACTAACTGACTAAAACAATCAAAATAATGTAATGTAAAGTGCCTTCAGAAAGTATTTATACCTGACTTATTCCACATTGTTGTGACAGCCTGAATTCAAAATGGATTAAATATATTTTTTTCTCACCCATCTACACACAATACCCCATAATGATAAAGTGAAAAAAATGTTTTTAGAAATGTTTGTACACCAGCATTAAGTTTGCTGACGACACAACACTGGTAGGCCTGATCACCGACAACAATGAGACAGCCTATAGGGAGGAGGTCAGAGATCTGGCAGTGTGGTGCCAGGACAACAACCTCTCCCTCAACGTGAGCAAGACAAAGGAGCTGATCGTGGACTACAGGAAAAGGAAGGCCGAACACCCCCCTATTCACATCGACGGGGATGTAGTGGAGCGGGTTGAGAGTTTCTAGTTCCTTGGTGTCCACATCACCAACAAACTATCATGGTCCAAACACACCAAGACAGTCGTGAAGAGGGCACGACAACGCCTTTCCCCCTCAGGAGACTGAAAAGATTTGGCATGGGTCCCAAGATCCTCAAAAAGTTATACAGCTGCACCATCGAGAGCATCCTGACCAGTTGCATCACCGCCTGGTATGGCAACTGCTCGGCAACCGACCATAAGGCGCCACAGAGGGTAATGCGTACGGCCCAGTACATCACTGGGGCCAAGCTTCCTGCCATTCAGGACCTATATACTAGGCGGTGTCAGAGGAAGGCCACCCGCTGTTTATTATCTATGCATAGTCACTTTACCCCTACCTACATGTTCAAATTACCTCGACTAACCTGTACCCCCGCACTTTGACTCGGTACCGGTACCCCCTGTATATAGCCTCATTATTGTTATTTTATTGTGTTACTTTTTATTACATTTTTTACTTTAGTTTATCTAGTAAATATTTTCTTAACTCTATTTATTGAACTACATTGTTGGTTGAGGGCTTGTAAGTAAGCATTTAATGGTAAGGTCTACACCTGTTGTATTCGGCGCATGTGACAAATACAATTTGATTTGATCTAATTTACATATGTATTAACACCCCTGAATCAATACATGTTAGAATCACCTTTGGTAAGAGCTTTGCACACCACAATATTTGCACATTATTCTTTTTAAAATTCTTCAAGCTCTGTCAAGTTGGTTGTTCATTGCTAGACAGCCATTTTCAAGTATTGCCATATATTTTAAAGCTGTTTTAAGTCAAAACTGTAACTAGGCCACTCAGGAACATTCAATGTCATCTTGGTAAGCAACTCCAGTGCATATTTGGCCTTGTGTTTTAGGTTATTGTCCTGCTGAAAGGTGAATTTGTCTCCCAGTGTCTGTTGGAAAGCAGGCTGAACCAGGTTTTCCTCAAGGATTTTGCCTGTGCCCAGCTCTATTCTGTTTCTTTTTGTCCTAAAAAACTCTTTAGTCCTTGCCAATGACAAGCATACACATAACATGATGCAGCCACCACCATTCTTGAAAAAAGTGGTAGTCAGTGATGTGTTGTGTTGGATTTGCTCCAAACATAACACTTTGTATTCAGGACATAAAGTTCATTTCTTTGCCACATTTTTTGCAGTTTTACTTTAGTGCCTTATTGCAAACAGAATGCATCTTTTGAAATATTTGTATTATGTACAGGCTTCCTTCTTTTCACTTTGTAATTTATGTTAGTATTGTGGAGTAACTACAATGTTGTTGATCCATCCTGATTTCTCCTATCACAGCCATTAAAGTCTTTAACTGTTTTAAAGTCACCATTGACCTCATTGTGAAATCCCTGAGTGGTTTCCTTCCTCTCCGGCTGGCACACCAGCCTTCGCTTTGGCTCCCCCTCCTGTCCAGCTCAGGTGTTCGGCGTCGCCGGCCTTCTAGCTGCTGCCGAACCTGCTGCTGGCAAACGCCCTTCACTCATCAACCCCGGACTTGTCTCGTCAATATTACACACACCTGGTTCCAATCCCCACTCTATCACTGTATATATACTCCCTCTGTCATTTGTCTTTGTCTGTCATTGTATATGTTGCTTGTTTTCATGAGAGGAATCTCTCCTACTATTTCCTGAGTACTTTATGTTTTGCACTGTGGGTTTCGTCCTGCTTTAAGCTATGGTGCTTTAATAAATTCAGTAGTTCTAAACATGTGACTGCCTCCTGCCTACTCCTCTCTACACTTGTGACAGAATGACCGACCCAAGAAATCAGGAGGCAGCAGGACATCCCGACCTCTCCGCTGTAGGAGCACCTCGGGACTGCCATGGCCGAGGTGATCCGGACCGTACACCAACTGCAGGCTACACCTCCACCTTCCCAGCTCCTCACGGTCGTTCCAGCCACCCCGCCACCATCTACATCACCCGGTCCGATCAGCAACGTCCACCTTCCCCTCCCGGAGCTGTTTGACGGCACCCCAGCTCACTGTAGGGGGTTTCTCCTGCAGTGTGACCTCCACCTTGCACGTCATGCCGGGACGGCCTCCGAGAGGGACAAGGTGGCCTTGGTGATTTCAGTGCTGACAGGCCGGGCTCTGGAGTGGGAGCACGCCGTCTGAGAGAGGGACAGTCCAGAAGCACATTCCTATGAGAGCTTCACCCAACTCTACCATGCCATTTTCGACCACCCAACAGAGGGCTGAGAGGGAGTTGAGCGTCTTCTCTGTCTGCGCCAGGGGTCCAGGACAGCATCTGAGTACGCTCTGGATTTCCGGAAGGTGGCTGCGTCCACTGGCTGGAACGACCAGCCCCTGTTGACGGTTTTCCACAGCGGGCTACAGGTGGACGTCCAGACCGAGCTGGCCTGTCGCGATGAGGACCTCACGCTGGACCAGCTCATCGCCATGGCCACCCACCTGGATAATCTCCTGCATGCCCGTCGTCGCCCATCCCAGGGGTTCGGGTCTCTCCCAGGAGCCTCCAGCGAGACGGAGCCAATAGAGGTGGGCACGACGCACCTTCCCCCAGAGGAACGTCAACGCCGCCGTCAACAGGGTCCTGCTGCGGGGAGTCAGACCACCCCTGGAACACCTGTCCCAGAAGGACAACCAAGCGAGGAAGAGACAGGCCGAGGAGCACTCCTGCACCTTCCCAGGTAGGCGTGGACGTGCCTTGCTCCTCTCTGTCCAGCCAGCCCATCCTCCTCCCTGTCACCTTCCCGGACTATCCTGGTCCCCCACTGAGTCCTGCCCTAGTGGACTCAGGTGCTGCAGGCAATTTCCTAGACCGGTCAGTGGCATTATCATTACGCATTCCTCTAGTCCCTTTACAACCCCCTATCCCAGTCCATGCCCTAGACAACCGACCATAATTCCCATTTCCCTCACAGTTCAGATCACAACCACCATGAACGCATCACGGTCCTCATCTTAGACTCTCCTGCACACCCCGTAGTTTTAGGTCTCCCCTGGTTACAGTTGCATAACCCCAGTATAACTTGGACAGAGAGGAGGATGTTGGGTTGGTCGCAGGTGTGTCAGGGGAGGTGTCTCTCAGTGTCTATCTGTGCCACCTCCATGGAAAGTCCGGATCAAGCCACCCACGTCCCTATCCCGGAGGAATACCGGGACCTACAGGTGGCTTTTTCGAAGACTAGTGCCACGTGCCTTCCCCCTCATCACCCATGGGACTGCACTATCGACCTACTGCCTGGTTCTACCCTCCTGCGGGGGCACATCTACCCTCTCATGCATGCAGAGACCGAAGACATGGAGGTCTACATCCAGAAGGCGCTGGCCCAAGTATTCCTCCGTCCGTCCACCTCTCCGGCCTCTTCCAGCTCCTTTTTCGTGAAGAAGAAGGACGGAGGTCTCCGCCCCTGTATCGATTACCGGACACTGAATAAGGCTACGCTTAAATTAAGTTATCCCCTGCCTCTCATCCCCACTGTGATCAAACAGATGCACGGTGCAAAGTACTTTACCAGATTGGATTTACCTGGTGCGCATCAGAGAGGGCGATGAATGGAAGGCCGCCTTCAGCAACAGTACCGGGCACTATGAATACAGGGTAATGCCCTACGGCCTGACAAATGCACCCTCTGTGTTCCAATCATTCATTAACGAGGTGTTTAGAGACATGTTGGGTCACTGTGTAGTGGTGTACATAGACGACATCTTGATGTACTCCACTACACACGAGCAACATGTATCTCATGTCAGGTCCGTTTTGGAGAGGCTGATAGGGCATCACCTGTACACCAAGGCGAAGAAGTGCCTTTTCTTCCAGCAGGCGGCCTCCTTCCTGGGCTATCGGATATCCACCGTGGGAGTGGAGATGGAAGAACAGAGGGTCAGTGCAGTACGGTCGTGGCCTGTTCCCTCCAACATCAAGGCGGTGCAGCGCTTCCTAGGTTTTGCCAACTATTTCAGGTGCTTCATTAGGGGTTTCAGCACAGTGGTGGCCCCTCTCACCTCCCTCCTGAAGGGAGGTCCTTGACAGCTGCGCTGGACTGGGGAGGCCAACAAAGCCTTTCGTGCGCTCAAGGAACGGTTTACAAACGTACCGGTTCTGGCTCACCCTGACCCGTCTCTGTCCTTCATCGTGGAGGTGGATGCCTCCGAGGTTGGAGTACGGGCTGTTCTCTCCCAACGTACTGGATCGCCGCCTAAACTCCATCCATGTGCCTTCTACTCACAGAAGCTGTCTCCTGCGGAGCGGAATTACGACGTGGGGGATTGTGAGTTGTTGGCCGTCAAGAAGGTGCTGAAGGCATGGCGGCACTGGCTGGAGGGTGCTCAACAACCATTCCTTGTCTGGACGGACCACCGGAACCTAGAGTACATTCGAGCAGCGAAGAGGCTGAACCCGCGTCAGGCCAGGTGGGCCCTATTCTTCACCAGGTTTGACTTTACCTTCTCCTACCGGCCGGGATCTAAGAACTTTAAGGCCGATGCATTGTCCCGGGTGCATGACACAGAGGATCGGAGGGAGGAAGTGACACCCATTATTCCCCTGTCCTGCGTGTGGAATGTGGTCTCGGACATCCGTCGAGCCCTGCGACAGGAGCCCTCACCTGCCCACTGTCCCGAGGGGCGTATCTACGTGCCCTCTGATTTGCGGGACCGTCTCCTCACCTGGGCACACACAGCACCTGTGTCGGGACACCCGGGTATAGCTCGTACTATTGACTGTATATCTGCCAAGTACTAGTGGCCCACCTTGGCCCGTGACTTCCGGGTTTATGTCTCTTCCTGCTCCACCTGCGCACAGATCAAGACACCGAGACACCTCCCCTATGGCAAACTCCACCCGCTGCCGGTTCCACAACAACCCTGGTCCCATCTCTCCGTGGACTTTGTCACAGACCTTCCCCCGTCGGAGGGGCACACCACCGTCCTGGTCGTTGTGGACCGGTTTTCCAAAGCCTGTCGTTTGATTCCTCTGCCTGGTCTCCCTACGGCCATGCAGACTGCGGAGGCTCACTTCTCTCACGTCTTCCGGCACTACGGGATCCCGGAGGACATCGTGTCTGACCATTGTCCTTAGTTCACCTCCGCAGTCACCGCGTCTGGAAGGCCTTCATGGAATGACTGGGGGTCACGGTCAGCCTCACCTCTGGGTACCGTACCCAATGAAATGGAAAGGGTAAATCAGGAACTGGGTAGGTACCTTCATAGTTACTGTCAGGACCGGCCTGGGGAGTGGGCACAAAACTCTCTCCCTCACACCCTTTTAGTGTGTTCTAGGCTATCAGCTGGCCCTGGCACCAGAGTCAGATTGAGGCTCCTGCGGTGGACGATTGGTTCCGGCGCGCCGAGGAGGTATGGAACACAGCGCACACTCGTCTCCAGTGCGTCGTCCTCCGGCAGAAGGCGCAGGCCGATCGTCACCGCAGTGTCAAATTAAATCAAATCAAATTGTATTGGTCACATGCGCCGAATACAACAGGTGCAGACATTACAGTGAAATGCTTACTTACAGCCCTTAACCAACAGTGCATTTATTTTTAACAAAAAAAGTAAAAATAAAACAACAACAAAAAAAGTGTTGAGAAAAAAAGAGCAGAAGTAAAATAAAATAACAGTAGGGAGGCTATATATACAGGGGGGGTACCGGTGCAGAGTCAATGTGCGGGGGCACCGGCTAGTTGAGGTAGTTGAAGTAATATGTACATGTGGCCCCAGTCTTTCACCCCGGTGACAGGGTCTGGCTTTCTACGAAGGACCTGCCCCTCTGCCTGCCCTGCCGGAAGCTGTGCCCACGGTTTGTGGGGCCGTTCAAAGTCCTGAGGAGAGTCAATGAGGTGTCGTACAGATTACAGCTCCCCGTCAATTACCGTATCTCACCCTCATTTCATGTATCTCTCCTCAGGCCGGTGGCAGCTGGTCCCTTGGCTAGTGCTGGACCCCACGATGTACCTCCCCCTCCCTTGGATGTCGAGGGAGCCCTGGTACTCCATCTGCAGCCTGTTGGACTCACGGTGTTGTGGGGGTCTCTCCAGTACCTGGTCGACTGGGAGGGGTACAGTCCCGAAGAGCGGTGCTGGTTTCCGGCGTGGGACATCCTGGACCATTCTCAATTTCGGGATTTCCACAGGCGTCGTCCTGACCGACCCGCAGCGCGTCTCCGGCGTCGTCCCCAAGGTCGGTGGTGCTCCACTGCTGGAGCAGCGCCTCGGGGAGGGGGTACTGTCACACCAGCCTTCGCTTTGGCTCCCCCTCCTGTCCAGCTCAGACGTTCGGCATCGCCGGCCTTCTAGCTGCTGCTGAACCTGCTGCTGGCAAACGCCCTTCACTCATCAACCCCGGACTTGTCTCGTCATCATTACAAACATCTGGTTCCAATCCCCACTCTATCACTGTATATATACTCCCGCTGTCATTTGTCTTTGTCGGTCATTGTATATGTTGCTTGTTTTCCTGAGAGGAATCCCGCCTACTGTTTCCTGAGTACTTTATATTTTGCACTGTGGGTTTCGTCCCGCTTTAAACTATGGCGCTTAATAAATTCAGTAGTTCTAAACCTACACTTGTGACACCGGCAACTGAATTAGGAAGTACGCCTGTATCTTCGTAGTGACTGGGTGTATTGATACACCATCCAAAGTGTAATTAATAACTTGACAATGCTCAAAGGGCTATTCAATGTCATCTTTTATTTTTATTTTTTTATCTATCAATAGGTGCCCTTCTTTGCGAGGCATTGGAAAACCTCCCTTGTCTTCGTGGTTGATTCTGTTTGAAATTCACTGCTCGGCTGAGGGACCTTACTGATACGTGTAATTGTATGTGTGGGGTACAGAGATGAGGTAGTCATTAAAAAAATCATGTTAAACACTATTATTACACACAGAGCAAGTCCATGCAACGTATTATGGGACTTGTTAAGCACATTTTTACTCCTGAACTTACTGTATTTAGGCTTGCCATAACAACGTGGTTGAATACTTACTGACTCAAGACATTTCAGCTTTTATTCTTTAACGAATTTGTTAAATATTCCACTATGACGTTATGGGGTATTGTGTGTGTAGGCCAGTGACACACCATCTCAATTGAACCCATTTTAAATTCAGGCTGTAACAAAACAAAATGTGGAAAAAGTCAAGGGGTGTGAATACTTTCTGAAGGCACTGTATGCAATGGCATGCCTTTTCCCTTTCAGAAAGCCACAGCCCTCACCCCAAGGGGGATATTAATTACTAAGACAAACAGCCTCAATGAAAGGCTTGGCCAAGAAGTGTCTCGCTGAATGGAAACATGCTTTCTCTCTCTGTGAAGAATTGTATTTTCTCTCCTCCTTTCTCTTCTCTTCTCAACAGATCCCATGACAGGCAGCAGTGGCTTTCCTAGCCGTCCCAAATATTCAATAGACATGCTAGCTGTTAGCCTCATGTTACCTGCAGACCTGGGTTCAAATGCTATTCTAAATATTTCAATAACTTTTGAGCGTTTCATCTAACCTTTCTGGAGTGCCAAATGGGCAGGGTTTGCAGTTTGGGGACTATTCTATTGGTCTGTTAAGCCAGGCAAGCTCAGTCAAGCCCAGATTAAGTATTTGAAATGATTTCAAATAGTATTTGAACCCAAGTCTGTTTACCTGTGGAGGTTGAGGCCCTACCCTTACGGAAAAACCACATGAATTCATGTGATCCCGTGTGATCTTATGTGATGTTAATGTGATAACGTGACAATGTTAAAAGCAACATGTAATAACATGAAACTACACATGTGAAAACGTGATCACGTGAAGTGTTCCAAAAACACTCTTTCACATGATTTCACATGTGAAATTACATGTGAAATCATGTGATTTTTCTTTAAGGGTAGAACTCCAAAAATAGTTATGTTCCCTCTTTTATGAGAAAGTGTAACTAAGCTTCATTAAAGTGGACAGGTATTGTTCTGCTGCCTGCTCCTCAACCCCGGACTTGTCTCGTCAATATGTCAGGTCCGTTTTGGAGAGGCTGATAGGGCATCACCTGTACACCAAGGCGAAGAAGTGCCTTTTCTTCCAGCAGGCGGCCTCCTTCCTGGGCTATCGGATATCCACCGTGGGAGTGGAGATGGAAGAACAGAGGGTCAGTGCAGTACGGTCGTGGCCTGTTCCCTCCAACATCAAGGCGGTGCAGCGCTTCCTAGGTTTTGCCAACTATTTCAGGCGCTTCATTAGGGGTTTCAGCAGAGTGGTGGCCCCTCTCACCTCCCTCCTGAAGGGAGGTCCTTGACAGCTGCGCTGGACTGGGGAGGCCAACAAAGCCTTTCGTGCGCTCAAGGAACGGTTTACAAACGTACCGGTTCTGGCTCACCCTGACCCGTCTCTGTCCTTCATCGTGGAGGTGGATGCCTCCGAGGTTGGAGTACGGGCTGTTCTCTCCCAACGTACTGGATCGCCGCCTAAACTCCATCCATGTGCCTTCTACTCACAGAAGCTGTCTCCTGCGGAGCGGAATTACGACGTGGGGGATTGTGAGTTGTTGGCCGTCAAGAAGGTGCTGAAGGCATGGCGGCACTGGCTGGAGGGTGCTCAACAACCATTCCTTGTCTGGACGGACCACCGGAACCTAGAGTACATTCGAGCAGCGAAGAGGCTGAACCCGCGTCAGGCCAGGTGGGCCCTATTCTTCACCAGGTTTGACTTTACCTTCTCCTACCGGCCGGGATCTAAGAACTTTAAGGCCGATGCGTTGTCCCGGGTGCATGACACAGAGGATCGGAGGGAGGAAGTGACACCCATTATTCCCCTGTCCTGCGTGTGGAATGTGTTCTCGGACATCCGTTGAGCCCTGCGACAGGAGCCCTCACCTGCCCACTGTCCCGAGGGGCGTATCTACGTGCCCTCTGATTTGCGGGACCGTCTCCTCACCTGGGCACACACAGCACCTGTGTCGGGACACCCGGGTATAGCTCGTACTATTGACTGTATCTCCGCCAAGTACTAGTGGCCCACCTTGGCCCGTGACTTCCGGGTTTATGTCTCTTCCTGCTCCACCTGCGCACAGATCAAGACACCGAGACACCTCCCCTATGGCAAACTCCACCCGCTGCCGGTTCCACAACAACCCTGGTCCCATCTCTCCGTGGACTTTGTCACAGACCTTCCCCCGTCGGAGGGGCACACCACCGTCCTGGTCGTTGTGGACCGGTTTTCCAAAGCCTGTCATTTGATTCCTCTGCCTGGTCTCCCTACGGCCATGCAGACTGCGGAGGCTCACTTCTCTCACGTCTTCCGGCACTACGGGATCCCGGAGGACATCGTGTCTGACCATTGTCCTTAGTTCACCTCCGCAGTCACCGCGTCTGGAAGGCCTTCATGGAATGACTGGGGGTCACGGTCAGCCTCACCTCTGGGTACCGTACCCAATGAAATTGGCAGGTGGAAAGGGTAAATCAGGATCTGGGTAGGTACCTTCGTAGTTACTGTCAGGACCGGCCTGGGGAGTGGGCACAAAACTCTCTCCCTCACACCCTTTTAGTGTGTTCTAGGCTATCAGCTGGCCCTGGCACCAGAGTCAGATTGAGGCTCCTGCGGTGGACGATTGGTTCCGGCGCGCCGAGGAGGTATGGAACACAGCGCACACTCGTCTCCAGTGCGTCGTCCTCCGGCAGAAGGCGCAGGCCGATCGTCACCGCAGTGTCAAATCAAATCAAATCAAATTTTATTGGTCACATGCGCCGAATACAACAGGTGTAGACATTACAGTGAAATGCTTACTTACAGCCCTTAACCAACTGCATTTATTTTTAACAAAAAAGTAAAAATAAAACAACAACAAAAAAAGTGTTGAGAAAAAAAAGAGCAGAAGTAAAATAAAATAACAGTAGGGAGGCTATCTATACAGGGGGGTACCGGTGCAGAGTCAATGTGCGGGGGCACCGGCTAGTTGAGGTAGTTGAAGTAATATGTACATGTGGCCCCAGTCTTTCACCCCGGTGACAGGGTCTGGCTTTCTACAAAGGACCTGCCCCTCCGCCTGCCCTGCCGGAAGCTGAGCCCAAGGTTTGTGGGGCCGTTCAAAGTCCTGAGGAGAATCAATGAGGTGACGTACAGATTACAGCTCCCCGTCAATTACCGTATCTCACCCTCATTTCATGTATCTCTCCTCAGGCCGGTGGCAGCTGGTCCCTTGGCTAGTGCTGGACCCCACAATGCACCTCCCCCTCCCTTGGATGTCGAGGGAGCCCTGGTACTCCATCCGCAGCCTGTTGGACTCACGGTGTCGTGGGGGTCTCTCCAGTACCTGGTCGACTGGGAGGGGTACAGTCCCGACGAGCGGTGCTGGTTTCCGGCGTGGGACATCCTGGACCGTTCTCAATTTCGGGATTTCCACAGGCGTCGTCCCGACCGACCCGCAGCGCGTCTCCGGCGTCGTCCCCAAGGTCGGTGGTGCTCCACTGCTGGAGCAGCGCCTCGGGGAGGGGGTACTGTCACACCAGCCTTCGCTTTGGCTCCCCCACCTGTCCAGCTCAGACGTTCGGCATCGCCGGCCTTCTAGCTGCTGCTGAACCTGCTGCTGGCAAACGCCCTTCACTCATCAACCCCGGACTTGTCTCGTCATCATTATACACACCTGGTTCCAATCCCCACTCTATCACTGTATATATACTCCCGCTGTCATTTGTCTTTGTCGGTCATTGTATATGTTGCTTGTTTTCCTGAGAGGAATCCCGCCTACTGTTTCCTGAGTACTTTATATTTTGTACTGTGGGTTTCGTCCCGCTTTAAACTATGGCGCTTAATAAATTCAGTAGTTCTAAACCTACACTTGTGACACCGGCAACTGAATTAGGAAGTACGCCTGTATCTTCGTAGTGACTGGGTGTATTGATACACCATCCAAAGTGTAATTAATAACTTGACAATGCTCAAAGGGCTATTCAATGTTATCTTTTGTTTTTATTTTTTTATCTATCAATAGGTGCCCTTCTTTGCGAGGCATTGGAAAACCTCCCTTGTCTTCGTGGTTGATTCTGTTTGAAATTCACTGCTCGGCTGAGGGACCTTACTGATACGTGTAATTGTATGTGTGGGGTACAGAGATGAGGTAGTCATTAAAAAATCATGTTAAACACTATTATTACACACAGAGCAAGTCCATGCAACGTATTATGGGACTTGTTAAGCACATTTTTACTCCTGAACTTACTGTATTTAGGCTTGCCATAACAACGTGGTTGAATACTTACTGACTCAAGACATTTCAGCTTTTATTCTTTAACGAATTTGTTAAAAATTCCACTATGACGTTATGGGGTATTGTGTGTGTAGGCCAGTGACACACCATCTCAATTGAACCCATTTTAAATTCAGGCTGTAACAAAACAAAATGTGGAAAAAGTCAAGGGGTGTGAATACTTTCTGAAGGCACTGTATGCAATGGCATGCCTTTTCCTTTTCAGAAAGCCACAGCCCTCACCCCAAGGGGGATATTAATTACTAAGACAAACAGCCTCAATGAAAGGCTTGGCCAAGAAGTGTCTCGCTGAATGGAAACATGCTTTCTCTCTCTGTAAAGAATTGTATTTTCTCTCCTCCTTTCTCTTCTCTTCTCAACAGATCCCATGACAGGCAGCAGTGGCTTTCCTAGCCTTCCCAAATATTCAATAGACATGCTAGCTGTTAGCCTCATGTCACCTGCAGACATGGGTTCAAATGCTATTCTAAATATTTCAACAACTTTTGAGCGTTTCCTCTTACCTTTCTGGAGTGCCAAATGGGCAGGGTTTGCAGTTTGGGGACTATTCTATTGGTCTGTTAAGCCAGGCAAGCTCAGTCAAGCCCAGATTAAGTATTTGAAATGATTTCAAATAGTATTTGAACCCAAGTCTGTTTACCTGTGGAGGTTGAGGCCCTACCCTTACGGAAAAACCACATGAATTCATGTGATCCCGTGTGATCTTATGTAATGTTAATGTGATAACGTGACAATGTTTAAAGCAACATGTAATAACATGAAACTACACATGTGAAAACGTGATCACGTGAAGTGTTCCAAAAACACTCTTTCACATGATTTCACATGTGAAATTACATGTGAAATCATGTGATTTTTCTTTAAGGGTAGAACTCCAAAAATAGTTATGTTCCCTCTTTTATGAGAAAGTGTAACTAAGCTTCATTAAAGTGGACAGGTATTGTTCTGCTGCCTGCTCCCAATAGGATAAACTCTGTTTTCCTGCCTGCTTGCGCAATCCCCATATTCACAGGTGGAAAAACGTAATTATCATCAGGAATCATTACATAAGCCACTTCTAAAGATTTGGACACAGGAGAAGAATGAATGCATCTTTCAAAATGGTATCCCTTTTGTTTTGATCTCACTCCAATACAAACAGTCAGTAGGGGATGTAGTGACTGTTGTTTGTTGATTTATTACTGATTAATAACTGATTAATTGCTTTTCAAGGTTGAATTGAGTTAATAATGAATAATTGATAGTGAACACCATGCTGCTCTGCAGAGATTGGTTACGTCATATTCCTGACTATTTATCTGTATCCATTTTTGGTTTGTTGCCATTGAGATATCACACCATTATATGGCTCTATTGATTGCTAGTTTAGCCCCTACAGAGAGTACAAAGTATCCCATACAGTATGTACATGATGTTCCCTATTCAAGTTTCCATATATTCTAGACAAACAGAAATCTGCTACTTCAGACTTCTCCCATCCCGAGGTGTAGATTAAAGTGTTGATATTAGTCTCCTTCACCTTTATCTCTTCATGGCATTAACAGCTTATTTTGAACATGGCCAAAGTAGACAGAAGAGCTGTGATATATAAATAAATCGATATAGGGCCTATGTGTTCTGTCAATCCATTTGCCCCGCTATACTAATTTAGGCCTTGAAAGATTACGTTCTTACTCCAAAACACTATGGGACACCAGGACACAGATTACAGTAAGCCTACTCTTTGACTAAAAAGCAAGAGGAGGAGAATCTCCATTGAAAAAGTGTTTTCGTCCAGCCAGGATTATAGGCTTAATCTGTTATATATTTTGCCTGTGATTTTAAAATGTAGTGATTATGACCACAATACATTGACACCCATTGCCTGTTAATTTGATACGTTGCTCCTCGTAGTTGGTGCAAGTGAACTATCACATTCGGCATAACTTCCTTCTGAGTAAAACACTGGGGGGTATTGTGCTGAGGAATTCCCCACCATGAAGAGAAGGGCTGTGGTCAAGACTAGGGGTGCGTCCCAAGTGGTACCCTATTCCATATGTAGTGCACTTCTTTTGACCAGGGCCCATAGGGCGATAGGGTGCCACTTGGGATGTATCTTAGAAGACATGAAGCAGAACAGGCCTCCACACAGACTGGATTTCTACACCTGCTGGAAAGGAGTGAGAAGCTCATATTCTAAACTATGACACAGAGGTTTTTCATGGAGGTAGTGGTCATACCTCTGTTGTACACTGGTCCTTTGAGACATAGCATGGAAAGGTGATGTGTGTGTGTATGTGTGTGTGTCTCTGCGCACACGCACGTGTGTGTGTGCATGCCCGCATGTGTGTGTGGGGAAAGTACAACCAGTCCTGTAGAGCAATAGCAATGGAGCTGATCAATGACCAGCTGTCTCAATGCATGAGGGTAAACACACCCAGGTCTTTCCACTAGGTCATAACCCATCTCCTAACTGGGAAAAGTAGATATCATTCACACAGTTACGCCATAATATATGGCATAATATATATTTATACCCCTTGACTTATTCCACATTTTGTTGTGTTGCAGCCTGAATTCAAAATGGATTAAATACATTTTTTTCTCTCTCACTCATCCACACACAATACCCCATAATGACAAAGTGAAACATGTTTTTAGAAATGTTAGCAAATGTATAGAAAATAAAATAAAGAAATATCTAATTTACGTAAGTCTTCACACCCCTGAGTCAATACATGTTAGAATCACCTTTAGCAGCGATTACATTTGTGAGTCTTTCCTGGTAAGTCTCTAAGAGCTTTGCACACCTGGATTGTACAATATTTGCACATTAATCTTAAAATTCTTCAAGCTCTGTCAAGTTGGTTGTTGATCATTGCTAGACAGCCATTTTCATGTCTTGGAATAGATTTTCAAGCTGATTTAAGACAAAACTGTAACTACGCCAGTCAGGAACTTTCGCCAGTAAAGAACCAGATTTTGCTTGTGCTTAGCGCTGTTCCATTTCTTTTTATCCTAAAGAACTCCATTCTCATAACATGATGCAGCCACCGCCATGCTTGAAAATATGAAGAGTGGTACTCAGTGATGTGTTGTGTTGGATTTGCCCCAAACATAACGCTTTGTATTCAGGACAGAAAGTTAATTTTTTTGCTGTTTTACTTTAGTGCCTTATTGCAAACAGGATGCATGTTTTTAAGTCGCTCTGGATAAGAGCGTCTGCTAAATGACGAAAATGAAATGAAATGAATGTTTTTGAATATTTGTATTTCTTCTTTTCAGTCTATCATTTATGTTATTGTGGAGTAACTACAATGTTGTTGATCCATCCTCAGTTTTCTCCTATGACAGCCATTAAACTCCGTAACTGTTTTAAAGTCACTATTGGCCTTCCTGTACGGCAACTGAGTTAGGAAGCACGCCTGTATCTTTGTAGTGACTGGGAAAAAGTTGATGGATTATTTTTTATTTTATTTTTAATGGGATGACCATCTTTCACGTTCCGTGTCACCCTCTATCTAACACACAGAGACCGACAACACTGTTGCTTAACAGTCAATCAATGGAAGAGAAGAAATGTCCCAGAAACATACTGCTTCTAAGGTCTTTGGATATGTCACACAAATCATCTGATTTCATTGCAAAACACTATATATACATTTTCAGAAATGTTGGTGAATTAGCTTTTATTGTTTAAAGAAATTATGAAAGAGATTGGTGTTTTTTCACTATCTAATCATAGGGTTGTTAAATGACGGACATGCATTTGTTTAAAATCTACCACTTAATGGATTCTTTTCAGAGAGACGAATAATCATGTTTTTTTGCAAAATTCTATACTGTATATCTGCCTCACTCTTAGAGAAATAAGTAGCATGGCTAGGTTTTACACAGTCAAATGTAACAAATAACATTTTTTAAAATAAAGAACTGTAGAAATGATACATTTGTGACAATATCATTTTTTAAAATATAAATAATAATTCATTACAGTTTTTTTATTTTTTTATTTAACCTTTATTTAACCAGGTAGGCCAGTTGAGAACAAGTTCTCATTTACAACTGCGACCTGGCCAAGATAAAGCAAAGCAGTGCGATAAAAACAACAACAACACAGAGTTACATATGGAATAAACAAAATGTACAGTCAATAACACAATAGAAGCTAGCCAGCTTGGGAGAAGCGATTGATCGGGTTCTCCAGGTCGTCCATGCCTGGAGAGGAGAGGACCTGACCCTTCGGGACCAGCTGAGCGACCGGATCCAGCCACCCACACCCCAGCACCCAGAGGAATTCACCTATCCCGAAAGACGGGACAGCTGCCAGCTGCCAGGGATTCCTCCTGCAGCTGGACCTCTACTTCTCTACCATCAGCCCGGCTCCATCGGAGCGGGAGAAGGTGTCCGCCCTCGTCTCTTGCCTCTCGGGGAAAGCCCTGGAGTGGGCCAACGCGGTCTGGAGTGAAGGAGGAGACGCGTTGGACAACTACGGGGAGTTCGCTCACCTCTTCCGGGCAGTCTTTGATCACCCACCCGAAGGAAGAGAGGTGGGCGAGAGGCTGGTCCAACTGAGGCAGGGGACGAGGACCGCGCAAGACTATGCTCTGGAGTTTCGAACTCTAGCGGCTGGGTCCGGATGGAACGAGCAGGCCCTCATCGAACGCTTCCGGTGCTGCCTGCGAGAGGATGTCCGAAGGGAGCTAGCCTGCCGGGATACCACGTTGACTTTCAACCAGCTGGTGGACATGGCCATCCGGTTGGACAACCTGCTGGCTTCAAGAGGACGTCCTGGAGGGGGCCTGCCCGTTTCACCCCCCATCAACCTGGATGACGTTCCGATGGAGCTGGGTGGGGCAGCGATCCGGGAGAGTGGAGGACGACAGCTCCAGTGTCACTCTTGTGGCACGTGAGGACATTCTACTGCACACTGTCGTCTGCGTTCTTTTGGCTCTGGAGGCGGCAGGCAGGGCACTCTCACATCACCCCAGGTAGCGAAAACCCACACTCGTTCAGAGCCCTCTGCTGCGCACTTTACCATACACGTCCACTTCCCTGAGTACACGGTAGTTCCCCAGTGTAAGGCGCTGGTCGATTCAGGCACAGCTGGGAACTTTATGGACAGGTCGTTAGCTCATAGTCTAGGTATTACATTGGTTCATCAAAGCACTTGACAGTCGATCATTAGGGTCAGGGTTCGTTAGGGAAGTTACAGCACCAGTCACAATGGTTACGCAAGAGACCCATAGAGAGCAAGTCACTTTTATTATTATTGAGTCTCCCGATTTCCCTGTTGTGTTGGGTCTTCCCTGGTTAGCACTACACAACCCCACCTTTTCATGGCCGCAGAGGGTTCTCACGGGGTGGTCGCGAGAGTGTCAGGGTAGGTGTCTAGCTGTTTCCGTTGGTGCAACCACGGTGGAAAGTCCAGAAACTACCTCCACCGTGCGCATTCCCCCGAATACCTCGATTTGGCGCACGCATTTTCCAAAATGCAAGTGACCAAATTACCACCTCATCGGGCAGGGGGTTGCACGATAAACCTCCGGGTAGACGCTGTGCCTCCCAGGAGTCATGTATATCCCCTGTTGCAGGCTGAAACGGAGGCGATGGAGACATACGTATCAGAGTCCCTGCGCCAGGGGTTCATACGTCCCTCAACTTCGCCCGCCTCCTCAAGTTTGTTTTTTGTGAAGAAGAAAGACGGAGGTCTGCGCCCTTGCATTGATTACCGAGCACTTAACAAGGGGAAAATTCGTTATTGTCACGGAATCTGCCGAGGCTGCTCCTCCTCCTTGCTCGGGCAGGTTTCGGCGGTCGTCGTCCCCGGAGTACTAGCTACCACCGTTGTATGTTTCTATGTTCGTTTGCTTTTGTCTGATTGTTGTACACCTGTGGTTAGTTAGCGTTGATTATGTGTCCTATAAGTTCTCGTTTTGTTAGTCATGTGTTGTGTGTTATTGAGCTTCCTGTCTTCGTGTCTGTTTTGGTTTTCCCTCCTTGTGTTTTAGGAGAGGTTTTCGCACTTGTGGTGCGCGTTAGTATTTTTCCTGTTCGTTTACACCTGTGTGCGTATCGCTCGTCTCCGGGCACTTTTGCTCGTATTGATTCACTAAAGACTGTTGAACGAAGCTTCTGTGTCCTGCGCCTGATTCCCGCACCTTCCACATACAGCACTCCTGACAGTTATAGTTATCCCCTACCCCTCATTCCATCTGTAATCGAGTCAATGTATGGGGCGCGCTTCTTCACATAATTAGATCTCCGGAGTGCGTACAACCTGGTGCGTGTCCGAGAAGGGGACGAGTGGAAGACAGCATTCAGCACAACCACGGGGCATTACGAATACCTGGTGATGCCTTATGGTTTGATGAATGCTCCATCAGTCTTCCAGTCCTTTGTGAACAAGGTGTTTCGGGACATGCTTGGTCGCGGTGTGATGGTCTACATCGATGACATTCTGGTGTATTCCGCTACACACGCCGAGCATGTGTCCCTGATTCGCAAAGTGCGAGGCCGACTGTTGGAAGATGACCTTTATGCCAAGGCAGAAAAGTGTCTGTTTTTCCAACAGTCTGTCTCCTTCCTCGGATACCGCATCACCACCTCAGGTGTGGAGATGGAGGGAGACCGCATTTCAGCCGTGCGTAATTGGCCGACTCCAACCACGGTAAAGGAGGTGCAGCGCTTTATTGGCTTTGCCAATTACTATCGGAGGTTTATCCCAGGGCTTTGGCAAGGTCGCAGCTCCCATCACCTCTCTGTTGAAGGGTGGTCTGCTGAGGCTGACAGGGCTTTCAGTAACCTGAGGGCTCTGTTCACCTCAGCCCTGGTGCTGGCCAATCCCGATCCATCATTACCGTTCGTAGTGGAGGTGGATGTGTCCGAGGTAGGCGCTGTCCTATCTCAACGCTCGGGCACGCCACCCAAGCTCTGCCCCTGTGCGTTCTTCTCCAAGAATCTCAGCCCGGCAGAGCAGAACTACGACGTTGGTGATCGGGAGCTGTTGGCTGTTGTCAGAGCCCTGACCGTGTGGAGGCACTGGCTCGAGGGGGGCGAAACACCCTTTTCTCGTCTGGACTGACCACCGTAACCTGGAGTACATCCGGGCAGCGAGGAGGCTGAACCCTCGCCAGGCCAGGTGGGCCCTGTTCTTCACCCGGTTTGATTTTACACTGTCCTACGTACCTGGTACAAAGAACGTGAAGGCAGACGCACTGTCACGGCTGTACGACACAGAGGAGAGGCCCAGAGACAACACCCCCATACTCCCGGCCTCCTGCATTGTGGCGCTGGTAGTGTGGGCGGTGGACACGGACATAGAGCGGGCGTTAAGCACAGAGCCATCTCTACCTCAGTGCCCAGATGGGCTGCAGTACGTGCCGTCTCTTGTCCGTGACCGTCTGATCTATTGGGCAAACACGTCCCCCTCCTCTGGTCACCCAGGTATCGGCCGTACAGTGCGCTGCCTGACCGGGAAGTACTGGTGGCCTTCCTTGGCTAAGGACGTGAGGGTGTATGTCTCCTCCTGCTCGGTGTGCGCCCAGAGTAAGGCACCTAGGCACCTCCCAGCGGGTAAGTTACATCCCTTACCAGTTCCACAACTGCCATGGTCCCACTTGTGTATTGACTTTCTCACTGATCTTCCCCTCTCTCAGGGTAACACCACCATCCTGGTCGTTGTGGACCGCATTTCTAAAGCCTGCCGCCTCCTTCCTCTGCCTGGTCTCTCCACGGCCCTGCAGGCTACGGAGGCCCTGTTTACTCACGTCTTCCGGCACTACGGGGTGCCAGAGGACATAGTGTCTGACCGGGGTCCCCAGTTTACATCCAGGGTCTGGAAGGTGTTCATGGAACATCTGGGGGTCTCGGTCAGCCTGACCTCTGGGTTTCACCCCGTGTCTAATTGGCAGGTGGAACGGGTGAATCAGGATGTGGGTAGGTTCCTGCGGTCTTACTGCCAGGACCGGCCGGGGGAGTGGTCGGTGTTCTTGCCATGGGCCGAATATGCCCAGAACTCTCTCCGCCACTCCTCCACTAACCTATCGCCATTTCAATGTGTTTTAGGTTATCAGCCGGTTCTGGCACCGTGGCATCAGAGCCAGACCGAAGCTCCTGCAGTGGATGACTGGTTTCGGGGCACGGAGGAGACGTGGGACGCTGCCCACGTCCACTTCCAACACGACGTGCGTCGTCAGAAGGCCAACGCTGACCGCCACCGCAGTGAGGCCCCGGTCTTTGTACCGCGTGATCAGGTTTGGCTCTCGACCCGGAATCTGCCCCTCCACCTGCCCTGCCGGAAGCTGAGCCCGCGGTTTGTGGGGCCGTTCAAAGTCCTGAGGAGAATAAAAGAGGTTACCTATAGGTTACTGCTCCCTCCAAATTACCATATTAACCCCTCGTTCCATGTGTCTCTCCTCAGGCCGGTGGTGGCTGGTCCGCTCCAGGAGTCTGAGGTGCGGGAGGTCCCTCCGCCCCCTCTGTACCATCCTGGGTTCGAAGCGTTGGGTGGGCGGCCTTCAGTACCTCGTGGTGTGGGAGGGGTACGATCCGGAGGAGCGGTGCTGGGTCCCAGTGAGGGATATCCTCGATCCCTCCCTGTTGCGGGATTTCCACCGTCATCATCCGGTTCAACCCTGCTCCGCATCCTCCTGAATGTCCCCGAGGCCGGTGCCGGCGCGGTGCTGGAGCTGCGCGTCAAGGGGGGGGGTACTGTCACTACTTCCTCCGAAGCTGCCTCCTCTCCTTGTTCGGGTAGCCTTCGGCGTTCGTCGTCACCGGCCTTCTAGCCACTGCCGCTCCTCATCTAATAATTCTATTTGTTTTGTCTTGTTTATTACACACACCTGGTTCATATCCCCTCATCAGTACCTGTATAAGTGTTCCCTCTGCCCCGTTGTCTTTGTGTGTGATTGTTTATTTTAGAGGATATTATAGCTCGGTGGAGCTAGATTATATTGTGTTTCGCCGGGATATTCACCCGTAAAACCGCACTGGTGTTTATTACGCATCGCTGCGTACCGCTGTTTATCGAATAAACCATTTATTCCGTGATTTACTCTCCTGCGCCTGACTCCGTCCTAAATCACCCGCTACAGGGTATCTGGGCAATATAATGCATGGTGAGTAACTATAATGTGTTACCATACTATTACCATGTTAATACCACTTTATTTTGAGCTGTAATGTAAAATGCAACCCGTATAGCTTTTAGCAGCATTTTATGCTTTTGATTAAACATAAAATACCATTGATAAGTTTTGGACACACCTACTCATTCAAGGGTTTTTCTTTATTTTTTATTATTTTCTACATTGTAGAATAATAGTGAAGACATCAAAACTATGAAATAACACACATGGAACCATGTAGTAACCAAAAACTTGTTAAACAAATCAAAATATATTTTATATTTGAGATTCTTCAAAGTAGCCACTCTTTGCCTTGATGACAGCTTCGCACACTCTTGGCATTCTCTCAACCAGCTTCACCTGGAATGCTTTTCCAACAGTCTTAAAGGAGTTCCCACATATGCTGAGCACTTGTTGGCTGCTTTTCCTTCACTCTGCGGTCCAACTCATCCCAAACCATCTCAATTGGGTTGAGGTCGGTGATTGTGGAGGCCAGGTCATCTGATGCAGCACTTCATCACTCTCCTTCTTGGTCAAATAGACCTTACACAGCCTGGAGGTGTGTTGGGTCATTGTCCTGTTAAAAAACAAATGATAGTCCCACTAAGCGCAAACCAGATGGGATGGCGTATCGCTGCAGAATACTGTGGTAGCCATGCTGGTTAAGTGTGCCTTGAATTTTAAATAAATCACAGACAGTGTCACCAGCAAAGCACCCCCACACCATCACACCTCCTCCTCCATGCTTCATGGTGGGAACCACACATGCGGAGATCATCCGTTCACCTACTCTGCGTCTCACAAAGACACGGCAGTTGGAACCAGAAATCTCAAATTTGGACTCATCAGACCAAAGGACAGATTTCCACGGTCTAATGTACATTGCTTGTGTTTCTTGGCCCAAGCAAGTATCTTCTTCTTATTGTTGTCCTTTAATAGTGGTTTCTTTGCAGCAATTCGACCATGAAGGCCTGATTCATGCAGCCTCCTCTGAGTAGTTGATGTTGAGATGTGTCTGTTACTTGAACTCTGTGAAGCATTTATTTGGGCTGCAATCTGAGGTGCAGTTAACTCTAATGAACTTATCCTCTGCAGCAGAGGTAACTCTGGGTCTCCCTTTCCTGTGGCGGTCCTCATGAGAGCCAGTTTCATCATAGCGCGTGATGTTTTTTTTGACTGCACTTGAAGAAACGTTCAAAGTTCTTGAAATGTTCAGTATTGACTGACCTTCATGTCTTAAAGTAATGATGGACTGTCGTTTCTCTTTGCTTATTTGAGCTGTTCTTGACATAATATGGATTTGGTCTTTTACCAAATAGGGCTATCTTCTGTATACCATCCCTACCTTGTCACAACACAACTGATTGGCTCAAACTCATTAAGAAGGAAAGAAATTCCACAAATTAACTTTTAACAAGGCACACCTGTTAATTGAAATGCATTCCAGATGACTACCTCATGAAGCTGGTTGAGAGAATGCCAAGAGTGTGCAAAGCTGCCATCAAGGCAAAGGGTGGCTACTTTGAAGAATCTCAAATATAAAATATATTTTGATTTGTTTAATAATTGTTTGGTTACTACATGATTCCATATGTGTTATTTCATAGTTTTGATGTCTTCACTATTATTCTACAATGTAGAAAATAGTAGAAATAAAGAAAAACCCTGGAATGAGTTGGTGTGTCCAAACTTTTTACTGGTACTGTAGGTCGATAGATTTATGTGAAATATGGGTTAAAGCAGCATTCACGATTAAGAACACTAGCCAGACCAATCATACCTATTACATGTAACAATTAGGACATATTTGTTTACATTCATATTTCTTCCTGTGAGTGAGCATCTGTGAAAACCCTTTTTGACAAATGAGTTGGAAAATGTATCTGATGATGAATTGAATCTAAAAAGGGTCCCTTTTCATGCATGACAGTGTTGATACAATAAGGTTTAAAAAGACTGAGTCATCCGGATAGTTCTACCAGACACTGCACCGCAGTGCTAAATAATTTTTTATGTTCAGCTTACAGGAATCAATCAATTGAGAATTCTGTCACTTTAGAAAAGAAATTCAGGTAACGGGGTAACTAACTATTAAGTATGAAAGCGATTGAAAAGGTTGACCATGACGATATTGACCTTCAATCAAGATAATGACTGGCACTGTTGACTGTCTGCTACAGCTACTGGTTCAATACATGAAATGAGATCCATCTTTCACGCTATACTTGTAGCAGTATATTTGCAGTAGTACTATAGTTTAGTAGTATACAGTGGTGTAAAGTACTTAAGTAAAAATACTTTAAAGTACTACTTAAGTCGTTTCTTGGGGTATCTGTACTTTACTGTTTATATTTTTGACAACTTTTACTTTTACTACACTACATTCCTAAAGAAAATAATGTACTTTTCACCCTATACATATTCCCTGACACCCAAAAGTACTTGTTACATTTTGAATGCTTAGCAGGACAGGAAAATGGTCCAATTCACAGTTATCAAGAGAACATCCCTGGTCATCTCTACTGCCTCTGATCTGGCGTACTCACTAAACACTAATGCTTTGTTTGTAAATTATGTCTGAGTGTTGGAGTATGCCCCTGGCTATCCGTAAATAAAAAAAGAAATACAATTATGCCGTCTGGTTTGCTTAATATAAGGAATTTGAAATTATTTATACTTTTATTTTTGATACATAAGTATATTCTAGCAATTAAATTTACTTTTAAACTTAAGTATATTTAAAACCAAATACTTTTAGACTTTTACTCAAGTAGTATTTTACTGGGTGACTTTCATTTTTACTTGAAATCATTTTCTATTAAGATATCTTTACTTTTACTCAAGTATGACAATTGGGTACTTTTTCCAACACTGGTAGTATATAGTACAAGTATAGTATATGTAATATATTTGAAAATACATTCAGGGCAAAAGGAAAAAACAGATCATAGCGGAACTTAAAAAACACACCAACTCCAAACTTCTTTATGAATAGTTATTTATATATTTCTCTATGTGAAACGAATGACAATCATACTACACAGATAAGCAAGTACTGTTGTAACAGTCAGAGAAAACCACTCTGGAAATTAGTACATAACATGAAATACAGATACCAGTATATAACTGTAAATTATTGCTTGACTGCTACTTTGTTTTTTGGATAACTACAGTACAAGACACAATATTCATATTTCAACAGAACAGTATAGAACAATAACGGAAGGTATTGACCTTTTTGTATTGTAGACTTTCCAAAAAAACATTCAAACTGAGTCCATTTTCAACACGACGCAATGAGAATTGATTTGATCGAGCATCAACATAAAAGTAGAAGCCACAGTTTTTTTATGCACACTGGAACTGGTCTCGGCAACAAAAACACTTGGCATATATACATAAATATACGTTTTCTCTTTTCAACTGTGACCAAAAATGCACCCAGTTTCAAAGACAGTAAAAAACATCAGATAAGCATCATCAACATAATCATAATCATTGTCATCAATCATCAATATTTTCACCAGTCAGCACAACTGAAAACTGCCTATGCCATTATGGTGCGTTTCAACACTTGCTGGCGGCTTCGTTTTTAGAAGTCACCTCTGAAAGGCCAACGCTTGCACATGGAAGTATGTTCCAGATACAAACACTGTAACAAAAACACACATTTGTTCTGTGGTTGCAACCATCTATCCTGTCAAAAGACACGTTTCCCTGTTCTTCCTTCCACACCTATTCAGTAGTACACTTATATCCAAAGGATTCCGAGCCTTCAAAACCCCATTAGCGAGAGGTGGAATTCAGATAATCTGAGCGTTGGACACTGCTCTGCTGGTGAGAAGGCTACCCAGGTGTTCATCTTGAAAATCAGAAGATTAAAAAAAGAACAGAATAAAAATACTGTAGATGTAGAACGTTCTCTCTAGCAAGACTGCATCTACAAGGAGAAAATAAAAATACAGACAAAGTGCTCGCATGCAAAAAGACTATCTTCTGTTTACAAATATGAGCAAAAAATAAGTCATTTTTAATGCTTTCTAACACGGATAAGGTTTACGTTCACCACTGAGGCCAAATGTACTGTATTGAACACTTGAACACTCCACCTCAATGGTTGGGCTTTTATTTTATAAAAAATGACTAGATTCAAAACACCTCTTCAGGATGGAAATAAAATCAAGGACTCAACATGGAATAGTCTGTATTCAACAGTCTCACTATATGGAATAGGTTTCTGTGACAAAACTAAAACATAAGGACTTTTTATGGCATGAAATCATTGTAATGACAGACACTTGGCATCATGTATTTTTTTTATTCAAGGTGCATAGTGGGGAGAAAGATCTAACATTCTAGAAATAGTTACTCCTAAAATAATTAGGATAAGATTACAATGAATGGTTAAAAGCACACTTAATTGATTTATTTAGGAGTTGGGAATCCCTTTCTTTTTTTTGGGGGGGGGTGAACAAAGTAACAACTGTGAATGCAGCAGTTTTCCAAATTGGAGTGAATAAAATCAATACTTTCTCTTTAGTTTCTTGAGTTTCCAATGATTTGTGTTGTGACTGCAAGGTGAGACGAAGGCTTTGGTTGATATCTCCAGAGGCAAGGAGGCTAATTCATTTTCACTTTCTCAGCAACGCTTAATGTCAATCATTAAAACCTAATGGACTATTTCCACCTACTGACTATTCAGCTATTTACAGCAAGAACTAAGAAGCAGCCTTAAACTCTTAAGAGCTGACAGAAGAAATTCAGGACATTCCTTCAGTGTAGCTCCAGAGATCTAGAGATGTTCAGTGCAAAACAAGCAATATAGGTTTCAGAAGAAGAAAAACAGACATATATATAAAGTGGGTTGATATCATAACAAGAAACAAAAACCATTACCGGAAAGATGGGAATCATTAAAATGCCCCCTGAAAAAACATCAACACTCTCGAAGATAACTGCTAGCTTTTACTCCTATCCTAAAGCCCTACTCTTAGGCCTTTACTCACACTGTAAAGGTTTCTTTCTTATTTCTTGCTCAGCCAGCCTTTCCCCTCTCACCTGACACTATAAAACTATAGATATGCATGCCGTCAAAAGCGTCATTCCATTTCCCTGTCGTCTCGACCAGTATAAAATGCCTCAGCTGCCGACTATAGTAAGCATGCAAAAAAACAGATTGTTTGTGGTATCAAATACATGTTAAGAGGAAGAATACACATCTAGTTCAGCAAAAACCAACAGACACATCTCTGATAAAAAGGGACAGAAGCAGAACAAAAAAATAAAATGCAAACACCACCACAACTTTGTTGTTACCACATGGCGACCTTTTGCTATGTAGTGTGTGACCTCAATAGGTTCCTTTGCTTCATACAGTAGTTTAGTATTTTAGTCTCTGTAGTAAGTATTTTTCTCATATAAACTCATACATGCAGACAAGAGGAATACCAGACAATCAATCCTGATTCTGTGATGGCAGAAACAACCAATCAGCTGATATGATAAAAGAGCAGAAGAAGAACAGATGTAACAACCAAAATCTCTCTCCGGAGGTATTGCATGTCCCCGAAGTCCAATGCACACAACTAACCAATGACATTAAGAAGGAAAGAAGAAGGAGAGGTCAGACTAGCGGAACTACTATAATACTAGTACATATGAGAGCTGAGTGGATGATTCTATGACAGTGTGCCTGCTCAAGGTGTTACATTACCACCCCTGGCTGAGTAAGGGTCAAGGGTTCCGTTATCCCTCCCTCCCTTTCCTTTGAGTGTGATGAGTGTGTGTTTGAATCTCATCCATCCTCCATCATCCATACAGGCCAGGCCAGGCCGCCTCATTCCATCCAATAGCCATGCTCCGTCCACAAACACCACTAAATGTTTGTTGTTTGTTTGTTTTTGGTTGAACTGAAATGAGGGGCGTTGTCTCGTTGTGCTCTGCGAGTGCAGAGACAGAGAAGACAGGGCTAGGTGCGTGTGTGTTGGGGTCGTAGGAGTGGGGTCCGGAGTGAAGGGTCCTAGTTGAGGACTTCCGGCGGTCCGTCGGGGTGCCGGGTTTGGACGATCTGCTGTTTCTGCTTGGGACGCGCTTCGGCGCTGTTGTCGTCTTCGGCGTCGCTGTCGCACACATGCACTACAACGCTGGGGGTCGACTCTGTGCCCGCGTGCAGCTCATAATTCTCCCCTAGAGAGGGAGGGGGGAGGGAGGGATGGAGGGGGGAAGGAGGGAGACAGGGAGGGAGAGAAAGGGAGATTAAGGGTGTAGAAAGAGGTGGAGAAAGAAGGCAGGGAGATCGAGAGAGAGAGAGAGAGAGAGAGTGAGAGAGAGAGATAAAGACTTTAACACACGAGACTTGATTTGCCTTTACAGTGCCACACATGCATCAACAGGCCTACATCAGTATTCCAGTTTCAATCTCTTGATTAAATGAGCCCCTGAAAGTCGGATCTCCCATTGAAGCAGATTGAAGCGAGTCAACCGACTCCAGGAACAGATCCAAGATCAGATCCAAACCTACCATACACTCTTAGAAAAAGGGTGCTATTTTGAACCTGAAAGGGATCTTCGGCTGTCCCCATAAGAGAACCCTTTGAAGAACCCCTTTTGGTTCCAGGTAGAACACTACAGGGGTCCATGTAGAACCCTTTCCAGAGAGGGTTCTACATGGGTCCCAAAAGGGTGTCAGAAATAACAGTGCTAACCGCTAAGCTAAGATGCAGGATAAAATGGCTCCTCTGGCACTATGGACTACATGTTAGCCTAACCTAGCTGACAGAGGGAACCTCCCCTGCGATGGCTGGTGGTACCTGATGGCCAATGTTATCAGCTGTTACAACACTGGCTGGCTGCAGCCTAATGAAATGTACTGCAGGATAGGATAGGATCACACTGTCTGTTGCTATCATGTGCCAAACAACTGCAATGCTAGAGAATTGGCTACTAGAGAATATATAACACGTCATAAATGTTATATGGCATGGATTAAATGTTACTAACGTTATACAATTCCTAAAATATACAGCCAGTATAATATATCAAATAGAGGTGGAATATCACAGATAACAAGATTTTATATACTTCGGTATTCGTTTCATAAGAAGGAATTCCACTCAACCACGCCCACAAATTGGGGAACACAAACATTCTTTCCCAAGAGCCAACTTCGTCGTCGATCTTTTGCTATACAGAAATCACAAAACATGCCGAAAAGCAGCTGGGTTGTTCAATGTGAATGTAAACCAATTGGGTAACCAAGGTAACCACAGGTTGTTTACCCCATAGGCGGGTGGGGCCGCAATGTTCTATTTAATACCAACTGGGACTAGTTGGTGCTGTTTCGATCCCAGGGTTAGGCAACTACACAAATGCCCACATCACTTCCGCCCTGAAATACGCACACAGATTGTATCATGGTTGCCATGGAGACCAGACAGAGCGGAGGGAAAGGTGATAAGAGGTTTCCCACACCACTGTCTGACAGGAAAAACAAGGCCCTATTTTGTCTCGGGAAGGTCACTACCACAGGCGGCCAGCAGAGAGTGCTAGGGCGCCACACTGCAGCAAAGCACTAATCTGATTTCGAGGCAGGCTAAAGAAGCCCAAGCAAGCACCAGCTCTATTTCCTGATGCCTCCTCCTGTTACCATAGTAACAGTGAGTGCAGCGGTGGTCTGGGCTGCAACATGGTAAATCATGTAATGTAGGAATCATGATTGTTCTTGTAATGCATTAGAGGGGGTGGTGGTGCATATGAGATTAAACAGTGTCAGAGGCAAGGCTAAATGGCATTGGCTATATCTATTTTGACTGCCCTTGATGTTCCCTGGTAGACTACAAGAGAAGCACTCAAAATGGTACTGCATGTTCTGATGTCTGGATGTCGAGACACTTCACACACTAAAACTTATCACACACCCTGTAAGGTGAAGAACACACATCTATAACATAACTAGGGACCAGACCTTTTCCTGACTACTGGCCAGGAGTTTTTCTTGATCAGGTCACGTGGGCCTACTGAAAACATATTATGGTGTAACTGACTACCATCATACCGCGTCTTCCGTTAAGTCTATATATCTTAGGAGGGTCTCCTTTTTACAGATGACAAGGGTCTTTACCATCATAAACAATGAATCTGTCCTTTCTCCTGAAGTGTGCAATGGTTGCTTCCCGTTCATGGATTTAGAAGGAAATAACTGGTGTAAGAATTACAGGGGGAACTCCCCCTAGCCCAATGTTTTTACATTGGTTTTGTATGAGTGCACACATCAGGAGAAAGGACATATTATTGGGACGCTCAGTCCTAATGACACAGCGAAGCATCCTGGAAGCTTGGTGACCTAGTAAACCATGTGACCCTCCTGACCTGTCCCCAGTAGAAATAACACAGGTGTCATTACTCCAACACAGGTGTTATTACTCCAACACAGGTGTTATTACTCCAACACAGGTGTTATTACTCCAACACAGGTGTCATTACTCCAACACAGGTGTCATTACTCCCTGTTTGTGGCAGGCATTTCTCAAAGGTCACCGTCTGTCTGCAAACGCTAGCCCTTAACTCAGACAGACAGACAGAGAAGTATGGATGCCATAAGAGAGAGGCATCCATATATATATATTTTTTGTTGTTGTACTTTTTACCCCTTTTTTGTGATATCCAATTGGTAGTTACAGTCTTGTCCCATCGCTGCAACTCCCGTACGGACTCGGGAGAGGCGAAGGTCGAGAGCCATGCGTCTTCTGAAACACGACCCCGCTAAGCCGCACTGCTTCTTGACACACTGCTCGCTTAACCCGGAAGCCAGCCGCACCAATGTGTTGGAGGAAACACCATACAGCTGGCGACCCAAGTCAACGTGCATGCACCCGGCCCGCCACAAGGAGTCGCTAGAGCGCGATGGGACAAGGACATCCCAGCCGGCCAAACCCTCCCCTAACCCGGACCGCGCTGGGCAAATTGTGCGCCGCCTCATGGGTCTCCCGGTCGCGGCCGGCTGCGACACAGCCTAGGATCAAACCCGGTTCTGTAGTGACACCTCTAGCGCTGCGCCACTCGGGAGGCTAATCTCTTTTTCTGATGTACATTCATACTTAGACAACCATCCAGCATGCTGCACAAAGCAATTTTATGCTTGTATGCTAATTGGTGCCCTTTTTGTGACCTTACTGTTATCCTATGATTCTCACGATACCACAGCAGATAAAGCTGATGAGCTCAGTTCAGTTAACAATTTTAGTAAATGTTTCTAAGAGTGTAGAGTGTGTGTGTGCTTGCAAAATTGTGTGTATGTGTGTGTACGTACGTAAGTACGTGTGTGTGTGTATGCGTGTTTGTGTGTGTATGCGCCTATGTGTATGTGTCTATATATGTATTTATATGTGTGTGTGTGTGCAAGAGTGTGTGTAGGGTGTGTGTATACTGACCTGGGCCCAGCTTGGCCACAGCACACAGCAGGTCGTAGTTGATGACAGGCGTTGCGTCTTCACTCTGGCTCCAGCCCACGTCCGGCGAGGCTGGGGGCGAAATTACGAACTGTTTGACGGGCGCGGGAGGCGCCAGATACGACTTGTCTATGTCCTCCCCAGAGTTCTGAACCTATAGAGGGGGGAGAGGAGGAGAGGAGACAGGGGGGCATGTCAGAACGGATCATGTTCATTTGGACACATCATGGAAAATGTTGAAAACATTGCAATGCTGAAAACATTAAAGTAGAAAACATTAATGCTACGGTGTGCATTAATGAATACACCCCGGCTGCTGTTGTATAGGAAGTACACTGTGCTCTGTTCCTGTTGGCTCCCTGGACTGAACACTTTGTACTGGATCATATCTATATAATACAATACACACACCCCTTGTAGGGATGGGAATGAGTAATCGAGTACTCGAATGGACGTCAAAGCTCGATCTTTAACAAGATATCACTTTTTCTTTTCAAATACTGTACTATTATTTGGTGGAATGTGCTTTGTGGCTGCCCGAAAAAATGACATTTTGCCTTGAAGCCAACGTTAATTTGCTTTGACTCTAGTGTTTCATTGGTATATGTGCATTTGCGGGGCACAACAAAAAAGAAACCAAGCCAAGCATCAGATAATTCTTCTCCCTAAATTCCCTTTCCCCTACATTTCTCATTCACTCAATTGCGTTCCGACCGCTCCCTCTACACACGTGTGCTGAGTGCGCACACAAGCTCCCGTTAGGCCTACAGAAATAAATGCCTATAGAAATGTATCTAACTGATGGGATACACAGGTTACATTCCTTGCCAAATGACAACAGTTTTATCACAAATTCAAAATGGACTGGTTGATTGAAGTAGGAAAATATGTGTTCCAACAATGAGCTGCAGTTTTGGAATAATTGCTTCCCGTCTATTTTCCACTTAGGCTACTTTGCCAACTGCTAGTGCCATTTAGAATAGGTAGCCTAGGCTATAACCCATAGACAGATTCTGTTCTCTTTTATTCTGTTATATTACATTATGTTTTTTTAAACTATAAAATAGGTATGTCTTGTCTGCTAAATTAACAAAACAAGGCTATGCCATTGCACAGCCCTAGGCTTCTACAAGCAAGCGCCACTGCTGAGGTTTACTGCCTTTTTGAAGATTGTGTTTCACTATACAATATAACCAGTTGATATTACGTTTGTAATAAATTAATCTTAAATGGCACTTGCTTTTTTATTGACTGAATATATATGGGGCAGTTTAGCAATTAGGATTTGTTATCTGTAATGTTTATGATAAATTAGGCATAGTTGCGCACTATTTGCAGTGCGGAAACTAAAATGTGTTATTTTTATTTTTATTAAGAGTACTCGAGTACAAAACAATAAATAATGCGAGAACTCGAACAGTAAAGAAATATCAAATTCCCATCCCCAACACCTTGGTTAGTCCCCTAAGGAGCCCACCCATGTAGAACACACACTCAGAATAAACACAAGCACAACCACGGAGCATAGGCATTAGCCACACACACACACACACACACACACACACACACACACACACACACACACACACACACACACACACACACACACACACACACACACACACACACACACACACACATACACAAACACACACATACAGTGAGGGAAAAAAGTATTTGATCCCCTGCTGATTTTGTATGTTTGCCCACTGACAAAGAAATGATCAGTCTATAATTGTAATGGTAGGTTTATTTGAATAGTGAGAGACAGAATAACAACAAAAAAATCCAGAAAAACAAATTTCAAAAATGTTATAAATTGATTTGCATTTTAATGAGGGAAATACAGTTGGGAAAAAAAGTATTTAGTCACCCACCAATTGTGCAAGTTCTCCCACTTAAAAAGATGAGAGAGGCCTGTAATTTTCATCATTTTGACATGTGTTTTTCTGGATTTTTTTGTTGTTATTCTGTTCTAACTGTTCAAATAAACCTACCATTAAAATGATGACTGATCATGTCTTTGTCAGTGGGCAAACGTACAAAATCAGCAGGGGATCAAATACTTTTTCCCCTCACTGTAATACACACACACACATAATACACACAAAGATGCACGCCTGCCCACACGCACGCACACGCAAACACAAAACACACACGCACGCACAAACACAGAACACACGCACGCACACATACACACAAACATACACAACGCCTGTAGAGATACATACAAAGACACACACACTTGAAATGACCCAAAAGGGAAAAAATGAAGAATTCATGACAACGCTTCAGAAAAAGCTCAGACTGAGGGACCTGAACGCATTGTGAGTGGAGGACGAGGTCAGGTCTAGCCCAGAGGCCACTACATTCTCAATGGGGACAGTACAGTATAGAAATAAGAGTATGCTACTCACGAGTGCTTTGATTCAACCTGCACCACAAGGCTATGTGCCTTGTATCCTGCAGCTGAAACGTCTCTCTTGTGGTACCAGTGAAAAGAAAGTACTTCATGGGAGCAGCTGCCAATGGCATGTGCCGGCTCTGTCTTCAAAGTACGTTGCACTCCACATATAGTGATCACATTTGTTCTGGACGATTTGATCACTATAAGCAGTTGATTACAATAATTACAGAAAGCGCATTCACTATAGCAGAGTGTACTGTTTTTGTTGTCGGGGCCATGGACGGTGTGAACGTTTGGGATGAGCAAATCACTTCCTCACACACCGTTGGAGAGTACAGTAAAGTAAAGTATGTACCTGAGGATACACTGTACTGACGTGTGGCAGGTAGCCTAGCGGTTAAGAGCGCTGGGCCAGTAACCAAAAGGTCGCTGGTAAGAATCCCTGAGCCGACTAGGTGAAAAATCTCAACCCTAATTGCTCCTATAAGTCGCTCTGGATAAGAGCGTCTGCTAAATGACTAAAGTGTAAAATGTAAGTGCAGGCCCCCAGTTTCATCAGCTGTCCTGGTGGTTGGTCTCAGACTATCCCGCAGGTGAAGAAGCCAGATGTGGAGGTCCTGGGCTGGCGTGGTTACACGTGGTCTGCGGTTGTGAGGCCAGTTGGACATACTGCCAAATTCTCTAAAACTACGTTCGAGGCGGCTTATGGTAGAGAAATGAACATTCAATTATCTGGCAACAGCTCTGGTGGACATTCCTGCAGTCAGCATGCCAATTGCACGCTCCCTCAAAACTTGAGACGTCTGTGGTATTGTGTTGTGACAAAACTGCACATTGTAGAGTGGTCTTTTATTGTCCCCAGCACAAGGTGCACCTGTGTAATGATCATGCTGTTTAATCAACTTCTTGATATGCCACACCTGGTGGATGGATTATCTTGGCAAAGGAGAAATGCTCACTAACAGGGATGTAAACATATTTGTCCACACATTTTCAGAGAAATAAGCTTTTTGTGTGTATGGAAACATTTCTGGGATCTTTTATTTCAGCTCATAAAAAATGGGACCAACACTTTACATGTTGCATTTATAATACAAAAATCCCCATACAAATATGTCAGTTGAAGCTAGAGATATCTGTTTTTTTGCATTGGATGAGTCACACTTCCGCATCTGCGGTGAAAGCTGACAGAGCTAGGGCGGTCAGACCATGAGTTATCCCGAAGATCGGTCTTCTCACAAAATCATCTGTAGCATCTGGAACGGTTTGGGCTACAAACTATTATGGCCACTCTATTGAACGGGAAGACTCTCACGAACATGATGGTGTGCTCCGTTTTGCTCTATGACCCCCACAATCGTCTTAGGACTCGTCTGAAGTCGGTACAGCCGATCTGCCAACTTCTGTCTGTAGTGTCCGAACAGTTTGGGCTACACACTAATATGAACCCTCTGTGATAAGGTGAGACTCTCACGAACACATACATGTCAGTTGTTTTCCTCAAAAACACTCGTATGAAGGTCCCCCGGTACCAGTTGAAAAGATTTACAGAAGTACACTACATTACCAAAAGTATGGGGACACCTGCTTGTCGAACATCTCATTCCAAAATCATGGGAATTAATATGGAATTGGTCCCCCCTTTGCTGCTATAACAGCCTCCACTCTTCTGGGAAGGCTTTCCACTAGATGTTGGAACATTGCTGCGGGGACTTGCTAACATTCAGCCACAAGAGCATTAGTGAAGTCGGGCACTGATGTAGGGTGATTAGGCCTGGCTCACAGTCGGCGTTCCAATTCATCCCAAAGTGTTCGATAGGGTTGAAGTCAGGGCTCTGTGCAGGCCAGTCAAGTTCTTCCACACTGATCTCGACAAATAATTTCTGTATGGACCTTGCTTTGTGCACGGTGACATTGTCATGCTGAAACAGGAAAGGGCCTTCCCCTAACTGTTGCCACAAAGTTGGAAGCACAGAATCGTCTAGAATGTCATTGTATGCTGTAGCGTTAAGATTTATTTCACTGAAACTAAGGGGCCTAGCCCGAACCATGAAAAACAGCCCGACCACCAAACTTTACAGTTGGCACTATGCATTCAGGCAGGTATTGTTCTCCTGGCATTCGCCAAACCCAGATTCGTCTGTCGGACTGCTCCAGAGTCCAATGATGGCGAGCTTTACTGCTGCTCGGCCATGGAAACCCATTTCATGAAGTTCCCGACGAACTGTTCTTGTGCTGACGTTGCTTCCAGAGGCAGTTTGGAACTCGGTAGTGAGTGTCGCAAACCAAGGACATAAGATTGTTATGTTGAAATTCATTGAGCTCTTCAGTAAGGCCATTCTACTGCCAATGTTTGTCTATGGAGATTGCATGGCTGTGTGCTCAATTTCATACACCTGTCAGCAACGGCTGTGGCTGAAATAGCCGAATCCACTAATTTGAAGGGGTGTTCACGTACTTTTGTATATACAGTTGAAGTCGGAAGTTTACATACACCTTAGCCTAATACATTTAAATTCAGTTTTTCACAATTCCTGACATTTAATCCTAGTAAAAATTCCCTGTCTTAGGTCAGTTAGGATCACCACTTTATTTTAAGAATGTGAAATGTCAGAATAATAGTAGAGAGAATTATTTATTTTAGCTTTTATTTATTTCATCACATTCCCAGTGGGTCAGAAGTTTACATACATTCAATTAGTATTTTGTAGCATTGTAGCATTGTCTTTAAACTTGGGTCAAACATTTCGGGTAGCCTTCCACAAGCTTCCCACAATAAGTTGGGTGAATTTTGGCCCATTCCTCCTGACAGAGCTGGTGTACTGAGGCAGGTTTGTAGGCCTCCTAGCTCGCACACGCTTTTTCAGTTCTGCCCACACATATTCTATAGGATTGAGGTCAGGGCTTTGTGATGGCCACTCCAATACCTTGACTTTGTTGTCCTTAAGCCATTTTGCCACAACTTTGGAAGCATGCTTGGGGTCATTGTCCATTTGGAAGACCCATTTGCGACCAAGCTTTAACTTCCTGACTGATGTCTTGAGATGTTGCTTCAACATATCCACATAATTTACCTTTCTCATGATGCCATCTATTTTGTGAAGTGCACCAGTCCCTCCTGCAGCAAAGCACCCCCACAGCATGATGCTACCACCCCCGTCCTTCACAGTTGGGATGGTGTTCTTCGGCTTGCAAGCCGCTCCCTTTTTCCTCCAAACATAACGATGGTCATTATGGCCAAACAGTTATATTTTTGTTTCATCAGACCAGAGGACATTTCTCCAAAAAGTACGATCTTTGTCCCCATGTGCAGTTGCAAACCGTAGTTTGGCTTTTTTATGGCGGGTTTTGGAGCGGTGGCATCTTCCTTGCTGAGCGGCCTTTCAGGTTATGTCAATATAGAACTTGTTTTACTGTGGACATAGATACTTTGTACCTGTTTCCTCCAGCATCTTCACAAGGTCCTTTGCTGTTGTTCTGGGGATTGGATTTGCACTTTTCGGACCAAAGTACGTTCATCTCTAGGAGACAGAACGCGTCTCCTTCCTGAGCGGTATGACGGCTGTGCGGTCCCATGGTGTTTATACGTACGTACTATTGTTTGTACAGATGAATGTGGTACCTTCAGGAGTTTGGAAATTGCTCCCAAGGATGAACCAGACTTGTGGAGGTCTAGATTTTTTTCTGAGGTCTTGGCTGATTTCTTTTGATTTTCCCATGATGTCAAGCAAAGAGGCACTGAGTTTGAAGGTAGGCCTTGAAGTACATCCACAGGTACAGTGGGGAGAACAAGTATTTGATACACTGCCGATTTTGCAGGTTTTCCTACTTACAAAGCATGTAGAGGTCTGTAATTTTTATCATAGGTACACTTCAACTGTGAGAGACGGAATCTAAAACAAAAATCCAGAAAATCACATTGTATGATTTTAAGTAATTAATTTGCATTTTATTGCATGACATAAGTATTTGATCACCTACCAACCAGTAAGAATTCCGGCTCTCACAGACCTGTTAGTTTTTCTTTAAGAAGCCCTCCTGTTCTCCACTCATTACCTGTATTAACTGCACCTGTTTGAACTCGTTAACTGTATAAAAGACACCTGTCCACACACTCAATCAAACAGACTCCAACCTCTCCACAATGGCCAAGACCAGAGAGCTGTGAAAGGACATCAGGGATAAAATTATAGACCTGCACAAGGCTGGGATGGGCTACAGGACAGTAGGCAAGCAGCTTGGTGAGAAGGCAACAACTGTTGAGCGCAATTATTAGAAAATGGAAGAAGTTCAAGATGACGGTCAATCACCTTCGGTCTGGGGCTCCACGCAAGATCTCACCTCGTGGGGCATCAATGATCATGAGGAAGGTGAGGGATCAGCCCAGAACTACACGGCAGGACCTGGTCAATGACCTGAAGAGAGCTGGGACCACAGTCTCAAAGAAAACCATTGTAACACACTACGCCGTCATGGATTAAAATCCTGCAGCGCACGCAAGGTCCCCCTGCTCAAGCCAGCGCATGTCCAGGCCCGTCTGAAGTTTGCCAATGACCATCTGGATGATCCAGAGGAGGAATGGGAGAAGGTCATGTGGTCTGATGAGACAAAAATATAGCTTTTTTGGTCTAAACTCCACTCGCCGTGTTTGGAGGAAGAAGAAGGATGAGTACAACCCCAAGAACACCATCCCAACCGTGAAGCATGGAGGTGGAAACATCATTCTTTGGGGATGCTTTTCTGCAAAGGGGACAGGACGACTGCACCGTATTGCGGGAGGATGGATGGGGCCATGTATCGCGAGATCTTGGCCAAAAACCTCCTTCCTCAGTAAGAGCATTGAAGATGCGTCGTGGCTGGGTCTTCCAGCATGACAACGAACCGAAACACACAGCCAGGGCAACTAAGGAGTGGCTCCGTAAGAAGCATCTCAAGGTCCTGGAGTGGCCTAGCCAGTCTCCAGACCTGAACCCAATAGAAAATCTTTGGAGGGAGCTGAAGTCCGTATTGCCCAGTGACAGCCCCGAAACCTGAAGAATCTGGAGAAGGTCTGTATGGAGGAGTGGGCCAAAATCCCTGCTGCAGTATGTGCAAACCTGGTCAAGACCTACAGGGAAACGTATGATCTCTGTAATTGCAAACAAAGGTTTCTGTACCAAATATTAAGTTCTGCTTTTCTGATGTATCAAATACTTATGTCATGCAATAAAATGCAAATTAATTACTTAAAAATCATACAATGGGATTTTCTGGATTTCTGTGAGATTCCGTCTCTCGCAGTTGAAGTGTACCTATGATAAAAAATTACAGACCTCTACATGCTTTGTAAGTAGGAAAACCTGCAAAATCGGCAGTGTATCAAATAATTGTTCTCCCCACTGTACATCTCCCCAATCGACTCAAATTATATCAATTAGCCTATCAGAAGCTTCTAAAGCCATGACATCATTTTCTGGAATTTTCCAAGCTGTTTAAAGGCACAGTCAACTTAGTGTATGTAAACTTCTGACCCACTGGAATTGTGATACAGTGAATTATAAGTGAAATAATATGTCTGTAAACAATTGTTGGAAAAAATTACTTGTGTCATGCACAAAGTAGATGTCCTAAAAGACTTGCCAAAACTATACTTTGTTAACAAGAAATGTGTGGAGTGGTTGAAAAACTAGTTTTAATGACTCCAACCTAAGTGTACGTAAACTTCCGACTTCATCTGTATATTGTATATATGGAGACTGTTTAGTGCCAAAAGATGGGGTTAAATACATGTGAAAAATATATATAATAATAATAATACGTTTCCTGATCTTGCTTATATCTCTCAGATATAGGACATACACTTCAGAACAAACTTCCTTTTGATTTTTTGTGGGGGACTATCTGTTGTTCCATGTAGTGAATATGTTATTCAATGCGTTTGTATTGGCTAATAGCAGTAAGGCCAAATCATTTTATTTTTATTTTTATACTTACATTCAAAATCATATAGCTTAGTAGAACTCCCCCCACTCCCCTACCCCGGCTTAGACAGAGCTTAGACTCTTGTGGGTTAAATAGTGATCCTTTCTGACTACTTTTTTTGTCATCACACAGAACCACGTGCTGACAATCAAGGGGCCAGCAGGCTACGAGGAAGCTCACGCCCTCATGCCATAGGTTGACTCTTAGGCAGGAGGAAAACGATTACACCGACCATGATCCTTTGCTAGTTACGCCCACTTTCACCATGATCCTCAGCAATTTTTGGGTGCCATTCAGCCCCATTCAACAATATGGCGCACTTCAAATTCAAATATTTCCAGCTTCATGTGCCATCTGGAGTTTTCCATTGGAATACGTGGATGACGTCAGCGCTATCACTATTTGCTGGTTTTAATGCCTATGCTCTAGCCTAATTTATACCTGGGACTAACAAGTGTCCTTTGTCCTGATCTTGTCCTCATTCTGATTGTGCCCACATTTTCAGAAATATGTCTACACAAATGTGTCTCATATCTGTCCACTGTGTCCGCATTGTGACCAGATTTCCTGCTCCCTCCCTGTATGCAAATTATTTGACAGCTATTCTTTCAAAAATAATATGTATTTATTTATTTTAAGATACATATTGATGCATAAGTCAATGGTGCCACCTGTCAATGATTTTATAAGTTGGGACAATGATGATTTAAATGGTTTTACTGTCCAGATCCATCTACACTTGTAAGATATCCAGACACAATGTGTGCCTGATCTGCACACAAACAGATCACAATGCGTCTTTTAATCGTCTAAACCTGTCTGAAAATGTGGGCACAATCAGAATGTGGACAAGATCAGGACAAAGGATGCATGTTAGAACCAGGTATAAACGGGGCTTCTGTAATACCTGGGGTCGTGAAGAGTTCACTCACCTGGGCAAAGTAAAGCTCGAGCTGCTTCCCGTTGAACTCGGTCTCGTGGAGCTCGACACGAGCGCGGGCGGCCGCCTCCTGAGTGCTGAAGCTGATGCGGACTCGCCTGAAGCTCTTGAACATCTGGAAGGACGTCTGCTCGTCATAGATCCTGAACAGGGCCTCGAACCGCTCCTGGGAAAGAAAAAAAAGAAAAAGCGGCCATTTTAGACTGGAGTTGATCCTGCACCTGTCCTGAAATGTCTCCATTAAGCACTTCGGTCATTGTTAGTAAGGTAGAACACTGCAGCATAGCTCTAGAGGTGTGTTCCCCCCTTACAGGGCTTTGAACATCTGGAAAGGTGCTATATAAATGCAATCAATTATTATAATTATTATAAACTGCTCTACATCCATAGGTGCTGCTCCGTGGCTGACCCTGTGCCTTGTGTGTGATACACGTGAATGTGTGCATTTGGGGTGGGGGTTGAGATTAGGCTGAAAACACATTTCCATTTCTTACAAAAGGGACAAAGTATATATTCTATTAATTTGTCAAAGGGAGCACACAAACAGTGGGAGAGAGGGGAGTAGTGGAAAGGGTGGGTGAATCAATCATTCAGTAATTTGAAACAGAATATGAGCTTGTCATTTGAGCAATAGGGGTGTCCTGTGTCATAGATCCTCTCTTGTGGCCTGTCCTCTGTTGTGGTAGCACTCTAAGGGCATCTGCTACGGGTATTGGATTGTTTGGACTGGCGGAAATGTTGGATTGTGAAATTTGAGGTTTCCAACTTTCCAGGTCACCCTCCCCTGTTGTTCACTAAGCAGAATGGAAAAGGATGGCTTTTGGAAAAAATAATAGTGTATATCAGATATATTATACAGTGGAAAGTATTCACACCCCTTGACTTTTTCCACATTTTGTTACATTACAGCCTTATTCTAAAACTGATTAAATTGTTGTTTTTTTCTCATCGATCTACACACAATACGGGCGGCAGGTAGCTTAGTGGTTAAGAGCGCTTGTGCCAGTAACCAAGCCGCCTAGGTGAAAAATGTGTCGATGTGCCCTTGAGCAAGGCACTTAACCCTAATTGCTCCTGTAAGTCGCTCTGGATAAAAGCGTCTGCTAAATGACTAAAAATAAATAAATATACCCTATCATGAAAAAAGCAAAAACAGGTTTGTATTTTTGGTGCACATTTGTTAAAAATATAAAAAACTATTCAGACCCTTTACTCAGTACTTTGTTGAAACACCTTTGGCAGCGATTACAGCCTCAAGTCTTAATGGTATGACGTTACAAGCTTGGAACATCTGTATTTGGGGAGTTTCTCCCATTTTCTCTGCAGATCTTCTCAAGCTCTGTCAGGTTGGATGGGGAACGTTGCTGCACAGCTATTTTCAGGTCTCTCCAGAGATGTTCGATCGGGTTCAAGTCCGGGCTCTGGCTGGGCCACTCAAGGACATTGAGACTTTACCTGAAGCCACACCTGCGTTGTCTTGGCTGTGTGCTTAGGGTCGTTGTCCTGTTGGAAGGTGAACCTTTGCCCCCAGTCTGAGGTCTAGAGCGCTCTGGAGCAGGTTTACATCAAGGATCTCTCTGTACTGTGCTCCGTTCATCTTTGCCTCGATCCGGACTAGTCTCCCAGTCCCTGCCGCTGAAAAACATCTCCACAGCATGATGCTGCCACCACCATGCTTCACCGTAGGGCTGTCATGTGCCTTTACTGAGGAGTGGCTTCCGTCTGACCACTCTACCATAAAGGCCTGATTGGTGGAGTGCTGCAGAGATGGTTGTCCTTCTGGAAGGTTTTCCCATCTACACAGAGGAACTCTGGAGCTCTGTCAGAGTGACCATCGGGTTCTTGGTCACCTCCCTGACCAAGGCCCTTCTTCCCCGATTGCTCAGTTTGGCCGGGCGGCCAGCTCTAGGAAGAGTCTTTGTGGTTCCAAACTTCTTCCATTTAAGAATGATGGAGGCCACTGTGTTCTTGGGGACCTTCAATGCTGCATAATTTTTTTGGTACCCTTCCCCAGATCTGTGCCTCGACACAATCCTGTATCGGCACTCTATGGACAATTCCTTCGACCTCATGGCTTGGTTTTTGATCTGACATGCATTGTCAACTGTGGGATCTTATATAGACAGGTGTGTGCCTTTCCAAATCATGTCCAATCAATTGAATTTACCACAGGTGGACTCCTGTGTTGTAGAAACATCTCAAGGATAATCAATGGAACAATTTCGAGTCTCATAGCAAAGGGTCTGAATACTTATGTAAATTAATACATTTGTTAAAATTTCTAAAAACCTGTTTCGCTTTTGTCATTATGGGGTATTGTGTGTAGACTGATGAGGGAAAAAAAATTATTTCATACATTTATAAGGCTGTAACGTAACAAAATGTGGAACAAGTCAAGGGGTCTGAATACTTTCCAAATGCATTGTAGCTTTGAAATTGTGACATTACGAACTTTTGAAGAAAATAAGCAGTTTCTCGACTCTATATATATATACAAAAGTATGTGGACACCCCTTCAAATTAGTGGATTCAGCTATTTCATTCACACCCGTTGCTGACAGGTGTATAAAATCGAACACACGGCCATGCAATCTTCATAGACAAACATTGGCAGTAGAATGGCCTTACTGAACAGCTTCAGTAACTTTCAACATGGCACCGTCATAGGATGCCACCTTTCCAACAACTCAGTTTGTCAAATTTCTGCCCTGCTAGAGCTGCCCCAGTCAACTGTAAGTGCTGTTATTGTGAAGTGAAAACGTCTAGGAGCAACAGCGGCTCAGCCGCTAAGTGGTAGGCCAACACAAGCTCACAAAACGGGACCACCGAATGCTAAAAGCGCGTAGCACATAAAAAATAATCTGTCCTCGGTTGCAACACTCTCTACCGAGTTCCAAACTGCCTCTGGAAGCAACGTCAGCACAAGAAGTGTTAGTCGGGAGATCCATGAAATGGATTTCCATGGCCGAGCAGCCGCACACAAGCCTAAGATCACCATGCGCAATGCCAAGCGTCAGCTGGAGTGGTGTAAAGTTCGCCGCCATTGGACTGGAGCAGTGGAAACGCGTTCTCTGGAGAGATGAATCACGCTTCACCATCTGGCAGTCCGACGGACGAATCTGGGTTTGGCAGATGTCAGGAGAATGCTACCTGCTCGAATGCATAGTGCCAACTGTAAAGATTGGTGAAGGAGTAATAATGGTCTGGGACTGTTTTTCATGGTTCGTGCTAGGCCCCTTAGTTCCAATGAGGGGAAATCTTAACGATACAGCATACAATGACATTCTAGATGATTCTGTTCTTCCAACTTTGTGGCAACAGTTTGGGAAAGGCCCTTTCCTGTTTCAGCATGACAATGCCCCCGTGCACAAAGCGAGGTCCATAGAGAAATGGTTTGTCGAGATCGGTGTGGAAGAACTTGACTGGCCTGCACAGAGCCCGGACTTGAACCCGATCGAACATCTCTGGAGAGACCTGAAAATAGCTGTGCAGCAACGTTCCCCCATCCAACCTGACAGAGCTTGAGAAGATCTGCAGAGAAAATGGGAGAAACTCCCCAAATACAGATGTTCCAAGCTTGTAACGTCATACCATTAAGACTTGAGGCTGTAATCGCTGCCAAAGGTGTTTCAACAAAGTACTGAGTAAAGGGTCTGAATAGTTTTTTATATTTTTAACAAATGTGCACCAAAAAATACAAACCTGTTTTTGCTTTTTCATGATAGGGTATATTTATTTATTTTTTAGTCATTTAGCAGACGCTTTTATCCAGAGCGACTTACAGGAGCAATTAGGGTTAAGTGCCTTGCTCAAGGGCACATCGACACATTTTTCACCTAGGCGGCTTGGTTACTGGCTACAACGCTCTTAACCACTAAGCTACCTGCCGCCCGTATTGTGTGTAGATCGATGAGAAAAAAACAACAATTTAATCAGTTTTAGAATAAGGCTGTAATGTAACAAAATGTGGAAAAAAGTCAAGGGGTGTGAATACTTTCCACTGTATAATATATCTGATATACACTATTATTTTTTCCAAAAGCCATCCTTTTCCATTCTGCTTAGTGAACAACAGGGGAGGGTGACCTGGAAAGTTGGAAACCTCAAATTTCACAATCCAACATTTCCGCCAGTCCAAACAATCCAATACCCGTAGCAGATGCCCTTAGAATTGGAACGCAGACTGCGAGCCAGGCCTAATCGCCCAACATCAGTGCCCGACCTCACTAATGCTCTTGTGGCTGAATGGAAGCAAGTCCCCGCAGGATTGTTCCAACATCTAGTGGAAAGCCTTCCCAGAAGGCTGGAGGCTGTTATAGCAGCAAAGGGGGGACCAACTCCATATTATTGCCTATGATTTTGGAATGAGATGTTCGACAAGCAGGTGTCCATATACTTTTGGTAATGTAGTGGTATGACCAAAAGTATGTGGACACCTGCTCGGCTGAAATAGCCAAATCCACTAATTTGAAGGGTGTCCACATACTTTTGTATTTATACTGTATATATATACTGAGTGTAGAAAACATTAGGAATACCTGCTCTTTCCATGACATAGACTGACCAGGTGAATCCAGGTGAAAGCTATGATCCCTTATTGATTTTTAAGCCTTGAGACAATTGAGACATGGATTGTGTATGTGTGCCATTCAGAGAGTGAATGGGCAAGACAAAATATTTTAAGTGCCTTTGAACGGGGTATAGTAGTAGGTGTCATGTGCACTGGTTTGAGCATGTCAAGAACTGCAACACTGCTGAGTTTTTCACGCTCAACAGTTTCCCGTATGTTTCAAGAATGGTCCAACACCCAAAGGATATCCAGTCAACTTGACATAACTGTGGGAAGCATTGGAGTCAACACGGGCCAGCATCCCTGTGGAACGCTTTCAACACCTTGTAGTTCATGCACAAACTAATTGAGGCTGTTCTGAGGGCAAAAGGGGGTGCAACTTAATATTAGCAAGGTGTTCCCAATGTTTTGCACACTCAGTGTATTTAAGGTATATAGTATTATGATTAGGGCCATACAAATGTTTCTTGGTCAGATGTGTGTCTGTCATATTTAGTACAACAGAAAGCTTGTTGAGGGAGTTCCACTATCTTTCAGTGTCAACATTCAGAATGGTATTAGTTTAGGCCTATATAGATATCTTAGGGGTAACCATAGTGTTCCTCTGCCCATCCACTGTTGTGTTTGGTGAGGAAATGAGATTTCCCATCTGAATCCTTCTAGCCCTCCAGATGCTATCTTCTCTGTCTCTCTCCTCTCCCTATCTCTCCACCTTCTTTCTCTCCTTTCTCCTCCAACTCCCTATTTTTCTCTATTTTCTCCCCTCTCTCTCTCTCCCTCTCCCCCCATCCCTCTCTGTCTCTCTCCCTCTCTGCTTGGACAGAGTGTCATTTTAGCTGTGAATTCAATCAATGGGCTCTGTCGGGTGCCAGTTACCGGGAAGAGACCAGGAGGCTGGAGGCTGGCTAGTCGATACAAGGGGCTTTCTCACAGCACGCTCCACAAACAGAGCAATCAAGGAGACTTCTTTCTCTCTCATCAAACCTGTTTTGGAAAGAGGGAAGAAAGCTAGCCATGAAACTCTAGGCATCATTTGAAAAGGAACTGGTGCCGACTTCCTTTTGGTCGGCTCGGCTGTGCCATTTTGGGTTAGAGCAACTGTTATTGAATTCAGCCTAAACAGAAAGGCTCTCAATCACATACATATCATCGTTTTCCTAAAATGACACAATTGAATGAATGAAGCATTTACTATCACACAAAATAATAATTACTCCTTCAAATGGAAATGCTAAAATACCAATAATATTGGTACTGGTACGCATATGTGTCAGACTTTACTATTGGTACAAGAGCATAAGACATAATTCACCTCTTGTTCCAATGGTATCGTCAAACACATACACATTTGTGCCGCGTTGATATGGGGATATGGAAGTGTCAAGGTATGAGACACTGATAGTAACAGGTTGATAAAGAGCGTAAGCTGTGGAAAAGTGAATAAGCTGCTTGTTCAAGATGAGCACTCCCCAATCACCATGTGCATTTCCTTATCTGCTTTCCAGCCAGAGCTAGGTTCACCATCGGGGCACATCGGATTGGTGTTTAACTCACCATACAAGGGCCTTTCCATTCAATTATTCCATTAAGCCAAGAAAATTGTTCAATTTTTGTTTCTGTGTCTTGTCCCCGCCCTTCAGTCTGTAGTCATGCCAACCCCCTGGAATAGGGACTACTTTTCCACTCAAAGCCTCTGTACTGAATGAGTAGTGATGAATCCCCTGCAGTTAACTCAAGACTACCATCATCAACACCCATGACTACCACGTGGAAAACACACACACAAAAACATAATGGACATACTACAATCCTCCTGATGTTGAACTATGGCCTGGAATTGGGTTGCATATCAAACCCTTTTATAGTAGGCTACATTCATCCAGTACTTGAGTTATGGCTGTTTTGTGAGCCTGATCAGTTTCAGCTCTGTCACCATTCACCTGATATGCTGTGGTTAGCTTCCGCAAAACCAGGCTAAACGGGAAGTTTCATGGCAGAAATCAGCTAAAGAGGGGTTCGTAACCCGGTGTAAATCAGTGATGCCTCACAACACGTCAAACAAATAAAATGCCTTGCTTGGGCGTAGCTACAAAGGTGCTCACCAGAAGAGGCCAAAAAATGTCAACATAACAAAACAAAATATTGTAGAATGTTTGCGAGCACACTGGTTTTCACAGCATTTCTCTGTCATTTCGAGATGAGCTAAAGCTGCAGCAAAAGGGGAGAAATGTTCTGCAACGCTGGCCATATCAATATTTTTAATTTGGACGTTTCTGAAGTGATATTTGCCTGTAAATGCTAGCATGAGGGACAAGAAGTAGCTAGCCACAATTAGGTTTGTTTTGAGAAGTCAGCTAACCTTGTAAGCTACCTAGGCATAACTAACTAGCTAGCTACTAGCTACACTACAAGACCAAACGTATGTGGATACCTGCTCGCAAACATGTCATTCCAAAATCATGGGCATTAATATGGAGTTGGTCCCCCTTTGCTGCTATAACAGCCTCCACTCTTCTGGGAAGGCTTTCCACTAGATGTTGGAACATTGCTGCAGGGACTTGCTTCCACTCAGCCACAAGCACATTAGTGAGGTCGGGCACTGATGTTGGGCGATATAGGCCTGGCTCTGCAGTCGGCATTCCAATTCATTCCAAAGGTGTTCAATGGGGTTGAGGTTCAGGGCTCTGTGCAGGCCAGTCAAGTTCTTCCACATCAACAAACTATTTCTGTATGGACCTCGCTTTGTGTACGGGGGCATTGCCATGCTGAAACAGGAAAGGGCCTTCCCTAACTGTTGCCACGGGTTGGAAGCACAGAATCGTCTAGAATGTCATTGTATGCAGTAGCATTAAGATTTCCCTTCACTGGAACTAAAGGGCCCTAGCCCGAACCATAAACCTGTATTGAAAGAATCATTTAATTTAATTTATTACTACAAGTGTTCTATGTCTTTTTGGTCTCGCTTCTATGTCTTTTTGGTCTCGTCTCCTTCGCTCCTTCTGTGCTATGCACCTTCCCACTCGCACACACTCGCACACAGACACCAAGCCCCTCCTGCCACTCACAACAAGCGGTTTAAACTCGCTATTTGCATTTGAAGTTTGGTCCAACAGATGAGAATTTAACCTTTCTAACGATACCCTTTTTATGTCTCAACTCCCAAAATGTAGAACAGAGCAGACCCTACTAAAATGAGAGTATCAATGAACATGATTGTGGAACATTTATGCTCAGTTTCTGTCATATGCGGCATTGCGGTGTTTTATAAATGTGCAACGAGCATAAAAGCTGCATCTATATCAGGAATAGCCAACTTGTTCTCATTCTGAGAAATAAGCATCTTCTTAAGCAGGTAAGCCACTTGATTTCAAAATCTTAACAAAGTGAACAGGCTATGCTGTTCAAACAGTTGAGATGGGCAGGAGGGTGTATTCATCAAGTTCAACTCTTCTACCTTGTTAGCAAGCAAATAGATCCAAGTTGGCTAGACTTTAAATATAAAGATTAGCTAGCTACTAGCACGTGGGCTTATGCTTGAGAGATTGTTTATGAGACCTGTGTTCATTTTTTGTGGATGTGCATTGTGCATGGTTCTGGTTAAATTTGCAACAAAAATGGCATTTTCATAGACAGACTTGAAAGCCAGATTATTGAAAAAAAGCAGGTAAAACTCTTTTGATTCAATAATTAAATTATTAGTGGGTCTTATGGTTGTGGGAAGGCTTACATTTAACCTAGGTATAATTTTACATGCAGTGTATTGACCTTTAATTGTGCGACAAAGCTTATTTAGAGAAAACTTTAAAAGAAAATTGAGATATATATCGTGAATCGCCATAAATTTGAAAACATCTATATGATTTATAGGTCATATTGCCCAGCCTTACCTAAAAGGTTAGTTGTGTTAGCCCAGTCGATAGCTTATCCAGGGTCAGTGGTACATAGAGCAACCATGTACAGTCTATCTATGGGAACAACTGCAATCATTTCGCAAGCAACATTTCTAAAATGAATGAAATAAAATGAACGTCAATTTTCTTTGCCTGGAATGCTCATCTCCTGTAGCCTTATTGTCGTATTTTCATACTGTACCTAAATTACTAGGGTTGGATTTGAAGTAAACAATTTGTGACTCGTTTCAGGAAACTGTGCGTATGTCGCGCGTCACTACTTCACAGGAGAGCCATTTGAACGTAAACCTTTTTTGGCAGAAAATGCCTTCTGGAACGTGAACTTTCATGTGCCTTAATAACAAACTTGTATGCCATCTGTAAATACAAATACTATTGTTAAATTACGAGCCTAGTTGGTTTAGCCACAGAAAAAGACAGCAACTTTCCCACTAGCCTTGATTGGCTGAGATAATGAGTGGGCTGCACATGCTGAGAGATCGAGTTTTGAAATCAGTGGAATTAGAGTATGATAGCTAAGGAGATGGAGAAAACACCTGTCTCCGGATTACATCTTCAAACTAAGGGCAACCATGGCATCTGTGACAGAGAGGGAGAAGCGTCCATCCATGCATACGGGTAAGATAGTCTAGCTAGCTATATTTTCAGATATTACACGTTTCAAATTTTGTCAGAAAGTCGTTTTCATTTCAAGTTAAAGTGTACTGTTAGTTAGCTAGCTAGCTAATGTTAGCTGGCTGGCTCGCTAGCTAATGTTATGTGTATGATCTGTGTAGTAATATGAATTGTATCTCGGAGCCATTTGCTTTGCTAGTTATAGCCTAATGTTAGCTAGCTAACATTGAACCTGGTTGGTTAGCTACCTGCAGATTCATGCAGGGTAGTAACGTCATGAGTTGGGATTATGGTTCATTGTGTAGCTAACTAACTTAACATGTCTTAACAAAAGACTCCACTATGCAAGTAACCATTTCAATAGAATATTCATGATGTCAATGCTAAAACTGTTGATAGAAGTAGCTGGTAAATTCGCTCTGGCTATCTTCTCCGATTTCAGAGCACTCTCATCTGAGTGTGCCAGAGCGCAGAATAACTGACCATTTTATAAACGCTCAACACCGGTTGAATATGGCTGGTGTCAGTAAACGTTGGCAAAAAAAGCGTAACTAAATTGTTGCCAGCAGCACAGTTGCAGTCACCAACGCTCTGTATAACATAAAAACAGCCTAACCAGCTCTGCTAGGGCGAGTAAAATGGTCAGTGAGCTGTTCTCTCATTTGTGTCTGGAAGTAGCTAGCAAGCTAGCCAACGTTAGCCAATTAGCTTGGGTGCTTGACTGCTATTGTTAGGACAGAACGCTCAGATCAACCCTACTCCTTGGTCAGTGTCCAGTGTGCGCTCTGAACGCTACGAGAGCGAAACGCTCTGAATTTACGAATGGCTAATCTGACAACGCTCTGAGTTTACAGGCTATAGTTTAAGAGGGTGTGAATGATGCTGAATGGGTGTAGACACAGAAAAGCTCTCCAGTAGTAGTACCAAAATCAAAGGCCATTTTCTCAAAAGTGAGGTTACAAGTTTATCAACTTTCAAAGCAGAATTACTTTCCCATTGTTCCTCAACTGTAGTGTATGATATAACATTTTCTATCTGTGACTCTCTACTTTTATCCAATGTACAAAACACCATTTCAAATTTTGCTACATAAGACCGAATTGAGCCGGTCGGTCACATTTTATATGTCAGCACTTAAAAGGCATGTACAAAATCTGGTATATGGTTTGCATCATTTCATTGTCTACTGGTATCATTTTAAATTAAGAACATATAGCTCATCATGTAAACAATTTGTGAGTTTAGCTATTCTCTGCTTCAGATGACAGATGCCCTTAAGGCCAGTAATGCCATCATACTGTAGGCCTATGGCTGTATTGGCAATGCATGCTATATGATAAGCTGCTAAATGGATTCACATAGCTGATATACAACAGTGACAATCAAATAAAAGAGATTGGAGATCTTACAACTAGACAAAAAAGGACATGTTCATTTGAGAATACAACACAGAAACACAGACACAGAGACAGAACCCTTCACCTCTTTATTAAAGGATTGTGATATGTGGTTAATCAACATTAACTTTAGTTCATTTTGAATAATAGTTTAACAATTTAACAAACAAAAAAATTTAAACACTTAACTTCAAAGAATCAACACTTCATCACTTCAAAATGTACAAATAAGCTAACTCATATGTAAAGATTAGACACCTTTACAGATGGCAGGTAGCTTAGTGGTTAAGAGCATTGTGCCAGTAACCGAAAGGTTGCTGGTTCTAATCCCTGAGCCGACTAGGTGAAAAATCTGTCGATGTGCCCTTGAGCAAGGCACTTAAACCTAATTGCTCCTGTAAGTCGCTCTGGATAAGAGCGTCTGCTAAAAATATGTAAATATAAACAACTATATATATTTGAGTAGTAACAAGTAGGTTATTATTACTAAAGCATCATTTCAGGTCAACAAAAAAAAACTCCATACGAGTGGTGGCCAACCTTGCTCCACTGATCCCTGATCTATTTGGTGAGCAAATTTCTATTCCAGCCCAGCAATGGCACACTTGACTATCAACTTGAATCAGGCATGTTATTGCTGGGCTGAAACAGAACACTGCACCTCCAGCAGGGTTGGCTTGCTCCAATTGTAATAGGTTTATACATTGTGTGTGATGTTTACTGTATTTTTGTATACAACATTTGCTAACATGGGTAGGCCTACACGTATAACCCATGGCATATAGGACATACCAGGCACGACTCAACACCATCATTAAGTTTGCCGACGACACAACAGGGGTAGGCCTGATCACCGACAACGATGAGACAGCCTATAGGAGGAGGTCAGAGACCTGGCCGTGTGGTGCCAGGATAACAACCTCTCCCTCAACGTGACCAAGACAAAGGAGATGATTGTGGACTACAGGGAAAAAAAGAGGACTGAGCACGCCCCACATTCTCATCGACGGGGCTGTAGTGGAACAGGTTGAGCACTTCAAGTTCCTTGGTGTCCACATCACCAACGAACTATCATGGTCCAAACACACCAAGACAGTCGTGAAGAGGGCACGACAAAGCCTATTCCTCCTCAGGAGACTGAAAAAGATTTGGCATGGGTCCTCAGATCCTCAAAAATTCTACAGCTGCACCATCGAGAGCATCCTGACTGGTTGCATCACCGCCTGGTATGGCAACTGCTTGGCCTCCGACTGCAAGGCACTACAGAGGGTAGTGCGTACGGCCCAGTACATCACTGGGGCCAAGCTTCCTGCCATCCAGGACCTCTATACCAGGCGGTGTAAGAGGAAGGCCCTCAAAATTGTCAAAGACTCCAGCCACCCTAGTCATAGACTGTTCTCTCTGCTACCGCACGGCAAGCGGTACCGAGTGCCAAGTCTAGGTCCAAAAGACTTCTCAACAGCTTCTACCCCCAAGCCATAAGACTCCTGAACAGCTAATCATGGCTACCTGGACTATTTGCACCGCCCCACCACCCCATCCTTTTACGCTGCTGCTACTCTGTTAATTATTTATGCATAGTCACTTTAACTCTACCCACATGTACATATTACTTCAACTACCTCAACTAGCCGGTGCCCCGCACATTGACTCTGCACCGTACCCCCCTGTATATAAGCCTCCCTACTGTTATTTTATTTTACTTCTGATCTTTTTTCTCAACACTTTTTTTGTTGTTGTTTTATTTTTACTTTTTTTGTTAAAAATAAATGCACTGTTGGTTAAGGGCTGTAAGTAAGCATTTCACTGTAATGCCAATACAATTTGATTTGATTTGATTTCCTTAGTTTCTTGGGACATTCATTGGGACCTCTTTTTTCATCTGCAAACAGGCTTTCACAGCTTTCCATATCTGAGGACAGAAAACATCACAAAGAAACAGGCTTCATTATACTCAAATTAGACAGCACTGAATATTATGTTGCTATTATCTCTCTGTCCTCAAAGTTTTCCCCTCTAGGGACTGGAACTGGATAATCTTTTCATAATGCCCTATCCAGTAGCCTACACTCACCCTTTACTGACAGCTGGAGCTGCAATTTCAGCCTCTTCCATGGCTGTTATCTACAAATGCATTTGGAGATTGTGTTTTTAATTTACAATGATTACATCAAGACAGCCTAGATAGCTAGCTGATTACATTTAATTCACTTAGCTGAACAGTGAGTTTTAAGTTAAAAGCTCAGTTGAGTCAGCCTACAAAGTGGCCTACAGTAGCCAGCTAGCTAGCTAATAATAAATTGTTTGTTTTACATTTAAAAAATGTATTTACTTACTTGAATAGGTCTCCCACTACCTCCGTTTTTGGGTCCTTACAAAAACAAAATAATTGGCAATCTTCACAATATTTCTGGTGGTAGCAAAGCCAGCAGCCATGTGGACGAATGGCTGACGAATAAAAAAGTGTCACCAGAGTGGTTTAGAATGTGTTGTAATGTTTGACTTTACCACTTTCAATTTCAATTTCAATAAATCGCAGACTGTCAGCCACACCTGATAACTTGAAAACTAGCACTTGAAACTAGCATAGGCAACAACTACCCAGATGGAAAACAGTGACGCACATAACACACAGCACCCCATCTACGGGCGTGGGGGAGGGTTCTTGAAATTTAACATCCAATCAAAATCTTGCCGCTGGGACTCCAAATCTATTTCTTATTGGAACCAATTTCCAACATCTGTGTTAGCAGCAGTATGTTCAGCAACTCTACCTAGCTGCTCCAGATGCCTGTGAAGGCACCCAGCTACATCCTACATTCTTACATTTGGTGGCAGTGGTGGTATCCAGGCCTGCATGAGAGGCGGAGGTTCATCTGCATCGACCCAACAACTGTGTTCAATTCTCAGTTCACAGTTCAATCTTACCTCATTGTAAGACTGGTGATCACATAATATTGTTATGGCTGTGCCTGTGAGTCAATCTCTCCCAGTGGTAGTCAAATATATATAGATGAAACTCAAGCTAAATATTGCGTAATGCAGCGCCACTCGAAAGCTGTCATGGTACAGTGGGCCAGGAATTGCGTGTTTACGTGGGCAGCACTTTGACAGACAACCTCTCCCAGCCAATGACAACGCTAATTTCAATTACACTTCCTGGACCACACAGACTTTGATACATCCTTCCAGTATCGGTCCTAGCCCTCAGCAGCCACACACAGAGTTGCGGTTCCATAGCAACAAAACATATCTCCTACAAAATATACAGTGGGGAGAACAAGTATTTGATACACTGCTGATTTTGCAGGTTTTCCTACTTACAAAGCATGTAGAGGTCTGTAGTTTTTATCATAGGTACACTTCAACTGTGAGAGACAGAATCTAAAACAAAAATCCAGAAAATCACATTGTATGAATTTTAAGTAATTAATTTGCATTTTATTGCATGACATAAGTATTTGATACATCAGAAAAGCAGAACTTAATATTTGGTACAGAAACCTTTGTTTGCAATTACAGAGATCATACGTTTCCTGTAGGTCTTGATAAGGTTTTCACACACTGCAGCAGGGGATTTTGGCCCACATACAGACCTTCTCCTGATCCTTCAGGTTTCGGGGCTGTCGCTGAGCAATACGGACTTTCAGCTCCCTCCAAAGATGTTCTATTGGGTTCAGGTCTGGAGACTGGCTAGGCCACTCCAGGACCTTGAGATGCTTCTTATGGAGCCACTCCTTAGTTGCCCTGGCTGTGTGTTTCGGGTCGTTGTCATGCTGGAAGACCCAGCCACGACCCATCTTCAATGGTCTTACTGAGGGAAGGAGGTTGTTGGCCAAGATCTCGCGATACATGGCCCCATCCATCCTCCCCTCAATACGGTGCAGTCGTCCTGTCCCCTTTGCAGAAAAGCATCCCCAAAGAATGATGTTTCCACCTCCATGCTTCACGGTTGGGATGGTGTTCTTGGGGTTGTACTCATCCTTCTTCTTCCTCCAAACACGGCGAGTGGAGTTTAGACCAAAAGCTATATTTTTGTCTCATCAGACCACATGACCTTCTCCCATTACTCCTCTGGATCATCCAGATGGTCATTGGCAAACTTCAGATGGGCCTGGACATGCGCTGGCTTGAGCAGGGGGACCTTGCGTGCGCTGCAGGATTTTAATCAATGACGGTGTAGTGTGTTACTAATGGTTTTCTTTGAGACTGTGGTCCCAGCTCTCTTCAGGTCATTGACCAGGTCCTGCCGTGTAGTTCTGGGCTGATCCCTCACCTTCCTCATGATCATTGATGCCCCACGAAGTGAGATCTTGCATGGAGCCCCAGACCGAGGGTGATTGACCGTCATCTTGAACTTCTTCCATTTTCTAATAATTGCACCAACAGTTGTTGCCTTCTCACCAAGCTGCTTGCCTATTGTCCTGTAGCCCATCCCAGCCTTGTGCAGGTCTACAATTTTATCCCTGATGTCCTTACACAGCTCTCTGGTCTTGGCCATTGTGGAGAGGTTGGAGTCTGTTTGATTGAGTGTGTGGACAGGTGTCTTTTATACAGGTAACGAGTTCAAACAGGTGCAGTTAATACAGGTAATGAGTGGAGAACAGGAGGGCTTCTTAAAGAAAAACTAACAGGTCTGTGAGAGCCAGAATTCTTACTGGTTGGTAGGTGATCAAATACTTATGTCATGCAATAAAATGAAAATTAATTACTTAAAAATCATACAATGTGATTTTCTGGATTTTGTTTTAGATTCCGTCTCTCACAGTTGAAGTGTACCTATGATAAAAATTAGAGACCTCTACATGCTTTGTAAGTAGGAAAACCTGCAAAATCGGCAGTGTATCAAATACTTGTTCTCCCCACTGTATGTGATGTTGGCAAGAGGATAGTCATTTGGCAGGCGACTCGACAAAACTGCCACTCGATGTGGGACTTGAATCCTCTAAACCTGATTCCTTGGCACTGTTTGAGACTAAACTCAAAGTTACTTGTGTAACCCCGGTTCTCTGAGAATATGAGTGAGAAGTCTCACTATGGGATCGCTGGGTCAAATCAAATCAAATCAAATTTTATTGGTCACATGCGCCGAATACAACAGGTGCAGACATTACAGTGAAATGCTTACTTACAGCCCTTAACCAACAGTGCATTTATTTTAAACAAAAAAAGTAAGAATAAAACAACAACAAAAAAAGTGTTGAGAAAAAAAGAGCAGAAGTAAAATAAAGTGACAGTAGGGAGGCTATATATACAGTAAAATAAAGTGACAGTAGGGGAGGCTATATATACAGGGGGTACCGTTGCAGAGTCAATGTGCGGGGGGCACCGGCTAGTTGAGGTAGTTGAGGTAATATGTACATGTGGGTAGAGTTAAAGTGACTATGCATAAATACTTAACAGAGTAGCAGCAGCGTAAAAAGATGGGGTGGGGGGGCAGTGCAAATAGTCCGGGTAGCCATGATTAGCTGTTCAGGAGTCTTATGGCTTGGGGGTAGAAGCTGTTGAGAAGTCTTTTGGACCTAGACTTGGCACTCCGGTACCGCTTGCCGTGCGGTAGCAGAGAGAACAGTCTATGACTAGGGTGGCTGGAGTCTTTGACAATTTTGAGGGCCTTCCTCTGACACCGCCTGGTATAGAGGTCCTGGATGGCAGGGAGCTTTGCCCCAGTGATGTACTGGGCCGTACGCACTACCCTCTGTAGTGCCTTGCGGTCAGAGGCCAAGCAGTTGCCATACCAGGCGGTGATGCAACCAGTCAGGATGCTCTCGATGGTGCAGCTGTAGAATTTTTTGAGGATCTGAGGACCCATGTCAAATCTTTTTAGTCTCCTGAGGGGGAATAGGCTTTGTCGTGCCCTCTTCACGACTGTCTTGGTGTGTTTGGACCATGATAGTTCGTTGGTGATGTGGACACCAAGGAACTTGAAGCTAGGTAGGCGGATAACTACGGAAGAACCAATCACATAACATCTGTCGGAGACAGACAGGTTGAGTGGAGAAAGAGGTGAGCCCCTCCCCTCTTTATAAAGGCACCACTCACCCCACCCTCTGGTCATTCTCAAGCATGTCTCTCTTCCTTGCACTCATTCATATTCTCAGAGAACTGGGGTTACACAAGTAACCCTGAGTTGTCTTTCAAATACTCGTTCTGATGTCTCACTATGGGATATGGCCAACTCCGTATCGCAGCCAAGCTCTTCGAAGCCAGGCTCCAACATCATCACCCCTCAGAGGCTCCGATACTGAGGACAGTATGCGCCAAAGAAGGTGCAGTCACCTCCAGTCGACAAAACCTCAAATGTATGCGGGGTGGCCCAACATGCCACATCACAAATCTCCTATACAGAGATGCCTTTAAACAGTGGAATGAGCCCTCAGGCTCTCCAGTGGCTGTTAACCCTTGCTATTATAAGCCAGTATAATAGCCTCCACTATCCAATTGGACAGCCGTTGACGAGAGAGGGTGCCCAGGATACAAAGAGTTGATCGCTCTTTCGTAATGTTCTCATTCTATCCAAGTAAATGCACAAAGCGTGTACTGGTGGAGACACTCTTCCTCCGTAGAAGAGGAGGGAGGCGGATGGAAGGCCAAAAGCTCTAAGGTGAGGCAATAATAAGTATTTCTGGCATTAGGCATAAAGGCGGGTTTGGGTAACAAAGTCACCTTGGAACGAATGGTGGACTGACAGTGCGTGCAGCTCACTCAATTGCTTTGCAGACGTAAGGGCAGTCAGTAAAGCGGTTTTGAAGGAGAGATATTTCATCTCCACGCTTTCCAGCGTCTCAAAAGGCTGCTGTGAAATAGCCTCAAGCACAATAGATAGGTCCCAAGACGGGGCTAAAGGCTTGGAGGCTCCTTCATAAAACGAGTCAACAGGGGGGATGCCTCCCTACTGTGTTCTTGTTGAAGCCTACAGTGGGGAAAAAAAGTATTTAGTCAGCCACCAATTGTGCAAGTTCTCCCACTTAAAAAGATGAGAGAGGCCTGTAATTTCCATCATAGGTACACGTCAACTATGACAGACAAAATGAGATTTTTTTTCTCCAGAAAATCACATTGTAGGATTTTTTATGAATTTATTTGCAAATTATGGTGGAAAATAAGTATTTGGTCAATAACAAAAGTTTCTCAATACTTTCTTATATACCCTTTGTTGGCAATGACACAGGTCAAACGTTTTCTGTAAGTCTTCACAAGGTTTTCACACACTGTTGCTGGTATTTTGGCCCATTCCTCCATGCAGATCTCCTCTAGAGCAGTGATGTTTTGGGGCTGTCGCTGGGCAACACAGACTTTAAACTCCCCTCCAAAGATTTTCTATGGGGTTGAGATCTGGAGACTGGCTAGGCCACTCCAGGACCTTGAAATGCTTCTTTACGAAGCCACTCCTTCATTGCCTGGGCGGTGTGTTTGGGATCATTGTCATGCTGAAAGACCCAGCCACGTTTCATCTTCAATGCCCTTGCTGATGGAAGGAGGTTTTCACTCAAAATCTCACGATACATGGCCCCATTCATTCTTTCCTTTACACGGATCAGTCGTCCTGGTCCCTTTGCAGAAAAAACAGCCCCAAAGCATGATGTTTCCACCCCCCATGCTTCACAGTAGGTATGGTGTTCTTTGGATGCAACTCAGCATTCTTTGTCCTCCAAACACGACGAGTTGAGTTTTTACAAAAAAGTTCTATTTTGGTTTCATCTGACCATATGACATTCTCCCAATCCTCTTCTGGATCATCCAAATGCACTCTAGCAAACTTCAGACGGGCCTGGACATGTACTGGCTTAAGCAGGGGGACACGTCTGGCACTGCAGGATTTGAGTCCCTGGCGGCGTAGTGTGTTACTGATGGTAGGCTTTGTTACTTTGGTCCCAGCTCTCTGCAGGTCATTCACTAGGTCCCCCCGTGTGGTTCTGGGATTTTTGCTTATGATCATTTTGACCCCACGGGGTGAGATCTTGCGTGGAGCCCCAGATCGAGGGAGATTATCAGTGGTCTTGTATGTCTTCCATTTCCTAATAATTGCTCCCACAGTTGATTTCTTTAAACCAAGCTGCTTACCTATTGCAGATTCAGTCTTCCCAGCCTGGTGCAGGTCTACAATTTTGTTTCTGGTGTCCTTTGACAGCTCTTTGGTCTTGGCCATAGTGGACTTTGGAGTGTGACTGTTTGAGGTTGTGGACAGGCGTCTTTTATACTGATAACAAGTTCAAACAGGTGCCATTAATATAGGTAACGAGTGGAGGACAGAGGAGCCTCTTAAAGAAGAAGTTACAGGTCTGTGAGAGCCAGAAATCTTGCTTGTTTGTAGGTGACCAAATACTTATTTTCCACCATAATTTTCAAATAAATTAATAAAAAATCCTACAATGTGATTTTCTGGATTATTTTTTCTCAATTTGTCTGTCATAGTTGACGTGTACCTATGATGAAAATTACAGGCCTCTCTCATCTTTTTAAGTGGGAGAACTTGCACAATTGGTGGCTGACTAAATACTTTTTTCCCCCACTGTATATGGAAGTCAGAGATAGCGGCTAAATAGACCTTTACAGTGGAGAAATCCTTTGCTCTGTCCAGAAGGTCCTGCAAAAAGCATAGGATCTCAAATGTAAAGCTTTGGTATGGAATGATCTGCCTTATGTCACACCACTTCGCAAAAACGCACCACTTGTTACCATACAGATAGTCTCAATGACTCTGAGTGGCAAGCCTGTAACATTCAGATTCATCCTCTCACCGTCCAGGCCCAATGTGAACCAATTGCCTTGACAAATAGAGCGAGACAGCACACTGAGCGTAAGCTACGGAATGTGAACTTTCTCAGATAGCTGTTGAGGACCCACAGATCCAGAATGGGCGCTCAGAATGGGGCGCTGCAGTTCGCTATGAAGCCACCCGTTTTCAATGGAATTCTGGATTCAGTAGCAAGTGGCGACTCAGCTCGCATACTAGAGCAGGAAATCTTCTCTCTATTAAGCAAATGGGCAATCCGAGCTATACCAGCAGCAGAGAGACATCTCGGCTTCTACTCCTGGTACTTCCTGGTTCCTCTGTAAACAGTTCCCCTCTCCCTTGTTTTTACCCCCTTTTGAGTTTTTCAGAAGTAAGTTGTAATTTCTATAGTTGACTTCTGAAAAACTCAAAAGGGGGTAAAAACAAGTATGCGAGCGGAGTCGCCACTTGCTACTGAATCCAGAATTCCGTAGAAAATGGGTGGCTTCATAGCAAACTGCAGACTCTACCCCTTTGTAACTGTGGACAAGACCCAGGGCTGGACTGCGCACACGAACTGTAATACTACTACTAGCCTACTACTCGCCAATGTCATAGGGTTCATCAAGCTTAATATCTTAGCGATGTATTACAACACACTTATGGGATCAAAGGCTCTGTGTTAAGCCTGAATAGCCTGGTCCCAGATATGTTTGTGCTCTTGCCAACTCCATTGCTGTATGCTGTCATTGTCAAGACAAAATAGTTTGTCATGAAAAAGAGTGACAAGGAGTTGGCATGATCAGACTGGCACTCAAACATACATTTTACATTAGCATTTTAATCATTTAGCAGACGCTCTTCTTCAGAGCGCCTTATTACAATCAAAGGCAATCTTATCCAGAGCGACTTAGAATATAATAATATATGCCATTTAGCAGACACTTTTATCCAAAGCGACTTACAGTCATGTGAGCATCCATTTTACATACGGGTGGTCCCCGGGAATTGAACCCACTATCCTTGCGTTACGAAGAGCAACATGCCATTTAGCAGACACTTTTATCCAAAGCGACTTAAAATCATGCAAGCATACATTTTACATATGGGTGGTCCCGGGAATTGAACCCGAATGGCCATGCTCTACCAACTGAGCTAAAGAGGACTTGCATATTAGACCAGGCTCATGCTGTGATTATGACAAATAAAGTGTCATTTTGACTGTCAGGATAGCAAGCCCCAGAGCAGCTGTGGTGCCTGTACTAATAACTTAATTTCTCCTCTGGGCTCTGATGTAACCTGAGAATTTGTTCTCTCATAAATAAGGGGTCATGTCCGCATGTGGGCGCGGGCAAAATAATGTGACAGGTAACGCGCTTCAAACCCAATTGGAGCTGACGGACGACCGCGGGACCTGTCAAGGTAGACTGACTAAGGTGTAAAACACACACACGCTCGCACATAGTACACAAAAAACCACTCACTCGCTCGAGCACGCACGCACACACCCCCCCCTGAACCTGCTATCCACAGTGAGAGAGAAGCATGAAGACATGGTGGACAGAGGAGGAGAAAAACAGAACAAGCTGTTCTTGTTTTTGACTCTCTCAAAGGTTACTTTTTATCAGAGATGGCCCCTGTTCCTCTAACTTCATGGAGGTAAGTTTGTGCAGAAAACTGGGGTACATTTCTTTGTCACTAGACAAAGTAACGGGACAGAACAAGTCAGGCTGAATGACTGTTCAGATCATATGAATGTACTGTAGATAAGTAAGTAAGTAGTTCCGCACAAGCCTTGGCTTGTGTGAGCCGGAACGGTGTTTAGGAGTAGGAGCCTGTTTCTGTAGGGCAGGGGTGTCAAACCCGTTCCATGGAGGGCCTACAACCTTCCAATCTCAGGGCGGACACTCAGACCACAAGGCCAATGAGTAATGAATTGGTCTCCTACTCTATACTGGAGGGGGAATAGCCACAGAAAAGGCCAAGTCAGAGACAGACAAAAGGCTCTGTTACAATAGCAAATAGCCACTCTAGAATATAACACTTCGTATGAAGCAATCCATTGGGCATCCATTCTAAGTAGTAGCCTATGGTAGTATGGACATTGGACATTGAAACGTGGCCAAAGTACAGCTCCTCAAGAGCTCCAAGAGAAAAGATGGCCATTACCGCGTTACCCGTGCTTCTCCACTACCTCTCCATGTCACCTTTATGTAACACTCCAGGTTACTTCGGCTGGCCATTGAGCTGGACCAAAGGAGCCGAGAGAGAGAGAGACAGAGACGAGTGACACGATCCCATCTTTCAGCAGATTGCCCTGTAGGTAATGAGACAGTCATTTTCCTGATGGTAATGGAAAAGCTGTCATGGCTGTAACAACGGGACACCGCCTTGACTCACATTCATCAGCACCAAGATGACACAGATAGGAAGACAGGAAGTGAGTTAGAAAGGGAATTTAAATGAGCTGTCACTATGGTGTTAGTGTGGATGAGAGAGGAACACACATACACTCACTATGTGGCTGTCTGCTGTGTTATGTAAAAGTATGATTGAGTTTGTTTAGTATGTGGCTTAGTGACGATTAGCCAGGCCCATACTGCTATGCTAGCTGAGTAAACACAAACACACACGTTTGTTTTACTATCCTTGTGGGGACCAAACAATTGATTCCCATTCAAAATCCTATTTTCTCTAACCCTAAACCTAATCCATAACCTATCCCTGACCCTAAACCTTAACCCCTAACTCCTAACCCCTAACTCTAACCCTAACCCCTAACCATAATTGTAACCCTAACCCCTATGCCTAAAATAGCCTTTTTCCTTGTGGGTACCAGCGAAATGTCCCCACTTGTCTGAATTGTCCTTGTTTTACTATCCTTGTGAGGACTTCTGGTCCCCACAAGGATAGTAAAACCAAACACTAAACACACACACACACACACACACTGATGCAGCAGTCAAACCAGGATAATACAGAAACAGCAGGGCTGCACTGGATTCTGTACTTCTATAAGTGTAAACATAGAAGTATATAGCAAAGTTCAAGCAGTAGTTTTCCCTACTGCTTGAATATATATATTTAACAAAAACTAGGTAGTCATCTGTATTAAAACCTCAGACATTTCATATTTGCAAGGTCAACATAATGTTAACTAAATGTTTTCTGATGACATACGCCTTGAACATGCTTTAACAGTGGAAATAAACTGATGGTTGTCATCTCACCATAACATTGCCTTGATCCTCCATGTCACGGACCCACCCGGTACTGCTTCTCATTCCGTTCACCAGTTCCAGAGGTCTACGTCACCGGCTTTCTAGGAGTCACTGACATGGATCATTACCACCAACCCCGGACTGTCTTGTCTCATTACGCACACCTGGTTCCCATTCCCCCTGATTAGTATGTATATATATGTGCCCTCTGTCCCATGTCCGTTGGTCTCGTGAGTACCGTGCTCTGGTTGTTTATGGGTCTCGTATTGTGTAGAGGTTACACCTCGCTCTTTGTTTGGGTTACATCCCTTTTGTATATATATATACGTGTTTGTATTGGGAGGAGTAATAAAACCCCTAATACGTATTCCTGCGCCTGTCTTCTAATCATTCTACAACGTGACACTCCATGTCTGATAAATGCATGAGCGACACTCATCCAAATAAAAGCCTCTCGACTAATGGCCCTACTGTCATTTTATAGATCACACAAAGATGGTGCGGCAGCGGGAGACATCGGAACACACTTCCGCAGCGGCACACTCCATTGGCTGACACGTTGCGTTGCATAATCGAGTCAAATCAGCAGGCAGGGGAGTGTTCAATAGCAAGAGAGTGGAGAGAGCAGTCGCTAGCTGTCGTCTACCAGTTTGGAACTTGTTTATATCCTGGGTCATTTTCATTAAAACACCAAATGGAAGAAAGCGGACTGAAACATAGAGGGCCTACCTGAACTCATTTTCAGTTGCAAAACATTTTGCTACAGTGTGCCCTAGTATGACCCTGGACGGCTAGCCAAAAACTCATAACCGCCAAGTCAGCGAGTAATCAGAGCGTTCCCATGAGGCAGGGCTTTATTTAAGGACAAAACGAAGAGACTCTCATCCACTGAGGGAGATTTGGGTGAAAACCAACAATCTAGGCCACGCCGCCCGGAGGGATTCAGTAAGGACTTTGAACTAAAAATAGAGTGTGCTGAAATAATTAAGGAAATATGTGCCGACAATCTTTGTTAATTACTGTCCCCCCTGTCGGCTGAGCTGGAGACAATCAAAGGAGGTCAGGGGATGATGGGAGCAGCTATATCTCTAATCTCACCTACCAGACAATAATGCAAACTGCAACCTTTTACAATATTTTCATTGACAATATTAGCCATCTACTGTATGCCTTTGTCCTTATTCTCTGATTATTGTATTAAAGGGTGGCAGTTGGTAGGAAAGGATAGCTTTGAATGAGTCTAGATTAGAATATCACGATTGTAAAAGAAACGGATGCATGTCATAATGAATGATGGGAGTGTTTGTTTGGTGTTAGCACAATGTTATCCCCCAGTACTGGCTTGTAGATTACAGAGGAGGGTGTTAGTGCTCAGACTAACGCTTGTTTACTGTCTGAGTCTTCCAGTGGGTTGATTGACAGACTGGGTGAGGCCTGAGGTTGGCGGCTGTGGGAACCACTAACCACAACCTAGTCTGGACAACTCCACCAAACGCTATAATGAGCATTTACCTCAGAGTGGATAGCTTTTCCCTCATGTGCTAATGCTACAGACTATAACAAACATTAGCCTAGCGGTACTTAAGCCTTACCCAGTGAGCAAAATTAAGTTGAAAATATTTATTTTTGACGTCTTTTACAGATGTTAAAATCACATTTATTTTTGGTTCTGATTGAAAGTTGAAAATACATCTCTTCCCGACATTGAAAGGACGTATTTTACGGACGTTGAAAATACAGTACGTATTTTTGGGGTAATTGTTTCTATGGCCAAATTTCAACCGTACATACAATCATTTATTTCTACATGTCAATGCACAAAGCATTATATCACATTATTAATTTTTCTCCAATTAAAATAGGAAAATGGAGCAAACTGAAGATTGCAGTATTTAATATTTATTTTTCCCACCATCAATGGTCCCTCAAATATTTTGGGGCACTGAGCAAATTTTTGGTCTCGTGAGCGGAAACTTGAACGTTGTGAGAATTTTGTGCAACATCCGGCGCGTGTTTACAGTGAACACTGAGGCTGTACCCTTACAGTTTTAGACAGTAGCCAATATGCTATTGTGGCTATTTGAGCATAATGTAGGCCTACCAACAAAACCAATGGCGGAAATCCCATAACATTTTCACATGGAAATAGCTACCGATTTCTATGATATAGCCTACAGTAGCCTATATGTGGTGTTCAATGCAGGCCTACATGGCATGAGACTTTTAAAAACATTTTTACATTATGAAGGGCTTGACATTAATTCATGATTTTTTACTTGGTCTGTAACACCATGGGCCAAATAGTTGACTGTAAATTGCATTGTGTTGTATGATGCAAGAAACCACTTTACAAAATACAAGTAATTATTATTACCATAAAGAGAATTAGACAATGTAGGCTACCCCTCTGCCTATTGGCTGCCCCTTTAATTAAGACACACCTTTGACCTCTTGCTCTTGTAGGAAGCAGTAAATCCCCATTGCTGACCTATACTTATCTATAACTGGGCTAATAACTCGCTAACTAGCATGTAAAATCAACAAATGTGCACACGCGCGGGTGATTGAAAGACAGCTCGTGGGCCACCCCCACCGATAGAATTCTACTCTGTTGCGCTCTGGCTCTGCCTACAACAAAATCACATAATCAATCTGGCAAAGTTAGATTTGTTTTGTTTTGTTGCATTGAAAAGGGGCTGATATAATGTTGATTCTATCACAGAAAAAACGTTGATCTATATAGTGCAAACTAATGGGGCGAACTCAGTGAAGTTCAAACTCTTGCATCTCTGCGCAACATGGCATTTCTTCTGCACGGCAGTCCTGGAGGAGGTGGGCGTACCCGCGCAGCTTAGAGGGAAAGTTGCCTCCCATCTGTCACATGCACTTATGTTAGCTTTTTAAAAAGCTTTAGAACTGGCATTGATCATTTAACGTTTTCAAACCAAATTTTTTTTAATAAAAAGAATGCAAAAGCATGTTAACCTAACCTCCAGCGTTACAAAACAACAATGCAGCAAAACAACTCATGACAAATGACTGTAAGGCTACCTACAGCCTCATATGCTAATGCTTCAGTTCAAACCCAAAAAATACTTTGACCTAGCCGCACTATGCGCTTAGCCTAGCCTTCAGCGTTACAAAACGGCCAACTACAAAGCGGCCAAAGCGGTCATGTTATTGCTGTGGGATCAATACGGAGTGGGAACGGTATCCAGTGTTGCCAACCATTTTTCAGTGAGATCCGCTACTGGCGTCACTGCACAAATTTGCTGCAGCACAGCTGCAGTCCCCGAGTAGCGTTTTTGCCCCCTCTCCTGCCGCACACCCCCTCCCGTTGTGCTTCTCTGCCTGTGTGTGTACTGTTGCCGTGACTTCTGTTGCACAGACAGCTTCTCCCACTCTTGTTTGCGGCAGAATTTTGTGAGAAAATTCACTAAATGCTATCAAAACCATAGAAACCCTCTGTGTCAAAACTCCCCAAAGGCAGCCTGAAAATTAGCTATATTTGTCGCTAGAATCTTTTACCAATAGAAGTCGTTGGAGGGGTCTGAAAACTCCCTAAATATAGCAACAAAGTTGCTAAATTGGCAACACTAACGGTATCGACAGGCGAGACGTAACAGCCTCTGAGGACTCGCTCCGTACTTCAGAGATTGAAATCAGTTTATAGCGTGGGGAGAAATTAATCCTATTACCAATCTGTAAATTAGGTATTTCACTGAGGCAGACAATTTCTTTCATAATCTTCATTATCAATATCCAGTCCAAACTTCCAATGGTTGATGTAACCCTGACAACCATACAATGTTAGGTAACATCCTCCGGAAGATGCTGTGATGGTGGGTCACTCTCACCTTACGCCTCAGCAGAAAATGTAATGAAACTCTCTCCCTCGCGTGTCACTTTGTGTGTCACCTTGGTTGTGAGCTAGGCCTAGTAATGGGCTGGTCTGAAGATTTGTGTCGTCTCTTTTAAATGCTGTAATTCAGGACTATGGAGCGCTGTAGAGGTTATTTAACTGACAAACTGACAGACTAACAGATGACTATATCCAGTATCCATATCCTCGGCTACAACATTAACGCCTACTGTAAACCATCGTTCACTTGAAATTATTTGAAGTATTATTTGAAGACTTGAACTAGACAAATTGAATGACTCCATTGAGCTTACACTGGCCCTTGCTAGTGGAGAGACTCAAAATATTAACATTTTCATAAATATCAATTGAATTGGGGCTGGTTCTATTGGCATACTGTGTGATGTAAAGGCACTGATGCCTTATCCAATGAAAGCTCTGAAACGTTAATTTCAGATGATGCTTTTACATGGCAACAAAGTGGTATCCATGAACAAAACATCAAGTTACTACACTTCACGTCATCCTGCCATTGATCCCAAAAAATCTCTACATCAGTGGATAAAAAGCCTTGTCCCACCCACATTCCATTGCGTAGCTTAAAGGTTTTCCTTTAGCCTTCGCCTTATCATCTCACAACCTTGTTGTCTTGGCTCTCGTAACCCGACACACTGGCAACGACAGAAGCCGGAGTTGGAGACAGACTTTTGTTCTTTGTGCTTTTTCTTCTACGTCACTCCAGCGGACATTGTCCTAACCTTTTACGTGACACCTGAGACCCAGAGTCTCTCTAAGGTTTCGGGAGAATGTGAGAGGACCGTGGCCCAGCTCGACATATCCACAGACTGGGAGCGGTGAACACCTGAGCCCCCTACTCAGGGCTAGGCTATCAGAGCTCCACACAGGTGCACCAGGGGCCTAGGCCTTGTCCATCTGCCAGGGCCAGATCTGGTTTCCCACCTGGACAGAACATAATACCTCCGTCCGCTTCATCCGCCACCCTTCCCCCTCTCCTATACCTGTCTGACTGGCACACACGGTTTGTTACATCTCTACTACAGCCATGCCAACATTTACAGAGCTGTTTCAGAATATATATATCATCGAGCAAGTGCCTGCGCTTTGTGAGGGCTTGCTGAGTGCAACCTTGCTAATAGGTTGTTTGCTGATTGTTTGAAATATGGATAGATTTGTATCAATGCAGGTTTTTAAAGACGATACAATGACCTTACTAAAGCAAGCCAAACAGCAGTCCAAATGTTCCATGTTTTCAATCAAATATAATTTCATACATGACGTTTTGATACATCCACATTGAATTTACCACGAGTACGTGCTTGATAAATAGGCGAGAGACCAAAACACAGACCTCAGCAAAAACATCGACCATACAGGAGTTTAAGTGACCTGGCCAGGCATCAAAACAGGTGTGGCTCCTCAAAGCTCTCCCTTGAGTTTCCAGGGCGGCAGTCAGAGGTACAAGTCACACAGACAGCTGCCATTGTTATGATGATAGGCTTGGGAACAGACAGGCAGACCACAAATACTGATGGAAAGAGAGTAGGGTTCTACAGGCCTGGGATTTGGTCTGGATGGCTGGAGGTTTGCTGACAGAACACTGACAGAGGGAATTGACAACAAGTACCTTTTCCCATCCTGCTGAGGACCACCCATACGTAAAAATTTATGCACACATGACTGTAAGTCGCATTGGATAAAAGCGTCTGCTAAATGGCATATTATGTATATGTGGAGTGTGTGTATAGGTCACAATGTGTTGTTTCTTTTTTCATTTACATTTGTTTTACATTTGAGTAATTTAGCAGACACTCTTATCCAGAGCAACTTCCAGTAGTGAGTTCATACATTTTCATACTGGTACCCCGTGGGAATCGAACCCACAACCCTGGCGTTGCAAGCGCCATGCTCTACCAACTGAGCCACACTAAGAGGAAGTTATATGTGACCCTCCACCTGAATTCAGTGTTATGTAGCAACATTTTAAATGGTGTTTTTTACATTGGATAAAAGTAATGACTAGAAAATGGTATATCATACACTGCAGTTGAGGAACAATGGGAAAGTAATTCTGCTTTGAAAATTGATAAACGTAACCCCACATTTGAGAAAATGGCCCTTGAATGGTTTGGTACACCTACTGCAGAGCTCTTCATTGTCTACAGTTGGGGTCAAAAGTTTTGAGAATGACACAAGTATTGGTCTTCACAAAGTTTGCTGCTTCAGTGTTTTTAGATATTTCTGTCTGATGTTACTATGGTATCCTGAAGTATAATTACAAGCATTCCATAAGTGTCAAAGGCTTTTATTGACAATTACATTAAGTTTATGCAAAGAGTCAATATTTGCAGTGTTGACCCTTCTTTTTCAAGACCTCTGCAATCCGCCCTGTCATGCTGTCAATTCACTTCTGGGCCACATCCTGACTGATGGCAGCCCATTCTTGCATAATCAATGCTTGGAGTTTGTCAGAATTTGTGGGGTTTTGTTTGTCCACCCGCCCCTTGAGGATTGACCACAAGTTCTCAATGGGGATTAAGGTCTGGGGAGTTTCCTGGCCATGGACCCAAAATGTTGATGTTTTGTTCCCCGAGCCACTTAGTTATCACTTTTGCCCTATGGCAAGGTGCTCCATCATGCTGGAAAAGGCATTGTTCGTCACCAAACTGTTCTAGGATGGTTGGGAGAAGTTGCTCTCGGAGGATGTGTTGGTACCATTCTTTATTCATGGCTGTGTTCTTAGGCAAAATTGTGAGTGAGCCCACTCCCTTGGCTGAGAAGCAACCCCACACATGAATGGTCTCAGGATGCTTTACTGTTGGCATGACACAGGACAGATGGTAGTGCTCACCTTGTCTTCTCCGGACAAGCTTTTTTCCGGATGCCCCAAACAATCGGAAAGGGGATTCATCAGAGAAAATGACTTTACCCCAGTCCTCAGCAGTCCAATCCCTGTACCTTTTGCAGAATATCAGTCTGATGTTTTTCCTGGAGAGAAGTGGCTTCCTCGCTGCCCTTATTGACACCAGGCCATCCTCCAAAAGTCTTCACCTCACTATGCGTGCAAATGCACTCACACCTGCCTGCTGCCATTCCTGAGCAAGCTCTGCACTGGTGGTGCCCCGATCCCGCAGCTGAATCAACTTTAGGAGACGTTCCTGGCGCTTGCTGGACTTTCTTGGGCGCCCTGAAGCCTTCTTCACAACAATTGAACCTCTCTCCTTGAAGTTCTTGATGATCCGATAAATGGTTGATTTAGGTGCAATCTTACTAGCAGCAATATCCTTGCATGTGAAGCCCTTTTTGTGCAAAGCAATGATGACGGCACGTGTTTCCTTGCAGGTAACCATGGTTAACAGAGGAAGAACAATGATTTCAAGCACCACCCTCCTTTTAAAGCTTCCAGTCTGTTATTCTAACTCAATCAGCATGACAGAGTGATCTCCAGCCTTGTCCTCGTCAACACTCTCACCTGTGTTAACAATTGAATCACTGACATGATGGCAGCTGGTCCTTTTGTGGCAGGGCTGAAATGCAGTGGAAATGTTTTTTGGGGATTAAGTTCATTTTCATGGCAAAGAGGGACTTTGCAATTAATTGCAATTCATCTGATCACTCTTCATAACATTCTGGAGTATATGCAAATTGCCATCATAAAAACTGAGGCAGCAGACTTTGTGAAAATTAATATTTGTGTCATTCTCAAAACTTTTGACCACGACCCATTCAGCATCGTTCACACCCTCTTAAGCCTTATCCCCACCCATCTCTTTAAGGATTCACATGTGAGGTCATATGCTAAAACAGAGTAAGTAGTGTAGTTAACAACCAAGGATTTCAAGACTAAAAGTGGTAAAAGTAGTAGCCTACAAATAAGGAAAAACTCCAGGTAAAAATATCTAGTCCTTGGCCTATATCCTAATCTGATTTTGGTGCAGGTCATGTTCTTCTTCACATTACCGTTTCTGGTAAACACACACTATATCAAATTCACATGCACAGGATACAGAAGGTACATTGAAATGGTTACTTTCATAGTAGTAATATCAAAAACAGAAAGTGTCCAGATAAAAATATTTTAGAAATATTTTAGAATTATTAGATGATGCTTACCCAGACACACTTATCTAAATTGATGGGTTATGTAAAAGAAATGCTATAACCACCCCCAAGCCACATCTAGCTAAGTGGATGGATCATTATTGTCTAGACATGTACACATGTTCATGAAATACAATAGGTGGCCGTAATCACTCCCAGACACACCTGGCTAACTTGATGGGTCATGTAATCATCTGGTGAAGTGGAGTCTTGTTTAGACATGTAGCTAGCTAGCTAGCTAAACAATGAACTGGCATAATCCCAACGCATACTACTACCAATACAACATTGTCATAGCTGTAGTATGAATCTGCAGGTAGATAAGGCTAACCAACTAGGTTCAATGTTAGCTAGCTAACATTAGGCTATAACTAGCAATGCAAATGGTTTCTGATTCGAATAACATTACTACACAGATCATACACGTAACGTTAGCTAGCGAGCCAGCATGCTAACGTTTGCTAGCTAAGAGTACGCTTTAACTTGCAATGAAAACGACTTTCTGACAAAATTAGAAACGTATAACATCGGAAAATGTAGGTAGACTCTTACCCGTGTAAATGGATGAACGCTTCACGGCAGACTTGAACCATTTATCTCAGTTTGTTTGTAGCTACATCTTGTTTGGCCAGCGTTGTGTCAAGTCACTCCGGTCCACACTGACCGTTGCGTGTGCAGAAAGTAGCCCATCACAACTTTTTCCAACTGATCTGTCGATAGCGCCTGCTAAATTCAGGGCATCAATGTTGTTGAGAAAAGTAGTAGTTGTAGTTCTCAATGGCTAACGTCATATCTTTAAAAAAAGCCGGGGTAGAAAGGACAATCAACACATACTGAGCAGCTCAGGTTATACACAGAAGCATGCTACATGGCAGACCAATCCAAACTCATCTCCCGGCATGTCCAGCCCACCCATTATCTCAGCCAATCATGGCTAGCGGGAAGGTTCCTGTCTTTTTCCGTGGCTAAACCAACTAGGCTCGTAATTTAACAATTTTATTCGTATTTACAGATGGAATACAAATGTGTCAAGGCACATGAAAGTGCACATGTTCCAGAACACATTTCTGCAAAAAAATGCATTTTGATAAAATAAAATAAATATGTTCAAACGCTTCTCCTTTATTTGTATTTGTATTTATTAGGGATCCCCATTAGCTGCTGCCAAGGCAGCAGATACTCTTCCTGGGGTCCAAACACATTAAAGCCATTACATTACATATAAAACAAAAGATAAAACAGTACATCATATAACATTATTACACCACTACATATCTACAATACAAAATGTACAATACCACCATACAATATTACAATGTATGCGTGTGTCTGTACATTTGTGTGTGTCTCTTCACAGTCCCCGCTGTTCCATAATGTGTATTTTTACTTGTTTTTTAAATCTGATTCTACTGCTTACATCAGTTATCTGATGTGGAATAGAGTTCCATGTAGTCATGGCTCTATGTAGTACTGTGCGCCTCCCATAGTCTGTTCTGGACTTGGGGATTGTGAAGAGACCTCTGGTGGCATGTCTTGTGGGGTATGCATGGGTGTCCGAGCTGTGTGCTAGTAGTTTAAACAGACAGCTTGGTACATTCAGCTTGTTTACATATACATTTATAGTTAGTTCATTTAGCAGACGCTCTTATCACACCATAGCGCCATCAGACCTTTGATACCAATGCAGGGTGAAAGGATCCACAAATTGTGAACTAATACAAATTACAGCTCTCGAAAGTATCTTGTTACAAAATACATTGGAGTATATTTCAGCCCAATGTAATTCAAGTTACAAAATACTCAGTGCCTTGCAAAATAATTAATCTCCTTGGCGTTTTTCCTATTTTGTTGCATTACAACCTGTCATTTAAATGGATTTTTATTTGGATTTCATGTAATGGACATACACAAAATAGTCCAAATTGGTGAAGTGGAATAAAAAAAATAATAACGGAAAAGTGGTGCGTGCATATGTATTCACCCCCTTTGCTATGATGCCCCTAAATAAGATCTGGTGCAACCAATTACCTTCAGAAGTCACATAATTAGTTAAATAAAGTCCACCTGTGTGCAATCCAAGTGTCACATGATCTGTCACATGATCTCAGTATATATACACCTGTTCTGAAAGGCCCCAGAGTCTGCAACACCACTGAGCAAGGGGCACCACTAAGCAAGGGGCACCACCAAGCAAGGGGCACCACCAAGCAAGCGGCACCATGAAGACCAAGGAGCTCTCCAAACAGGTCAGGGACAAAGTTGTGGAGAAGTACAAATCAGAGTTGGGTTATAAAACAATATCCAAAAATGTGAACATCCCACGGAGCACCATTAAATCCATTATTAAAAAATGGAAAGAATATGGCACCACAACAAACCTGCCAAGAGAGTGCCGCCCACCAAAACTCACGGACCAGGCAACGAGGGCATTAATCAGAGCGGCAACAGAGAGACTCCCCAAACATATGGAAGAAGGTACTCTGGTCAGATGAGACTAAAACTGAGCTTTTTGGCCATCAAGGAAAACGCTATGTCTGGCGCAAACCCAACACCTCTCATCACCCCGAGAACACCATCCCCACAGTGAAGCATGGTGGTGGCAGCATCATGCTGTGGGGATGTTTTTCATCGGCAGGGACTGGGAAACTGGTCAGAATTGAAGGAATGATGAATGGCGCTAAATACAGGGAAATTCTTGAGGGAAACCTGTTTCAGTCTTCCAGAGATTTGAGACTGGGACGGAGGTTCACCTTCGAGCAGGACAATGACCCTAAGCATACTGCTAAAGCAACACTTGAGTGGTTTAAGGCGAAACAGTTTTCTGTCTTATTTCTTGTTTGTTCCATAATAAAAAAATATTTTGCATCTTCAAAGTGGTAGGCATGTTGTGTAAATCAAATGATACAATTTTAATTCCAAGTTGTAAGGCAACAAAATAGGAAAAATTTCAAGGGGGGTGAATACTTTTGCAAGACACTGTACATGTAACAGAATTACTGCCCATCTGCGTGTTTGTAATTTCTATGTTAATTTGAGCGCGTGTGTGCATGTATGTACAGTACCAGTCAAAAGTTTGGACACACCTACTCATTCAAGGGTTTTTCTTATTTTTTTAAACTATTTTCTACATTGTAGAATAATAGTGAAGACATCAAAACTATGAAATCATGTAGTAAACAAAAAGTATTAAACAAATCAAAATATATTTTATATTTGAGATTGTTCAAATAGCCACCCTTTGCCTTGATGACAGCTTTACACACTCTTGGCATTCTCTCAACCAGCTTCAACAGGTGTGCCTTCTTAAAAAGTTAATTTGTGAAATGTCTTTCCTTCTTAATGCGTTTGAGCCAATCAGTTGTGTTGTGACAAGGTAGGTTTGGTACACAGAAGATAGCCCTATTTGGTAAAAGACCAAGTCAATATTACGGCAAGAACAGCTCAAATAAGCAAAGAGAAACGACAGTCCATCATTACTTTAAGACATGAAGGTCAGTCAATACAGAACATTTCAAGAACTTTGAAAGTTTATTCAAGTGCAGTCGCAAAAACCATCAAGCGCTATGATGAAACTGTCTCTCATGAGGACCACCACAGGAATGGAAGACCCAGAGTTACCTCTGCTGCAGATGATAAGTTCATTAGAGTTACCAGCCTCAGAAATTGCAGCCCAAATAAATGCTTCACAGAGTTCAAGTCACAGACACATCTCAACATCAACTGTTCAGAGGGGACTGTGTGAATCAGGCCTTCATGGTCAAATTGTTGCAAAGAAACCACTACTAAAGGACACCAGTAAGAAGAGAGACCTGCTTGGGCCAAGAAACACGAGCAATGGACATTAGACCGGTGGAAATGTGTCCTTGACCGGTGGAAATGTGGTTCCAACCGCTGTGTCTTTGTGAGACGCGGTGTGGGTGAACGGATGATCTCCGCATGTGTAGTTCCCACCGTAAAGTATGGAGGAGGAGGTGTTATGGTGTGGGGGTGCTTTGCTGGTGACACTGTCTGTGATTTATTTAGAATTCAAGGCACACTTAACCAGTATGGCTACCACAGCATTCTGCAGCGGGACTATCATTTGTTTTTCAACAGGACAATGACCTAACACACCTCCAGGCTGTGTAAGGGATATTTTACCAAGAAGGAGAGTGATGGAGTGCTGCATCAGATGACCTGGCCTCCATAATCCCCCAACCTCAACCCAATTGAGATGGTTTGGGATGAGTCAGACGGCAGAGTGAAGGAAAAGCAGCCAACAAGTGCTCAGCATATGTGGGAACTCCTTCAAGACTGTTGGAAAAGCATTCCAGGTGAAGCTGGTTGAGAGAATGCCAAGAGTGTGCAAAGCTGTCATCAAGGCAAAGGGTGGCTATTTGAAGAATCTCAAATATAAAATGTATTTTGATTTGATTAACACTTTTTGGGTTACTACATTATTCCATATGTGTTATTTCATAGTTTTGATGTCTTCACTATTATTCTACAATGTAGAAAATAGTTAAAATAAAGAAAACCCTTGAATGAGTAGGTGTTCTAAAACGTTTGACCGGTAGTATAGCTCATTCCTGTGACCTTCACATTTAATCTGCTGATGCTGCTCTATATTCTCCAGGTAACGACAGTGTTACAAACCACCACACAAACTAATGCATCAGCTATCGTAAATTCTATAGCAACTGCTAAGGCCAACAATCCACTTAAACTAACCCTGTAAGCATCAATTAGCATCACCGGCATAACAACACCTGGCACAGCACTCAATTAACTAGCCTGGTCCCAGATCTGTTTGAGACGGCATGACAATAACCATAGGAGTTGGCAATACGACACAAACAGATCTGGGACCAGGCTATCAATTGACATTACTAACATAAAACCACAGGTTCAGCCTATACTATTGAGAAAAGCACCAACCAGTCCTTCTGACTGACTAATCCTAGACCAGTGGCAATCTGAAAAACATAGTATGATCATCTCGAAAAAGACTGCAAGCTAAAAGCTAGCTCTGATCCAGGGCATTAGTGCATGTTCCTCTACAAACGCTGATATAGGGCGTTAGTAGAGGAACGCACATTAAAGCCTGTCTGGACCAGAGCTAGATAGACGCTTAGTTGGATATTGTAGGTAGCAATTCCTCAATATTTCATAGCCTGCAAGGCAGAATCAGAACAGTATCAGTTACAGGTTGGCTATGAACCACAACCAGATGGACAGCATAGTATCATTCACAACCAGACACTGTATCAGTATTACCAACAACAATATTATCACACACTGTCCCTCAATTCCTACACTGGTTCCTTGGCTCAAGACAAGACACAAAACAAGATAGCCTACCCAGCTAACACATTTTTATTCCCAGAACGTAATGGGAAAGTTGTTTTTTAAATAACCAAAGGAGAACCTTTAGGAAACGTTACGGGAACGTTCTGTGCTAGCTGGGTAACATTAATTTCTCAGCTATAGCTTCGAACTCCATGCTATAATATTTATGTTATGTCAATAACAGCAATCCAGTCCACGGTTCACCACAGCCCATATTAGTTCAGTTTACCCAGATTAACAGCGGTAAAGCAGAGTGAGATTATCGGGCATCTATCACTTTAGATGAATAAAGGGAGAGACAAATAACACACAGACAACAGATGAGATGAGGCCTCCTTGAATGATATATGAAAACAATGAACCAACTGCAAGCTGCCTGGGAGAGATGATCTCAATCAGTGTTCCCCAACCACGTGCATGCCCTGCTAATCTTTCCCCCAACCCCCCGTCCCCCGTCCCCCGTCCCGTCCTCTCGTTCCCAGACTGCCAGAAACCAGGATTAGTCCTGTTCTTTGTGCCATCCTATCACAAATGAGCCTGCGCGCACTCCCCTGCATTGCATGATTTCATGAGCATCCCCAGGCAAAAGGTGGTTGTAGGGTTTTAGGAGTCAGTGAGGTGAAGAGTTAGGATATGCAGAGCTCAGGTGATGCAGGGTAGAATGTGAAAAAAATAAAAGTGTTTTGTTTTTGGAGTCGGAGATGGGCTGCGGTTTGTCAGGACGAGGTGATGTGAGCCTGTCTGTTTACCTTACCTTTCCCCTATGTCCAATACATTTGGGTGCTTGTCTATTCTGTCTGTCTGTGTGTGTGTCTGTGTGTGTGCACGAGCACACATGCATCATGTTTGTGTTTTTTGAGGCCATGGCAGAGCTACTGTTTACTTTTTCATAGCATAAGACCTCTGTTCAGACTACATAACTGTATTTAGGAAAGACTTAGGATAACAGTATACTAATACCTTCTCTGTGCTGGACAATACAATGGCCAGCTTTGATCCACAATGACAGACAGTCAGGCAGTCTTTGGATAGGAAAAATCTGACGTTGGAATTTCTAAATGGTTCAGTGGGTTAGCCATTTGAACAACATCTGTGTGGCATTTAAATGAATTATTGGCACTTTCTTATGCCAAGGCTACAACGTTTGGGCATCTAAGTACCCACATCGTCTGCCCCGTGACCGTTAGATTTGATGCATGCGCTCACTATAGTAGTAGGCTAGCTATCTGGCCCCTGCAATGCTGAAAGGGGGAGGGTTGAGGGGGGTCCGACTCCGACACTGCGTCTAAAAAAAAACTAATTTATTTCTGTGCTTCTCCTCAAGTTCAATTCAATAACCCCCTCCTTTCCCCCCGCTTTGCATTTACGCATATAACTTGCATACTAAAATTGACCAGTTGTGAGATGTAGTCTGAAGTGCATTCAGTAAAAAAAAGTGTAGGCTACTGCATGATGCTTTTTTTCCCGCCCTACCTTCCCCACTTCTGCAACCCCACAAACCTCAATCAATTATGAAATCGAGGGCATCAATGCGCTTTCAGGACGTGCATCTTGACGAACTGCGGTTTCATTGATAAATATCCAGGGTGAACGGGAGACTGCATAAAACGTCATCAAGACAGGCACTTTGGGACATGCAGAAAATCCGGTCATGCGTAATTCGGAGCACAAAACGAAAAATATAATCAAAATATTGAACGTGCGGTTATATGAAACTGTCGGCCTACCTGCATTTTGTCGGACGTAAAGACCTCGGCATCTACCTCGCAGGCGATGATGGTCACCATCTCCAGTTTCATATTTATCGATGGCATTCCCTTTCGTAGCTGAGAAATAAATAAATAAATAAAATAAAATATTTCGTTGGGTCCTAGTCTGCTTCAGAGAAAGTGCAGTCACAGCCTCGCAGGTGATTGTACACTCCAAATGGGTTCGCTTCCGATGAGGTGGTGTCCTCGCAGTTTGGGTGCGCTATATGAAGTGATGATGCAGCTGTAAACTCTCTCACACCGCTCCAATTCAGAACGACGGTCAGAAACGTTCGCGAGCGAACCAACCAGCGCGCGCTCAGGCACAACATTGACGTCATGCCTAATTTGTTCATTTAGCGATGCTGTAGGGTAGAGCGGGAGCACTGCAGCTTGTAGCCTGCGGTCCGGTTCTGACTGCCTCCCTTTATTTATTTCTCCTTCTCATTTAGCCCATGAACATAACTGAGAAAATAACTCTGAAATTATGTATTCTAGGCCAACTTCTCCCAGCAATAATAATCATGACTGCCTATAACACAGTCCACAAAAATAGCGTGGAATTGAATTTGATAATGTCTTGGTTCCATAGAATAGGCCTCTGCCTAGGCACCATGCTCCATCAAATGTTTGACTCTAGGCTACTCAGTTTGAGTCCCCTGTGGCTCAGTTGGTAGAGCATGGCGCTTGCAACGCCAGGGTTGTGGGTTCGTTTCCCACAGGGGGCCAGTATGAAAATGTATGCACTCACTAACTGTAAGTTGCTCTGGATAAGAGCGTCTGCTTAAATGGTTCTATTATCATTTTTTAACATGTAGGACTATTCTGCGAATCAAGTGTCAGTTAATTCGTTTAATAAGTGTGGTCTAAATGTTGAAATATGTTTATGTAATTGCTAAATAATTAAGAAGTCAGTTTGTGTTGACTCAAATTCAAAGTGATATGCATGCTCATGTTATAGACCCATCCTTTCCCACATGTGTAGTGACCCTATTGAATATATATTTATGGGGTAGGCTGTCTATACTTGCATGCTACAGTAGTTTTTTGTAATTATAACCTTCCCAACACATTTGATCATAAAGTGCCTAGTGCAAATGCACAACAATCCAGACAAATCAAGTATAGCCTGCTAATATGTAATGTAATGGACATTGCAGAAGCAGCCTGTAGTACAATAACTTACCACAATTGTCATTTCTCCCTTACTCATTATGATGATGTCATGTGACATGTGCATTCTCTCTCTCAACTTCATCTGATTGGCCCAAACTTCCGATAGACTTCAGTATTGCACAGTGGTGTAAAGTACTTAAGTAAAAATACTTTAAAGTACTACTTGAGTAGTTTTTTGGGGTATCTGTACTTTACTTTACTATTAATATTTTTTTACAACTTTTACATTTACTTCACTACATTCCTAAAGAAAATTATGTACTTTTTACTCCAAACATTTTCCCTGACACCCAAAAGTACTCGTTACATTGTTAATGCTTAGCAGGACAGGAAAATTGTCCAATTCACACACTTATCAAGAGAACATCCCTGGTCATCCCTACTGCCTCTGATCTGGTGGACTCACTAAACACAAATGCTTCATTTATAAATTATGCCTGAGTGTTGGAGTGTGCCCCTGGGTATCTGTCAATAAATAAAAACACGAAAATTGTGCCTACTAGTTTGCTTAATATAAGTAATTACAAATTATTCATAATTGTACTTTTGATACTTAAGTACATTTGATTAATTACATTTAATTTTGATACTTAGGTATATTTAAAGCCAAATACTTTTACTCAAGTAGTATTTTACTAGGTGACTTTCACTTTTACTTGAGTCATTTTCTATTAAGGTATCTTTACTTTTACTCAAGTATGACAATTGGGTACTTTTTCCAGCACCTCACACTCCTCAACTCCAGCACAAGCTCTCAGTTTCATCATTCACTAGCTAAGACAATAAAAGTCGTCATAAGCCATGATGAGTAGACAATAGGCTGGAGGGAGTGGGCTGTCTGTCTGTGTGTCATGTCATTTACCACAGGGCACATTGTCCAGAGAGACAGAGAGACAGACAGACAACCACACTAGCCAGATATTATGCTCTGTTAACTAAGGTGGCTCAATCTGGTTCTGACCGGCCTGAGGCTATGACCCCTCTGTTAGGGTGTGAATTGACTAAGCAGCACTATGTTGCTAGAGTAGAATGGAATAAAATTGAATAGAATGGTGTTACACTTCTTGATCCATTATCATAGTACTACTTTATATTAGTAATATCATGCAATTATTATCAAATATGAGTAGATTGAGGATGAGATGCTCAATATGATGAGGCATTTTCTGTGCTCCACTTTAAAGTTTTCTTACTTCTCATTTCAAATGATCTCAGTTAGTCAGCATTTTCAAAACTCATCTTAAAATCCATTTGGAATAAAACCATCATCTACCCTCATTAATCCAGTGTTCTCAGAGGGGTTTATCCTCCTTGCAAATCTATCTGTGAAGTGAATATTTTTACTTTATGAATTGCATTGAAATATATATTTGAGTGTGTCCTGGATATTCAACCATCATTCCACTTACCAGATCCTTGATTAATAGGAGACCTAAAATTGTCACACTAATAGATGATCCACTCATAAAAGGTTACTTCAGACCACAGAAGTACACAGAGAACTGTCCCTAAAGTTGACTGTACCAGGGTCGGTGTTAGGGGCGGACCTCAGGGGGCCTGGCCCGCCCTACCGTACCTCCTTGCCCGTCCAAATAAAATATCGAAATATTGATATTTTATTTGGCTGAGACGTGTACTGACAGAAAGACGCATCAATCTCAGTTAAAGCATCCGAGCGAGCGAAACAGCGCCCCTCTCTCTCAGTATGTGTAGACCATGTATGTGATGCTGTCTGAACCAAGAGTATGGCATGTCATACTATTTCTGTCTAGACAGCATCACATACAGTTGAAGTCGGAAGTTTACATACACCTTAGCCAAATACATTTAAACTCAGTTTTTCACAATTCCTGACATTGAATCCTAGTAAAAATTCCCTGTCTTAGGTCAGTTAGGATCACAACTGTTTTTTAAGAATGTGAAATGTCAGAATAATAGTAGAGATAATTATTTATTTTAGCTTTTATTTCTTTCATCACATTCCCAGTGTGTCAGAAGTTTTCATACACTCAATTAGTATTTGGTAGCATTGCCTTTAAATTGTTTAACTTGGGTCAAACGTTTCAGGTAGCCTTCCACAAGCTTCCCACAATAAGTTGGGGGAATTTTGGCCCATTCCTCCTGACAGGCCTCCTTGCTCGCACACGCTTTTTCAGTTCTGCCCACAAATGTTCTATAGGATTGAGGTCAGGTCTTTGTGATGGCCACTCCAATACCTTGACTTTGTTGTCCTTAAGCCATTTTGCCACAACTTTGGAAGTATGCTTGGGGTCATTGTCCATTTGGAAGACCCATTTGCGACCAAGCTTTAACTTCCTGACTGATGTCTTGAGATGTTGCTTCAATATATCCACATAATTTTCCTTCCTCATGATGCCATCTATTTTGTGAAGTGCACCAGTCCCTCCTGCAGCAAAGCACCCCCACAGCATGATGCTGCCACACCTGTGCTTCCCAGTTGGGATGGTGTTCTTCGGCTTGCAAGCATACCCCCTTTTTTCTCCAAATTTAACGATGGTCATTATGGCCAAACAGTTCTATTTTTGTTTCATCAGACCAGAGGACATTTCTCCAAAAAGTACGATCTTTGTCCCCATGGGCAGTTGCAAACCGTAGTCTGGCTTTTTTATGGCGGTTTTGGAGCAGTGGTTTCTTCCTTGCTGAGCAGCCTTTCAGGTTATGTCGATATAAGACTCATTTTACTGTGGATATAGATACTTTTGTACCTGTTTCCTCCAGCATCTTCACAAGGTCCTTTGCTGTTGTTCTGGGATTGATTTTTACTTTTCGTACCAAAGTACGTTCATCTCTAGGAGACAGAACGCGTCTCCTTCCTGAGCGTTATGACGGCTGCGTGGTCCCATGGTGTTTATACTTGCGTACTATTGTTTGTACAGATGAACGTGGTACCTTCAGGCGTTTGGAAATTGCTCCCAAGGATGAACCAGATTTGTGGAGGTCTACAATTTATTTTCTGAGGTCTTGGCTGATTTCTTTTGATTTTCCCATGATGTCAAGCAAAGAGGCACTGAGTTTGAAGGTAGGCCTTGAAATACATCCACAGGTACACCTCCAATTGACTCAAATTATGTCAATTAGCCTATCAGAAGCTTCTAAAGCCATGACATCATTTTCTGGAATTTTCCAAGCTGTTTAAAGGCCCATTCAACTTAGTGTATGTAAACGTCTGACCCACTGGAATTGTGATACAGTGAATTATAAGTGAAATAATCTATCTGTAAACAATTGTTGGAAAAATTACTTGTGTCATGCACAAAGTAGATGTCCTAACCGACTTGCCAAAACTATAGTTTGTTAACAAGAAATGTGTGGAGTGGTTGAAAAACTAGTTTTAATGACTCCAACCTAAATGTTGTAAACTTCCGACTTCAACTGTACATGGACTACATTTAGAGGGGCACTGTTTCGCTCACTCAGATGCTTTCTCCGGTGACAGTTTCAGCATAGAGGAAGAGGCAAAGCGAGAGGACTTACTCTCGCCAAAATCTGTCCAGAATAAGCCCAATGCGTTTCTGTGGGCATAATATGCAGACCTAAGCTTGTCTCCTGCCTTCCCACCTTTGGGACAAAGACTCCCATTGTTAGGGTGGAGACATGAGCTTCTCGCCATTATATGCAGATCTCTGGTTTCAGCTTCTTGCTAATTGAAAGGAAAGTTGGCGGGTGCACAGTGCACTGTTAGGATGCTGGATTGCCCTAAAGTAAATTGATTTTTCGCCAAAATTATATAATTACTCGTCTAAATAAAATCATTCAATTATGTAGGTCTATACCTATTTGGGAAGCCCGCAATTTGGGTATGAGTGTGGCAATAGGTCTAGCTGATTGAGTTGCGACTGTCAGTGAAAATGGTCTAATATACAGTATGTGTGAAGATCATGTGTAGCTCAGTTGGTAGAGCATGGCGTTTGCAACGCCAGGGTTGTGGGTTCAATTTCCACGGGGGGCCAGTATGAAAAATGTATGCACTCACTGACTGTAAGTCGCTCTGGATAAGAGCATCTGCTAAATGACTTCAATGTAAAATGTAGATTGATGAGAAAAACAACAGCAATTTAAACAATTTTAGAATAAGGCTGTAATGTAACAAAATGTGGAGAAAGTCAAGGGGTCTGAATACTTTCCGAATAATACAACAAATATTATGGTTAAACCCAAATATACAAATTGATTTTAAAAAGTATAATCTTTGTAAATGATATCATATATAGGACTGGTGGAGTTATGCCACACATGCAGCTAACATAAATATATGGAAATGTCTGCTCTATCCAAAATTACAACCAACTAATTGCAGCATTACCGCAAAAATGGAAGAGGCAAGTGGAAGGGGGAAATAGTAAGGAACTTCTCTGTCGGCCCTGCATTAAAGAAAATTGTGATAAATAAAAAAGTATACCAGTTTAATTTAAGGACGAAAAAATTTACAGCTGTGCCATATAGATTGCAAAATAGTTGGGAAGAGATTTTCGATGTACCGATTCAATGGCACATGGTTTATGAACTGATATGCAAAACAACACCGGATTCAAAACATAGAATTTTCCAATTTAAATTATTACACAAAATTCTTGCAACCAATATAATGTTATATATATTTATATATATATATATATATATATATATATATATATATATATATATATATATATATACAGTGGGGAAAAAAATTTATTTAGTCAGTCACCAATTGTGCAAGTTCTCCCACTTAAAAAGATGAGAGAGGCCTGGAATTTGCATCATAGGTACACGTCAACTATGACAGACAAAATGAGGAAAAAAAATCCAGAAAATCACATTGTAGGATTTTAATGAATTTATTTGCAAATTATGGTGGAAAATAAGTATTTGGTCAATAATAAAAGTTTCTCAATACTTTGTTATATACCCTTTGTTGGCAATGACACAGGTCAAACGTTTTCTGTAAGTCTTCACAAGGTTTTCACACACTGTTGCTGGTATTTTGGCCCATTCCTCCATGCAGATCTCCTCTAGAGCAGTGATGTTTTAGGGCTGTCGCTGGGCAACACGGACTTTCAACTCCCTCCAAAGATTTTCTATGGGGTTGAGATCTGGAGACTGGCTAGGCCACTCCAGGACCTTGAAATGCTTCTTACGAAGCCACTCCTTCGTTGCCCGGGCGGTGTGTTTGGGATCATTGTCATGCTGAAAGACCCAGCCACGTTTCATCTTCAATGCCCTTGCTGATGGAAGGAGATTTTCACTCAAAATCTCACGATACATGGCCCCATTCATTCTTTCCTTTACACGGATCAGTTGTCCTGGTCCCTTTGCAGAAAAAACAGCCCCAAAGCATGATGTTTCCACCCCCATGCTTCACAGTAGGTATGGTGTTCTTTGGATGCAACTCAGCATTCTTTGTCCTCCAAACACGACGAGTTGAGTTTTTACCAAAAAAGTTATATTTTGGTTTCATCTGACCATATGACATTCTCCCAATCCTCTTCTGGATCATCCAAATGCACTCTAGCAAACTTCAGACGGGCCTGGACATGTACTGGCTTAAGCAGGGGGACACGTCTTGCACTGCAGGATTTGAGTCCCTGGCGGCGTAGTGTGTTACTGATGGTAGGCTTTGTTACTTTGGTCCCAGCTCTCTGCAGGTCATTCACTAGGTCCCCCCGTGTGGTTCTGGGATTTTTGCTCACCGTTCTTGTGATCATTTTGACCCCACGGGGTGAGATCTTGCGTGGAGCCCCAGATCAAGGGAGATTATCAGTGGTCTTGTATGTCTTCCATTTCCTAATAATTGCTCCCACAGTTGATTTCTTCAAACCAAGCTGCTTACCTATTGCAGATTCAGTCTTCCCAGCCTGGTGCAGGTCTACAATTTTGTTTCTGGTGTCCTTTGACAGCTCTTTGGTCTTGGCCATAGTGGAGTTTGGAGTGTGACTGTTTGAGGTTGTGGACAGGTGTCTTTTATACTGATAACAAGTTCAAACAGGTGCCATTAATACAGGTAACGAGTGGAGGACAGAGGAGCCTCTTAAAGAAGAAGTACAGGTCTGTGAGAGACAGAAATCTTGCTTGTTTGTAGGTGACCAAATACTTATTTTCCACCATAATTTGCAAATAAATTCATTAAAAATCCTACAATGTGATTTTCTGGAAAAAAAATTCTCAATTTGTCTGTCATAGTTGACGTGTACCTATGATGAAAATGACAGGCCTCTCTCATCTTTTTTAAGTGGGAGAACTTGCACAATTGGTGGCTGACTAAATACTTTTTTTCCCCCCACTGTATATATATATATATATATATATATATATATATATATATATATATATATATATATATATATATATATATATATATATATATATATATATATATATATATATATATATATATATATATATATATATATATATATATATATATATATATGGGGGATACAACCATACCAGCTCTTCAGATTATATATGGCAATAAGTGAATAAAACCAAAAGCTTACGTTGACTTGGAAGAGTTCCAGTGTTGGATAGCCATAGCCAGCTAGCTCACATAGCACTCCTCTCTATTTGAGCCGGGTGTTTGGGTAGGATAAACTAGCTAGCTGCATTTGCTAGTTAAGTAGGCTAAGTGAAAAAAATGTTTTTATCTCTCTCTCTCTCTCATTTTAAAATAAATAAATTAGTTAAAAAACTGTTAAACTATTGTCTTTCTCTTTGACTCAACTACTGACCATATTTTATGCACTGCAGTGCTAGCTAACTGTAGCTTATGCTTTCAGTACTAGATTCATTCTCTGATCCTTTGATTGGGTGGACAACATGTCAGTTCATGCTGCAACAGCTCTGATAGGTTGGAGGACGTCCTCCGGAAGTTGTCATAATTACTGTGTAAGTCTATGGAAGGGGGTGAGAACCACAAGCCTCCTAGGTTTTGTATGTACCCAGAGGAGGACAGAAACTAGCTGTTCCCTGGATGCACCATGGTGCTACCTTACAGAGTGCTGTTGAGGCTACTGTTGCAAAACAGTGTGTTTTAATCAATTATTTGGTGACTTGAATATATTTAGTATAGTTTTATGTAAAAATTATAACTTTTTTTACGTTACACAATTTAAAAAAAAATGAAATTCACTGAGGAGGATGGTCCTCACCTTCCTCCTCTGAGGAGCCTCCACTGACACCCACTAACCCCAAATGACACACAATGCATCCGTAAACATTCAGGATACACAGACTGACCCCATGCATAAACACATTAGACACACATCAAAAATCAAACCTCTCAACATCTGACATGAAACATAACAGTCATGTGTGTTTTGGTTGTCGAGCTGCAGGGGGTTGGAGGCTGCAGGGGCACGGGACTCGGAGTCAGTGTGAGCCCTGAGCTTATTGAGCAGCAGAGGGAGCATCACACTCATAAATGTTAGATGAGCAATGTGTTGAAGTTGAAGCTTTAGAAAAAAGGTTTGAATAGTTTTATGGGTTTACTTTGGGTGTTGTATTTTACTTCAAACTTCAGAGTGATTACACAGTTTTCGATAAATATGTTTATCTTGGGCATTTCCTCTGAGTGACTTAACTTTTTCATTTTTAGCGTTTTTCCCGCCAACTTTAGCTTCCCGCCAACTATTTGCCGACTTTTCTTTACGTATGAAAGGTACTGCCGGCGACAAAGCCTCTACTTTTATTTCCGCCAACCGACCTAGTCATGACTGCGGTAAAGTTGGCTGGTTTCGTGAAAACTAGCCAACAGGGCGCACTACCCAAGTGTAGTGATGATGAATTGTCCAAGTATCACTTTTACAGGAGACACAGTTCCAGTCAATCAGCCCTTCTCTTCTCTAACTACACAATAGTCATTATCATTTGGTCTCTGTATGGTGCCACCCCTGCCATTGGGAACTTTTATGAACTTCCGTTTTACCATGCAACGCACAAGTTGAAAAAATTGAACACATGCGGTACACAGAACGCACCGCAGCCTAGTGCTGCATCCCAAACGTAGCGTTGCGGACTGCTCCATTGACAATTAATGACTTCTGCAGGAACGCAAAGAGTTTGACGCATCTGGTGGACATGAAGCTTATAATCTTATAAACATAGAGAGATATATGTTCCTAGGAGACATGTACAGTGCTGCTTGAAAGTATGTGAACCCTACAGGGCTGGTCATTATTTTTGCTATAAAATATTAAAATAAACATAACATATTTATCTAAACCCCAAGTCGTAATAAAGACATTCCAAGTAAATGACAACAACAAAAAAAATATATATTTTCATTGTTTATTTAACAAAAGTGGTTTATTTAATAGAAACGATTTGATGTGTGCAAAAATATGTGAACCCCTTCAGCCAATAGCTTGTGGCACCTCCATTAGCAGCGATAACTTGTACTTGTCATGTGTCAGTGTGTAGCGGTAGGATGGAGTCAGGCGCAGGACACACAACTTAGTCAACGACGTACTTTACTTGTCAAGAGTAAATAACATATCTTCCACGCAGGGAAGAAAATACAGACTAACATGTCAATGACAACAAAACAACGAACAATCACACACAACACCATGAGGGAACCAGAGGGTAAAATAGGGAAACAAATTATCGTAATTGGAACCAGGTGTGTGCAAATTAGACAAAACAAGTAGAACACAGAAACGGTGGCAGCTAGTACTCCGGTGACGACGAACGCCGAAGCCTGCCCGAGCAAGGAGGAGGAGCAGCCTCGGCTGAATTTGAGACAGTACAAGCCGTGCGCCGACACCGGCCTCGGGGACGGCCAGGAGGACGCGGAGCAGGACGAGTCGGATGACGACGGTGGAAATCCCTCAACAGGGAGGGATCGAGGATGTCCCTCCTAGGAACCCAGCACGGTTCCTCCTGACCGTACCCCTCCCACCCCACGAGATACTGCAGGCCCCCCACCCGACGCCTCGATTCCAGGATGGAACGGACCGAGTACGCCGGTGCCCCCTCGATGTCCAGTGGGGGCGGAGGGACCTCCCGCACCTCAGACTCCTGGAGCGGACCAGCTACCACCGGCCTGAGGAGAGACACATGGAACGAGGGGTTAATAGTAATCAGGAGGGAGCTGTAACCTATAACAAACCTTGTTCAATCTCCTCAGGACTTTAAATGGCCCCACAAACCACTGACCCAGCTTCCGGCAGGGCAGGCGAAGGGGTAGGTTTCGTGTCGAGAGCCAGACTCGGTCCCCCAGTGCATACACCGGGGCCTCACTGCGGTGGCAGTCAGCGCTCGCCTTCTGTCGCCTGTTGGCCCGTTGCAGGTGTACATGGGCAGCGTTCCAGGTCTCCTCCGAGCACCGAAACCATTCATCCACCTCAGGTGCCTCGATCTGGCTCTGATGCCATGGTGCCAGGACCGGCTGATAACCTAGTACACACTGAAATGGAGACAGGTTAGTGGAGGAGTGGCGGAGGGAGTTTTGGGCCATCTCTTTGCCGGTCCTGGCAATAGGACCTCAGAAACCTACCCACATCCTGGTTTACTCTCTCCACCTGCCCATTACTCTCGGGGTGAAACCCTGAGGTCAGGCTGATTGAGACCCCCAGATGGTCCATGAACGCCCTCCAGAACCTTGATGTGAACTGGGGACCCCGATCAGACACTATATCCTCAGGTACCCCGTAGTGCCGGAAGACTTGAATAAACAGGGCCTCCGCAGTCTGTAGGGCCGTAGGGAGACCGGGCAAAGGAATGAGATGGCAGGACTTAGAAAACTGATCCACAACGACTAAGATCGTGGTATTCCCTTGTGACGGGGGGAGGTCCGTAACGAAATTCACCGATAGGTGTGACCACGGCCATTGTGGAATGGGTAGGGGTTGTAATTTCCCTCTGGGCAGGTGTCTAGGTGCCTTGCACTGGGCGCACACCGAGCAGGAGGAAACATAAACCCTCACGTCCTTAGCTAAAGTAGGCCACCAGTACTTCCCACTAAGACAGCGCAATGTCCGACCGATGCCAGGATGACCAGAAGAGGGTGACGTATGAGCCCAATAGATCAATCGATCGCGAACATCAGACAGAACGTACACACGACCCACTGGACACTGGGGGGAGTGGGCTCCGTGCGTAACGCCCGCTCGATGTCCACGTCAACCTCCCATACCACCGGTGCCACCAGACAAGAAGCCGGAAGTATGGGAGTGGGCTCCCTGGACCGCTCCTCTGTGTCATACAGCTGGGACAGAGCGTCTGCCTTAGCATTCTGGGAACCTGGTCTGTACGAGAGGGTGAAAACAAAACGTGTGCAAAACATGGCCCACCTTGTCTGGCGAGGGTTCAGTCTCCTCGCCACCCGGATGTACTCCAGATTGCGGTGGTCAGTCCAAATGAGGAAAGGGTTTTTTGCCCCCTCAAGCCAATGTCTCCACGCCTTCAGAGCCTTAACAACAGCTAACAGGTCCCCCACATCATAGTTTCGCTCCGCCGGACTGAGCTTCTTCGAAAAGAAAGCACAGGGGCAGAGCTTTGGTGGCGTACCCGAGCGCTGAGACAGTACAGCTCCTATCCCAGCCTCAGATGCGTCCACCTCGACTATGAATGCCAAGGAGGGATCCGGATGAGCCAGCACGGGAGCCGAGGTGAACAGAGCCTTCAGGTGACCAAAAGCCCTGTCCGCTTCAGCTGACCACTGCAGGCGCACCGGTCCCCCCTTCAGCAAGGAGGTAATGGGAGCCGCTACCTGACCAAAGCCTCGGATAAACCTCCGGTAGTAGTTGGCAAACCCTAAGAATCGCTGCACTTCCTTAACCGTGGTTGGAGTCGGCCAATTACGCACGGCTGAAATGCGGTCATTTTCCATCTCCACCCCTGACGAGGACAGGCGGTATCCTAAGAAGGAGACGGACTGTTGAAAGAACAGACATTTCTCAGCCTTGACGTACAGGTCATGTTCCAACAGTCGACCAAGCACCTTACGCACTAGGGACACATGCTCGGCTCGTATATATGAGATATGAGAATATCATCTATATACACACCACTACACCCTGTCCGTGCAGGTCCCTGAAAATCTCATCGACAAAGGATTGGAAGACTGAGGGAGCATTCATCAATCCGTATGGCATGACGAGGTACTCATAGTGCCCAGAGGTGGTACTAAATGCCGTCTTCCACTCATCCCTTTCCCGGATAGCACCAGGTTGTACGCGCTCCTGAGATTCAATTTGATGAAGATGTGCGCCCCATGCAACGACTCATACTAGCAATGAGAGGTAGTGGATAACTGTACTTCACAGTTATCTTATTGAGACCTCGATAGTCAATGCACGGGCGTAAACCTCCATCCTTCTTCTTCACAAAAAAGAAACTCGAGGAGGCAGGGGAAGTGGAAGGCCGAATGTATCCCTGTCCCAGAGATTCCGAGACATATGTTTCCATAGCCGCCGTCTCTTCCTGTGACAGAGGATACACGTGACTCCGAGGAAGTGCAGCGCCCTCCCGGAGATTTATCGCACAATCCCCCTATCGATGGGGTGGTAATTGAGTCGCCTTCCTTTTACAGACGGCGAGAGCCAAATCGGCATATTCGGGAGGAATGTGCATAGTGGAGACCTGGTTTGGACTCTCCTGGTTTGGACTCTCCACTCTCCACTCATCCCTTGAGAGCCCTCTGTTGCCACTAAATATTGGGGTCATGAGAGGCTAACCAGGGAAGCCCCAACACCACGGGAAACGCAGGAGAATTGATCAGGAAGAGACTAATTCTCTCCTCATGACCCTCCTGCGTTTTCATCCAGAGTGGAGCTGTGATCTCCCTAATCAGGCCTGACCCTAAAGGGAGACTATCTAAGGCATGTATAGGGAAGGGCACATCGACAGGCACAATAGGGATCCCTAATCTATGTGCAAATAGACGGTCTATAAAATTCCCAGCTGCGCCTGAATCTACGAGCGCCTTATGCTGGCAATGCGGGGAAAACTCTGGAAATTCTACGTGAACACACATGTGCACAACAGGGAGCTCTGGTTGAGTCGGGTGCCTACTCACCTGGGATGGTCCACCAGTGCCCTGCCTGCTGCCTCGACTCCCTGAGGACCCTTTCCAGCACCGCCACAGTTGGTGCAGGAAACAGCCCCCCTTCCGGTCACCCTTAGATCAGCACCTCCGAGCTCCACCGGTGTAGGATCGGAAGTGCTGGGGAATGGACTGGACGGACCCTGATCCGGACGTCCGCGGGTAGCCAACAGGTTATCCAGTCGTATCGATAAATCCACCAGCTGGTCCAGGTTAAGGGTGGTGTCCCTGTAGGCCAGCTCCCGAAAAACGTCCTCCCGTAGGCTGCATCGGTAATGGTTGATCAGGGCCCTCTCATTCTATCCCGCGCTGGCTGCCAAGGTCCTGAAGTCCAGTGCGAAGTCCTGTGCGCTCCTCTTCCCCTGTCTGAGGTGGAACAACCGTTCCCCCGCCGCTCTCCCCTCCGGTGGATGATCAAATACCGGCGGGTGAAATCTTCATAGCGCACCGATGCCGCATCTATTCCTCCCCACTCAGCGTTGGCCCACTCGAGCGCTTTCCCCGACAGACAGGAGATAAGGGCGGACACGCTCTCGTATCCCGAGGCAGCCGGGTGGACAGTTGCCAGGTAGAGCTCCACCAGGAGCAGAAACCCCTGGCACCCGGCAGCTGTTCCATCATATGCCCTCGGGAGCGAGAGCCGAATCCCACTGGATCCAGGTGGTGAAGGGGTGGACAGCAGTGTGGGGTGAATTGAGGTGTTGGGGTGAATTGTAGTGGAAGGAGGTGTAGAAAAAACCCCTCTCTCCCATCGCTCCATCGTCTGTACCACTCGATCCATGGCTGTGCCAAGAGTCTGTAGCATGGTCAAGTGCTGTAGCGGTGTTCATTGTGACCAAAAAGGTCAATTTTGGACTCATCGGCCCAGAGAATGGACTTCCAGAAACCTTCAGGTTTGTCCAGGTGGTCTCTGGCAAAGTTAAGAAGGGCAGTTTGGTTCTTTTTTGACAGCAGAGGCTTCTTCCTAGCAACCCTCCCATGAATGGCATTTCGATTCAGTGTTCTTCTTATTGCTGAAGCATGCAGTTACCTGAGATGCAGGAAGGGAGGTCTGCAAATCTCTAGTTGTTTTGTTTGGGTTGGCTTTTACCTGATTTTTTCTTGTTCTTGTGGCTCTTGGGGATATTTTGGAAGGGTGTCCACTTCTAGGCCGAGTTGCTGTCCTGTTAAATGCTCTCCATTTGTATATTATTTGCCTCACAGTGGACTGATGGAGCTAAAATCTTTTTGAGATTATTTTATAGCCTTCCCCAGACTGTTGTGCTCTCGCTACCCTCTTCCTGATCTCCTCTGAGATCTCCTTTCCTCTTGGCATGGTGTGCTTTGCATTCACCTGGATGGGTAACACCAAATTGACCAGGTTTCTTAACTCTAATTGATCAAGGTCCCGCCCAAACTCTTTCTTAACGATCTCTCCTTTGATTGGTTCATTTGGTAGCTAATTATTTACCCACCTGATTCTACTTACCTACTTGATTTAACCAATGCAACTTGGGGTTCACTTATTTTGGCACCTGCACTAATTCTTTTTTAATTGTGTTTTTCTACTACACACATGCTTTCCTCTAAACCAACGTATGGCATTGGTAAATATAAACCTGTTTTGTTAGATCAAAAAGACTGGTTCTGATTAAATGAAGATATCATGGTAAAAACTGTAATTGTACAAGGGGTTCACATACTTTCAAGCAGCACTGTATGTTCCTAGCATCCTGGCAGTTCTATACTTTGCGAGGCATGTCACTTCACCGATCTCTTCGCATAGCCCACCACATGCACTGTTTGCTTAACCACAACTGGAGGATCCATAAAGAATTACTGTTTGAATAAATATCACTGGTTAATTCTCTGGCTGGGCAAAGTGTAGGTGGTATAGATAATCTATTCGTATGCTCATCGATCACTGATCAGAAACATTTAGCATGCAATAATGTAGCCTAAATCAAATGTAGGCCTATTATTTTTGCTTGATCACGTATAGGCAACTACAAAAGCCAGTGGAGGTTGTGAAATACCTATGAACACGAGACTCACATGCTTTTGAAAATATAGATTGCTATTATTTTCTATCGGTATCATGATGAAGATAGGTTTACTCTCAACGTAAGACCCTATGCCTGCTCCCTAACAAAAGCAGAGTGAGGGTAGGAAAGAGATTAAACGTGGATCAAAAATGCTTGGGCTTGCCTTGGGCTCTATTTAAAAATATCACCTTTTGGAAAAAGAAATACTGAATGACTGCGGTTCCACAGGTTTCTGTGACACAAGTTCTGTGGAAAAAATATTATTTGTATTTTATTCTGTTATTTTTCATTATATTCTTGTCAGTTTAATAAACAAAATAGTCTAATTATTGATTTAATGTGCATGCTGCAGACATTTATCATATAGGCTGCACAGACCAGTAACATAATTAAACTGAAAATATGCCATTCTAATCTTATAGTATTTCTTAGGACCTGCCTAAAACGAATGAATAATGGATTTGTTTGTTATGGTGTATATTGAATGGATTTATTAAAATAGATGTCCATCCACAACGGCCCATATCTACTCCCACTCCTAAACTTGCCGGCAGGTGCACAGGAGATATAAAAGGCTTATCCTGGCAATAACGTGGTGAATGGGACTGTATGAACTTAAAAACATTGGCTGATTTTGTTTACAGGCAACGTATCGTAAAGACTGTCTGTACAGGGTCACACACACACACACACACACCCTACCCCCAGAGCTGTTTCTTTGGTTGGCATGTCATGCAGTTCTACACATTTCGCCATGGGATGGAGAGAAACGTTTGCAGTTTTAAAGCTCATTTCCTGCAATTCTACACATGTTGCCATGTTCATGTGATATCTGAGTGAGAGTGACTTACAAAATCAATGGGGGCCCCCTGGAGGTCAGGAACACAGTCAGTAATTCGGCCATGATTACTACAAGGTTTAGATAGCTGGTTAGATTAATTTACCTAGCAATCTATAAATTGTTAGCTGACATGGGCTAATTGAGTGACTGTCAGAGACTGATAACAAGAGGAAAACTGCTGATGCACTACCAAATTTAACAATTGCACGTTGTGTATTCTACTATCCTAACTAACAGTAAGTTGACCCCGACTGACTTCCTTTTTTGGTTGGAGGCTCCCTTATGTCGCTTATGCCCCCCCCACACACACTATCCCTGTGCACTCGCAGCGATGGAGGCTGCCAGTGCCACACTTCCTCACTCGGCCCTGCTCAGCCACCCCCTGGCGCCACTGCAGCTGCTGTAATTTAGGCCGAGCTAATAATAAAACAAAGCAGCCACAGTACAGGCATAGGGAGCCAGGGGGAGACAGCGAGAGAGAAGGGGAGCGTGTGGGGAGAGAGGGTAAGGGAATAAGAGAGAAAGAAAGAAAGAGTGAATGGAGAGAGCAGAGAAAGAAAGAACATAGAGCGTTAAAGAGAGGAGAGTGAACGAGAGAGAGAGAGAGAGAGAGAGAGAGAGAGAGAGAGAGAGAAACAGAGAAAAAGGGAGAGAGAGAGAGTAATTGGGAAGAGGAAGAAAGAGAAAGAGATAGCGAGAACAGGAGAAGCAAGGTGCAGAGGACAACCTGGATGAGAGCACAGCCGAGGAAGACCAGTACTGACCAAATGATAGGAAGAAACCGACCAAGGAATATTCCTTGAAAATGCATTATAATGTGTAATGTACACTTAGAAAAAAAGTTGCTATCTAGAAACTTAAAGGGTTCTTCGGCTGTCCCCATAGGAGAACCCTTTGAAGTACCCTTTTGGTTCCAGGTAGAACCCTTTTGGGTTGGGTTCCATGGAACCCAAAAGGATTCTACGTGGAACCAAAAAGGGTTCGCCTATGGGGACAGCGAATGTAACCCTTTTGGAACAATTTTTTCTAAGAGCGTAGGAAAGATTTTGGTTCTGGCCTGTACTGCTTACTCGGTTCTTGACTTTGACACCGGTTACAAAAACGATTCAATTTTTCTGGTTCCTATGTTGAATGAGGGGCATATTTAATCAATAGCCGTTTCCCCCCCTCATCAATCTACACACAATACCTCATAATGACAAAGAAAAAACAGTTTTTTAGATTTCTTTACAAATTTATAAAAAAAAAAAAAACGGAAATATCACATTTACATAAGTATTCAGACCCTTTACTCAGTACTTTGTTGAAGCACCTTTGGCAGCGATTACAGCCTCGAGTCTTCTTGGGTATGACGCTACAAGCTTGGCACACATGTATTTGGGGAGTTTCTCCCATTCTTCTCTGCAGATCTTCTCAAGCTCCGTCAGGTTGGATAGGGAGCGTTACTGCACAGCTATTTTCAGGTCTCTCCGGAGATGTTTGATTGTGTTCCCACGAGGGACCAGTATGAAAAATGTGTGCACTCACTAACTGTAAGTCGCTCTGGATAAGAGCGTCTCCTAAATGACAAAACATTAAAAAATGTAGAAGATGTCTTCAAGTCCGGGCTCTGGCTGGGCCACTAAAGGACATTCAGAGACTTGTCCCGAAGCCACTCCTGCGTTGTCTTGGCTGTGTGTTTAGGGTCGTTGTCCTGTTGGAAGGTCAAAGAGTTCAATCTTTGTTTCATCCGACCAGATAATCTTGTTTCTCATGGTCTGAGAGTCCTTTAGGTGCCTTTTGGCAAACTTCAAGCGGGCTGTCATGTGCCTTTTACAGAGGAGTGGATTCCATCTGGCCAATCTACCATTAAGGCCTGATTGGTGGAGTGCTGCAGAGATGATTGTCCTTCTAGAAGGTTCTCACATCTCCATAGAGGAACTCTGGAGCTCTGTCAGAGTGACCATCGGGTTCTTGGTCACCTCCCTGACCAAGGCCCTTCTCCCCCGATTGCTCAGTTTGGCCGGGCAGCCAGCTCTAGGAAGAGTCTTGGTGGTTCCAAATGTATTCCATTTAAGAATGATGGAGGCCACTGTGTTCTTGGGGACCTTCACTGTTGCAGAAATGTTTTGGTACCCTTCCCCAGATCTGTGCCTCGACACAATCCTGTCTTGGAGCTATAGAGACAATTCCTTCAACCTCATGGCTTGGTTTTTGCTCTGACATGCACTGTCAACTGTGGGACCTTATACAGTGGGGGAAAAAAGTATTTAGTCAGCCACCAATTGTGCAAGTTCTCCCACTTAAAAAGATGAGAGAGGCCTGTAATTTTCATCATAGGTACACGTCAACTATGACAGACAAATTGAGGGAAAAAAATCCAGACAATCACATTGTAGGATTTTTAATGAATTTATTTGCAAATTATGGTGGAAAATAAGTATTTGGTCACCTACAAACAAGCAAGATTTCTGTCTCTCACAGACCTGTAACTTCTTCTTTAAGAGGCTCCTCTGTCCTCCACTCGTTACCTGTATTAATGGCACCTGTTTGAACTTGTTATCAGTATAAAAGACATCTGTCCACAACCTCAAACAGTCACACTCCAAACTCCACTATGGCCAAGACCAAAGAGCTGTCAAAGGACACCAGAAACAAAATTGTAGACCTGCACCAGGCTGGGAAGACTGAATCTGCAATAGGTAAGCAGCTTGGTTTGAAGAAATCAACTGTGGGAGCAATTATTAGGAAATGGAAGACATACAAGACCACTGATAATCTCCCTCGATCTGGGGCTCCACGCAAGATCTCACCCCGTGGGGTCAAAATGATCACAAGAACGGTGAGCAAAAATCCCAGAACCACACGGGGGACCTAGTGAATGACCTGCAGAGAGCTGGGACCAAAGTAACAAAGCCTACCATCAGGACTCAAATCCTGCAGTACCAGACGTGTCCCCCTGCTTAAGCCAGTACATGTCCAGGCCCGTCTGAAGTTTGCTAGAGTGCATTTGGATGATCCAGAAGAGGATTGGGAGAATGTCATATGGTCAGATGAAACCAAAATATAACTTTTTGGTAAAAACTCAACTCGTTGTGTTTGGAGGACAAAGAATGCGGAGTTGGATCCAAAGAACACCATACCTACTGTGAAGCATGGGGGTGGAAACATCATGCTTTGGGGCTGTTTTTCTGCAAAGGGACCAGGACGACTGATCCGTGTAAAGGAAAGAATGAATGGGGCCATGTATCGTGAGATTTTGAGTGAAAACCTCCTTCCATCAGCAAGGGCATTGAAGATGAAACGTGGCTGGGTCTTTCAGCATGACAATGATCCCAAACACACCGCCCGGGCAACGAAGGAGTGGCTTCGTAAGAAGCATTTCAAGGTCCTGGAGTGGCCTAACCAGTCTCCAGATCTCAACCCCATAGAAAATCTTTGGAGGGAGTTGAAAGTCCGTGTTGCCCAGCGACAGCCCCAAAACATCACTGCTCTAGAGGAGATCTGTATGGAGGAATGGGCCAAAATACCAGTAAAAGTGTGTGAAAACCTTGTGAAGACTTACAGAAAACGTTTGACCTGTGTCATTGCCAACAAATGGTATATAACAAAGTATTGAGAAACTTTTGTTATTGACCAAATACTTATTTTCCACCATAATTTGCAAATAAATTCATTAAAAATCCTACAATGTGATTTTCTGGAAAAAAAATTCTGTCTGTCATAGTTGACGTGTACCTATGATGAAAAATACAGGCCTCTCTCATCTTTTTAAGTGGGAGAACTTGCACAATTGGTGGCTGACTAAATACTTTTTTTCCCCACTGTATAGACTGGTGTGTCCCTTTCCAAATCATGTCCAATCAGTTGAATTTACCACAGGTGGACTCCAATCAGGTTGTAGAAACATGATAAATGGAAACAGGATGCACCTGAGCTCAATTTCGAGTCTCATAGCAAAGGGTCTGAACACTTATGTAAATAAGGTTTTTCAGTTTTTTATTGTAATACATTTGCAGAAATGTCTAAAAACCTGTTTTTACTTTGTCATTATGGGATATTGTGTGTAGATTGATGAGGATTTGTGTTTTCTCAATCAATTTTAGAATAGGCTGTAACGTAACAATGTTGAAAAAGGGAAGGGGTCTGTATACTTTCCGAATGCACTGTATGTCAGCCTGAATAGCCAACAGCTGGAAAGACAAGAGGATAAATAAATGTTGAAGACAGCACAGTGTTCCGAGACTAAGTGTGCCATTTTCACGAGGCAAACAAACAGACAGAGAGAAGCAGCGTTGTTATTTACGAAACCCACAGGCTCGGAATGCAAGGGATGGAACATTTCTTAAGGATGGAACGTGTTCCCATTCCTTTTTAGTCTCAAATTTTTACAATGACCTAGCTAACAAGCCAGGGAAATAAAAATAGACTGTACCATTAGAGAGAGAGAGATAGAGAGAGAGATTGAAATGACAAGAGAGGAATACATAGAGGATGAGCTTGAGAGAGAAGGGATAAAAGAGAGATGGTGAGTAAGTAAGGACAAGAGAGGGGGATAAAGCCAGGGATAAGTGGAGAGAAAGAGACAGAGGGGAGATAGAAAAAGAGAGGAACAGAGAGCGAGTAATACATTGATTTTCTTTCCTCCAGCAAGACTCCCTGCCAGACAAATTGCAACCAGCGGCAAAAGGCATAAGCAAAGAACAAGACGATATCCTTTCCAAAGGACACAATACTTTAAATGTCATTCCCTCCTCCTTCTTCAAAAACAACAACCTGCATACAACTTTGGTTGTCAAACCCAGAGAGACTTCCTAACACAATATTTCTAACCACTACCAGACGTAATTTATTGAAATTTCACGTGAAACTGCAATTCACGTGAGGTGAAAACGTGTTATTCCCCTCACATGTGAAAAGGTGGTGTTAACATGTGAACTCTAAAATGAATACATGTGAAAATAGGGTTTCACATGTGAAATTTAAGCTCAACATGTGAAAACATTTATTTCACATGTGAAACTGCAAATTGGACGTTTTCTTTTTGTACGGGCAGTCATTATGTCTCGTGACAGACGTGCACAATATTTCCTTGTGGATGCTGAGATCAGCCATTACAAGACCATGGACTTGACTATGAGTAAGGCTCACCTCACCAAAGACTTCCAGAGGGATGGACGATGGACACACTCTGCAGCAGTGCATCATGGGTGACCTTCAGCCCACTGCGCGCCCTCCCGCACGTTCCCCTTCTGGGACAGAGACCCAAAAATAGACGGACAACATAACACACGCAGCACAGTAGCTCTCTCCAGTATCCTCTTTATCCTTCAGTCTGGCTTTAATCTCACTGTTCTAGATACAAACAAACACAGGCCACAATGACCTCTGCTCTATAAGGCTCTGCTGCTCACCAACTTTACAAACAGTCAATGCTGTGCTTTCACTATAGCGTCCTATAGCATGGAGTGCAGGGTTTCGATCAAATCAGGAAGTGATTTAAATAAATAAAAATGTTTGAACTTTTGAAATTGTTTATCCTCTTCTGTCGATTGAGAAGTCATTGAAAATAAAAGCAATTTTTTAAATTATTGAATTGGAATTTTAGTTAACTCCCTGAATTGACTGTTTTCAATTCGAATTGACCCTAACACTGACTAATTGTAATGAGGAGCTGAGGGTTACATGGCACAGTGCACAATGTCAATACAATGCCATCAGGGTGATGTTCTCGCCTGAACAAAAATATAAATGCAACATGCAACAATTTCAAAGGTTTTACTGAGTTACAGTTCATATAAGGAAATCTGTCAATTGAAAAAAATTAATTAGCCCATAATCTATGGATTTCACATGACTGGGAATACAGATATGCATCTTTTGGTCACAGATACCTTAAAAAAAAAGAAATTGTGCCGTGGATCAGAAAACAGTCCGTATCTGCTGTGACCACCATTTGCCTCTAGCAGCGCGACACATCTCCTTCGCATAGAGTTGATCAGGCTGTTGATTATGGCCTGTGGAATGTTGTCCCACTCCTCTTCGATAGCTTTGCGAAGTTGCTGGATATTGGCGGGAACTGGAACACGCTGTGGTACACGTCGATCCAGAGCATCCCAAACATGCTCAATGGTTGACATTTCTGGTGAGTATGCAGGCCACGGAAGAACTGGGACATTTTCAGGTTCCAGGAATTGTGTACAGATCCCTGCGATATGGGGCCGTGCATAATGATGCTCAAACATGAGGTGATGGTGGCGGATGAATGGCACGACAATGGCCCTCAGGATCTCATCTCTGTGCATTCAAATTGCCATCGATAAAATGCAATTGTGTTTGTTGTCCTTAGCTTATGCCTGCCAATACCATAACCCCACCACCACCATCAGCAAACCGCTAGCCCACACGATGCCATACACGCTGTCTGCCATCTGCACGGTACAGTTAAAACCGGGATTCATCAGTGTAGAGCACACTTCTCCAGCATGCCATTGGCCATCGAAGCTGAGCATTTGCCCACTGAAGTCAGTTAAAACGCCGAACTGCCGAACCAGGTCAAGTCCCTAGTGAGGATGACGAGCACGCAGATGAGCGTCCCTGAGACAGTTTCTGACAGTTTGTGCAGAAACTATTCGGTTGTGCAAACCCACAGTTTCATCAGCTGTCCGGGTGGCTGGTCTCAGACGATCCCGCAGGTAAAGATGACGGATGTGGAGGTCCTGGGCTGTCGTGGTTACACGTGGTCTGCGGTTGTGAGGCCGGTTGGACGTACTGCCAAATTCTCTAAAATGACATTGGCTTATGGTAGAAAAAGGAACATTCAATTCTCTGGCAACAGCTCTGGTGGACATTCCTTCAGTCAGCATGCCAATTGCACACTCCCTCAAAACTTGAGAAATCTCTGGCATTGTGTTGTGTGACAAAACTGCACATTTTAGAGTGGCCTTTTATTGTGCCCAGCACAAGGTGTACCTGTGTAATGATCATGCTGTTAAATCAGCTTCTTGATATGCCACACCATTTAGGTGGCTGGATTATCTTGGCAAAGAAGAAATGATAATTAACAGGGATGTAAACAAATTTGTGCACAAAATTTGAGAGAAAGAAGCTTTTTGTGCATATGGAAAATGTATTCAGTATAGTTAAGCTTAATATAACTACTATAGATTGGATTTTCCTGGTGTTCAAAGCACTACATTGTATGGAGATACTAATAAATAAATGTTTCTTGCACTACCAATGCTTCACTACTGTTTCATTGCAGTGTGTCTGCACCACAAAGAGCATTGTATTATGGTTTTGGGATGGGGGTACTACTTTAATCATGATAGGCAGTGAAAGTATCCTACACGTATTGATCCTGTCAGCAACACAGAGAGCATCTGAAAACCTTGAGGTTTGCTGATTAGGCTGCTGGCATGGAGTGTATGAGAAATCGTAATAGCCTGACCTTTACCTCTTCCCCTCCACCGCTACTCCGCCCATCCTTCTCTCTCGTTACTAACCGAAAACTTCCTCCCACACCCCTCATCAGCATAGCCTCATCATGTGTGACCTTTCTTAGACAGAAATTGCTATCGTTGTAATAACAAGTGTAGCAAATCTAGGGCAATTAATATAAAATAGAAACGAAATAAAATAAAATGAGTTGGGTAGAGCTTTGTTTTACAGCCCACTGCTCACCAGGTAGTTACTAATCTATTCTATTCTCTATTCTACTATTTTCTATTTTACAGTTGAAGTCGGAAGTTTACATACACTTAGGTTGGAGTTATTAAAACTTGTTTTTCAACCACTCCACAAATGTATTGTTAACAAACTATAGTTTTGGCAAGTCGGTTAGGACATCTACTTTGTGCATGACACAAGTAATTTTTCCAACAATTGTTTACAGACAGATTATTTCACTTATAATTCATGGTATCACAATTCCAGTGGGTCAGACGTTTACATACACTAAGTTGACTGTGCCTTTAAACAGCTTGGAAAATTCCAGAAAATGATGTCATGGCTTTAGAAGCTTCTGATAGGCTAATTGACATAATTTGAGTCAATTGGAGGTGTACCTGTGGATGTATTTCAAGGCCTACCTTCAAACTCAGTGCCTCTTTGCTTGACATCATGGGAAAATCAAAAGAAATCAGCCAAGACCTCAGAAAATAAATTGTAGACCTCCACAAATCTGGTTCATCCTTGGGAGCAATTTCCAAACGCCTGAAGGTACCACGTTCATCTGTACAAACAATAGTACGCAAGTATAAACACCATGGGACCACGCAGCCGTCATAACGCTCAGGAAGGAGACGCGTTCTGTCTCCTAGAGATGAACGTACTTTGGTACGAAAAGTAAAAATCAATCCCAGAACAACAGCAAAGGACCTTGTGAAGATGCTGGAGGAAACAGGTACAAAAGTATCTATATCCACAGTAAAATGAGTCTTATATCGACATAACCTGAAAGGCTGCTCAGCAAGGAAGAAACCACTGCTCCAAAACCGCCATAAAAAAGCCAGACTACGGTTTGCAACTGCCCATGGGGAAAAAGATCGTACTTTTTGGAGAAATGTCCTCTGGTCTGATGAAACAAAAATAGAACTGTTTGGCTATAATGACCATTGTTATGTTTGGAAGAAATAGGGGGTGCTTGCAAGCCGAAGAACACCATCCCAACCGTGAAGCACGGGGGTGTCAGCATCATGCTGTGGGGGTGCTTTGCCGCAGGAGGGACTGGTGCACTTCACAAAATAGATGGCATCATGAGGAAGGAAAATTATGTGGATATATTGAAGCAACATCTCAAGACCAGTGGCGGCTCCTGAAAAAATTCTCGGGGGGGGCAATTTTTCTGATGATTTAGGTGACCTACACACATTTTTAAAAAGATATGTCCAGCAACAACATGAAGACAGGGGCGGCATATACAGTGGGGAAAAAAAGTATTTAGTCAGCCACCAATTGTGCAAGTTCTCCCACTTAAAAAGATGAGAGAGGCCTGTAATTTTCATCATAGGTACACGTCAACTATGACAGACAAAATGAGGAAAAAAAATCCAGAAAATCACATTGTAGGATTTTTAATGAATTTATTGGCATATGATGGTGGAAAATAAGTATTTGGTCAATAACAAAAGTTTCTCAATACTTTTGTTATATACCCTTTGTTGGCAATGACACAGGTCAAACGTTTTCTGTAAGTCTTCACAAGGTTTTCACACACTGTTGCTGGTATTTTGGCCCATTCCTCCATGCAGATCTCCTCTAGAGCAGTGATGTTTTGGGGCTGTCGCTGGGCAACACAGACTTTCAACTCCCTCCAAAGATTTTCTATGGGGTTGAGATCTGGAGACTGGCTAGGCCACTCCAGGACCTTGAAATGCTTCTTACGAAGCCACTCCTTCGTTGCCCGGGCGGTGTGTTTGGGATCATTGTCATGCTGAAAGACCCAGCCACGTTTCATCTTCAATGCCCTTGCTGATGGAAGGAGGGTTTCACTCAAAATCTCACGATACATGGCCCCATTCATTCTTTCCTTTACACGGATCAGTCGTCCTGGTCCCTTTGCAGAAAAACAGCCCCAAAGCATGATGTTTCCAACCCCATGCTTCACAGTAGGTATGGTGTTCTTTGGATGCAACTCAGCATTCTTTGTCCTCCAAACATGACGAGTTGAGTTTTTACCAAAAAGTTATATTTTGGTTTCATCTGACCATATGACATTCTCCCAATCCTCTTCTGGATCATCCAAATGCACTTCAGACGGGCCTGGACATGTACTGGCTTAAGCAGGGGGACACGTCTCGCACTGCAGGATTTGAGTCCCTGGCGGCGTAGTGTGTTACTGATGGTTGGCTTTGTTACTTTGGTCCCAGCTCTCTGCAGGTCATTCACTAGGTCCCCCCGTGTGGTTCTGGGATTTTTGCTCACCGTTCTTGTGATCATTTTGACCCCACGGGGTGAGATCTTGCGTGGAGCCCCAGATCGAGGGAGATTATCAGTGGTCTTGTATGTCTTCCATTTCCTAATAATTGCTCCCACAGTTGATTTCTTCAAACCAAGCTGCTTACCTATTGCAGATTCAGTCTTCCCCAGCCTGGTGCAGGTCTACAATTTTGTTTTTGGTGTCCTTTGACAGCTCTTTGGTCTTGGCCATTGTGAAGTTTGGAGTGTGACTGTTTGAGGTTGTGGACAGGTGTATTTTATACTGATAACAAGTTCAAACAGGTGCCATTAATACAGGTAACGAGTGGAGGACAGAGGAGCCTCTGAAAGAAGAAGTTACAGGTCTGTGAGAGCCAGAAATTTTGCTTGTTTGTAGGTGACCAAATACTTATTTTCCACCATAATTTGCAAATAAATTCATAAAAAATCCTACAATGGGATTTTCTGGATTTTTTTTCCTCAATTTGTCTGTCATAGTTGACGTGTACCTATGATGAAAATTACAGGCCTCTCTCATCTTTTTAAGTGAGAGAACTTGCACAATTGGTGGCTGACTAAATACTTTTTTTCCCCACTGTAAGTCAATACCAGAAGCATTTATTGACTGATCTCAAAAGTGTTGGCTTACAAAAGCAAAATAAGTTATCACAGTAAAAATAATCAAGGGTGTTCTTTCACATTCCTCAACACTGCATAAACAATATGTATGGCTTTGTAAAAATGAACAACCATATTCTGGCCAATTGTATAGATTTGTAAATATGAACAACCATATTCTGGCCAATTGTATAGATTTGTAAAAATGAACATGAACAGATTTTTTATTTTTTTAAATGGCAGTACCTTTCAAACATGTCTGCTTGCAGTAAGGTAGCACTCACAAGGTGGCCAGAGAAAGAGAACCTTTCTTTGGTGTGATCCAGGATGGTGTTGCAGACCTCTTCAGACAGCCTCTGCTTCTCCTCTTCTCTCAAAGCTGTTCTGGGTCTTTTGGCTCCTGTTGCTTCTTGCAGCTGCTGTTGAGAGGAGTCCCTGAAGGCAAACAGACCAATGTGTTTGTTGGCTTTGTACAGTATTGTTGTCTATGTGATGCACAGGTATATGCAATGTATCCATGTATAGTACAAATACTTCAGTTCCACTTAAAATGGGCAGGGATGCATAAAGTCTTTAGTGTTTAAGTTAGCCTTTGTGTCTCACATAGCCTGGATGTTCAGCACAGTATACAGTGGTGCTCATAAGCTTATGATCCCATGCTAAAGTTGACTAAAAAGAGGAATAAAAAAGAAAAGAAAATTGGTGTCCTTAAAGGTTGGATTTTCCAACTTTTTTAATTAAGTCATTAAGATCAATTTCCAAAAAGATGATTTTTTTTATTTTTTTATTCCTCTTTTAGTCAGCTTTAGAATGTGTTCATACACTTATGAGCACCACTGTACAGTACACATAGTATATAAAATAAGATAGATTACACCACTGGCCATATATAATGAGAATAATGTAATTTCAAACACAAATGCAGTCTCCTTTCATGCATACATTTTCAAATAAAGCTCTGCTTTGAGAAAGATCGAATGATATTGTTTAATCTTTATCTTACCTTATGGCCTGCACACTGCTTGCGAAGCTGTCGAGGGCACGTTTGATAAAGACAGCATCGATGTCCTTCTTCTGTAGCTTTTGGTACGGTGGGCTGGTCAAATGAACCCAATGAACCCGTCCGGATGGCTTCAAAACATTCTATGAGGTCGTCTCGATTCTCGTAGACAGTGTTCACGACTCTGCTGTTGCTAACCTCATCGTTGTGGCGGCGGACAGCTACCCTGTATCCCTCATCCAGTTGAGTGGCAATATTCACTCTCCCCAAAGCAGACAATCTCAAACAGCTATCAATGTGGGTCTTTGACAGCTCATTTTTCTTAATCTTTTCTGAAAGATGGTGCATGTCGGTTACACCAGTCGCTGTCCAAGCGTTGCTGTCTGCCGTGCCGCCTTCAGGGTGAAAGAGTAGTTTCTTAGTTACGTTCATGGTTACGTTACGTTACGTATGACGAAAGCGCGTAAGTGCAAGCCCTCAGACACCCATAGAGATTGTATTGAAAGCTCAGAAATTTGAAAAAAAAATATTTTACATTAGAGGCTATGAGAGACTTCTGGCCGATTTTCAACCTGACTGAAATCGCCCCAAAACGGGCGGGGACATTTGAAGCACGACTTTAGCCTGATTGGACATTTAGTGGCTGGCAGATCAGACGTGAACACTGAACTACTGTTGCCGTGATATAATTGATTAGAAAAAAAATCCCTTCCTTTTCCCGTTTGGCAGTGCGTCGCCCATATCGCCCTATTGAACACACCGCCCATGCTCAAGACATCAGTCAGGAAGTTAAAGCTTGGTCGCAAATGGGTCTTCCAAATGGACAATGACCCCAAGCATACTTCCAATGTTGTGGCAAAATGGCTTAAGGACAACAAAGTCAAGGTATTGGAGTGGCCATCACAAAGCCCTGACCTCAAGCCTATAGAACATTTGTGGGCAGAATTGAAAAAGCGTGTGCGAGCAAGGAGGCCTACAAACATGACTCAGTTACACCAGCTCTGTCAGGAGGAATGGGCCAAAATTCACCCAACTTATTGTGGGAAGCTTGTGGAAGGCTACCCGAAACGTTTGACCCAAGTTAAACAATTTAAAGGCAATGCTACCAAATACTAATTGAGTGTATGTAAACTTCTGACCCACTGGGAATGTGATGAAATAAATAAAAGCTGAAATAAATAATTCTCTCTACTATTATTCTGACATCTCACATTCTTAAAATAAAGTGGTGATCCTAACTGACCTAAGACAGGGTATTTTTACTAGGATTAAATGTCAGGAATTGTGAAAAACTGAGTTTAAATGTATTTGGCTAAGGTGTATGTAAACTTCCGACTTCAACTGTATGTACCATTTGTTACTTGTAGTTACAAATTGTGTTGAATTCTGAGAGATAAGTGCTAGACATTACTCCCACATAGTTTCTATGTAAATATCAGGTAAGTACCAGCTGAAACTGGGCTGTAAAATAAAGAATTACCATGAGGCCATTACTCCATAACGAAGGGGAAAAAATCGAAGTCCTTTCCATTTTTGCCGAGAGCAGGTCACAGGAGAAATATAATTCAGATAAATAAAGTGTGTCACTAGGTTTTTCCCCTTGCTAATGCAGCTGGGGGGAAAGCTCTTTGCAGTCCCAGTAGTTCTTAAGAGCATTTGATAGAGCTATGGCTCTGACTACAGAGCACTACAGTATCTGATTACAGTGGCAGACAAGGCCACACGTGTGTGTGTGTGTGTGTGTGGAGAAGAAAGGGGGGTGTGTGACTGACTCCAGAATGTTGTCTCGCTGGTAATTAGGAGAAAGGCTGAGATTGGGATGTGAGTTCTTACAGATGAGAAAGAATCAATGCACCAGAGATTTAACCAGGGAATGGAAACAACAAAGGGATTATATAAATATGGGACATACAGCTCATGTGTGTGTGTTTGTATGTGTGTGGGTTTGTGTGTGTGTGCTTGTACTGTATGTTAATGCACGTGTGTGTGATTGTGTGTGATCATGTATACAATGACCAAAAATGACCACCTACTCTCTTACTTACAACATTCACATGTGGGGGCATCAAGAGTTTTTTCCCTTAACCTTTGAAAGGTTAACTTCTCGTTTCGTTCCCAGTTTTCAAATATTCAAATAAGTGTCGAAACGGTTATTTTTAGTCAGGCCTATTCAAATGCAGTGTACGGTGACAATGTATTGACATCCGCTAATTGAAGTGTGAGGGGGCGGCATTTCTACTTAAAAGCGAGCGTGTGAATCTAAATGAAGTCAGGAATCAAAGGATGGGGAGGGAAGGGGGGCGGATTCAACTGCTAGGAGCAAAGGGTGTACAAACAAACAAATTCACAAAGCGAGAGTGATTTATGTGTGCCATTTTCTTTGTTGCCTGTGTGTTGGTTATCATTTGTCCAAGGAGACAGAGAGAGGGAGAGGGAGAGAGAGAATGAAAAGAAGAGTGCAGGGGGGATTGAAAAGGAGCGTGTGAGGTAACGAGAGCCGGAACTGGGTGAGTGAAATATAGAGGTAAAGAATCAAGAGACAGAGGGAGTGAGAACAAGAGAGGGATGTGAGGCATGCCAGATGGAGGGGTGGATGCTGGGACAGCCTAATTGGATTAGAGGGGCAGAAAATTAAAAAAGTATTTTATTTTAGACAGCCTGGGCTGTGTTTCATCCCTGGTAGATAAAGATGTGACAGGCCTTGATCCACCAACTCTGTCACAGAGGGGCACAGGGCCCATAGGTTCAGCTTAGGTGGTGTGTGCGTGTGTGCTTGATTGTGCATGTGTGTGAGCCTGTGTGTGTGCGTGCTCAGGAAATAACTACATCATTGCATGCATGCATGCTAAGGCCAAGCTAACCACATATGTATGCACACAATGATATCATGTGACTGAATATGGCAAGTGACTCATCTAGGGATAGGGTGTGAGTCATTATATCAGACCCCATCATGGGATGTTTCCTGGCATCTGTGTCACCAATAAACCCTGTAGCAGCAGGTGTACTTCCTGGGACATTGGCAGCCACTGTGGGAGAGATGGCTGAATTTGGCCAGGCTGGGGATAGGCTGTGTGGGGTGCAAATTCTCGATGGTAATGACATCATGCTAATTGTGGAGAACTGAATCCGTAACAGAACTCATGTAAGGGAACACACACCTGCATAGATAGTCAGATACATAACACATGCACGCACGCATGCACGCACACACACACTCGCTAAATCAAACCAACATTTTGGGTGAATGTCTTCCTAACGGCCTTAATTTAGTTTAGCCTACAAGTCAACCAGGGGGTGTAGCAAATCCGAAACAGGAAGTGACATCACCACTAGTCTCACCCAGTGGCAGTCCTCCTCGAGCAAGGCCTCGTGGACGCTGCAGGCAAACAGGGCGTGGGCAGGTCACTGAGGTCCATCATCTCCTCCTCCTCCGTCTCTTCAGGGTCGCTGCTGTAGACCTCCGAGCTGTTGCTCCAGGCCTTGGCCCCCTCCTGCAGCATGGCCAGCCAGGTCCAGGGACAGGGAACAGAGGGGTAGAAGTGAGCCGCTAGGGGGAGAGGAGGGCCTCCTACTGGGGCTCTAGCAGGGACAAGTCTGGAAAGAGAGAAAGAGAGAGATACAGAAATAAAGTATTGAGTTTTTACTTTTCTCAAGTAATCTAATAATCAATCTATCTTACATATTGATGGTGTAATTTTCCTGCTCCTTGCATGGTCTTACTGTTCTAGCCTATCTATTCTTATGTCAGTCAGGCAGTAGGTCAGCCAACCCCAATAAGCGGCCCGCGGGCCAGATCCGGCCCGCAAGAGCCAAATGTCTGGCCCACACTGACAGCATTGGCATTCCCTTGTTATAATAAACATAAATTTAATATCCGCGAAATTATCCCACACCTTGACCTGTGGCCTTTACCGCGTGCATACGTAAGACGTGCTTCGCGCGCTTTTCGTACTCGTCTCCACTCGACTAGCTACCTAGTGTAGTGTCACACACACACACAGTAGCCGCAGCCGCTCGCCAGTTAACCCTCTTTCATCAAAAGGACTGACCACTTCCTCACAAAACATTATTAAATCCAGTCAAACCAACATGGCATTCGCCAAGATACGCAAGGTAGACCAGGAGAACCGTCAGTTCAAAACTGACTGGACTGAGAGGTATTGCTTTTTTTTACCGGACCACAACAGTGCTAAGCCCACATGCTTAATATGCATGCAGACTGTAGCTGTAATAAAAGCGGACAATCTGAAGCGGCATTTTAACTCTATTCATGCTGCCAGTTTTAATGCAAACTACCCAGAAAAATCTGACCAGCGCAAACAAAAAATTGTGGCATCCAACTAGTTAGTAAAATGTAAAACTTAATACACAGCAATAAAAAATAATACACAAATAAAAGCTAATTAATTATATTGTCACATTAATATCAAACACTTTTGGTTGTTAACAGTTTGATATTATTTGGTTCACATATTTTAAAAATGTAAAAACTAATGTGGCATATTCTGATAACACATTTGAAAAGTACCTAACTAAAAATCTCTGTCTGTCTGTGTTTGTCCTTCTGTCTCTTCTCTTAGAAAGACCGCCTGAACGCAGATATCCAAAGCATGGGTGTTCCAGACAGAAGTGGGCGCTGTGTGTGTGTGTGTGTGTGTGTGTGTGTGTGTGTGTGTGTGTGTGTGTGTGTGTGTGTGTGTGTGAATGTGTTTGCTGGACTTTTTGTTTGCTGACTGTTTGCACAGAATATGCTCCATGGGCATTTCATAATTAAATAGTTGGTTTTGGACTAATTTAGTATTTTTCATTTTTCTCTTATGTGACTCCTAACACCACTACTAATAATTATAAAATCACAATAGAAGTGAAAACTGATAAAACATAAAACTGTCGCCAAAAAAACAAACATGTTGGCACTCGGCTTGGCATGCCTGACCAAATTTGGCCCTTTTGGAAATCTAATTGGGGAACCCTGCAGTAGGTGATGAGGATATTGATCAAACCAAATGCTGCAGATATTCCTATTTTTCCCTATACATGTTTCCCATTATAAGACCTCAACACTAGCATTTATACTACACTGCTATCTAGAACCTTAAAGGGTTAGTCTGCTGTCCCCATAGGACAACCATTTGAAGAACCCTTTTGGTTTCAGGTAGAACCCTTGTTCTACCTGGAGTCAAAAAGGGTGGGTTCTTTTTTCAGAGAGTGTAGCCCTACACGAATTCGTCAATAGAGGGTCATTTCTAACGCTGTGGTCGGATAGGATGACCCCTGGCGGCCGATATAAGATATAATTGAAACACTACCCAGCCTGAATACATGATTACATCGCAACAAGAACTTACTATGTCGTTCATATTTGAGGAAGTCCTTATGTACTTACAATAAGTACAATTTAATGTGTTATGAAATACAACTGATATACTGGTACGATTCTTTCCAAAGCGCAGAATATAGCCTAAATAGGCAACAACAATTGTATAGCCTAGTCATAACTGCACAGCATGTGTAACCTACTAGAATATTTTCTATATCTCTCTCTAAAAGCTACAATGTATACCGACTTTTGTTTCAGAGAGGCCAGAAAAGTTTAATGCGAGCTGAGCTGTCACGAGAGGAGGTAGACTCCATCCATGAGGGGATTCTATTAATCTGGTCAGGGCGCCCAGAAGGCGTGGTTTGCGGGCGAAAAGTGCATTCGTTTTGGAACCGGGCTGCCTCCCGGGCATGCCGGCTGCCCCGTTCTGCGCCATATACTACGAAACAGGATAAGTTTTAAGGAGGTACATTTCGTACATTCTGAGTTCAACTCGGTATAACTTATAGTCCTACCAGGAAAGTGGCCCACCTTTTATCCTTGTGTAAACGTCAGACTGTTACCATGGTTACTCCATGCTATCAGTCTGAAAGAAGTCGCTGTAAAAAAAAGCCGCAATAGTCTCTACAAGTCAGAATGTTGAATAAAAGGACATCTGAGGTTGGCCCAGACTCCGGGAAGGGGAGGGTAGTCTCGGCCATATTGAGTACCACAGTATGAGTCATAATATCCATAAAACCTAGTGGTAAAACCCGGAAGTGGTTCCAGTCGTTTTTTGCTGGTGGGCTAGTTAACGTTAGCTACATTAGCTCAGGTTGGCTAGCTAGCTCACAAAGTGTCACGCCCTGGCTCTAGGGACTCTTTTAAGTTGAGCCAGGGTGTGTAGAGTTTATGTTTTGTGCTCGTTGTGTCTAGTCTAGTTTTTGTTTATCTATGTTGGCCAGAGTGGTTCTCAATCAGAGGCAACGAGTATCAGCTGTTGCTGGTTGTCTCTGATTGGGTACCATATTTAGTCAGGTGGTTTTCCCACAGTGTTTGTGGGATCTTGTTCCGTGTTGGTTTGTACCTGTGGACGTCACGTATCGATTTGTTGTTTTGTTCGTGTATCATTTAATAAATAAGTATGTTCACCTTCCACGCTGCGCCTTGGTCCTCTATATCCGACAATCGTGACACAAAGGACTTGTGGGCTCAATGTTTTACCCATACAAAACACAAACTCATCAAATATGAAACAATATTGTGTAAAACTTTGAATTTGTAGAAGCATCGAAATTGACTATGTCCCCTTTTCCCCATGTTTTAGACATGAGGTGTGACATGCGAAAACATCAGGCTCACCCCACGAGAAGCAGTGCATGATCAATGCCACCCTCAGCAAGGAGATCTGCTGGAAGTGATGTACTCTCTCTCATTCTAGGGGTAAGACATCATTTAAATATCACAGATATACATTTCCCATGATAAAATACGATGTCAATTGTGTTGTACTACTGAATGAAACTGTTAGGAGATGCAGTCAGACCAGCCTTTGTGATTGAACTTACGTTAACTACATTACTTTAGTTGGTTGCTTTGTGCAAAACTTGAATGTAATATACCTATTATAGGAGCCTATTGTTTGTGGATGATCTTTATTCATTGTTCACTTGTTTTTCAACAATGTCAGTACAGGCAGGGATGACTGGGGCCTTCAACAAGTAAGACGCAGGGGGTACTAAATAATTTGAACATCACAGATATACATTTCCACTGTGCCCATGATAAAGTTAACAACATTACTTTAGTTGGCTGCTTTGAGCAAAACTTGTATGTAATATAACCTATTCTGGGAGCCTATTGTGTGTCTGAACTATGTGGAATATTTTTGGACCATTGGCTTCCCTGAAATATATGAATATGAAATATAAATATACAAATATGAGTCTGTCAGAGGTTGTCACGCTGGATGGTGATGGTGATAGGCTTTGGTGGTTCACACAACGAAAAAGCAGGTGTCTCTTCCAGTGATGTGGAGCTGACCTTGGACCTGGTGCCAGTAAGGATGTTCTTCACAGAGGTGGTATGTTTGTCATGTTTGTGTATGATTCTCATGACTTAAAATTGAGTGTTGAGGGACCACTTGTCACATTGTCTAAGGTGGGTTTGTGTTATGATAAACAATGCTTAGATGGTGATACAGCATTGAAAAATACCTACCACTGACCAAATGTCTCTTTGTTTTTCAGTCCAACAGGAGTGCATCCCTCAGACCATCCTGTGCATGAACATCCTGTGCCAGTGTGATCCAGTTGTGGAGACTACAGCAGATCGAGTCTGTGGATGAACAGGTCAGTAACTCAAATATGATACAATACTGTAAAACATTGAATTTGTAGATGCATTGACATTTTGAGTTGATGTCCCTTATTCCCATGTTTTAGACATGAGCCGTGACATGCGGAACATCAGGCTCATCCCACGAGAAGCTGTGTGCGATCAACGCCACCCTCAGCAAGGAGATCTGCTGGAAGTGATGTCTCTCCCATCCTTAGATGTACTGTCTCTCACTCTCTCTCTCTCTCTCTCTCTAGTTAAGCAGTCCAGATGATTTTCGTAGGGTGTATCCTATCCAACTCTACTTACTTCTTATTTGGAGTTCAATGGTAACATTGAAGATCCAGGCATGAGGGATGATGCTGGGATAGCAGGTAGCCTTTTGCTTAGCAGTTAAGCTGAAATAGTCTCCCGAGTGGCGCAGTGGTCTAAGGCACTGCATCGCAGTGCTAGCTGTGCCACTAGAGATCCTGGTTCGTATCCAGGCTCTGTCGTAGCCGGCCACGACCGGGAGACCCATGGGGCGGCGCACAATTGGCCCAGAGTCGTCCAGGGTAGGGGAGGGAATGGCCGGCAGGGATGTAGAGCATGGCGTTTGCAACGCAAGGGTTGAGGGTTCGATTCCCACGGGGGGCCAGTATGAAAAATAAAAAGATAATGTAAGTCGCTCTGGATAAGAGCGTCTGCTAAATGACTAAAATGTAAATATTGTCAGTTAAATGTAAATATTGTCAGTTAATCATTCCATTTAAACTGGCTGGTTAGTTGGCTACCAAACAAACTGTGCAGATATATCTACAAATTCATCTGGTTAATTGATCGTTTGAGGAGGAGCGACATGATGCTGTACTGTTACATGTGTAAATGACCTGGTATTACAGCAAAATGATCTAAAAGGAAACATCTGCTAACTACTTTAATCATTGCATTATTGCAACTGCTCTTTTCCTTTGGGAAATAAAAATGGCCCTGCATTTACCAGAAAAGGAAGCTCCACACAACAAAGGTTTAAACATCACATAAACTCAGCAAAAAAAAGAAATGTCCTCTCACTGTCAACTGCGTTTATTTTCAGCAAACTTAAGATGTGTAAATATTTGTATGAACATAACAAGATTCAACAACTGAGACATAAACTGAACAGGTTCCACAGACATGTGACTAACAGAAATGGAATAATGTGTCCCGGAACAAAGGGGGGGTCAAAATCAAAAGTAACAGTCAGTATCTGGTGTGGCCACCAGCTGCATTAAGTACTGCAGTGCATCTCCTCATGGACTGCACCAGATTTGCCAGTTCTTGTTGTGAGATGTTACCCCACTCTTCCACCAAGGCACCTGCAAGTTCCCAGACATTTCTCGGGGGAATGGCGCTAGCCCTCCCCCTCCGATCCAACAGGTCCCAGATGTGCTCAATGGGATTGAGATCCGGGCTCTTCGCTGGCCATGGCAGAACACTGACATTCCTGTCTTGCAGGAAATCACGCACAGAACAAGCAGTATGGCTGGTGCGACCTAAGACTGAATAGACCACTGGGAAAATACCTAAGGACAGGAAAGTGAGGGTGGTATCTTATAGGTTTGAGATAAGATAAGGGAACAAAGAAAAATAAGAATGTAATACCGAGGCACAGGGAAGCAAGTGTGTTATCTTAATGGGAAGTGGAGCACAGGGACAAAGATAATAAAATAATATTAAAAGGAGGGGCACAAGGGATAAAAACATATTTTTGGAAGATGCAGAGTATGAAGATATATTAGGGAGGAAGATACCATGAACTGAGGAATGTACAAACTTTTAGCTGAGCTCACTAGAGAAATATTACTGACCCAACATCCTAACCTAGACACTGAACCAAACATAGAGATGGCCGGAACACCAGTAGAAATAAACACGACGAGTTGAGTTTTTACCAAAAAGTTATATTTTGGTTTCATCTGACCATATGACATTCTCCCAATCCTCTTCTGGATCATCCAAATGCACTCTAGCAAACTTCAGACGGGCCTGGACATGTACTGGCTTAAGCAGGGCGACACGTCTGGCACTGCAGGATTTGAGTCCCTGGCGGCGTAGTGTGTTACTGATGGTAGGCTCTGTTACTTTGGTCCCAGCTCTCTGCAGGTCATTCACTAGGTCCCCCCGTGTGGTTCTGGGATTTTTGCTCACCGTTCTTGTGATCATTTTGACCCCACGGGGTGAGATCTTGCGTGGAGCCCCAGATAGAGGGAGATTATCAGTGGTCTTGTACAGTGGGGAAAAAAGTATTTATTCAGCCACCAATTGTGCAAGTTCTCCCACTTCAAAAGATGAGAGAGGCCTGTAATTTTCATCATAGGTACAGGTCAACTATGACAGACAAAATGAGGAAAAAAAATCCAGAAAATCACATTGTAGGATTTTTAATGAATTTATTTGCAAATTATGGTGGAAAATAAGTATTTGGTCACCTACAAACAAGCAAGATTTCTGGCTCTCACAGACCTGTAACTTCTTCTTTAAGAGGCTCCTCTGTCCTCCACTCTATTAATGGCACCTGTTTGAACTTGTTATCAGTATAAAAGACACCTTTCCACAACCTCAAACAGTCACACTCCAAACTCCACTATGGCCAAGACCAAAGAGCTGTCAAAGGACACCAGAAACAAAATTGTAGACCTGCACCAGGCTGGGAAGACTGAATCTGCAATAGGTAAGCAGCTTGGTTTGAAGAAATCAACTGTGGGAGCAATTATTAGGAAATGGAAGACATACAAGACCACTGATAATCTCCCTCGATCTGGGGCTCCACGCAAGATCTCACCCCGTGGGGTCAAAATGATCACAAGAACGGTGAGCAAAAATCCCAGAACCACACGGGGGGACCTAGTGAATGACCTGCAGAGAGCTGGGACCAAAGTAACAAAGCATACCATCAGTAACACACTACGCCGCCAGGGACTCAAATCCTGCAGTGCCAGACGTGTACCCCTGCTTAAGCCAGTACATGTCCAGGCCCGTCTGAAGTTTGCTAGAGTGCATTTGGATGATCCAGAAGAGGATTGGGAGAATGTCATATGGTCAGATGAAACCAAAATAGAACTTTTTGGTAAAAACTCAATTCGTCGTGTTTGGAGGACAAAGAATGCTGAGTTGCATCCAAAGAACACCATACCTACTGTGAAGCATGGGGGTGGAAACATCATGCTTTGGGGCTGTTTTTCTGCAAAGGGACCAGGACGACTGATCCGTGTAAAGGAAAGAATGAATGGGGCCAGGTATCGTGAGATTTTGAGAGAAAACCTCCTTCCATCAGCAAGGGCATTGAAGATGAAACGTGGCTGTGTCTTTCAGCATGACAATGATCCCAAACACACCGCCCAGGCAACGAAGGAGTGGCTTCGTAAGAAGCATTTCAAGGTCCTGGAGTGCTCTAGAGGAGATCTGCATGGAGGAATGGGCCAAAATACCAGCAACAGTGTGTGAAAACCTTGTGAAGACTTACAGAAAACGTTTGACCTGTGTCATTGCCAACAAAGGGTATATAACAAAGTATTGAGAAACTTTTGTTATTGACTAAATAATTATTTTCCACCATAATTTGCAAATAAATTCATAAAAAATCCTACAATGTGATTTTCTGGAGAAAAAAAATCTCATTTTGTCTGTCATAGTTGACGTGTACCTATGATGAAAATTACAGGTCTCTCTCATCTTTTTAAGTGGGAGAACTTGCACAATTGGTGGCTGACTAAATACTTTTTTCCCCCACTGTATGTCTTCCATTTCCTAATAATTGCTCCCACAGTTGATTTCTTCAAACCAAGCTGCTTACCTATTGCAGATTCAGTCTTCCCAGCCTGGTGCATGTCTACAATTTTGTTTCTGGTGTCCTTTGACAGCTCTTTGGTCTTGGCCATAGTGGAGTTTGGAGTGTGACTGTTTGAGGTTGTGGACAAGTGTCCTTTATACTGATAACAAGTTCAAACAGGTGCCATTAATACAGGTAACGAGTGGAGGACAGAGGAGCCTCTTAAAGAAGAAGTTACAGGTCTGTGAGAGCCAGAAATCTTGCTTGTTTGTAGGTGACCAAATACTTATTTTCCACCATAATTTGCAAATAAATTCATTAAAAATCCTACAATGTGGTTTTCTGGATTTTTTTTCCCTCAATTTGTCTGTCATAGTTGACGTGTACCTATGATGAAAATTACAGGCCTCTCTCATCTTTTTAAGTGGGAGAACTTGCACAATTGGTGACTGACTAAATACTTTTTCCCCCCCACTGTATCTGATGTGTCTTGAGTAGGATTCTTTCTTCCAGGATTGATGGAAGTTCCCTACAATATGTATGTTAAGGGAGATGTAGGAGACCACGTCTCAAACAACATTTTAACAGATGCTTGGGAACAAATATCACTGATTCCTTATTACATTTAGTGTGGTTGGAGAATCCTTGCGAGAGTTAAAAGACAGTGGATTCTAAAGGGGGATATTAAAATTGGCAGTATGTATTGGCGACAGCACGAATGATGGTTACAAATAGTCAAACGTATCACGCTGCATTTAAACAAACAGTGAAGGGTGTGAATTTGAGGGTTCTGTGTTGTAGTGAATTGTTATAGGCGTCGAATGACAAGAACACTGATAGGCCAGACCATCATCACATTAGTAAACTATTTTATTAGAGAGGGGCCACAAGGCATGTGGGAAAGTACAACCAGCGAGGCAAGAGATAGCATATTTGGGGATTTGAGTTTTTGAAGTCACGAAGCATGTTGGGGCATGATCGAGTGGGAGCAGTGTGACTCAGGAAAAGCCTAAGGGTTTTAATCTCATGAGACTTTATTTTGTTTTATTCTGCACTGGATTGTGGAGTTGACGGGGGAGGGGAGGAGTCACGAGTGTCACGGTTTCGGCCGAGGCGGCCCCTCCTCCTTGTTCGGGCAGGTTTCGGCGGTCATCGTCTCCGGAGTACTAGCTGCCACCGCTCTATGTTTCTTGTTTGATTGGTTTTGTCTGTTTGTCACACCTGTTTTGTGTTATGTCTTAATTAGCACCCTATTTAGTTTCCTTGTTGTTAGTTAGGTGTTGTGTGTAATTGTTCCATGTCGTGTTGCTGCGCTACTTGTTTTTTGGTGCGCTATTGTGTGCTTTCCTCCTTGTTTGTTGTTTAGGAGTAGATTACGCACTTATTTACTGCGCCCGTTTGTATACGCCTGTGCGCGCTTTTCTCGCCTCCGGGCTGTTTGTGGATATTCATTGTGAATTCTACTAAAGTATTTTTGTTGGACTTTACTTCTGCCTCCTGCGCCTGATTCCACACCACACCTACCATAGCAACCCTTGACAGAGAGTGATGTTCTTGAGGGTTTTCTGAGTTGGGGGGAGGCGGAGATGTGGTAAATTCAATAGAAAATAAGAATTTTGAATTTGAATTAATTGGACTGGTTAAGAGGTAGCAAAATGGAAACTAATGAAATGTGCACATTTTCTTCCAGGAGAATGGGGATAGTGATTTTCTCTTTCTTTGAAATGTTTCCAGAGACTATTGTCTTTGGAAGAGATGTTAGTTACATTCGGCAGTTTGATAAGTATGAAAATATCCGGATTAGGTCATAAGAGGGAGCTACCCAATTAAATAAGGCCATTTTTATTTGGTTTTTACAATATGGTTTTCAAATAACCACGCATAACCCACCTATTATGACATGTTGGTTATATAGGGGTTTTATTTTTATTTTAGGGGGTTTTCATGGGTTAGAAATTAGGTATCTTAAAGGGACACACACATGGAATTTGTTGAAGTTTTATTTTCTGAGTGAGTTTTAATTCAACGTGATTTATTTTGATAAGAACTGTAATGAAGTCTTGCTGAACACTTGGGATACGAAATGTATGAAATGTTTTGACTGTTGATAATGATTAGTCTACTATAGAATGAAACACTTATTTGAAGGATTTGAATGACCTCTGACCTCTGTTCTGACTTTCTAGTGTGATTTGATCACACACACATTTGAAAGCCGAGAGACATTAAATTATGAATTTAAGGTCATTTATTTTTGTAATACTGATAATTATGAAGAAGTTTATAGTTCATAGTTGTATATATGAGTCAGACCATGACAAGGACAGAGAGAGAGAGCGCTAGCCCTGAATGAGGGAAACGTGTCGCTAGTCAATTCCTTGAATTACCTTATGGGATACAATTAAGTTAAGATATTATCAAAGGTTGTCATTCTAATTTCATTTATTATTTTGGTTTAACAGGAAATGTTGTTTTTTTGGGGGGGGGTTTAACACATGAATCACGATGTGAGTCATGTGTCCAAAGGGGGGAATTACTGCAAATTGTATTAAGAATATGAGCAGTAGTAATTAATGTGTTATGGGTTAGATGGAATGTGTTATGTGCAAATGGGCCTATCTCTGAAACTAGTGGACTACAAAAAGCTTCAAGAATGTGCACAGTAGCATACTGTGTCTCAACTAACAATGTTCTTAAGACTTTTTCCCACGGGTGAAGGCTTCTTGGCCCAACCGAGCAGGAGAATCTGAGCATTGTCTGCGCCCTGGAGATTTTGTGGTGGTAAAAGACTGCAGAAGAAAGAGCTGGAAAGACCCTAGGTGAAGGGGCTCGTACCAGGTGTTGCTGGCTACCTCTATGACGGTGAAAGTGGCAGAGACAGATACCTGGATCCATGTGTCCCATTGTATGAGAGTTTTAACCCCAGAAGAGGAAGATGGCCCTGTCATTGGGTAGCATTGTTTTATTTTGTGTCTGTCTGGGTTTGTGTGTCTTTGCAGCAGTGACTCCGAGCTTCCCTATTGGTACGCTGCCAGAAGGACACTCTCCGCAGAACGATGTCGATGGATTGAGAGGGACTCTGGCTGATCCGGAGACCCTAGTGACGGAAGAAGGTGCCAAAGAGACCATACATCGTCACCCAGGCTGTACGGATAGAGGGGAGCTCGACCTGGTATCATCTAAACGACTGCACCAGAGTACCACGAGGAAACCAATTACCTAGAGATGAGGGAGCTGAGGATGCTGGTGCTGGCCAGAATTGGGAGATGGGGGAGGATGGCAATGGGAATGCTACTGATGAGCTACGTGCTCTGACTGATTCCCTCAGCAGAGGGACAGACCTCCAAGAACATCCAAGAACTTCAAGATCATACAAGACCTTCAAGAATTTCAAGATCTTCCAGACATTCAAGGCACACCTGACTTCCCCACCATTGATTTCTCTGTATTTTTCTAGTTCCCCTAACAGAAATTGAGATCTAACTTGCTGATCCTGTGACTCTGCGGTGAAGTCGAAAGGGTGATAAGGGGAGTATATTAGAAATTGGTATTAAGAATAATTGGTAAAACATAATTATTTGTCATATAGTCAATGCTTATATGGATTTTTTGGATTGGAAATGAACTCAACTAAACTGTTATGATCTGTCCTCTCTCAAAGTTACTACAGATGGTGTCTTGATGCATAGCAGGGATAATTCGGTCAAGAACGGTATGAACCTCAATAAATAAATAAAAAACTCTAACCGGCTGAAGAGGAGCGACAAAGGCGTGGAATAGGGTCCTGTCCAGCACCACTTCTACCAAGATACTTGAATCAGAACCAGCATCCAATTGAAGCTATCAACTGCCTTTTCTCTCATGTCTTTTTCTCTCAGGAGTGTGACAGGAGTCCATGTGGAGTGGGCATGAAGAGAGATCTGTTCAAATACATATCTCATGGTGGTGGTATACTGGTTGGCAGGTGAGACTTTGAAATTGGGACATTGTCATGGGCAATCCAAGTTGAACTATGAAGCTATCTGAAGAACATAATGAAGAGACGCCAGAAGATTGATTGCCGGGGAAGGAAGGGGTTGTTATTTGGGGTATCAGGTTGATTAAGGAGGTCTACACACTGCTACATTTATAGTAATTTAGACTAAGAATGCATTGAGATACTGATCTGTTCTTATGCTAGAATTATGGATAATTATACTGTATGTTAATATAAATGTATATTCTGCCAGTGTCAATGGGTGCTAAGGTGAGGGTTTTAACTTTGAGTGATGGAACCAAGGTGAATCACTAAGAATTGTCATTCTAAATTTGTTTTGGATAATTAATTTGATTATGATTATGAGTTGACTGATTGATTTGAATAAGTTATTAATATGTTAATAACTAAAGATGTTGACACTGCAATTAATGTATTAGATAGTGATATTGATTATTTTGATTGTTATACTACTACGGGTTAGATTCTACATTTGTCTTATCTTATCAGGGACTGAAACCAGACTGTGACCCTGTGGCTCTCAGTAGGCAAATCCAGGGTGAACCGGGGTTGAACAGAGTTCAGACTAAACCCTTTGTCTCTCCTGGGGTGACTTCTTGATTAATTACAGCATGACGGGAGGAGAGAGAGGGGTTGGGCTTGGGTATGTTTGAGAGATTGATTGTGGACCTGCCATGTCCAACAGTCAATCTCCAGGTCGAGCCAGGGTGAGCCGGGGTTGAACAGAGTTCAAACTAAACATGATTCATTTTTCATGACAGGGCTTGATTGATTGCACCACCATTGTTTCCAAACTGAATAGAAGAAGTCAGATTTCGCCACTATCATAAAACTAAGGAGGTGGGCGGAGCGGTCAAGAGGGAGACAGTGGTGGGGGAACCCAAGAGGGAGGGGTTAGGCTAAAATGTATGTGAAATGACTATATAAACGGAGCGCTGAGAGGTGGAGGGGAGATGCTTTGCAAACCACCTCGGCTCTAATGCTGATGTAATAAAATCTTAATTCAACAAAAACTCTGAAATACTTTGGTTCTTTGATCAGTATAAGGGCGAATTTGCCACATCAGGACTAAAAACAAACAAAAGATAACTAATGTAAAATATAGTTTCTGTATGAATGTATATAGTATGTATAAGCTGGAAGTAGAAGGCTACGTATTGTTGTCCATTAGTTTACTCCAATTAGGGGAGGGGTGGTAGGGTTAGGGGAAAATAATAAAGAAGGAAAATATATTTAATTAGTTTGATCCAATTAGGGGAGGGGTGGTAGGGTTAGGGGAAACTAATAAAGAAGGAAAATATATTTAAAATATATACACTACCAGTCAAAAATGTGGACACACCTACTAATTCAAGGGTTTTTCTTTATTTTTACTTTTTTTTTTACATTGTAAAATAAAAGTGAAGACATCAAAACTATGAAATAACACATATGGAATCATGTAGTAACCAAAAAAGTGTTTAAAAAATCAAATTATATTTTATATTTCAGATTCTTCAAATAGCCACCCTTTGACTTGATGACTCTTGGCATTCCCTCAACCAGCTTCACCTGGAATGCTTTTCCAACAGTATTGAATGAGTTCCCACATATGCTGAGCACTTGTTGGCTGCTCTTCCTTCACTCTGCAGTCCGACATCCCAAGCCATCTCAATTGGGTTGAGGTCGGGGATTGTGGAGGCCAGGTCATCTGATGCAGCACTCCATCACTCTCCTTCTTGGTAAAATAACCCTTACACAGCCTGGAGGTGTGTTGGGTCATTGTCCTGTTGAAAAACAAATGATAGTACCACTAAGCCCAAACCAGATGGGATGGCATATTGATGTAGAATGCTGTGGTAGCCATGCTGGTTAAGTGTGCCTTGAATTCTAACTAAATCACAGACATTGTCACCAGCAAAGCACCCACACACAATAACACCTCCTCCTCCATGCTTTACGGTGTGAAATGCACATGCAGAGATCATCCGTTCACCCACACCGCGTCAAAGGCCATTTCTGAGGCTTGTAACTCTAATGAACTTATCCTCTGCAGTAGAGGTAACTCTGGTTCTTCCTTTCCTGTGGCGGTCCTCATGAAAGCCAGTTTGCGACTGCACTTGATGATACTTTCAAAGTTGTTGACATTTTCCATATCGACTGACCTTCACGTCTTAAAGTAATGATGGACTGTTGTTTCTCTTTGCTTATTTGAGCTGTTCTTGCCATAATATGGACTTGGTCTTTTACCAAAAAGGGCTACCTTCTGTATACCCCCTACCTTGTCACAACACAACTCATTGGCTCAAATGCATTAAGGAGGAAAGACATTCCACAAATTAACTTTTAAGAAGGCACACCTGTTAATTGAAATGCATTCCAAAAAGGTAGGTCTAGAGTCAAAGACAAGGCTTAATGTTAGCTTTAACATGCATTGTATAGAAATGCTTTTGGTACACAAACTATCCAGCTATGGGTTTTTTTTCTTCTAAAATGCAAAGTTAATGGCTGCATATGCACTCAACAGTTTCCCTCAAACTGATTTTCAATTGTTTTTGAATAACTATCCAAATAAATATTTAAAGACTTTTCAAACATTTTCCCAAAATACTATATTATTTGTTTTTGAGGTCATTTTTCGACTGAAAACATGAATGCATAGCAAATAGCAGTGTGTGTGCAGTGGGACCAGTATGTGCACTGTGAAAGCATAATTTTCATACAATTTACCTAGAGCAAAATGTCTGTTCCAACACAGAATCTTGAATGTCAAATATCTGTTGAACTTACTTAAAAATTCATTTGGCTTCCAGTTTTGTCTCAGGAAAACGAAACATAAGATAAACTTGCTGAAAATAAGAAAAAATGTTTAAAAATGTAACGTTACAGTTTGTCATTGTTTCCTTCTAAAATGTCTGTAATATAGTAATAAACAACCTTAATCTGGTACAGATTTAATTTAATGTCAAAATAACAATTCCAAGTTTAGGCTATGATAGGCCAACCATAGAAATAGAATCCATAGAACGGGCCTCCCCATTCAAGTCAATTAATGGATTCTATTTATATGGTTGGCCTATCATAGTCATTTCTATGGATTCTATTTCTATGAGGCCAACCTTTTGAGCAGTGCGAGTAAAGTGTAATTTGCTTACTTATGACAGATACTGCATTCAATGGAGCTATTAGAGATAAGGGTGCAAAATGCATAGGAGACAAAGTTGGCTGCTTCTCCTAGAACAGTAAGTACCAAACCACACCACCATGTCTTGGTACGGTAGAAGGCACGGGGGACCTTGGTCCCTGTTAATGTTACATGGCTGTTTTTCTGGAAAAGGCAGAAATACAAAACAAATGAAAAATATAACCACAAATATGGGGTCTATTAGGACACTCCTTGTTATTGCCAAAACAGACAACATGAGGGTTGGCAGTTGCCTGAGCTAACATGAAGGCTTACAGCGATGCTGACAAGCAAATTCCCCAAAATGGCCAGCAAAGTTCCAATGAGGTTCTCTTGCAATGCAAGCAAACAAACAAATACATTCACCTAGGGGTTATAAATGTTTCAAGAGACACTTCAAGTTTGTGGGCACTTGGCAGTGGCAAATATGATATGAAGGCCACACCCACATGATATTATTGCATGAAAAACTGACTCTTTATTTTTATTTGTAATTTTTACTAAATCTTTTCTCCCCAATTTCATGATTACGATCTTGTCTCATCGCTGCAACTCCCCAATGGGCTCGGGAGAGGCGAAGGTCGAGTCGTGCGTCCTCCGAAACATGACCTGCGAAGCCGCGCTTCTTAACACCCGCTCAACCCGGAAGCCAGCCGCACCAATGTGTCGGAGGAAACACTGTTCAACTGACAACCGAAGTCAGCCTGCAGGTGCCCGGACCGCCACAAGGAGTCGCTAGAGCGCGATGAGCCAAGTAAAGCCCCCCCGGCCAAACTCTCCCCTAAACCAGACGACGCTGGGCCAATTGTGCGCCGCCCTATGGGACTCCCGGTCACGGTCGGTTGTGACACAGCCCGAGATCGAACCCAAGGCTGTAGTGATGCCGCAACACTGCGATGCAGTGCCTTAGACCGCTGCATCACTCGAGAGGCCACGTAAACTGACTCTTTAAATCGAATGTGATATCATCTTTAAATAACGCATGAATAAGACTTAATAGAGATTCATCTTCAAGCAGAAGTGAAGGCATGGCAGGGCCAGGCCAGGCAGCGGCCCTGCCAGGTTGAACACTGGCCCAGCCAATCAGGATGGCTTAATATACAGCGCCTTCAGAAAGTATTCATACCCCTCGACTTATTCCACATTTTGTTATGTTACAGTTGGCATTCAAGATCTATTAAATAAATAATATCTACATCTACACACAATAACCCATAATGACAAAGTGAAAACATGTTTTTTGATTCAAAGTGAGCTAGTGTATTCAAACCCACCGTGGTATTATATATAATGATTTCATGCCTGAATGCCTATAGAATAGTGTTTGTGTCAAGGTAGATGTAGGTGGGTGTGGTGGTGGAATCAGGCGCAGGACGCAGAACGTTAGTCCAACAGACTTTAGTAGATGCACACAAAAACAATCACGAATAAATGCCCTGAGGCGAAAACTCCGCACGTAGGCGAAAATAAAGGGCGCACTAACAGGTGCGACAAAACAATCCAAACAATATGGAGAAATAGCTCAACCAAGCAAACAGTAGAATAACAGCCTACCGGCACGACAGTAAAACAATAACACACAACACTAGACAAACACAACGAGAACTTATAGGACACTAATTACACTAAACGATAACAGGTGTAACAACAATCAGACAAAAGCAAACGAACATAGAAACATGCAACGGTGGCAGCTAGTATTCCGGAGACGACGAACGCCGAAGCCTGCCCGAGCAAGGAAGAGAGGCAGCCTCGGCCGAAACCGTGACAGTTTGCTTATTCAAAGTGAGCTATTCATTTCATACCCTCTGTACAGTTCAAGATAAGGTCTAAAGTGTTTGTATTGTGTGTGGCTGTTTTCATATGGCAAAAAGTGTGCACTTTTGGGCTTAATGAAAACACCTTCAGGGCTTTCTATTCTTCCTTGCTTCTTTGTGCAATAGTGCAATAAACTGTTTGCGCATAATCCAATCCAGTACCGAGCTGGTGTCCGGCCGATGTGCTGACCATGGTCCGGAATCCAGCTGTTGTGCCTGTACTTTGGATCGCTCCTTTGAGTGGGAGTAGTCGATCTGATCTGGTGATTATTTAATGAGGTTGGACTGTCGAACTGAACACTTCATCCATTATCCGTATTTTGTGACAGTATAATTTTTAAAATTGTATCACTGCACTTTGCTGCTGTAGAATCTCTCTCTCTTTCCCTTTGTCTCTCTCTCTCTTAATATGTAGGTGATACCCATGTTGTGTATTTTATTATGTGTGTTTACTGTCGGACTCGGACAGTCGGCCTGTTTTGTCAACGAGGTTGTTGTTAGCGGTTGTGTAGTTGCCTTCTTGGCAATAATAAGGGGGTTGTTTGTCAAGGGAAATGTTTTTTTTTTTTTGTCACATTTATCCTGTGTTATGTGTTAAATGATGCAATGTGATTGCACAAATGTTCACATAAATATGTCGGGCAGTGGTGTAGTGGAGGTTATACGCAGGTATACACCGTACACTATAGCAACTTTTTTTCAGTGGGCGTTGCGTGTACTCACTTCTTAATCCCCACTGATGCATATCAAAGTAGTGTAGTGGAGGAATACGCCGTATCAATTATGTAGTAAAATAAAGAGAAATCATGCAGAAAGAAGCCTACACAAACACAAATCACGTGAAATATTTGGCAATATGGGTTTGAAAAGTGCGTGTTTGAAACCATGGCATACTGTTGGCCAATATTATTCAGCACCACGGGCAGGTAATGTGGCTTGGCCAGTGCTGGCTGAGCCCGCGAAAGTCGGATCCAAGATTTCAGCACTGGACAGCTCCACTCTCTGCTGTTCTCTGACTCCTGATATTTACATTCACAACTAGAATTGTGCATATATTCCCATGTCTCATGAGTTCTACAGTTTAGACCCTTTATTTTGCTTCTCGATAGAAGAGCTTTAGGGACAGGCTATGAAGTTTAGGCCAGGGCCCTGACTCGATCCAGTAGGGATCACCATTTTCCCTATACAGAAATCATGTGGCAAAGAGTACAGCCTAGAAAAGTTATACAAGAATAGTAATATTAGGGTAGAAATATGTGGAAACCATGGTGTATGAAATTGAATGCAGCCTAGGATTTTTTTGCAACCCATAAATCTCCTCTAGCAAAATGCACAATACAGAGATGAATCAGCAGCGACTAGAATCCAAGCCTTCAGCTGCTGTGAAGTGTAGGAACTCCTCGAGTATCCCGTTCTCATAAAACGCACCACCACAGAAATCTGTTCCATTTCTTACCTCCGAGATTATCTGGTCCCTTAGCCTAACATATCAGCCATAAGGGCTAGGCCTATTATTTAATTCTGGATATCACGGTGGATGTATTTCGCATTGCCATGATTCTTTGCTAATACAGAGTAGCCTAGATCTGTTTCTCATATTATTTTTCACACAGGGCACCTTTCATTCGCCAGGCAGGTCATTTGGGTAATGTTTGGTAAAATAGGAGTATGTATACCCACTTTTCCATGCACCACGACTGCACACACCACTGATGTCTGGATATTTTTTCTGGGAAATGTTGGCCCAGTCACTTTTACTCAGGACCAGACACACGGCAATGTCTGCCTACGCCTCTGTATTCAAGTTGTCGGCAATAATGAAAACCACTGTAAAAAGTAAAAAAATAAACGTTATGAAGGCCTAAATGTAACTATTAAACAGATAGTGGATCTAATAAACATGTTGGACAAACTCCTCCTGCTTTTTCAAGGTACAGACTAGTGATGTAGGCCTATCAAAATTAATCCTATCATGTCGTTGGCTGCTTTTTACAACGACAAAGTATTTATTTTAAAATTGAGACCACGGCATCTGACTAGTAGGCTATTTGCTGTTCATATGACGTAAGAGTGACTCGCCACGACGCATCATATTCTCACGGTGTAGGAATCGCAGCTGACTGTAGTATATTCTACTCCTGCCATTCTGGAGGCCAATATCTATTCGTCAACAGCAGGCAGACATTTCCAGATATATAATTTATCTGTTAAAATGTAGCTTCAACCAATAAACAATAGCAATTGTTTATTTTACAGTAAATCCCTACTACAAGGAGAACGCCATATTTGGATCCGTGTATTTCCGGATTTTACCAAAGATTGTCTATTATATTGACAAGATAGCCGAGTGACCGCTCTAAAAATGGAAATACATGTCAATACAATAACTGAAGGCAGCGAGAGCGGGTGGGACCATTTTAGCCAATGAGATGGCAGATACGCGTGCAAACAACAGGCACAACTAAGTTGTTTTTCTCAAAGCTGCCGGAATGCCACGTGCATCCACTTATATCAGTACATTTGTAACAACCTAAACATTACGAAACTTATATTCGATCAAATAAGCCTCACGTAATTCGACACTCTCTCACAGACGCACAGGTGAGTGACACATTTGACAACCGCTGAAAGAAAAATGGACACCGATGCTGTGATGGATAATGCTAGGGAAACTTTGAACTACAGTCCTTTGGATTACTGAAGAAATGATGGGTGAGTATTACAGTACCTTATACCAGCTTGAAGTTGCATGCACAAATGTTTTGTGCAGCTTGCAAATAAAGATGACAGATTCACTCAAAGTAATTCATGTCATTAATTTTGTGTGTAGGCCTATTGCCAATGGAAATTATTGCCAAGAATTGAACAATACATTGTTTTCTTGCCTACGTTGTTTATTTTGCAGGATATGATTCAAGTTGCTGTTGCACTGTCACAAATTGGCCTACAGTAGGCCGCGGTAATGAGCCCTTTCTTCAATTAGGCAACAAAAAGGCTACATGAGGGAGGAAACCATAGACCTAGCCCATTCAAATAGGCGGTAAATGTTATTAAACATTATACTGTCTATTCACGAAGCTGTCTGCTGCCTGAGGGGATTCCGCCGAAGGTCCAACACTGCCCAAATGCTCTGTCTATGTGACATGATGAGGTCGGACCAGACGAGGAACCAGTGGTATAGGACAAACCTAAATACTTCACTGGGAAACGGGTAAACAGAAGGTACAAAGTAACACTGGGAAAACAACAAACACTAGGACTCGAAAACTTACTCAGGAGATAAACGCACACGGCAAACGAATCAAGCTTCTGCAAAGGATAACAGAAACACACCACTTAAAAGGGAATCATAATTAAGTGATAATGCCCGAGAAGCCGGTGTTTGAAGGATATATTGGCACAGGTGTTGTTAGGCCCGAGACGAAGTTGAGCCAGAATTACAGCAAAGATAAAGCCGCATTTGCATTTGTTTAAGCTGTTTTCTAGTGACATTTATGTGGATACATCCATAACAATGAGCTAATGAGGCGCGATTTTGCCTGGCATAGAAAATGTGCTCACTTGTCAGGACACTGTTGTTCAGAGGAGCTAGCCAACAACACAGCTAACACAATCACTTCAAACTGAAGCTGGAAAGATTGCAAACTAGCTGCACTTCGTTTCGTTTGACCTTTATTCATTTGACATTTCTTTGTATATATCCAGAAAAATGATGCCAGCTGATTCATGATTTCGACTGGCAGAGAAACGCTGCCTGCCTGTCTGTCTTGTCCCGACTCCTGACACATTCATTACTATGGGACAGCTGGAGATCAAATTTGAATATTGAAACAATGTTGCAAATGTCAGAGAGACAGACAGCAAGGTTTATACAAATCTCCGCTGTTGAAAACAAAATGTTAGTCTAAAAGAAATGTGAGATAATGTCTAGATGCTTTTTATAGTGGCGATCAAGTTTATAAGTTGCCAGGCTGGGCTAATGAGACAGTGGATTGTGCAGTCAGATGGAACAGAGTAAATAGGCATTTTAACGTCATAGATTTAGCCGGTGGTAACTTGTGGAATAGACACCGGCTAGAATGTGGTTTTAACCAATCAGCATTCAGGATTAGACCCACCTGGTGTATAATTAGGAAGAGAAAACACCTGAGTGTCATAATAGTCTCTAAAACGGTCTCTGCCGCCCTCTGGTGACAGGTGGAACCATGACAGTCTAAACCAGGCACACACACAGATAGGGCTCTATGGATGGCTGCATTTACACAGGCAGCCCAATTCAGATTTTATATCTCCATTAATTGGTATTTTGACTAATTACATCAGATGTTTTCACATCAGATCTTTTTCAGAGCTGATCAGATTGGTCAAAATGCCATGCAATTTGTGAAAAAAAGATTAAACACAGCCTACCTGTGCAGAGCACATGCCCGTTTGCCCTTCCAGTCTCCAAAGTGCTACAGTGGCTTGTGAAAGTATTCAACCCCCTTGGCATTTTTCCTATTTTGTTCCCTTACAAAATGTATCATTTGATTTACACGACATGCCTACCACGTTGAAGATGCAAAATATTTTTTATTGTGAAAAAACTAGAAATAAGACCCCCAAAAAAGAACTTGAGCGTGCATAACTGTTCACCCCCCCAAAGTCAATACTTTGTAGAGCCACCTTTTGCAGCAATTACAGCAGCAAATCTCTTGGGGTATGTCTCTATAAGCTTGGCACATCTAGCCACTGGGATTTTTGCCCATTCTTCAAGGCAAAACTGCTCCAGCTCCTTCAAGTTGGATGGGTTCCGCTGGTGTACAGCAATCTTTAAGTCATACCACAGATTCTCAATTGGATTGAGGTCTGGGCTTTGACTAGGCCATTCCAAGACATTTAAATGTTTCGCCTTAAACCACTCGAGTGTTGCTTTAGCAGTATGCTTAGGGTCATTGTCCTGCTGGAAGGTGAACCTCCGTCCCAGTCTCAAATCTCTGGAAGACTGAAACAGGTTTCCCTCAAGAATTTCCCTGTATTTAGCACCATCCATCATTCCTTCAATTCTGACCAGTTTCCCAGTCCCTGCCGATGAAAAACATCCCCACAGCATGATGCTGCCACCACCATGCTTCACTGTGGGGATGGTGTTCTCGGGGTGATGAGGGGTGTTGGGTTTGCACCATACATAGTGTTTTCCTTGATGGCCAAAAAGCTAAATTTTAGTCTCATCTGACCAGAGTACCTTCTTCCACACAGTTTGACTTTATTTAAGTAATTATGTGACTTCTGAAGCTAATTGGTTGTACCATATCTTATTTAGGGGCTTCATAACAAAGGGGGTGAATACATATGCACGCACCACTTTTCCAGTGTTTTTTTTTTTTCATTTCACTTCACCAATTTGGACTATTTTGTGTATGTCCATTACATGAAATCCAAATAAAAATGTATTTAAATTACAGGTTGCAATGCAACAAAATAGGAAAAATGCCAAGGGGGATGAATACCGTTGCAAGGCATTGTATATTACTGCTGTTTCTCTCTTGAGCCACCGTAGCTACAACATCATTTTAACACTTCATCAAAATAGTCTGAATTAATCTAAGAGAAATCATATATATATATACTAGGAGTAGTACTGTCAACCAATCTCTGATGAAGAGGCGTAGACTTCGGCTACCGAAGTTCAACTTGCCTAAAAAAGAAATGTGTGTGCACGAACAGTCCCCCCAAAATCCTGCCGAACACCAAACCGAACAAAAACATTACAACATTTCGTCATAATATATGCGCAAACTGTTTTGACTGGGCAGCATGCGACAGGCTTTACTGTACGCAGTTTAGGAAAGTTGCACCCTGTCACGATCGTCTGAAGAAGCGGACCAATACGCAGCGCGTGGAGTGAACATGATGACTTTATTTAATAAAGCAACCACAAAAAACAACAAATGACGATAGTGAAGTCCTCTGTAACACTGACAGAAACATGGAACAAAAACCCACAACCCACATGAGAACACAGACAGAATAAATATGGCTCCCAATCAGAGATAACGAGCCGACAGCTGACACTCGTTACCTCCGATTGGGAGTCACACGACACCACAATTAACACACCCAAAACACAACCAACCGAATACACCCTTACAACCAACCCCACAACAAATACCCAACAAAACAAACACACCCTGGTTCATTCACAACGTCCCGGAACCAGAGCGTGACAGTACCCCCTAAAGGTGCGAGACCCACGCACCAACATAAAGACTAGGGGAGGGTCTGGGTGGGCGTCTGTCCACGGTGGCGGCTCTGGCCCCGGTCGTGATCCCCACCCCACCACAGTCACAAACTGCTTAATAGGCAGCACCGGACTAAGGGACAGCACCTGACTAAGGGGCAGCACCGGACTAAGTGGCAGCACCGGACTAAGGGGCAGCACCGGCTAGGGGGCAGCACCGGGCTAAGGGGCAGCACCTGACTAAGGGGCAGCACCGGACTAAGGGGCAGCACCGGGCTAAGGGACAGTACCTGACTAAGGGGGCAGCACCGGACTGAGGGGCAGATCCTGGCTGGCTGGCTCAGGCGGATCCTGGCTGGACGGCTCTGGCGGATCCTGGCTGGCGGAAGGCTCTGGCTGATCCTGTCTGGCAGAAGGCTCTGGCTGATCCTGTCTGGCGGAAGGCTCTGGCTGATCCTGTCTGGCGGAAGGCTCTGGCTGATCCTGTCTGGCGGAAGGCTCTGGCTGATCCTGTCTGGCGGAAGGCTCTGGCTGATCCTGTCTGGCGGAAGGCTCTGGCTGCTCCTGTCTGGCGGAAGGCTCTGGCTGATCCTGTCTGGCGGAAGGCTCTGGCTGCTCCTGTCTGGCGGAGAGCTCTAGCGGCTCCGGTCTGGCGGACGGCTCTGAAGGCTCATGGCAGACGGGCGGCTTCCTGCGGCGCTTGGCAGACGGACAGTTCAGACGGCGTTGGGCAGACGGGCAGTTCAGGCGCCGTTGGGCAGACGGGCAGTTCAGACGGCGTTGGGCAGACGGACAGTTCAGGCCCCGTTGGGCAGACGGCAGACTCTGGCCGTCTGAGGCGCATCGTAGGCCTGGTGCGTGGTGCCGGAACAGGAGGTACCGGGCTGAGGACACGCATCTCAGGGCTAGTGCGGGAGGAAGCAACAGGGCATGCTGGACCCTGGGGGACGCACCGTAGGCCTGATGCGTGGTGCCGGAACTGGAGGTACCGGCCTGAGGACACGCATCTCAGGGCTAGTGCGGAAAACAGCAACAGGGCATGCTTGGCCCTGGGGACGCACCGTAGGCCTGATGCGTGGTGCCGGAACTGGAGGTACCGGGCTGAGGACACGCATCTCAGGGCTAGTGCGGGAAGCAGCAACAGGGCATGCTTGGCCCTGGGGACGCACCGTAGGCCTGATGCGTGGTGCCGGAACTGGAGGTACCGGCTGAGGACACGCACTCGCAGGGCTAGTGCGGGAAGCAGCAACAGGACGCACAGGACTCTGGGGACACACAGGAGGCTTGGTGCGTGGTGTAGGCACTGGTGGTACTGGGCTGGAGCGGGAGGTGGCGCCGGGAAATACCGGACCGTGCAGGCGTACTGGCTCCCTTGAGCACTGAGCCTGCCCAACCTTACCTGGTTGTATACTCCCCGTCGCCCGACCAGTACGGGAAGGAGGAATAACCCGCACCGGGCTATGTGGGCGAACCGGGGACACCATGCGTAAGGCAGGTGCCATGTAAGCCGGCCCGAGGGAGACGCACTGGTGGCTTGATGCGTAGGGCCGGCTTCATGACCTCCGGCTCAATGCTCAATCTAGCCCGGCCGATACGTGGAGCTGGAATGTACCTTACCGGGCTATGCCTGCGTACAGGAGACACCATGCGCCTACTGCGTAACACGGTGTCTGCCCGTGCTCTCGCTCTCCACGGTCAGTCCAGGGAGTAGGCGCAGGTCTCCTACCTGACTTCGCCACACTCCCTTTTAGCCCCCCAAGAAATTTTTTGGGTAGTACTCTCGGGCTTCCAGCCTCGCCTCCGTGCTGCCTCCTCATACCACCTCCTCTCTGCTTTAGCTGCCTCCAGCTCTTCACGAGGCGGTGATATTCCTCCGGTTGTGCCCAAGGACCCTTTCCAGCCCGTATCTCCTCCCATGTCCATGAATCCTTTGGAGGCGTCCATAAATCCTGTGTAGGTAGGTCCTGTTGTCGCAGTTACGCTGCTTGGTCCTCTTGTGGTGGGTTTTTCTGTCACGATCGTCTGAAGAAGCGGACCAATACGCCAGCGCGTGGAGTGAACATGATGACTTTATTTAATAAAGCAACCACAAAAAACAACAAATGACGATAGTGAAGTCCTCTGTAACACTGACAGAAACATGGAACAAAAACCCACAACCCACATGAGAACACAGACAGAATAAATATGGCTCCCAATCAGAGATAACGAGCCGACAGCTGACACTCGTTACCTCCGATTGGGAGTCACACGACACCACAATTAACACACCCAAAACACAACCAACCGAATACACCCTTACAACCAACCCCACAACAAATACCCAACAAAACAAACACACCCTGGTTCATTCACAACGTCCCGGAACCAGAGCGTGACACACCCGGCTGTATTTTGAGAAACACAGGAAATGTGGAATGGTAAGGTCCAATGAAAATGCGAGCGCAAGGTGAGAGGATGTGTCATAACCGAGGCGGTGTCTGAAAAAAATACAGGTGCAACCTTGCTGAACTGTGCACAGTAAGTGTACTGTATATTTTGTATTTGAAAGATTTTCTCGCTTATATGAAAGGTTCGTTCCAAAGGTTTCCAAAACCATATCACAAGTGAAGTGTATTTGCGTTTACACATAGCGTCGAGATTAAACAGAGTGTCGGGATTGTAGTTCACAAGAGAGCCAGATGTAATCAGTAACATCAGCTGTATGCTGGGTATACCCCACTTGGGTTCTTGAGAGCTTGAGAGGTACCATAGACCTAAATGAAGGCAGGTGCGTTTTATTATATACAGTATGAAGTACTCCAGTTTTTTACCTTTATAAAAACCATATTAAGTAAATATGGGAGAACAAATTATGACAAATAACCACTACACCATAGCTACACCCTATCAAACCAGAGGTTCATAAAGTTTTATCTCAATTTTTCTATCCACACACAACATACCTGTGACTTGCAATGGTATGATACTGCAGTATGTTCTGCCTGTGCGTTGTACTTTTCATTGGTAGCTATTATTAAAAACTGGGTGGTAACTGGAGAAAGATAATGATAATCAGATGCCATCAGTCATCTCTGACTTTGCTGAATGAAACGAATGCTTTCCTTTTGTGTCATACACTCCTACAGGCATTTGACAGGCCCTGCATTGCGTCAAAGCTACTGGTTCCATACACATTTCCTGCTATTGTAGCTTTAATATGGCAGGTCAGGGGAGGGAGGGTGTGTTGTGCCTGCTGATGACAGAGGATAAAACTATTTGTGTCCTCCGTTTTAAGACAGGGATCACGCCAGTCCACCTGTTCTATATGATGAGTCATGGTGACTGACAAGTTTGTTTCATAAAAATACATTGTCAGGGGATTTGAGAAAAGCCATGGTAAAGTAGCACCAAAACTATGAATGATGGAGATACAACAGGCTACCCATGTCACATTTATGATAAGATTCAATATCTCAGACCGACAAACAGGCAGACACACAGGCAAATATTTTATATTTGAGATTCAAATATCCACCCTTTGCCCTATTTGGTAAAAGTCCATATTATGGCAAGAACAGCTCAAATAAGCAAAGAGAAACAACAGTCCATCATTACTTTAAGACATGAAGGTCAGTCAATATGGAAAATGTCAAGAACTTTGAAAGTTTCTTCAAGATCAGTCGCAAAAACCATCAAGCGCTATGATGAAGCTGGCTCTCATGAGGACCGTGTCACACCCTGGCTCGGGGACTCTATATGTTGAGCCAGGGTGTGTTCATTCTATGTGTTCATTTTCTATGTTGGGTATTCTAAGTTGTTCTATGTCTATGTTGGCCAGAGTGGCTCCCAATCAGAGGCAACGAGTGTCAGCTGTTGTGGGTTGTCTCTGATTGGGAGCCATATTTAAACTGTATGTTTTCCCTTGGGTGTTGTGGGTTTTTGTTCCTTTACGGTCATTGTTACTGTGGACTTCACGAGTCGTCTATTGTTTTGGTTTTCGTGCTTTATTTAATAAAGTCAATCATGTTCGCTCAACACGCTGCGTATTGGTCTACTCCTTACCCAGACGATCGTGACAGAAAAACCCACCGTAAAAGAACCAAGCAGCGTGTCCAGGAGCAGGCAGACTGGACATGGGAGGAAGCGCCAGGAAAGGAGATGGAGAGGCTGGCGATGGCCCAGGTGGGCAAATCGTGGTCCTGGGAAGACATGCTCGGGGGCAAGGGACCTTGGGGTAGGATTAAGGCCCTGGTGAGAGAGGAGCAGCGGCGTCAGCAGTGCCATCGTCGGAAGGACGAGAGGCACCCCCAATAATTTTTTAGGGGGGGGCACACGGCATGGGCGACTGGGCAGCAGGAGGCTGCCACAGGGAAAAATGGGAGACGAGGAGAGAAGGCCACCGGGTTACGGGAGCCATTGGCGAGAGGAGGGAAGGAAGTTGTAGAGGCACGGCGAGAGGTACTGAGGTGTATTGCCAGTCCGGTCCGGCCCGTTCCTGATCCCCGTTTAAAGCCAGTGGTGTGTGTTCCCAGTACGGTCCGGCCTGTCCCTGCTCCACGCAACAAGCCTACGGTGTGCGTCGCCAGCCCAGTCCGGCCTGTCCCTGCTCCACGCACCAAGCCTACGGTGTGCGTCGACAGCCCAGCCCGGCCTGTTCCTGCCACCCGCACCAAGCCTACGGTGTGCGTCGACAGCCCAGCCCGGCCTGTCCCTGCTCCACGCACCAAGCCTACGGTGTGCGTCGACAGCCCAGCCCGGCCTGTCCCTGCTCCACGCACCAAACCTACGGTGTGCGTCGCCAGCCCTGTCCGGCCTGTCCCTGCTCCACGCACCAAGCCTCACGGTGTGCGTCGTCAGCCCAGCCCGGCCTGTCCCTGCTCCACGCACCAAGCCTACGGTGTGCGTCGACAGCCCAGCCCGGCCTGTTCCTGCTCCACGCACCAAGCCTACGGTGTGCGTCGCCAGCCCAGCCCGGCCTGTTCCTGCCACCCGCACCAAGCCTACGGTGTGCGTCGCCAGCCCGGTCCGGCCTGTTCCTGCTCCACGCACCAAGCCTACGGTGTGCGTCGACAGCCCAGCCCGGCCTGTTCCTGCCACCCGCACCAAGCCTACGGTGTGCGTCGACAGCCCTGCCCGGCCTGTTCCTGCTCCACGCACCAAGACTACGGTGTGCGTCGACAGCCCAGCCCGGCCTGTCCCTGCTCCACGCACCAAGCCTACGGTGTGCGTCGACAGCCCAGCCCGGCCTGTTCCTGCTCCACGCACCAAGCCTACGGTGTGCGTCGCCAGCCCTGCCCGGCCTGTTCCTGCTCCACGCACCAAGCCTACTGTGTGCGTCGACAGCCCTGCCCGGCCTGTTCCTGCTCCACGCACCAAGCCTACGGTGTGCGTCGACAGCCCGGCCCGGCCTGTCCCTGCTCCACGCACCAAACCTACGGTGTGCGTCGCCAGCCCAGCCCGGCCTGTTCCTGCTCCACGCACCAAGCCTACGGTGTGCGTCGCCAGCCCCTGCCCGGCCTGTCCCTGCTCCACGCACCAAGCCTGCGGTGTGCGTCGCCAGCCCTGTCCGGCCTGTCCCTGCTCCACGCACCAAGTCTACGGTGCGCGTCGCCAGCCCGGTCCGGCCTGTTCCTGCCACTCGCACCAAGTCTACGGTGCGCGTGCCAGCCCGGCCCGGCCCGTTCCTGCCACTCGCACCAAGCCAGGGTGCGAGTCGTCAGTCCGGCACAACCCGTGCCTGGGTCATCGGTGCCAATTCAGGTACCGCTCTACTGCTCCACTAAGGAGCTGAAGCCTACCGCTCCTGCTACGTCCAGTCCAGCTCCAGCCAGCGGGGCCAGACCGGACCAGGGGCGCTATGGGGGTTTGTTGGAGGGTGGTGGGCAAGCCCGGAGCCGGAGCGCCGCCGAGGAGGTATGCCCGCCCAGCCCTCCCCTGTTTTGCTTTAGTTGAGGCGCGGTCGCAGTCCGCGCCTTTAGAAGTACTGTCACACCCTGGCTCGGGGACTCTATATGTTGAGCCAGGGTGTGTCTCATTCTATGTGTTTATTTTCTATGTTGGGTATTCTAAGTTGTTCTATGTCTATGTTGGCTAGAGTGGCTCCCAATCAGAGGCAACGAGTGTCAGCTGTTGTGGGTTGTCTCTGATTGGGAGCCATATTTAAACTGTATGTTTTCCCTTGGGTGTTGTGGGTTTTTGTTCCTTTACGGTCATTGTTACTGTGGACTTCACGAGTCGTCTATTGTTTTGGTTTTCGTGCTTTATTTAATAAAGTCAATCATGTTCGCTCAACACGCTGCGTATTGGTCTACTCCTTACCCAGACGATCGTGACAGACCGCCACAGGAAAGGAAGACCCAGAGTTACCTCTGCTGCAGAGGATAAGTTCATTAGAGTTACAAGCCTCAGAAATTGCAGCCCAAATAAATGCTTCACAGAGTTCAAGTCACAGACACATCTCAACATCAACTGTTCGGAGGAGACTGTGTGAATCAGGCTTTCATGGTCGAATTGCTGCAAAGAAACCACTACTAAAGGACACCAATAATAAGAAGAGACTTGCTTGGGCCAAGAAACACGAGCAATGGACATTAGACCAGTGGAAATTTGTCCTTTGGCCTGGAGTCCAAATTTGAGATTTTTGTGAGACGCGGTGTGGGTGAACGGATGATCTCCGCATGTGTATTTCCCACCGTAAAGCATGGAGGAGGAGGTGTTATGGTGTGGGATGCTTTGCTGGTGACACTGTCTGTGATCTATTTAGAATTCAAGGCACACTTAACCAGCATGGCTACCACAGCATTCTGTAGCGATACGCCATCCCATCTGGTTTGGGCTTAGTGGGACTACCATTTGTTTTTCAACAAGACAATGACCCAAAAGACCTCCAGGCTGTGTAAGGGCTATTTGACCAAGAAGGAGAGTGATGGGGTGCTGCATCATATGACCTGGCCTCCACAATCCCCTGACCTCAACCACATTGAGATGGTTTGGGATGAGTCGGACCACAGAGTGAAGGGAAAGCAGTCAACAAGTGCTCAGCATATGTGGGAACTCTTTCAAGACTGTTGGAAAAGCATTCCAGGTGATGCTGGTTGAGAGAATGTCAAGAGTGTGCAAAGCTGTCATCAAGGCAAAGGGTGGCTATTTGAAGCATCTCAAATATAAAATATATTTAGATTTGTTTAACGCTTATTTGGTTACTACATGATTCCATATGTGTTATTTTATAGTTTTGATGTCTTCACTATTTTCTACAATGTAGAAAATATTAAAAATAAAGAAAATCCCTTGAATGAGTAGGTGTTCTAAAACTCATAGCAAAGGGGGTGAATACATATGCACGCACCACTTTTCCGTTATTAAATTTTTTCTGGGTGAAAAATGTTGCCTCTGAGATGGCAACCACTTCACTCTCTCCCATTTAACAAGTGGATACAGTTACTATTAGAAGTTATAACATTAGAATTATTGACAGCGAGAATGAATGGGACTGATGGGCAACCTCGGTTTCTGGGTGGAATGGGAAAGGGTGGGATGTGGATGGGGACTGAGGGTGGGAGTGGTTTGGGGTTATCTTTGTATGCATGTCTTTGACAGTAAAAAAAAAAAAATAATGTACCTGTAACAAAAACAAATGAGGAAGAAAAGAAGTGAACATTGTCATCCTCAACTTCAAGGACACACAAGATCGTCTGTATTTTTTTCATCCAGTAGAGGGAGTGAAGCTACATGGTTTCTTTTCCTGGTCTTTATTTTGTAGACTATTTTATCATGGAAAGTATCCTCCTTAACTTGAGTAGCTGAATATCATTATAAATGCATAATGAACAGACAAATAAAAAAAGATGTGATGTGTTTAAGTGATAATAACACCCCTGAAGCAAACAATTATTTCTACTAATAACCACAACTACTCTGTGTCTTGGGTTTAATTCAACAAGAACATAGGAAGGCTATTCCCTCACATGGGGACACAACCACACAAGTTGAAGGAATTTATGTCATACATTGTCAATTTGCAGTTTGAAGTGTACTATCACTTTGCATAGAGAGCAGAGTTTTTAGACAGACAGGAAATTGCCAATAGACTCACCCAGTCAGTGGGGACACGTAGCCAGTATTGACAATGAATGACAAAGCCCATGACAATAATGCAATGAGACACAATGAATAACAAACAGAATTGGTATATTCACATGGATGAAATATGTTTTTGTTTCCACAGCAGGATGCATAGCCTGCCAGATATGTATTAATATTTATATAATTGGGAGATTGACATGGATTTAAAAAATGTCAGTAATCCTTGTCTTTTCATCTCAATGCAGAGGCTAGAACCCCCAGGTAAGTAGCTGCATATTTTGATGGACTGGATTCATCATCTGTCCCCTCCTATTCTCGTTTTATTATCAATATGGCTTCTTAGGTAATCACATATTTATTGTGACATTTTGAGGACAATACACAGGGCCATTGCAGTGACGTATTTCCTTGCACTGGACACAGAGCAACATTTGACAATTTGGAAACGATTTGTGAAAAGATTACCTTGGCTTTCATCACTTTAAATACCCCCTTTCCACAGCAAATTCTAAAGCCCAGGTGGATGGATGGTTGGGTGGGTGGGTAGTTAGAGAGCGAGGTGTATGGATGCATGTATAGTTATGACTCGATGCATGCATAGTTAAATGTATAGTTATGACTCGATTTTATCAATACATACCAGAGATAGTGTTTCTATAAATACATTTTCACATGACCCATGTCAATTTTTCACTTGTTTTAATATATTTTATTTAACTTTAATTTATTCAGATGAACCCATTTGAGACCAGGGTCTCATTTACAATGGGGCCCTGAGGGGGGATTTACCTAGATCGGTACGTACTAGAATAAACTGGATGAGCTCTGTTCGGGACTATCCTACCAACGGGACATTCAAAACTGTAATATCTCATGTTTCACCGAGTCGTGGCTGAATGAAGACATGGATAATATACAGTTGGCTGGGTTTTCCGTGCATTGGCAAGACAGAACAGCAACCTCCGGTAAGACGAGGGGTGGCCTCTGGTGCGTGCTTAGACCCCTCCTGTACTACCCGTTCACCCACGACTGCTTGGCCACGCACGACTCCAACACCATCATTAAGTTTGCAGGCGACACAACGGTGGTAGGCCTGATCACCGACAATGATGAGACAGCCTATAGGGAGGAGGTCAGAGACCTGGCAGTGTGGTGCCAGGACAACAACCTCTCCCTCAACGTGAGCAAGACAAAAGAGCTGATCGTGGACTACAGGAAAAGGAGGGCCGAGCACGCCCCGATTCACATTGACAGGGCTGTAGTGGAGCGGGTCAAGAGCATTCTGACTGGTTGCATCACCGCTTGGTATGGCAACTGCTCTGCATCCGATCGCAAGTTGCTACAGAGGGTAGTAAGTACGGCCCAGTACATCACTGGGGCCAAGCTTCCTGCCATCCAGGACCTCTATACCAGGCGGTGTCAGAGGAAGGCCCTAAAAATTGTCTAAGATTCCAGCCACCCTAGTCATAGACTGTTCTCTCTGCTACCACATGGCAAGCGGTACCGGAGCGCCAAGTCTAGGTCCAAAATGCTCCTTAACAGCTTCTACTCCTAAGCTATAAGACTGCTAAACAGTTGGCTACCCAGACTATTTGTATTGACCCCCTTTTTTTATGCTGCTGCTACTGACTGTTTTATCAATATATAGTCACTTTACCCCTACCTACATTTACATATTACCTCAACTAACCTGTACCCCATCACATTGACTCCGTACCGGTACCCCCTGTATATAGCCTCATTATTGTTATTTTATTGTGTTACTTTTTTTCTTACTTTAGTTATTTTATTTTATTTTTTGCAAATATGTTCTTACTTTAAAATAATTTCTGCACTGTTGTTTAAGGGCTTGTAAGTAAGCATTTCACTGTAAGGTCTACACCTGTTGTATTCGGCACATGTGACAAATACAATTTGATTTGATTTCTCAAATGTCTGAAGGACTGCCAGTCAGAGGTAGAATCAGTCAATCTAGCCTTAGCCTAAACTAAGTTTATTTTCATGAAATCTTTCACACAATTCATGCGTGAAGCATGGGTTAGATCTGTCCTTTACCCTTTATCTCTTATATGGGGCATGCTTAACAGCAACAGAGTTAAACCGAGCAGTAAAACATTTAGGAGCCTGATCCAAATCAGAGATAGAGGACACACCCTCCCAATCATACAACCCAAAGTCATACAGGAAATGTTTCTCATTGAAAGTTCTAAAATGTCTCTTTGTTGATCTGATACTGGCATCAACCAATTCAGGTTAAGATCACCCAATATTGATAATTCAGATTTAGCATAGTTAGACAGCAAGTCAGACAATTTGCTGAGAGCAATTGGGAGGGCCGAGGGTGATAAACTCCCACTAAAGTTAGTTGGGCATTATTACCAAGGCCAACATTTAGGACAAGACATTCATATTGCTTGGGGACAGAGGTGGTAATACACACAGCAAATCACACAGTTGCTCTTTATTAATATGGTGACACTTCCACCTCTGCCAGCTCTGTCAGATCTATAAACATTATACCATTCAGAGACACATTAGAATATGGAACAGACTTCTATAACTAAGTCTCAGTAATTATCAAAATGCCTGCATTAGTTTGAGAAGCCAGAATTACAATAAGAACCATTTTCTAAATCAAACTTCTGACATGAATCAGTCCAAGGCCACAGCTGTGGAATTTCAGATCAGACGGAGTCTCTAACACAAACATGCTATGATCAGTAGGTAACCCTCTATATGAAATAGCCATGGGGTTGGCTTAAAATGACCCACAAAAGACATAATGCAAATCACAGGAGGTTGGTGGCACCTTAATTGGGGAGGACGGGCTCAAGGTTATGGCTGGAGCAGAATAAGTGGAATGGTATCAAATACATCCAACACATGGTTTCCATGGTTTCCATTTGTTTGATGCCATTCCATTCGCTCCGTTCAAGCCATTATTATGAGCCGTCCTCCCCTCAGCAGCCTCCTGTGACGCAAATATCTCCCTCCAAACTACAAAGCTGTTCCCCCTGAGCAAATCACACCTGTCAAACTATACCGTCATTTAACATAAGTTGTGTGAATGCCCCAAATGGAACATGTCATTATGGGTCACAGATATGTATCCCGGTGACAGATAATAGACGGCATAAGGCATTCTCCAGAAGGTGTTTACAGGTGCACAGCACAGGCATTGATCACCATAGAGCCAGGAGGAGCTTTGAGTCTTGGTCTCCATACTGAGAACTGGTGTGTGTGTGTGTGTGTGTGTGTGTGTGTGTGTGTGTGTGTGTGTGTGTGTGTGTGTGTGTGTGTGTGTGTGTGTGTGTGTGTGTGCATATATGAGTTTGTTGGTGGGGGTCCTGGGGCTATCCGCCAAAGGGGAGAGGGTGCATCCTACTCTGGGCCTTAGAGGGTCATACATACTGCATAGTGGACCGACCAGTTCAGTTCACCACCTGTATCCGCCCACCTACAATAACCGTTGGAATTTCTACACACTTGAGCTGTCTGTCTATGGCAGCCTCCAGGTGCTTAGGCTAAGGATGGATCAATCTGCCAGTCCCCCAAATCCTCCAATATCCTGTCATTGTATTAGCTTCGAATGCTAACAACTTCCTCCTCGTTGAGGTTAGAAGCAAACTGCAGGTGGTTTTATGACTTGGGGGTGCAGGAAGAGGGTTGTGACATTTATTTTGCCCTAGTTGAAGGTGTGACTCACAAGATCATGGTTGTGGGTGAGGTGCATAAATGTGTTGGTCTTATGCGCTTGATACATGCAGTGTCAAAGTAAAGTGTTGGGATCAGTGGAGATGTGTGGAAGTCCTCTCATTTACAAGAGGGAGAAAGCTGATTTTAGCAACTTTGAGCATCTCTATTTCAGAGCATCTATTATTTAACATAATTCTATCTTTGGGGTGTGACATATTGTGTTTTATTCTGTATGTTTGGGAAATAAAGCACGTGATTGTCATGACCTGTGACATACATTGTGTGTGTCTGTGTGTGTGCGTACATGCGTGCGTGCCTCTGGTGTGTATATATTCTCCCTATTATTGATATTTTCTCATGTATAGCTATATGGAAGTCACTCATCCACGGTTGTCAGTTCCTTACCATGCGTGGGCGATGCCCACCATCTCCAGAGGAATGCACAAACGTTGGTGTTAATGACAAGTGTCTCTAAAGTGTATTCAACAAACCAGTTTCAAAAAGCAAACAAGCCTGCGGGCGGCCAAATACATACGTCTCTAATCATGGCTCAAGAATGCATGTACGTTAAGAGAACAAGAGGAAAGAAAGGGATGCATTATTACTGTGTACATGTCACTTTTTCAGGAAGTCTGGTTGGTTTCTTTTTGAACAATGAGGCTATACTCCTTTTTGCGGAGAATGTTGTGTCATTATGAGGTTAGGTAATGGCAGAGCAGGCTTTTCCTATATCCTTTCTACCTGTCCAGGCTTGTCTCCCTGCACCTTTAGGAATATGGAGGCTTTGATTCATAAAGGTGACAGCGACAATGTCAGTAGGAAGTTCAGGAACTTTTAGATGAATGATTTTGGTGGGATTTTATGCATACATTTTTTTGTCATTTAGCAGACACTCTTATCCAGAGCCACTTACAGTTAGTGAGTGCATACATTATTATTTTTTCATACTGGCCCCCCGTGGGAAACGAACCCACAACCCTGGCGTTGCAAACGCCATGCTCTACCAACTGAGCTGCATCCCTGCCGGCCATTCCCTCCCCTACCCTGGACGACGCTGGACCAATTGTGCGCCGCCCCATGGGTCTCCCGGTCACGACAGAGCCTGGATTCGAACCACGATCTCTAGTGGCACAGCTAGCACTGCGATGCAGTGCCTTAGACCACTGCACCACTCGGGAGTGTGACTTTATTGATTTAATCATTATTTAGATTTTTGGGCATGCACCCATCGGGAACATTGGTTTCGGTGGCATGTGCCACTGACTTTTTATTATTATTACACAAGCATTTAGGACAGTTGCTGCTCACTATCAAACTAGCGTATTTTCCTTGATGTATTGAATGTAGAATTCAGGTGTTATGAAATCCTCATTATTACATTCCTTCTACTCTTAAATAGCTACTACGCCAGTCCAGTACAATCTATTATAAGTAAAAGCGTGCAACCTCAACATCCCAATATCACTGGCCCTATAATAGAGTACACTACCTATCAAATACCAAGCCAGCTACATAATAAAGCCCAATTGTCTTGACCGTATTGAGTTACCAAACAAACCCACACAAAACACATATTTCTAAAGGCAGCACAATCCTAGCAACCTACTACATAGAACATGATATGGATCATTAGTCCCCTAAACTGTAACAATTACGAATTTGACAAAACCACTCAAATCCCTGTTGTTGCACTTAGTTAACCCGCCAGGTCCATAAGCCCCGCAATGTATTGTTCTGGCATAGTGATAGTGAGCTCATGCAGCCATACCTGCTCATTAGAAACAGAGGAGTCAACAGGCTGGAGATTCTTAATGGCATAAGTACTATAATTAGGCTGAGTACAAATGAGAGGTTTTGGGGCTTAATTAAGGGATGTGTCTTGCTCCTTCTGTGTGCGTGCGTGTGTGTGTGCGTGCGTTCTCATGCGTTCGCATGTGTGTGTGTGTGTGTGTGTGTGTGTGTGTGTGTGTGTGTGTGTGTGTGTGTGTTTTGAGATTCTGTCCAGATGTAATGTCCACGTCAGTCACAGTAGCAACGGGATGGTGTTGCCATAACTGTACCGCTGTAACACTATGACAGTGTTTTGAGAGCCCTGATCCAAAACAATGCACGGATCAGGGATAGGGATCTCTCTGGGTTAAGAGATGAGGAGAGAAGAGGAACTCGTTATCTTACCTTTTGACCTTAGCTAAGATGTTACACACCTATATGTGGTTCTGGCAGTATCCCAGAGTAGATACTCTAAGACATGTTTTGAGTGTAGGTGTTTATACATTGTGGTCTGTGTTTAGCCTATCCATTCACACATCCTAATCTTAAAACTAATATTTTGCCATTTCTTCAGAAAACTCCATTTTTCATAATGGTGCAGAAGATTATTTGTATTGGGGATTGTGTGTGTAGAGTGTCAGTTAGTGCTTGATTTAGTATGGCTGTTTGAATGTATATGCCAGAGTGAGCGAGTGGCTGTATATTTAAGTGTAGGTGTTTGGGAGCGGCGTTCGGTGGTGTGTGTCCACACGTGTGGATGCCGCCTGCATGCTTGTTGCCCTGCTGCCCGTATGGCTGCATAAACTTTGTCACGGTCGGCCGGTGACACTTTATCCTGTCAATCTGTGCTTGTTTCGGGGACGGAAGACACTGCTTTGGGAGAAAAAGTCTCAGCTGAAACCTGAGAAGAAAGAGGAGAGTAGAATGTTCTGTTTTGTTTGCTTGTTCCTTAATATTTTCAGCACCCTGCAATCCCTGCCTTTTGTTAGTTTTAGATTCAGGTTTAACTTGTTGCAGAGCAGAGGACAAGTGAACACCCCCCTCCCTTCCTTCCTCTCCTCCAAGTCTCCCCCACTCTGTCCTCCTCCTCCTACCATTTCCTCCAAACTTTCATTCACCCTCGATCTTGATTTGTGGTGTTTTACATAATGATAGGCCACATTTGTCTTGAAGGCAGTCGTCCCTCTCTCCCTTCCCTTTTTCTTATTTCTCTCTTCATCCCTCTCCCTCCTACCCTCCCTCCCTGTCAGGTGCATTCATTCAGGAGGTACTTGAGTCACACAATAGCAGGTGCATGTCTGAAGTCACCCAATGCCAGCTGGTGCTGGCTGCTCCATTCAGGTTACCTACCTGCTCCTCACTCTCATCACATTATTTACCACACATTAAAACAATTTCTGTTAATTAAGTTGTCATACATTTTTACATGTCAGAGTTACATTACATTTGTACCTCTGGTATGGACCAGAGCCATGTATAGATGTCACAGGTGTAGAGAGGAGTAGGCAGGAGGAAGTCGCAGGTTTAGAACTACTGAATTTATTTAAGCACCATAGATCAAAGCGGGACGAAACCCAAACGCTGTTGTGCTCAAAATATATCTTCATAAACAAAAGGCACAGGGCGAACCCAAAGTGCAAAATATAAAGTACTCAGGAAATAGTAGGCGAGATTCCTCTCAGGAAAACAAGTAACATTTACAATGACCGACAAAGACAAATGGCAGAGGGAGTATATATACAGTGATAGAGTGGGGATTGGAACCAAGTGTGTGTGTAATGATGACGAGACAAGTCCGGGGTTGATGAGTGAAGGGCGTTTTCCAGCAGTAGGTTCGGCAGCAATTTGGCCGGCGACGCAGAACTCCTGAACTGGACAGGAGGGGGAGCCAAAGCGAAGCCCTGCGCCTTCTGCCGAAGGACGACGCGCTGGAGACGGTGAACTGAGAACCACGGTCAGACACAATGTCCTCCGGGATCCCGTAGTGCCGGAAGACGTGAGAGAAGAGAGCCTCCGCGGTCTGCAGGGCCGTAGGGAGACCAGGCAAAGGAACCAAACGACAGGCTTTGGAAAACCGGTCCACAACGACCAGGATGGTGGTGTGCCCCTCCGAGGGGGGGAAGGTCTGTGACAAAGTCCACGGAGAGATGGGACCAGGGTTGTTGTGGAACCGGCAGCGGGTGGAGTTTGCCATAGGGGAGGTGTTTCGGTGTCTTGATCTGGGCGCAGGTGGAGCAGGAAGAGACGTAAACCCAGACGTCCCGGGCCAAGGTGGGCCACCAGTACTTGACGGAGAGACAGTCGATAGTACGGGCTATACCTGGGTACATCGCCCATTCAGAACTCTGCTGGGGAAGTCCCGCTCTATATTGCACTTACAAATGTTTATGATGCTATTATTGTACTGTCCTATTTGTATGTGTAACCTCGGACCGCAGGCTATAAGTGTCTGGTGAGACTATTATTTGTGCCTAGTGGGTCTACTGTTTTTTTGTTTGTTTTTTACCAATGCGAAAAAGACGTTAGGGAAAAATTAAGTGAATTTATTCTAATCTAATAAACTTTACTTTAAAATGTTTGACTGAAAAGAGAGCTTCCTGTGTCAGCCATGCGTTCAGCAGTTGACAAGAGTAGCTCATGGAAACTACTGGTTCATGTTTGTTGACGACTGTGTTTCCATCTGCAGGAGGTCTAAGGTCAAATGGAAGCGGTGATGGAAAAAGTACCCAATTGTCAGACTTGAGTAAAAGTAAAGACACCTTAATAGAAAATGACTCAAGTAAAAGTGGGTGCGATTTTACTTGATTATAGTCTAAAAGTATTTGGTTTTAAATATATTTAAGTATCAAAAGTAAAAGTATAAATAATTACAAATTCCTTATATTAAGCAAACCAGACGGCACAATTTTCTTGTTTATTTGTATTTACTGATAGCCAGGGGCATACTCCAACACTCAGACATAATTTACAAATGAAGCATTTGTGTTTAGTGAGTCCACCAGATCAGAGGCAGTAGGGGCGACCAGGGATGTTATTTTGATAAGTGTGTGAATTTGACCATTTTCCTGTCCTGCTAAGCATTCAAAATGTACTTTTGGGTGTCAGGGAAAATGTATGAAGTAAAAAGTACATTATTTTCTTTAGGAATGTAGTGAAGTTAAAGTAAAAGTTGTCAAATATATAAATAGTAAAGTACAGATACCCCAAGAAACAACTTAAGCAGTACTTTAAAGTATTTTACTTAAGTACTTTACACCACTGAATGGAAGTATGAGTAAAGGGCCAAGCACATAGTGTCATCATGGTGAGAGGGGTCATGCATTATCTATCTGTACATGGTAAAAGCATGTGCAGAGGATGTTTAGATAAAGGGTCAAACATACAGATATTACAAAAGATATACAGTTGAAGTCAGAAGTTTACATACACTTAGGTTGGAGTCATTAAAACTCGTTTTTCAACCACTCCACAAATTTCTTGTTAACAAACTATAGTTTTGGCAAGTCGGTTAGGATATCTACTTTGTGAATGACACAAGTAATGTTTACTACAATTGTTTACAGACTATTTCACTTATAATTCACTGTATCACAATTCCAGTGGGTCAGAAGTTTACATACACTAAGTTGACTGGGCCTTTAAACAGCTTGGAAAATTCCAGAAAATTATGGCTTTAGAAGCTTCTGATAGGCTAATTGACATAATTTGAGTCAATTGGAGGTGTACCTGTGGATGTATTTCAAGGCCTACCTTCAAACTCAGTGCCTCTTTGCTTGACATCATGGGAAAATCAAAAGAAATCAGCCAAGACCTCAGAAAAAGATTGTAGACCTCCACAAGTCTGGTTCATCCTTGGGAGCAATTTCCAAACGCCTGAAGGTACCATGTTCATCTGTACAAACAATAGTATGCAAGTATAAACACCATGGGACCACGCAGCCGTCGTAACACTCAGGAAGGAGACGCGTTCTGTCTCCTAGAGATGAACGTACTTTGGTGCGAAAAGTGCTAATCAATCCCAGAACAACAGCAAAGGACCTTGTGAAGATGCTGGAGGAAACAGGTACAAAAGTATCTATATCCACAGTAAAACGAGTCCTATATCGACATAACCTGAAAGACGCTCAGCAAGGAAGAAACAACTGCTCCAAAACCGCCATAAAAAAGCCAGACAACGGTTTGCAACTGCACATGGGGACAAAGACCGTACTTTTTGGAGAAATGTCCTCTGGTCTGAGGAAACAAAAATAGAACTGTTTAGCAATAATGACCATCGTTATGTTTGGAGGAAAAAGTGAGTGCTTGCAAGCCGAAGAACCCCATCCTAACCGTGAAGCACGGGAGTGGCAGCATCATGTGCTTTGCTGCAGTAGGGACTGGTGCACTTCACAAAATAGATGGCATCATGAGGAAGGAAAAGTATGTGGATATACAGTGAGGGAAAAAAAGTATTTGATCCCCTGCTGATTTGTACGTTTGCCCACTGACAAAGACATGATCAGTCTATAATTTTAAGGTAGGTTTATTTGAACAGTGAGAGACAGAATAACAACAACAAAAACAGAAAAACGCATGTCAATAATGTTATAAATTGATTTGCATTTTAATGAGGGAAATAAGTATTTGACCCCTCTGCAAAACATGACTTAGTACTTGGTGGCAAAACCCTTGCTGGCAATCACAGAGGTCAGACGTTTCTTGTAGTTGGCCACCAGGTTTACACACATCTCAGGAGGGATTTTTGTTCCACTCCTCTATGCAGATCTTCTCCAAGTCATTAAGGTTTCGAGGCTGACGTTTGGCAACTCGAACCTTCAGCTCCCTCCACAGATTTTCTATGGGATTAAGGTCTGGAGACTGGCTAGGCCACTCCAGGACCTTAATGTGCTTCTTCTTGAGCCACTCCTTTGGTGCCTTGGCCGTGTGTTTTGGGTCATTGTCATGCTGGAATACCCATCCACGACCCATTTTCAATGCCCTGGCTGAGGGAAGGAGGTTCTCACCCAAGATTTGACAGTACATGGCCCCGTCCATTGTCCCTTTGGTGTGGTGAAGTTGTCCTGTCCACTTAGCAGAAAAACACCCCCAAAGCATAATGTTTCCACCTCCATGTTTGACGGTGGGGATGGTGTTCTTGGGGTCATAGGCAGCATTCCTCCTCCTCCAAACATGGCGAGTTGAGTTGATGCCAAAGAGCTCCATTTTGGTCTCATCTTACCACAACACTTTCACCCAGACTCCAACCTAAGTGTTTGTAAACTTCTGACTTCAACTGAATATCTTTTGTAATATCTGTATGTTTGACCCTTTATCTAAACATCCTCTGCACATGCTTTTACCATGTACAGATAGATAATGCATGACCCCTCTCACCATGATGACACTATGTGCTTGGCCCAGTTCTCCTCTGAATCATTCAGATGTTCATTGGCAAACTTCAGACGGCCCTGTATATGTGCTTTCTTGAGCAGGGGGACCTTGCGGGCGCTGCAGGATTTCAGTCCTTCACGGCGTAGTGTGTTACCAATTGTTTTCTTGGTGACTAAGGTCCCAGAGGGAGATTGACAGTTCTTTTGTGTTTCTTCCATTTGCCAATAATCACACCAACTGTTGTCACCTTCTAACCAAGCTGCTTGGCGATGGTCTTGTAGCCCATTCCAGCCTTGTGTAGGTCTACAATCTTGTCCCTGACATCCTTGGAGAGCTCTTTGGTCTTGGCCATGGTGAAGAGTTTGGAATCTGATTGATTGATTGCTTCTGTGGACAGGTGTCTTTTATACAGGTAACAAACTGAGATTAGGAGCATTCCCTTTAAGAGTGTGCTCCTAATCTCAGCTCGTTACCTGTATAAAAGACACCTGGGAGCCAGACATCTTTCTGATTGAGAGGGGGTCAAATACTTATTTCCCTCATTAAAATGCAAATCAATTTATAACATTTTTGACATGCGTTTTTCTGGATTTTGTTGTTATTCTGTCTCTCATTGTTCAAATAAACCTACCATTAAAATTATAGACTGATAATTTCTTTGTCAGTGGGCAAACATACAAAATCAGCAGGGGATCAAATACTTTTTTCCCTCACTGTATTGAAGCAACATCTCAAGACATCAGTCAGGAAGTTAAAGCTTGGTCGCAAATGCGTCTTCCAAATGGACAATGACCCCAAGCATGCTTCCTTTTTGGACTCACCTTGTTGCGCTCACTTGAACAGGAAGGTGGCGCGGCAGTGCTTCGTGGGCAAATTTTGTCATCAAACTTCATCCTCAAAGTCTGGCATTCTCTGGATTTATGGTGCTTTCAAGACAACTGGGAACTCTGAAAAAAAACAAGGTTGAATCATGATGACGTCAGTGATCTTCAGGTCATAGCTCTAGAAAGAGGCCTGAGTTCCCGACTTACAATTCCGAGTTGGATGACCGTTCAAAACATATTTTGCCAGTCGGAGCTAGTTTTTTCCTGAGTTCCCAGTTGTCTTGAACTCCCTGAATTCAGATTTCCCAGTTCCGAGTTAACAGTTGTTTTGAGCACGGCAGAAACCATGCTGGATTGACAGCATGGCCAATGTTGAATGTTTATAATTTTAAGCTTGGAAAAGAGACCCTTAAACCCAGAATTGGGACCACACACCCACATCACTAAATAGCAGGCTAGTGATTGCTTTGCAGTGCCTGCAGTTAGCCCCTGATTCCTTACAAACCACTCATTGTTGAATTTGCGATTTCCAACTTGTTGTGTAATGTTTATGTCCAATGGCCGATGAGCATCGATACGTTTTATATATAATTTCTCTTCATTAGAGAAATTGGAGCTCTGTCAGAGTGACCATCGGGTTCTTGGTCACCTCCCTGACCAAGGCCCTTCTCCCCTAAGATCGCTCTAGGAAGAGTCTTGGTGGTTCCAAACTTCCATTTAAGAATGATGGAGGCCACTGTGTTCTTGGGGACCTTCAATGCTGCAGACATTTTTTGGTACACTTCCATAGATCTGTACCTCGACACAATTCTGTCTTGGAGCTCTACGAACAATTCCTTCGACCTCATGGCTTGGTTTTTGCTCTGACATGCACTGTCAACTGTGGGACCTTATATAGACAGGTGTGTGCCTTTCCAAATCATGTCCCATCAATTGAATTTACCACAGGTGGAGTCCAATCCATTTGTTGAAACATCTCAAGGATGATCAATGGAAACAGGATGCAACTTAGCTCAATTTCAAGTGTCATAGCAAAGGGGCTGAATACTTTTTTTCCGCTATGTCATTATGGGGTATTGTGTGTAGTGTTAGAAATTGCGTAATTCAAATCTGGTATTGGAATAAGAATCAAGAGATCTTCAATCCAAGCTAAATTTATTATTTGCAAAATGAATGTATGATAAGTATGTTGGTTCGTATACGGGCTCACTGAAAAACCTCGCAGGGCAGACAGAGAACTAAATCCATTGTTTACATGTTCTTCCTCAAATACTCTGACAGAGAGAGTTTCCCACCTCTCTGCTGGCCAATCAGAGTAGAGACTTGAGCGTGGTTTAGACTTACTCAGCCAATCCGTTGGCGCACTGGCTGTTCCCCGCCTCTTAGCGCATCCCTGTTTCCAGGCATACGTTTATCATAACAACCTGTCATAGTGAGAAGAGCCAGCTCCCCTAGACACCATTCCTACGTCCAAGGAAGGTTCACAGATCACAAAGAACCAGTATATTCTAGTATTTGGAGACACAAATCCATATCTAATTTTACCCCCTAAAACAGCTCTTCACATCAATCACAGCTTGCCAGGTGACACAACCTACATTAGCCCAGTCAAGAATGCATTCTTTCTAAGTTAGTCATCCCATCAATTAGGAGAATAATAAATCCCCCATAGTAGATTGATGAGGAAAATGTTTTATTTAATCCATTTTAGAATAAGGCTGCAACAAAATGTGGAAAAAGTCAAGGGGTCTGAATACTTTCCAGAATGCACTGTATATAAAGGTGTTACATACTATAAATACTATATAGTACTATATTATATATAGTACTATATAAACGTGTAAATTATGACATCAGCTTTTGTGAATGAACAATGGAGATGACGTGCCCCACTGTGTCCCAGGAGTATGACACACGCACACACACGTACACACACAGATTTATTTAACAAGATTGAGAAGAAAGGGAGTGTGTTTCTCGTTCGACTCCCGGACAAGACGAGACACGTAGACTGAAACTGGGTGCGAGCATCCCGAATGAAGCCCTCGCGATAGAGAGAAAGAGAGAGAGGATAAAGTGTGTGTTTGAGGAGGAGGAGGGGATCACCTGTGTCCCACGGCCAGTTAAGGGAACGGTTTCGAGCAGTGATACTGTACTACTCCAGATGGCGAGGTGGTCTGACTGAACATGTTCCCTGCAGGGTGATTTGGGATAAGGCCATGGAAAGCCTGGAAAGCACTCCGGCTCCACTATCCCACGGGAATATCGCAAGTCATCCATAAAAAAAGTGGAGGGAGGGAAGGGGGGAAGAAGAAGAGAAGGAGATGGTTATCGTAAGAGGGAGAGAAGGAAGAGTAGAGTACTGCTATGTCTGCTTCAGTGGCTCTTGCTTTTGGTCCGTTTGACAGTGTGATGATAAGGAGTTTCACACAGACACATACACCCACACTCCTGATTTACAGCCATTTCCCAGAAAGACCATTACACTCTCTTCCATAACACATCTGGTCATTTCTAAAGTTTATATTTATCGCCCTTTCCGTGCACAAACATATAAACACAAAAACACATGCACACCGTGTTTAAAAAAAACTCATAACAGGAAACAAACGCACCGACGACTCATTTTCATCTCCCTCAAAGCTTCAAACATGCCAACTGTCAAAAAGATCATCTCACCATATTCCTGCATTTAGTTGGAATTTTATATTTTTTCTCTGTGGAGTGTGTGTTCAAACACCAGCTGTCCCTCTCACATTTCTCTTAGAGAACATTATATTTTCTGTATCTGCTGTTGCGAAACCAGGCAGAAAATTGGTAGTAATTGTTGTAGCTAGCGGGAGTTGTCTGTGCTATCACATTTTGCCCTCAGGGTTGCCAGATTGGGCCTGTGGCTGCAGAGCTGCAGACTTGGATCATGTTAACTACTTTAGCCTGTAGGCAAGTTCTTCTGGGGCTGTGATAGGGAGGGATCTATGGCTCTGTACTGGACTGAAACCAGCCAGAGAGATGAATCAAGCTTCGCTCTCTGGGTGTGACGACCCAAACGCTCCCGAAGCTGTTAAAAAGTGTGTGTGTGTGTGTGTGTGTGTGTGTGTGTGTGTGTGTGTGTGTGTGTGTGCGTGTGTGTTTTCTTAAATATTCAGCGATTAGGGGTGTTAAGTCTAAATCTTATTGATTAGGTTTGTAGGCGTGTTTGGTAAAGGTCTAATGAATTGACTGGAGAATGTTTACTTTGAATGAGCATGTTGTAATTGTCATTTAAGATTTAAGACAACATTTACTCAAATCCCACTATTAAATTTGAACTATTACAATAAATCCATATCTATTTTTCATGTATTTCTGCTCCCATATTTACGATATCATTTCTAGCCATTGATAACTTCTGACATCTTTTAGTAAACTTTATTGACTTTTTAAGTAACTCTATATACTTTTAATTAGATGCCATATTACCTTTTGACAGGCATTGCTTCATTCATTCTTTAAAATGATGTGTCACAGGATACCTGTCACAGAGGAGACATTCAAGATCGCTGAAAGTAAGGTGTAACTGTGAAGGAGAGAGAGAGTTATCATCTGTCTCTATCTTGCACCTTATTCACACACATACACAACACTACGGTGCAGCAGAGAAAGAGAGATGACGACAAAGGAATGACTCCAAACCAAGACAAAAGACAAAATGCAATTGATGTTGGCCTTTCCACTACTTCGGAGTAACAAGTGGATTTCTTCTGTGTCGGTACACTGCTAAAAATAAGAGTGCTTTCTTCGCGGTTGTGTATATACAACCTTTTTGAGGGCCATAAGCTACTGCAGGGTTCCTCAATAGGCAGCCCGCGGACCAAATAGATTTTATTTGCCCCCCAAATTTTCGTTGCAGGTGTCCACATACTTTTGGTCATGTAGTGTATTTCTAGCACTGTCACGGAATGGTTGGTTAGTGAGGCCTGCGGGGCATGGCTAGGCATATCCTATGTTAACGCTAGGGTGAGTCATAGGCCCTTTTTCTCCATTGAATCTCATTGAGTCTCATAGGAATGCATGTGGCAGTATTGGGCAACACCAACAACCCTATTAAAACTCCATACATGCCCCATGGCTACTCAACAGCCAGAATGTGTTGCAATGGTTAGGGATTTGAAGTGGGAAGTGGCAGCTTCTCTTCATCCTTCCCCCGACTCTCTGGAGCCTGTCTGGGGTAGCTGGGAGCCTGGGAGGGAGAGCGGGGGTTGGAAAGGGGGGCTAGTAGGGTCTGTCGTGTCTTCTCTCTCAGGGCTCTGTGCCTGGCTAAAGCAAATACATTGACATTGGCATGCACACAATCACACACACCTGTAGAGCCAAAAGCACCTGCAGGGGTCACGATATCAGACCCCCTGTCTACTCCATGCACAAACACACACACCCGTGGGTGGCCCCAAGGTCAACCGGGGTGTGGCGGGGTCCAGCGTTCAGGGCGGTGGCGCTGTTTGGATTTCCACTGTCTTGTAAGCGAGGGTCGAAAAGATACAGGGACTGATAACCAAGACAAGGGCAGAGAAGAAAGGAGAGAGGGAAAGAAGGAGTGCAGGAATTCAGGTATTCAGGTCAATTCCTTTAACTTATGGTAACAGGTGCACACATTGTTCTCACCAGAGGGAATGACATGCTCCAGGGTTCTAGCGCCGTACACCACCATCTGCACAAATACCTCCTTGACAAGCTACCCATTAAAATAGATTGAGAGGTAGGGCTGGATTCAATCCATATCGCAGAAGTGTTATTGAAGATCTGCGTTATACCTCAATTTAAATTTAAAGGCAATGTTCCCGTGTTCGCAGAGACTGCATTCACGGTAAACGGTGCAAATGTCAGCTCAATCGGAAATTACCTTTACATTTTAACACAGATCTTCCGCGATACGGATTGAATCCAGCCCTTGGACAGCTTAAGATGCCGCGTGTGAATGTAGCTCTTTTAACCTTTGTGAAGGTTTTTCTTTCAGTTATTTGTATATTATTGTGTTTCATATTTGCATATACAATACCTAATTTGTTAGAAATAAATATGAGTTCTGTTCTAAAAGAAGTTCTAGGCCTCAGTACGGCTTTCTAAAAAATATCACAAAATGCTCAAAATACACAAAACTAAACAAAGTTAAAAATGTAATTCAAATGTAAATAGTCCAGCATTAGAGGTTAGCTCGACGTTTCAAACAAGGCTTAGTGGGAGAGTGGGGGCTTGTTGTCTTTAGAAATGGAAGGACTGAAGAAAGGAAGAGAAAGGAAGAGTTACTGAAAGAGGGAAAGGGAGAGAGCGAACGATAAAGTGGGAGGGGAAGGCGATGAGAGAGCTCCTTCTCAGTGGAAGTGGGGCGTAGAGACACCCCCTGACATATCTGTTTGCTTGTACTCATGCATGGCCGCACTCACACACACACACACACACGCATGTGTGCGCACACATGCACCAGACAGACACAGACAGGCAAGCAAGCAGGCAGGCGGACAGACAGACAGGCAGACAGACAGACAGACAGACAGACAGACAGACAGACAGACAGACAGACACAAAAACACACTTTGTTGGTTTCTGGCACCGAACAGTCCGTAGCGCAGTTTCAAGGCGTGAAAGGGGAGCACACCTTTTCTATTCACAACCTATAGTAGAGCTGAGCTGCAGACTTGATCTGTGTCTTGATGGGGCCGTTCACAACTCCAAACTCTCAGAGAATAACACCACCACTCATTCGTTTTACCAGGTTGGGATCATGGACAGTCACTGTGGAGCACTTTAAGATATTCTTACTGCTTCAACTCAGAGCACCCAAGTCTCCTCAAATTGTTCTCAAATCTCATCTTCATCTAACAGAGTGTAACAGGTTGAGTTGTTGAACAAACATCTGTAGGTCCGCCAGAGGCATGTTCAACAACTCAACCTGTTACAAGAGAAAGGGAACACTCTCTCTCTCTCTCCCTAACCCTATATCTTACTAATGGTTGCTCTGTCCTCAGATGTTCCTACTGCTTCATCACACAGCACCCAAGTCTCTCTCCTCCAATTCTCCCCAAATCCCATACTCATCTAACAAAGAAAGGGGGAGGGAACATGTCCCCCTCTAATCTCTTTACTCTCCTCCAAGATGTTCTCAATGCTTCCACACTCATCTTATGCTCATCTAAAGGAAGGACAAATTCCAACTCACTATCTTTTTTCAACTGAAGGCTTGCTTCTCTATGCTCAAGGACAAGGTCTTGGGGGCTCATGTCTTCTATGATCAAGGTTTTTAAATAACTTTTCCCCTCAGGATGAATAACGTTTATTGCAGTGATTCTCAACAAGGGCCTTTAGGAATCCATAGGAACCTCCGTGGGCTTTCAAGAGGTACTCGTCCTAGAAGGGGAGAGGCAGAGAGCTGCTTGAGTAAGAAAAAGTGTAAGGTGCTCATTGGAGGGGTTCTTGATAGAATCATACTGAGAAAAAAAATACCAAGGCACTTAATATTTCGTGCAAAAGTTTAAAAGCCTTTATTAACTAGGCATTTCCACAAGGATATTAAAATCACACAGTACTCTAATGTATTTGAGATGCAGGCAGAGGGAGAGAACAAGAGGAGGGGGGCTACTGAAAATAACTAATATGTTAATATCACTTCTATAATCAGAGAGAAAGAGGTAGAGAGAGAAGGGCAGAGATAGAGAGGGACAGAGCGAGAGAGTCCCACATCTGAAAGGAGAGGCTGTTCACGCTCAGGGAGAGGTGATGAAAGGTGAACGAATAGCTGTCAGGGGCTGATTTGTGCAAAAGGCCCTCTCTTTCAACCCCTCATTCTTTTTGGTTCTCTCTCCCTCTCTCTCTCCGTCCCATTCCCTCTCTCTTTCTTTTTCGTTCTACCTCGCCAACTTGAGTCTCTCCTTACTCTCTCTCTCTCTCTCTGAGGTTGTCGCAGGTGCCAACACTCCTACATGGCCTTGTTTCTATTTCCTGGAGAAGCTTCTTACTTCTCTCCTCTCTCTAGATGCTCTTACCTGTTCTGCTTCAACACTAAACAGGCAGGTTCACTTCACGTTTATTTGCAATCTCAAATCAATCTAACATCGGATGAAAAAAAACTCACTCTTCTCATCAGAGGTTTCAAAAAAGATTTAGGATTGAGACGACAGTGGGAAGTGTTGAGGCTAAAGGGTGGTGGGTGTCTGACAGTGTGCAAGGTTGTTGTGACAGTAAGTCGTTTTTCTCTTTGACTCGTTCAGGTTTACATACCTGATTGTATATTTTATGCTTCATCTCCACTACTCCTTTAGACAAGTAACTGTAAAGGATCCTGCTAACATCCCATAATGAAGGAAAACAGCTTAGTGACAGATAGACACATACCATACTATAATGTCACTTGGAGGTTGAGTGTCCAGCTCAATACAGTCCCTGTAGAAACATCAATTCAGAAGTAGGCAAAGTGATTGAACGGAAACCAGATCACTAGTTGGCTGATTGCACACAGCCCACAAGGCTGATGCTGCACACAGATCTGTGGATAATTCTCCATGAACAATCTATGTTAAGGCATCTTTACACAGGTATGCCACTAGCAAATATTCTGCTATAAAGAGAACCCTGTTGCGCCATATGATTTTAAAGATGCTACAGTATCTAATTCAAATCAGTGTCTGCAAACAAAAAGAAGAAGCATTTAATGATCATACACTGCAATGGAGGCTGGTGACTTGAAACATTGAGGAGGATGGGAGACCCACGGTATAGGTGTGGACCGCACTGAGACAACAAAGCGTGTTTCAAAAACTGTCAGAGACTAATTATTTTAACCTTCCCTTATGGGGAATGGGAATGAGAGGACTGTTTACACAGTGTTGGGAAGGGATCACAGCAGTGATTGAATGAGGATATGAGGCATGAGATGAGGTATTCAGAGGCTTGACTTCAGTGCAGGACAGAGTACAGGCTCATCATGGATGGATGGTGTTGCTCAATGGAGCTCAACTTCAACTGAGGGCAGGAGAGGATTTGACAGGGAAGACAAAAAACAATACACTACACAGTTAGACAAAAGAGCTAAGAATGAGTTAGTCCAAGCAAGGAGTAAAATAATTGATGAATAATAATGTGATTGTGTTTGTGAACGTGACTACATAGAGTAATGAGAGAAAATTGACAAGTCTACTCATAGTGCTTGGAGAGGAAACATTCAATGTGCCAGTGGATGAGCAGGCACATGAGTTCATGTCAGGAGAGAGTTGACAATGGTAGTGGGGTGGAGCTGTCGTCACCTCTTAATCAGGGAACAGGAGGGGACTTAGCTGTAAATACAAATAGCAGATACATTCCATTACAGCAGCACCATCATAGGTTTGGGCAACAAGTTTCTCCATGAAGTTAAACTCAGACATCTCAGAATTCACAAAGTCAAACACAGACTGCGCATCTTGCCCACTTGACACATCAAAGTAGCCCAAGAAACGTTCCTGAATAAAGCCCTGATCATCCACATACCTGACAGAAACTGAGAACTGCGAGCAGACTGGTGGCACCATAGGTCCCAGAGTCGTGGGGCAAAACCCTGGGGCCCGGAGTTTTTCCTTCTCTGGTAACCTAACAAGGAAAACTCTGGACCCTATAGGGTATGTCAGTGATTAATCAGTTGTAAAAAGGTTACGTTACAGCCTTATTCTAAAATGGATTACATTTATATTTTTACAGACCCTTTACTCAATACTTTGTTTAAGCACCTTTGGCAGCGGTTACAGCCTCGAGTCTTCTTGGTTATGAAAAATGGCATAGGAGGAGGAGGTCGTCGGGTAAGCTTGGCTTTATACATAGCTTGGCTTTGTCGAGTAAGGCTTAAAACTATGTATTTTGATTGTAGTTAGGTATTGTAGGTAGGTATCGTGGGTTGCTGTAGGTAGTTATTGTATGTAATTATTGTAGGTTAAGTATTGTATTCGGCGGTGCCGGGTGTAGCACGAAGCTAGCTAGCTAGCTAACTCACCACCTGGACTAGCTGGCGAGTAGCTATTAGCAACGGTATAGTTGTTTCACGCCTGAGAGTCCCTATAATTACGCCAGCTGGCTGCCTACAATAATTACATACAATAATTGCCTACCATTCAGCTGTTTTCTAACCTCATTGTCTGAACCGTTAACGTTAGGTAGCAAGTGGCTACTGTGCTTGAAAATTAGCAAGCTTGTTGCAACCTGGATAGCTACTTGTAAACAATAGCTGGAACGACCGAGCAAACAGACGCGAACTGGCTGAGTCAACTCAGTGGCTAGCTTTGCACTTGGCTAGCTAACACTAGCTGCTAGGGGTAAGTCATAACCTACACTTGTGTTTTGTTTTTTTACATATTGATAGCCCGAGTCGCTCAAGGAATTCGGGACATGGGTGACTAGTTAACGTTAGTTTGGCTCTCTCTGTGTATTCGTGCCGTGAAAGGAGAGGTTCTTCTTTGTCTGAAAGCAATGGCTAGCTAGTTTGCTAACTATTCTAGCTAGCTAACCAACTAGCTATCAGCAACGGTATAGTTGTTTCACGCCTGAGAGTGCCTGTAATTACGCCAGCTGGCTGCCTACAATAATCACATACAATAATTGCCTACCATTCAGCTGTTTTCTAACCTCATTGTCTGAACCGTTAACGTTAGGTAGCAAGTGGCTACTGTGCTTGAAAATTAGCAAGCTTGTTGCAACCTGGATAGCTACTTGTAAACAATAGCTGGAACGACCGAGCGAACAGACGCGAACTGGCTGAGTCAACTCAGTGGCTAGCTTTGCACTTGGCTAGCTAACACTAGCTGCTAGGGGTAAGTCATAACCTACACTTGTGTTTTGTTTTTTTTCATATTGATAGCCCGAGTCGCTCAAGGAATTCGGGACATGGGTGACTAGCTAATGTTAGTTTGGCTCTCTCTGTGTGTTCGTGCCGTGTGTTATGACGAGGTGCCCGGACGTTTTTCACGGAATAATACTGCACCTAGTTAGCTAGCTGAATAAACTAGGTTAGTCTATTCCTAGAAAACATTGAACCGCTGTAGTTTACAACAATTATAGTTTCTGAGGTGGAAGTTGGGAGAGTTATATTTGGGAGTTGTGGCTCTCTCCTTTCCCAGATGTTTAGTTCATTTTATTCCGATCTCCTCTGCATTATTGTAGCCATCTGCTGCAGCCTGTAAACTATGCCTCTGCCTATCCCTGTTCTCTCCTCTCCGCACAGGCTACACAAACGCCTCACACCGCGTGGCTGCTGCCTCTCTAACCTGGTGGTCCCTGCACTCACCACACACCTAGAGTTCCAGGTCTCAGGCAGCCTCTGGAACTGTCGTTCTGCTGCCAACAAGGCTGACTTCATCCCAGCCTATGCTACCCTCCAGTCCCTCGACTTCCTGGCGCTGACGGAAACATGGATTACCACTGAAAACACTGCTACTCCTACTGCTCTCTCCTCGTCTGACCATGTGTTCTCGCATACCCCGAGAGCATCTGGTCAGAGGGGTGGTGGCACAGGAATCCTCATCTCTCCCAAGTGGACATTCTCAATTTTTCCCCTAACCCATCTGTCTATCTCCTCATTTGAATTCCATGCTGTCACAGTCACTAGCCCATTTAAGCTTAATATCCTTGTCATCTATCGCCCTCCAGGTTCCCTTGGAGAGTTCATCAATGAGCTTGACGCCTTGATAAGTTCCTTTCCTGAGGATGGCTCACCCCTCACAGTTTTGGGGGATTTCAACCTCCCTACGTCTACATTTGACTCATTTCTCTCTGCCTCCTTCTTTCCACTCCTCTCCTCTTTTGACCTCACCCTCTCACCGTCCCCCCTACTCACAAGGCAGGCAATACGCTTGACCTCATCTTTACTAGATGCTGCTCTTCTACTAATCTCACTGCAACTCCCCTCCATGTCTCCGACCACTACTTTGTATCCTTTTCTCTCTCGCTCTCCTCCAACACTACTCACTCTGCCCCTACACAGATGGTAATGCGCCGCCGCAACCTTCGCTCTCTCTCTCCCACTACTCTCTTCTCTTCCCTCTGCTCAAACCTTCTCCCTCCAATCTCCTGATTCTGCCTCCTCAACCCTCCTCTCCTCCCTTTCTGCATCCTTTGACTCTCTGTGTCCCCTATCCTCCCGGCCGGCTCGGTCCTCCCCTCCAGCTCCGTGGCTTGATGACTCATTGCGAGCTCACAGAACAGAGCTCCGGGCAGCGGAGCGGAAATTGAAGAAAACTAAACTCCCTGCCGACCTGGCATCTTTTCACTCCCTCCTCTCTACATTTTCTTCATCTGTTTCTGCTGCTAAGGCCACTTTCTACCACTCTAAATTCCAAGCATCTGCCTCTAACCCTAGGAAGCTCTTTGCCACATTCTCCTCCCTGCTGAATCCTCCTCCCCCCCCCCCTCCTCTCTCTCTGTGGATGACTTCATCAACCACTTTGAAAAGAAGGTTGACGACATCCGATCTTCGTTTGTTAAGTCTAATGACACTGCTGGTCCTGCTCACACTGCCCTACCCTATGCTTTGACTTCTTTCTCCCCTCTCTCTCCAGATAAAATCTTGCGACTTGTGTTTGCAGGCCGCCCAACAACCTGCCCGCTTGAACCCATCCCCTCCTCTCTTCTCCAGACCATCTCCGGTGACCTTCTCCCCTACCTCACCTCGCTGATCAACTCATCCTTGACCGCTGGCTATGTCCCTTCCGTCTTCAAGAGAGCGAGAGTTGCACCCCTTCTCAAAAAACCAACACTCGATCCCACTGATGTCAACAACTACAGACCAGTATCCCTTCTTTCTTTTCTTTCCAAAACTATTGAGCGTGCCGTCTTTAGCCAACTCTCTTGCTATCTCTCTCAGAATGACCTTCTTGATCCAAACCAGTCAGGTTTCAGGACTGGTCATTCAACTGAGACTGCTTTTCTCTGTGTCACGGAGGCTCTCCACACTGCTAAAGCTAACTCTCTCTCCTCTGCTCTTGTACTTCTAGACCTGTCTGCTGCCTTTGATACTGTGAACCATCAGATCCTCCTCTCCACCCTCTCCGAGCTGGGCATCTCCGGCGCGGCTCACTCCTGGATTGCGTCCTACCTGACCGGTCGCTCCTACCAAGTGGCGTGGCGAGAAGCTGTCTCCGCACCACGTGCTCTCACCACTGGTGTCCCCCAGGGCTCAGTTCTAGGCCCTCTCCTATTCTCCCTATACACCAAGTCACTTGGCTCTGTCATATCCTCACATGGCCTCTCCTATCATTGCTACGCTGACGATACACAACTAATCTTCTCCTTTCCCCCTTCTGATTACCAGGTGGAGAATCGCATCTCTGCATGTCTGGCAGACATATCAGTATGGATGACGGATCACCACCTCAAGCTGAACCTTGGCAAGACGGAGCTGCTCTTCCTCCCGGGGAAGGACTGCCCGTTCCATGATCTCGCCATCACGGTTGACAACTCCGTTGTGTCCTCCTCCCAGAGTGCGAAGAGCCTTGGCGTGACCCTGGACAACACCCTGTCGTTCTCCGCTAACATCAAGGCGGTGACCCGATCCTGCAGGTTCATGCTCTACAACATTCGGAGAGTACGACCCTGCCTTACACAGGAAGCGGCACAGGTCCTAATCCAGGCACTTGTCATCTCCCGTCTGGATTACTGCAACTCGCTGTTGGCTGGGCTCCCTGCCTGTGCCATTAAACCCCTACAACTCATCCAGAATGCCGCAGCCCGTCTGGTGTTCAACCTTCCCAAGTTCTCTCACGTCACCCCGCTCCTCCGCACACTCCACTGGCTTCCAGTTGAAGCTCGCATCTGTTACAAGACCATGGTGCTTGCCTATGGAGCTGTGAGGGGAACGGCACCTCTGTACCTTCAGGCTCTGATCAGTCCCTACACCCAAACGAGGGCATTGCGTTCATCCACCTCTGGCCTGCTGGCTCCCCTTCCTCTGCGGAAGCATAGTTCCCGCTCAGCCCAGTCAAAACTGTTCGCTGCTCTGGCACCCCAATGGTGGAACAAGCTCCCTCACGACGCCAGGACAGTGGAGTCACTCACCACCTTCCGGAGACATTTGAAACCCCACCTCTTTAAGGAATACCTGGGATAGGATAAAGTAATCCTTCTACCCCCCCGCCCCCCTAAAAATAAAAATAAATAAAATAATAATAATAATTGTAAAGTGGTTATCCCACTGGCTATAGGGTGAATGCACCAATTTGTAAGTCGCTCTGGATAAGAGCGTCTGCTAAATGACGTAAATGTAAATGTAAATGTTATGATGCTACAAGCTTGGCACACCTGTTTTTGGGGAGTTTCTTCCATTCTTCTCTGCAGATCCTCACAAGCTCTGTCAGGTAGGATGGGCAGCGTCGCCACACAGCTATTTTCAGGTCTCTCCAAAGATGTTAGATCGGGTTCAAGTCTGGGCTCTGGCTGGGCCACTCAAGGACATTCAGAGACTTGTCCCAAAGCCACTCCTGCGTTGTCTTGGCTGTGTGCTTAGTGTCGTTGTCCTGTTGGAAGGTGAACCTTCGCTCCAGTCTGAGGTCCTGAGCGCTCTGGAGCAGGTTTTCATCAAGGATCTCTCTGTACTTTCCTCTGTTCATCTTTCCCTCGATCCTGACTAGTCTCCCAGTCCCTGGCGCTGAAAAACATCCCCACAGCATGATGCTGCCAACACCATGCTTCACTGTAGGGATGGTGCCAGGTTTCCTCCAGACATGATGCTTGGCATTCAGGCCAAAGAGTTCAATCTTGGTTTCATCAGACCAGAGAATCTTGTTTCTCATGGTCTGAGAGTCCTTTAGGTGCCTTTTAGAAAACTCCAAGTGGGCTGTCATGTGCCTTTTACTGAGGAGTGGCTTCCGTCTGGCCACTCTACCATAAAGACCTGATTGGTGGAGTGCTGCAGAGATGGTTGTCCTTCTGGAAGGTTCTCCCATCTCCACAGAAGAACTCTGGAGCTCTGTCAGAGTGACCATCGGGTTCTTGGTCACCTCCCTGACCAAGGCCCTTCTCCCCCAAATGCTCAGTTTGTCCGGGCGGCCAGCTCTAGGAAGAGTCTTGGTGTTTCCAAACTTCTTCCATTTAAGAATGATGGAGGCCACTGTGTTCTTGGGGACCTTCAATGCTGCAGACATTTTTTGGTACCCTTCCCCAGATCTGTGCCTTGACACAATCCTGTCTCGGAGCTCTACGGACAATTCCTTCGACCTCATAGCTTGGTTTTTCCTCTGACATGCACTGTCAACTATGGGACCTTATATAGACAGGTGTGTGCCTTTCCAAATCATGTCCAATCAATTGAATTTACCACAGGTGGACTCCAATCAAGTTGTAGAAACATCTCAAGGATGATCAATGGAAACAGCTCAATTTCGAGTCTCATAGCAAAGGGTCTGAATACTTATGTAAATAAGGTATTTCTGTTTTGTAATTTCTTTTATGTGCAAAAATGTATAAATACCTGTTTTTGCTTTGTCATTATGGGGTATTGTGTGTAGATTGATGAGGAAAAATATAAATGTAATCCATTTTAGAATAAGGCTGTAACGTAACAAAATGTGGAAAAGGTCAAGGGGTCTGAATACTTTACGATTGCACTGTACTTGTTCATATTAATTATATTTAGAATAGACTAACAGGGGGGTTTCCTCTAACCAGACACAGAGACATCAACTGATAGACAATAGAACTCACAGGGCTGAGCTTGCTTTATGCATGTTTGCATCACGCAGGCCTATGCAACTGCAAGCCTAATAAAACATTTACTCAAAGTCTATGTCATCACTATTATATTGATTGATTAATTCCAGTTAATAATTTTGGATTGAAAAGGTATAGGCAGCCTAGGCAGCCCAAGTTTGAATATAAATCAAAATTAATCACATTCACATTTTCTCCTGACAAATAAATGGACTATAAATACATAGCGTTACCAGATTGTTTACCCTGACCAGATAGATGGACAGGCCACATAGGCTGTATGCAGCTACTATTATTAGTAGCCTACAGATGATCAGACTGAAAAATCTTTCCGTTTTCATCCTATACAGCATGTCAGATCTGTAATGTTTAGGTTTAGCCTAGGCTGCTGCAACATTTATGTATTGAATTTTTGCTTGTGTCTGTCCGGAGTGATTATGTGTTGGTATTTTACCAAACAGGGCTATCTTCTGTATACCCCCCTACCTTGTCACAACACAACTGATTAGCTCAAACGCATTAAGAAGGAAAGAAATTCCACAATTTAACTTTTAAAAATGCACACTTGTTAATTGAAATGCATTCCAGGTGACTACCTCATGAAGCTGGTTGAGAGAATGCCAAGAGTGTGCAAAGCTGTCATCAAGGCAAAGGGTGGCTATTTGAAGAATCTAAAATCAAAAATATATTTTGATTTGTTTAACACTTTTTTGGTTACTACATGATTCCATATGTGTTATTTCATAGTTTTGATGTCTTCACTATTATTCTACAATGTAGAAAATTGTAAAAATAAAGAAAACCCTGGAATGAGTAGGTGTGTCCAAACTTTTGACTGGTACTGTAGGTCTATGGAAGGGGTAAGGCCTACGAGACTCCTAGGTTTTGTATTGAAGTCAATGTAGCCAGAAGAGGACGGGGAATAGCTATCCTCCGGCTACACCACGGTGCTAGCCTAAAGTGTGTTGTTGAGACTACTGTAGACCTTCATTGCAAAACAGTGTGTTTTAATCAGGTATTTGATGACGTGAATATATTTAGTATAGTTTTATCTAAAAAGGATAACTTTTCAATGTTTCATACTTTTTTTTTCTTCTTAAATTCACTGAGAATGATGGTCCTCCCCTTCCTCCTCTGAGTAGCCTCCACTGATAGAGTGAGGATTGCAATTAGTACAGAAACCTCACATAAGTCACTTCAAAAAATCGGACCATTATTAGTCAGTGCTTCAATGTCATTACACAGTTGGTCCAATGTTTGAAAGTGATGGTTTTAACTGAAATCTAATTCAACCAGCGAGAGTGATGAAAAAGTGTGACCTCATGAGTTAAACTAATAAGACTTCATGAGGATTACATTAATATAGGAAAAGGGAATACCTAGTCAGTTTCACAATTGAATGCATTCAACTGGAATGTGTCTTCCGTATTTAACCCAGAGGTGTGTCACTTGAAGTGCATTTTCTCTCTTTCTCTTTTGATGTTTTTTACATCCAACTTGCCCTCGGGCTTCGTGAGGGGGGGGCAAGCGGCAAGCCGCAGAGCACACGCCCTTATGTGTCCCCACACCAGATGCCCTGAGGTCCCAGCAACAGAAAACAAAAACAGACACACATACACACACACGCACACACAAACACGCATGCACACATACACACACACATGCATACATGTGCACAGACAGAGGGACACACACACACATATAGTATACACCCGAACAGAAGCATGCATTAAATATATATACAGCTCTGGAAAAAATTAAGAGACCACTGCAAATATTTCTTAAATCAGCATCTCTACATGTATGACAGCCATTCCATTCCAGTGTCTGTTGAATTCCAACACAGGCACACCTCATTCTACTGAATTAGGTACTGATTAGGTGATCACATGAATCAAATCTTATTTAACAAGGAAAAGTATAAAAACCACTACTGTGGTCATCACTATCCTCTTGCAATAGGACCAGCTGGATGGTAAACACAGTGCTAACAGTACCTCAAAAGTAATATTAATCAAAAAAATAACTATTGACCATGCCAAAAGAGTTGAAAAGGAAAGTTTTGAGTAAGGAAAAGAAGGGTTCAATTCTGGCTTTACTGGCAGAGGGATACAGTGAGCGTCAGATTGCTTCCATCCTTAAAATTTCAAAGACGGCAGTTCATAAGAACAAGGTCAAGCAGCAGACATTGGAGACAACAAAGCTACAGACCGGCAGAGGGCGAAAACGACTCTCTACTGACCGGGATGACCGCCAACTCATTCAAATGTCACTCAACAACCGTAGGATGACATCAAGTGACCTACAAAAATAATGGCAAACGGCAGCTGGGGTGAAGTGCACGGCGAGGACGGTTCGAAACAGGCTCCTAGGGGCAGGGCTGAAGTCGTGCAAAGCTAGAAAAAAGCCCTTCATCAATGAGAAGCAAAGAAGAGCCAGGCTGGGGTTTGCAAAAGATCATTAGGATTGGGCCGTAGAAGACTGGAGTAAGGTCATCTTCTCTGATGAGTCCAATTTTCAGCTTTGCCCAACACCTGGTCGTCTAATGGTTAGACGGAGACCTGGAGAGGCCTACAAGTCACAGTGTCTCGCACCCACTGTGAAATTTGGTGGAGGATCGGTGATGATCTGGGGGTGATTCAGCAATGCTGGAATCGGGCAGATTTGTCTTTGTGAAGGACGCCATTGAAACCCCATTGAAAACTTCTGGAATGTGATCAAGAGGAAGATGGATGGTCACAAGCCATCAAACAAAGCCGAGCTGCTTGAATTTTTGCGCCAGGAGTGGCATAAAGTCACCCAACATCAATGTGAAAGACTGGTGGAGAGCATGCCAAGACGCATGAAAGCTGTGATTGAAAATCAGGGTTATTCCACCAAATATTGATTCCTGAACTCTTCCTTAGTTAAAACATTAGTATTGTGTTGTTTAAAAATGAACATGAACTTATTTTCTTTGCATTATTCGAGGTCTGACAACACTGCATCATTTTTGTTATTTTGACCAGTTGTCATTTTCTGCAAATAAATGCTCTAAATTACAATATTTTTATTTGGAATTTGGGAGAAATGTTGTCAGTAGTTTATAGAATAAAACAAAAATGTTAATTTCACCCAAACACATACCTATAAATAGTAAAACCAGAGAAACGTATATTTTTGTAGTGGTCTCTGCTGGGGCGGCAGGTAGCTTAGTGGTTAAGAGCGTTGTGCCAGTAACTGAAAGGTCGCTGGTTCTAATCCCCGAGCCGACTTGGTGAAGAATCCGTTGATGTGCCCTTGAGCAAGGCACTTAACCCTAATTGCTCTGGGTAAGAGCGTCTGCTAAATGACTAAAATGTAAATGTCTCTTAATTTTTTCCAGAGCTGTATATCTTCAGTGCACAGATGGTCAGAATGGCATGTTTATACCGGAGTCAGGATCAATTCCATTTGAATTCCATCCATTCAGAAAGTGGATTGAAATCGATTGAATAAGTAGTCAACATCTTCATTGAAATGCCCTTGTTCATCTTCTGACTGAATTGAAATGGAATTGACCCTGACCCCAACCCTGACACACACTATTCAAAGCAAGGACTATAGAACTAGAAGCAGGGTTTTATAAAAAGGCAAGGGAATCCTTCCAACAGGGAAACCACATGAGTGCATTTATTGTTCTATACAGGAACTACACTCATATTGTACAGGATATGCCTGGCTAAAAAAAAGGTTTGAAAAAAGGAATCATATTTATTATGATCTAAAAGGCACAACTGATCCTAAATCAGCCCTCCTACTCTGAGATGCACGTGTTTCTTTTTGGTTCTTCAGAAAGGAACGAAAACTGTGTGGGTGGATGAGGCCAGTGCACATTGGCTGGAAGAGCGTTATAATTATATAAGATCCTTAAAGTGAGTCCATTCATAACTCATTGTGAAATAATTGTGAATAAATTAAGCTATCATATCATTTGTATATTCTGGTCTGTGCTGGATGGGCTGACTCCCTTTCCTATTCACCTGCCATTTAGTTTCCTCTGTAATCACATGGTAATAAGCCTAAAGAAATAAACTACATTCAAATACAATCATATATCTTTGTGATATTTCATATTAAATGTGAAATATGTAAAGATGTATTGCCTTTGAGAATGATGAACTCTCACTCGGATTTCTTTCCAGATTTGAAAGAATACATATTTCAGGTTTATCTATATTGAAATGCAAAATCCAAACCAGAAAAAATCCTAACCTAATTCTTAAAAATGTAAATCAGCAAATGTTTTTTGTCAACTATTGCAGAAATCCACTTATCCTCATTAAACACATGAAAAGGTGTTTCTTTGTAGGGACTATATTATCATCTTTATTTTGTGCCTCTTGTGGATAATTCAATATGCAATGTAACACATCCTTACAAATCCTACCCAAATATAAAGTATTGAACCACTACTCTCAACTACTCCCATCAAATAGTTTGCCAATAACAATTACAAACACTGATCCCAGCAAATAAGGGCACCAAAACCACCAATTGAAATTTCTCAACAGTGTAGACTCAGAGAGAGAAAATAATGATACTGAATTATCATTACCATTTTAAAGCCTAGTTCCTGCAAAAACTCTTTGGTTTCTCACTCTAAATAAGAAGCATTTCACACCTTGGAGAAGCCAATCTCACTCTTTTCTTCAACGCTTAATGAGATGCGTGAAACACTGCCCAGCATTGTCCTGCTAAGTACCCACAACTCACACCTGGTTTCTCACCAGCACTGAAACAGTTAACCCATCTACACCTGTCCTATCAGGCACCTGTCTCCAGAGCCCTCGGCCAATCAGGTGCGAGTGAGGAAAGCTACCTGTTAGCATGAAATAAATGTGGGGAGCCGGTGTGGACAGGAATCAAACAAGCTCACTCAGCGGGACAAGTCTGCTTTGCTCTGCTAAGACTGACTGACAGCCTTTCACAATCACACACAAACACACTAGAGGAGACTTTACCTAAAGAAACCTGAACTCTGCTGTCTTGGAAAGGAGTCATGACCAAAGAGATTGAGTAAGTTGACAACTTTTTCTGTGACATGCTATGTTTCATGGGGTTCGAGTTGGTGTTTCAGGCTAGAATGTGTTATTTAAGGGAAATGTGTTTGGACTTGTATTAATACATTTGATTGTAAACGCTTTTAACGACACCCAAAGTCACTTTACATACATAAGAAAATCAGCAGGATAAAAATAGTTAAAATCCCACATTAAAATAAGTAAGTATATAAAAATACACTAAACACAAGGACAGGAAGTGAACTAGATAGAGAATAAAAGCTAAGACGATAGAGAATCCGGGTTAGCCTGTGTGAAGAGTTGTGTCTTTAGTGTGGACTTGAATTTGTGTATGGATTGTGAGGTTCTGACATGGAGAGGGAGGGAGTTCCAGAGTTGCACTGCTAAAAGCCCGGTCTCCCATGGAGCGGAGCCTGGTGCGAGGGATGGTGAGGAGGCCAGTGTCAGAGGAGCGCAGTGAACAGGTGGGAGTGTAGGGGTGGAGGAGGTCAGTATGGTATGTGGGCGTCAGTCCATTGAGTGCTTTGTTGGTGAGCATGAGCAATTTGAATGTGATCTTGATGTGAACTGGGAACCAGTGGAGTTGAGGGTGATGTGGTACCAAGGTCTGGTGTGATGCTGAATTTTGATATGTTGAAGTCTGTCCTGTGTTTTGGCGGGGAGTCCGTAGAGAATGGCGTTGCAAAAGTGTACATGAGGGTTTCAACAGTGGGGTCAATGAGAGAGGGTCTGAGTCGTGAGATGTTTTTGAGGTGGAAGAAGGCTGACTTGGTGGTGTTCCGGATGTGGGATTGAAATGACAGAGTGTGGTCAAATATAACACCAAGATTCCTGACTGTGGAGTTGGAGTGGATGGTGCAGCCATTGTCATGTTGAGTTGACCCAGTTTCCTGATGAGGGAGTTGTGGTTCCATGAGCATGATTTCTGTTTTGTCGTCGTTTAGTTTTAAAAACTTGCTCATCCAAGTTTTCATTTCACGGAGACAGTCAACAACAGAGGGGGGATGTAGTGGAGTTCTTTTCTGCTGAGTGCCAGAATAGAAAATGATGCAAGCGTTGACTTGTTTAATCATCTTCTGTTGTACAGTAGTGTGAGTCAGTTAGACTTCCAGAGAGAGGGTGAGAAATCAGGCACTCAGGCCCCCATTCTCTCTCTCTCTACATTGTGTAATGAGACCCCCATGTGAAAGGTGTGTTTTTAGAAAAGTGTGTGTCGGGTTTCTCCATGTTATATTTTACACTCACTCTCTCTCTCTCTCTCTCTCTCTCTCTCTCTCTCTCTCTCTCTCTCTCTCTCTCTCTCTCTCTCTCTCTCTCTCTCGTCCCTCCTCTATGCTGTGAATTTAAAGCCGACTCATGATTTAAACTGGCCTGTCATAGGCTGTGTTGACACTAACCCAGGGGGTACAACACACAATGGGGAAAGAGAAACCGGTATCCCCCGAATGTGTTAGAGGGGCTGGTTAATAACAACGTGTAATGCATTGAATTACATAACAGTGTAGTGGTGAAACTCTAGACCGGGATTCTCTATTGTAACATCGGTATTGGGATTCTCTATTGTAACATCGGTATTGGGATTCTCTATTGTAACATCGGTATTGGGATTCTCTATTGTAACATCGGTATTGGGATTCTCTATTGTAACATCGGTATTGGGATTCTCTATTGTAACATCTGTATTGGGATTCTCTATTGAATTACTAAATCCTTCACTGTAATGCCCCTTTCTGAATGGGAAGCCTACCATTTTGATCTGTAATAAATCTATAATGTAAGTTTATTAATGTGATGTTTCTCCTGGTCTGTTTGCTGCAGGACTCTGGGACTGGTCCTTCAGAACGAGAGCTTCAACTACCAGCGCTACAATAACTACATCATGGACTCCTGGGCCTACACAGACAGCCTACTCACATACGACCAGTGCAAGGTAACTGTGTGTGTGTCTGTGTGTTATACCTCCTGTTTAAGTTCAACTCTGAGTCCTATTTATAGGTATTGTGCTGTATCAATACTCACGGTTGTTGTTTCACTTTTCACAGACACCCAAAGAACAGAAAATGGTTGCATGCAGCCGAGGCAGCAGTATGTACAAGCCATCAGAGAGGTAAGATTGACATCGGAGCAATTGTTAACACTACCAAGAGCATGGACTTGATTGAGATAGCCACCTGTCAATCTAGGGAGAGAGGCAGACACTAAAGGGGTGTGCTTATGGGAACGAGAAGGGGGTAAAGGGATTTTAGGTGGTTGCCGGGTGGTATTAGGAGTTCCCATGTCATGAAGTCAAGCCCATTGACATGGAGTCAAGCGGTAGAGGCAGGGCTTTGGTGAGGTTAGAGTTGGGTGAGCTGGTGGCTAATCCCCATGTCAAACAGAGCCCCAAGGGATTATGGGCTGTGGTACACCTCCTCCTCCTATTCATCATCCTCCTCCCACCCCCGAACAACACTCTGACTCACAAAGGAGGAGAAGCAGTCCCAGCTCTGCCGCTCTCTCACCCTCTCTTTTGTCTGGGTTGAAAAATGGCCGTCGGTGGGGCATGCTGTTGTCCCGTCAAACACAGCAGCCAGTCCAACAGAGAAACTCATATAAGGAGAGAAAACATTTCGGGATTAGGCGGTAAACAGTTCCTGCCCAGCTCTGTTTAGTTCACTTTCAGTAGCACTGTGTGCTCAGTGGACTCTGAGAACTAAACTGGCTTTATTCATGTTTTATTGACTTTGACACATTTTTTGTACAGTCTGTAATTGTGTGCTGCTGTATGTGCTACTGTATAAAAGAGCTGGAGTTTATTTGAAGGAAGGGCAGTACTATTGACAATCAGTGTTTCTCACAAGAGTACATGACAACCCCATTGATTTTATTGAGTGTCAATCAAAGGGGTGGTCAAATTGGGTTGGTCCTGTATCTCAACTCCTCCCCCTCCCCCAATCCAGGACTATGATTGGCTCCTCCCCCGAGCTGGTCTCCCTGGAGACGCCAGCCAACATTATGAAGCTGCTGTCCGAGAACATTTCCTCCAGCCACCCCCAGGAGGCGCTGGAGCTGAACAGCAAGCTTATATCCCTCTGTCCCCCCTCTGTCCCCCAAAACCCTCTCCCCCTCACCACCAGTGCCGACACCTATGACAAGCAGGTCATCAACAACATCTTCGACTCCTTGCTCTCCCAGAAGTGGCCCGCAGAGACAGCCTTCCCTGAGGCCACTACTGAGGTAAGTTTACAGCCCCAAGAAGAGCAGCCATCTTGTTTTTTTGTCTATATCACAACTGGTGTTGTCGTTTGTACATTTTCATCTCTGGCAACGTCTCATCTCCCCTTCACTTCTAGTTGCCCTCCCTCCATCTCTCTCTTTCTTTTTCTCCTTTTCATATTCCATCTTCTCATCACTTTTTTTCTTGTGTTGCCCTGAAACAGGCTCTACCCTACAGCGATCCCTTTGCCGAGCAGCACAGCCCAGTCTACTCTGACTCTTACACCAAATCCCCTCCAGAGAGATACAGGTAGCTATTTGCCCCGGGAATCAGATCAAATTAGAACACCTGTGTGATGACTTCAAAGTCATCATGTCAGCTTGAACACTGAACTACGCCCAGTATCGCTAATGCTTATTAGGCTAAAGATAATTAATATAATTGAGCTGTGTATAACTCATAAAGCAATGGCGGTAAAATTCCAATGGCAAAGCAAAGCATAATGCTGGCCATTAACATTCTTCTCTGTTATTTTCTGTCTCCAGGAATGATTTCCAGTTCATTCTGGGAGCCCCTCAAGCCACCCAGCACAAGTCATCCGAGCTGCCCATGGTTTACCTCAACAAGGGCCAGTTCTACCCCATCTCCCTTCAAGGGGTGGACAGCTCAGCCAGCCTGATCTCCAACAAAGTCAAGGTAAGTCAAGCTTTGATGACATCACCCAATAACATTTCCTTTACCCATAGGATGTTCTGTCTGACACAACCCCAGTGAATGTCTGTTCCTTAGGAATCTCCCGAAAAAAATTATCTTGGTTCTCCATTGTTGACTATCTGAACAAAGTCGTGGTGGATCGGGGTGGGAAACTTGTTCTCTCGCCCTGTGATGAGCTGTTTCGGTTTTGGAGTTCCGCCAGGCTCAGTTCTCGGGCCATTGCATATTTCGACTGGTGTCTGGCGGGGCCAAACCCAATGCATGTCAGCCAGTTAGTCAGGCCCTGAGTCCTTAGTGACTAAGTCAGAAGGAGAACAGGGGGAGAGGTGTGGTGCCAAAGGGCTGGGTGACAACACTCTCTTTTATCAAGTGAAAAGAGAGCACACACACAAGCCCTGCTAATAGCTGGTGATAATGGCAGGAGAGAATTGGGGATTTAAAATGATGAATGCAGGGGCTGATGTCTGAATGAAACGTGCCCAGTTGCGTGCCTTTCTCAAAGTCGACGACACACCCACAAATACGTATAACCTACACAAAATGTACCTTGTCTGATGGCCCTTCTCTCTCTCTCTCTCTCTCTCCCTTTCTTTCTTTCTTTCTTTCTTTCTTTCTTTCTTTTATGGTTCTCTTTCTCCAGACGGTGGTCATGGCGGTGTTTGAGAACGACAAGAGCGCAGAGATCCAGCTGAGGTGCTGGAATCACTGGCACGCACGGCAGCCGACCGTTAAGCAGAGGGTCATTGACATCGGTATGGCACCACAGCTTTGACCGTCTACACACAAACACATGCATAGTATAGAAACAGACAGTGACATGAATTTCCCGTTGTCTTCTCTGAAGAATGTCATGGAGAAATGCCATAGGTCAACATCTACAACAACAAATGCCAATGACTGGAAGATTTTTTTATCAGTTGTTGTTTTTGTTGTTGCTTTTCGTAAGCCTGTGTCTTTTCAGAACAGATAACCGCTTCAATGAAAGACAATCACTATTCCAATCGTTCCAGAAATGTTTTTCTGAACTAAATCAATAATATCTTTCTATTTATCTTCTAGCTGACTACAAAGAGGTCTTCAGTGGCATCAGCCACGTGGAAGAGGTGGCCTTCAACGCTCTGTCCTTCATCTGGAACCCCAATGAGGATGCTAAGGTAAGAGCAGTGAGGAAACTGGAGCAGCAGTGGAAAACACGCACACTGGCACACACACAGATAAAGTCGTAACGCTTGGCGCACCCCTATTATTTACCTAGCCACGCTACCCATTGAGCTGAAATGGGGCGATGAAGGAGCGCTGAGGGTTGGGAGGGGAGGAATCCCTGGCATGTGGCTGCCCCGGTGCGCCTGTCACCACAAGGCAAGAGCGTCACGTCGAGAGCGCTTACTGCAATCTGCTCACTGCCCCCCAGGGCATAGGGGTGGGGCAACAAAACTCACTGCAGGAGAGGGAGAGAAAAAGAGGGAACGAGAAAGAGAGAGAGAAGGGAAAGGACGGGTTGGAAGGAATGAGAGAGAAAAGCTCCTTTTAATTAACACCTGTTGTCACAAGCATCCCTTTCCACTCCAGGCCCCTCACAATAGTCTGTTCAAATCAGTGCCTCTCATATCCTAAAACCTTACCAAGACACAACCAGTGGAAACATTCTAGACTTTTCTGCTATACTGTACGTCTGTACATTTGTCCACATTGGAGGGGGTTGCCAATCCAAAAAGGTGTCATTACACCACGTGTCCATAGACTCCTAGTGTTTGTTTTGTAAAAAATTAATCTGTAGAACAATTGCGAATTGTGTCAACGCTTTATTGATTTTTAAGGTTCCAATTACTGTGCAAGGAGCTTTAACCTTTTACTGCAGTGGGCTAAATCAGGGTCACACAGTGTTTCTTGGTAGTCTTAAACACATTTAAAATGAAACTAAAGTATACACCTCAAACATGGTTATGGGCTTACAAAAAAGAAGACACCTGTACCATGTCAGATATAGAGTGGAAATGTATTCAATGTTGAGTTTGTGTGCCAATATTACACTTTATAGTCATCAGAGAAGACTGAAATATAACAAAACCGTTTGATTTTCTGCTGCTTTTTTTAAATGATGTTTTATGAAATTATAAAGAATATTAATAACATTTCACCCATGAGGCCACTAGGCCATTTGACTGCAGGAAAGCACTACAGGGCAGCAAAACAGTTCTAGAAAGTTCTCCAATTCAACTGTTGTCTGATATCCTGTTAACCCTCTTCTTCTCTCTTCTCCAGGTGTACATTGGCATTAATTCTCTGAGCACAGACTTCTCCTCTCAGAAGGGAGTGAAGGGGCTTCCTCTCAACCTCCAGATCGACACCTATGATTTCAGCACCGGCACCAACCGCCTCATCCACAGAGCGGCCTGCCAGGTCAAAATCTTCTGCGATAAGGTCAGTAAAGATCTCTATCCACAGTGCTAGCTAGGCTAACTCATACATGACATAAAAACGGATTTATTTGTTTTTGTTTGTTTTCAAAGAAATGCACCTGTTGTATGGACGACTCATTAGTTAAATGACGGGTAAAAGTGTCAGAGTAGAGTTGTGACCATGTATGTCTGTATCTTTCTCCTCAGGGTGCAGAGAGGAAGATGAGGGATGAGGAGAGGAAGAGGAGCAAGAGGAGGGTCAAGACAGTCATCGACTCAAGCAACAGTAAGTGTACCTCAGGCTCTTATTACTAAAATAATGACAACCTACATCCACCAACAAACACTAACCCAATGACGGATGTAAACCCAGGGGACATCTTACACCAATACATCATGTTGTGTGTCAGCACATGCAAATAAGTCATTTAATTACAGTTTGGGTATCTTTCATCAATTTGTTTTTATCATGAAGCTTGGCCTTCCCAAGTCCAACTCAACTCCATTACGTGACTGAAAATGTACTTTGATTAGATCAGCAGTGGAACCAGACACTAACCTAAGCAGGAAATAAATCCTGCATTTTCAGTCTGTGTTTGTAATTTAACACCTCATGGGTTTCTAACAAAATTATAATTTTGGGATTTAGTCCCATTTGTATGAATAATGGCCTATTCTTTCTTAAAGAGAAGAATTCAGTATCACAGCTAGTGGTGCATTATAATGTCATGGAGCCAGTTTCCTAGACTCAGGTAAACCCTACTCCTAGACTAAAGAGCCACCCGGAAAACCAGCTCTTTATATCTTAGGCCAGTCTATAATGCCAATTCTAACCCAGTGTGCTCCTCTCCCTCCTCAGCCAACAAGTCAGTAGTGTCCAGCTCAATGGGAAGTGACAGCACCTTCTTCAAAACCCTGGAGGACCACGTCACCAACCCTGTCCTCTTCATCCCAGAGATACACCTCTCCAACATGCAGCGCTGCGGCCTGGTAGGTTCCCCCCATCCCTTATCCACTCTCCCCCCTTATTTTCCTTCCTTTCTTCTCTCTCTCTCTTTCTGGGATTGAGGGATCTTGGAGTTCACCACCACAACAGTGAGTTGAGTCATGTTCCCTGCTATCCCTGGACTGTAGCTCCAGGCTGTGGCGCACAGAGGGGAAAAAAGGGATAGTGTGGGAAAAAATGTTGTGGGAAAAACTGCTGTGGGAAAAGTGGGTTGGGATGGGGAGAGTGTCAGGGAGAGTGAGGAGAGACAGACGCCGAGATCAGACGATCTAATTGGTGGGCCGTTCAGTTTCCTCGACTCGAAACTCGACTCAAGTGTGACTGACACACGGATTAACCTGCGGGGGCTGAGACAAAGACACACACACACACCTGGCATACACACACACACAAGCCCTCCTTTTCAGTGTTGTTGACACAAGCCAGTGGAGGTGGTAAGGGCTGCTGTTCTGACAGGCCTTTAGTTCCCACAGTCTGGGCTTTAAGAAGTGGGGAGGGAGAGAGTGTGTGTGTGTGTGTGCTCAGTCTGCCTAATAAGGTCTGCATGCTAGCCCATTACAGCATTATTTCCCTAGTGTTAATGAACACACACTTACTAGACAGAACATAGAGTGCATACATTTTCACGGCTTTAAGAGAGAAAAGTAAGGTAGAGATGAGACCTAATTTTAGGCTAAAGGGGAAGGGGGTAACTTGCATTTTGGAGGTGGGGGGATTTTCAAGACTTGAGTACCATAAATCATTCCATCTGTCAAAGATAATATGTCTTAGATAACTTTTGTAGAAAAGTTCAACATCTTTAGAGCGGAGAGACATTAACATTATCTCGACTAGTAAAATAGTCTGGAAATGTTCTGTCCTATAATATACAATGTGACTCACTGACAGGTTGTGAAACGAACATCTCTGATCATTTAGATAGACAGGTCTGGAACCTTTTTATCTATCTGCATCTGTTTCACCATTCATGTGCATATCTACAGATTCATGATAATAACATTCCTACTCATGGCTGTTACAACCATACAATGACTGGGATGGGAAATTAAGCAATAAATGATACGGAGGATTTGTACCTAATCATTTTACTTGTCTCCTTTTCTTTGTGTAGGCACCCCCCACAACATTGGAGGAGGTTGAAAAGAGCTCACTGAAGAGACCGTACCCAGATAGACTGGACCAGAGCAGTGGTAGCCCACCACCAAGCAAGCAGGCCAGATGCGAGGAGCAACAGAGAGGTAAAGAAGAATTCTTGAATTGAAAATACAGTGCACTTCCTAAATTGACTGAATTGAAATGGAATTGGCCAAACCCAAGCCTGTTGTACAGATAATACATACAGTATGAGGCAAAGAATAATGAGTGGTCAATATGTAAAACAAAGCAATGCTGTGGTCCTTGTCTGGCACACACACAACCTGAAGTATTCTGTTTTCTTGTTTTGCAGTGCTCCTGTACGTGAGAACAGAGTCAGAGGAAGTGTTTGATGCTCTCATGCTCAGCAGCCCAACCCTGAAAGGCCTAAGACAAACGGTAGGTAGTACATTCATGGTACTTATTCCTTCCTTATTCAACCTTGTGTTGTCATCATCCAAGCATCTCATCCATCAAGCAGGAGAAGATACTGTAGAGTTGACAGTGACACTCATCTTTCGTTTGATCCTTTCTCAGATTTCTGAAAAGTATGGCATGCAACAGGACACCATTGGGAAAATCTACAAGAAATGCAAAAGAGGGTAAGTTAATTTCTAAGCCAAGGCCTTGCATTGATCTGTGTTTTTTATTTATTTATTTTACATCAGGAGGAATAAGTGTTAGCATTAGCTATGCTACATAATTAGCAATAGTATTAGCATGTAACATTAGCAAGATACAGTAAGTTGAAGGGAAATTGTTCGGATTTGATTAAAAGAAAACTCCACCCAAAAACTCTCTTTTGATATTTGTTTCATTTGTCTATTGTTGACATATCCCAAAAAGTTTTGCTTGTCAGCAATCAAGTTTAAGATACACTATATATACAAAAGTATGTGGACACCCCTTCAAATTAGTGGATTAGGCTATTTCAGCCACACCTGTTGCTGACAGGTGTATAAAATCGAGCACACAGCCATACAATCTCCATAGACAAACATTGGCAGTAGAATGGCCATACTGAAGAGCTCAGTGACTTTCAACGTGGTATCGTCATAGGATGCCACCTTTCCAACAAGTCAGTTTGTCAAATTTCTGCCCTGCTAGAGCTGGCCTGGTCAACTGTAAGTGCTGTTATTGTGAAGTGGAAACGTTTAAGAGCAACAATGTCTCAGCCATGAATTGGTAGGCCACACAAGCTCACAGAACGGGACTGCCGAGTGCTGAAGCACGTAGCGCATAAAAATCGTCTGTCCTTGATTGCAACACCTCACTACGAGTTCCAAACTGCCTCTGGAAACGACATCAGCACAATAACTTTTCGTTGGGAGCTTCATGAAATGGGTTTCCATGGCCGAGCAGCCGTGCACAAGCCTAAGATCACCATGCGCAATGCCAAGCATTGGCTTGAGTGATGTAAAGCTCGCTGCCATTGGACTCTGGAGCAGTGGAAACGCGTTCTCTGGTGTGATAAATCATGCTTCACCATCTGGCAGTCCGACGGACGAATCTGGGTTTGGCGGATGCCAGGAGAACGCTACCTGCCCGAATGCATAGTTCCAACTGTAAAGTTTGGTGGAGGATGAATAATGGCCTGGGGTTGTTTTTCATGGTTCGGGCTAGATCCCTTAGTTCCAGTGAAGGGAAATGTTAATGCTACAACGTACAATGACATTCTAGACGATTCTGTGCTTTCAACTTTGTGGCAACAGTTTGGGGAAGACCCTTTCTCTTTCCTGCAAAATGCATCGTACTTGATTGCTGACAAGCAAAACTTGTCAGCTAGGTTGAATCTTGGTTTAATTTTGGTCAGTCTTTCCTCAGTAAGGAAGGCAACTAAAGTTGACAGACCGGCTAGGTGAGCTAGCTAGCTCTGTCTCCTGGAATGTGATAATTGCAGCTCTTCCAAAAAACACAGGACAGAAAGATTTGGATGGATGTGTCACCCTATTCTTTTACTTTACTGTATTTATGTTCCTCTAATCTGATCTACCCGTCCCGTAGGTACACCAAGAAGTGTTGTGGTCTATTTACTTTGTAGAGTGAAAAGAGATAGATACTATGATAGACAAGGGTTTTTTATTGAGGCAGAGGGTGGCACCTTATTGCGCAACAATGTGGAGGCCAGGTGGTTGACATTGAATAGGACTAGCCTTTGAGGAAGATCTGGTATCCCTATTGGCAGCATGTCAACCATGAAATTAAATAATAGTGGCCATTTTGTTTTCAATGCTTGAGCCATAGGCCGTGTCCGAAATCGGTCTTGCCAAATACTTCCTAAAATATCGTACTACATACTATTTAGAATGTACTGTTTAGTAAAAACGAATCAACAAATATCAACATACTAGGCTCACCTATTCTGAGAACCTGTCATCTAATGTGCAGTTGCGTTGATTCCCGCCATTCATTTGGGTACAGCGCGTTATCTCATTATCAGCTGATTATCAGCTGTTGTCAAACACACAAGTTTGGAAAGACCATTCTCTTACTTAATAGTGTACAGCGAGTTATACTAGATGAGAAGCCTAAATGAGTATAGCATCCTGGCATTTAAAACTGCAATATTTAACTTTTTTGGCAACCTGACCAAATTCACATAGAAATTTCACATACTATAAAACATACTATTTTCGCATACCTAAAATGCCTATTATTTAGAACGCAAGTAGGCGTATTTGGACATGGCCATAGTCTTTGGAAAAAAATTATATACTCTTCTAATTTTACAGTGTACATTGAAGTTCTTTACGTTTACTGTATAGATGACATTTCCCTAAGCTTCAGATCCACCACTAAGCAGTAAAGTATGCCTGTAGTATGTGTCTTCACACAATAATTCATATCAATGAAGATGTGTAACTAACATGTTCAGAGGCAGTCATCTGTTGAAGCTGACTAGATGGAGTAGATCGCTGTCACCTAGAATGTCGTGAGGTTATTCTGGCACACTGCCTGAAAGGCTCTAATAACTTTAACTGAAGTTGAGTATGCCCTGGGGGTTTGAATGGAGAACCCAACAGGTTATGTAGCAGTCTCATTCCGCTTATAGTCTTCAATCAGTCCCTTCCCTCCGGGTAGCGTGAGCAGGCTGTTCGCTTGATTATCAACAGAGCTTTACTTACCGTAAAGACAGCTTGCCCTATGGGAAAATTAGTCTGGCCTGATTAATTGTCTGCAGTGTTGAGAGATTTGGAGGCTTCTCACTCTTTTGTTTCGTGACTACAAAATGTATCAGCCAGACAGCAGAAAACAGGTAATTTACATAACATGTAGCCTGGACAAGAGATTAATCTGTTATTTGTCTGTTGTTTATTTTTCAGGATATTCGTCAACATGGATGACAACATTATTGAACACTACAGCAACCATTCGGCATTCCTCATAGAGATCTCTGAAATCATGGGCGGTCAGTTCCAGGTCACTCTCATGGAGTTATGAAGAGAGGGAGAGGACATTTTTGATGTTCGGCCCACCCCATTGCAAGGTGTAGCCAATCAAACTGCCTGCCGATTTCAACCCTTTAAGCATTACTCTGTGAGAGACTATTGGCTAGGCCAAGAGGGCAAAGACCAATGGGGCCAAAGAAGACACAAGCTACACCCACCATCAGTACAACCATCGAACCGACTTCAGACCAAGTGCTTTATAGCGATGCCAGTCACTGCCTTTGTAAATACCATTTAACCCCCTTCTGATTTTTTACTGTGGTATATATTTTATAACAGAGCAATTATGATGAATTATGCTGTAAATATTTAATGTAAATAGAAATTAATGACATATGAGTTGTCTCTTTGAGGAGACATACAGCGATACCATAACCCATTTTCCAAAAGCTATGTATTTCCATTTCATGTATGTTGTCAACTTTTTCAAAGACTGCCATTCTTGCTGCTTGTCATGTACTTATCATTTCTTCCAAGGGATCTCAAGTAATGGGAATGATGCCATTGTGTGGGATTATATATGTTTTTCGCTATATTACAGATGTAGGATCTTACTTTGAGCCAGTTTAGTACAGCAGGAAAATAATCCTGCAGCAACAGGGAATGTGAATTATTATGTGGATTATAATTAATGGACATTTTTGTAGGGGTTGATACATTTTGCGTAGGGGAAAGTCAAGTGAAATCTCAAAGTGGAAATGACTAACTTCAAAAGCCTTTTTAAACCTCAAATACACTATGAGTTTTAAATGTCCTGCATTGCAGGAAAGTTTTCCTGCAACAGGTTGATCAAATTAAGATCCTACATCGGTGTACTTCTCTGACCATTATGTTTGCTATAATGGTACTACCAATAGTATAATGCTGTAGCCTGTTAGTTTCACACCCTAGAATTCTCCCACCAGGGACTTTTTTAGAACCAAAGTCACACATTTCCCACTTCAGCGAGTATTGCCTTCACAAAAACCTGAGTGGCCTTCCTTCGTAAAGGACTGTACACATTTCTATGTTGTATTGTGTAACCACATAATTTTTCCCCTAAGCCACTGTGCCTGAACCACTTGAAGCCTGATCAACCACTGTCAAAATCTTTCAGTTGAGTTTCTTTGTATGTTTTTGCAACATTTCAATGCTCTGGCTATATCCCTGTAATGTATGTTATGATTTTAGCATGGCGATCCTTTTGTATTGATACTCTTCGTTTTTTTTGTTTTTCAAGGAAAATACAAAAAATACAAAAAAAAGATGGGTTGTCTTTAATGGTTTTAGTATGTTAAAGTTGGAAGAGGACATAAGATTCATTAACTTAAACTCAAATCTTACAGAATGATAACATGATAAGAATACCCTAGACCAGAGCAGGCCTATAGCCTATAGCACAGGCACTTTCCAGCTAGCACGTAACGTTCTGAGAACTATGTTTCTTCAAGGTTGGTGAGAGCGTGGTTGTCCTATGGTTATTTTGAATACAACCTTCCCACAAGATTCTGGGAACCATATGTTTCTTATGTGGACATTTCAGTTAGCAGTGTTATTAAAAGTTTTATTGAAACATGTTCTCAGAACGTTATTTAATTACCTTCATATAGCCTATAATTTATTCTCAGAACGATAATAAAACCTCCCAGAAAAACTTTCAGGGAACCATAGTAAAATGTTCTCAGAACCTCACTGCAACCTAAAAATTAACGTTCCCAGAACAGGCGAGATTTTCACTTCTGTTCTCAGAACATTTAAAAAACGTTCAATTTTACCGGTCAGGAAACGTATCACTTCGTTCCCAGAACCAATGGGAAACGAAAAATGTACGTCCTCACAACTTCCAAGGAACCTAATGTGCTAGCTGGGTTAATACCAGTCAGATCGCTCGAGTGACTTCAACATTGAACGTCTATCCATGTCCGCAGGACATCGGGAAATGCCTTTAACACTGGCTACTAGGGGCAACAGTGAGCACTATTACCACCAAGTAGGCTTGGGTTTTTCTAGTAATCCCATGACTCTGGATCAGAAGGTTGCGTGTTCACTCCCAGTGTTTTGTTTTAGACCTATCCCAAACCTTAACCTTACAAAAATTGACATTTGGAGCAACTTTGACATTTGATGTTTTGAGAAACGGAATGATACTGAGCAGGAGGACTGAAGGAGAAACCCAGAGTGTCAAAAACATGGATAAACCTCTAATTCTGCAGTGAGACTGCGAGAGCTTGTTGCTTATACATGTACAAGTGTGTGTCTAGCCATGTCTGCTATTTTATATCAGACATCACAAACCAAATTCTTATTCTGTTAACAATAAGGTTAAGTATCTCTATCATCTTGAGCGGGTGTGTGTGTGTATGCATGAGTGTACTGTATGCATGAGTCTGTGTGTATGTGAACATGTGTGCCTGTCTGTCTGTTTAACCAGTTTATTGGATGAACCCTCTTGCCTCTTCCTTATCCTTACCCTTTTGTTCCGGCATGCGAGCTGCTTCCAGACTGGACACAACTTATATAGCAGGCAGCACACGTACCTATGTACATCCTTCACTGGGTACCAAAGAGGAGACAGAGAGAGGAAGAGAAAGAGAAAGTGAAGGGAGAGGACTAAAGAAGAAGGGTACGACAGCAAGAGAGGGTTTGTGCATCCAGTGGGTACCAGAGATGAGAGAGACAGAAGGAGAGAGCGAGCGAGAGAAATAGAAATGTGAGAGAGAGAAAGAGAGAGAGGCTGAATGCACACTCGGCTGCATCTGAGATCTAACACAGCCATCCTCCTGTAACTCGAGATCGAGACAAGTGAAAGAGGGGAGGAGAGAGAAAGGGTAAGAGATGGATAGGGCAAGCATAGGATCCTACTAGAGGGAATAACGTAAGGTGTGCAGATGGACAGAGAAGGAGGAGCAGGCGAGACGTGGAGCCGGCTACTACCTCAACTGAATGGTAAGTGTATCCTTCTAATTAGATATGGCTTACTGTGCAATCAATATGATGGCTAAAGAGGGAAATATTGTGTGTGGATGTAGGGGGATGTTTGTGAATCATAGGAAACTTGATGAGAAACAAAACTCGCTTAGAGAGAGTATTGAGTCCTCACAGTGATACGTATATAATGACGAGATGGTCAAGTCTCATGTCTAACAATGGGATTCACTGTCCTCAGAGAGGAAGAGGCAGGAGAGATGAGGCGAGACCATGTGGGACCATTCTAGCCAATGAGAAGGAAGATATTGTGTGAACAACAGGCAGAACTCCGATATAAAATAGTTTTTCTCAAAGTTGCCGTTATGCTACGTGTGTGTACTTATATCAGTACATTCGTAACAACCTAAACATCACAGAACTTCTATTCAATCAAATAATCCTCACGTAGCAAATAAACCATTACATTTTTTGTTGACCAAATTTGACACTCTCATTGACCTCCATACAAAAATTACTCGCTTGATGGGCTAAAAAACAAAAAAATGCCACCTGCTGGAGGAGACAGATTGTGGACCGAGTTACCCCTCTCGCTTCACCTTTTCCTCATCTTTCAATTCAGTCCCTAATCGCATTTCTAATAGTTTTGCCTGATTTTTATTCTGATAGTTGCTATGTCAACTCCTGTATCTTATGTAGAATTTGTCCTGCTGCTCAATGTCTTAGGCTGCATTTACACAGACAGCATTTACACAGACAGCCCAACTCTGATCTTTTGGCAAAATATCAGAACGGGGCTGCCTGTTTAAACACAGCCTTACAGACACAGGTGTCATCAGGGGCCGCATTTGCTCATTTGTACTTGATCATCTTTTGGTATCCATGAAGGTGAGCATGTCAAAAGAATGAGAGGGAAAAGGATAGAAATTACTTTAAAAAGTGTGGAATTGTCTATGATTCAAAATATTTCTGGTGAAAATGTCACAGTTTCCAATACTTGCCAGAGTGAAAGTGTAAAGTAGGTTAAAGTAGCTGTCCCATGTCAGTTTTAAAACCTCATTCTGTTAACTCATACCCAAATAATGTTGTTGACCTGTCCTTTATTTGTAGTTCTGGCCAAAGCATAAATTTGACAAAACCACTGTTTTAAAACATTTATTGAAATCTGCTTGCAACATGACATCATGTTCTTTGTTTAGAAGCAGTTAGCTAGCATGCTAGCAATCGTGGCAAACTTAACTATACTGAACAAAAATATAAACGCAACATGTAAAGTGTTGGTCCCATGTTTCATGAGCTGAAATAAAAAAAGTAACATTTTTCATATGCACTAAAAGCTTATTTATCTCAAATTTTGAGCACAAATTTGTTTACATCCCTGTTAGTGAGCATTTCTCCACGTGTAACCACACCAGCCCAGGTTCTCCACATACGGCTTCTTCACATGGATGAGACCAGCCACCTGGACAGCTGATGAAACTGTGGGTTTGCACAATCGAATAATTTCTGCACAAACTGTCAGAAACGCTCTCAGGGAAGCTCATCTGCATGCTCGTCGTCCTCACCAGGGTCGTGACCTGACTGCAGTTCAGCGTCGTAACCGACTTCAGTGGGCAAATGCTCACCTTCGATGGCCACTGGCACGCTGGAAAAGTGTGCTCTTCACGGATGAATCCCGGTTGCAACTGTACCAGGCAGATGGCAGACAGCGTGTATGGCGTCATGTCGGCGAGCGGTTTGCTCATGTCAACGTTGTGAACAGAGTGCCCCATGGTGGCGGTGGGGTTATGGTATGGGCAGGCATAACCTAAGGCCAATGAACACAATTGCATTTTATCGATGGCAATTTGAATGCACAGAGATACCTTGATGCCATCACCTCATGTTTCAGCATGATAATGCACGCTCCCATGTTGCAAGGATCTGTGTACACAATTCCTGGAAGCTGAAAATGAACCAGTTCTTCCATGGCCTGCATACTCACCAGACATGTCACCCATTGAGCATGTTTGGGATGCTCTGGATCAACGTGTACGACAGCGTGTTCCAGTTCCCGCCAATATCCAGCAACTTCGCACAACCATTGAAGAGGAGTGGTACAACATTCCACAGGCCACAATCAACAGTCTGATGAACTCAATGCGAAGGAGATGTGTCACGCTGCATGAGGCAAATGGTGGTCACACCAGATACTGACTGGTTTTCTGATCCACGCCCCTACCTTTTTTAAGGTATCTGTGACCAACAGATGCATATCTGTATTCCTACTCATGTGAAATCCATATATTAGGGCCTATATTTATTTTATTTCAATTGACTGATATGATTTCCTTATATGAACTGTAACTCACTAAAATCTTTGTAATTGTTGCATGTTGAGTTTACATTTTTGTTCAGTGTAGCTGGCTAGCCAAAAAGAAAGCAAGTCAAGGCAGATCCTCCACACAGCCATCTCGCCATTCCCTTCTATTTCAAATCCTGTGGCTAAAAGTTGGATGTCAAGAGGAAACCTATTTAGCAGTTGTTGACTACCAAAATAAAGGAAACACTTTAGTAAATGAGGGATACAAAGTATATTGAAAGCAGCTGCTTCCACAAAGGTGTGGTTCCTGAGTTAATTAAGCAATTCAAACATACCATCATCAAATAAAATAAAATAGTATTTGTCACATGCGCTGAATACAACCTTACCGTGAAATGCTTACTTACAAGCCCTTAACCAACAATGCAGTTGAAGAAAGAGTTATTAAAATATTTACTAAATAAACTAAAGTAAAACAAATAATTTACAAAATAAATGAAAAGTAACACAATAAAATAACAATAACGAGGCTATGGGGGTACTGGTATCAAGTCAATGTGCGGGGGTACAGGTTAGTCGAGGTAATTTGTACATGTAGGAAGGGGTAAAGTGACTATGCATAGATACAGTGCCTTGCAAAAGTATTCATCCCCCTCTGCGTTTTTCCTATTTTGTTGCATTACAACCTGTAATTTAAATGGATATTTATTTGGATTTCATGTAATGGACATACACAAAATAGTCCAAATTGGTGAAGTGAAATGAAAAAAATAACTTGTTTAAAACAATTTGAATAAATAAATAACGGAAAAGTGGTGCATGCATATGTATTCACCCCCTTTGCTATGAAGCCCCTAAATAAGATCTGGTGCAACCAATTCCCTTCAGAAGTCACATAATTAGTTAAATAAAGTCCACCTGTGTACAATCTAAGTGTCACATGATCTCAGTATATATACACCTGTTCTGAAAGGCCCCAGAGTCTGCAACACCACTAAGCAAGGGGCACCACCAAGCAAGCGGCACCATGAAGACCAAGGAGCTCTCCAAACAGGTCAGGGACAAAGTTGTGGAGAAGTGCAGATCAGAAACTTTGAACATCCCACGGAGCACCATTAAATCCATGATTAATACATGGAAAGAATATGGCACCACAACAAACCTGCCAAGAGAGGGCCGCCCACCAAAACGCATGGACCAGGCAAGGAGGGCATTAATCAGAGAGGCAACAAAGAGACCAAAGATAACCCTGAAGGAGCTGCAAAGCTCCACAGTGGAGATTGGAGTGTCTGTCCATAGGACCACTTTAAGCCGTACACTCCACAGAGCTGGGCTTTACAGAAGAGTGGCCAGAAAATAGCCATTGCATGAATAAAAAAATAAGCAAACACGTTTGGTGTTCACCAAAAGGCATGTGGGAGACTCCCCAAACATATGGAAGAAAGTACTCTTGTCAGATGAGACTAAAATTGAGCTTTTTGGCCATCAAGGAAAACGCTATGTCTGACGCAAACTCAACACCTCTCATCACCCCAAGAACACCGTGTTTTTCATCGGCAGGGACTAGGAAACTTGTCAGAATTTAGTGAATGATGGATGGAGCTAAATACAGGCACATTCTTGAGTGAAACCTGTTTCAGTCTTCCAGAGATTTGAGACTGGGACGGAGGTTCACCTTCCAGCAGGACAATGACCCTAAACATACTGCTAAAGCAACACTCGAGTGGTTTAAGGGGAAACATTTAAATGTCTTGGAATGGCCTAGTCAAAGCCCAGACCTCAATCCAATTGAGAATCTATGGTTTGACTTAAAGATTGCTGTATACCAGCGGAACCCATCCAACTTGAAGGAGCTGGAACATTTTTGCCTTGAAGAATGGGCAAAAAATCCCAGTGGCTTTTCAAAGTGGTAGGCATGTTGTGTAAATCAAATGATACAAACCCCCCAAAAATCTATTTTAATTCCAGGTTGTAAGGCAACAAAATAGGAAAATTGCCAAGGGGGGTGAACACTTTCGCAAGCCACAGTATCACACTCAACAGTTTCCCGTGTGTATCAAAAATGGTCCACCACCCAAAGGACATCCAGCCAACTTGACACAACTGTGGGAAGCATTGGAGTCAACATGGGTCAGCATCCCTGTGGAACGCTTTCGACACCTTGTAGAGTCCATACCCCGACGAATTGAGGCTGTTCTGAGGGCAAAAGGGGGTGCAACTCAATATTAGTATTAGTATTAGTAATATTTCGTACACTCAGTGTAGATCAAAACACTTCCATCAACTGTTGGAATCATAGAAATAGAATGATTATTCTAATTATATGGTTGGTGCTATTTGGCATGACAACAAATGAAAAAGCCAGGTAGCAGTTATGACAGGGTAGGAACCAAAGTGTTGGTCAGTGTTTCCCAGGGGACCCTAATCACATTTGAATAGATGTTACATTTAAACAAAGATTTTAAAATAGGCTATTTGATTCAGAACATGCCATGGCACAAACAATGCTGATCTACACCACCACTGGTAGCAACCTGTATTAGAGGTAACGTTTGCTTTGTCCCAGATAGTGCATTTAGCTAAATGGCATTTAGCTAGCCAGCCATAATAGCAATTAGCATTATGTTTGGCTCATGTCAGCTTCCTTAGATTAACTAACTCACGTTTTGCAGAGAGAAATATACAGAAACTAATAGTAGCCTATAGAGAAAACATCTGGATTTACATTTGCAAGCAACGTGGAAAGCACCATCATTCTTGTTTTGTAAGAATCTGTTGTGCATGAATTGACAGCATGCTGAGATAATAAACAGCATGGAGGAACTGTGTGCAGTCGTCACTATTTACCAGAGCACAGTCTTAAACCCTGCCTATTTCTACAATTTCTCATCTTAAAATGTAATTTTGAACCTAACCTTAACCCTAACCTTAACCACAATGCTAACCTTATGGCTAACCCTAACCTTAAATTAACACCAGAAACTGCATTTTTGTTTTCATGATTTTTTACGATATAGCCAATTTTGACTTTTGGCTGTGTTAACTAGTGATAACCCGGGGAGAGAGGAGTTATGCAATTGAGTAACAATTATTTAGTAACGATTATTATATAATCTCCCCAGAGCATCAGTGTACTTTCATCCACCCTGCATCCAAACCCACAGATCAACAATCTGCCTCGGAGGCTGCAGACAAACTCCCATTGCAATCTCCCCATGTTACCTGTAATTAGTCTGACCCACATACAGACACACACAGCAGCGTTAGGGGAAATAGAAATACACAAGGTGGGAGGTTATTTAACAGTAGCGGGAGTGAAAATGCCACAAACACACACATTCATGAATGCACGTACACGTGCATGTACGCAACAACAAATACATAAACACACACACTACTAGTGGGAAGGGGCTCAGTAGGACTTCTTCTTTAATAAATAAATCACCAGAAACAGTGAAGAATCACTGATACAGACCGAGCAACTGTATCTATGCTGCAGTCTAGCAGCATCTGTATCTGCCATATGGCAGCCATAGAAATAGAATTACCAGTCCAACCATTATGGCATAATTGGCTTGAATGGGAATGTCCCTTCTAGTAATTATATTTCTATGATGGCAGCCACTTAGATGCTAATATGATATTGTCACACACAACGCAATTAGCGTTTAATTGATGCCTTGAAGCACTTTACACAATGTATCAAATGACTAATGCATGCGTGGTAATTGCTATTATATGGCAAATCATGAAGGGAATACTTTTAGATTGCTATTAATTAAGAGGGTAACTATCTTAGGGTGGATAGAAACTGTCACAAAGTGGGATCAAAGAGCAAAGTTGTGTTTATTAGGCACCAAATAGATTTTTATTTCTCTGAAAATAGGGAGGGACAAGATGGACTTGACCAATAAGAAATGCTCATTTTTATTTGCCGTTTCAAAACACTTCAACATGGTGTGCCCTACTGAACATGGCCCTGATGTCTTCGATTAGAACATCTCTTTATTAGGACACGTTTGTCATGCAGCCCTATGCATCATATGACGGTGACTGATGTTGTTTGTACCCGGGTGATGTTTGTTCCTCGATTTTCCGTGTGTGTGTACGTGCCTGCACACAGCTCCCTGGGTATTCTCGTCACTGATCAGCTCATTCAGCATTCAGACAGTAGAACAACCCAATGACATCCTAGCCTCAATACAACCAAAGTCACTACTCACTGTTCCTCACTATCCCTACCAAAAAGTATAACACACACATACACACACACGCGTGTGCGCCACACACATGCGTATGCGCCACACACATTCACACACACACATATGAATATACATGCACTCACACACTCTCATTGACTAATGTATCTTGCGGTCAGACGTTTCTAAGTGTAATAAAGCGGCTGTGAGACTGGCCAGGTTAGTGTATCTTAGCAACAGAGGGGCATCTCGATTCTCCTAGCCTCCAGCAGACCACTGAAGCCATATGCGCTCGCTCTCTCTCTCTCTCTCTCTCTCTCTCTCTCTCTCTCTCTCTCTCTCTCTCTCTCTCTCTCTCTCTCTCTCTCTCTCTCTCTCTCTCTCTCTCTCTCTCTCTCTCTCTCTCTCTCTCTCTCTCTCTCTCTCTCTCTCTCTCTCTCTCTCTCTCTCTCTCTCTCTCTCTCTCTCTCTCTCTCTCTCTCTCTCTCTCTCTCTCTCTCTCTCTCTCTCTCTCTCTCTCTCTCTCTCTCTCTCTCTCTCTCTCTCTCTCTCTCTCTCTCTCTCTCTCTCTCTCTCTCTCTCTCTCTCTCTCAGCCCAGGGAGGAGTGAAGGACGCTTAGAACACCACAGCAAGGTAAAGGGAACCATTTAGATCAGTCACTTAGACAGTTACAACACCAGATATAAGACCATTAGATCTCTCAGAGATGGGGATGAAATTCAGCACGTTCCAAATGAGGTCCATTGGAGGTTGTGATCAGAGGACAGTCAGTCATATTTGCGTCAGCGCTAAACGGTTTTGTACTGGGTGAGGTAATGTCTTATCTCCTCTTTCCTCATTGCAGCTTGACGGTGTCCTACCTGAAGGTGTGACCAACGTCTACTGTCTGTGACTCTCCTGGCCACCATCCCAGATCCACCATCCATCCTTTCTCTCTGAACAAGGACAACCTACACCACAGGACGACCTACATAACCACCATCACTTAGAGGGGAACGTCCAGAACTACATTACCCAGAAATCCCCCAGAACTCCGTTAACCAGAAGCCCATCCAGAACCCCATTACCCAGCAGCAACATGCAAACCCCTGCCTCCATGGTGATGGGCATCGTGTTCGCCCCTCTGGGCCTGGTGCTGGTCTTCATGGCAGCCATCACGCCCCAGTGGAGGGAGGGGCAGACCCAGCTGGTGGGCGTGGCTGGGGCTGAGCCCCGCCTCCTCCTGCGCACCGATGGCCTATGGGAGAGCTGCTTGCAGGTGGCCCACTCGGAGCTGAAGCAGTGCTGGCCAGTAGAAGGCGCCTACCAGAGCGACCCACAGGTGAGGCTGGCGCAAGGCCTTGTGCTCAGCTCCTTGTTCCTTTGTGGTGCGGGCATCATGCTGGCCAGTGTGGGGGTGAGGTGCTGGACCGACCTGCCCCTGAGAAGCGTGGCGGTGGCCGGAGGCCTGCTAGTGGTGCTGTCAGGCCTGCTGAGTTTAACCGCACTGGGGGTGTACACACACAACCTGGGAATACTGGGGATGGAGCAGACACCCCCCCACAGACCTCATCATAGGCTGCCCCAGCTCACTCTGCACCCGGCCGGGTCGCTCTACTTCGGCTGGGTGGGGGGATGTGTACAGGTGCTGGGGGGGATGGCTCTGCTGCTCAGCTTCAAGATTCGGCCCAGATGTCCTTCCTTTACCGCCTGCTCACAGCTGAAGAACAAGCAGGACACAGAGGTGTACGACGTCAGCTGCTAGTGGGGACTGGGGGAGAGTTACTGTGTGTGAAGATGATGGTCTTTGACTAAATTTGATTTACCCTTAACACTACTGAGCCAAGCCAAGGCAAACTGAGCTGTACTGCAATTGCTTGGTGTATTTCCACCATAGTTGCTGGAACAATGCTGGAAATGACATTGTGAAAATAAAATATCTAAGCCAATATAGTAAGGTTCAGGTCGACACCAGGGGCAGACTGGGACCAGTAATTTGCCCTGGCATTTCTAACACACTGGCCACTGTTTTCCTCAAGGCCCCCACTCCGGACAATTTTTTCATTGAGGCCCCCATTGTTAGCCAAATAATGATCAATTTGTGCAAAAAACCCAAGTTAGAAAGGCATACTGGTCTAAACATTTACCAGCCCATCTGGCATTTGCCCGAAAAGCCAGATGGCCATTCCGCCCCTGGTCAACACAATAGTATGAAAATTGGTATTTGTGGATGGTTTGGGTTCAGTAGTGGGAGTCTTTTGTTAGATTGGCACTAACGTATAACTGAGAGTGTGTGAAGGATGATGAACTTTAACTTTTGTAAAGGAAGCTGTATGGCACTGTTGTATTTTACTTGGATATGCTAACTTTAGAAAAGTATCCATGTTGCCTTTAACTACAAAAAGGTAAATAGCTGTCACAAATCAAGGTTTTGATGTCAGCCTTGTAGATAGTTGTAGTAGGTCGTACACAATATTTGAACATGCAGTAGACCCTACTACTTCTTTATCAAACTGAATGTATATGATTTAGGGAGAATCTTAGATCTAAGGGCATATTTAGGACATAAGCTTCAGAAGCAGTGTTAGTTGTTGACTATTTTTGCAATACCTCAATACATAATTAAGTCACGATTTGTATAGAAGTTTAAGCCAGGCATCCATTACAGATGCCAAGTCCTATTGATAACTGTGATTATTTTATCAAGATGTTTATACTGTTTGTAGTGTAGAGATAACATAAGGTGAAAATATATTATTTGTATGTCCTTTGGAACTGTATAATAGTTGTCAGTATGTAATGTATTACTACTATGATTCTACTTTGAATAAACAGGTTTGTTAACTGTGCAACAAACACTGTCAGAGTTTGTAATGATTATTTAGTAAAACTGTAGTATTCAAAACTCACACTGTCAACACGTTAGCACTGCCATGGTTGAAAAGTCAACAATAACAGTGTCTGTGTGTAGACGGAACTGGCACTGTCATACACACACACACACACACACACACACACACACACACACACACATGCACATAATTTCGGAAAGTCAGAACTAAAATCTTGCATAATTGCATCAGATGCTCAATTAAGTTCTGGGGGCAGACTGCAGACTTGTTAGAAAATGTTCTAGAACGAGGAGTGGAAGCAGGGTGGTAGCTCCACCCCCTCTCTTTGCAAGGTATGGGCAAGTCTATGGCCCAAATGGCCCCTCCCCTTCTGAAATTCCAAAGCTGCAAACACCTGCGAAATCTTGATTTGTCCAAATGATCGAGGCCTCTCTCTATACTTCCACCTACTGGTGGCTCAGGCCCCACCCCATCATCTTTCAGGCCCCTCCCCCTCATCTCCCAGGCCCCTATCCCTTGTCATCATCCAACATAATTCATAATATTTCAATAATGCAAAATATGGTTAAAGTCGTTGTCTCCCAAAAATAATGAAATAAACAAGCCAATAAAAAAAATGGGATAGTGACACAAACAGCCCTCCATGAACTAAAATACTTATAAATAACCATATAAAGCAGGAACAGTAGGCTATTACGATTCAGATAGGCAAATCGAAATGAAGTTTTAAAAAATATATGCCTGCTACTGCGACCCCTAGAACGAGGAAGTTGTCACGAGCCAATAGAAAGAGAAGCATCCAGGAGCTAATTGAAAGAGGGGGTTTGTTTTCCCTGGTCAGTTCGCAACTGAGAGCCTGAGAGATTAGGTCTCCAGTGGGTGGCAGTATAGAGAGGGGCCTGAGAGATTAGGTCTGCAGCTAGAGTCCATTGAAATGATTAGTGATGAAAAATCTGTGCACTCGTGTGGTGGACTAGTTGCATCCCACATCCTACAATACCAGTTATGTTACATGCGTCTGTCCACGAGAAATTGCAATGCACAGAATTAACCACTATGGACTCTCTAATTACAGAGCAAATATCTGAAGAACTCACGTCACTGACCTATGGGACACAGAAATCCAAATCCATTGTGAGAAAAGTGATTTCAAAATATGCTCCATTGAAACAGAATGAGTCATGGCTATTTCATTGAAACTGAGGGGTAAACATGTGACAAGACCTTGGAAGAATCTAGCCAGTGCTTACACTTATAAGACCTACTTACACTAGGCTACACCTACAGTGGGGAGAACAAGTATTTGATACACTGCCGATTTTGCAGGTTTTCCTACTTACAAAGCATGTAGAGGTCTGTAATTTTTATCATAGGTACACTTCAACTGTGAGAGATGGAATCTAAAACAAAAATCCAGAAAATCACACTGTATGATTTTTTAGTAATTAATTTGCATTTTATTGCATGACATAAGTATTTGATACATCAGAAAAGCAGAACTTAATATTTGGTACAGAAACCTTTGTTTGCAATTACAGAGATCATACGTTTCCTGTAGGTCTTGACCAGGTTTGCACCCACTGCAGCAGGGATTTTGGCCCACTCCTCCATACAGACCTTCTCCAGATCCTTCAGGTTTCGGGGCTGTCGCTGGGCAATACGGACTTTCAGCTCCCTCCAAAGATTTTATATTGGGTTCAGGTCTGGAGACTGGCTAGGGCACTCCAGGACCTTGAGATGCTTCTTACGGAGCCACTCCTAAGTTGCCCTGGCTGTGTGTTTTGGGTCGATGTCATGCTGGAAGACCCAGCCACGACCCATCTTCAATGCTCTTACTGAGGGAAGGAGGTTGTTGGCCAAGATCTCGCGATACATGGCCCCATCCATCCTCCCCTCAATACGGTGCAGCCGTCCTGTCCCCTTTGCAGAAAAGCATCCCCAAAGAATGATGTTTCCACCTCCATGCTTCACGGTTGGGATGGTGTTCTTGGGGTTGTACTCATTCTTCTTCTTCCTCCAAACACGGCGAGTGGAGTTTAGACCAAAAAGCTCTATTTTTGTCTCATCAGACCACATGACCTTCTCCCATTCCTCCTCTGGATAATCCAGATGGTCATTGGCAAACTTCAGACGGGCCTGGACATGCGCTGGCTTGAGCAGGGGGACCTTGCGTGCGCTGCAGGATTTTAATCCATGACGGCGTAGTGTGTTACTAATGGTTTTCTTTGAGACTGTGGTCCCAGCTCTCTTCAGGTCATTGACCAGGTCCTGCCGTGTAGTTCTGGGCTGATCCTTCACCTTCCTCATGATCATTGATGCCCCACGAGGTGAGATCTTGCATGGAGCCCCAGACCGAGAGTGATTGACCGTCATCTTGAACTTCTTCCATTTTCTAATAATTGCGCCAACAGTTGTTGCCTTCTCACCAAGCTGCTTGCCTATTGTCCTGTAGCCCATCCCAGCCTTGTGCAGGTCTACAATTTTATCCCTGATGTCCTTATACAGCTCTCTGGTCTTGGCCATTGTGGAGAGGTTGGAGTCTGTTTGATTGAGTGTGTGGACAGGTGTCTTTTATACAGGTAACGAGTTCAAACAGGTGCAGTTAATACAGGTAATGAGTGGAGAACAGGCGGGCTTCTTAAAGAAAAACTAACATGTCTGTGAGAGCCGGAATTCTTACTGGTTGGTAGGTGATCAAATACTTCTGTCATGCAATAAAATGCAAATTAATTACTTAAAAATCATACAATGTGATTTTCTGGATTTTTGGTTTTAGATTCCGTCTCTCACAGTTGAAGTGTACCTATGATAAAAATTACAGACCTCTACATGTTTTGTAAGTAGGAAAACCTGCAAAATCGGCAGTGTATCAAATACTTGTTCTCCCCACTGTAGATTCCTGGGCCTGTATTCATAAAGCATGTAGTGCAAATCTGGGATCAGTTTATAGTAGTCTTTTAGACCACAGGGACCATATCATAGATCAGCACTCCTACTCTGCGATGCTTTATGAATTTCAGGCCCTGCTGTGTAACGGGCCATTTACACTAGGAAGTGGCATCGCACCGTGGAACATCGGAAGCCATTCACTTTCAATGGAAGGAAAGCGAGAGAAGCGGAGTGGGCGGGGACCATTGAGCGATGCGAGCATGAGCGAGGGAGCTGAACAGGGCGGAACTAAAGTTGGGGAAAGCAGAACATTACTCAAATCTGCCGCGATATCGCAAGTGACCAATCGAAGCTCACCATAACTTCCAACCCCTACTGGACTGGCTGACAATGGCTGTTGATATGTATCACTACCTAGCTTGCTTGCTACCCACATGAGGGTGAGGCTCGCATGGCTAGGCGAGTGCCGCTTGTATAGTGTAAATGCTATGTAATCCTCTAAGTTAGCACAAGCTGCCTTCAAGAACTAACGATGAAGAAAGCCAATTATAGGCTAACTTTCAACAGGCCTAGTTAATTGAGCCCTGTACGAACATCCTGTTGTTTTGAAACCTGCAGACAAAGAGGGTAATTCTGAATGAAATATGCTTAAGTGTCATTAGACACATGGAACAGGTGGGTTTGTAAAGATATGCGCTACCACTTTTATCTTAATGTTTGTGTTCTTGGCCCAGCACAAAGATCCTTTAGCCAATTCACACAATGAGGAAGAAGAAGTGCCAATAAAAACCTTTCCAAACGGCCCACCCGGTGAAGGAAAGGCACCCTGTGTGAAAAATGATATGACAAACAGTGACATACACCACCGGTCAAAAGTTTTAGAACACCTACTCATTCAAGGATTTTTCTTTATTTGTACTATTTTCTACATTGTAGAATAATGGTGAAGACTTCAAAACTATGAAATAACACATATGGAATCATGTAGTAACCAAAAAAAGTGTTAAACAAATTATATTTGAGATTCTTCAAATAGCCACCCTTTGCCTTGATGACAGCTTTGCACACTCTTGGCATTCTCTCAACCAGCTTCTACTAGAATGCTTTTCCAACAGTCTTGAAGGAGTTCCCACATATGCTGAGCACTTGTTGGCTGCTTTTCCTTCACTCTGCGGTCCAACTCATCCCAAACCATCTCAATGTGGTTGAGGTCGGGGGATTGTGGAGGCCAGGTCATCTGATGCAGCACTCCATCCCTCTCCTTCTTGGCCAAATAGCCCTTACACAGTCTGGAGGTGTGTTGGGTCATTGTCCTGTTGAAAAACAAATGATAGCCCACTAAGCCCAATCCAGATGGGATGGCGTATTGCTGCAGAATGCTGTGGTAGCCATGCTGGTTAAGTGTGCCTTGAATTCTAAATAAATCACAGACAGTGTCACCAGCAAAGCACCCCCACACCATAACACCTCCTCCTCCATGATTTACGGTGGGAAATACACATGCGGCGATCAACCGCTCACCCACACCGTGTTTCACAAAGACATGGTGGATGGAACCAAAAATCTCCAATTAGGACTCCAGACCAAAGGACAAATTTCCACCGGTCTAATGTCCATTGCTCGTGTTTCTTGGCCCAAGCAAGTCTCTTCTTCTTATTGGTGTCCTTTAGTAGTGGTTTCTTTGCAGCAAATTGACCGTGAAGGCCTGATTCACACAGTCTCCTCTGAACAGTTGATGTTGAGATGTGTCTGTTACTTGAACTCTGAAGCATTTATTTGGGCTGCAATTTCTGAGGCTGGTAACTCTAATGAACTTATCCTCTGCAGCAGAGGTAACTCTGGGTCTTCCTTTCCTGTGGCGGTCCTCATGAGAGCCAGTTTCATCATAGAGCTTGATGGTTTTTGCGACTGCACTTGAAGAAACTTTAAAAGTTCTTGAAATGTTCCGTATTGACTGACCTTCATGTCTTAAAGTAATGATGGACTGTCGTTTCTCTTTGATTATTTGAGCTGTTCTTGACATAATATGGACTTGGTATTTTACCAAATAGGGCTATCTTCTGTATACCTTATCACAACACAACTGATTGGCTCAAACGCATTAAGAAGGAAAGAAATTCCACAAATTAAATTTTAAGAAGGCACACCTGTTAATTTAAATTCATTCCAGGTGACTACCTCATGAAGCTGGTTGAGAGAATGCCAAGATTGTGCAAAGCTGTCATCAAGGCAAAGGGTGGCTATTTGAGGAATCTCAAATATAAAATATATTTTGATATGTTACTACATGATTCCATATGTGTTATTTCATAGTTTTGATGTCTTCACTATTATTCTACATGTAGAAAATAGTTTTTAAAAAATAAAGCAAAACCCTTGAATGAGTAGGTGTTCTAAAACTTTTGACCGGTAGTGTACACGGTAGATTACCTAATATGATAAATCCCATACTGGTCTTTCACAGTCAGGCCAAACCAAGCTGTACTGTGCAAGTAGGCTAATAGTAGGCCTACTATAGAAATAGATAAATGAGGCTGTCAACTGAGTCAGAAATTCACAGGTTTCTGATTTTCCAAATTGTTCAGGTTTTCGCTTTCAAAGTTAAACCACATCAGGGAGACCACTTTTGAGGTCTGGGAAAAACCCAATAAATGTACTCTCTTTTTTTTGTGTAGTTACCCTTTAATTCAACTGTGCAGGCACCTAGAACTGTTGTTTGGTTTAGTGGTGTTTGTGTAGCACACATTAGCATTTATATTTAAAATAAATAATATTCCGATTTTTCAGGGGGTGCTGCAGGAACCTCAGCACCCCTAATTCCCGCGGCTATGCACGAGATGATGCACGAGATGGAGTTTGCAAAACAAATGGCCAATTAATGGATTGATGCAAATAATCATGATCTCATTCTGACAGGAAGGAATAGGCTACTTTGTAGCTAGTTAATATTTAATTGAGAAGGTTTTTGAAAGCCTTTCCATCTACCAGAAGACGGTTAGGCCTTTGGTTTTCATATCAACTTTCTTTCATTGTCTAGCAGCCAAATGCATTACCCTAGTCATATTAGCAACCCATGATAGTTGTTGCATCTATTATTTCACCTCTTTCAAAATTTCGAATGGATATTTCCATCTCTGTCCATGAAACCACTCGCATGTGCAGTGAGCATTTTAGAAAAGTTCCTGGGGCCCCCCCTGGGTGCACGTTTTGGTTTTTGCCCTAGCACTACACAGCTGATTCAAATAACCAACTCATCATCAAGCTTTGATTATTTGAAATCAGCTGTGTAGTGCTAGGGCAAAACCAAAACGTGCAGCCAGGGGGGGGCCCCAGGACCAAGTTTGGGAAACCCTGCACTACACCACTGCATGGCAGCGAGTGTCTTGGATAACTATTTGAGGAGGAAACGTAGGGAACGAAACAATATTCAAACCTGTCAGTGACATAGATTTTATCTTACAGCACAGAAATGTATACTGAACAAAAATATAAATGCAACATGCAACAATTTCAACGATTTTACTGAGTTACAGTTCATATAAGGAAATCAGTCAATTGAAATAAAAAAATTAGGACCTAAATTAGGATTTCACGACTGGGCAGGGGCGCAGCCATGGGTGGGCCTGGGAGGGCATAGGCCCCTACCCTTGGGAGCCAGGCCCACCCACTGAGTGTCAGGGTTGAGTGTAGAGGTGGTGTAGAATCAGGCACAGGACACAGAGGTTTCGAACAGCATCTTTAGTAAAGTCCAAAAAACGAGCCAAACACGGCAACAGGCTACAGGCGAACTTTACGCACAACAGTAAAGTATGCTAAAGCGCACAAAGTGCGGAACTCTCTCTCAAAACACAAAATACAGAGAGAACAGAAATAACGAACTAGCACACAACGTGACGAGGAACAATTACACACAACACCTGACCAAACACAAGAGAACTAAATAGGACGCCTAATAAACACTAATAAGGAACAGGTGTAGCAACACAGACAAAACCAATCAAACATAGAAACATAGAACGGTGGCAGCTAGTACTCCGGAGACGACGACCGCCGAAGCCTGCACGAACAAGGAGAAGGAGCAGCCTCGGCTGAAACCGTGACACTGAGGAACCAGGCCCAGCCAATCAGAATGAGTTTTTCCACACAAAGGGGCTTTATTACAGACATAAATACTCCTCAGTTTCATCAGCTGTCCGGGTGGCTGGTCTCAGATGATCCCGCAGGTGAAGAAGCCGGATATGGAGGTCCTGGGCTGGCGTGGTTACACGTGGTCTGTGGTTGTGAGGCCAGTTGGAGGTACTGCCAAATTCGCTAAAACGACATTGGAGGCGGTTTATGGTAGAGGAATGAACATTAAATTCTATGGCAACAGCTCTGGTGGACATTCCTGCCAATTGCATGCTCCCTCAAAACTTGAGACGTCTGTGGCATTGTGTTGTGTGACAAAACTGCACATTTTAGAGTGGCCTTTTATTGTCCCCAGCACAAGGTGCACCTGTGTAATGATCATGTTGTTTCATCAGCTTCTTGATATGCCACACCTGTCAGGTGGATGGATTATCTTGGCAAAGGATAAAATGTTCACTAACAGGGATTTAAACAAATTTGTGGACAACATTTGAGAGAATGGAGATTTTTGTGCATGTGGAACATTTCTGGGATCTTTTATTTCAGCTCATGAAACATGGGACCAACACATGTTTACATGTTGCATTTATATTCAGTTCAATATATTTACTGAGAAATTACATGGTAAGATGGTAAACAGCAATAACCTATTCATTGCTTGTTTGTTTGAGGTTCATTACCAAAAACAAGTCGGCACCATTTGATACTAGAGGTAACTATGTTGTTCCCAATTGTGTTGATTTCCAAAGTAATCACCAGAAGGTACCCACTCATGCAAATTATTAGCAAATACCCTGTGTATATAGCCAAGTTACTCATTGTGTTTTTATTCCTCGTGGTATTATCTTTCTTTCTTTCTGCATTGTTGGGAAGGGGGCCCATAAGTAAGCATTCCACTGTTAGTCTACACCTGTTGTTTACGAAGCATGTGACAAATACAATTTGATTTGATTGATTTGATATACTAGCAAAGGTAACTCCCATTTATTAAGTACTCCCACAACTTTGTCAACACTTTTCTCATCACTTTCTTCAGCAGTGAATGCAAAACAAAAGTCCCAGTTTCCACAAGACAAATCTCAATACAAATTTCATCAATTATTATATTGTCTTTTTATTGACAGTTTTATCATCACAACACACACAGCTTGGGAATACTTGGCTGGAGCAGACACCCCCACACAGACCTCATCATAGGCTGCCCCCAGCTTACTCTGCACCCGGCCGGGTCGCTCTCCTTAGTCTGGGTGGGGGGGGATGTGCACAGGTGCTGGGGGGGGGGGAACGGCGCTGCTGCTCTGCTTCGAGATTCGGCCCCAAAGTCCCTCCTGCTCACAGCTGAAGAACAAGCAGGACACAGATGTGTACGACGTCAGCTGTTAGTGGGGACTGGAGGAGAGTTACTGTGTGTGTAGATGGACTGAAGATGATGGTATTTGACCCTTTGAAGAACCCTTTTTGGTTCCAGGTAGAACTCTTTTTGGACTCTTTCCACAGAGGGTTCTACATGGAACCCAAAAGAGTTCTACCTGAAACCAAAAAGGGTTATTTCTACCTGGAACTAAAAAGGGTTCTCCTATGGAGACAGCAAAATAACCCTTTTGGAACCCGTTTTTTCTAAGAGTGTAGTACAATGGCTACATTAAACTTTTAGCAAATTAATGCGTTCATCATTTGTTCTTTACAGCGTTCGCTTGCTCAGTCAACAGTGAGGATCACTACTGCTCAATCAGAATATATTGAATCAATTTACACTGAGTGTACAAAACATTAGGACATAGACTGATCAGGTGAATCCAGGTGAAAACTATGATCCCTTATTGATGTCACTTGTTAAATACACTTTAATCAGTGTAGATTAAAGGGAGGAAACAGGTTAAAGAATGATTTTTAAGCCTTGAGACAATTGACACATGGATTGTGTGTGTGCCATTCAGAGGCTGAATGGGCAAGGCAAAATATTGAAGTGCCTTTAAACGGGGTATGGTAGTAGGTGCCAGGCGCACCGGTTTGAGTGTGTCAATTGGGAGTCAACATGGGCCAGCTTTCGTCACCTTGTAGAGTCCATGCCGAAGAATTGAGGCTGTTCTGAGGGCAAAAAAGTGTGCAACTCAATAGTAGGAAGGTGTTCCTGTTTTGTACCCTCAGTGTATTCAAGATGCATTGGACAAACCCAGCTGAAAACACGCAAGTACGCACAAGCATTGTCTTTGATCTATAATAACAATTTTCATAACGTTGTACATGAGGCAAGATCGAACCTTATTCTGTGCAAGAATATATACAATCTAAGTTTTAAACTCCAATACATCTTGTTGCATGATATTTAAAATTCTATGTACATTTAAAATCTCCTTTAAAATCTTAGCCATCTAAATGCAACAGTAGAAAACTAAGACAGTCCATAACATCCCATGAATACAGTATATATCTATCAACAGAATGACACTTGGCAAAATTGTTAGTTTTTTGTTATATGAATACCGTAACTTGAATTCAGGTTTGGATAGACAAACCCAGTCTTTCCTATATCAACAATACAGACAAAAATAATTCAAAACCGAGCAAAAACCCTGAGGGCCCACACTTTTTCCTGACCACATGACCTGACCAGAATCGAATCACAGCTGTAACCAGAGCCATTCGTTTTTCCTGCTTAGGTCATATGGTTGGGAAAAACTCCAGGCCCTTATCATAATAATCCCTGATGGAAACTAGAAAAACCATCATCAAATCAGTCCAGTGGGGTCTCATATGTAGAAGTAATTCTCTGGGCTAGCTGGACTAGCTCCGTCTGCTGTGGTGCTGTTGGGTTTGTCTGTGCTGCTCTCCGCAGTCGATGAGTGTTCCGACTGTGGCTCTACATCCAAGTAACCCACATTCTTCACTGGGCTTGACAACGACGGCTCCGCATCCACCAGCATCTCCCCGTCACTAAGGCTCAGTCCACACGCGCCCTCAGTCTCCACAGCGACCTGCTCCACGGGCGACGGTCCACGGGGCGTGTCCTGGTCCTCTTTATGCCCCGCCCTTGCCTTGGCTACAGCTTTGGCCCGTTGGACGGCCAGTTTCTCAATCACCAGGTGAAGGTCTTCGTTATGTTCTTTCCACTGGCGGTACTTTTGTGACGTCAGCTCAGAGTCCTCCAGAACCTTGTTAATGAGTTGGAGCTCCGCCTCTTTATCCTAGAAGCACATTCAGAACAGATGGTCATTCACATTAACAATTAACATTTTCAACATTGACCAACTAACATCCTCGTCTCCTAGCTCTTTCCTGAGTAGAGTGATTTATAAAGTAGACACAATGGACGCTGTAAAACTGTAAAATGTTGCATTATATAATAAACTCAATGTTCATATTCGTACACTATAACTAGGGTCAGGAGTTTTCCCTGGCTACGTGACCTGGGGACAGGAGTTTTTCCCGGGTCAAGTCACACAGACAGGGCCATACCTCCTGCTGTTTCACAACATTCTAGGTCATGGGGAAAACCACTTGTGGAAAGAGATCTTCTTTCAAAGACGACCCAATTTAGAAAACAACATAGGTCGAAGGTCACACTACGTGGAGAGAGTGCTCAAGAGTATGTAAGAGAACAAATTAAAACACCATTAAGAGCATACCATTGGTCAAAGGTGAGACTACTTGTGGATAGAATCCCCATATAGGGCACTTATACAAAAGAGGTCACATAAGTAGCGATGTAGGTCACGTCCATGGAACACTGCTTAGCTGAAGAGGCTCTGAGCTCTGAGGGTCAACCCAAACCTTAAGGGTGCTCTGCAGCGCGCGGAGCGTGTGGGCCTTCTCGTTGATGACCGGGTTCTTGTTGCGCCGGATGAAGGACTTGCGGAATTGGTCGTGAGTTGTGAGCTGGTCGCTGCCGATCAGGGTCACGCCGTCCTCTTTCAGCCGGTGGAACAGCACGCCCATCTCATCCTCCGAAGCTCCTGGTGGGATGGGGGATTGGGGGTAGAGAGAGGGGGGAAGAGAGAGAGAGAGATGTACAGAGAGAGAGAATATGTTGTTGTTGTAACTCACTTTTGGCATTGTATTTTTTTCATGCTTTCCACACCAATATAACTTATTGAGAAGGAGGGGGGCTGATTAGATATCATGACACATTAAGGAGCCAGACACAAACACATTCTAGAATCGCTGGTGGCACATTTTGAAGACACTGGGGAGAGACAGGAAGAAAACAGACATGATGAAGCTGGCGAAGCCCCCAGAATATCGGAGCCATCTGGGAGAAATGAAAATGTATCCATCAATGGAACATCAGCTAATTGACTCCCCCCTATAGGCCTATATGACTCTTCTGCCATCTTGTGGTGAAACAGAAGTGCTGTGCTCTACTGTAAAGTACCTGGGCTTCTGCTGCGCCCTTTGGGTGGAGCAGGAACCGGCATCTTGTTCTTCTTCTCTTTGTCCTTGTCCTTTCCCTTGTCCTTGTCCTTGTCCTTCCTGGCCCGAGGCAGTGTGTTGGAGAGGCTTTTCTGGTGTCCATCAAACACAACACATTAGATTAGTATGGAACATCACTTGCTTTTTTTATGAGTGGAGGGAGGGAGGGACGGAGAGAGAGGGAGAGAGGTGGGAAAGGGTAAAAGGGAGCGAGAGAGAGAGAGGGAGGGAGAGAGGGAGGGAGCGAGAGAGAGAGAGAGGGAGCGAGAGAGAGAGGGAGCGAGAGAGAGAGAGGGAGCGAGAGAGAGAGAGGGAGCGAGAGAGAGCGAGCGAGAACGAGAGAGAGCGAGAACGAGAGAGAGCGAGAACGAGAGAGAGCGAGAGAGAGAGAGAGCGAGAACGAGAGAGAGCGAGAGAGAGAGAGAGCGAGAGAGAGAGAGAGCGAGAACGAGAGCGAGCACGAGAGAGAGTGAGAGAGCGAGAGAGCGAGAGAGAGAGCGAGAACGAGAGAGAGAGCGAGAACGAGAGAGAGAGCGAGAACGAGAGAGAGAGCGAACGCGCGAGAGAGAGAGAGGGAGAACGAGAGAGAGAGAGAGGGAGAGAGGGAGAACGAGAGCAGCAACAGAGAACAGGTAAGTGTTGCAGACTAGGGAGACTTCTGACTTGGACCTCTATTCTACGGCATTACTAGAGCCAGGAGTTTTTCCTGACCATGTCATATGATGAGAAAAAACTCTGGGCTCTATACTAGGCATGAGTCGGTTAAGAACAAATTGTTATTTACCGGAACGATGATGGCCTGGCAAGTAACAAGAGACAAATGTGGCAATAAATAATCAAATAAAAAAGGATAGTGTACGGTGCAGAATAAGGCAGACATCAAAACACAAAAAGACAGAAACACTGCATGTGTTTGTGTGGTTCTCATCACCGTGTTGATCTTGTTTCTGCGTGGAGAAGGAGAAGACCCCTCGTCTTCTGACTCTGTCTCACTGTAACACTCTGTTCACAAAGACACAAATCAACCTTAGCATTATTATTTCCACTTGTCCAGACCTGTTGTCCTGAGAATTGCGCTTACAACGGCAAGGGTCGTGGGTTCGATCCCGCTTGCGACACTGATACGAAGAAAATAAATATGCACACATGACTGTTAGTGGCTTTGGATAGAAAATGTCAGCTAAATGGCATATATTATTATTATTAATATATACAGTGCATTCGGAAAGTATTCAGACCCCTAGACTTTTTCCACATTTTGTTACATTACAGCCTTATTCTAAAATGTATTCAATTGTTTTTTCCCCCTCATCAATCTACATGCAAAACCCCATAATGACAAAACAAAAATATTTTTCAAAAGTATTAAAAATTGAAAAAAGTATATCAGACCCTTTCCTCTGTACTTTTTTTAAGCACCTTTGGCAGCGTTTACAGCCTAGATTCATCTTGGGTATGACGCTACAAGCTTGGCACACCTGTATTTGGGGAGTTTTCCCATTCTTCTCTGCAGATCCTCTCAAACTCTGTCAAGTTGGATGGGGAGCGTCGCTGCACAGCTATTTTCAGGACTCTCCAGAGATGTTCGATTGGGTTCAAGTTCGGCTCTGGCTGGGCCACTCAAGGACATTCAGAGACTTGTCACGAAGCCACTCCTTCGTTGTCTTGGCTGTGTGCTTGTACTCCCAAGTGGCGCAGTGGTCTAATCACAGACAGTGTCCCCAGTAAAGCACCCCCACACCATAAAACGACCTTCTCCATGCTTTACGGTGGGAACTACACATGCGGAGATCATCCGTTCACACACAACCGCGTCTCACAAAGACACAGGGGTTGGAACCAAAAATCTCCAATTTGGACTCCAGACCAAAGGACAAATTTCCACCAATCTAATGTCCATTGCTTGTGTTTCTTGGCCCAAGCAGGTCTCTTCTTCTTATTGGTGTCCTTTAGTAATGGTTTCTTTGCAGCAATTCGACCATGAAGGCCTGATTCACACAGTCCCCTCTGAACAATGGATGTTGAGATGTGTGTGTGACTTGAGCATTTATTTAGGCTGCAATTTCTGAGGCTGGTAACTCTAATGAACTTATCCTCTGCAGCAGAGGTAACTCTGGGTCTTCCATTCCTGTGGTGGTCCTCATGAGAGCCAGTTTCATCATAGCGCTTGATGGTTTTTCGACTGCACAAATTTCTTGAAATGTTCCGTATTGACTGACCTTCACGTCTTAAAGATATGATGGACTGTCATTTCTCTTTGCTTATTTGAGCTGTTCTTGCCATAATATGGACTTGGTCTTTTATCAAATAGGGCTATCTTCTGTATACCCCCTCTACCTTGTCACAACACAACTGATTGGCTCAAACGCATTAAGAAGGAAAGAAATTCCACAAATTAACTTTTAAGAAAGCACACCTGTTAACTGAAATGCATCTCATGAAGCTGCTTGAGAGAATGCCAAGAGTGTGCAAAGCTGTCATCAAGGCAAAGGGTGGCTATTTGAAGAATATCAAATATATATATATATTTTTTTTAACACTTTTTTGGTTACTACATGATTCCATGTGTTATTTCATAGTTTTGATGTCTTCACTATTATTCTACAATGTAAAAAATAGTAAAAATTAAGAAAAACCCTTGAATGAGTAGGTGTGTCCAAACTTTTGACTGGTATTGTATGTAAATAATGTATCGGTTTTATATTTTTAATACATTTGCAAAAAAGTCTAAAAACCTGTTTTCGCTTTGTCATTATCGGCTATTGTTTGTAGATTAATGAGGAAACATTTTTATTTAATCCATTTTAGAATAAGTCTGTAACGTAACAAAATGTGGAAAAAGTCAAGGGGTCTGAATACTTTCCGAATGCACTGTATATATATATATATATATATATATATATATATTATAAGGTATGTATATATTATAACAGATCACTGACAACGATGAGACAGCCTATAGGGAGGAGGTCAGAGACCTGGCAGTGTGGTGCCAGGACAACAACATCTCCCTCAACGTGAGCAAGAGATGATTGTGGACTAAAGGAAAAGGTGGGCCGAACACGCCCCCATTCACATTGACGGGGCTGCAGTGGAGCGGGTCGAGAGTTTGAAGTTCCTTGGTGTCCACATCACCAACAAACTATCATGGTCCAAACACACCAAGAAAGTCGTGAAGAGGGCACGACAACGCCTTTTCCCCCTCAGGAGACTGAAAAGATTTGGCATGGGTCCCCAGATCCTCAAAAAGTTATACAGCTGCACCATCGACAGCACCCTGACCGGTTGCATCACCGCCTGGTATGGCAACTGCTCAGCATCCGACCACAAGGCACTACAGAGGATAGTGCGTACAGCCCAGTACATCACTGGGGCCAAGCTTCCTGCCATCCAGGACCTATATACTAGGCAGTGTCAGAGGAAGTCCCAAAAAATTGTCAATGACTCCAGTCACCCAAGTCATAGACTGTTCTCTCTGCTACTGCACGGTAAGCGGTACTGGAGCCCCAAGTCTAGGTCCAAAATGCTCCTTAACAGCTTCTACCCCCAAGCCATAAGACTGCTGAACAATTAATCAAATGGCCAACCAGACTATTTACATTGACCCCCCCCTTTGTTTTTACACTGCTGCTACTCGCTGTTTATTATCTATGCATAGTCACTTTACCCCTACCTACATGTACAAATTACCTTGACTAACCTGTACCCCCGCACATTGACTTGGTACCGGTACCCCCTGTATATAGCCTCATTATTGTTATTTTATTGTGTTACTTTTATATTTTTTTATTTTTTTTACTTTAGTTTATTTAGTAAATATTTTCTTCAATGCCGTTTTAAGAAAACTGAGTTTTGGTTAAGGGCTTGTAAGTAAGCATTTCATGGTAAGGTCTACCTACACCTGTTGTACTCGGCGCATGTGACATAACATTTTATAACATTTTATTTTATTTAATTATTATTATATATTATTCTCCTTTTTAAAACACATTTGGATGGTTACCCAGACACAGATAAGCAAAATCATGCACAATAGAGAATCTCCATTTAAACTTTCTAGTCCTGGAGTAGGCCGGGAAACCAGCCTCTAATGTATTTTTTGATTTGGCTACTGTCAGGGACGACTGTAAGATGGAAAATGGTGACAAAATATCTTCATCCAATTAAATCTCAACATTTCATGTAAAGCTTCTCCTACCCTCTTCGCTGTCCGGCGGCCCTTTGTGGAACTTCTTGTGTTTTTGGATGGCTGTAATCAGACAGTTGATCCACCTGCAGAGGAAGAGACAGTGTTCACTCCAGGGCCTGTATTTATAAAGCTATTAGGAGTTCTGATCTAGATGGACAAATGCTTTATTATCTAAATGCTGAGTGTGTGTGGACGACGGAGAGAAACAAAATGGTGCAGTTTGATGCCAAGTGGCGTAAAGTGATGCGGTGCTGGAGATGGGGGTGTGAGCAGGTGGGTCTGGGCAGGGGTGATGTTGTGGATGTTTGTGTGCGTCTGTATGTCATTTTTATGTGGATGTTTTGTTTTGTATTGTAAAAAAAATAAAAAGAGGAGCTTTATAGATCATATTGAATATGATTACACAGACATGGGGAATCTGATCATAGATCAGCACTCCTACTTTGAGACGCTTTATAAATACGGACATAAAGCAGCTATTAGCACTCCTAGGAAATGAGGAGAAAATTCTAGAGGGAAGAGTTCCCCAAAAATACCACATTTTGAATGAATGCCTGTGAGGCTAAGCAGGCTATTGGGGAAAACATTGCATTTATGTACAGTTATGCATTTTGAATTTCCTCCAAGCAACCAACTACCCCACTGGGACAATTTCAGATAAGAAAATCAGCCCACAAGTCTTTACTTTAAACTGGCACAAAAAAACAGCATGTAATTCTCTGCCTGTTTCTGTAGTCCTGACAAACCACTAGAAGGTGGCAGCGTAGACTATCGTATATGCTCAGTAGTCAGTACTCATACCTCGCTTTACCTTACCTGCCTGTGAACAAACTATTTGTGGTCTGTGCGGGAGAGATAAAGGCTCTGCTTTAAGCATGTGCTTGTGTGTGTGTGTTCTTGTGTGTGCGTATATGCGAGAGAGAGAGCGTGAGAGAGAGTGTGTGAGTGAAAGAGAAAGAGGGAGTGCGAGAGAGAAAGAAAGAGAGAGAGAGAGAGCACCAGACCGTGGCAGACAGACAGAGATAACAGCTGTATAATTTTTCAGAGCAAGACTCAGTGACTGGGATGGAGAGATTCAATCTAGTGTTGACTCTGTCACACAGCAGGGAGTGGAAGTGGTATCAAACAACCCACACCATCATAATGTTCCAGTTTGTTCAATAAAACCTAATGTGACATATAGGGCTGTTACGGTGACCGTATTACCGCCACACCGGTGGTCATGAGTCATGATGGCAGTCAAATTCCACGTGACCGTTTAGTCACGGTAATTAGGCTTCTCTAAGCTCTGATGCTGCTGATGGTCATTGGTAGCCTACCAAACTTGCTAACTGCCTGGTACTCAGCACTCTATTGTCCCTCTAATCACTCTGACATGAATGCAAATGTAATCGAATCAAACACTTCATGAGTGCCCCTGAGCTCATGTTGCGCAACATTTCTATAGGCTATGCAATTGCGGGAGAAAACAGAGTTGCATGACAATGGTCCATCCTAAATCAAAACTAATATCACACATATATTATTTAGTATATGTAAAGACAACATTAAATTAAGAATAGTCTGATGGGTGACAATATTAGTCTATCACTTGTGAATGATGCCCAGCTTAAGGCAAGAAACAGCACATACCTTTTTTTTGCGACTTAGTCGGACACCTCATGTATCCTAGCCCATAGGCCTATATGTTTTGATAAGGTTTGTATCACAACTAAAGTGGAAAAATAACTTCTTAAAATTAAGCACATTAATCCGCTTTATAACCGGTATAGAGCCAAACTGGCATACATAGGATGCGAGTTTCAAGTTTGAGGAAGATCATTTTCACTATAAAAATGCACCTTTATAATAAAGCAATACATGCATAATCGCATTTGCCATCACTTCCGAGAACAGTGTTTTCCCGCTAATTGATTGCATTTTGGAACAATCGCACTTATAGCCTACTGCCGTGTACGCATTCAACATTTTCAGCTAAACGATCAGCCTCATTGTTTTAAACGTTTTTTTTTTGATGCGAGTGGTTTTATTAATTTGTGATCTATAACATCCTACAACTGTTGCAGAGTATGTTTGGAATATTTATTTATCGCACAGAATAGGTCAACTTTTGTACTATGGGGGATAGTAGATTGACATAGGCTAGTGCTATTGCTGTTCGTTAGGCCTACTCATCTTGTTGGCTGACGAAAAGTAAATGTAGACAGTTCTAACATCTTCAATACGTGCCTCGGAATTCGATAAGAGGGACGCGCGCAGTTGTCTTCATTCCCTTGTAGCCTACTTCTTAGCTGAAATGCCTGTGAGAAGGACCCGATCACGTGAAGGGCATTGGCTACATCTGAGAGAGCCTTGTGAGTGAGAGGTGCTTCGGAGCACAGCAGCCAGGAGAAGGGAATTATAATTAGCCTATTATATTCAGCCCAAGGGCAAAACGGCCACTTTGGCCGCAAAAGGCATGGATTTTTTAGGAGCCATTATGGCCACACAAGCGGGATGCCTGGTGAGAATATTATCAAGTGCTTGTCAAATTGTGAATGAGAGACTGATGAAGTGTGTGCAGCCTGCGACTTTTTTCAAATCATCAGAGTCCTTAAAATGTATTAAACATCAAAACATATAGCTAAACGTTTTTATCACAACTAAAGTTGCATAAATAACTCTAAATTAAGCATATAGGAGGACCAGTTTCTTTGTTAACCGCTCAACACAGAATAGCCGCATGTGCGCACTTCCTTTGAAATCGTTTGGAGAAAATATCCTTTCTATTTTATTAAGCTATGTTCAATTGTATTCTGCATACTATAAAATAATGGATTTACTGTGATGGTGTAGGCTATAGTAAATGGATTTATTCAACTTTTTAAAATGTAGATGTTCCAAAGGTCTGCATCAGTGGCTTGTAGGCTATGCGTGGAAGTAAGGAGATGCTAAACGTGTTTATGCTAATTACGGTCAATTACCGTGCAGTTATTTGCTTGACAATTACCGGCTCCACAGCCCTAGTGACATATCCAGTGAGCACAAGATGTTGAAAATACGTCTTTCTTGTGCTCATAGGGTAGCTTTTCTCTTTATCTTCATGGTCCCAGATCTGTTTGTGCCACGTGACAATGACAGGAATGGAGTTGGAAAGACAGCACAAACAGATCTGGGACCAGGCTAATGTGACCCATGTCTGATATATTAACCTTCTCTAAAGAAAGAGCCATCACTGACCATGGTTGTAGCCTATAAAACTAAATACTCAAGCAAATAACCTTGCCTGACCAACCAACATCACCCATTCTTTGCCTCAAAAACGCTTGAATCAGAAGATGTCTCTTTAGCCACGCTACATCATTTCAATGCAATGCAGATGAATATTAAGTGTATGCAAATCAAATCACTGGGACATTTCTATTATCGGTTCTATGGGGAATCCTCAGTTGTAGGCTTGGAAGGTGTACTGTTTACCGAGGTATTTGGAAGTAGCCACGGCATGCTTTTTCAATACCATGAATACCATTGAAACAATTTCTTTGAAGCTTTTATTTTTATAAATGTGAATATTTGTAGCTACTTTTTAAGTAAATACCTGTACAATACATTAGGAGGTAAAGCATTTCACCGGTCACATTACTTTTTATTATAAAGCTTACCGGTAGTCCCCAGTCACATGTTTGTTTACAAGCACACAATGACAATAGACCGGAGCCTTGAGTCACTCACTGTTGTGCAGTACGCACCAGGTGATCTACCTATAGTATGGAATTGACAACTAAATGTTTGCCAGCTAGATATCTTATACAGTGAGCTCCAAAAGTATTGGGACAGTGACATTTTTTGTTTTGTTTTTACTCTGTACTCCAGCACTTTGGATTTGAAATGATACAATGACTACGAGGTTAAAGTGCAGACCGTCAGCTTTAATTTTTAATTTGAGAGTATTTTCATCCATATTGTGTGAACCGTTTAGAAATTAAAGCACTTTTTGTACATAGTCCCCCCATTTTAGGAGACCAAAAGTATTGGGACAAATTCACTTATATGTGTATTAAAGTAGTAAAAAGTTTAGCATTTGGTCCTATATTCATAGCACGCAATAATTACATCAAGCTTGTGACTGTACAAACTTGTTGGATGCATTTGCTGTTTGTTTTGGTTGTGTTTCAGATTATTTTGTGCCCAATAGAACTGAATGGGACATAATGTATTGGAGTCACCTTTATTGTAAATAATAATAGAATATGTTTCTAAACACTTCTACATTAATGTGGATGCTAGAATGATTACGGATAATGCTCAATCGTGAATAATGATGAGTGAGAACGTTACGGACACACAAATATCATACCCCCCCTCAAGAATGCTAAAGTCCCCTGTTAATGAAATGGTCAGAAGTTAGCATGTCTTCGGGGTATGATATTTGTGCGTCTGTAACACCCGATATGGATTAAAATACCCTCAAATTAAAGCTGACAGTCTGCACTTTGACCTCATAGTCATTGTATCATTTCAAATCCACAGTGCTGGTGTACAGAGCCAAAAAATAAAATAAATGTGTCACTGTCCCAATACTTTTGGAGCTAGCTCACTGGAACTATTAAGTTAACTGTCTAAAATGTGCTAAATGCTCTGCAGTTGTGCATTTGGTTTGCTAAATTAGTAGCTAGTTATCTAGCTAGCTAAGTGGTTAGCATCTTGCAAAATCAAGCTTCTCTTAGTAAAGCAGAGAATCCCCTCCTGGATCAAGAGCCTTGCTGTCTAACATTTGTTTTGTGCGTGCAGCAAACTGTGAGTAGCATTTTTTAGTTACTTTTATAACTTCATGAGTTGGGATGTATGTTCTGCAAATAGTTTATGTTTGCATGTGCTCATTAGCATTTAGCTAGCATTCGCTACGGTATTTAACATTTAATTGTTAGCATGGGGGGGGGGGCTTCATCATTCGTGGGGGACGACATGTTTACTGTTGCCTTGTTTTTCCTAAAGAATGAATACTCTCGCAAGTAATTGAATACTAACATGCGTTTGGATATTCGATTAATCGCGCCCATCCCTAGTGTGTGTGTATTAGCACAGTGTGTATATGCACACTGTGCGTGTGTGTTGATAAATCTGTCATACTTACTTGCTCATGTCATTGACATTCTCAGCGGCGAAGAAGAAAGTCTGGAAGCGCTGGTGGCACATTTGGAAGACACTGGGAGAAGGAGAGCGAGATGGAGTGGGAGAGAGACAGAGGGAGAGTGAGAGAGAGAAAGAGAGTGATTATAATTAAGTCTCCACAGCCTCATACAGGATCTAGATACTTTTTCTAACCTCTCTGGATTACAACCACATTATGATGAGTGTACTATATTACGTATTGGATCACCAAAAAAATACAACTTTTACATTCCCGTGTAGTTTACCAATAAAATGGTCTGACGGTGATGTGGACATACTCGGTATTCATATCCCGAAAGAAAGAAATGATCTCACTACAATACATTTTTATAGAAAATGAGCAAAAATAGATGAGATCTTGCTACCATGGAAAGGAAAATTATTGTGGAAAAATCACCCTGATTAACTCTTTAGTCATATCCAAGTTTACCTATTTGGCCTTGCCTACACCTAGCGAATTGTTTTTTTAATTATATGAGCAAAAAATATTCAATTTTATTTGGAACGGCAAGCCAGACAAAATTAAAGGGGCCTATTTATGTAATGAATATGAATTTGGAGGGCAGAAATTATTAAATATTAAATAGGGCTGTCAAAAATAGCGCGTTAACGACGTTAATTAGTTGTTTGCTGTTAATTACGTCAATTTTTTTAACGCATTTCACGCATGCGCAGTGTGACAAATTATTCAGGTCAGGAAAGTGGTTGGGAGCTAGAGGCGAGATGGAGCAAGGTGAGCAAAGTGGGCCTATTGACGGATTCAAATATAAAAAGAATGATGATGGTACAGTTAACAAGTACAAGGTTATTTGCAAGATTTGTAAGAAGGAGTTTCAATTTCACCGGAGCTGTTCAAGCTTGAAGTACCATGTCAACGCCAAACATGCGTTTGCTGGGCCGTCAGATTCAGCAAGTGGTTTGCGCCAGACCACGCTGAATGTTTGCAGGCAATTAACAAAATCAACCTCAGATAATTTGACCAACACAATAGCAAAATGGATTGCAAAGGATTGTAGACCCATTAGCATTGTAGAAGACTCAGGTTTCCTTGATGTTTTGCAAGTGGCGTCTCAAGACTCATTCTATAAGCCACCGTCAAGAGCCACAGCCAAAGACAAATATTATGGTGTGTAGTATGTTTCAGCTTGATTTAAAACACCATTATTTGGCTGTGTTAATAAACAGACATAATATGAAAATTATGTATCTGTGTCCTGTTATTTATCTTTTGGTATGCATTTCAGAAAAAAAATGGTTAGGATTCAGGTGTAATTGCAAATAGTGATTAATCATGATTAATCCACTGAAAATTCTGATTAATTTGATTAAAAATTTTTATCATTTGACAGCCCTAATATTAAAGCATTAGACCTCTTACTAAAGGCTTTCGTCATACAAAAGTTATACTGAAATCCGAACTGGTTCTCTAGCAGATTAGTAAGAATGTCTCACCCCTTGTTCAAGAATGGCCTTTTTCCCTTTATTCAGATTACAACCTCTCACTTTCGGTTATTTGAAAATGAAATAATCTCCAAAACGTCACTATTTTTAAAACAAGCCATAGAAAGTTGGTTGCAATTTCAGTTTAATCCACCAGAAAAGACTGAACAAATAATACAACAAATATTATGGTTAAACTCGAATATACTAACTGATAAAAATAAACATTATTTTTGGAATCTTTTTTTTTTTAAAGGTATCATTGTAAATTATATCATAAACAGGGCTGGTGGAGTTATTTCACACATGTAGCCAACAAAAATATATGGAAATGTCTGCTCTACCCAAAATTACAACCAACTAATTGCAGCATTACTACAAAAATGGAAGAGGCATAGTAAGGAACTTGTCTGTCGGCCCTGATTTAAAGACCAAAATTGGTTAAAGAAAATTGTGATAAATAAAAAAGTATACCAGTTTCATTTAAGGACCCAAAAATTGACAGCTGTGCCATATAGATTACAAAATAGTTGGGAAGAGATTTTTGATGTACTGATTCCATGGCACATGGTTTATGAGCTTGTGATGGCCCTGAATTTGTCTGAATCGTCTCAGTGCTTCTCCTGCCGATGGGGCGTTTCCCCTTTAATTCCCTATTAAATAGCCTGTGACAGCGGCGTGAGAGAGGAAGTGTTCAACCCTCAGCTAGGAAGTTTGTTTTGTTGTATTTAAAAGTGTGTACTGTAGCCGTGTCTCAGGATCAACCAGTATCGGATCTACTTATGTGTATTGTTGGACTACCTATTTACGTTGGTCTCCGCTGTTCTCCTTGGACTTTCTCTGTTGGAGATCTGTTGGCGGATTGGATTGTCTGACTGACAACCACTTTTTTGCATACGGTATTTCATTTGTTTTGGGGTGATTTATACTGTCGGTTTATGTGTTCAGTTGAAGACTACTGAGATTTCTGACACTCTTTATTGTGTGTGAAACGGGAGTTTCTTGCAATCTGATTGTATGAATGAACCCGGTTTTACTCATCACTTTATGGAAGGACAATTGCGTGACTGAGGTCACTTGAGTTCACTTGAACTCATTTACTGGGCTGGATACTTTTTAGGCCAGAGGTACGGGACTTTTCTTGAGGAACCAGAGATCATTGTGTTGTGACATTATTACAGTGGGGAAAAAAAGTATTTAGTCAGCCACCAATTGTGCAAGTTCTCCCACTTAAAAAGATGAGAGAGGCCTGTAATTTTCATCATAGGTACACGTCAACTATGACAGACAAAATGAGGAAAAAAAATCCAGAAAATCACATTGTAGGATTTTTAATGAATTTATTTGCAAATTATGGTGGAAAATAAGTATTTGGTCAATAACAAAAGTTTCTCAATACTTTGTTATATACCCTTTGTTGGCAATGACACATGTCAAACGTTTTCTGTAAGTCTTCACAAGGTTTTCACACACTGTTGCTGGTATTTTGGCCCATTCCTCCATGCAGATCTCCTCTAGAGCAGTGATGTTTTGGGGCTGTCGCTGGGCAACACGGACTTTCAACTCCCTCCAAAGATTTTCTATGGGGTTGAGATCTGGAGACTGGCTAGGCCACTCCAGGACCTTGAAATGCTTCTTACGAAGCCACTCCTTCGTTGCCCGGGCGGTGTGTTTGGGATCATTGTCATGCTGAAAGACCCAGCCACGTTTCATCTTCAATGCCCTTGCTGATGGAAGGAGGTTTTCACTCAAAATCTCACGATACATGGCCCCATTCATTCTTTCCTTTACACGGATCAGTCGTCCTGGTCCCTTTGCAGAAAAACAGCCCCAAAGCATGATGTTTCCACCCCCATGCTTCACAGTAGGTATGGTGTTCTTTGGATGCAACTCAGCATTCTTTGTCCTCCAAACACGACGAGTTTAGTTTTTACCAAAAAGTTATATTTTGGTTTCATCTGACCATATGACATTCTCCCAATCCTCTTCTGGATCATCCAAATGCACTCTAGCAAACTTCAGACGGGCCTGGACATGTACTGGCTTAAGCAGGGGGACACGTCTGGCACTGCAGGATTTGAGTCCCTGGCGGCGTAGTGTGTTACTGATGGTAGGCTTTGTTACTTTGGTCCCAGCTCTCTGCAGGTCATTCACTAGGTCCCCCCGTTTGGTTCTGGGATTTTTGCTCACCGTTCTTGTGATCCTTTTGAACCCATGGGGTGAGATCTTGCGTGGAGCCCCAGATCGAGGGAGATTATCAGTGGTCTTGTATGTCTTCCATTTCCTAATAATTGCTCCAACAGTTGATTTCTTCAAACCAAGCTGCTTACCTATTGCAGATTCAGTCTTCCCAGCCTGGTGCAGGTCTACAATTTTGTTTCTGGTGTCCTTTGACAGCTCTTTGGTCTTGGCCATAGTGGAGTTTGGAGTGTGACTGTTTGAGGTTGTGGACAGGTGTCTTTTATACTGATAACAAGTTCAAACAGGTGCCATTAATACAGGTAACGAGTGGAGGACAGAGGAGCCTCTTAAAGAAGAAGTTACAGGTCTGTGAGAGCCAGAAATCTTGCTTGTTTGTAGGTGACCAAATACTTATTTTCCACCATGATTTGCAAATAAATTCATTAAAAATCCTACAATGTGATTTTCTGTTTGTTTTTTTCTCAATTTGTCTGTCATAGTTGACGTGTACCTATGATGAAAATTACAGGCCTCGCTCATCTTTTTAAGTGGGAGAACTTGCACAATTGGTGGCTGACTAAATACTTTTTCCCCCACTGTATGTGTTTGATCATTTCTTTTGGTAATCCAACCAATGCTAAATAAGTTGTTTTGAAGTGATTTCCAATGTTATAAGGGTTTATGAAAAGTGTATTTACACGAGTCCTTTGTATTGGTGTAGACTTGACAGACCGGACGGGACTCATTCCCTCATAAACAAAAAGGGGAAATCAATATTTTCTCTGGTAGGCACAACCTACCTGACACCCCTAACAAAAAACGACCTCAAGTTAAAACCGTTACATAAAAAGTGTCACCCCAGTTGGTACTCGAACCTATAATCCCTGTCTTAAGAGGCCAGTGTCTTATCCATTAGGCCACTGGGGCACTTCCCCTTTAATTCCCTATGAAATAGCCAGGACCAGCTGCGCAAAAGGGGCTTGTGAAAGTGGCATGAGAGAGGAAGTGTTCAACCCTCAGCTTGGAAGCTCGTTCATACCCAGTTTGTTTTGTTGTATTTAGAAGTGTGTACTGTAGCTGTGTCGCAGGATCAAGCAGTATCGGATCTACTTATGTCTATTACATGGCACCACTAACAAAAAACAACCTGAAGTCAAAACCGTTACAAGCTGATACACAAAACGACGGCGGATTCTAAAAACGTAGAATTTTTCAATTTAAATTATTATACAAAATTCTTGCAACAAACAGAATGTTATATACAGTGCATTCGGAAAGTATTCAGACCCCTTGACTTCTTCCACATTTTGTTGCATTACAGACTTATTCTAAAATGGATTAAATTGTTTTTCCCCCGTCATCAATCTACACACAATACCCCATAATGACAAAGCAAAAACAGGTTTTTAGAAATGTTTGCAAAAACAAATAAAACAAATAAACTGAAATATCACATTTACAAAAGTATTCAGAGCCCTTACTCAGTATTGAAGCACCATTGGGTATGACGCTACAAGCTTGGCACACCTGTATTTGGGGAGTTTCTCCCATTCTTCTCTGCAGATTCTCTCAAGCTCTGTCAGGTTGGATGGGGAGCATCGCTGCACAGCTATTTTCAGGTCTCTCCAGAGATGTTCGATGGGGTTCAAGTCCGGGCTCTGGATGGGCCACTCAAGGACATACAGTGACTTGTCCCGAGGCCACTCCTGCGTTGTCTTGGCTGTGTGCTTAGGGTCGTTGTCCTGTTGGAATGTGAACCTTCGCCCCAGTCTGAGGTCCTGAGCGCTCTGGAGCAGGTTTTCATCAAGCAGCTCTCTGTACTTTGCTCTTTTCATCTTTCCCTCAATCCTGACTAGTCTCCCAGTCCCTGCCACTCAAAAACATCCCCACAGCATGATGCTGCCACCACCATGCTTCACCGTAAGGATGGTGCCAGGTTTCCTCCAGACGTGACGATTGGCATTCAGGCCAAAGAGTTCAATCTTGGGTTCATCATGGTCCGAGAGTCCTTTAGGTGTATTTTGGCAAACTCCAAGAGGGCTGTCATGTGCCTTTTACTGAGGAGTGGCTTCCGTCTGGCCACTCTACCATAAAGGCCTGATTGGTGGAGTGCTGCAGAAATGGTTGTCCTTCTGGAAGGTTCTCCCATCTCCACAGAGGAACTCTGGAGCTCTGTCAGAGTGACCATCGGGTTCTTGGTCACCTCCCTGACCAAGGCCCTTCTACCCCGATTGCTCAGTTTGGCCGGGCGGCCAGCTCTGGGAAGAGTCTTGGTGGTTCCATACTCTTTCCATTTATGAATGATGAGGCCACTGTGTTCTTGGGGACCTTCAATGCTGCAGAAATGTTTTGCTACCCTTCCCCAGATCTGTGCCTCGACACAATCCTGTCTAGGAGCTCTACGGACAATTCCTTTGACCTCATGGCTTGGTTTTTGCTCTGACATGCGCTGTCAACTGTGGGACCTTATATAGACAGGTGTGTGCCTTTCCAAATCATGTCCAATCAATTGAATTTACCACAGGTGGACTCCACTCAAGTTGTAGAAACATATCAAGGATGATCAATGGGAACAGGATGCACCTGAGCTCAATTTCGAGTCTCATAGCAAATGGTCTGAATACTTTTGTAAATAAGGTATCTTTTTTTTCTGGCAAAAATGTCTAAACCTGTTTTCACTGTCATTGTGGGGTATTGTGTATAGATTGATGAGGGATTTAAAAAAATCAATTTTAGAATAAGGCTGTAACGTAACAAATGGTGGAAAAGAGAAGGGGTCTGAATACTTTCCGCATGCACTGTATATGGGGGATACAACCATCCCAGCTCTACAGAATTTGCTGCGAAGAGAGAACCATTAGATCATTTGTTTTGGTACTGTCCATATGTAGCTTGTTTTTGGTCACAGGTTCAGGAATGGCTGAAGTATTGCAACATTTACCTGGAGCTAACTCTGCAAATAGCACTGCTGGGTGACTTAAAGTCTGTCAATTGATCAATAATTTAATAATACTTTTAGCAAAAATATTTATTTTCAATCTGTAGAAACAATGAGAAAAGAACATTTCAGAACTATATGGCAAATAGAAATAAAAAATGGATGGTCTTCAGAGATGGATGGGAGGGGTTGAGGGTAGCTAAAGGATGGGATTAAAAACAAATAAAAATAACTATTGTAAAATACATTGTGACCATAAAATATACATAGTATGTATAAGCTGGAAGTAGAAGCCTAAGTGTTGTTGTTCATTAGTTTACTCCAATTAGGGGAGGGGTGGTAGGGTTAGGGGAACATAAAAGGAAAATATATAAGACAATATACACAATCAGTCAAAAGTTTGGACACAACTACTCATTCAAGGGTTTTTCTGTATTTTAAATTTTTTTACATTGTAGAAAAATAGTGAAGACATCAAAACTATGAAATAACACATATGCAATCATGTAGTAACCCAAAAAACGTTAAACAAATCAAAATATATTTTATATTTGAGTATCTTCAAATAGCCACCCTTTGCCTTGATGACAGCTTTGCACACTTCGCATACTCTCAACCAGTTTCATGAGGTAGTCACCTGGAATGCATTTCAATTAACAGGTGTGCTTTCTTAAAAGTTAAATGTGGAATTTCTTTCCTCCTTAATGCTTTTGAGCCAATCAGTTGTGTTGTGACAAGGTTGGGGGGGGGTATACAGTCCTTCAAGTGCAGTCGCAAAAACCATCAAGCGCTATGATGAAACTGGCTCTCAAGAGGATCGCCACAGGAATGGAAGACCCAGAGTTACCTCTGCTGCAGAGGATACGTTTATTAGAGTTACCAAATAAATGCTTCACAGAGTTCAAGTAACAGATATCTCAACATCAACTGTTCAGAGGGGACTGTGTGAATCAGGCCATGGTCGAATTACTGCAAAGAAACCACTACTAAAGGACAGCAATAAGAAGAAGAGACTTGCTTGGGCCAAGAAACACGAGCAATGGACATTAGACCGGTGTAAATATGTCCTTTAGTCTGGAGTCCAAATTTGAGATTTTTGGTTCCAACCGCTGTGTCTTTGTGAGACGCGGTGTGGGTGAACAGATGATCTCTGCATGTGTAGTTCCCACCGTGAAGCATGGAGAAGGAGGTGTGATGGTGTGGGGTGCTTTGCTGGTGACAATGTCGGTGATTTATTTAGAATTCAAGGCACACTTAACCAGCATGGCTACCACAGCATTCTGGAGCGATACGCCATCCCATTTGGTTTGCGGTTAATGGGACTATCATTTGTTTTTCAACAGGACAATGACCCAAAACACACCTCCAGGCTGTGTAAGGGCTATTTGACCAAGGAGAGAGATGGAGTGCTGCATCAGATGACCTGGCCTCCACAATCACCCGACCTCAAACCAATTCAGGTGGTTTGGGATGAGCTGGACAGCAGAGTGAAGGAAAAGCAGCCAACAAGCGCTCAACATAATAATAATAAAAAAGAATATGCTATTTAGCAGACGCTTTATCCAAAGCGACTTACAGTCATGTGTGCATATTTTTTTTTTTAGGTATGGGTGGTCCCGGGGATCGAACCCACTACCCTGGCGTTACAAGCGCCATGCTCTTCCAGTTGAGCTACAGAGGACCACAACATATATGTGGGAACTCCTTCAAGACTATTGGAAAAGGTGAAGCTGGTTGAGAGAATGCGAAGTGTGCAAAGCTGTCATCAAGGCAAAGGGTGGCTATTTGAAGAATCTCAAATATAAAATATATTTTGATTTGTTTAACACTTTTTTGGTTTCTACATGATTCCATATGTGTTCTTACATAGTTTCGATGTCTTCACTATTATTCTACAATGTAAAAAAAATTAAAAATAAAGAAAAACCCTTGAATGAGTAGGTGTGTCCATACTTTTGACTGGTACTGTACATTACACTGGGCTTGCATTGCAACCTAATAATGCAAGGGTTAATAGGTCAAGTCCAAATCTGGGTTAAAATAATATTCCAAATATTTCATTTGCTTGAGCCTGTCTGGAGTGTCAGATGGATGGGATATTCATAGTCGGGATGATTCTATTGTGCCAGATTTCAAGCACAGATTTTCAAATCCTATTTGAACCCAGATGGGTAAATAACTTGTCTTATCACACTAGACACTCTATCCGACAAGGGTACTCACTACTTCCTCTTATGTTCTCCTGCACCCTCTATGTTGTAGCTGGAGATCTGAACCAGGCCCTCCGCTTTCTCTTCCTGACAATGACAAAGAAAGAAATAGGTTAATCAACCACAACTACTGCAGCCATTATAGCCTGGTTACTCCACACTGAACCCTACGAGTGTTCAGTCCACTTTAACCAGGCTACTGCAATTCCAATCAATCAATCAATCAATCAAATGTATTTATAAAGCCCTTTTTACATCAGCAGATGTATACAGTGCTATACAGATACCCAGCCTAAAACCCCAAACAGCAAGCAATGCAGAAGAATTCTATACAGTGAGCACGTCGTTGAAAATAAGTACTTAAAACGTATTTTCACCCAAAATACGTCTCTTCTAACGTCTTTTGTGCCTGGTAATTTTGATCAGGACTGCCTCATAAGAGGCAATGCTTATCACAATTACCAGGCATAACAGACATACAGATAATGCCAAATCACATTGCACAGTGTAAACCTGTTTAGCTAGATAAAACAGAACCGTGTGCTACCACAACCAAATGCAATAATATTATCACAGTCATTGTGATAAATGCAACTCTCTGAGCCATGTTATTATTGGTCTTCCATCACATTATGTGCATAAACCTGCCAATGAGATACTGTGTATAATATGTGAATATTGTAATATAATAATAATATATGCATATTGTCTATTATCTGCTGTAACCTGGCCAAGGACTTCAGATGAAAACTAACTTTTATGGCTAACACAAGCACTTTTACTGTACATTGATATGAGGTGTAGAATGCTGATTCATGTGCATTGTCTCTGTCAACGCAATAAGATTAATACACTCATAAGATTGTGTTCACTTGGGGTACATTCAGTGAAGTGAAACGTTTTGATAGAAATGTCATGAATAAAGCTGCCATGATTCCCCATTTTCTTCATGACAGACAATCCTATCTGGTCTACACAATACCATACAATCTACACCATTATGTATGCACCCTCCTGAACAGTTATCAAGTCCTGGAATATTAAAGCATCATACATGATTGTGTTTAACCGTTTTTCTTTCCTGACCCTTTTTGAGGGGGGATGTGTGGGGAGTTGGGGGGGCTCAACTGGGTTAGCACTGGTAACATAGTTATAACTAATAAAACAGTTAATACAGTCAATTAAACAGTTAATAGAACAGTTAATATTTATAACTAATAAAACAAAGGACCTCACCTGCTGACTGGTGTACCAGTAGAGAGTGGGGCCTTTGAGGACGAACCAGAAACGCTGCCACTTCTGGGTCATGAACACACTGCTCTCCTTCCTCTTCTTCCACAGCCAGCCGTCACACTCGGGCCGACTCAGCTCACGACACGACACACGCCGCCTGCTCATCGCTGTACGCGTACCTAAGGGGGGTGGGGGGGCGACGGGAGAGGGTGTCAAAGTCAAGGTACCACAATCTCATGCACATCGAAATACCGGTTGTGAAAATAGGTACAGTACATGTAAAGTACTCTAAATAAATAAGGAAAACTGATTTTGAAAACCCAAACTTACCTTTTCTAGACACATTTTTTGGTTCTTTATCCTCCTAAAATGAAAACAGCAGAGAACTTGTGCTCAATTCAATTCAGTCTGAAAAAACGTAATTGTCTATCCAAATTGTCTTTCCAAAAAGCTCACATGCAACACATTAAAACATCACATGTAGAGCGCGACTACAGAAACAAACCTCATCCCCATCATAACCATCACCATAAAACTGTGTGTGTGTGTGTCTCTCTCACCATATGTCCGCCCATCTCAGGGCAGGAACTAATGGAACTGATGCTGGCTCTGCCTAGCTCTATTACCCGGGGGGACGGACTTCTGGAGGGCGCAGAGGCCTCTCCCCTCGGCCCGGGGCTGAGCCTGGACCCCTCCAAACCCTCGGCTTCTCCTAGGACAGACACATGCGTACACACACAGGTGAGAACACTTTTTATACAACACAGCACAATTACAGTCACTATTAAATGCAACAACTAACATTCTGTCTCCAAAAGTCTTACTTTAGCTGGTATTTAGGGTCATGTTCAGTAGCAAAAATATTTAGAAAGGTTTTCAAGCGGAAAATGACAAATTCCTCCCTTTATTGGCTAAATTCTTCAATGTTCTTCCTTGTTTTCCTCTTGTTTCTTACCAACTGGTTTTGGATGCTGAGATTAACTGAACAGGGCCTTGGTAGGCTATCTTCTGAAAAGTTATGACGATAAGCGGTGTCGTCTGAAGACAAGTTCAAACTGTACTTATTTCTGATACTTACTTGAACGATACATAGTGACGCTTGTTCAAATGAAAAAAGGGAATCAATAAGATAACTATTATTACATTATTACAATTTATTGTAATGCCAGTGCGGCTATTCCTTCTAAAACGTATCATATTGGCCTATGTGCCCCAGAACAAGTTCTACCAGATTGTCACTATCTGGCCAAGTTGCAAAGTCGGATGCCCAGGCTAATTGTTATACAATTTATCTTCTTTAAATTTGATTTTAAACTTAACCCTAACCTTAACTACACTGCTAACATTATGCCTAACCTTAAATAAAGACCAAAAAGCTCAATTTTGTTTTCAGAAATGTTTACAATTTAGCCAATTTTGACTTTTCAGCTTGGCTATCAAGTGGGAACCCTTCTCCATTTATGGTCATGTCTATGGTTTCCGACCTGATGACAGGTATGAGAGGTCCCCCTGGTGGACGGGGTGTGATGTGTATATCAGGCTGCCGTCCAATCCCCTGTCGCTGGACAGCTCCGACTTCTCCTGGCCCATGGGCTGGATATCCACTGGCCCTTGAACTGCAGCCCTACATACAGGTAGAGGGGCATACTTTACCACATTAACACTATCCATCCACAACACTATATCTCAGCCCTGCACACCACACATGGGATTGAGGGGAAGAGGGGGCACACTTAGTCACACTAACACCAAAGCTGGTTTAGTATGAAGATATGTAGAAACTGCTTCTAATAGAAATCTTCAATCGTGCTTGTAGGTGATGTCATGGTGACGTTGGCTAGCTAAGCTCATGCGCAGAAACACGTCATCGGTGTAATGGTCGAACTGCGCATGTGCAGGCCGTCAAATCAAAGGCATTCCTTCGATATAAAATAGTTTTTGACAAAAATGAAAACGTGTCAGTTTGTTACTTTCATGAGGTTGGAGTAATAACATGGTCAGCTACTTAAGACATTGTCTCGAATCTAGGTTGTGCCTTTAGATTTGGAGAAAATGTACAACTAAAAGGAATCATTTTTCACTTCTCTCATTGACTTCTCAAACCCCAATCTGGTCTGCAGTCTGCTTCGCAAGCGTTCCCGGAAGTTTCGTGATGTTGGGCCTCTGGGTTTAGGAAGTCTCACACACAACACCATCACTAAAGAGTTGGAGGGGCCAAGAACTATAACATTGACATAGAAGCCTGAAGCAGGAAATACCCTAACTTCATGTGTTACATTTGTATTTTTCGAGGTGGTGAATATTAAATAATATCATTGTAAGACCATTGTGGAGGTTATGAAAGCAACTGACAAACTTTCATTTTAAGGTAAACTTCCCCTTTAAAGTGCCATTAAATCTGGATATATCATTTTAACAAAAACTCATCAGAAGTCAGAATTCGTCTCCACTCACATAGGAGATCAATGTGAGATTGTGAGTCAAATGATTTTCAGACAGTAGCACAGGACACAATATAATTTACTGGTTGGTTTCCAGTATGCTGTGGGTGGGCGAGTATTATGGTCAATGACAGCCTATGACAGCCTTACTGGCATTTGCAACATGACCTTCATTGGTCCATTACAGAGTCATGCTGTCTGTTTCCAACAGGTCAGACAAGTTGTGTGAGAGGCAACATTTCGGACATTTCTTTTTAAAATCAGCCATTACAGACAGGAAAGAGGTTTTAGGCTCAAACAACTGAAGAGTTTCTGCCTAAAATATGTTAAGTAGGAGAAAAAATAACATCTCTCTTCATTGAAAAATACTGGACTTCATTTGATGAAGATAAAAAATATGTTAAATGGTTGTGTAAAATTGAGTATTTCAGCGCTACATATATATACACAGAGGAAGTACTGAAGTAGTAGTACTCATGTCTGGTGTGTGTGTGTGTGTGTGTGTGTGTGTGTACTCACCTGAATGACAGGGACCTGACCGAGGCTGCTACTCTCTCGAACACAGAGTGTCTCTGGTTGCCCTCTTCTTCTCCTTCCTCCTCTTCCTCCTCCTCCTCTTCCTCTTTCTGAAAACCAGCCAGCAGAAAATATGAGAACCCACCGCCCACTTCAGATGAAGAGATAGGGTGTGAAGTTGTGAACTCTGCTCAGTTCCTTTTAATACAGTGTGTGTCTCTGAACTGAGCCCTCAGGACAAAAGGCAGCTTTTATCATCCATATAAAATCCTACTCTTCAGCCTCCACTCACCTGCAGCGCACACCTACTAGCAACGTGCATGCCCCGCCCACCTGATTATCTGTCTTTTTCCGCCATCTATTTCCTGTGTTTGAGGGGTGCAAAATCCACTTGTCATTTAAATCTCGCTGGATTGATTGCTTTTATTTTACTCCTGTGACTCTTTCACACTTTTATGACCGTGGAAATGTTTGTAATGACCTGTCAAACACACTCCGGTAATGGCTGAAATGGGCTCAATGGAATACAATGTCTTTCCGTCGTTGCATCTATAGGAACGCTAAAGCTTCATCGGGGATTTAACGCACCGTCTCGACACTTACATCACAAGAAAGTCAAGAAAGATAACTATTTTGATGGTTGTACAGTTTTTTTGTGGATTTGAAAAAAGTAATAATTTAATATAGTTGAAATGTTCATCAATTAGAAGTGCTGAAATGAAAGCAACATCGGAAAATGAACACTCGGATTATAGTGATATTATGTCTGATCTCGCAAACAATGTAAAGTAGGTATAATCTAGAGCCAAGTGTGTTGATTTTTTATCTGAGGGTGTCCTGCTATTGACACATTTGTTAAATTAGGCAAGAGAATGTGACGACAACACTAATTAATGAGGCAGTCTAGACAGCTCAGCAAATGCAGGTGGGGTAGATAGAACAAGTTGTTGGTGGTTGCAGCCCTGTTCCACCCCTTGATGTTAATATTCATATATGCAAATACACCTGGTGTGAGTTATGCAAATTAGGTACATATACTTTTCTTTATTTTAAACACAAAGTATTTTTTTAAATACCTGATATAATAACAATATCTATATAGGAGTGTATTCTAAGATGTATTTTATTTTATTTGACAATAAATTGAATATCTGAATTCCCAACAAAATCCCTGAACTCCATTCATTATTTGTCCATGCCAGTAAAATATTTTACATGTTATAATTATTATTGGATTATAAAAATGCAAAGTTTGGAGTATCGTGACCACACGCACAGGACCTGACGCCAATGACAAAACCAGGACACCTGCTTCTGGGCACTAAAGGCAGCGAGCATCAATACACATGACTGATTGACATTACATTTACATTTTAGTCATTTAGCAGACGCTCTTATCCAGAGCGACTTACAGGAGCAATTAGGGTTAAGTGCCTTGCTCAAGGGCACATCGACAGATTTTTCACCTAGTCGGCTCGGGGATTAGAACCAGCGACCTTTCGGTTACTGGCACAACGCTCTTAACCACTAAGCTACCTGCCGCCCCACACATGGCTTGCTGTCTCAGTGTTCAGCCTACGGCACAGGCTGGCTTTGACACGTGAGTCATGTAACGAGGGGTGGCGGAGTAGTCAGCTGTGTGTGTGTGCATGATAAAAGTGTGTGTGTATGAGAGGGAAAAAAGTGTGTGTGTGTGTGTGTGTGTGTGTGTGTGCGCGCATGTCCGTGATGTGTGTTTCGGTATAGACAGAGACAAAACAGTCGGCAGGGTGAGAGCCTGAAGGATTGAAAGTGGGGATAACAAACAGATAAACCCACGTGACCAGAGGTTATCCAAGGTTATCCAGAGGGAATCCTCTCTATGAAAGCCTATAGGTCTAAATGGATGTGTTTCCTGGGTCCAGTATGTGCTGGTGGTGGTGGTGGTGGTGTGTGTGTGTGCGTGTGTACTGCCTGCGTGCAAATGTGTGTGTGTGCGTCCTCATGTGAATGCGTGTATGTACGCTTGCAGTGTATGCTTCCCACTGTACCCCAGCAGCCTACCTGTGGCGAGGGGGGCTGTTGGGCTGGCTCTTTGCGTCTCAGTGACACCGGGACCTTCTTGAGGACCAGCGTCACCCCACTGGGGTTCTCCTTCAGTTTTTTCACTAGGTTCTTCCTGCTCCAGCCAACCTGATAAAGCAGAGCACCATGGGAGTTGGAGTTCATTTAGAGTTAAGTACTATAATGACCTAGACCTGGGTTCAAATAGTATTTGAAATCTTTCGAATACCTTCAGTTTGCTTGAGCCTGCCTAAAGTGAGAAATGGGTGGGTTTTGCACGTTCAGGACTTTCTCAATGGTTATTTTGTGTTGCGCAAGCTCAATAAATGTTTTTTTATTTTTTTATTTAACCTTTATTTAACCAGGTAAGCCAGTTGAGAACAAGTTCTCATTTACAACTGCGACCTGGCCAAGATAAAGCAAAGCAGTGCGATAAAAACAACAACACAGAGTTACATATGGGGTAAACAAAACAAAGTCAAAAATACAACAGAAAATATATATACAGTGTGTGCAAATGTACTAAATTATAGAGGTAAGGCAATAAATAGGCCATATTGCAAAATAGTTACAATTTAGTATTAACACTTGAATGATAGATGTGCAAGAGATGATGTGCAAATAGAGATACTGGGGAGCAAATTAGCTAAATAAATAACAATATGGGGATGAGGTAGTTGGATGGGCTAATTACGGTTGGGCTGTGTACCGGTGCAGTGATCGGTAAGCTGTTCTGACAACTGACGCCGAAAGTTAGTGAGGGAGATAAGAGTCTCCAGCTTCAGAGATTTTTGCAGTTTGTTCCAGTCATTGGCAGCAGAGAACTGGAAGGAATGGCGGCCAAAGGAGGTGTTGGCTTTGGGGATGACCAGTGAGATATACCTGCTGGAGCGCAGACTACGGGTGGGTGTTGCTATGGTGACCAGTGAGCTAAGATAAGACGGGGATTTGCCTAGCAGTGATTTATAGATGACCTGGAGCCAGTGGGTTTGGCGACGAATATGTAGTGAGGGCCAGCCAACAAGAGCGTACAGGTCACAATGGTGGGTAGTATATGGGGCTTTGGTGACAAAACGGATGGCACTGTGATAGACTACATCCAATTTGCTGAGTAGAGTATTGGAGGCTATTTTGTAAATGACATCGCCGAGGTCAAGGATCGGTAGGATAGTCAGTTTTACGAGGGCATGTTTGGCAGCATGAGCGAAGGAGGCTTTGTTGCGAAATAGGAAGCCGATTCTAGATCTAACTTTTGATTGGAGATGCTTAATGTGAGTCTGGAAGGAGAGTTTACAGTCTAACCAGACACCTAGGTATTTGTAGTTGTCCACATACTCTAGGTCAGACCCACCGAGAGTAGTGATTCTAGTCGGGTGGGCGGGTGCAACAGCGTTCGGTTGAAGAGCATGCATTTAGTTTTACTAGTGTTTTTAGAGCAGTTGGAGGCTACGGAAGGAGTGTTGTATGGCGTTGAAGCTCGTTTGGAGGTTTGTTAACACAGTGTCCAATGAAGGGCCAGATGTATACAAAATGGTGTCGTCCGCATAGAGGTGGATCCGAGCGTCACCAGCAGCAAGAGCAACATCATTGATATACACAGAGAATAGAGTCTGCCCGAGAATTGAACCCTGTGGCAGCCCCATAGAGACTGCCAGAAGTCCAGACAACAGGCCCTCCGATTTGACACATTGAACTCTATCTGAGAAGTAGTTGGTGAACCAGGCGAGGCAGTCATTTGAGAAACCAAGGTTGTAACATACAGTGCAACCTACACGTTCAACATAATGGAAATTCCAGTGTTGTACAGTATTGATTTAACCTAGTCCCAGATCTGTTTGTGCTGTCTAGCCAACTCCTATGGTCATTGTCTGGCAAGACAGCACAAACAGATTTGCGACCATGCTAGTATCAATTAACTTTTTCCTTATGATCCATTTTCCTTCTAACCCAATAAATCAATGAGATGTTTTATTTAATGGAATAGAGTGAACGTGGATTCTATTAACGATATGGAACAGTTAACACCGATGGCCTTTGAGTCACATTACTAGGACCATGGTTGCTCACCCCTCTCTCATTTGATCGGTAGCAGTTCAGATATACTCTGATAATGATAATTATCAGATCAATTCTCCACTGTGGCAGATAATGTTATAACAGTCATATTCAGTATCATTATTAGCATCATGCTTGTCTAGGCCAGACTTGGCTCCAAGTAGCACACTAAATACTCACCACAATCTGGTCATTGACTTGGATCACCTCGTCTCCAGCCAGTATCTTCTCACAGAACTCAGCGGGTGACTGCAATACACAAGCCAATAACTAAACACACAAACGCACACTACTATAGACTATGTATGACGGACGTAACATTGTCGCTGGGATTTGACCTCTGACCTTAATTGGTTTTAAAGAGGAATCAAATCAAATCTTATGTCACATGCTTCGTAAACAGCAGTGAAATGCTTACTTAGGGTCAGAGGTTAAAAGTCTGAGCGGGATTGTGTACTAAATCATGCATACTGTACGTGCACATGTGCATGCACCGAGTGTGCATGTGCTGTTCTCTCTCTCTAGAATGCATCCAGAGGGCTTCAGATAGACTCCAGTAGCAGTAGCCAGAGGAGTCAGTCTATATTCTGATTATGACATCATGGAAAAACAACATCTCTATCCAAGGCTGTCCCAGAGAAGAGACTGTACTGTACTAACGCTTGGTTCCCTCTATCCTTTCCCTGGCAAGCCTTCATCTAACTGTGAGAGTAATAAAATAAAATAGCCAAGCAACCAACCGATCACGTAGGAATGATCATTTTTACATTTACATTTACGTCATTTAGCAGACGCTCTTATCCAGAGCGACTTACAGTTAGTGCATACATTTTTTATTTATTTTTTATACTGGCCCCCCCGTGGGATCAGCATTCTATTCTATTTTATATGTACATTTGTATCATTTAGCAGATGCTCTTATCCAGAGCAACTTACAATCAGTGCATTCAAGTAAGTTAGGTAAAACAATGACCGCACATCACAATCATTGCATTTATTCCATTCAGGCCTATGTACATGTACTGTAATAGGAGACAGACACAGCCAAGTCAGGGCACAGTACATATGTGAACCACCTTAAATGATCAGGGAAAAACTCCTGGCCATAAAAAGCGACCTGCTTCAACCAGTCAATAACATCATTAAGCAAGACATTTCACTTAGCCATTTCACAAAAGACCATTCAAGTTTTATTTAGTACAGTGAAATGCTTAACTTGCGAGCCCTTCCACTAACGACCATTCAAGTGCCCATTCTCTTTCACAACACTAAATCCTCACTAATCAACCTTGATAATGTATGCAACTCCGTAGGTTTAGTAACAACCACATAGGATTACCAGTCTTAGACAGGTCAGTGGGTGCATCCCAAATGGCACCCTATTCCCTATACAGTGGACTACTTTTGACGAGAGTGGTGTGAAGTGTGAACAATCCTCCCACTGTAGCAGCTTGTGATAAACATTACGCCTTTATAGTGAATAGTGGCATCATTATACTGTGATTATACTGGCTTACAGCTGATGCCATGAGGCCCATGTTTTCTGCTGATTCTATCTAGCGTGGTAATCCCCTGATATGTGGTTTTAACAGAGTACTTGCACTTGGCAACTGTCCCTCTACAGTATGGCCGACTGAAGCTAGCTAGATTAACTAATGGTTATTTAGAAATCTACAGTGCACACACAGAAACACACGCACAGTGAATACAGTGGGGTACTAAATTATTGATACCCTTGATAAAGATGAGCAACAATGACTAAAATAAATAATTCAAATACTGAGCTATATTGTTTGCTTAAAAAAATAAAATGGGGGAAATTATATTATTTTATACAAATACAATTACTCAGAAAGAGATTGTGTTTAACAAGTAATACTTTTATTCTCAAAGGTAGGGGTCAAAGCTATTGACACCCCTAAAGATTAAGTAGTCAAAAGTTTAATATTTGGTCTCATATTCCTAACACGCAATGACTAAATCAAGCTTGTTGGATGCATTTGCAGTTTGTTTTGGTTATGTTTCAGATTATTTTGTCCCCAATAGAAATGAATTGTAATGTATTGTGTCATTTTGGAGTCACTTTTACTGTAAATAGGAATATAATATGTTTCTAAACACTTCTACATTATTGTGGATGCTACCATGATTGCGGATAATCCTGAATGAATCGTGAATAATGATGATAAAGTTAAACGCACAAATGTCATACCCCCTAGACATGCTAACCTCTCACCATTACCAATAACAGGGGAGGTTAGCATATCTTGGGGGTATCTGTAATCATGGTAGCGTCCACATTAATGTAGAAGTGTTTAGAAACATATTCTACTCTTATTTACAATAAAATTGACTCCAAAATGACACAATACATTATTGACCATTTATTTCTATTGGACACAAAATAATCTGAAACACAACCAAAATTAACTGCAAATGCATCCAACAAGTTTGTAGTCACAAGCTTGATGTAGTCTTTGCATGCTAGGAATGTGGAACCAAATAGTAAACTTATGACTACTTTATTTATAGGAATCTTTAGGGGTGTCAATAATTGACACCTACCTTTTTGCGAAAAAAATAGTATTACTAAACAAAATCTCTTTCTCTTATCAATTGTATTAGCATAAAATTAGATCATGTCCAAATGTTTTGGAGCATAAAATATAGCTCAGTATTTGAATAATTTATTTTATACAGTCATTATTGCTCATCTTTATCAAGGGTGTCAATTTCAGACCCCATTGTACACCCACCCACACAGTACAGCAGACCTTCCAAATGTCAAGGCAATGCAACCCATTAGTCCTATGGGGTTTGTTTAAAGTAAAGTGCATTTCTATGCTAATGCATGGTAAGAGCCCATGGCATTGGGCTCTGAAGGACAGGGTTGAGAGGGGAAGGAGACAATAGAGGAGAATAAAGAGTCTGACCTCTGCGGTGGTGCCTGTGATGTAGTGATTACTGGAGCCAGTGGACGTTATCTCGATGCCCTGGAAGGGAGACAGCATGGTAATGTAAAATACATTCAAAGAAAGACAGAAAAAAAAACAAACAAAAAACACAAAAAACAAGATAGCTAGATAAAGAGAGAGAGAAATTCCATGCGTTCTGTGCCCAATGTATCTGATGTACTACAGTTAATCATCCATCAACCTGCCACAACAACACAATACCTTCTAGTACTGCAGTGCTGATGTTATTCAACATCTTACTTCACATCTCCTATCTCATTCTACTCCGGCTCTAATGTCATGTACTGTATGTGTAGGTACATACTGATTCATATGTCATGTCATTTCTCCCTTGGGGTCCTGCTTGATATTTGCGCAGGTACGCTAAGGGGAGCCGTGTGGATCACGATCACGCACGGCCCAGCCACGATCAATACACATCACATGATTCCTGGGGCTTGTAGACATGCCTCTAATAATGACTTATTGACTGGAGCAGATCTGAGAATAGATCTGAATCTGAAAGGCCACCGCCACGTCCCTCATTAGTGTACAACGTAGCAAAACATTTAGCAACAGAAACAAAGACAAGCATTTCTTATTGGACATGTTCAGGTAGTCCCTCCCTGTTTCAGTATGTTTTCTTCCGTTTGGTGCCTAATGAACACAGCCCAGCTCTTGTTGACTGAAGATGAAGGGAGAGATGATAATGATGGTCAGATGAGACTAGAACAGACCTGGGTATTATTAGGGTCATTGCACCAAATGAGTACCTTTTGCATAGTGTTTAAGATATGAGTGCATTGCCCTGTTACGATCAACCCTGATACTTTATTTGGCACTTACTATAGGATTTAACCTCTTGAGATGGAAAATGTATGTGTTTGTGCAACAAATGTTGGTGCATCGAATCATATCGCATCTAATCACATCAATTCGTTCCTCTAATCAAACCGAATCGCACCAAATCGTTTCAAACTAAAACGTATCGTTCCTGTATCGTATCGGATACATATCAAATTGTCTTGAAAGGGAAAGATGCGCATCCCTACTATCTATGGGTAACAGGGTTGACGTGTTATGTAGGCGAGGTGAGTAGTCATGCTGTACTTCGCTCCGCAGGTAATATGACACATTACATTACAATGGAACGATTTGATTAGTGTAATGTTGGCTAGCTACATAGTTGTATTTTATCAAAGATAAAGGTGTAGTATAGAGTAACTATCGAGGTTAGCTAGCCAGCTACATTCGTTCGCAGCGACGCCGTTTTTCAAACAAAGTCAACACCGCAGCCATTGCTAGCTAGCCAACACTACCAGCTAGCAGTACTGTAGCAGCTAAATACAATATCTTTGTGCTAGCTAGCCAACGTTTAATTATTGCTGCGTTATGAAAGGAACTAGACACGGACACGAATTATCTGTTTAGTGTGTTAACACACTATTGGTAGTTTGTTGTAACCAAGTATTGGTGCTAAACCGTGTGTTATTGGATGCTAGCATGCTAGTTAGCTATGGCGTCATAGTTAGCTAGCTGAATAAAGTAAGTTGAGTCTATTCCTTGAAACATTGAACCGCTGTAGATTACAACAATTCTAATTTCTAAAGTGGAAGTTGGGAGAGTTTTATTCGGGTGTTTCAGTGAAACAATTATAGTTTCTGAGGTGGAAGTTGGGAGAGTTATATTTGGGAGTTGTGGTGAGGGAGGCCCCGCTCTCTCCTTTCCCAGATGTTTAGTTCATTTCATTCCGATCTCCTCTGCATTATTGTAGCCATTTGCTACAACCTGTCAACTATGCCTCTGCCTATCCCTGTTCTCTCCTCTCTGCACAGGCTACACAAACGCCTCACACCGCGTGGCTGCTGCCTCTCTAACCTGGTGGTCCCTGCACGCACCACACACCTGGAGTTCCAGGTCTCAGGCAGCCTCTGGAACTGCCGTTCTGCTGCCAACAAGGCTGACTTCATCCCAGCCTATGCTACCCTCCAGTCCCTCGACTTCCTGGCGCTGACGGAAACATGGATTACACCACTGAAAACACTGCTACTCCTACTGCTCTCTCCTCGTCTGACCATGTGTTCTCGCATACCCCGAGAGCATCTGGTCAGAGGGGTGGTGGCACAGGAATCCTCATCTCTCCCAAGTGGACATTCTCAATTTTTCCCCTAACCCATCTGTCTATCTCCTCATTTGAATTCCATGCTGTCACAGTCACTAGCCCATTTAAGCTTAATATCCTTGTCATCTATCGCCCTCCAGGTTCCCTCATAGAGCTTCTATACTCAGTTTATCATGATCAACATTTTTATTGATTTTGAAATAACTTCTATATTCATTTTCTATGAGATTCTACTGACTGTGGCCCCATAATTCCCATTTGGTCTAAAATATCAAATAAAGATGAGGTGAACGTGATCGCTGCCCTTTGAGTTGCCTTTTAAAAACACATCAGTGGGCTAATGGCCCAATGGGTTCATGCATTTAAAACACAACAGGGTTTTCAACCACTGCAGTGCAATGTGACATGCACCAGACTGCAGTCATTCCTCTATACACTCCAACACCCATTATTCTGCTCCCAGGGGATAGTCCCAGCCAGCCAAGGTCTATTACCAATGACCCCAATGGTCCATTCTAACCAATCACTCTTTGACAGGTCACATCGCACCAACGGTCAACTGACTTGACTTGGGGGAGCATAGAGCCATATTCTTCCTCCAATGGTCAACTAAGGGGGGGTTTCCACCGATTTCCACCGTTTCAGTTTACTTGAGCACATAAAATGGGCAAATTGTTCAACGGTAAGGTATTGATATTGTTTCTTTAAGGAACTTGAAATATGTTTTGCTAGGTGCTTGCCATGTGTTTTCACCTTTCTGATGAAACGTCAATACTTTTATCCTAATTTAAATAAGTATATAGTATATATAAGAACATACATTTCTATCTTAAGCTTCTTTATTTCTTGCAGAGCAGGAACTGTTCCTTCTTCACCTCATGTAACTCGAAATATATGTCACACTCAGTATGTGTCTGGGGTTGTGCTGTCTTCATGGCAATAACTTTGCACAATGCTTTTGCACTACGAAAATGTCAGAGGAAGGAAACTGAAAACGTGAACAGAAAGAGGAATATAAAATAAATAAGTGTGGTGTTGGTGAAACGTCACGGAGTGAAAACAGAAAACTGAGTGAGAGCGAGCAAAAATGGAAGAAAGAGAGAACAGCAAAGAGACAGAGAGAAAAGTTGACACCTATAACAAAGGAGAAGGTCGAGTAAGGACTGATTGAGTGAGTGAGAGCTGGAGGAGGAAGTGTACAAGAAGTTTGAAGAAATGATCAGAGAGGATGATTAAACAGAAGGGAAATGATGAGGACAGTGAGTGAGAGAAGTAGTAAGTTAGAAATGTAGAGCAGCGAGAGATGGAGACAACATGAGTCATCCCTAAAGGACGACCAGGCTGACCTAAAGGACTTATGTCAGATTAGTAAGACAGAAGGTAGAGACAGAAGGTAGAGGCAGACAAAGTGAGAGATGCAGACAGGGCTCAATAGAAGGTGTTCTGATTTTCTCTGTCTCTGACCAATCTGACTAAACAAATGTAGAGGGAGACGTGGTAGAGGCAAAGGAAGAGGAAGAAACAGACAGAGCCCAATAACAGGTGATTGGTTAGTAAGAGCCAGTCCCAGACCTGATTGGTTCGTTAAAATGATTGACATTGACAGTGGGCCAGTTACCAGATGGTCGCCGGGGGAGACAGGCACCAGGTCAACACTCTCCAGCTGGGCAGTGTGGGTAAGGAGAGCCTCTGGACTGCAGTTCAGGATCTCATCACACACCGCCTCCAACTGACGACACTGACGGGACAGACAGATAGATGTTGTATATGAAAAATGGTTTCACTTATATTTGTTATCTTATATGGGTCTATAATTCCATTTCTACAGATGATCTTATCCAGAGTGACATACAATTAGTGCATTCATCTTAAGATAGCTGGGTGAGACAACCACATATCACAGTCGTATCAATAAAGTATTAATCAGTAAAGTCAATGCTAGTAGGATGTTTTTTTTATGTGTGTGGGCGGTGGGGCGCCTTGGGATTCATTTAAGATACTCTTTGAAGAGGTAGGGTTTCAGATGTTTTCGTGCCGTGGGAGGAGGGGTTGGTTCGTTGGCAGAGAGCAATGGCTAGCTAGTATGCTAACTATTCTAGTTAACTAACTGGCTGAATAAGTTGACGACATACTCACTCAAACTGTCAAAACTAACCCAAAACTTTACACAACGTTAGACACGGACACGAATGATCTGTTTGGCGTGTTAACACACTGGTGGTTTGTTGTAACCGAGTATTGGTGCTAAACCGTGTTATTGGAGGTTGGCATGCTAGTTGGCTATGGCGTCATAGGATTCGGTGCCCTAGACGGTTTTCACGGAAGAGTACTGTACCAAGTTAGCTAGCTGAATAAACTAAGTTAGAGTCTATTCCTAGAAAACATTGAACCGCTGTAGTTTACAACAATTATAATTTCTAAAGTGGAAGATGGGAGAGTTAGATTTGAGTGTTTCAGTGACACGTGAGGGAGGGCCCGCTCTCTCGCTTTCCCAGATGTTTACTTCATTTCATTCTGATCTCCTTTGCATTATTGTGGCCTTTTTCTGTAGCCTGTCAACTATGTGTCAGTCTATCCCTGTTCTCTCCTCTCTGCACAGGCCATACAAACGCTTCACACCGCGTGGCTGCTGCCACTCTAATCTGGCGGTCCCTGCGCGCACGACCCACGTGGAGTTCCAGGTCTCCAGCAGCCTCTGGAACTGCCGTTCTGCAGCCAACAAGGCAGAGTTCATCTCAGCCTATGCTACCCTCCAGTCCCTCGACTTCTTGGCGCTGACGGAAACATGGATTACCACAGAAAACACTGCTACTCCTACTGCTCTTTGTCTGACCATGTGTTCTCGCATACCCCGAGAGCATCTGGTCAGCACGGCGGTGGCACAGGAATCCTCATCTCTCCCAAGTGGACATTCTCTCTTTTTCCCCTGACCCATCTGTCTATCTCCTCATTTGAATTCCATGCTGGCACAGTCACTAGCCCATTCAAGCTTAACATCCTTGTCATTTATCGCCCTCCAGGTTCCCTTGGAGAGTTCATCAATGAGCTTGACAAGTTCCTTTCCTGAGGATGGCTCACCCCTCACAGTTCTGGGTGACTTTAACCTCCCTACGTCTGCCGTTGACTCATTTCTCTCTGCCTCCTTCTTTCCACTCCATTCCTCTTTTGACCTCACCCTCTCACCGTCCCCCCCCCCCTACTCACAAGGCAGGCAATACACTTGACCTCATCTTTACTAGATGCTGTTTTTCTACTAATCTCACTGCAAGTCTCCGACCACTACTTTGTATCCTTTTCTCTCTCGCTCTCCTCCAACACTACTCACTCTGCCCCTACTCAGATGGTAATGTGCCGTCGCAACCTTCGCTCTCTCTCTCCCGCTACTCTCTCCTCTTCCATCCTATCATCTCTTCCCTCTGCTAAATCCTTCTCCCTCCGATCTCTTGATTCCGCCTCCTCAACCCTCCTCTCCTCCCTTTCTGCATCTTTTGACTCTCTATGTCCCCTATCCTCTCGGCCGGCTCGGTCCTCCCCTCCTGCTCCGTGGCTTGACGACTCATTGCGAGCTCACAGAAGAGGGCTCCGGGCAGCCGAGCGGAAATGGAGGAAAACTAGACTCCCTGCGGACCTGTCATCTTTTCACTCCCTCCTCTCTGCATTCTCTTCATCTGTTTCTGCTGCTAAAGCCACTTTCTACCACTCTAAATTTCAAGCCTTTAACCCTAGGAAGCTCTTTGCCACCTTCTCCTCCCTGCTGAATCCTCCTCCTCCTCCTCCTCCCCCTCCCTCCTCCCTCTCTGTGGATGACTTCGTCAACCATTTTGAAAAGAAGGTTGACGACATCCGATCCTAATTTATTAAGTCAAATGACACCACTGGTCCTGCTCACACTGCCCTACCCTATGTTTTGACTTCTTTCTCCCCTCTCTCTCCAGATGAAATCTTGCGATTTGTGACGGCCGGGCCGCCTAACAACCTGCCCGCTTGACCCTATCCCCTCCTCTCTTCTCCAGACCATTTCCGGAGACCTTCTCCCTTACCTCACCTCGCTCATCAACTCATCCTTGACCGCTGGCCATGTCCATTCCGTCTTCAAGAGAGCGAGAGTTGCACCCCTCCTCAAAAAACCTACACTCGATCCCTCCAATGTCAACAACTACAGACCAGTATCCCTTCTTTCTTTTCTCTACAAAACTATTGAGCGTGCCGTCTCTAGCCAACTCTCCTGCTATCTCTCTCAGAATGACCTTCTTGATCCAAACCAGTCAGGTTTCAAGACTGGTCATTCAACTGAGACTGCTCTTTTCTGTGTCACGGAGGCTCTCCACACTGCTAAAGCTAACTCTCTCTCCTCTGCTCTTATCCTTCTAGACCTATCCGCTGCCTTTGATACTGTGAACCATCAGATCCTCCTCTCCACCCTCTCCGAGTTGGGCATCTCCAGCGCTGCTCACTCTTGGATTGCATCCTACCTGACAGGTTGCTCCTACCAGGTGGCGTGGCGAGAATCTGTCTCCGCACCACGTGCTCTCACCACTGGTGTCCCCCAGGGCTCAGTTCTAGGCCCTCTCCTATTCTCTCTATACACCAAGTCACTTGGCTCTGTCATATATCTTCACATGGTCTCTCCTATCATTGCTACGCAGACGACACACAATTAATTTTCTCCTTTCCCCCTTCTGATAACCAGGTGGCGAATCGCATCTCTGCATGTCTGGCAGACATATCAGTGTGGATGTCGGATCACCACCTCAAGCTGAACCTTGACAAGACGGAGCTGCTCTTCCTCTCGGGGAAGGACTGCCCGCTCCATGATCTCACCATCACGGTTGACAACTCCATTGTGTCCTCCTCCCAGAGTGCAAAGAACCTTGGGCGTGACCCTGGACAACACCCTGTCGTTCTCCGCTAACATCAAAGCGGTGACCCGATCCTGCAGGTTCATGCTCTACAACATTCGCGGATACGACCCTACCTTACACAGAAAGCGGCACAGGTCCTAATCCAGGCACTTGTCATCTCCTGTCTGGATTACTGCAACACGCTGTTGGCTGGGCTCCCTGCCCGTGCCATTAAACCCTTACAACTTATCCAGAACGCTGCAGCCCGTCTGGTGTTCAACCTTCCCAAGTTCTCTCATGTCACCCCGCTCCTCCGCACACTCCACTGGCTTCCAGTTGAGGCTCACATCTACTACAAGACCATGGTGCTTGCCTACGGAGCTGTGAGGGGAACGGCACCTCCTTACCTTCATGCTCTGATCAGACCCTACACCCAAACGAGGGCACTACGTTCATCCACCTCTGGCCTGCTAGCTCCCCTACCTCTATGGAAGCACAGTTCCCGCTCAGCCCAGTCAAAGCTATTCGCTGCTCTGGCACCCCAATTGTGGAACAAGCTCCCCCACGACGCCAGGACAGCGGAGTCACTGACCACCTTCCGGAGACACTTGAAACCCTACCTCTTTAAGGAATACCTGGAATAGAATAAAGTAATCCTTCCCCCCCCCCCAAAAAAAAAAAAGAAAGAAAAAAGTGGTTGTCCCACTGGCTATCATAAGTTGAATGCACCAATTTGTAAGTCGCTCTGGAGAAGAGCGTCTGCTAAATGATGTAAATGTAAGATGGACATGGACTCTGCTGTCCTAGCTTCAGGGAGGAAGCTGGTTCCACCATTGGGGTGCCAGGACAGAGAAGAGCTTTGACTGGGCTGAGCAGGAGCTGACCCCCGTAGGGTTTGAGCATAGCCGAGTGCTCGTGTTGGGGTGTAGGGTTTGAGCATAGCCTGAAGGTAGGGAGGACAGTTCCCCTTGCTGCTCCGTAGGCAAGCACCATAGTCTTGTAGTGGATGTGAGCTTCGAATGGAAGCCAGTGGAGTGTGTGGAGGAGCGGGGTAACATGGGAGAACTTGGGAAGTTGATGACACAAGCCTGGATTAGGACCTGCGTCGCTTCCTGTGTGATGAAGGGTCATACGCTACGGATGTTGTAGAGCATGAACCTGCAGAAGAATGTCACTACTTAGATTTTTGCAGAGAATGACACGGTGTTGTCCAGGGTCATGCCAAGTTTCTTTGCACTCTTGGGAGGAGGATACCAAGTTGTCAACCGTGTTGGAGGGGTCCCGAGTGGCGCAGTGGTCTAAGGCACTGCATCGCAGTGCTAGCTGTGCCACTAGAGATCCTGGTTCGAATCCAGACTCTGTCATTGCCGGCCGCGACCGGGAGACCCATGGGGCGGCGCGCACAATTAGCCCAGCGTCGTCCAGGGTAGGGGAGGGAATGGCCGGCAGGGGATGTAGCTCAGTTGGTAGAGCATGGCGTTTGCAACGCCAGGGTTGTGGGTTCGATCAAATAATGTATGCACTAACTGTAAGTCGCTCTGGATAAGAGCGTCTGCTAAATGACTAAAATGTAAATGTAAATGTCTTGGAGCTGGCAGGCTTTCCCCGGAAGAAAGAGGAGCTCCATCTTGTCGAGGTTGAGCTTAAGGTGGTGAGCCGACATTCCAAGTCTGCCAGGCACATAGAGATGCGTGTTGTCACGTGGGTGTCAGAAGTGGAGAAGGAGAAAAGTAGTTGAGTGTCATCCGCATAGCAATGATAGGAGACACCATGTGAGGATATGACGGAGCCAAGTGACTTTGTGTATAGAGAAACAACGGCCTAGATCTGAGCCCTGGGGGACACCAGTAGTGAAAGCATGTGGTGCAGACTCATATCCTCTTGCAGTGAGTCACTCAGTCACAGAGCAGGAGTGGAGGGCCGACACGGTCAGGAGCAAAGGGGACAGTGAGAGTCAAAGGATGTGGAAAGGGAGGAGAGTAGGGTCGAAGAGGCAGAATCAGGAGACAGGAGAGAAGGATTTAGCAGAAGGTAGAGATGATAGGATAGAAGATGAGAGAGTAGTGGGAGAGAGAGAGGAGATTGCAACGGCGCATGACCATCTATGTAGGGGCTAAGTTGGTAGGGTTGCAGGAGAGAGGGAGAGAAAATGAAACAAAGAAGTGATCAGAGACAGAGAGGGGGGTTGTAGTGAGATTAGACTCGAGTAAAGATGAGGTCAAGCGCATTGCATGCCTTGTGAGTGGGAGGGGACTGGGAAAAGGTGAGGTCAAAAAAGGAAAGGTGAGGAAAGAAAGAGGTGGAAAGAAATTAATCGAAGTCAGGCGTTGGGAGGTTGAAGTCACCCTGTACGATGAGTGGTGAGCCATTGTTGGGAAATTAGCTTATCAAGGTGTCAAGCTCATTAAGGGCAAATGTTGGGTGACAGATGTCCACTCAAGCTTTACATTGTTGCCAAGTGACAGTATGGAATTCAAATGAGGAGATAGACAGGTGAGAGAGGGGGAAAATAGAAAAATCGCAACTTTGGAGAAATCAGTAGTATTGTGCGACCACCGCGACTAACCAGATGCTCTCGGACTATGAGAGAACACTTAGTCAGATGACGATAGAGCAGCTGGAGTAGCAGTGTTCTTGGGGTAATCCATGTCTCCTTCAGCGCCAAAAAGTGTAGGGACTTAAGGGCAAAATAGGCTGACATGAACTCAGCCTTCTTGACCGCAGATTGGCAGTTCCAAACGCTGCCTGATACTAGGAATTTCACATGTGTTGTGCGTGCAGGGTAGACTAAATTAGAAGGGTTCACAGCCACGGGTGGGGAATGTGTGTAAAACCTACAGTAAGAGGAGCGAACACGGATAGAACACACACACACACATAGTTGACAAAGCAACAAAAGAGGAAAATGAGATAATCTGAAAATAACTAGGTAAGATACTCAAGTGAGACAGTGGTGTGCAGCCTTCCTCTCTTTCCTTCCTCAAATAACTATGCAGAACAACTTGGCAGAAAAGTATTTGTTTCGGTGACGATCTTAGTTTTGGTGACGAGACCGCCTCTGACAAGACTGCTGCTGATATGACCACCGCTTACAACCTACGCTTACTTATAATATATAACCTTTTTTTCACTATGTTTCCATACTATATTTTGATATATAAAATCACATGCTTCTAATTCAGTTGCTGTTTGCATTATAATTAAAACAATTACAATAAAAATAGATTTGGGGGGTTGCACTGCACATCTAGTAGACACTTACACTATATATACAAAAGTATGCGGACACCCCTTCAAATTAGTGGATTTGACTATTTCAGCCACAGCCGTTGCTGACAGGTGTATAAAATCGAGCACACAGCCACGCAATCTCCATAGACAAACATTGGCAGTAGAATGGCTTACTGAAGAGCTCAGTGACTTTCATAGGATGCCACCTTTCCAACAAGTCAGTTCGTCAAATTTCGGCCCTGCAAGAGATGCCCCAGTTAACTATAAGTGCTGTTATTGTGAAGTGGAAACGTCTACGAGCAACAACGGCTCAGCCACGACGTGGTAGGCCACAAAAGTTTACAGAACAGGACCACCGAATGCTGAAGCACGTAGCGTGTAAAACATCGTCTTTCCTCAGTTGCAACACTCACTACCGAGTTCCAAACTGCCTCTGGAAGCAACGTCAGCACAATAACTGTTCGTTGGGAGCTTCATGAAATGGGTTTCCATGGCCGAGCAGCCGCACACAAGCCTAAGATCACCATGCGCAATGGCTAGCGTCGGCTGGAGTGGTGTAAAGCTCGCCGCCATTGGACTCTGGAGTAGTGGAAAAGCGTTCTCTGGAGTGATGAATCACGCTTCACCATCTGGCAGTCCGACGGACGAACCTGGGTTTGGCGGATGCCAGGAGAACGCTACCTTCCCCAATGCATAGTGCCAAATGTAAAGTTTAGTGGAGGAGGAATAATGGTCTGGGGCTGTTTTTCATGGTTCGGGCTAGGCCCCTTAGTTCCAGTGAAGGGAAATCTTAACGCTACAGCATACAATTACATTCTAGACAATTCTGTGCTTCCAACCATGTGGCAACAGTTTGGAGAAGGCACTTTCCTGTTTCAACATTACAATTCCCCTCTGCACAAAGCGAGGTCCATACAGGAATGGTTTGTCGGTGTGGAAGAACTTGACTGGCCTGCACAGAGCCCTGACCTCAACCCCATCGAACACATTTGGGATGAATTGGAACACAGACTGCGAGCCAGGCCTAATCGCCCAACATCAGTGCCCGACTTCACTAATGCTCTTGTGGCTGAATGGAAGCAAGTCCGCGCAGCAATGTTCCAACATCTAGTGGAAAGCCTTCCCAGAAGAGTGAAAGCTGTTATAGCAGCAAAAGGGGGACCAACTCCATATTAATGCCCATGATTTTGGAATGAGATTTCGACGAGCAGGTGTCCACATACTTTTGGTCATCTAGTGTATTTGAGTAGGGACAGATCATCAAAACATCGATATATTGAATAAACAACAGTTAGGTACATAAAATAATGTTTAAATGAACTAATAATTAGGAACAGTTTTTAGAAAAGACAGTAGCTGAGGGAAAGAAAGCAGTGGCTATGAGTATACTTACGATGGAGATTATGTCCTTTTCCTTCTCGTAAACTGTGGAATCCTGTCAAAAGAGCACAGTGAAAACAACAAGATCAGGGACAGGTGTAAACCTTACAAATAATAAACAAACACCCACAGAGACCGAAAACCATTTGCAGAGAGCAATATTGATGTGACAATGGGACGATCTGATGGTTTGATGTCCCACTTTCTCTGATAAAAAGGCCTGAGGCATTCCCAAAGACCAGGAAGTGGATGATCCAAGAGTACTATGAGCACTACAACACCCACAATCCTCTCTGCTAACACTAACTGTGACACATGCCATCCAGGCCACTCACTGTATTTACCTCACTCACTTCATTGACAAACACACCTTTTTAGAGAGGCAGACCAAATGTATTCAAAGTCACAGTTACGCAACGTTATGTCAACATAGAGGAGCGAGTGGGAGGTTAACTTTTTCCCTGAGATACAAAGTGTGTGTGTATGTATGTGTGTGTGTGTGTGTGTGTGTTTAACTGGGTTGCCCTGTGAGGTGGAGGGTAAATCCTGTGAACTCCTGTGAGCAGTGAGCGCTAGGATTAGAGTTAGCTAATTACAGCTTGTGTGGTGTGATTTGGGGGACAGAGAGCAAGAGATAGAGAGAAAGATAGTTGATTGAGTTGGATTTATTTACATCAGGTTACCTACATCAAAGGTAGTCTAATTTCATGATGAGTCCACACCTCATGCAATTGGTTGTATATGCATCAGCCCCAAGCACCACACATCTGGAAATTACATGGTGCATATTTTTTCCATTCATTTTAGATTGTGGCATATAGCTGGATCTACAAAACAAATGGCCTGGGACATGGACAATCTACATTAGACCACTTTGGAGTTCTGAAAACATCTGTCAAACTTTGATTTTGGAGCGTAATGTCTCTTTAAACGTAGAAGTGAAAGGCAAGACCATATACCAAATAGCTACAATTTGCAATGTATAGGTACATGTATTTTAACCAACCAGGAAAAACCCAATACCCTAGCAATGGTTTAGTACCTAAAGCAAAGCCATCGAATGAGTAAGACTAGAAGCATTGTAGCATAGCTCTATGACTGACATTGATGAAACTTCCCCTTCAAGGCTATTGACAACAGTTAATCATGCTTCCTCTATAATTCATTTTTCTTCTGTATTTGTGAACCCACAGAACAGGATATGACATCTTTGGGTCTGTGTTCCAAATGGCACCCTATTCCCTACATATCCCTACATACATAGGAAGTATGGTGCCATTTGGGACACAGCCTGCGTGATGACAGGTACACTTCTGCCTGTCCTGAAACTACTCTTAGATCAGGTGGGTGTGGTGAGTGAAACACAGTGTAAAATCTACGCTCACTTCTCAGTGTCAATTCCTCTTTGTGTACTGTATGGATGCGTGCCAGACCCAAAGCACCGCAGCACCCACCACCCAGCCCTGTTCATAACAGGCCCCGGCACTTCCATGTTCCATTTTTCCTCAACATGAGTTCGGCACAAACTGTGGTTGCTGCTTAGCAAAAGAGAGAATATAAAGCCTCCATTACATTTATAATAAATAAAGCCTTCATCAAATTTGGCCTTTGGCTTTGTGCCTTCTCACACACATAATATGCCTTTGATTTCCAGAATAATGTTCCAATAGACAGTCCCCCTACTCTAACACACTGGTTAAATGAAATATCTAGGCACATCTCTTTGGACAATATCTATTATAACATCAAAGGCAGACCACATGATTTCCAGACCACATGGATTCATATACTGAGGAAGCAAGGTTATGCAAAACTACTCAAACATTAGGTTTACTTCTCCCATATACAGTGGGGAGAACAAGTATTTGATACACTGCCGATTTTGCAGGTTTTCCTACTTACAAAGCATGTAGAGGTCTGTAATTTTTATCATAGGTACACTTCAACTGTGAGAGACGGAATCTAAAACCAAAATCCAGAAAATCACATTGTATGATTCTTAAGTAATTAATTTGCATTTTATTGCATGACATAAGTATTTGATACATCAGAAAAGCAGAACTTAATATTTGGTACAGAAACCTTTGTTTGCAATTACAGAGATCATACGTTTCCTGTAGGTCTTGAACAGGTTTGCACACACTGCAGCAGGGATTTTGGCCCACTCCTCCATACAGACCTTCTCCAGATCCTTCAGGTTTCGGGGCTATACGGGGCAATACGGGGCAATACGGACTTTCAGCTCCCTCCAAAGATTTTCTATTGGGTTCAGGTCTGGAGACTGGCTAGGCAACTCCAGGACCTTGAGATGCTTCTTACGGAGCCACTCCTTAGTTGCCCTGGCTGTGTGTTTCGGGTCGTTGTCATGCTGGAAGACCCAGCCACGACCCATCTTCAATGCTCTTACTGAGGGAAGGAGGTTGTTGGCCAAGATCTCGCGATACATGGCCCCATCATCCTCCCCTCAATACGGTGCAGTCGTCCTGTCCCCTTTGCAGAAAAGCATCCCCAAAGAATGATGTTTCCACCTCCATGCTTCACGGTTGGGATGGTGTTCTTGGGATTGTACTCTTCTTCCTCCAAACACGGCGAGTGGAGTATAGACCAAAAGGCTCTATTTTTGTCTCATCAGACCACATGACCTTCTCCCATTCCTCCTCTGGATCATCCAGATGGTCATTGGCAAACTTCAGACGGGCCTGGACATGCGCTGGCTTGAGCAGGGGGACCTTGCGTGCGCTGCAGGATTTTAGTCCATGGCGGCATGGTGTGTTACTAATGGTTTTCTTTGAGACTGTGGTCCCAGCACTCTTCAGGTCATTGACCAGGTCCTGCCGTGTAGTTCTGGGCTGATCCCTCACCTTCCTCATGATCATTGATGCCCCACGAGGTGAGATCTTGCATGGAGCCCCAGACCGAGGGTGATTGACCGTCATCTTGAACTTCTTCCATTTTCTAATAATTGCGCCAACAGTTGTTGCCTTCTCACCAAGCTGCTTGCCTATTGTCCTGTAGCCCATCCCAGCCTTGTGCAGGTCTACAATTTTATCCCTGATGTCCTTACACAGCTCTCTGGTCTTGGCCATTGTGGAGAGGTTGGAGTCTGTTTGATTGAGTGTGTGGACAGGTGTCTTTTATACAGTGTGATGTCACGAGAGGCTACACAGCTTTCAGCGGGATTGCTCAAGTAGTGCAAGGAGACCAGGTTCAATCAAAACAAGGATTTTATTAAAGGTCTTGGGAAACTAACGAAAGTATAACACAATTCTGTTCTCTTGTGGCTCTTTAAGGGTTAACAGTTCAGGGATGTCTCTTCCACATCCAAAATCATAACTCTCACTCGCTCAAATAACTTTTCCCCAGTCTTACTGTATTCCACGTTGCAGCTAGTGGCCAACCCAGCAAAACGTCCTTCCAAATGTCCCACACGTATTTCCACCGGTGCATATATCCAAAGGTGAGTATTTCCCCAAAGGTAAGTATCTCCAAATCCTTATATTCCTCCTGGAAGTGGACGTGCAGCACTCTTGTCCTCCAGAGAGCCCAGGTTGGAGACTGTGTCTCTTCCCTTCCCAAACCTTCAGCTCATCAGCTCCTCATTTGTTTCAGCTGCGTGGGAAGATTGGCCATAGAGGGGGTGGAGTTCCCGACCATACCAGCAGATGGAGCCATAGCTGTCTGGGTTTGCAGCCACCTCAGGGGATGTAACGTCCCTCCAGGACACAGCCTCTCGTGACATCACACATCCCCCTCCTCGGGACCGACGTCCTCGTCGGGTAAAGGCAGCGAAGAAGGCATCACGCCGGGAGAGGGCGTCCGCATTGCCGTGGTGCTTGCCAGCCCTGTGGACAACAGAAAAGTTAAACGGTTGCAAGCTCAAAAACCATCTGGTTACTCTACTGTTTGATTCCTTGTTCTTGGCCATCCACTGCAGAGGGGCGTGATCAGATACCACCATGAAACGTCGGCCCAGGAGATAGAACCGAAGGGACTCCAGGGCCCAGACTACAGCCAGACATTCTTTCTCCACCGTTGAATAGTTCTTCTCTCTTGGAAGTAACTTTCTGCTTAGGTAGAGAATGGGATGTTCTTCACCGTCATGTGCCTGGGTGAGGACAGCACCCAGACCCACCTCCGAAGCATCCGCTTGGACAATGAATTCCTTCTTGAAGTCTGGTGCCACCAGGATCGGACTGGAGCAGAGTGCTCGCTTCAGGTTGAGGAAAGCCGCCTCCGCCGCAGGGTTCCACTTCACCATTCGTGAGTGGCGTTTGGTCGTCAGCTCCGTCAACGGTGCAGCTATGGTAGCAAAATCTGCAATAAAGCGTCTATAGTAGCCAGCGAGGCCCAAAAATGACCTTACTTGCTTCTTGGTGATGGGCTGCGGCCAGTCCTGTATGGCCCGCAGTTTGGCTTCCTGTGGTTTGACCAACCCCCGCCCAATGGTGTACCCCAGGTAGTTTGTCTCACTGAAGGCCAGCTTGCACTTCTTCGGGTTTGCCGTGAGCCCTGCTTCCCTGAGCGAATCCAGCACCGCTTGTACCCGGGGGTATGTGGCTGGCCCAATCCGGACTTTGTATAACAACATCATCCAAATAAGCCGCTGCGTACCTCTTGTGGGGCGCAAGGACTCGATCCATCAGGCGTTGGAACGTGGCAGGTGCCCCGTGGAGACCAAACGGAAGTCGGGTATACTGGTAGAGCCCCTCCCGGGGGTGGCAAAGGCTGTCTTCTCCTTAGACGCCGGGGTCAGGGGCACCTGCCAGTAGCCTTTTGTGAGATCAAGAGTGGTTAGGAAACGAGCATGCCCCAAGGAGTCTATTAAATCATCGACACGAGGCATTGGGTATGCATCAAATTCAGACACTTCATTCAACTTTCGATAGTCATTACAAAATCGTACTGAACCGTCTGGCTTGGGAACTAGTACGATGGGACTTGCCCAGGCACTGTGGGACTCTTCGATTACTCCCAACTCCCGCATCTTCCTTACCTCCTTCTGTATAACCACTTTACGAGCCTCTGGCACGCGGTACGGGCGCTGGTTTACCGTTCGGCCAGGCATGGTGCGGATCTCATGTTGGACCACCTCTGTGTGACCGGGAAGGGAGGAGAAGACATCCTGGTTCTGCTCCACGAGTTCCAGGGCCATCTGTCGTTGATGTGGGGACAGATTTGGACCCAGCTGAACCTCTTCTCGCGCCGGTTCCTTGGTCTCTGTGGGGGGTAGACAGCTGAACAGCGCCTCTCTGGCGTGCCACTTCTTTAAAAGGTTAACATGATAAATCTGCTCAGTTTTTCTTTTATCTGGTTGCCTCACCTTGTAGTTTACTTCTCCCATGCGTTCAATGACCTCATATGGTCCTTGCCAGGTTGCCAGGAATTTACACTCAACGGTTGGCACCAGGACCAGCACTCTGTCCCCCGGCTTAAACTCCCTGGGTTGAGCAGATCTGTTGTAGGAGGCTTGCTGTTGCCGCTGACTGGCCTCCAGGTGTTCCCGCATCATGGGATAGATGGCCTTCATTCTCTCCCTCATAGCCCCGACATGGTCGATCAGTGTCCGCTGTTGGCATGGCTGCTCCTCCCAGGCCTCCTTGGCGATGTCGAGCAGTCCTCTGGGTCTGTAGGAAAGCAAGAGCTCAAAGGGTGAAAAACCAGTAGAAGACTGAGGTACCTCTCTCACCGCAAATAATATGTAGGGTAACAGCTGATCCCAGTTGCGCCCATCTTCCCCTACCGCTTTCCGCAGCATGGATTTTAGTGTTTTGTTAAAACGTTCGACTAGGCCATCTGTCTGGGGGTGGTAGACCGAGGTTCTCAGCTGTTTGATTTTCAGTAAAGCACAGAGTTCTTTCATCACCCTGGACATGAATGGAGTCCCTTGGTCCGTCAATATCTCTTTTGGGATTCCCAGACTAGTTGAGAGACGGAACAGCTCCTTGGCGATTTGTCTGGATGTAGCCTTCCTCAGCGGAATGGCCTCCGGGTACCGGGATGCATAGTCCAGAATGACCAGAATGTATTGATGTCCCCTGGAACTTTTCGGTAAGGGCCCGACTATGTCTAATCCAATCCTCTCAAAAGGAGTTTCGATAATGGGCAAGGGAATGAGCGGGTTTCTATATGTGGGCTTTGGCGCAACCTGCTGACACTCAGGGCAACTACGGCAGTAGTTCTCTATCTCTTTGTGTACTCCTGGCCAAAAGAAACGTTGCATGATTCTTTCCTTAGTCTTCTCTACCCCCAAGTGGGCCCCTAAGCGGGTGTGTGTGTGCTAGGTTGAGTACTGTGGCCCGATAGGGCTGTGGCACGAGGAGCTGTTCATGCACTTCATCATTTTTCTTGACTATCTGGTATACTAACCCCCGGTTTACTGCGAAATGGGGGTAAGTAGGGTTTGTCTTATCACCTAACACTACACCTTCTAATACCTGCACATTTCTTAAGGCATTTGCAAGAGTAGGATCTTGTAATTGAGCCGTACCATACTGGCCTGTGAGAGGGGGAAGCTCTTGGGTGCCTGGGACGTCTTCTTCACTGGAGAACGGAGCACTTTCCTGGGCTGCGTTCTCTTCTCCCGTATCCGGACCAGTCTCGGTGTCGGTCTGGGCACCTGCCATCCCTATCAGAGCCCGGGCGGGAGTGAGTAACTCGGAGGATTGCACCGGAGCCTTCCCAGGATGAGTCTTGCCTCTCCGTTTCCGAGGTACTCGGGTTATCCTCTCCTGAGACTCTCTCCAGAGTGGGTAAAAGGCTGGGCAGTCTCGTCCAATTAGGACAGGGACGGGGAGGGAATCAACCACCCCCGCCGTCGTGTGTATGGTTCCCCGTGTGCTGGTCATTGTAAGTTCAGTAATGGGGTATTCTCTGGTGTCCCCATGGACACAGGAAACTGGGAGGACTTTCCCCGGGGTCAGACACGTTGGGCCCACCAAATCCTTACGCACCAGGGTGGCCCGGCTACCAGAATCCAGTAAGGCCTCCACATCATGGTGATTCACAGTTACCGGGCAGGTGGGGGGTCGATCTGGGCCGCCATCTACGACTCCCAAGAGCGAGGCAAAACGGTGTGTGGGTGCTGAGCTGGAGGACTCCGCAGTGGGCATAGGTTCATCGGCTGGTTTCCCACACTGCCAGGAGATATGTCCCATCTCCCCACACCGGTAACACTGTCGAAGTTTCCCCCTCCTGGTGTACTCTTCTTGGACCCGCCTGGTTTCTGGCTCCCCCTGGAGCCGGGATAAGTCCTGACGTGGCTGGGTTCGAGACCTTGGGGGTCCTTTGGACGGGTTCTTCCCATTTGTGGTGGGGCCGCACTCCTGGGGTCTTTTCGGGAAGCATTCAGCATCTCCGCTGTGGCCTGGTACTTTTCCACAGCTTCCACGGTCAGATCAGCCGTGGTCAAGGCCTGTTGACTGATGAACCGTTTTGCCTCATAAGGCAGGGCGCGTAGGTAACGATCCACCACAACGGCCTCCACCACCGCCGCTGCTGTATTCCTCTGCGGATCCAGCCATTTCCTTGCGATTCGGACAAGTTCATGCATCTGCGCCCGAGGAGGTTGGTCTGGTTGGAAGGTCCAACTGTGAAAGCGCTGGGCCATACCAAACCTTGTGAGTCCATATCTGCTGAGGATCTCAGACTTCAGGGCATCATAGTCAGTAACCTGGTCAGGGGCCCAGGTCCCGGACAGCATTCAGCGCTTCCCCGGTTAGGAAGGGGGCTAACAGACCAACCCACTGTTGCTTGGGCCAGGCTTCCCTAGTGGCCGTGGCCTCAAATGCATGCAGGTATGCCTCAATGTCATCGGTAGCTCCCATCTTAGATATAAAGTCACTTGCCTTTATTGGGCGGGTATTTTGGACCACCCTCTGTCTCTGCAACTGCAATTCCTCTGCCTTCAGAAGGTTGGCTTTCTTTTGCTCCTCCAAGAGAGCCACGTTTGCTTGCATCTGGGCTTGCTGGCCAGCAACAAGGGCTTTCAATATGTCCTCCATTTCAGTCGGCGGGGAGCCTACGGCCAACTTGGAAAACTGGGTGATCAAACCTTCGGTATCCTCCTCTGACATGCACTATTAACGCTTGAGCGTGCCTGTATTTCCCCCCCATCTGTGATGTCACGAGAGGCTACACAGCTTTCAGCGGGATTGCTCAAGTAGTGCAAGGAGACCAGGTTCAATCAAAACAAGGATTTTATTAAAGGTCTTGGGAAACTAACGAAAGTATAACACAATTCTGTTCTCTTGTGGCTCTTTAAGGGTTAACAGTTCAGGGATGTCTCTTCCACATCCAAAATCATAACTCTCACTCGCTCAAATAACTTTTCCCCAGTCTTACTGTATTCCACGTTGCAGCTAGTGGCCAACCCAGCAAAACGTCCTTCCAAATGTCCCACACGTATTTCCACCGGTGCATATATCCAAAGGTGAGTATTTCCCCAAAGGTAAGTATCTCCAAATCCTTATATTCCTCCTGGAAGTGGACGTGCAGCACTCTTGTCCTCCAGAGAGCCCAGGTTGGAGACTGTGTCTCTTCCCTTCCCAAACCTTCAGCTCATCAGCTCCTCATTTGTTTCAGCTGCGTGGGAAGATTGGCCATAGAGGGGTGGAGTTCCCGACCATACCAGCAGATGGAGCCATAGCTGTCTGGGTTTGCAGCCACCTCAGGGGGATGTAACGTCCCTCCAGGACACAGCCTCTCGTGACATCACAACAGGTAACGAGTTCAAACAGGTGCAGTTAATACAGGTAATGAGTGGAGAACAGGCAGGCTTCTTAAAGAAAAACTAACATGTCTGTGAGAGCCGGAATTCTTACTGGTTGGTAGGTGATCAAATACTTATGTCATGCAATATAATGCAAATTAATTACTTAAAAATCATACAATGTGATTTTCTGGATTTTTGTTTTAGATTCCGTCTCTCACAGTTGAAGTGTACCTATGATAAAAATTACAGACCTCTACATCCATTGTAAGTAGGAAAACCTGCAAAATCGGCAGTGTATCAAATACTTGTTCTCCCCACTGTAGTTATGTCAAGTTTATTTCTTTCACCCTTATTTTACCAGTTAAGTTGACTGAGAACACATTCCCATTTAAAGCAATGACCTGGGGAATAGTTACAGGGGAGAGGAGGGGGGATGAATGAGCCAATTGCAAGCTGGGTATGATCAGAGGGCCAGATTTGGAATTTAGCCAAGACACCGGTGCTTCATCTACATGTGTGGTATCGATGTTGTGTGTACTTTGTAGTTGTCTAGGAAACAGATGTGGATTGTTGTGTGGGTGGAATAACATGCTGCACTCTAACCTTTAATCTCATGATGTATACACACGCACGCACATACCGAACAAACACACACGAACACACACACACAGATACAGACACACACGTTGATGATCACTGAGACAAAAAGCCCTTGAATAGTTTAAGTGTGATTGGGTTTCCAATAACCTACATATAGATTAATTGTGTGTGTGTGTGTGTGTGTGTGTGTGTCTGTGTGTGTGTGTATGCAGTGGTGTAAAGTACTTTAGTAAAACACATTTTTGGGGGGTATCTGCACTTAACAATATATATTTTTTACAACTTTTCCTTCACTACATTCCTAAAGAAAATAATGTATGTTTTACTCCATATATTTTCCCTGACACCCAAAAGTATGTGTTACATTTTGAATGCTTAGCAAGACAAGAAAATGGTCCAATTCACACACTTATCAAAATAACATCCCTGGTCATCTCTACTGGCTCTGATCTGGGGGACTCACTAAACACAAATGCTATGTTTGTAAATTATGTCAGTGTTGGAGTATGTCCCTGGCTATCCGTAAATAAAAAAACAAGAAAATGGTGCAGTCTCGTTTGCTTAATATAAGGAATATGAAATAATTTACACTCATACTTTTGATAGTTAAGAATATTTTTAGCAATTACATTTACTTTTGATACTTAACTATATTTAAAACCAAATACTTTTAGACTTCTATTCAAGTAGTATTTTACTGAATGACTTTCAGTTTTACTTGAGTCATTGATATTTGGGTACTTTTCCCACCACTGCATGCATGGGTGCGTGAATATCAGTATCACTACTCATCCGAATAACTTGCATAATTGCATGTGGCTCATTACACTGTGTTTGATACGGTATGTTCACCACTTGGGATGAGATCAACAGTACTAATAATAATAGTTTAATTCACATTGTCACTCGTATGGCGGCAGGTAGCCTAGCAGTTAAGAGCATTGGGCCAGTAACCGAAAGGTCGCTGGTTTGAATCCCAGAGCCCGCAAGATGGAAAACTCTGCTGCTCCGCCCTTGAGCAAGGCAGTTAACCCCCCAACAACACCTTCTTCCAGGGCGCCAATGACATGGACGTCGATTAAGGCAGCTCCCCGCCTCTCTGATTCACAGGGGTTGGGTTAAATACAGAATACACATTTCGGTTGAATGCATTCAGTTGTGCAACTCAAGTTTGACTCATGGTGGTGGTAGTGTGATGGTTTGGGGATCCTTTGTTGCCTCAGGACCTGGACGACTTGCCTTAATAGAAGGAACAATGAATTCTGGTCAGAATAGTGCCAGAGAAGATGGCTGCCGTTTTACAGCCCTCTAACCAATTCTACTATTATGTGTGTTTTTTGGTGTTATTTGTAATTTATTCTGTACATAATGTTTCTGCCACCGTCTGTTATGACCAAAAAGAGCTTCTGGATATCAGGACATCGATTACTCACCTCGTATTGGACGCGAAGTCGGACACGAAGGATATCCTACAGACACCCGACAAGGCCCAAATCCCCGTCATTCGCATGAGAAAGAGACAGAGATATCGTGGACGTAGGTCGGGGTGCCTTGTAAGGATCCGACGGCGAGCGAGTAAACTGCCTCTTCCATCAATCCTATTAGCCAATCTTCAATCATTTGAAAATAAGGTAGACGACCTAAGATTACGGTTATCCTACCAACGGGACATTCAAAACTGTAATATCTTATGTTTCACCAAGTCATGGCTGAACGACGACATTGATAACATACAGCTGGCGGGATATACGCTACATCGTCAGGATAGAACGGCTGACTCCGGTAAGACAAGGGGTGGCGGTCTGTGTATATTTGTAAACAACAGCTGGTGCAAAAAATCTAATACTAAGGAAGTCTCAAGGTTTTGCTTGCCTGAGGTAGAGTATCTCATGATAAGCTGTAGACCACACTATTTACCAAGAGAGTTTTCTTCTATATTTTTCGTAGCTGTCTATATACCACCACAAACCAATGCTGGCACTAAGACTGCACTCAATGAGCTGTATAAGGCCATAAGTAAACAGGAAAACGCTCATCCAGAGACAGCACTCCTAGTGGCCGGGGACTTTAATGCAGGGAAACTTAAATCCGTTCTACCTCATTTCTACCAGCATGTTAAATGTGCAACCAGAGGGAAAAAAACTCTAGACCACCTTTACTCCACACACAGAGACGCATACAAAGCTCTCCCTCGCCCTCCATTTGGCAAATCTGACCATAACTCTATCCTCCTGATTCCTGCTTATAAGCAAAAACTAAAGCAGGAAGCACCAGTGACTTGGTTAATAAAAAAGTGGTCAGATGACTCAGATGCTAAGCTACAGGACTGTTTTGCTGGCACAGACTGGAATATGTTCAGGGATTCTTCAGATAGCATTGAGGAGTACGCCACATCAGTCACTGGCTTCATCAATAAGTGCATCGATAACGTCGTCCGCACAGTGACCGTACGTACATACCCCAACCAGAAGCCATGGATTACAGGCAACATCCGCACTGAGCTAAAGGCTAGAGCTGCCGCTTTCAAGGAGCGGGACTCTAACCCGGACGCTTATAAGAAATCCCGCTATGCCCTCCGACGAAGCATCAAACAGGCAAAGAGTCAATACAGGACTAAGATTGAATCGTACTACACCGGCTCTGACGCTCGTCGGATGTGGCAGGGCTTGAAAACTATTACAGACTACAAAAGGGAAGCACAGCCGCGAGCTGCCCAATGACACGAGCCTACCAGACGAGCCAAATCACTTCTATGCTCGCGTCGAGGCAAGCAACACTGAAGCATGCATGAGAGCACCAGCTGTTCCGGATGACTATGTGATCACGCTCTCCGTAGCCGAAGTGAGTAAGACTTTTAAGCAGGTCAACATTCACAAGGCCGCAGGGCCAGACGGATTACCAGGACGTGTACTCTGAGCATGTGCTGACCAACTGGCAAGTATCTTCACTGACATTTTCAACATGTCCCTGACTGAGTCTGTAATACCAACATGTTTCAAGCAGACCACCATAGTCCCTGTGCCCAAGGACACTAAGATAACCTGCCTAAATGACTACCGACCCGTAGCACTCACGTCTGTAGCCATGAAGTGCTTTGAAAGGCTGGTCATTTTTGCTTAACACTTTTTTTTTCTCATTACTTTGCATTGTTGGTTAAGGGCTTGTAAGTAAGCATTTCACTGTAATGTCTATACCTGTTGTATTCAGCGAATGTGGCAAATAAAATTTGATTTGTATCAGAGAATTCTACAGGAGAATGTCAGGCCATCCGTCTGTGAGCTGAAGCTGAAGCGCAGCTGGGTCATGCAGCAAGACAATGAACCAAAACGCACAATGAATCATGTCTACAGGAAAATGGCTAAAAAGCAACACATTTGAAGTTTTGGAATGGCGTAGTCAGACCGAATACCAATTGAGATGTTGTGGCAGGACCCACAAATGTGGCTGATTTAAAGCAGTTCTGCATGGAAGAGTGGGCCAAAATTCCTCCACAGCGATGTGAGACTGATCAACAACTACAGGAAGCGTTTGGTGGGAGTCATTACAGCTAAAGGTGGCACAACCAGCTATTGAGTGTAAGGGGGCAATTACTTTTTCACACAGGGGCATTGGGAATTAAAAACTTTGTTTCTGAAATAAATGAAATATGTATGTATGTAATTGTTGTGTTATTTGTTCACTCAGGTTCCCTTTATCTAATATTAGGTTTTGGTTGAAGATCTGATAACATTCAGTATCCAAAATATGCAAAAGTAGAGAAAATTAGATATGGGGAAAATACTTTTTCACAGCGCTATATGTAAATTTTATTTATTTATACATTTTCAGGATGGAAAAATGCTTTCAATGTTAACTTAAAATGACAAAAACTGATATAAAGTATTTAGAAAAGATAATGGACCTATACACTCAGTGGCCAGTTTATTAGGTAGACCCATCAAGCACTGGGTCGGATCCACTTTGCCTCCAGAACAGCCGGAATTCTTCGGGGGCATGGAAACATTGCTCAATCGGTATCAAGGGACCTAACATGTGCCAGGAAAACATTCCCCACACCATTACACCACTGCCACCAGCCTGTACCATCGACACCAGGCAGGATGGGGCCATGGACTCATGCTGCTTACGCCAAATCATGACTGTCATCAGCATGACGCAACAGGAACCGGGATTCGTCGGACCAGACTATGTTTTTCTACTCCTCAATTGTCCAGTGTTGGTGATCACATGCCCATTGGAGCTGCTGCTTCTTGTTTTGAGCTGATAGTAGTGGAACCCGGTGTGGCTGTTTGCTGCAATAGCCCATCTGTGACAAGGACCGACGAGTTGTGCGTTCTGAGATGCCGTTCTGCACACCACTGTTGACGGGGTCGTTATTTGCCTGTTAGCTTGCACGATTGTCGCCATTCTCCTTCAACCTCTTATCAACACCCACAGGACTGCCGCTGACTGGATGTTTTTTGTTTGTTGCACCATTCTCGGTAAAACCTAGACAGACTGTCGTGCGTGAAAAGCCCAGGAGGCAGGCCGTTTCTGAGATACTGGAATCAGAGCGCCTGGCACCGACGATCATACCACGCTCAAAGTCGCTTAGGTCACTCGTTTTGACCATTCTTTATTGTTTTATATATTGTTTTGTATTTTACCACCTTTTTCTCCCAATTTCAATTATGATCTTGTCTCATCGCTGCAACTCCCCAACGGGCTCGGGAGAGGCGATGGTCGAGTCATGCGTCCTCCAAAACATGACCCACCAAACCGCGCTCCTTAACACCAGCCCGCTTAACCCGGAAGCCAGCTGCACCAATGTGTTGGAGGAAACACTGTTCAACTGACGACCGATCAGCCTGCAGGCGTCCGGCCCTCCACAAGGAGTCGCTAGAGCGCGATGAGCCAAGTAAAGCCCCCCCCCCGGCCAAACCCTCCCCTAACCCGGACGACGCTGGGCCAATTGTGCGCCGCCCTATGGGACTCCCGGTCACGGCTGCTTGTGACACAGCCTGGGATCGAACCCGGGTCTGTAGTGACGCCTCAAGCACTGCGATGCAGTGCCTTAGACCGCTGCGCCACTCTGGAAGAAGTTTTGCCCATTCTAACGTTCAATCTAACAGTAACTGAATGTGTCGATGCCAGGCTGCCTGCTTTCTTTAGCAAGCCACGGCCACGTGATTCACTGTCTGTAGGAGCTAACCATTTTCGTGAACGTGGCCACTGAGTGTATATTTTTAAAGAATATAATCTTTGAGAACTAACAATCACCAAAATAAAAGCTAGACAGTCAAGGACAATTGAAAATTCCCAAAACAATGAATTTAGCAGCATAGATGTTATTATTATGCTTGAGCAAAAGAACACAGCATTAGCCATGGCAAAATGCATAGAATTGCTGAATATATGCTTTAAAACTGCACAATGTTCTCTCAGCTGCATGGCAATATGTGTAGAATTGAAGGAAATTTGCTTTAAACTTCAAAAAAGTCCCTCAGCTTAAAGGTAGACTCAGCGAAATGACATTGCCACGAGCAGCACCGCAGATAATGAGATTAGCAAGATGCAAGACTTCGCTCTCACTCAGTCACACACACACAGTATCTGCGCATGTGCACGGGCGTGGTAGCCAGGGCACCAAAACAGAGGAGAAGTTGAGCCTTGCGCTTCAACGCTTGTAGTTGTTGCGGAAATTGACCCACTATGCCATTTACTTTCTGCATCATCGTCATAAAGCTGAGTTTACCTTTAACAGAGACATTGGCTTAAAAATGCAAACATTTCTCTACACAGCTAAAATGGGGGCCTCTAAAATTCTCTAAAATTAAGCAGGGCCGACGGGCCGACCGCGTCCCCTGCCACACTCACCACCTACGGTGCCTTCAGAAAGTATTCACACCCCTTCACTTTTTCCACATTTTGTTGTTACAGACTGAATTTAAAATGGATTAAATGTAGATTTTTGTCACTTGCCTACACACAATACCCCATAACGTCAAAGTGGAATGATGTTTTTCGATATTTTTTCAAATTAATTAAAAATAAAAAGCTGAAATGTCTCGAGTCAATAAGTATTCAACCCCTTTGTTATGGCAAGCCTAAATAAGTTCAGAAGTAAAAATGTGCTTAACAAATCACATAATAAGTTGCATGGACTCTGTGTGCAATCATAGTGTTTAACATGATTTTTGAATGACTACCTCATCTCTGTACCCCACACACAATTATCTGTAAGGTTCCTCAGTCGAGCAGTGAATTTCAAACAGGGAGGTTTTCCAATGCCTCACAAATAAGGGTACCTATTGGTAGATGGGTAAAAAAATCAGACATTGAATATCTCTATGAGCATGGTGAAGTTATTAATTACACTTTGGATGGTGTATCAATACACCCAGTCACTACAAAGATACAGGCATCCTTCCTAACTCAGTTGCCGGAGAGGAAGGAAACCGCTCAGGGATTTCACCATGAGGCCAATGGTGACTTTAAAACAGTTACAGGAGAAATTGTTACTCCACAATACTAAGCTAATTGACAGAGTGAAAAGAAGGAAGCCTGTACAGAATAAAAATATTCCAAAAGCATCCTGTTTGCAACAAGGCACTAAAGTAATACTGCAAAAAATGTGGCAAAGCAATTAACTATTTGTCCTGAATACAAAGTGTTATGTTTGGGGCAAATTCAATACAACACATTACAGAATACCATATTTTCAAGCATAGTGGTGGCTGCATAATGTTATGGGTATGCTTGTAATCGTTAAGGACTGGGGAGTTTTTCAGGATCCTAGAGGTAAACCTGGTTCAGTCTGCTTTCCACCAGATATGGGAGATGAATTAACCTTTCAGCAGGACAATAACCTAAAACACAAGGCAAAAAATCTACACTGGAGTTGCTTACCAAGAAAACAGCAAATGTTCCTGAGCGGCCGAGTTACAGTTTTGACTTACATCTACACTGAACAAAAATATAAACGCAACATGTAAAGTCTTGGTCCCATTTTCCATGAGCTGAAATAAAAGATCACAGAAATGTTCCATACACACAAAAAGCTTATTTCTCTCAAATGTTGTGCACAAATTTGTTTAAATTTGTTAGTGAGCATTTCTCCTATGGCAATATAATCCATCCACCTGACAGGTGTGGCATATCAAGAAGCTGATTAAACAGCATGATCCTTACACAGGTGCACCTTGTGCTGGGGACAATAAAAGGCCACTCCAAAATGTGCAGTTTTGTCACAGCACAATACCACACGTCTCAAGTTTTGAAGGAGCGTGCAATTGGCATGCTGACTGCAGGAATGTCCAACAGAGCTGTTGCCAGATCAATTAATGTTTATTTCTCGACCATAAGCCGACTCCAACATCGTTTTAGAGAATTTGGCAGTACGTCCAACCGGCCTCACAACCGCAGTCCACGTGTAACCACACCAGCCCAGGACCTCCACATCCTAATTTATTTATTTCAATTGACTGATTTCCTTCTATGAACTGTAACTCAGTAAAATCTTTGAAATGTTTGCATGTTGCGTTTATATTTTTGTTCAGTATACATAAAAATCTATGGCAAGACTTGAAAATGGTTATCTAGCAATGATCAACAACCAATTTGACAGAGCTTGAAGAATTTTGAAAATAATAGTGGGCAAATGTTGCACAATACAGGTGTGGAAAGCTCTTAGAGACTTACCCAGAAAGACTCACAGCTGTAATCCCTGCCAAAGGTGCTTTTACAAAGTATTGACTCAGGGGTGTGAATACTTATGTAAATGAGATTTTTTTGTATTTCATTTTCAATACATTTGCAAACATTTCTAAAAACATGTTTTCACTTTGTCATTATGGGGTATTGTGTGTGTAGATGGGTGAGAAAAAAATAGATTTAATCAATTTTGAATTCAGGCTGTAACACAACAAAATGTGGAATAAGTCAAGGGGTATGAATACTTTCTGAAGGCACTGTAAGCCCCTTTTTGATCTAGAAAAACCCTGGTATTTGAGCCCAGGTCTGTTTTCTATCTATGTACCTCTGTTCACTTTGTCACTGTTCCTCTGTGTGTACTTTTGCACTTGACCTTAAATTAGACAGAAAGTGTTCCCTGTTAGCGGGTCATAGGGCTCTAATCTATTAAAAGACAGAGGGACATACCTAGAGTGGATCTCTTTACACCTCTTCAACACACTAACACCAAACAAACCAGACCTGGGTTCAAATACTATTTGAAATATTTTGGATATATTTAGCGTTTGCTTCAGCCTGTCTAAAGTACCAGATGGGTAGGGTTTGCTTTTTTGCGACTATTATATTGCTTCCATTGTGCCAGGCAAGCTCAAATCAAGCCCAGCTTAAGCATTTTAAATTATTTCAAACAGTATTTGAACCCAGGTCTGCACCAAATCAACCCATGTGAAATATTAGGTGTATCTCTCTTTAAATGATAATGAAGGGGCTACAAAAAGCAAGAGTTCACTTTCTCCTTGCTCTATATTTGAGCATTACTTTCGACATTTCCTAACTCAATTACTCCAAATAGTAAATCCAATAGAACTTCACCTAAGTGAACTACAAATGCTAACTTATGATGTAAGGCAAAGGCTCTAGGAAGCTTTGCATTGTAGAGAGACAATTCATATTTAAAATTCCATGTCTCATTTCCCTTCATTGTATACTGTAGCATGAATGGTCAAAGTGAAGAGTCATCGTTGACACTGGTGTCTGTTTAAAATCCTTAAGAGTCTACTGACTCGTGGTCTCTTGCTTTTAAGCTAGAGATACACGGAAAGTATTCAGACCCCTTGACTTTTTCCACATTTTATTACGTTACAGCCTTATTCTAAAATGTGACTCGTTTCAGGAAACTAGGCGCATGTCACACGTAAACCTTTTTATTTATTTTTTATGAGTTTTTTTTTTTAGCAAAAATGCCTTCTGGAACATGTGAACTTTCATGTGCCTTAATAACAAACTTGTATGCCATCTGTAAATACAAATAAAATGGTTAAATTACGAGCCTAGTTGGTTTAGCCACAGAAAAAGACTGCAACCTTCCCGCTAGCCATGATTGGCTGAGATAATGAGTGGGCTGTACATGCCGAGAGATGAGTTCGGATTGGTCTGCCATGTAGCACGCTTCTGTCTATAATATGAGCTGGTCAGTATGTGTAGGTAATCCTTTCCAAAGCGGCTTTTTTGAAAGATATCACGTAGTAGAACTGCATAAGTCTTGCTCTCCACTTTCTGGAGGACAGAGTTTTGAAATCAGTGGAATGCCCGGTGTAATTAGAGTATGACAGCTAAGGAGATGGAGAAATTCTGGCGTTTGATTGCAAATATGCAGACGGAGTCGAAAAGAGAACACACAGAAGGCTGTGGTACAAAACGCCTGTCTCCGGATTACATCTTCAAATTAAGGGAAACCATGACATCCGTGACAGAGAGGGAGAAGCATCCATCCAGAAAGTCGTTTTTTTATAGTGTACTGTTAGCTAGGTAGCTAACTTCAGCTGGCTGGCTAGCTAGCTAACGTTACGTGTATGATCTGTGTACTAATATTATTCGTATCTCAGAGCCATTTGCATTGCTAGCTATAGCCTAATGTTAGCTAGCTAACATTGAACCTTGTTGATTAGCTACCTGCAGATTCATGCAGGGTAGTAACTTTATGAGTTGGGATTATGGTTAATTGTTTAGCTAGCTAGCTACATGTCTAAACAAAATACTCCACTATGCAATAAACTATTTAAATAGAATATTTATGATGTCACTGCGACAACTGTCGATAGACGTAGCTGGTAAATTCGCGCAGAATAACTAACAAATTTACGAACGCTCAAAAGTAAACGTTGGCATAAAAATCATAATTAAATTGTTGCCAGCAGCACAGTTGCAGTCAACAACGCTCTGGATAACATAAAACAGCCTAACCATCTCTGCTAGGGCGAGTAAAATGGTCAGTGAGCTGCTCTCATTTTTGTCTGGAAGTAGCTAGCAAGCTAGCCAACGTTAGCTTGGATGCTTGACTGCTATTGTTCGGACAGAACGCTCGGATCAACCCTACTTTACGCCCAGAGCGTCCAGTGTGCGCTCTGAATGCTCTGAGAGCGAAACCTGCCAATTTGACAATGCTCTGAGTTTACGGACGCCCAGAGCACACTCCGGCACTCCATATTAAATGTACGAACACACCCGTAGTATATACCAGCCTTTAGTCTTGAAATCTTTGGGTGTTTAGTACATAGCCTCACATGTGAATCGTTAAAGAGATGGGTGGGGCTAAAGCTGAAGAGGGTATGAACGATGCTGAATGGGTGTAGACAAAGAAGACCTCTCCAGTAGGTACCAAAACATTCAAGGGCCATTTTCTCAAAAGTGAGGTTACAAGTTTATCAACTTTCAAAGCAGAATTACTTTCCCATTGTTCCTCAACTGTAGTGCATTATATACAATTTTCTAGCTCCGAGTCTCTACTTTTATCCAATGTAAATAATACCACTTCAAATTTCGCTACATAAGAATGAATTGAGCCGGTCGGTCACAAATGGATCAAATAAAACATTTCCCTCAAACTACACACAATTTTTGCAAATGTATAAAAAAAATCTAATATCACATTTAAATAAGTATTCAGACCCTTTACTCAGTACTTTGTTGAAGCACCTTAGGCAGTGATTACAGCCTCAAGTCTTTTGGGGTATGATGCTACAAGCTTGGCACACCTGTATTTGGGGAGTTTCTCCCATTCTTCTCCGCAGATCCTCTCAAGCTCTGTCAAGTTCGATGGGGAGCATAGCTGCACAGCTATTTTCAGGTCTCTCCAGCGATGTTCGATCGGGTTCAAGTCCAGGCTCAAAGACATTCAGAGACTTGTCCCGAAGCCACTTCTGCGTTGTCTTGGCTGTGTGCTTAGGGTCGTTGTCCCGTTGGAAGGTGAACCTTCACCCAAGTATGAGGTCCTGAGCGCTCTGGTAAGGGTTTTTATCAAGGATCTCTCTGTACTTTGCTCTGTTCATCTTTCCCTTGATCCTGACTAGTCTCACAGTCCCTGCCGCTGAAAAACATCCCCACATCATGATGCTGCCACCACCATGCTTCACTGTAGGGATGGTGCCAGGTTTCCTTCAGACGTGACGCTTGGCATTATGGCCAAAGAGTTCAATCTTGGGTTCACCAGAACAGAGAATCTTGTTTCTCATGGTCTGAGAGTCCTTTAGGTGCCTTTTGGCAAACTCCAAGCAGGCTGTCATGTGCCTTTTACTGAGGAGTGGCTTCCGTCTGGCCACTCTACCATAAAGGCCTGATTGGTGGAGTGCTGTAGAGATGGTTGTCCTTCTGGAAGGCTCTGTCAGACTGACCATCGGGTTCTTGGTCACCTCCCCTGACCAAGGCCCTTCTCCCCTGATTGCTCAGTTTGGCCGGGCGACCAGCTCTATGAAGAGTCTTGGTGGTTCCAAAATTCTTCCATTTAAGACTGATGGAGGCCACTGTGTTCTTGGGGACCTTCAATGCTGCAGTAATGTTTTGGTACCCTTCCCCAGATCTGTGCCTCGACACAATCCTGTCTCTGCGCTCTACAGACAATTCCTTCGATCTCATGGCTTAGTTTTTGCTATGTCATGCACTGTCAACTGTGGGACCTTATATAGACAGGTGTGTGCCTTTCCAAATCATGTCCAATCAATTGAGTTTACCACAGGTGGACTCCAATCAAGTTGTAGAAACATCTCAAGGATGATCAATGGAAACAGGATGCACTTGAGCTCAATTTCGAGTCTAATAGCAAAGGGTCTGAATACTTACAGTACCAGTCAATAGTTTGGACATACCTACTCATTCAAGGTTTTTTCTTTATTTTTACTATTTTCTACATTGTAGAATAATAGTGAAGCCATCAAAACTATAAAATAACACATATGGAATAATGTAGTAACCAACAAAGTGTTAAACAAATCAAAATATTTTTGAGATTTGATATTCTTCAAATAGCCACCCTTGCCCTGATGACAGCTTTGCACACTCTTGGCATTCTCTCAACCAGCTTCACCTGGAATGCTTTTCCAACAGTCTTGAAGGAATTCCCAAATATGCTGAGCACTTGTCGGCTGCTTTTCCTTCACTCTGCGGTCCAACTCATCCCAAACCATCTCAATTGGGTTAAGGTCGGGGGATTGTGGAGGCCAGGTCATCTGATGCAGCACTCCATCACTCTCATTCTTGGTAAAATAGCCCTTACACAGCCTGGAGGTGTGTTGGGTCATTGTCCTGTTGAAAAACAAATTATAGTCCCACTAAGCCCAAACCAGATGGGATGGCGTATCGCTGCAGAATGCAGTGGTAGCAATGCTGGTTAAGTGCGCCTTGAATTCTACATAAATCACAGACAGTGTCATCAGCAAAGCACCCCCACACCATAACACCTCCTCCTCCATGCTTCACGGTGGGAACTACACATGCGGAGATCATCCGTTCACCCACACCGCGTCTCACAAAGACACGGTGGTTGGAACCAAAAATCTCACATTTTTTCTCCAGACCAAAGGACTAATTTCCACTGGTCTAATGTCCATTGCTCGTGTTTCTTGGCCAAAGCAGGTATCGTCTTCTTATTGGTGTACTTTAGTAGTGGTTTCTTTTCAGCAATTCGACCATGAAGGCCCGATTCACACAGTCTCCTCTGAACAGTTGATGTTGAGATGTGTCTGTGACTTGAACTCTGTGAAGCATTTATTTGTGCTGCAATTTCTGAGGCTGGTAACTCTAATGAACTTATCCTCTGCAGCAGAGGTAACTCTGGGTCTTCCATTCCTGTGGCGTTCCTCATGAGAGCGAGTTTTATCATAGCGCTTGATAGTTTTTGCGACTGCACTTGAAGAAACTTTCAAAGTTCTTGAAATGTTCTGTATTGACTGACCTTCATGTCTTAAAGTAACGAGGGACTGTCTTTTCTCTTTGGTTATTTGAGCGAATCTTGCCATAATATGGACTTGGTCTTTTACCAAATAGGGCCATCTTCTGTATACCCCCCCTACCTTGTCACAACACAACTGATTGGCTCAAATGCATTAAGAAGGAAATCAATTCCACAACTTAACTTTTAAGATGGCACCCCTGTTAATTGAAATGAATTCCAGGTGACTACCTCATGAAGCTGGTTGAGAGAATGCCAAGAGTGTGCAAAGCTGTCATCAAGGCAAAGGGTGGCTTTTTGAAGAAACTCAAATATAGAATTTACAGTGAGGGGAAAAAAGTATTTGATCCCCTGCTGATTTTGTACGTTTGCCCACTGACAAAGAAATGATCAGTCTATCATTTTAATGGTATGTTTATTTAAACAGTGAGACAGAATAACAACAACAAAATCCAGAAAAACGCATGTCAAAAATGTTATACATTGATTTGCATTTTGAGGGAAATAAGTATTTGACCCCCTCTCAATCAGAAAGATTTCTGGCTCCCAGGTGTCTTTTATACAGGTAACGAGCTGAGATTAGGAGCACAATCTTAAAGGGAGTGCTGCTAATCTCAGCTTGTTACCTGTATAAAAGACACCTTTCCACAGAAGCAATCAATCAATCAGATTCCAAACTCTCCACCATGGCCAAGACCAAAGAGCTCTCCAAAGATGTCAGGGACAAGATTGTAGACCTACACAAGGCTGGAATGGGCTACAAGACCATCGGCAAGCAGCTTGGTGAGAAGGTGACAACAGTTGGCGCGATTATTCGCAAATGGAAGAAACACAAAAGACTGTCAATCTCCCTCGGCCTGGGGCTCCATGCAAGATCTCACCTCGTGGAGTTGCAATGATCATGAGAACGGTGAGGAATCAGCCTAGAACTACACGGGAGGATCTTGTCAATGATCTCAAGGCAGCTGGGACCATAGTCACCAAGAAAACAATTGGTAACACACTACGCCGTGAAGGACTGAAATCCTGCAGCGCCCGCAAGGTCCCCCTGCTCAAGAAAGCACATATACAGGGCCGTCTGAAGTTTGCCAATGAACATCTGAATGATTCAGAGGAGAACTGGGTGAAAGTGTTGTGGTCAGATGAGACCAAAATGGGGCTCTTTGACATCAACTCAACTCGCCGTATTTGGAGGAGGAGGAATGCTGCTTATGACCCCAAGAACACCATCCCCACCGTCAAACATGGAGGTGGAAACCTTATGCTTTGGGGGTATTTTTCTGCTAAGGGGACAGGACAACTTCACCGCATCAAAGGGACGATGGACGGGGCCATGTACCGTCAAATCTTGGGTGAGAACCTCCTTCCCTCAGACAGGGCATTGAAAATGGGTCGTGGATGAGTATTCCAGCATGACAATGACCCAAAACACACGGCCAAGGCAACAAAGGAGTGGCTCAAGAAGAAGCACATTAAGGTCCTGGAGTGGCCTAGCCAGTCTCCAGACCTTAATCCCATAGAAAATCTGTGGAGGGAGTTTAAGGTTCGAGTTGCCAAAAGTCAGCCTCGAAACCTTAATGACTTGGAGAAGATCTACAAAGAGGAGTGGGACTAAAAATTTCCTGAGATGTGTGCAAACCTGTTGGCCAACTACAAGAAACATCTGACCTCTGATTGCCAACAAGAGTTTTGCCACCAAGTACTAAGTCATGTTTTGCAGAGGGGTCAAATACTTATTTCCCTCATTAAAATGCAAATCAATTTATAACATTTTTGACATGGGTTTTTCTGGATTTTTTTGTTGTTATTCTGTCTCTCACTGTTCAAATAAACTTACCATTAAAATGATAGACTGATCATGTCTTTGTCAGTGGGCAAACTCAGCAGGGGATCAAATACTTTTTTCCCTCACTCTATTTTGATTTGTTTAACACTGGTTACCACATGATTCAATATGTGCTATTTCATAGTTTTGATGTCTTCACTATTATTCAACAATGTAAAAAATAGTAAAAATAAAGAAAAACCCTTGAATGAGTAGGTGTGTCCAAACTTTTGACAGGTAGTGTATGTAAATAAGATAATCTGTTTTTGCTTTGTCATTATGGGGTATTGTGTGTAGATTGATGAGAAACACTTGTTTTTAATCAATTTTAGAATAAGGCTGTAACGTAACAAAATGTGGAAAAAGTCAAGGGGTCTGAATACTTTCTGAATAATAATAATAATAATAATAATAATAATATGCCATTTAGCAGATGCTTTTATCCAAAGCGACTTACAGTCATGCGTGCATACAATTTTTTTTTGTGTATGGGTGGTCCCGGGGATCGAACCCACTACTATGTGGGTAAACTGTTGGGCAAAAAACTAAAGGTGGGTAAACTGCGTTTACTTGCGTTTATACTCCACTACACCACTGCCACCAACTAACCACAACCAATTCTGGTGACAACAAATACATTAGAAATAGAAAATTTGTACTATAACATTTCACCACAACTGTGAATAAAGGATAATTTTTTCACCTCCAAGAAACTCATTCTGTCATTGGATGTAACAATCAAATAACATAACATCTGAAATCTATGAACACCCGCACCTCTCTGAATTAGAGGGGTTGGGTTAAATGTGGAAGACACATTTCAGTTGAATGCATAGAGTTGTGCAACTGACTAGGGATCCCCCTTTGCCTATCCGTTTTCCCCGTAGTAAGAAGCTCCAAGCTGCATCACATCTTAGACAAGCCATGCTCAATGTTCTAAACTACAGTAGCCTATATACTGTCAAGCTTCTGTATTATTACTATCAGGCCATTGGAAACTTATCAGATGTAAACACTAACAGCTTTGCATTATGTTAGCCATCTCATTCTCACATACCTCAATACGACTCCTTCAAGCAACTCTTCCTTGATCCTATCTCCATGTTTAATCTCTCTCTCTCCCCCTCCCCCTCTCCCTCAAGAAAATAAACCCCATGAGTGGGGAGGGAGGGAAGCGGGCGGGCGGACACACACTTACAGAGAGCGCGACAGACACTGAGCACACACACTGACACGAGCGCAACCATTAACACACAGACACATGAATGCACCACACATGGACACGCATAAACCTCTGTTTTCATACATGCCGGAAATGAAAGCGAGTCCTTTGTTTTCTGAAGGCCCTGGGAGACATGGTTCGCATCCCAAATGGCACCCTATTCCCTACATAGTGCACTACTTTTAACCAGGGTCAATAGGGTGCTGATCAAAAGTAGTACACTATATAGGAATTGGGTGCCATTTGGGACAACACATGATCTGTCTGGCCCTTGTTCTTGTTAGAGATGAACCAATTCTCTAGAAACAAGCAACGTAATAATCATTGAAAGCATCAGTCTCTGAAACAAGGTCACATGAGATTTGACATTTGCGTTTGTTGCCAAGGGCTAACTTGTTGCACACAGAGGAGGGTGATGGGGTGTATGCGAGCATGCGTGTGTGACCGTGTGCATGTATTCTGCTGACATTACCAGAGCTAGCAACTTGATAATGATGCATTGAGAGATGGGCAGAGAGAGGACCAACCCACCTGTCTGGATGTCCTAAGTTATTTTTAATTGAGTGTAATAGAAATTCTTATAAACTTCAGACATGTACTGTACACTTTTTTTTTTTACGACAAATTCGCTGTACACTCCGTCCTTTCTGTCTTATAACTCTCAGCTATCTTGCCTTGAGACTCAAGTGATTGTACTTCCAAATCTGCCTTCTGCAAGCACCTGAGTCTTGGATTCTGTCCCCTAGTATCCACAGTCCCTCAGCATCTCTCAATGATACACACAGGCCTCCATCATAAGTACACTATAAGGCCTATGACTATAGGTCCTCTGTGGCGCACCCTGACAACGGTGAGTCGAGGAAATTTCTGATTGCGACAACCAATCATATCGCCGTTTGCAACCAAGAAGTAGCCAAGAATTGCACTCGCCAACCAATCCGAGACGCCAGTGCAACCAAGAAGTAACCAAGAATTGACCAATGAGGATAGAGCTATGGCGGGACCTTTAAATGCTAGAAGGGGACTATGGAAAAACATATTTCCTCAGGTAATTTTCGCAAGTTATCTTTCTTTTCTGAAGTAGCATTTTTTTTTGGTCTGCTGTTTTCATTGATCATCATCATCGATCGGAATATCTAGCAGGTAAGATCAGTGTATTAGCCTACAGTAACATGTTAGCACGGTCAACAAGATTTACAGTGTAGCTACAGTAACACTATCTAACGTTAGTAAACTGGTGTTTTGACACTGACAAGTTATCGAAGTAACGTTAGCTAGCTTAACATCCGATGACTCTGACCATCAAAATAGTCTAATGTTAACCCCACTATTTCCATACTAAGCTGGAGTTATTATTTTCTTATTACCGTAGCCATCTAAAAAAGTGTGATTTTAGTAGTTGTGTTTTGTCACTCAACTCAGCAAACCTCTAATTTTCTCTTTTAATTCATTTAGCTAATTGGACTAGACATAGCTATAGGGCAAACACTGTGCTGATATCAAATAGCCTAGGGTCATCATGTTAATTATGAATTAAAAGGCACGGGCAATGTCCTATGCACTTGCTTATGCTGGTGTGTCTGTGTGGGTTTGTGGTAAAAATGTGCTTTAGCAAGTAGCTAGAGATGACAACATAGGTAGCTAGAGTTTATACACTTGTTCCATCTATTAATCCAGTCTGCTCACTGTGATTAAAATGTATATCATTTATGCTTATTAAATACAAACTTTCCCCTTTATTTTCACAGCAGACATGGAGCCCAGCTTCAGAAAACTGCCAAATGGAAGCCTTGTCTTAACGGACAGTAAGGATTCCAGGATTTACAGGACAAAAACGACTAAAAAGAGAGTGGAGCAGGGCTGTGTCTCCAGACAAAGTGGTGGCTTCAGCCAGGAGGGCTGTACTGCTCAGAGGTGGCAACCCCATACACAAAAAATGTATGCACGCATGACTGTAAGTCGCTTTGGATAAAAGCGTCTGCTAAATGGCATATTATTATTATTATTATTAACCCAGAAAGCAGGGCACATTTGCTGGGTCAGCATGAGATGCAGTTTGGCCTTTATAAGGAGCAGACCTTCAAGTGGGTGGTTGAAAATGTGCTGGGCTTGGTATTTGGTGGCATCGATGCAGAAAGAATCTGCCTCTCAGCCAGCGAGGAGTGATTTCAAAAACCAGGCTGCTAATAATAATAATAATAATAATAATAATAATACTCCCACTCCCTCTACCAGCATCCAGTCCACAGCTGCATCAGTCAGTCCCCTGTCCTACGTTCCTGTGCGGGCTGGGCATTCTGATGGAGACAGCGTTCAGTCTCTTACCCCGCCGGTGGACTCTATAAACCCTGATGTAAGTAATTAACATTCTACCGTATTTTCCGCACTATAAGGCGCACCGGAGTATAAGCCGCAGCAGCTAAATTGAATGATGTGTACATATATAAGCCGCACTGGACTATAAGCCGCAGGTGTTTTAATGTTTAATTACCATATGTAAGGGTTCGTGCACAGAGGGGATTGTCGGGAAAGAGATGGCTGCTTGAGGAAGCTCCCATTTATTAACATTTCAGCAAACAAGTTGCATATTTGCATAACGTATTCAAGTGTTACCATTTTGTGCAATAGTAGCTACAGAACATATACTGTGCTGTGTAAACTGCACTGTATCACATAGCGTTTCAGACACACAAACTACGTGCAGCAGCTCTATTTCCTTCTTTTACAGCCAGATTGACTGCCTTTAACTTAAAAGCTGCATCATATGCATTTCTACGTTTGTTTTCCATAATGAGGGTTTGTGCATGAAAACTTCCTTTGCACAAACTGTCTCGCTCTCGTAATGTCTGTCTGTCTTGCTCTCGTTCTGTCTCTCGTTCTGTCTCTCGTACCACTCTCGGTTCCACTTTTACTTTTGCGCGCTACCTGTCTCACTCTTTTCCGGCCTCCAGCTTTTCCTGCTGGAGCCCGCCGCTAAAGGTGGGGGCGCGGACTGGTCATAGATCCCATAGAGTTAAAGTTGGTGGACTGTAACCTGTAAAATCCATAGATTTAGGAGGTCTTCTAGTGGCCGTTAGCTGTAAAAATCCATAGATTAGCCGCACCGTTATATAAGCCGCAGGGTCGAAAAATTGGAAAAAAGGCGCGGCTTATAGTCCGAAAATTACGGTATTTGGAATTTCTGATGGGGAAATAGATTTATATGCTTCTTATGTTGATTTATGTCAAAGCTCATTTGTTACGTTATGTGTATTTCAGGAATCTGTTGGGCCAGACAACATCGGAGGTTATGGTGGGATCCAGGACTTGTCTGATTACCTGGTCAAGCTCCGTTCTCATGGCGTCTGAACACGTCGACAACTTGTCACCCACAAAGCTTTGTTACCCATCACTCCACAAAAGCCACGGCACACGCATACGCACGTTCACTCACTCCCATAACTGCTGCTATCATTTTTGACTATTTATTTGTACTGCTCACTTTATTTACTCGTTGACACATTTCATAGTACATATCGTTACTGCTAGTTTTACTCCTACTTCCATCCCTTAATATTTGTTTACCACTTGGCTTGTTGTGTTTTTGTTGTTACTTTTATTGTTGCTATTTTCATAATTTCACTGTTGAAAGGTAGCCCAATAATGGACTAAAGGAGCCTAACGTTACTCCTTAGTCCAAGGACCTTACATTTTATTTTTAAAGTGCAGCCAAAACAGCCAAATACTCCATCTAAACAATTCCGGTACGGTTCTAGAAACATAAATCACATCAAAATAATTTCAAATGCTAAATACACACTTACTGTACACTGTTTTAAAACAGTTGCAGCCAACCTTATTTTTTAGTAACAACGTTTGTGGCGCCCGTCTCCCGTTTACACATATGTGTTATGAGACCCAGATAGATTTTTAGCACAGGTAGGCGACTCGGTCTTCCGTCTGTTTTCTGAAAACACGCTCTGTAATATGGAGATATGGCCACTAACCCTATAAAGGTGCAGAATTTGTACCTTTTGTTTAGCGCGTCGGGGCTCTAAACAAAACTCCCCTGTACAGAAGACGCCTTCGTCCAATGACTTTTATGTGTAATGTAATGGAACTGAGACAGTCATGATTAGGGCTGTAGCAGTCATGAAATTGTCAGCCGGTGATCGCCAAGCAAATAACTGTCGGTCTCACGGTAATTGACCGTTAATGAACATAAACACATTTAGCATCTCCTGGCTTCCACACATAGCCTACAAGCCATTTTAAAAAGTATAATAAATCCATGTAATAATAGCCTACACCTTCACAATAAATCCATTATTTATTTTAGACAGGTCTAAAGAAGCATTATATGAAGAAAATGTAGTCTATTTGAGAAGAAAATAATAGCATACTGTGAGTTGTCCTTATGTTAGGTCCTGATGTGGCTATGCCAAATGGCTGTGGGCTACACTAGTTCATTTAGCAGACAAGATTTGCTTAGAATTCTGTGGCATTATTTTATAGTATGAAGAATACAATTGAACAAAAAAATATAAATATTTTCTCCAAACGATTTGAGGGAATGCGCACATGCGGCTATTCTGTGTTGAGCGGTTAACAAATAAATAGGTACTCCTATATGCTTAATTTAGAGTTATTAATGTAACTTTAGTTGTTCTACAAACGTTGGGCTATATGTTTTGATTTTTAATACATTGTAAGGCTGCATAATGAGACTTATGATGATTTGAAAAAAAGTTGCTTGAAAGGCATGAGCTCTGCTTTGTTTTTTGCGCAGGCTGTACACACTCCAATAGTCTCCCATTCACAATTTGACAAGCACTTGATAATGCCTCGAATTTCACGGCGGCATCCCCTTTGTGGCCGTAATGCACCCTAAAAAAATCTATGCCTTTTGCGGCCCGGAGTGCTGCGTTGTGCCCTTCTCCCTGAGTGTGCTGCACAATCCGAAGTGTCTCTCACTCACACGGCTCTCCTTCACGTGATCAGGTCTTTCTCACAGGCTACAAGTTAAGAAAGCCACATCGGGGACTCAACTGCGCGCATCCTTATCCAATTCCGAGGTGCATATTGAAGATATTGGAAGAACTGTCCACATTTACTTTTCGTCAGCCAACAACATGAGTATGCCTAACGAACAGCAAAAGCACTAGCCTATGTCAATCTACTATCCCCCATAGTACAAAAGTTGACCTATTATATTCTGTGCGATAAATAAATATTCCAAACAGTCTGGGACAGTTGTGGGATGCGATAGATCTCAAATTAATACAACCACTAGCATCAAAAAACCTTTTTTATGCATTGTGGCTGACGCAACAGATCAGAACGTTTAGCTTAAAATGTTGATAAAGTATTAGGCTATTTCTTCACATTATAAGCGCAGCAATGCGCACATGTTAGTAGGCTATAAGCGTGAATGTTCCATTAGCGGGAAAACAGAATTATCAAAGTGACTGCAAATGCAATTACGCATGTAATGCTTTTATTATAAAAAGGTGCATTTTTATGGTGAAAATTATCTTCCCCAAACTTGAAACTCACGCGCTGCTTATATATGCCAGTTAGGCTCTACACCCCTTGTAAACCAGATTAATGTGATTAATTTTAAGAAGTTATTTGGCCACTTATTAAAACATATAGGCCTATGGGCTAGGCTACATGAGGTGTGCGACTATGATTTGAAGAAGTCGGGGAAAAAAGGTATTGTTTCTTATGCTGGGCATTATTCAGAAGTGATCATATATAACTCACAAGTGATAGGCTAATATTTTCACCCATCAGACTATACTTGATTTAATCTTGTCTTTACATATACTAAATAATATATGTATGACATTTGTTTTGATTTAGTATGGACCATTATCATGCACCTGTATCGAAACAGGGGCAGCGGGGAAAAAAGGCATGTCATCTATGCACGTAAATAGAGAATGGAGGACGCTTTCCCCGTGGTTTATTTTCATGCCAGCCAATTTAAGCAACGTGCTTAACATTAGGAAAGTTGAGAAATAAATATAGTAGGCCTAGCCTACATAAAGCTGATGGGATCCACCTCCTTTTATTAGCAGCAATCACTCTGTTTTCACCCGCAATTGCATAGCCTATAGAAATGTTGCGCAACATGAGCTCATGGGCTCTCACTACAGTGGGGGAAAAAAATTTTAGTCAGCCACCAATTGTGCAAGTTCTCCCACTTAAAAATATGAGAGAGGCCTGTAATTTTCATCATAGGTACACGTCAACTATGACAGACAAATTGAGAAAAAAAATTCCAGAAAATCACATTGTAGGATTTTTTATGAATTTATTTGCAAATTATGGTGGAAAATAAGTATTTGGTCACCTACAAACAAGCAAGATTTCTGGCTCTCACAGACCTGTAACTTCTTCTTTAAGAGGCTCCTCTGTCCTCCACTCGTTACCTGTATTAATGGCACCTGTTTGAACTTGTTATCAGTATTAAAGACACCTGTCCACAACCTCAAACAGTCACACTCCAAACTCCACTATGGCCAAGACCAAAGAGCTATCAAAGGACACCAGAAACAAAATTGTAGACCTGCACCAGGCTGGGAAGACTGAATCTGCAATAGGTAAGCAGCTTGGTTTGAAGAAATCAACTGTGGGAGCAATTATTAGGAAATGGAAGACATACAAGACCACTGATAATCTCCCTCGATCTGGGGCTCCACGCAAGATCTCACCCCGTGGGGTCAAAATGATCACAAGAACGGTGAGCAAAAATCCCAGAACCACACGGGGGGACCTAGTGAATGACCTGCAGAGAGCTGGGACCAAAGTAACAAAGCCTACCATCAGTAACACACTACGCCGCCAGGGACTCAAATCCTGCAGTGCCAGACGTGTCCCCCTGCTTAAGCCAGTACATGTCCAGGCCCGTCTGAAGTTTGCTAGAGTGCATTTGGATGATCCAGAAGAGGATTGGGAGAATGTCATATGATCAGATGAAACCAAAATAGAACTTTTTTGGTAAAAACTCAACTCGTCGTGTTTGGAGGACAAAGAATGCTGAGTTGCATCCAAAGAACACCATACCTACTGTGAAGCATGGGGGTGGAAACATCATGCTTTGGGGCTGTTTTTCTGCAAAGGGACCAGGACGACTGATCCGTGTAAAGGAAAGAATGAATGGGGCCATGTATCGTGAGATTTTGAGTGAAAATCTCCTTCCATCAGCAAGGGCATTGAAGATGAAACGTGGCTGGGTCTTTCAGCATGACAATGATCCCAAACACACCGCCCGGGCAACGAAGGAGTGGCTTCGTAAGAAGCATTTCAAGGTCCTGGAGTGGCCTAGACAGTCTCCAGATCTCAACCCCATAGAAAATCTTTGGAGGGAGTTGAAAGTCTGTGTTGCCCAGCGACAGCCCCAAAATATCACTGCTCTAGAGGAGATCTGCATGGAGGAATGGGCCAAAATACCAGCAACAGTGTGTGAAAACCTTGTGAAGACTTACAGAAAACATTTGACCTGTGTCATTGCCAACAAAGGGTATATAACAAAGTATTGAGAAACTTTTGTTATTGACCAAATACTTATTTTCCACCATCATTTGCAAATAAATTCATTAAAAATCCTACAATGTGATTTTCTGGATTTTTTTTTCTCATTTTGTCTGTCATAGTTGACGTGTACCTATGATGAAAGTTACAGGCCTCTCTCATCTTTTTAAGTGGGAGAACTTGCACAATTGGTGGCTGACTAAATACTTTTTTTTCCCCACTGTAAGTGTTTGATTAAATTTTCGAATACATTTACATTGATGTCAGAGTGATTAGAGGGACAATAGAGTGCTGAGTACCAGGCAGTTGGCAAGTTTGGTAGGCTACTAATGACCAGCAGCAGCATCAGAGTTTGGAGAAGCCTAATTACAGAATTGTGGAATTTGACTGCCTTCATGACTCGTGACCGCCGGTGTGGCGGTAATACGGTCACCGCAACAGCCCTAGTCATGATCAATGGCTATCTCAGGAGAAGCAGTTGGAATACAAACTAAATATACAGCTCCAAAAGTATTGGGATAGTGAAATGTTTTGTTGTTTTGGCTCTGTACTCCAGCACCTTGGATTTGAAATGATACAACGTGCAGACTGTCAGCTTTGATTTGAGGGTATTGTCATCTATATTGGGTGAACCGTTTAGAAATTATAGCACTATTTGTACATTGTCTTTCCCCCCCCCCCCCATTTTAGGGGTCCAAAAGTATTGGGACAAATTCACTTATGTGTATTAAAGTAGTAAAAAGTTTAGTATTTGGTCACATATTCCTAGCACGCAATGATTACGTCAAGCTTGTGACACTACAAACTTGTTGGATGCATTTGCTGTTTGTTTTGGTTGTGTTTCAGATTATTTTGTGCCCAATAGAAATGACTGGTAAATAATGTATTGTGTCATTTTGGAAGAATATAATATGTTTCTAAACACTTCTACATGAATGTGGATGCTACCATGATTACGGAGAGAGTGAGAAAGTTAGATGCACAAATATCATACCCCCAAGACATGCTAACCTCTCACCATTACAATAACAGGGGAGGTTAGCATTTATTTATAAAAAAAAAAATTGGGGGGTATGACATGAGGGCTATGTTGAGAGGTAGTTTGCAAGTAAGCATTTCATTGCACTGTTTATACCCCGCTGTATTCTGTACGCTGCATTCAGACCCCTTGACTTTTTTCACATTTTGTTATGTTACATCCTTATTCTAAAATTGATTGAATTCTTTTTTTCCCCCTCAAACTCCACACAATACCCCATAATGACAAAGTAAACACAGGTTTTTAGACATTTTTGCTAATTTAAATATAAAAAGACTGATATATCACATTTACATAAGTATTCAGACCCTTTACTCAGTACTTTGTTGAAGCACCTTTGGCAGTGATTACAGCCTCAAGTCTTCTAAAAGCTAAAAGCTTGGCACACCTGTATTTGGGGAGTTTCTCCCATTCTTCTCTGCAAATCCTCTCAAGCTCTGTCAGGTTGGATGGGGAGCATCGCTGCACAGCTATTTTCAGGTCTCTCCAGAGATGTTAAATTGGATTCAAGTCCGGGCACTCTACCATAAAGACCTGATTGGTGGAGTGCTGCAAAGATGGTTGTCCTTCTGGAAGGTTCTCCCATCTCCCTGACCAAGGCCCTTCTCTCCATATTGCTCAGTTTGGCCGGGCGGCCAGCTCTAGGAAGAGTCTTGGTGGTTCCAAACTTCTTCCATTTAAGTATGATGGTCACTGTGTTCTTGGGGACCTTCAATGCTGCAAAAAAATTTTTGGTACCCTTCCCTCGACACAATCCTGTCTTGGAGCTCTACGGACAATTCCTTCGACCTCATGGCTTGGTTTTTGCTGTGACATGCACTGTCAACCATGGGACCTTTTATAGACAGGCATGTGCCTGCCCAATCAATTGAATTTACCACAGGTGGACTCCAATCAAGTTGTATAAACATCTCAAGGACGATCAATGGAAACAGGATGCACCTGAGCTCAATTTCCAGTCTCATAGCAATGAGTCTGAATACTTATGTAAATATTTGCCAAAAATGTATAAAAACCTGTTTTCGCTTTGTCATTATGGGGTGTTGTGTGTAGATTGCTGAGGATTTAAAAAAAACTTAATCCATTTAGAATAAGGTTCTAACATAACAAAATGTGGATAAAGTCAAGGGGTCTGAACACTTTCCGAAGGCACTGTATGATGAAGAAAATTTGATTTGATTTGATTTGACAGTAAGGATGCTGGCCATTTCAGGAGAAATAGTTCACAAAACCTTCTTAAGTAGGAATGTCTTCTTAACTGTCATTTTTTCCTTAACTACAGACTTATGAAGAAGGTCAAGCAAAGTTGCTATTCCTCAAAGTAATGTTCTTAATTTTTCCTATGTTTCTTCTTAAGAAAAAAAGTTACGAAAAAATGGAATTCTTGAAAATAATGTTTTAGGATTTCTTCTTCGAAATGTACTTAACTTTAGGACAGCAAAACCGTTGTCTTCAGACAAATGGATAATTTTGTAAATTTTCTTGCGCCACTGCCACAGATACAGTTGGCTACCGGACATTTAAATACAGCAAGAAAACTAATTAAACTAGCATTATCTAGCTAGCTAGTAATTAACAATATATTACAATATTCTAGAAGAAGTGTTAAATAGCTAGTGTTAGCTCGTCAATTTGCAAAGAAGAACTTGGCTAGTTTAGCTAACGACGTTGTAAGCTATGTTGGCTAGAATGTCGTTACGCGTTAGTTAGCTAATGTAGCTACCTAATTTACCGGTCACGCAGTCCCTCTACCACCGTCTCTCCTATCATGGACAACACCTTCTCCTCCAGCTGGTCCACATGAATGGTCTCTCAGCTCCCTTCTTCTTAGCAGTCGACTTGATGTCAGACCACCATTTGTTATATCTATATATATTTGTATCATTTGATTTACACACATGCCTACAACTTTGAAGATGCAAAATAATTTTTTGGGTGAAACAAACAAGAAATAAGACAAAAAAAAAACAGAAAACTTTAGCGTGCATAACTATTCACCCCCCCAAAGTCAATACTTTGTAGAGCCACCTTTTGCAGCAATTACAGCTGCAAGTCTCTTGGTGTATGTCTCTATAAGCTTGGCACATCTAGCCACTGGGATTTTTGCCCATTCTTCAAGGAAAAACTGCTCCAGCTCGTTCAAGTTGGATGGGTTCCGCTGGTGTACAGCAATCTTTAAGTCATACCACAGATTCTCAATTGGATTGAGGTCTGGGCTTTGACTAGGCCATTCCAATACATTTAAATGTTTCGCCTTAAACCACTCAAGTGTTGCTTTTGCAGTATGCTTAGGGTCAATGTCCTGCTGGAAGGTGAACCTCCGTCCCGGTCTCAAATCTCTGGAAGACTGAAACGGGTTTCCCTCAAGAAGTTATTTTTTTCATTCCACTTCACCAATTTTGACTATTTTGTGTATGTCCATTACATGAAATCCAAATAAAAATCAATTTAAATTACAGGTTGTAATGCAACAAAATAGGAAAAACGCCAAGGGGGATGAATACTTTTGCAAGGCACTGTAGCTAGTCTGATGGCTATAATGTGTGAAAAAATAACGTTTGTTTTTGTGCATAAAGTGTTCGTGAGCCAACAACAACAAAAATCTCAAGACATAAAACAGATAAATAAATGTAATAAAATGGAAATATCAACACATTATTATAGTGGGCCAAATCCTATCATCCCTGTCACATAGGCTTATTTACTGGTTTCAAGCATGTCACTAATGTCAATGCCCATAAGAAGACATTTACGAAGTTCTTAGGAAAGATATTTACGCAGTTCCTACGAAAACTATGAATTCCTAAGAACATTTTGAGGAATTGCATTTATGAACTATTTTTATGTATTTATTTTTTCTATCTATCTTATGAACTTCTTATTTTTCTCCTTTAGAAACTTCTTACGTTTTTTTGGAAGTAATGTTTTGTGAATCTGGCCCCAGGGCTATATCTCTGGATACATTTGGCCAGGGTGGCTGTACTGCTCTGAGGTGACAACCCAGCAACAAGGCACACTTGTTGGGTCAACACGAGATGCAGTTCAGCCTTTAGAGGATGCAGACCTTCAAGTAGGTTGTTGAAAATGCTCTGTGGTATGCTGGGTATTTGGTGGTATCGATGAAGAGTGACGCAAAAAGGAGTACCTGGAGGTCCCACCCCACCATCCAGCATCCAATCCACAGCTCTACCCGCATTAGTCCTCCGCTCCTGTACGGACTACTCCACCACCTGCTGGGCCTCTGTTCATGATAATAATAATAATAATAATAATAATAATAATAAGCCATTTAGCAGACGCTTTTATCCAAAGCGACTTACAGTCATGTGTGCATACATTTTTACGTATGGGTGGTCCCGGGGATCGAACCCACTACCCTGGCGTTACAAGCGCCATGCTCTACCAATTGATACAGGGTTTGCCTCGGCGAGTATGTTCATTCTTGGTATGGTGTAAGTAGAGCCGGGGGACAGGGTAAGTTAAGCCATCTACAGATTTCTGTACTGAATGAAATATTCCCAGTAACTTTTTTAAACCATGTCTATCTTTGTTTCCCAAACACAATTCAACACAATCACAATCACTTTTTTGTCTTTTAATCATTTTAAGCATATTTTAACACAGGCTTAACACCTAACAAACACTTTGTACTTTTTTAAAAACACTTAACATAGGGCAGGCCCTGTTGTTACCTCATATCCCAGCGATAATGCCTTGCATTATGCCTGGGAAGAAAACACTTCAATTTGCTCAACTTACCCCAAGCCAAACATGTTGACTATATTAGCCCACACAGCTAAAAGGATGCACTTTCATGCTAGGTTTAGGGCCTCATATTGAAGCTTATAGAGACCCCAACTGATGTATAGAACAATCTTTAAAGTATCTACTTTGGTTTAGATAGAAGCATCATCAAACCTCTAACACAAATTAATTTGAAAAAAACATTTTTGGGGGACCTAACTTGCTTACCACTTTTTCCTTGTGGTTTCTTCCTTCATAGGCTCCATGAAATGATGACCTCTTTCTAAATATTTGGTCAAATGATGCATTTTGTGTATGGTTTCCTAGAAACAAGGGTGGCTCAACTTACCCCTAAGCATACAATAGAAGCGGGCAGTGGTTGCTCACCGGGTCCAAAAACAGGAACCAACCAAACAATGGCCAGTAATGTAAAAACCTCATCACCTTCAGCGTAGAACAGTCCACCGTCAAAACAATCTGGCGAAATGACGAAGTCTGATGACGTTTCACTTGCAAATTACTTTAAGTCCACTGTTTGGACAGACTTCATACAAAAATAACCACCAACAAGCCAGAATTTGGCTGGACAAAAGACCCTTAGAAAGCATCAACATCCCTCAAGGGCCTTCATTGTTCTACTGCAGACCCCATCACACACTCACTTCCCACCTTCCTTCCCTTCTGAGGGGTAGTGGGTTCTTACCATAGAAATAGTATGAGTAGACTGTATTTCTATGCTGCTTACTCAGAGAAAGTCAGTCATCTTCATGAATTGGCGTCAACAGCGTGCTATTATTTCCGTTGGAGCACGGTGAACGTACTGAGTGAGTGTGCACACTGCAAAGCTTTTGAGTCTGTTTTAAAGAGCTTTGTATTGATTTGTGAAGAAGACGTAAAGTCTATTATCATGTCTCTGATGTTTTATGCGAACAACTAAAAGAGGGCCACAAGAGCAAACAAAAAGCTGAGCAATTTTCTACAAGAAGATCAACTTAGAATTATCGGAGGCTATGTCTAAATTGACACAGACTTGCACAACCAAACAGACAAACCAGTTAGCTACTGCAAATGCAATAAAGAAAGAAGCAAAGCAGCTACAGAGTTGTAATGTACCTACTTTGGCTGGAGACAATCCAGAGCTGCAAATAGGGCTGTAAGTAAGAGCACCAAATATAATACCCTGGGACCTCACAGATACCGCATGTCCTCTTTCTTTCTCTCTCTATCTATCTTTCTATCTGTGTCTCACGACTGCACTGCAGGTCACAGCAGGTGAACTACAGGGAACTATAAGTCGAGTTTCAGTAAACCCTTCCATCAGCTCTCTCTCACTCCCTCCCCCATTAGCTAACTCCCTCTCTCCTCCCCCAGGCACTATCTACGAAAGCATCCAGGGCTGTCTTTCTCGTGAGTCACAAGTAACCAGTTTAACCCTCCATTAAAAACAACATTAAATACACATTCATCCATCTCTCCCGCTCTTACAAAATGTCCCATCACAAAAACAGAATATAAACAAACAAAAAACTCCTTCTTGGCAGTCAACCTGTGCTTCTTCAAGGTACCTAAACTATTCCAAGTATGCTGGAGATAAAGAATGCATGCATGGTCAGTGCTTCCACAAGCATTCCACAATAGCAGAGGAGTGAGATTGCTGCTGTGCTGTGTTAGGTGGCTGATTAAACCAGCAAACACAGTGGTGGTTCCTCTTTGGAAGTTGGCTGCATGCGTTTTAACCCACAAGCAGCTGGACTGCCTCGTGCAGGCTTCCTCTAAAGATAAAATGTGTCTGATATGCATTGTTTGGTCAAACTAAAATATTTAATTCACTTCGCAAGGCCATTCATTCAATGTGTAATTTTTTAACATTTCGCTTATAAGGCCTAGAGTTTTTCTTGGTCAGGTTACTCCTACCTATTAGACAACGACATTAATCAAATTGGTATAAAGCAGTGAGTGCCTATACTAAGAAAACATGAACAGTCATGCCTGAAATACTGCTAAATAGTTAGTTAAATAAACCAAATAGCTACCCGGACTATCTGCATGGACCCTTTTTGCACTAACTTTTTTTGTCTCATCACATACACTGCTGCAACAGTTTAATATCTGTAGCAAAATGTTTTGCAACGGAAAACAAAAACAAGTGTTTCTGCCTGTTTCCGTCTGTTTTGTTTTGTTCTGTTTGATGCCTATTGAATACTACCCAGGTCTTTAACATTGGAGCAGTAGACATACCTTGTGTACGGTGGTCCCCAGGTCTTTACAGTGGGTGATGATGTTCCTACTGGCCGTGTAACCACTCAGCTGGGAAAACTGGTACCTGGACACAGAGTGAGCACAAGACGATGAACATATGTATTTTTAACCAAAAATACGTATTCTGCTCATATGGTGGACAAATGAATGGAGAAAGGGATGAAATAATGAATCTGGAAATCAAAGAAAAGGCTAAACTGAATGATGCATTCATGAGGGAGGATAAGCAATCAGGTACAGTTTTTGAAAAACAGGCACGGTGGGCTTTTGGTTTCTCTCCCTCTAAAAACAGAAATAAATAATTATAAATAACAAACTGCCTTTATTTACCAGTGTGAAAGAGTGATAGCCCCTCTAAATCAATTGAGTTTGTGAAACACGGAGTCCTTCTTTGCTGATGTGAAGAAGAAACTGAATGAAAGAGTCCAGCGAGGACAGGGAGGGGAAAAAGGTTGCCCATATTTTCAAGACCTGAGCTACTTCATTTATTTATGAAATGTGCTCGTTTATTTAGGCTATTTCATATATTAGTTTAGGCTTGGCCTATTTAGTAGGCTATATCGCAGCATAAACCTATATTTGTCAGCATAGAGCTGAGTGACTCACTCATTCGTGGCTTTGGATCAAAGGGGCGGCAGGTAGCTTAGTGGTTAAGAGCGTTGTGCCAGTAACCGAAAGGTCGCTGGTTCTAATCCCCGAGCCGACTAGGTGAAAAATGTGTCGATGTGCCCTTGAGCAAGGCACTTAACCCTAATTGCTCCTGTAAGTTGCTCTGGATAAGAGCGTCTGCTAAATGACTAATAATGTAAATGTAAAAATGTAAAATAAATAACAACCAACATTCTTTCTGATAGTCTTTAATAAAGAAATGTTTTGATTAAGTTAATCTGCTCATGTTGTATGTTCAATTATTTGTGACATTGTGGTTACAATGAAGAATGTAAACAAAATAAATCCTATTCATAATGAATAATCAGACACATTGCAACCTGTCATTTTTCCATATTTAAGTTGTGTACAATTCTATTTTAAATTTTTAGACAATACAAAACATTCACATACAAATGACAAATACATCACACTTGCCCAGACCCACCTGCTCACACCCCCATCTCCAGCACCGCATCACTCTACGCCACATGGCATCAAACTGCACCATTTTGTTTCTCTCCGTCGCCAACACACACTCAGCATTTAGATAATAAAGCATTTAAAAGGCTGACATTGGTTGATTTTCAGTTTTTAAGTATACGTTTTTCAAGATGATTGACGAGAAAAGTATCGTCCAACCCATTGGGTATCTCACTGCACCCTTATATGCCATGTCTTGAAATATGCAGACAGACGGATTAAAAGTTCATTTCCATTGTAATACATTTCTAACGCCACCCATAATTTTTGGACTTTATAACATTCCCAGAAAGCATGGATTATAATAACCTAATGAAAAATGAACCTAGTCATTTACATTTACTGCAGGCCTAAGACCTATGGGTTTAAACCATCTGAATGAATGATTATAGTGAAGATAGAAGCCGCCTCTTAATGAATTCCGAGAGCCGATCCGTTACCCCACAAAAGAATATAAATTTATTTAGCCTAATTGTTTTTATGACTACAGACAGTAGGCTATTATTCCTCTTTTCCTGCATTAATTAATTTGTCTGCATGTCTAGTCAACATTTGGCTAAAAATAAACCATGCCATGAATTAAGAACAGATTTTTTTTTTCACAATGCAATGTGGCACATTGACAACTCATATCACTTTAAAGAGCCTTCCAATGGCCTCCTGAGTGGCACAGCGGTCTAAGTCACTGCATCGCAGTGCTTGGGGCGTCACTACAGACCGGTGTTCAATCCCAGGCTGTGTCACAACCTGCCGTGACCAGAAGTCCCATAGTTGGCCCAGCGTCTTTCGGGTTGGGGGAGGGTTTGGCCGGGGAGGCTTTATTTGGTTCATCGCGTTCTAGCGACTCCTTGTGGCTGCAGGCCGACTTCGGTCGTCAGTTGAACGGTGTTTCCTCCGACACATTGGTGCAGCTGGCTTCCGGGTTAAGCTGGCTGGTGTTAAGGAGCGCGGTTTGGCGGGTCATGTTTCGGTAGATGCATGAGTTGCAGCGATGAGACAAGATCATAATTGAAAGGGGGTAAAATAAAATAAAGAGCCTTCTAATATTAGACAACAAATAAATATACTAAAACAATAACTTCAAAAATGTCCATTCATCACTTGATTTCTTCAAATTGCTGTGCAGGAAAAGGATGTAATCCACCGTTGCAGGCTTCTCTCTGAAACCACACCTCCATCTGAAGGTGACTCTTTCTCATTTGGAACCTCACAATTACCAGGTGGACAGTAGGCCTCTTGAAGCGATAGAGGAAATCCACAAGTATTCTTTCACAATAGCTGGCCTTATGTTGTTATCTGCAGTTTTGAGCTGCACTGTCCCACTCGTGGTGGATAACATCCACTCTTCATTTATGTAATGGTCTGTAAGGCACAAGTATCCTATTTTTCAAAAATCGTCAGTCCACATGTCAAGTGTAATTGTGCCATTGTATTTACCCAAGTTCTCTCTCAACTCTGGGACCACCCGCCAGCTGATTTTTTTTGCCTGATGCAGGATTCTAGAGCGATAGGAGAGAGAGACTGACTGAAACATTCACACCTCCGTTAATTTACAAAAGGATAGTCTAATAGCTCGGCTAGGTGTGAAAAATCCCGCAATTTGTGCCACGGTTTAGGCTACCGATAGATGCTGTGGTCAGTCAGAGTTGAGTCCTATTGTAAAGTGTAGCCTAATGGCCAAAAAAGGGCAAACTTGCAATGTACTCAATGCTTAAGTACTCTAAAGTTTTACATTTCTAACTCAATATCACAGACCAGATTAGCCCTAATGAAAAATGCATCAACCCCTACAAATATATTAATTTATTATAATCCACATAATAATTCAAACAAAATTAGCTGTAGTGATAGGAGAGATTGCATGCTAAAGACAATCAGAAAGAATGTGTCTTTAACCCTGCATTATAATATAACTTATTTTGAACGAAAGCCAGGAATGAGTGTCACTCAGCCCTATCCTGTTCCTGCTTCTGTTGCCTGTTTGAGTATTTGTTTAATATCCTACTGATTGTGATCACCAAGCCTCATGCAACCGCAAAATGTAGCTCCCAAGTGGCGCAGTAGCTGTGCCACTAGAGATCTTGGTTCGAATCCAGGCTCTGTCGTAGCCGGCCGCGACCGGGAGACCCATGGGGCGGCGCACAATTGGCCCAGCGTCGTCCAGGGTAGGGGAGGGAATGGCCGGCAGGGATGTAGCTCAGTTGGTAGAGCATGGCATTTGCAACACCAGGGTTGTGGGTTCGATTCCAGTATAAAAAATAAAAATGTATGCACTCACTAACTGTAAGTCGCTCTGGATAAGAGCGTCTGCTAAAATGACTAAAATGTAAAAAATGTGAAAATAAAGCAATTTCACAAATCTGACTGTTTTTAAAATTTTGCTATGCTGTATTAAAAGCTTTACACTTTTTTTCCCATTAGAACAGACTCTGGTATTACTTGTACTTTATTTAGTATTGTTTACACTGTTCCTAACTGGCACATAAATGAAATTGCAATCTAACAGTACCTGTTTGTCATGCAACAGTATCTCTTGCGCTTTTGACAATGATTTTACATGAGGCCTATTTCACATGATATGCCTAAAATACTTCTATCCACTAGGGTATTAAATAATCACATTTTTCCTTTCGATAATTTAATTAACCTATATATTTTTATTTCAAGCTATCCCTTTGGAGCACATGCAAAAGCGATTTGGAGTTGTTGAACAGGAGTGACAAAATGTATTACAATTGAATTTGAATGGACTGAATGATGAAGAAGAGTGATGAATTTAGAACAACTCCACTAATTGATGTTTAGACCAATCAGATCTGCTCTTTTGCCAATAATTGGGCAAAATAACAGAATTGGGCTGCCTGTATAAACACAGCCTAAATCATAATAGAAGTGACATAATACAGGGCTGTTTAATGTACCTGTTGAGCAGAGAGAAGAGGCCCTTGGCGGAGGTGATGAGCTCCAGCACCACCTGCAGTACGCTGGCCGGCAGCATGGTGGCGGTCTGCCCATCGTAGGGGTTCACCCTCCAGCGGACCTGGATGCCCATGGTCAGGGAGTGGGCCACAACGCGCAGCTTCTCTGTCAGGCAGCGCAGGTTCTCCCCACCCATACCATACGTCTGGGGAGGGAGACCGGGAGGGGAAAACAGTGTGAGGCAGGTGAGAGTGAGACAACCAGGGCCAAGTTTGCTGGGAGTTCACATGCACACAGAGTGCGCGCAAGCACAAGTCGCGCACGCACACACACACACACACACACACACACAGGCTCCCCCCTTTGACACCTTACGTCTCGTATAGTAAGTACAGACAGAGCAGAGAGGCAAGAGAACAAACACACAGACAATATCAAGCCACCCCCTTTTTCCTCCAAACATAACGATGGTCATTATGGCCAAACAGTTCTATTTTTGTTTCATCAGACCAGAGGACATTTCTCCAAAAAGTACGATCTTTGTCCCAATGTGCAGTTGCAAACCGTAGTCTGGCTTTTTTATGGCAGTTTTGGAGCAGTGGCTTCTTCCTTGCTGAGCGGCCTTTTAGGTTGTCGATACAGGACTCGTTTTACTGTGGATATAGATACTTTTGTACCCGTTTCCTCTAGCATCTTCACAAGGTCCGTTGCTGTTGTTCTGGGATTGATTTGCACTTTTCGCAGAACGCGTCTCCTTCCTGAGCGGTATTACGGCTGCGTGGTCCCATGGTGTTTATACTTGCATACTATTGTTTGTACAGATGAACATGGTACCTTCAGGCGTTTGGAAATTGCTCCCAAGGATGAACCAGACTTGTGGAGGTCTACAATCTTTTCTCTGAGGTCTTGGCTGATTTCTTTTGATTTTCCCATGATGTCAAGCAAAGAGGCACTGAGTTTGAAGGTAGGCCTTGAAATACATCCACAGGTACACCTCCAATTGACTCAAATGATGTCAATTAGCCTATCAGAAGCTTCTAAAGCCATGACATCATTTTCTGGAATTTTCCAAGCTGTTTAAAGGCACAATCAACTTAGTGTATGTAAACTTCTGACCCACTGGAATTGTGATACAGTGAATTATAAGTGAAATAATCTGTCTGTAAACAATTGTTGAAAAAATTACTTGTGTCATGCACAAAGTAGATGTCCTAACGACTTGCCAAAACGATAGTTTGTTAACAAGAAATGTGTGGAGTGGTAGAAAAACGAGTTTTAATGACACCAACCTAAGTGTATGTAAACTTCCGACTTCAACTGTACCTTGCCGCATTATTCAAGTGTGTTAACTTTTACATTTACATTTTAGTCATTTAGCAGACGCTCTTATCCAGAGCGACTTACAGGAGCAATTATAACTTCTGTGCAGCATGAGTGGGGAGCCAACATGATGCAGCCCAGACTCCCAGTGCAGGCTAAAAGTGGAGAGCATTGACGCAAGTAAGCGGGCGCACATGCAGGCACTACATGTTAACATAGCAGCCATTAATCTAAATATGAGTCCTTTGTAGTTCATATAATTTACCTCCATTAGGCTAACCATATGCCATTACAGTATTACAGTAAATACCAGCCAGGAGATGGTCAGACCTTTACCAGTCACTACATGCTGGGTCCATTTATTCAGACCACAGGAAAAACCAGGGTCTGTATTCATAATGAGAAGGAGTGCTTAACTAGGATCAGTTTGGCCTTTTAGATATTAATGAATAGCATTTCGTGGACAGGGGAGACCTAATCCTAGATCAGCACTCCTGTTCTGAGATGCTTGATACATACAGCCCCTGGGCCTGTGTTCATAAAGAATATCAGAGTAGGAGTGCTTCTAGGATCAGTTTTGCCTTTCGGATAATAATGTACAAGGTTACAGGGGGGGCCTGATCCTAGATCAGCACTCCTTCTCGGAGACCACTTTGTTAACTCATGAGGGCCAGAAACCCTGTTAGGTTTCAGTTATTTCTACAACAGACTTTTACAAGCAGATCAACAGTTTAGCCCCCGGTGACGTCGACGGTTACGGCACCAAACCCACAGGCCCTTGCACCGTCTGTCAATTAATCCTCTCAGGGTAAATAAAAGCATGTTGGAAATTGGAAGCAGTGCAACACAGAGTCCTCTGTTTACATTAGTGTCCTGAAAGTGACTCCACAGAAACTATTCAGAGAGAAAAAGCGAGGGATTGAGAGAGGAAGGAGACAGAATGCCAAATTATTTATACCAAAACTTGAGGAGCGAGAGAATGAAGGGCATCTTAAAAAGAGAGAGGAGAGGAAGTGAGGGTTTGCCAATGAAAAACAAACTTTCCTCATACAGTCATTTGCATGAGAAGTATTAAGCGCTAGCTTCTTTTGTGTTGGGGGAATAATCACCTTAGGTTGCAGGTGAAGTCTAGGCCTCTGATGTCCCATAGAAAAACCTCAACACACATACACAACAAGCTCTCACAGTCTCACGTCAGAATTAGACGTTCATCCATGTTTCTCAAACGTCACATTTTTGAAGTTGTTCCAAATTATTTAAGGTTAAGTTTAGGCATTAACTCCAAAATCTTAATGTTAGGCATTAACTCTGAATGGTTAAGGTAAGGGTTTAGGCTTGGGATAGGCTTAAAACTAAAATATCAAAAACAACTTTCTATCACTGGATTCGCCATCCCCGTCCACAACACCATACCAAAACCTACTTGAATGTAACAGCGCACACTGTTGCCCTTAGTGGCCAGTTTCCACAACATATCCTGATGTCGAGTACTGACTTATATAACGGGTGACCTGGCTGCACATACACATATGCACACACGCAGTGCTTACACACTTACACACAAACACACACACACACACACACACGCGCACAAAGTGAAAGAATAATGAAAGGATATTAAATCACCGGAGGGAGCTTGAACTTAATAACTCAACTCTCTGCTGTAATCTATAAATAGCAGTTGGTGAATGTCAGAGGAGTACTTGTAAGGTTAAAATAAAACCAGTCGCTTATTTTGTCTGGTACAGCCCCAGATTTGTGTTTATGTTTCTGCTGCTGCTACAGCTCTGTTTCTTGGTGCCATACTGCTGTAAATATGTACATTTACATTTACAGTGGGGGAAAAAAGTATTTAGTCAGCTACCAATTGTGCAAGTTCTCCCACTTAAAAAGACGAGAGAGGCCTGTAATTTTCATCATAGGTACACGTCAACTATGACAGACAAAATGAGAAGAAAAAAATCCAGAAAATCACATTGTAGGATTTTTAATGAATTTATTTGCAAATTATGGTGGAAAATAAGTATTTGGTCAATAACAAAAGTTTCTCAATACTTTGTTATATACCCTTTGTTGGCAATGACACAGGTCAAACGTTTTCTGTAAGTCTTCACAAGGTTTTCACACACTGTTGCTGGTATTTTGGCCCATTCCTTCATGCAGATCTCCTCTAGAGCAGTGATGTTTTGGGGCTGTCGCTGGGCAACACAGACTTTCAACTCCATCCAAAGATTTTCTATGGGGTTGAGATCTGGAGACTGGCTAGGCCACTCCAGGACCTTGAAATGCTTCTTACGAAGCCACTCCTTCGTTGCCCGGGTGGTGTGTTTGGGATCATTGTCATGCTGAAAGACCCAGCCACGTTTCATCTTCAATGCCCTTGCTGATGGAAGGAGGTTTTCACTCAAAATCTCACGATACATGGCCCCATTCATTATTTCCTTTACACGGATCAGTCGTCCTGGTCCCTTTGCAGAAAAACAGCCCCAAAGCATGATGTTTCCACCCCCATGCTTCACATCAGGTATGGTGTTCTTTGGATGCAACTCAGCATTCTTTGTCCTCCAAACACGACGAGTTGAGTTTTTACCAAAAAGTTCTATTTTGGTTTCATCTGACCATATGACATTCTCCCAATCCTCTTCTGGATCATCCAAATGCACTCTAGCAAACTTCAGGCGGGCCTGGACATGTACTGGCTTAAGCAGGGGGACATGTCTGGCACTGCAGGATTTGAGTCCCTGGCGGCGTAGTGTGTTACTGATGGTAGGCTTTGTTACTTTGGTCCCAGCTCTCTGCAGGTCATTCACTAGGTCCCCCCGTGTGGTTCTGGGATTTTGCTCACCGTTCTTGTGATCCTTTTGACCCCACGGGGTGAGATCTTGCGTGGAGCCCCAGATCGAGGGGAGATTATCAGTGGTCTTGTATGTCTTCCATTTCCTAATAATTGCTCCCACAGTTGATTTCTTCAAACCAAGCTGCTTACCTATTGCAGATTCAGTCTTCCCAGCCTGGTGCAGGTCTACAATTTTGTTTCTGGTGTCCTTTGACAGCTCTTTGGTCTTGGCCATAGTGGAGTTTGGAGTGTGACTGTTTGAGGTTGTGGACAGGTGTCTTTTATACTGATAACAAGTTCAAACAGGTGCCATTAATACAGGTAACGAGTGGAGGACAGAGGAGCCTCTTAAAGAAGAAGATACAGGTCTGTGAGAGCCAGAAATCTTGCTTGTTTGTAGGTGACCAAATACTTATTTTCCACCATAATTTACAAATAAATTCATTAAAAATCCTACAATGTGATTTTCTGTAAAAAAAAATCTAATTTTGTCTGTCATAGTTGCCGTGTAGCTAGGATGAAAATTACAGGCCTCTCTCATCTTTTTAAGTGGGAGAACTTGCACAATTGGTGGCTGACTAAATACTTTTTTTCCCCACTGTACATCATTTAGCAGACGCTCTTATCCAGAGCGACTTACAAATTGGTGCATTCAATTTATGATAGCAAGTGGGACAACCACTTTTTTTCTTCTTTTTTTTATGGGGGGTGGGGGAGGGGGGGTAGAAGGATTGCTTTATACTATTCCAGGTATTCCTTAAAGAGGAAGGGTTTCAAGTGTCTCCGGAAGGTGGTCAGTGACTCCGCTGTCCTGGCGTCGTGGGGGAGTTTGTTCCACCATTGGGGTGCCAGAGCAGCAAATAGCTTTGACTGGGCTGAGCGGGAACTGTGCTTCTGTAGAGGTAGGGGAGCTAGCAGGCCAGAGGTGGATGAACGTAGTGCCCTCGTTTGGGTGTAGGGTCTGATCAGAGCCTGAAGGTAAGGAGGTGCCATTCCCCTCACAGCTCCGTAGGCAAGCACCATGGTCTTGTAGTAGATGCGAGCCTCAACTGGAAGCCAGTGGAGTGTGCGGAGGAGCGGGGTGACATGAGAGAACTTGGGAAGGTCGAACACCAGACGGGCTGCGGTGTTCTGGATAAGTTGTAGGGGTTTAATGGCACAGGCAGGGAGCCCAGCCAACAGCGAGTTGCAGTAATCCAGACGGGAGATGACAAGTGCCTGGATTAGGACCTGTGCCGCTTTCTGTGTAAGGTAGGGTCGTATCCGCGAATGTTGTAGAGCATGAACCTGCAGGATCGGGTCACCGCTTTGATGTTAGCAGAGAACGACAGGGTGTTGTCCAGGGTCACGCCAAGGCTCTTTGCACTCTGGGAGGAGGACACAATGGAGTTGTCAACCGTGATGGCGAGATCATGGAGCGGGCAGTCCTTCCCAGGGAGGAAGAGCAGCTCCGTCTTGCCGAGGTTCATCTTGAGGTGGTGATCCGACATCCACATTGATATGTCTGCCAGACATGCAGAGATGCGATTCGCCACCTGGTTATCAGAAGGGGGAAAGATATCCCACTGTATGCCATACTTGGAAGAATGGGGTGTGTTCAGTAGGCACGAAGTGTAAGAAAATGGTCCAAAATGGGGGGAGGTACAACCTAAAATTGTCAAATTGAACATCCATGTGAGGCCATTAGTTAGGTAAAGCCATAGTGGCACAGTGAATAACGAATACAAATATCAAGTAAAAATAACATAGCTATATATAGGGAGTAGAAAATAAGGCTATATACAGGGAGTACCAGTACTGAGTCGATGTGCAGGGGTATGAGGTATTGAGGTAGCTATGTACTTACATATAGGGGTAAAGTGAATAGCAGCAGCGTATGTGGGGAGTGTGTGTGGCATCAGTATGCATGTGTATGCATGTTATGTGTGTATGGGCGTATGTGTGCGTAAGTATTTGTGGGTATGTGGGTAGAGTCCAGTGTGTGTGCATAGAATCAGAGTTAGTGCAAAAAAGGGTAAACGCAGGTAGTCCGGGTAGCCATTTGATTAGCTATTTAACAGTCCTGTTTAGAAGTATTTTGGCTTGGGGGAGAGGCTGTTCAGGGTTCTGTTGGTTCCAGACTTGGTGCATTGGTACCGTTTGCCATATGGTAGCAGAGAGAACAATCTGTAGCTTGGGTGGTTGGAGTCTTTGACAATTTTTTGGGCCTTCCTCTGACACCGCCTGGTATAGAAGTCCTGGATGGCAGGGAGCTCAACCCCAGTGATGTACTGAGCCGCACACACTACCCTCTGCATCGCCTTGCGGTCGGATGGCAAGCAGTTGCCATACCAAGCGGTGATGCAGCCAGTCAAGATGCTCTCAATGGTGCAGCTGTATAACTTTTTGACTGTGTTGATCTGTTTGGAACATGATAGATCCTTAGTGATGTGGACACCGAGGAACTTGAAGCTCTTGACCCACTCCACTACAGCCCTGTCGATGTGAATGGGGGCGTGCTCGGCCCTCCATTTCCTGTAGTTCACGATCAGCTCCTTTGTCTTACTGATGTTGAGGGAGAGGTTGTTGTCATGGCACCACACTGCCAGGTCTCTGACCTCCTCCCTATAGGCTGGTCTCATCGTCGTTGGTGATCAGGCCTACCACCGTCATGTCTTTGGAAGACTTAATGATGGTGTTGGAGTTGTGCGCGGCCATGCAGTCGTGGTGAACAGGGGGTACAGGAGGGGACTAAGCATGCACCCCTGAGGGGCCCCCGTGTTGAGGGTCAGCGCAGTGGATATGTTGTTGCCTACCCTCACCACCTTGGGGCGGCCAGTCAGGAGGTCCAGGATCCAGTTGCAGAGGGTGGTGTTCAGTCCCTTAGTGATGAGCTACGAGGGCACTATGGTGTTGAACCCTAAGCTGTAGTCAATGAACAGCATTCTCACTTCCCAAGTGGGAAAGGGCAGTGTGGAGTGCAATAGAGATGGCGTCATCTGTGGATCTGTTGGGCGGTATGCAAATTGGGGTGGGTCCAGGGTGTCTGAGATGATGGTGCTGATGTGAGCCATGACCAGCCTTTCAAAGCATTTCATGGCTACAGATGTGAGTGCTACCAGGCTATAGTCATTTAGACAGGTTACCTTGGCATTCTTGGGCACAGGGACTATGGTGGGCTGCTTGAAACATGTAGGTATTACAGACTGGGTCAGGGAGAGGTGGAAAATGTCATTGAAGACACTTGCCAGTTGGTCAGCGCATGCTCTGAGTATGTGTGCTGGTAATCCATCTGGCCCTGCGGCCTTGTGAATGTTGACCTGTTTAAAGGTCTTACTCACATCGGCTACGGAGAGTATGATCACACAGTCATCCGGAACAGCTGGTGCTCTCACGCATGGTTCAGTGTTGCTTGCCTCGAAGTGAGCATAGAAGGCATTTAGCTCGTCTGGTAGGCTCGTGTCACTGGGCAGCTCGTGGCTGGGTTTCCCTTTGTAATACGTGATAGTTTGCAAGCCCTGCAACATCCAACGAGCGTCAGAGCCGTTGTAGTAGGATGTGATGTTAGTCCTGTATTGATGCTTTGCCTGTTTGATGGTTCATTGGAGGGCGTAGCGAGATTTCTTATAAGCATTCGGGTTAGTGTCCCGCTCCTTGAAAGAGGCAGCTCTAACCTTTAGCTCAGTCTGGATATTGCCTGTAATCCATGGCTTCTGGTTGGGATATGTACGTACTGTCACTGTGGGGACGATGTCATCAATGCACTTATTAATGAAGCCGGTGACTGATATGGTAAACTCTTCAATGCCATCCGATGGATCCCGGAACCTATTCCAGTCTGTGCTAACAAAACAGTCCTGTAGCTTAGCATCCGCTTTATTGGACCACTTCCGTATTGAGTGTGTCACTGGTACTTCCTGTTTGAGTTCTTGCTTGTAAGCAGGTATCAAGAGGATAGAGTTATGGTCAGATTTGCCAAATGGAGGGAGAGGGTGAGCTTTGTATGCATCTCTGTGTGTGGAGTAAAGGTAATCTAGAGTTGTTTCCCTTTATTTGCACAGGTGACATGCTGGTAGAAATTAGGTAAAACAGATTTCAGTTTGCCTGCATTAAAATCACTGGCCACTAGTGCTGCCTCTGGATGAGCATTTTCTTGTTGGCTTATGGCCCGATATAGCTCGTTGACTGCGATCTAAGTGCCAGCATCGATTTGTGGTGGTAAATAGACAGCTACGAAAAATATAGTTAAACTCTCTCGGTAAATAGTATGTTCTACAGTTTATATAATGAGGTATTCTAACTCAGGCGAGCATAACCTCAAGACTTCCTTAATGTTAGGGATTGCGGACCAGCTGTTGTTAACAAAGAGACACACACCCCCGCCCTTGAGTTTACGAGATGCTGCCACTCTATCCTGGCGATTTATATTAACAGTGTCCTCGTTCAGCCACGACTTGGTAAATCATTGGATATTACGGTTCTTAAGGTCCCGTTGATAGGATAGTCTCAAACGGAGCTCATCCAGTTTGTTCTCCAGTGACTGTACATTCGCCAATAGAACAGAGGGTAGAGGCGGTTTAATCCCTCGCCGCCGTAGTTTCATCAGGGAGCCCCCATGTTGCCCTCTATATTGTCGTCTTTTCCTCTTCTGAGTGTCGGGGATTAGGGCCTGGTTCCAGGTGAGCAGTAAGTCTTGCGCAGCTGAGTCATTGAAGGAGAATTCTTCATCCAAATCGAGGTTAGTGATCGCAATGTACAAAAAAAAAAGTTACGACCAGCGCAAAAAATACAACACAAAATTGGTCAGGAGCGTGTAAAACGGCCTCTATACATCCCAGCGCCATTCCATATAGCCATACAATGCACACACTGTACCACCAACCCTAGCCTACTATAGAACCCAAGAAGAATATACAGTAGTATCACCTACAGAAAATGGCCAATCTAGGCTGAATACTAAATTAAGAAATGTCAATGAATCATGCATTGATGTCAATGGCAAATTAGCTATAAAGTCCTGAACCCTCCCAATCTCCTCTTCCAACAAATAGCCACTACCACTTGGCAAGCAGTGAAGCTGTAATGGGAGATTATTTTAGTGCCCGATTAAAATGATGTGAAATGCAAAGAATGTCAAAATACTTTTATTATCGCTTGGAATTAGTTTAGACTGAGTTATCAGCTCTACGCATATCTCAAGTTGGTCTTGGGCCCTCTATCAATCTATAATATAATAACAATAATATATGCCATTTAGCAGACGCTTTGATCCAAAGCGACTTAGTCATGCATGCATTTACATACGGGTGGTCCAGGGGATCGAACCCACTATCCTGGCGTTGCACGTGCCATGCTCTACCAACTAGGCTACAGAGGACCACTATGAGCCCTCCAGCCCCTAGGGAGCAGCAGCACTCACCAGGGAGCAGAGCTTCTCCACAGCCTCGAGGATGAGCTCCTGATGGCCAATCTTGAGGACGCCCAGACGCTCCAGGTCCTGGGAGGAGAGCTGCAGCAGTTCCAACCCCGTCACCTGCCACTCTGTGAAGGGGTACTGCTGGAGAGGGGTGTCCAGACCTGGAGAGAGACCACACATGGATAATCAAGCTTTTATTAACATAAGTGACAAAAGTGCAGTTACATTAGTGCACATTTTTGTTTTTGCCCTAGCACTAAAACACTTGATTCAACTAATCATCAAGCCTTTGATTTGAATCAGCTGTGATAGTGCAAAACGGCAAAAACAAAAATGTGCACCACTTTAGGTCCCCAGGATTGGTATTTGTATTTATTATGGATCCCCATTAGCTGCTGCCTTGGCAGCAGCTACTCTTCCTGGGGTCCAGCAAAATTAAGGCAGTTATACATTTGAAAAACATTACAAAAACAGATTTCACAACATATTAAGTGTGTGCCCTCAGGCCTCTACTACCACATATCTATAACACAAAATCCATGTGTACATGTGTGTATAGTGCGTATGTTATCGTGTGTTTGTATGCATTTGTCTATGTTTGTGTTGCTTCACAGACCTTGCTGTTCCATAAGGTGTATTTTTATCTGTTTTTTTTATCTAATTGTATTGCTGGCATGAGTTACTTGATGTGGAATAGAGTTCCAGGTAGTCATAGCTCTATGTAGTACTGTGCGCCTCCCATAGTCTGTTCTTGACTTGGGGACTATGAAGAGACCTCTGGTGGCATGTCTTGTGGGGTATGCATGGGTGTCCGAGCTGTGTGGCAGTAGTTCAAACAGACAGCTCGGTTCATTCAACATGTCAATACCTCTCACAAATACAAGTAGTGATGAAGTCAATCTCTCCTCCACTTTGAGCCATGAGAGATTGACATGCATACTATTAATGTTAGCTCTCTGTGTACATCCAAGGGCCAGCCGTGCTGCCCTGTTCTGAGCCAATTGCAATTTTCCTAAGTCCCTCTTTGTGGCACCTGACCACATGACTGAACAGTAGTCCAGGTGCGACAAAACTAGGGCTTGTAGGACCTGCCTTGTTGACAGTGCTGTTAAGAATGCAGAGCAGCGCTTTATTATAGACAGACTTCTCCCCATCCTAGCTACATTTTAGTCATTTAGCAGACGCTCTTATCCAGAGCGACTTACAGTTAGTGAGTGCATACATTTTCATACTGGCCCCCCGTGGGAAACGAACCCACAACCCTGGCGTTGCAAGCGCCATGCTCTACCAACTTGAGCTACATGAGATACTGTTGTATCAATATGTTTTGACCATGACAGTTTACAATCCACAGTTACTCCAAGCAATTTAGTCTATTCAACTTGCTCAATTTCCACATTATTAATTACAAGGTTTAGTTGAGGTTTAGGGTTTAGTAAATGATTTGTCCCAAATACAATGCTTTCAGTTTTTGAAATATTTAGGACAAACGTATTCCTTGCCACCCATTCTGAAACTACCTGCAGCTCTTTGTTAAGTGTTGCTGTCATTTCAGTCGCTGTGGTAGCTGACATGTATAGTGTTGAGTCATTCGAAATATCAGTGGGTTTTGTGATGAATGAGCCATCTGATTCAATGAATGCTGGAGGGGAGTTTGCCTTTTTGCCCAAAATGTAATTTAAGGTGCTCCAAAGTTTTTTACTATCATTCTTTGTCATTTATCTTTGTTTTATAGTGTAGTTTCTTCTTTTTATTCAGTTTAGTCACATGATTTCTCAATTTGCAGTCCGTTTGCCAATAGGTTGTACAGCCAGACCTATTTGCCATCTCTTTTGCCTCATCCCTCTCAACCATACAATTTTTCAATTCCTCATCAATCCACGGGGATTTAACAGTTTTTACAGTCATTTTCTTAATGGGTGCTTATTAGTAACAGGGATAAGCAATTTCATAAATGTGTCAAGTGCAGCCTCTGGTTGCTCGTCATTACACACCACAGACCAACAAATATTATTCACATCAACAACATAGGAATCTTTACAGAACTTCTTGTATGACCTCTTATATACAATATTAGGCCCAGCCTTTGGAACTTTGGTTTTCCTAGATATGGCTACTATATTGTGATCACTACATCCGATGGATTTGGATACTGTTGATGATTTCATTCCTGTACTGTTTGTAACTACCCTGGTAGGTTGATTGATAACCTGAACCAGGTTGCAGGCACTAGCTACAGTTTGAAGCTTTCCCTTGAGTGGGCAGCCTGATGAAAGCCAGTCAGATACTGACTGTTAGCACCTGGTGATCTATAGCAGCTTCCCAGCAGAATGGGCTTTAGGTGAGGCAGGTGAACCTGTAACCATATTACTTCAACAGTATTTAACATGAGGTCCTCTCTAAGCTTTAGAGGAATGTGGTTCTGAATATAGACCGCAACACCACCCCCATTGGCATTTCTGTATTTTCTGGTAAACACTGGGCTACATGTTTATTTAACCAACAGGCCTTACATGTACATACCTTACCACATCATTAATAAAGGGCAATTCCACAGTAACGCAATTGCTCTGAGACACATATTTCCACTTTAAAATGTGTGCCAAACAAAAACCAGTGATTTCAACTCTATGCACAAGGACTACTTTTAACAATTTTCTCTGAAAGTTTTACAAAAACAAATTTACTGGAAGAACTGTGCAGATGCAAAGTTTGGTAACAGAATTTAGGTAATTTCTCCTTCAGTTATTTGTGACCATATTTTCCCAAAACTCTTAAATATCTGCTTATTGTCTGTCTGCAGAAAGAAGGGGGTGTCAACTATGGATATCAATATCATTCTCTTCATGGCAATATAGCCTGAATAGGCATACAAAAGGTAGAATTATGCTAAATCCTAATTTGCATATTTGGTTATTATTCTACACACTGGCTATTATCTTTATGAGCACCGCCCCCAAACAAGACCAAATTTAGTCCGGATGGGACCAAATCTGAACGTCTATGTTGCATGAGTTTGGATATCAAAGTAGAGTACAGTACAGCACAGTAGCGTTTAGTTCAGTTTCAGTACAGTACAATACATTACATTATACTGTACTCAACTCTAGTGTGTTCTACTGTAGGCCTACTGTACTTTGCTGTCCAAACTTATGAAACATAGACATCCATGATTGGTTTGTTAAACTTACACAAGGCAAATAATGAATCCAAAACTAAATATAAATGTTTGATATTATATGCCAGGTCGCAGTTGTAAATGAGAACTTGTTCTCAACTGGCTTACCTGGTTAAATAAAGGTTAAATAAATAAAAAATAAATAAAATATTAGTTGCCAGGTGCTTTAATTCAACATTATTGTGTTTTGATCTATTTCTAATACACCTTAAGACTTTTTCTGGTAGATGTTTTATAAGACCCCTTTTCCATCTGTTTGATCAGAAATCAATGGTTGAAAAATGTATTATATACGCCTTAATTTCTCAAAAATATAGACTCTTAGCTTTCATTTGACACCCAATTTGAAATGCCCCAACGAGCTTGAAATGTTGGTGCTCATGGTCCCTTTACATGGAAATGCCCTAAACTAGTAATCATGTTTTTAATATGAGCAAGCAGACCCTCCAATAAAGTGTTACACATCATCCTCATCATTTATACCCATATCATCATGTTCATCATATCACAACGACATTATCGTGGTCATTTTCTGAATCCTCATCATCACCTGACCTCCAGGGGGCCCCCATTGATTTTATTAGTCACCCTCACTCAGATATCATATTAACAAGTCATGACAAAATGTGTACAATTGCAGGAAATTACCTTTAAAATTGCAAAAATGGCTCACCACCCTATGGCAAAATGTGTAGAATAGCAGGAAATTCGCTATAAAACTGCACATTTTTCTCTCTGCCCCATGGAAAAATGAGTAGAATTGAATTGAATGAGTGATAAAAATGCTAAATCTTCTTCCCGCTCCATGGCATTTTTTTTTTTGAATGTCAGCAAACTTGCTTTAAAACTGCAAAAAAATTCTACGCCCCATGGCAAAATGTGTAGAATTGCAGGAAATTAACTTAAATTTCCACTTTCCTCTCTTCCGTCCAGAGGGGGGCCACTTAAATGTGTTGCATGCGAGGTGGGGGGGGGGGGGCAAACTAAATTTTGTTTAGGGCCACCAAATTTTGTCATGGCCTCAGCATTGTCATTATTTTCATCACAGAGGAGAGGATGCCTCATGATTTACTTAATCCAGTATTGCGGTAGTACCCCAATTATAATAATTACCTGTTCCACGCATGGTGAAACAGGAATTGTTTACTCCATCAGTGGCTAATTGGTGTGCTAATGCTAATCAAATGAAAACACTGTGGGGTAACTTAAAGGTCAGCAGAAAGCCATTCAAAACAGCCTGTGACTCCATCATAATGACTCATCGTCCATCGGGTTGTTTACACCATTCAGCACTCGATTGGTTCGGTCTAATTAGCTAAGTGGATGTATGCAAGCTCTGGGGGCAGCTAGCTACCCCCTCCCTACATAACATTAGCATAGAGTTCTCAGGTGACATAATCGTAAAGTGACAGGAGAGGGCAAGTTAAGTCAAAGGACACTGAACAAATGTCCAATCTGAACCCAAATTAGAAAAGATAGGGTGGCATTAATTGACCATGCAGACAAAGAGGTTAAGCCAAAGGCCAAACATGTTTGTATATACAAATCACGACATACACTAGAGGATGACTGTTTTTCTCTGTTCCCTGATACAACAAAAAGCATTTCATCACAATATTCACTTATATCACATGGTCTACACCAGGGGTCTAAGCTTCCCGGCTACTATCCATTCAAAGCCACATTGACACTATCCCACCCCTGGTTATCCACTATACTATTGGCTTAAAATATCTGCCAACTAATTTCCAGCAATATTGTCCCTGTTTGTCTGTTCCGTGCACGCGTTTGTCTATCACTCCGTATGTAGCGAGTTCGCGATACTAATGATACCTTTCTTGTGGGTAGACAAGTTTACCTGACCGATCTATATCATGATTATTTGCATCAATTGGGTGGCGATTGTTTTGCAAATTCTGCCATGACATGTGCAGCAGTAGGCCCAACATGTTATTAATTGAAAATTGAAATATGGCTCATGATAAAAAACATTAGCCTACAAGCAAATGAAAGAAGCTATGTAGCCTTACAGGCTTGAACTGTAATAACATAAATGGTGGTAGTTTCTAAGACTGTTTTGACTAACTGGACTAGTTTCTACTCGCTGCAAATGACACCTCAGTATTTGGGTGTAATTTAGACCCGTTTGGTTGCTTTAACAAAACAGCACATTCCAATAGTTCTACATAATCAATAACTGATATGTAGGAAGTTAACTATTGTAGGCCTATTCGCGCTTTGGTCAACCTGTCCTCCTTGTCGACTTAGTACAAAACATTCGATCACTTTGTGACTTGGCCACTATCAACTTCACTTCCTCATTCCACCTAGACCTCCCCTTCCCTTCCAAGCGGTTTTGTTGCGCTTCTATTTACGACTACCTGCGTGCAAACCGAGTTAAACTCACCTGGCAAACACAAAACGCGCCATTAATAGCCTACCTTTGAGCCAGTCGCTTACTCTCTCCTTGCTCCACGACGTTATAGGCTCCATGCTTGGAGTCCTGGGAACATTGATTCAGTTATTCCCACTCGAATTCTTCAACGGACTCTACACAGGATCAGAAGAAGGGAACATTCAGCCCGACAAAGTCGATGATGGGCACTCCCACTTACAGGTAAATCCCCCGGGAACCAATAGCATGAAGCTGTCTGCCTGTGATTCAGATGCGCATAATTTCTTCACACTCAGTTTGGAGCCGTGGGAGTGGTAGAATAAAATAATATTCGTCAAAATAAAAACTTCCTTCAAACTTTAGACTATAATTTGATGAAGGATTAAACGAAAGCACTGGAACGAGTAGTGAAGGCTGGTCTTTATTTGTCGACTTAATCCTTATTCCTTAATCTTTCCCAAAACCGTGCGTTGCTTTGCGGAATTGGCTTTGTTTGTCAAGAGTGGAGTGAGGAGTTTTTTTCCCCTCCTATTTTAGCCTTGGTGCTACAGCCAAGTGTAATGCAGAAACTCTACTGTAACTATACTACTAGCTATTAGGCGTACTCTGTAATATAGTTTACCATTGTATGTGAATTGTTTTTGTTGAATTATTTATGTACTAACATGTACTAACATAGGCTATTCATGAATAAAGTAACAGACAGGCTTCAGTTAGGAACATATGCACATGATCAACACATCAAAAAACATGCCTATAAATCTGAGTATCATATCCAATAATGATAAGAGTGTCTGCTAAATGACTAAAACGTCAAATGTAATGAACTATTAGCATTTGTGTAGAAAATAACTTACCGGTATTATAGACTTTATTATTGGTGCCCGTCTGGTCATAGTTGGACTCAATTTGAATTGGAATAGTAAGGAAACAGTTGTGAAATGTGTTGGTGAACCATTACAAAACAAGTAGTGAATAAACCTCAGAAATCAAAGCTGGATAAAAGGCCAAGGCTTCAAAGACTGCCCTCTGATATTTGGCACCCCCTGGTGTTTCTTTCAAGTGAGGCACGATGATAGAGAGAGCCTACCCCTTTCAAGCCCTGTAAATGCCAAGGTGTTCGTATATTTTTACTGTATCAAAAAGAGTGGATTTGCATCACACCAATATGTTTACGTTAGGTTTTCATCAATCCATTCATGCTATTTGCCCTCATTTTCTTCCGACAGGTGGCATCACACCTAGGCAACACTCGTCCCTCAACTGACAGTGCAGAGGGATTTGTCGCACAATCTGACGTAAGACATTGATTTGCTCTATAACATTTAATTGCATGTCTGCAAATAGGCTACTCAAAGTACAGGATATAGTAATTACTTCTGCTTGATTTAAGCTTTGGCCTGCAATGGATCAAGGTGCTCTAGTCTAGTTGGAGCTTTGATCATTCAGACCTGGGTATTATTTGTATTTTTGCCCAATTTGCAATACCTGCATCCCCATTGTAAAATAAAAGTATGATTTAAGTCTTATTTTTGCACTCTGAATGGCAACATTGTATAACTGTTTTGTTGCGAAAGAGTGTAATGTTGTCCATAATGTTGTTACACAACATATATTGGCCTGGGTTTGTCTGCAACCGTCATTGGCACACAGGAGGTTAGCATCCGCTTATGGTAGATACATGCATGCAGGCACTATTCATTTACTATTATTGATTTGGAAATGTCATCAGGCACCAGCACAGTTCAACATCCAATAAAAATGTATTGGCTCATGCAACGCTGCTACAACCCCTCTTCTTTCTGCTATTACATGTACAGTGAGCTCCAAAAGTATTGGGACAGTGACACACAAATATTTTACCTCCAAGACATGCTAACCTCTCACCATTACAATAACAGGGGAGGTTAGCATTTTTTGGGGGGTATGATATTTGTGCGTCTGTAACTTTCTCACTCATCATTACTCACGATTCCTTCAGGATTATCCGTAATCATGGTAGCATCCACATTAATGTAAAAGTGTTTACAAATATATTCTTATTTACAATAAAAGTGACTCCAAAATTATACAATACATTATTTACCATTAATTTCTATTGGGCACAAAATAATCTGAAAGACAACCAAAACAAACAGCAAATGCATCCAACAAATTTGTAGTCACAAGCTTGATGTAGTCATTGCGTGCTATAAATATGGGACCAAATACTTAACTTTTTACTACTTTAATGCACATATACAGTGGGGGAAAAAAGTATTTAGTCAGCCACCAATTGTGCAAGTTCTCCCACTTAAAAAGATGAGAGAGGCCTGTAATTTTCATCATAGGTACACGTCAACTATGACAGACAAATTGAGAAAAAATTATCCAGAAAATCACTTTGTAGGATTTTTAATGAATTTATTTGCAAATTATGGTGGAAAATAAGTATTTGGTCACCTACAAACAAGCAAGATTTCTGGCTCTCACAGACCTGTAACTTCTTCTTTAAGAGGCTCCTCTGTCCTCCACTCGTTACCTGTATTAATGGCACCTGTTTGAACTTGTTATCAGTATAAAAGACACATGTCCACAACCTCAAACAGTCACACTCCACACTCCACCATGGCCAAGACCAAAGAGCTGTCAAAGGACACCAGAAACAAAATTGTAGATCTGCACCAGGCTGGGAAGACTGAATCTGCAATAGGTAAGCAGCTTGGTTTGAAGAAATCAACTGTGGGAGCAATTATTAGGAAATGGAAGACATACAAGACCACTGATAATCTCCCTCGATCTGGGGCTCCACGCAAGATCTCACCCCGTGGGGTCAAAATGATCACAAGAACAGTGAGCAAAAATCCCAGAACCACACGGGGAGACATAGTGAATGACCTGCAGAGAGCTGGGACCAAAGTAACAAAGCCTACCATCAGTAACACACTACGCAGCCAGGGACTCAAATCCTGCAGTGCAAGACGTGTCCCCCTGCTTAAGCCAGTACATGTCCAGGCCCGTCTGAAGTTTGCTAGAGTGTATTTGGATGATCCAGAAGAGGATTGGGAGAATGTCATATGGTCAGATGAAACCAAAATAGAACTTTTTGGTAAAAACTCAACTCGTCGTGTTTGGAGGACAAATAATGCTGAGTTGCATCCAAATAACACCATACCTACTGTGAAGCATGGGGGTGGAAACATCATGCTTTGGGGCTGTTTCTCTGCAAAGGGACCAGGACGACTGATCCGTGTAAAGGAAAGAATGAATGGGGCCATGTATCGTGAGATTTTGAGTGAAAACCTCCTTCCATCAGCAAGGGCATTGAAGATGAAACGTGGCTGGGTCTTTCAGCATGACAATGATCCCAAACACACCGCCCGGGCAACGAAGGAGTGGCTTCGTAAGAAGCATTTCTAGGTCCTGGAGTGGCCTAGCCAGTCTCCAGATCTCAACCCCATAGAAAATCTTTGGAGGGAGTTGAAAGTCCGTGTTGCCCAGTGACAGCCCCAAAACATCACTGCTCTAGAGGAGATCTGCATGGAGGAATGGGCCAAAATACCAGCAACAGTTTGTGAAAACCTTGTGAAGACTTACAGAAAACGTTTGACCTGTGTCATTGCCAACAAAGGGTATATAACAAAGTATTGAGAAACTTTTGTTATTGACCAAATACTTATTTTCCACCATAATTTGCAAATAAATTCATTAAAAATCCTACAATGTGATTTTCTGGAATTCTTTTTCTCATTTTGTCTGTCATAGTTGATGTGTACCTATGATGAAAATTACAGGCCTCTCTCATCTTTTTAAGTGGGAGAACTTGCACAATTGGTGGCTGACTAAATACTTTTTTTCCCCACTGTAAGTGAATTTGTCCCAATACCTTTGGTCCCCTAAATTGGGGGGACTATGTACAAAAAGTGCTGTAATTTCTAAACGGTTCACCCGATATGGATGAAAATAACCTCAAATTAAAGCTGACAGTTTGCACTTTAACCTCATAGTCATATCATTTCAAATCCACAGTGCTGGAGTACTGAGCCAAAACAACAACAAATATGTCACTGTCCCAATACTTTTGGAGCTCACTGTATGTCTCAATCCAATTGGCCCGCCCATTACCGAGCTTATGAAACAACATCAAGTCTCAACATGCTGTTTCTGCTCCAAAGCACAGCAAGAGCTACAGTACAACCACAGGCCTCAGCGACAGTTAATGGCATTATTCTCCTGCTGAAAGTCAATGACAGAGAACACTGTAAGAGAATAACATTGCTTATCATCTTGCCGTCCAACCATGTTTCCCTCACTCTCTCCACTCTCTCTTCAATTACATTTCCCAATACAACATCACTCATTCAATCTCTGCTTCACTATACCTTAATAAACAATCAGTAACTGTATTGGTGTTTACATTCATGGTTTTTAGCGTTGATTGGCATCCAGCCATAGTGAATTATTCATAATTAGTGCTCTGCTCCTCTGCCACAGAGTCCATTGGTGGTTGGCTGATTGCACTTTCTCCGCCATTGAGCAGCTAACTAATTTGCTCTCGGCTGCAACCCTATTAAAACCTCTTAAATGTAACTAAATGTAATCGAAAATGTAATCTACATCATACCCAAAAGTAAATTATTTATCATGAGAGTGCCATAAACAATAACTAGTAATGCTGCATACTGCAAGACAGGTTACAATCTCACCTTTCTGGTAAAAATGGTTATACATTTCTAAGTTGTATTCACTTTTGAGGACACAAGCTCCCGAGTGGCGCAGCGTTCTAGGGCACTGCATCTCAGTGCTTGAGGCGTCACTACAGACCCCCTGGTTCGATTCCAGGCTGTATCACAACTGGCCGTGATTGGGAGTCCCATAGGGCGGGCCACAATTGGCCCAGCGTCGTCCGGGTTTGGCCGGTGTAGGCAGTCATTGTAAATAAGAATTTGTTCTTAACTGACTTGCCTAGTTAAACTAAGGTTAAAAATAAAAACACAGTACACATATTATGAAATACTTTCCACACACATAACGACTAACTATATGATTTCACCTTCCTTATAACTGTAAAATACATATTTGTATATTTAGTGTTAGAGAAAATGTAGGTCTCTCTTGATCAAAACGTATTCACAACATTGCTGTGAACGTCTCACAGAGCTCTAGAAAGTGGTTTGTGTTTAAAATCTATGAATTATTTTAGATTACTGGCTATAAATCGATCTCTGAATGTGCTACAGCGACGAAACCACTCTCTCCTGCTGCGTTACGATATAAGGATTACAAGTATATTGCATTGTTAGTGGCTGTGAGGTAGGGTTCAGCCAGCAGTTGATGGACAGTCGGAAGAGCGAATGAAATGGTAGGAGGGACAACCCAGCTTCAAATGGTGTCAGATTTCACATCCTGCTTCACACAGAAGAGAAATACCGAAGATATTTATACCTAACCCAAGATAGTTCATCTGTGTCGTTTACAGTGGGAGCAAATTAAGCATAGTGGGCAGAACAAGCAAGGAGGTTGGCAAAGCCAAGCACGAGTTAGCGAGATCCTATTGGCGCGTTGTTGCATATATTTTCATATTTCCGTTAGGGAACGCCTCCTCTGTGAAGTGCGCTGTGCACAAACTCAATTCGACCTTGCACTCCTTCTAAACAACGTTTTTTAATGCACTGGTTTTATAACAGATTATAGTTTTGGGAACAGAAACATTTATTGAGATCAGATGTTTAATCGATGAGAAAGCACGTAGTTCCATCCTCTCCCACGACCCGCGACTGGACTTCCTCTAAACGGATGCTTCAGCTTTATAGCCCATGTGACGTGTCTGGGTTACCCCTTCTGTCTGTGGAAATACTCCTGTGTCCGTGAGAATCAGGGATACCTCTCAATGCAAGCCATTTCGATCTACGGTGTCCACAGATCGATTTATAAGTGAAAATGTCGGTCGGGACCGGTACCACAACCACGGAGGTCCCCATAAACAGGGGACTCTACATCGAAGAGTTTTAAGAGAGCGGTGACGCCCGCGTGACACATCTGCTGCTGATTGAGTGGGATTCAGACGAGTGTAAAGTACTCTTCCTGGATATGATTGATGTGTTTGGGTAGTGATGTGTTTTTAAATTTCAGTTTATTCGCCACCTGCACAGGATACAACAGGTGTAAAACAGTACAGTGAAATTAGTTTAACCACATCATGGTCCTTGGAGATGATTTTCAGAACCATACTATTATTTATTTTTTACTATATTGGGTTATTCAGCTGTCACTGTAGTGTAGGAAAACCCTTTTTGGTGCGGAAGAACCCTTTATGGACCCTTTTGTACTAACATTCATTTTAGCTGTTGATGTGTGCTATTACATGCCCTCACATGTATTGGATTCTATGTGTTCAATTGCAAGTGTATCATTATGATGATTATATTTTCTAATCTTTCAGTTAGGCCTGTTTCCATTTTCGCTGTTGCATCAATAAATTAATCCCATGGAGAGTCTATAATCTGGTCCTTCACTAACATAAACCGCATCGTAATCGGCTTCCCATGCATTATGAAGTTTATTTATATTTCTACAGAAGGGTATCTAAGATAAAAGTTGTAATCACTTTACGGGGTCTTTTTTAATGCAGGGCAAAAGCCCTCCCCCTGGCTGGAAACTTGTTCTATTTTTAGAAAATCACTGAATTACTTTGAAAATGAACTGCAATGACTTTTTGGCTTATCTTTTTTACTACAAAAAAGAAAATTGCAGTTTCCAGATATTATGTAGAGACTTGAATTGTGCTGAATGTAATCTTAAAAAGTGGTAAAGTTCCCCTTTAAATTGCTCTTTTACAACATTGTAATTACACTAATCTCTTGTGGACAGACTCATGTAACATAAATGGTATCAAGTACCTGGCGCAACATTTTAGTTCTGGGTTGCCATTGTATTGCATGTTGTATATACAGTACCTTCAGAAAGTACTCACACCCCTTGACTTTTTTCACATTTTGTTGTGTTACAGCCTGAATTTAAAATGGATTATATTTAGATTGTTTTGTCACTGGCCTACACACAATAACCAATAATGTCAAAGTGGAATGATGTTTTACAAATTGATAAAAAATGAAAAGCTGTAATGCCTTTAGTCAATAAGTATTCAATCCCTTTGTTATGGCAAGCCTAAATAAATTCAGGAGTAAATATGTGCTCAACAAGTAACATAATAAGTTGCATGGACTCACGATGTGTGTAATAATAAAATCTACCTCGATTGATCATATTTTGACGAATAGTCCAGATAAATATGTTGCTAATGGGGTTTTCCCGCTTGATTTTTGTGACCATTGCTCAGTTGTCTGTGTCAGAGATATGAGAATTCATAAATCTAAGCCTTGTGTCATCAATAAGAGGAACTTTAAAAACTTTAGTGAACAAGCTTTTTTACATGATCTTTATTTTGTGACCTTGATTGTATCTCAGCTATCCCTGTACCTGATTTAGCTTTAAGCTTTTTTGTAAATGTCTTCAACACTATTGTAGATATTCATTCCCCCTTCAAAACTCACAGAGTTAAAGGCAGATCGATTGCCTGGTTCATTCCTGAATTATCTGAAGTCATTAGTAAGAGAAATGTGGCTTAGGCTTAGGCACGGATTGGCAATCGTTTTGGCAACTGAGGAATCAATGTATAACACTAATCAGAAAGGCTAAATCTGATTATTATGTAATCACTCTTTCTGATTGTAAAGGGAATCTGGCAAAATTCTGGAAAACAGTCAATCTTTGAAGGGTTGTACTTCCTCCTCTCTTCCCTTACAAATAAATTCAGACACTGGGGACATTACGGACAAAAATACCATCATTGATGCATTTAATCGTCATCTTTTTGAAAGAGCGTCTAGCCCTACTATCTCTAAGAGTGGGTTAAATGCTGATTCTGGGATTTTGCAGATTGACTCAGAAAATGGTAGTTGAGTTTTTGCATTTTGGCAATTCACAAAAGAAAAGGCCTTAATGCCTTATAGATACCAAGAAATCCACAGGGGCTGACCAATTGAGAGCTGGGTAAACTCAAGTGTGCTGCCCCCCTCATTGCTGGCTCAGTAACCCATATCTTAAATCTAACATTGTTATCAGGAAATATTCCTAAAGTATGGAAAACAGCTTATATGCTGTTTTGGTGGGGCAAACAACATCTTGGTGGGGAAAACAACTTTTTTTAATGCATGCCAGCAAAGCCACTACACAACACAATACTACACAATACATTAATTGGACTATAACGGAGACAAACGGTGCCCACAAACTGTTAGGGCCTACATAATGCTGTCCCAACAGCAGTCCCAACACCTTACCACTGTTACACATGGCTATCAGCGGAGCCTTCTCTGGCAGCGAAACGGTTCATTCAGCCTCATTTACTGCCTTGGCTGACTTGCTTTAACAAATGCGGTTTCTACTGGCGAAGGTTCACCTTCCAACAGGACAACGACCCTAAGCACACAGCCAAGTCAAGGCAGGAGTGGCTTCGGGACAAGTCTTTGAATGTCCTTGAGTGGGCCAGCCAGAGCCCAGACTTTTATTTTTTATTTTTTAGCAAACATTTCTAAAAACCTGTTTTTGCTTTGTCATTATGGGGTGTTGTGTGTAGATTGATGAGGGAAAAAACGATTTAATCAATTTTAGAATAAGGCTGTAACGTAACAAAATGTGGAAAAAGTCAAGAGGTCTGAATACTTTCCGAAGGCACTGTATCTACTTTACTTTATGTATATATATATATATATATATATATATATATATATATATATATATATATATATATATATATATATATATATATATATATATATATTATTTTAGCTAAACAGGTGGGGTCTGCCCCACCTGCCTGAATGACGGGTCGCCACTGGTAGTGATCTTGGTAATTATCATCCCATCCAGGCTTCCATGTCTAGCTAAGATTCTCAAATCTTTGGTAAATAAGCAACTTCGCTCTTTTTTTAGCTGAGGTTGGTATTTTTAATATAAATCAATCTGGGTTTAGGCCAGGGCACAGCAACCACATTAGTTGTTAATGATATTGCCAATGCTTTAGACGCTAAAATGAATTGTGCTGCCTTGTTTGTGGACCTGTCAAAAGCATTTGACACTGTTGATCATTCTATTTTATTGAACAAGTTGTCCTCAGTAACGGAATAGGCTCTATGCACGCATCACTCTATGCACGCAAACATTAGACAGTGACAGTAGACCGTTATGATGGCAGAGATGAAGTTTACAAGGTGTTTGCAGGAGTTGCCTAAAGTATCTGTTAATGATATACGGAGGGTCGTCCGGACATCCAGTACGACACCACGTAGCAAACTGGATAAAGGCTTCAAATTGTACGTTTTTCTTTTCTTTGCAACTTTAAAGGTAATATGCTAACGCTAGCTAGCCTGAGTTAGAAGCCTTGCTTTGGTATTTTAAGTCATGCCTCCGTCCTGCTTCAGGTTAATCATGCTTTAAATAAAGTTTAATCATGTGTATATACCTCTCACTTCATGTGTTTGTACTTTTATGAAAGTATCAGCTAAAAACAGGGCTACAAATGAGATCTCTGTGAGAGCCCACTGCTACCGCTCAATGAAGAAACTAAAGCCACCACACCAGCTGAGAGTAGGACTAGATTAAGTGACACGTTCAAAGTTCTGTTGAACTTGTTCAAGGTTCCGTTCAACACGTTTTACTCGTTTAATGTTACCACAGCTTTGATTGCCATTGCTAAGAGAATACTTTAGAACTTTAGTGGTTTTCACGATAGCTGAACAGTGGTAGCCTAATACAGACCAGGGTAGCTGAGTGGGAATTGCCATGCTTTGTTGTTGGGTCTGTTGTAAACAAAATGGAGTTTGGTTTGAAATGTAAACAATAATGAAATTACTACTTTTTCCTGACTTGATGACAGTAACATATTTCACTCAGCTATTCTTCAAACTGCTGATGTTCTACTCAAAACTGTCCTGTCATCTTTACTTCTTTCTTTATAAACATATGGCCCAACTTCCTTGCTTTTGTACTTGATGTTTCTACTTTTCAAGAGGAATAAGGAGCAAAACCTTCACTCTACTGTTGTTATTGGTACTAGGCTACAATGTTGCACCACTCACCTACTGCTCAGCCAATACTGTTTGAAGGTAGGTAAATGGCACAAGACAATAGGTAAGTGGTGGGAGACAGTATAGCCAAGTGGTGCAAGACAGTAGGAAAGTACACTAAGTTTTTCATTGTGGTCAAGGGACATATCCAGCGCACCAGGTTCAGTACTGTTGCAGTAGTCATGGTCAGGAGGACAGTCCAATTCCACAGACGGATCATTCATGGTTTCTGTGTTGGGACGCTCGGTCCTTTCCCAAACTCCGGGCCGTTGGGCTGGAAGACTGAAATTGTTCCATTGAAACAGCACTGGAACAGCTCCTTTCTTCAGACGTCTGCGCTCAGCTGGAGTCGGAGGCTCTATCACATCTTCACTTAGAAAGTGTCGGCTGCAGACTCGTGTGTTTGTTGTAAGAAAGTTGACTCGTCGAATGTTAATCACCCACCGTTTATTTAATTCACTGTCTTTGGGAAAAGTAAAAAAACGAACAGAATTGCATCTGGCAGACACTGTACATTGCGGCACACAGCAGTGATGGCTGGAAGAGCTGTCATCCCGTTTTTGAAAGGACACTTTCGTACGTTTACACGTCATCGTGTTATAAGTCAAGACGAAGTATTACAAGTAAAAACATTAACATAAACATTAAGATAAACAACAACAACGACGAAAATTAACAGTTTCAGATGTTTTTGACGACAAGCATTCAATGCTAGCATACGGTAGCACAGCATTCTACGATAACCGGAAGTTTACATCCATCCTGAGATTTAACCGGAAATACGTCATGCTCACCTGTGCATATCGCCTATTTCCCAAAAATCAGTAACGGAATTTCTGCAATTGAATTGACTACAATGCGAAATCACAGTAGTCACAAACAACAGTTGTGTTCATAAGTTTGGACAGCATAGCACAGCACAGCAGAGTACATTACAGTAAATCAAATAAAAGTAGAGTATAGTTCAGTACAGTAATGTACTGTAGAGTAGAGTTCAGTAGAGTACACAGAAGAGCACACTAGAGTTGAGTACACTATAATGTTCTGTATTGTACTGTACTGAACTTTACTGTACTGTACTGAACTATACTCTACTGTACTCTACTGTACCGTACTGAACTATACTCTACTGTACTCTACTGTACTGTATGTACTAAACTATGCTGTTTTGTGCTGTACTTTCTCATTCTCATTTACAGCAACGACCTGGGGAATAGTTACCGGGGAGAGGAGGGGGGGATGAATGAGCCAGTTGGAAGCTGGGGATGATGTACTGTATTGTACTGAGCTCTATTGTGCTGTACATTGATATCCAAACTTGTGAAACATAGACGTCTATGATTGGTTCAGATTTGGTCCGGTCTGGACCAACCAAATGTGGTCTTGTTTGGGGGCAGAGCTCATTCAAATAATAACCAGTGTGTAAAATAATACCCAAGTATGCAAAGGAGGATATTGCATATTTATACCTTTATGTACTTATTTAGGATACATCACCATGAAGAGAATAACATTCATATCCATAATTATGCATTTCTGTGTAGTACAGATCAGGGACCCATGATGAAATTCAGTTAACGCAATTCTGTTACCAGGTGTAAAAACCACTTCACTTACTGTAGTTTAATAACTAAAAGTGATTTTTTCAAAGTTAATGTGTCATGTCGTAGCAGACACTCCATTCTTTCCGAAGACATAGTAGACTCTTAATTCGGAGCAGATATTTAACAGAGTTTTTGGGAAATGTGGACACATAAAAAACGGAGGGAGATTTTAGCGAAATTCTGTTACCAAATGTTGCATCTGCATAGTTCTTCCAGTAAATGTGTTTTTGTAAAATTGTCAGTGTAAATTGTTAAAGGTAGTCCTTGTGTATAGAGTTGTATGGTTCGTTAAACTTTGAAATCAATGGTTTTTGTTTGGCATGAAGTTAAGTGAAAATCTGAGTCTCAGCGCAATTCCATTACCATGGAATTGCCCCTCTCTCCTCATTTCTCTTGCTATTCTACCCATCGCTGTGTCTCTCTATCCTCCATGCTTTTCATCAATGTCAACTCCAATTGAAAATGAAGTTAAATAACAATGTCAGCTTTTTCCCTGTTCCCATTCTATCTAATTTGCAGGCCGCTGTTTTTGGACTCAAACCTGTCACTTAGTCTGTCTCAGTACTCAGTCCAGACATCACGCACTAATCCCCTGTCTCAGAGAATCTGGGTTTAAGGCAGCCAGACACACACACACACACACACACACAAACACACTCTCTCTATCTCAAACACAAACACACACGCACGCACATACACTCTCTCGCTCTTTCACACTAACACGAGCACACACAGCCACACACACACAGGCACACAGGCACACACACACACACACACACAACCCAGCTCCCTCCCACCAGGGTTTCTCCCGGGTTGCCACAACTGGCCTTCACCTTGTGATGTCACCACTGCTATGCAGGGACATACATCCCAATGGGGGGAATTCAGACCTGAGTTATGTGTGAGTAAATGGAACTTAATTCCCTTTTTATGCAGTTTTCTTTCTATGCGTATTCTGACCTTGAACTTAAGCATGGGGAAAGACGTGCCAGTCAGCTATATACGTTTGGAGTGGAGATCACAGAAATGGAGGTGAGTAAGAGGTGGCTACAGATATGCTGTATTCTGATCTTGACTTAATTCCCTCATGATTCCACCACCTTTACGCGTGAGGGAACTATGAGCAAGGTTGAGCAACCTATTTTCTCAGATAAGAATGACACCATTATTCATGCACTATCATTTATATAATTTGATAAGAGCTATTAGGTAAATGGTTAGTCCTAATCAGTTTGACAAAGGGGATGATAAATACAAATACTGAGAAAGCATAGCGATTGCTTTAGATTATTTTATCTTTTGATCGCTGGAGATGAATGCGAAACCAGTTACAGTATCTCACCAAAGTGAGTACACCCCTCACATTTTTGTAAATATTTGAGTATATCTTTTCATGTGACAACACTGAAGAAATGACACTTTGCTACAATGTAAAGTAGTGAGTGTACAGCTTGTATAACAGTGTAAATTTGCTGCCCCCTCAAAATAACACAACACACAGCCATTAATGTCTAAACCGCTGGCAACAAAAGTGAGTACACCCCTAAGTGAAAATGTACAAATTGGGCCCAAAGTGTCAATATTTTGTGTGGCCACCATCATTTTCCAGCACTGCCTTAACCCTCTTGGGCATGGAGTTCACCAGAGCTTCACAGGTTGCCACTGGAGTCGTCTTCCAATCCTCCATGACGACATCACAGAGCTGGTGGATGTTAGAGACCTTGCACTCCTCCACCTTCCGTTTGAGATGCCCCACAGATGCTCAATAGGGTTTAGGTTTGGAGACATGCTTGGCCAGTCCATCACCTTTACCCTCAGCTTCTTTAGCAAGGCAGTGGTCGTCTTGGAGGTGTGTTTGGGGTCGTTATCATGTTGGAATACTGCCCTGCGGCCCAGTCTCCGAAGGGAGGGAATCATGCTCTGCTTCAGTATGTCACAGTACATGTTGGCATTCCTGATTCCCTCAATGAACTGTAGCTCCCCAGTGCCGGCAGCACTCATGCAGCCCCAGACCATGACACTCCCACCACCATGCTTGACTGTAGGCAAGACACACTTGTCTTTGTACTCCTCACCTGGTTGCCGCCACACACACTTGACACCATCTGAACCAAATAAGTTTATCTTGGTCTCATCAGTCCACAGGACATGGTTCCAGTAATCCATGTCCTTAGTCTGCTTGTCTTCAGCAAACTGTTTGCGGGCTTTCTTGTGCATCATCTTTAGAAGAGGCTTCCTTCTGGGACGACAGCCATGCAGACCAATTTGATGAAGTATGCGGCGTATGGTCTGAGCACCAACAGGTTGACACCCAACCCCTTCAACCTTTGCAGCAATGCTGGCAGCACTCATACATCTATTTCCCAAAGACAACCTCTGGATATGACGCTGAGCACGTGCACTCAACTTCTTTGGTCGACCATGGCGGGGCCTGTTCTGAGTGGAACCTGTCCTGTTAAACCGCTGTATGGTCTTGGCCACCGTGCTGCAGCTCAGTTTCAGGGTTTTGGCAATCTTCTTATAGCCCAGGCCATCTTTATGTAGAGCAACAATTCTTTTTTTCAGATCCTCAGAGAGTTCTTTGCCATGAGGTGCCATGTTGAACTTCCAGTGACCAGTATGAGGGAGTGTGAGAGCGATGACACCAAATTTAACACACCTGCTCCCCATTCACACCCGAGACCTTGTAACACTAACGAGTCACATGACACTGGGGAGGGAAAATGGCTAATTGGGCCCAATTTTGACATTTTCACTTAGGGGTGTACTCACTTTTGTTGCCAGCGGTTTAGACATTAATGGCTGTGTGTTGTGTTATTTTGAGGGGACAGTAAATTTACACTGTTATACAAGCTGTACACTCACTACTTTACATTGTAGCAAAGTGTCATTTCTTCAGTGTTGTCACATAAAAAGATATACTCAAATATTTACAAAAATGTGAGAGGTGTATTCACTTTTGTGAGATACTGTATATGGAAGCAAACTGAACATTTTATCAACATGACAGGTATTTCGGCCTCTTTTCCACAGTGAAGTAGGCCATAAATAGCTGTGCCATTATTCAGAATTGTAATTGTATGGCCTTCTAAATTTGCGGGGATGGAGATTTGGAGACCCAAGCTAAATATTATACTGTGGAAAGCCTTGCGCAATAAGCGCCAAACCTACTGAGTTTATTTGTGTGCTCTAGAATGTTTTAATTATATATATATGCCCGGTCTTTTCTCCGTTTTTTTAAACAATTTGTTTCATATTTAATATTAGCAACTATCGGTAGCCACCCTCAGTAATACCCACACACATTTATAACTGTCACGTTAGTGTTGGTTTCTTTCCATTTGTAGCCTACATTTTGCATCATTCCATTTCATTGTTTGTTTAACTTTCCTCTGTCTCGTCCATGTGGTTGTTGCTGAGGGTCGCTAGCAAAAGTGGATAATATTTCATTACAAGTTGTGCAATAATTTGGGACATGTAGCCTATATGAATCATTATGGAACACAGACCTAACCCGGCAGTTTAAACCTGGAGCCTGGCGCACGGTTCACGACGACTGGACCGTTGTCATCCCAGTTCCATGATCAGATTAGGGTAGATTTATAGGACTATTGTTCAAACACTATTGTACACTTTTCTCCCCTCCCTAAATGTATCTACCACATAGAGAAGAATATGCATATTTTGATGGCTTTCTTTCATTGATTCCTCATATTCAGAACTTGTTCTCTCGATATAGGCTATTCTAGTAAGCCTGTCAAGAAAATTCAAATTAAAGGTACACCGTATTTAAAGGGATGGCTTTAGATATACTGAAACCCCTATTGAATGAAAACTCCACGAGAAAATCTTTTGGCCAACAAGTTGGAAGGTTTTCTGAGGTTGAATTAACTTTATTCAGTGCGCTTAATGGAGCCACACCCAAAGAGTTTGTTACGCACCGGTAAGTCTGAATACCAAATACTGAGAAGTGCTTTTCTATGTGTGAATCGGCCCCATAGTCCCTAATGGCTACTACCACTGTATATAGATATGCTGCTTTAAGATGTACCCTGACCTGAATCGAGCTGTTGAACAAAAATGTATAATTAGCCTAAATTGAATTGGGAAAATGAAATGCATTTGTATTGCATTTTTTATTAGGATTAGCTCTGGGATTGAAAGCCATAGTCTCAATTTATATGCTGGTTCATACTGTATAGACTGATAGTCCTTCTCTATATGTTGCATGCAGCATCAAAGAATCACATCTACTTCATTTTAGTTAAAAAGTGTGCTTCTCAATGCACGACCACACTGCCACTTTCTTTGATTAGATTAGTGGGTGTTAACTGGCATGTTGTCAGAGAGCACGAAAGGATCATATGTCTGACATGACATTCAGCTTCACATCCCTGTAGGCAGGTGTGTGTGCGTGTGTGTGTGTGTGTGTGTGTGTGTGTGTGTGTGTGTGTGTGTGTGTGTGTGTGTGTGTGTGTGTGTGTGTGTGTGTGTGTGTGTGTGTGTGTGTGTGTGTGTTACACTTTGGATGCCAGACCAGGGGAAATAAAGACTGATACAGTAACAGTTTCAACAGAGTTGTGTAGTGAGGGAAAGGTAGACCACTGAGGGAGTGCCTGTGGGATTCCCTTGGAGTCTGTATCTCCCGAGTGGCGCAGTGGTCTAAGGCACTGCATCGCAGTGCTAGCTGTGCCACTAGAGATCCTGGTTCGAATCCAGGCTCTGTCGTAGCTGGCCGCGACTGGGAGACCCATGGGGCGGTGCACAATTGGTCCAGGGTAGGGGAGGGAATGGCTAGCAGGGATGTAGCTCAGTTGGTAGAGCATGGTGTTTGCAACGCCACAGTATGTAAAAATAATGTATGCACTCACAAACTGTAAGTCGCTCTGGATAAGAGCGTCTGCTAAATGACGTAAATGTAAATGTAAAAATGTATCTGCTCTGTATCAATCACACTGGCAAATGAGTTCATTAGAGTTTGGGGACCAAATTGAATGCAATACAGCCTATGTGATGGATGACCACCCCCTAAGTGGGTGTGCCCTAACCCGGCTAAGAGCAATTTGTAATGGATCTGTCTCGTTGGGAGAAAAACAATCCATTAGTTATACTATACTGTACCAATGGCCCCATGGCTACAGCTTTGGGAAAAGCGAACAATTTCCCTTTTTTTTTCTCAATATTATTATATCACCCAAGTGAATTAGATCACTTTTTTATAGCAGTTTGTGCTTACTCCTATGAGCAAAATGGGTGTACTGTTGGATAAGCATTTTTTAGGTGGGGATCCTTTGCAATGGGCAGGGACAGACAGGTCACAGGGCAATTCTGCCCCCCCAAATGGGTGGGTCCATCTTTAGCCCAGTGGACCTGTTTAAATTGTTTGGTTTTTTTTGTTGTGCAGAATTACAATTATTTGGCTAATAATGTGGGCCTTGAGGTGGGAAAATGGGCCGGTGTTCGGAATGCCCGGGCCGATTTCTGTTCCCAGTCTGTCACTGGCTAGGCCACAGCATTTCCCAGCTCAGTCCTGAGGACCCCAAGGGGTGCACATTTTGGGTTTTGCCCTAGCACTACACAGCTGATTCAAATGATCAACTCATTATCAAGCTTTTATTATTTGAATCAGCTGCGTAGTGCTGGGGCAAAAACCAAAATGTGCACCAAAGATGTTGGATAAATGAAGATGTCTTACTTATTGAAAGAAATGGTCACAGTTCTGGTCTACTTAAGGGGTAGCTCTCACACAGACACCAATGCAATAGCAGCTGGGTCTGATCCACTTAGTTAATTGACTGTATATGAACCAGAAAAACGGGGCCAGTGAGATGTCTCGCTACCTCTTCCATCTCTGATGTGCACCCCTTGTGGTCCCAAGGACTGAGTTTGGGAAACCCTGGAGGGATTGTAATATTTAGGAGGCCTTGACAAATGATTTAATATTTCATACAATGTACCATGCTATATCAATTATTGTGCTTTTTTCCCAAAGCTCTCCAGCACATCTTAGAGGAAAAAGAGTTGAATACAAGAAAATCCTATGGAGACTATAGTTCAATGGTTTTGTATATTTAGGCTGCCACTTGAGACATAACAGAACTGTACAATCTGCACTTGACTGAACTAAATAGGTGTTTGTGTTCAGAGGTGCAAGAACATGCCATACAATATACAGTATATTGTCATTTGGTGTGAGGTACTCGAGGGTTTCACGTCCATGGCAGTATTGCTATGAAAGCTTCATATGCCATTACAGCAGACAGATATCTTGATACAGCACATTCAATGCATGTAATCATTTGTCCTTTGTCCTGTCTTGTCTCAGTGTTCAGAACTCAATGCATATACAGCCACATTGCATAGCAAAAGTTGAGCATGAGAATAATTATTTCAGCTCAAGTCTGGTACACCTTTTTATTACATAATGGCTAGTGTGTGTGTGTGTGTGTGTGTACATATTTAACTATACTTATAAATTCCCCACAAGAATAGTAAACAAACAAAAATGTGACCAACTGGGGACATTTTGTCAGACCCCCCAATGAAAAAGGCTATTTCTAGGGGGTTTAAGGTTAAGGTTAGAATTGGGGTTGGGGTTAAAGGTTAGGTTTATGGTTAGGTTTAGGATTAAGGTTAGGTTTTGGGGTTAACTTTTTGGGCGACCCGACCAAATTCACATAGCAATATGAGTTATAGATCTCTTCTCCTCATTGAACGCAAGTCTAAGAAGCAACATATATGTTCTATGTGCGCTATTTCTATGCTTTTACTTTCGGTTTTGTACACCAGCTTCAAACAGCTGAAAATACTATATTTTGGTTATGGAAAATAAATTTTACAGCGGTTTGGATGGTACAATGATTCTCTACACTATACTTGCTTGTTTTGACAAATAAACTGAAATTAGGAGAACTATTAGAATTGTAATTGTGTGTACCCACACATTAATTGTGTGTACCCACAAGGTTAGTTAAACAAGACTGTGTGTGTGTGTGTGTGTGTGTGTGTGTGTGTGTGTGTGTGTGTGTGTGTGTGTGTGAATGGTTTAAATTGAGAATACATTAATAGTGCAAGTATCCATCCTAATTTTTGTCATAGATCTAGCAGCACCTGCCTCTATATGATAAATGCTGTCTAGTTGCCAATAGTAACCAAATTCAACCAGGAGCAAATCCACTCAGCCCAGTCAATGGAGTAGATGTTGAGGGGAACACAGCAGAGCACTATTCTCTCCAGCCTGCACGTTGGTGGTTTCCAAAGAACCCAATGGGCACAGACATCAAGTCAACGTCTATTCCACGTTGGTTCAATGTAATTTCATTGAAATGACATGGAAACAACATTAATTCAACTAGTGTGTGCCCAGTGGGAACAAGAGACATTCTAAACAAATGCACATAGGCCCATACATTAACACAATGACCCTCGACTATGCACAGATCAATTGATAAACCACACTCAATCATATTTATTTTAAATGTAAAGTATCAATCTGGTTTCCTTCGAACACAAATGCGTCATGTACCATGGCTTTTTGAAGGGACAATGTCTTTAAACTCATTATGTGACGCTATAAATGAGTAAAATTGAGAGGCCACGTGCAATGGATGGGCATGACACCACTGTGCATAAAAATGTATCACCATTCACCATCATCATTGCCCTCTCTTCTTCTTGTTCTCCTCCTCTTCCTCCTCCTACTCTAGCCCTTATCTTTTTTTAGCATCATACTGAACAAAATTATTTTCAAGGTCTTATTACGCTACCAACATTTGATTTGATTAATAAATAAAAGTGCAAATGGTGGGCTTTTGGCGCATTACGTAGGCCTCTCCATAAATTGCAGTTCAACCAGCCTCCAGAGGATGGCGAAAATACAGTTGGGCGGACCACCAAGAAGGGGCTGGATGAAATCCGTCTGGAGTCTGCCAATAACTGGTCGAGTTGTTACGCTACATTCTGGAGGATGAATCAGCCGACAGAACGAAGTCCCGCTCCGAGGAATCTCTCAGAAATACAGAGGAAAAGAGAAGCTGTATGCCTATAATATAATAGGCTGCATCGTCGATTTAATTAGGTTACATGGACTCAATAGAAGGCTAATTATTTTGGCGGATGAATATAATTGCATAGCGATAGCCTATTAAGCGGCTTGGGAGCGCACAGTCGCAGCTACAGCCAGCACATCAAACACAGTCAGCACCGCTCTTCTCGTCAAATCTGAACGTAGGCTACCTGTGTAAAGGGGTTCGTTTTCACTCATAGCCTAGAGTTGTTATTATCACTAGTGTTCTCTTGCTCATTGCTGTTGGAATTGCATCTTTTCTGAAGAGGTGGTCAGTCAACGACGTCATTTGGAAGGGATTATATACGTTAGTAGTCAACGGCTGCCGAGTGCAACTAGATGCGCGTTTTGCATCGGGGATTGAAGTGATAGACTACATCTCAACCGACCGGACTTCAAGTTGTGAATAAACAAGACCTTGTCCAGGGCAAAGCAACCTCAATCTAAAACCCAATAAATCTGGGCAAACTCAACTTGTATTTCGGCAGCAGAGAGAAACTAAAAACCTGCAGAATGCCTCTTGCACACCTTGCGGAACCCTGGCCCCAACTGGAGCTAGTTACACTGGACTCAGAGGTAAGGACACCGTTGAACAACAGTTTGTTGTTAAAATAGCTATTATTTTCATTCCGCGTGCCAAAAATATCCGCAGGCTACACTTTTCCATTCTGTTCATTGGTGCTCATGGAAATACATTTGCCAATGAATGCCCAAAATGCAATAGGTTTTTGACATGCAATGAAACAGATTATGACCAGTTGTTCTTTAGCCTGGTTGTAAAATTTGGGCTGGTGTACTTGCAAAGCCTGTCGCATGCTTCGCAGTCAGAACAGTTCGCGCATATATTTTGAAGTTTTGGTGTTCGGCAGGTTTTTTTTTTGTCTGTTTTGCGGAAATTTTGCGGAAAAAGTCTATGCCCCGTTGTCGGTGATTGGTCAACTGTACTACTCATAGCAGGAGTGGAAATTATGGATGGGATTCTTCAACTAAGTGTTTGTTGTCATTAAACAAGAGATGACTAGTTTTCATGCCAAACATTTCACTTGAGAAATAGTGCACCAAACATCTTACTTGTATGTAAAATTGCTCAAGACCAAAAACGTCTAAATGAATTAGATTTCTTGATTTATCTTAGATTAATTCAGACTATTTTGAGAAAGTGTATACTACTATGTTATTGTTACAGCGTCTCAAGAAGGACAAACAGTAATATTGCTGCTTTTTTTCTAGTTTTTCAAGCGAAGATCTTTTAAGGGAGTATGCGAGGCACAGACGTTCGCTTCGCCTAGCCAAGTTTTGCTAGGAGCAAACCAAACCTAGTATGCGGGCGCCTTTATCGGACGTTGATACATTTACATTTGACATTTTAGTCATTTAGCAGACGCTCTTATCCAGAGCGACGTACAGTTAGTGAGTGCATACATTTTTTTACTGGCCCCCCGTGGGAATCAAACCCACAACCCTGGCGTTATAAACGCCATGCTCTACCAACTGAGCTACACGGGATACGATGAGGGAGTTCTATTAATGTCCCGGGCCTTCCCCGGGTGGACCGGGTTAGCGTTGATTGCATTTGCTCTGGAAGCGGGTTACCTCCTGGGCTTGAGCCAGGTGCCCCGTTTTGGCCGGTGACGCAGTTGGCTAAAGGTAGTGGATAGATGATGTCTCACTCAGGACTTTTACCGTTGAAAAAAATGGTTGGCTCTCCCATAGGCACCAATGCATTAGCAGCTGGGTCTGGTATGCTTGAACCAGAAAAAATGAGGGAGTGGGTGTCTCGCTTCCTTTTCAGTCTGAGTCGCTCAAAACCAAAGGTGACGTAGGTTAAGCACGTGGAGTAATGAGTAGGATTATGTGTTTTCACATGCAAAAGTGATTGCTTTTGATAAAGGCTTTATCTGCCTTCCCAATGAAAAACTAGTTTGAAAATTCAAACATATATTCTATGGAAAATAAATGTTGTACATTTCTAAAAGACGCGTGATGCTGCCTTGTTGACATCATGGCGGAGCGGCGCAGATTACTATATGATTTGAGAAGTGCACTCCTCCCACATCTCTTTTGCCCGTTCACGTCACAGGCCATAGACCGGCCCACTTAATCGAACTCCGGCAATGTAGCCATGTGTATGATACAATGTGGGATGTGCTGAGGGGGGTATAATTTTGTGTAACTGATTACAAGTGTTGTATCATGGATCAGTTTGTGTCCCATGAACTTTTCAAAGTGTTCAAAGTAGCAAAATTGGTGAGAATCTGCCCATCTTTCCTCATTTCATGTCCTGGCCTTTGATTAATGCATTCTGAGTGTAATTATGTACTATACAGCCACAGCATGTCTTCCCTGCACCATGGATCAGGGCAATTAAATGAGATTTTTTCTTTTTTACAACCCAATCTCTATTTGTGATGTAAATGGGATGTTATGGAAAGGTGCAGACTCTTTTTGCTATTTCATTTGTTTTTGAGAAACTTACCCTGACCAGTGACTCACTTAATCCTCCTTGTGCAGTACGGGGACTTGGAAAAAACAAACAAATGCTAAAAAAAAACACTCAAATGTGTCCTTTTAGAAATAGAAATGCTCTCAGTATAGTGATGCAGGTCTTTATATGTTGTACACATAAAATTGTGTCATTCCGAACTTTATCCGCAAAGTTATATTCTATTTGGTTGCGACTTGAGCAATACCTCTCCATCCATTCTAGCAGCAGAAATAGAGATTTGGTCATGGAAGAAAAAAAAACGTATCCTTTAATTAATGCACCTCGCTTAATCCATTTGATTACAAATTAACCTCTTCCCATGGAGGCTTCCACAGCTAGAGATCATTCAGAAAAAGTATGCTCCCTTGACAAAGCTGAAATGTCTGTTCTGTTTCTCCAACAAAACGTGTTTGAATACAGAGCGTTCGAGAGGAGCAGGAATTGTCAATGTGTAGTACTGTAGAGAGAGATTACTAATGCCTTTTGAATGCATCACACTGGGAACTTTCCCATTTAGCTTGAGGTTGTAAGTGACTACTGTCACAGCACAGCTCTCGTTGGCAGCCGCCTCCCTTAGCCTCATCTGTCTGTCGGTATAAGGTAGATTGATTGAGATGTAAAGGGAGAGCCCTGCCCCCGACATAGAGACGGTCACGGCTGGGTTTGGAGACCTGAGAGAGAGCTGGGGGTTTATTGATTGAACAGTTGTGGTTTGGGTTGCTTTCTGATGGGACAAGCCAAGGTCAGATTCATGAACAGCTTTATGGTAGAGTTGTCACGGCACTGACTGTCAAAGTACGAACTCTGTTCAGATTCTACCATTGGTCCTTTGCTATACTATAGCTGATGATGATGTCAGTTGTGTTTACTGTTGACAGCTGATGTCTACACTATACAACTACAGTTCTAAAATAGTAGGAATTCAAATCTGCAAGCCTATTGTTATGGATGTCTGATCAGAATAGAAATGTGATAATCACAACATACACTGAACACATCCACTCGGTGAGAGGAGCTACTCTCTCCTGTCAGATGACAGCTGATGAGCTGCTTGTTTCCTGTCAGTCTGTGTGTTTTGAAACCAGAGACTGTGCGAAAGCTACAGATCCGGCCCAGGGTTGTCACATAGCACTTACAGTATGTTACCCCTCAATTCCTATCTCCCTCCTTCCCTCCCTTCCTGTTATCCTGTCTCCGTTCCCATCCCTCCACTCGTCTCCCGTTCCATGTGCTGTCACTAGATCACCACCAGGCTTCTTTCCGTCCCAGTTTGCTCCCTTCTCCTCTCCTTTGGCCCCAACCCTTCAATGTAAACAGATCTGTAATCTGGAAGCAATATGGTGGAGTCTGCTCCACCATATTGCTGCTTATACCTATCCAGAACCTTCAGATCTGCAAACGTAGAATGGGTTATGGCAAAGCAAACATCGAAGGGTTAGGTCATCCTCCCTGACCAACCGCCCTACTTTCATTTCTGTCTAAAGTATCTATACCAGGGCTCTCCGACCCTCTTCCTGGAGCGCTACCATCCTGTAGGTTTTCATTCCAATCCTAATCTAGCACACCTGATTCTAATAATTAGCTGGTTTATAAAAATAAATCTGGTTAGTTACAACTGGAGTTGGAGTGAAAACCTACAGGAGGGTAGCTCTCCAGGAACATGGTTGGAGAGCCCTGAACTAGATCGTTAGTAATCGGATGTGTTTGATCAAAACTGCGCTCTCTTTCACTGCCATGGCGTGCACAGGTATTACAGTCGCTGTCCTTTCTGCATCACAAGCCTGTCACCTTTGATGTTACTGTTGTTGTTGCTATTGGTGATAGTATGATAGTGGTGTTACGCTTCCATAGTTTGTGTAAACGGTGTGGGTTTTGTTTAGCTGGTCCCATCACAGTAAGTGAAGTGGCTCAACACCCGGTAACAGAATTACATCATGGATCCCTGATCTGTACTATACAGAAATGCATCATTATGAATGTCATTCTCTTCCTGGTGATGTAGGCTATCCTGAATAATGTAATATCCTCCTTTGCATCTTTGGGTATTATTCTACACACTAGCAATTATTCTAATGAGTGCTGCCCCCAAACAAGACCAAATTTGTTTGTTCCAGACCCGGACCAAATTTGTACCAATCATAGACATCTATGTTTGGACATCACAGCACAGTGACGCGTTTTAATAACTTATAAATAAACTAAATTGGTTTCAGTAAAAACACTAACTAATTGGTAGGTCTACCTTAACTTGTTTACTTCTGTGAAGTTTCATAATCCTCTCTCCTCATGAGGGAGAGAAATTAGAAAATATCTTAAAAGATATGTGGGTTTTTGGTAACAGAATGATAACACTAGGCATTATTTCTTAAAGGAACACTTTGTAGTGTTGGACTTTGGGCACGATGTCGACGCTGGTGGCTGCACTTGAATTATCTTGTGCCGAGCGTGCTAGACTGACAGGGTTGTCTGACTGAGTGCCTGCTGAGAGTTGCATGGACCCACTGTTGAAGGTCACTGATGAAAATGTTTGGACTCTTGTGGAGCAGAATTGATAGCAGCCATGAAAAACATGTACTGTTTACAGTGTAAATTCATCTCAACATGCTGTATCTGTGTTCACACTTTCCCAACCACTTGAATATTATTTGCTGTGGAGTTGTATAGTCGTTTAAACATTAGTGCTAGCAACATGCTCCTCACATCAACTGCAGTACACAGCTAACATGACATAGGGAAATGCTTAGTTCAATAATGGAAATTGACAACATCTCATGCACAATGGCTAGGAAACCAAATATATATATATATATATATATATATAGTTTATAACTTTGGTCAAAACTACTTTCAATTGCGGCAGCCTGGGCAGTCCCATGCCTCTATCAGCCATTTCTTTTGTTGGTGAAAAAGGCAATATTAGGAAGGTGTTCCTAATGTTTGGTGTACTCTGTGTATATTGTATAATAACCATTGTATAAAGAAGACGGTTTAGTTTTTATTCAAAGTATACAGGTCAGAGTTGTGGACTCAAGTCACATGACTTGGACTTGATAGAAAATAAAAACTTGGACTTTAGACTTAAGACTCGGGACTTTGACTTGAGACTGATGACTTGAAATTATCTGGCCAGGTTTTGTAACGTTTTGTCACTCATTTTGTGGCACAGAGTCTCCGTGTATTACTCTCCACGCAGCCAGAGACAGTAGCCGCAGCAAGCAACGCCATTGCAAAATAAAAACGTGCAACAGATTGGTTAGTGAAATGCACACTTGGCCCTCCGATTGGACCAGCAAATTGTCGAGTGAGCTAGCAAACAGATTGCTGATTTACTGTACAACTATAGGATCAGGTGCAGCGCAAATGTCAAATCGTGGGGAGAGAAGATTGCCATAATAAATAAATATGCTGCTCCAAATTTTTTGTTGTTGATCAAGAATATTAACTGTTTACTACGCAAGCTCACCAGCAATGGGGCATCAAGCAACAATTACTAGCATAGGCCTACTGGTCTTTTGTCAAAATTGCTTGAAATGTATAATTTAAATATGAAGCTTGCATTTAGAATTTGTTGTTAATATAAATTATTACTGTGGCGCAGACTCACCATAGGCGCGTTTCTCCACTTGCGCTCTCCAATCTCCCGCCAGTGGAGAGCTCTGTTCTTTTGTTGAAATGTTTTCTGTTGCTTTCAAACGTTTAAATGCAAATGTGGTAAATCTATATTCCATCTAATCCTACAATAATTCCTAGCGTTTCATCATTCCATCCCTGTACCGTTTATTGCAACACTTCAACATTTCTGTTTCATGTTTGATACAATACATTTTCATTGACCATTTCTTACCCTCTGATTGGGCGCAATGTTTATTGTGCACATGAACGTTCGCAACACTCATGAGGTAGAAGTTCTGTTTATTTAATTCAATGTATGGTTTCCTTTGTTCATATTTCCGGGTTATGTTGGAGTTCTGTGTGTCTGTGACATACAGTGGGGAGAACAAGTATTTGATACACTGCCGATTTTGCAGGTTTTCCTACTTACAAAGCATGTAGAGGTCTGTCATTTTTATCATAGGTACACTTCAACTGTGAGAGACGGAATCTAAAACAAAAAAATGAAAATCCCATTGTATGATTACTAAGTAATTAATTTGCATTTTATTGCATGACATAAGTATTTGATACATCAGAAAAGCAGAACTTAATATTTGGTACAGAAACCTTTGTTTGCAATTACAGAGATCATATGTTTCCTGTAGGTCTTGACCAGGTTTGCACACACTGCAGCAGGGATTTTGGCCCACTCCTCCATACAGACCTTCTCCAGATCCTTCAGATTTCGGGGCTGTCGCTGGGCAATACGGACTTTCAGCTCCCTCCAAAGATTTTCTATTGGGTTCAGGTCTGGAGACTGGCTAGGCCACTCCAGGACCTTGAGATGCTTCTTACGGAGCCACTCCTTAGTTGCCCTGGCTGTGTGTTTCGGGTCGTTGTCATGCTGGAAGACCCAGCCATGACCCATCTTCAATGCTCTTACTGAGGGAAGGAGGTTGTTGGCCAAGATCTCGCGATACATGGCCCCATCCATCCTCCCCTCAATATGGTGCAGTCGTCCTGTCCCCTTTGCAGAAAAGCATCCCCAAAGAATGATGTTTCCACCTCCATGCGTCACGGTTGGGATGGTGGTGTTGGGGTTGTACTCGTCCTTCTTCTTCCTCCAAACACGGCGAGTGGAGTTTAGACCAAAAAGCTCTATTTTTATCTCATCAGACCACATGACCTTCTCCCATTCCTCCTCTGGATCATCCAGATGGTGATTGGCAAACTTCAGACGGGCCTGGACATGCGCTGGCTTGAACAGGGGGACCTTGCGTACGCTGCAGGATTTTAATCCATGACGGCGTAGTGTGTTACTAATGGTTTTCTTTGAGACTGTGGCCCCAGCTCTCTTCAGGTCATTGACCAGGTCCTGCCGTGTAGTTCTGGGCTGATCCCTCACCTTCCTCATGATCATTGATGCCCCACGAGGTGAGATCTTGCATGGAGCCCCAGACCGAGGGTGATTGACCGTCATCTTGAACTTCTTCCATTTTCTAATAATTGCGCCAACAGTTGTTGCCTTCTCACCAAGCTGCTTGCCTATTGTCCTGTAGTCCATCCCAGCCTTGTGCAGATCTACAATTGTATCCCTGATGTCCTTACACAGCTCTCTGGTCTTGGCCATTGTGGAGAGGTTGGAGTCTGTTTGATTGAGTGTGTGGACAGGTGTCTTTTATACAGGTAACGAGTTCAAACAGGTGCAGTTAATACAGGTAATGAGTGGAGAACAGGAGGGCTTCTTAAAGAAAAACTAACAGGTCTGTGAGAGCCGGAATTCTTACTGGTTGGTAGGTGATCAAATAATTATATCATGCAAATTAATTACTTAAACATCATACGATATGATTTTCTGGATTTTCACAGTTGAAGTGTACCTATGATAAAAATTACAGACCTCTACATGCTTTGTAAGTAGGAAAACTTGCAAAATCGGCAGTGTATCAAATACTTGTTCTCCCCACTGTATGTCTCTGTCATTCTGGTTGTGTGTAATAGGAGAGTGCACCCCTCAGTGTGCATAGAAATATGGTACCTTTGGAAGTCAGTACGTTGAATAAGATAATGATTGTTCCATGTACAGTGCCTTGCAAAAGTTTTCAACCCCCTTGGCATTTTTCCAATGTTGTTGCATTACAACTTGTAATTTTAAATTGATTTTTATTTGGATTTCATGTAATGGACATACACAAAATAGTCCAAATTGGTGAAGTGAAATGAAAAAAATAACTTGTTTCAAGAAATTCTACAAAATAAATAACAGAAAAGTGGTGCGTGCATATGTATTCACCCCCTTTGCTATGAAGCCCCTAAATAAGATCTGGTGCAACCAATTACCTTCAGAAGTCAAATAATTAGTTAGATTACACACAGGTGGACTTTATTTAAGGGTTACATGATCTGTCACATGATCTCTGTATATATACAGTGAGGGAAAAAAGTATTTGATCCCCTGCTGATTTTGTACGTTTGCCCACTGACAAAGAAATGATCAGTCTAATTTTAATGGTAGGTTTATTTGAACAGTGAGAGACAGAATAACAACAAAAAAATTCAGAAAAAATGCATGTCAAAAATGTTATAAATTGATTTGCATTTTAATGAGGGAAATAAGTATTTGACCCCCTCTCAATCAAAAAGATTTCTGGCTCCCAGGTGTATTTTATACAGGTAACGAGCTGAGATTAGGAGCACACTCTTAAAGGGAGTGCTCCTAATATCAGCTTGTGACCTGTATAAAAGACACCTGTCCACAGAAGCAATCAATCAATCAGATTTCAAACTCTCCACCATGGCCAAGACCAAAGAGCTCTCTAAGGATGTCAGGGACAAGATTGTAGACCTACACAAGGCTGGAATGGGCTACAAGACCATCGCCAAGCAGCTTGGTGAGAAGGTGACAACAGTTGGTGCGATTATTCGCAAATGGAAGAAACACAAAATAACTGTCAATCTCCCTCGGCCTGGGGCGCCATGCAAGATCTCACCTCGTGGAGTTGCAATGATCATGAGAACGGTGAGGAATCAGCCCAGAACTACACGGGAGGATCTTGTCAATGATCTCAAGGCAGCTGGGACCATAGTAACCAAGAAAACAATTGGTAACACACTACGCCGTGAAGGACTGAAATCCTGTAGCGCCCGCAAGGTCCCCCTGCTCAAGAAAGCACATATACAGGGCCGTCTGAAGTTTGCCAATGAACATCTGAATGATTCAGAGGAGAACTGGGTGAAAGTGTTGTGGTCAGATGAAACCAAAATCGAGCTCTTTCGCATCAACTCAACTCGCCGTGTTTGGAGGAGGAGGAATGCTGTCTATGACCCCAAGAACACCATCCCCACCGTCAAACATGGAGGTGGAAACATAATGCTTTGGGGGTGTTTTTCTGCTAAGGGGACAGGACAACTTCACCGCATCAAAGGGACGATGGACGGGGCCATGTACCGTCAAATCTTGGGTGAGAACCTCCTTCCCTCAGCCAGGGCATTGAAAAATGGGTCGTGGAAGGGTATTCCAGCATGACAATGACCCAAAACACACGGCCAAGGCAACATAGGAGTGGCTCAAGAAGAAGCACATTAAGGTCCTGGAGTGGCATAGCCAGTCTCCAGACCTTAATCCCATAGAAAATCTGTGGAGGGAGCTGAAGGTTTGAGTTGCCAAACGTCAGGCTTGAAACCTTAATGACTTGGAGAAGATCTGCAAAGAGGAGTGGGACAAAATCCCTCCTGAGATGTGTGCAAACCTAGTGGCCAACTACAAGAAATGTCTGACCTCTGTGATTGCCAACAAGGGTTATGCCACCAAGTACTAAGTAATGTTTTGCAGAGGGGTCAAATACTTATTTCCCTCATTAAAATGCAAATCAATTTATAACATTTTTGACATGCGTTTTTCTGGATTTTGTTGTTGTTATTCTGTCTCTCACTGTTCAAATAAACATACCATTAAAATTATAGACTGATCATGTCTTTGTCAGTGGGCAAACGTACAAAATCAGCAGGGGATCAAATACTTTTTTCCCTCACTGTACACCTGTTCTAAAAGGCCCCAGAGTCTGCAACACCACTAAGCAAGGGGCACCACCAAGCAAGCAGCACCATGAAGACCAAGGAGGTCTCCAAACAGGTCAGGGACAAAGTTGTGGAGAAGTTCAGATCAGGGTTGGGTTATAAAAAATACATCCCACGGAGCACCATTTTTAAATCCATTATTAAAAAATGTCAAGAATATGGCACCACCACAAACCTGCCAAGAGAGGGCCACCCACCAAAACTCACGGACCAGGCAAGGAGGGCATTAATCAGAGGGGCAACAAAGAGACCAAAGATAACCCTGAAGGAGCTGCAAAGCTCCACGGCGGAGATTGGAGTATCTGTCCATTGGACCACTTTAAGCCGTACACTCCACAGAGCTGGGCTTTACGGAAGAGTGGCCAGAAAAAAAGCCATCTCTTAAAGAAAAAAATAAGCAAACACGTTTGGTGTTCGCCAAAAGGCATGTGGGAGACTCCCCAAACATATGGAAGAAGGTACTCTGGTCAGATGAGACTGAAATTGAGCTTTTTGGCCATCAAGGAAAACGCTATGTCTGGCGCAAACCCAACACCTCTCATCACCCCGAGAACACCATCCCCACAGTGAAGCATGGTGGTGGCAGCATCATGCTGTGGGGATGTTTTTCATCAGCAGGGACTTGGAAACTAGTCAGAATTGAAGGAATGATGGATGGCGCTAAATACAGGGAAATGGTTGAGGGAAACCCGTTTCAGTCTTCCAGAGATTTGAGACTTGGACGGAGGTTTGCCTTCCAGCAGGACAATATCCCTAAGCATACTGCTAAAGCAACACTCGAGTGGTTTAAGGGGAAACATTTAAATGTCTTGGAATGGCCTAGTCAAAGCCCAGACCTCAATCCAATTGAGAATCTGTGGTATGACTTAAAGATTGCTGTACACCAGCGGAACCCATCCAACTTGAAGGAGCTGGAGCAGTTTTGTCTTGAAGAATGGGCAAAAATCCCAGTGGCTAGATGTGCCAAGCCTATAGAGACATACCCCAAGAGACTTGCAGCTGCATGCCTTGCCTTCTTCTGATGTCATGCCTTTATGACTGCTACAAGGTCCCTACTTTACAATTACAGAATCAAAATGTGTTTTAGACAAAATAATAAAAAGGGTTGTCTGGTAGCCTCAATAAATGGACAAAGAAATGTAGTTGAACAAGTCATTGCATGTATCCATTTTTTAAAATCTATTTTACTTGACTTAAGACTTGACTTGAAAAAAACATAATTGGCTTGCCTTGCTCTTAGAATGCAGACTCGACTTGAGACTTTACCTGTTTTACTTGGGACTTGACTTGAGACTCAAATAATAGGGACTTGGTCCTATCTCTGATAAAGATATACAAACAATTTTATCAGGCTTAGGCTTCTTCTTGGGATCACCTGGTCAGATGTTAGCCAGCTCTTTGGAGGTCTGGGGTGTAGATGTAGGTATTTTGTCTTTAATGCATAGACCCTTTGTTTTCTGGACTGAAAGAAGATTTTTTATATATTTTTTTATATTAATTGAATCAAGGAAAAGTCAATACCTCCCTTACAATAACAGTTTCCATTGGAGTTTTGCCTTGAGTGAGCAGTAGTTTTGTTGCATGGAGTTGTGATTGCATTCAATTCGTAGTAATATAATGTAACACCCATTAGCTGAGGGAGACTTACATAATTTCGAGTTCTGCATGGCTGATCTGTGGTGGTTGTAATTCAACACTGCCAGCAATGAGGCCCCAGCCTCGTGCACCTGAGGATCGAAGGCGAACGCAAACAAACACTTAGGTACTTGCATTGCCAACATGGGGATGTGATTCTGGAAGAAATAAAAAAACTGATTTCAAAATAGAATCCCCTGTACATTACTATAGAGATCACCTCTTCACACATCAACACTAGCTATTCATGGGTTGTACGTTTCATCAGAATACAAGTTGGCCTGACCAAATCTGAACCAATCATAGACGTGTGTTTCACAAGTTTGGTACAGTAGAACACACTAGAGTACAGTAATGTACTATACTGAACATGCAGTGCCTTCGGAAAGTATTCAGACCCTTGACTATTTCCACATTTTGATAGGTTACAGCCTTATTCTACAATTGATTCAATGGTTTCTTTCCCCTCAATCTACACACAACTTGTTCTCAACTGGCTTACCTGGTTAAATAAATGTGAAATAATGTTTTTAAATGACAAAGCAAAAACAGATTTTTATAAATTTCTTCAAATTTATTAATAATAAAAAACATCACATTTTACATAAGTATTCAGACCTTTTACTCAGCACTTTGAAGCACCTTTGGCAGCAATTACAGCCTCAAGTCTTCTTGGGTATGACGCTACAAGCTTGGCACACCTGTATTTGGGGAGTTCCTCCCCTTCTTCTCTGCAGATGCTCTCAAGCACTGTCAGGTTGGATGGGGAGCATTGCTGCACAGCTATTGTCAGGTGTCTTCAGAGATGTTCGATCGGGTTCAAGTCCGGGCTCTGGCTGGGCCACTCAAGGACATTCAGAGACTTGTCTCGAAGCCACTCCTGCATTGTCTTGGCTGTGTGCTTAGGGTCGTTGTCCTGTTGGAAGGTGAACCTTCTCCCCAGTCTGCGGTCCTGAGCACTCTGGAGCAGGTTTTCATCAAGGATCTCTCTGTACTTTGCTCCGTTCATCTTTGCCTCGATCCTGACTAGTCTCCTAGTCCCTGCTGCTGAAAAACACCCCCACAGCATGCCACCGCCATGCTTCATCTTGTTTCCTCCAGACATGACGCTTGTCATTCATACCAGAGAATCTTGTTTCTCATGGTCTGAGAGTCTTTGGGTGCTTTTCGGCAAGCTCCAAGCGGGCTGTCATGTGCCTTTTACTGAGGAGTGTGTCTGTCTGGCCACTCTACCATAAAGGCCTGATTGGTGAAGTGCTGCAGAGATGTTTGTTCTTCTGGAAGGTTCTCCCATCTCCACAGAGGAACTCTGGAGCTCTGTCAGTGAACATCGGGTTCTTGGTCACCTCCTTGACCAAGGCCCTTCTCCCCCGACTGCTCAGTTTGGCCAGGCTGCCAGCTCTAGTAAGAGTCTTGGTGTTTCCAAACTTCTTCCATTTAAGAATGATGGAGGTCACTGTGTTCTTGGGGACCTAAAATGCTGCATACATTTTTTTGGTACCCTTCCCCAGATCTGTGCCTCGACACAATCCTGTCTCAAAGCTCTATGGACAATTCCTTCGACCTCATGGCTTGGTTTTTGCTCTGACAAACACTCAACTGTGGGACCTTATGTAGACCGGTGTGTGCCATTCCAAATAATGTCCAATCAATTGAATTTACCACAGGTGGACTCCAATCAAGTTGTAGAAACATCAAGAATGGAAACAGGATGCACCTGAGCTTAATTTCGAGTCTCATAGCAAAGGTATTTCTGTTTTTCATTTGTAATAAATGTACTAATATTTCTAAAAACCTGTTCGCTTTGTATAGGGTATTGTGTGTAGATTGCTGTTTATATATAAAAAAATAAGGCTGCAACGTAACAAAATGTGGAAAAGTCAAGGGGTCTGAATTCTTTCCAAAGGCACTGTATCTACTGTACTGAACTGAACGCTACTGTGATGTCCAAACTTGTGAAACATAGACATCTATGATCGTTTTAGATTTGTTTCGCCACTAGTGGTGGACATATAATTCATTCTCCACTCATTGCTTGGGACATTCTATCTGCTCTTTATCCTCCTTTTTTCTCATATTTTGCATGAACTCCTTCTGGGGATCCTGTAATACTTTGATATACCGGTAAGTGTTTAAGTCCCCAGTATAGTGCTCCCAACACGGATGATATTATTTTCTTCCCCTTCATATCACTCGAGGACATATTTGTGATTTATGCAATGAAGTCTCTACTTCTCCTACACACGATTCCTCTGTTCCAGCAGATCTGTTATTACCTTTCTTTCCAACAAAGGTGCTTAAAGTAGTAGAGCGAGCTGAAGAGAAAAAGATATTCAGCAACTCTTGGGCAGGTCACTGCAAGATCACTTCTAAATAAGTATTAATTGTGAAAACCAATGTTTGGGCACATACCTTTATCTGCCTGAGATTAACTCAACCCCTGGCCTCTTGTATAATAACTGAAGCCACATCCACCTGAGAATACCAGGATACTCTTTGCTGTCATTTGGCTGTATTTGAGAACTGGATAATCAATTTTTCAATTTATTGCCACGTCACTGATTGCTTTCAAAATAGAAACTGGCAATTTGCATATGATTAGCTGTGCAAACCACCTTTTCTCCTGTAGGCTTCTTTACTATCTGGGGGAAAAGTGTGAAACGATGTCTCAGAAGGATGGGGGTATCATCGGAAATCGTAGACATTCGACTAAGTTTTGACCCATGTGTTTATCAAAGTTGATATATCGATGGGGATTAAACACAGTGATACGGCAACTACATGACGAGAGAAGAGAGAATGGTCTACTTAAAGTAAGCGTTCCCCTTCGTGGGATAGAAATGTTTGCTGTTTGATTAGATGATACTGTAAACAAACTCGCCAGTCAGAAAAGAAAGCAGCCACAAATCAAATCAAGGTCAATTGTGAATTTTTTTAAATCTTTCCCCTATTGTCAAATAAATAGTTAGTTAATTCTAGAGCAGGTGGGTGCTATTTTGGTACAAAACATTTCCGCCTTGTGTTTAATATTCTAGATGACATCAATCATGAATAAGTAATGTCACACGTCTTTGTGTAAAAGCCATGGTGAAACTTGGTGGGAGATTATGAGGGGGCGGTAAAACATTTTTTTGGGGTGGGGCAGTACCTTTATAAAGAGCTGTTTGGATATAGTAATTCCATGCTAATTTCTTAAATTATGCCCATATGTATATGCAAATTAGTTGTTACTTTCAAACGTTATTCAATCAATATAATAACAAAGCATACAGTGCATTCTGAAAGTAGTCAGACCCCTTTTTCCACATTTTTGTTACGTTACAGCCTTATTCTAAAATTGATTTAAATTCTTTTTTTCCCTCATCAATCTACACACAATACCCCATAATGACAAAGTTAAAACAGGTTTTTAGACATTTTAGCAAATGTATTAAAAATAAAAAACATACCTTATTTACATAAGCATTCAGAACCTTTGCTATGAGAGCTCAGGTGCATCCTGTTTCCATTGATCATCCTTGATGTTTCTACAACTTGATTGGAGTCCACCTGTGGTAAATTCAATTGATTGGACATGATTTGGAAAGGCACACACCTATCTATACAAGGACCCACAGTTGACAGTGCATGTCAGAGCAAAAACCAAGACGTGAGGTCGAAGGAATTGTCCGTAGAGCTCCGAGACAGGATTGTGTCGATCTGTGGAAGGGTACCAAAAAATGTCTGCAGCATTGAAGGTCCCCAATAACACAGTGGCCTCCATCATTCTTAAATGGAAGAAGTTTGGAACCACCAAGACTCTTCCTAGAGCTGGCCGCCCAGCCAAACTGAGCAATCTGGGTAGAAGGGCCTTGGTCAGGGAGGTGACCAAGAACACGATGGTCACTGACAGAGCTCCAGAGTTCTTCTGTGGAGATGGGAGAACCTTCCAGAAGGACAACCATCTCCAGCACTCCACCAATCAGGCCTTTATGGTAGAGCGGCCAGACGGAAGCCACTCCTCAGTAAAAGGCACATGACAGCCCTCTTGGAGTTTGCCAAAAGGCACCTAAAGACACTCAGGCCATGAGAAACAAGATTCTCTGGTCTGATGAAACCAAGATTGAACTATTTGGCCTGAATGCCAAGCGTCATGTCTGGAGGAAACCTGGCACCATCCCTACGGTGAAGCATGGTGGTGGAAGCATCATGCTGTGGGGATGTTTTTCAGCGGCAGGGACTGGTAGACTAGTCAGGATCGAGGGAAAGATGACCAGAGCAAAGTACAGATCCTTTTTTTTTATGTCCATTTGCACTGCTGCGGGAGGGAGAGTGGCTGGCGCACTATTGCTGCAGCTGCGAAGGGTATAGGGCGGTGTGTGTGTGTGTCTCTCTCTCTCTCTCTCTATCTAATCTCAAAACTAAAATCTGCGAGTACAGTGCGATAAGTTTTATAGACTTCACGCATTTCCAAAGTAGTACAAAATTGCATTGTTTAGGGAGGAGTGCAACGTCGAATTGAGTTTGTGCACATGCGCACTTCAGAGGAGGCCACGTGCCTTAACTAAAATATGCAAATAATGCTACAATGCGCCAATAGGATCTCGCTAGCTCGTGCTTGTTCTGCCCACTATGCTTCATTTGCTCCCACTTTAAACGACACAGATGAACTATCTTGGGTTAGTTATAAATATCGTTAATATAACAGTGCCTGTATTGACTGGAGAGCCTCGATATGTTTTATCATAAGGATTAAGGTTTTGAAGTGTCTGTTTTATATCTAGGAGATACATGTAAGTGGATGCACATGTCATTTCAACAACTTTGAAAAAAATGACTATCAGAGTTGTGCCTGTTTTCAGAGATGGAGGACTCATTTTGGATACAACCCATCTTAACATGGACATTGCTATTGAGGGCTTCCATCATTTTAAAGTAGGCAACTGGGTGGGGATTCCTATGAGTTGGGAGCAATCAGCCAATGAAGAAAAAATGAATACTTTCTAGCCTCAATACTACAGACACTATAATGGCACTATTCAAAGTTGAGTCCTCTATCTAGCTCTATGGCCTGTTGTTCACACTCGTATCTCCCATTTCATTGGCTAAAATGGTCCCACCTGATCTCGCCGCCTCCCGCCTGTCATCTTTGAGGACATGTATTTCCATTTGTTAGAGCGGTCAATCGACTATCTTGCCAATATAATAGACAATCTTTGGCTACACTATCTAGCTACTTCTCTCTCCTTACTGCAGCAAGGGGGAGCGAAGGACACTGTGCTCTGTGTTGTTGTGTTGCCGGCTAGCAGCGCAAACGCTCCCCATTGGGCAGCAGACTGTATCATGTTGACATCCTAGATGGTTACTACCAATATTACAAGTAATGTAATATATATATATATATATATATATATATATATTTTTTTATATATATATACTTTTTATTTATTGGTTTTAGATCACAACAGAATCACACCAAATAATATATTAATTTCAACCCCCAACCCCCCCCAAACCTAAAAAGAAACGAATTAACCTAAACACGCCAACAATCAGCATTTCATAAGACACTGTAATTTGTACTATGGTGCAAGTCATTGTTCACCCTAAGAAATAATAATACACAAATGTATATCCTTTGTTTTGGCGTTGGCTTGGACAGTGGACATGCATCTGAAGTGTTATTGTTTTCATTGATGTATTTCGTTTTTGTTCGTTAAACCTCCTGGTGTTGTGTTGGCATCCTGGCATCCCCCATCTACATGGCGTTTTCACCATATTTTCGTGCATGGCACACACATGCATACACACACTTGCACTTCTACATTCGCATACATGCACCCATTATCACACACACATGCACACACACAAACAAGTTTCCACCCACACCTGTCTGTTTAAAACATGTAAATTTTATCTCCTATTAGGGCCTATAAATACGTCAGACTAATAGTCATTTGGTTTCTTATTCTATGAGTTATAATTTCCAAACTATATACAGTACCAGTCAAAAGTTTGGACACACCTACTCATTCAATGGTTTTTCTTTATTTTTACTATTTTCTACATTGTATAATAGTATTGAAGACATCAAAACAATGAAATAACACATGTAATCATGTATAACCAAAAAAAGTGTTAAACAAATCAAAATATATTTTATATTTGAGATTCTTCAAAGTAGCCACCCTTTGCCTTGATGACCGCGTTGCACACTCTTGACATTCTCTTGGCCGAGGAATGCTTTTCCAACAGTCTTGAAGGAGTTCCCACATATGCTGAGCACTTATTGGCTGCTTTTCCTTCACTCTGTGGTCCAACTCATCCCAAACCATCTCAATTGGGTTGAGGTTGGGTGATTTGTGGAGGCCAGGTCATTTGATGCAGCACTCAATCACTCTCCTTCTTGGTCAAATAGCCCTTAAACAGCCTGGAGGTGTGTTTTGGGTCATTGACCTGTTGGGGGAACAAATGATAGTCCCACTAAGCGCAAACCTGATGGGATGGCGTATCGCTGTGGTAGCCATGCTGGTTAAGTGTTCCTTGAATTCTAAATAAATCACTGACAGTGTCACCAGCAAAGAACCCCCACACCATCACACCACCTCCATGCTTCATCCGTTCACCTACTCTGCGTCTCACAAAGACACAGCGGTTGGAACCAAAAATCTCAAATTTGGACCAAAGGACAGTTTTCCACCTATCTACTGTCCATTGCTCGTGTTTCTTGGCCAAAGCAAGTCTCTTCTTCTTATTGGTGTCCTTTAGTAGTGGTTTCTTTGCAGCAATTCGACTATGAAGGCCTGATTCACACAATCTCCTCTGAACAGTGGATGTTGAGATGTGTCTGTTACTTGAACTCTGTGAAGCATTTATTTGGGCTGCAATCTGAGGTGCAGTTATTCTAATGAATTTATCCTCTGCAGCAGAGGTAACTCTGGGTCTTCCTTTCCTGTGGCGGTCCTCATTAGAGCCAGTTTCATCATAGTGCTTGATGGTTTTTGCGACTGATCTTGAAGAAACTTTCAAAGTTCTTGACATTTTCCGTATTGACTGACCTTCATGTCTTAAAGTAATGATGGACTGTCGTTTCTCTTTGCTTATTTGAGCTGTTCTTGCCATAATATGGACTTGTTCTTTTACCAAACAGGGCTATCTTCTGTATGGTTAGCTCTGCTCTCCCCACAGTTACGCCAGCAACTTGGTGTGATGTCACGGTTGTATTTTGATTGTATTATAGGAGTTATACAAATCTTGACTGATTTTTCCAAGAGTATTCCCTACAGACTAGAGAGTTGGTTGTCGTGGACGTGTTTCTGGAGATGTCCTCCCAGTCCTCTTGTGTTGTTACTATTTGCAGCTCATCTTCCAAATTAGTTACCACTATAATATTCTCATCTTTTGTTTCTTCTTCGATAATTCTGTATATGTGCCCCAGCATATTCTTAGCATTTACCTTATGTCTTTGCTATATATCTAAGTATGGGATGTATATCACGAAGTGTTTTTATTAGGTCCTACTGCTTTAGTAAGATAGCCTCTTAATTGTGAAACAGAGTTCTGGAGGTTGTACTTTTTTTGATAGATTCTCAAATGTGACTTGTTTCAGGAACTAGGCGTATGTCGCGGGTCACTACTTCACAGGAGGGCCATTTGAATGTAAACTTTTCTTTTTTTTAAATCAAAAATGCGTTGTTTGGCAAATGCCTTCTGGAACATGAACTTTCATGTGCCTTAATAACAAACTTGTGTGCAATCTGTAAATACGAATACAATTGTTAAATTACTAGCCTAGTTGGTTAAGCCACAGAAAAAGACAGCAACCTTCTCACTGGCCGTGATTTGGCTGAGATAATGAGTGGGCTGGACATACCGAGAGAGGAGTTCAGATTGGCCTGCCATATAGCATGCTTCTGTCAGTATGTGTAGGTAATCCTGTCTAACAAGGCTTTTTTACAAATGTGTAGTGGAGCTGCATAAGTATTGCTCTCCACTTTCTGGAGGATCGAGTTTTGAAATCAGTGGAATTAGAGTATGATAGTTTAGGAGATGGAGAAAACACCTGTCTCCGGATTACATCTTCAAACTAAGGGCAACCATGGCATCCGTGACAGGGAGACGCGTCCATCATGCATGATGTATACGGGTAAGAGAGTCTAGCTAGCTACATATTCAGATATTACACGTTTCTAATTTTGACACAGTGGTTTCATTTCAAGTTAAAGTGTACTGTTAGCTAGCTAACGTTAGCTGGCTGGCTCACTAGCTATTTGCTTGCTAACATTGAACCTGGTTGGTTAGCTACCTGCAGATTAATGCAGGGTAGTAAGGTCATGAGTTGGGATTATGGTTCATTGTTTAACTAGCTAGCTAACATTAGCTGGCTGGCTCGGTAGCTAATGTTACTTTTATGATCTCATTATTTGGATCTCAGAGCCATTCGCTTGGCTAGTTAGAGCCTAATGTTAGCTAGCTAACATTGAACCTTGTTGGTTAGCTACCTGTAGATTCATGCAGGTAGGACTGCCCGTTCCATGATCTCGCCATCACGGTTGACAACTCCGTTGTGTCCTCCTCCCAGAGTGCGAAGAGCCTTGGCGTGACCCTGGACAACATCCTGTCGTTCTCCGCTAACATCAAGGCGGTGACCCGATCCTGCAGGTTCATGCTCTACAACATTCGGAGAGTACGACCCTGCCTTACACAGGAAGCGGCACAGGTCCTAATCCAGGCACTTGTCATCTCCCGTCTGGATTACTGCAACTCACTGTTGGCTGGGCTCCCTGCCTGTGCCATTAAACCCCTACAACTCATCCAGAATGCCGCAGCCCGTCTGGTGTTCAACCTTCCCAAATTCTCTCACGTCACCCCGCTCCTCTGCACACTCCACTGGCTTCCAGTTGAAGCTCGCATCTGTTACAAGACCATGGTGCTTGCCTATGGAGCAGTGAGGGGAACGGCACCTCCGTACCTTCAGGCTCTGATCAGTCCCTACACCCAAACGAGGGCATTGCGTTCATCCACCTCTGGCCTGCTGGCTCCCCTTCCTCTGCGGAAGCATAGTTCCCGCTCAGCCCAGTCAAAACTGTTCGCTGCTCTGGCACCCCAATGGTGGAACAAGCTCCCTCACGACGCCAGGACAGCGGAGTCACTCACCACCTTCCGGAGACATTTGAAACCCCACCTCTTTAAGGAATACCTGGGATAGGATAAAGTAATCCTTCTACTCCCCCAAAAAATAAATAAATAAATAAAATAAATGTAAAGTGGTTATCCCACTGGCTTTAGGGTGAATGCACCAATTTGTAAGTCGCTCTGGATAAGAGCGTCTGCTAAATGACGTAAATGTAAATGTAAATGTAACGAAAAGAAGGGATAGATGACCAGAGGAAAGTACAGAGAGATCCTTGATGAAAACCTGCTCTAGAGCGCTCAGGACCTCAGACTGGGGTGAAGGTTCACCTTCCAAAAGGACAACGACCCTAAGCATACAGCCAAGACAACGCAGGAGTGGCTTCGGGACAAGTCTATGAATGTCCTTGTGTGGCCCAGCCAGAGCCTGGACTTGAACCCGATCGAACATCTCTGGAGAGACCTGAAAATAGCTGTGCAACGACATTCCCCATCCAACCTGACAGCGCTTGAGGATGTGCAGAGAAGAATGGGAGAAACTCCCCAAATACAATTGTGCCAAGCTTGTGGTGTCATACCCAAGAAGACCCGAGGCTGTAATCCCCCTGCCAAAGTACTGAGTAAAGGGTCTGAATACTTATGTAAATGTAATATATATATATATATATATATTTTTTTACATTTGCAAACATTTCTAAAAACCAGTTTTTGCTTTGTCATTGTGGTGTATTGTGTGTGTGTGTGTGGGGGGAAAAAAACAACAACAATTTAATCAATTTTAGAATAAGGCTGTAACCTAACAAAATGTGGAAAAGGTCAAGGGGTTTGAATACTTTCCAAATGCACTGGACAGACTGTAGTATATACACCATAGACCAGGGGTCTCCAACCCTGTTCTGTGGTGCTGCCGGTGCGCTCTCTCTCTACCGCACCTGCTGTCTCGACAATGAAAAGCCAACTGACATTTACTCCAGAGGTGCTGACCTGTTGCACCGTCTATAACCACTGTGATTATTATATGACCCTGCTGGTCATCTATGAACGTTTGAACATCTTGAGGAATGATCTAGCCTTAATTTCCATGTACTCCTTAAATCTCCACCGGCACAGCTAGAAGAGGGGTAAATGGTACTCTAGCCACCCCTCAGAGCCTGGTTCATCTCTAGGTTTTTTCCTAGGTTCCTGCCTTTCTAGAGTTTTTCCTAGCCACCATGTTTCTACACCTGTGTTGCTTGCTCTTTGGGTTTTTTGTCTGGCTTACTCTGTAAGCACTTTGTGACATCTGCTGATGTGAAAAGGGCTTTATAAATACATTTGAGATTGTTTGTTCCTGGAGAGCTAGCCTGCTGTAGGTTTTTGCTGCAACCCCAGTTGTAACTAAACTGGTTCATCTTATCAACCAGCTAATTATTAGAATCAGGTGTGCTAGATGAGGGTTGGCGTGAACCTACAGGACGGTAGTTCTCCAGGTGCAGGGTTGGAGAGCCCTGCAATAGACATACACTGAGTGAACAAAACTATTTCCATGACAGACTGACCAAGTGACTCCAGGTGAAAGCTATGATCCTTTATTGATGTTAAATCCACTTCAATCAGTGTAGATGAAGGGGACGAGACATGTTAAAGAAGGATATTTAAGCCTTGAGACAATTGGAAAAACATGGATTGTGTTTGTGTGCCATTCAGAGGGTGAATTGGCCCAGACAAAAGATTTAAGTGCCTTTTGAACAGGGTATGGTAATAGGTACTAGGCACACCGGTTTCATTGTCAAGAATTGCAATGCTGCTTGGTTTTTCACGTTCAACAGTTTCCCGTGTGTATCAAGAATTGTCCACCACCCACAGGACATCCAGCCAACTTGACAACTGTAGGAAGCATTGGAGTCAACATGGACCAGCATCCCTATGGAATGCGTTCGTCACCTTGTAGAGTCCATTCAACCGAAATAATTGAGCGTTTGAACATCTGAGGGCAAAAGGGGATGCAACTCAATATTAGGAAGCTGTTCCTAATGTTTTTTACACTGTGTAGAACACAGACACACAGACACACACAGTCAGCTCAGACAGATCCAGCTCTTGCGCTCCATCGGCAGCAGATTTTAATTTAGAATGGAAAATGAATGTGTTTATGCAACAAATGTTAGTGCATCGATTTGTTCTCTAATCAAACCGAATTGTTTCGAACTAAAACGTATCGTTCTTGTATCTAGATACGTATTGAATCATCTTGAAAGGGAAATATGCACATCCCTAAAAGCTTGGCTTATGAAGTAAAGTTGGTCAATGCCCCAGCTTTTTAGTTTGAAGTACAGTATTTGCATTATGAATGAAGCAATAGGTGTGTTGTTTTTCTGAAGCAGGAAGTGTGTGTGTGTGTGTTCGATTACCAGTTGCCTGGTTTCAGGTTGGTGCTGCTGCTTTAATCATAGCTGTTACACTGAAGTTTATAATAAGCCTTGAGTTCTTCAAGGCTGTTTACATTGCATGAATTATAGATTTGTCTTTTTAGGAACCTACGTGTGTTACTGGCTGGTTGCAACCTGTGTGTGGGTGCAGAGATACATTTACTTTTTGCATCTGTGTGTGTACTTGTATGTGTGAGTGAATAGTTTTAATGTGTGTGTTTGTGTGAGCGCTGCATGTGTTTGCTCTGATTGGAAGCTCAGGGGAGAGCGTGGTTAACTGCCTGGGCCGCTTGGATCAGCCATGTGGGGCAAATGAAGCTGAAATGTGTGGAGCATTTTCTTCCACATTCTAGCTCCAACCTCTCCTGAACACCCAGGGAAGATTGTTACATTACTGCACACCTCAGGGAAGGAGGCAGGGGGAGGGAGGGAAGGAAGGAGAGAGGTAGAGGAGGGAAGAAGGGAGAAAAAGAGCGGGGAAGTCAACATAGAAGTTAGGGAAACACACTCTGGAACCGGAAGAGCGCCAAACCAGTAGGCTTCCTCCGCAAGGTGTTTGTGGGTAAACCCCTTCTTCTATGATTTCATTTTATATCAGTGTTTCAAAACTAAGTTTTGTCTTTCAGTTTTAGTTTATTAAAGGAATAGTTCACCTTAGTCTTGGTCAGTATACCTTTATATACAGTATACCGTGGTATTTGGACTTAGCCACGGGATGGTTTATCCATATCGTCAATACCATCAAAACTATTTCTTTGAAGTTTTTCAATAAATGTGAATATTTGTAGCTACTTTTTAAGCCTTTACACTCCTGGTAATTGGCCTATATGGATAGGGTTCAATTGGATTGTTTATTACAGAATAAATATGAAAAGCATATGCATAACCATGGTAGCAATTGAAAGGGAACAGTTTGGAAATTATGGGGAAATGATTAGACTAAGTGTGAGGACACAACAGTTAACCTGACACAAGACTGAATCCAAATGTTACACTGTTGATTTTATGTGCAATTTACTTTTACTGTACTTTTTGCTGCATTTGTTTATAATGAAATCTGAAAATACTCTGGATACATTCGGTAACATGATAAGAATATTCATGAAAAGTGTGGGGTAAGTGCAACTTAAGACAAAATTACAAGGGTTTGAGTGAGAGGTCTAACTGGTGTCTTCATGCCTGTAAAGTGTGCACAGTTCCTAAGTAATTTCAACGCACTTACAGTGAGGGGAAAAAAGTATTTGATCCCCTGCTGATTTTGTACGTTTGCCCACTGACAAAGACATGATCAGTCAATAATTTTAATGGTAGGTTTATTAGAACAGTGAGAGACAGAATAACAACAAAAAAATCCAGAAAAACACGTCAAACATTTTATCAATTGATTTGCTTTTTTATGAGGGAAATAAGTATTTGACCCCTCTGCAAAACATTCCTTAGTACTTGGTGGCAAAACCCTTGTTGGCAATCAGAGGTCAGACGTTTCTTGTAGTTGGCCACCAGGTTTGCACACACCTCGGGAGGGATTTTGTTCCACTCCTCTTTGCAGATCTTCTCCAAGTCATTAAGGTTTCGAGGCTGATCTTTGGCAACTCGAACCTTCAGCTCCCTCCACAGATTTTCTATAGGATTAAGGTCTGGAGACTGGCTAGGCCACTCCAGGACCTTAATGTGCTTCTTCTTGAGCCACTCCTTTGTTGCCTTGGCCGTGTGTTTTGGGTCATTGTCATGCTGGAATACCCATCCACGACCCATTTTCAATGCCCTGGCTGAGGGAAGGAGTTTCTCACCCAAGATTTGACGGTACATGGCATCGTCCCTTTGATGCGGTGAAGTTGTCCTGTCCCCTTACCAGAAAACACCACCAAAGCATAATGTTTCCACCTCCATATTTGACGGTGGGGAGGGTGTTCTTGGGGTCATAGGCAGCATTCCTCCTCCTCCAAACACGGCGAGTTGAGTTGATGCCAAAGAGCTCCATTTTGGTCTCATCTGACCACAACACTTTCACCAAGTTCTCCTCTGAATCATTCAGATGTTCATTGGCAAACTTCAGACGGGCATGTATATGTGCTTTCTTGAGCAGGGGGACCTTGCGGGCGCTGCAGGATTTCAGTCCTTCACGGCGTAGTGTGTTACCAATTGTTTTCTTGGTGACTATGGTCCCAGCTGCCTTGAGATCATTGACAAGATCCTCCCGTGTAGTTCTGGGCTGATTCCTCACCGTTCTCATGATCATTGCAACTCCACGAGGTGAGATCTTGCATGGAGCCCCAGGCCGAGGGAGATTGACAGTTCTTTTGTGTTTCTTCCATTTGCGAATAATCGCACCAACTGTCATCTTCTCACCAAGCTGCTTGGCGATGGTCTTGTAGCCCATTCCAGCCTTGTGTAGGTCTACAATCTTGTCCCTGACATCCTTGGAGAGCTCTTTGGTCTTGGCCATGGTGGAGAGTTTGGAATCTGATTGATTGCTTCTGTGGACAGGTGTCTTTTATACAGGTAACTCCATTTAAGAATGTGCTCCTAATCTCAGCTCGTTACCTGTATAAAAGACACCTGGGAGCCAGAAATCTTTCTGATTGAGAGGGGTCAAATACTTATTTCCCTCATTAAAATGCAAATCAATTAATAACATTTTTGACATGCGTTTTTCAGGATTTTTTTGTTGTTATTCTGTCTCTCACTGTTCAAATAAACCTACCATTAAAATTATAGACTGATCATTTCTTTGTCAGTGGGCAAACGTACAAAATCAGCAGGGGATCAAATACTTTTTTCCCTCACTGTATATGACTCAAAGAAGAGTAATCTATAAGGTGCTTTTTTGAGCTCTCCTAGCTGTGCCGTTGAGGAACTAGAGCAAGCACACTTGTAGTTGTATTGTTTGGAACACAACCCTGCATCCTCGCCATCACACAATTACTTTCTTTTGTTGGTTTTTTAGGGGGTAGATCAGCTTTAATATTGCAGATTGTGTCTTCCATCAATGTAATTGTCTGCATCATTTCCAATCCCATATATATATATATATATATATATATATATATATATATATATATATATATATATATATATACAATTGAAGTCTGAAGCTTACACCTTAGCCAAATACATTTAAACTCAGTTTTTCACAATTCCTGACATTGAATCCTTGAAAACATTCCTTGTCTTAGGTCAGTTAGGATCACCACTTTATTTTAAGAATGTGAAATGTCAGAAAAATAGTAGAGAATGATTTATTTATTTAATCACATTCCCAGTGGGTCAGAAGTTTACATACACTCAATTATTATTTGGTATTATTGCCTTTAAATTGTTTAACTTGGGTCAAACGTTTCGGGTAGCCTTCCACAAGCTTCCCACAATAAGTTGGGTGACTTTTGGCCCATCCTTCCTGACAGAGCTGGTGTAACTGAGTCAGGTTTGTAAGCCTCCTTGCTCGCACTCGCTTTTTCAGTTCTGCCCACATTTTCTATAGGATTGAGGTCAGGGCTCCGTGATGGCCACTCCAATACCTTGACTTTGTTGTCCTTAAGCCATTTTGCCACAGCTTTGGAAGTATGCTTGGGGACATTGTCCATTTGGAAGACCCATTTGCGACCAAGGTTTAACTTCCTGACTGATGTCTTGAGATGTTGCTTCAATATATCCACATAATTTTCCTTCCTCATGATGCCATCTATTTAGTGAAGTGCACCAGTCCCTCCTGCAGCAAAGCACCCCCACAGCATGATGCTGCCACTCCCGTGCTTCACAGTTGGGATGGTGTTCTTCGGCTTGCAAGCCTCCCTGTTTTTCCTCCAAACATAACGATGGTCATTGTGGCCAAACAGTTCTATTTTTGTTTCATCAGACCAGAGGACATTTCTCCAAAAAGTACGATCTTTGTCCCCATGTGCAGTTGCAAACCGTAGTCTGGCTTTTTTATGGCGGTTTTAGAGCAGTGGCTTCTTCCTTGCTGAGCGGCCTTTCAGGTTATGTCGATATAGGACTTGTTTTACTGTGGATATAGGTACTTTTGTACCTGTTTCCTCCAGCATCTTCACAGGGTCCTTTGCTGTTGTTCTGGGATTGATTTGCACTTTTCGCACCAAAGTACGTTCATCTCTAGGAGACAGAACATGTCTCCTTCCTGACCGGTATGACGGCTACGTGGTCCCATGGTGTTTATACTTGCGTACTATTGTTTGTACAGATGAACGTGGTACCTTCAGGCGTTTGGAAGTTTCTCCTAAGGCTGAAACAGACTTGTGGAGGTCTACCATTTTTTTTCTGAAGTCTTGGCTGATTTCTTTTGATTTTCCCATGATGTCAAGCAAGAGGCACTGAGTTTGAAGGTAGGCCTTGAAATACATCCACAGGTACACCTCCAATTGACTCAAATGATATCAATTAGCCTATCAGAAGCTTCTAAAGCCTTGTCACCATCTTTTGGAATTTTCCATGCTGTTTTAAAGGCACAGTCAACTTAGTGTATGTAATCATCTGACCCACTGGAATTGTGATACAGTGAATTATAAGTGAAATAATCTGTCTGTAAACAATTGTTGGAAAAATTACTTGTGTCATGCACAAAGTAGATGTCCTAACCGACTTGCCAAAACTAAAGTTTGTTAACAAGAATTTTGTGGAGTGGTTGAAAAACAAGTTTTAATGACTCCAACCTAAGTGTATGTTAACTTCCGACTTCAACTGTATATAACTGGGTGGTTCGAGCCCTGAATGCTGATTGGCTGACAGCTGTGGTATATCAGACTGTACACCATGGGTATGACAAAACATTTAATTTTTACTGCTCCAATTACGTTGGGAACCAGTTTATAATAGCAATAAGGAACCTTGGGGGTTTGTGGTATATGGCCAATATACTACGGCTAAGGGCTGTGTCCAAGCACTCAGTGTTGCGTCGTGTTTAAGAACAGCCCTTAGCCGTGGTATATTGGCCATATACCACGAACCCCCGAGGTGCCTTATTGCTATTATAAACTGCTACGGTAGTATTGGGCATAACTGATTTTGTCTAGAGGCACACGTTCTTCAGTGATTGTAAAGGCACAAGCATTGACTGTAGTTGTATTCTGCGCTTAAATGGTTTGTGCAGAAACGTGTGCTTAAAAGGTTTGGTGCGGTTAAGAAACGGAGACGCGATTAACGGTATCCAAAAAATGTAGGCCGATAAACATGTAATGCGTTATTAGCGTTCACTTTGATAGCCCTAGTTTATTTTCGTTTGAGCTTGTTAACATATTTAGATAGCTGCCTCTTATGGAAATTCGCTATTACTTGTGCTACTTTTGTTAGCATTCTCGTAATAGACGTCCAATGGGCTTTTTTGCTTTTTTTATCGCCCCCTTGTGTACTAAGATAGTAATACCGTAAATCCCAGGATGAGAGAAGGATGCTATGACTATATGAAATCTGGATACCGCCCAACCCTAGATCACCTCTACAACCCATTTCTTTGAGGTGGTTTTTTAAATGTGATTTACTAACATTTAGAGCATACAAAAAAAATGCCCTACTACATCCATGGATGTGAACGTAATGATGTGAGCCGCGTCACTTCCTAGAATCGCATTGTCAAGGTATCCACAAGATAAAATACAATTGGAGTTGAACTATCCCTTTTATGAACTGCACTGTTTAAAAGTCTGAAAAAATATTGATCTGCCTTCTGCACTCATAAAACCTCAGACTGGTTTTGAGGAGCTCATTATTGTGTTTTCTAGACTTGATACCCTAACAAGACTGACTCAACTAAACATTTCCATGGTATGTTCATTTATTGTGTAGCCCAACGGACCAATCGATCTGTGAGCAGATGACTATCGTGGACAAGTAATGAGACCAAGGGCAGTGTCTCGGAAAAGCCATTTTCCATTTCCCCCGTCTTTCTTCCCTTCTTCTTTATCACCACTCAAGGCCAATCGATGTCCTGGCTGGCTCTGCTGCCTGCCTGTTTGTGTGTGTTAAAAGAAAATAACTGTGTGTTTTGTCGTCAAGGGAAAAGAGTAGGAGAGTAAGTCTGTGACTTCAGCGTCGCCTCTCTCTCCATTGTGACATGAACGGAGGAGGGGGTGGGGGACTCTGTTAGTGTTAGTTCAAACCACTCACTTTGTGTGTGTTTGAATGTTCTATATTTTCCAACGCAATATACTGTATAGCAAAGTCAATTCTGACTGCTATGGTAAGAGAGAGGGTGTTTTTAGCTATGCTTCAGAAGAAACAGAAACGTATTTATTTTATTTAACATATGTAGAGATACTGTTTTAATCGCCTGTGGCAGTTGGATATTGCACTCCACTGTACTGTTGCACCATACATTCTGCTAAGGCCTTGGGTAAAACGTTTAGTCAATTACACGTCATCTCCTGTTGTCACCCCAGCTACCTGAAGTCTTTAAACACGGTTACTGTTGGTTATTGGTTATTAGCCTTAATGGCAGTGCGATTTCACTGGAAAGTGGCGAGGCTCTCAATTAATGGTCTTCGAAATGCCTTGATTCTGTTCTCGTCGTGACATTTAAAGATTGTCTGCTCTTGTGAAACTACACAGCAATCTCATCAATCTCATCTGGTGTTTTAGCCTCTGGTCCATCCTGGTCATGCTTGGAAATAATGTGCAGACTGATAACAAATGGATGTTCCCTTTAAAGGGCTCTTAGCAATGGTTCCACTAGATGCATTGTTGGACGATAACAGTTGTCATGACTCTCCTGGGTGAGGATCCAAGGCCTCAGATCAGCTTGGCAAATGGCTGACGATGACCAGACCCCCTCTCACCCACAGAAGATAGGGGTAGATGATTTTGACACCTTAACACTCTGTCATAAAATAGGCAGGAGGGGAATCTCCCTCTTGCTCTTCAGTATAACTAAAGGAATGCCCTTTGTCTACAGAATACTTTTGCCGCCAAAACTATAATGTCCAAAAAGTAAACACTGGAACAATATTTCTAACATCTGAAAGTTTGGAATTGTCAGTGGGGATCTAAAGAATAATTGTCACATTGTTTATTATTTTGTGATGTCATTAAGGATTGTATAAAGAAAATACTGTAAACGGAAAGTGTACACATTCTATCTGTCAAGTTTACATCAATATGTATGTAATATGGAGAATTATGAGAGTATTTTTGTTAAGATATGAATGTGATTTTAGTTTTCTAATGAGAATTGTTTTTCATATAAGCTATGGACAGTTAGTAGCCACGCCACGAGTGAGCTCAGATATCGTGTCAGCAAATAGGATCGCCCCTTTTACCAGAGTGCATAAAAAGCCTTGGTAACAAATTCACATCAAACCAGAAAGCGTGGAGACGGTAGTCCACACGTTTGAAATGGTTAGAACTTTGAACCTCTACACGAGGTGAAGAAACTCACCAGACTAGACCAGAACATTGCCAGTCTGCAGCTGTGTGTGTAAAGTGGTCTGGAACTTTGACTAACCACATGAGGTGGGAAGGAGAAAATCCCCTCTCAAGACAATCACTAGTATAGCAGAGTAGCTGTTCTGTGAACACTGTACTACGAGCCAGGACAACTAAGAAGAAGGACATTGTGACCTCTGGTGGACAGCCAGAGCCTTACACCAACCGTCCCCCTTCCCCATAGAAGGATTGATTGGTATCAACAGAGATAGACGACGGCAAACACGAAAAATGCATTCATGATTTCTTACCCCAAATGGGCGGTGGTTCGTGAGCAAAGTATTATGATTACTTTGAGGGTAGTTTCCAAATGTTTTAACAATAGGTTTGACTCTTTGTCTCTCTCTCCCTATCTACCCCTCCCTCTTTTGATAACCAAGCAGTCATGTGTTAGTCCACTAGGGACTTTTTCTCATGTATTAAGTGTATGTTACTCTGTGTTATTATTTAGTTAGCTAGTAAATAATTAAGCCAATTTGGGTAGTGCTGAATCATAAGCAAAGCTGGGGTTCGTGCAGATCCAAGAAGTCTACGGCTGTTCAGAATGAGACTGATAAGAGGTAATGATTGATACGTTGACTGTTATATACAGTGAGGGAAAAAAGTATTTGATCCCCTGCTGATTTTGTACGTTTACCCACTGACAAAGGCATGATCAGTCTATAATTTTAATGGTAGGTTTATTTGAACAGTGAGAGACAGAATAACAGCCAAAAAATCCAGAGAAACGCATGTCAAAAATGTTATTAATTGATTTGCATTTTAATGAGGGAAATAAGTATTTGACCCCTCTGCAAAACATTACTTAGTACTTGGTGGCAAAACCCTTGTTGGCAATCACAGAAGTCAGACGTTTATTGTAGTTGGCCACCAGGTTTGCACACATCTCAGGAGGGATTTTGTCCCACTCCTCTTTGGAGATCTTCTCCAAGTCATTAAGGTTTTGAGGCTGACGTTTGGCAACTCGAACCTTCAGCTCCCTCCACAGATTTGCTATGGGATTAAGGTCTGGAGACTGGCTAGGCCACTTCAGGACCTTAATGTGCTTCTTCTTGAGCCACTTCTTTGTTGCCTTGGCCGTGTGTTTTGGGTCATTGTCATGCTGGAATACCCATCCACTGCCCATTTTTCAATGCCCTGGCTGAGGGAAGGAGGTTCTCACCCAAGATTTGACGGTACATGGCCCCGTCCATCGTCCCTTTGATGCGGTGAAGTTGTCCTGTCCCCTTAGCAGAAAAACACCCCCAAAGCATAATGTTTCCACCTCCATGTTTGACGGTGGGGATGGTGTTCTTGGGGTCATAGGCAGCATTCTTCCTCCTCCAAACACGTTGAGTTGATGCCAAAGAGCTCGATTTTGGTCTCATCTGACCACAACACTTTCACCCAGTTCTCCTCTGAATCATTCAGATGTTCATTGGCAAACTTCAGATGGGCCTGTAAATGTGCTTTCTTGAGCAGGGGGACCTTGCGGGCGCTGCAGGATTTCAGTCCTTCACGGCGTAGTGTGTTACCAATTGTTTTCTTGGTGACTATGGTCCCAGCTGCCTTGAGATCATTGACAAGATCCTCCCGTGTAGTTCTGGGCTGATTCCTCACCGTTCTCATGATCATTGAAACTCCACGAGGTGAGATCTTGCATGAAGCCCCAGGCCGAGGGAGATTGACAGGTCTTTTGTGTTTCTTCCATTTGCAAATAATCGCACCAACTGTTGTCACCTTCTCACCAAGCTGCTTGGTGATGGTCTTGTAGCCCATTCCAGCCTTGTGTAGGTCTACAATCTTGTCCCTGACATCCTTGGAGAGCTCTTGGTCTTGGCCATGGTGGAGAGTTTGGAATCTGATTGCTTCTGTGGACAGGTGTCTTTTTATACAAGTAACAAGCTGAGATTAGGAGCACTCCATTTAAGAGTGTGCTCTAATCTCAGCTCGTTACCTGTATAAAAGACACCTGGGAGCCAGAAATCTTTCTGATTTGAGGGGGTCAAATACTTATTTCCCTCATTAAAATGCAAATCAATTTATAACATTTTTGACATGTGTTTTTCTGGATTTTTTTGTTGTTATTCTGTCTCTCACTGTTCAAATAAACCTACCATTAAAATTATAGACTGATCATTTCTTTGTCAGCGGGCAAACGTACAAAATCAGCAGGGGATCAAATACTTTTTTCCCTCACTGTACATATTGATAGGTAAAAACCTTTAGAGTTTAATTCGGGAGATGGTAACTCTATAAACAACTTCTTCCGTGGTGCCCCAAATCCTAATGAGCTAATTGTTACATTATTAATTTAATCGAGTAACAATTAAACATAGTTAGTTGATTCGATAAATAACAGTCATCATATTAATGAATGTCCCGTCACGACACAGTGGTTGGCCTTTTCAACAGGCGAAACCCACTGGGAAAGTGTGTTTGCACTAGATTATTGGGTTTGTCAGCTTAGGAACAAAGTAGCATTAATGACTGGACGCTCTAGGTTGCGATTTGTCTTGGCACTGAAACTGTTGTTGTCTTGTTTATTTTCAGAATGGGCAAAGCGTCACGGAGGATGGGGTCACACCTGCTGGTCACAAGGTAAGTGGGATCTTCTGATCACATCTTGTACTCACTCTTGCACATGCGCAGCAAATAAACTATGCAGTGCTGAAAAAAAGGGGTAATTAAAGTGCGAACAGGAAGACCAACGCCTCTCGCAAATAATGACAATCTGCTGATTCAACTCAACCAATAATGAAGACAAAACTCTTGGGTATAAGACCACTTTGTTTCAATATTTTGGTAATTTATTTTCCTACTTTCCTCACTAGGAAAATGGTTAATGTTTTGTGTGTGCGCTTGCTTGTGTGCGTGTTCAGGAAACATTGCCCTGTACCGTGAAATTCCGTTACTGAAAACCCACATACTTTTGTATATACAGTGCATTCTGAAAGTATTCAGACCCATTTACTTTTTCCACATTTTGTTACATTACAGCCTTATTCTAAAATTTATTAAATAAATGTTCCTCTTCAATATACACACAATACCCCATAATGACAAAGCGAGAACAGATTTTTAGAAATGTTTGCACATTTATTAAAAATAAAAAAAACATATTTACATAAGTATTCACACCCTTTGCTATGAGACACAATTGAGCTCCGGTGCATCCTGTTTTCATTGATCATCCTTGAGATTGATTGGACATGATTTGGACAGGCACACACCTGTCTATATAAGGTCCCACAGTTGACAGTGTATGTCAGAGCAAAAACCAAGACATGAGGTCGAAGGAATTGTCCGTAGAGCTCAGAGACAGGATTGTGGCGAGACACAGATCTGGGGAAGGGTACCAAATCATGTCTGCAGCATTGAAGGTCCCCAAGAACACAGTGGCCTCCATCATTCTTAAATGGAATAAATTTGGAACCACTAAGACTCTTCCTAGAGCTGGCTGCCTGGCCAAATTGAGCAATCTGTGGAGAAGGGCCTTGGTCAGGGAGGTGACCAAGGACCCGATGGTCACTCTGACAGAGCTCCTCTGTGGAGATGGGAGAACCTTCCAGAAGGACAACCATCTCTGCAGCAATCCACCAATCAGGCCTTTATGGTAGAGTGGCCAGAGGGAAGCCACTCCTCAGTAAAAGGCACATGACCGCCTGCTTAGAGTTTGCCAAAAGGCACATAAAAGACGTCCAGACCATGAGAAAAATGATTCTCTGGTCTGATGAATCCAAGAGTGAATTCTTTGGCCTGAATGCCAAGTGTCACGTTTGGAGGAAACCTGGCACCATCCCTATGTTGAAGCAAGGTGATGGCGGCATTGTGCTGTGGGGATGTTTTTCAGGGAGACTAGTCAGGATCGAGGGAAAGATGACCGGAGCAAAGTACAGAGATCCTTGATGAAAACCTGCTCCAGAGCGCTCAGGACCTCAGACTGGGGTGAAGGTTCACCTTCCAACAGGACAACGACCCTAAGCACACAGACAAGACAACAGGAGTCCCTAAGCTCACCATCCAACCTGACAGAGCTTGAGAGGATCTGCAGAGAAGAATGGGAGAAACTCCCCAAATACAGGTGTGCCAAGCTTGTAGTGTCATACCACAGAAGACTCGAGGCTGGAATCGCTGCCAAAGGTGCTTCAACAAAGTACTGAGTAAAGGGTCTGAATACTTATTTAAATGTGATATTTCCTTTTTTTTTTTTTTTATACATTTCTAAAAGCCCATTTTCCTTTGTCATTATGGGGTATTGTGTGTGTATATTGAGGGGGGAAAAACTATTTTTTATTCATTTTAGGATAAGACTAACGTAACAAAATTTGGAAAGGTCAAGGGGTCTCAATACTTTCCGAATGCACTGTGTATGTGGACACCCCTTCAAATTAGTGGATTCAGCTAGTTCAGCAACACCCGTTGCTGAAAGGTGTATAATATCGAGCACACAGTCATGCAATCTCCATAGACAAACACTGGCAATAGAATGGCCTTACTGAATAGCTCAGTGAGTTTCAATGTGGCACCGTCATAGGATGCCACCTTTCCAACAAGTCAGTTCTACACATTTCTGCCCTGCTAGAGCTGCCCCGGTCAACTGTAAGTGCTGTTACTGTGACGTGGAAACGTCTAGGAGCAGCAACGGCTCAGCCGTAAAGTGGTAGACCGCACAAACTCACAGAACCGGGCCGCTGAGTGCTGAAGCGCGCAGTGCAAAAATATTTTTCTGTCCTCAGTTGCAACACTCACTACCGAGTTCCAAACTGCCTCTGGAAGCAAGGTCAGCACAATAATTGTTCGTCGGGAGCTTCATGAAATGGGTTTCCATGGCCGAGCAGCCGCACGCAAGACTAAGATCACCATGCGCAATGCCAAGCGTCGGTGGTGTAAAGCTCGCCACCATTGGCGTCTTGAGCCATGGAAACAAGTTCTCTGGAGCGATGACTAACGCTTCACCATCTGGCAGTGTGACGGACAAATCTGGGTTTGGCTGATGCCTGGAGAACGCCACCTGCCCCGACATGTTGTGCCAATTTTAAAGTTTGGAGGAGGAGGAGTATTGGTCTGGGGCTGTTGTTTGGGCTAGGACCCTTAGTTTCAGTGAAGGAAAATCTTAACGCTGCAGCATACAATGACATTCTAGACGATTCTATGCTTCCAACTTTGTGGCAACAGTTTGGGGAAGGCTTTTTTCTAGTTTCAGCATGACAATGCCCCCATGCACAAAGCGAGGTCCACACAGAAATGGTTTGTTGATCGGTGTGGAAGAACTTGACTGGCCTGCTCAGAGCCCTGACCTCAACCCCATCGATCACCATTGAGATGAATTGTAATGGAAGAAAGTCCCCGATGCAATGTTCCAACATCTAGTGGAAACCAACTCCATACTAATGGCAATGATTTTGGAATGAGATGTTACTTTTGGTCATGTAGTGTATCTTTAAGACATTTCCTACTTTCTCTCCCTCATGAGGAGGGAGGATAATGACATTTCAGAAGTAACAAGTAGGTAGACTTACCAATTAGTTAGTGTTTTTCCTGAGATCCATTTGGTTTATGAATTGAAGTGATTTTAAAACTTGAATTTCAGAAAAAACTAACAATTACTGCAATTGAATTGACTACAATGGGCAATATTAGTCACCTCCTACAGTCCTCCCTTCCACTGCCATACTGTTATGTTTAGCTCATAACTGTTTTCTTACTCTTTATGTCATCTGATGGACAAAGCAAGTGTTAAAACAGTCAGGACAACCTCGCTCTCTCTGCCTCTCTCCGTCACCTCTCCCGGCTCTTACTGACACCTACCAATGAGCCCCCTCGCTTTCCATTTACTGTAACCAGCATCCTTACCCTCTGAGCCCAGACCGTCCGTGGACTTTGAAAAGTAGTGGACATTTGGTGAGTATGCCCTGGCCTCGATTTCAACGTCTACAGATGTCATTTTTTTGGTACGGTCCGGACCAGCTATAATTGCAACGTCCACAGATGTTGATTGTTGGTCCGGACCTGCCTTGATTTGGCCCAAACATAGACGTGTATGATTAGTTCAGATTTGATCCAGACCGGACTAGATCTGAACCAATCATAGACGTCTATGCGCAGTACAGCAGAGCACAGTGGAGTTGAGTATACTGTACGGAACTATACTGTATTGTACTGAACTCCACTGTACTGTAGGGGACTATACTCTATTGTACATTACTGAGCACTACTGTGCTGTCCAAACTTGCAGAACATAAACATCTATGATTGGTCAGATTTGGTCCGGTCCTGGCCAATCAAATTTGGTCTTGTTTCTGGGCAGAGCTCATTAAAATATTAGCCAGTTTGTAGAATAATACCTAAGTATGCAAAGGAGAATATTGCCTATTCATACCTTTTTTTTGTTTACTTACTTAGGCTACATCACCATGAAGAGTAATATTCATATCCATAATTATGCATTTATGTATAGTACAGATCAGGGACCCATGATGAAATTCTGTTACTGTAATTCTGTTACTGGGTGTAAATCCACTTCAGTTACTGTAGTTCAATAACCATATTAAGGTTGACTCTCAGGCAGGATGAAAATGACTACATCAACAATTATCCTTTGCTAGTTACGGCCTCTTTCACTATGATCCTTAGCGATTTTATTTCTCGTTCCATTCAGATTCATTCAGCATGCTTCAAATTTAAATACTTCCAGCTTCATGCGCCGTCGGGAGTTTTCCATAGGAATACGCTGTCAGCGCTATCTCTATCTACTGGTTTTAATGTCTGTGTTCTCAGCACAATTCCGTTACCATGGACTTGCCCGTATCAAGACACATGGATGAATATCCAATCTTGACGTCGGGGACAGATAATCATCCAGACTGGACCGGCACCATCCTGTAACGGGGGCGTGGACGAGATCAATGGGAAACCTGTTAGAACGAACCAGTCCGATAATGCATCCCATTAAGCATACCTGGCTCTCTCATGCCTGGCCCTCCCCAGGGACAACAGAGGGAATAAATAGCTCTAGAACCAGGAATCCCAGGCAGCTATCCTTTTCACAATACTGAGCCAAGCTTAGCTGTACTGGGCTGGCCTGGTTACGCACCCACCATAGTTGCTAGAACCATGCTGGAAAAGATAATGTGAAAATAAATGATCCAAGGCAGCCCAGTATTGTACCGGTTGGCCCTAGTGCGAATTAGGCTCGGGAAAAGAAGACTGGGTAGTTATCCCTGGGCCTAAAGTAGTGGTAAGTGAAAGGTCTATAATGACTCATCTACACTCTTTCACACCATCACACTTAGCCACACCGTGACATTACATAACTAATTGGCCCTTCTTTGTCTCTCCCAAGCCTTCCCAGCCTGTTAGTCGAACAAAGGGCAAACAGGAAAGGTGGGCAGGCTTCTTGTGTTGCTCATTGAGCTAAAGCTTGACTCTTGTTGGAGGCCTACACTATGGTAAGGAGTCATTGGTGCAGAGCATGTTAACATGGATGTAGAGCATTTTGATAGCTGAAAGTGAAATGCATGGAAACATGCAAGCTACCATTTAGATGTTAGTTTTGTCACTTAACAGACACTCTTATCCATGTGAGGATATGACAGAACCAAGAGACTATGTACAAAACAGAACAAGAGAACCTAGTACCGAGCCCTGGGGTACACCAGTAATGGTGCAGACAGGGACCCTCTCCACAACACCTGGTAGGAGAGACCTGCCAAGTAGAGCAGTAATCCAAGAGTGCAGAGCCTGAGATGCCCAGCCCTGAGAGGTTGGTGAGGAGGATCTGTGTTTCATGGTGTCAAAGGCAGTGGACAGTAGAGATACATTGTTCTAAAATCACTCCTCTATAGTTTTACATTTTAGTAATTTAGCAGACGCTCTTATCCAGAGCGACATACAGGAGCAATTAGGGTTAAGTGCCTTGCTCAAGGGCACATCAACAGATTTTTCACCTAGTCGGCTCGGGGATTAGAACCAGCGACCTTTCGGTTACTGGCACAACGCTCTTAACCACTAAGCTTCCTCGCACCCAGGATCTCAACAAGATCTCTACAGTATATGGAGGTTTATGTTGCATGTTGGCAGCAATTTGTTGGCTGGCTAATGATGGGCATATAATTTAGGTCACAATTAGAGTAAGGGGTTTTTACTGACCATATTATGTGAACAAGAAATACTCCTGGTCTGGACGATGGGTCAGGAAGAATTAATGGCCTAGTCATAGCTACTTTCCTCTCTGTGTGAATTGCGCCGAATAAGCTTTGGAACGATTTCAAATGTCTCTCTCTCCTCTTATCCCCATAGCCCTGTAACTTAAAATGGATTTAAGGAGCTTTTATTCTAGTGCAATAGAGGCAATTAAGACATAACATCTGATGGGACAATGGGAAATGAGCAGTCTAATGAGGTCTGGGCCACTCAAGTGAAAGGCCTGATCTAAGCAGCAAATGATATTACCTAGCAATTTTCTCTGTAGCAGGACTTAGTTTGAAGGGGCGTGAAATCATGTATTTGAGTTATGTATTTTTGTGCATGAAGAGACAGCATTCTGTTATGACATTGGCTTAGAAGTGTTGATGGTGTAATTTGATGTAAAGTTGGCATAGCCAATGGATATTGAGCAATAATTTAGGGGATATTTACTACAAATAAAAAAGGCGTTTATTTTATTTGTTTCAATATAATTTAGTATTCGTAAAATAGTTGGTTGGTTGCTTGGCACAGCTGGCTGACTTTGTTGTCATGGTATTCAATAAAAGACGGTGCCAATGACATCCCAGGCTGTGCTGAAATAGGCTCATAATTGAATAATTCAGGATTTGATTTGATTTAGTCATTTAGCAGACACTCTTATCCAGAGCGACTTACAGGCGCATTTGGCCTTGCTCAAGGGCACATCAACAGATTTTTCACCTAGTCGGCTCGGGGATTCGACCAGTGACCTTCCTGTAACTGGCCCACCGCTCTTAACCGCTAGGCTACCTGCCGGCTATCTACACACAGTTGTGTATTACTATACTTGTGAGGACTTTTTGGGGACCAACAATTGATTCCCATTCAAAAATCCTATTTTCCCTAAACCCTAACTTTAACCCTTAACTCTTAATTCTAACCCTAATCCCTAAACCTAAAATAGCCTTTTTCAATTTTAGGACCAGCCAAATATCATCACTTGGCTCCTTGGCTTACTATTCTTTTGAGGACCTCTGGTCATCACAAGTATAGTAATACAAAAACACACACACACACACCCACTGAGAGAGAGAGAGAGAGTCAAGAGGAAATACCATGTCACCATGTCTGGCTGGCATTTTGGTGTAAATCCCCCTTGAAGTTTTCAGTTTAAAGGTGCTATAAAGAACTGTTGTTTTGTGTGTTCAAAATGAACCCATCGACCGGAATGTGTTTAGTTTTGGAATTGCTAGATTGTTGTTCTTTTACTTCTAGGTCCGGTTTCCCGGACACAGATTAATCCTAGTCCTGGACTAAAAAGCACCAGTGTGCATACTTTTAAAATTCAGCACTAAAACTAATCTGTGTAGAGGTGACCCCTGGGGTTTCCCCTAATATTTCTGTCTCATTACTAAAGTTTCTATCTCACCCCTAAGGTTTCGGTCTTGGGTTATCTTTACAGTGGATGAACCTCGAATAACCAGAGAGAACAGGAAATCTATTTTTGTAACGATGCGGTTGTATTAATATTTGATCAGGTCTATAGGGGGTCAAGAAGACGGGAAGAGTTTGTTTGTCCAGTGAATAATGCTGCATAGCTGATATTGTGGCTCGGGAACGCTAGCATCCTGTTCTATTGTCAAAGGAAAACTTACAACAGGCTGTACTTCACTTCAAGGCTATTCAGCTCGTATAAGATACATAAGTTGTTATAGGGGAATTGCTTACCACCTTGTTGGTAGAATCTAAGGTCAAATATACCAAGCAGTTGGCTAGTAAGAGGTTGGTTAGTAAGTGGGGAAAAATGCCATCCCCACCAAAGTGTTTTGTGTCTGTATGTCTATGTGCGTCTGTGTATGTGCATGTGTGTCTCTGACATTCAGTCATACCTTTCAGGCGTAGAGGGGGCTTTGGGGTGATAATGATTTTTCCATCGGTGACAATTAGATTAGTAAAGTTCCTAATGTGGTATAATGGGCTTTTAGTTTCGATTGGCGCTGCTAGCCGGGCCCTGGCTGTGTTTTTAACACTTGACTGCCTGCTGCAGTTTTAAGAAGATCCGGACCTTTTGATATCACTTTCCTCCAGTCAAGTGAGAGCCCTTTGAGGTCACACGCAGCATTTAGAAACGCACATGGGCCGGGGCACAGTGCCATACATTTTTCAGCAGCCAGGCCCATTTTGTGGCAGTTTGCTCAGCAGCGTCAATGGGGGCCTCTGAAGCACCTGCCTCTCCACATTGGGATTATAGAATACAAAACCGAGCGGGTTGTGATCACATGTTCCACTGAATTGTCTCCATCAGGATTAGCATCTGCTCACAATCCACATGAAGTGCATGTGTGTCCTCGCGTCTGTGTGTCCTCCTGGCATGTATAAAAGTCTTTCCAATTTGAAAGCTCTGGAAAGTACTCCCCTTATGGGTGTTTTTGCGTTGAGACATTCCGATAGCGATTAAATATTTACAAGTATGATGGGTTGATTGTGTGTGTAGGCGGTGTATTGGAGATGATATGATTTGCTCGCTGACTTCTGGGCCTCTGTGGGGGGCCATGTGGATGGATGTTAACTCTGGAAATAATCCAGGCCTGCATTCATACTGGGAGTCCCCAGTCAGCAGCATATTGTGTGTCACTAAATCAAATCACATTTAATTTTTCCCATGCGCGGAATAAAACCGGTGTAACTTTACCGTGAAACGCTTACTTACGAGCCCTTTCCCAACAATGCAGAGTTAAAAAGTAAAAAAATTGGCTAAATAAAAAAAGGAAATAGTAACATAATAAAATAACAAAGCTATATACAAGGAGTACCGGTAATGAGTCAGTGTGCAGGGGTACGAGGTAATATGTACGTGTAGGTAGGGGTAAAAGTGACTAGGCAATCAGAATAAATAATGAATAGAGTAGCAGCAGCGTATGTGAAAGTGTGTGTGGCGTCAGTATGCGTGTGGGTGGGTGTTTTGAGTGTCAGTGTAGTATGTGTGAGTAGAGTCCAGTGAGAGTGTACATAGAGTCAATGCAGATAGTCCGGGTAGCCATTTGATTATCTGTTCAGTAGTCTTATGGCTTGGGGGTAGAAGCTGTTCAGGAGCCTTTTGGTCCCAGACTTGGCGCTCCGAGACAGTCTATGACTTGTGTGGAAAATAAAGAGAGGAAGTGGCGGCGTTATAGAGGCCGTCGTGCGGGATACCTGACGAGACTACGTCGGCGAGTGGATGAACTGCCTCTAACCTCCGTTCTAATTGCGATCGCGTAGTCGTTGGAGATTAAACTGGACGAGCGCCGTTCGAGACCATCCCATCAATGTGATCTGAAGAAATGTAATATCCTTTGTTTCTCTGAGTTGGACATGGGGGGAAAAAAATCTAGCTGGTTTTTCTATACATCGGCAAGACGAAACGGCAGCGTCGGGTAAACTCAAGGGGAGTGGTGTGTGTTAACAACAGCTTGTGAACAATCTCTAATATTAAGGAAGTCTCGGTTCTGCTCGCCTAAATTAGAATACTTCATGATAAGCAGTAGACCCTACTAATTACCAAGCGTTTTCCTCTATATTTTTCGTAGCTGTCTATTTACCATTACAAACTGATGCTGGCAATAAGACCCCACTCAAGAAGCCTTATAGGTCCATAAGCAAACAAGAAAATGCTCACCCAGAGGCGGCGCTCCTAGTGGCCGGTGATTTTTAATGCAGGAAAACTTAAATCTGTCTTTCCTAATTTCGACCAGCATGTCACCTGTGCAACTAGAGGGAAAAAGCCTCTAGATCACCTTTACTCCACACACACTCATACAAAGCTTTCCTTTGCCCTCCTTTTGGAAAATCAGACCATAACTCTATCCTCCTGATTCCTTCTTACAAGCAAAAACTCAAACAGGAAGTACCAGTGATGCGCTCAATACAGAAGTGGTCCGATGAAGCGGATGCTAAACTAAAGGACTGTTTTGCTAGCACAAACTGGAATATGTTCTGGGATTTATCCGATGGCATTGAGGAGAGTACCACATCAGTCACCGACATTATTAATAAGTGCATCAACGATGTCGTCCCCACAGTGACCGTACATACATATCCCAACCAGTTCTTTATGAGCTAAAGGGTAGAGCTGCCACTTTCAAGGAGCAGGACACTAATCCGGACGCTTATAAGAAATCCTGCTACGCCCTCCGTCGAACCATCAAACAGGCAAAGTGTCAATACAGGACTAAGATCGAATCCTACTACACCAGCTCTGATGCTCATCGGCTCTGGCAGGGCTTGCTAACTATCACAGATTACAAAGGGAAACCCAGCCGTTAGCTGCCCAGTGATGCGAGCCTACCAGAGGAGCTAAATGCCTTCTATGCTCGCTTCGAGGCAAGCAACACTGAACCATGTATGAGAGCACCAGCTGTCCAGGACGATTGTGTGATCATGCTCTCCGTAGCCGATGTGAGTAAGACCTTTAAACAGGTTACATTCACAAGGCCGCAGGACCAGACGGATTTCCAGGACGCGTACTCAGAATATGTGCTGACCAGCTGGCAAGTGTCTTCACTGACATTTTCAACCTTTCTGTAATATCTACATGTTTCAAGCAGACCACCATAGTCCCTGTGCCCAAGAACGCCAAGGTAACCTATCTAAATGACTATTGCCCCCGTACCACTCACATCTGTAGCCATGAAATGCTTTGAAATGCTGATCATGGCTCACATCGACACCATCGTCCCAGACACCCTAGACCCACTACAATTCACATACCGGCCTAACCGATCAACAGATGACGCAATCTCTATTGCGTTCCACACTGTCCTTTCCCACCTGGACAAAAGGAACACCTACGTGAGAATGCTGTTAATTGACTACAGGTCAGTGTTCAACACCTTTGTGCCCTCCAAGCTCATCACTAAGCTAATGACCCTGGGACTGAACACCTCCAGGTGGTGAGGGTAGGCAACAACACATCTGCCATGCTGACCTTCAACACGTGGGCCCCTCAGGGGTGCGTACTTAATCCCCTCCTGTACTCCCTGTTCACCCACAACTGCGTGTGTGTGTCTATCGTATTCATGGCGTAGGCATGGCAACTGCTCATTCCCTCGTCAGGCCCCTATGCTCTTAGTGTGTGCTAATGTGTGCCTATACACACACACACACACACACACACTCATCATGTCAGTGGCTTATGGCTGAATATAACCCATTCATTTATTATGCTCTACCTGGCCTGGACAATGAGCAGAGGCAGGACCTATGCCTGGGGACACAACCACTCCACAGTAAAAGGGGTCAAAGGTCAGATTCGAAATGGACAACACCATACCTGTTGAATATTTACACCTGACCTTTCTTAACCCCGGCCATCAATGAAAACCCAGCAGTGAAGAAAAAACGCACACAATTAAATAGGACACTGTGTATCTCTAAGGAAAACCGTCCAATGTCGTCGTCTCGGGACTAACGACACCCGTGCCAATCTATCCTCCAAACACCGGCTTCGAGGGCATTATCACTTTTATACAACGGGTTACCAACATATTCAAATAATGATTGACATATTTTTATGAACATTTTTATTTTGATTAATTTATTCATAATATTTCATCCTTCCACAAGATATAGTCCCGACACAAATCTAGGGTTGCTTGAGATGCGACCAGGTCATTCGTTCTAAATGTTCCATTGCCATACTGGCTGGCAATGTTCTTATCCCTTGCTTGCTAGCTAGCCAACTACGGCTAACTTAGTCACGTCAAAAAGTGCAGCCAGAGTAACAGCAAAGTAGCTGCATTTGCATTTGTTTAAGCTGTTTTCTAGTGACATTTATTTGGATACATCCATAACAATGAGCTAATGAGGTGTGATTTCACCTGGCATAGAAAATGTGCTCAATCGTCAGGACACTGTTGTTCAGAGGAGCTAGCCAACAACACAGCTAACACAATCACTTCAAACTGAAGCTGGAAAGACCGCTAATTAGCTGTGTTTCGTTTGACCTTTTTTCAATGTACCTTTTTTTGTATATATCCATAAAAATTATGCCCGCTGATTCATGATTTCGACTGGCTGAGAAACGCTGCCTGCCTGCCTTCCTGTCTGTCTCGTCCCGACTTCCGACACGTTCATTACTATTGGACAGCAGGAGATCGAATTTGAATATTTGAATGTTGCAAATGTCAGAGAGACAGGCAGCAAGGTTTATACAAATCTCTTTATAAAAATGTTTGTCTAAAATAAATGTGAGAGAATGTTTAGATGCTATTTATAGTTTATAAGTTGCCTGGCTGGGCTGATGAGACAGTGGATTGTGCAGTCAGATGGAACAGAGTAAATAGGCATTTTAGGCATGTGGTCCTCTGTAGCTCAATTGGTAGAGCATGGCGCTTGTAACGCCAGGGTAGTGGGTTCGATCCCCGGGACCACCCATACATAAAAATGTATGCACACATGACTGTAAGTCACTTTGGATAAAAGCGTCTGCTAAATGGCATATTATATTATATTATATTATATTATTAGCATAATAGATTTAGCCAGTGGCAACTTGTGGAATAGACACTGGCTTGAATGCGGTTTTAACCAATCAGCATTCAGGATTAGACCCACCCAGTTGTATAACACAGAATATTTCTCTAGAGAAGAACATCATACTTCTCTCCTCTATTCCCTCAATCTTCCTACATCATATCTCTCTCTAATCTGATGGTAAATCCCTGCATATACACAGCGTCTGTTTTGTATAGCGTGTTTTGTGTATGTCGAGCATTGGCTGCCTGATTTTAGCTCAGTCTTTTCTCCTGGGCAGCAACTCTGGCTTGAGTGCCATTTGAATGCTGGACCTGTAAATTGCACCAGGATTTCACCTCATTCTTTTCAATGGCAACGAAACCTCCAAACATCTGCGTCTCGATGTTTAATCAATAGTTTCGCCTTCAATTAATCTGACTTTGTAAAATGTTTGTCTCAAGTGGAAGTCCAACCGCTTGGTTTGACTCTCACTTCTTCAAAGACTTCTCATGTGTCCAACCTTTTGGTGCTCCCCTAATACACGCAGTAACTAAGGGACAATAGAGGACATTAGAAGTCCACTATATTTTATCAACAAAGCACATTTGTCCCTATGAAACCCCTTGCACTCTATAGACAAGCAACCATTAACTGCTCAAGTCTTAAGGGACTGCAGTGCCTTGACCTGTCAAGACGAGCACTCCCTGCTCCTTTAACCTTGTAGAATAGAATTTAATTTAATCGACCCTCCGCGAGAACATTTATTGTCACAGAGGCTCAAAAGCATTACACGCATATTCAGTACTGTGCACGCCGCTTATAGTAAGTGCTGCTCTAGCGATCAACTTAAGGTGATCAAATTGGCCTGCGCTGATATGATTACTATATGAAGAGTGCACTGTACTATGCTTTAGACATTTAAACATACAGTGGGTTTTCCTCTGCCCTGGTCATGTGGTGTATCCGATGTGAGCCAAAGCTATGTGACCCATGATGAGTCAGTGTCGGCAAACCTCAGGAGGAGAGCGAGAGGGAGGGATAGACATTTTCTGGTCTAGGATCAGCTGGGTATGCACAGCCTCTCCAGCTAGGCTGTCATCTATGATTATGCTGTCTCTCCAAGATCCACACTACGACTGTCACGACTTGCGCCGAGGCTGCCTCCCCTCTTTGTTCGGGCAGGCTTCGGCCTACTAGCCACTGCCGCTCCATATATCATCATTCCATTTGTCTTGTCAATTACACACACCTGGTTCATATCCCCTCATTAGTCCATGTATAAGTGTTCCCTCTGCCCCCTTGTCCTTGTGGGTGATTGTTTTATGTGAATTGAGTGTAGCTACTCGTACCTTGTATTGCCGGGGTAGATATTTCCCATGTGCATGTATTTTGTTGGAGCTACCCGTACCTTGTATTGCCGGGGTAGATTGTTCCGCTGTGCCTGTATTTTGTGGTCGCTATCCAGCGCAACTGTATGTACGATGGAATAAACTCTGTATTCGGTGATTTACCCTCCTGCGCCAGACTCCTTCTAATCACACTCATCACAACGACTGCTTCAGGAGGTGTCTATGTGGAGTGTGTTTATGTGGGTGTATTTTTGAGTGTGTCACTATGAGTAACTTTGTTGCTATTCTCCAGGATCTACGACCGCTGCTTTGTACCGACAGCAACACTTTATTTGAGAAAGCGTGCAGGAGTGTGTTTTTTAAAAGCTTTTTAGGTTCAGCGAACCTCTGCCTGATGGTTACAATAGCTAGAGGGCAGTTAGAAATTGAGAATATCTCTGGTCTCACCCCCTGCTGAGCTCCCTCAGCCTAAATGTCCTTTCCAGAGGTTATGTTTGTAACGTTCAGTCTGCTCTGTTCATAGCAACTCTGCTCTGTCAGTTGGCAGATTTAATGAAGTATTTGCACCCCTTTCAGCGACATTAAGTTCCAGAGGTGTTTAGCTAGTCAAGTTGGCAGCGCACCGGAAATCTGCCTTGCCACCATGTGTTGCAGTCGAAAGCTACTCCTCTGAGGCCTGGGTCGTATTCATTAGGGCACACCATAGCAACATTTTGCACAAAAAATACATAATATATATATGTGTGTGTGTGTGTGTGTGTGTGTGTGTGTGTGTAAATTTTTGGCGTCCAGGTAGTCCCTCCCTGTTTCAGCCCGTTTTCTTCTGTATGGTGCCTAGTGAATAGATTAGCTATGTTGGAACACGCCTTTGGGTGCAGAGCAGAGCCAAACACTTCCATTCTTTCATAGTTGAGGGGAGTGGTGGGGGTACAGAATGGGATTCTCTCCAAAAAGAGAGCGAGGAGTGAAATCAGAATGAGATTGCTGGGCACTCCCCATCTTTGTGCCATCTTTAGCTGTGAACACACACACACACTTTTATCATGCAGCTGTTTTAACGGCTGTTTTGGAGTGGAGGTCAGGATAGTGATTGTGTGACATTGCAGATCTAGATTGGAATTCCAAGGAATATCCTTGTGGAATTCTAGGAAGTTGAATCCGCCTTGAGGTCCATGTCAGGACAAATAAATCATTCCACAGAATATTTTGCCCTTCGTAGCTGAATCTGAAATACCACATGGCAAATACGACCTTTCCTAATCATAGCTTTAGGTTAAGTTCTGTTAAGCTCTGTTACTGCTCACCATTTTCCTGAATATTTATTTTGGCTGTACTTGCATACTCTAGGACAGTGGTTCTCAACTGGTTTTGCCTGGGGACCCACATTTTACAATGACAATTGAGTCGCGACCCAATATATTATGGACTGTTGATGATTTACATTTTGTAATGTTGTATTGCAGCTGCCTTCTTGGGCAGGCTTCACTTGCAAAATAGACTCTGTCTCACGGTCTACTAGTATGGTATTAAAAAGTCATTACACAGCCATATTAACTGAGAACATTTATTATAAATTCAAGAGAATAAGCCATTTAATTAGGCGACCAGTTCAGGAGTGGGGTGTAATAAATTATCAGACTCAGAACATGACATCAAAACCAGTCCAATAATGAACAGAAACACATACCAGTGTTTTTAAAATGGAAAAAAACAACAATCATTAGGAATACTTAATCATCAATTACCATGTGAATAGTTTCACAACCGTGAAAAGTTTTTTTTAAAGGTGTAAGTTTTTAACCAGTTCAATAAAATGTAATATGAATGTCATTATTAATTAACAATAATAATTAACATGGTGAACAATAACTCATTAACCTGTTTATTTAGTGTGTTCTGTGCGTGCTTGTGTGGCCTATCAGTGGGAAAGCTGGGGGTGTTTCTTCAGTTTGATAAGTTGGGGTGTCTGGGGTGATGGTTTACAGGGCAACTTGAAGGTCATGCTGGCTGTCCAGTTTGTTTCTGCTTTTAGTTTTCAGCACGGCCATAGCAGAGAAGCCACTTTCACACAGATAGGTAGTGCTGAACGGTAGCATGATTCTGATTGCATGACAGGCAAGGGCAGGATACTTTCCCACTACGCTGCACCAGAACTGTGGCAGTGTCATTTTCTGGAAGCGCATGCTCAGTCCGCGTGACACTTCCCATCTCTACTCGAAAGGGGTCCCGTATCCAGTCGTCATGTCTCCTGTTCTCCTTCTGGAAGTAGTCGCAAAACTTTCCCTGCAGCTTGACAAGATGCTGTTTAATGTTTTTTTTTCAGTGTGTCACCATGCGCTTTGTTGATCAGATTCTGAATCTCGTAATCAGCATTGGGAAGCATGTCAATCCTCCCGTTTAGAAACATGATTTGCCCAAACGGTAAGCTTCATCTTGAAGGCCTCCTCTTCGTCCCTCTGTTCACATCGATTGTGCCCCCGTCCCTTGCATTGACACATTGAGCGAATTCAGTTGCTAAAAAATCTCCTCCTCATGGTGTCATTGGATAGGGGTATGGTTTTAAGTTTGTTGGCGGCTGACTCTCCCAAGGTTTCAGTGCACATATCAATCGCAGCAGGGAGTACGAGATCCTCTGCGCTGGTGTGGGCTTTTTTGCACTTAGCAATGCGCTGGGCCACATGGTATGATGCGCGAAGTGCCTTTTCTTGTACCGTTCATACGTTCTTCGATGAATCTTGAGGCCACCAGATGTTGACATTGTCTTTTAAAAAAAGTCAGCTGTCTTATCTTTGTGCCTTGGATGCTTGGTGTCCAGATGCCTCTTCATTTTGGAGGGAGACTCCAACTCAATCCATTAAATAAGCCTGCACTGTAGGTGCGCATAGCCTTGCTGGTATTTCACGTCAGTTTGGAGTTGGGGCTGTTACGGTGACCATATTACCGCCACACCGGCAGTTACGAGTCATGATGGCAGTCAAATTCCATGTTACTGTTTAGTCACGGTAATTAGGCTTCTCCAAGCTCTGATGCTGCTGGATGGTCATTAGTGTCCTACCAAACCTGCTAACTGCCTGGTACTCAGCACTCTATTGTCCCTCTAATCGCTCTGACATCAATGCAAATGTAATCGAAAATCTAATCAAACACTTCATATGAGCTCATGTTGCGCAACATTTCTATAGGCTATGCAATTTCTTGAGAAAACAGAGTGATGGCCTCTTAAAAAGAGGAGGATCCCATCAGCTTTCTATAGGCTAGGCCTACTATATTTATTTCTCAACCTTCCTAATATTAAGCACATTGCTTCTCTTTAAAACAGGAGTATAGCCTACCTGGCTGGCATGAAAATGAACCATGGGAAAAGCGTCCTCCATTTGCTATTTAAGTGCGTCGATGACATGTTTTTTTTTCTCTGCCCCTGTTTCGAGACAAATTTCATTGTATATTATTTAGACAAGATTAAATCAAGAATAGTTTGATGGATGACAATATTATCCTATCACTTGTGAATTATATAGTATCACTTGAATGATGCCCAGCTTAAGGCAAACAGCGCATGCTTTGTTTTGGTGACTTTCAAATCATAGTCGACTAGCCCATAGGCCTATATGTTTTGATAAGGTTTGTATCACAACTAAAGTGGCCAAATAACTTTTTCTAATTAAGCACATTATTCTGCTTTACAACTGGTGTAGAGCCTAACTGGCATACATGCGCAGCATGTGAGTTTCAAGTTTGGCGAAGATCTTTTTTTTTTTTGCATAATCGCAGTTGTGGTCACTTTTGAGAATGGTGTTTTCCTGCTAATGGAACATTTGCGCTTATAGCCTACTGCCGTGTGCGCACTGCTGTGCTTATAATGTGAAGAAATAGCCTAATAGTTTATCAACATTTTAAGCTAAACTTTCTCATCTGTTGCGTCAGGCTCATTGCTTAAAAAGTTTTTTTTTATGCTAGTAGTTTTATTAATTTTGGATCTATCGCGTCCCAGAACTGTCCCAAACTATGTTTGGAATATTTGTTTCTCGCATAGAATAGGTCAAATGTTGTACTATAGTAGATTGACATAGGCTAGTGCTTTTGCCGTTCGTTAGGCCTACTCATTACATTTACATTTTAGTCATTTAGCAGACGCTCTTATCCAGAGCGACTTACAGTTAGTGAATACATATATATTTTATTTATTTTATTTTATACTGCCCCCCCCCCCCCATTGTGATGGTGTAGGCTATATTACATGGATTTATTAGACTTTTTAAAATGTAAATGTTCCAAAGGTCTGCATCAGTGGCTTGTAGGCTATGCGTGGAAGCCAGGAGATGCTAAATGTTTTTGTTAGTTAACGGTCAATTACCATGAGACCAGCAGTTATTTGCTTGACAATCACCAGCTGACAAAATGTCATGACCGCCACAGCCCTAGTTGGAGTCCTTGGAAAAGCACTGTAAATCCAAAGTGCTTGTAGTTGGGATAGAGCACACCTCATCCACTCATGTTTAGCACCCCATGGGTGTTTCTATTACCTAATACTTCAGGGAATAAAGACACCGCTACATTCCAATGCAGCTACTCAGGATACAGTAGTGTATTTATTGAGTGTAGCTACATTATCTCCACTGGTTTAGCTTGGCAGAGATTCAGTGGCCTGTAAAGCTATAGTCATTTTAGCAGTGGTTAGAGTTTATCATAGTCCCTCATGCATATTGATGAGACGGGGGCTGACTCCACTCTGTTTGAAGTCCAAGGCCAACACTGACTGAGCTCCAGCTTTCCAAATATGCTTATTCTTTACAGGACTGCACAGATTGCAAGATCATAATAAAATTTTTATGAACTTCTAGAGACTAGAATATTTTTACAAAGCCTGGAGGCTAATATGTCTGGCACACACGCTTAGCCTAGCCAAAGAAATACGCATGCTAACATGCACACATTAGTCAAACATGACTTTGTACAGTCACCGCTTCTCATTTATGGCCTGGTTTAGTACCTTACAATCACATGGTTGAGACACTTTGTAGGTCAGAAGTTCAATTTCATCCAAAATAAAAATAATTTAATATAGTTGCATGCTATATCTCAGATAGCACACTAACCACCATAGAGGTAACATTAACATAATAGTAAAGGTTAAGAAACTAATGATGATGCTCCACTCATTTAAATCAAACATTGCATTTGAATCCTAAAGTCTTTCATCCACACGACTTGAATTATGTCACTGATCACACTATTTTGATATTTTTCACTGTGAACCTCATTTCGCCTCATGACATTTTTGGAGGCCCCACTCGGACGGATAGTGAATAATGCACTGGAGACTATCACCGAGACGCGCTCCAAAGAGCTTGAGAAACTCCACAAAGACACTGGGAAACTAAAGGTAAAGTAACCGAGTTGAAGTACAAAACAAAAATCTTTGACACAATTATTCTTATGTTCTGATGTTCTACTGTAGTTCAATTCAGCTAGGTTTTCCCCCTAATTACAATGAAGTTGGTGTAACAGTGTTAAGTAAGCTTTTCAGTTATAGTAGCAGTCTCAACCACGCTTTTGGTTGAATACTATACCGAAAAAATTGCTTTGATATAAGGCTGGGCGGTGTACCATATTTTATGATATACCGGTATTAATGCACGGACCAGATTGGATTTTTAATTGACCTTTAATAACGGTATTTGAATGTTTGGTTTGTTAAATGTGATACGCCGTGTGTAACGCCCATTTTTATAGTTTACGTCAGTACTTGAGTCATCTTCCTCCGCTCTCTCTCTCCATGCCGCTTTCCTCACAGACCTAGCCCGCCCCCTGTCACTCAAGTAGCACATTTGTTGTTCCTCAACAAGGACACACGTTATGGTCAATGCAGCACATGCAGCAATGTTGATGACCAATGCTGTTTTCACTTTGCTTCTTAATATAAATCCACTAGCGTTCTATAATTACACTATTCGTTTGTGTTTCGTACATCTGCAAACAGCTAGTTTGTCTTTTCCTAGCAAGTTGGGCCTAAATCTTGTTAGCCGCTAATCGCTAGTTAGCTAATAAATGTACTGAGTCAGAGCAAACGTAATTAGCTATACAGCCTGATAATACCAGTGATGGTGTAGACCTACAGTACCAGTCAAAAGTTTGGACACCTACTCATTCCAGGGTTTTTCTTTATTTTACTATTTTCTACATTATATAATAATAGTTGAAATAACACATGGAATCATGTAGTAATAAAAAAGTGTTAAAAAAATATATATATATTTTATATTTGAGATTCTTCAAATAGTCACCCTTTGCTTTGACAGCTTTGCACACTCTTGGCATTCTCTCAACCAGCTTCACCTGGAATGCTTTCCCAACAATCTTGAAGGAGTTCCCACATATGCTGAGCACTTGTTGGCAGCTTTTCCTTCACTCTGCGGTCTGACTCATCCCAAACCATCTCAATTGGGTTGAGGTCGGGGGATTGTGGAGGCCAGGTCATCTGATGCAGCACTCCATCACTCTCCTTCTTGGTAAAATAGCCCTTACACAGCCTGAAGGTGTGTTGGGTCATTGTCATGTTGAAAAACAAATGATAGTTCCACTAAGCCCAAACCAGATGGGATGGCGTACCGCTGCAGAATGCTGTGGTAGCCATGCTGGTGAAGTGTGTCTTGAATTCTAAATAAATCACAGACAGTGTCACCAGCAAAGCAACCCCACACTATAACACCACCTCCTCCATGCTTTACGGTGGACCATACACATGCGGAGATCATCCGTTCACCCACACCGCATCTCACAGACACGGCGGTTGGAACCAAAAATCTCAAATTTGGACTCCAGACCAAAGGACACATTTCCTCTGGTCTAATTTTCATTGCTCGTGTTTCTTGGCCCAAGAAAGTCTCTTCTTCTTATTGGTGTCATTTAGTAGTGGTTTCTTTGCAGCAATTCGACCATGAAGGCCTGATTCACACAGTCTCCTCTGAACAGTTGATTTTGAGATGTGTCTGTTACTTGATCTCTGTGAAGCATTTATTTGGGCTGCAATTTCTGTGACTGGTAACTCTAATGAACTTATCCTCTGCCGCGGAGGTAACTCTGGGTTTTCCATTCCTGTGACGGTCCTCATGAGAGCCAGTTTCATCAAAGCGCTTGATGGTTTTTGCGACTGCACTTGAAGAAACGTTCAAAGTTCTTGAAATGTTCCGTATTGACTGACCTTCATGTCTTAAAGTAATGATGGACTGTCGTTTCTCTTTGCTTATTTGAGCTGTTCTTGCCATAATATGGCATTGGTCTTTTTCCAAATAGGGCTATCTTCTGTATACAAACCCTACCTTGTCACAACACAACTGATTGGCTCAAACGCATTAAGAAGGAACGAAATTCCACAAATTAACTTTTAAGAAGGCACACCTGTTAATTGAAATGCATTCCAGGTGACTACCTCATGGTTGAGAGAATGACAAGTGTGCAAAGCTGTCATCAAGGCATATAAAATATATTTTGATTTGATTAGCACTTTTTTGGTTACTACATGATTCCATATGTGTTATTTCATAGTTTTGATGTCTTAACTATTATACAGTGTGAAAAATTGTAAAAATAAAGAAAAACCCTTGAATGAGTAGGAGTGTCCAAACTTTTGACTGGTAGTGTTTTTTGTGCAACAGTATCTTCTAAATCAAAGAGGAATACGCAAAGCAACAATATGTTAGCTACATGAAGTAGCTAAGAGAACATTCAATGTAGCCAAAGATTATAGGGTCTGTCATGCCAAATAATGTCCCCCAGACAAAAAGTGCCCCCCCGCATCACAATGGGATTTGATAAACTATTAGCATCCTTTGCTATATCAACAGTGATGATCTAATACGTTGAATTTTGGAGAATACAGCCTAAGTTACGTTATTTTCATCCCCTCTATGGAAACACTTGTCAACACTTTGGTTCCCACCCTGTTACAATAACGCCTCCCTGGCATTGAAAGTGCCTACTATTATATTCTAACTATAGAATTAGAATAACATTCTATTTCCATGATTCCATCAGTTCACCCAAGTTTTTTGCTCTAATTCACAAGTGTGGTTAAAAATAAGGCCTAGATTGTTTGCCCATATCGTGTAGCCCTACTTGGCAGTGTGGAAATTATCTCAAATGAGTGCAGGAAATGCTGTACATTTATTTTGGGTTGAATTGAACAGTATAGAACAATCAGAATGGAGAAAGACTCATTGAAATCACTTGAATGTATGTGTTACCACCCTAGGGTCACGCGCTACTCATAAAGCACATTTTAAACTTTAATTATTAAAAAACAAACTACCGTCATACTGTTTTTTAAATATGTATTATTATTTATATGATATTTTGGCCATATCGCCCAGCCCTGCTTTGATACCTCTATAACCTCCATAGCAGTTGTCACTCAATTTTTTGTCTGTCAGTGTCAATGGAAATCAGTAGGCCTACAATGAGAAATAGTGTTTTGTTTATGTCTGTCTGTGAGAAACCCAGAGAGAGAGCAGCAGGGACAGCAAAATGTCCACTTTCACGTCCCGTTAAGGAAAAATCGCCAGGCAGACTGGCAAACCAAAACAGAGGGGCATGATCAGTCTCGTGATGAGCCTCTGGCTGTTCTTTATTCAGGAGAGATGCGAGTTGACTGACAGTCCTATTCACAGAGTGTTGTCTCAAAACAGATGGGGTCGAGTTGTTTGCAACAGGGCCATGAGGGATGGCTGCACCACCGCAGGCTTTGATACTCACATGCGTCAGAGCAGAATAGTACATGAGGGCCTGTCTGAGGAAATGTGTGTACAGTATTGCCTAAATGGTGTCTGTGTGTGCGCGAGAGAGCGCTCTGCCTGCATCAGCTAAGCAGTTGATTCACTGATAATGTACAGTGAGGGAAAAAAGTATTTGATCCCCTGCTGATTTTTGTATGTTTGCCCACTGACAAAGACATGATCAGTCTATAATTTTAATGGTAGGTTTATTTGAACAGTGAGAGACAGAATAACAACAAAAAAATCCAGAAAAACGCATGTCAAAAATGTTATAAATTGATTTGCATTTTAATGAGGGAAATAAATATTTGACCCCTCTGCAAAACATTACTTAGTACTTGGTGGCAAAACCCTTGTTGGCAATCACAGAGGTCAGACGTTTCTTGTAGTTGGCCACCAGGTTTGCACACATCTCGGGAGGGATTTTGTCCCACTCCTCTTTGCAGATCTTCTCCAAGTCATTAAGGTTTCGAGGCTGACGTTTGGCAACTCGAACCTTCAGCTCACTCCACAGATTTTCTATGGGATTAAGGTTTGGAGACTGGCTAGGCCACTCCAGGACCTTAATGTGCTTCTTCTTGAGCCACTCCTTTGTTGCCTTGGCCGTGTGTTTTGGGTCATTGTCATGCTGGAATACCCATTTACGACTGATTTTTCAATGCCCTGGCTGAGGGAAGGAGGTTCTCACCCAAGATTTGACGGTACATGGTCCCGTCCATCGTCCCTTTGATGCGGTGAAGTTGTCCTGTCCCCTTAGCAGAAAAACACCCCCAAAACATAATATTTCCACCTCCATGTTTGACGGTGGGGATGGTGTTCTTGGGGTCATAGGCAGCATTCCTCCTCCTCCAAACACGGCGAGTTGAGTTGATGCCAAAGCTCTCGATTTTGGTCTCATCTGACCACAACACTTTCACCCAGTTCTCCTCTGAATCATTCAGATGTTCATTGGCAAACTTCAGACGGCCCTGTATATGTGCTTTCTTGAGCAGGGGGACCTTGCGGCCGCTGCAGGATTTCAGTCCTTCACGGCGTAGTGTGTTACCAATTGTTTTCTTGGTGAGTATGGTCCCAGCTGCCTTGAGATCATTGACAAGATCCTCCTGTGTAGTTCTGGGCTGATTCCTCACCGTTCTCATGATCATTGCAACTACACGAGGTGAGATCTTGCATGAAGCCCTAGGCCGAGGGAGATTGACAGTTCTTTTGTGTTTCTTCCATTTGCGAATAATCGCACCAACTGTTGTCACCTTCTCACCAAGCTGCTTGGCGATGGTCTTGTAGCCCATTCCAGCCTTGTGTAGGTCTACAATCTTGTCCCTGACATCCTTGGAGAGCTCTTTGGTCTTGGCCATGGTGGAGAGTTTGGAATCTGATTGATTGATTGCTTCTGTGGACAGGTGTCTTTTATACAGGTAACAAGCTGAGATTAGGAGCACTCCCTTTAAGAGTGTGCTCCTAATCTCAGCTCGTTACCTGTATAAAAGACACCTGGGAGCCAGAAATCTTTCTGATTGAGAGGGGGTCAAATACTTATTCCCCCCATTTTAAAAATGCAAATCAATTTATAACATTTTTGACATGCGTTTTTCTGGATTTTTGTTGTTGTTATTCTGTCTCTCACTGTTCAAATAAACCTACCATTAAAATTATAGACTGATCATTTCTTTGTCAGTGGGCAAACGTACAAAATCAGCAGGGGATCAAATACTTTTTTCCCTCACTGTATGTGATAGGATCACCCTTCACCACTGGGCTTGGTCTGTGTTTCCTGTAGCCATTGGTCTCTTAAATGTTTAATATCTTTAACTGGAGTCTATTACAGAGGAAGAGCCCCTGCAGTCAACACACTGCAATGTCTGAACCCATGAACTAGACCTCTCTGTCTCTCTGTGTCTCTCACTGCTTTTATCAGTCACCCTATATTCATATGACCCCAATTACCCCATTTACCTCATGAATCACCTCATCTCTCTCCTTCCCTCCCCTCCTCATCCCTCTCTCCTCCCATTTATAAACCGGTGCTAAGCCCCTCTACAGGCTTGTCTCAGCAGGCATGGCATTACATAGCGTTTCATTTCATTTCCTGTGATTAACCGAGCTAGCTGCCAGGACCAAGAGTGCTGGGGCTTTGGGGTTCCCGCTCACGCTGCACTTTAAAAGCATGCGCACACACACACACACACACAGACGCACATTTTAGAAAGGGGAAGCGGAAGGAGAATAAATGGAGAGCTGGCCGTAAAAGACAGCGGGCCTAGGGTGCTAGTGTTTCCCGGCATATCAGAACATTCCGGAAGCTAGTAAGGGGATGTTCCGTTCAGGACAGACTGAGGGTGTTGGAGACCACAGCCTAAGTCTGGGATAAACCTGAGATTGGGCTGGCTGAGATTGGACATTGAGCCTGAATATGCTTATCAGTGTGTGTCTCTGTCGTGTGAGTGCTTGCATGCATCTGTGCTTACTCAGCAGAATATATTTATATTCTTCAGGCTGGGGCATGACGTTCCCTCAATGTCATCATTGCATCGCCGCAACAGCTATGCACTCTTGGCTGACGTTCACACGTTACTGGAGTTATGCTCCATAAACTCTCCTCGTGCTGTATTTCATTTTGGAGATGCGCAAAGCGGATGTAAACGTTCTTTGCTCGGATCGTGAACTTTTCACCTTGGTCAGACATGTTCTAGGCCGTGCACTGCAGTACACTCTGACCTTATGTGGTTGAAGATGGCTTTCCGTTGCAGTTCTATCCATCCATCCAATGTGAGGTACTATATATTCAGTCTGAGACTGCCATGGTAGGTATTTTCTGCAGACATCAAATTGAGGGGCATTGTACAAAACAAGTTATCAGTGATTGGATCGTCTTTAACCAATCGAGTTTTAAAGCCAATGACTATTTCCGAAACCACTGCTTTATCCACGTGTTCAGGCTCTGACCCAACCCATTTTTTTCTGGGACCAATCAGAATGGTTTGAATTAGGGCCGGGATGATACCAGTATCACGATACATGTTAGTATCGTGGTAAGGGGGAAAAAAAACATGAAGCGGATTTAACTTCTTTAGGAAAACAGCCCTAATGTTGGAAACAAACATTATGTTATCATCCAGAGGCACATGTATTTATTTTCCAAGCTATAGCACACAACAATTTACATACAGAAGGTTTTTAAAGGACCAAATAGTTGAAAATGTTTTTCATTTTTACCATGTAAAAAAATATTGTGGTACTGGTATCGTCATAGCCCTAGATTGAATGTGTTTGCATTCAAGTCGTCGTCGGGGAGGAGATCAAATCCAGACTCATCGTGGAGACGGAACGTTAGTGGGTGTGGCGTTTGGCCGGAACGATGTGGATGGGTAGCCAGGCAAAAGTCAATGTAGAAAATCTCTGCCCTTGTCGCAGAGAACCCCTTGAGCTGAGAAGTTCACCGCAGCAACAATGCTAGGTCCTTCTAGTCAAGGACAATTGTCCTCCTCCTTCCACTATTAAATAACTCCTTCATTATCTGCCCTTCGTAAAGACGTTGTGATGAATTACACCGCCAGGCTGGAACAGGGGAGGAAGAGATGTAGAGATTGGGCGGACAAAGAGAGGAGGAGGGAAAGTGGTAGACTAGAGTGAGAGGGGGAACTTAAAAAGGGGAAGCGAAAGGGCATCTTCAAGCACCGGTGCCTTTTCTCATTTGCTGTGTGTCCGCTGCGGTCTGACTGATGGCGCTTGGCGAGAGCGCTGAGTTAGTTTGATAACATGGTGCTGATGTGATTAATAGCCTGCAGTACGCTGCTGTAGGAGGAACCAATGGCTTTTTAGTTTGCTGCGGGAGGAACCAATGGCCTTTTAGTGACGCAGTGGTGGTGCATTCCTGTGTCACGACACAAGGTTTCCCTCTGCAGTGGGGGTGGGGTGGTATCACAGACTGTTCCACAGCTTTAGGATGACTTCCTGTAACCAATGATGATAATGATACTTTGAAATTTGACCAATGGCCTTTCAGTGACGCAACTGTGGTCATTCCTGAGTCACGACATGTGGTTTCCACCTCTGCAGCGAGGCTGCTGTAGTATCACAGACTGCCATATCTCTTTCACATTCATGACCAATGACATTATACTTTGTTTGCTTGCACATAAATTTGCCTTGCATCAAATGCTCCTTTAGCACAAGGATACAAAACGTAATGCATGATGTAACTAATAAAGGACGACTTGGCAGGTGGATGGTTTATAATAACAGTATTTGGCCTATTCAGTCTGTGATGAATAGGCCCACTATTGATTCTAAAGGATAGGAGACCAGGAAGGGAGGGCCTTTTGGACTGTTTTGACAGTGGACACATCCAGTGTTAGTGAAGTTACTTTTCTACAGTAACTGCTAATGCTAGACACTATAGCCTGTAATTTGAGTCTCATGTTATATCGAAACAAATGAACATCGTTTAAACAACTGTCTAACAACGGATTACTGTTGAAAGCTAGGATTAACAAGGGATAACTGTTGAAAGAGATATAATCATGAATATAATACCATGGACATGCATTCTAATGACCTTATTCCATCTGACTCAAGTGCCACAGGAGATGGTATCATTCTGTGAGCGTGATCGCTGCCTTTAAGAAAACACTCGACACAAGTCGGATATGTGCGAGACAATTAGCTGAAAGCGATTTGCATTTCAAAACCGTGTTTATTTAACTGCTCCTCATCAATGTAAAAATGCTTCAGGGTTTATAGGTGCCATCTACTCCTTTTTCCAACGTATTATTTTCATCCTCATCCAGAGTGCTCAATCTGCAGATTTCAGCAGGGTCGAGAGGAATTTCAATTGGTCTCAGCAATACTCATACATTTTTACTAGGAAGTGGACATTTTGTCAATGGTTCACATAATCCATTCAAAACATGTATTCTTGCAACACTACTGTATTTTCAATATATTTGATGCTCAGCAGGGACACATACAATATCTAAAGTTTGGATCTTCTGCAAAGGGAAAAGGCACTGTTTAAGCCTTATATGCTCTCCTGAGACATCAATGTGTGTGTACAGAGACGTATTAGTGTGTGAACACACACACTCAAACTGTGTGCCACCATGTGTTTGGCTAGACTTGGACTGAAATCTTACAGCATCAACCACAAAGTGAGTGTGTGTGTGTGTGTGTGTGTGTGTGTGTGCGCACTTACGCTCGACTGCAACCATGATGGCTATGCACTACCGCCATTATGGACATCAAGAGCAGTGCAATTCCCTTTTATGTTTTAACTGTGAATGTTATCCCACAGTGGAGCTCATCATGCTTCATAGGACTTCAAACCCCAGAAAGTCAGCAGGGGAAGGCATTAATGACTGCACCACCACAACTGCCAGGGCTACCACTGGGGACCACGATATTCTGAATAAATGCATCCTTCTGTCCTCCCTTCCTTGAGGGGTCTGTAAGTGAGTGGACAGGTGAAGACATGGTTTCAACTCCCTTGCTTTCATCAATCTTACCATGTTAGATCAGTGGCTTTACTCAAGGAAATAATGAAAGAAAGGGGAGTTTTTAAAGTATTCAGACTGGGCCAGAGACTGACTCAATGCAATGAATTAATAATACTGTATGTAGCGATAGATAGAACAGCGGAATTAAATTCAGTATGAGTCGTCAGGCAACATCGACTTGGCTTGGAAAATAGTTTGCTAGCAGACACACACTGTTTTTTCAGCTAGGCCAAGTGAACCCCTTTTAAAAACCTTGACAATGCAATATAAGCCTTGATGATACAATGGCTTACTGAATGTGGAGAATTACATTGCTGATTTGAAGAACTAGAATGCTGATAAATAACTATTATAAAATGGTTATTGAGTGGCTCCTGTTATGGCAAAAACCTTTGCTCTTCTCTAGCTTTTCCCTCTGGTAGTCTTTAAACAACCACTTGTCACAGAAAATATGTCTGCACTTTAGTCTAAAGTAGGGTTGAATGGCGGGAACCCAGTTACCGGGATTTACCGCCCAAAACCAATCCCTTTTCCCGGGATAAATAACTGTGAGAAACCGGTAAAATATAATACATTATTTATATGAACAGCATGGTGTGAAATGGAACTGTTAAATTATATGCAATGTCTAAATCTGGCTTCTCTACGGCCTTCTCTCTGCTCTCTGCATGATGAATCATCAACTTCAGGGTGGGGACAGACAGCCCATCTCCGTATGGAGCACAGTTCACAATGCATGTAGACCTATCATCTCATCATGGTAACTTTGTTTTATTGTGACAGGTAGGCCTACATTTGCTGCCTATGCTATAGTAATACGAAGACCGAATGCGCGTCTAATCTCTATCTGGTTTTTGGGGGTTACCTTGTTATTTAATTGCAAAGATTATAATTTTAATTGCAGCTGCAGAGTTTTAAAACAGCCTATCACTCAAATGTAAATGTATCACACGAATATCGTTGCTTTAAATTTAAATCAGTGCACGTGCGAGCACTCTCGCAGTCTTTCTGTCTCGCTATCAACTCTTTCTGTCTCGCTATCAACAAATTGCATCCAAAATAGACAATCCTGTTCTAGATTGATATAGGGCTATTTACAGTGGGGAGAACAAGTATTTGATACACTGCCGATTTTGCAGGTTTTCCTACTTACAAAGCATGTAGAGGTCTGTCATTTTTATCATAGGTACACTTCAACTGTGAGAGACGGAATCTAAAACAAAAATCCAGAAAATCACATTGTATGATTTTTAAGTAATTAATTTGCATTTTATTGCATGACATAAGTATTTGATACATCAGAAAAGCAGAACTTAATATTTGGTACCAGAAACCTTTGTTTGCAATTACAGAGATCATACGTTTCCTGTCTTGACCAGGTTTGCACACACTGCAGCAGGGATTTTGGCCCACTCCATACAGACCTTCTCCAGATCCTTCAGATTTCGGGGCTGTCGCTGGGCAATACGGACTTTCAGCTCCCTCCAAAGATTTTCTATTGGGTTCAGGTCTGGAGACTGGCTAGGCCACTCCAGGACCTTGAGATGCTTCTTACGGAGCCACTCCATAGTTGCCCTGGCTGTGTGTTTCGGGTCGTTGTCATGCTGGAAGACCCAGCCACGACCCATCTTCAATGCTCTTACTGAGGGAAGGAGGTTGAGACCCATCCATCCTCCCCTCAATACGGTGCAGTCGTCCTGTCCCCTTTGCAGAAAAGCATCCCCAAAGAATGATGTTTCCACCTCAATGCTTCACGGTTGGGATGGTGTTCTTGGGCTTGTACTCATCCTTCTTCCTCCAAACACGGCGAGCGGAGTTTAGACCAAAAAGCTCTATTTTTGTCTCATCAGACCACATGACCTTCTCCCATTCCTCCTCTGGATCATCCAGATGGTCATTGGCAAACTTCAGACGGGCCTGGACATGCGCTGGCTTGAGCAGGGGGACCTTGCGTGCGCTGCAGGATTTTAATCCATGACGGCGTAGTGTGTTACTAATGGTTTTCTTTGAGACTGTGGTCCCAGCTCTCTTCAGGTCATTGACCAGGTCCTGCCGTGTAGTTCTGGGCTGATCCCTCACCTTCCTCATGATCATTGATGCCCCACGAGGTGAGATCTTGCATGGAGCCCCAGACCGAGGGTGTTTGACCGTCATCTTGAACTTCTTCCATTTTCTAATAATTGCGCCAACAGTTGTTGCCTTCTCACCAAGCTGATTGCCTATTGTCCTGTAGCCCATCCCAGCCTTGTGCAGGTCTACCATTTTATCCCTGATGTTCTTACACAGCTCTCTGGTCTTGGCCATTGTGGAGAGGTTGGAGTCTGTTTGATTGAGTGTGTGGACAGGTGTCTTTTATACAGGTAACGAGTTCAAACAGGTGCAGTTAATACAGGTAATGAGTGGAGAACAGAAGGACTTCTTAAAGAAAAACTAACTAACAGGTCTGTGCGAGCCGGAATTCTTACTGGTTGGTAGGTGATCAAATACTTGTCATACAATAAAATGCAAATTAATTACTTAAAAATCATACAATGTGATTTTCTGGATTTTTGTTTTAGATTCCGTCTCTCACAGTTGAAGTGTACCTATGATAAAAAAATAACAGACCTCTACATGCTTTGTAAGTAGGAAAACCTGCAAAATCGGCAGTGTATCAAATACTTGTTCTCCCCACTGTATATATAGCCCTATATATACAGTGCCATTGTTTTTAAACCACATATGGCCCTTTTTTATACAGTGCATTCGGAAAGTATTCAGACCCCTTGACTTTTTCCACATTTTGTTACGTTAGTCTTATTCTAAAATTGATTAAATTGTTTTATTTCCTCTTCAATCTACACATAATACCCCATATTGACAAAGCATAAACAGGTTTTTAGATTTTTTTGCTAATTTATAAAACATAAAAAACGTATTACATTTACATAAGTATTCAGACCCTTTACTCAGTACTTTGTTGAAGCACCTTTGGCAGCGATTACAGTATCGAGTCTTCTTGGGTATGACGCTACAAGCTTGGCACACCTGTATTTGGGGAGTTTCTCCCATACTTCTCTGCAGAGCCTCTCAAGCTCTGTCAGGTTGGATGGGGAGCGTTGCTGCACAGCTATTTTCAGTTCTCTCCAGAGATGTTCGATCGGGTCCAAGTCCGGCTCTGGCTGGGCCACTCAAGGACATTCATAGACTTGTCCCGAAGCCACTCCTGCGTTGTCTTGACTGTGTGCTGAAAGTCGTTGTCCTGTTGGAAGGTGAACCGTCGACCCAGTCTGAGGTCGCTGCTCTGGAGCAGGTTTTCATCAAGGATCTCTCTGTACTTTGCTCAGTTTATCTTTGCCTTGATCCTGACTAGTCTCCCAGTACCTGCCGCTGAAAAACATCCCCACAGCATGTTGCTGCCACCACCATGCTTCACCGTAGGGATGGTGCCAGGTTTCCTCCAGACCTGACGCTTGGCATTCAGGCCAAAGAGTTCAGTCTTGGTTTCATCAGACCATAGAATCTTGTTTCTCATGGTCTGAGTGTCTTTAGGTGCCTTTTGGCAAACTCCAAGCGGGCTGTCATGTGCCTTTTACTGAGGAGTGGCTTCCGTCTGGCCGCTCTACTAGAGCTCACAGGTAGTTTTGAAAAAAGAGCGAATGCGCGATGGCGGTAGGCTATAGCAGTTATTTATTCAGACCCATCGTGAAGAGAAGTGAAAGCCTTCTGTGTCTAATTTCTAGTTCTATAGTATTCAAGGATGTTATTAGAATGAAGAAGATAAGGAGAACGAAAGTTATTTCATTTAACTGTTGAAAGTGAGGTAGGAATAAAGCAACAATTAAAGGGAGTAAGAGGTAGGCTAATAACATTACGGGATATATTATGAAATGTATATTTGAATCAGCCTACTAATTATACAAATAGGCCCTAATTATATTTCAAAATTAAAATCAAATTCCCTAGCCTATACTTGTGACTTTGTAGGCCGCATTTGCTACACCAGAATCGCATGTTCTCTTCTGCTTTATCATGGTTTGAATGATGTGTGTAATTCCAGTCCATATAATACTGTACAGTACAGTAATACAGCTCACAGTCAAAAAGATTAGCCTACTGGAGCAAGTTTCATTTATTTAGTCAAGAGAGCAAATAGCTAGCTACATCAATGGGCTCTTATGTTTTTATGTTGTGCGTAATGTGCAGTAGCCTATATCATAGGCTATATGTATTTGATAATGGAGCAATATTTTGTGCTTGGGCTCATAAAATGTCCTTAATGTAGGGCTCATAAAATGTAGTTAATGTATGGCTCATCAGGCTCAGGTAGCATCAGGTTTGAATTTTCATGCTGATCAAAGCTCTAATCAAATCCAGACATATTTCTATGCTTTATAATGCTTTTGAATGACACTTCTGGTTTTGGCGGGAAATACAGGGTTACCCGGGAGAATAGTGATTTTTTTCTCAGGATGGAACATTTGTAAAATACTGGAAAAATATTCAACCCTAGTATATAGTGACTAAAGCAGACCGGAACTGACTGAGCCGGCTGACTGAACTCTTACTATGTGAACTCACACACTGGGTCTCTAGTGTTGTTGTTGAATGCTTATGCAAGCGGAGCACCAGTCAGTGCTTTGACTTGACTGACTCATAACCCCATTTGTTTGTGGTTCAGCGTTAATTGAACAACTAGAGGGCTTTGAAAAGAAATTCAAATGGCACTTCAGGATCTGCAGTATCTAATCCGGCTGGGCTCTGATTGCTTCCGCTGTGCGTGTGTGTGTGCGTGTGTGTGTGTGTGTGTGTGTGTGTGTGTGCGCACGCTCAGTGCGCATGATCAAGTGCGTCTAGTTATATCAGGCTGCTTTGGTTTGAGGATTTACAGTATGTGTGCTTTGTATCGTTTTAGCGATCGTGATGTAGGCCTATGCGTGTGTGTCCGCCGAGCATTGACGTCCATCGTGTCCACCCGTGTGCATTGTCATTAGAAGGGGGCCGATGGAAGCCCTGCTTTAGTGGTTTTGGTTTCCCCCAGCTGGAGCGGAGAGGTGACACCCAGAGGAGAGCATGGTTTAGTCTAATTACCAGGTGACTCTATCCTCAGAGACCTGGGTTCAAATAGTGTTTGAGCCAGCCTGGAGTGCCAGATGGTTGGGGTTTGCACTTTTGGGACTATTCCATTGGTTCCACTGGACTAGGCAATCAAGTACAGATAAAGTATGTGGAAGACAACGAATACTATTTGAATTCAGGTCTTTATTGAGAATTTGTCCTCAAGTACAATCTGAGAAATCAATCCAATTCACAGCAATCCAACCAGCGGATCTCATTGCCCTCCATGGTTTGCACACAGTCTTACATTTACATTTTAGTCATTTAGCAGACGCTCTTATCCAGTGCGATTTACAGTAGTGAGTGCATACACTGTCATACTTTTTCGTACTGGTCTCCCAAGGGAATCGAATCCACAACCCTTGCGTTGCAAGCGCCATTCTCTACCAACTGAGCCACACCCAGGAGTCTTGTGAGATTGACTAGTGCAAGGGGGGGGGGCAAAGTACGGCCCGCTGGGCACTTCAATCCGGCCCGCAATCATTTTCTTTTAAGGCAAGGAAGGCCTCAAAACTTGCCACAAACTTAGAAGCCCAACAAAATAAGTTTACTAATCGGTGCTCTACTCAAGACTCTGTAACTAAGGCAAGCTACTTAGTGGCGCATAAAATCGCAAAGCATAGCAAGCCCTTTGCTGAAGGGGAGTTTGTGAAAGAGTGTATGGTGGAGACTGCTGGTATACTTTGTCCTGAGAGTAAAAGCCAATTCGAGAAAATTAGCTTATCACGCAGAACCATCACCAGGCGTGTGGAAGTGATAGGTGAGATGGCTTGGATCTTTTTTCTATAGCACTGGATGAGAGTACTGACATCAGAGACCCCGCTCAACTTTACATTTTTGTCAGAGGAATAAATGAGAACTTTGAAATAACAGAATAACTTATTACGATGGAATCAATGATGGGAACAACAAGGGGCTCTGACATGACAGGGTGTCTGCCTGCTTGGAAAAAATGAATCTACCGTGGAGCAAATGGACAAACGTCACAACCGATGGATCACCAAATCTAACCGGTAAAGTAAAATAGGAAAGCCCTAACTCGGAGGAATTTATATTTCTTCACTGTATTATTCATCAGGAAGCCCTGTGTAAAAGTGTGTTAATGCTGGAAAATGTCAGTGGTTGTAAAACTTGTCAACTTTATACGGGCAAGGGGGCTGAACCATCGTCAGTTCATTCAGCTGCTCAATGACACAGAGGCAGAGCACCAGGACTTGTAGAACCATTCAAATGTGCGCTGGCTAAGCCTGGGAAAAGTATTTTGCCGTGTGTGGGAACTGAGAGGGGAGATAGGTATGTTCCTTGATACGGTTGGTAAAGCTGATGAATTCTCCGAATTGAAAGACACAGACTGGCTGGGCGACTTTGCTTTTGGTGTGGACATATTGGTGCATCTGAACGATCTAAATGTGAAACTGCAAGGACATTTTTTGTGCATGAACTGTATTCCAACGTGAAAGCATTCAAGGCCAAACTTATGTTGTTCTCCAGACAAATGAGCAGCCAGTCTCTCGCTCATTTTCCGACACTGGCCGCACTGAACGCGCCCACATTGCAGTGCCGCACTGAGACATACAGTAGCACTTTGATCGACCTGCATGCTGAGTTTTCCCACCACTTCTCAGACTTCACCAAGATTGAGACTGAGCTGGAGCTTGTATCATGCCCCCTGTCTTTCGAAAGTGAGAACACCACCAGACACACAATTGGAGCTCATCGACATCCAATGTGACAGTGCCTTGAAGGAGAAGTACAAAACCCCAATAATAGACCAGTTCTATGGCTCACTGAATGAAACAAAGTTTCCAAACATTAAAAAGCACGCCCAAAGGATGCTTGTTTTATTCAGGTCCGTGTGTGTGTGTGTGAACAAACGTTCTCAGTCATGAATTACAACAAATCCCGTCACAGGTCAAATTTAACAAATGACCACTTGTCAGCTGTTCTGAGAATCTCTACATCAAAGATGACACCAGACTTTGATGCCCTTGCCAAGAGAGGTGACCAGACCCATTGTTCACATTAAGACTCGAATAACCGTGACTGGGATAGGCAAGGATTAAGCTTTTTCATGGTGATGGTTATGCAGTGAGAATTATCCAGCAATGCACTTGGATACTGGTAATAACTAATCAGTCAGATTTGGGCTGAGGTGATTGAATAACTGTAAATATGGCTCACAATGAAGTTGAGAATTGTTCCTTAATATGCTTTCAAAAACAGACCATTCCAAATGAAACGGATGCTCTTACCGTATGTTTCACTCAAATTTTAGAATATTTTTTTTTTACACATCTACTGTTACATTTTGCATGTCTCCAGTCATACAATAAATATATATTATTAAGTTTGCGTATTGTGACTAAGTTTGATTGTACTTTACAAGGGTAGAGATGCAGGATCTGTGTGTGTTTGACTATGTCTGTGGTGTTATAAATGATATCAACTTTGAACATTTTGTTCACAAAAAACAAGGGGAGAGATGGTACAAGGGTAGAATTGTTCTGCAAGCATATGTACACCTACAGTACACTAGTAGTTGCGTGTCAATGTGAAAATTAATAAAGGCTTCACATGTTTTGTCACGCATGTAGTATGTGGCCCTTCATTTGGTTTCAAAAACTGGCTCTTGAGCCAAAAGGTTTGCCCACCCCTGGACTAATGTGTTCCATTCATTTATTTTACAGCACTGTTTGTATTTGTTCATCTGTATAAAGTCCTGTTGATATCAGTATTCAGTAGGCTACGTCTTCATTCAGTGTATATGAGAAGTAGCATTAGGTTTGATGCTTAAACAAGCCTGATGTTTTCTGTTCTTCAGAAAGTATTCATACCCCTCGACTTATTCCACATTGTTGTGAAGGCCTGAATTCAAAATTGATTAGATTTTTTTTCTCACCCATCTACACACAATACTCCATAATGACAAAGTGAAAACATGTTTTTAGAAATTTTTGCAAATGTATTAAAAATGTAAATCCAGAAATATCAGATTTACATAAGTATTTACACCCCTGAGTCAATACTTTGTAGAAGCTCCTTTGGCAGTGACTGCAACTGAGTCTTTCTGGGTAAGTCTCTAAGAGCTTTCCACTCCTGGATTGTGCAACATTTGCCTATTATTCTTTTCTAAATTCTTCAAGCTCTGCCAAAATGGTTGTTGATCATAGCTTGACAACCATTTCCAGTTCTTGCCATAGATTTTCAAGCAGATTTCAGTCAAAACTAACTCGGCCACAGGAACATTCACTGTCTTCTTGGTAACCAGCTCTTTGTGTTTTAGGGTATTGTCCTGCTGAAAGGTGAATTCATCACCCAATGCCTGGTGGAAAGCAAACTTAACCAGGTTTTCCTCTAGGATTTTGCCTGTGCTTAGCTCCATTCCATTAATTTTTTAACCTGAAAAACTCCCTAGTCCTTAATGATTACAAGCATACCCATAACATGATGCAGCCACCACTATGCTTGAAAATATGGAGATTGGTACTCAGTAATGTGTTGTCTTGGATTTGCCCCAAACATAACACTTTGTATTCAGGATTAAAAGTTAATTGCTTTGCCACATTTTCTGCAGTATTACTTTAGTGCCTTGTTGCAAAAAGGATGCATGTTTTGGAATATTTATGTTCTGTACAGGCTTCCTTCTTTTCACTGTCAATTAGGCTAGTATTGTGGAGTAACTACAATGTTGTTGATCCATCCTCAGTTTTCTCCTATCACAGCAATTCAACTCTGTAACTGTTTTAATGTTACTATTGGCCTCATGGTGAAATCCCTGAGCGGTTTCCTTCCTCTCCGGCAATTGAGTTAGGAAGGACGCCTGTATCTTTGTAGTGACTGGGTGTATTGAAACCCCATCCATAGTGTAATTAATAACCTCACCATTCTCAAAGGGATATTACATTTCTTCCAAAAACAAAAATCTCCATCTACCAATAGGTGCCCTTTGCGAGGCAATCGAAAACTTCCCTGGTCTTTGTGGTTGAATCTGTGTTTGAAATTCACTGCTCGACTGAGGAACCTTACAGATAATTGTATGTGTGGGGTACAGAGATGAGGTAGTCATTCAAAAATAATTTAACACTATTATTGCACACAGAGTGAGTCCATGCAACTTATTATGTGACTTGTTAAGCACCTTTTTACTCCTGAACTTTATTTAGGCTTGCCATAACAAACGGGTTGAATACTTATTGACTCAAGACATTTCAGCTTTTAATTTCTTATTAATTTGTAAACATTTCAACAAACATAATTCCACTTTTACATTATAAGGTATTGTGTGTAGGCCAGTGACACAAAATCTAAATGTAATCAATTTTAAATTCAGGCTGTAACACAACAAAATGTGGAAAAAGTCAAGGGGTGTGAATACTTTCTGAAGGCACTGTATATGAGGTTAGATGGAGATATCAGCTGTTTCCATCATGTCAGTAATTCTAAATAAATAACCCCAAAGCACCCATAGGCTTCACCCACTCTCTCTCCACTCTCCATCCATCCGCTGCCGAGCGATGGGTTGTCATGGTTACTGCGTCTCTTTCTCAGCACCACATTACCCTTCTTTTTAAGTGTTTTTATTATTTTTGACAGTACAGCAGGAAATGTAGAGAGGGAGACCGATAGTGGGGCCATAGACAGAGGGTGGCAGAGACGGGTCTCTAACCCCCGTCGCCAGGGGGCATATGTGAGCCGGAGTCGGGAGCTTAGACTGCTACACGTGCGCTGCAAGGTAAAGGTGCTTTCTCACACACACGCGTGCGCACACAAACACACACGCTATCCTCCCCCTCTCTCCTGCAATACCCATTCACATAAATCCTCCCCCAGTCTGTTTCATGGGGCTTTCCTACCTGATTCATATATCACCGTCATTTAGAGTCACACACACACACTGTGATGTAGTGCTGCCCAGCCAAAGGAGGCTAATTATAACATTTGTCATTATTTTAGGTACACTTCCTCTCCTAATATCACCATTAACCAACGCATCCAACGTATTACTACTGTAGTCTGCTGTGACAAAGTAACCGACCGTAACCTTCTCTGTGACAAAGATAAATGTTCTGAGAGAGCCAACAGTTGCCATAGTTTCTCTCTGAAGAGATACAGGCCCAACCTAGCTGAGCTGTACAGTGCTGGCCTGGTTTTGGTGGAACAGGAAAGGACAATATATCTGAGCATTTCACACTATGTTGCAGACCCGAACCAAACTGCTGGCTCATTTCTTTTCACATTGTTCTTTTCAGCACGATTGAAGCAACTATGGTGGATGCGTAACCAGGCCAGCTCAGTACAGCTTGATTTGTTTCTGTTCGGCTCAGTAATGTGAAAAACCCACATATCTCTTGGCTTCTCTGGGCATCAGGTGGTGGTCTGTGTGCATGGCCTTGAGCTGAAGGCAATGTGCGGCTTGCTCTGAGTGACAGACAACCAGGTTTAGCCCAGAGCCTGGAGGGCCATGGTCACAATGCCCACTACTATTCAACCTCCTACAGTGTGGTCTGGTCTGGCTCAGCTGGCCTCTGTTCAGCATCTTCACATTGGTTATGTTGTTGCTGCTTTTTTTAAATGCAGGCCGTCTGCATTTGAAATCAGACTGGGCCAACGGTTTCTTCCCTTCAGCTATCGTCTTCTAGTCCTCAGCCAATTCCGATTTTCCATGTTGTGTGCGTGCTTGTGTGTTTTTCTTTCAACTGTCGTAGATTTATATGCCAGGGCGTGGCCCAGAGCACAGCACACTGACCTTTGACCCTGGTTTCCGTGGCAGCAGCACTATCGTATGCGGAGAGGCACTAACTAAAGCTAAACACTTTATATCTACAACCAACTGTAGTATCCATAATGGGTCTTTATTGGGTCAATGTACAGAACAGTCACGGGGAGCAACAGATATATCTGGTATCTCAGATTGTTCTGGTAGTTCGTTCTCACATGGAAACTTCGCTGAGAGGAAGGATGTTTGACATCTTTTTACATTTGTATCACAAACCATTTATTGAGAAAATCATGATGAAAGTGGTCATTTTAGGCCCTTTTTAGACCTATACATGCCTCCTATAAGACTTTATGATCTGTGAACTCTACATGATACGGACAACATGTTGATATCATTATACTCCTAAGTGTGCGCGAACATATGGAGTATGTCTAGATTCAGAAATGCACATTTTCAAATAATTATTATTATTTTGAGACATATTGTTTGAAACAAAATAATCTACAATAAATACCATTTCCGGAGTGGGCTCTCTGCAAATTCGGAAGTTCTGATAAATTTTATGAGCACCACCAACACAGTATATGGTAAATGGATTGAAAGGGAACTCTCTCTGCTGGTGATTTGCTGAATATGCAATCCTAAAGGTGGGCTGTGATTGGTTAATGACCTATGTCAATTTGTGTATAAAATGGGTAATATCATTAAAAGAGCCCACTCTTGAAATTTGATGTAATTGTAGAATATATTGTTCTAAACAATATGTATTAAAATAAGCTAAATCAAAAAGGGTAGCTTTGAGATTCATATTCATATTTTTTATGTTGAATAAAAAATATTAAACAGCTGATGAAACTGTGGGTTTGCACAACTGAAGAACATCTGCACAAACTGTCAGAAACTGTCTCAGGGAAGCTCATCTGCGTGCTCGTCGTCCACACCAGGGTCTTGACCTGATTGCAGTTCGGCGTTATAACCAACTTCAGTGGGCAAATGCTCACCTTCGATGGCCTCTGGCATGCTGGATAAGTGTGCTCTTCACGGATGAATCCCGGTTTCAACGGTTTCGAGCAGATGGCAGACAGCGTGTGTGGGCGAGCGGTTTGCTGATGTCAACCTTTTGAACAGAGTGCCCCATGGTGGCGGTGGGGTTATGGTATGGGCAGGCATAAGCTATGGACAACAAACACAATTGCATTTTATCGATGGCAATTTGAATTCACAGAGATACTGTGATGAGATCCTGAGGCCCATTGTCGTGCCATTCATCTGCCGTCATCACCTCATGTTTCTGCATGATAATGCACGGCCCCATGTCGCAAGGATCTGTACACAATTCCTGGAAGCTGAAAATGTCCCAGTTCTTCCATGGCCTGCATACTCACCAGACATGTCAACCATTGAGCACATTTGGGATGCACTGGATCGACGTGTACGACAGCGTGTTCCAGTTCCCGCCAATATCCAGCAACTTCGCACAGCCATTGAAGAGGAGTGGGACAACATTCCACAGGCCACAATCAACAGCCTGATCAACTCTATGCAAAGGAGACATGTCGTGCTGCATGAGGCAAATGGTGGTCACACCAGATAGTGACTGGTTTTCTGATCCACGCCCCTACTTTTTAATTTTTTTTTAAGGTATCTATGACCAACAGATGCATATCTGTATTCCGAGTCATGTGAAATCCATAGATTAGGGCCTAATGAATTCATTTCAATTGACTGATTTCCTCATATCAACTGTAACTCAGTAAAATCTTTGCATTTATTTTTGTTCAGTGTCATTTGTATTCAATCTATCACCACATTGAATCCACTCTGCACTGCAGCCATATCGATACAAAGTAATTACCAAGTCATTACTATAGGACAGGTCGGCAACAGACGGAGTAATAAAAAAAGACTACAATTCAGAAGAAGAAAAAAACTATTTTAATTTAGGTAATCTTTAAGTATTCCCACGAATAAAATAGACGTGATCATGTCAATGTAATCAAGGTAGGAAATGATTGTTATTTTCTAATAAAATCTATTTTTGGAATTAGTTGTGGTCAATTTGCAGTGTTCAAATTATTATAATTATGTACCGGCCCCCCGACCATCCACTCCGACAAAAATTGGCCTGCAGCTGAATCTAGTTGCCCCTATAGGATGTAGAAGCTAATGAGAGCTCCAAAGGCTGCAGGGTTATTTTATTGTCTTGCTAGCCCTAGGTGCTATGGGAGCGTGAACTGTCAACTGAGCCATGAAGAAAGTTTAAGTAAAGGGAGCTCTCTATGCAATGTTAGTGTATTCACTCCACAGGGGTCAAAAGTACTGCAGGGAATAGGGTGCCATTTGGGATACAGCCAGGGAGAGAATATCATGCAGCACTTGAGAAGAAAAGGTTGGGCGGCTGGCTGGTTAAATATGTGTTATAAATATGTTAAAAATAGAACACTAACATATCTTGATTAGAGAAGTATTCAACCCCCTGAGTCAATACATGTTAGAATCACCTTTGGCAGTGATTACAGCTGTGAGTCTTTGTGTGTAAATCTCTAAGAGCTTTCCAAACCTGGATTGTGCAACGTTTTCCCATTTATTATTTTTTAATTCTTCAAGCTCTGTCAAATTGAGTGTTGATCATTGCTAGACAACCATTGTCAAGTCTTGCCATAGATTTTCAAGCAGGTTTAAGTCAAAACTGTAACTCGGCCACAGGAACATTCACTGTCTTCGTGGTAAGCAGCTCCAGTGTAGATTAGCCCTTGTGTTTTAGGTTGTGTGTCCTGCTGAAAGGTGAATTAATCTCCCAGTGTCTGGTGGAAAGCAGACTGAACCAGGTTTTCCTCTTGGATTTTGCCTGTGCTTAGCTCCATTCGGTTTCTTTTTTATCCTGAAAAACTCCCCAGTCCTTAACAATTACAAGCATACCCATAACATGATGCAGCCACCACATGCTTGAAAATGTGGAGAGTGGTACTCAGTAATGGTACTCAGTAATATGCCCCAAACATAACACTTTGTATTCAGGACAAAGAGTGAATTACTTTGCCACATTTTTTTGCAGTATTACTTTAGTGCACTGTTGCAAACAGGATGCATGTTTTGGAATATTTTTTTTATTCTGTACAGGCTTCCTTCTTTTCACTCTTTTCACTAGTATTGTGGAGAAACTACAATGTTGATCCATCTTCAGTTTTCCCCTATCACAGCGATTAAAAACTTTGTAACTGTTTTTAAGTTTTAAGGTCACCATCCCTGTGCGGTTTCTCCGGCGACTGAGTTAGGAAGGATGCCTGTATCTTTGTAGTGACTGGGTGTATTGATACACCATCCGAAGTGTAATTAATAACTTCACCATGCTCAAAGGGATATTCAAAGTCTGCAAAAAAAAAAAAAAACGATCTACCAATAGGTGCCGCCCTTTGCGAGGCATTGGAAAGCCTCCCTGGTCTTTGTGGTTGAATCTGTTTTGAAATTCACTGCTTGGCTGAGGGACCTTACAGATAATAGGATGTGTGGGGTACAGAGATGAGGTAGTCATTCAAAAATCGTGTTAAACACTATTATTGCACACAGAGTGAGTCCATGCAACTTATTATGTGACTTGTTATTTTTTTAGTCATTTAGCAGACGCTCTTATCCAGAGCGACTTACAGTTTATGAGTGCATACATTATTTTTTATTTTTTTTATACTGGCCCCCTGTGGGAATCGAACCCACAACCCTGGCGTTGCAAGCGCCATGCTCTACCAACTGAGCTACACATTTTTACTCCTGAACGTATTTAAGCTTGCCATATGAAGGGGGTTGAATACTTATTGACTCAAGACATTTAACGTTTCTTTTTTAATTAATTTGTAAAACATGTGAAAAACATAATTCAATTATTTTTTTGAAAAAGTAAAGGGGTGTGAATAATTTCTTAAGGCACTGTAACTTCCCACTAATCTGGGAGTTGAAAGGCACCAGGTAGAGGGTTGTACTGGACTATGTGGAGGAGGCAGGGCCAGGGTGGGATTTGGAGAGTGGGGAGGAGAGGCACTGGATTAGGGGAGTAAGGATTTGACTCTGAAAGATTCCAGACCAGCTGCTTTATACCAGACTGTGGAGATGTGAAATAGTGTTTCTTAGATAGGTGTGTGTGACTTGGGCTATGGGAGGGGAAATTGTGTGTGCGTAAACTGTTCATATGATGCGCATGAGAGACATGGGACTTGTGTGTGATGAGAATAGCATGTTGCTGTTTGTTTGCATATTCCATAGTAGTCCTTGTGCTCGACATACTACAACATTTCCGCTGCAGTCAGCCCCTAGCTTTGTGATGATCTCATTGTTTACATTACTGACATCCTCCTATCCTATTGACCTGTCCCATCCCGCCACTCCAGACATTACACCCTCCTAATGCCCCCTCTCAACCAGCCCTTCCTCTGGGCTAATGTTACAGCTCTATTCCTGCTACCGCTGCTACTATTATTAATGTGACCTATGCTACTACTAACGCTAATAGCTTACTACTAGCCAAATCACAATTTCCTGTAACCTAAGGAGCTAACATTAATGGCTAGTAGCTGAATTGCTGCTTTTGCTGTTTTTGCGTTGTCACCATTGAAATGAACCTACTAGCTGTTAGCCTATGCTAACTGAAGCTACTGTTGGTAGAATTAGCATAACATTGCTCTGTTGTCATTTATAGTGGGTACAACTGACATTGGTGTGCGTCTTCCTCTGCTGGCGGCTGATTGGATTGGGTGAGGACAGATGCGGTGGGATATGAACTCCCACGCTGGGCATTAACCCCGCGAGTGCCTAAAACTCTGAGGTTACAGTGCAACCACATAGCTCTGAGTCTCGACTCTTCCTGTTTTAATAACAGATGCACTTTCTGCTAAGCCCTTATATTTTCATTTATCTTTCATCTATATATTGTTGTCTCCATAACCCTATCAGTCTTTGTTGCTTTTGTCTGTCTCTCTGATTATTGTTGGCCACTATAATCAAATCTGTTCCTGTTCAGTCTATGGGATAATCAAGATATCGAAAGTTAGTGCTTTCCACCATCTCTAAGTAGGAGTGTGGTAAATGACTCGACAATAAAAGGTTATACAGTAGTAGTGCTGTTATTCCACAAAAGTATAGTGGGTGGTTGAAGTGTGCCATTTTTTCCTCAGTTATTAAAAGGGTGTTTATTATGTTCTGGACTTAAGACTCTATTCTTCCTATACGCCTACTGTAGGCACTCTCGCCTTAGCCAAAACCTCCCCCCTCTACTTCCTCTCTCTCTCTTCATCCTTCCCACCATTGCTCACCTCTCCACAGTTAGCCTTTGTTTAATACACCTGAAACAGAAGGCCATTTTACCTCGGGACCTGACGATGACTCACCCAGCATCACCAATGGATTTCATTCAAATCTGTGCTAAACACAGCTACTTTACGCCGCTGTCAATCATGTCTCTCGCTACTGGGCCTGGCGGGAGGTAGAGATGATGATGATGATGATGATGATGGGAAAAGAAAGGGAAAAGAAAGACCGAACAGTGCTCCACTGTCTCCTGAAGAGGGGGAGACTGATTCCCCTGTTCATCGTTCATCACCTGAGTGATGGGGCCGGGGGGCCCTGGCCTGCTGACACGGCCCAGGCTATCCAGGAATGCTACTGTACACACACAATTACACAGACGCACGCGCACACACGCCAGGGCTCTACAGTGCTACCATTTTGGGGGCATGTGCTCCCCCTTCCCTTCCTAAATATTTTTCTGTGCTACCTGGAATTTTTATTTGTGAGCACCAGTGCCCCTAGAAAAATCACCCAGATAATAATTGTTGCAATGATTACTTTGCTGTACAGCAGCCTCTGAATGAAATATGGAATACATTAAGTGCAGATATTCGTGTTATAGGATTCATATAGGCCCAATGTAGGCTAAATCTCAATCTTAAAAATCTATTTTTCTTGTGTTCCTTAACCCTGTAGTTTGTAATTGCTGGCAATTCTTACCATTTAATACCTCAAATATTTTTCATTGTGCGTTCAGTACTACCGAACGGTGTTCAACGTTTAATTAAACAGAAAAGGTACTGTACTGAATGACTTGTTGATTATGGTGGCCCAGAGGGGGATTGTCTATGGTGTGCTGCACCAGGACTCTGTTATCACCTGAACTCTGGTGATGTCGTCGGGCAACTTCCTCCAAATTGTTAAGAGCTAATGGACCCACCTCTGTGTCCATTGTTGCAGCTAGCTGACCCAAGTTTTCAATGCATGCCTCCACACGGAAGGAGAGGCATCGTTTTCAGCAGCGTTAGCCAGCACTGCCAAGTGTCTGGCTACCACTCATCTGATTGCAGCCATACTACTTGCCAGAAGAACTGGGTTGCTGTAAGCTACCTACCGGTTCTAAATCTCTCAAGTGTGTGTAGTAAGATTTTTTCCTTTTCAGACCATCGGAACCAGGCAAAAGGAATCGAGCAACGCGCCGTGACATTGATCAAATAATGGTGTATTAGATAAAACCCACAGACTGTCACGGATTCTGCCGAGGCTGCGCCTCCTCCTTGCTCGGGCAGGCTTCGGCGTTCGTCGTCCCCGGAGTACTAGCTACTGCCGATCGATGTTTCGGTGTTTGTCTTGTTTTGTCTTGAGTGGTTACACCTGTTGTCTATTATGTTTGATTGTAGATCCTATAATTACCCATGTCTCACGTTTTGGTATTTGTGTGTTATTGTTTGTGTCTAGGCGGTATCGGCATCGCTTTTGTTATATCTCGTGTATGTTGTTTTTCCCTCCTCGTTCGGAGGTTTTGTTTTGTTCTTTACTATTAGTAAAGTACGTCTGCTAGTATCTCTGTGTCCTGCCCTTGACTTCACTCACCGCATACACGTCGCTCCTGACACAGACAGTTGACTGACACCCCCTCATTATCATATTGGAGGAAGAAATACAGAAATAAACTAATACATATATAAATGAAAAGTGTGAATAATTAGATTCAACATTTTAAACAAAGATATGTGGAGAAACATGTATGAATTTGTCAGTATTTTTGTATTTCCTTGCTGATTTATTTGTGTGTATTTATTTATTCATTTATTTATTTGTAATTATGGCAGGTTTGGTCCTCCAGACACATGTGCTCCTTGTAAAAAAATTCAGCATAGAGCCCTGCACACCACCTCTGTAGTGATGCTACACTCATCTAGGGTGTTTGTGTTTTGAACCCAAATGATGACATCTCGAGGCCACACACATTAAGGTAAAGTAGGCTTATTGTGTGTGTGGGTGGGAATCAGAATCAGTTTGATCCATTTTCAACATTACTGAGTCAACAGGGTTGTAGCACTGAATTGCATGTGTTCTGAAGTTTTATCGCTCTCGTCTGAGCCAAACAAAGTGAACTCAGCATTTCCGAGGGGTGAGGGAGTTCGTATTGATGTGGTAACAACTATGATTGTTGCATTTGAATACAGTAGCAGCCCCATGCATTTAGCGCTGTATAATCACAGTATTATCATGCAGAAGCTGCTATTAGTTAGAAAACATTACTGTGAAGTATGTGTATGGTATAATTTACTCTGTGTTGCGTGTGCATGCATATCAATGACAGGAAGTATTACACTGAACAAAAATATAAACTTGTGGTCCCATGTTTCATGAGCTGAAATAAAAGATCTCAAATGTTCCATACGCACAAAGTGTATTTCTCTTATATTTTGTGCACAAATTTGTTTACATCCCTGTTAGTGAACATTTCTCCTTTGCCAAGATAATCCATCCATCTGACAGGTGTGGCATATCAATAAGCTGATTAAACAGCATGATAATTACACAGGTGCACCTTGTGCTGGGGACAATAAAAGGCCACTTCAAAATGTGTAGTTTTGTCATAACACAATGCCACAGATGTCTCAAATTTTGAGGGAGCATGCAATTGGCATGCTGACTGCTTGTATGGTGTCCTGTGGGCGAGGAGCTTCCTGATGTCAACGTTGTGAACAGAGTGCCCCATGGTGGCGGTGGGGTTATGGTATGGGCAGGCATAAGCTACGGAAAACAAACATAATTGCATTTTACCGATGGCAATTTGAATGCCTAGAGATACAGTGACGAGATCCTGAGGCCCATTGTTGTGCCATTCATCCTCCGCATCACCTCATGTTTCAGCATGATAATGCACGGCCCCATGTCGCAAGGATCTGTACACAATTCCTGGAAGCTGAAAATGTCCCAGTTCTTCCATGGCCTGCATACTCACCAGACATGTTTGGGATGCTCTGGATTGACGTCTACAACAGCGTGATCCAGGTCCCTCCACAATCCAGCAACTTCGCACAGCCATTGAAGAGGAGTGGGACAACAGTCCACAGGCCGCATGGCTGGAGTTTGGCTGTGAGCTCAAGTGTTTGGACTGCATACATGTTCTCTCTCCCTTGCTCCCCCACTCTCTATCCCCCCTCTGGGCTGGGGTCCAGTGTTTGTTTATACAATGAGGTCCAGAGTGTACTGTGTGTGTGTGTGTGTGTGTGTGTGTGTGTGTGTGTGTGTGTGAGGCTCTACAGATGTTACACACTCCAGAGGCCAGAAAGAAGGAGAGTAAGAGAAGAGGCATTGTACAGAGAAAGGGGAGACAAAGGCCAGTGTCTGTCAGACACCTGGCACACGGCCCAAGTGAACTGTCTCATCCTCCCTTCTCTTCTCCTCTACTAGACTCCTTTCTTTCTCTCTCTCATCCCTCTCTTATTTTCTACTAGACTGCTTTGACTCCTCCTCTACCGGCTGTTTTTTGTATCCTCCCATCTCTTCTCTCTTTTCATTTGATATTCTCTCCTTTTCCTGGTCAGGGCCCGTACCCACAAAGCCTCTCAGAGTAGGAGTGCTGGGATCAGATCCCCACCTGTCCATGTGATTTTATTCATTATGATCTAAAAGGCGAAACAGATCCTAGATCATCACTCCTACTCTGAGAGGCTTTGTGGATACGGGTCCTGGTGTCGTTTACACAGCTTCTCATCTGACACAGCCCCTCTCAACGAGATCTCATCACATCTCACTTTCACTGTCTCCACTCTGTCTGTCCTCTGTCTCTCTCACTCTCTCTCGCTCTTCCTCTCTCTACCCATATCTCTCATTGCCCCACCACACTGAAGTAGTTATGTCATAGAGAGATATGATACTCGGGAGGAGGGCTTTGTTGAACTGGAACAGTAGGAACATGTTATTTCTTGGCCACAGCTGCACTGTGTAGTCTGGGTGCACTCACTGTGGGTCTCTATGGAGAGTTGTCCTGTTGCAGTGGACAGAGAATAGACCTACACTGCCCTCGTGTGGTCACTACTGCGCAATACATAAAAATCGGTGGACATTGATTCACAATGGTGAAACTTGGCTTTCTTCGCTGCTTTGGGACTCTGACAAATGCTATGCCACTACCTTTTAAGCAAATTCTTTCACTACCGCTAAACAGTGATACTTTCACTGTGGTTTTGATGTGAAAGTGTTTTATTGCTTAATGTGGAAGTGATTTCGAGTAATTCCTGTCCTAGAGCAGAAATTCTCGTTTAGGTTCCTTCTCGAAGACTGATGCAGTGCATTCGGAAAGTATTCAGACCCCTTTTTCAAAATTTTGTTACGTTACAGCCTTATTTTAAATGGATTAAATTGTTTTTTCCCGCTCATCAATCTACACACAATACCCCATAATGACAAAGCAAAAACAGGTTTTTAGAATTTTTAGCAAATGTATCCAAATGTATCCACCTCCCTGACCAAGGCCCTTCTCCCCCGATTGCTCAGTTTGGCTGGGCGGCCAGCTCTAGGAAGAGTATTGGTGGTTCCAAACTTTTTCCATTTAAGAATGATGGAGGCCACTGTGTTCTTTGAGTCCTTCAATGCTGCATACATTTTTTGGTACCCTTCCCCAGATCTGTGCCTCGACACAATCCTGTCTCGGTGCTCTACGGACAATTCCTTCGACCTCATGGCTTGGTTTTTGCTCTGACATGCATTGTCAACTGTGGGACCTTTTATAGACCGGTGTGTGCCTTTCCAAATCATCTCCAATCAATGGAATATACCACAGGTGGACCCAATCAAGTTGTAGAAACATCTCAAGGATGATCAATGGAAACAGGATGCACCTGAGATAAATTTAGAGTCCCATAGCAAAGGGTGCGAATACTTATTTAAATAAGGTATTTCAGTTTTTTATTTTTAAATTTCCAAACATTTCTAAACACCTGTTTTCGCTTTGTCATTATGGGTATTGTGTGTAGATTGAGGGAAAAAATGTATTTAATCGAAAAAGTGAAGGGGTCTGAATACTTTCCGAATGCCCTGTTCAGTATCCAAGATGGCGTAGCAGTGCGGTCGTGTATTCTGTTGTATGTATTTCTCTCTCACTTTCCATCCTTTAACTAAATATACTTTCCTGCAACCCGCCTCACCCAATGTGGAACGGATTCTATTATTTATTTATACCTTTTATCAAGAACCTACGGCTGAAACTAGCCAGCTAGCTAGCTACTTTCTATTAGCCACCGTTATCGGTCTTCACCACTGTCCGTGGCCTGCACTACCTACCAGCCAGCTCTAGCCTGGAAAATTATCGGCCAGTCTGCACAGCGTGCTATCGACCCAGAGCATATCGGATTTTCTGCCGGAATCACTGAATCACTGGACCTTTAACACCGGATCATCGCAACTAGCTAGCTGCAACCGAATGGCTGTTGTTGGCTAATCACCACTGTCCAGACGCACCAGTTAGCCTTGAGCTAGCCTCGAGCCAGGCCCATCTCCCGGCTATCTACCTCTGTCAACTGGACGGGACCTACTAGTGTTGACACGGAGCCCCGCCGATCCATCACGACTGGTCTGCCGACGTAATCGTCTGATGTGGTTTCAACAGGCTTCCCGTTGCGATGACCATGAAGATCCATCTGCTAGCCCCGGCCCGCTAGCACGCGCAATCAACAGCCATGCCTCCTGCTCGCCTGTGCTGTAGCAGCCTACGAACTGCTCCCGGACTTACCTATTGCTGTTCACTGGACCTTATGATCACTCAGCTACACAGCTGATGCCTGCTGGACTGTTCCTTTACACGGTACCCCATCCTGTTTATCTGTTTAGCCTCAGCCCAAACTTTCGTCGCCATTACCAGTTGTTGTCTTAGCCCTCTCGAATAACACCTGTGATTGCGTTATGCGCCTCTCCCATGTCAATATGCCTTGCCTATTGCTGTTTGGGTTAGTTTTTATTGTACTTTTTCACTGTAGAGCCCCATGTCCCGCTCAACCTGCCTCAGATAGCTCCTTTGTCCCACCCCCCCATACACACGGAGACCGGCTCAATCGGTACCTCCAGTGATGCTATCTCTTTCATCGTTACCCAATGCTTAGGTGTACCTCCACGGTACTCATATCCTTCCATATCCTTGTCTGTACATAATGCCCTGAATCAATTCTACACCGCCCGGAAATCTGCCCCTTTAATTCTCTGTACCCAACGCACTAGAAGACCAGTTCTTAAAGCCTTTAGTTGTATCCTTATTCTATTCCTCCTCTGTTCCTCTGGTGATGTAGAGGTTAACCCAGGCCCTGTAGCCCCCAGTATCACTCCTACTCCCCAGGAGCTATCATTTGTTGACTTCTGTAACCGTAAAAGCCTTGGTTTCTTGCATGTTAACATCAGAAGCCTCCTCCCCAAGTTTGAGTTATTCACTGCGTTAGCACACTCTGCCAACCCTGATGTTCTAGCAGTGTCTGAATCCTGGCTTAGGAAGGCCACCAAAAATTCTGAAATGTCCATCCCGAACTACAACATTTTCCGTCTAGATAGAACTTCCAAAGGGGGCGGAGTTGCAATCTACTGTAGAGCCTGCAGAGCTCTATCATACTATCCAGGTCTGTGCCCAAACAGTTTGAGCTTCTACTTCTAAAAATCCACCTTTCCAGAAATAAGTCGCTCACTGTTGCCGCTTGCTACAGCCCCCCCTCAGCCCCCAGTTGTGCCCTGGACACCATATGTGAATTGCTTGCCCCCCATCTATCCTCAGAGTTCGTACTGCTTGGTGACCTAAACTGGGAAATGCTTAACACCCCAGCCGTCCTACAATCTAAACTAGATGCCCTCAATCTCACACAAATTATCAAGGAACCTACCAGGTACAACCCTAAATCAGTAAACATGGGCACCCTCATAGATATCATCCTGACTAATTTACCCTCTAAATACACCTCCGCTGTCTTCAACCAGGATCTCAGCGATCACTGCCTCATTGCTTGCGTCCGTAATGGGTCCGCGGTCAAACGACCACCCCTCATCACTGTTAAACGCTCCCCAAAACACTTCAGCGAGCACGCCTTTCTAATTGACCTGGCCCGGGTATCCTGGATGGATATTGACCTCATTCCGTCAGTAGAGGATGCATGGATGTTCTTCAAAAGTGCTTTCCTCTCAAACTTAAATAAGCATGCCCCATTCAAAAAATTCAGAACTAAGAACAGATATAGCCCCTGGTTCAACCCGTGCTTGATTTGCCCTTGACCAGCACAAAAACATCCTGTGGCGTACTGCATTAGCATCGAACAGCCCCCACGATATGCAACTTTTCAGGGAAGTCAGGAACCAATATACACAATCGGTTAGGAAAGCAAAGGTTAACTTTTTCAAACAGAAATGTGCATCTTGTAGCACTAACTCCCAAAAAAATTGGAACACTGTAAAGTCCATGCAGTATAAGAGCACCTCCTCCCAGCTACCCACTGCACTGAGGCTAGGAAACACTGTCACCACCGATAAATCTACGATAATCGAGAATTTCAATAAGCATTTTGCTTTCCACCTGGCTACCCCGGCCACCAGCTCTGCACCCTCCGCTGCAACTTGCCCATGCCCCCCCGCGTCTCCTTCACCCAAATTCAGATAGCTGATGTCCTGAAAGAGCTGCAAAATCTGGACCCCTACAAATCAGCTGGGCTAGACAATCTGGACCCTTTCTTTCTAAAATTAGCTGCCGAAATTGTCGCAACCCCTATTACTAGCCTGTTCAACCTCTCTTTCGTATCGTCTGAGATCCCCAGAGATTGGAAAGCTGCCGCGGTCATCCCCCTCTTCAAAGGGGGTGACACTCTCGATCCAAACTGTTACAGACCTATATCCATCCTGCCCTGCCTTTCGAAAGTATTTGAAAGCCAAGTTAAGAAACAGATCACCGACCATTTCGAATCCCACTGTACCTTCTCCGCTATGCAATCTGGTTTCCGAGCTGGTCATGGGTGCACCTCAGCTACGCTCAAATTCCCAAACGATATAATAACCACGATCGATAAAAGACAGTACTGTGCAGCAGTCTTCATCGACCTGGCCAAGGCTTTTGACTCTGTCAATCACCGCATTCTTATTGGCAGACTAAATAGCCTGGGTTTCTCAAATGACTGCCTCGCCTGGTTCACCAACTACTTCTCAGATAGAGTTCAATGTGTCAAATCGGAGGGCCTGTTGTCTGGACCTCTGGCAGTCTCTATGGGGGTGCCACAGGGTTCAATTCTCGGACCGACTCCATTCTCTGTGTATATCAATGATGTCGCTCTTGCTGCTGGTGACTTTCAAATCCAAATTGGATGTAGTCTATCACAGTGCCATCCGTTTTGTCACCAAAACCCCATATACTACCCACCATTGTGACCTGTACGCTCTCGTTGGCTGGCCCTCACTACATATTCGTCGCCAAACCCACTGGCTCCAGGTCATCTATAAATCACTTCTAGGCAAATCCCCGCCTTATCTTAGCTCATTGGTCACCATAGCACCCGTAGTATGCGTTCCAGCAGGTATATCTCACTGGTCATCCCCAAAGCCAACACCTCCTTTGGCCGCCATTCCTTCCAGTTCTCTGCTGCAAATGACTGGAACGAACTGCAAAAATCTCTGAAGCTGGAGACACTTATCTCCCTCACTAACTTTAAGCATCAGTTGTCAGAACAGCTTACCGATCACTGCACCTGTACACAGCCCATCTGTAATTAGCCCACCCAACTACCTCATCCCCATATTGTTATTTACATTGTTATTTATTTTGCTCATTTGCACCCCAGTATCTCTCTTTGCACATCATCTTCTGCACATCTATCACTCCAGTGTTAATACTAAATTGTAATTATTTTGCACTATGGCCTATTTATTGCCTTACCTCCATAACTTACTACATTTGCACACACTGTATATAGATTTTCTATTGTGTTATTGAGTGTATGTTTTGTTTATTCCATATGTAACTCTGTGTTGTTGTTTTTATCACACTGCTTTGCTTTATCTTGGCCAGGTCGCAGTTGTAAATGAGAACTTGTTCTCAACTGGCTTACCTGGTTAAATAAAGGTTAAATAAATATAACATATTGAGGAATTGGGGGTGGGAATGTTGTGGTGATTTCCACGTGTAGCAGAGAAATAACAACAAATAGGGCACTGACTGACAGCTGTCAGTGTAACTAGCTAGCATGCTAACCTTAGCCAGCTAATGAAAGTTATGTGAGCACCATTTCAGTTAAGAGTTGCATATTGTAAGTCAGGTGAAAATAATTATTTCAGAAAGACTACCAGCCTACCTGTCAAGAGTCTCAGCCGTGCCTATACGAGCTGTTGACATGGTGATGATTGACGTTTTTCTGACTCTTGCCGTTTGATAATTCCAGTGAAACTGTGTCGGATTCCAGACTTCATTAATATTTGGACATGCACACGGACATGATCAAATAGCTATATTCTTTGTTCTCTCTGTTATCATTTCAGCACGCTAGCTAGCTAGCTACAGTGGGCTCCAAACTGACTGGCACCCCTGACCGGCAATGCACAAACAATACTTAAAAAAATATAAACAATATAATTATAGAGAGAAACTCAAAATACCAACATGTGAGAAATACTGTACTTTATTAATGTTTCAATGGAACCAACCAAAATCATACAATTATTTAATACAAAATAAATGTCACCAAAATCAAGGTTTTCGATTGGATTGAGGTCCGGCAACTGAGATGGCCATGGCAGAACATTGATTTTGTTGTCACAGAACCATTTCTGTGTGGATCTTGAGGTATGTTTTGGGTCATTGTCTTGTTGGAAAGTCCACCTACAGCCAAGTCCCAGCCTTCTGGCAGAGGCAACCAGATTGTCAGCCAAAATTGCCTGATACTTGGTGGAAGTCATTATCCCATCAATCTTAACCAGTGCCCCTGGACCTCTGGAATTAAAACAGCCCCAAAACATCACTGACCCACCACCATATTTCACCGTGGGTATGAGGTGCCTCTCCTTGGATGCATCTCTGTTTCGACGCCAAACATGCCGATGCTGTATCTGACCAAAACGTTCAATTTTGGTCTCATCTGACCAGAGCACCTTCTTCCAGTCATAATTTAAATGACGTTTGGCAAACTCCAAGCGCTTCAGTCTGTGTCTTGGGGTCAGAAAGGGCTTTCTTCTGGCAACCCTTCCAAAGAGCCTGTGGTTGTGGAGGTGGCGTCTGATGGTGCTTTTTGAAACCTGGTGACAAGACGCCACCAAGGCCTGCAATTCTTTCACAGTGATTTTTGGGGAATGTGTTGCTTCTCTCACCATCCTCCTCTCTATCCTGGGCGGCAAAATGCATTTGCGTCCTCTACCCGTGAGGTTTTCAACTGTTCCATATCTTTTACATTTTTTAATAATTGCCCTGACAGTGCTCAGTGGTATATTCAATCGTTTGTGGATCTTCTTGTAGCCATTACCAGATTTATGAAGGTCTACAACCATCTGTCTCTTTTGAACTGCCAGTTCTTTTGTTTTCTTCACGGTGTTGGATGACAAAGGAATATTGCATGCGTGTTACCTCATTTTTATAACCTAGTGAAACAGGAAGTGATGTAATGGCTCAATATAGTTCCTTAAGACTTAGATGAACGTAAATAAGTGGAATTTAATTCCTGGTTTAATTTTGATATATGTTATTTACAATAATCTTTAAGGGTGCCATTAATTGTGAAACCTTGATTTGGAGGACATAGATTTTTAATTCAATCAATAAATGATTTTGGTGGGTTCCATTGGAACATTAATATAGTACAGCATTTCTCACATGTTGGTATTTTGAGTTTATCTCTATAATTATATTGTTTATTTTTTTAAGTATTGTTTGTGCATTGCCAGTCTGGGGTGCCAGTAATTTTGGAGCCCACTGTATATATCAATGCATTATCTAAATTGCGCAGCTATAAATCAATGCATTATCTCAATTGCTGCCGCTAATCGGCCATAGAAATATAAAGAATCTAAACTGTGGTAATATGGATAGCCTAACTTTTTAACTGTTTGGAGCTTGTATTGAATCAATGGGCGAGTTCGTTTTGCATGGCCCGGTTCCCCCGAGTGGGTGGAGATTTCTCTTTAGGATCAATGGAATGGTCGAAAAATTTGCAAACACTGCACACCTGGGGCACCGGGCCATGCAAAACGAATTTGCATAAAACTTCAGTAGTCAAACTCATTAATCTTGGGGCGAGGGGGGAAGCGGGGGTTCTAAAAAGCTATTATATCGCGCAATTTTACCATTTTATAAAAAGGTATCTTTTTTTAAATGAATACTAGCTCAAAAATACGTGTAATTTGGGGCTCGCAAGTGGCGCAGCGGTCTAACGCACTGCATCGCAGTGCTAGAGGCGTCATCACAGACCCTGGTTCGATCCCGGCCTGAACCACAACCGGCCATTTTAATTTGCTCCATGAGTAGTGTAGGGTCGTCACAAGTTAACACAGCCACAAAGTCATTTTGCTACATTTTCTCTTCTTAAAATCTGATTTTAAACCTAACTCTCACCTTAACCTCATTTTTGTTTTCATGAATTGGATATAGACTGTGGCTGTTTTATTTAGTGGAAACCGAAAGGCTACAGAGAAAAGCTGTTTGGCTCTCAGATGACTCGCGAATAGGAAGAATTTTGCAGCAGATGTTTCTAATTAATAAACATTGCCATGCTGGTGGGTGGTAACATTTAAATAAAACCCAGCCCTGAAACGAAACGTAGGCAAAAATGAACTTGCACGTCATCTCATAGGAAAAGACACGTAAGACTCACGGAAAGTTCCGAAGTCACACATTCGGATTTGGCACTTAAAGCCCATAATATATTATACTTGAACTAAGACAATGACTTATTGGCTTACATCGTTGTGAAACATCATGGGTAAGCTCTGGCCATCTTCTTTCAGCTCGAAAAAGTGGATTTCTACTGGTGTGGGTGTTTTAAGTTTATTTGTACCAGACTAATTTAGCATAACTCACACTCACACACCTTGAGTTGTATTCTTACCTCTTCCTGTCATTGTATTTCAACCAATTCCCTCTCAGACTAACTCAAGTTGATTAAATCCGCCAGAGATTCTGTATTCACGAAATGGTTAGCTTCATGCAACTTCGGGTCTCAATGGGAGGCAAATGCAATTTCAGCACAAAAATATTTATTCCAGCCTGTCGTCATTTCCTCTCCTTCCTTCTTTGCTGATTCGTTGCAGAAGCAAAGAGTTTAGCGCAATGGATCATATTGAATGGAAAGTAACCCAAACAGAGAGCACACTGAATTGTTCAGTGATACAGCAACACTGTTTGTGCTTGCATGTGTGTTTCTCTTGCTCACTTATAGTGCTGAGCGATACAATTATTTGAATTCCATTTCATTCTGTATTTTTTCTGTGGGCTCTGTGCAGTTTCTGTAGAGAGAAATCCGATCAAGCCTGAACTCTGCGATGTAGTAGGGAGTTGTAGTTTCCAACAGGCCAATATTCTACGAAGTTTAGTGAAGAAAATGTGGTAATGAACTACAATGACCATAATCCATTACGCACACGCTTAAACTTGTCCGGTCTGTGTAGAGCAGACACGGAGACTGAAAGGCTCTGCATGGTCAATCTGAGGCCTCCACAGAAATCAGAGCATTCATACTTCTTGCGCTTCGGGGAGCTATCATACTCATCCAATAAATTGGTCTGCACTGCACCACTCGTAGTGATTCAGGACTAATCTCTATAGCCATCCAGCTAATTACAAGCAACTGGCTAAATGAAAAGACAGGACCTTACCACCTCTGAGATGTTGGAGTCTGTTTCCCGGTGCTTGACATGGGTCAGCCAAGATAGCATGACGTAAAAAGACTGCACCATTTTCCCACCTGCATCTCCGTCCCTAATTTCCCCATTGCCCCCCGGCAAAATTAGCCAATATTTAGGCTATTGTTTGTGTATTTTACACTATGTTGAGGTAAAAATCTGTGTATAATGCTTGTGTGGATGTCAACCTCAATATATGTTCATGTCATCGTCATAAATCAACTGCATTAGTTTAAAAACTACTTTGACTACCATCACCGATTTCTGTATGGCTATGCTACCAGCTTATAAGAATGGGAGTTAGCATTTAGCAGTCACTTTTTCTAAACCTGAAAAGGGACAACTTCTAAATGTTGTGCAGCGAAAAACAGCCAAATACACTGAACAAAAATATAAACACAACATGTGAAGTGTTGATCCCATGTTTCATGAGCTGAAATAAAATATCCCAGGAACTTTCCATACGCACAAAAAACTTATTTCTCTCAAATGTTGTGCACAAATGTGTTTACATCCCTGTTAGTAAGCATTTCTCCTTTGCCAAGATAATCCATCCATCTGACAGGTGTGGCATATCAAGAAGTTGATTAAACAGCATGATCATTACACAGGTGCACCTTGTAATGGGGACAATAAAAGGCCACTCTAAAATGTGCAGTTTTGTCACACAACACAATGCCACAGATGTTTTGAGGGAGCGTGCAATTGGCATGCTGACTGCAGGAATGTCCACCAGAGCTGTTGCCAGAGAATTGAATGTTAATTTCTCTACCATAAGCCGCCTCAACGTCGTTTTGGAGAATTTGGCCGTACGTCCAACCTGCCTCATCCGCAGACCACGTGTAACCATGGCAGCCCAGGACCTCCACATCCGGCTTCTTCACCTGCGGGATCGTCTGAGACCAGCCACCCGGACAGCTGTTGAAACTGGGTTTGCGCAACCGAAGAATTTCTGCACAAACTGTCAGAAACCGTGTCAGGGAAGCTCATCTGCTGCTTGTCGTCCTCACCAGGGTCTTGACCTGACTGCAGTTCGGCGGGCAAATGTTCACCTTCAATGGCCACTGGCACGCTGGAGAAGTGTGCTCTTCACGCATGAATCCCGGTTTCAACTGTACCGGGCAGATGGCAGACCACGTGTGGGTGAGCTGTTTGCTGATGTCAACGTTGTGAAAAGAGTGCCCCATGTTGGCGGTGAGGTTATGGTATGGGCAGGCATAAGCTACGGATAACGAACACAATTGCATTTTATCGATGGCAATTTGAATGCACAGAGATACTGTGACGAGATCCTGAGGCCCATTGTTGTGCCATTCATCTGCCACCATCACCTCATATTTCAGCATAATAATGCACGGCCCCATGTCGCAAGGATCTGTACACAATTCCTGGAAGCTGAAAATGTCCCAGTTCTTCCATGGCCTGCATACTCACCAGACATTTCACCCGTTGAGCATGTATGCTCTGGATCGACGTGTACGACAGCGAGTTCCAGTTTGCGCCAATATCAAGCACAGCCGTTGAAGAGGAGTGGGACAACATTCCGCTGGCCACAACCAACAGCCTGATCAACTCTATGCGAAAATGTCGCACTGCATGAGTCAAATGGTGGTCATACCAGATACTGACTGGTTTTCAGTCAATCTGATTTTAGTAACCACATTGTGGGTCTGTTTCAATACATCAATCATGACATATTTGACAAATATCCACTTTGTTAGATCAGATTTGTTGAATGTGCGGCAATCCAGCATCCTTCTATCCCCCACGGTCTGCATTCCATTGACTTCTTTATCGCATCTATCCCCATTACCTCCTGATCTCTTTCCAGGAGTTCAAACACATTTATGTGTCTTTGAAATCCCTGCACGAGGTATCATAAAGATGTTTTTTTATTTGTGAACTTGTTCTGATAGCCATTCAACAAAGTTCTCGAAGTGAGTTTGTGTTTATACAGGGTGTACCGGCCCCACCTACGTCAACCAATCATGTCAATGCGGAGCTATACGGAGCCCTCCGCATTGTAAAAAAATTGAGGAGGCGCACGGCATCTTCGTACGGCAGCTTCCGGAAGTTCCGCAATTGCGTCACACCCTCCGTACGGAGCCTTTGGTCCTCATATCCGGATCAAGCATAAATTGACTTTAAGAGAAGAAGCACACACGATCGAGAGGGGTAGAAAGCAGTTGCTTCGCGAGCCTGAAAATACATGATCTAAGTGATTGATAGTTGGTATTCAGCAGTCATAAAAGTATGCCTTATTTACTTTTAATGAATGACTAAAATAGTGATTTTTGTCAGACCGCATAGGCAGCAGCTCTATAGAGATGAGATGATGACTTGGAGTGAAAATAATAGTCATCAGATTAATGTTTTTATTTATTAAAGTAATGTGAATAAATCATGGTTAGTAAGTGATAAGCAGTACTTTTATTGTTTTATTCAGATTTGTTACAGCATTCAACCCACATATTGCATAGTGCATTTAATGTCAGAAAATAATTTAAATTGAAAACCGTGATAATTTTTTAAATAATCAAACCGAAACCAAACCGACCTTAAAAAGCACTAATCGTTCAGCACTATTCGCTGCGGATATTCACTGTTTCCGCCCTGGCTGCACCTGTGGGGCTGACTTTATTATCTAAATTATTTTCACGCTTGGTTATTGTACAGGGAACAGACAAAAATTTAGCCAATAAATTACATTGAGTTCTAAGATATAATTCTGTGGTAAAGGTCCTCAATCAGTTAGTACATGATGTCTCAGTTGGCCCTGCCTGCTGCTTAGCAACACAGCACAGCAGCAGTGACTAAAGAATCCATCCGTTCCTCTTTCTCACCATGGCTTTCTCAAGTCGAGGCCGTTATGGTCCAACACAATGTAGAAAGAAAGATGTCTGCAGTGCTCTGCAGTGGCATTTGTTAAGTGGTTTGTGGGTACTTTTATATGTGTGCGTGTGTGTGTGTGTGTGTGTGTGTGTGTGTGTGTGTGTGTGTGTGTGTGTGTGTGTTTGACTCTTTCTGGTCATGACTGACTCAGTTTGGAGCTGTGGCTTCCTTAGGAAGTCTCTCTGTTTCCTCCTCTCAGATTATCTGCACTAAATCAGTATTCTACCGGGGTGACATGCTCTTTGCATTTCCCCATTTACGTGTGTGTGTGTGTGTGTGTGTAAGATTAGCTTATTGCCCCATTCTGAGTGTCTCACAGTACGTGTCGAAGTCATAGACGGTGTGACATGGGAAACTCAGATCGACAAGATGTGGAGGCACATATTTCGCACCAAACAGGGTTTTCGTGTGCCCCAGGCAAGTCTCACACCGTGTGTGTCTGTGTGTATTGCTGGCTGTGTGTGTGGTGTATTTTAGGAGCTAGGGAAAGGGGTTTCAGTGAACTGAGAGGTAGGCGTAGGAAACGCATCTGGCTGTAGCCTCCTCTGACCTTGACCTTTCTGACTGTTGCAGTGGAAAGGTCAAGGCCAGAGTACAGTCAAAATAGACTCTCCTAGAACCTCTGACTTCAAATGAGTTGATATTTTGTTATACATCACTTGTGTCCGAGACATTCTAGAATACATGAACATGACTACTGAGAAACTATAAATGCTATCATTGTAGCAAAATGTTTTAAAGTTAAACCATTCTAAAGTCGCTGATTTGATATCATAGTTTTTTTTTTTTTAGCTACCCAGCACCGCTTTGAGCAGATTTGCCTTGTCTCTGGGAGTCTCACTTGTTCCAAAGAACTTTAATTACTTCTAGTCAGCACAATGTGCAAAAGCCTATTGAGTGTTCTGTCAGGTGAAATGAACTAATTTACAACTTGGCTTAGAAAATGTGTTGTAGCCTTCTCGGAAGAGCAAGAGACTGTGAAACAGTGGTCTATATTCGCTATTAGCTTTTTGTGTGTATGTATTTTGTGTGTGTTAACAGAGAAACTGGAAGTGAATTGTGGGAGGGCAGAGCTACTTCCTGTCATCTGTTTGTGGCAACCAATCCTATGGCCTTCCTGCCAACCTGGGTGGACAGGACACACACTCACTGCCCCTCCACTGTGTGTCCGTGTGTGTCACTTATTTATAGAGCCCTCAACTCCTAGCCTAAAATAATGCCTTTACTTGTGGCTAACCCAATGTCATGTGGTTCCATCGCCTTGACAACCAACCTTTTCTATAGACTCTGCATGTGACGAGTCCTGCTCGGGTCAGTTTTTTGCAGCTGCACCCGCTCCACGCCGGCCACATCAATTCCGAGCCCAACCCAACCCACCCGCATAGAACTGTCTCGAGAGCTGATCCGTAACACGCCAAATAACATCAATTTATTTGTTTTTTATGACTCCAGAGTAGTAGGCTATTATTCTCCTTCCTGTTAATTTGTCTGCATGTCTATTCATCATTTGGATAAAAGGAAACCATTCCATGAATTAAAAGCGATAGGCGTATCTACCTATTTACACAATGAGATGTGGCACATTGACAACTCAAATCGCTTTGAAATAGAGCCTTCTAATTAGCCTTCTAATTAGCCTTCTTACCTAATGAAAGCCTATAACCAACAATACAAAACAAGATCGTTACATTCGATATTGTTTCGATAATCAAATAGTTTACTTGAAACTTTTCAATTAAACTATTACCAGAATCGCATATAGGCTGCAAAAATGTATTTATTTAGTAGGCTCTACTCAAACTTTTACCAGCCACACTGGTTTAAACTTCATATGGCCTGCGTTTGGTCTAAATGAACGAAAGCCTAAATTAATGTAATAATTAACTGAATTAGCCTATCGTTAACAAAAACCTGATTTTCCTTTTGCATACTGTGTATCCATCTACTGTGCAGCACCTGTTTCCACAATGGTGTATTTCATTACCTTTTTATTTATCCAGTTACGTTAGCCATTTTTGCTTGAAATGAAACTTGCCAACGTATTTTCATGTATGGGGATGAAACATACGTTTCAGCACCACGCAAAAAATGGACAGTTCCCTACATTTTAGTCATTTAGCAGACGCTCTTATCCAGAGTGTCTTACAGGAGCAATTAGGGTTAAGTGCCTTGCTTAAAGGCATATCGACAGATTTTTCACCTAGTCGGCTTGGGGATTAGAACCAGCGACCTTTCGGTTACTGGCACAACGCTCTTACCCACTAAGCTACCTGCCGCCTAATCCGCTGCGTTGATGGTAGCCCATATCTGACTCACCGCTCACAGAATGGAATTCACAACACCGCAAGCTCCTGGGTTTGAAAACAAATATCTTAATTGAAAACTTTTCCGACATGCAAAATAATTGTTCTGAACTGCGAGCCGACCCGCGGGTTGAAAGAATGTTTCCGTTCCACTCGCCAGCTGATTTCTTTGCGGGTCAACTGCGCGGAACCATGGATATCCGACCCGATGCAGGACTCTGTGATATACAAACCTGAAATTATTTTCCCTGTGACACCTTCCAATCAGGACCGGTCCCACATTACCTGGGTAGAGAAGGACATTGCCAATATTAATGCCAAGGTAAGAGTATTCCTAATTCAGTGGCCTTAGCTCACTGCCAAGTCAATACACTCTCTTCCTCTATTGCTTTGCTAAATCAATACTGTCAACAATGCTAGCATATGCAGCTACTAATATGTCTGTCTGACTCAAATGACTGGAGAGCTATTACATTTCACTCTGTAGTCAGTCCACTTAGTTGTGGCTGTCTGAGAAGAGAATGTATTTCTTTAGAAGAATTTGACTGGCACCTTCCTCACATCTTGGCTCTAGAAATGCGCTCTTCAGCATCCATTTCAAATCCCTGTGGATTTTCTAAGGTTATCATCACATAGCTTTAAAGGGATACCTCAAGCTTCATTGACTCTCCATTTAAAGTGTCTCTTAGTCCAGGACTAGGCTTTGTGTGGGAAACCTGCCCAAAATTAGACGTCTTTATCACCTCGAGAGAGCTAGACGGGATTTCATACTGTATTACATTCTACATTTTAGTCATTTAGCAGACGCTCTTATCCAGAGCGACTTACAGTTAGCATACATTGTTGTTTTTTTCATACTGTATGAAGACAGTTGGTCTGCATTACAGTAGCAGTGATACTGTATACAATATGTCTTGATCTGGTTATAGTAGTGCAATAGAGCTCTATAGTATCTAATATGCAATCTTAGGAGCCTGCAAAAGAAAGTGACTTAGCAAGCAGATGGAGACTTTGAGAGAAATGGTGTTCTGTGAAGCTAAGAGGAAGTGTGCGTTGACTCATATAGACACACAGTGACGGTGTGTTTGTAGGGATGTGGAAGGCCCTCTCCTTACACATAGACATGGGTAGAGACAAGGATGGCAGGAAAGAGGCTGTAAGGGATGCCTGTCATCAGGCTATAAAAGTCCCCCCACCCCTCTGTCTCTCTCGCTGTCTGGGTCATGGTGTTGGCAGTTAGGGAGGCGACACCTCGTCACTCTGCCCGCTCTGTGGCCATAGCCAAAGGGAAACGGGGCAGAGCGGTGCATGATGGGGCGGGAGGGGCCGCTGGCCTGTCAGCTCCAGCAGGAAGGAGGAGATTTCAGAGAGGGCTGAGGATGAACTGTCTCTCTCTTTATCTCTCTTTGTCCCTCTCTCTCTCTCATTCACACACTAGTTTTGTGGTGTGTGGGTTCTTTATACAGGTCTCAGAGAGCGGACTCTTCCTTCCTGCCTCTCTCTCTCTCTCTCTCTCTCTCTCAGTTCAGCAGTAGTCAGAGCTCTGTGCTTGCAGAGGACAGGACACACAGAACTAACAGAGAGTTGGCTTACATACAGAGGATACAACTTTCACCCCATCTTACCATGCAGTCTACCAGTCTGGTATGAGAGTGGGGACTCTGTCTGGAGGTAGGGGGGGGGGGGGGGGACTGGGATGAGGTCTAGGCTGGCAAGGCGGTGTTGAGATGGAAAAGGACAGGAGGAAGTTTAAAGTGAGCCGCTTGCTGACCCTCTACCTCTTCAAGAAGCACCATAACAAGGCTTTGGGCAGAATCAGCGCGCCACAGACACAGATGGGCCATGGCACCTCCACAGAGAAAGAGACAGGCAATGAGACCGACACCTCCCATGCAGACAGTCACAGCAGCACCCAGTGGACGGTAATGTGGTCTTCACACTGGGGAGAATGGTCATGCAATTAAGTGCATTTTTTACTTAAGCGGAAGGCTTCGCCCCATACAGAATTAGATCTTCGCTTATTGTCATATGATTGTGTGTGGACTATGGAGCAGGAGATGTGCAAAAGGCGTGTGTTAGTTAGGAAGTGTTGTCAGTGTTTCTCCTACATTCATTTAGCAGCGGCAGGGTGCCGCTTTTTTTAAATAAATAAAATGTGGGATGGTGAATGACTAAAACAATATAAAGTATGTAGAAAAGATAATGGAGATATATATTTTTAAATAAGATCACATTTTCTTTCAGCTCCATGACTAAATGTGTAGAATTGCAGGAAATTAGCTTTAAAGTAACTGCCCAGTAAAAATCTCACTTTTAAAAGTTAATTGCAGGTGTTCATCATTATCACCTTCACAGGTGTTCGCCATTATCCAGCTCCTGTAAAACGCCTGAATAAGGCTAACTGCTTCACAGCATGTTAGTCATTTGCAACCTAAACAAAGATAAATATTGATAGTATGAAAATGGAACAATATGAACATATGGTTCTTTGTCTTGATTTGTTACTAATGTACATTATTTTATATTTATTGCTATAAACTATGCTATGGTTAGGAGATGATAGATACAATGGGTTTGTGAGGGTTTTTACTTTAAAGAGATTAACTTTACACAAGTTATGTTCGATAAGTTAGGTGTTGTTATTTTAAGTGGTTCAGCAGTGTGGTAGAAGTGTTTGTGGTCAGAAGTGTTAGCAGCGTTGGAAAAAGTACCCACTTGTCATACTTGAGGTAAAGTAAACAGAAAATGATTAAAGGAAAAGTGAAAGTCACCCAGTAAAATACTACTTGAGTAAAAGTCTAAAAGTATTTGTTCTTAAATATACTGAAGTATCAAAAGTAAATGTAATTGCTAAAATATACTTAAGTATCAAAAGTAAATGTAATTGCTAAAATATACTTAAGTATCAAAAGTAAGTAAAATAATACATCTTTTCAAATTCCTTATATAAAGCAAACCAGGTGGCACCATTTTCTTGTTTTAAAAATTTACGGATAGCCAGGGGCATGCTCCAACGCTCAGACATAATTTACAAACGAAGCATGTGTTTAGTGAGTCTGCCAGATCGGAGGCAGTAGGGATGACCAGGTATGTTCTCATTATACATGTGTGAATTAGACAATTTTCCTGTCCTGCTAAGCATTCAAAATGTAACGAGTACTTTTGGGTGACAGGAAAAATGTATGGAGTAAAATGTAGATAATTTTAATTAGAAATGTAGTGAAGTAAAAGTAGTCCAACATATAAATAGTAAAGTACAGATACCCCAAAAAACTACTTAAGTACTTTCAAGTACGTCTCTGCTGTATCCAAGATGCTTGATCTTGACTTCTAGCCACTTAGCTAGCAAGTTAGCAAACCAAATGCATAGCTGGAGCCCTGAGCTGTATCTAATTTGTTTGACACATTTTAGATTTCGTATAGTTACACTTAACTTATAATTATAAGCAGTGGCGTAGCACAAAGCCCCCGTCGATATTTAGAATACCCCAGTGTACAGTATAAACGGTATATTGCCCAAGCCTAGTGTGTACTGTGTGAATGTTCTGTTGTAATTGCAGTATGATACAGCTATTAAATATGTTTTGGTGCAAGATAAAGTAGGCCTAGGCTCTAAAGCAGCCTCTTTGCTACAACGCTGGTGTAAAAACAGAATTATTTCAAGCTGTGGCTGTGGTTACCAGTCTCAATATAATTGACAGTAAATGGTGCTATCAGTCGGTTTCCAGTGAGACTCATAACACAAACATACGTCATGGTTGTGAACCTCCCCTTGTTAATTTTCACAGGGTTTTCTGACTACTCTTGTTTCCTCCCTCCATCAGTCTGTGCCAAGATGTTTTCTTCAGTAGTTGAGAATGTTGGAACTCTACTTAGGATAAAACCCTGTGTGTATCACTGCTCTGTATACTTCTAAGCTGCACCAGGCCATTTCCTTTCTCTCAACTCGCTCTCTCGCTTTCTATACTCTCTTGGCTGCAACTTTTGTTTTCTATCCTCTTCCTCTTTCCGGTTGGCTTCTCTGCATCGTTGCTCGGAGGTACACACACTTTGATCAGGACACACCCTTGTGCAACCTCCCAGCAACTTTTTAGTGGCCTGCTGAAGGCCACTGAGTATTCGGTAGTGGCGCGTACGCCACAGTAGAAGGACGCTCTGTTCTTTTCCATTTTTAAATATTCTTCAACTTCATGTGCTAAAACGTCTGTCGGTTTCCATTTGGAGAGAACTGTGAGAGACCGATTTGTACTAAAGGACAGTCAGTCGGCTGAAGTTCTAATCGGTGTATTCAACCTCAAAATACACAGTCACTTGAAAACACATGTATTGTATTATGGTTAGGATCAGTCTGATGAGCAGATGGGTTCAAATGTTTTCGCATTGTGTAGATTATAATCAAGCTTGGAAAGCTTTCCTCCGCCTACTATACTGTGGTATCATAGATACTGTGGTGTCTCCTGGATAATGGACCTTCTCCCCCTCTATCTCTCTCCAGGAGGATGACATCATCAAGGAGATCAACATCACCCACGTGGTCAAGGAGGGCTCAGAGAAGGCCGACGCTCGCCAGTTTGAGCTGCTCAAAGTGCTGGGCCAGGGCTCCTTCGGCAAGGTAAGACATCACCCCTCTAAGGTAGCACATTTGCCTTTGTTCAAATAACCCTCATAACAGATCTGAGAAGTGGTTCACATTGCTATACACATGTATACCTCTTGTTTTGAATGCCCATCTTTTTAGGGGAACAAATCATGTTGCTAATGACAGCACTTGACCGCTGAAAGTTTATCACTACAGTAAAAAGACTTCACACTTAATAATTTGCCTCTAAATAAGCATGCAAAAAGAGTTGGCAAAAGGGGTTCTCGTTTTCATATCAAACAGTTTCCTAGGAAACATTTAAACAGTTTCCAAAATGCAGTGTTCAATCTCCCCAAAGTATTGCTTCTTATTGAGTTTGTGAACATATCAAAAAAGCATATGCACCATAATACAGAGGTAAAAGCCTGTAGATGGAAGAATCCATTTGTATGGTCATTGGTATGGCTTGAGATTGTTCAGGCGTGCTCTGGTGCCACTATGTTAATAATCCACACCTGGATTAGCCTGACACACAAACACGCATGTAACCAATGTGAAATGTCTAGCTAGTTAGCGGTGCGTGCTAGTAGCGTTCAATCGGTGATGTCACTCACTCTGAGACCTTGAAGTAGTTGTTTCCCTTGCTCTGCAAGGACCGCAGTTTTTGTGGAGCGACGGGTAACTATGCTTCTTGTGTGACAGTAGACGATGTGTTCAGAGGGTCTTTGGTTGGAGCCCAGGTTGGGGCAAGAAGAGGGACGGAAGCAACACTGTTAGACACACAGACACACACACACACCTGTCATTCAGCTCACTGCTTCACCCACTCCAGGCTGTATCACAACCGGCCGTGATTGGGAGTCCCATAGGCACAATTGGCCTAGCGTCATCCGGGTTTGGCTGGTGTAGGCAGTCATTGTAAATAAGAATTTGTTCTTAACTGACTTGCCTAGTTAAATAAAGGTAAAATACATTTTTTTTAAACTCCTCTAGCATTGTGGCACATGAGGTAGCCTAGATTCACTTTATTTAGAGCACTTTAAACACATTATTGACAAACCAACTCAATGTTCCCTCATATTCGTTCCATTTAATCTCCTACTTATCAGACTGCAAGATCAGAAATAGCAAAAAACATTATAATTTCTGGTTGAGCTCATTGCTCTTGATGTCTGGTCATTTCAAAATGGATTGTGAATGTAATGAATGCATAGATAGCGAAAAATATGGACGTTAAAGCTATCTAGGTCAATATAATGGACGTTTACCTAGCAGTTTATGGGACATTGTCTGGCATTTTATAGTATTTGCATATCATTTGCAGTTCAAGAAAATCCCCATAGAAAATCAAAGACCAAAGTATTTTGTTTATTGAAAAGTAGTTCTACCAACGAACATTCCCCTTGTCAGTCCCATAGGTTTGTAGCCTACTGCACTGGATTGAACATAGAAATATAAATACCTATGTGTACATTCAATATGGCCGCCGGTCCCTCCATCACAGAGCATAGACTTGAATAGGAATGTCCATTCTAGTTCTTCCTTTTCTATGGGATTAAGAGTTGGATGTTGTCTTGTGTTGCCTGCAGGTGTTTTTGGTGCGGAAGGTGACGCCTCCCGACAACAACGAGCTGTACGCCATGAAGGTCCTGAGAAAAGCCACCCTCAAAGGTACACATATACGTTTGTTTTACTATACTTGTTGGGACTAAACAATTGATTCCCATTCAAAATTCTGTTTTCCCTAACCCCTAAAGCTAACCCTAAAATAGCAGTTTTCCTTGTGGGGACCGGTAAAATGTCCCCACTTGTCTGAATTTTCTTTGTTTTACTATCATTTGTACATTTTTCTTTACATTTTTAGTCATTTAGCAGACACTCTTATCCAGAGCGACTTACAGTTAGTGAGCTACAGGGGACTTCTGGTCCCCACAAGGATAGTAAAGCCAAAAACAAACACACAGAGTAACGGAGGAAAGCGGAAAAGAGACATATACTATCATGGGAAACGATACTGTAGCTACACATTCATGGGATTGAAAACATGTTGTGAACTCACTGAGGCATCCCACATCAAAAACACCCCACTTTACAGCAAACACGAGTGGTTATGTTCTTAGCGAGGGCTCGGTCTCACCTCTTTCATTTGCAGACATGTAGTTTTGCACTTGCTACTCCACGTGTCCTTTTGCTTTACACTTTGCCCCCCCCTGTTTTTGTTTTGATCTTGTTTCTGTGTTGATCTTGATTCAAGGCTTTGATAGTGAGAAGAAATCAACCGTTTTACAGTTAGTGGGTACCTGTTTTTGTGTGCTGTGGTCTGCTGCTGTGGGATCTAGTCTACACTAGATGTCAACACCCTGACAGTTTCATAGATTAGCGCTTCAATGTAATTGTGTGGTGAAAATTAATCTAATCGTCCAATATTGGTTTCACATGGACCTCGACAAGGATATTTTCATTATTTTTCGGTTGTTAGATGAATTGATTTAGCAGTTTTATGGCCTTCAGACAAGCATTGGTTATTTGGTGTTTTGTATTGAATATTGAATATATCCCATTTAAAATACCAATGGTGGCATTTTGGCGTTCATTCAGGTCGTGTCTCAGCATTAGGCAGCCTTAGGCACCCAGTTCCAAACCCATCTTTGTTACCGAGCCACGGCTATAGTAAGGTTTTGAGCTAACCTTATGACAGCGCTGACACGGTGTGGCCCTCACCTCCCACAGTGAGAGACCGGGTGAGGACCAAGATGGAGAGAGACATCCTGGCAGACGTCAACCACCCCTTTGTGGTCAAACTCCACTATGGTGAGTAACAACCAGATCTAGGTTCATAAAGTACAGTATATTAGAAAAACCAAGGTCTGGTGACAACGCTATGACAGCCAAAAGCTATTAACTTCCCTCTGGTCATCAAGGGCAGTCATTGTTTAAATGAACAGCAACAACTTTGGGTGTTCTAGGTTTACCAGACAAATTGACTTTTAGCACTACTCCTAACCACATGTTTGTTTGTATGTGCCTCCAGCATTTCAGACAGAGGGAAAGCTCTATCTGATCCTGGACTTTCTGAGAGGAGGTGATCTCTTCACCAGGCTGTCGAAAGAGGTGTGTTCTTAGTCTTATTTTATGTCTCATTCTCCTCTCTAATCATGATCCTGTCTGGACTCATGTACGTTTTTTTTCCTCTTTGTGTGTGTGTATATGTTTGTTTGGGTATCGTATCCAGGTGATGTTCACAGAGGAGGACGTGAAGTTCTACCTAGCAGAGTTGGCCCTGGGCCTGGACCACCTGCATGGCCTGGGCATCATCTACAGAGACCTCAAACCTGAGAAGTAGGTGGAGCCTCAGTGAAGGGCAGCTAGTCCTAGCAAATGGAACGAAAGTGAGAGGGACCTACCTGAATTTGTCCAATAGAAACTCTCGTTTTCATAGCAAAACACAACTGTTTGCAACTGTTTGGACTAAAGATTACACCCCTTAAGTGCTATGCTATTGTAGCCCCGACCACAAATGTCTTGGTTTTGGTGTTCTTTTCTATAATGAGAGGGACATTGAGATGCAGAGTGCTTCTCTGTTATCTCTTACAGACTTTGCTATAACCATTATTCAAAGCCCCTAATTCTAATTTTAGCCCCATGGTGATAACATTAATGAACCCCATCAGAACTGAGAGGACTGAATGCACAACCAGAGCTATTATCACGTCTGGTGTTGAGCAATGGGATCTTAACATGATATATGGATACTAGAGAATGAGAAAGCTAGTCTGCACAGACAGATTAGACACGTTTTATTCCTTCCCGTACGTATGTGGCAGATACACTGTGAATTCACTGAGAGGGGACATCTTGATTTGGCCAGCCCTTTTGCCATTACAATTGTGAAGGTGTGCTACTAAATGTTTTAGGTTTTTTTAGTCTACAGAGTGTTTTTTGAACTCACAGAAAGTATTCTAGACTCTGTGTCAGGTTATTTACCAGTCTGTGGTTGTGACAACATTTTTTTTCTAACTTTTTATCACAATATGATAGTACTACGCACCTCACACTAACACCTCTTCTCATTTTATTTTCTAGCATTCTACTGGATGAAGAAGGCCATATCAAACTCACAGGTACCCTCCCCCACACACTTCCCTCCCCCCACACACTTTCCATCCTCCTGTTGACCTTCCCCATTAGTCAGTGAATCACCAAAGCCTAATCTGTCCCTGTGTAGATAACTTCTCTATATATCATTACCTAGAAGTTAATTATGTTTCTCCTGCATCTTATCAACCCTATAATCACTCTCTATTGGCTGTTTACCTTTTGGGCGTACACGCACGCACAAACACAAGCATCAAAGGTGACCTTGAATATATGTCACGGTGTGATGTATTAACTTCACATGGGGAATATGAATTATGAGGCTTTTGAATACCTGCATGAGTCATGAAGGCATCAGGAAGTGTTACAGAAAGTTTTCCCTGATAATGGCCCTATATAATTCCCCACTATATATGGAATAGGGGGCCATTGCGAACGCACCCTGGGCCCTAGTTGTAGGCTATGGAATAGTTGTAGGGCAGGTCAGGTCATATGATCAGGAAAAACTCCTGGCCATATCCATAAAGCATAGTGCAAATAATGTACTCTATTCCTGTACAGGTGTAGGATCCTAATTTGATCATCCTGCACAGCAGGAAATGCATACTTGTAGTGAATTCAAGGTTTAAAAAGGTTTCTAATGTTTGTAATTTCCACTTTAAAATATCACTTGATTTGCTCTGACTAAAAATCTATTATCCCATACAAAAATGTCCACTAATTATAATCCACACAATAATTCACATTTCCTGTTGCTGTAGGATTATTTTCCTGCTGTGAAAAACGGGTCAAATTAAGATCCTATACCTGTATGCCTGCCTGTCCACTGTGTGTATTCATGATGTGTGTTTATAATAGTACCGGTAGTTGAATGGTAACTGACTTGTGGCGTTTTAACCCCAGATTTTGGCCTGTGTAAAGAGGCCGTTGACCATGAGAAGAAGGCCTACTCCTTCTGTGGTACGGTGGAGTACATGGCACCAGAGGTGGTGAACAGGCAGGGCCACATCCACAGTGCGGACTGGTGGTCGTTTGGGGTACTGATGGTGAGTCATCATATCTCATTTGGGTCATGTTCATTAGTGCACAATGTAGTAAAACGCTTTGCAAATGAAAATGATCGTTAGTTTATGTAGTTCCTCCCTGTTTGTCTGTTTTCTTCAATTTGAACACAACCCTTATAATACAGACAATCAAACAAACATAAATATGATGTGTGTGTTTGCGTCAGAGCCCTAGAATAGAATTGAATGTCAAAGTGTCATATGTCAAATATGGAGATTGTATTTGTTTCACAGTTTGAGATGCTGACTGGATCGCTACCGTTCCATGGAAAGGACCGCAAAGAGACCATGAACCTGATCCTCAAGTAGGTAGACACAATCACAGGCTAGTGTCTGTATGCAGTTAACCCACTGTTCCCCGGGTGCCGATTACGTGGATGTCAATTAAGGCAGCCATCCGCACCTCTCGGATTCAGTCTTTGAAATTGTTGCATGCTGCATTTATATTTTTGTTCAGTATATTTATTTAGCCTGGTTGAACCAGACTGAATGCTGTGTTCAGGAAAACAATGTTGAACGTTCCGCAGCATTCAATCTGGATTAACCAGGCTACTATTTATTAGCCTGTTGGATTTAACAATGTCACCCCCTGCAGGGCAAGATTGGGAATGCCCCAGTTCCTGAGTTCAGAGGCCCAAAGTCTCCTCCGAGCTCTGTTCAAGAGGAACCCCACCAACAGACTGGGTGAGTATTCCGTAACTATATGTACTTACCCACTAGCTAATGACAAGCTAATTATAGTGGTTGTTCCACTAGTAGAGTAATTACTTTGGTATAATACTACCTATTTTATGTTAAGCATAGAGCTTTTGCATAGGTTGTATGCAGTAATCCATACTAACAGTGTGATTGTGTGGACAGGGTCGGGGGCAGACGGTGCAGAGGAGATCAAACGCCACGCTTTCTTCTCCACCATAGACTGGAATGTGAGTGGCACGTCTTCTGACACCTCATACTACCAGTTCTATCAGGGAATCAGATTATCATTATTCAATTATCATTTTAAAAGGAGCCATATTCTTCAGTAATTACCAAGTTGCCATTGCTTTAGCCAGGGGTGAAAGTAAGCCGGTCTGCTACAAAGTACCGGCAAAATAAATAGTGGGGGTACACTGTACCGATAAAACATGAGTCATAACAATAATTTAAACAAAAATGGCAAGAAAACGGTAGGCTATTACACCATTTATTATTACCGCCTGTCAGTCACATGAGAAATTAGCAAATGGAGTTGAAAACGGGTGGTATACGCTCCAAAATGCGGTGTGGTTCGACGTGAACACTGAATGAATTTAGCAAAGGCAAAGATGACTGACCAAGACGTGTGTGGGCAGCAAGACTCATCAATCAATTTAGGCTACAAGAATAGGCCTATTATGACAATCGCTGAATGTCATTACACTTTTTGGTGTTTTGTAACCTATGTCTCTTTCCATTCTGTAAATGGCGGATGCACAGTGCACTGTTTGATTGCTGGGATTATTTTAGAGTGGAGGAACATAATAATAATATACCATTTAGCAGACGCTTTTATCCAAAGCGACTTACAGTCATGCGTGCATACATTTTTGTGTATGGGTGGTCCCGGGGATCGAACCCACTACCTTGGCATTACAAGCGCCGTGCTCTACCAGCTGAGCTACAGAGGACCAACATGCAGAGGTAGCCTACTTCTTGAAGTGATTTGTTTGACAATCAGATTAAAAGCATCATGACTGGTTGTGTTCATGCCACATTATAAGGTAATACTGAATATTTTTACAGTTAAAAAGGACATGTATCCTATTAGGCCCATAAAATAGCTTGTGCACACATAGGTCCCGTATCAGATAGAAATAATAACCCTTTCAGAAACTATTTTAACCCTTTCAGAAACTGTTCAGGCGGGAAATCCAGCCCCCATTCAAGCCGGCTGTGGCCCGACCGGACGACACTTTCTACTTTGACTCAGAGTTCACCTCCCGCACACCCAAAGGTAAGAGGTCAAAGTTGACAAGAGTAACTTGTCCTAGCATGACAACAGACCAGGTCTGACTGAATCAGACCACACTCTATCATATCAATGGTAATGAAATATGAAAGCGGTAGCAATCATAAAATGGTTGCTATTTGTAGGCTGCTTACATCACCTTGGAGCACAGGCAGTCTATAATGTTAGTGTTATTGTCTAGACTTTTTAAGTGAAAGTGTCATATTAGGGGAACAACACAATCTGTTGAATGCCGTTTGAAGTTTGTCGGCTGGTAGTCAGCCTAGTATATGTGTGACAAAACAAAAACTCTTTGAATCTCCTGTGTGTTTTGGAGTCTGTTTTGAAGTGTGTGTGTGTGTGCGTTCATGCATGTGTGTACAGTGAGGGGAAAAAAGTATTTGATCCCCTGCTGAATTTGTATGTTTGCCCACTTACAAAGAAATAATCAGTCTAATTTTAATGGTAGGTTTATTTGAACAGTGAGAGACAGAATAACAACAAAAATCCAGAGAAACGCATGTCAAAAAATGTTAGAAATTGATTTGCATTTTAGGGAAATAAGTATTTGACCCCCTCTCAATCAGAAAGATTTCTGGCTCCCAGGTGTCTTTTATACAGGTAACGAGCTGAGATTAGGAGCACACTCTTAAATGGAGTGCTCCTAATCTCAGCTTGTTACCTGTATAAAAGACACCTGTCCACAGAAGCAATCAATCAATTAGATTCCAAACTCTCCACCATGGCCAAGACCAAAGAGCTCTCCAAGGATGTCAGGGACAAGATTGTAGACCTACACAAGGCTGGAATGGGCTACAAGACCATCGCCAAGCAGCTTGGTGAGAAAGTGACAACAGTTGGTGCGATTATTCGCAAATGGAAGAAACAAAATAACTGTCAATCTCCCTCGGCCTGGGGCTCCATGCAAGATCTCACCTCGTGGAGTTGCAATGATCATGAGAACGGTGAGGAATCAGCCCAGAACTACACGGGAGGATCTTGTCGGGAGGACCATAGTCACCAAGAAAACAATTAGTAACACACTACGCCGTGAAGGACTGAAATCCTGCAGTGCCCGCAAGGTCCCCCTGCTCAAGAAAGCACATATACATGCCCGTCTGAAGTTTGCCAATGAACATCTGAATGATTCATTACATTACATTTTAGTCATTTAGCAGACGCTCTTATCCAGAGCGACTTACAGTTAGTGAACATTTTTATTTTATTTTTATTTTTTTCTCATACTGGCCCACCGTGGAAATCGAACCCACAACCCTGGCGTTGCAAACGCCATGCTCTATCAACTGAGCTACATCCCTGCTGGCCATTCCCTCCCCTACCCTGGACGACGCTGGGCCAATTGTGCGCCGCCCATGAGTCTCCAGGTCGCGGCCGGCTGCGACAGAGCCTGGATTCGAACCAGGATCTCTAGTGGCACAGCTAGCACTGCGATGCAGTGCCTTAGACCACTGCGCCAGTCAGGAGACAATTCAGAGGAGAACTGGGTGAAAGTGTTGTGGTCAGATGAGACCAAAATGGAGCTCTTTGGCATCAACTCAGCTTGTTGGGCGGCAGGTAGCTTAGTGGATAAGAGCGTTGTGCCGGTAACCGAAAGGTCGCTGGTTCTAATCCCCGAGCCAACTAGGTGAAAAATCTGTCTGTGCCCTTGAGTAAGGCACTTAACCCTAATTGCTCCTGTAAGTTGCTCTGGATAAGAGCGTCTGCTAAATTACAAAAAAAAAATAATAATAATAATAACTCTACTCGCCGTGTTTGGAGGAGGAGGAATGCTGCCTATGACCCCAAGAACACCATCCCCACCGTCAAACATGGAGGTGGAAACATTATGCTTTGGGGGTGTTTTTCTGCTAAGGGGACAGGACAACTTCACTGCATCAAAGGGACTATGGACGGGGCCATGTACCGTCAAATCTTGGGTGAGAACCTCCTTCTCTCAGCCAGGGCATTAAAAATGGGTCGTGGGTGGGTATTCCAGCATGACAATGACCCAAAACACACGGCCAAGGCAACTCAAATAGTCAAATACTTATTTCCCTCATTAAAATGCAAATCAATTTATAACATTTTTGACATGCGTTTTTCTGGATTTTTTTGCTGTTATTCTGTCTCTCACTGTTCAAATAAACCTACCATTAAAATTATAGACTGATCATTTCTTTGTCAGTGGGCAAATGTACAAAATCAGCAGGGGATCAAATACTTTTTTCCCCTCACTGTATGTGTGCGCCTGTGTTAATGACCTTGTGTTCTCTCTGACCTCTCCCCAGACTCCCCAGGCATTCCACCCAGTGCAGGAGCCCACCAGCTCTTCCGGGGCTTCAGCTTCGTCGCCCCGGCCATGCTGGATGAGGAGGGAGCATTGGAGCCTGCCAAGCCTGCACCACACCCAGTGGTTCAGGTCAGCTGTCCATCACAGATGGGACAAAGCCACTCAGCCCCTCCAATATCTCCTATAAGAATAATAGAACGTTACATATAGTCTCACAAGGGACCAATTCGTTTCTAACCAAATACAAGAAAGAATCCAGAGAGCTCTCCCACACACAGCCAGTTTCCCAGTTCAGATTAAGCCTTAAACTAGACTAAAAAGCTATGTCAACAGAGTTTCTTCATTGGGCAAGCTTTTTATTCCAAGACTAGGCTTAATCAGAGTCCGGGAAACCGCCGCTCATTGTCCTACCCAAAGATTTGTCTTTCATTGCTGTTTGAGGGAGAACATTGCTCATTCACTCTCCGAACACTAGATAGACATATTTAACCAGTCTACAGCACTCATCAATGTAATGACAGTGTAAGCCAGTCTTACTTAGGGTAGATAAGGCTGTGGTTTAGTGCTTGGTGGTTTCACACTGCACATGATGAGGAGTAAGCCTCTAATCCAGTTCCATGGCTGGGTCTAATACCATCAGTAGGGTAGTAGGCTCCAGTAGATGTGCCTCAATGTTTTCTGTGCTTTAACACAACTGTAATAGAGAGTGTGGTTGTGTCTGTGATTGTGCTGGATGAGTAATCGTGCACATCAAATCGAAGTTTATTGGTCACATACACAGTTTAACAGATGTTATAGTGGGTGCAACAAAATGCTTCTAACAATGCAGTAAAATGTTAAACAAGTACACACATATATATATATATATTGGAACACAGGACTGATGGTTGCTGATAATGGGCCTCTGTACGCCTATGTAGATATTCCATAAAAAATCAGCCGTTTCCAGTTACAATAGCCATTTACAACATTAACAATGTCTACACTGTATTTCTGATCAATTTGATGTTATTTTAATGGACAAAAAAAAAAAAAATCTTTCGAAAACAAGGTCATTTCTAAGTGACCCCAAACTTTTGAACGTTAGTGTATATATATTTTTTTTTAAGTATTTTTTTTTTTTTATCAATCATGAACGTCAGGACGAATCCAATTAACAACCTAAATAGCACTGTAACAGTAATCAAAATGCAATCTATACGCATGTACACTGGAAGAATTTAGACATACTAAGAATGATATGTACAGCAGTAGATATATTACAGTGAGCTATGTCAGGAATCCAGTATATAAATAAATATGCGGTGTGTGTGTGTGTATAAACAGTACAGTAGTGGTGCGTGGGTAAACTCACTGGGGAAGCCAAGCCAGGGAAAAAATGGCCATATTACAACCTGTTTGCACTACAACCTGTTCATTCTTATGCCTTGCCACCGTGATATATAGGCCTTAAGGCCGAGACAAGAGGACAGTGGCAGTAATAAATTCGGCCACACCTTCGTTTCATCACAAAACCAGAGAGCAACCTCTGTCCAGTGAACCACAAAGCATGTAACAAACAGTTACATGACCTACAGCATTGTCAAGCAAGTTAATGTTTCCGACATTTTCAGACTGCTAAAGCTATTGATTTAGAACCACGGAGAGTTACCGCAAGTCACAAAGAAAACAGGAGCTGCCTCTGCTATTTAGCCAACACCATTTCAACTTTAACATTTCATCATCATCTATGCTTAGTCTAATATAGTTACAACTAAAAGACACCAAAAACGATTTAGTCCAATCAACATAAGTTAAATAGAGTTCGCTCCAAAGTATTGGGACAGTGACACATTTTTTGTTGTTTTGGCTCTGTACTCCAGCAGTCTGGATTTGAAATGATACAATGACTATGGAGTTAAAGTTACAGACTGTCAGCTTTAATTTGAGGGTATTTTCATCCATATCGGGTGAACCGTTTAGAAATTAGAGTACTTTTTGTACGTAGTCCCGCCCCATTTTAGGGGACCAAAAGTATTGGGACAAATTCACTTATGTGTATTAAAGTAGCAAAAAGTTTAGTATTTGGTCCCATATTCCTAGCACGCAATGATTACATCAAGCTTGTGACTGTATTTGCTGTTTGTTTTGGTTGTGTTTCAGATTATTTTGTGCCCAATAGAAATGAATGGTGCATAATGTATTGTCATTTTGGAGTCACTTTTATTGTAAATAAGAATAGAATATGTTTCCAAACACTTCTACATTAATGTGGATGCTATGATTACAGATAGTCCTGAATTAATCATGAATAATGATTAGTGACAAAATTACAGATGCACAAATGTCATACCCCCAAGACATGCTAACCTCTCACCATTGCAATAACAGGGGAGGGTAGCATTTTTTGGGGGGGGGTATGATATTTGTGAATCTGTCATTTTCTCACTCATCATTATTCACGATTCATTCAGGATTATCCGTAATTCAAGTTTTTGCTGTCAATGACGTTTGGCTTTTGATGTGATTGGTGTGAAGCCAAATCCAAAATGTCTTCCCTTTACACTTTTCTTTTTGTGTGTGCCAGAACCATTCACAGTTGCGCGCACTCAGTTTAGCTCAACGCCGATTGGCTACTATTTTATAACTTTTTATCAAGGGAGTGTGGCTTCCCTTGCATTTAATGCTACGGGCGGCAACAATGTCATACTCTTTCTGACCAGACAGCATCAGATAAATGGGCTACACATATAGAAACAGAGGGGTGCTGTTTCGCTCGCTCGGATGCTTTCTCCGGTGAGATACATTCAGCCTCCTGCGAACTGAAGGAAAGTTATGAAACACATATAGACGAAAGATACATTATTTTGGTTTTCTTTTTTTATTGGTTAATTTTTGGGGGAAGCCTGGCTTCCCTTGGCATCCATGAATACACGCCACTGAAACAGTATAACTAAATACTAAGTACAGTAGTAGAAATATTAGAATGAGTTATGTCGGGAATGCAGTATTTAAATACTCAGTGTGAAACAGGAAGTGTCCAGTGGTTCAATGTCTCTGTGACATGGGGCAGCAGCGTTGGTTGTGTGTGTGTTTGTGCGTGTGTTTGTGAGTATGAGGGGAGTGTGTGTGTGTGTGTGTGTGTGTGTGTGTGTGTGTGTGTGAGTGTGCATCACCTGGTAGACGGCTAGTGATGGCTGTTCAACAGTCTGATGCCTGGTAATAGAAACTGTTTTTTAGTCTGTCGGTCTTGCACCTGTACTGTCTCTGTCTGCCAGACAGTAGCCGAGTGAACAGTCTGTGGCTCAGTTGACTGAGTTCCTTAATGGAATGGGGTGTGGGTGTGTGGACGAATAGTCTAAAAAGAATAAACACATTGATTGTTGCGTTTGTGTTGCAGTTGTAGCCTGCAGTAAAGTACTGCACCACTGTGTGTGTGATGCTGTAACCCTATACCGCAGCACTCACTTCCCCTTGTTTTCGGTTTGATGTAGCAACTCCATGGGAAGAACCTGTTGTTCAGCGATGGCTACGTGCTGAAGGAAGACATCGGCATGGGCTCCTTCTCTGTCTGCAAGCGCTGCATCCACAAAGCAACCAACACAGAGTACGCTGCCAAGGTCAGAACACCCACACACACACAGATACACACACACTTCTCTGCCTGCAAGAGCTTCGTCCACAAAGCCAACAACACCGAGTACGCCGCCAAGGTACCAAAACATACACTGTAGCCTCCCTCTCACTGAGTGTATATCCTGACATATTGAGCAAACACTCTCCCCAGTCCCCCAAGTTCTTATTTGTCCATCTTGTGGGGTGCTTAATCATTGCTAATACAGTAGTTGGACTTGACTCTCTAAAAACAATTTCTGTTGATTTAAGTCATTCAGATCTGTCTTTTGGAGCATGCTGTTCTAGTTTCACATCTCTTGTCTCACACCGTCTCCCCACGGTTTCATAATGGAGTATTTATAATGGCGTTTGTTGTATTATTGTGTACTACCAGGTGATTGACAAGACCATGACAGACCCCTCAGAGGAGATCGAGATCCTGCTGAGATACGGCCAGCACCCCAACATCATCACCCTGAAGGATGTGAGCACACACACACACACACACACACACACACACACACACACACACACACACACACACACACACACACACAATCATCACCCAGAAGGATGTGAGTACACGCACACACACCCACACAGACTGAATCATCCTCCATGTGTTCTTTCCATCCGTCAGGTGTATGATAATGGGAAGCAGGTGTATCTGGTGACAGAGCTGATGCGAGGCGGGGAGCTGCTAGACCGGATCCTCAAACAGAAGTTCTTCTCAGAGCGCGAGGCCAGCGCCGTGCTCCACACCATCACCAAGACTGTAGAATACCTCCACGCACAGGGGGTGAGACAACTCTCTACACAACTCTCTACACAACTCTCTACACACACACTGTAACAGACTGGTGAATATGGACTTGAATAAACTTTGTCTTACAAGAGTTTGTTGATATTCCTTGATATCCTTTTTCCTATGTTCTAATATTCTTATATTAAAAAATATATAATTATGTCACAGTATTAACACTACTAGACAAATAATATACAACCAACATCTTATCTCCAAAAAGTCCATTGGAAGTCAAGTGTTGAAGTAACAGTTGAAGGAGATTAAGTTACTTAGTTGTCTTTCAATCACCTCTCTCCTCCCCCTCTCCTCCTCATCTCTCCATCTCCCCTCTCTCCAGGTGGTCCACAGGGACCTGAAGCCTAGTAACATCCTGTATGTAGATGAGTCGGGGAACCCTGAGTCCATCAGGATCTGTGACTTTGGTTTCGCCAAGCAGCTGAGAGCTGACAATGGCCTGCTCATGACCCCCTGCTACACCGCTAACTTTGTAGCTCCGGAGGTAAGCCCGGGACGGTGTATCTGTGTGTGTGTGTGTGTGTGTGTGTGTGTGAGATGACGATTATGATTAATACCCGTATATACACTGAGTATACCACACATTAGGAACACCTTCCTAATATTGAGTTGCAGCCCCCCCTTTGCCCTCAGAACGGCCTCAATTCGTCAGGGCATGGACTCTACAAGGTGTTCGAAAGCGTTCCACAGGGATGCTGGTCTTGTTAACTCCAATGCTTCCCACAGTTGTCAAGTTGGCTAGATGTCCTTTGGGTGGTAGACCATTCTTGATACACACGGGAAACTGTTGAGTGTGAAAAACCCAGCAGTGTTGCAGTTCTTGATACAAACCAGTGCGCCTGGCTAGGGCTGTGGCGGTCATGACATTTTGTCAGCCGGTTATTGTCATGCAAAAGTCTATCGGTCTCACGGTAATTGATCATTAACATAAACAACTTTAGCGTCTCCAGGCCTCCACGCATACAAGCCACATACAAGTTGCTGATGCACACCTTTGGAACATCTACATTTAAAAAAGTATAATAAATCAATTGAACATACTCCATCACCATCACAATAAATCCATTATTTATTTTAGGCAGGTCTAAAGAAACATTATGATATGAAGAAAATGTATTTTAGAAGAACAGCATAGGAGTTGGCCTACTGTATGTTATCTGGCTATGCTCCATGTCATAGGCTGTAGGCTTGTTCATTTAGCAGACAAGATATGCCATTATTTTATATTATATGATTTTATAGTAAGAAGAATATAATTGAATTTAGCTAATAAAATAGAAAGGATTTTTTTTCCGTTCCGGAGCGAGAATGCGCATATGAAGTCGCTATGTTGAGCGTAAAAGTAATAATTTGAAACAGGTCCTATAGCCTACGCTAGATTTAGAGTTACTTGGCAACTTTAGTTGTGAATGATACAAACCATAGAATTCCTTAGAAATCAAAAGATACACTATATAGACAAAAGCATGCGGACAATTAGTGGATTCGGCTATTTCAGCCACACCTGTTGCTGACGGGTGTATAAAAATCGAGCACACAGCCATGCAATTTCCATAGACAAACATTGGCAGTAGAATGGCCTTACTGATGAGCTCAGTGAAAAATCGTCTGTCCTCGGTTGCAACACTCACTACAGAGTTCCAAACTGCCTCTGGAAGCAACATCACAAGAACTGTTCATCGGGAGCTTCATGAAATGGGTTTCCATGGCCAAGAAGCCAAACACAAGCCTAAGATCACCATGCGCAATGCCAAGCGTCGGCTGGAGTGGTGTAAAGCTTGCCGCCATTGGACTCTGGAGCAGTTGAAATACGTTCTCTGGAGTGATAAATCACGCTTCACCATCTGGCAGTCCGACGGACAAATCTGGGTTTGGCGGATGCCAGGAGAACGCTACCTGCCCCAATGAATAGTGCCAACTGTAAAGTTGAAATGGTTTGTCGAGATCGGTGTGGAAGAACAAAAGCATTAAGAAGGAAAGAAATTCCACAAATTAACTTTTAAGAAAGCACACCTGTTCATTGAAATTAGTTCTAGGTGACTACCTCATGAAGCTGGTTGAGAGAATGCCAAGAGTGTGCAAAGCTGTCATCAAGGCAAAGGGTGGCTATTTGAAGAATCTCAAATATAAAATATATTTTGATTTGTTTAACATTTTATTGGTTACTACATGATTCCATATGTGTTATTTCATAGTTTTGATGTCTTCACTATTATTCTACAATGTAGAAAATAGTAAAAATAAAGAACAACCCTTTAATGAGTAGGTGTGTCCAAACTTTTGACTGGTACTGTATAGGCTTATGCAGTGCTTGACTTGGGCAGGCGCTCACCGGAGATGAGTACCAGCACCTCAAGTTTTCTACTGCTTATAGAATATTAGCTCAAAAGTATTGTGGAGCTCCTCCACCTAAATATAAACAGTACCAGCACCCAAAATGAGTACCGGCACCTATTTCAGTCCAAGTCAAGCACTGGGCCTGTGCATAATCTCTAATATGCATATGGGTGTTTTGAATTAATCATCACCTTAGAAAGCGCTGTGTTAGGCTTTGAAACAACATCCACAATGACCATGTTTTCCACTCTGTTTCAACCTGTTGTTGAACTTCTTTCTTCAAATTGATCAATCCTAGTGAGGTGCGTTTTAAAAGCACATACTGTTTTTATGATGCGTTTGTGATGTTCGATTGCATTTGCATTGATGCCAGAGTGGTTAGAGGGACAATGGAGCCCTGAGTACCAGGACATTAGGGACCTGATGGCCATTAGTGAGTTGGGTACTACCAACATGCCTAGAGTGCATAAGTGGAGATTACCATGACTCAACGGTCACATAGAATTTTCTGCTGCCATGACTCATGACTACCGGTGTGGCGGTAATACGGTCTACCATACCCCGTTCAAAGGCACTTCAATCTTTTGTCTTGCCCGTTCACCCTCTGAATGGCACACATACACAATCAATGCCTCAATTGTCTCCAGGCTTAAAACTTATTTAACCTGTATCCTCCCCTTCATCTACACTGATTGAAGTGGATTTAACAAGTGACATCAATAAGGGATCATAGCTTTCACCTGGATTCACCTGGTCAGTCTATGTCATGGAAAGAGCAGGTGTTCATAATGTTTTGTATGCTCAGTGTAGCGTCCTTGTCAAAGTCTAGGGTGCATAGCCTTTGGGCGTATAGCTTTACCCCGGTGATGCACGATAGCCAATATTGGGACGTATTGCTCTGTCTGTGTGTTCCAGGTGTTGAAGCGTCAGGGCTATGACGAAGGCTGTGATATTTGGAGTCTGGGTGTCTTGCTGTACACCATGCTGGCTGGGTGAGGAACACACACACACACACATACCATACCACTCATACATCTGTGCACAATATTCCACTCCATATGACATTTACATCCAACAAAATGTAATGTTGTCACTCACGTGCATACACACTCACTCTCATTTGACTTGTCCCCTGTGCTCCCTCCCTCCCCTCCCCCTCAGCTTCACGCCGTTTGCCAACGGACCCGAGGACACTCCAGATGAGATCCTGAGCAGGATAGGCAGCGGTCACTTCACTCTGACAGGAGGCAACTGGGACGCCGTGTCGGACGCAGCCAAGGTACAGTAGGACTGACTAGGACTTGCTGAGTGACTTTTTGACCTTTTCACATGATCGTGCCGTGAAGTAGAACAATAGTGGTTTAGTTTGGATTTCAAGGATAGAGGTGTACAGTATATAATATGATAAAATCCCAACAAACCGGCATCCCGAGTTGCGCAGCGGTCTAAGGCACTGCACTGCAGTGCTTGAGGAGTCACTACAGACCCTGGTTCGATCCCAGGCTGTGTCGCAGCCGGCCGTGACCAGGAGACCCATGAGGCGGCGCACAATTGGCCCATTGTCGTCCGTGTTAGGGGAGGGTTTGGCCTGCCAGGATTTCCTTGTCCCATCGCACTCTAGCGACTCCTTGTGGCGGGCCGGGCGCCTGCAAGCTGACTTCAGTCACCAGCTGGAAGGTGTTTCCTCCGACACATTGGTGCGGCTGGCTTCCGGGTTAAGCGAGCAGTGTGTCAAGAAGCAGTGCGGCTTGGCAGGGTCGTGTTTCGGAGGACGCATGGCTCTCGACCTTCGCCTCTCCCGAGTCCGTAGGGGAGTTGCAGTGATGGGACAAAACTGTAACTACCAATTGGATATCATGAAAAAGGGGTAAAAAAAACAAAATCAAACCATTAATTTCTTCCTTCCTGCTGTGTGTGTTCTTTCTCTTTAGGACCTGGTGTCTAAGATGCTCCATGTGGACCCCCACCAGCGGCTGACAGCCATGCAGGTCCTCAAGCACCCCTGGATCGTCCAGAGGGACAAGCTGCCCAACAGCCAGCTGCAGCACCAGGACGCCAAGCTGGTCAAGGTACTGGATTGATACTATAATGTACACTCTACTGTACCCACTGGGCAATCCAGGGTTGGGGGTCAACTCCGTTTTTGTTCAGAGGGTGAATTTGTATTTCTAATGGACACAGCTAGTGCCATTACAGTCCCGAAAAGTATGTTCCGTCAATAGCGCAATGTGACCTAACTTTTTATTTTAAAGGTATATTTTGGGGAATTGTATGCTTTATTGGATAGAGGAGAGACAATGGGAAAGATGGATAGAGAGTGTGCTGAAATGGCAGTGGGCCGGAGTCGAACCCATGCTGCAGCGGTATATGTGAGCCGTAGGCAGCGGTTCAGTCCGTTAGACCACCCTAGGCCATAGTGTGACCTAATTTTGTAGTGCCTGCAGCGCTTTATTTGTAAATCGGGAGGTGACGGCACAAAAAGTGGGCGCAAGAGGGGCGTGACCTGGGGAGCTCTGAGGTACCGGAACGCACGAGAAAAGGAAAAAAAAATCACCTTTATGATACAGCATTGCATGCAGGCAGGTAGCTTAGTCGTTAAGAGCGTTGTGCCAGTAACCGAAAGGTCGCTGGTTCTAATCCCCGAGCCAACTAGGTGAAAAATCTGTCGATGTGCCCTTGAGCAAGGCACTTAACCCTAATTGCTAGTGTAAGTCTGCTAAATGACTAACATTTACATAGTGACATTGAGTAGAACAGAGGCACTTACAGAATTTGCGCACAATATATTGTAGCCTTTTATTTTTTTTAAATCATGTAATTCTACGTAATTTTACATAACTGGAGACTTTAGTCAAATATTTGTTAATACCACACAAATTATCGAAATGACAGGCTACTCTGGCACTGACAGAGAAATACAAAACAGCCTTGTCTTGAATGCAACAAATAGCCTAGGCTTACGATAAGAGTGGAGACAAAAGATGGTACAGGAGGAAATTATAGTCCTGAACAAGTTTAGTGTCACTGACTCACCCAATGATGCGCAGCGCACTCACCAGTGTTGCTGTTCGCTCAATAGGCCTACTTGGGAATTGATCAAATATTTTGGAGGCCTATAGACATACAAGTCTTCTTTTAAGCAGGAGCCATTTGCTTTCCAACCTGTGCTTTTCCCACGATTGTATTCAAAATATTGCGAAAGGCCTGTTTTGGCAGCTGTTCAGACAGCCACAACTCAACAATCAGGTGATTGATAGCCTACAGTCGCCTTGGTCTCTAGACTTCAATGTTGCACAAACCTAATCCCTGGCCTGGCCCAACCGGAATCATTTCTCAGAATTTCAGGCGGGGGCTGAAAATCTATGTTTTCACATGACGTTTGGGCAGGATAATTAACGAGGAGGCATCTTAATAAACTCTAATCGCTTTTATTCAAATTGCCTTCTCTTTCAAGTTAAAACTGCAATATGTTACTTTTTGGGTGACCTGACCAAATGCACATAGAAATGTCAATTATAGATCTGTCATTCTCATTTAAAGCAAGTCTAATAAGTGGTATATCTGTTCTATGTGGGCTATTTCTATGCTTCCCGTTCTTAAGTTTCGTTTTTGCATCTTTTACTTTTGGTTTTGAACACCAGCTTCAAACAGCTGAAAATACAATATACAGCTCTGGAAAAAATTAAGAGACCACTGCAAATGTTTCTTAAATCAGCATCTCTACATGTATGACAGCCATTCCATTCCAGTGTCTGTTGAATTCCAACACAGGCACACCTCATTCTACTGAATTAGGTACTGATTAGGTGATCACATGAACCAAATCTTATTTAACAAGGAAAAGTATAAAATCCACTGCTGTGGTCATCACTATCCTCTTGCAATAGGACCAGCTGGATGGCAAAAACAGTGCTAATAGTACCTCAAAAGTAATATTAATTTAAAAAATAACTATTGACCATGCCAAAAGAGTTGAAAAGGAAAGTTTTGGGTGAGGAAAAGAATGGTTCAATTCTGGCTTTACTGGCAGAGGGATACAGTGAGCGTCAGGTTGCTTCCATCCTGAGGTACCGGAACAGAACAGCGCCGGAGAAGATGGCTGCCGTTTTACAGCCCTCTAACCAATTGTACTATTATGTGTGTTTTTCCGCGTTATTTGTAATTTATTTTGTACATAATGTTTCTGCCATCGTCTCTTATAACCAAAAAGAGCTTCTGGATATCAGGACAGCGATTACTCACCTCGCATTGGACGAAGATTTTTTCTTCAACGAGGCGGTCGCGAAGGATATCCTACAGACACCCGACAAGGCCCAGATCCCCGTCATTCGCGTGAGGAAGAGACGGAGATATCGCGGACGCAGATCCGGGTGCCTTGTAAGGATCCGACGGCGAGCGAGTAAACTGCCTCTCCCATCAATCCTATTAGCCAACGTTCAATCTTTTGAGAATAAAATGGACGATTTAAGATTACGGTTATCCTACCAACGGGACATTAAAAACTGTAATATCTTATGTTTCACGGAGTCGTGGCTGAACGACAACAATGATAACATTCAGCTAGCAGGCTATACGCTACATCGGCAGGACAGAACGTCTGACTCTGGTAAGACAAGGGGTGGCGGTCTCTGTATATTTGTAAACAACAGCTGGTGCACAAAATCAAATACTAAGGAAGTCTCGAGGTTTTGCTCGCCTGAGGTAGAGTATCTTATGATAAGCTGTAGACCACACTATTTACCAAGAGTTTTCATCTATATTTTTCATAGCTGTCTATTTACCACCACAAACCAATGCTGGCATTAAGATTGCACTGAATGAGTTGTACAAGGCCATTAATCAACAGGAAAACGCTCATCCAGATGCAGCGCTCCTAGTGGCCGGGGACTTTAATGCAGGGAAACTTAAATCCGTTCTACCTAATTTCTACCAGCATGTTAAATGTGCAACCAGAGGGAAAAAAACTCTAGACCACCTTTACTCCACACACAGAGACGCATACAAAGCTCTCCCTCGCCCTCCATTTGGCAAATCTGACCATAACTCTATCCTCCTGATTCCTGCTTATAAGCAAAAACTGAAGCAGGAAGCACCAGTGATTCGGTTAATAAAAAAGTGGTCAGATGACGCAGATGCTAAGCTACAGGACTGTTTTGCTAGCACAGACTGGAACATGTTCCGGGATTCTTCAGACAGCATTGAGGAGTACACCACATCAGTCACTGGCTTCATCAATAAGTGCATCGATGATGTCGTCCCCACAGTGACCGTACGTACATACCCCAACCAGAAGCCATGGATTACAGGAAACATCCGCACTGAGCTAAAGGGTAGAGCTGCCGCTTTCAAGGAACGGGACTCTAACCCGGACGCTTATAAGAAATCCCGCTATGACCTCCGACGAACCATCAAACAGGCAAAGAGTCAATACAGGTCTAAGATTGAACAAGCCTACCAGACGAGCTAAACCACTTCTATGCTCACTTCGAGGCAAGCAACACTGAAGCATGCATGAGAGCACCAGCTGTTCCGGATGACTATGTGATCACGTTCTCCGTAGCCGATGTGAGTAAGACTTTTAAGCAGGTCAACATTCACAAGGCCGCAGGGCCAGGCGGATTACCAGGACGTGTACTCCGAGCATGTGCTGACCAACTGGCAAGTGTCTTCACTGACATTTTCAACATGTCCCTGACTGAGTCTGTAATACCAACATGTTTCAAGCAGACCACCATAGTCCCCGTGCCCAAGAACTCTAAGATAACCTGCCTAAATGACTACCGACCCGTAGCACTGACGTCTGTAGCCATGAAGTGCTTTGAAAGACTGGTCATGGCTCACATCAACAGCATAATCCCAGAAACCCTAGACCCACTCCAATTTGCATACCGCCCCAACAGATCCACAGATGATGCAATCTCTATCGCACTCCACACTGCCCTTTCCCCACCTGGACAAGAGGAACACCTACGTGAGAATGCTATTCATTGACTACAGCTCAGCATTCAACACCATAGTGCCCTCTAAGCTCATCACTAAGCTAAGGATCCTGGGACTAAACACCTCCCTCTGCAACTGGATCCTGGACTTCCTGACGGGCCGCCCCCCAGGTGGTAATGGTAGGTAACAACACATCTGCCACACTGATCCTCAACACGGGGGCCCCTCAGGGGTGCGTGCTCAGTCCCCCTCCTGTACTCTCTGTTCACCCATGACTGCATGGCCAGGCACGACTCCAACACCATCATTAAGTTTGCCGACGACACAACAGTGGTAGGCCTGATCACCGACAACGATGAGACAGCCTATAGGGAGGAGGTCAGAGATCTGGCCGTGTGGTGCCAGGACAACAACCTCTCCCTCAACGTGACCAAGACAAAGGAGATGATTGTGGACTACAGGAAAGAAAAAAAGAGGACTGAGCACGCCCCCATTCTCATCGACGGGGCTGTAGTGGAACAGGTTGAGAGCTTCAAGTTCCTTGGTGTCCACATCACCAACGAACTATCATGGTCCAAACACACCAAGACAGTCGTGAAGAGGGCACGACAAAGCCTATTCCCCCTCAGGAGACTAAAAAGATTTGGCATGGGTCCTCAGATCCTCAAAAAATTCTACAGCTGCACCATCGAGAGCATCCTGACTGGTTGCATCACCGCCTGGTATGGCAACTGCTTGGCCTCTGACTGCAAGGCACTACAGAGGGTAGTGCGTACGGCCCAGTACATCACTGGGGCAAAGCTCCCTGCCATCCAGGACCTCTATACCAGGCGGTGTCAGAGGAAGGCCCTCAAAAATTGTCAAAGACTCCAGCCACCCTAGTCATAGACTGTTCTCTCTGCTACCGCACGGCAAGCGGTACCGGAGTGCCAAGTCTAGGTCCAAAAGACTTCTCAACAGCTTCTACCCCCAAGCCATAAGACTCCTGAACAGCTAATCATGGCTACCCGGACTATTTGCACTGCCCCCCCACCCCATCCTTTTTACGCTGCTGCTACTCTGTTAAGTATTTATGCATAGTCACTTTAACTCTACCCACATGTACATATTACCTCAACTACCTCAACTAGCCGGTGCCCCCGCACATTGACTCTGCAACGGTACCCCCCTGTATATATAGCCTCCCTACTGTCACTTTATTTTACTGTATATATAGCCTCCCTACTGTCACTTTATTTTACTTCTGCTCTTTTTTTCTCAACACTTTTTTTGTTGTTTTATTCTTACTTTTTTTGTTTAAAATAAATGCACTGTTGGTTAAGGGCTGTAAGTAAGCATTTCACTGTAATGTCTGCACCTGTTGTATTCGGCGCATGTGACCAATAACATTTGATTTGATTTGATTTGATCCTAAAAATTTCAAAGACGGCGGTTCATAAGAACAAGGTAAGCAGCAGACATTGGGGACATCAAAGCTACAGACCGGCGGATGACATCAAGTGACCTACAAAAAGAATGGCAAACGGCAGCTGGGGTGAGGTGCATGGCGAGGACGGTTCGAAACAGGCTCCTAGGGGCAGGGCTGAAGTCGTGCAAAGCTAGAAAAAAGCCCTTCATCAATGAGAAGCAAATATGAGCCAGGCTGAGGTTTGCAAAAGACCATAAGGATTGGACCGTAGAGGACTGGAGTAAGGTCATCTTCTCTGATGAGTCCAATTTTCAGCTTTGCCCAACACCTGGTCGTCTAATGGTTTGACGGAGACCTGGAGAGGCCTACAAGCCACAGTGTCTCGCACCCACTGTGAAATTTGGTGGAGGATCAGTGATGATCTGGGGGTGCTTCAGCAAGGCTGGAATCGGGCAGATTTGTCTTTGTGAAGGACGCATGAATCAAGCCACGTACAAGGTTGTCCTGGAAGAAAACTTGTTTCCTTTTGCTCTGACATTGTTCCCCAACTCTGAGGATTGGTTTTTCCAGCAGGACAATGCGCCATGCCACACAGCCAGGTCAATCAAGGTGTGGATGGAGGACCACCAAATCAATACCCTGTCATGGCCAGCCCAATCTCCAGACCTGAACCCCATTTGAAAACTTCTGGAATGTGATCAAGAGGAAGCTGGATGGTCACAAGCCATCAAACAAAGCCGAGCTGCTTGAATTTTTGCGCCAGGAGTGGCATAGTCACCCAACATCAATGTGAAAGACTGGTGGAGAGCATGCCAAGACGCATGAAAGCTGTGGTTGAAAATCAGGGTTATTCCACCAAATATTGATTTCTGAACTCTTCCTAAGTTAAAACATTAGTATTGTGTTGTTTAAAAATGAACATGAACTTATTTTCTTTGCATTATTCGAGGTCTGACAACACTGCATCTTTTTTTTTTATTTTGACCAGTTGTCATTTTCTGCAAATAAATGCTCTAAATGACAATATTTTTATTTGGAATTTGGGAGAAATGTTGTCAGTAGTTTATAGAATAAAACAAATGTTAATTTCACCCAAACACATACCTATAAATAGTAAAACCAGAGAAACTTGTATTTTTGCAGTGGTCTCTTATTTTTTCCAGAGCTGTATTTCACAGTGGTTTTGATGGTACAATGATTCTCTACACTATACGTGCCAGATTCTGTGTGCGCCTGCAACTGAAACTGTTTGTCCTCCAAACTGGTATCTTGACGTTGCACTACTTCTCTTCCCACAGGGGGCGATGGCGGCCACCTACTCAGCCTTGAAGAGCTCCCAGCCCACGCCGGAGCTCAAGCCCATCGAGTCTTCCTTCCTGGCCCAGCGACGTGTCAAGAAGCTCCCCTCCACCTCTCTGTAGAACCATGTAGAACCATGTAGAACCCCAGACTCTAGCTACAACAACCCCAGTCAGTCAGTACAGCAGCAAGTCACGAGACTGAAGAGACAAGCAGACCACCTCAGTTTAACCAGCCAAGGACCACTGACTGTGCTCTGCTGTAGTCACCTCCCCCTGCCGGTGATATCAGTCATCTCGGTTTCCTCCTCGATAGGCGTGGTCACTGGCTGTCAATCACACTGGACTAGTGACAGGACATGGCTGGGGATGAGTGGGCAGTGGGGTAGCGGCAGGATATGGCAAATGTGTTAGCAGTATATTTTGGATAACAGTTGTGAGCCTTGAGTTTGCGAGACAACCTGCTACCACAGAGGACATTGATGACCATTGTTGATGTTTCGGTAGTGTTTCTGTTCTGCTTTTGTTTTGATTGGCTCTCCCCTCAACATCGCTGTGATTGGCTGCCGCTCAGCTCTCTGCACGTCTGTCTTTCTGTCTGTTTGGTGTGTTGTTCTCTCTCCAGTTGATTAGCTTTACGTATTAATAGGCTACTGCCAAATCGATTTGTTTCATGTTTTTGCTGTTTTTCCATTGGGAAATCTTGAAGGGACTATGGCACAAAACAAAATCACAGTCCATTGCTATCTTTCTCCTATTTTGGATGACCATTAAAATAAAAAAACATTTTGCCATAAATGCCTCATCTTTTTGAGACTATACCAGAAGTAGCAACTCTGGGTAATGTAGTCACTGCTAATGCTTTTTCCAAGCTGAGCGTTTCAATGTCCATTGCATGCCAGTATGAAAATGTATGCACTCACTAACTGTAAGTCGCTCTGGATAAGAGCGTCTGCTAAATGACTAAAAATGTAAAAACAAAAAAAGGATTTAGTGAGTCCAGTCCTAGGGAAGGATGCAGGAAGTTGTTTGCATGGTCTGGTGCAGTGTGACGTCATGTTGCTTTGTCCTTCTCTTATCTATACTTTTCTTGGTGACCTTGCCGATTCTGAGAAGAAGAAAAAAAGAGATTGGAGATATTGTAAAAAACTATATATATATTGTTAAAAAATGAATAGGAGGATCTTTAATGCCCTAAATAAGGTGGCATGTTGAAATCTGTTAATTTTTTTTCTCCCATTGTGTTTTCTTCTTGCCTATTTTGAATGCTGTCTTTCTTGTGTTCGCTTTTGTTGTTGCCTGTTGTTTTTGTTATGTTTTGTTGTTCGGTCCAAAGAAAGTGGTGATTACATTTTGTAAAAGGCATGTCGAGCACACACGCTGTCGGAGCGTCCATGATGGACTCTCTTTCCCACAATCCTCCTCTATTTCAATGTTAAGATGTCAAGTATGGTGATATTGATTGTCGAAACAATTGTACTGAGCACTCAAATGCACTCTCTCCCTTAAAGTCACTGTAAAGCATTGGTTTTCATCTTTTACTAAAACAATATTGTTTGGGCTTTTCTGATTTGAAATTGCCTGTCTGCTGGTTTTAATCAGGACTTATAAAGTGAATGTCCACAGGTAATTTTTTTTGTCTCCTGTTCAGTTTGACTCTACTACCCGGGTAAAGGTATTTTCACACTATTGTGCCAACCTGAACCAAACTGCGCCGGCACTGCTATTTTAACCTGGCCAGCTCAGTACAGCTTGGTTTGGCTCTAATGTGAAAAGCCCTTGACTTCCATTAAGTTCTTTCTCTATTTTACTTAATCATAGGTCATAATAACTTCTAGACTAAAGGATCATTGTATTATTTGCTGTATTGGAATAATACACATTTGTGGCTAAAGGTAACTTGACCTACAGCATAGTTTAGATCCCATAAGCTTCTTTAGACTTGACCCTTGACTTTTAGATATCTGAAGCATATCTGTAGCAATGAGGATGGTGGGTCGGGATGGGGTGCAGGGGGTAGTTCACCCTCTTCTGCCACTGCAGCAGTGGGGATTCAGGCTTATAGGGAGTTAAAATGACATTCCTTTCTATTAAAAACATTTTCTCTGCGCTGACCAGACTGCTCAGTCTCTGCTTTATCTTCCTCTTATTTTCTGTGATGTCTGTATGTATGTGTACATTAATAATATAATACAAATAACACGGTTTGCAATCAATTCAGGCTAGCTTGGATAATATGGAAATTGCAAACACTGTGGAAAAACAAAAAGGGTCTATGCAGATTCTTTTTAAAGGGGAATTGAACATGTTCCTATATTAGTCTGTCAGTGTATGTGTGTTCATACACTTTTCATGGACCAAACCTTTAAGTGTAGAGTGTCCTAGACCCTTTGCTGTAGTGATTGATGTGAGTGTTCCTTTAAAACACCCAGGGAACAGTGTGTTACGCAAGCAGAAGAACACTGTGTGCATCTCACACACACACACACACAAACAGCAGGGGGTACACTTTCATGTCCTCCCTGCCTTCCCAAACGTCCTCAAATGCACTCAGACTAGCTCCTGTGATGGACCTCTGTTGCAGGCGCACACACACACTTAGGCAGCTTTTAACATAGTAACACCTTCCTCTCCTCTTCTGCATCAAACCATTATGTTCTATAACACCCTTGTGTACTGACCACATGCTCCCTGAAACAGACTACCATCCACTCTCACTAAAATACTCACTCTCACTTGCATACAGTACCGCCACAAACGTGCCTAATTCCTACCTCCTCCTTCACAATGGCATACAAACTCTCTACATAACATCAAATAATATTCTGGTCAACATCAAATAGAAAAACTCATTCATTCTAAACACAATGCTATTTTTCAGAGAACAAGTTAACTACTGACTTTCAGCATGCATATAGAGAAGGGCACTCATTGTACTGCACTGACTCAGATGACAGATGATTGGTTAAAATTGATAATATTATGATAGTTGGAGCTGTATTGTTCAGTGCAGCCTTTGATGTTGTTGATCATATATTGTTATTGAAAAAACTCACTTGCTATGGCTTTACATCACCTGCCATCACATGGTTGGATAATTATTTATCCATTAGAACCCAGAGAGTGTTCTTCAATGGAAGCTTCTCTAACATCATATATGTACAGTGCATTGTCCCTCAGGGCAGTTGCCTTGGGCCGTTAGTCTTCTCTATTTTTACAAATGATTTGCTTCTGGTCTTACACGAAGCTAAAATGACTATGTATGCGGATGATTCCACACTCTACATGTCAGCACCCGAAGCAAGTGAGCTCACTGAAATTCTAAATAAGGAGTTACAGTCAGTATCAGAATGGGTGATTAGTAATAAACTGGTCTTAAATACATCTAAAACTAAAAGCATTGTATTTGGTTCAAAACATTCTCTAAGACCTAAACCTCAACTGGAGTTGTACATAAAGGATGTGACCATTGAGCAAGTTGAGGAAGCTAAACTAGGTAACATTGGATGGTCAATTATCATGGGCAACTCACATTGGCAAAGCTGTTGTGACGATGGGGAGGGGTATGTCTGTTATAAAAAGATGTCCTGCGTTTTTGACACAAAAATTAACTGTATTAGTTGTTCAGGCTCTGGTCTTGTCCCATCTTGATTACTGTCCGGTAATATGGTCAAGTGCAGCAAAGAAAGACCTAGCAAAGCTGCAGCTGGCTTAAAACAGAGCAGCACGCCTGGCCCTTAACTGCACATGCAGAACTAACATCAACAACATGCATGCCAGTCTTTCCTAGTTGAGGGTTGACGAGACATTAACTGCTTCTCTTCTAGTTTTTATGAGAAATATTACTGTGATGAATTCCAGATTATCTGCATAATCAAATAACATTCAGCTCAGACACCCATATATACCCCACAAGACATGCCACCGGAGGTCTCTACACAGTCTCCAAGTCCAAAATGAATTCACGGCAACGCAACATTTTATACAGCGCCATGATCGTATAGAACTCCCTTCGATCTCCAAATCCTGAAAAAACGGATTAAACAACTCATGGAACGGAGGGGACTGTGAGGGGACACGCACACCATTTCTTGGTATTGTTTGTATATCGTATTTTAAATATGTGTGATTGTCCTTGTCCATCAGTCCATTTTTACTTGTTATTTTGTGTGTTTTGTGTGGACCCCAGGAAGAGTAGCTACTGCTTCTGCAAAAGCTAATGGGGCTCCAAATAAACAAACAAAATAAACACTCTCTCTCTTCCTCTGTTCGTTCATCTCTCTCACTCACTCACTCACATACCAGGGGGCTCTGTGCTCTTACCTTGAGCGTCAGTGTACAGGCAATTCACACTGCAGTAAATTACCCCTCTCCAACCACACACATACTAACACAGACTTTTCCAGGTTCCCGGTATTAATTACAGTACTGTACATGCATCTTTCCATCCGGCTCCCATTACATTACCCTGGTCTCCTCCGTCTGAAAGAATCTAGTCAAAAGTAGTGCACTATATAGGGAATAGGGTGCCATTTGGGACAAACCCTGGAAGATGCTGCATTGCCTCATTTCATCTGCTGTCATAATGGCGGGCAGGTCTGTTCATTAGGGCAAACCGTAGCAACATGTTTTCAACGGAAATCGAAACAAGCATTTCTTATTGGGCCAGTACAGATAGTACTTCCCCATTTCACTCCATTTCTTAAAATTGTCTTCCGTTTGTGCCTACTGATCACGAGTCTGTTTGATTTAGAGGCAGCACTAGATAGAGGCAGGAGCACCAATTGCCCTGCGGATGAGTAACCGTGTCTGATAGTCGTAAAACGCAGAGTGAAGGCTGACTCTGACTCTTCCTCTGTTTCTGCGTGGGCAGCAGACCTTGGAGATGCTCTGATAAGAAAGAGGCAGAGTGTGTTAACCCCTCTCACTCCAAAATAGTGAAATTGAACCTATGAGCACAAGACATTGAAAAGCTGTCTTTTTGGTTGAAAATACGTATTTTCAACGTCTTGTGTTCACTGGGATTTTCGATAATAGTATGAACATCTACTGAACAACCTGATTTAATGGGTGTTTTATGCAGTTGGTTTTTACCCTTACGAAAAAAGATTGCAGTCAGTAGTTAGAATGCAGTATAACTGCAGTATGCTGCAAATACTGTGTCCAAAATAACTCTTTTTTTTTTTTTTACTGCAGTAAGTTTGCAGCATAATTGCAGTTACAGTGCAGTATAACTGCAGTTCAGCTGCAGTACACTGCAGTTATTCTGCTATCAATGCGTCCAAAATACCACAGTTGACTGCAGTTACTGGACTTTTAAAACTGCAATCTTTTTTTGTAAGGGTAGTTCTCAATATGGCTGATGTGAGCTCAATTCTGATTGTGCCTCTGGATAGATTTTGTTAGAGCTGTGGTACTGCACACACAAGCACAAAAAAACCCAATATGGGCTATTCTCTCCTTTTCTCTCTCAGCAGGTGTCTCAGTTTCCAGCTCCTCTGCAGCCCAGCCCAGTAAATCTCCTTCAAAGTAAAAGTAGACCATATTCACTCTGAAACTATGCTATGCCTATGAGCAAAAGACATTGAAAAGACGTTAGAAATACTTATTTTTGGTTGCACCCTGCAAATGGAGTCCCTTGTCCCTGCCTTACCCGTGGCTCTCTCTCCCCAATCCCCAGTCAGACCTAACGATGATGTAATTGAACCTTTGCTAAGCCCCGCCACCCTTGGTTACTGTTGCAAGCTCGGACAACATTTTCACGGGAAGCCCAATTCCCCCGTTCTAACCACTGGTGAAATCCCCTCACAATGATCTCAAACTGTGTTTTTAATGCTCAATTAAATTAAACACAGACTGCCCCTTACTAATCAGGAGACTCTTGGGTATGTTGTGGTGGACTGTCATTACAACTGCTTCATGGGAACCTGGTAAAATTAAGGTTGTAGCCACTGGATGGCTCTGAATGCACTGTCATGATGCAGCCAAAGTTATTAACCACTTTAGGAGCTAACTAGTGCTCTCTCAAATCATTTCCTGATGTCGACAGCAGATGAGATTTCTATTCAAAACATGGCTAACTTAGCTAGCTAACATGCATTTAGAAAAAAACTAGTTATATAAACTGGCTAGCTGGCTAGCGTTCGCAATGTTGGGTGGTCAATAAGACTGAAGACTGAGAGCTAGCTAGCTAACCAGCTGAGCTAGAAAACAATTTAACAAATATAATTTGGGATTTGAAAAATACTCCAACAGGAATCGCATTAGCAAGTTCTCCTGGTGCACTGTTCAATTATTTAGCCATTTAAAAAAAATGTTTTAGGATGAAAATTCTTTGTTTTGGTAATGCCCTCAATGGCTTTCATATGTTTCAAACGTGAGCTTGTCTGAGGTGTTGGACTCAACGACAGTTGCTATCCATTGGAACCCTGCGATTGGTTGCCCAAAATTCTGGTCAAGGATCAATTCCCTTTATCCAGCAACTGCCAAATCACTCCATCCCCCTAGCACAAACACAATATAGGCAGAGGAGATTAAATTAATCTGGGACAGAGGGTCTGTGTACACACAGGGAGGGATTGATGGAGGGAGGGAGGGAAGGAAGGGTGGATGGATGGAGGGATGGTTATTTTTATAAGGGATTGAGGACAGGCTTCCTGTGTTTTAGTGGGGCGAAGGGAGGGAGGGGGAGAGATGATATCTGAGATGGGAGAGAAACCCTGTTATACTGTAATGCATCCTGAATGATCATATCAAGCACCTTGTTTTGTGTTTGTGTGTGAGAACGTGCGAGCATGCATGCGCAAGTCTTGCACAACAGGACAGGTTCCGCATTATGTATCCCTCTGGCTTGCTTGGCTCACAAGTCACGGATGGACACAGTTGTTGTTGTTGATGGTAGCAGTGTCCGGTGTGTGTGTGTATGTGTGCTTTTGAACTCTTGGCAACCAGTCCGTGGGTTATATGAGGATACCTTCTTGGAACTATTTTGTGCGACCAAACAGTGGCGGCATCCCAAACACTAAACTAGCTACAGCACGCCAGGGTTTGGGTAAGGAACATTGGAATTGACATGGAATTGACCCCAACCCTGCAGCATGCACACTGAAAGACTCACCAACCAATCCCAGTTAATCCTAACATCACTCCCAGAGCCACACAAGCTCGCTCTCCCTTATTTATATACACTGCTCAAAAAAATAAAGGGAACACTTAAATAACACAATGTAACTCCAAGTCAATCACACTTCTGTGAAATCAAACTGTCCACTTAGGAAGCAACACTGATTGACAAATTTCACATGCTGTTGTGCAAATGGAATAGACAACAGGTGGAAATTATAGGCAATTAACAAGACACCCCCAATAAAGGAGTGGTTCTGCAGGTGGTGACCACAGACCACTTCTCAGTTCCTATGCTTCCTGGCTGATGTTTTGGTCACTTTTGAATGCTGGTGGTGCTTTCACTCTAGTGGTAGCATGAGACGGAGTCTACAACCCACACAAGTGGCTCAGGTAGTGCAGCTCATCCAGGATGGCACATCAATGCGAGCTGTGGCAAGAAGGTTTGCTGTGTCTGTCAGCGTAGTGTCCAGAGCATGGAGGCGCTACCAGGAGACAGGCCAGTACATCAGGAGACGTGGAGGAGGCCGTAGGGAGGGCAACAACCCAGCAGCAGGACCGCTACCTCCGCCTTTGTGCAAGGAGGAGCAGGAGGAGCACTGCCAGAGCCCTGCAAAATGACCTCCAGCAGGCCACAAATGTGCATGTGTCTGCTCAAACGGTCAGAAACAGACTCCATGAGGGTGGTATGAGGGCCCGACGTCCACAGGTGGGGGGTTGTGCTTACAGCCCAACACCGTGCAGGACGTTTGGCATTTGCCAGAGAACACCAAGATTGGCAAATTCGCCACTGGCGCCCTGTGTTCTTCACAGATGAAAGCAGGTTCACACTGAGCACATGTGACAGACGTGACAGAGTCTGGAGACGCCGTGGAGAACGTTCTGCTGCCTGCAACATCCTCCAGCATGACCGGTTTGGCGGTGGGTCAGTCATGGTGTGGGGTGGCATTTCTTTGGGGGGCCGCACAGCCCTCCATGTGCTCGCCAGAGGTAGCCTGACTGCCATTAGGTACCGAGATGAGATCCTCAGACCCCTTGTGAGACCATATGCTGGTGCGGTTGGCCCTGGGTTCCTCCTAATGCAAGACAATGCTAGACCTCATGTGGCTGGAGTGTGTCAGCAGTTCCTGCAAGAGGAAGGCATTGATGCTATGGACTGGCCCGCCCGTTCCCCAGACCTGAATCCAATTGAGCACATCTGGGACATCATGTCTCGCTCCATCCACTAACGCCACGTTGCACCACAGACTGTCCAGGAGTTGGCGGATGCTTTAGTCCAGGTCTGGGAGGAGATCCCTCAGGAGACCATCCGCCACCTCATCAGGAGCATGCCCAGGCGTTGTAGGGAGGTCATACAGGCACGTGGAGGCCACACACACACTACTGAGCCTCATTTTGACTTGTTTTAAGGACATTACATCAAAGTTGGATCAGCCTGTAGTGTGGTTTTCCACTTTAATTTTGAGGGTGACTCCAAATCCAGACCTCCATGGGTTGATACATTTGATTTCCATTGATAATTGTTGTGTGATTTTGTTGTCAGCACATTCAACTATGTAAAGACAAAAGTATTTAATAAGATTATTTCATTCATTCAGATCTAGGATGTGTTGTTTAAGTGTTCCCTTTATTTTTTTGAGCAGTGTATATACACACACAGTGCTGCTTGAAAGTATGTGAACCCTACAGGGCTGGTCATTATTTTACTATACAATATTAAAATAAACATAAAATCCTTATCTAAACACCAATTCGTGATAAAGACATTCCAAGTAAATGACAGAAACAAAAGAATGATATATTTTTATTGTTTATTTAACAAAAGTGGCTTATTTAACAGAAATTCAGATTTGATGTGTGCAAAAATGTGTGAACCCCTTCAGTCAATAGCTTGTGGCACCTCCATTAGCAGTGATAACTTGGACTAAACGTCTCCTACAGCCAGCAATCAGTCTCTGACATCTGTTTTGAGGGATTTTTGCCCACTCCTCCTTACAGAACTCAGCCAATTGAATGAGGTTTGAGGGCATGAACTGCCCGCTTCAGGTCCTGCCACAGCATCTCGATTGGATTTAGGTCAGGACTTTGACTTGGCCAATCCAAAACACAAATCTTCTTTCTCCTGAGCCATTCATTTGCTTGAATGCTTTGGGTCGTTGTCTTGTTGGAAGATCCATTTTCGGCCCAGCTTTAGCTCCTTGACTGATGGCCTGACGTTCTGTTCAAGAATCACGGTTCCCTTAATGATGTGGAGTCGTTCAGGTCCAGAGGAGGAAAAGCAGCCCCAGATCTTGACATTCCCACCACCATTCTGTTGGGATAAGGTTATTTTGGTTGTAGGCAGTGTTGGGTTTTCACCAAACATAGCGGTGTTGATTGTGACCAAAAAGGTCAATTTTGGACTCATCGGTCCAGAGAATGGACTTCCAGAAACCTTCAGGTTTGTCCAGGTGGTCTCTGGCAAAGTTAAGAAGGGCAGTTTGGTTCTTTTTTGACAGCAGAGGCTTCTTCCTAGCAACCGTCCCATGAATGGAATTTCGATTCAGTGTTCTTATTGTTGAAGCATGCCCAGTTACCTGAGATCCAGCAAGGGAGGTCTGCAAATCTCTAGATGTTATGTATATTATTTGCCTCACAGTGGACTGATGGAGCTCAAATCTTTTTTAGATGATTTTATAGCCTTCCCCAGACTGATGTGCTCTCACTACCCTCGTCCTGATGTCATCTGATATCTCCTTTCCTCTCGGCATGGTGTGCTTTGCATTCACCTGGATGGGTAACACCAAACTGACCAGGTTTCTTATCTCTATTTATCAGAGTCCCGCCCAAACTCCTTCCTAACTATCTCTCCTTTGATTGGTTAATTTGGTAGCTAATTATTTACACACCTGATTCTACTTACCTACTTGATTTAACCAATGCAACTTGGGGTTCACTTATTTTTGAACCTGCACTAATTCCTTTTTAATTTTGTTTTTCTACTACACACATGATTTCCTCTACACCAACATATGGTATTGGTAAATATAAACCTGTTATGTCAGATCAAAAAGACAGGTTCTGATTAAATGAAGATGTAATGGTAAAAACTGAAAAAAATCTGTAATTGCACAAGGGGTTCACATATTTTCAAGCAGCACTATATAGATATATAGATAGATAGATAGATAGAGAGAGAGAGAGAGAGAGAGAGAGAGAGAGAGAGAGAGAGAGAGAGAGAGAGAGAGAGAGAGAGAGAGAGAGAGAGAGAGAGAGAGAGAGAGAGAGAGAGAGAGAGAGAGAGAGAGAGAGAGAGAGAGAGAGAGAGAGAGAGAGAGAGAGAGAGAGAGAGAGAGAGAGAGAGAGAGAGAGAGAGAGAGAGAGAGAGAGAGAGAGAGAGAGAGAGAGAGAGAGAGAGAGAGAGAGAGAGAGAGAGAGAGAGAGAGAGAGAGAATAACTAGTTCAACCTTGAGTTAGAGCAGCTGGCTTGATCAGCTAGCTAACAGGGGAATGGACCAAACAGATGGTACAAGGGTGTCTGATCATTCCAGGTGTGTGTGTGGGGGGAGAAGGGAGACAAATTACCATTGGATAAAGGTCTGAGATGCACTGAGTCTACTGGGTGAAGTTTGTCATCTTGGAAGATAGGGCTAGCTCAAACAAAAAAGAAATAGGAAAGAAAGAAATTCAATTTCTGGGACAGGTGGTGAATGATAGGAGGGGGGCGAAGGAGGAGGAATAGTGGGAAAGAGCGATAAACGAGGGTGAGGGAGAGAGAGACTAAAATCTGAACAACACCCCTCCCTCCTCCACTTGCCATCTGATGTTGAGACTGTGTTGCTATGGGCAACGAGCCGAGCAGGAGGATGGATAGAGCCAGCTGGTGGGAGGGAGGGAGGGCAGAGGAGAGGAGAGAGAACCAACACACACACTGAGCCAACCACGGAGAGGAGAAAGGATAGAATCGCTGAATATATGTTATCCCTCTCTTTCTTTTCCTGTTGAAGTAGGCTAAGAGCCCTGGAGTTAGCAATACAAAGGACATCGAGGGGGCAGAGCCAGCAGAGGGGCAAGCAACCAATCGGCATCCAACATGAAGCGAGCAACCAATGAGGGGCGAGTGGACTCCTCCCCATGAATCGCTGTACTGAGCTCCGATCTCTTATTAATGAATGGAGCAGATCTGAGGCAGCACGCCATTCACAGTTCTCCCACAGAACACTAGAATCAACAACAACAGCAGCACAGACGGACGCACCCAGCCATGAAGAAACGGCACAGACAAGCGCTTACCACAGACGACATGGATCCCCACCTTCACGCTGAGGCCTCAGCACCCCCTCTCGCCATCCCTTCCCTCCCTTTCTCAGCCCTGTCCCCTTCCGGCATGCCGGCCCTCCCTCTTCCATCGCCTGCCACACGACGCTCCATCTCCATGGGCGACTTTCGGCGGGTGACGATGGCCTTGTACGGCTCGGAGCCCCCCTCGACCGCCAACACAGCCCCCTCCTCCAAGATGGTGACCCCCAGCTCCAGCATGGAGTTCGAGGCCGCCCGCCGGCGCCTGCTGGAGATGGAGGAGCGCCAGCGTGTCATCCGGGAAATGGAGCGGCGCCTGGAGGAGCTCCGGGAGGTCTTCGTGCGTTCTGAGCAGGAGGCGGTGGAGCATGGCGAGGTGGTTACCCGCATCGCCTGCGCCGCCCAGCAGGGGGAGATATACACGGCTGAGAACAGCCAGCGGTTCAAGAAGGGTCTGCGCTTAAAGAAGCACCGGCCCTCTATCGTTTTCTCATCCATGCTGGGACTCCGCACGTGCCTGCCCTGGCCCGTCAAGCTCAAATGAACCCCATCAACTACAGACCACCACCTCTTCAGACCGTTACTCCTTATTGATGCTACAATTCCCCCTTGAGCTCTTGTTTGTTCCTGGATGCTGGCCCTCTGTGGACTAAAGACTGCCTGCTGATCATCTGAGTTGGTTTGGCAGCCATTGGACTAACATGGTACAACTGTAAACCCAAAAGGTTGTTGAACGAAACTGTACGAATCGTACTTGTACAAACGCAAAGATGTTATCGCTTTGATGTGGTTGGTAGATTTTCTTATTTTCTGTGCTTTATGTGTTGGAAGAAGTGAGAAAAGATTCAGGGTGCAAGTCTCTGAAGAGGCTATGAGAGGGAGCAGGCATTGGACCGTGAGGTGAAATGGAAACAATTAATTTTCTCTGTACCTCTTCTGTTATGCAAAGAGAGAAGAGGGTTACATAACAAAGCCGGGGCTTATCGGATGGGAGAGAGCGATTAACAATCTCCCTTTCCAACCCACTGAAGTGAGAAAAGGGGAGCGAAGGGCAGTTGAGGATCGACAGAGAAATGGGGAGTCAGAAAGAGTGGGTGGTAGAGGGCCATGCTCAAGAAGGGAAACATGCCTTGGCATTCCCCAGCAAACTCACTATATCTCTCAGCCCACTAATCTTTTGAGCTTTGAAGGCCAAGTCCCCAGTGGAGTACCTGTCGGCTCTCTCGGGGCGAGAGAGAAAGAAAGTAGTTCCTTTTCGGATGCTTCCACCTGTGGCCTCTTCTTTGTCGCCTGGCAACCCAGGCCTAGCTCTCTCTCCTTAAAACCTTCCAGAATGTATCCGACAAACATTGTGTCCTCTGAGACCGAGGATTCGAGAATTACTTGCTTTTCTGCTGTGTTATTTTTGATAATGGTAGAGCTGGGCTTTCAATGCTTTAGAGGTTGATGGAATGTTTTAGGGCTGCAATAGCCATGGCATGGTCACAGAGACAAGCACAGGTAGGGTGTATACATAACAAGGTTACAGCCTAGCTGAGGCAGGGGGTGGATGTTTGTGCTGACGTCTAATGTTTCTAGCTCTCTGTGGTGTTGTCATGGCAAAAGGCTGACCGAGTCAGTTGTGTGAAAGATGGAGGGGTCAAAGAGGCAGCCAGCGAGGAGACAAATTAGCAAGTATAGCCATTCAATGTTATTGAAGTAATCTCATTGGTACCCATTGCAATTAATGCTCATTTTCATAGGAGAGATAAAGTGAGGATGGTTCAAGGATGGGTTTGTGCGAGTGTCTTTAAAAAGAGAACTACATGTCCCTTCAAAGTGTTTCTTGTGCACAGCACTTTAACTGTGTTCCATGTAGGCGACCTGATTCTACAGAGATAGGCCTAGATAGCACACACTCACATGATTATTTGTCCTATTTCTTCTCCTTCCTCCCCTCGTTCCCTTTGCTTTGTGTGTGCGTCGAAAGCACAGCCAATTCACTAGGGGGATCTATTTTTGGCAATCGTAGGTTATGGCAGACAATCTCTGTACTACATAAATTTGAAGAGTGTGTGCACATGTGTGCAGTATCTACGATAGCTACTACTTTCCAGGTATTGTTGAAACTGATGCTACAGAGCAAATATTGCATCAAATCCAAGGAGTACTGATGTTGGGGTAATGTAAGATTGTAGCTGACACTGTTTCAATGCTCAGTCATTTGATGTACGACAAGTGGGCTGGAAACAGGAAATGGTGAGGACCCTTTTAGCTAACCATATTTCATAAGAACTAACCTGTCATATGTGGGCAGAGAAACACCTAAAGGTAATTGGCTTCTTCACAGCATGGTAATTGTTTCCCATTATAATTCTGTTCAACAGCTCCCTCAAGGTTCTTAGTAGGTCTAGTTAAGCAGGGAAGTGTTTCTGGTACAATTCGATAGGCTAGTTTAAAATGTTTGGACATTTGGCAACACACTCTCTTACACTTATTATTAGGTATTAGGATTTCTGCTGCTTCCAGGTTGCTGTTTAATGTTAGAATATATTGAATAGAGTGGGGTTGCTTGTGCAGCCTGGTCTTAGTGCCAGACGAAATATACTTTATGTTTTTCTGAGCACCTCCAAGACGTACACTACATAACCAAAGGTATGTGGACACCTGCTCGTTGAACATCTCATTCCAAAATCATGGGCATTAATATGGAGTTGGTCCCCCCTTTGCTGCTATAACAGCCTCCACTCTTCTGAGAAGGCTTTCCACTAGATGATGGAACATTGCTGCGGGGACTTGCTTCCATTCAGCCTCAAAAGCATTAGTGAGGTCGGGCACTGATGTTGGGCGATTAGGCCTGGCTCGCAGTAGGCGTTCCAATTCATCCCAAAGGCGCTCGAGGGGGTTGAGGTCAGGGCTCTTGCAGGCCAGTCAAGTTCTTCCACACCGATCTCGACAAACCATTTCTGTATGGACCTCGCTTTGTGCACAGGGGCATTGTCATGCTGAAACAGGAAAGGGCCTTCCCCAAACTGTTGCCACAAAGTTGGAAGCACAGAATCGTCTATTCATTGTATGCTGTAGTGTTAAGATTTCCCTTCACTAAGGGGCCTAGTCCGAACCATGAAAAACAGCCCCAGGCCAGTATTCCTCCTCCACCAAACTTTACAGTTGGCGCTATGCATTTGGGGCAGGTGGCGTTCTCCTGGCATCCGCCAAACCCAGATTAGCCCATCAGACTGCCAGATGGTGAAGCGTGATTCATCACTCTAGAGAACCTGTTTCCACTGCTCCAGAGTCCAATGGCGGCGAGCTTTACACCACTCCAGCCGACGCTTGGCATTGCGCATGGTGATCTTATACTTGTGTGCGATTGTTCAGTAATGGAAACCTATTTTTATGAAGCGCCCGACGAACAGTTCTGGTGCTGACATTGCTTCCAGAGGCAGTTTCGAACTCGGTAGTGAGTGTTGCAACCGAGGACAGACGATTTTTACGCGCTACGGTGGTCCAGTTCTGTGAGCATGTGTGGCCTACCACTTCGCGGCTGAGCCGTTGTTGCTTGTAGACATTTCCACTTCACAATAACAGCACAGTTGACCGGGGCAGCTCTAGCAGGGCAGAAATTTGACGAACTGACTTGTTGGAAAGGTGGCATCCTCTGACGGTGCCACGTTGAAAGTCACTGAGCTTTTCAGTATGGGCCATTCTACTGCCAGTGTTTGTCTATGGAGATTGCATGGCTGTGTGCTCGATTTTATACACCTGTCAGAAATGGGTGTGGCTGAAATAGCAGAATCCACAAATTTGAAGGGGTGTCCGCATACTTTTGTAAATGTAGTGTATTATACCTACTAATGGTCTAATTACTTTAGACAGAAACAAAAGTAGGGAGGTTGGTCGGGGAGGATGGGGTAGGTGTAATCCTCGACGTCTAAGAATCCAAAGGTTGCGTGTTCGAGTCACGTCGGGGACAATTGTAGCATTTTAGCTAACCCTTCCCCTCAATTTAAATGTAACCCAATTCACCTACCCTGGTATGTAAATTCACCTAACCTTTGTCGTTTCCGTTCCCCTAACCACCAACGTAAGTTCTCCCCGTAATTCTCCTTTGTTGTTATGGCGGCACAACAAGCAATCTGGTCTCAGAGAAAGATGTATAATAAGTTACGTCATCCAATTCGTATGCTATTGTACAACTGGGTAAGACATATGAAACTATAAGTCTCATAATTCTTATGATATTGTACGACCGTTATTCCATTCATAATGTAACCTAATGTAACATAAATTGAGTGTTACAGATCTACATTCAGAATAATACGAATTTCCCTGAGACCACGTTGGCTTGAGAGATAGGGACATCTCACATAGGCACATTTTCTATCATGTCTTCAGATGAGTCGACCTAGTGCACGAAATATGATCAAATGTATACCTCCTCATTGTAGTTTACTGAACACAATACCTCACTTTCAGGTTATATAGGTTGAATTGACAGATGATGCGCATAGGATACTTGCTTAGCATATTGGTCCTTTCTGTCCTCACAGCGTTGGTGGTATATGTGACTGAATGGGTGGGCGTATAACACGAACGTCTAGCAACCCAAAGGTTGTGTGGTTGAATCTCATCACGGACAGCTTTAGCATTTTAGCTAATTAGCAACTTTGCAACTACTTACTGCTTTTTAGCTACTTTGCAACTACTTAGCATGTTAGCTAACCCTTTCCCTAACCCCAACCTCAACCATTTAACCTAACTCCTAGCCTAGCTAACGTTAGCCACAACAAATTGGAATTCGTAACATATCATACATTTAGCGAATTCGCAACATATTGTACGTAACATAACATACAAATTGTAATTCGTAACATACCATACACATTTTTATTCGTAACACATCATTCAAAATGGATGATGGACATCCACAAATGAATAAATACAATACGAAATGTAACATATCATACCAATTGGAGTGTCCTGGATTTCCATTTACTATGTTACGTCTACCCCTGAGTCCAGGTTGAGGCAAAGGAGGCAAGGCGCACAGGTGATGATTGGAAAGTATTTATCGCTTTATTTACAAATATTTCCTAGTCTGTCGAGTACAAGGGCTATTTAGCTTTTTTTTTAAGCTAGGGTGTTGAACTACAACAGACAATGATTGATGGAGCAGCCTATTTGCATGCTCTACTTTTTTATAGGGTCGACCTACGCATAGGACATATTTGCTTAGTTCGTGAATCGTAGTACATAGCATAGGCTTACATCTTGATACATTAGGGTCAGTTACTGCCTGCCTGCTAATGTATCTATCATACCAAACAGAGACGAGCAAAATACATATTGTAGTAGGCTGCATACCTAAACACCTTATCTTGTGTTTTATGTACATATTAGATTATACTGAATATACTGGAAGCCTAAAAATGGTTCTTCATAAATGCCTTATGCAATGTCTGTGTGTATATAATAGTGTGATGATGAATTCATGACCATTGTTCTATGATGACAAACTCAAGCAGAACATCAGTCTCCAGGTTGGATCACTTTAAACCTAATGCCCTCTATTTAGCACAGCACCTTTTTTTGTGTTTTGCTATGAAAAACAAAGTTTCCCAAAGAGCACTGGGCCCACTTGCAGAATGAATGTAATGTTAAAATATTTTTCTCACTAAATATTGTTCCTTTAACCTGTTTAGTGCCTGTGGTTGAAAAACCCTTCTCTGAGTATCTTCTCAACAAACTTTTTCAAACAATCTTCCTTCAGGATTATCAACATTTTCTTCCCTCCTGTCTTGTTGCAACCTCGTCTTGCTGCACAAGTGAGTTGCAGGGACAAACAACTTAAATTCAACCAATTAAATGACAAAAGACTTGAAGAGACCTGAAGAATTGTATAAGCTTCCAAGCGAATGCCTAAGCTTTAGCTCAGTGGGTTAACATGGTCTTATGGCACGGCCCGAGTTCCAACCCTAATCCTTCTAAGCCAACCAAAATTGTCCTAACTTGTTAAAGACAATTATACAATATCAGGCTTTTATGGACAGAGTACTGCATCAACCACAGGTCCAAAACAAGTTTATAACAATGTTAGCTCCTTTACTATATGAATGTACTTCTCTATTGTGTTCAATAATTCATGTGATGTGAAAGTGTTTTGTTCTGTTAAAATAAGCACATACTGTAAGTCATAAAGTATTTAATTTTTCAAACAGGGTTTAATCTGTTTATTTACAATTATATAGATAAATATCCTTTATTATTAAATTGCCATGTTGACCTTGAAAATAAGTTTAGATATATTTGAAGCTCTACTGATAAAATGTGTTCTCCTTGCATTGATTTGGAATAATGCAACGTGCACATTGCTTTGTATAAGGCTTTTGCATTACATAACGGGATTAGTGAATGTTTTGCTCATGTGAAAAATTGCTTGTAATACATCAAACATGAATTCCCTTAACCTAATCATAGATTTTAGTGCAGAGCTAACATTTCGACATTGTTCAGGATGTTTTGTATGTACTCTGTTCTGTCGGAGAGAATGGGACTCGTATACAGCTGGTTTGGAGAGAAATATGAATAGAGGCAGTTTGAAATGTGGTGGAATATGGTCAATTTTCCTTGAGACAGTGTGAGAATGCTTATTGCTTACCCATGCACACGTTCCACATTTTCTCTTCTGGTGGAAATAGCCACAGTAAGGGTTATAGAAATGATCAAGTTTAAGTCAGCTTTTACATCTCAGTTGGGAATGTGTCTGGAGAAATGACACAGTTGTCCTGTCACGACTGGGAGAGTGATGCAGTAGTCATGCGAATCACCTTGGCGCAGCGAAGCCTGCTCAGCATAATTGTAATGGCTCTTGATGTAATGAGACACTGCAACTTGCAGAGAGGAAGGGTAATTGATAACATGAGGCACCACATATGCCAGAACACTGCTGGGAGCATCAGCAGAATGTGAGGTGTAATAAGCAAACGTGACGCGATATAAGATGTATGCCATATTGAACTTGAATAGGCGTTATGGTGATGAATGTGACCGGTATGATGGGAGTTCATTGACCAATTGGATGTAAGATCTTCACTTGTGTTTTCAATAGATAGACATTCCAAGGAGGAGCCAATCTTGTGTCCTGGTTCTTAATATGTCGTGAAGTGAAGGCTTTTAGTTCTTTGGTGCGCCTCACTTTGCCTGTACTGTTCACTCTGAAGAATGTTTGTATTGGTCATGAGCTGAATATGTGATCTGTACCTTCTGTAACTAGTCTGGTCTGAATGTACACAGAGAGCCTGTGATGTACTGCACAATAAACTTTGACATTAAATGATGTCATCACTGTGTTGGGCCCTCATTGCCCACCAATGACAGTCAGACACTGTAATAAACGTCGTTGTAGAATTATAGTAATTTAGTATTTATTAGGCTGGTGCAAAGACTCTTCCTTGCGTTCAAACAGGAATAAAACAATTACATCACAACAAAACAACAGCCTACATCACAAATAAAACAATACATACATCATACAAGACATTACTCTAATATAAAAACAATACAATAACATTTACAATATTACAATGTGAGTGTGTGTGCGTATGTCTCTTCACAGTTCGTGTTGTGCAGTGAGGGGTTTTATTTTTTAAATCTGATTTTACTGCTCACTTGAGTTACTTGATGTGGAAGAGTTCCATGTAGTCATGTATATAGTGGACTTGCTGACTGTGAAGAGACCCCTGGTGGCATGTCTTGTGGGGTATGTATGGGTGTCTGAGCTGTGTGTTAGCTGTTTGAACAGACAATTCTGTGCTTTCAACACATCAATACCTTCTCACAAAGACAAGTAGTGATGCAGTCAATCTCTCCTCTACTTTGAGCTAGTAGAGATTGACATGTATGTTATTGATATTAGCCTTCCGTGTACATTTAAGGGCCAGCCGTGCTGCTCTGTTCTGGGCCAACTGTAATATACATACAGTTGAGGTCAGAAGTTTACATACACCTTAGCCAAATACATTTAAACTCAGTTTTTCACAATCCCTGACATTTAATCCTAGTAAAAATTCCCTGTCTTAGGTCAGTTAGGGTCACCACTTTATTTTAAGAATGTGAAATGTCAGAATAATATTTGAGAATGATTTATTTCAGCTTTTATTTCTTTCATCACATTCCCAGTGGGTCAGAAGTTTACATACACTCAATTAGTATTTGGTAGCATTGCCTTTAAATTGTTTAACTTGGGTCAAACGTTTTGGGGAGCCTTCCACAAGCTTCCCACAATAAGTTGGGTGAATTTTGGCCCATTCCTCCTGACAGAGCGGGTGTAACTGAGTCAGGTTTGTAGGCCTCCTTACTCGCACACGTTTTTTCAGTTCTGCCCACAAATGTTCTATAGGATTGAGGTCAGGGCTTTGTGATGGCCACTCCAATACCTTGACTTTGTTGTACTTAAGCCATTTTGCCACAACTTTGGAAGTATGCTTGGGGTCATTGTCCATTTGGAAGACCCATTTGCGACCAAGCTTTAACTTCCTGACTGATGTCTTGAGATGTTGCTTCAATATATCCACATAATTTTCCTTCCTCATGATGCCATCTATTTAGTGAAGTGCACCAGTCCCTCTTGCAGCAAAGCACCCCCACAGCATGATGCTGCCACCCCCATGCTTCACTGTTGGGATGGTGTTCTTCGGCTTGCAAGGACCCCCTTTTTCCTCCAAACATAACGATGGTCATTATGGCCAAACAGTTCTATTTTTGTTTCATCAGACCAGAGGACATTTCTCCAAAAAGTACAATCTTTGTCCCCATGTGCAGTTGCAAACCGTGGTCTGGCTTTTTTATGGTGGTTTTGGAGCACTTTTTGCACCAAAGTATGTTCATCTCTAGGAGACAGAACACGTCTCCTTCCTGAGCGGTATGACGGCTGCGTGGTCCCATGGTGTTTATACTTGCGTACTATTGTTTGTACAGATGAACGTGGTACCTTCAGGCGTTTGGAAATTGCTCCCAAGGATGAACCAGACTTGTGGAGGTCTACAATTATTTTTCAGAGGTCTACAATTATTTATTTTTCAGAGGTCTTGGCTGATTTCTTTGGATTTTCCCATGATGTCAAGCAAAGAGGCACTGAGTTTGAAGGTAGGCCTTGAAATACATCAACAGGTACACCTCCAATTGACTCAAATTATGTCAATTAGCGTATCAGAAGTTTCTAAAGCCATGACATCATTTTCTGGAATTTCCCAAGCTGTTTAAAGGCACAGTCAAATTAGTGTATGTAAACTTCTGACCCACTGGAATTGTGATACAGTGAATTATAAGTGAAATAATCTGTCTGTAAACAATTGTTGGAAAAATTACTTGTGTCATGCACAAAGTAGATGTCCTAACCGACTTGCCAAAACTATAGTTTGTTAACAAGAAATTTGTGGAGTGGTTGAAAAACGAGTTTTAAATGACTCCAACCTAAGTGCATGTAAACTTCCGACTTCAACTGTATGTCCTTCTTTGCAGCTCTTGACTATATAACTGGGCAGTAGTCCAGGTGTGATGAAACTACTGTAGGACTTGTTTGTAGGACTTGTTTGGTTGATCTTAGCTGCTGTTGCATCAATATGTTTTGAACATCTAGGGTTACACCAAGCAGTTTAGTCTCCTCAACTTGCTCAATTTCGACATTATTAATTACGGGGCCAATTCAGATTTAGGAATTTATGCCTTTCCTAAACAAGCCTTTCCTTCACACTTCTCAGTATTTGGTATTCAGACTTAACTTATTCAGTCATGTAAAGTGCTCTGCAGGTGTGGCTACCTTGCGCGCTCTAAATACATTTCATTCAACTGCTGAAAACCCTCCCACTTGCTGGCCAACAGATTTTCTCGTAGAGTTTTCATTTAATAGGGTTTTCAGTACATTTATCTTAAGCCATCCCTTTAAATACAGTGTACCTTTTAGTTAGAATTTTGTAGACAGACTCAAGAGAACAGGTTCAGAATATCAGGGATCAATGAAAGAAAGCCATCTAAATATATGAATATTAGTCTCCGTTTCAGCACCAATTAGTAGATTTTAAAATACTCTGATCTTGTAGATTATTTAGGTTTAAGAAAGTATTCATGAATCATAAAAAACAGGTTTTGAGAGTCTTTACACACGAAAGAAGGAAAAAGGTGGTTTGTGTAGTGTACAATAGTAGGCTATACCCTCATCGATTGCCTGCACTAACCATGGCCGTGTCATCACACATTTCCAAGTGTTGCGCCATGCGTAGGTTCAAACTGTTACAGCTTGGTCTGCTCTCCGCTCCATAACGATTTAATTAGCCTACAATGTATTTTTTAAAAGTATAAACTGTTAATGATCCTCAGCAAAAACCACATGGCAGTGACAGTGTTTACAGAGGAAGCAAATCAAGGTAAACGAAACAATGTAATGAAATGGAATGATAATGCAGGCTATACCAACTGAAGGGAACTAAAAGTAAATTGGCAGTTGAAAATGAGTGGTTATTAAGTCTACTGACGGTCGATACTGATAGTGGCTAATATTTAACATGATAGAAATAGGAAACAGAAGGTAGGGGTAGCCTATAATTAAGACATTTGAGAGTGCCCATCCCTGCAAGTGAAAAGGCTGTACAATTTAAATTCTGCATAATGGCACAGCTTTTCATAAGCTTTACTGTGTGAAAGTTGATATGCTTCAGTTTGCTGCCATATGACTAATTTCACATTTATCTCCAGGGATTTTAAGGTAAAATAGATCTAAAACAAGTGTAATTTATATTTACAATTCCCTTATTCAAACAGATTACTAATTTATCTAGATCTTATCAAGTTGTAAATTACAGTGCATGGAGAATGGTGTTCCTTCTATCTGAAAAAATAAAGTAGATGCTTTTTCCACTTGAAACCGGTAGGTTCACTAGACCTTATTCATGGTTTCCTCGCATGTAAAGGTCGTGGAATTATTAGGGAATTAAGTCAAGGTCAGAATACGGCGTATCTGTAGACAACTCCGCCACACCTTAATCTATTATATTTCCACTCTAATGAATAGCAGGCGAATAACATGCTATTCTCATGCTTAAGTTCAAGGTCAGAATACACATAGAAAGGGAATAACATTCCATTTAGGGTCAGAATCTGGCCCTACAAGATTTACATGAGGTTTTGATATATTTAAGACTAGCTTATTCCTAGCCACCGATCCTAAAACTGACTGCAGCTCTTTGTTAAGTATTGCAGTGATTACTATTGCTGTGGTAGCTGCCGTGTGTAATGTTGAGTCATCAGCGTACATACACACACTAGCTTTACTCAAGGCTAGTGCTAGGTAATTAGTAAAAATAGAAAAAGCGAAGGGGCCAAGACAGCTACTTTGAAGTATGCCTAACTCTACCTGTTTTACTTTAGAGGCGCATCCATTAAAAGAACACCCTCTGAGTAACTCTCGATCCACGATATGACAGAGGATGTAAAGCAATAACACGTTTTTTCAGCAGCAGATTATGATCGATAATGTCTAAAGCTGCATTAAAGTCTAACAAAACAGCTCCCACAATCTTATCAATTTCTTTCAGCCAATCATCAGTCATTTGCGTCAGTAGCGAGACCTGCAGTTAAGTCTGAATACCAAATACTGAGAAGCGTGTAGGAAAGGCATATATTCCTAAAACTGAATCGGGCCCATAACGCTTTTCTACCAACTGAGGTACTCAAAGCCTTTACATAGTAGGGGGGAACTCAACTCTTCCACCACCCACCTGGGTGATGAACGGGAGCCATTTTGTGCCAGAACACTCACCAGCTAGAGAGGTATATGCCAATTAGGAATGAGAGGGATGATTAGGTGGCCGTGATTGAATGGGGCCAGGTTGGGAATTTAGCAATGACACCAGGGTTATACACACACACTGTATATACAGTGGGGAGAACAAGTATTTGATACACTGCCGATTTTGCAGGTTTTCCTACTTACAAAGCATATAGAGGTCTGTAATTTTTTATCATAGGTACACTTCAACTGTGAGAGACGGAATCTAAAACAAAACTCCAGAAAATCACATTGTATGATTTTTAAGTAAATAATTTGCATTTTATTGCATGACATAAGTATTTGATCACCTACCAACCAGTAAGAATTCCGGCTCTCACAGACCTGATAGTTTTTCTTTAAGAAGCCCTCCTGTTCTCCACTCATTACCTGTATTAACTGCACCTGTTGAACTCGTTACCTGTATAAAAGACACCTGTCCACACACTCAATCAAACAGACTCCAACCTCTCCACAATGGCCAAGACCAGAGAGCTGTGTAAGGACATCAGGGATAAAATTGTAGACTTTGCAGGTTTTCCTTCTTACAAAGCATGTAGAGGTCTGTAATTTTTATCATAGGTACACTTCAACTGTGAGAGACGGAATCTAAAACAAAACTCCAGAAAATCACATTGTATGATTTTTAAGTAATTAATTTGCATTTTATTGCATGACATAAGTATTTGATACATCAGAAAAGCAGAACTTAATATTTGGTACAGAAACCTTTGTTTGCAATTACAGAGATCATACGTTTCCTGTAGGTCTTGACCAGGTTTGCACACACTGCAGCAAGGATTTTGGCCCACTCCTCCATACAGACCTTCTCCAGATCCTTCAGGTTTTGGGGCTGTCGCTGGGCAATACGGACTTTCAGCTCCCTCCAAAGATTTTCTATTGGGTTCAGGTCTGGAGACTGGCTAGGCCACTCCAGGACCTTGAGATGCTTCTTACAGAGCCACTCCTTAGTTGCCCTGGCTGTGTGTTTCGGGTCGTTGTCATGCTGGAAGACCCAGCCACGACCCATCTTCAATGCTCTTACTGAGGGAAGGAGGTTGTTGGCCAAGATCTCGCGATACATGGCCCCATCCATCCTCCCCTCAATACGGTGCAGTCGTCCTGTCCCCTTTGCAGAAAAGCATCCCCAAAGAATGATGTTTCCACCTGCATGCTTCACAGTTGGGATGGTGTTCTTGGGGTTGTACTCATCCTTCTTCCTCCAAACACGGCAAGTGGAGTTTAGACCAAAAAGCTCTATTTTTGTCTCATCAGACCACATGACCTTCTCCCATTCCGCCTCTGGATCATCCCGATGGTCATTGGCAAACTTCAGACAGGCCTGGACATGCGCTGGCTTGAGCAGGGGGACCTTGCGTGCGCTGCAGGATTTTAATCCATGACGGCGTTGTGTGTTACTAATGGTTTTCTTTGAGACTGTGGTCTCAGCTCTCTTCAGGTCATTGACCAGGTCCTGCCGTGTAGTTCTGGGCTGATCCCTCACCTTCCTCATGATCATTGAGGCCCCACGAGGTGAGATCTTGCATGGAGCCCCAGACCGAGGGTGATTGACCGTCATCTTGAACTTCTTCCATTTTCTAATAATTGCGCCAACAGTTGTTGCCTTCTCACCAAGCTGCTTGCCTATTGTCCTGTAGCCCATCCCAGCCTTGTGCAGGTCTACAATTTTATACAGCTCTCTGGTCTTGGCCATTGTGGAGAGGTTGGAGTCTGTTTGATTGAGTGTGTGGACAGGTGTCTTTTATACAGGTAACAAGTTCAAACAGGTGCAGTTAATACAGGCAATGAGTGGAGAACAGGAGGGCTTCTTAAAGAAAAACTAACAGGTCTGTGAGAGCCGGAATTCTTACTGGTTGGTAGGTGATCAAATACTTATGTCATGCAATAAAATGCAAATTAATTACTTAAAAATCATACAATGTGATTTTCTGGATTTTTGTTTTAGATTCCGTCTCTCACAGTTGAAGTGTACCTATGATAAAAATTACAGACCTCTACATGCTTTGTAAGTAGGAAAACCTGCAAAATCGGCAGTGTATCAAATACTTGTTCTCCCCACTGTATGTATGTATGTATGTATGTATGTATGTATGTATGTATGTATGTATGTATGTATGTATGTATGTATGTATGTATGTATGTATGTATGTATGTATGTATGTATGTATATACATACATACATACATACATACATACACATACACTGCTCAAAAAAATTAAAGGGAACACTTAAACAACAATGTAACTCCAAGTCAATCACACTTCTGTGAAATCAAACTGTCCACTTAGGAAGCAACACTGATTGACAATAAATGTCACATGCTGTTGTGCAAATGGAATAGACAACAGGTGGAAATTATAGGCAATTAGCAAGACACCCCCAATAAAGAAGTGGTTCTGCAGGTGGTGACCACAGACCACTTCTCAGTTCCTATGCTTCCTGGCTGATGTTTTGGTCACTTTTGAATGCTGGCGGTGCTTTCACTCTAGTGGTAGCATGAGACGGAGTCTACAACCCACACAAGTGGCTCAGGTAGTGCAGCTCATCCAGGATGGCACATCAATGCGAGCTGTGGCAAGAAGGTTTGCTGTGTCTGTCAGCGTTATGTCCAGAGCATGGAGGCACTACCAGGAGACAGGCCAGTACATCAGGAGACGTGGAGGAGGCCGTAGGAGGGCAACAACCCAGCAGCAGGACCACTACCTCCGCCTTTGTGCAAGGAGGAGCAGGAGGAGCACTGCCAGAGCGCTGCAAAATGACCTCCAGCAGGCCACAAATGTGCATGTGTCTGCTCAAACGGTCAGAAACAGACTCCATGAGAGTGGTATGAGGGCCCGACGTCCACAGGTGGGGGTTGTGCTTACAGTCCAACACCGTGCAGGACGTTTGGCATTTGCCAGAGAACACCAAGTGGCAAATTCGCCACTGGCGCCCTGTGCTCTTCACAGATGAAAGCAGGTTCACACTGAGCACGTGACAGACGTGACAGAGTCTGGAGACGCCGTGGAGAACGTTCTGCTGCCTGCAACATCCTCCAGCATGACCGGTTTGGCGGTGGGTCAGTCATGGTGTGGGGTGGCATTTCTTTGGGGGGCCGCACAGTCCTCCATGTGCTCGCCAGAGGTAGCCTGACTGCCATTAGGTACCGAGATGAGATCCTCAGACCCCTTGTGAGACCATATGCTGGTGCGGTTGGCCCTGGGTTCCTCCTAATGCAAGACAATGCTAGACCTCATGTGGCTGGAGTGTGTCAGCAGTTCCTGCAAGAGGAAGGCATTGATGCTATGGACTGGCCCGCCCGTTCCCCAGACCTGAATCCAATTGAGCACATCTGGGACATCATCTCTCGCTCCATCCACCAACGCCACGTTGCACCATAGACTGTCCAGGAGTTGGCGGATGCTTTAGTCCAGGTCTGGGAGGAGATCCCTCAGGAGACCATCCGCCACCTCATCAGGAGCATGCCCAGGCGTTGTAGGGAGGTTATACAGGCACGTGGAGGCCACACACACTACTGAGCCTCATTTTGACTTGTTTTAAGGACATTACATCAAAGTTGGATCAGCCTGTAGTGTGGTTTTCCACTTTAATTTTGAGGGTGACTCCAAATCCAGACCTCCATGGGTTGATACATTTGATTTCCATTGATAATTTTTGTGTGATTTTGTTGTCAGCACATTCAACTATGTAAAGAAAAAAGTATTTAATAAGATTATTTCACTCATGTGTTATTTTAGTGTTCCCTTAATTTTTTTGAGCAGTGTATATACAGTGGGGAGAACAAGTATTTGATACACTGCCGATTTTGCAGGTTTTCCTACTTACAAAGAATGTAGAGGTCTGTAATTTTTATCATAGGTACACTTCAACTGTGAGAGACGGAATCTAAAACAAAAATCCAGAAAATCACATTGTATGATTTTTAAGTAATTAATTTGCATTTTATTGCATGACATAAGTATTTGATCACCTACCAACCAGTAAGAATTCCGGCTCTCACAGACCTGTTCGTTTTTCTTTAAGAAGCCCTCCTGTTCTCCACTCATTGCCTGTATTAACTGCACCTGTTTGAACTCGTTACCTGTATACAAAACACCTGTCCACACACTCAATCAAACAGACTCTAACCTCTCCACAATGGCCAAGACCAGAGAGCTGTGTAAGGACATCAGGGATAAAATTGTAGACCTGCACAAGGCTGGGATGGGCTACAGGACAATAGGCAAGCAGCTTGGTGAGAAGGCAACAACTGTTGGCGCAATTATTAGAAAATGGAAGAAGTTCAAGATGACGGTCAGTCAACCTCGGTCTGGGGCTCCATGCAAGATCTCACCTCGTGGGGCATCAATGATCATAAGGAATGTGAGGGATCAGCCCAGAACTACACGGCAGGACCTGGTCAATGACCTGAAGAGAGCTGGGACCACAGTCTCAAAGAAAACCATTAGTTACACACTACGCCGTCATGGATTAAAATCCTGCAGCGCACGCAAGGTCCCCCTGCTCAAGCCAGCGCATGTCCAGGCCCGTCTGAAGTTTGCCAATGACCATCTGGATGATCCAGAGGAGGAATGGGAGAAGGTAATGTGGTGTGATGAGACAAAAATAGAGCTTTTTGGTCTAAACTCCACTCGCCGTGTTTGGAGGAAGAAGAAGAATGAGTACAACCCCAAGAACACCATCCCAACCATGAAGCATGGTGGTGGAAACATCATTCTTTGGGGATGCTTTTCTGCAAAGGGGACAGGACGACTGCACCGTATTGAGGGGAGGATGGATGGGGCTATGTATCGCGAGATGTTGGCCAACAACCTCCTTCCCTCAGTAAGAGCATTGAAGATGGGTCGTGGCTGGGTTTTCCAGCATGACAACGACCCGAAACACACAGCCAGGGCAACTAAGGAGTGGCTCCGTAAGAAGCATCTCAAGGTCCTGGAGTGGCCTAGCCAGTCTCCAGACCTAAACCCAATAGAAAATCTTTGGAAGGAGCTGAAAGTCCGTATTGCCCAGCGACAGCCCCGAAACCTGAAGGATCTGGAGAAGGTCTGTATGGAGGAGTGGGCCAAAATCCCTGATGCAGTGTGTGCAAACCTGGTCAAGACCTACAGGAAACGTATGATCTCAGTAATTGCAAACAAAGGTTTCTGTACCAAATATTAAGTTCTGCTTTTCTGATGTATCAAATACTTATGTCATGCAATAAAATGCAAATGAATTACTTAAAAATCATACAATGTGATTTTCTGGATTTCTGTGAGATTCCGTCTCTCACAGTTGAAGTGTACCTATGATAAAAATTACAGACCTCTACATGCTTTGTAAGTAGGAAAAACAGCAAAATCATCGGTGTATCAAATACTTGTTCTCCCCACTGTATTTAAAAATGAAAAACGTGATTTACCTATTCTAATACTGATCTGAGTTATACGGAGGCTGTGTTGGATTTTATTATGAGCTGGTACTGTATATATTACATAATGTTTAATGTCCTATATGACAGTGAGGATGATTTATGATACAGGATGCCATTTATGAATGTACAGTATTACATACAGCATGACAGTTAAGCCTTTAACCTGATGTACAGTGTTATTAGATACAGTATATCACATCCAAGGCTAAGCCATGTGGCACCCTGACCCTCTTTTCCTCGGTCTGTCCCGAGCCAGGAGTGATGTAATATCTGTCACTTAGGCCTAGATTTAGGCCTTTAGGTATAATGCCAGGAGCCGCTTGTGGATTTGACAGCTCAGACGCCGCCAAAACAACCGCTATGTGGATGTCGGCTAAAGCGGATCAGATTGAATAGAGCCCTTCGACAACCAGCCACCTCACTGATGCCCGCCTGGGATAACGATCCAAACAGTTCTGCTACTGCCCACTATGAGGACCAGACCGTCCCTTACACCAGCTCTCTGGTCCCATTAGGCCTGTGTGTTTCTTAGTGTGCACACACACACACTACAGTTTTCTTACAGAGTGCACATTCAGTAAGAGCATTCAATAAAAAGGTTGTGATCCCAAAACACAGGCTGTGTATAATGGTAATCCCTGTAATAGGTGACGTGGGCTGTACTGTTTTAATCCTAGGGGTTTTGGATGATTTGCGGTGGATGAGGACATTGGTTGGAAGGTAAAGTAGGGGTGGAGGACATGTGTGTTTTTGTTAGGGGTAGGTTGAGGAATGTTCCAAAAATAAATTGAGTGTTCCATTTTAATTCCATTTGTTATAAGCCCCCATTTCACAAATGTAACAGAGTAGGTATTTTTGGTGAGTAACCCCCAAACATTAGATTAACTGGCATTAATAGATTCATAGATTTTAAATACATTTTTAGTGATTGTAATGGTCAAAATGATGTTTTAGTGATAGCTTTATGAATACATGCAAGCTATTATTAGCTTGTACTCTCATCTAATGTCTAGTTTACAAAACTATTTTTCTTATTGGATGTTTTCAATAAAACAAGTCTTATACCGTCAGTATTTCGATCTATACGAGTGTGCATCATGAGGATGAGATTTCTAAGCAATCAGAACAATCACTTTCAACTATTGTTAGTTCCAGTATCTATCACATGCAATCCATCTCAGGCATTCTGCTCTACACTCTCCATCTTTTTATTTTTGGATACTGAAGGCCATTCATATTTTACATAATTATCTCTCAGGCGTTATGTATGAAAACAAAAGTTTCCTGCATCAATACATTGATTATAATGTAAATCCATTCTGAAAGTGACCAAACTTTCCATAATACAAATATGGAATACAGCATAAAACTGTCAGATGTTAAGTCTTCTTTAATAATCGCTGGTGGAGCTTAAAAATCACATCACATGTGGAAAGGACATAAAGAGTGCAAAACACATACTATATTACAAATACTTGCTAATAATGAAATGACAGAAATATTCCATTATATTGATAACGTAAGATAGAACTTCACAGAAACCATGTGACAAAGTCTCAACCATAGAGATCGATTCAGGATCTACAGTGGCTTGCGATAGTATTCACGCCCTTGGCATTTTTCCTATTTTGTTGAATTACAACCTGGAATTAAAATGGATTTTTGGAGGGTTTGTATCATTTGATTTACACAACATGCCTACCACATTGAAGATGCAAAATATTTTCTCTTGTGAAACAAACAAGAAATAAGACAAAAAAAACAGAAAACTTGAGCGTGCATAACTATTCACCCCCCCAAAGTCAATACTTTGTAGAGCCCCTTTTGGAGCAATTACAGCTATGGCACATCTAGCCACTGGAATTTTTGCCCATTCTTCAAGGCAAAACTGCTCCAGCTCCTTCAAGTTGGATGGGTTCCGCTGGTGTACAGCAATCTTTAAGTCATACCACAGATTCTCAATTGGATTGAGGTCTGGGCTTTGACTAGGCCATTCCAAGACATTTCAATGTTTCCCCTTAAACCACTCAAGTGTTGCTTTAGCAGTATGCTTAGGGTCCTTGTCCTGCTGGAAGGTGAACCTCCGTCCCAGTCTCAAATCTCTGGAAGACAGAAACAGGTTTCCCTCAAGAATTTCCCTGTATTTAGCGCCATCCATCATTCCTTCAATTCTGACCAGTTTCCCAGCCCCTGCCGATGAAAAACATCCCCACAGAATGATGCTGCCACCACCATGCTTCACTGTGGGAATGGTGTTCTTGGGGTGATGAGAGGTGTTGGGTTTGCGCCAGACATAGCGTTTTCCTTGATGGCCAAAAAGCTCAATTTTAGTCTCATCTGACCAGAGTACATTCTTCCATATGTTTGGGGAGTCTCCCACATGCCTTTTGGCAAACACCAAACGTGTTTGCTTATTTTTTTCTTTAAGCAACGGCTTTTTTCTGGCCACTCTTCCGTAAAGCCCAGCTCTGTGGAGTGTACGGCTTGAAGTGGTCCTATGGACAGATACTCCAATCTCCGCTGTGGAGCTTTGCAGCTTCTTCAGGGTTATCTTTGGTGTCTTTATTGCCTCTCTGATTAATGCCCTCCTTGCCTGGTCCGTGAGTTTTGGTGGGCGGCCCTCTCTTGGCAGGTTTGTTGTGATGTTCAAAGTTTTGGATTTATTTTTATATAACCCAACCCTGATCTGTACTTCTCCACAACTTTGTCCCTGACCTGTTTGGAGAGCTCCTTGGTCTTCATGGTGCCGCTTGCTTGGTGTATATATGTCTCAATGATACGAAGACATGGAAGAACAAGTGCCTTCACATAGCTCTCCATAAACTCCATTAGTCCAATAATGTAAAATAGCTTTCTTCCCTAGCTTCCTCTCCCTCACAACCACTGATCTGATAGTACCCATAAAGAAAACGATAGAGTATTGGGACGCAGCCCTATTCAAGCTCACAGTCAAACTTAAAGTGAAGCGTATATAGGGCCTGGGGGGCTCCAGCACACCTCTCATTCCTCTGTCTCAGTTGGTTTTATTGGAGTCATCAGTAGGAAACCGGGGGTTATATTTCCTTTCTTGCTCACTCAATTATTCAAAGGGTTCCTACCTCAGAGCACTGGCCCAACCCAGTAGAGTGCACTGTACTGACTGGGCCACCGCTACTCCAGATCCCATGCCTTGTTGCTCCACTGGCACAGATAAGAGTTTATAGAATCGAAGTGATGTTCACAACAAACAAGTATCATTTACATGAGAGAGAGAGAGACAGAGAGTGAGTAGTGGAACATGAGAAAGTATGGTACAGTATGTAAAGATAATGCATCGAATCTGATACTCAGCAATTTTACAACACTGGGTGATAAATGTTATATATAAATGTTTCCAACATGCAACAGATGTGTTTTTTACATTTGTACAACAGAGTGCAACATGCACTCAATGGTTTGCCCTAATCTTTCAGTCCGTCCCTGGATCCATGCACATTCATGTGATCATGCACTTATTTGCTTGTATATTTATTGGCACAGTGACTCGATCTATAGAAAGCTAAACAAACCTTCAATAACCCCCTGTCTAACTCCAGGAATGCAAACAGGCGTGGAAATACCTGCACAGCTGAAAAGCTACAGATCCTCATCTCTAAAAGGGTTGTATCGTTGTCTGTCCTACGAGAGCCCATTATGCCCATAGCAGGCATAGCTTCACTTGTGGACAGATAAACCAGTTGTATAAGACACTTAAGTCAGATCTCATACTGAGCTTTAGGTTCCCTATCAGCGGCATTAAAAAGTGCTTATGAAATTGTATTATGAGACAGTATTCTGTCGGATTCCTGGTAACAGACAACATTTTGCAGTGGAAAACAAACATGAACATTTCTTATTGGATCAGTTCAGTTAGTCTTTTCCTGTTTAAGTCCGTTTGGTGCCTATTGAATACAATCCAGCTGTGTATTTCACTGCAGTGACAGTCTCTTCCTGTACTCTGCATACTGTGTAGAGAGACTCCTCTGCCTCTGGAGACTGGAGGAAACCGAATCACCCAGGCACCAGCCAGACCTCCAGTCGGAGCTGGAGTCTGGCCCAAAACCAGCTTAGACGCTAGAGTTCCATTTCAGAGCGGCAGCCTGAGAGCCCCGGAGGCCCAGGGAGACAGGCTGGCACCCACAAAGGCACTTTGTCTGGCTTTCAGTTCCAGGTCGTTCCAGCCACAGACATCAATGCCACCGGTCACTGAGCAGGTATTCATTGCATCCGACAACTGTAAATGACATAGCATGAATCTCCTAGTCTCCTTAGTTTCCAGGAAGGCAGTGGACAATGTAGGTTATTCACCCTCTTTTATACTGGATACACAGCACACATTCTCCAGACTCACTGCAAGGTAGTCCAACAGTTATGCTCACGCACAGGCTGACACACGCACGAACACACGCACAAATTCCAGCTCCAAATTTCAACGCCAACTTCTCCAACAGTTATGTGGCTGGGGCTGTAGTTAGCGTTTTCCCCAAGCAGTGAGGTGTGGTAAATACCCTTTAATACTTGTATGTTTTACAAGTGGAGGGGTCAAAGGTGGAGGGAGGCATTTCTCATCACTCTTTTCTCATAGGGTGGCATTCCTCCCTGTGCCCCCTTTCTTTCATACTTTATTATTTTATAGTGACTTCCTTAAGTGTCTGTATGTACAATTGAGTGTATGCAGAGTCGATATAGCCCTCAGATCACAACACATCAAAGTGGTTCATAGTTCAGAATATCATATTTTTAAAAAATGACCAGGAAAGCGAGAAAGTGTTTTTGTCTTTGAATGAGCCGGTTCAAGAGCGTTCGTTCCAGCCTTTTGGTTTCCCAGGTAAGTGACGTACTAAGCGTAAGGGTAGGGCGTAGAGCTTAGGTTATTCCATGGCTATGACTAGTCAGTGCCCTAGTTTATGGACATAGTTCACTGGGAATGTCCCACTTCTGGATGGATAGCCCTCGATGTGGCCAACCTGTAGGCATAAAAACCATCAAGATGAATGACCAAATAGATGGAGAACATGGAGGGATAGATTTCAGATACAGGGAAATTAAATGTAAGGGCTATCTATGCCTTGTATTTTTTGTCTTTATGCTGAACGTGATACACCAAAGAAAAACTTCCAGTTGTTTTTTTTTCGTGATAAGATATAGCAAGAGATTTTTCTCTCAATGAGAATAGGTTAAAAAAAGAGCTAGGTTGGAAGAAAGATAAATAGCTGAACTTTGTGTTAAACCTGTTATTAAAAATGAATTAAAACATAAAACAAATACATAATGGTCAATAGGTAAATAAGAGGTGTATTTCTACTCACCCACCAGTGGGGGTCCTCGGTGGCTGTGACAACAATGACCTCATCCTTGAAGAAGGCCAGCTGGTCCGAGCCGACAGCTCTGCAGTCCACCAGCGCCTTGACCTTCTTCTGTGTGGGCCGGCTCTTAGATACCTCACACACACAGACGCACTTTACAGACACGCTCTTACACAGGCATACAGTATGTATAGAAATGCCTACTTGCTGAATGTGGAGTATAAGCAGCCAATGATATCCATGTCAGTCTTTTCAGGTATATTCTATTGCTCATATTTTCACATTGTGTTATAGTGATGCGTGGGTCAGCTGTTTGTTCACCCGCACCCACCCGCAATTGCTAATAAGCTGTCCTCAACAGCCCGACTATATGTGATAAAAATCGGAGGCCCGCACCCGACCCGCAAATATAGAAAATGCACTTTACAGTTCCCTTTTTTTCTGTAATGTATTGAACAATTACGTTTTTCTTCAACATGTATTTATTTGGCGCGCGTATATTTAGGCCCTGATGCTTAGGCTTATGCACTAATGGCAGAAGAAATACAAGAACAACCTTTATGTAGCCTATTGATATTAATTTGACAAGAATTATACATTTATGGATTTTTTTTGTTTTCTCTTTATTCAAACCACCCACCACCCACCCGCCCTTCATCCACACAATATTTAGTGACCCTAAACCCGTCCTCCCCGGATATAACGGCGGGGACTGCGGGTTATGACTCAACCCGCGCATCACTGTATAAGCACTTTATGACATCTGCTGATGTAAAAAGCTTTATAAATGAATTTGATTGATTACTATTGTCTTATACAAAAATACTGTACAGTAGTTATACGATGTTAGAACACATACTTATACGAACCACATTAGATATACACAGTAATGTTAAAGGGATAGTGTGAGGTTCTGGAAATTAAGCAGTTTTTCTACATACCCAGAGTTCGAAGAACTCATGGACCAAAAAAATGTATGTCTCTGTGTGCATGCTCGCTGTAGCCTATTATATGTACCATGGCATTTCTGCGAGGGCGCGGGGCGGGCACAGTGATGGGGGAGATGGTGGGTGCGGCTGCAGGTGTGGAGCCAGGGGCGGGGTCGTTAGTTACGAAGCTGCAGTACAGCTCCTCCTGACTGCCAAGTGCCACACAGCTGGGAGAGGTCACGGCTGTACAACATTTCCCTTGTCCTCCACTATTGTTCCTCCTGTACGACGTCGTCTTCTCTGAGCTAGGTGGGGAAGAGAGGACATGTTGGTAAAACACTCATACACTCACAAGGGCTTCATCTACTCACAGATGCATCCCTATGAGCAAAAGACGTTGGTTGAAAAGACTGCTTTTCAATGTCTTGTGCTCACTGGGATAGGACATATGGTATACTTAAGCAGTAAGTGGTGTGGTATATGGCCAATATATCACGGCTAAGGGCTGTTCTTATGCACGACGCAATGCGGAGTGCCTGGATACAGGAGTTAGCCGTGGTATATTGGCCATATACCACAAACCCCCGAGATTCCTTATTGCTATTATAAACTTGTTACCAACATAATTAGAGCAGTATAAATAAATGTTTTGTCATACCCGTGGTATATGGTCTGAAATACCACGGCTGTCAGCCAATCAGCATTCAGGGCTCGAACCAACCAGTTTATAAAATGGGATACATGAAATGTCAGTGTACTGTACATGTATGTATGTTAAGCAAAATAAATAAATGTTATCATCAATCACATTCCTTAGCATTTGAAATTGAGAAAGCAGGGGTTCATTGAGGACATTACTGTTAGAGAGTAGGCTGAATTTAATAGTTTACTGACCACCTCAGAGGAAATTCACTAGGTGCCAATAGAGGGCGCTGTAAGATAAAATAATTGTGCACTGCAGTTAACTACTGCTGCATGCTGTCCAAAAGCACACAGCAAAACAAAAGCTGTTTTCCCCAAAACAGTTCTTAGGATGGGAATTATCTTTCTTAATGGGGTTGTGACAAAACAAATGTTAGACTTTTCATGCTTCTATCAGGAAAAGGGCTTTTGAAGTTAAAAAAAATTTATTGTTATTACCTGACGGGTCCTATGTGGTTCTGAGGGGAGGTGGACTTGGTGCTGCTGTCTAAGGCCCCAGACCATGAGCCAGTATTAGCCTGACCCTCCCAGGCTACGGTTGGTCTCTGTCCCCTCACCGGACCCCCCTGGCCGTGGGGTGATCTGGGTGGCCACCCCCCCTGGGTCTGACCCTCCAACATTGGGGAGGGGGGGCTGGACTGGGGGGCAGGGTTGGAGCAGCAGCGCCGGGGGGATTTGCGGCCCCCCTCCTGGGTGGACACGGAGATCTGGGGGTCCGAGCGGCCTGGAGGTGGGGAGAGAGGGAGACGGTAGCAGGTGAGTAAGAGAGGCACAGGAACCGACTTTGCCATACAAAACAGTCTCTCAATTCATTCTTCCTTGAATAGTGGAAAGAGAAATTGAGCCCTCATTTCAGTGTTTGAAGATCTAATGGAAAGAGATTATGTGTGTGTGGCAGAGGCTCACCTCTCATGATGGCTTTAGCGGGCAGCGGCGGTGGGGGCATGAGGGCGCCAGATGGGGCACTGTTGGCGGGGGGGTTGCGGTACAGGAAGTCCACGTTCTCGTAGGTCTTACACGCCACAGGGGCGTTGGCGAAGCTCCAGCGGGAGGGCGAGGCGCCCACGCCCCCGTTATAGGGCAGAGAGGATCGCAGGTTCCTGGGTAAGAGGCTCACCTTGGGGGAAGAGCGAGGGCGACATTCATTGTTTAATGACCATAGAAGCCAAGTTCCCAGCCCTTACCCCTAGACACTTGGATCTGAAAGAACTGGAAAGGTGTAAGCAATATGATGAAAATTCCACCTAGCCTACCTTTATGGCAAAGTATCTGGCCCTGTTCGAATACTTTTTTTTTTTTTTTAAACCTTCCGTCATTGTTTCCTTGAGGTAAGAACAGATCTATAAGTGATTGGATAGGTGAAAACAAAGTGACCACGTTATTTCCACCAATCCAACCACTTCAGATGAATAATTACTTCAGGGAAAGTAAGAAGGAAGGATGCATTTCTAAAGTAATCCAACAGGGCATTTGGCTCTATCTCACCTGCTCCTGCATCTCCCCATGACTAAGTCAAGCATAATAGTGAGCGATACAAGCAGAGTGTGGTTGCACCGAGGGGAACACTAAACCCTAGTGCAGGGCTAGGCAACCCTGTTCCTGGGAGTGCTGCAGGTATTGCAGGATTTTGTTCCAACTAGGCACCACACTTGACCAAATGAGCTAATCAATCAGTAATTGCCTAAATTCAACACACCTGGTCTTCCAGGTCGGTTCAAATCAATAACATGAAGTGCCTGCAGCACTCCAGGGCCAGGGTTGCCTACCCCTGCCCTAGTGCATTGGTTGTACAGTGGTTAGTGGTTGGTTGTACAGCGGTTAGTGTGTGTGCATACCCTCTCATCCAGTTCATCTTCGCTGTCGTACATATCCTGGCTCTGTGTCTCCCACATGTACTCCACATGGATCTGACTGTTGAACTTCCCACTCTGGGCCAGCTCCAGCTACAACACAGGGATGCACACACGTCAATCGTGCAGCTACAAATCCATATTTGACTCAGAGTACAAACATACCGCAACAAGTCATTGCATGCTCCTATCAGAAGTCATTAAATGAATTAAAAAAGTCGCTCTGGATAAGAGCGTCTGCTAAATGACGTAAATGTAAAAACTTGAATATCATCCAGAAAATGAACTAACATTCTAGCTTTGGGGCAACTGTTAACACCACTGAAACCGTTGTCTCGGAACCCAGAACCAAATCTCACGTGTGCTGGCCAGCTACTTGATAATGTTAAAATGTATTCTTAAGTCTGTCACAAAAGACGATTGAAACCAGGGTTGGGGTCAATTCCAATTCAATATCAACTCTCTTCAATGCTTTTCACTTTGGAAAATGTGCATTTGGAATTGTAACTTGGCTGAATTGACTGGAATTGAAATTGACCCCAACCTTGACTGAAACAGCAACTTCAGTATCAGGTAACTTGGCTTATCCCTTTTTCAACAGGAAGGATTGGATACAGTTGTCCAGTAACAGACCCAAGGATAAGAGGACAGGAAATCAAACGGACAACACACACTGCCCATTTCTTTCATTACGGACTTTACTATGAGGATTAAGCAACGAGCTATTTGTGACAAATAATATGAGATTGTGCATGTTATTTATTGTTCCATAACTGATAGGAAGGAAGACAGGAAATTGAACAGGGTCTGAGCAGGTTTACCAGGGAGAGATAAGAGCTAGTAGGAAAATAAAGCCTGTATTAGCACTGAGAGTTGACTGTAAACTAAGGGTCAGTGGCTGCATCCCAAATTATGCCCCTTTCCCTATGTAGTGCAATAATTCTGACCAGGGCCCATAGGACTCTGGTCAAAAGTAGTGTACTATGTGGAATAGGGTGCCATTTGGGACATAGCTAGTGTCAGTCATGTCTTACCAGTTCTACACACTGGGGGTGCTGCAGTCTCCTGGCGATGTCCAGAGCTGTCTCTCCTGATGAATTCACTGGACGACGACACACACAGAGAGAAAGAAGACTAAACTAACTGTGGTATCGCTATATAATCCAATTTACAAGCACTGTGTGTGTGTATGTATTTTTATATATAGGCCAATGGTGACATTAAAACAGTTAGAGTTTAATGGCTGTGATAGGAGAAAACGGAGGATAGATCAACAACATTGTAGTTACTCCACAACACTAACCTAATTGACAGAGTGAAAAGAAGCCTGTACAAAATAAAAATATTCCAAAACATGCATCCTGTTTGCGACAAGGCACTAAAGTAATACTGCAAAAAATGTGGCAAAGCAATTAACTTTTTGTCCTGAATACAAAGTGTTATGTTTGGGCAAATCCAATACAACAAATTACTGAGTATCACTCTCCATATTTTCAAGCATAGTGTTGGCTGCATCATGTTATGGGTTTGCTTGTAATCATTAAGGACTAGGGAGTTTTTCAGGATAAAAAAGAAACAGAATGGAACTAAGCACAGGCAAAATCCTAAAGGAAAACCTGGTTAAGTCTGCTTTCCATCAGACACTGGGAGATTAATTCACCTTTCAGCAAGACAATAACCAAAAACACAAGGGCAAATCTACACTGGAGTTGCTTACCACTAAGACAGTGAATGTTCCTGTGGCCGAGTTACAGTTTTGACTTAAATCTGCTTGAAAATATATGGCAAGACTTGAAAATGTTTGTCTAGCAATGATCAACAACCAATTTGACAGAGCTTGAAGAATTTTGAAAAGAATAATGGCCATATGTTGCACAATACAGGTGTGGAAAGCTCTTAGAGACTTACCCAGAAAGACTCACAGCTGTAATTACTGCCAAAGGCGCCTACAGAGTATTGACTCTTGGGTGTGAATACTTATGAAAATGAAAGATTTCTGTATTTAATTTTCAATAAATGTGCAAAGATTGATTAAAACATGTTTTCACTTTGTCATTATGGGGTATTGTGTGTAGATCGATGGGTGAGAAAAAAATATTTCATCCATTTTTTAATACAGGCTGTAACAACAAAATGTGGAATAAGTCAGGGGGTATGAATACTTTGAAGGCACACATATACATAAAAAAAATATATATATATATGTGTGTGTGTATGTATGTATGTATACTGTTGATGTCGGAAGTTTACATACACTTAGGTTGGAGTCATTAAACATCGTTTTTCAACCACTCCACACATTTCTTGTTAACAAACTATCATTTTGGCAAGTTGGTTAGGACATCTACTTTGTGCATGACACAAGTCATTTTTCCAACAATTGTTTACAGTCAGATAATTTCACTTATAATTCACTGTATCACAATTCCAGTGGGTCAGAAGTGTACATACACTTAGTTGACTGTGCCTTTAAACAGCTTGGAAAATTCCAGAAAATGATGTCATGGCTTTAGAAGCTTCTGATAGGCTAATTGACATAATTTGAGTCAATTGGAGTTGTACCTGTGGATGTATTTCAAGGCCTACCTTCAAACTCAGTGCCTCTTTGCTTGACATCATGGGACAATCAAAAGAAATCAGCCAAGACCAGAAATAAAATTGTAGACCTCCACAAGTCTGGTTCATCCTTGGGAACAATTTCCAAACACCTGAAGGTACCACGTTCATCTGTACAAACAATAGTATGCAAGTATAAACACCATGGGACCACATAGCCGTCTCCCGAGTGGCGCAGTGGTCTAAGGCACTGCATCGCAGTGCTAGCTATGCCACTAGAGATCCTGGTTCGAATCCAGGCTCTGTCGTAGCCTGCCGCGACCGGGAGACCCATGGGGTGGCGCACAATTGGCCCAGCGTCGTCCAGGGCAGGGGAGGGAATGGCCGGTAGGGATGTAGCTCAGTTGGTAGAGCATGGTGTTTGCAACGCCAGGGATGTGGGTTTGATTCCCACGGGGGGCCAGTGAGAAAAATATATTTAAAAAAATTAAAAAAATTTAAAAAATGTATGCACTCACTAACTGTAAGTAGCTCTGGATAAGAGCGTCTGCTAAATGACTAAAATATAAAATGTAATACCACTCAGGAAGGAGACGCGTTCTGTCTCCTAGAGATTAACGTACTTTGGTGCGAAAAGTGCAAATCAATCCCAGAACAACAGCAAAGGACCTTGTGAAGATGCTGGAGGAAACAGGTACAAAACTATCTATATCCACAGTAAATCGAGTCATATGTCGACATACAGTGAGGGAAAAAAGTATTTGATCCCCTGCTGATTTTGTACATTTGCCCACTGACATGATCAGTCTATAATTTTTTAAAAGTGAGAGACAGAATAACAACAAAAAATCCAGAAAAACGCATGTCAGAAATTGTATACATTGATTTGCATTTTAAATGAGGGAAATAAGCATTTGACCCCCTCTCAATCAGAAAGATTTCTGGCTCACAGGTGTCTTTTATACAGGTAACGAGCTGAGATTAGAGCACACTCTTAAAGGGAGTGCTCCTAATCTCAGTTTGTTACCTGTATAAAAGACACCTGTCCACAGAAGCAATCAATCAATCAGATTCCAAACTCTCCACCATAGCTAAGACCAAAGAGCTCTCCAAGGATGTCAGGGACAAGATTGTAGACCTACACAAGGCTGGAATGGGCTACAAGACCATCGCCAAGCAGCTTGGTGAGAAGGTGACATCAGTTGGTGCGATTATTCGCAAATGGAAGAAACACAAAAGACCTGTCAATCTCCCTCGGCCTGGGGCTCCATGCAAGATCTCACCTCGTGGAGTTGCAATGATCATGAGAACGGTGAGGAATCAGCCCAGAACTACACGGGAGGATCTTGTCAATGATCTCAAGGCAGCTGGGACCATAGTCACCAAGAAAACAATTGGTAACACACTACGCCGTGAAGGACTGAAATCCTGAAGCGCCCGCAAGGTCCCCCTGCTCAAGAAAGCACATATACAGGGCCGTCTGAAGTTTGCCAATGAACATCTGAATGATTCAGAGGAGAACTGGGTGAAAGTGTTGTGGTCAGATGAGACCAAAAATCGAGCTCTTTGGCATCAACTCAACTCGCCGTGTTTGGAGGAGTAAGAATAATGCCTATGACCCAGAGAACACCATCCCCACCGTCAAACATGGAGGTGGAAACATTATGCTTTGGGGGTGTTTTTCTACTAAGGGGACAGGACAACTTCACCGCATCAAAGGGACGATGGACGGGGCCATGTACCGTCAAATCTTGGGTGAGAACCTCCTTCCCTCAGCCAGGGCATTGAAAATGGGTCGTGGGTGGGTATTCCAGCATGACAATGACCCAAAACACACGGCCAAGGCAACAAAGGAGTGGCTCAAGAAGAAGCACATTAAGGTCCTGGAGTGGCCTAGCCAGTCTCCAGACCTTAATCCCATAGAAAATCTGTGGAGGGAGCTGAAGGTTTGAGTTGCCAAACAGCCTCGAAACCTTAATGACTTGGAGAAGATCTGCAAAGAGGAGTGGGACAAATCCCTCCTGAGATATGTGCAAACCTGGTGGCCAACTACAAGAAACGTCTGACCTCTGTGATTGCCAACAAGGGTTTTGCCACCAAGTACTAAGTCATGTTTTGCAGAGGGGTCAAATACTTATTTCCCTCATTAAAATGCAAATTAATTTATAACATTTATTTTTTTTGACATGCGTTTTTCTGGATTTTTTTGTTGTTATTCTGTCTCTCACTGTTCAAATAAACCTACCATTAAAATTATAGACTGATCATCTCTTTGTCAGTGGGAAAATGTACAAAATCAGCAGGGGATCAAATACTTTTTCCCCCTCACTGTATGTGTGTTTGTACAGGTGTGTGTGTGTGTGTGTGTGTGTGTGTAGGTGTGTACCAGGTACCTGTGTGGAGGACAGCCTTTCCTTTGAGCAGCAGTTTGAGGCACTCTGTTTTGTGGTGCTGGGCGCTGTAGTGTAGAGCAGTGTTCCCCTCTCGAGTCCTCTTCTCTAGACAGCCACTGTTATGTGGGGATAGTTGGAGTCAATTATGTACATGTAGGCCTATGTCTTTGGCGGCTGGTGTATGTAAGACAGTACTAATGTTAAGTACTGGTGACTAGGGTTGCAAAATTCCAGTAACTTTCCCAAAATTCCCAGGTTTTCCAGGAATAAGCAGGAAATTCAGAATCCCCCAACCAGGACTTCTGTTCAGGAGGGTGCAACGTTACAGAACTTTCAGATAGAAATTCATATATAGAGCAGATCTGATCACATTTCTATCTGCAACGTTCTAAACATTTCACCTTACTGAATACACCCCTGGGCTGTTTCTGAACATGTTATTAGCCGTCAAATACTTGCTTCCTCCTTCCTTGTTCCCCAAAGGGAACGAGCTGTGGTAAGGACGGTTCCCCTGAGTTGTACTCAGCTGGGGAAGACGCTGAGACTGCTACGCTAGCACACTGACGTTAGTTCCATATGTATTGAGGGCCTGGGGGCTCGCTCACCTGTTCTGAATGAGGAAGTCCACCAGGGCTAGAGAACTCCTGTCCTCCAGCCTGACAGCCAAGTGAAGAGCTGTCTCTCTCAGATCCTAGAACAGACAAACTCATTAAGCACTGTGTATATACAGTGGGGAGAATAAGTATTTGATACACTGCCGATTTTGCAGGTTTTCCTACTTACAAAGCATGTAGAGGTCTGTAATTTTTATCATAGGTACACTTCAACTGTGAGAGACGGAATCTAAAACAAAAATCCAGAAAATCACATTGTATGATTTTTAAGTAATTAATTTGCATTTTATTGCATGACATACGTATTTGATCACCTACCAACCAGTAAGAATTCCAGCTCTCACAGACCTGTTAGTTTTTCTTTAAGAAGCCCTCCTGTTCTCCACTCATTACCTGTATTAACTGCACCTGTTTGAACTCGTTACCTGTATAAAAGACACCTGTCCACACACTCAATCAAACAGACTCCAACCTCTCCACAATGGCCAAGACCAGAGAGCTGTGTAAGGACATCAGGGATAAAATTGTAGACCTGCACAAGGCTGGGATGGGCTACAGGACAATAGGCAAGCAGCTTGGTGAGAAGGCAACAACTGTTGGCGCAATTATTAGAAAATGGAAGAAGTTCAAGATGACGGTCAATCACCCTCGGTCTGGGGCTCCATGCAAGATCTCACCTCGTGGGGCATCAATGATCATGAGGAAGGTGAGGGATCAGCCCAGAACTACACGGCAGGACCTGGTCAATGACCTGAAGAGAGCTGGGACCACAGTCTCAAAGAAAACCATGAGTAACACACTACGCCGTAATGGATTAAAATCCTGCAGCGCACGCAAGGTCCCCCTGCTCAAGCCAGCACATGTCCAGGCCCGTCTGAAGTATGCCAATGACCATCTGGATGATCCAGAGGAGACAAAAATATAGCTTTTTGGTCTAAACTCCACTCGCCGTGTTTGGAGGAAGAAGAAGGATGAGTACAACCCCAAGAACACCATCCCAACCGTGAAGCATGGAGGTGGAAACATCATCCTTTGGGGATGCTTTTGTGCAAAGGGGACAGGACGACTGCACCGTATTGAGGGGAGGATGGATGGGGCCATGTATCGCGAGATCTTGGACAGCAACCTCCTTCCCTCAGTAAGAGCATTGAAGATTGGTCGTGGCTGGGTCTTCCAGCATGACAACGACCCGAAACACACAGCCAGGGCAACTAAGGAGTGGCTCCGTAAGAAGCATCTCAAGGTCCTGGAGTGGCCTAGCCAGTCTCCAGACCTGAACCCAATAGAAAATCTTTGGAGGGAGCTGAAAGTCCGTATTGCCCAGCGACAGCCCCGAAACCTGAAGGATCTGGAGAAGGTCTGTATGGAGGAGTGGGCCAAAATCCCTGCTGCAGTGTGTGCAAACCTGGTCAAGACCTACAGGAAACGTATGATCTCTAATTGCAAACAAAGGTTTCTGTACCAAATATTAAGTTCTGCTTTTCTGATGTATCAAATACTTAACTTAATAAAATACAAATTAATTACTTAAAAATCATACAATGTGATTTTCTGGATTTCTGTGAGATTCCGTCTCTCACAGTTGAAGTGTACCTATGATAAAAATGACAGACCTCTACATGCTTTGTAAGTAGGAAAACCTGCAAAATCGGCAGTGTATCAAATACTTGTTCTCCCCACTGTATATGTGTGTATGTGTGACTGTCTGTAAAAAGGGTGTGTGAGCTGTGTGTGCGCGCGTGATGAATGAGTAATACAATGAGCTACTCCCTCAGCTCTCTGGAGACATGAGCTCTGACCCAAAAAGCTGAAATAATAAATGAGAGCCTGCCAACACAGACACACAGCGAGAGACACACGCACACACAGAATGTGTGGATGTCAGTGCTATTGCACACCTTGCCAGAGTGGAAAACAGCAGATGGGCGAATTTGATAAAAGAAAGAAGAAAAGAGAGGGAACGTAAGATTTTAACAAGAGGAGATGACAGGATGGAGGGGTGAAAAATGAGAACGATAGATTGAGTCCGATTAGAGAGAGAGAAGGGAGTGGTAGACTAAATACAGTACTGAGCCTTCTAACTAACCACTCAGATGCCTCACACACACACTTCATTAAGTTCACACAAACAGAGAGAAATTGACAACATAAAAACATAGGGACATTTATGACATTACGTGTAGAATAATTGTAGTCTATTTTGGGACACTGCATCCACAGCAGTCTTCGGAGAAAACCAGCCCGCCATAGAATACAACAGAATACTCTAATAGTACAGCTGGCTGAATCAAACCCATAGAGGAATGATGTTAAATAGAGCCTTCCAGCATAAGCTAGCTGTTTAAATCATATGGGGACAACCAGCTGCCTTTTTAATTATTTCACAGCTCTTTACATTAGAAACAGCATCCTAATGATGCCCGCGAGGCACACACTTCAAAGCTTCCACTGGGAAATGATCTTAGGAATTTCGTATGTTTATTGTCTCTCTGTCTGTCTGTCTGTACCTGTCTGTCTGACTTCCTGTCCTCCTACCTGCCTGCGTCTCCTTTAACAGTACCTGTCCTTCAGGCTGTGCTAGCGGTTTGGCCAGGTCCTCTCCCTGGGCGTGTAGTTGCAGCAGGGCGGTGAGGTCCCGGCTCGTCACGGCATCGTACACCCGCCACGGCTCACCCTCCTCCCTTTCCCGGTCCCTGCGCAGCACGTAGCGCCGCTCGGCATACTTCGCCACGATGTACTCCTTCCTGGCATTCCTAGTTTCACAACGGGACACACACAGAGCCATAGGTATTTTCCGAAACTGGCAAACAAACTCTCCCCCACGTTGGCACCGGGTTGAGGTCAAATTCCATTTCAAGTCAGTCGATTCAAGAACTGAGGTTGGCACCAAACATTCCATAACAATGTTCTCATTTGTCCCGTGTAGCTCAGTTGGTAGAGCATCGCGTTTGCAACGCCAGGGTTCTGGGTTCGTTTCCCACGGGGGGCCAGTATGATTTTTTTTTTTTGTAAGTCGCTCTGGATAAGACCGTCTGCTAAATAACTAAAATGAAGAAAAAACACACTAAAACGTCATTGGTTTTTGAATTTTTGGTGCCAATATGGCATGTCAAACTGTGTCACCTTAAACTAAGATTGCCCCACCAATGACTACATGACTGAAGCACAAGGCCCTATAATGAACTCACATGTCACTCTGGGGGAGAGGTTTGATGGAATCATTGGGAAGATTGGCCTCCATGATGTCATTGAACCGCGTGTTGCCTATACTGACCGCCAGCTGTGGACAGACAGACAGAGAAGCAGACAGACAAACGGAAGGAGTTAGAGAAGTATGCATACAAGTAATTCATATGCATGACAGGTTTAGAAGTTCAACTGACCAGCTAATGAACCTGGGTTGTCGTCACAACTTAAGACTGTGTTAGCCTGCTGAGCTTAGATGATATCTCTAGAGGTCACAGAACTACCTCCACGACAGAAGCTCTTGTTGAAGTCTAGAATTTGTGTGTGTGTGTGTGTTACCAGTAGTTCTGAAGTGCTGAGCATATCCAGTGTGAGGGACTGGATCCTAGAGTAATGGACTCCCAACTCCCTGTGGATCCCAGAACACTCTATACATGTCAGGATGCCCAGGTTAGTGGAGAGCCAGGTAGGATCTGTTGACAACATGAGGAATGGAGTCAGTGTATTCAAATACTCGGATTGTCATGTTGTTACACAATGCACAGAGAAACTGTGATGGAATGAGCAAAACTGTGTTTAAAATGGCCCCCACATTTAGTAAAGCTTCACATTTTTGTCAGGGACGGTCCAGACATTAGCGAGCACAAATTTGTCCCTGTATTAAAAAGTAGGAAAATATAATATACAGTGGACTGTATACTATTTAGGGCCAGGGTTTTTTTCCTGACCATGAGACCTGACCAGAAAATAACTCTTGGCCCTTGGTATAGTCTCTTTTTAAGTCTCTCTCTCTGGCCAAGGCCTCTACCCCAGGCCTCCTCCTGTCTCACCGTGGGCTCCACAGTCGGCGCAGGCCTCGTTGCCGGGCATGCGTCTGAGCTCGGTGATGACGGCCCTGGCCAGCTCCTGCAGCCCAGAGTCCTGGAACTGCAGCTGGTCGCCGCCCAATGCCGTGTTCAGGGCCTCCTCCTTACTGTTCTGCAGCACTGACACCCAACTGTAGGGAGAGGGTGGGAGAGGAACACAGAGACACAGACAGAAACGGACAGAGGGAGACAGACGGAGGGGTAAACAATGCAATTTAACTTTTATACAGTATGTATTGTCGTACAAGTCGTTCTTTTTGGATAGGGCTTGTTTTTATGGAACTACATCTACATTTGAAATGTTTATTTTATGGAACTACTTTAATGTAACCAAATGCACTTCAAAAGCACCCACCTGCCCACATTAGTCCTTTGTGCAGCTGTGTGTCTAACGCAAGTATAGAGTTATACTGTACCACCGCTATAAGCTTGGCACGTTCACACCGCAGTAAACCTATTATTATACTGTACCCCCCCCGTTTCTTTCCGTTGCTTTCGTTTCAGCCGAACCTCTCTCCCTCCTTCCTCCCCACAGATGACATCAAAAGAAAGGCAGAATCTGAAGCCCACATAGAGGAGTGGAGGAAGAGAGGAGAGAAACCCCCTACTCAGCTCTGTGGGCTCCAGAGAGAGGTCCCCACCCCAAACCAGCTGGCCTTTCTTTCTTTCTTTCTTTCTCTCTCCTCTCTTTATCTCTCTCTGACAGCCCTATTCTCTCGATACATTGCCCCTCCCTCTCAATTGGAGTGTGTGTGTCAAATTACAGTCTCGCTTATTGAATGCTCCTCTCATCTGCTTTCTGTAACCTCACTATCCGTTCCTCTCTCAATTTAACTCTTTTTCGCTTTCTGAAAGAAACATTGTATCCGTTTCTCTCCATCGCTCCCTCTCTCAATGTCCCTCAGTAATGTAACTGCATCCCTCTCTACATTGTATCGGTCTCTCTCTGAAATAAATACTATATCGTATCTCTCTCACTCTCTCTTTCTGAATGGCTCAATCATGGAACAAGTCTTTACTTGCTCCTCAGTCTATTTGGAACAATGCTTGTTTAGAATATGAGGGACTCCAGTGCTGTGCTTACATCTTGCATTCCTGCTCGTCCTCGGCTTGGAAATGGTAGGTCCGATTGTCTGGAGAGGAGAGACAGAGGAAAGATGGGTGTGAACGTAGAGGGAGAGGAGAGATGAAAGGAGAAGGAGGAGAAGGAAAGGAGAGCTAGAGAGAGTGCAGTAGGCGACATACCAAGGGATACATTACAGGGGGAAAACCTGATCCAGAGGCACAGATAGAGAGAAACCGTTGAGGGAGACCCGCCTCTCTGCACCTGCTTTCCATTACATACACACGGGCTTAGACAAAGAAACGCACGCACGCATGTGCGTACACACACAAACACGTATATATGCAAACGCCCACACTGCAACATTACAAATTAATCACAGTAAATATTACTACAATTTGTTCCAAGAGCATAAAACATAACTAGTGATAACTTATAACTATACAAATTAAACAAAACAATGGGGTTAATGTCCATCCAGATGCAAGGAAATTGAAAAAATAGCAACTTCAGCAAAAAGAGTCTCTTTACACGTGTACAGCTCAGCCCATAGGTATGTGGACAAAGGTGACGGGTCAAGGGTGAGAGATCAAGGAGGGGTGAACCTACGTGTGACCAGGTCAAAGGTCCTCCTCTCCTCGGGGTTGGGGCGCACCTGACAGGTCAGAAGGTTGAGCTTAGCCGGTGGTCGGTTTATCTGTGGAACCAACGACACTGCGGTCAATTCTCACTCTAGGGTCGACCAGAACCGTACCGTGCTGGCTTAGAGATGGTCTTTTCACATGGTATTTTCCAGCATGGTTCCAACAACTATGGTACATGCAGGGCAGCACAGTACAACTTGGCTTAAAAGTACAGAGAAGAGTGCTACTTGATACCAGACTGAAAAGCTATTGAGGGGTATATTTCTAGGGCATCAGCAACCTGGCGACGGATTTAAAGTTACAGGTAGTCAGGTATACACTTGTTGGAGGATTACTTTTGCCAGTGAGCTTTACTGTATGGTTTATGGGATACAGGAAATGAGACAGATGTTGGTTACGTTCCAAATGGTACCTTATTCCCTATATATTGCCCTGGTCAAAAGTAGTGCACTATATAGGGAATAGGGTGCCATTTGAGACGTAGCCGTTGTCGAGTCTCACCGTGCTGTGGGAGATGGTCAGACAGCCGTACTTGACGCCACACTTTCTCTTCTGCCACACCTTCCTAATCCTGGAGATGCAGAGACAGACCACAGTCTAAGTCAGGCATAACCTTATAGTAGATCTACCATCAAGTTAACTCGTCATTTGTTGGAATACAAGTTAGGGAAACTAACTGACTCACACCCCCCCCATGTTATCACACTGTAATCTAATGCTCTGAGAACGAGGACAGAACAGGGGAGAGAGGGGCTAGAATGGAGACATAGGCCTGCTTTGGACTTCCAGAATCCCTCTCGGAGTGTCCCGGTCTCTTTTTCTCTCTCGTTATCTCCTTCTCTATCCCCTCTCTCACCCCTCCCTCGCTCCCCATCTCCTCCCCTTTTCTCTCTCTGCATGACATGGCTTAGCTGGAGGAGCTGGAACCACTCATCCAGCCAGGACTCTCAGCCTGGATCCAAACCCCAAAATAATGAAGACCAGCTGGGGCTGACATGGCACTGTGCTTCCCAGCCTCTCCATCTCATTGTCACGTTCCACCCGGCTACATATCCCTTATTAACCCCCCCCCTTCTCCCTTCTCCTCCTCCTCCCCCATCCCCAAACCATATTCTAGCCTCTCCAAGGAAGATGCAGTCAGCAGGCAAGTCTTGGGGCTTGGCCTTACCTTAGCCCTAACCCTGCCTAGGCCTGCTCCCATGTCAGGCCCCATGGACATCATGATATTGTACACATGTTACATTTAAGTCATTTAGCAGACGCTCTTATCCAGAGCGACTTACAGTTAGTGAGTGCATAAATTTTTCATACTACACATATGTATTAATGATATCATTGGTCAGGGCCCCAGTAGCTTTATGGGCCAGAACCCCTGAATCAGAGCAATTTAAAGTGAATATAGTATAGGCCACAAAACAGCCTGTGGAATCCTAGCCTGGTCCCAGATCTACATTTTACATTTTTACATTTTAGTCATTTAGCAGACGCTCTTATCCAGAGCGACTTACAGTTAGTGAATACATATTTTTTTATACTGGCCCCCCGTGGGAATCGAACCCACAACCCTGGCGTTGCAAACGCCATGCTCTATCAACTGAGCTACATCCCTGCCGGCCATTCCCTCCCCTACCCTGGACGACGCTGGGCCAATTGTGCGCCGCCCATGAGTCTCCCGGTCGCGGCCGGCTGCGACAGAGCCTGGATTCGAACCAGGATCTCTAGTGGCACAGTTAGCACTGCGATGCAGTGCCTTAGACCACTGCGCCACTCAGGAGACTTAGGAGATCTGTCTTGCAAAATCCTATGTTCACTGTCAATGACCATAGCAGTTTTTAAGACAGCACAAACCGATCTGGGACCAGGCTTTGTGGGATCCTCCTATTGGGGATTAATGGTACGGTGTGTGTGTATGTGTGCATGTGTCTCATGGTACGTGGAATTGGAGCCGCGTGTTGTCAGTGTATATACATTGTCAGTATATTTATCAGTATTTTGACCTTCTCCACACAGACTCACCCGTCACTCCTCTTCTGTAGGAAGCCTGACTTCTCCGTGCCATACTTCTTGTTGCCTTGAGGTTGGTGTATGCTGTATCCGTTGCCCGAGTTCTTTCTGTTCAGGTATTCCTATCACAAAACAGTAGAGTGACTTAGTCCCAAAAAATAGTTTTAGAACAATATTAAAAAGCAAGATAGACTACGGTTTATTGAATGACACTGGAACAATAAAAAGGTAGCACATTCTTATTGAACAAGCAGAGGTAGTCGAGGCCCCGTGTAGCTCAGTTGGTAGAGCATGGTGCTTGCAACGCCAGGGTTGTGGGTTCGTTTCCCACGGGGGGCCAGTATGAAAATGTATGCACTCACTAACTAACTAAGTCGCTCTGGATAAGAGTGTCTGCTAAATGACTAGAATGTCAAATGTAAAATGTAGTCCCTCTCTGTTTCAGTCCATTTTCTTCCGTTTGGTGCCTGATGAACATGGCCCAGCACAGAATGTGTATAGAGGTGTTTGAGTTGTGTAGGGGTGGAAACCGTACCTCTTTCCCCTCCACCTGTAGCAGCAGCCTAAGGGAGTCTCGTAGCTGAGAGAGCTGCCTCACCTCCTCGTCCTGGCCCTGTCGCACCTACAGCACACACACAAAGGACAGATCAGATCAGTGTGTTAGCTAAATACTATCTACTGTATCGAATACAAACACACATTGATTTGGATTTGGGAGGGAGTTTGACGTTGATTGCAGCTTTGGGCACAACACCAACCTTTTCCCAGAAAATAGTGGCTGTGGGATGGGATGCTTTGTTGATATGGCCTCTGTAAAACCAAGTTTTGCATAACGTTGCAAGTGTAACAGAGTGTAACAGAGCTAGAACACTACAACGCTCTCTGGTTTCTGGGGCCCCCATCTTAGTCTGATCCCAGATCTGTTTGTGCTGTCTTGCCAACTCCTAGACCCCACAAACCACCAGGCTAGCCTAGTACCACCCCTATCTGCCCTGTCGCATTAATGAATCATGAAAAAGGCCAAACCAGTATCTTTTCCTAATACTTCCTTGAACATGAGAAATAAAGAGCCTGAGCTTGCCCCCTTTTGGACCAAGCAGAACAAGAAGAACCACCGACACGCTCATTAAAGTCAAGTGTCCTTTACTAATACCGTGCCTGATGCCAGAGTAGGGTTTTATGTAATCTATCACAAAACATCTAGTGGCCCTTTTGAGTACTTCAGATTATCACAGGTGTCTGTAATAATCTCTGGCCCTTTGTGTGAGTTTATCACGTGTAAAATATATGACAATTAAATAAGACGATTTTTTAAATAAAATAGAATGACAAAGCTTTAAAACATTCTAAATATAAACCATCAACTTAGTGAATACCATTTGCGTTTCATTTGTGTTTAATATGAGGGTTTCAGCATGAAATATCCTTTATATTTACACACTTTAATTGATTTTACTATGTCAATATGTATTAGTTGTCAACGTTTTGGCGTCAAATTGGTGGCAGCCAATAGTTGGAAGAGTTGCAGAGTTAAAGGTGCAATGTGTGACTTTTTGGACGACCCGACCAAATTCACATAGAAATGTGTGTGTTTCATTCTCATTGAAAGCAAGTCTAAGAAGAGGTAGATCTGTTCTATGTGCGCCATTTCTATGCTTCCCGTTCTTCTGTTTCATTTTCGCGTCTTTTACTTTCAGTTTTGTACACCAGCTTTAAACAGCTGAAAATACAATATTTTTGGTTATGGAAAATATTTTTCAAAGCAGTTTAGATGGTACAATGATGACTTGCTTGTTTTGTCACAAACTGAAATTAGGCAAACTATTAGAATTTTGCAACCAGGAAATGGCGGAACGATTTCTGCATAGTGCATCTTTAATTGAAAATAATGCCATTGTTGAATAGATGCTTTTTTCATTAATTAGGCTATTTTCTCTTGAACCATATGGTCTATCTACTAGAAATGAATGGGAAATATGGACACAGATATGAAAAATGAATTCTATATTAATACATTAAAAAAAAAAAGTTATTCAAGTATAAATTACCAAAGTTACGATAGATTGCCATAGATTTTCTGTTAATTACCAAAATTGAGGATTCTGGTAACTTTGGTAAATTACCGGTAGCTTTGCAACCCTATGGCAGAGAAAGAAAGAGGGAGACAGAGAGAGACAGACAGAGACAGCCAACACACATGCGAGAGAGTTGACCTTAGCTTAGATAAGCAAATCTAGGTCATTAGGTCTACCAGGCCGTCCCATTATAGCCACCACCGTACAGATTCAGCTAGGTTTATAAAACAAAGACTATCATTTCCACATTGGCAACCATTCTCTGTTACCTTGTGATTGTCTAGTTTGGCTGTTGGGGGAGGGGGTAAAGGGTTTGGAAACCTGTCTAGGCGGTTATAGTGGAAGGGGAGTGTGCTTCCACTGAAATTGGGAATTGCATCAAATAGCAGCCTGTGGGTTGGCAAAGTCTGGGAGGAGATAGGTTGTTGAGGGTTAAGAGGGTTGGTTGTTAAAGAGGAATTTGACTGTAGCTAACAACTGTTGTCGGTCTATGAGGTTTACAGTTGTCTGCTAGTGATGTGTTATCTGTTATTGTGTCTGTACTGGGCTTCCATAGGCAGTTGGAAATCTGTGGGGGGTTGTTAGTGTGTGTGCTTTCGTGAGCGTGCATGACCGTCAGACAGCCGGCTAGACACACACTGAGAGAAGCCCTAAAACCTAACCTTTCACTAACCCTATTCTAAACAGACAAGGGTCTCTCGTTTCAGATTTACACAGTTACATGGCTATGACTAAGTTTAAAATATTTCACAATCTTCAGACAGCTTAACTGCCAACACAACCACCTGTACAAGCAGTAGTATAACGGTAGTCACCATAGAAATATAATCTAGATTATATTTCTATGGTAGTCACATGGTAGAGAAGACATGGTTCGTATCATAGTTCCACAACACTATTTACTAAACTTAGCTTCAGAAAGAAGGTCAGCAGTTGGAATGGAATCTGACCTTTGACCCAGACAGTAAATCTGTGGTGACTGACTTACGTTCTAGATAAGATAGCACACTCAAAACAAAGGTGAGGGAAATGCATAGAAATAGAATTACTAGAAGGGGATTTCCCATTCAAGTCAACATACTGGGAAATGTGCCCGTAGTTATTTCTTTATGACTGGGGCCTCGCTAGGCTTGTGGACATTCCAGTTAAATCCTCTCATGTGGATGGAGAGACTGATTGACAAACAGATAGACAGACAAAGGTAGTAACATTTCACTTAAATCCTCTCGTACGGGAAGGCGAAACTGACTGACAAACAGGTAGACAAAACATAAAAATAGTTATTACCGTGTGGACAGACGCAGCCAGCTTCTCCACAAAGGGACAAAGGTTCTCTGCAGCTTTCAGGCCGTCCTGGAAGAAACTGAGACAAGACAACAACGCTGAGTCATTGGTGGATGTCGGCCTTAACACTCAGGTACATGACCCCAAAAACTCACGCACAGGCATGCACACAGGTTATAAGAGCTCCTAGCATACCAAGTAGAACAAACACTACATATGCAACAAATAGTTAAGTACCGTGGCAATAGCTAGTAAAAGGAAGACAAAACTGAACAGCCACAACATTTTACACCAGAAGCCACAGTAACATTCCTGAGGTAAACCCTTTGTGGTGGTGCTACTCTGTGTTGTAGCTGGGAAACTCAACAGTAGGTTGCATATGAAAGCCATATGCTTTACCATAAGTCCCTTTGTTCTTTCATGCCAAACCGAACCAGCTCTGATATTTTCTTTACACATTATCCTCAAGCACAGTTCCACTAACTATATAATGGACTATAACCAGGCCAATGCAGTCCCGTCCAGCGCAGCTTGGTTTGGATGTGTAACCTGGCCAGACCAGTACAGCTTGGCTCGGTTTGGCTCAATAACTTGAAAAGGGCATGAATGCAGCATAGAAGGAGAACTTACTTGAGCTGGGCCTGGAAGTACTTGATGAGACTCTGGAGCAGGTCTGGACCCTGGCGTACCTTCAGTTCCTGGATCTTTAGCAAGTACTGGACAAACCAGAGGATGTAGGATTAGTAACCATGGTTACAGAGCTTAGGTTTAGGTTAGGTTGCTTAGGTTCCGAAACGGTCACACTGGTTATAGACCACAATTAAGTTGTGCATCATTTTACTGATTCAACCAGTCACTCATTAACCCTGGTTTAGAGAAATGTACTGTATATTTGAATAGGGTGTGGAGTTTTTCCTGACCATTGTGACTTGACTAGGAAAACGTCCTGGCCTTCATTGTCACATCATGGTCAGGAAAAATGCTGGCCCTTAATATAAACAAGTCTTTCTTCTGTCGAAGACCATATGGTTCTCAGGACTTAGCCCAAACATGAAATAACACAGAACAAATTCAGGGTGTGTCTTTTCCCTGATCCATGTTTGAAGTCTTAATGTTGCTTTAAAAAAGGTAGGAAAAAGCCTTGGGAGCCAGCTGTAGGAGCTCGCTGCTGCTTCTGGAAGGAATGACTGCAGTCTGCTTCGTCTCTGCTCCATAAAGCCTTGTTTAAAGCCATCTGTCTGCGGCTGTGCTCGGTCATGTTCATTAGGCAACAAACAAGAAAAAAAACGATAAAACAGCGATGTACAACCTCGAATTATCCAATAAGAAAGATTTTTGCTTTCTGATAAATGTTTTAAACGTTTTCTGTTGCGTGCCCTGATGAATACGACCCAGGCGAGAGCCTTGGAGGAAGGGGAAAAATTCCCCTCTTCTATCCATCTCAGCAGCTGACCTCACAGAGAGAGTGCAACTAAATAACAAATTCCCCTACGCTCGTAAAGTGTAACTGTGGGCTACAACCTTAACTGAGCTTAGCTTTGGAGTCAGTACAATAGTGTTAGCGTGGTACCGATTCCAATCTGTGCTCCACATTTTACATAGTCTGGGTCTGCTCCCCCCCACCATGATCCAATCTGTGCTGTTCAGGGGAGAAGTTGTCCTTATGCACAGATCTAGGATCCTAATCAAATCAAGTCTGATTTTCACCATGATAGAACTGATTCTGATACAAAAAGGTTTTCTGGTGAGTATTTTGCATTGGTCTGTGTCAGGTATCGTCAAAGTCTGTTAGGTGCGCACCTGTAATTGCTATTTGAAGTGGAGAAAATAGCATATCGATGTCAGGGCAGATTGATTAGAGGGGTAAATGCGCAGCAGTAGCTCAACACACTGTAATAAAAAGTACATTCAAAAGTGTGTCGTTCTATTAAATAAAGTATTTCAAAAGCCATGGTATATCCTTGTAGGTAACAGTGTCACAAGAACAATCTAATTCAATGTATAGCAAAGCTTTTTCATTGTCAAAATAGGCCTACAAAAAATGTACAGGCACTCAAGCAATCGAGTACTAATGTCTGTTCAGATACCCGGATATTTGATTAGCCGTGCCCATCCCTAGTGTGTGTGTGTGTGTGTGTGTGTGTGTGTGTGTGTGTGTGTGTGTGGGAGCGCGTGTGTGCGTTTCCTGTCTAGTCTCAGCTCCTTGCCCCCACCTCACACATCTGCAGCTGGAAGGTCCTCCTCTCTCGCTCCATGTCCTCCGTCACGTTGTATCCCTCGGTCTTGATCAGGCCCAGCTGCCGGCTCTTCTCCCTCCTCTCCTTCTCCAGTTTCCCACTGAGAGAGAGATAGAGTTTGAGAGAAATGCATTGATACCCTTAAATGAAAACAAAGAGCGTTATAAAATGTAGCAGGGCAGACAATACACAGCTGCTGAGGAGACCAGGGACAGTGCATGAGAAAGAGAGAGTGTGTGCATGCTAATGTGATAGAGATATGGGTGGATTTACATGATACAAATCAGCAGGTATTTACTGTTCTAATCTTTGTCCTTTCACACGTCCTATTCCTGTAACACACTCCCTCCTTTCAATTAGTTCACGTGAGGGGGAAATTGGATCAAAGATAACTACGGAGAGTGGAGGTGAAACCCCATTCGTATCTTATTTCCTTATATTAACCAACAGTGTAATGTCTGAGCTCAAATTGAGATGGGAAGGTGCCCTGCCTCAGCATCGTACAAAGCATTGTTCATTTCGAAATTGAACATTACTGGATGTGTATAAATACCCTCTTATCTTTCTGAGAGATGGACCATATAAAGAACAGACTAAAGAAGAGACTAAAATCCTCAATCCCTATCAATTTACACTTTGATGTCATAGTCCTTCCAGCTCTTCTCCAACTGTTTCTTCAGCTCCTAAAGAAGACAAGACGAAAAAGATGGTTATGACCAGCTGGGCATGCGCTCCAGACATATCAAATAAACACAGCCTCTAGTCTACTGTATATCATCTAAACTGTGGACATTCACACTGCACAGGAGGCCCCAGTCACTCAAACGTATATAACACTTCAGCAAAGGGGTTTTACAATAACAATATCTACTGCCGGTGAATGACTGATAGGTCATTATGTAGGGTCAGGGGTTTTCCTGACCATGTGACCTGACCAGGTACAACTCCAGGCCCTATTAGTTATAGCCTAAGCCTATATAACTGTGGCCCAGAGTTTGTCCTGGTCGAGCCACACGGTCAGGAAAAACTCCCAAACATATTTATGGTACAGATACAAACACACTGACATATTGAATGAAGTATATATCATCTGATGGGTTGCAACATAGTTTAAAAAGCTTTCACTAATTTGCGACAAACAACACAATATGGGTGTTGGTCATAAAATGCCACTAGACAGTAGTAAGTATCCAAGAGCTGATGTTTTGCAGGGTTGTGGTTTACTCTTAGACAAGGTGACTTTACAGACACAGACCGTGGGAGGCAGGAGAGTTAGCGCACAGTAGGTTACACAGAAGACTTACAGTTTGAACACTACAGCAGAGCTACTCATAGGGATGCAAAGTTCTAGTAACTTTCCCAAAATTACCAGGTTTTTCTAGAAATCCCGGTTGGAAGATTCCAGTAACTTTCCCAATATTTGCTGTTTTTTCCAGAAATCCCGGTTGGAAGATTCCTGTAATTAGGAGGGGATAAGTAGGAAATCCGGGAACAATCCAACCGGGATTTCTGGAAAACCAGCACATATTGGGAAAGTTACTGGAATCTTACAACCCTAGTTACTCACCAGTCTGCTGTCTCTGAGCTCACTCTTCAGGACATTCTCCAGGGGGAAGGAGATGATGTTGTTCAGGTTCTGGACCTGGAAGACAGAGACAATGAGTCACATAGCTACACAGACACCCATTTTTAGATTTACAATGATGAAATAACAAAACCCTGTATTGATCCTATAATGTTGATCCAGTTTTTTTATTGAGTCACATCAATCCATACATCCGAGTGCACCACAATGTATATAATATTATACCTTGTGGGATCAGAATGTGTGCATGACCAAATCAAATGAGATTCAGATGGAATAAGTGTATTGCATACTGTATTCTGGTTACACATGCTGAGATATTTCCTGTTGTGCATCGAGTTGGACTACAGATTTACGGTGCCCATTTTAGGACATCCACAACACATGAATGTCCTAAGATATACACCATACAGATAACAGTTTGGTGTCGTTAAGTCTGTCAGTCCTCCTCCACCTCTGCTCTTACAGGCCGATACATGATAGACAACCACCTGAACCCTAACCCAGGAACAAGGACATGTCCTAAAATGTACACCATACAAATGAAAGCTTGCTCCAGCTCTGCTCTTTAAGGTGGGAAACATAATAAACATTACCACCCAGGAACAAGGACATGGTGCCCTGCCACCCCCTCCCTCACTCTTATCATGGTGCAGACTTGGCTCCGGGCCAAGGCAGGGTGGTGACCTGCTGAATGATTAGCTCCACGGCTCAGAGACAGTCTATGTAGGTTTATTCCTGTTCACATACACACACACACACACACAACTCAAAACATGCATACCATTTTCTACCCCCTCCATTTCTGGCATCATAATATCATGATACAGTACCCCTATAGAGTAGAGAGTACTACTTTATTAATCCCAATTTGGAAAATTGTTTTTAACACAGCATGCATCAATTACTTACAAGGACAGAACACGCAACAATGACCAACAAAATGATAAAAAAACAACGCATATTAAGACAGAAAGGCACCTGCACCACAGTATCCCTAAAAGAATATAGTCTGATTCAAATGCTGTTTTCTATCCTACTCTGGGGGAAAACAAGCAACAACATGGTTTAATAGGAAGACCTAAAAAACAGTTTATATCAATTTATAGAGAAGGTCTGTATCCGTTTAAGCCCATTCTTGAAAAACTACACTGAACCAAAATATAAACGCAACATGTAAAGTGTTGGTCCCATGTTTCATGAGCTGAAATAAAAGATCCCAGAAATTGTCCATACGCACAAAAAGCTTATTTCTCCCCAATTTTGTGCACAAACTTATTTACATCCCTGTTAGTGAGCATTTCTCCTTTGCCAAGATAATCCATCCACCTGAAAGGTGTGGCATATCAAGAAGCTGATTAAACAGCATGATCATTAAACAGGTGCACCTTCTGCTGGTGACATTAAAAGGTCCACTCTAAAATGTGCAGTTTTGTCACACAACACAATGCCACAGATGTCTCAAGTTTTGAAGGAGCGTGCAATTGGCATGCTGACTGCAGGAATGTCCACCAGAGCTGTCGCCAGATAATTTATAACCACGCCAGCCCAGGACCATATCCGGCTTCATCTGCGGGATCGTCTGAGACCAGCAAACCGGACAGCTGATGAAACTGGGTTTGTACAATCTAAGAATTTCTGGACAAACTGTCAAACAGTCTCAGGGAAGCTCATCTGCATGCTCGTTGTACTCACCAGGGTCGTGACCTGACTGCAGTTTGGCATCGTAACCGACCTCAGTGGGCAAATGCTCACCTTCTATGGCCACTGGCACGCTGGAGTTGTGTGCTCTTCACGGATCAATCCCGGTTTCAACTGTACCGGGTAGATGGCAGACTGCGTGTATGGCGTCTTGTGGGCAAGCGGTTTGCTGATGTCAATGTCTGCCCCATGGTGGTGGGGTGGGGTTATGGTATGAGCAGGCATAAGCTACGGACAACGAACACAATTGTATTTTATCGATCGCAATTTGAATGCACAGAGATACCGTGACGAGATCCGAGGGCCATTGTCGTGCCATTCATCCGCTGCAATCACCTCATGTTTCAGCATGATAATGCACGGCCCCATGTCGCAAGGATCTGTACACAATTCCTGGAAGCTGAAAATGTCCCAGTTCTTCCAAGGCCTGCATACTCACCAGACAGGTCACCCATTGAGCATGTTTGGGATGCTCTGGATCGACATGTACGACAGCGTGTTCCAGTTCCCGCCAATATCCAGCAACTTCGCACAGCCATTGAAGAGGAGTGGGACAACATTCCACAAGCCAAAATCAACAGCCTGATCAACTCTATGCTTAGGAGATGTGTCGCGCTGCATGAGGCAAATGGTGGTCACATCAAATACTGACTGGTTTTCTGATCCACGCCCCTACTTTTTTTTAAAGGTATCTATGACCAACAGATGCATATCTGTATTCCCAGTCATGTGAAATCCATAGATTAGGGCCTAATGAATTTCAATGGCCTAATTTCCTTATATGAACTGTAACTCAATCATCCACATCATCAATTCCTGTTGAACGTGGAAAGAGGGAGAGCCTGGTTTGTTGTTTTGAAAGTGTATTGGAAAGTTTCTTAGTAGCTAGCTAACTTCTTAGTTTCGATCCCGCGATGCAGTTGGCATCAGTTGCTGGGACTGCTACTCTCTGTCCAGTGATCCTGCCGACCAAGGCCGGGTCTGGGGAACTATTTTGCGTAGCTGCCAATCAAGCTAGAGGGGTTTCTTGAGGGCTTGAACGCAGCCCACGACGCGGTTAGCCATTGTGGCTGGGACCACGGATTGTCCCGGGTTTGTGGCTGTCTAGACCCCTGCTGTTTGTTGTTGTTTCCAATCTTCCCTGTGACCTGCCCTGTCTGGAACTGTGAGGAGTAACAGCGCAACATACGTCGCTACCATGACGAAGACCAAAGCCGGTGGGAGTACCGTTGAGGACAGTGGTGTCTCTATCACAGGTGAAGGATCTTTTAAACGAACCAAAAAGAGTTCTACATGCAGTTGTTACAACAAGAAAACAGCTTCAAGTGTTTTGTCCAAATACTGGTGGAGTCAACTAATAAAATAATGGATGACCTGACCAGAGGTGTCCAGGACCTGAAGAACAGTTTGCAGTTCTCCCAGGGTCAGCTCGATGAGTTGAAACAGGAGAACGGCAAGATGACAGCAATCTGTAAGTCATGATAACAATGACCGATAAATCAGACTCTCTTGAGGGACAATCAATGCGGAACATGGTTGTGGACGGAATTGCAGAATCTCCACGAGATTCCCACTGAGGACAAAGTGAGGGAAATTATCTCTGAGAAATTGAAGATGGACCACAGGAAGATTGAGGTAGAGCCCACAGGACTGGAAAACCCACCACAGGCCCAGGTGAGAGGCCCAGGCCGATAGTGGTAAAGGCCAAGGTAGCTGTTCTGGAAAGAGCCAAGAACTTGAGAGGAACGTATATCTTCCTCAACGAGGACTATCCTGAAGCTGTGCGCCAGAGAGGAAATCACTTATCCCAGCCATGAAAGCTGCCAGAGCGTGTGGGGACATTGCTTACATCTGCTATGACAGGCTCATTGTCCACCCTCCCAAAAGCCTGGAAGGGATGAGAGAGCCAAGCCTATGGGTTCGTAGCTTCAACCCCGCAGCGCACACACACTTACACACACCAACTGATTAATGGACTGCTGAATGTATATTTGTCTCTTGCTTTGTTTTGTTTTTTGTTTTTTTAAGGGGTAGATCAGCTTTAATATTTCAGATAGATTGTAACTTCCATCAATGTAATTGTCTGCATCACTTCCAACCCCCCATATGTTTTTTTTCCCCTCGCAAATATATATGTGTGTGAGTGTGCGTACACACACACACACATATATACACACACAGTGCTAAGAAAAAGTATTTGCCCCCTTTCTAATTTTCTCTACTTTAGCATATTTGTGATACTGAATGTTATCAGATCTTCAACCAAAACCTAATATTAGATAAAGGGAACATAAGTGAACAAATAGCACAACAATTACATATTTATTTAATTTATTTCATAAACAAGGTTATGCAACACCCAATTCCCCTGTGTGAAAAAGTAATTGCCCCCTTACTCAATAACTGGTTGTGCCACCTTTAGCTGCAACCAAATGCTTCCTGTAGTTGTTGATCAGTCTCTCACGTCGCTGTGGAGGAATTTTGGCCCACTCTTCATTTTACATTTTAGTCATTTAGCAGACGCTCTTATCCAGAGCGACTTACAGTTAGTGAATACATTTTTTTTTTTATACTGGCCCCCCGTGGGAAACGAACCCACAACCCTGGCGTTGCAAACGCCATGCTCTATCAACTGAGCTACATCCCTGCCGGCCATTCCCTCCCCTACCCTGGACGACGCTGGGCCAATTGTGCACCGCCCATGAGTCTCCCGGTTGCGGCCGGCGGCGACAGAGCCTGGATACGAACCAGGATCTCTAGTGGCACAGTTAGCACTGCGATGCAGTGCCTTAGACCACTGCGCCACTCAGGAGTACACTGCTTGTTTCAAGTCCTGCCACAACATCTCAATTGGGATTAGGTCTGGACTTTGACTAGGCCATTCCAAAACTTCAAATTTGTTGCTTTTTAGCATGTAGACTTGATTGTGTGTTTTGGATCATTGTCTTGCTGCATGACCCAGCTGCGCTTCAGCTTCAGCTCACAGACGGATGGTCTGACATTCTCCTGTAGAATTCTCTGATACAGAGCAGAATTCATGGTTCCTTCTATTAAGGCAAGTTATCCAGGTCCTGAGGCAGCAAAGCATCCCCAAACCATCACACCACCACCACCACGCTTGACCTTTGGTATGATGTTCTTACTGTCGAATGCAGAGTTTGGTTTTCGCCAGGCATTACTGGAAACTTGTCATCCAAAAAGTTATACTTTTGAATCATCTGTCCATAGAACGTTCTTCCAAGAGTCTTGATGATCATCCAGGTGCTTTTTGGCAAATTTGAGTCAACTTTTTGGACGAGATGGGTCCCATTATGCCTGGCGAAAACCAAACACTGCATTCCACAGTAAGAACAACATACCAAAGGTCAAGCATGGTGGTGGTGGTGTGATGGTTTGGTGGTCTGAAGCTGAAGTGCAGCTGGGTCATGCAGCAAGACAATGATCCAAAACACACAATCAAGTCTACATGCTAAAAAGCAACAAATAGGAAGTTTTGGAATGGCCTAGTCAATGTCCAGACCTAATCCCAATTGAGATGTTGTGGCAGGATGTGAAACGAGCAGTTCATGCTTGGAAGAGTGGGCCAAAATTCCTCCACAGCGACGTGAGAGACTGATCAACAACTACAGGAAGCATTTGGTTGGAGTCATTGCAGCTAAAGGTGGCACAACCAGTTATTGAGTGTAAGGGGGCAATTACTTTTTCACACAGGGGAATTGGGTGTTGCATAACTTTGTTTATGAAATAAATATGTAATTGTTGTGTTATTTGTTCACTTATGTTCCCTTTATCTGATATTAGGTTCTGGTTGAAGATCTGATAACATTCAGTATCACAAATATGCAAAAGTAGAGAAAATTAGAAAGGGGGCAAATACTTTTTCATTGCACTGTGTATATATATATATATATATATATACAGTGAGGGAAAACATTATTTGATCCCCTGCTGATTTTGTACATTTGCCCACTGACATGATCAGTCTATAATTTTAATGGTAGGTTTATTTTAACAGTGAGAGACAGAATAACAACAAAAAATCCAGAAAAACGCATGTCAGGAATTGTATACAGTACATTGATTTGCATTTTAATGAGGGAAATAAGCATTTGACCCCCTCTCAATCGGAAAGATTTCTGGCTCCCAGGTGTCTTTTATACAGGTAACGAGCTGAGATTAGAGCACACTCTTAAAGGGAGTGCTCCTAATCTCAGTTTGTTACCTGTATAAAGACACCTGTCCACAGAAGCAATCAATCAATCAGATTCCAAACTCTCCACCATAGCTAAGACCAAAGAGCTCTCCAAGGATGTCAGGGACAAGATTGTAGACCTACACAAGGCTGGAATGGGCTACAAGACCATCGCCAAGCAGCTTGGTGAGAAGGTGACATCAGTTGGTGCGATTATTCGCAAATGGAAGAAACACAAAATAACTGTCAATCTCCCTCTGCCTGGGGCTCCATGCAAGATCTCACCTCGTGGAGTTGCAATGATCATGAGAACGGTGAGGAATCAGCCCAGAACTACACAGGAGGATCTTGTCAATGATCTCAAGGCAGCTGGGACCATAGTCACCAAGAAAACAACTGGTAACACACTACGCCGTGAAGGACTGAATTCCTGAAGTGCCCGCAAGGTCGCACATATACAGGGCCGTCTGAAGTTTGCCAATTAACATCTGAATGATTCAGAGGAGAACTGGGTGAAAGTGTTGTGGTCAGATGAGACCAAAAATCGAGCTCTTTGGCATCAACTCAACTCGCCGTGTTTGGAGGAGTAAGAATGCTGCCTATGACCCCAAGAACACCATCCCCACCGTCAAACATGGAGGTGGAAACATTATGCTTCTATTGGGTTCAGGTCTGGAGACTGGCTAGGCCACTCCAGGACCTTGAGATGCTTCTTATGGAGCCACTCCTTAGTTGCCCTGGCTGTGTGTTTCGGGTCGTTGTCATGCTGGAAGACCCAGCCATGAACCATCTTCAATGCTCTTACTGAGGGAAGGAGGTTGTTGGCCAAGATCTCGCGATACATGGCCCCATCCATCCTCCCCTCAATACGGTGCAGTCGTCCTGTCCCCTTTGCAGAAAAGCATCCCCAAAGAATGATGTTTCCACCTCCATGCTTCACGGTTGGGATGGTGTTCTTGGGGTTGTACTCATCCTTCTTCTTCCTCCAAACACGGCGAGTGGAGTTTAGACCAAAAGCTCTATTTTTGTCTCATCAGACCACATGACCTTCTCCCATTCCTCCTCTGGATCATCCAGATGGTCATTGGCAAACTTCAGATGGGCCTGGACATGCGCTGGCTTGAGCAGGGGGACCTTGCGTGCGCTGCAGGATTTTAATCCATGACGGCGTAGTGTGTTACTAATGGTTTTCTTTGAGACTGTGGTCCCAGCTCTCTTCAGGTCATTGACCAGGTCCTGCCGTGTAGTTCTGGGCTGATCCCTCACCTTCCTCATGATCATTGATGCCCCACGAGGTGAGATCTTGCATGGAGCCCCAGACCAAGGTTGATTGACTGTCATCTTGAACTTCTTCCATTTTCTAATAATTGCGCCAACAGTTGTTGCCTTCTCACCAAGCTGCTTGCCTATTGTCCTGTAGCCCATCCCAGCCCTGTGCAGGTCTACAATTTTATCCCTGATGTCCTTACACAGCTCTCTGGTCTTGGCCATTGTGGAGAGGTTGGAGTCTGTTTGATTGAGTGTGTGGACAGGCGTCTTTTATACAGGTAACGAGTTCAAACAGGTGCAGTTAATACAGGTAATGAGTGGAGAACAGGAGGGCTTCTTAAATAAAAACTAACAGGTCTGTGAGAGCCGGAATTCTTACTGGTTGGTAGGTGATCAAATAATTATGTCATGCAATAAAATGCAAATTAATTACTTAAAAATCATACAATGTGATTTTCTGGATTTTTGTTTTAGATTCCGTCTCTTACAGTTGAAGTGTACCTATGATAAAAATTACAGACCTCTAAATCCTTTGTAAGTAGGAAAACCTGCAAAATCGGCAGTGTATCAAATACTTGTTCTCCCCACTGTGTGTGTGTGTGTGTGTGTGTGTGTGTGTGTGTGTGATATATATATATATATATATATATATATATATATATATATACACACATACATACATACATACATACATACACATACACACATCCTTTTAAACATTATATTTCCCTTCATTACTTTCCAACCCCACCACCCCTTCCCCAATTGGAGTAAACAACAACGCTTAGGCCTCTACTTCCAGCCCATACATACTATGTACATTTTATGGACACAATCAAATTCTACAATAATTATATTTTGTTTGTTTTTACTCCTGAACTTCCTCCGATCATTTTCATGATGTCCATCTGGTTTGCTTCTATATGCCATATTTTTTTTACGGTGCTCTTTTACAAAAGCTCTCAACCTATAACCTATATACTTATTATGGACACAGTATGCGTTACATTAGTTATCTTGTTGTTATTAGTTGTTGTTATTAGTCCCATCCTTCAGCTCCATTCAACACCTCCCATTTAACTCTTAACACCATCCATATTGGATTTCTATTTGCCATATATTTTCCAACTGTACTGTGATGTTTAACAAAAGTTCTGAACCTTTCTATTCTCATTGTTTCTACAGATCGTTAATTGAAAATAAACATTTTTGCTAAAAGTATTATTATATTATTGATCGATTGACTATGACTTTTCAGATCACCCAGTAGTGCTATCTGCAGGGTTAGCTCCAGGTAAATATTGCAATCCTTTAGCCATTCCTGGACCTGTGTCTCTTGCTTTGTTTGCTCTTTTCCATATTATGTCTATCTCTGATAAGCTACCCAGGAAAGGGCTGAAAATAGCCCATATTAATATATGTATTCTTAGAAATAAGGTTAATGAAATCAATAACTTGCTAACATCAGATAACGTTCATATATTAGCCATTTCTGAGACTCACTTAGATAATTAATTTGATGATACAGCAGTAGCAACACAAGGATATAACATCTATAGAAGAGACAGAAATGCTTATGGGGGAGGTGTTGCTATATATATATATATATATATATATATATATATATATATATATATATATATATATATATATATATATATATATTTTTTATTTTCAGAGCCATATCCCTGTAATGCTTAGAGAATATCTTATGTCAAGTGTTATTGAAGTGTTGTGGTTCCAGGTTCACTTGGCACATCTAAAGCCTTTCCTTTTGGGGTGTTGCTAAAGGCCACCAAGTGCTAACAGTCAGTATCTAAATAATGTGTGTGAAATGCTGGATAGTGTATGTCATGTAAACAGAGAGGTCTACTTTCTTGGGGACCTGAATATTGACTGGTTTTCATCAAGCTGTCCGCTCAAGAGGAAGCTCCTCACTGTAACCAGTGCCTGTAATCTGGTTCAGGTTATTAATGAACCTACCAGGGTGTTTACAAACACTACAGGAACAAGATCACCCACATGTATCGATCACAGTTTTACTAATACTGTAGAACTTTGTTCTAAAGCTGTATCCGTACCCATTGGATGCAGTGATCACAATATAGTGGCTATATCCAGGAAAGCCAAAGTTCCAAAAGCTGGGCCTAAAATAGTGTATCAGAGATCACACAAAATATTTTGCTGTGACTATTATGTGGATGATGTAAAAAATATTTGTTGGTCTGATGTGATTAATAAGGAGCATTCAGACTCTGCACTTGATGCATTTATGAAATTGCTTCTTCCAATTATTGATAAACATGCACCTGTTAAGAAACTGACTGTTAGAACTGTTAAGGCTCCATGGATTGATGAGGAATTGAAAAACTGTATGGTTGAAAGAGATGTGGCAAAAGGAGTGGCTAATATGTCTCGCTGCACATCTGACTGGCTGACTTACTGCAAATTTAGAAATTATGTGACTAAAAACAAAAAGAAGAAAAAAATGTATTATGAAGCCAAGATCAATGATATAAAGAATTATGGAAAAGAAACTTGAGTACTTTAAATGAAATTATGGGCAGAACGACAAATTCAACTACATCCTTCATTGAATCAGATGGCTTTATTCATCACCATTTGATGTTGCCAATTCTTTTTATGATTACTTCGCTGGCAAAGTGGGCAAATTTAGGCAGGAAACGCCAACAACGAACAGCGAGCCATCGTATTCATGCATAAAAAAAAAAAAATTAAAAGAAACGCATTGCAAGTTTGAATTTTGTAAAGTTAGTGTGGGAGAGGTGGAAAAATGATTGTTATAAATGACAAACCTCCTGGCACTGACAACTTAGTTGGAAAGCTACTGAGGATGGTAGCTGACTATAGCCACTCCTATCTGTCATATCTTTAATCTGAGTTTAGAGGAAAGTCTTTGTCCTTAGGCCTGGAGGGAAGCCAAAGTAATGCCGCTACCCAAGAGTGGTAAAGCGGCCTTTGCTGGTTCTAACAGTATACCTATCAGCTTGCTACCAGCTCTTAGCAAACTGTTGGAAAGAAATGTGTTTGACCAAATACAATGCTATTTCTCTGTAAACAAATTAACAACAGACTTTCAGCATGCTTAAACAGAAGGGCACTCAACATGTACTGCACTGACACAAATGACTGATGATTGGTTGAAAGAAATTGATAATAAGATGATTGTGGGAGCTGTACTTATACGATTTCAGCGCAGCCTTTGATATTATTGACAATAACCAAAAAAACGTCTGTTATGGCTTTTCAACCACTGCCATATCATGGATTCAGAGCTTTCTTTAATGGAAGATTCTCTAATGTTAAACATGTAAAGTGTGGCATACTGCAGGGCAGCTCTCTAGGCACTCTACTCTTTTCTATTTTCACCAATGACCTGCCACTGGCATTAAACAAAGCATTTGTCCATGTATGCTGATGATTCAACCATATAAGCATCAGCAACCACAGCTAATGAAGTCACTGAAACCCTTAAAGAGTTGCAGTCTGTTTTGGAATGAGTGGCCAGTAATAAACTGGTCCTGAATAGGGCTGTTGCTGTGACCGTATTACCACCACACCGGCAGTTACGAATCATGAAGGCAGTCAAATTCCATGTGACCGTTTAGTCATGGTAATTAGGCTTCTCCAAGCTCTTATAATGCTGATGGTCATTAGTAGCCTACCAAACTTGCTAACTGCCTGGTACTCAGCACTCGATTGTCCCTCTAAATCACTCTGACGTCAATGCAAATGTCTTCGAAAATCTAATAAAACACTTCATGAGCTCATGTTGCGCAACATTTCTATAGGCTATGCAATGAGTGATGGCCTCTACTAAAAAGAGGAGGATCCCATCAGCGTTCTATAGGCTAGGCCTACTATACTTATTTATCTACTTTCCTATTATTAAGCACATCGTTTATCTTTACAACAGGAGTATATTCTACCTGGCTGGCATGAAAATGAACCACGGGTTAAGCATCCTCCATTCTCTATTTAAGTGCATAGATGACATGTATTTTTTTCCTGCTGCCCCTGTTTCGAGACAGGTGCATGATAATGGTCCATTCTAAATCAAAACAAATTTCACACATATAATATTTAGTATATGGAAAGACAAGATTAAATCAAGAATAGTATGATGGGTGACAATATTAGCCTATCACTTGTGAATGATGCCCAGCATAAGAAATCATTGTCACACACCTCATGTATCTTAGCCCATAGGCCTATATGTTTTGATAAGGTTTGTATCACAACTAAAGTGGCCAAATAACTTCTTAAAATTAAGCACATTAAACCACTTTACAAGGGGTTTTGAGCCCAACTGGCATACATAAGCAGCGCGTGAGTCTCAAGTTTGGGGAAGATAATTTTCACCATAAAAATGCACCTTTATAATAAAAGCATTACATGCATAAATCACATTTGCGGTCACTTTTGATAATGGTGTTTTCCCGCTAATGGAACATTTGCGCTCATAGCCTACTGCCATGTGTGCATTGCTGCGCTTATAATGTGAAGAAATAGCCTAATAGTTTATCAACATTTTAAGCTAAATGTTCTGATCTGTTGCATCAGCCACATTGTGTCAAAGTTTTTGTTGATGCTAGTGGTTGTATTAATTTGGGATCTATTGCATCCTACAACTGTCCCAGACTATGTTTGGAATATTTATTGCACAGAATAGGTCGACTTTTCTACTATGGGGGATAGTAGATTGACATAGGTTAGTGCTTTTGCTGTTCGTTAGGCATACTCATCTTGTTGGCTAACGAAAAGTAAATGTGGACAGTTCTTCCAATATCTTCAATATGCACCTGGGAATTGGATAAGGATGCGCTCAGTTGCGTCCCGGATGTGTCTGTTCACTTGTAGCCTGTGAGAAAGACCCGATCACGTGATGGAGAGCCATGTGAGTGAGGGGTGCGTAGGAGCGCGCAGCACTCAGAGAGAAGGGCACAATGCAGCACTCCGGGCCAAGGGCACAACGACCACTGGCCGCAAAAGGCATGGATGTTTTTTAGGGTGAATTCCAGCCACAAAGAGGATGCCGCCGTGAAATTCGAGGCATTATCAAGTGCTTGTCAAATTGTGAATGTGAGATGAAGTGTGTACAGCCTGCGCAAAAAAAACAAAGCAGAGCTCATGCCTTTCAAGTGACTTTTTTCAAATCATCATTAGAGTCGCATCATGCAGCCTTACAATATATTACAAATCAAAACATTTAGTCCAACGTTTGTAGAACAACTAAAGTTACATTAATAACTCTAAATTAAGCATATAGGAGTACCCATTTCTTTGTTAACCGCTCAACACAGAATAGCCGCATGTGCGCACTCCCTCAAATCGTTTGGAGAAAATATCCTTTCCATTTTATTCCGCTTTGTTCAATTGTATTCTTCATACTATAAAATAATGCCACGGAATTCTAAGCAAATCTTGTCTGCTAAATGAACTAGTGTAGTCCACAGCCATATGGCATAGCCACATCAGGACAACTCAGATTATGCTATTCTGTTCATCTGAAATAGACTACATTTTCTTCATATCATGCTTCTTTAGACCGGTCTAAAATAAATAATGGATTTATTGTGATGGTGTAGGCTATATTACCTGGATTTATTAGACTTTATAAAATGTAGATGTTCCAAAGGTCTGCATCAGTGGCTTGTAGGCTGTGTGTGGAAGCCAGGAGATGCTAAATGTGTTTGTTAATTAACGGTCAATTACCGTGAGACCGACAGTTATTTGCTTGACAATCACCGGCTGACGAAATTTCGTGACCGCCACAGCCCTAGTCCTGAACATCTCTAAAACTAAGAGCATTGTATTTGGTACAAATCATTCCCTAAGTTCTAGACCTCAGCTGAATATGGTAATTAATGGTGTGGCTGTTGAACAAGTTGAGGAGACTAAATTACTTGGTGTTACCTTAGATTGTAAACAGTCATGGTCAAAACATATAGATTCAATGGTTGTAAAGATGGGGAGAGTTTGTCCGTAATAAAAGAGATGCTTTTTGGCGTGTGATGTCAAAAAAGAAACGCAAGTCCTGCAGGCTCTAGTTTTGTCTTATCTTGATTATTGTCCAGTTGTGTGGTCGAGTGCTGCAAGGAAAGACCTAGTTAAGCTACAGCTGGCCCAGAACAGAGCGGCACGTCTTGCTCTTCATTGTAATCAGAGGGCTGATATAAATACTATGCATGCCAGTCTCTCTTGGCTAAGAGTTGAGGAGACGGACTGCATCACTTCTTTTAATAAGAAACAATGTGTTGCATAGTCAACTTACACACAGCTCTGACACACACACTTACCCCACCAGACATGCCACCAGGGGTCTTTTCACAGCCCCCAAATCCAGAACAAATTCAAGGCGGCGTACAGTATTATATAGAGCCATTAGTGCATGGAACTCCATTCCATCTCATATTGCTCAATTGAACAGCAAACCTGGTTTCAAAAAACAGATAAAGCAACACCTCACGGCACAAAGCCTCTCCCCTATTTGACCTAGATAGTTTGTGTGTATGAATTGATATGTAGGCTACGTGTGCCTTTTCTATTTGTATTGATGTAGTTCTGTCCTTGAGCTTTTCTTGTCTATTAATGTTCTGTCTTACGTCATGTTTCATGTTGTGTGGACCCCAGGAAGAGTAGCTGCTGCTTTTGCAACAGCTACATGGGGATCCTAATAAAATACCAATACCAAACTCAGTATGGTCTTTGAAATTGTTGCAAATATATTTTTGTTCAGTGTAATACATTCACAATTTTCTGCCCACAGTTTGATGTACCTCATATGCTGGATGAAGTGATATCACTTGATGGAAACAATCACTCAAATAAACAAAACATCTGACCCATTTTGTAGATCCTACTGATTTACAAATGTACTGATTAACTGACTGATCAGTGTAGGGTTGCAAAATTCCGGTAACTTTCCCAAAACTCCCCGGTTTTCTAGAAAGCCCGGTTGGAAGAAGGAAACCTGGAAACCTCCAACCAGGCTTTTAGGAAAACCTGGGACTTTTGGGAAAGTTAATGGAATTTTGCAACCCTAGTTCAGTGCAAAAACAACATATTCTGTACTGAAGCAGCTCTGTAGGTAAACAAAAGTAAACTATTTCCCCCTTCTGAGTTCACACTTGGGATCACCTTGAGAAATTAATGCAAACTTTAAAAAGTTCAAATTTGTCTTTGTTTTGATTGGCTTCCGAGAACTTAGGAAGTGGAAAGAAGGCTCTGTTCTGTTTAACAGTGAAACAACCCTCTTTCAGAGCACGCACACACATACAAACGCACAGCCACACACAGTTTACTGTAAAAGCCCCTAAATCAAACAGTGGTAGTGTTTTGGATTCGTTTCCTCAGTTTCCTCTAGCACTTCCGAGGTCCTGAGAGGGGGACTTTGATTGACAGCTGGGGGGAGAAAAGGGGAGGGGCCTTGTCCACTCCCAACACAGAGGCCTGGGATGAATAATAATCGACTATCAAGTGGGAGGGTTCCAGTTCTCGGAGGGGCCAGCGGTGCTCTCCTGCAGCTCTTCTATCCCCCCGACAACGCACACACACACTCCTGCGAGCATGTATGCACACACACACCGACTCACTCCTTCAAGCATATATGCACACACACACTGCTGATACAAAAGTGGGGTCTTTCCTCACCCCTCCTCTCCCTAAAAAGGGGGCCCTTTGACCCTCCAGCTGTGACTAAGTCACAGCTTAGTGATGGCGGTAGGACCACTCAGCACTATTCATGTGTAGAGCTGCAGACATTAAGTACTATATGTGTGTGAGGGAGAAGATTTATATCATAGAAATAGAATGAGTTTACATAACCAGACAATGATGGATTAGGACTATTCTACACTGAGTGTACAAAATACCTGCTCTTTCCATGACAGACTGACCAGGTGAATCCAGGTGAAAGCTATGATCCCTTATTGATGTCACCTGTTAAATCCACTTCAATCAGTGTAGATGGATTTTTAAGCCTTGAGACATTGATTGTGTATTAATTGCCATTCAGAGAGTGAATTGGCAAGACAAAATATTTAAGTGCCTTTGAACGGGGTATGGTAGTAGGTGCCAGGCACACCGGTTTGGGTGTGTCAAGAACTGCAACGCTACTACGCTTTCGACACCTTGTAGAGTCCATGCCCTGACGAATTGAGGCTGTTCTGAGGGCAAAAGGGGGTGCAACTCAATATTAGGAAGGTGTTCCTAATGTTTTGTACACTCAGTGTATATTTGTACATCTACCTTAGGTCATTGATGGAGCTCAACTCCAAACGTTTATGGATCTGAATACTGCATTGGTGTTAGTAACAGCCCATTGTCACCTCTAGCAGCTCTCCTAGATGTCACCCAAGGGTGTATTCACTAGGAACCAAACGGAAGAAATGGGGAGGTACTTACCTGAATTTGTACAATAGAAACTAGTTTTCGTTGTAAAATAGTTTTCAGTTTGGAGTAAACGTTTTGCAACAGTGGCCTACTTATGAATACACCCCAACTTTACAACATCTGTTCTGTCACCACCCACATCCAATAACAAATCACCGTCTGTCTCCGTCTTCTCAAAAGCCCTGTTCCCTCTGAACTATACCCTTCTCTCTTCCCCCTTCTCAACGCCATCACTACATCAACACTGATCACTCCAAACTCTGCAGCCATGCCTCTCCCCCAGATCCAAAAGGTTATTCCCGCACCTCTCCCTACCCAACTCCCCAAACTCATTCCCTACCCCTTCCCCCAAAGTTTCTCTCATCCATGTTTCCAAAGTGCCTTACCTGTCCTGCCCCAGACTCTTACCCCCATCCCCTTATCCTCTAAAAATGTCTCCCCCCTATTATAACTCAAAACTCTTCCGACATCTTGCACCTATTGCTTCTCTCCTCCACCTCCCATAAGTCTTCCCCCACTCTTCCTTCAAACTCTTACACCCTATCCCTCCCAAAGTCTCCCCTCTACTCTCACCAGGTTCTTGAAGAGTGCGGTGACCTCCCTGGTGAAGACAGCCAGGTTGAGGAACCCTGTGGACACCTCGTTGTTGTCCTGGGTCAGGTGACTGTTCCCCAGGTTCTCCAGCACGTCGATGTACTGCTCCTTGTTCTCCGCGTGACCTAGAACCGCAAACACATTTAATTGTTGTTTCCATCCTATGCTGCCTTTTGAGTCATTCCATGTCATTTTAGCAAGCCATGACACCCACCATCTCAGATTGTTCTGAAATCATTTCGGTAGTTGGAAACCAATACGATTAGCATTCTTGAAACTTTCATTTTGTTGAAATTTGAATTGATCTGAGAAATTAAGCTAATTGATTGCACCCAAATTGACCCTGTTAATTTATAGGATTCACATAATATTTAACAAATATAGTACCCAATATCCAAATTGGACCAAATTTCTTCCTACGATTGAGTAAGACATGAGGAATCCAATAAAATTGTCAAAAGCCCCCCATGGACCCCCCCACACCCTACGCCAATCCCTCCCAACAACCAGTATACAGTATCGGTTCTCTATTTCTGAGTTGTATGGAGCTGCAGTTTGGAGTATTGCTTCTTCAAATCCTAATGAATTAACTGTGAATCTGGATGTTCCCCCCCGTTCAGAGAAATTAGCCATTGAAGTTGCTTGCATTATTTACCATAAATTAGTGTGAAAGTACCAGGTTTTATCCACAAGAATACAATCACCACACCCTTTTACCCAATCACCACACCCTTTTACCCAATCACCACACCCTTTTACCCAATCACCACACCCTTTTACCCAATCACCACACCCTTTTACCCATTTTGCTGGTCTCTGTGTTTATTAAATGGATCCCAACATTTTCTTTTCAACTCTGGGTAGAAAACCAATAGCTTTTGCTCACGATGAAAATAAATTGTCTGGTCAAGCCAGTCCTCCATGAAAGCAATTCAGTTTGTCCTTCTCTTAGCAACCTAATGCCAAACAAATACCATTGCAAAACACTATATACAGTGTGTGTTTGTGTCCCCCCCAGTCACTGACAGTCACTCAATTAGCCATGCCAGCTAACAATTTTTGGATTGGTAAATTATTCTAGTCAGCTATCATGGCCGAATACACACCAGGCAGGCAGGGCACGTGCCCAGGGGCTCTGACCTCCAGGGTGCCCCCATTGATTGGTCACTCTCACTCAGATATCATATTAACATGGCATAAATCAGGGCTAAATGTGTAGAATTGCAGGAAATTAGCTGTAAAACTGGAGAGAAAAAAATCTCCCCATGGCAAAGTGTAGAATTGCAGGAAATGTACTTTAAAACGTACATTTCTCTCCGCAGTCAAGAGAGGGGCCAGTAAATCAATTTGTCCAGGAGGTGGGGGAACCCCTAACTAAATATTGCTTAGGCTCCCCAAAAGGGGGCATTTTTTCATGAGCCTGGGTCCTAGGAAAACACTGAATTTCTCATTTGGTTCCCAAGCTGAAAAAGTTTATTACGAAACCCTGGTCTAACTAATCCATACCTTTTTTTAAAGGGAATAAACCACACACAGAGGGGCCATTTCCTGAACACAAATTAAAGGCCTTTGCAGACTGTATGATTTTAGCTGTCTTTTGACAAAATGTCCACGTCGTAGGCAAAATCTTAGGTCGCAAATGATTGTCAGATGTCTTGGCTCTTTCAATGTGACAGGGTCTAGGTCTGCCGCTACGTGCGGTCGTAGGCTCTGAAAAGTTCTGGAAGTGTCAGAATTTCTTTGCCTTTATCGTGTAGTGTGGCTGGTGTTATGAGCCAACCCGGTGACTGACCAATAGAACACGGCCGGCACGGAGTATGCACACAATAATACGATTAATGTGAATAGCCAGATTAAATATAATAGGTAAGGTTTTAAACGTTTAAATCTAAATCAAAACATATAGGCCTATGGGCTAGTTCTAAATGAGACTATGATTTGAAAAAGTCGCTGTTTCTTGTCTTAGACTGCACACACTGAGCATCATTCACAAGTGATAATATTCTCACCCATCAGACTATTCTCAATTTAAATCGTGTCTTTACATACAGTACCAGTCAAAGGTTGACACACCTACTCCTTCAAGGGTATTTCTTTATTTTGACTATTTTCTACATTGTAGAATAATAGTAAAGACATCAAAACTATGAAATAACACATATGGAATCATGTAGTAACTAATAAAGTGTTAAAACAGATTCTTCAAAGTAGCCACCCTTTGCCTTGATGACAGCTTGCACACTCCTGGTATTCTCTCAACCAGCTTCATGAGGTAGTCACCTGGAATGCATTTCAATTAACAGGTGTGCCTTGATAAAAGCTAATTTGTGGAATTTCTTTCCTTCTTAATGCGTTTCAGCCAATCAGTTGTGTTGTGACAAGGTAGGGGGGGTATACAGAAGATAGCCCTATTTGGTAAAAGACCAAGTCCATATTATGGCAAGAACAGCTCAAATAAGCAAAGAGAAACGACAGTCCATCATTACTTTAAGACATGAAGGTCAGTCAATACGGAACATTTCAAGAACTTTGAAAGTTTCTTCAAGTGCAGTCGCAAAAACCATCAAGCGCTATGATGAAACTGGCTCTCATAAGGACCGCCACAGGAAAGGAAGACCCAGAGTTACCTCTGCTGCAGAGGACAAGTTCATTAGAGTTAACTGCACCTCAGATTGCAGCCCAAATAAATGACACTGTCAGTGATTTATGTAGAATTCAAGGCACACTTAACCAGCATGGCTACCACAGCAGCGATACGCCATCCCATCTGGTTTGCGCTTAGTGGGACTACCATTTGTTTTTCAACAGGACAATGACCCAACACACATCCAGGCTGTGTAAGGGCTATTTGACCAAGGAGAGTGATGGAGTTCTGCATCAGATGACCTGGCCTGCACAATCACCCGACCCCAACCCAATTGAGATGGTTTGGGATGAGTTGGACATCAGAGTGAAGGTAAGGCAGCCAACAAGTGCTCAGCATATGTGGAAACTCCTTCAAGACTGTTGGAAAAGCATTCCTCATGAAGCTGGTTGAGAGAATGCCAAGAGTGTGCAAAGCTGTCATCAAGGCAAAGGGTGGCTATTTGAAGAATCTCAAATATATAAAACATATTTTGATTTGTTTAACACTTTTTTGCATACGGAGATGTAATCCGTATGCACTTGAATAGCGAATGGAGCCAGGTAGGCTACTATGATTGTAAAGCTAAGCAACGCGCCTAATATTTTGGAAAGTTGAGGAATAAATATAGTAGGCCTAGCCTATAAAAAGCTGATGGGATCCTTCTCTTTTTAATCGAGGCCATCTAAAAAAAAAAAATCTATGTTTTCTTACGCAATAGCATAGCGTATAGAAATGTTGCACAACATGGGCTTATAGGAACACTTATTTCATTCCATGCATCAACAAGCTATGAGGAGTTGTCTCTCGCTGCACCACAGGTAATCCTATTCCACTCACACTCTGAATACCAGGGCTCTCGTGAAGTGTTTGATTTGATTGTCAATTGCATTGATGTCAGAGTGATTAGAGGGACACTAGAGCACGGAGAACCAGGCCATTACCGACTAGCCGTTAGCAAGTTTGGTAGGCTACTAATAACCATCAGCGGGATCATAGCGCAGTTTTGGAGAAGCATAGTTACCGTGACAGGTCAAGACTCGTGACTGCCGGTGTGGCGGTACGGTCACCGTAACAGCCCTACTCAGTACACTAGTTCTACACTAAGCAAATGGACCAACGTGAGAGAATGGAATAGGAAGGCTTGGAGTTGGAAAGTCGGATTATTTAGAACTGTGTCTGTTTAGTCTTCAGGGTCACTTAGTCCAGTGTAGGGTCTAACCTTCTAACACAGTGGTGCCAGGGCTCATAAACATAACGTGAGGTTATTAGGTCATGACCCCATATGCCCTTTCATACTACTGGGCCAAGCACAGCCGAGCTGCACTAGCTGAAACCGTGCTGGATTAGAGCCAGCATAGTGTAGTTTGACGGCACAATAGTGTGAAATGGGTAACAGAAAAAGTAGTGAGTTTGTGTCCCCGCAGGCTGAGCCAAGGTCTGCGCGCTAACCACGGGTGTCTTCACAATAGCAAACATCTAACAAGCAACAGAATGCTGACTAACGTCCCTGGGGAAGATAATTAATGACCTTTAAAACTCCAGCAAACCCATCTCTCTTTCCAACACACAAACCACTGCATCCTGGCAAGAGCGGAGAGGAATAGGCCATTCTTGGTGGAGGACAACAAAGAGAGAGAAGAGATATATGGAGAGAGAGAAGAGAATGGAAGAGAAGAGAGAGAGGAAGAGAAAGACAGAACAAGAGAGAGAAAGAAAAAAGGAATGAGGGGGAGGGGGAGTCAGATAACCAACCACATATCACAACATCATGGCTGATTGAGCGTTTCCGAATAAGCCAGCAACTAACAGGAAAAGAGCCCCCCCCCCTTTAGCCTTACTGGAATGGAACAGCCCCATATGATTCCATTTAAAGAAGTCCTCCAGCGATGTTTGAACATTTACTGTTGAAAAGAGATATCCCAAGTATAAATATAGTAAAGTACACACACTAAAGAAGAAGTGGTCACCAATCGGTCAATCGCGATCGTCAAAGCATTCCTTGTCGATCACCAAACATTTCTGTAGAAAAACCAATGATAAAGGTATAAAGGCTTGCGTTCCTTTTTTTCTTATTTTTGTTAATCGTGTTGCCCTGTTGGCGGTAGGTGCACTTGATTCAGAAGCCCTGTTGGCGGTAGGTGCACTTGATTCAGAAGCCCTGTTGGCGGTAGGTGCACTTGATTCAGAAGCCCTGTTGGCGGTAGGTGCACTTGATTCAGAAGCCCTGTTGGCGGTAGGTGCACTTGATTCAGAAGCCCTGTTGGCGGTAGGTGCACTTGATTCAGAAGCCCTGTTGGCGGTAGGTGCACTTGATTCAGAAGCCCTGTTGGCGGTAGGTGCACTTGATTCAGAAGCCCTGTTGGCGGTAGGTGCACTTGATTCAGAAGCCCTGTTGGCGGTAGGTGCACCGGGTAGGCAGTGTTCCCATTTTGAACCATTTCATTTGTCTGAAAAGACAAACTCCGCCTACCCGGCTGACTGGGAGATCTGTGGCTAAATCGAGTGCGCCTACTGCACTGACCAATCAGACAGCTCAAATCACAACCACAGCAAAGTTTGATACTAGCCTACGTGACCAGAAACAGACTGTCAAAGAATTCAGCAAAGAGCTGCTGTTTTTATTAGTGAGTTCATGTCTTAAGTTGTTATTCAGCACTCTCCGCTGCGACTAATGCTCAAAATGTTCAAAACAACTGGGAACTCGGAAATCTCAGACTTCCAACTTCAGTGCGTTGAAGAAAACTGGGAACTCCTAAAAAAAACGACTGAGATAAATAGTTTTGAACAGTCATCCAACTCGGAATTCCAAGTCGGAAACTATGGCATCTTTCTAGAGCTGACTTTCAGACCTGAAGATCACTGACGTCGTGATCACCGACTCGTTTCCCCCCCCCCCGAGTTCCCAGTTGTCTTGAAAACACCATGACCATCAGATGCAGTAAAATAAAAAAAGCGAATTATTTTCAAATTATTTCAATTTATGCTCAGCTGTGCCTCGCAAGTGCTACACCAACTGATCTATTTCGTTATCAAAGCTCGAGTTTTGAAATATAATATGGTCTGAGAAGAACAATATTAGGTGAATGTTACATTTTTTAAGTCATGTTTGGAAAAAATTCGGAGTGGTAGATCTCGGCTTGCTTTTTGACTGTGAAAGTGACACAGAAAAGGTTGGTGACCACTGCACTAAAGGGTAAAAAAAAAGAAAAGTTGAGCACAATTTCAAACTTCAAGGAGTAAGGCATTCAAGGAGTTGGTCTTATGGGAAGTTGCGATGTCATTGGCCTCCACCTTTGCTTGAGGAACAACAGAGGAGCAATAGAAAACAAAAGAGGAAAGGCCCACTCCCTACTTGTGCTATGTCATGACATACATTTGGTTAAGTAAATTAGGTATTAAATGAGGTGAAAATGAGACTGGAGTGCCAATTTAAGAGGGAGAGAGAAAGTGGGGCTTGAGAGGGGGTGGGGGGAGAATAGTGGAGTTGGGGTCTCAATTGCAGAACTGTACGGACTGACACAAACATCATTTCCCAACTTTGGCTCTCTCTGACTCACATCTGACAGTTAAACCCCCAAAATGGAAAACAGACTATTTCAGAGTTTGGAATGTTGAAAAACAAGTCACTTTTTAGATTGGCCTCCAAGACTCATTTCGAAAACCGAAACTACATCCAAGTTCACTGATGATGCTGTTCAACTTCATGTTAGCATTGTGAAACTGGTGAGTAATTGTTTGGTCACATCACAGTATGAAGAGAAGTTTCTTCAAAGGCGCCAGAATCGGAATCTACCTAATAAGAAAGTCAACAGACATGGTTTGTCCAAAATCTGATAGAATACTGTACAAGCTTCTTCACAGTTGGACTTAGACAACATCAGCATGCCAATCTGGTGGGTGAGTTGATCATTCTAACCATCATGCCAACAAAGCACATATTTTACAAGCTGTGGTAGGTGGACAGTTGGCACACATACTCGCGTGCACGCAAAACACACACATGGGGGCGCCCTACTTGACCTCTGGCGGACTGGTGTCTGAACTAAACAGTGTCAGTTAAACAGCTAACACAGAGCCCATTGTCAAACACACAAACACTCTCTGTCATTAATCTCAGACCACAGGAGGCTGCTGAAGGGAGGACGGCTCATAATAATGGCCGGAACGGCGTAAATGGAATGGCATCAAACACTTGGAAACCATATGTTTGATGTAATTGTTACCATTCCACAAATTCCGCTCCAGTTATTAGCACTAGTCCGTTGTCCCCAATTAAGGTGCCACTAACCTCCTGTGTCTCAGACAGACAGAGTGGAGTGGCTCAGCCAACGCGTTGCATAGAACCCCATACAATGTCAGCCTCCATTTCATCCACAAACACACATGAACCATAATGAGACCTCATCCCATGCCCAAGTCTAGGCAGTAATGTTTTAATATGTAATACAGTGTGTGTATGGTGAGGAGCCACTTACTGATTCCAGAGCTGTGGATGGCCTTGACCATCTTCTTCATCCTCTGTAAGGTGCTCTGGTCCATCTCCATTGACTGCAACACAGAGAGAGAAGAAGAGAGTTAATGAAACATACAGAGTGTACAAAACATTAAGGACACCTGCTCTTTCCATGACAGACTGACCAAGTGAATCCAGGTGAAAGCTATGATCCCTTATTGATGTCACTTGTTAAATCCACTTCAATCAGTGTAGATGAAGGGGAGGAGACAGGTTAAAGAAGGATTGTTAAGCCTTGAGACAATTGAGACATGGATTGTGTATGAATTGCCATTCAGAGGGTGAATGGGCAAGACAAAATATTTAAGTGCCTTTGAACGGGGTATGGTAGTAGGTGCCAGGTGCACCGGTTTGTGTCAAGAACTGCAAAGCTGCTTGGTTTTTCACACTCAGTTTCCTGTGTGTATCAAGAATGGTCCACCACCCAAAGGACATCCAACCAACTTGACAACTGTGGGAAGCATTGGAGTTAACATAGGCCAGCATCCCTGTGGAAAGCTTTCAACACCTTAGAGAGTCCATACCCCGACGAAATGAGGCTGTTCTGAAGGCAAAAGGGGGTTCAAGTCAGTGTATACTGTCATATTGACTCCAGTCCATTAGTAGCTAAAAGTTTAAGACAGACAAAGGCAGATCATTTCCTATGGGGTAAATCCTAACTTGAGATCTGCCTATGCATGCAAATCTGGCTTTGACGTAGTTACAGTTGAAGTCGGAAGTTTACATACACCTTAGCCAAAGACATTTAAACTCAGTTTCTCACAATTCCTGACATTTAATCCTAGTTAGAATTCCCTGTCTTAGGTCAGTTAGGATCACCACTTTCTTTTAAGAATGTGAAATGTCAGAATAATAGTAGAGAGAATGATTTATTTCAGCTTTTATTTCTTTCATCACATTCCCAGTGGGTCAGAAGTTTACATACACTCAATTAGTATTTGGTAGCATTGCCTTTAAATTGTTTAACTTGGGTCAAACGTTTTGTGTAGCCTTCCACAAGCTTCCCACAATAAGTTGGGTGAATTTTGGCCCATTCCTCCTGACAGAGCGGGTGTAACTGAGACAGGTTTGAAGGCCTCCTTGCTCGCACACGCTTTTTCAGTTCTGCCCACAAATGTTCTATAGGATTGAGGTCAGGGCTTTGTGATGGCCACTCCAATACCTTGACTTTGTTGTCCTTAAGCCATTTTGCCACAACTTTGGACGTATGCTTGGGGTCATTGTCCATTTGGAAGAGCCATTTGCGACCAAGCTTTAACTTCCTGACTGATGTCTTGAGATGTTGCTTCAATATATCCATATTATTTTCCTTCCTCATGATACCATCTATTTTGTGCACCCCCACAGCATGATGCTGCCACCCCCGTGCTTCACGGTTGGGATGGTGTTCTTCGGCTTGCAAGCGTTCCCCTTTTTCCTCCAAACATAACGACGGTCATTATGGCCAAACAGTTCTATTTTTGTTTCATCAGACCAGAGGACATTTTTCAAAAAAGTACAATCTTTGTCCCCATGTGCAATTTCAAACTGTAGTCTGGCTTTTTATGGCAGTTTTGGAGCAGTGGCTTCTTCCTTGCTGAGCGGCCTTTCAGGTTATGTCGATATAGGACTTGTTTTACTGTGGATAAAGATACTTTTGTACTGGTTTCCTCCAGCATCTTCAAAAGGTCCTTTGCTGTTGTTCTGGGATTGATTTGCACTTTTCGCACCAAAGTACGTTCATCTCTAGGAAACAGAACGCGTCTCCTTCCTGAGCGGTATGACGGCTGCATGGTCCCATGGTGTTTATACTTGTTCATCTGTACAAACAATAGTACACGTGGCACCTTCAGGTGTTTGGAAATTGCTCCCAAGGATGAACCAGACTTCTGGAGGTCTACAATTTTTTTTCTGAAGTCTTGGCTGATTTCTTTTGATTTTCCCATGATGTCAAGCAAAGAGGCACTGAGTTTGAAGGTAGGCCTTGAAATACATCCACAGGTACACCTCCAATTGACTCAAATTATGTCAATTAGTCTATCAGAAGCTTCTAAAGCCATGACATCATTTTCTGGAATTTTCCAAGCTGTTTAAAGGCACAGTCAACTTAGTGTATGTAAACTTCTGACCCACTGGAATTGTGATACAGTGAATTATAAGTGATATAATCTGTCTGTAAACAATTGTTGGAAAAATTACTTGTGTCATGCACCGACTTGCCAAAACTATAGTTTGTTAACAAGAAATGTGTGGAGTGGTTGAAAAACAAGTTTTAATGACTCCAACCTAAGTTTATATAAACTTCCGACTTCAACTGTACATGCGCAGACAGATGCATTGATGTCAATGCCCTGATGTCAATGGGAGAAATCCTTACTTGAGAACCATGCATGTAACGCTGACGTATGTTGTATTGATGTCAATGGGAGATTGGAGCAAAAATTTCAACATTACACCACCGACTTCAAGTTAGTATTTCACCTAGTAGGACTGACAAAGAGCAACGGTGAAAAAAATTTAACTTGTCGAACCGTCTATAGGGAAAACGCAATTCTTTGACTGTCTAGCAGCGGTCACGGTGACCCGGAAGTTCCCACACCGTGACTAACGTTGAGTGAACAGTTGAATCAGCAGTTAATCCGTCTAGCACTGTCATGCTTGTCATCATTGGGCTGATGATGTCTCATGCACCAACCTCACCTGTCGTTTTTTCAGGTTCACCGCCCTACCGTGCGTCGACATGTTGAAACTTCACTCTACTGTTTGCTTTAGAACAGGGGTATTCAAATCTTACCCTACGAGGTCCGGAGTACTGTTGATTACCTGTTCTACCTGATCACTCATTACACCCACCTGGTGGCCCAGGTCTACATCAGTCCCTGAGAAGGGAAGAGTTGGGAAAAAAGCAGTTGAACTGGCTTCGAGTTAGACTTGAATTTAAAAGAACCTAGCTAGCTACATGACACTCCTTTGGCACCAAAATAGTTTATATATTACAGCTAACTCGACCAGTCGTGGTTAGTGTATATGTAGCCTAACATCAGCCCTTCTCATTACAGTAGACTTCCCATGTCTTATTTGTCTAATGAAAAAGCACATGGGACTTTAAAATGTATGGAAATGTATGGAGACTTAAAAATGGAGTACCTCCTTTACTTTCCACTGTTTCACTGTCAACCACTGAGCAAATGAGCGGGCCATGTAGGAGTCAGGGCAAGACTGTGGTCAAAGTGAAAAAGTAATGTCAAACTATTACGCTTCAATGTCAAATCTGTTGACTTAAGTCTAAAAGGGTTAAGGTGATGGCTCCATTCCAATGAGGTAATGTCACCATCTAACAAAGGAATAACCTTATTCAAACCTCTCCTTGTACAGCGTCCAAGTACAGGTCAGACCACCATGGTGCAGTTACAGCACACCCTGTTACGCTGCCTAACAGTGTTCAAACCCCTGTGCGTAAAGCATAAAACCTGAGATCCTGAGGACCAGACCCTGTGGATCACCCTTGCTGTGGCCTGTCTGCAGCATCAATACAGGCAGACACACACATACAGACATGCACAAACACACACAGGGACACACATGCGCGGGCACCCCCCCACACACACACAATTCCCTATACTCCAGAGAAGAGCAAAACGGTTACACCCATCAATAAATCTGTTTCCTGCAATTGTATGCATTTTGCCATAGCTAATGCTGTGTTCTTTTGCTCAAACAATAAAATGAATACTGCTAAATTAAATGTTTTTGGAATTTTAAATTCTCCTTGACTGTCTAGCTTTTATTTTGGTGATTGTTAGTTCTCAAAGATAAAAAAAAAAAAAAGATATTGGTCCATTATCTTTTCTACATACTTTATATCTGGTTTTAGCTGTTTATGTTTACACTGAAAGCATTTTTCCATCCCGAAAATGTATTACAAAATATATATAAAGGCATCAGCATGCTTCCCAGCCTAAACAGTTCGAAAGAGTTTATGCATATATTATGACGCATTTTGTTTTGTTTTGTTGTTCTTGCACAATTTGTTTTATCTTGAGGCAAGCCGAAGTCGGTAGCTAAAGTCTACGCCCCTTCGTCGGTGATTGGTCAACAGTACGGATTCTTCAGTAAAGTCTTTGGTTGTCATTCAACGAGAGACGACTCGTTTTCATGCACAGTTTTTCATTTATAAATACTGCACCAAACATCTTAGTTAGATGTAAAATTGCACGACTAAGATGTCCTCTGCAAAAACATCAAAATTAATGATAGATTTGAGTTATCATTGATTAATTCTGACTATTTTGAAGAAGTGGCTATGGCGTCTCATAATGGACAAACAGTACTATTGCCATTTGTTTCGCGTTTTCAAGCTAAGGTCTTTTAAGGAAGTATGCGAGCACACTCATTCGGTTCGCCTAGTGGACTTCGGCTAGCCGCCAGCTGAACTGAAGCATGCTGACGCCTTCACCAAACCCACAGTTCGGTACATATTTCGGTTTTGGGTTCACGGGTTGGTTTCGGTACAGCAAATAAAAATGAAATGCCATTCAAAATGTTCAACTTCCACAATGTTCCTTGCATTGTCTGTTGTGACCGGATTGTTATGTTGGGCTCTCAAGTTTCCACTCTGATGCTGCGTTTAACCATGTGGGAGGTGGGAATTTACCAGTTGTAAATATCAATTGGATGCATTCATGTGATTTAAACCCATTGAGAAACACAGATTGGCTAATGGCCAACAAGCTGTGTCAACCATAAACTAAAAGTACAGCTATCATGCTTGTAAACAAATTATAGAGTTCAAAAACCACAATATATTGATTTCAAAAAATGTTTTATTGTTGCATTTAACTGCCGAAAATTATGTTATAGAGGTAATGTCCTTAGTAGGTGACGTCAGAGGTCACCATGTGGGAGAAATGGCTGCTGAGGATGATAGACGAGTTTCCCACTATTTATTAACAGTTTGAGGGCCATTCAAGTGATTTTTTTCATATGTTGTAAATTCCCATTTGGTTACGAACGCACCATGACACTGCCTCCTTCAGTGCCAGATGCAAACTTGTGACTCATAATGGGGGCGTCCCACTCCGGGCTAATCTGATGGGTTGGGCTGTCACTGCATGGTGGTGAAAAATGGTGTTTCATAAAGAGAGAATGCATATTGTCCCCTTTTTTCACCTACATTCAAAAAAGTTAAATGAGGAAATCGAAGCCTATGCAGCCTGAATGGGGAACGTTTTAGGCACGAACCGTTCCACGAGACATACGAATATATTGCCGGTTGCATAGAATATAATAATAATAAATATAATATAATAATACTAATTTGGACGGTAAAATGACACGACTCAATATCGCCATCTGCCGGCCTTTGGGCTAAGGCTATACCTACTGCAAGACAGAGCTCCAAACGCTACTGTAGTTTAAAAGTTCAGGGTTTCCCAAACTCAGTCCGGTCCTGCGGTTTCAAATAATCAAAGTTTGATGATGGGTTGGTTATTTGAATCAGCTGTGTAGCGTTAGGGCAAAATATATTTCTACATAGTCTACTTCTATAAATGACAAAGTGAACTTGGCAAAACTGTTTCGCTTGGATAGTTTACTCACTGGAGGTTCGCCTACCTATCCGTTCACCTCCCACCACTAACTGTCAACAACAGTTACCTGTGAACAGGTAAACAATAGTGCGCACTGAACGCCCAGCTTACCTCTTCCACTGCCGAAACCGTGTTCCGACATTCACTCATTTTGGATTGAAAAGTCGAAGTAGTCGGTGATGCCAAATCCTCGTTTGTCAGAGCAACAAAGTCCGAAATGCTGATACGCTCCGGCATGTTGCTCTCCAAGTAAAAGGGTCCAACTGAAGACATTTAAAAGGTAGTCAAAGTTTCAAACACGCATGTTTCCGCGGGAAATGCACTTGTTCTCCTTTGTGGAAAAAGCTACAACAAAAGGTAAAATTCCCCAACACAATATTCCCACGTTCACAACTATATGAGTGAAAATTGTTTTTTTCTCTCACTGCGGTGCAACTCATGAGTGAGCTCCACCGCTGACTACAATCTGCTAGCAGCACTAAAGATGACGTCACTTTCCTATGGTATTAAACAAACCTTCAAAATAAAAAATTCAAATTTCACAACCATTCCATAGGCCACAATGCAAATCACTTAATACGAAATACATATTGGCTTATAGTGAAAAATATATTATTTCTGTCGATGTAAAAGTGGGGTTAGGAGTTTAGAATACAGTGATTTGCATTGTGGCCTATGGAATGGGTACTTTTACTACAAAAGGCCAGCAACACTCCGTATTATTCAGAGCCCCATGAAATGACACAATATATCAATTCTACAGCACTACTGAGTAATCCCAACCCCACATTTACATCGGCACATAGAGTCGTTTTTTCTCTATAAACCAATATGTAATTCATATGCTGTGTAGTGCATTGCAGTGAATGGAGTGGGTGGAGTAAGGAGTCACCAGCACTCTAGTAAACCCATTGCCCAACAGAATAGACCATTTAAAGTTTTGTAGACTCTATTGAGTAATTCCAATTACGTATATTTGTATTTTATTAATAGCCTTAGCTTTCAACATACCAGTATTGGTGTAAACTTTCTAAAGAAATGCTCGTATAAATAATACAATATTAAATATAAAAGTACGTCAAATGCTGTGAAAAATAGTTGTACTGCACTAAAGTGAGAGAAAAAAATCGATACTCCCAAAATTGTCTTTGTAGGGCGACTCTTATTTTGAAGAAAAAGATCCGCGCTTTGTGCTGCCAGGAGAACGGTAATCCACTGCTGGCTCTGTGCGCGCAATTAGGGAGGGAGTAATTCCATCATCACGTGAGAATGTTTGCACTTTCTGGCATTCATAATGGGATTCGTGAAGAATGGACCTGCAGTCTTTTGCCATCTCATTTCCCCTCAACTCAATGCAAACGCTAGTGTGCAGTGAAAACAGACTACACAGATGAATAGGGTGTCACACTCAATAAAATCCATTTAGAATGCAATGAAAACGTGCTGGGTGGTATGCAATAAGGGAATGGGGCAGGGTCTGAGTTTTTAGTGAGGTCTGGATTTAATAAGAAAGTTGAAGCTCATTTACTGTATTTATATACAATAAAAAAAACTCTAAAATGCTATTTGGAAAGCAAAAAAATACAAACATGTTTTTTTTTTTTTTACCCCAGGCATTATCACATTGGTTGCTGTAGCTTCATTCACCTCAGTTAATCTACAAACACATAGCCTATTAGCTATACAATTAGCTGCTACACATTAGCTCAAATTAACTAAGCACAGGGATTAAAAACTATAATTTAATACATACAGAGTGATCTATTAGCAGAACAAGTATTTTATTAACAAAAGGTAAACAAATACGTTTGCTTTACATAACTTTTTTTGTTGCAGTTTTACAGCTAATTTCCTGCTTTTCTACACATTTTGCCATGGGTTGGGGATAATTCCCTTAGTTTTAAAGGCTAATTTCCTGCAATTCTACACATTTTGCCATGTTAAAGGAACATTTCAAAAAATTCATATTCATCATCTCCAGCACCACCCCAACATCAACATATGTGAAAAAAGCACGTTTCTATTATTTGTAGTCAAAAGGATAGAGGAAGATACAGTGGGGAAAAAAGTATTTAGTCAGCCACCAATTGTGCCAGTTCTCCCACTTAAAAAGATGAGAGAGGCCTGTAATTGTCATCATAGGTACACGTCAACTATGACAGACAAATTGAGAAAAAATAATCCAGAAAATCACATTGTATGATTTTTTATGAATTTATTTGCAAATTATGGTGGAAAATAAGTATTTGGTCACCTACAAACAAGCAAGATTTCTGGCTCTCACAGACCTGTAACTTCTTCTTTAAGAGGCTCCTCTGTCCTCCACTTGTTACCTGTATTAATGGCACCTGTTTGAACTTGTTATCAGTATAAAAGAAACCTGTCCACAACCTCAAACAGTCACACTCCAAACTCCACTATTGGCAAGACCAAAGAGCTGTCAAAGGACACCAGAAACAAAATTGGAGACCTGCACCAGGCTGGGAAGACTGAATCTGCAATAGGTAAGCAGCTTGGTTTGAAGAAATCAACTGTGGGAGCAATTATTAGGAAATGGAAGACATACAAGACCACTGATAATCTCCCTCGATCTGGGGCTCCACGCAAGATCTCACCCTGTGGGGTCAAAATGATCACAAGAACGGTGAGCAAAAATCCCAGAACCACACGGGGGGACCTAGTGAATGACCTGCAGAGAGCTGGGACCAAAGTAACAAAGCCTACCATCAGTAACACACTACGCCGCCAGGGACTCAAATCCTGCAGTGCCAGACGTGTCCCCCTGCTTAAGCCAGTACATGTCCAGGCCCGTCTGAAGTTTGCTAGAGTGCATTTGGATGATCCAGAAGAGGATTGGGAGAATGTCATATGGTCAGATGAAACCAAAATATAACTTTTTTGGTAAAAACTCAACTCGTCGTGTTTGGAGGACAAAGAATGCTGAGTTGCATCCAAAGAACACCATACCTACTGTGAAGCATGGGGGTGGAAACATCATGCTTTGGGGCTGTTTTTCTGCAAAGGGACCAGGACGACTGATCTGTGTAAAGGAAAGAATGAATGGGGCCATGTATCGTGAGATTTTGAGTGAAAACCTCCTTCCATCAGCAAGGGCATTGAAGATGAAACGTGGCTGGGTCTTTCAGCATGACAATGATCCCAAACACACCACCCGGGCAATGAAGGAGTGGCTTCGTAAGAAGCATTTCAAGGTCCTGGAGTGGCCTAGCCAGTATCCAGATCTCAACCCCATAGAAAATATTTGGAGGGAGTTGAAAGTCCGTGTTGCCCAGCGACAGCCCCAAAACATCACTGCTCTAGAGGAGATCTGCATGGAGGAATGGGCCAAAATACCAGCAACAGTGTGTGAAAACCTTGTGAAGACTTACAGAAAACGTTTGACCTGTGTCATTGCCAACAAAGGGTATGTAATAAAGTATTGAGAAACTTTTGTTATTGACCAAATACTTATTTTCCACCATAATTTGCAAATAAATTCATTAAAAATCCTTCAATGTGATTTTCTGGGAAAATAATTCTCATTTTGTCTGTCATAGTTGACGTGTACCTTTGATGAAAATTACAGGCCTCTCTCATCTTTTTAAGTGGGAGAACTTGCACAATTGGTGGCTGACTAAATACTTTTTTTCCCCACTGTAAGTGTTTCCAATGACATCATCAACCAATCAGTAGACAATTAATAGGCAATTAGTAGGCAATGCCTACACATAATTGGTTACAATCACGTGATGCACACCGATGATGTCATTGGAAACACTTATCTTCCTCTAACTTTTTTTTCACAAAACATAGAAACGTGCCATTTCTACATATGTTGATGTTGGGGTGGTGCTGGAGATGATGAACATGAAGTAAAAAAAAATGTGAAATGTCCCTTTAATATGATATCTGAGTGAGAGTGACTAAAAAAATCAATGGGGGCCCCCTGGAGGTCAGGGCAACCTCCGGTAATTTGGTCATGATTACTACAAGTTTAGATAGCTGGCTAGAGTAACTAGACTAATTTACCAATCTATTTTTTTACACTAATTGAATGACTGTCATAACAAAAAAACTGCTGATGCACAACCAAGTTTCTAAATTGCACTTTGTGTATTCTACTATTCTAACTCAGAGTTCCCAAAAAATAAACATTAATAATAACGTTTTTGTTTTTTAAATTTAAAACAATTACAGAGATGTCCTCATATGTAGCTACGGCCCTGTGTGAAAGCAATGCAACATTCTAAATTTTAAAGATCAAACTAACTTAAAAATTCAACTTTTAGCCTATATACCTATTAAGCATCTATTTTAATGCTTTCATTGGTGTATTTCACCATATAAGTCAAATGATAGCTGTCATATTATATGGTAAACCTTGTCTCTTCACTGGAAAAACCTTTATCTCAGCCCCTCCAATTCCCTGCCAGGTATACAGTGCCATCGGAAAGTATTCAGACCCCTTGACTTTTTCCACATTTTGTTCCGTTACAGCAATCTCAGCAATCTACAAACAATACCCCAGAATGACAAAGCGAACCCGATCGAACATTCCTGGAGAGACCTGAAAATAGCTGTGCAGCGACGCTCCCCATCCAACCTGACAGGGCTTGAGAGGATCTGCAGAGAAAAATGGGAGAAACTCCCCAAATACAGGTGTGCCAAGCTTGTAGTGTCATACTCAAGAAGAATCGATGCTGTAATCGCTGCCAAAGGTGCTTCAACAAAATACTGAGTAAAGGGTCTGAATACTTATGTAAATGTGATATATTTCAGTTGTATTTTATTTTATACATTTGCAAAAATTTCTGAAAACCTGTTTTTGCTTTGTCTGTAGATTGATGAGGAAAAAAACAATTTAATCAATTTTAGAATAAGGCTGTAATGTAGCAAAATGTGGAAAAAGTCAAGGGGTCTGAATACTTTCCGAATGCACTGTAGGTATAGTATGACTCTGTTGGGCCCCAGTGCAGGTAATACGCTAGTAGTAAACCCCTATATAGCTGCCCTTGACATGAAAGTTTCACCTTACATGTGTGTTTTGGGATACCCGACTCCTAATTCCTGCTATTATAAAATCTGCCAACACTTAAAGGAAGGATATCACCCCCCGAGTGGCGCAGTGGTCTAAGGCACTGCATCACAGTGCTAGCTGTGCCACTAGAGATCCTGGTTCGAATCCAGGCTCTGTCTGCCGCGACCGGGAGACCCATTGGGCGGCGCACAATTGGCCCAGCGTCGTCCAGGGTAGGGGAGGGAATGTAGCTCAGTTGATAGAGCATGGCGTTTGCAACGCCAGGGTTGTGGGTTTGATTCCCACGGGGGGCCAGTATGAAAATTAAAAAATAATGTATGCACTCACTAACTGTAAGTCGCTCTGGATAAGAGCGTCTGCTAAATGATGTAAATGTAATATCAAAGCACTTTGCCAGAAGGAAACTACATTTTAGACTGAAAAGCTTTGGGTGCAATGTACTCCAGGTTTGACTGTTTCCCAAGCCCATTGCAACCACATTGAGTATGGTCTGACCTCAAAATCACATATTTACCTGCTTTAAGGACATAACCAATTGATGGAAATATTTCAATGCGTCATACACTAAACTCAAACAAACTCAAGGTTATTCCCTGAATGATCCTGAAGGAATTGCACAGTCGCTGCCAGTTTTCGCAGTCGTACAGTCATTGTAATGGCAGCCTCAATCTCGAACACCAACCTTTACATGATAGCTCTTTCATGTACATTATGTTCAGTGCAGCGTTTTATTTGTGTTCACAAAAAAAGACACACAACACCATATCCCCATATCCTCTTGTCTTACAAACACACACACACACACACACACACCACTAGGTCTGGGGAGTGGTTAACAGGGGAGTGGTTTTCCCTTTGCAAGGTGACAATTAAAAGTTTTTGCTCAATCAAGACTTAAGGGTCGTTCCATGTCATTTCAGCAAGCCATGACACCCACCATCTCAGATTGTTCTGAAATCATTTCTGTAGTTATAAACAGATAAGATAAGCATTCCTGTAACATTATTTTGTTGAAATATAATTTGATCTCTGAGATATTAAGCTAATTGATTTCACTGTGTCTGTTTAGTCTTCAAAGTGAAGGCAATTCTCTTGCAAACAAAGATCTGTAAGGCATTGAAATATTACACTGAAAAAAATGTAAGGTTCTTAAATGGTTAATCCTCAGCTCTTAGGGTTCCTTGGATAATTTTTGCCCAATAGAAATCCTTTGAGTTAAGTGTGGGGTTCTTGATGAGGCATCTACGGTTCTTCAGAATTCTACAGTGAGGGAAAAAAGTTTTTGATCCCCTGCTGATTTTGTACGTTTGCCCACTGACAAAGAAATTATCAGTCTATAATTTTAATGGTAGGTTTATTTGAACAGTGAGAGACAGAATAACAACAAAAAAATCCAGAAAAACGTATGTCAGAAATGTTATAAATTGATTTGCATTTTAATGAGGGAAATAAGTATTTGACCCCCTCTCAATCAAAAAGATTTCTGGCTCCCAGGTGTCTTTTATACAGGTAACGAGCTGAGATTAGGAGCACACTCTTAAAGGGAGTGCTCCTAATCTCAGCTTGTTACCTGTATAAAAGACACCTGTCCACAGAAGCAATCAATCAATCAGATTCCAAACTCTCCACCATAGCCAAGACCAAAGAGCTCTCCAATGATGTCAGGGACAAGATTGTAGACCTACACAAGGCTGGAATGGGCTGCAAGACCATCGCCAAGCAGCTTGGTGAGAAGGTGACAACAGTTGGTGCGATTATTCGCAAATGGAAGAAACACAAAATAACTGTCAATCTCCCTCGGCCTGTGACTCCATGCAAGATCTCACCTCGTGGAGTTGCAATGATCATGAGAACGGTGAGGAATCAGCCCAGAACTACACGGGAGGATCTTGTCAATGATCTCAAGGCAGCTGGGACCATAGTCACCAAGAAAACAATTGGTAACACACTACGCCGTGAAGGACCAAAATCCTGCAGCGCCCGCAAGGTCCCCCTGCTCAAGAAAGCACATATACAGGGCCGTCTGAAGTTTGCCAATGAACATCTGAATGATTCAGAGGAGAACTGGGTGAAAGTGTTGTGGTCAGATGAGACACAAATCGAGCTCTTTGGCATCAACTCAACTCGCCGTGTTTGAAGGAGGAGGAATGCTGCCTATGACCCCAAGAACACCATCCCCACTGTCAAACATGGAGGTGGAAACATTATGCTTTGGGGGTGTTTTTTTGCTAAGGGGACAGGACAACTTCACCGCATCAAAGGGACGATGGACGGGGCCATGTACCGTCAAATCTTGGGTGAGAACCTCCTATCCCTCAGCCAGGGCATTGAAAATGGGTTGTGGATGGGTATTCCAGCATGACAATGACCCAAAACACACGGCCAAGGCAACAAAGGAGTGGCTCAAGAAGAAGCACATTAAGGTCCTGGTGTGGCCTAGCCAGTCTCCAGACCTTAATCCCATAGAAAATCTGTGGAGGGAGCTGAAGGTTCGAGTTGCCAAACGTCTCGAAACCTTAATGACTTGGAGAAGATCTGCAAAGAGGAGTGGAACAAAATCCCTCCTGAGATGTGTGCAAACCTGGTGGCCAACTACAAGAAACGTCTGACCTCTGTGATTGCCAACAAGGGTTTTGCCACCAAGTACTAAGTCATGTTTTGCAGAGGGGTCAAATACTTATTTCCCTCATTAAAATGCAAATCAATTCATAACCTTTTTTACATGCGTTTTTCTGGATTTTTGTTGTTGTTATTCTGTCTCTCACTGTTCAAATAAACCTACCATTAAAATTATAGACTGATCATGTCTTTGTCAGTGGGCAAACGTACAAAATCAGCAGGGGATCAAATGCTTTCTTCCCTCACTGTAAAATGTTCTTGAAATGTATGGACACCTGCAGATGTGTCCCTTTCATAGTATACAACAAATTGGCTAGTGTAAACTAGTGTTGATTTTTCAGTATAACAGTTCTAGTGTTGAATCAGGAGTTAAATTAACACTGTAAAGAGTTAAATTAACACCCAGTCTGAAAGTTCTAATAGAGGAGTCGAATAATGGAACACCCAATATTAGCCATGGTAGGGATTGTAATAATAAAGCACATTTATACTATGTGTAGTATTTTATAAAGGGATAAGACGGTATTACGAGAAAAGATAACAAGCAAAATAATACATCTTCAAATACAACTAAATTAGAACACAAGTACTCAATCAACATAGTGGAGATATGCAAACAGAAGACATAGAAGGCACAGTATGTGGGTATGTGTGGATGAATTGTGATGGAAGGTGTGGTGTACGTTTTTGTGTTTGAAAAAGTGTGGCGTTAAGTGAGTGAGAAAGGAAATGGTTGCATATCCCAGAACCAACGTGTGTCTGTGAGCAGGGGTTGTGCGAGAGAGCTTTCAATTTTGTGCAGATGAGGGATATACATTTTAAAATATAGTATACATCTAATATATTTTTTTATTGTCCTATCATGATGGAACGATCCCCAAACCTATATCCTAGACACCCACCTGAGCGACCCATACACCAAAGAGAAGACCCCATCTGTTTTATGGACCTGCTGTGAGTTGCCAATATGCAGCCAAAACAGAAAAATTAATGCGGTCAGAGACCTACATGAGCAGCACCACCCCCTCAAGATTCTGAGCCTGCCTGGCAGGGTTGGTCCTACAAAGCCAGAGCCCCCTGATGGGAGAGCATAATATACAAGGAAATTCTCAAAGCTGCTAATGAGAACCTTGACGACCTTGTACCTAGCCGGTGGGGATTCCGGTGGGGTACCCACACCCAGGTAGTGGCAGTGCTGGCAACACTGGCTGCAGTAACCCATGGGGAGGGGGTCACACTCGGACAATCAGAGAGGGGGCTTATTATTATGGCCCAGGTGGCACAAAATAATCAAAGGTCTGACTGCACGGAGATGCTTGGGAAAAATGGCATTCTCTCAACCAGCTTCAAGAGGTAGTCACCTGGAATGCATTTCAATTAACAATGCGTTTGAGCCAATCAGTTGTGTTGTGACAAGGTAGGAGTGGTATACAGAAGATAGCCCTATTTGGTAAAAGACCAAGTCCATATTATGGCAAGAACAGCTCAAATAAGCAAAGAGAAATGACAGTCCATAATTACTTTAAGACATGAAGGTCAGTCAATATGGAACATTTCAAGAACTTTGAAAGTTTCTTCAAGTACAGTCGCAATAACCATCAAGTGCTATGATGAAACTGTCTCCAATAAGATCTGTCACAGGAAAGGAAGACCCAGAGTTACCTCTGCTGCAGAGGATAAATTCATTAGTGTTACCAGCCTCAGAAATCGGCAATTAACTGCACCTCAGATTGCAGCCCAAATACATTTTTCACAGAGTTCAAGTAACAGACGCATCTCAACATCAACTGTTCAGAGGAGACTGCGTGAATCAGTCCTTCATGGTCGAATTGCTGCAAAGAAACCACTACTAAAGGACACCAATAAGAAGAAGAGACTTGCTTGGGCCAAGAAACACGAGCAATGGACATTAGACCGGTGGAAATCTGTCCTTTGGTCTGATGAGTTCAAATGTGAGATTTTTGGTTCCAACCGCCATGTCTTTGTGAGACGCAGAGTAGGTGAATAGATGATCTCCGCATGTGTGGTTCCCACTATGAAGCATGGAGGAGAAGGTGTGATGGTGTGGGGGTTCTTTGCTGGTGACACTGTCTGTGATTTATTTAGAATCCAAGGGACACTTAACCAGCATGGCTACCACAGCATTCTGCAGCGATACGCCATCCCATCTGGTTTGCGCTTAGTGGGACTATCATTTGTTTTTTAACAGGACAATAACCCAAAACACACCTCCAGGCTGTGCAGGGGCTATTTGACCAAGGAGAGTGATGGAGTGCTGCATCAGATGACCTGGCCTCAACAATCACCCGACCTCAACCCAATTGAGATGGTTTGGGATGAGTTGGACCGCAGAGTGAAGGAAAAGCAGCCAACAAGTGCTCAGCATATGTGGGAACTCCTTCAAGACTGTTGGAAATCCATTCCTCATGAAGCCGGTTGAGAGAATGCCAAGAGTGTGCAAAGCTGTCATCAAGGCAAAGGGTGGCTACTTTGAAGAATCTTACATTTGTTGGGTTACTACATGATTCCATATGTGTTATTTCATAGTTTTGATGTCTTCACTATTATTCTACAATGTAGAAAATAGTCAAAATAAAGAAAATCCCTAGAATGAGTAGGTGTGTCCAACCTTTTGACTGGTACTATATATATATATATATATATATATATATATATATATATATATATATATATATATACTTAATCTAAAATGAAAATTATTCTAATCTAAAAGATCAAATGAAACCAGAGAGCGCCCTTAGATATCGGAAAAGGCCACACTTGCACTTGAATCATTCCCACCATTGCATTTGAATCATTCTCTCCAAATGGACATTAGCTGTGAGGGCCGAGATGCCCATGCATTGACTTTTGTTCGCTATACATGTCGGGGGATGCTATTCACGTGGACATATTTTTCTGTCTCACGATTCCCGAGCATAAAACGTCACAGAGGATGTTCAGTGTGCTGCATGGCTATATTGACGAAAAACAGATTCAATGGGATCGAATGGTGGGCTTTTGCACAGATGGGGCTCCATCTATGGTAGGACAGCGGGCAGGCCTCTGCAGTCTAGTTATGAATGTGTCTCCCTCTGCCATATGAACGCATTGTATGATACACGAGAGCAACTGGCGGCAAAAGAGCTGAGCACAGAACTCAGAGATTATACTGCAGCAGGTAACTTCAATTGTTAACTACCTTTTACCATATCCACTACGTGGACATATGGGATCAGAGCATGGCAATGTTACATTTCACACCGAGGCTTGGTGGTTATCGAGGGGTGGTGTTGGAAAGATGTTTGCATTGAGAGGAACTGTCGTCATTCACAATAGATGTAAAAAAAAAAAAAAAAAAGAATTGGTTGACTTTCTGTGTAATTAAAAGTAAATGTGACTACTTGCCTATGTAACAGACATATTTGGGAAACTGAACGAACGCAAGCATGCAAGGCAAATACAAAAACATTCTACAGATGATTCAGAGGAAAGAATTCTTATTAGAGAGTCTTTCAAAAGCGAACCATGCCCCCTTCCCTAGGTTGACAGAAAACGGCATCAGTAAGTGTCCCACACGAGTGATGACTGCTCACCTCCATCGCTTGGAAGAGCACTTTGGGCCCTACTTCCCAATCCGTTTGACTGTGATCCTGGCTCAGTTGACATGCAGGTGTGTGAAATCGAACAGCTGATCGAGCTATCATGTGAACAAATGCATTCACGGTTTACTATGGAGGAGTTTTGGTTCCTGACTCAAAGGGAATAAATACCCTGCCGTCTCCCTCTGAGCATTAATGCGGCGTTCAAAACAACTGAGAACTGGGAACTGGGAAATCTCCGACTTCCGACTTCAGTGCGTTCAAGACAACTGGGAACTCTGGAAAAAACGAGCTCCGACTAGGAAAACTTGTTTTGAACGATCATCCATCTCGGAATTCCAACTAGGGAACTCTGGTCTCTTTCTAGAGCTCTGACTTTTTGAACTGATGTTGTCTTGAAAGCACCATAAAACTCATGGTACCCTTCGCCAGATCTTATCTGTGTGAAGCGGGATTCAGTGCTCTCATCTGCATTAAAACCAAATATCGATACAGGTTGGATGTGACAGTAGAGATTGTCGACCACGCCTGACTTTGAGAATCTCCGACGTAACATGCATCAAGCACATCCACCTCATTAGTGGTAATGAGATAAGATACATTATGTCAGACTAATTTTCAATTGACTGTCATAGCCCTACATTAAAAGTATGTGATGGTGAGTTGAGAAGACAATCAGAAATACTGTTAGAATGTTTATCAATTGACTGCTATAGCCCCAAATAAAAAAGTAAACATTGGCTGTTAATACAAAAAACAAAAACACATGGTTGGGGTCAATAGAATTTTCAGATATCAAAATGGGGTCATGGGCCAAAAAAGTTTTGGGAACCCCTGATTTAGGTGGTCTCATATCTTAGTCTTCCCTGGCAATCCTGGTTGCAGGTGATTAAAAACTCAAAATGTTCGATTCCAATAGCAATTACACATCACTTTGCAAGCCAGCATAATGTGACTTGCAAGCCTGATGTGGCCTGTAAACCATGAGTTTCAGGCCACTGTATTAGGGTAAAACTAGGCCCTCAAAAATAAGGTCTTATGAAATATGTAATGTATTGTCTTAAATAATTTAATTTGAATGATAACACATTTACTAAGGCTCAACACCTTATTTGCATAAAATACGGTGTTGAGTGTGTGTGGTTCTTCAAATGAACCATCCCATCCCAAGGTTCTTCAGAAAACCTAAAATGGTTCCACTATGGCATCGCTCTGAACCTTATTTAGTTCCAACTGGAACCTTTAGTTTCTTGATGCATGTAATGGCAAGACCCCTGTTGCTTATATGATCAAAAGTTCAGACAGTCTTTGACAAAGACTACTGCTTCTTTTCATCATCAAAAAAAGTGGGTCTCTTTGGGGAAAATAACTTTCTTGAAGTTCTAAATTCTGCGGCGTACAGTATGCTTGGACTCCACTCCATTACAGATGGAGATAGCCTAAAGCAGGGGTTCTCAAAGTGGGGTCCGCGAGGTACTGCAGGGGGTCAGAGGCCAGATCTCAAAATAAAACTTTTTTTTTTTTAAGGAATTGTCATGAGCCCTCTCACTCCACCGGGTTACCACCTTAATGTGTTTCCACTATCTTCCACTCTGCTCATCTCTCTCTCTCTACTCAGCCTAACTAGCGCCACCTGTCCCTGCTCTGCTCGGCTCTAATTACTCTGCCAGCTGCGCTGCATTACCCACTAACCTCTCCCAGTATTTAAAGTCCTGTCTTTCAGCTCTCCTTTGTCAGATCGTCTGCAAAGCTCACACCCGGAACCTGTGTGCTCGCGCTTCTGGCTCACCCTTGTTTTGTGACCCCGGACCTGCCTGATTCTTGGATACTCTTCTGCCCCAGGAAAACCAGACCTGCTTTCTGCCATTACGACTCCTGACTACTCTTCGACCCCGGTAACTCTGACCAGCCTTCTGCCTTGCTACAACGTATTTGGATTTCCCTTGAACTGTACTTCTGCCTTGTTTCATCCGCCCCGTTGTGTCTGTGTTTCCTCCCCCAGGACTTCTGGACCACCAACCACCGGCGTCATCGGACGCATCGCTGCCACTGGGGGGGCACAGACCCAGCACATTGGACGGGATAACCCCTGGAGCCTTCACTCACTCCCTACTTCCCTTTTCCCTTAAGTTTTAACAAACTTTCTGGTGTGACGCAATTGTGGTCCTCTTGTCGTCTGTCTGAACCGTGACAGTACGATCTGACCATTATGGACTCAGCGCACACTTCCCCCGACATGGAAACCGAAGAACCTGAGCAACCCACCGCCATGCTACGCCTGGAACACACTGAGAGAGAGCTAGGCCGCATGAGCGGCGACATCACCTCTCTGCTTCAGGTCGGCCACCAACAGCATCAGCAGTTCCAGCAGCACCAGCAGCAGTCCCAGCAGCAGCAACAACAACTCGCCAGGATCATCCAACTCCTCACCAACCTTACCCCAGCCAGTCTGCCCACCAGCCCTGCCTCCGAGTTACCTGCCCCGGTCATTGCAGCCGCTGCCCCGGAACCCAAGATTGGAAACCCCGAGCGGTTCAACGGCGATTCTACCCAGGTCCGGCCATTCCTGACTAGCTGCCGACTTCAGTTCTCCTTGCAGCCAAGGACCTTCGCCACGGAGGGGCTAGGGTCGGGTATGCCATCACTCACCTGACGGGCCGAGCTCGACTCTGGGGAACAGCAGAGTTCGAACGTCAAACCCCCGCATGTGCAACCTTCGACCTGTTTGCTGGGGAGATGCTGAAGGTGTTTGACCTGGATTCACCAACCGCAGAGGCGTCTCGTGAACTGTTCAGTATTCGACAAGGCAGACGTACAGTCGCAGACCATTCCATCGACTTCCGAACCCTGGCAAGACGAAGTTCTTGGAACACACCATCGTTGGTGGACGCGTTCTTCCATAGCTTGGCTGACTATATCAAGGACGAGTTGGTCTCCCATGAACTGCCTTCCACTCTTGATGAAGCCATCGCACTGACTGTCCGGATCGACAGAAGGATACAGACCCGCCGTCGTGAGAGGGGGCGCCAAGGTCCACCAACTACCGGCATTCGGAGAGATCCGACTGGGCTCCTGTCAGCTACTGCCACTCACCCAAGTCAGCTTGATCAGTCTGAGCCTATGGAGATTGGGCGAGCCTCTCTCACTCCTGCAGAGCGCCAGCGCCGCTTCACCTCAAACCTCTGCCTCTATTGTGGAGGTGATGGACATCGTGTGGTAACCTGCCCTTTAAAAGCCGAAGCTCACCGGGCATAGGGGGAGTCCGGTTGAGCTCAATGACCATCCAGTCCTCCGACCGCAAACCCCTTGCTGCAAGTTCACCTCCGCCTCTCTGACTCAACTCACACCCTGGCTGCTCTGGTGGATTCTGGCGCCCGAAGCCAACATAATGGACATCAAGCTGGCACGCCAACTGGGACTGGAGAACCTCCGTTTGACACCTCCTATTCCTGCCCGGGCACTGGACGGACACTTACTCGGATCGGTCACTCATGTCACGGCCCCGGTCTTGATGGGTCTGTCCGAAACCATCAAGAAACTATCCAGTTTCACCTGCTCCCCTCTCCAGGCCAACCCCTCATCCTGGGTTACCCATGGCTCCGCCCGGCACAACCCTCAGCTCGACTGGGTGACCGGGGTGATCAGGGAGTGGGGAGAGGACTGCCACCGAACCTGCCTGCTTGCTGCCGCACTACCCCCTCGGCCAGTACCTACTAACTCCGCTCCTGACCTCTCCCATGTCCCAGAATGCTACCATGGTCTCAGAGAAGTGTTTAACAAAGCAAGAGCCACATCTCTGCCCCCTCACCGACCGTACGACTGTGCCATCGACCTCCTCCCTGGAACAGCCCCTCCAAGGGGCCGTCTTTATTCGTTGTCTGCTCCTGAAAGAAGGTCCATGGAGGACTACATCAATGACTCTCTGTCCACAGGATTGATCCGTTCATCTTCATCTCCGGCTGGTGCTGGCTTCTTCTTTGTGGGGAAGAGGGACGGATCTCTTCGCCCCTGCATCGACTACAGGGGACTCAACGACATCACAGTGAAAAACCGTTACCCTCTCCCTCTGCTCACCTCTGCTTTTGAGTTGCTCCAGGGAGCCACTGTTTTTACCAAGTTGGATCTCAGAAACGCTTACCACCTAGTGCGGATCCGGGAGGGAGATGAATGGAAGACCGCATTCAATACACCAACAGGCCACTACGAGTATCTGGTTATGCCTTTTGGCCTCACCAATGCTCCTGCTGTGTTCCAGGCTCTAGTGAATGATGTACTGCGGGACATGTTAAACAAGTTTGTCTTCGTTTACCTGGATGACATCTTAATCTACTCCAGAAACCTGTCTGAACACACCCGCCATGTCCAGCAAGTCCTTCATCGTCTTCTGGAGAATTCCCTCTACGCCAAGGCAGAGAAATGTGAGTTTCACGTCAAGACAGTGGCCTTCCTGGGGTACATAGTGGCAGAGGGAAGTATCCAAATGGATCCTGCCAAAGTATCAGCAGTCACTTCATGGCCAGTTCCGGAGAACAGAAAGAAGCTGCAACAGTTTCTGGGGTTTGCTAACTTCTATAGAAAGTTTATCCGGAACTACAGTACCGTTGCTGCCCCTCTCACTGCTCTAACCAGCACCAAGCAACCCTTCACCTGGACCCCAGCAGCCGACAAGGCCTTCAGTACCCTCAAGGTAGGGTTCACCTCCGCTCCCATCCTCCAGATGCCTGACGTGGACCGGCAATTCATTGTGGAGGTGGACGCCTCGGATGTGGGAGTTGGTGCTGTGATTTCTCAGTGGGCTGCGGAGGATAGGAAGCTCCATCCCTGTGCCTTTTTCTCACGTCGGTTGTCCCCCTCTGAGTGCAATTACGACATAGGGAACCGAGAGCTGCTGGCTGTGAAGCTTGCCTTGGAGGAGTGGCGTCACTGGCTGGAGGGGTCCACCATTCCATTTCTCGTTTGGACCGATCATAAGAACTTGGAGTACATCCGCACGGCCAAACGGTTGAACTCCAGGCAGTCCCGCTGGGCCCTGTTCTTTACCAGGTTTAATTTCACTCTGTCATACCGGCCTGGATCACGCAACACCAAGCCAGACGCCCTCTCCCGTCAATTCCAGAAGGATGACAACCCCTCCAAGGATCCTGTGTCGATTCTGCCAAGTCCCTGCATCGTAGCAGCTCTGACCTGGGCTGTTGAGGAACAGGTGCTGGAAGCTCTCCGTAACCAGCCCGGTCCCAGCACTTGCCCAGCTGACCGCCTTTTTGTCCCCGAAAACCTAAGGTCCCAGGTCGTTCAGTGGGGACATGACTCCCGCCTAGCTTGTCACCCTGGCTCCACCCGCACTTACAACCTGCTCGCCCAGAGGTTCTGGTGGCCCGCTCTGAGAAAGGATGTACGGGAATTCGTCCAAGCCTGCCCCATCTGCAACCAACACAAGTCGTCCTGCCAGCCCCCAGCCGGATTGCTGCAGCCCTGCCTGTGCCCAGACGTCCCTGGTCTCACATCGCCCTTGACTTTGTCACGGGGCTGCCCCCTTCAAGGGGCAAGACCGTCATTCTCACCATAGTTGACCGATTCAGCAAGATGGCACACTTCATTCCCCTCCCCAAGCTCCCAACCGCCAAGGAGACCGCCCAGGTGGTCCTGGAACACGTCTTCCGGATCCACGGACTGCCAAAGGATGTAGTTTCTGACCGTGGTCCACAATTCTCCTCCGCTTTTTGGAAGGAGTTCTGTCACCTGCTGGGAGCCACAGTCAGTCTGACTTCCGGATTCCATCCCCAATCCAATGGGCAGTCAGAGCGGGCAAATCAGGAGCTCGAGAAGGCACTGCGATGCATGACTTCACGCAACCCCCCACTCCTGGTCGCAGCAATTGACATGGGTGGAGTACGCACACAATTCTCTGACCTGCTCTGCCATCGGTATGTCCCCTTTCCAATGTGTTTATGGATACCAGCCTCCTCTATTTGCCAGTCAGGAAGGGGAGGTTACTTGCCCATCTGCACTTGCGTTTGCCCGTCGATGTCGCCGCACCTGGTCACAGGCCCGAGCCACACTTCTCAGATCCGTTGCCAGCTACACTACCGGGGCCAACCGTCGGAGAATCCCTGCTCCCACCTACCATGTTGGTCAAAGGGTGTGGTTGTCGTCAAGGAACCTGCCACTCAGGGTGGAGTCGCAGAAGTTGGCACCTCGGTTCATTGGCCCATTCCCTATCATAAGAGTGATTAGCCCAACTGCTGTCCGGCTCCAACTGCCTAATTCCATGAGGGTGCACCCCACTTTCCATGTGTCTAAGATTAAGCCCATTCATGAGAGTCCGCTGGTCCCTGCTGCGCCTTGTCCTCCTCCTCCACAGCTCGTCGATGGTGGTCTGGTTTACACCGTCCGCCGCCTGCTTCGGTCCAGACGGAGGGGTAGGGGTCTCCAGTACCTCATTGACTGGGAGGGCTATGGACCTGAGGAAAGGACCTGGGTGCCAGCTAGTCGGATTGTGGATAGGACTCTCATCACCGCCTTCCACCAACGGCATCCTGATCAACCTGCAATCCGTAGGGGGCCGCCCCAGAGGGATCCCCTAACCGTCCTGCCCGCTCGGCTTCCTGTCCTGTGCCTGATCCTGTCTCGGGACCTGTCCCATCTCCCGACCACGGCCCTCCGGCTTCCTCCGAGGATGAGGGCGTTCGCTCGACCGTTCGGAGGAGTTCTAGCCCTCCTCCGGCTCCCCTCCTCCCGCCCGGCGTGGTGTTGCTCTTGGGACTTCTGGGGCCGTCCCTTGGGGGGGTTCTGTCATGAGCCCTCTCACTCCACCGGGTTACCACCTTAATGTGTTTCCACTATCTTCCACTCTGCTCATCTCTCTCTCTCTACTCAGCCTAACTAGCGCCACCTGTCCCTGCTCTGCTCGGCTCTAATTACTCTGCCAGCTGCGCTGCATTACCCACTAACCTCTCCCAGTATTTAAAGTCCTGTCTTTCAGCTCTCCTTTGTCAGATCGTCTGCAAAGCTCACACCCGAACCTGTGTGCTCGCGCTTCTGGCTCACCCTTGTTTTGTGACCCCGGACCTGCCTGATTCTTGGATACTCTTCTGCCCCAGGAAAACCAGACCTGCTTTCTGCCATTACGACTCCTGACTACTCTTCGACCCCGGTAACTCTGACCAGCCTTCTGCCTTGCTACAACGTATTTGGATTTCCCTTGAACTGTACTTCTGCCTTGTTTCATCCGCCCCGTTGTGTCTGTGTTTCCTCCCCCCCCAGGACTTCTGGACCACCAACCACCGGCGTCATCGGACGCATCGCTGCCACTGGGGGGCACAGACCCAGCACATTGGACGGGATAACCCCTGGAGCCTTCACTCACTCCCTACTTCCCTTTTCCCTTAAGTTTTAATAAACTTTCTGGTGTGACGCAATTGTGGTCCTCTTGTCGTCTGTCTGAACCGTGACAGGAATATTACTAACAACAGATTTAACCATTTTGGCCAAGCGATCCATGGAATAGGTTTAGAGGGTGTACTACAATACAATACAATGTAATAGTATTAATCTACAATGTGCATTCGGAAACTATTCAGATCCCTTGACTTTTTCCACATTTTGTTACGTTACAGCCTTATTATAAAATTGATAAAATTGTTTTTTTCCCTCATCAATACCCCAAACAGGTTTTTAGAAATTTTTGCAAATTTATAAAATAAAATAAAACTGAAATATTACATTTACATAAGTATTCAGACCCTTTACTACGTACTTTGTTGAAGCACTATTGGCAGCGATTACAGCCTTGAGTCTTCTTGGGTATGACACTACAAGCATGGCACAACTGTATTTGGGGAGTTTCTCCCATTTTTCTCTGCAGATCTTCTCAAGCCCTGTCAGGTTGGATGGGGAGCGTCGTTGCACAGCTATTTTCAGGTCTCTCCAGGAATGTTCGATCGGGTTCAAGTCTGGGCTCTGGCAGGGCCACTCAAGGATATTCAGAGACTTGTCCCGAAGCCACTCCTGTGTTGTCTTGGCTGTGTGCTTAGGGTCGTTGTCCTGTTGGAAGGTGAACCTTCGCCCCAGTCTGAGGTCCTGAGCGCTCTGGAGCAGGTTTTCATCAAGGATCTCTCCGTACTTTGTACTTTGTTAATCTTTCCCTCGATCCTGACTAGTCTCCCAGTCCCTGCCGCTGAAAAACATCCCTACAGCATGATGCTGCCACCACCATGCTTCACCGTAGGGATGGTGCCAGGTTTCCTCCAGACGTGACGCTTGGCATTCAGGCCAAAGAGTTCAATCTTGGTTTCATCAGACCAGAGAATCTTGTTGGCTTCCGTCTAGCCACTCTACCATAAAGGTCTGATTGGTGGAGTGCTGCAGAGATGGTTGTCCTTCTGGAAGGTTCTCCCATCTCCACAGAGGGACTCTGGAGCTCTGTCAGAGTGATCATCGGGTTCTTGGTAAACTCCCTGACCAAGGCCCTTTACCCCCGATTGCTCAGTTTGGCTCTAGGAAGAGTCTTGGTGGTTCCAAACTTCTTGCATTTAAGAATGATGGAGGCCACTGTGTTCTTGGGGACCTTCAATGCTGCAGATCTGTGCCTCGATACAATCCTGTCTCGGAGCTCTTCCTTCGACCTCATGGCTTGGTTTTTGCTCTGACATGCACTGTCAACTGTGGGACCTTATATAGACAGGTGTGCGCCTTTCCAAATCATGTGTGGCTGTAATCACGGATAAATCTACGATAGAAATTCACAAACCCCAGAAACCTCTGGAGCTGCAATCTCGTACCGGGCTGGGCCCAATCCAGAACCGCCCTAACCTTCTTGATCCATCCTAATCTCTCCCCTGGAGATGATGTACCCGAGGAAGGATGTAGTGTGGGCGTGAAATTCACACTTCTCTGCCTTCACAAACAGGTGGTTCTCCAACAATCGCTGCAGGACCTGCTTGACATGCTGGACGTGGCTGGAAAGCTCCTTAGAGAAGATAAAAATGTCATCCAGGTACACAAACACAAAAAGACCGATCATATCTCTCAGGACATCATTCACCATACTCTGGAACACTGCTGGAGCATTGGTCAGACCAAACGGCATCACCTGATACTCGAAATGACCCATCGGTGTATTGAAACCTGTCAACCACTCGTCCCCCTCTCTGATCCGGACCAGATGATACGCATTGCGTAGATCCATCTTGGTGAACACAGTAGCACCCTGTAAGGAGTCGAAAGCAGAGCTCATCAAGGGCAGGGGATACTTGTTCTTGACCGTAATATCATTCAAACCCCGATAATCAATACAAGGTCGAAGAGAGCCATCCTTCTTACTCACAAAATGACGAGGGACGAATGAGACCAGCAGCTAGAGACTCCTTTATGTAGGTCTCCAAAGCTTCACGTTCAGGTCGAGAGATACTGTATAACCGTCCCTTGGGATAGGCAGCTCCAGGGAACAGGTTAATGGCACAATCATATGGTCGGTGGGGAGGAAGTGACAGAGCCTTCTGCTTATTGAACACTTCCCCCAAATCGTGATATGTTTCAGGAACCAGGGACAAATCTGGGGGGGTAGACTCAATGACCTGACTGGGAACAGAATGGGAACAGGCAGTCTTAAGGCAGTTAGCATGGCATTCAATGCTCCAACTAGTAACCTTGCCAGTCACCCAATCGAACGTGGGATTGTGTTCTCTCAGCCAGGGGTATCCAAGAACCAGAGGAACATGGGGAGAAGGCAGAATGAAGAAGGAGATAACCTCTGAATGATTCCCTGACAACAGCATCTTAACCGGTTCAGTCCTCATAGTGATACGTGCCAGACTACTGCCGTTCAGAGTGGTAGCTTCAATGGCTTCCGGTAATCGCTCCTTGGAAAGCCCCAGCTGTTCCACCAAGTTGGCATCAATAAAGCTGCCATCGGCACCTGAATCGATGAAAGCGTTAATCGCTAAACTCTGATTCTTGTTCATGAGGGTAGCAGAAAAACGGGGTCTGACAGGGATATTGAGAGGTTGAAACTGGCTCGCTAAAAGTCCTCCCAAACTTAGCGAGCCGGGCAGTTTAACGGGCGCTGGGGACAAGCGGAGATGTAATGTCCCGAGCTACCACAGTAGAGGCAGTTGTTGGTCTCACGTCTACGTTGGCGCTCCTCCTTGGTTAACCCGTGCCACCCCACTTGCATGGTTTCAGGATCTGGAGGCAGGACCTCTCCACTAATCCCGTGTGGTGAACAATGATCGACTCGTTCTGGTCCACTTCCTGACCCGAATGGTAACCGAGTAGCTGATTGATTGGAAGGGCCCCATTGCTTCTCCCTCCTTCTCTCTCGGACTGTTATCCACCCGAATAGATAATGCTACCAAACTGTCCAGGTCACTAGGCTGCGAATAGGAGATCAGCTCATCCTTCAGTTGCTCCGACAACCCCTGATAAAAAGCAGCTTGTAGTGACTACTCATTCCACCCACTCTCCACAGCCAAGGTCCTGAATTCGATAACAAAATCTGCCACACTGCGAGCTCCTTGGCGCAGAGAGAACAAACGCTTAGCTGCGTCCTTACCTCGGACTGGATGGTCAAACAGCTTCCTCATCTCTGCCGTGAACTCCTGGTATGACGCCATGCAGGTGTCCTGTCGTTCCCATACGGCTGAAGCCCACTCCAGAGCTCTACCACGCAGCAGTTCAATAACAAAAGCTATCCTAGCCTTGTCTGTGGCGTAAGAGTGGGGCTGCAGATCAAACACTAATCCACACTGCATAAGAAATGAACGGCATCTTCCCAAATCCCCTTCGTACTTATCTGGCGTCGGAACCTTGGGCTCACGGAAGGAAACAGCTCCAGAAGCGGCAGGTGAGAGGGGTGAAGCAGGTGGTGGATGATCCGCCGGCAAACTGAGCTGAGCCTGGATACTCGTCAGACTAGCAGAAAAGTTCTGAACCGAAAACGCTATCTCCTGTAGCGCCGTGCTGTGTTGTCCCAACATCTTCTCCTGATTGGTAATGGCATGGCGAACGGAGTCCAGGTCCGCTGGGTTCATTCTTGGCCGGATCGTTCTGTCACGATTCTCTAAATCAGAACCCAGAAGCAGACCAGGACAAGGTGAGTAGAACGAAGGTGAGTATTTATTTACAGACTCAAATGTGGAAACAGAATAATCCAGGAGACGGAGCGGGCAGCAGAGGTGAGTTGGTGGGAGTGAATAGGCAGATCCAAAGGTGTCACAGAAGCCACCGACGACCAGGCAGGGATGGGGTGAATGTTCCGGGAGAATGACTGTAGACAGAGTAAACGGAGGTGAGTAAACGGCAAGCAAAAAGTACAGAACAACAAAACTAACTCTAGTAAACTTGAGGCTGATACGCTGACACAACATACTGTTCATGGCTAACGATCCGGCAGGGAATGGATGTCAGGTCAGAGCTTATGAAGTGGAGAGGTGATGATCAGGACCAGGTGTGCAGATAGCTGATGAGATGCAGGTGCGGGTAATAGAGAGATCTCCCGCCTAGCTTCGTCGCCTGGCAACCAGACAGGGTGCGTTCAGGAACCTCAGGAAACAGACTTCAGAACAGAAAACAGGCAACACAGGCAGAAACAGACTCAGGAAGCGGGATTCATGACATCATGTCCAATCAATTGAATTTACCACAAGTGGACTCCAATCAAGTTGTAGAAACATCTCAAGGATGATCAATGGAAACAGGATGCACCTGAGCTCAATTTCGAGTCTCATAGCAAAGGGTCTGAATACTTATGTATTTCTGTTTTTTATTTTTTATAAATTTGCAAAAATGTCAAAAAACCTGTTTTCGCTTTGTCATTATGTATTGTGTGTAGATTGATGAGGGGGAAAAATAATGTAATCCATTTTAGAAGAAGGATGTAACGTAACAAAATGTGGAAAAAGTCAAGGGGTCTGAATACTTTCTGAATGCACTGTATATACAAAAGTATGTGGACACTCCTTTAAATGAGTGGATTCGGCTATTTCAGAAACACTCATTGCTGACAGATGTATAAAATCGAGCACACAGCCATGCAATCTCCATAGACAAACATTAGCAGTAGAATGGCCTGAAGAGCTCAGTGACTTTCAATGTGGCACAGTCAAAGGATGCCACCTTTCCAACAAGTCAGTTCATTAAATTTCTGCCCTGCTATAGCTGCCCCGGTCAACTGTAAGTGCTGTTATTGTGAAGTGGAAATGTTTAGGAGCAACAACGGCTCAGCTGCAAAGTGGTAGACCACAGAAGCTCACAGAATGGGACTGCCGAGTGTTGAAGCGCCTAGCGCGTAAAATTGTCTGTCCTCGGTTGCAACACTCACTACCGAGTTCCAAACTGCCTCTGGAAGCAACGTCAGCACAAGAACTGTTCGTCGGGAGATTCAGGAAATGTGTTTCCATGACCGAGCAGCCTAAGATCACCATGCGCAAGGCAAGCATTGGCTGGAGTGGTGTAAAGCTCGCCGTCATTGGACTCTGGAGCAGTGTAAATGCTTTCTCTGGAGTGATGAATCACGCTTCTCTATCTAGCAGTCCGACGGACAAATCTGGGTTTGGCTGATGCCAGGGGAACGCTACCTGCCCGAATGTATAGTGCCAACTGTAAAGTTTGAAGGAGGAGGAATAATGGTCTGAGGCTGTTTTTCATGGTTTGGGCTAGGCCCCTTAGTGCTAGTGAAGGGAAATCTTAACGCTGCAGCATACAATTACATTCTAGACGATTCTGTGCTTCTAACTTAGTGGCAACAGTTTGGGGAAGGCCCTTTCCTGTTTCAGCATGACAATGCCCCGTGCACAAAGCGAGGTCCATACAGAATCGGTTTGTCGAGATCGTTGTGGAAGAACTTGACTGGCCTGCACAGAGCCCTGACCTCAACCCCATCGAACACCTTTGGGATGAATTGGAACACCAACTGCGAGCCAGGCCTAATCACCCAACATCAGTGCCTGACCTCACTAATGCTCTTGTGGCTGAATGGAAGCAAGTTCCCGCAGCAATGTTCCAACATCTAGTAGAAAGCCTTCCCAGAAGAGTGGAGGCTGTTATAGCAGCAAAGGGGGGACCAACTCCATATTAATGCCCATTATTTATGGAATGTGATGTTCGACGAGCAGGTGTCCACATAGTTTTGGTCATGTAGTGCATGTTCTTACACCTGGACTCACAGGGATATTGGTATCCACAGTACTCCACCAATTATCACTTTTTCAACTCAGTACTTCTTGCACTGTCATGTAAAGCAAAGTTTTCTCTGCTGCAACAACAAAAAATCTCTCTGCCTCATGATGAAATGTGTAGAATTGCAGGAAATTAGTTTGAAAACTGCAAAATGATCTCTCCGATGCCAAGAGATGGGCCTTTAAAATGTTCCTTCCCAGGGTCCCAGACTTGGTTCGTCCCGCGCTGCCGATGGCATAGTAAAACTCCTTGTATGCTATTTTTATCTAACTTGAGTTGTGTCCTGATTATGAGGTGGTCCCTGATGAATTTGCTATCATAAAAAGGGGCCCGACTCCAAGAAGTTTGAGAACCCCTGGCCTAAAGAACATGCCCCGTGTACTGGTGAGCTTAACAAATTGGTTCGGTGACCCAATTAGCCACACTCTCGTTTTCCTCATTGTTTTGTGTTGGCTCTTTGCGTTAGGGTTGATGTAATGCAGACATTGCAGAGACTCGCTGCCTGCCTATAACAATACCCTCCTTCAGTTACCATGCAGGGCTACTGGATGAAGCAGGGCCTTTGTGTGGCTGCTACTGCGTTTGTTGGGCTCCTATTGTGAGACTAGGACTGAGCAAGCCGGTCTGTTCAGCCACAAATACACGCACTCACACGCGCACACGCACACAGGCGCACACGCACACACCAGCCATATACTGTAGGACTATAGGAGAGAGAACAGTGAGAGGGGGGAGGGATAGGGTGAGAAAGAGAGAGAGAAAAAAGTTTGTGTGGTGTGTGTGAGATAGAGAGAGTAAGTGTGTGTGTGTGATTGAGTTAGAGACAAGTAGAGAGAAAGGAGACTATTTAGAAAACACTTACAGAAGTTCATTGTCTTTTTTGTGTTCATTTCCAAACGTGCAGTGACTTACTGCCTCTCTCTTTACCCTTTCCCTTCCTTGTTATCCCACACACTCTTTCAGTCTCCTGTACCATTAAGCTCTCTCTCTCTCTCTCTCTCTCTCTCTCTCTCTCTCTCTCTCTCTCTCTCTCTCTCTCTCTCTCTCTCTCTCTCTCTCTCTCTCTCTCTCTCTCTCTCTCTCTCTCTCTCTCTCTCTGTGTTCTCCCTTCCTCACTCAACACCTCCCATCTCGACACAGCGTCCTTCCCTCTGCCCAATTAGCATCCCTCCTTCTGCAGAGAGGCAGAGGGTCTTGTTATGTTTCAGTTCTTGAATTGAGGTTCTTCAGTTCTTGTTCTTGTGGAGGTCTTAGCCATGGCTTCCAGTAAAGGATACTTCCAAGACAGACTTCCCCATATTCCCAGCAGAGGTAGCGCAGCCCTCTCACCGTCCCTAGCCTGTTGACTCAGGCACACGAGAGGCCTATCAATTTACTAGGGGAGTCAGGGACGGAAAAGTTCATATGTACTGTTTCTTGAGGAAAAAAAAACAGGCAGAGAATCAACTGAACTGAACTGGTATCCATTTCAAGTATTAGTTTTAAAGCACTTATTGAGAATAGCTTCTAATCTGGCATGGTACCAATAATAAGGTCTTAGTTTAACATGAGTGTCTACCACTGTTTTGGTCAAAACACGTAAAGCATCTATGAGTATGACTCACACTCAATCCTTTTTGTCTCCCTCCATACTGTAGATCTCAGTGACAAACATGACATCATATGACTTGTCTTTCGCTAATGTCGCTATGGCAACACCTACATGTTATGAATGGTGCTTAGAAGTTAAATGTATTTATGAATGTAGTAATAACCCGATTAATAACAACTAACAACAACAAGATAACTAATGTAAAGCATACTGTGTCCATAATAGGTATATAGGTTATAGGTTGAGAGCTTTTGTGAAAGAGCACAGTTAGAAAGATATGGCATATAGAAGCAAACCGGATGGACATCATGAAAATGATCGGAAAGGTTGAGGGTAGAGGAAGTTCAGGAGTAAAAACAAACAAAATAGAATTATTGTAAAATGTACTGTGTCCATAAAATGTATATAGTATGTATAAGCTTGAAGTAGAGGCCTAAGCGTTGTTGTTCACTAGTTTACTCCAATTAGGGAAGGTGTGGTGGGGTTGGAAAGTAATAAAGGGAAATATATTTTTTAAAGGATATGTATATATATGTATGTATATGTATTTATATGTATGTGTATATGTATGTGTATGTATGTATATGTGTGATGTGGTGGTGTTGAAGGAGTCAGGCGCAGGAGGGTAAATCACAGAATTGTCACGCCCTGGCTCTGGGGACGCTTGTATGTTGAGCCAGGGTGTGAGTGTTCTTTGTTTATTCTAGTTAATGTATATCTATGTTGGCCAGAGTGGTTCTCAATCAGAGGCAACGAGTGTCAGCTGTTGCTGGTTGTCTCTGATTGGGAACCATATTTAGACAGGCTGTTTTCCCACAGTGTTTGTGGGATCTTGTTCCTGTGTAGGTTTGTGTTTTGCACCTTTGGACATCACGTATCGATTTGTTGTTTTGTTCGTGTATCATTTAATAAATAAGTATGTTCACCTTCCACGCTGCGCCTTGGTCCTCCTCCTTCGACGATCGTGACAGAAGATCCCACCAAGACTGGACCAAGCAGCGTGTCCAGGAGCCAACGCCAGAGGTATCGCTAAAGGACATCAACTTCGACTGGGTCAAGCCACGGGAGGAGGAGAGAGGCTGGACTTGGAAGCAGAGGAGCGAAAGTCTGGCGAGAGCTATGGAGGCCTGGCCCACGGGGAGGAGAGACCCCCAGAACATTTTTAGGGGGGGGCTCACGCCGTGGACGACGGGGCAGCAGGAGGCCGCGATAGAGCGGTCCAGCGGGTTTGCAGAGGAGGCCGCCAGGTTAAGGGGGCCACTGGTCACAGAGGGGAGGGAAAGTGTAGAGGCACGGCGAGAGGTACTGGGGTGTGTTACCAGTCCGGTCCGGCCCGTTCCTGATCCCCGCGTAAGGCCAGTGGTGTGTGTCCCCAGTACGGTCTGGCCTGTTCCTGTTCCTCGCATCGAGCCTGTAGTGCGCGTCGTCAGCCCGGCCCGGCCTGTTCCTGCTCCACGCACCAAGCCTATGGTGCGCATCGTCAGCCCGGTTCGGCCCATTCCTGCTCCCCGCACCAAGCCAGTGATGCGCGTCGTCAGCCCGGTTCGGCCCATTCCTGCTCCCCGCACCAAGTCTGTGGTGCGCGTCGCCAGCCCGGCCCGGCCTGTTCCTGCTCCCCGCACCAAGCCTGTGGTGCGCGTCGTCAGCCCAGTCCGGTCCGTCCCTGCTCCCCGCACCAAGCCTGTGGTGCGCTTCGTCAGCCCGGTCCGGCCCGTCCCTGCTCCCCGCACCAAGCCTGTGGTGCGCTTCGTCAGCCCGGTCCGGCCCGTTCCTGCTCCCCGCACCAAGTCTGTGGTGCGCGTCGCCAGCCCGGCCCGGCCTGTTCCTGCTCCCCGCACCAAGCCTGTGGTGCGCGTCGTCAGCCCAGTCCGGTCCGTCCTGCTCCCCGCACCAAGCCTGTGGTGCGCCGTCAGCCCGGTCCGGCCCGTTCCTGCTCCCGCACCAAGCCTGTGGTGCGCTTCGTCAGCCCGGTCCGGCCCGTTCCTGCTCCCCGCACCAAGTCAGTGGTGCGCTTCGTCAGCCCGGTCCGGCCTGTTCCTGCTCCCCACACCAAGCCAGTGGTGTGCGTCGTCAGTCCGGCACAGCCCGTGCCTGTTCCACCGGTGCTGGTGGTGCAGCACCGGTCAGCTGCTCCACGCCGGAGCTAGAGCAATCCGCTCCACCGGTGTTCAGTCCAGCTCCGGCCAGCAGGGCCAGACCGGACCAGGGGTACTTTGGGGGGTTAGAGAGGGAGTGGGAATCATGCCCGGAGCCGGATCCGCCGCCAAGGCGGAGTGCCCACCCGGTCCCTCCCCTGTGGTATTTGGTTGGCGCGGTCAGAGTCCGCGCCTTTGGGGGGGGTACTGTTCTCAGTCAGAGGCAACGAGTGTCAGCTGTTGCTGGTTGTCTCTGATTGGGAACCATATTTAGACAGGCTGTTTTCCCACAGTGTTTGTGGGATCTTGTTCCTGTGTAGGTTTGTGTTTTGCACCTTTGGACGTCACGTATCGATTTGTTGTTTTGTTCGTGTATCATTTAATAAATAAGTATGTTCACCTTCCACGCTGCGCCTTGGTCCTCTGTATCCGACGATCGTGACAAGAATAACAGGCTTTAATCCGCAAAAATACAGGGTTACGCAGAAATGCGTCAAACACACTCCAGGGCACAAAACAGGTGCACTGGAAAATACAAGGCACACAGGAAAATACTCCCATCGAACAAAATACACGAGCTCCACCGAGCTTCACTAACCTTCACAATAAACAATCACCCACAAGGACAAGGGCGCAGAGGGAACACTTATACACGGACTAATGAGGGGATGAGAACCAGGTGTGTGTGATAACGAGACAAGACAATTGTGATGATGATTGGGGCGGCAGTGGTTAGTACTCCGGTGACGACGAACGCCGAAGCCTGCCCGAACAAGGAGGGGAGGCAGCCTCGGCCGAAGTCATGACAATATGTATATATATATATATATTTGTGAGAGAAAAAAACGTATTGGGGATTGGAAGTGATGCAGACAATTACATTGATGGAAGTTACATCTATCTGCAATATTAAAGCTGATCTACCCCCTAAATAAAAAAATTAAAAAAGGAAAAGAATAGTCATTATAAAAGCGATTAAGTCATATAAATAGAAACGTGTGTCTGTTTTTGTCCTCCTCTGTTAAATTGCCTTCAGAGGGTGTCACTGTCTCAAGGCAATCAACACCCAACCTGAGTGAGATCCTCACACACCTGAAACTTTCAACGGTGGCTGCCAATTGGATTTTTAAACCAGACAATCATGTTTACAAATTAAATGACATCTAGATTTTCCCTAGTAGCAGTCTGAAGAAAGTCCCTTCTGGGTTGTGGCTAAAGTCTGGCTTGTGACAAGAAATATGTTTTTTACTTAGTTGGGTCAAAATCAAGTCAAATCATATTTTATTGGTCACATACACATATTGTTATTCTGTCTCTCACTGTTAAAATAAACCTACCATTAAAATTATAGACTGATCATGTCTTTGTCAGTGGGCAAATGTACAAAATCAGCAGGGGATCAAATACTTTTTTCCCTCACTGTAAGTCTCTCATACTCACAAAGGCCTATAAGACACATGACTGGTGAATGAGACCACCAGAATTAGTTTCCTTTTCCAGAATCCGTGTTTATTTCTGGGCTTTTCCTTCTCCTTCATCCTCTCCATTGCACACCAGTGGGACAAACACGCCAGGACTTGTTTCGTTAGCTGCCAGCCATTCAGAGCTAGGCAGATGGCTCAGGCTAGATTGTGCTTCCCTTACAGGAGAAACTTCTATCTATACTTTGATGCTTTTCATTGTCTTTGGAGAGAGAATGATAGCAGTTAGGAATCTGCCCAACACAGAAACACACTTAGAATGACACCAATCAAATACACATTTCATCTTAGCGCTTTCTTAGCAGTGAAAGAAAGGCTTATTGGCCCGAGGTTACTTGGCTACCATGGCCGGAGAATTCCATTGTGTCCAGCTCCATCATGACCCCTAACCCCTGACCCATTGACCTTAGCTTCATCCGCTATCTATTGTCCTCAGGTTGCCCCAACAACCTTCAAAGTCCAAAGAATGACTCTGTGGCTTTTTGTGTTTTTGTCCACCTGCCGGGGTGTAAATGTATAGCTGCATCAGTGTTATTGTCATTGCTCGTGTTGCTCTGTTCAGTCAAGCCATGGGAATGTCACAACTCATTGCATCAATGTGCCTAGACACGTCCTCAGTTCCTCTGCCAAATTCTAACACAGATTGGATTGGAGAGTGATTCCCAAATAGTGACATGTTAAAACAAAAAAACTCATGGGCTAGATCTGGAACGGCATCTTATTCCCTATAATTCACTACTTTTGGCCAATATATAAGAAATAGGGTCCCATTTAATGGGCTCTGGCCAATAGAAATACATAGAGGATAAGGATGGTACTATAGGGAATAGAATGCCACAGGGAATAGAATGACACAGGGAATATAATGACACAGGGAATAGAATGCCACAGGGAATAGAATGACACAGGGAATAGAATGCCACAGGGAATAGAATGACACATGGAATAGAATGCCACAGGGAATTGAATGACACAGGGAATAGAATGCCACAGGGAATAGAATGACACATGGAATAGAATGACACATGGAATAGAATGCCACAGGGAATAGAATGCCACAGGGAATAGAATGACACATGGAATAGAGTGCCACAGGGAATTGAATGACACAGGGAATAGAATGCCACAGGGAATAGAATGACACATGGAATAGAATGACACATGGAATAGAATGACACATGGAATAGAATGACACAGGGAATAGAATGACACAGGGAATAGAATGCCACAGGGAATAGAATGACACATGGAATAGAATGCCACAGGGAATAGAATGCCACAGGGAATAGAATGCCACATGGAATAGAATGCCACAGGGAATAGAATGACACAGGGAATAGAATGCCACAGGGAATAGAATGACACATGGAATAGAATGCCACAGGGAATAGAATGACACATGGAATAGAATGCCACAGGGAATAGAATGCCACAGTGAATAGAATGACACAGGGAATAGAATGCCACAGGGAATAGTGCCACAGGGAATAGAATGACACAGAATGTCAGATGTTGTGGAGCTAAGAAAGCTATACTGGATATGCTGCAGCATTATTGTAGTACATTTGTATTCAAGTCTATGTTGATACTGAGGTTTGTGTTTGAATCTGTTACCATATTAGCCAGAATTCTCTGCTTTGAGGATTAATTTGAAGCTAGTCTGAACAGGATTACTTATTAGCTCATAAACCCCCCCCAAAAAATAGGTGGTTCTAATAAACTCACTCTTATGAAAACAGTTTGGTTTACGATCGGACTTAACCAAGCACACCCTGGAACTGAGAGTTTGCTGATTTCCAGACAGAAGAGAACAATGTGGTATTGACCTACATTGGAGAACTGCGAAGACTACTGGCGCTGCCTACCATGAGAAATCAGTGAATGATGTCATAGGAAATGGACAGAATCGCAAGTTTACACCATGGCTTCAATACTTTATTCATTTCATATTATTCATATTAAGTGCCGCATGTCAAACAGAGACAGTTGCTCTTTTACAATGGTCAGTATTAAAAACATAAATACAAATTAAATTCTGTACAGTTACAAACATTATGCACAATAAAAAATAAACGATTTTTGTATTCAAATTGTCTAAAACTCTACAACTTAAAAAAACACCAATTTCCCAACCTTCCACACACACGCACACAAAATATTCAAGTTTGTTAGGACAGGACAATTACGTTTACATTTAAGTCATTTAGCAGACGCTCTTATCCAGAGCGACTTACAAAATTGACTTAACCCGCATTGTGGGAAGAGGCAGAAAATGCACCAACACGGAATTCACGCTTAAAAACATCCTGAGATGTGTCCGAATCTTTTAAACTTCTAGACTGGTGTTCATTAGTGCCCACAATGGTCCAGGTAGTCCCTCCGTGTTTCGGTCCTTTTTGTTCGGTTTGGTGCCTAATGAACACAACCCAGTCTAAAAGACAGAAGGAGACAACTTTGACCTTGGTGTGTCATTTGGCTCTTTTCTCCCAGGTTTAAACTACCACACACATGGGTCCAAGCCTTCATAAGAAAAAGACACAAAGTGCTCTTTGTTCTCTATTATGGGTGCAAGGCAAGTGTTCAACAACACACAGACCACCATTTAATCAAAGACTTCATCTAGTTTCAAAAGAAGTTGGAAATTAAAATTGCCCTCCAGTTTATCTTAATTACTGCCTAAATCAAAGCACCCATTAAAAACCCAGATTTCGTTGCATATTATTACCCTTATTGGATTATTTCCTTGGAAATATATAGTCATTTGATACTACAAAGTCTAGATACTACAAAACACTATCAAATGCATCTTGATAGAGAAGCTTCACGATGTGACACCTAGCTACCGATTCACAAGAGCAAGGCATGACACTCTAGTCAGTCACATAAATTAGGGATCACTCAGTAGATAGATAATATCAGTCACTAAAAAGACCCTGGCTGCGTCCCAAATGGAACACTATTCCCTATGACCTCTGGTCAAAAGCAGTGCGCTATATAGGGCACAATTTGGGATGCAACCCCTGTGTCTTTGGCTATGGGTCCAGAACAGCTTTTAACTAACCTCTATGACAGGGGTGTCAAACTCATTCCATGGAGGGCCGAGTGTCTGCTGGTTTTAGTTATTTTCTTTCATTAGATTTTTGTCCAATTAAGACCTAGACAACCAGGTGAGGGGAGTTTGTAACTAATTGGTGACCTTAATTCCTCCAATCAAGTACAAGGGAGGAGTGAAAACCTGCAGATACTCCATGGAATGAGTTTGACAGCTGTGCTCTATGATGTGATGTGGACACATTCTATCATGGGAAACAGAATACTTCACCACCTGACCTTCCATAAAGCTTGAGGCTCGAGGTAGTGACCAGGTCAGGTCCCCAATATAAACAGATATCTTGGGAATACCTGACAACTACACTACCCATACTCCTACACCTTGTTGAAACTTCACATTAAGTTAGCGCCACAGACTCCATGTTTGGTATCTGGGTCGTGTTCAGGAGGGCACAACATTTGAATAGGTTTTGCAATGGACAAAGAAAATCTGTGTTCTTATTGGAGACGTTCAGTAGTACCTCCCCATTTCACTTCGGTTGTAAAACATACAGCGATTGAGTCAATCCTCTAAAGCTGACATAATACAATGCTGCCCCCTAATGGCCAAAGATAGGCACTGTAAGAAAATTGACTTTTGAAAAGACACTGAAATCCTGAGTTATTAATATAACACCCCCTACCCAAAATGCCCCAGTTGTTTTTTTTGCTGGTCATCAGATATGCATAAAAAATGTGCTGTGTCTATATTTTCACACAGAATAGAAATGAGACGGACACAAACTGTCCACTATACACAAACCACAATGCTGAGAGCTTCATAAGCTGGACACACACAGCGCACACAAACACACACACACCAGTGTCAATCCAGGCACTACCCTAAATCCAAACCCAAAAAGTATACAAATAGATATACAAATGAACTGACACAAGGTGCGAGCCCATAAAGGGGCCCGTTTTAGACAAATCATTAACATGGAACAGACATTGCTAAAGCAAAGGTTGATGGCGTCATAGTGTAACATTTCCCCCCACCCCATACCTCTACAGAGGACACTACTCCTTCATGAATAGGGACAGGAGTTTTCCCTGACCAGTTATAGCCTATATAATAACTAGGGCTAAGAGTTGCTTAAGGTCAGGTAACGTGGTCATAACTAGGCTATAACCACAGCCAGCCACCCCCCATCTCTCAGCTCTGGAGCAGGTCTCCCAGGTCATAGGTGTCGAAGATGTCAGACACGCCCTCGCCGTCCTCCAGCCCCCAGAGGTAGTCGTCGTGGTCGAGGTGCGGCGAGAAGCTGACGAAGAGGGCGTTGGAGTCGGGGGTGAACCCAGGGCCCGGGAGCTGGTCCTCTGTCATCTGGAGCAGGCTGGGGGGAAGGCCCAGGAGGCCCTCAACATCCAGGAGGGTGGTGGTGTTGGTGCTGGAGGTGTTGGGGAGGGATACTGGTGCAGGTCTGGAGAGTTCAGCTATAGGGAGGGCGGAGAGGGAGAGAGGGTGACTGGACACCCCTTACAACACACAGGACTGTTTAGAGGAGGGTGTAACGTTACAGAACGTTCAGATAGAACGCTATTGTGTAGAACAGCTGCGACTGTCTGTCATGTATAATTGGGAATCGTCTCAGGTCTATTCATTCTATTGCTATCTGCAACTTTCAGAACTTTTCAGATCACTGATCAGCCGTATCAGAAAAGAGCCCCAGCTCAGCTTACCTTCCATGGGCTCCTGCTTGACGTTGGTGTATTGGGGCTCCTGTTTGATAGTGGTGTACTGTGGTGGTGCCATGACGGGGGAGGGGGTGGCAGTGTGACCCAAGGGGGGATGAGGGTAGTCTTTCCTGGGAGTGGTGGTGCTCTTGACGGGGCTGGCATCCTCCAGACCCTCCTCGGGACAGAGGTACACCTCGATGGGCCCGTTCTTACTCTTCAGGTAGATCTGTTGGGGGCCCTGTGGATAAAGGACAATAGGAAGATGTTACAATGATGCACTATGGAAAGAGAGGGATAATGGGCTCGGTTTGGAAATGTCAAAAGGGTAAAGTGTCTTTCTTTGTTATACAAGAGAAGGCCATCTATTATTGGCTTAGTAAGAGTAGCATATCCTTGTAAGGAAGAGGTACAGGGATTGGGCAGGTCAGGGGTCTTTTTTGGGCTGCCCGAAGAATATGATGACTTGCCCGGATTTGTAAAGTACCAGCCTACTGTAATTCTTTGCATTTTGGTTGTTATCACTAATTAAAAATCACTTGTCCAATGGGGCAACCACAGAGCAGACTCAACGTGCACACCCAGGTAACTTGCCCCCAGGCAATAGGGCAACCCTTAATGTCAATCCCTGGAATAGTCACTGTGTCCTTTTTCATGTCTGTTTAAACAGCTGTATTGTGCCGCTGTTCAGTGGGCAGAAAACATTAGTCAAACGGTCAGGTACTAACTGAACTTGTCCAAGAAGAAAAGCAATTTATTTTGTCCGTTGCAAAATGTTTTGCTACAGTGTGCCCAAATGAACACAACCCAGAGCAGCTCTCTATCTATGACTAGATGACCACTCACCCCTGAGGACTCAGGTACCTCCAGCTTGGTTTCTGAGGGGGCCTTGACGGCGATGACCGTCTGGTCCTGCAGGCTGCCTATAGACCTGATGTCCTGGTAGGTGACGTAGCCTAGCTGCTGGTTCTCCCTGTGTTCGGTCAGCTCCTTGAGCTGGGTGCTACTGGACGTGATCAGGTCTTCCAGGGCCTTCTCGGCCCTCTCCAGCTCTCCCAGCTCCTTCCTCAGGGCGCATGACTTCTCCCCGCCGCTGGCCGAGCCCTCGAACACGCCACCCACCCTGATAAAACAGTTATTTATTTTGTATTGATGATGAGCCACTACAGAGGATATACATTGTACATCATGGTATAGATGGATCATGGTTAGAGGTGAAGTTGGAACATTCAACACTTAAAAAATGATCGTCTTTAGATTACAGAGCAAGGTGGACCTATCAATATTGCACCAAGGAGTAGGGGCTAAGGAGTTGATATGGAATTGGACCCACCTCCTACAGCTGAAGAATGAGTAGTTACTTATCCTAAGTGTCGACTTATCCTAAGTGTACTTGTTCTAAGTCTACATGTCCCGAGTGATATTCTCCTGAGTGTACTTGTCCACTTGTCCTAAGTGTCCTACTCACATCCACTGGATGTTGTTCTTGGACTTCTTGCGGATGAGCTGCACGCCCTCCAGCACGTTGGTGATGTCATAGATGCGTCTCTTCTGCACCTCGAGGACCTCGGTGGCCCAGTTGAGGTCCAGCACGCCGTCGGGTGACTGGCTCAGCAGGCCAACAAACTTCTTGGTCAGCAGACCCAGGGAGGTGTCGTAGCGCGTTCGCTCACCGGGGGACTTGGGCGCTGAGGGTCATAGGTCATACAAGAGATGTGGTAAGAGAATGCAGGAGTGGATTTGTGTAAGGGTATGTATTCAATAATAATGTGGAATATACATATGTGAACTCGCTATTATGGATTGGAAAAGATCTGCATGTGGCTTGTGTGTTGAATTATAAAGGATGGATGGATGACTATGTTGTCTCGCTTTACGCAACCCATCCCTTATTTGATAATGAAGACAGTAGGGGGCAGTGTTTTTGTCATTGATGCAGACTCACTTTTGGGACTAGAGATTCTGGCTGCAGCCACACTCCCCTTTCCATTGGGGGTCCTGAAGTCTGGGAGGTACAGGGGGTCCTCCAGGTCCAGCTTCCTCTTGGCCTATGCGGGGGCACAAAGAACAGGGGGAAAAGGGTTAAAGACAGCTTGAGAAGGAGCATGTGTCCCAATAATATCTCCTTTCTCCTGAAGTGTGCACTCGTTCACTACTCCCCACACATTTCAAATCACTGAACTGATGACGTAGGCATTGGCTTGAGAGTTTTGCACTATATTTCTCCAACCAATCATTTCCGTTTAAAGGGAAGTGAACAAGTGTACACTTTGTGAGAAAGGACGGATTATTAGGATGCAGGGAGTCTATTGGAACCATTCCCTAGTTTGAATGCTTAACAAGTCCACTTGACATGCAACAATGTCCTATAGAGCTGTAGATCATGAGGATAGGATGGTAGCAGGCCATAGAATAAAGCACAGCCCATCCACTGTAGCGTGAGATCTGTGCTGCCATAGGCTATACAGTCTGCTAATGCTAATTGTGGCTGTTGAAAAGCGGCAAGTCGTAATTGTGGCGGTGGTCTCAAGAGCAGTGACAAAGGCCATCACATTCTGAAGCACTTCTAAAGGGGGGAGTGTGTGTGTTGATGTGTGTGTGTGTGTGGAACCGCCCCACTGCTCGCCAAACGCCAGGAAATCCATGGACTCACTCACTCACCGACCACATCCCCCTTTCTTCTCCTCCTCCTCCTTCCCCCATGAACCCCTCACTCCTCCTTTCCCCCCCATGAACCCCTCACTCCTCCTTTCCCCCCATGAACCCCTCACTCCTCCTTTCCCCCCATGAACCCCTCACTCCTCCTTTCCCCCCATGAACCCCTCACTCCTCCTTTCCCCCCCATGAACCCCCTCACTCCTCCTTCCCCCCCATGAACCCCTCACTCCTCCTTTCCCCCATGAACCCCTCACTCCTCCTTCCCCCATGAACCCCTCACTCCTCCTTTCCCCCCATGAACCCCTCACTCCTCCTTTCCCCCCATGAACCCCTCACTCCCTCCTGTCCCCATGAACCCTCTCACTCCTCCTTCCCCCATGAACCCCTCACTTCTCCTTCTCCCCCGGATGAACTCTCACTTCTGTCCCCCCATGAACCCCTCACTCCTCCTTTCCCCCCATGAACCCCTCACTCCTCCTTTCCCCCCATGAACCCCCTCCTCCTCCTTTCCCCCCATGAACCCCTCACTCCTCCTTCCCCCCCATGAACCCCTCACTCCTCCTTCCCCCCCATGAACCCCTCACTCCTCCTTTCCCCCCATGAACCCCCTCACTCCTCCTTTCCCCCCATGAACCCCTCACTCCTCCTTTCCCCCATGAACCCCTCACTCCTCCTTTCCCCCCCATGAACCCCCTCACTCCTCCTTTCCCCCATGAACCCCTCACTCCTCCTTTCCCCCCATGAACCCCTCACTCCTCCTGTCCCCCCATGAACCCCTCACTCCTCCTTCCCCCCATGAACCCCTCACTCCTCCTTTCCCCCATGAACCCCTCACTCCTCCTTTCCCCCATGAACCCCTCACTCCTCCTTTCCCCCCCATGAACCCCTCACTCCTCCTTTCCCCCCCATGAACCCCTCACCCCTCACTGTCCCCATGGACCCCCTCCTCTCATTTCCCCATGAACCCCCTCACTCCTCCTTTCCCCCCATGAACCCCTCACTCCTCCTCTTCCCCCCATGAACCCCTCACTCCTCCTTTCCCCCCATGAACCCCCTCACTCCTCCTTTCCCCCCATGAACCCCTCACTCCTCCTTTCCCCCCATGAACCCCTCACTCCTCCTTTCCCCCATGAACCCCTCACTCCTCCTTTCCCCCCCATGAACCCCTCACTCCTCCTTTCCCCCCCATGAACCCCTCACTCCTCCTTTCCCCCCCATGAACCCCCTCACTCCTCCTTTCCCCCCCATGAACCCCTCACTCCTCCTTTCCCCCCATGAACCCCTCACTCCTCCTTTCCCCCCATGAACCCCTCACTCCTCCTTTCCCCCCCATGAACCCCTCACTCCTCCTTTCCCCCCCCATGAACCCCTCACTCCTCCTTTCCCCCCCATGAACCCCTCACTCCTCCTTTCCCCCCATGAACCCCTCACTCCTCCTTTCCCCCCATGAACCCCTCACTCCTCCTTTCCCCCCATGAACCCCTCACTCCTCCTTTCCCCCCATGAACCCCTCACTCCTCCTTTCCCCCCATGAACCCCTCACTCCTCCTTTCCCCCCCATGAACCCCTCACTCCTCCTTTCCCCCCATGAACCCCTCACTCCTCCTTTCCCCCCATGAACCCCTCACTCCTCCTGTCCCCCCATGAACCCCTCACTCCTCCTTTCCCCCCCATGAACCCCTCACTCCTCCTTTCCCTCCATGAACCCCTCACTCCTCCTGTCCCCCATGATACACACACACACACACACAGCCAGATTGGCCTACTAGGATTGACCACTGCTATCATACACACTGTTATGGGGGCACAGAAATGAATAAGAACACTTATTCACCACTATGCAAGGCCACACTCCTGACTGAACTACCTAACGAGGCATAGGATTTCATCCAGACGGTAGCGCACTATGTAATTCGTACCTACTTCTTGAGGGTACAAGCACACCTCCCTCCCTCCCTCTTTCTCTGTTTTTATCCTTCTCCCATTTCCTCGATCTCGCCCCATTTCTTCTCTAACCCCTCTCACAGATAGGACCCTACCATGTTAGGGGGCTCAGTGATGCTTTTAAGAAGATTCTCCGGTACTTTTGTCTACTTTTTTAGCCAGTAGTTCTGAATGTAGCGCTCAAGAGCCAAAAGCTGTGTACTTCATCAGCACGCTATTGTTCTCGAGCCTTTGTAGCGTGCACAAAGAGAACGGAGAGAAAAAAAACACTCTGTTGTGTTCGTTAGCTGTGCACCCCACAACCTCAGAGAGAAATAGTAATGACGTCTTTTTGTAGGCACTAACTCTGCCATGGTTTGTTGAATAAAGCCTATGGAGAAAATGAATGCCGTTTTTTGGATAAACGCCGAAAATAAGGTCTGTGGTAAACACAGGCTTAAGAGATCTTATTTGTTTTGTTCTATGGGATGGCTGAACGGACCAGAGATAACTTATTTCCGGGTTTTAGTACTACAAGCTGGCGAGCTCTATTAGACAATGCTGTGCCGATCTGATCCCGCCTCCCAATTTTAACCTTGCAACCTCAGTGGAAATGCCACCTGCCAATCAACATTGTCTATCAGGCTTGGTTGTGGCTAACTCCCGTTGTTGTACAGACTAGTATGGCAAGCAAGCGATTGTGATAATGTAATTTATACCATGGAAAAGTTGGAACCTACTTACAGTATATGTTTGCATCAAATGACCTACTCCTTTAAAGTCGTGTAATGTTTATTAGTGATGAACGATTTACGGAAATTTAGAATATTTTTTCGGTTTTTAAACAACTAATTGACTGACGTTGGTTCAATTATTTGAATTCCATTTCATTCCGTTTTTTTCTGTGAGCTCAATGCGCACATTGCGCCGTTTCTCTAGAGATAAATCCGATCCAGCCTGAACTGTGATGTAGTAAGGAGTTGTAGTTTCCAACAGGCCAATATTCTACATAGTTTAGAGCAGAAAACATGGTAATTAACTACAATTACCATAATCCATTGCGCGCCTACTTGTCAGGTCTGTCTTTTTTTTTTTTATATGCCCGCTACCTAAAGAGACAGAGGGGGATATAGAGCAGTTGCTTCTCGAGGTATCTCTACCTGAAAATAGATGATCTAAGTCAGGGGTGTCAAACTCATTTTAGCTCAGGGGCCACATGGAGGAAAATCTATTCCCAAGTGGGCCGGACCGGAAAAATCATGGTATATATAACTTAAAAACAACAACTTCAGATTGTTTTCTTTGTTTTAATACGATCAACATACAACATAAAGCTGGAGCCTGAGGACAGTGTGTCCAAAATAGTACAAGCACAACATCACTATTAATCATAAAACACGTCAAGTTTATTTGAAAATTCTAAAGAAAAAGAACACAAAACACACAATGCCTCAGTGATTAACAGAACTGTTTCACAGATCACAGAACTATATCAGGGTGTCATTTCTCAGGCAGAAATGTAGATAAAAATAATGAAATCCTGTTCCCCAAACAAGTGCAAGAACCACAGAGTCAAGAATAGGTTAAATATACAAATAAAATAAAAACAATTAAAAACAATAGCACATCAACATAAAAACATATAAACATAAAGCTGGAGCCTAAGGACAGTGTCCAAAAGCACAACATCACTATTAATCATAAAACACCTCAAGTTATTTGAAAGTTCTGAGGACAAAGAACACACAAACACACAATGCCTCAGTGATTCACAGAAGTATATCACAGATCACAGAACTATATCAGGGTGTCATTTCTCAGGCAGAAATGTAGATAAAAATAATGAAATCCTGTTCCCCAAACAAGTGCAAGAACCACAGAGTCAAGAATAGGTTAAATATACAAATAAAATAAAATCAATTAAAAACAATAGCACATCAACATAAAAACATATAAACATAAATCTGAAAGCGTTGCTCAAACTCCCGTAACAGTCCCGTTATTTTATCTTTGAACCGCTTCATGTCTGCCACATGTTGGGTCGCGCACACATTTTTCAGACAGGGGAAGTGAGCTGCATCACCACCGGCAAGTTGCGTCTCCCACAATGACAGCTTCAACTTGAAAGAACGTATGCTGTCATAATACTGCGTGACAACTTTGTTGCGCCCTTGCAGCTGTTTGTTCAAGTTATTCAGGTGCTCTGTAACATCCACCATAAATGCAAGGTCCTGCATCCATTCTGCGGAATGAAATTCTAACACTGGTTTGCCCTTTTCTTCCATGAACTGTTCAATTTCTTCTCGTAAATCAAAGAAACGCCTCAGCACAGCACCTCGGCTTAACCATCTTACCTCAGTGTGGTATGGCAGGCCATAGATGTGGTCTTTCTCTCTGAGAAGGCTGTCAAACTGACGGTGATTCAGGCTTCTGGATCGGATGAAATTAACAGTTTGGATGACCACCTTCATGACGTTATCCATCTTTAATGACTTGCAACACAAAGCCTCCTGGTGCAAAATACAGTGAAAAGTCAAAAAATCACGTCCTCCATTTGCAGATTGCACTTTCTCTCTGAACTTTGTCACAACGCCTGCTTTTTTCCCGATCATTGAGGGCGCACCATCTGTAGCCAGGCTGACAGCGCGGGACCAGTCCACTCCGACCCTGTCCAGCGCGCCGACGAGTGCGGTAAAAATATCAGCTGCTGTCGTCGGCACCAACTCCACGAACTCCTCGGTGACGGTCAATGTGTCATCAACTCCGCGGATGAAAATGGCCAGTTGTGCAACATCTGTAATGTCCGTGCTTTCATCAATTGCAACCGAAAACGCAATAAATGACTTTACTTTTTGCTTCAACTGGCTGTCCAAATCCACTGAAAGATCGGAAATCCTGTCTGCAACTGTGTTTCTTGTCAGGCTGATATTTGCAAAAGCCTGCCGCTTTTCAGGGCACACAATCTCCGCTGCCTTCATCATGCATGTTTTTACAAATTCACCCTCACTAAATGGTTTTGAAGCCACTGCGATTTCATTAGCAATGAGGTAGCTAGCTTTCACTGCAGCGTCACTGATGTCTCGGCTGTGAGTAAACACAGACTGCTGTTTCTTCAGACCCGCCAACAGTTCATTCACCTTCTCTCATCTCCGCTGTCCTTGAAAGTTGTCATATTTGTCGGCATGAAGACTCACATAGTGGCGACGAAGGTTATATTCTTTCAGCACTGCAACATGCTCTGAACACACCAAACATACAGCTTTCCCATTCAATTCCGTGAATAAATAGGATTACAATTTTTCTTGGAACACTCTGCACTCTGCGTCCACTTGTCTATTTTTTGACAGAGACATATTGGGGCAATGAGGGTGCCAAAGCACATAATGTTAAAAGTAGAAGCCGTAATAAATATCGCGGGCAAAACAAAGTAGCTCATTGGCTGCACGTGCTTGACCTACTTGCTCTGCCCCGGTATAAACAGTTTGCTTGCTTAACACAATTGATATTGCGCCATCCAGTGGACGCAATTGGAACAGCAGTTTATTTTATTGAAAAATTGCAGCGCATTTTTATACTTTACAAATTTTTTTTATTATTATTATTATTTTATTTTTTTTAATTTAAATCATCTCGCGGGCCGGATTAAACCCGTTTGCGGGCCTGATCCGGCCCGCGGGCCGGATGTTTGACACCCCTGATCTAAGTGATTGATAGTTGGTTGATAGCAGTCATAAACGTATGCCTTTTTTTACTTTGAAGAACTACTAAAATAGTGATTCTGCCAGACAGCATAGAAATGAGATGACTTGGAATTATTCTTTCATATTTTTTAATTAAAGTAAAGTAATGTGAATAAACGATTAACAATATATCAGTAGTAATGGGCAGTGACTACCATCATGGGACTTTTATTAGGCCTAATTGTTTTATTCTGTGTTGTTACAGCATTCAACCCACTTAATGCATTGAATGTTTTTGGGTTTTTTATTAATATAGAAACCGAAATCGAAAATAGTGATTATTTTCTTATACTCGAACTGAAACTGAACCAAGCTCAAGAAATACTAAAATCGCTCATCACTAATGAGTATATATAGGCCTAGTATTTGTCTACTAGTATTTGTCTACATGATGAATGATGATCACTGGACAAAAGGTAGACAGACACATGGAAATATTTGATTGGGATGGATGGTTGAAACAGAAAGGTAGGGCGATATTTTCTTATCTAAAAAGTGGGTGAAAGTTTGCAGTGTACATTTCTCTAGTGCATCAACTATGTGTGTTATCCTTGATTTGCGCCTGGTAAAAACCCTAGTCTATTGAGCAATATATTCCAAATATATTCCAAGATTCTAACTAAATACATCAGTGACACCATTTAGGAGATTCAAGTTGTGAGCATAGTGTTTCTGAACAGGTTGACAATGGTATTCTAAATGGTATTCTAATGTATTTGTCTGGCTACAATTCCATCTTTAGCGCACATCATTTTCTGCTTGCTTCCAGAGAAGTGTAGGCTATTGAAAGAGAGAAATTAAACGACATGTTTTCTAATTTAGGACGTATGGATTGATCGATGTATTCTATGTACTAATGGTAAGATCACGTAGCCATGAACGAGCGCGTATCTCGTGTACTAAGTGATGGCAGGTTAGAATGTAAGGATTCTGTGCCTTTCTCCTGCTGGAAGAGGACTGCAGATGGTTTATTACGCATGTATGAGCCATACATAGTCTCGCCGATTCCAAAATGGGAGGTTTAAAAAATAACGAGGTCGTTTTCAATCCTCCGGAACACATCATTAATAGGACTTCAGAACACCCTCATACTGCAGCAATGGCGCGCTCCACTCCCATCCAACATACTAAATTAGGACCAGATTATAATGAGCTCAGTGGCAGTGGGGGGGGAACCAAGCAGAACATTGAACGTCTGCCCTGGGAACTGGTGTTACCCCCCACAGATGTGTGTACGCACACACACACACACAACTCCATAATCTCTTGTTTTACAAACCACACACACGCCAGATCACAGTTGGAGAGAGGGCATGTCATATGAGACTATGCTCTGCTTCAGTGTGGTTACAGACACAACCCAGCATGTGCCACGAAGGACACATGTCCACAAGCTACAAATCAAACCATGTTATAAACTACGTGACACATGTCATGACCTGACGCTGCAATAGGCCCTATGTACTAAGTCAAGTCATTACAATACATCTAGACACACAGACTACAGAGGTATAATGAAACTAATTTGTAGTTTTAACTTTCACCTATGGTTTTAATTGCACTGGCTCTCTTTTCTCACAATTTTTTCTAACCATGAATAGGCTATAAAGTGTCTAGGAAGTTTCTGGAAAAGCACCTAAGGAGTTAGGCTACCTTATTGCACACCATACATAGACTTGATTGTCTGGATTTTTTACTGACATTGGTCCTGAGCAAGTTATTGGCTGTAGGTCCAGAGGTTTCCTGTCATGACATGTGGTCTGGAAAAACTCCTATCCCTTAGTAAACCATAGTTTACTCCAGTAGATCTGAGAGGAGATTTGAGAATGTGAGCAGCATGTGGATTTGGACTGAACCACGAGAGAGGGGAAAAAGGGTGGCATTGTCCCTCTGTCCTCCACCACATGTCCACCTGTCTGTCAGTGACATCTGGCAGAGCCACACATAGCAGGTGGCAGGGAGAGACCACAATAGAACCTGTCTAATCCTTCTAGAACACACACCCACCCACACACACACATTCACTTTAGGGGCACCGCACAGACTTAGCCTACTCTATACCGCATGTGTTAAGATTTTGGTTACACCAACTTGCAGGCAAAGTAAACATTAGTAGTCTACCAGTAGGCCTACTACCTATGGTAAATACAAAACAATACATTTGTAATAAAGATATAATATCACATTTATTGACTTGTAGTGGGGCTTGTTTGTTCCCCTCCAATTTGTTCAACCTGCATTAAGACATGACTTCTCCTTTTGACCAATCAAGAGCAAGGAAATGCCTAAGTGCCTGACTAGAGGGGGGATTGAGGAAAGATGGCACCGACCACACTGTTAAAACCTTTTCAGACCACCTCAGGGATTAAAATGTGACCCTTTGTCATCTTCTGGAGACTAGTCTAAATGCAACCTGTCAAATAAACCACCGAGAAGATTACATGACATGTGGTGGTTAAAATGGCCACCTTGTGTTGTGTCCAATTCGAATGGGCCTCCCCTTGAACATTTTACCACAGTTTTGCCCTGCAGCTTTGCAGCGGCCCGGCTTAGGCCTGTGAGTTTGTGTTTGTAGTGAGGTTTTGAATGTTGAGTCAGCGCTTTGCAAACCTTTCGGCATGTGAAAATACAGGGCCTATGTCAGCTAGCATACCACAGGGGGGGAATAAATCACTCAACCACCAAATGCTAACAACACAAAGTCATGTAAAGAGAGATACAGAACATAATGGGGGGCCAGTATGAAAAATGCACTCACTAACTGTAAGTCGCTCTGGATAAGAGCGTCTGCTAAATGACTAAAATGTAAAAATAATAAGTCACACACACAAGCAATAAATGTAGCTAAAAGAATGTCATTCTCAAACATAGTGAGTTAACAGCTAACCACAGCAATTGTCAACACATTAGCAGGCCATGGCAGGCGATCTATTTAAGTACATTTACATGGTGTTTGCAAGGGTTATGGGTTTGATTCCCACAGGGGATCAGTACGAAAGATAAGTATGAAAATGTGTGTAAGTCGCTCTGGATAAGAGTGTCTGACAAATGACTAAAATGTAAATGTGTTTAAATACACTGAGTCACTCATTCACAATCCCCTCTTTATCTCCATGACACACAGCCGTTATTGCCTCATTCTATGACAGCAACTAAGCGCCTACACCCTAAAACGTGCATGTAAATTCAGCTCTCCTTCCACCCCTCTAACTCCCTCCATTTCAACAGATATGACTGGACTTTCTCCAGGGGCATTTCACAAATCTGGGTCACATTAACCAAATGCTTTCAACAGACTCACTTCTAGCTACTGGCCTGTTACCTTCTCTCTCTTCAAAACACCAGTTCAGTTACGTAGAACCTGACTTCCAAGACGAGGACAAGTTTCAATGTGTGACAAAAAGACCCATTCAACACCAAGCTAGCCTATGTCCCTCACACATAATAAAGACGGCCCCATTAAGTGGAGCATCCTAGTTTGTGGGTCGGTGGGGCCTGGAGCAGGCCAACAAAAAAATAGTGGGAACGAGAGATAACAGAGAGAAAGAGAGCTTTTGGCTGGTGTAAACAAGGGGCAAAGTAGGCAATCTCACACCCCAGCACCCAGAGTCCTAGCCTGAATTGGGGCTCACCATGGGGGTCCCAGAGAGGGGTTAAGGCAATGATTTTTTCATACTGTTCCCACGTGGGAAACGAACCCACAACCCTGGCGTTGCAAGCACCATGCTCTACCAACTGAGCTACACAGGGCCTATGATGTGTTATATTCCCACCTATTGTGAACTTCAATCTCACGTACCGGTATGTGTCAAACTGAACCCCGAGAGCACTCCTTGACCTTCTGTCCTGTTTTTCAACTCGGGAGTAAAACTCTGTCAAACAATTACACGTTAGTAGTAGTATCATCCTCACAGGAAATACAGTGACAATTTCACAGCTCGCCAATCACTCAAACATCATAGCAGCAATCACTATAAATATGACACAGTGGGGACATACTGTATATTCACCTTGATATTGTATTAGGGCACTCCTACACTCAAGTGGAAACAAACTCTAGAGAGTTAATAGTTCATTATAGATAACCTGAGAGGATGACTAGTGTGACGTTGAAGCTTGACCATTTGCTCATCTCTGCCAAGTTGGAAGTATCCATGACAATCTGTGAAGTGGTCCTGTATGGCCTCAGTTGGTAGAGCATGTCACTTGCACCGCCAGGGTTGTTGGTTCGATTCCCGGAGCTACCCATACATCAAATGTATACAAGCATGACTGTAAGTCACTTTGGATAAACATGTCTGCTAAATGGCATATTATCTGTTATTATATAAGGATCTGTGAGTGACCCATATTTGAGGTTAATGAGAATAGCTTCAGCAGGGAGAAGGATGAAGACTCCTTCACAGTGTAACCCAAAGTGTTTACGAGTAGCAGGGCAAGAGGATGTCCTACGCCATCACTTCTTCTGACACTATTATCATCACCACGTTTCCAGGGCAAGTACAGCCTCTCTGCCCACTGTGCTTTCCGGACAATAGAAGGAACTTATTGCCTGCCGAGGCTGACATTTTGTTGTTTATCATAACTAGTATCAGGATAGAGTTGTTGTTTCCCATAACTAGGGTCAGGGGGTTTTCTGACCACTTGAATTGACCCGACGAGGAAAAACTCTGGGCCTTAGTTATAGGCTAGAACTAGTTGTAACTTGTAATCTAGTAGTAACTCGTTTTATAACAAAATGTTCCTGGTCAGGAAAAGCTCATAGTCCTAATCCTAAAAGTAGGATAGAGGGGGGCGATGAATACCCTGATCGCCTGACCTTGTGCCTTGGTCAGACTTGGCCTAGAACAGGAAGTTGACATTATGACAATGGAGAGTAGTACACAATGGAAATTGCATTAGCCCAGTCTTGGACTAGCCAAGTTAATGTCATTGTATTGGCGCAAAGCACAGGAGTAGTGCCCCCCTCAATATTAAGCAATAGAGACATTATCAGCCTGGACTCATACACTGAACCCTGGGTGTGTGTGTGTTCATCAGCAACATGTTATTATCTCCCTCAAGAGTACTCCTGTGTGTGTGTGGCATGTTTGAACATTCAAATTATGTAAACTCCCAGGAAAAGTGAGTGGTTGTCCAGCTGTGACCCGTGACCTTTGTGGATGGACACACACAGGTTGAGCAGGGTGTATATGACCTGAGCAGACAGGTGCAATTCAGACAAGGTGGGGTTATGGCTTGGTTGGTTAGTGGTTAGTGACAGCTGGGGGCTATGGGTGAACAATGTGTTAAGCTAAATCACATTTTTGGGTAAATGACCTTTATTGGCTGGTTGGGCATTATGAAATAAGTTTCCTGTCCAGATGCAGCATTTCCTCATTCATGTAAGGTGTAACTATAAATGGACATTTAGAATGAGAAATCTCCCTCTACAAATCGGGGTGAAATTAGCCATGGGCATTGTTAAATTCAGTGATACCCCCAGTCCTAGCTAACCCCTACTGAGGGGTATTCATCAAATATTTTTACAGGGGGGGACACCCCAACCCTCTGTAAATATTACAGCTGGGCTGCGGGAGAAAGGTCACCGAAACAAGCTTGTTTCTCAAGCCACGCGAAAATATCACAACCCATTCATTGCCACAGAGTGCACGCTGCTTCCGTGACGTTGCCTGATAATGTCAAACAGTTTTTAAATGTCATGCACAGCACAACTCCGATAAATATATTCATACCAGTGCAATTCAAGAATATTTTACCCATAATTTGATATATTGTATAGTCAGTAACGTTAATTATAAGGTGGATAACAGTAATATCGATTGTTGGTAGTTGCATCATCCTTTATTAAAGTCTTACCGGTAGTCTGCCGGAGCATGATCTGATGGGTTTAGCTTCAGGTCCATGGGGGGTTGCATAGAGGCAGTTCACCCTTTGTTCGGCCGCTGTCGTGTTGCAGATTTGGGTGAAGTATCCAGCCGGTACAGAGTTCATCGGTGGACTGGATAACCCGGTGCTGAAGAATTCTGTCTTCACTCCGGACAAAACTTTATTCTGTGAAAACGACAGTCCTCCTACAGCACCTCGGCCAGACGCAGGAGAAACGCCTTTGGGCAGCCGTATCATTTTAGTCAATTAAAATAACGACTGTGTTCAAATTAAAATACGTTTTGCTAGTAGCAAAGGCCAAATATTCCAGAAATCCGTACTCACGACAGTGAATGAGAGGAGTTGCAGTTTTTCCGATTCGAACTGGAAACGATGTCTCACAATTCGTAGCTAGTTTGATAAAAGTCCTAAGAATTTCATAAAAACGCTATTTAGTTAATAATGTGCAAAATGCATAAGTGAAATAGCTAATCACCGGATATATACTTTGCTTTAGTATTTTCAGAAATTAAACGACTTGCCTACTGTAGCATTGCAACCGATATTATCCTTGATTTGTCCAGTTGAGAGGAAACGTAAACTTTGTCTAGCTAGCTAATTATTTAATAGCTAAATAAATAAACAACAAGCACTCCCTATATTTGCAAGTCCTGAATGGGCAAACTTTGAAGTTTACGTCTTGAGATGCAGATTCCTCCAGAAATACAAAGTTTAGGAGGATTCTTCAGATTTTCCGTTGAGGAGATATTGTCACTGTCCGGTTCTCTGTCTAGCTAAAAAGCTTAGCTTTTGATACAAGAGACTTGGAGCTCGGAAGAACTGCTTTTTTAGCGCCAAATTTCGTCCCGCGAAATTTGGATCTCCCGCGGTTAGAGCGCGTCTTTGATTGGTCCCAAGAAAGTTGCGATTGTTACATTCCGCATATATTTGCATAAAACAGTTCACGCAGGGCGTACCCAGCCTTAAAGGAATAGTATGTCCATGTGCGGTCATTTTAGGGACAAAGTTACCCATTTCGAAACTAAAATTGTAAAAATAACATGCTTTTATAACCTACTGATAAGCAGCACGACATGAGCAGCACAAAAACACATCTAGATATTATTCTATTTCCTCTCCATAGAGTAAAGTACAATGATGTAGGCCTAGTCAACCCTGATGTTATTATAGACCCCCTCTCTTAAAATATCTAATTGTAAGAAACTTCCTTTTAGTAAACAGGGTATTTCAAATCCTCAATAAACCAATCAAGTGAAGTTCTATGTGAGCAATTTCATGTGAAAGACGTTTAATCGAATGACATCTGCTGCTCACTAGTTCACAAAGAGAGAAGGGATCATTCCTTGAAGACATTCCCTACCCCCGCTCCCAATTGACCCCCACAAGCCTCCAGATATGACACACATATGCCCCTCTTCATTATAATGCAAATTTCACATGACATCCTATTGCTAGTCTAGTCTGATCCCAGATCTGTTTGTGCTTTTTTGACAACTCCTATACTCATTTTCATGCCAAACATGACAACGGCTATAGGAGTTGGCTATACAGCCCTCAATAAAACAATACAGTGAGCCAAATGTGTTGAGAATTAGGCAACTCACATCAACGAGTTGATAATGGCCTTGGAGATGTGGCGATGTGTTTGTATAATTAGCTAATTGTGCATACATCTAGCTTGCTGTAGTTGGCAGACACACTGCAATGACTTTCCCATGCATGTGGTGAGACTGCTACAGTGCATTGGGAACGTATTCAGACCCCTTGACTTTTTCCACATTTTGTTACGTTACAGCCTTATTATAAAATTGATTAAATCGTTTTTTTCCCTCATCAATTTACACACAATACCCCATAATTACAAAGCAAAAACATATTTTTATAAATTTTTGCTAATTTATAAAAAATTTAAACTGAAATATGACATTTACATAAGTATTCAGACCCTTTACTCAGTACTTTGTTGAAGCACCTTTAGCAGCGATTACAGCCTCGAGTCTTCTTGGGTATGACACTACAAGCTTGGCACACCTGTATTTGGGGAGTTTCTCCCATTCTTCTCTGCAGATCCTCTCAAGCTCTGACAGGTTGGATGGGGAGCGGCGCTGCACAGCTATTTTCAGGTCTCTCTAGAGATGTTTGATCGGGTTCAAGTCCGGGCTCTAGCTGGGCCACTCAAGGACATTCAGAGACTTGTCCCGAAGCCACTCCTGCGTTGTCTTGGCTGTGTGCTTAGGGTCGTTGTCCTGTTGGAAGGTGAACCTTCGACCCAGTCTGAGGTCCTCAGCGCTCTGGAGCAGGTTTTCATCAAGGATCTCGCTTGTCTTTGCTCCATTCATCTTTCCCTCGATCCTGACTAGTTTCCCAGTTGCTGAAAAACTTCTCCACAGCATGATGCTGCCACCACCATGCTTCACTGTAGGAATGGTGACAGGTTTCCTCCAGACATGACGCTTGGTATTCAGGCCAAAGAGTTCAATCTTGGTTTCATCAGACCAGAGATTCTGAGAGTCCTTTAGGTGCCTTTTGGCAAACTCCAAGCGGGCTGCCATGTGCCTTTTACTGAGGAGTGGCTTCCATCTGGCCACTCTACCAGAAAGGTCTGATTGGTGGAGTGCTGCAGAGATGGTTGTCCTTCTGGAAGGTTCTCCCATCTCCACAGAGGAACTGGAGCTCTGTCAGAGTCACCATCAGGTTCTTGGTCACCTCCCTGACCAAGGCCCTTCTCCCCCGATTGCTCAGTTTGGCTGGGCAGCCAGCTCTAGGAAAAGTCTTGGTGGTTCCAAACTTCTTCAATTTAAGAATGATGGAGGCCACTGTGTTTTTGGGGACCTTCAATGATAGCAGAAATGTTTTGGTACGCTTTCCCAGATCTGTGCCTCGACACAATCCTGTCTCGGAGCGCTACAGACAATTCCTTCGACCTCATGGCTTGGTTTTGGCTCTGACATTCACTGTCAACTGTGGGACCTTATATAGACAGGTGTGTGCTTTTCCAATCAATTGAATGTACCACATGTGGACTCCAATCAAGTTGTAGAAACATCTCAAGGATGATCAATGGAAACAGGATGCACCTGAACTCAATTTCGAGTCTCATAGCAAAGGGTCTGAATACTTATGTAAATAAGGTATTTCTGTTTTTTATTTTTAATACATTTGCAAACATTTCAAAAAAACTGTTTTCGCTTTGTCATTATGGGGTATTGCGTGTAGATTGATGAGGATAAAAAATTTTTTTTTTAGAATAAGGCTGTAACGTAACAAAATGTGGAAAAGGTCAAGGGGTCTATATACTTTCCGAATGCACTTTCCGAAGGCTGTATTGTAAACTGGAGCAAAACTACAGCCAAATGGTTCAAGAGGGAACTACTACATTATAAACAGCAGCAGGTCCTGTACTGAAATGTTTGGGAGAGATGTTGCAGTGTGTGTGTGTGTGAGTGTGTGCCTGTGATCCAGTCAGCATGCTGGGTTGTTTGCTCCATGCAAGGTGAAGGTCTGTTAATCTGTTTCTGTGTTTGCACCTATTTTCTTTTGGCCCTATCATGATAGTGTGAAATACCTCACAATATGGGGTCCAAATAAATAGAGACAAACAGGTGCTGTCAAGCTCTATTATATGCAGTTGGCCTGATGAATTCCATAATGTAATTTGTTACAGAGCCAATAAAGCAGCAGGTGATTGTCTCTCATGTCTCTCAGGCTTATATCCATTTTATTAAAAAAAATGTATGTATCGCCCTGCGTGACATTTTTTTCCCCTGCTTGGTTTATCTATCTAAAGCTAGTCGCATTCACTATTAGTATTCATGTCTCATTCATTCACTAGCAGTGTTTATGTCACATTCAAACACTAGCAGTTTGTATATCTGATAACACTTTTAGAATGGATGTCTTGTAGTCGAAGGAAGTCTACAGCATTACACTACCGTTCTAAAGTTTGGGGTCATTTAGAAATGTCCTTGTTTTCGAAAGAAAAGCATTAAAAAAAAAAAAAAACATCAAATTGATCAGAAATGTCTCGCATGGAATAGCCTTCATCTCTCAGAACAAGAATAGACTGACGAGTTTCAGAATAAAGTTATTTGTTTCTGGCCATTTTGAGCCTGTAATCAAACCCACAATTGCTGATGCTCCAGATACTCAACTAGTCTCAAGAAGGCCAGTTTTATTGCTTCTTTAATCAGCACAACAGTTTTCAGCAGTGCTAACATAATTGCAAAAGGGTTTTCTAATGATCAATAAGCCTTTTAAAATGATGAACTTGGATTAGCAAACACAACGTGCCATTGGAACACAGGACTGATGGTTGCTGATAATGGGCCTCTGTACGCCTATGTAGATATTCCATTAAAAATCAGACGTTTCCAGCTACAATAGCCATTTACAACATGATCAATTTCTACACTGTATTTCTGATCAATTTGATGTTATTTTAATGGAGAAAAAAAAAAGCTTTTCTTTCGAAAACAAGGGCATTTCTAAGTGACCCCAAACTTTTGAACGGTAGTGTACATCGACATGCCATGCAAATACAGTATCACCATCTTGTGGTTCAGTGAGGCATTTTATATACACAGCCATAGCCCAAAGCATAAAGCATGATACTATCTACAGAACTGTTTCAACACATGTTTAAGCTAGTCTAATTGTGTCTCATGCAAATCCAACAACTGTCCCTCTCAACAAACAACAGCAATAAACACAAATAAAATATGAGAAACTCACAGGTTTTCATAGAGTCCCGGCTATATCATCAGAAACATTAGTCAAATTATCATTTCTAAAACAGTATAAACAATAGGCCTACAAAATGTATGTGGTTGTTCCCTGGGAGTGTTGTATTTTGTAACACACATTTGTAACCTGTTAGGGGGGGCTTTTTCCTAGCCTCACAGCTACTAATATATGAAAACAATAAATAGATAAATGAGGACAAATCATTTTTGAAGTATTCAAAAAATATATAAAAAATCTAAAGGAAGTTTGTTATTTCTGGCACTAAACCGTCTAAGCCCTGTCTAAGGCGGGGGATGGGGGGTTCTATATCTATGTGGAATTGCTTTAAGAAGGTCATACCAAGGATCATTTTGCTATTTGATTTAGAATTTTAAGACCCCTTAAAGTATAAAAAAATTGACAAAAATTATTTTATTACATTTTTTATTTGGCCTTACTGCTATTAGACCATACAAACGCATTGAACAACAGATTCACTACACAGAACAACAGATAGTCCCCCCAAAAACAATCTAAAGGAAGTTTATTCCGAAGTGTCTGTCCTCTATCTGAGAGATATAAGAAAGATCAGGAAACAGTAATTTTTAGAAATATTTTTTACATGTATTTAACCCCTTATTTCTGCCACTAAACAGTCTCCATATATACTTCCATAAATGTTTTGAACTGGTACTGGGGGACCTTCAGGGAGTCTTGTGAGGCCTGTGGGCATCCTAGAGCAAAACCGACATGTACGTGTTCGAGAGAGTCTCATCCTTCCATAGATAGGTCATAATAGTTTGTAGGCCAAACTGTTTGGATGCTACAGACAATTTTGTGAGAAGAACGATTTTCTGGATGTCTCATGCAGTGGCGAATTTAGCATGTAAATCTTGGTGGGGCAAACCACATTTTTGGGGTGGGGATGCATGCCAGCAAAGCCACTACACAACACAACACTAAACAATACATTAATTGCACTTTAACGGTGACAAACGGTGCCCACAAACTGTTAGGGCCTACATAAAGCTGTCCCAACAGCAGTCCCAACACCTTACCACTGCTACACCTGGCTATCAGTGGAGCCTTGTCTGGCAGTGAAACAGTTCATTCAGCCTCATTTACTGCCTTTTTTAAAAACATAGATGATATGGCTGACTTGCTTAAACAAATGTGGTTTCTACTGACAATTGAGATGTACAAACTATGGCATTAGGGGACGACAAGCAGATAAGAGTCAATCCGTAATTTTGATTAAGACATTAATGAGCGAGCCAGGACGGACGTAGTCAATATAACTATTTGTTCAGCACGTTTGAAATGTACAGCGACAGAATTCAGAACATGGGCCATTCTTACAGTGTTCTCCCTGTACACCAAGTCAGAACCGTAGGATAAATAAAGGGGGCATATAAGCAGACAATGAAAGCTCTTACAATATTCGATGATTACATTTCTCTAAAACAAGTTATAGGCTACATGTGCACCACCAAGTCAGAACAGTAGGCGAAATTAAGAGGGGAAAATAGACCAAATTATTAGGGTGAGGCACATGGACTACTAACAGCTTACTACACAACATACACTTAGTATTACTTTCTTAGCTACAGTATACATCTCTCCCTGGCATATTACATCATTTATGCAGCAGCATACAAGACATCTTTGGACTCACCTTGTTGTGCTTTGCTCACTTGAACAGGAAGGTGGCGCGGTGGTCCTTCGTGGGCAAATTTTGTCATCAAACTTTGTCATAAAAGTCTGACATTCTCTGGAGTTATGCTGCTTTCAAGACAACTGGGAACTCTGGAAAAAAACAAGGTTGAATCATGATGACGTCAGTGATCTTCAGGTCGTTGCTCTAGATAGAGGACCGAGTTCCCCACTTACAATTCTGAGTTGGATGACTGTTCAAAACGTACTTTCCCAGTCTGAGCTCGTTTTTTCCCAAGTTCCCAGTTGTCTTGAACTCACTGAAGTCAGATTTCCCAGTTCCGAGTTAACAGTTGTTTTGAGCGCGGCAGAAATCATGCTGGATTGACAGCATGGCCAATGTTGAATGTTTATAATTTTAAGCTTGGAAAAGAGACCCTTAAACCCAGACTTGGGGTCACTCCACAGAATAGCAGGCTAGTGATTGCTTTCCCCCCACTTTTTACTAGCCTCACAGCTACTAATATATGAAAACAATAATTAGATAAGTGAGAACAAACATACATTATTACTAGATCTCCATGCTTGTCATAAAGTGCTGGATGTGGTGCTTCTGGGGGCTGGAGAGGTCAAGGGGAAAGAGACTCTAATCTGGACACATCATTTAGCCTACCATGTCACCTGCTGGCCAAATATGGCATCTAGCACGGCCATTAGCCCATCCTAGGCACACAACACACACAACAATGACTGTGTTACACAGGCAGCGCAATTCTGATCTTTTTCAACTAATTGGTATTTTGACCAATCAGATCAGATCGTTTGCCAATAATTGGGAAAAATATCAGAATTGGGCTACCTGTGTAAACGCAGCCAATGGGCCTGAGACAGCAGTGTCCAGAGGGATCTACTACAAAGCAAGATCAGTGACTTAGCCAGCTAACCTGCCCAAATAGATATGCATGAAATGGGCATGGTCTAATTGACTCACCAACCCAAAACACATATCTAAGTTTAGGTTTCTTAATGAACTAGAAAATCAATAGTTATTTCTGGTTGTTAATCAAAGTTACTTATATTGCTTCTGCTTTGTAGTATACCCCTCTGGTAGCAGTTTACTTTCTTTTTTCTTTTTTCTGAACAGCTCCAAAAAGAAGTTATCTTGCGGGAAAAATTAGGTTATTCTATACCTCTATACTGGCCCTCATGCAGTGGTTCAGCGTACTACTGTGTAGGGGTCAAAAAAGGTCCAGATGCGATATAATATAATAGCAAGGGCCAGCTGAAATGATCTGTTCTCTTAAAAGAATTATAATAATAATAATGTCACTTTTTTAACCAATGTGTCATTCTCAATCGATCTATTAGGGTGCTCTTCAAAATGTATTTAATTACTTTCCATATGCTGTTTGCCCTGCAAGAAATATTATGTCCATGATTTTCATTGGGCATTACATAAAAGTTCCTAAAACATTTATTTAGGTTGTGGGAACATTGTGGGGATACACTAATACTGTCCAGTTGTGCTGACATTCAGATAATGTTTGTATCAGTATGCACAAAACATTCCTTTGATGTTGCAAGAATGTTGACAACATGAAAAATAAAAAAATTATGTATGCACTCACTAACTGTAAGTCGCTCTGGATAAGAGCGTCTGCTAAATGACTAAAATGTAAATGTAAATGTTCCCAGAACACTTAATTAGGTTGTGGGAATAGTGTGGGCACATTACAAGAGATAGGTTCCCAAAACACAAAATATGCTCAGTTATGATCACATTCATACAATGTTTAAGTTAAGTTGCACAGGGCATTCCCTTAATGTTGTAAGAATGAAAAAGTCAGTTTTTACGTATGCATATGTTTTAGGTTTAACATCATATTCCATTGATGTTCACACAATATACATTTTACCTTGTCTTGGAGTTCCTCAGAACATTTAGAAAATGTTATATTAAGTTTTACCTAATATTACAACAACATTCTCAGCATGCAAATTTGTAGCTCCTTAAAGCAAATTGGAATACATCACCGTTAAGTTTCTCTACAGATTTCATGACAATTTGCAGACTGTATTGTAGGTGATACAGAGACACAAGGCATTTTAACTTAATTCATAGAACATTTCGAATAGCATTTAACAACCTGCAAACATGGGATTTGAACCTGCAATGTTTGGTTTTTCAGCCAGATCATTAACCCTTTGTGCCACCAAGGGACAGCTGCGGCCTTCTGTTTCTTTTTCAGTCAAATATGGTCAATCAGAACACAGAACACAATTTCTGAGTTATTAAAATGCTCCCATCTTCTTCATATGCTGTGTACTTGTAAAACTGTATTTTATGATTTTCTTTCATAATCACTTTTGTCTTATGAAATGTGATTTTGAAATTAAGGAAAGGTCAAAATGTTTTCTTATTTAGTTTGAAGGTTCAGAGTATGTATTTAAGATGCATATGAATACACAATAATACAGGTTATAACCTTTTACTGCAGTGGGCAAAATCAGGGTCACACAGAGTGTTTCTTGGTAGTCTTAAACAAATCTACTTTGAAACAAAAGTGTACACCTCACACACATTGTTATGGGCTTAAAAAATTAAGACAGCTGTACCATGTCAGATATAGTGTTGAAATGTATATTTATTTTTAGGTGGCATCCCAATATTACACTTTATATACATCCCAGAAGACTGAAATGTAACGAAACCGTTTGACATAGAAACACCGGATTTTCTGTGTTAATAAAAAAAAAGGTTTATTAATTATGAACATTATTACTAACATTCCACCCATGAGGCCTCTAGGTCATTTGACTAAAGGAAAGGGGTACAGGAATCTATATCCAACTAAAATCACATTTTATAAGACTTTCAAAATGCGATGAAGAAAGAAAATGATAAAATATAGTGTTATTACACAGCACAATACACACAGCACATGAAGAGGATGGGAACGTTTTAATAACTCAGCAATTGTGTTCTGTGTCCTGATTGACCATATTTGAGAAGAACAAGGCTACAGCTATCCCTTAGTGGCGCCGAGGGTTAATGATCTGGCTGAAGATTGCAGGTTCACTCCTACATGTTCTTTAACCATGTTTCTTTAAAAATAATTATAATAATAAGTGAAATTGAGGCTCAGATATACTCTACTAAAAGAGAGGATGCCTTTATTTTGTCCAGATTTATAAATCCAGTCAGTAATGCAGAATTTAGACTAACTGAAAAAAAATAAAACACTGTGTAAAAAGTTACTGTTCAACTTAAAAAATAAACGGACCTGATATAATTCCTATTTTGAGACGCTTGATATGGTCCCCGTGGCTTATTTTTCATGATCTGAAAAGCAAAAGTGATCCTAGTCTTGGATACTCAGAATCTTGGATACCTTGTAAATATGGGCCCAGAAGTATGCTGCATGCAGTGCATTCAGAAAGTATTCAGACCCCTTCCCATTTTCCACATTTTGTTACGTTACAGCCTTATTCTAAAATATATATATATATTTTTATGTTCCTCATCAATCTACACGCAATACCCCATAACGACAAAGCGAAAACAGGTTTTTTGAAATGTTTGCAAATGTATTACAAATAAAAAACAGAAATACCTTATTTACATAAGTATTCTGACCCTTTGCTATGAGACTCGAAATTGAGCTCAGATGCATCCTGTTTCCACTGATCATCATTAATATGTTTCTACAAATTGATTGGAGTCCACCTGTGGTAAATTCAATTGATTGGAAAGGCACACACCTGTCTAAACACAGTTGATAGTGCATGTCAGAGCAAAAACCAAGCCGTGAGGTCGAAAAATTGTCTGTAGCGCTCCGAGACAGGATTGTGTCCAGGCACAGATCTGGAGAAGCGTACCAAAAAATGTCTGCAGCATTGAAGGTCCCCAAGAACACAGTGGCCTCCATCATTCTTAAATGGAAGAAGTTTGGAACCACCAATACTTTTCCTAGAGCTGGCTGCCCAGCCAAACTGAGCAATCGGGGGAGAAGGGCCTTGGTCAGGGAGGTGACCAAGAACCTGATGGTGACTCTGACAGAGCTCCAGAGTTCCTTTGGGGAGATGGGAGAACCTTCCAGAAGGACAACCATCTCTGCAGCACTCCACCAATCAGGCCTTTATTGTAGAGTGGCCAGACGAAAACCACTCCTTAGTAAAAGGCACATGACAGCCCGCTTGGAGTTTGCCAAAAGGCACCTAAAGGACTCTCAGACCATGAGAAACAAGATTCTCTGGTCTGATGAAACCAAGATTAAACTCTTTGGCCTGAATGCCAAAAGTAACGTATGGAGGAAACCTGTCACCATCCCTATGGTGAAGCATGGAGCTGTCAGCATCATGCTGTGGGAATATATTTCAGTGGCAGGGACTGGGAGACTGTCACGGTTTCGGCCGAGGCTGCTTCTCCTCCTTGTTCGGGCAGGCTTCGGCGGTCGTCGTCTCCGGAGTACTAGCTGCCACCGTTCTATGTTTCGATGTTCGTTTGGTTTGGTCTGTTTGTACACCTGTTCTTTGTTAGTGTTGATCATGTGCCCTATAAGGTCTCTTAGGTTTTGTCATGTGTTGTGTGTAATTGTTTCGTGTCAGCTAGGCGTCAGTTTGTTCTCTCTCGTTCTGTTTCGTTTTGAGAGAGTGTCCGCACTGTGTGCGCAGTTTGGGTTACGCACTGTTTTCTGTGTGCGTAAATTTTCGCTTGCCCTCCGGCTGGGATGTTGCCGTGAGTCTTTTGTATTGATTGATCCTCACTAAAGACTGTTGAAGAGCCTCTGTTGTCCTGCGCTTGATTTCTGCACCACATCTACGCTCAGCCCTTGACAGAGACTAGTCAGGATCTACGAAAAGCGCTCCAGAGCGCTCAGGACATCAGACTGGGGCGAAGGTTCACCTTCCAACAGGACAACAACCCTAAGCACACAGCCAAGACAACGGAGGAGTGGCTTCGGGACAACTCTGAATGTCCTTGAGTGGCCCAGCCAGAGCCCGATTGAACCCGATCAAACATCTCTGGAGAGACCTGAAAATAGCTGTGCAACGACGCTCCCCATCCAACCTGACAAAGCTTGAGAGGATCTGCAGAGAAGAATGGGAGAAACTCTCCCAAATACAGGTGTGCCAAGCTTGTAGTGTCATACCCAAGAAGACTCAAGACTGTAATCGCTGCCAAAGGTGCTTTAACAAAGTACTGAGGTAAGGCTCTGAATACTCAGTCTCCAGTATCTATGCTGCAATAGCCTATGTGCCGGGGGCTAGGGTCAGTCTGTTATATCTGGTGTAATTCTCCTGTCTTATCTGGTGTTCTGTGTGAATTTAAGAATGCTCCCTCTAATTCTCTCTCTCTCCCGCTCTCCCTACCGGAGGACCTGAGCCCTAGGACCATGCCTCAGGACTACCTGGCCTGATGACTCCTCGCTGTCCCCAGTCCACCTGGTCGTGCTGCTGCTCCAGTTTCAACTGTTCTGCCTGCGGCTAGGGAACCCTGACCTGTTCACCGGACATGTTACCTTGTCCCAGACCTGCTGTTTTCGACTCTCTCTCTACCGCACCTGCTGTCTCAACCTCTGAATTCTCGGCTATGAAAAGCCAACTGACATTTACTCCTGAGGTACTGACCTGTTGCACCCTCTACAACCACTGTGATTATTATTTGACCCTGCTGGTCATCTATGATGTTTGAACATCTTGAAGAACAATCAGGCCTTAAATGGCCATGTACTCTTATAATCTCCACCCGGCACAGCCAGAAGAGGACTGGCCACCCCTCAGAGCCTGGTTCCTCTGTAGGTTTCTTCCTAGGTTCCTGCCTTTCTAGGGAGTTTTTCCTAGTCACTGTGCTTCTACATCTGCATTGCTTGCTGTTTGGGGTTTTAGGCTGGGTTTCTGTATAGCACTTTGTGACGTCTGCTGATGTAAAAAGGGCTTTATAAATAAATGTCATTGATTATGTAAATGTCTTATTTCCGTTTTTTATTTGTAATACACTACCGTTCAAAAGTTTGCGGTCACTTAGACATTTCCTTGTTTTTGAAAGAAAAGCCATTTTTTTGTCCATTAAAATAACATCAAATTGATCAGAAATACAGTGTAGACATTGTTAATGTCGTAAATGCCTATTGTAGCTGGAAACGGCTGATTTTTAATGGAATATCTACATTACCTCGAATTACCTGTACCCCCACACATTGTTCAGGGAATGTTCTTGTAACATCAGGTGAATGTTTTCTGCACCCTAAAATAAACATTGTAGAATCTTCCGCACAACTGGAAAGTTTTTGTATTTTGGGAACATATCTTTTGTGATGACCCCACAATGTTCCCACCAGACTGTTCCCACAACCTAATGAAACATTCTGGGAACCTTTAAAGAACAGACAGAATGTGTTCTGGGAACGTTCTTGTAACATCAGGTGAATGTTTTTTGCACCCTAAAATAAATATTGTAGAATCATCCGCAAAACTGGACAGTTTTTTGTGTTTTGGGAACATATCGTTCTTGTAACATCAGGTGAATGTTTTATACAAACATTCTATAATCTTCACCACGAAAGGACAGTTTTTGTATTATGAGAATATTTGCTGCGACCTAACGAAAGTTCTGGGAAGTTTCATAGAAACAATTTTGGTTTACTGGGAAAACATTACTGGTACATTGTGTTATTACAATACCTGGAAACCTAATGATAACTTTTGGGGCATGTTCTGTGGTGGTTGTTGCAGATGTTGTGCACAACATTTCAGTCAATGTTAGGAGAACATTCCAAGGATATTTCATTTATTTTTTCATTTTTTTAAAATAAATAGATTTTGTTATTTACATTTAAGTTATTTAGCAGACACTCTTATCCAGAGTGACTAACAGTTAGTGAGTGCATACATTTTTCATGCATGGCAAACACCATGCTCTACCAACTGAGCTACACGTGTCTGAATGTTTTTGTGATGTTATCATCCTAATGTTAGATAAAACCCTAAGTAGAACTTAATGGGAATCTTAGCTAACGTTCTGGGAATGTTCCCGGTTTGCTGGGATGCTTGACATCACAAAAGCTAATGTCATTGTTGTCATGGAGAAAAAACCTATAGTGCTCCTGCTGGACGAGGCGTGGAACAGGAAGGACGAGGCCCTTCCACCCAAGGAGGAGGTGGAGCTCAGGCTGTAGAGTTGGGGCTGGAGGCCCTACCACCCAAGGAGGAGGTGGAGCTCAGGCTGTAGAGTTGGGGCTGGAGGCCATACCACCCAAGGAGGAGGTGGAGCTCAGGCTGTAGAGTTGGGGCTGGAGGCCCTACCACCCAAGGAGGAGGTGGAGCTCAGGCTGTAGAGTTGGGGCTGGAGGCCATACCACCCAAGGAGGAGGTGGAGCTCAGGCTGTAGAGTTGGGGCTGGAGGCCCTACCACCCAAGGAGGAGGTGGAGCTCAGGCTGTAGAGTTGGGGCTGGAGGCCCTACCACCCAAGGAGGAGGTGGAGCTCAGGCTGTAGAGTTGGGGCTGGAGGCCCTACCACCCAAGGATTAGGTGGAGCCCCAGCTGGAGGCCTTTCCACTCAAGGACGAGGTGTAGCTCCGGATGGAAGCTTTTCCACCCAAGGACAAGGTGGATCTCTGGATGGAGGCCCTTCTACCCATGGATGAGGTGGAGATTTGACTCGAGGCCCTTCCACCCAAGGATGAGGTGGAGCTTTGGCTGGAGGCCCTTCCACCCAAGGAGGATGTCCGGCTGTAGAGCTAGGGCTTTAGGCCTTTCCATCCAAAGACGAGGCCCTTCCATCCAAGGAGGAGGTGGAGCTCCGGTTGAAGAGCTCGGACTGGAATAAAACCAAAGCATGGATTGCTGTCATACCTTGTCCATAAAAAGGAAACCAATGTGTCATTTCGTAATTTGGGTGAACTATCCCTTTAAAGAACAGTATTGTGGCCTTCCATGGCTTCCTGTGTCACTGGGGTATAAAAGGTAACACGCATGTAAAATCCCTTTGTCATCCATCACCATGGGAAAAGGCAAAGAGCTCACAAACGAAGAGAGACAAATGGTTGTTGACCTTCATAAATCAGGCAACGTGTATTAAAAATGCAAAAAAATTAAACATACACTACCGTTCAAAAGTTTGGGGTCACTTAGAAATGTCCTTGTTTTCCATGAAAACATACATGAAATGAGTTTGAATAGGAAATATAGCAAAATGAATAGGAAATGTAGTCATTGACAAGGTTAGAAATAATGATTTTTAATTGAAATAATAATTGTGTCCTTCAAACTTAGCTTTCGTCAAAGAATCCTCCATTTGCAGCAACTACAGCCTTGCAGACCTTTGGCATTCTAGTTGTCCATTTGTTGAGGTAATCTGAAGAGATTTCACCCCATGCTTCCTGAAGCACCTCCCACAAGTTGGATTGGCTTGAAGGGCACTCCCACAACAGCTCAATAGGGTTGAGATCTGGTGACTGTGCTGGCCACTCCATTACAGACAGAATACCAGCTGACTGCTTCTTCCCTAAATAGTTATTGCATAGTTTGGAGCTGTGCTTTGGGTCATTGTCCTGTTGTAGGAGGAAATTGGCTCCAATCAAGCGCCGTCCACAGGGTATGGCATGGCGTTGCAAAATGGAGTGATAGCCTTCCTTCTTCAAGATCCCTTTTACCCTGTACAAATCTCCCACTTTACCACCACCAAAGCACCCCCAGACCATCACATTTCCTCCACCATGCTTGACAGATGGCATCAAGCAATCCTCCAGCATCTTTTCATTTGGTCTGCATCTCCACACCTGTCGCTATGGGCGGGCCATAGGGGGCCGGGCCCGCCCCCAAAAATGCTTGTGCCCCCCCAACGGAGGCACAGATCTCTTAAAAAAATGACTTTAATTTTATATTATAATAGTTGCTAATTTTGTGTTGCATTAATGTTGCATTCTTTATCATTAAAACATAAAAAATATAAAGAAACAATTGTGTGATTTTGTTTGATTGATGGGAATCTACACTGCAACAGCCTATCACGGCCTTAATAAAAAGAAAGTTAGGCTACGTACGTGACGTAGCCTACATCAGTGTAGCCTCTCAACAGTTACCGCGCATTTTTGAAAGCTGGATGAGTTTTAGCCGGCTTACTCGCTTCAGTTCGTCATGGATATCCGTAAGTGGTTGAAAAGCCCACCAACAGTCTCCTCTGCCAAATTGGATACGACACCGACGGCCTCCTGATGTTGTAGTTGGAGAAGGAGACCCTGGACGACAGTCTGAGCATGATGCTAGTAGCATGGAGTCCGACCCTGGGCCTGGCAGGACCTGCAGGTCAAGTGCAACCGCGACTGGGGCAGCATTTGGGCCACAACTGCCTGTTGAATCAGTGAGTGACCTCGGCATGGACAAACCCAAACAGGTTGTGTTGAGGAAATATCCAGTCAAAATGTTTGGTTCAAAAAAACGATCATTTTCCTCTAGCTGGTATTTGAACAGGGACTGGCTTGAGTACTCGGTGGAAAAGGACTCCGCATTTTGTTATGCCTGCAGGAAATTCAAATCTGTATCATCGGACGCAACCTTCTCCATTAAGGGATTTAATGATTGGAAACATGCAATTGGAACAGGCAAGGGCTTAAATAAGCATGCAGCTTCAAAATAACATTTAGACTGTGAAGCAATGTGGAGAGATTCAGAAAAACGTAGAGAGACAGGAAAAGAGATTTCCACTCTCTTAAATTCAGAGCAACTGGCTCGCAACAGATACTACATGTCAGCTGTAATTGATATGCTGGAGTTTTTAGTGGTGCATCAATTGCCTTTACGTGGAGATAATGCTGGTTTTGCCAGTGTGCAAGATGATAATAGCTCAATGGGGCTGTTTTTGTCTCTCTTTGAGTACACCATGCGCAAAGATCCCGAACTGACACGGATCACAAAAACAATCCCACAGAATGCACGCTATACCAGCCCACAGATACAAAACGAGATTATCGAAATGATGAGCAAACTCGTGACAGAGGAGATAGTGAGACAAGTCGGCGATAGCTGGTATTCAATTAAAGTGGATGGCACACGCGATCCTTTAGGCCAAGAAAACATATCTGTAGTTGTGCGTTTTGTTGACAAAAACGATGGTCTGTGTGAGCGCCTCTTGGTAATGGCCACATCTGAGAAAGGTGATGCAGAGGCTCTGACAGGTGTCATCATTGATGAGCTCACCAGCGCCGGACTCAGCACGGACAAAATCCTGAGTCATGTTTATGATGGCGCATCACTCATGTCTGGCAGGCATGGTTGTGTGCAGAAATTGCTCCAAAACAAGCTGGATCGTAACATACCATATATTCACTGCTTTAATCACCAACTTCATCTGGTTGTGATTCATGCCATGTCCAGTGAAGCAGCTGTCGATGATTTTTTTGGAGTATGCAACATGCTGTACAACTTCATCAGGAAGCCAACCGTTGCTATTCTGTACAAAGGCGATACCCTGAAACGTCTCTTGGACCAGAGATGGACTGGCCACTTGGCAACGGTCAAAGTTGTGGTGAAGAGTTTTCACGACATATCCACATTACTGACCGAGGTGGAAAACACACAAGGCCTTGGAGCGGAGGTGCGCGTCGAGGCTACGGGGCTGCTTCGTGCCATTACGCAGCGCAGTTTTCTTTTCATTGCACACCTTGTTATGAAACTGTTGTCACTTTTCGAGCCGCCTAACAGACTACTACAGGCCGAAGATATGGACTTGTTCACTGCGGTGACACTTGTGAACAGCGCTTCTGACTGCGTGAAGACACTGAGCACAGAAAACGAGTTTTCTGCACTGTGGGATCTCTGCGCTCCTCCAGCATCGGCCACCGAGGCTGTGCCGGTGACCGACCCTGGTCCAAGCAAGAGAAGACGCACAATTAATAAGAACCTCCGCGGATTTGCAGTTGAAGAAACAGTTGGTCAGCCACAAAGTGACATAGATGAAAAGACTGAGTTCATGAGATTGTTTTACAGTGTTATCGATGCTGTGCAAGGAGAGATGATTGCGCGTTTTGGAGAGCGCAGTAGCAAGCTCATTGGCACACTGGCTGCTTTGAACCCAGAGGCCGAGAATAATTTCCTGGACCCATCAAAGGTAACCCCTCTCCTGGTATTAGCTGGAACTGATGTGGTTGAATCGGAATATACTGTGGCTCATGAGTTCCTGGTGAAGAAAATGACTGACATCCCGGTTCCCCCCGAAGATGGAAAATGGACAATAGCCAACATCCTCAGCACATTCAACTGTGCACTCCAGGCTATGCCGACTGTTCTCACAGCCTACACACTTGCCCTAACTTTAGGAGCTTCCACAGCAATGTGTGAAAACTCATTTTCCATGCTCAAAAGCGTCTTCTCAGAGCATCGGCGCAGTATGCTGCACAGACGCAAGGCCCAGCTGTTTCAGCTTGCTTTTGAAAAGGACCTCACTCACACGTTTAAGTCCGAGTGGAAGGATACTTTGATGAGGAGGTTCTGCTCGGAGAAACGCCGCCTCCCGCTGTACTGACAGGAGGGACTGGAGAGAGGACAGCGCTGCCTCCACTCAAAGTACCGGTAGGTTCAAAGTCTCTGTGTGTGTGTGTATATGCGTGCGCGTGTGTGTGTGTCTCATGGCAATGCATATCCCTCTGTTGACTGCTGTAAAATGCAATGTTTGAGAGCTGCTTCTGGTGTTACATCTAATATGTTGTATAGTCAAGTGTTTTATGGATATTCATAACATTGCTTCTATGTAATGTGGTGTAGGCTATAGGCTACCTGGTCATATTGCTGTTGGTTATGTTTAATGTGATGATTACGTGCTGCGCAAATAGAGTATACGATTATTATAAATATACGTACTGTAGGCTAATAATAATTGTGCCCTGCCCTCCCATGCATTTCATATGCCCCCCTTAAGACTGAGGTCAGGCGACGGGTCTGTGCGTCTCACAAATGTTCTTCTTTGTGATCCGAACACCTCAAACTTCAATTCGTCTGTCCATAACACTTTTTTCCAATCTTCCTCTGTCCAGTGTCTGTATTCTTTTGCTCATCTTAATATTTTATTTTTATTGGCCAGTCTGAGATATGGCTTTTTCTCTGCAACTCTTCCTAGAAGTTCAGCATCCCAGAGTCGCCTCTTCACTGTTGACGTTGAGACTGGTATTTTGCGGGTACTATTTAATGAAGCTGCCAATTGAGGACCTGTGAGGCGTCTGTTTCTCAAACTAGACACTCTAATGTATTTGTCCTCTTGCTCAGTTGTGCACCGGGGCCTCCCATTCCTCTTTCTATTCTGGTTAGAGCCAGTTTCCGCTGTTCTGTGAAGGGAGTAGTACACAGCGTTGCAATTTCTCGCATGGAATAGCCTTCATTTCTCAGAACAAGAATAGACTGACGAGTTTCAGAAGAAAGTTATTGGTTTCTGGCCATTTTGAGCCTGTAATTGAACCCACAATATATTGATAAAAGTCACCTTGTCCGAGAGAGATTTACATGGTTATCAAAACGTCATGCCAGGGTAAGCCTACATGAAACACAGCCCTTATTTTAAGTGTTTCTAAAATCCCCTATGGTAAAAATGAGTGGTGGAAAAACGATTGGAACCATTTCCCTGTTTGACCGCTAGGTTTTATGGGTGTTATGACACCTCCACTGTGGGGCTCTATGGTCTTTGCCATACCGACTTGCAGCATGCAATTCTAAATTTAACCACTATGTGTCAGCACATACTCTCAAATTCAGTCAAGTAGGGCAGGAGAGGCCCAGTGCTTTAGATCATTGGCCCAGTAGTCTCAGAGGTCTGAGTACTTGTGACATTCGTTTTCTAAAAGCATTTACAAACCAAATAGGTACAGGTATCAATAGTATTTTTATTTTCTCATATAGTTCAAAGATCAACTGCACACTTTTGGCACACAACACATGGAGTTTGAAATAGAAGAAATAGCAATTTTATGATATTATTTCCTAATGTTTTGTGTAATAATGAGATAACTACCTATTGCAAAATAAAGGTGGGCTACCTATATATCCAACCTCTAGGCATAAAGAGGTTAAAAGGTGAAGCAGGCTTTCATTTTCTTCAAATTTATATTGCAATAAAGAATGGCGCCAGAGGGGGTGGCTGCCGTTTTACGGGCTCCTGACCAATTGTGCTATTTTGTGTGTTTTTTTTGCTTTGCTGTTCCGGATGACTGTGTGATCACGCTCTCCGTAGCCGATGTGAGCAAGACCTTTAATCAGGTCAACATTCACAAGGCAGTGGGGCCAGACGGATTACCAGGACATGTACTCAGAGCATGCTTGGACCAACTGGCAAGTGTCTTCACTGACATTTTCAACCTCTCCCTGACCAACTATGCAATACCTACAGTGGCTTGCGAAAGTATTCACCCCCCTTGGCATTTTTCCTATTTAGTTGCCTTACAACCTGGAATTAAAATAGATATTTTTTTTTGGGGGGGGGTTGTATCATTTGATTTACACAACACGCCTACCACTTTGAAGATGCAAAATATTTTATCTTGTGAAACAAACAAGTAATAAGACAAAAAAACCTGAATATTTGAGCATGCATAACTATTCACCGCCCCCCCCAAAGTCAATACTTTGTAGAGCCCCCTTTTGCAGCAATTACAGCTGCAAGTCTCTTGGGGTACGTCTCTATAAGCTTGGCACATCTAGCCACTGGGATTTTTGCCCATTCTTCAAGGAAAAACTGCTCCAGCTCCTTCAAGTTGGATGGGTTCCGCTGGTGTACAGCAATCTTAATATAATAATAAGCCATTTAGCAGACACTTTTATCCAAAGCGACTTACAGTCATGCGTGCATACATTTTTGTGCATGGGTGGTCCCGGGGATCGAACCCACTACTCTGGCGTTACAAGCGCCGTGCTCTACCAGCTGAGCTACAGAGGACCACAAAAAGTCATACCACAGATTCTCAATTGGTTTGAGGTCTGGGCTTTGACTAGGCCATTCCAAGACATTTAAATGTTTCCCCTTAAACCACTTGAGTGTTACTTTAGCAGTATGCTTAGGGTCATTGTCCTGCTGGAAGGTGAACCTCCGTCCCAGTCTCAAATCTCTGGTAGACTGAAACAGGTTTCCCTCAAGAATTTCCCATCCATCATTCCTTCAATTCTGACCAGTTTCCCAGTCCCTGCCGATGAAAAACATCCCCACAGCATGATCCTGCCACCACCATGCTTCACTGTGGGGATGGTGTTCTCGGGGTGATGAGAGGTGTTGGGTTTGCACCAGATATACCGTTTTCCTTGATGGCCAAAAAGCTCAATTTTAGTCTCCTCTGACCAGAGTACCTTCTTCCATATGTTTGTGGAGTCTCCCACATGCCTTTTGGCGAACACCAAACGTGTTTGCTTATTTTTTTCTTTAAGCAATGGTTTTTTTCTGGCCACTCTTCTGTAAAGCCCAGCTCTGTGGAGTGTACGGCTTAAAGTGGTCCTATGGACATATACTCCAATCTCCACTGTGGAGCTTTGCAGCTCCTTCAGGGTTATCTTTGGTCTCTTTGTTGCCTCTCTGATTAATGCCCTCCTTGTCTGGTCCGTGAGTTTTGGTGGGGGGTGGTCCTCTCTTGGCAGGTTTGTTGTGGTGCCATATTCTTTAATGGTGCTCCGTGGGATGTTCAAAGTTTCAGATATTTTTTATAACCCAACCCTGATCTGTACTTCTCCACAACTTTGTCCCTGACCTGTTTGGAGAGCTCCTTGGTCTTCATGGTGCCGCTTGCTTGGTGGTGCTCCTTGCTTAGTGGTGTTGCAGACTCTGGGGCCTTTCCGAACAGGTGTATGTATACTGAGATCATGTGACACTTAGATTGCACACAGCTGGACTTTATTTAACTAATTATGTGACTTCTGAAGGTAATTGGTTGCACCAGATCTTATTTAGGGGCTTCATAGCAAAGCGGGTGAATACATATGCACGCACCACTTTTCCGTTATTAATTTTTTCAAATTTTGTGAAACAAGTTATTTTTTTCATTACACTTCACCAATTTGGACTATTTTGTGTATGTCCATTACATGAAATCTAAATAAAAATCTATTTAAATTACAGGTTGTGATGCAACAAAATAGGAAAAATGCCAAGGGGGATGAATACTTTTACAAGGCACTGTACATGTTTCAAACAGACCATCATAGTCCCTGTGCCCAAGAAAGCGAAGGTAACCTGCCTAAATGACTACCACCCCATAGCACACATGTCGGTAGCCATGAAGTGCTTTTAAAGGCTGGTCATGGCTCACAACAACACCATCATCCCGGAAACCCTATACCCACTCCAATTCGCATACCGCCCCAACAGATCCACAGATGATGCAATCTCAATCGCACTCCACACTGCCCTTTCCCACCTGGACAAAAGGAAAACCTATGTGAGAATGCTTTTCATTGACTACAGCTCAGCGTTCAACACTATAGTTCCCACAAAGTTTGATATGGCAACTGCTCGGCATCCGTCCGTAAGGCACTACAGAGGGTAGAGCGTACGGCCCAGTACATCACTGGGGCCATGCTTCCTCCCATCCAGGACCTATATACCAGGCGGTGTCAGAGGAAGGCCCAAAAAATGGTCAAAGACTCCAGTCACCCAAGTCATAGACTGTTCTCTCTGCTACTGCAGGGCAAGCGGTACCGGAGCGCCAAGTCTAGGTCCAAAAGGCTCCTTAACAGCTTCTAGCCCCAAGCCATAAGACTGCTGAACAATTAATAAAATGGCCCCCTGGATATTTGCATTTACACTCGCTGTTTATTATCTATGCAGTCACTTTACCCCTACCTACATGTACAAATTACCTTGACTAACCTGTACCCCCGCACATTGACTCGGTACCGGTACACCTGCATATAGCCTCATTATTGTTATTTTATTGTGTTATCTATATAATTTTTTTTACTTTAGTTTATTTAGTAAATATTTTCTTAACTCTATTTTCTGAAAACTGCATTATTGGTTAAGGGCTTGTAAGTAACCATTTCACTGTAAGGTCTACACCTGTTGGATTCGGCGCATGTGACAAATACAATTTTATTTTATTTTATTTTAATATCGATCTATGTACTGTCTCTGGACCAGCTGGTCAACTAGACCTTGATAGCTAGCTTGACTACCTAGAAGTAATAATTTACCTACATCACAAAATGTAAAAATCATGGATAAATGGCATTAGTCTCCAAAAAAGCTAAATACTTAGGTCTGACATTGAGATTTATTGTGACAACCCACTGGGCAAAAACTGGTTGAATCAATGTTGTTTCCACGTAATTGCAACCCAAAAATTCAAGGTGACAATATTGAATCAATGTGGAAAACTGATTGAATATGCAAAAATTCATCAACGTAAGGGAATTGTGTATTTTTATTTAACCGAACTTTTAACCTAAATCCAATGACATGGTGATTTGTTTGGTTGATTTTACTTTGAATTCACGTTAGTTGACAACTCAACGAAATGTAAATACAAATTAGATGTTGGACTAAAGTCTGTGCCCAGTGGGAAAGCTGTTGACTGTGGTAGGATAGGTGAAAATCATTAGGCTACAAACACAAGTATAGGCAATCAAACCAGTTTTGATATATTAAGTTGCATTGATTGGATATAATAAGAGTAATGTTATTTATAACTAGGTGTCAACTCCTCTGAATACCATCACGATTAGCACCTAGAGAGCATCCTGCTTACGTTAGGGCCTATGCTCATGGAAAAACTGAGATAGATACAGGAAACACCCGTCATTTGATTTCCAACCACAAGACCTCAATCATCTATTGAATACATCCTGTCATCTCAAAGTATTTTATTAAATTATAAGAGTTCTTCAAGCTAATCAGCCTCCATACTTTATATATATACACTACCAGTCAAAAGTTTGGACACACCTACTCATTCAAGGGTTTTCTTTATTTTTACTATTTTCTACATTGTAGAACAATAGTGAAGACATCAAAACTATGAAATAACACATGTGGAATCATGTAGTAACCCAAAAAGTGTTAAACAAATCAAAATATATTTTATATTTGAGATTCTTCAAAGTAGCCACCCTTTGCCTTGATGACAGCTTTGCACACTCGTGGCATTCTCTCAACCAGCTTCATGAGGAATGCTTTTCCAACAGTCTTGAAGGAGTTCCCACATATGCTGAGCACTTGTTGGCTGCTTTTCCATCACTCTGCGGTCCAACTCATCCCAAACCATCTCAATTGGGTTGAGGTCGGGTGATTGTGGAGGCCAGGTCATCTGATGCAGCACTCCATCACTCTCCTTCTTGGTCAAATAGCCCTTACACAGCCTGAAGATGTCCCACTAAGCCCAAACTAGATGAGATGGCGTATCGCTGCAGAATGCTGTGGTAGCCATGCTGGTTAAGTGTGCCTTGAATTCTAAATAAATCACAGACAGTGTCACCAGCAAAGAACCCCCACACCATAACACCTCCTCCTCCATGCTTTACGGTGGGAACCACACATGCAGAGATCATCCGTTCACCTAGTCTGCGTCTCACAAAGACACGGCGGTTGGAACCAAAAATCTCAAATTTGGACTCATCAGACCAAAGGACAGATTTCCACCTGTCTAATGTCCATTGCTCATGTTTCTTGGCCCAAGCAAGTCCCTTCTTCTTATTGGTGTCCTTTAGTAGTGCTTTCTTTGCAGAAATTCGACCATGAAGGCCTGATTCACACAGTATCCTCTGAACAGTTGATGTTGAGATGTGTCTGTTACTTGAACTCTGTGAAGCATTTATTTGGGCTGCAATCTGAGGTTCAGCTAATTGCCGATTTCTGAGGCTGATAACTCTAAAAGTAATGATGGACTGTCGTTTGTCTTTGCTTATTTGAGCTGTTCTTGCCATAATATGGACTTGGTCTTTTACCAAATAGGGCTATCTTCTGTATACCCCCCCTACCTTGTCACAACACAACGGATTGGCTCAAACGCATTAAGAAGGAAAGAAATTCCACAAATTAACTTTTATCAAGGCACACCTGTTAATTGAAATGCATTCCAGGTGACTACCTCATTAAGCTGGTAGAGAGAATGCCAAGAGTGTGCAAAGCGGTCATCAAGGCAAAGGGTGGCTACTTTGAAGAATATAAAATGTAAAATATATTTTGATTTGTTTAACACTTTTTTGGTTCCTACACGATTCCATATGTATTTGATAGTTTTGATGTCTTCATTATTATTCTACAATGTAAAAAATAAAGAAAAACCCTTGAATGAGTAGGTGTGTCCAAACTTTTGACTGGTAGTGTTTATAGCATGTGTCCCAAATTGCACCCTATTCCCTATATAGTGCACTGCTATGGGCCCTGACTAAAAGTAGTGCACTGTAAAGGGAACAAGGTGCCATTTGGGATGCAACCCTAAAGTTATTACTATCCAAGAAAAGCTACAGTACTTCACAGAATGTTCAGAACATTTAGTAATTTTATTGCATAAGAACGTACATACAAAGCACACTTTTATAAAAAGTTGATAAAACTCAGCAATTATTTGACATTGTCCGTAGAAATACACAATCCCTACAAACATTTACAATCAACTCTAGTATAGAGTTGTGATTCTAACCAAGGATCCCCCTCGCGCAAGACCACATTCTTCTGAACCATCTCCCTCATAGCTTTCACAAATTAGATATGCACACAATTTGACCTAGTCGGAAAAACCTTCAAATTATAAGATAACAGGGGGAGGGGGGTACACTCACACATATACAAAAACCCAACTGAGAGGAACAAGTAGAGAGCATATCCATTCAAATCTTTTTCTGCTTTGGTGTGTTGTTTATGTCACGTCTGGTGACAAGAGACTGGAGGAGTGTAGAGAACAAGCTGTTGATCCTCTTTTCCCCCCACTCCAAATCCTACCCCTTCTTTCTGCCCCTCTTCTCCTCTAGCCCAGAGTGAAGTGGAGACGTGTTTCTCTGCACCTGCACACAGAGAGAAAGGGAAGAAAAAGTTAAGTCAGTGCTCGCTCTCTGCCTCTCTCACGCTCCCTCCCTCTCTCCCTCCCTCCACTGGAGAAAGGGAGCAGACAGGCTGGCGCCTAGTGTGGAACTTTCACTAACCCCAGGCTGATAGCAATGAATCCCCTACACATTCACTGGCTTGGCTAATTGGCAACCATGGTGAGAGGGGGGTAAAAAAAAGAGGGTAAAGGGGACTAGACTCTTACCCTGCATATCAATGCCCCCTTCAACTCCAAAACCAGTGCCTGATATTGCTATTTATTGTTATTAATAATTTTAGAAAGTCCATCATTTTTTTGAAGTATGGAGTTTGTTCACACACTTTTTTTGAAGCAGTCCATTGCCATTGCCAGCCTATTCACAGCAAATTGGAGATTATATATTAATGTAATGCAACAGTAATAACACATGAATAGATGTAAATAGATGTATAGATACATACCATTTCTGGATGTCATATTCCTCCTGTTTAATGGCACAATCGTCCATCTTCTTGGGAGAAATTGCGTGCAAGGTCTGCAGTCTTCATGGAAAAGAAAAATGAGAAATATTATAGCCAATGACACCGAAATTCTTAGCCAGACTGACAACAAGATATAAACAATGACATATGGAGTGGATACACTGTGATTACATATAATGCAACACGCACTGATACTTGATGGATACATTTTGACTGTTCATGATGTTACAGTGTAACGACTCCCAGAATCTCTTTCCAACAACATCACATTGTTCATAGGTAAACACAGCAAAAAACATGTTTTCCTTTACATGCACGTCTATTCCTCCATTTCATACAATGGGAAATAAAGAAGACATGCAATAAATTCAGCATTACGGGGGTGAGAGCGGGGTAACCATCTTCACCTTTAATGACAGCACCAAGTCAGGCGTTGTTGTCGCTGAAGACTCGTCTTCTAGCGCGATTTGCAGGTCGAAGATGTAGTCGATAACGTGCTGCAGAATTTCCACTTGGCTGACTGACTTGTTCTGTGGGATGCTCGGTACCAGCTCCTTGAGTTTCGAGTAGCAGTCATTCATATCGCACAGCGCGCCCACGGGTTCCTCCATAGATGGCTTATTCCGGGTGATGGAGAGACTCTGCTCCGAAATGCAGCAAACAGCTTCGTAGCAGCTCCTGACAGATCTCATAGGACTGATGGCTTTCATGTTTTTGAGTAGGCTACAATTAATGAACTAAATTAATTCGATTCGAAATGAAGTTCCAATTCGGATAAGAAGGATCCAGTATTCTCATTCAGGCAATAACCAGCTATAGTCATTCTGTTAGTGTGAGGATGGCTTTATACACCATTGTCAAGCAGTCCCTGCCCCCATCTCACAAATAAATATACCCTCGAGTTCTGATTAGCCAGTGTGGAGACTTCCTGGTGGTTCCGGAGCATAGGGTTTCTGATTGGATGTTGAAATTGGGGGGCAAGAACGCTATGAGGGATTGACCAACAATTAGACAGCTAATATCAGGTAGGCCTATTAGGCTACAATCAGCAAAACATATTTTGGTGAGCACTGAATACAGATTACAACACATGATAGGCTATTCTACTTGGTTAATAGGCCTACATTTGACTTGGCTACTATTCTGCTCACTGATATAGATTGTGCAAAGACAAATATAGGCTTAGGGCCTACTCTCTGGATCTTATTTCTTTATCAAATTGAATCCACAAGTTACCTTTACAGCTTTAACGCCAATTTGTTGCTGTCATGAGTTTGCAGACATCTTGGCGTCAGGATTCATTTTTCTACCTCTCTTGGCATCACATAATTTTAAAAGATGTCAAGAGACAAGACAGGCAGACAGCTTAAAAATCCTACAATTATAAGCGGTATGAAATGTGATGGTTTTCACAGCATTCACTCCACATTTCCTTATCCAAAAGATGTGGGCTTTATAGGAATAACAATCCTTTCCATTCACAAGAAATTAGATCACTTATCCAAACAGTTATAAACCTTATCATACATGAGTGCTTGAAAGTTCAAACTCCCTTCATTGTGAATAACAGTTTTGAATGTGTTATTATTAGCTATCATATTATTATCTTTGTTTTATTATAGTCTCAGAAACCCTCTCTGTTTCATAGCTATGTTGTGAACAGTGTCTATATCTCCCCACCACTCTCAAGGATTTTTCCTTGATCATTTTCATCTCAATTAAAATAAAGATAAAAAATAAAAACAAAATCCAAACAAATATAAAATCTACAGTTAACCATGACACAAAATCCAAACAAATATGAAATCTAGTTCATCATTACAGACGAGAACATCCTTTGGGTGACGTTATTGTGAATCAAATTCGGGATGAACACATACTGAAAATAAGTTATACATTGTTTTCTTTCTTTTTAACCCCTGCATTTTTTGTTTACATCAAAGTGTGTCCCTCTGTTCCTATTTGGTCTCATTTTCCCTTTTCTCACAATCCTGTTTTGTGGAGGAATGTACCCTTGCGCCAGCTGTGTGTCCTATTCCACCCCAGCTGTGTTGATCTAACGCGCCAGTCCCAGACAGCCTGGCGCCAGTCTCCCGACGTCATCCATTCACCCGCTCCAACGCGCCCCTCTGGCAAACGCCCGCCCTGACCAGAACCTCCTCGTGGAGCTCGCTTACTGGGCCCTTCACTCAAAGTCGTGGACCTGCCCCCTTTTCTCTGTTTCTGTTGCTGCAGCCCACTGAGATTTGTCCCGACTCCCGACCTCCAATGCAATACGCTGACTCCCTAAAAATAACCCATTTGGCTTCCTCTCCTCTGACAGCGCAACCAATCGTTGTAAGAGTCAATAATAGTAGTAGATAACACTTTGGTTGGTGTATGCAGAATCTGAAGAAGGAGGGAGTAAATATTGGTCATCAGTTGGTAAAACCCAGGATGTGGTAATGATTCACTTAAAAGACACAAACATAGAAAAATATAGATTTAGGAGGGAGTTTTCATGCTCTGTATTTTTATATTATGAACAAATAAAGAGGTAGCATAATTGTTTTCTGATGGATAAGCTACATTAGTGCGTAAATACCCACCAGTGAAGTTGGCCCAATGGCCCGCCCCTTTGCAGCGGTTGCACAGATGTTCATGTCAGCGGGTAGGCTGCTATCCACTGCTTGGCAATAACTCCCCTCCCCCCCACTCGTTGACCCCTAATGACTACAAGTCAATCAACAACCTCATTCAAGAGCGAACCACTCATGTTATACGGTGTGGTATGACTAGACTTCGGTCCATTGCTATTTTAAAAATACATTTTGTGAACGTTACTGGTTGTCCAAACAAGACTGCAAACTCTTAAATATGTCAAGGGGAGGAGGGTGGACAAATATTGCCCTAAAATCGCTGCCCTGGTGGGAAGATGACTATTTATATGTGTTCTCTGTATAAGCAACTGCATATTATTGCATATGCGTAAAAATAAAATCAATACAAATTGGAAGAATATGGTGATGAACAAAGTTGGCCTATATGAAATTATAAGATAAGAAAAAGTGATATAATACAGTTATGTTGTTATTATAGGAATAACGGCATACTGCAAAATTATAAACACTTTTTTCGCTTTGATAGGCTACAATGTTATAATTCTGGATGGTCAAAAATGGCATAGCCTATGCAGTAGCCTGCAAGTTGATTCCCTCCGTACCCTGGATTTTTTATTACCCATTTACAGATTCCAAAGCTCTGAATCCGTGTGACACTGGTGCGTCTGGGCAGGGATCAGGTGCCCTCGCCGTGCGCTGTCGGAAAGGCCCCGACACAAACGAGGCTCTTTTTCAATGGATGGGAGAATTTCGAGACTGGCGTCAGTGAGTCTGCATCGCTCCGCATCCCCGCCCTCTCCCTCTCCCCCTGTCCTCGGTGCAGCTGGACGCAGACAATCAAGCTATCAACAATCGCCATGCATAATTAGCATCGCCCTCCACACCCCACCCCACCACCTCCCCCCTCGTAACCCCTGTCGCCTCCCCCTCGCCTCTACCCAAAGAAAATCTTTCAAGGCGTTCGTTTTTTAATCCGCCGTCAACAAAGAGACTCTATTTCTTCTTCTAGTAACAAAAGAGGAGAGAGTAGCTAGAAGTCCAGTGTCATCTCGCTGAGAGCTAGCCCCACACTCACACACAGGCGGTTGGAAAGGCAGGACATTGAAGACAAAACCCACTGGGCATAGAAGTCAATTCCCTATTCCACGTTGGTTTAATGTAATTTCAAATAAATGATGTGGAAACAACGTTGATTCAACCAGTGTGTTCCCAGTGGGAAGGGCACCTTTTCCCACAAGTATCACAGGGTAATTTACAGAATGAAACGTAATTTGTGTTATCTGTAGTGTCATTCAACTGCTCTCCTCCCCTCTCTGTCTGGCATCAAAGAAGACCCTTGAGTTTTCTTTTCGGCTTTGAGGGGTTTAGAAATTCCAATGCTCTCTCCCATGCCACTGTGTCCAACTCCCAAATAATGTATGCTAACTCTGACAATATTTTACTCTGATAAAATCTATCTGATAATAATAACTAATATCATATTCATTCACAGCATTTGAGAATGTCACATTATCACAACAGCATGAACAAATGTCCATATATAGCATAAGTGCATTACATTGACAATGCAGCATAACTGGCATTGCTGAAATCTCTTTTTACTTTTTAACATAAGCTATGATATGTACAATAAATCATGATTGAGATTATCTTCTTCAGGACAGTTACTAAGGCCAATAGTAACTGAATAGTAACTCAATAATAACACATAACTGAATTTTATTTAGTTTTGCTATATGAGTATTTATAGTAGATCATCATTAAGATAATGTTCTTCAGGACAATTCTACAGAGCCTAAGGCAGGGTTCCCCAATTGGCGACGATTTTATTTGGCCCCCCAAGGTTTCTGATTTAAAAAAAATGCTTTTTCATATTTTTTTTGTTGGACATATACTATAAAAACACCAGCAAATCAGCAGATGGCCACCAGAACCTCCTATGCAGGAACTCCAACGCCCTGGCGCCCCCCGGATGGCTGGTGAGGTCAGACGCGTGCACCCACTGGCAGGAGATCGATAGTGCAGTCATAAGGCCTGTGAGGAGGTAGGCCCTTGGCACACCTCTTACTAAACCCCTCCCCCAGATCCCAATACTCCTGGGGAAGAGGTGAGGACTGGTAGGTGGTCTGGGACGGTGGTTTAGGCTGATGAGTGGTCGGTGGCATCCGGAACAGGATGGGGGTGGAGCCTCCCTCCAGGATGAGCCGCCCCGTGGACCAGTCTATCCGGGGGTTGTGGGCGGCCAGCCAGGGGTGCCCGAGGATGAAGGGACACTCTGAAGAGTCCACAATGAAAAACTGGATATACTAACCCTAGGCCCCCCGCCACCCGGACACGCACAGGGACAGTGCGCCGGGTGATGCAGCCCGACCCCAACGGCCGGCCATCCAGGCCCATGACCGGAACCGTCTCGGAGAGAGAGAGTAACGGAACGCTCCACCCTTGGGCCAGCCCCGCGTCCATCAGGTTTCCCGCAGCCCCAGAATCCACCAGTGCATGTGCCCGACGCGCAGCGTGGGCCCACTGAACCCTGACGGGGAGAAAAATCTGGGCGTCTCTGGAGTTGGGGTTTCGGTTTCGGCTCGCTAGCACCCCTCCCGACACCAGCGAGCCCTCCCGTTTTCCCGGCTTCTCCGGGCATGAGTCGCCGTGGTGACCTGCGTGGCCACAGTACCGGCAACGTCCCGGGGCAGATGCTTCTGCCTCTCCATCCGGGACAAGCGCGCCGCACCCAGCTGCATAGCCTCCTCCTGAGGCATCTCCTCCCTGAATCGGCAGAAAGCCTCCGGGCTGATAGGGAGACGCGGAGGTGAGCCTTGCGTCATGCCTATCTCGTACGCCCTCTCACGACGCCGATTGTCCACCCGCACCGAGAGGTCGACGAGGCCGTCCAGTTGCTCAGGCAGCTCCCTGAAGGAGAGTTTTCCTTCATCCCCTCCGATAGCCCCTGCACATACAGGACGACCAGGGCGGCCTGCTCCCATCCTGCCTCTCGAGCCTGGGTCCGGAACTCCACGGAGTAGTCGCCACTGAATGGTCACCCTGCCGACAAGCCATGAGCCGCCTCCCGGCCTCGTGCCCCGACACCACCCGAGAGGTGTTGAACACCTTGCGTAACTCCTGGGTGAATTGGTAGGAGTCGGAGCACGCCGGAGTTTGGCTCTCCCACTCCGCGGTAGCCCAGGAAAGGGCCCGACCTGTCAACAGAGTGATAATGTAGGCCACCCGGCCCTGCTCTGTCGGGAAGGAGGAGGGTTGCAGGCTGAACATCAGGGAACACTGGGTGAGGAATTCCCTGCAGCCCTCTCGTACCTCTCCGGAGGTGGTAGGCGGGGTTCCCGCGATGTCGCAGGCGAGACTGGAGACGCCGCTGCCGCGGCTTCCACTCCGCTGGCTGTCGGGGCTGGTCGGGTGTCCACCCGGCTCTGCACAGCGATCGTCAGCTGGCGGAGATTCTCGATGATCTGCTGCAGGCTGTGGTCATGCTGATCCAGCATGGCTCCCTGCGCTGCCAATGCGCTATGATACTGTGCTGCCTCCGCTGGGTCTATATTGGCTCAGTTTTCTGTAAGGGTTGGTGTGAGGTGTGACCCAGGTGCGGTGCAGGATAGACAGTAGGCAGTAGGCAAGGATGGTGGAACAAGAATCTTTACTGGTGGTCCAAAAGCCAGCATACAAAACAACGGACTATACATGAAAACAAATGAGGAGCACATAGGTCTCCAAAAAACTGACAACAAACAATACGAAATACTAACTCTGACTGGAAAAACACAATGACACAGGGAGAACACTTCACGAGTACCTATAACTCCGTCACGTGATCCAACACTGATACGTACTGCTTGACATCAAGGAACTAGCAGAGATAACTGAGCAAGGGAACACAGGGAAGTGAGGGCATACATACACAGGTGAATCAGATAGCCACAGGTGACACCAATAGGCAGATAATTAATCCCGACTGTGAGTGAGGAGGTGCCTATGGTTGTCGGAGGATGACACCTAGTGGGTCACTCCGGAACTGCGACCCACTCCTGTAACAATAATAACCTCCACACCATGGGAACATTAGTAATCACCACCATCACCATCAGGTTTTCTCTTTCTTTTTTTTGCATAAATACCATATTGGGATGGGAACTGGGAATGACAAGGGAGGAAGGCAAGCTGAAACAAGCTAACAAAAGGCCAATCGTGGGCCGCTCATAGTGTGCCTAGCCGCCCCCTGTTTTTATCTCTTTATCGGAGAACAAACTGTTTGTGCCTTGCAAGAAGAGACCTGCCGGAGTAGCCATTTGTTTCAGACATGCGCCTTTTCTTTGGCATAAACACAGAAAAAGGTGGCTGGGTCCAATGTCACATACCTTTGCTTAGGCTAGTGTCTGCCGCACCTGAGGTACATTTGGAGGGGGGAGGGACCTTGTAGATGAACACAATGACAGTATGATGCCATAGTCACGTGAGAAGTCATGTTTTGGGTCTACAGACACATAAACAGACAGACAAGGCAGACAGACGGATGGACGGACAGACAAACATACGGTGTGTCATTATGGTCCTGTGGTAGACTAGACATGTTACAAATTTAGACCCATCTTAGATATTATCTACCGGTAATCAGTTTACGATGCACAATGCCTTATATTAGTCTGCATAGTTGGAAAGTGTCTCTGCCATCTCATATGGAAAACGTAACTTCGGTTCAGCTGATAAATCTAATAAATGTAATAAATGCCAATCCCGTACAAATCTCCATTAGAGCCATGTGATGTTCCTTGGACTAAGGTTAAGCTAAACCATCCCCATCTGGAACAACCATTGACCTTCTGCAATTTGAATATTGGATTAACATGAATGGAAACCTAATGGGCTCTAACAACAACAACAAAAACCGATCTGTTTTAAAATTGCAAATCAATGTCAGTCTCTTTGGATAGGACCATGGTAGACTGGACCAGGCACCGGATCCAGATCCCATCCAGGACTGTGGGCGCAACAGACCCAGCCAGTCAGTCAGTTAGTCAACCAGGTAGCCGGTCAGTCAGTCAGTCGGTCAGCCAGACGGTCGGACGGTCAGTCAATTAGTCAGTCAGTCACTCTGCCAGTCTGCTACAGCCTGAGGAACATGGCTGAACGTCTGTGTCCGATTAGCCACGGCATCCCTCAAAACCCCCCAATCTAAGAACCCTACGGCTGCCTCCTCCAACCGCCGGCTACCATCTAACGCCCTGGGTGAACAGAGAACTGGAAGGAGAGTCTGGCAGCCATAGTTGATAGTGTTGTGGTCCTCTGTAGCTCAGTTGGTAGAGCACGGCGCTTGTAACGCCAGGGTAGTGGGTTCGATCCCCGGGACCACCCATACACAAAAATGTATGCACGCATGACTGTAAGTCGCTTTGGATAAAAGCGTCTGCTAAATGGCATATTATTATTGCTTCGCTCCAGAGTTTTATGTTCACTGTATTTATATTGTATATTCTGTATGTTGAACATACAGAATACAACACTTGTGTCTGTATTTTCATTGTCTATTGCTGGCAGCACCTATTCACTAAGTAAAATTGTGTAAATGTACTTGGCGAATAAAGTGATTCTGATTCTGATTCTCTCTTTAGGCAAAAGCCATCTCAGGACCAAGTTCCTGTGTGTGTGTGTCTGCTTTCGCAACACTTGCGTAAGAGACAAGCTTCAAGAAAAGATAAGTCAGGAAGAAACCACAGGGTATCAACATACAGGGGGAAGATCTCAATTGCATACTCCTCGCGTCCTTTCTCTTCATCTCCTTCTCAAAACCCATTGGAGGAGAAGGTCAGAGGGGAGAGACCTCTGGGTTTCTCATCCAATGGGTTTTGAAAAGGAGACAAAGGGAGAGGAGAGAGGAGTATGCAATTGATATCTTCCTAGGGACAAAATGTGAAATGATCTGAAGGCAAAAGAAAAGAGGAGATACAGAGAGAGAGAGAGAGAGAGAGAGAGAGGGGGATGAAGAGGGAATCAGACAGTTGGGAAGAGGGGTATAGATAGACAGATAGAGCAATGTGAAAGAGGGAGATAAAGAGGGAGCCAGAAAGAGAGGTAGATCGAGGTAGAGGTGAAAGAGAGAAAGGTAGATAGTGAGGGAGAAGGAAAGGGCCCTGCTACTGCTTTGGGTTCAGCTGGTCAGGTCTCTAAGAAACACAAAGTGGGAAGACAAGAGGTCCCTGGTGGGTATCTCTGCACCTGTGTGCGCTAGTGTGTGTGTGTTTCTGGGTCAAGAGGGTCGCAGCAGTTACTTTTTCCATCCCCCTCTCCCTTCGCTCACTCACTTTCTTAAGCCATCTTCAGCTCCACTTCTTCCGTCTTCTCCCCCATAACCCCTTCCCCCTCTTCTCCTCATCACTCCATCTCCTCCACACACCTCTAATGAAGTGAAACGGTGGGATTGAGAGGTGACACACAGCTGATCCCCCTCTACTCCCTCCTCCTCCCCCTGCTCTCCTCCTCCACTCACCCTCTGCCAATCTGGGTCACTGATCTCCCCCTTACCCCCCTTCCTGCCACCTCCTTACCCCTTCCAGACGGTCACACACAAGGAGGGGTCTGGGAAACAGAGTGACCTGATTAGGTAAGAGTCTTGCACTGACTAGTGAGACAGTAAGCTAATCAGAACAGAAACCATGTCCGTCTGTAGGTCGGTCAGTCTGTTTGTCTGTCTTGTCTGTCTGTCTGTCTGTCTGTCTTTCGTACAGTGGGACGGTTGGTCGGTCAATCGGTCCGTCTTGTCTTTAACTCTGTTTATGTGTCTCTCTGCCCGCCTGTGTGTCCGTCCGTCCGTCCATCCATTTGTCTTGTCCGTCCGGCCCCTGCCCCTCTCTCTTCCACACACTCTAACGAGTCAGTCTGAACGGTGGGATATTATCACTGAAACAAGCTTAGTCTGTGTACCGAGACACATGCCTAAACATATACCATGGAAATTCATCTTATTATTCATGCACAAATGGTATTCATCTTATTATGTATAGCTGAAGGTATATAATAATAATAATAATAATAATAATAATAATAATAATAATAATAATAATAATAATAATATGCCATTTAGCAGACGCTTTTATCCAAAGCGACTTACAGTCATATGAGGGTTTCGTATACTTAACTCAGGGTCAGTGTAACAGATGCATTGTGGATGGTGATGTAAGATATCATTGAAAGTCTTGTGTGTGAAATATGTCAACCATTACGGTATAGGCCTATTGTTTCTTGTGTTGAATGCTGGACTAAGGCGACCTGCAGGACAAAATGTAAGAGGCATAGATATAAATCGGAAATGCATAGGTTTTGTGTCCCAAATGGCACCCTATTCCATATAGTATATTACCTTTGACCAAAAGTAGTGCACTATATAGGGAATAGGGTGCCATTTGGGATGCATCCCTAGTCTCAGATCTGTGTATTGTCCTGTGTGTGCTCACTTCCTGCTAGCCTAGCATACTTTCTTCACTCTGTAATTGGCTCAAAATATCTCCTCACCACTAAGTTAGACCTTCCAATGTGGCCGAGGGTCATTGGCTCTCAAGATTCCTCAAATGGTATGTTCTCATCTCTTCTCTTCACATGGCCAAAAGAGGCACAGCCCTGAAAACAAAGTTCTCACAAACCAGTATAGCTCTTATACTTAAAATAACATTATCATTAATAATGATACAAAAATATATTCGTGAGAGTGACGTTCAATTGGTACAGCTGGTAGAAGAACGTGAGCAACTAGCATTTTGTAGAAGTCTCACGGCTCTGCCCCCGTGTACACTATAGACTAGCAATTGCAAGACTACTGTATTCAATTCAATTCAATACAACTTTATTAATCCCACAGTGGCAATTATAAATATATTGGGGGCTCATCTACTGAGTACATGATATGTAACTGAAGCAACTATAATGTTTGCATCTCTAAAATAAAAACGAAGTAATTGGTAATAAGTCACCAAGGCCTTTAGCATTGACATTGCTAGAGTGTTGCTGATGTAAGCTAGGCAACCTTGGAGTCTGAAGAATGCACTGAGATAGGGCTAAATTGAATTGAATGGTAAAACCCATTAAGTGACATCAGTGTACGAACCCACTTCCTGTCCGAGAGGACAAACTACAAACACACAGAGCTAAGAGAGGGAGCAAGAGCGAGTGAGAGAAACAAAGAAAGGAAGAAAGAAGGTGAGAGAAAGAAAGAAAGAAAGAAAGAAAGAAAGAAAGAAAGAAAGAAAGAAAGAAAGAAAGAAAGAAAGAAAGAAAGAAAGAAAGAAGAAAGAAAGAAAGAAAGAAAGAAAGAAAGAAAGAAAGAAAGAAAGAAAGAAAGAAAGAAAGAAAGAAAGAAAGAAAGAAAGAAAGAGAGAGAAAGAGAAAAAAAGACCAGACAGATAATAGGTTGATGAACTTAACATACAGAGCTCAGATAAAAACAAGTGCTTCAAACAGGGAGAGATAAGATTCACACAGTGAAGGACGAGAGTAGCTCATTTGAAACTGGGAAAAACTGTGATAGGCCCTAAAGAACTAACGCCTCACAGACTCACAAAGACAGCTATTAGAGATCTAGGATGGCCCAAATCATGTGGTGTTAATATAATGTCTCTGCATTGTATTCATAGTACATGTTGTTGTAGGTTGTGTATATCATTAGTGTGTGTGAGAGCAAAGTGTGTATGAGTGTGTATTGTGTGTGTCATTATTTACTGTACCTATCTAATCAGAGTACACACATTTTCATTTGCACTGACACCTAGGCATGCGCCATGTGCCAATGGTTATATACAGTCTAAGAGACCGTCGTTAACAATTGAGTGTGTGTGTGTGTATATGCACGCATTTGTGTGTGTTTGTGTCTGGCTATCTGCTTGTGTGTGTGTGTGTGTGTTTATCCCCTTCGTGATGACCCTCTAATGGCTGTTAATTAAGAGTCTATTGACGCACCCATGAAACAATCTAAGTAACATAATAAAGAAATCCCCATCAAAATCCGTCAATTTAAGCTGAATTTACGAACGCACCCGAAATGGTTACTTGCATAGTGGAGTCTTTTGTTAAGACATGTAGCTAGCTAGCTAGCTAAACAATGAACCATAATCCCAACTCATGATGTTACATTAATCTGCAGGTAGCTAACCAACCAGGTTCAATGTTAGCTAGCTAACATTAGGCTATAACTAGCCAAGCAAATGGCTCTGAGATACGAATAATAAGATCATACACATAACGTTAGCTAGCGAGCCAGCCAGCTAACGTTAGCTAGCTAGCTAACAGTACACTTTAACTTTAAATTAAACCACTTTCTGTCAAAATTAGAAACGTGTAATATCTGAAAATGTAGCTAGCTAAACTATCTTACCCGTATACATCATGCATGGATGGACGGGTCTCCCTGTCACGGATGCCATGGTTGCCCTTAGTTTGAAGATGTAATCCGTAGACAGGTGTTTTCTCCATCTCTTTTGCTATCATACTCTAATTCCACTGATTTCAAAACTCGATCCTCCAGAAAGTAGAGAGCAACACTTATGCAGCTCAACTACACAATACATTTTTAAAAACGCAGCATTAGACAGGATTACCTACACATACTGACCAGCTCAAATAGACAGAAGCGTACTATCAATCCGAACTCCTCTCTCTGCATGTCCAGCCCACTCATTATCTCAGCCAATTACGGCTAGTGGGAAGGTTGCTGTCTTTTTCTGTGGCTTAACCAACTAGGCTTGTATTTTATTCATATTTACAGATGGCACACAGGTTTGTTATTACGGCACATTAAAGTTCACATGTTCCAGAAGGCATTTCTGCCAAAAAACGCATTTTGATTTAAAAAAACAAGTTTACGTTCAAATGGCTCTCCTGTGAAGTAGTGACCCGCGACATATGCCTAGTTTCCTGAAACGCGTCACATTTATTGATTTCATTATTTCTACTGCTCTAGGGTTATTATTATTGCTTGGATAACCTTATTATGTATTGATTTATTTTTCATTCTTTATGTTGTGCGCACGGCACAGAACACTGGAAGAATTATCACTGAATTATCACTGTGAATTATTGTAATGTTTGTTTATGTGTCAATTAAACCCATAAGAGATGGGTTGCCAACTGGCGACTTGACTCGAAAATCAAATGTAATTCATTCATTCATTCCAGTTAATAATTGTCTGCATGGCAGACTTCTGCAGCATGGCTACAGGCTTCAAGATAATGACGGAAATCAGGGAGAGAGAGAACGAGAGAGAGACCAGAGAGAGAGAGACCAGAGACAGAGAGAGAGGGAGAGACAGAGAGAGAGACAAAAATAAACAGAGAGAGAGAAAGAAAGAGAGAGAGAGAGAATGAGAGAAAGAAGAGACAGACATGACAAGATAGGCCTCCTCACAACCACCTAACTACATCTCATACAAACCTCCTACAACAGAGCCGGCCCTAGCCATTTGGGGGCCCTAAGCGAGACTTGTTTGGGGGGCCCCCCCACCTTGCGGGCAAAACAGTTTAGTGGCCCTCTTTTGGCTGAGAGAAAAATGTACATTTTAAAGTTAATTTCCTGAAATTCTACACATTTTGCCATGAGGAGTATAGAAAATGTTGCAGTTTTAAAGCAAGCTTTCTAAAATTCTTCATATTTTGCCATGGGACAGAGAAGTTTAGCAATTTTATAAAAAGATTCCATGCAATTCTACTAATTTTGCCATGGGGTAGAGATAATGTGTTGCAGTTTTACAGCAAATTTCCCTAAATTCTACCTATTTTGCCATGGGGTGGCGAGAAATGTCTGCCGTTTTTAAAGCTAATTTCCTGCAATTCTAAAGATTATTCCAAGACTTATGCCATGTTAATGATATCTCAGTGAGATTGACTAACAAAATCAATGGGGGCCCCTGGGCACATGCCCTGTGTACCCGGTCGGTTTTCAGACATGATTACTACAAGTTTAGATAGCTAGCTAGACTAACTTACCAATTTTAAAATTGTTAGCTGACATGGGCTAATTGAGTGACTGTCAGTGACTGACATAACAAGAGAAAAACTGCTGATGCACAACCAAATTTCAGAATTGCACCTTTACTATTCTACTATTCTAACTCTCAACAGTACGTTGAGAACCCGATTGTTGAGAATCCCCCCAAAAAAGCTAGGGCCCTATGTGACCACTTATGTAACTTATGCCTGGAGCTGGCCCAGTATTAATTTACACTGAGGGTTCATCCATGGTCGTGACTCAATGCTAGTGGGTTAGTGAAGGAAAGGTCAAACGCTGAACAGGCTAGGATGACGTTGCCTTTGCTGCCATCTTTTAAATGATCTTTATATAAAGTAGATAGAAAAGTTAGAAAATAACTAGCAGAAATCAACACAGCAGATTTGAGTTTTCCTTATACCATCTTGTTCTAAGGGAAGCTCTGCCTCCAGGGCGATTGGTTAAGGTTAGTGGTTGGGTTATGTTTAGGTAAGAAATGTTATTGGTTATGTTTAGGGGTGGGAATCTAACTAGGTACCTTGTGTATGGCAACCCACGTGTTAACGACCTCCACCTCCAACCAACCTTTTATGTAAGGCCTAAAATTACAAATATGCATCAGTTGACATTGTGTTATGTTGCGGCTTGGCAAGTAAGTAAGTAAGTGGTAAATAAGGGTTCTGTGTGTGTGTGTGTGTGTGTTAGCGTGCGTGCGTGCATGCGTGTGTGTGTTATTGTGTGTGTGCGTGTACGTGCGCAACCCTCCCTGTTCTCTAGTTGCCAGATGTAAGCCCTTGTCCAAATAGCAGATTATTCGCCCTCCTCAACGAACAACAACACTCAATGTTGCGCTAACCTCCCAGTGACATTACGGCAACATCTGGAAAACGTTAGGCTTCACCTGGATCCCTGTTTACGCTGTAATCCGAGCAGAGGACTTACAGATGCAGAACGGAAGGGGCTACACAGTGAATGCCTGCTTGCAGGGGTTAACACAATGCACCCAGTTCAGGATGGGAACCATCGTGGAACCAGGCGCGCACAGCGGGGGACCCCTTTTCACGTCGTGCACAATAATAACCCTAGAGAGAATGTGGGTCTTTTTTCTCTCTCCACACAGCGACATTGTGCGCACGGTGGCGGTGGGTGATGCTGGGTCTATGCCTCCTACTCTCCTTTTTGTCACGCGCTACTATTAGAAAACAGAAGGAGAAAAGAAAAATAAGAATACCCCCACGCCTGTCGCTTGCACACAGCTGGCATATTTTGAGCTGCTATTTCCTGTAAAAATTGTGACACAGGAATAATGACGGCTTTGATTGGACCTCTAGTAAACGAGAGGCACTTCCTGTTCTTTTGTATTGGTTTCATTGTGAAGAGATGGGCGAGATGGGGGGATGAGGGGCGGGAAGTGGGGGATAGGGGTACAGGGAAACAGCTGGTAGAGATGCCACAGTCAGGAACATCTCCTCTCCTTTCCTTTCCGCTCCTCTCCTCTTATACAGATCTAGGATCAGGTTACCCTCCCCCAATAGGGAGAAAAAACCACAACTGCCCTTAGAAACTACCCTTAGATCAGGATAACTTCACCCTTTAACCTAAATGACTTGCGGGAGAAGTGATATTTCAACATGATGATTCTGTCAATGACTGATTGGTTAAATTAATCAACTGGTCAGGGGGAGATGTTTGAATCATCAATATTTTACAGCTGATTGATGATCTTTTAAGATTTACTTTTGAGGTTGAAGATGTGACTCTGTTCTCAGATCAGATTTCAAGCAACACTCCGCATTGGAAATAGAAACATGAAACTTTTACATGATCAATCAATTTATCTGCTGGTCAACTCTGGTCTTATAGGCCACACATGTGCACACACACACACACACACACACACACACACACACACACACACACACACACACACACACACACACACACACACACACACACACACACACACACACACACACACACACAAAGTCTACTCTCTCAGTGTGACCACTAAGTGAATTACCTGATTCAACAAATCGTAATTTAAGATTAGTGAACGGCGCTTCCTTACAAAGTGCTGAATTGCATTCCTCCAACTAATAATCAACACAGAGGTGACGAAGCCAGGGTTGTGTTCATTAGGCACTACCTGCATTGGTCCAAAAAGAAACACACATTTTCGTTTTCTGTTGCAAAAGTTTTTGCTAAGGTTGACACTAATGAATAGAACCCAGGTGATAAGCGTTACCGAGTCTATAGGGGAGCACCAATAGAAACACTGGTACTGTACATGACAGTATCCCATTGCACCTGAAATGTAGGACAGAAGTAGAACAGAGAGCAGTTTTGCAGCTTCCTTTTTCATATTATCTCTTCCGTCCTATCATACTGTTAGACCAGATATGGCTCAAGACATCCAAAAGGAGAAGAAGATACCCATAGAAGACGTTAATAGATGTTATCTTATTTACCGTGTGTTTTTAACTCTGTGCTGTCTTGGTCTTTTTATAAAAACATCTGATTTCTTATCTTTGGGAGCAGGAGAGCAAAAGTGTCATAGTGGGGTCTCTACAAATGTTTCTAGAGGACCTCTCTCTCTCTTTATCTCTCTCTCACACTCTGTCTCTTTTTATCTCTCTCTCACACACACACACAGACACACACACACACGCACACGCACACACTGGTTGTTCTATCTTAGTGAATTTTTCCATTAGTGTTTGCAGAGATCACAGGTTGTGGTGCTTCCTGCCACAGTGTTTGTCACCACAGCAACTAACCAGTATGTGCTCTGTCTGCTAGCTTGAGTATTATACCTTTTTTCTCAATCGTGTACAAACAATTTTTTGGATCTGTGTTGAAACATATCTATAATAGAACAGCAATGATCAAATGCTCAAATACATTTACTGAACTTCTAATTATTTTCTTACCTTTGTACCTGACTTGCATATCTTAGACCACCTTTTGCTAAACTTTAAATACAAATGTCATCAGTGAATACAAAATTCACTGTTAAGTGTTTTATTCACAGAATATTAACATTGTTTAATCAGAAGAGAAATGTATGCAAATGTGTTCACTGTTTCCAGCCATCAGTAAACACTATTGCACAAAAGTGTAAATCACCCCATCAGTGTCATACCATGTACAATATAGGGACTGATCTAAGCAGTAGGGACTGTCTAATGTTCACGATTTTCTACAATATTGCGGACATGCAGAGATACAGAGAATGAAGTTGGGTTACTTCTTGGTAACTTTGGGTTACTCCTAAATCATTATCTTCAACGTTGTGACCTTCCAATTATAGAGCTATGCTTTGGTGTGGATTGAGGCCTATACATTCATATCAGTTGTGTTCCTTCAGTGTATTCACCTTTCATTATTTCAATTGTGAACTGTGTTTCTGTGCGCCAATGGAAAGTCTACAAAACTATGACCAAACCAGTATATGTATTGAATGTATGAATGATTCATGCACACAATGTGCTTATGTTTTTTTTTATTTTTTTATCAGGAATAATATTTGATTTGATGTGTATGAAATTGTTTGGTGAAATATGCATAAAAGGAGTAATTGCCCATAATTCTGCACCTTTGGATAGTTGTACTTCCAATTTTGATCATCATGATATAGTGACAGCAAAGTGTATTGATCTTGCAACCCAATCTCCAAATATAACGTCAGGCTGTAACAGAGTTACGCCATGGTATTAATCATTGGCATTAATATGGAGTTGGTCCCCCCTTTACTGCTATAACAGGAAAGCCTTCTCTCTTCTAGGAAGGCTTTCCACTAGATGTTGGAACATTGCTGCGGGGACTTGTGTCCATTCAGCCACAAGAGCATTAGTGAGGTCATGCACTGATGTTGGGCGATTAGGCCTGGCTCGCAGTCGGCGTTCCAATTCATCCCAAAGTTGTTAGATGGGGTTGAGGTCAGGGCTTTGTGCAGGCCAGTCAAGTTCTTCCACACCAATCTCGACAAACCATTTCTGTATGGACCTCGCTTTGTGCACGGGGGCATTGTCATGCTGAAATAGGAAAGGGCCTTCCCCAAACTGTTGCCACAAAGTTGGACGCACAGAATCGTCTAGAATGTAATTGTATGCTGTAGCGTTAAGATTTCCCTTCACTGGAACTAAGGGGCCTAGCCCGAACCATGAATAACAGCCTCACACCATTATTCCTCCTCCACCAAACTTTACAGTTGGCACTATGCATTGGAGCAGGTAGCGTTCTCCTGGCATCCGCCAAACCCAGATTTGTCCATCAGACTGCCAGATGGTGAAGCGTGATTCATCACTCCAGAGAACGCGTTTCCACTGCTCCAGAGTCCAATGGCGGCGAACTTTACACCACTTCAGCGGACGCTTGGCATTGCGCATGGTGATCTTAGGTTTGTGTGAGGCCATGGAAACCCATTTCACAAAGCTCCTGACGAACAGTTATTGTGCTGATGTTGCTTCTAGAGGCAGTTTGGAACTCGGTAGTGAGTGTTGCAACCGAGAACAGACGATTTTTACGGGCTGCGCGCTTTAGCACTCGGTGGTCCCATTCTGTGAGCTTGTGTGGCCTACCAATTCATGGCTGAGCCGTTGTTGCTCCTAGATGTTTCCACTTCACAATAATAGCACTTACAGTTGACCGGGGCAGCTCTAGCAGGGCAGAAATTTGACAAACTGACTTGTTGGAAAGGTGGCATCCTACATTGAACGTCACTGAGCTGTTCAGTATGGCCATTCTACTGCCAATGTTTGTCTATGGAGATTGCATGGCTGTGTGCTCGATTTTATACACCTGTCAGCAACGGGTGTGGCTGAAATAGCCGGTGTCCACATACTTTTGTATATATAGTGTAAGTATGGTTTATTTTTTTTAAATAAAACTTTTAAGTTGCATTCTTTTTAAAATAATGTCTTTGGTGGGGTAATTGGTGTGCCGAATATACATTTCAAGCAACACTCCGCATTGGAAATAGAAACATGAAACTTTTACATCATCAATCAATGTATCTGCTGGTCAACTCTGGTCTTATAGGCCACACACACACACACACACACACACACACACACACACACACACATACATACATACATACATACATACATACATACATACATACATACATACATACACACACACACACACACACACACACACACACAAAGTCTACTCTCTCAGTGTGACCACCAAGTGAATTACCTGATTCAACAAATCGCAATTTAAGATTAGTGAGCGGCGCTTCCTTACAAAGTGCTGAATTGCATTCCTCCAACTAATAATCAACACAGAGGTGAGTGGCCAGACGGAAGCCACTCCTCAGTAAAAGGCACATGACAGCCTGCTTGGAGTTTGCCTAAAGGCACCTAAAGGACTCTCAGACCATCAGAAACAAGATTCTCTTGTCAAATGAAACCAAGATTGAACACTTTGACCTGAATGCCAAGCGTCACGTCTGGAGGAAACCTGGCACCATCCCTACGGTGAAGCATGGTGGTGGCAGCATCATGCTGTGGGGATGTTTTTCAGCGGCAGGGACTGGGAGACTAGTCAGAATCGAGGGAAAGATGAACGGAGCAAAGTACAGAGCTCAGAAAGGTGACCCTTCGCCCCAGTCTTAGGTCCTGCTCCAGAGCGCTCAGGACCTAAGACTGGGGCGAAGGTTTACCTTCCAACAGGACAACGACCCTAACCACACAGCCAAGACAACGCAGGAGTGGCTTGGGGACAAGTCTCGTGATCAACAGCCATTATTGATACACCTATATCTTGTTTGTTTGCGTATTGTATTAAACTGAAACATGTTCTTGTATTTGTTTGTAAGTGTCTATTTTTAATAAACCCCATTTGATTGATATGTATCAAGTCTGGTAAGACTTTTGCCATTCTATTGCTTATAAGCTTTGTTATCATTTTATTGTCACAAATTATTAATTAATCAGTAGGGGACTCTCCAGATTTTCCTGGTTTTAATATAACTGAAATAACTGTTTGATACATGGAACTAGGAAGTACTGAATTGAGTGACATGTGTTGTCATTTGTGTAAATAGGGGCGCTACTTTGTCCCAAAATGTTGAATAGAATTCGATGGGAAAGCCATCCATTACTGGTGCTTTTCTCCATGCGTATGTTTTAACAGTATTTAATCTGCTGATATTTGCTTCAGAGTTGTTCAGTCTAATAAGGCTATAGGATCCATCCAACTGTTGTTTAATTCTGATTTATATAAATGTTCATAGAAGCTTTTAAAATTGTAATTAATCACGTGTTTCTTTCTAATTACCGCAGTTGTATTTTTATCTTTGAAAATTATGTATTTGTTTTGTGAAAGCTGCAAGATATTTACCAGGTTTATTTGCCATTAAGTAATATGCTTTATTTGAGTTTAACCTGTAATTGTTGGCTCTCTTCAAAAGTAAAAGATCGGATTCCTGCTTAAGTTCAGAAATTTAATGTTCTTCTTCTTCTTCTTCTTTCTGAATCCGATTTAGCTTTTGCCGAGTATGAGATTATCATTCACCTAATGTACGCCTTAAAGGCATCCCAGATGATATCGAGGGTCGGCTTTTCTCTATCCTCCATGTCTACATTTGTAATGGTAAAGGTTTTTATTTTTCATTTACGTATATAATACATTTTGGGTCCAGAAGATGTGCTCTGTTCATTCTCCAAATTCTGTCACTAAGTGTATTTTCTATTGGTGTAATTAAGCATGATACCTGAGAATGATCCAATATGACTATATCATACATTTTTTTAATACAGTAAATTGTTGAGTGCATTTTTGGAAATAAAAATGTAGTCAGTTCTTGAAAAGCTTTTCTTACTTTGAGAAAAAAAGGAATAGTGTTTTGTAGTTGGGAATAGTTACCTCCAGGTGTCCTGTAAATTATTTGTGGAGATGAAAATGTTCAGCCTCTTTGGAGGCTCCCTAAATTTGCCTTTTTTATTACTACGTCTGTCAATCTTATTGAATGTATGATTTAGGTCACCTGCTAAAATAATAGTTCCTGTGTGGATTTGGTCTAATATAGCTTCAATTATATCTAAAAAAAAACACTAGATTTGCCCTTGGTGGGATATACAATGAAATCAATGCAGTCGTGTTCTTTTGATGAATGTATTTTCAATTTTTAAGTATAATTTAGTTTGGATGAATGTATTTAAGTTTTGAGAAGGCAACTACATTTTGAAAATGCATTTACTGTTTTGCAAAAGGCCACAGAGTTCTGTTTTGTGGACTATGTTTTGAAAACGTAATTTTATCACTCACTGTCTAGGTCACCACTACTTGTGCCAGTAACCGAAAGGTCGCTGGTTCTAATCCCCGAGCCGACTAGGTGAAAAATCTGTCGATGTGCCCTTGAGCAAGGCACTTAACCCTATTTGCTCCTGTAAGTCGCTCTGGATAAGAGCGTCTGCTAAATGACAAAAAAATAAAAAAAAATAAAAAAAATTGTAGTAAGGGGTTTAAATGAGTGTGTGTGTGTCTGTGCATGGATAAATGACTTATGTGATTAAGGTAATAACTTATGTGAGTAAGGGAGAGGGAGAGAGAAATAGCTTCAGAGAGAAATAGAGGGCGAGAGAGAGACAAGAGTAACAAAAATAATTGCCTTTCAGACAGGCTGGCTACAACAGTCGACTTCACAACAGGTCAAATAGTGTTGTTGTTTTGACTGCTCCACTCCACAAACACTGACCTGTCTTCTCACCACAGGACCTTTGTACAAACACATAAATGCACAAGCATGGGCATACAAGCACACACACACACGCACGCACAAGCATGCATGCACACGTACACACAGACACACACACAATGCACATTTCATGACTTTGCTATGTGACTTCCTATGAATGTATGGCCTGACGACTCATTCATATAAAACCCTCTCTTACATGTGGACAAAGTTTAGATTCCCCATCCACAACCAAAAGTCATACCCCCACACTTCCAACCCAGTGAACACTGAACACACATTAACCCACTCACATTATGCATCCACACACACAGGCCAGGAAGCCAGTAGTGGAAACCAACCACCTCTCTCTCTTCATAACAGCCTGTATGCCTGGTCAAAGTTACCCAGTCTCACTCTCTCCATCTGAGGAGCAATCCGTCACTCCAGCCAGCGCACGCCCCCTTCCTCACCCCCGTCCCCTCTCCCTTCGTCCCTTCGTCCCCTTCAAAGGGTGCAGGTGATGGATGGGGTGCGTTGGTCCTTGCTGGGGGCCTAGTGGGGGCTTGGCGGGGGGTTACAGCCGTGAAATTGGGCGCCGTGCAGAGGAGCTAATTGATGTGAGGGTCGCTAGCGCGTGTCTCCAGCCATGGCAGCCAGCGAGGTGTCTGATTGGGCCTAACGGAGAGCGAGAGCCAGATAAGGAAGAAGATGGTTGTGTGTGTGTGTGTGTGTGTGTGTGTGTGTGTGTCAGTTTGACCAGAGGTAAATGGCCACTCAGGCTATGGGGTCGTTGGAGGAACAAACAAACGATAACAAAAACAACAACAAGGAGCAATTTGGAGGGCTTAGTAACGAAGTAAGACAAACAAAAGTGAGGATGTTGGTTGATAAGGGAGGGAGAGGTGGAGGGGTAATGGCTTTTAGACCGAGAAGTGTGTGTGTGTGTAATAGCTTCGTATGGCAGGAAAGAGAGGACATTGGAAAAGTCACTGGTTTCAATGGAGACACGCATTTACTACCCAACATGACAAAATACTATAGTATATTATGGTAAAAATACTGTAGCATTACTATATTTATATACTATAGTATTCACTGTAGTGTATTTGTGGACATGAATCTAGTATACTGTAGAATTTACAGTTTATTATAGTATAATACTGTAGTATTACTATAGTTAAAAACGATTATATACTGTATAATATAGTAATTACTGTAGTGTTTTAGACATTACTGTAGTATTTCCTATAGTGTTCTTGTGGGGGCTTTCTCCTTGAGGAAACCTACTGGACAAATACTATAAGAGCAAACCTTCCATAACCTGTAGGTAGGTTGGACATACCCCCCCACACACACCTTGTGAGCAACTTTAACGGCCCCCTCGTGACAGCGAAGATTTAAAAAAATACATTTTAAAAGTTCATTTCCTGCAATTGAATTCTATTTTTTATGTGATAATTGATGATCATCAGGTCCCACCCCGGTTGGTAATTCAACCATGCTTACTACAAGTTTAGATAGCTTGCCGTTAGACTCATTTACCAATCTAAATGTTGTTGCTGACATGGGCTAATTGAGTAACTGCTGATGCACATTGTATGTTCTATTATTCTAACTCTCAACAGTAAGTTGAGATCCCGACTGAATAAAACAAGTAATAATGGGCCACGGGCCTACATAACTGGGGCCACGGGCCTACATAACTGGGGCCACGGGCCTACATAACTGGGGCCACGGGCCTACATAACTGGGGCCACGGGCCTATATATCTGGGGCCACAGGCTGCATGCAGCCAGTTGCCCATCCCTGGTCTATAGCATAAGACCCTTGGTAGAGGTGTAGGGTCAGGGGGGTTACAATCCCAGCCTAATTCCTGTAACAGGAATTCAATACTGAAGGACACTAGCTCAGACATGATAAGAATCACATTTCCATTTACTATTGATCATAAACTGTATAAGGATGCTGAACAAAGCATTAGCCTGACAGTAGAGGTCACTATCCTAAATACTGTACAAAGCACTATGCTATCCCCTATGAGCAAAGTTCTTGAAAATATGTATTTTTGGTTGAAAATACGTTGAAAATACATCTTGGGATCAGTAGAAGACCAACAGTTAGCATATATATTTTAGGGGGTCAGGGCATTGATTGGTGTTTCAAGGCAGATCTTCTATAGAGGTTGTTGTGTCCAACTGGAATAATTATGAACGGACTCTCTGAATGAAAGCCCTCTTTGTTGTCTCTGCCTGTTTGATGTTGACCTTACGTACTATTATCAAATAACCAGCACTCAGCCCCACTGATAGACTAGACAGCCAGGTGGGCTGCTGTGTGTATGTGTGTGCATGTGTATGTGTGTCTAATCTATGTGTCCCTCCCCACACACACATTTTTCAAAAACGCTTGAGCATAATTTAATAAGCACCACTATTCCAGGTCAAGTATGTTACATCTACTAGTGGAGATAAGTGATCGTTCTGAACGATGTATTCCCTGTTTTCCAGATTCCTTGCTCCCTCTGCAGAAGACCCTAAGAATTGCAACTGCATACCAACTAACAACAACTCAATCCTCAACTAAGGGCTAAATTCAATCCGGACAGTGGAAGATCCGCGTTATAGCGCAATGGACATTTAAAGGTCATTTCTGATTGAGTGGTTACCATGAATGCAGTCTCTGCGAACACGGGAACTTTGCCTTTAAATGTAAATCGTGCTATAATGCGGATCTTCTACAGTCCGGATTGAATCTAGACCTAACTCCCATAGCCTTTAACTTGCACCTTGTGTATTCTATTATTCTAATTCTCAACAGTAAGTTGAGACCCTGACTGACTTTCTCCCAAAAAAATATATACAGTTGAAGTCGGAATACATTTAAACTCAGTTTTTCACAATTCCTGACATTTAATCCTAGTAAAAATTCCCTGTCTTAGGTCAGTTAGGATCACCACTTTACTTTAAGAATGTGAAATGTCAGAATAATAGTAGAGAGAATGATTTATTTCAGCTTTTATTTCTTTCATCACATTCCCAGTGGGTCAGAAGTTTACATACACTCAATTAGTATTTGGTAGCATTGCCTTTAAATTGTTTAACTTGGGTCAAACGTTTTGGGTAGCCATCCACAAGCTTCCCACAATATGTTGGGTGAATTTTGGCCCATTCCTCTTGACAGAGCTGGTGTAACTGAGTCAGGTTTGTAGGCCTCCTTGCTCGCACACGCTTTTTCAGTTGTGCCCACACATTTTCTATAGGATTGAGGTCAGGGCTTTGTGATGGCCACTTCAATAACTTCACTTTGTTGTCCTTAAGCCATCTTGCCACAACTTTGGAAGTATGCTTGGGGTCATTGTCCATTTGGAAGACCCATTTGCGACCAAGCTTTAACTTCCTGACTGATGTCTTGAGATATTGCTTCAATATATCCACATAATTGTCCTTCCTCATGATGCCATCTATTTTGTGAAGTGCACCAGTCCCTCCTGCAGCATAGCACCCCCACAGCATGATGCTGCCACCTCCGTGCTTCACGGTTGAGATGGTGTTCTTTGGCTTGCAAGCCTTCCCCTTTTTTTCTCCAAACATAACGATGGTCATTATGGCCAAACAGTTCTATTTTTGTTTCATCAGACCAGAGGACATTTCTCCAAAAAGTACGATCTTTGTCTCCATGTGCAGTTGCAAACCGTAGTCTGGCTTTTTTATGGCGGTTTTGGAGCAGTGGCTTCTTCCTTGCTGAGCGGCCTTTCAGGTTATGTCAATATAGGACTTGTTTTACTGTGGATATAGATACTTTTGTACCCGTTTCCTCCAGCATCTTCACAAGGTCCTTTGCTGTTGTTCTGGGATTGAGTTGCACTTTTCGCACCAAAGTACGTTCATCTCTAGGAGACAGAACGCGTCTCCTTCCTGAGCGGTATGACGGCTGCGTGGTCCCATGGTGTTTATACTTGCGTACTATTGTTTGTACAGATGAACGTGGTACCTTCAGGCGTTTGGAAATTGGATGAACCAGACTTGTGGAGGTCTACAATTTTTTTTCTGAGGTCTTGGCTGATTTCTTTTGATTTTCCCATGATGTCAAGCAAGGAGGCACTGAGTTTGAAGGTAGGCCTTGAAATACATCCACAGGTACACCTCCAATTGACTCAAATTATATCAATTAGCCTATCAGAAGCTTCTAAAGCCATGACATCATTTTCTGGAATTTTCCAAGCTGTTTAAAGGCACAGTCAACTAAGTGTATGTAAACTTCTGAACCACTGGAATTGTGATACAGTGAATTATAAGTGAAATAATTGTAACAATTGTTGGAAAAATGACTTGTGTCATGCACAAACTAGATGTCCTAACCGACTTGCCAAAACTATAGTTTGTTAACAAGAAAAGTGTGGAGTGGTTGAAAAACAAGTTTTAATGACTCCAACCTAAGTGTATGTAAACTTCCGACTTCCACTGTATATACTGTATCTCACAAAAGTGAGTACACCCCTCACATTTTTGTAAATATTTAAGTATATATTTTCATGTGACAACACTGAAGAAATGACACTTTGCTACAATGTAAAGTAGTGAGTGTACAGCTTGTATAACAGTGTACATTTGCTGTCCCCTCAAAATAACTCAACACACAGCCATTAATGTCTAAACCTCTGGCAACAAAAGTGAGTACACCCCTAAGTGAAAATGTCCAAATTGGGCCCAATTAGCCATTTTCCCTCCCCGGTGTCATGTGACTCATTAGTGTTACAAGGTCTCAGATGTGAATGGGGGGCAGGTGTGTTAAATTTGGTGTCATCGCTCTCACACTCCCTCATACTGGTCACTGGAAGTTCAACATGGCACCTCATGGCAAAGAACTCTTTGAGGATCTGAAAAAAAGAATTGTTGCTCTACATAAAGATGGCCTGGGCTATAAGAAGATTGCCAAGACCCTGAAACTGAGCTGCAGCACGGTGGCCAAGACCATACAGCGGTTTAACAGTTGAGTGCACGTGCTCAGCGTCATATCCAGAGGTTGTCTTTGGGAAATAGATGTATGAGTGCTGCCAGCATTGCTGCAGAGGTTGAAGGGGTGGGGGGTCAGCCTGTTGGTGCTCAGACCATACGCCGCATACTTCATCAAATTGGTCTGCATGGCTGTCGTCCCAGAAGGAAGCCTCTTCTAAAGATGATGCACAAGAAAGCCCGCAAACAGCAGATTAAGGACATGGATTACTGGAACCATGTCCTGTGGTCTGATGAGACCAAGGTAAACTTATTTGGTTCAGATGGTGTCAAGCGTATGTGGCGGCAACCAGGTGAGGAGTACAAAGACAAGTGTGTCTTGCCTACAGTCAAGCATGGTGGTGGGAGTGTCATGGTCTGGGGCTGCATGAGTGCTGCCGGCACTGGGGAGCTACAGTTCATTGAGGGAACCATGAATGCCAACATGTGCTGTGACATACTGAAGCAAAACATGATCCCCTCCCTTCAGAGACTGGGCCGCAGGGCAGTATTCCAACATGATAACGACCCCAAACACACCTCCAAGATGACCACTGCCTTGCTTAAGAAGCTGAGGGTAAAGGTGATGGACTGGCCAAGCATGTCTCCAGACCTAAACCCGACTGAGCATCTGTGGGGCATCCTCAAACGGAAGGTGGAGGAGTGCAAGGTCTCTAACATCCACCACTTCCGTGATGTCGACATGGAGGAGTGGAAGAGGACTCCAGTGGCAACCTGTGAAGCTCTGGTGAACTCTATGCCTAAGAAGATTAAGGCAGTGCTGGAAAATGATGGTGGCCACACAAAATATTGACAATTTGGGCCCAATTTGTACATTTTCACTTAGGGGTGTACTCACTTTTGTTGCCAGCGGTTTAGACATTAATGGCTGTGTGTTGTGTTATTTTGAGGGGACAGCAAATGTACACTGTTATACAAGCTGTACACTCACTACTTTACATTGTAGCAAAGTGTCATTTCTTCAGTGTTGTCACATGAAAAGATATACTCAAATATTTACAAAAATGTGAGGGGTGTACTCACTTTTGTGAGATACTGTACATATATACAAAAATATATACGACCGTTTATGTCGCTTATGCCTGGGGCCGGCCCTGCTAACTCCTCACTACTATGACTGATCAAATTACCCATAGATACTTGATACTTATACAGAAAAAAAAATGAGTAGGTGAAAAAGGTCATGGTTTTAACTTATGATAATGGTTTGGCTGCTTTAATAAGCTCCAGATTTGACTTAGTTAATAAAGTCATTCATCATGTTGTCCAACCTCTGATCAATATCATTTCAACAGAAAGGCAGGGACTATTGTGAAAATGTAAAGGGGTTCAAAAGCATATAGTATGTTGTGTTCCCTCCCAATTTTAATAAGAAAATAACAGTATTTTCGTATCATGTCATCGTCTGACCCTTGGTTTCATTGAAAGTCCCTTTCCCATCTGATAAACCAAAGTCAATCTTGGCTTTACTAGTTTTTATGAATTTAATGAATTCAAACAAGCATTCCACACAATAATACAAATTGTTTTTTGTAAGAGTTGACAGCACACAGATATGTGCGCACACTCACACAGATTTCTCCCTCTCTGTCAGACAGCGCTCTCCAGGCCCCATAGTAACACACAGGGCCTCATTCGTATCCTCCCATCCCTCTCTCTTTCCCTCCATCTCCCCCCTGCTAGGATCCCCACAGCTGCGCGGACCAGGTGCGTTCCGCCCATACACACACACACACACACACACACACACACACCCACACCCACACACAGACTTCCTCCCGCCAACGGACACAGCAGGAAATGCCTAATACCAGTTTTAGAATGATGCCACTATGCCAGCGTGACAGGGTGCCTGCAGGAGCTGCCACTCTTCCTCTCTGAGGAGAGAGAGAGAGAGAGAGAGAGAGAGAGAGAGAGAGAGAGAGAGAGAGAGAGAGAGAGAGAGAGAGAGAGAGAGAGAGAGAGAGAGAGAGAGAGAGAGAGAGAGAGAGAGAGAGAGAGAGAGAGAGAGAGAGAGAGAGAGAGAGAGAGAGAGAGAGAGAGCGAGAGAGAGAGAGAGAGAGAGAGAGAGAGAGAGAGAGAGAGAGAGAGAGAGAGAGAGAGAGAGAGAGAGAGAGAGAGAGATAAAGCGGACGAGAGAGAGTTAATCATAGAAATGAAGTGCTATTTAGCATTTAATTCAGAACATAGATTGAGAGGAGCAATATGGTGTCTCCCTTTAGCTAGATTTTTTGGAAGAGCTACAGTATATTCAATAAATTCAATAAATGCTAACGGAACACTCACGTCGTAGTTCAACAGTTAGTCATATTGGACTTCTGGCCTTGTCTGAACCTCAATATGAGAGCTGGAAATGTGGCAAAGAGATTCTAGCCTTGTCCAAACACAAGGCCTTGGTTTATAGGCAACAGGGTGAAGGGCTTTCCTCTTCCTCCTCAGTCAGAGGAACTAGGAGTGGTGGTGGAGACCTGGTGTTACTGACTGAGAGGGAAGCAGCTCCACTCACATTGATAAGACACAGTGTGTGTGTGTGTGTGTGTGTGTGTGTCACAGCCCATGTAAACATCAGGCCTATTGTACTGTGTACTGAGAGAGACGGGGTCCTCCCAAGATCAGGTTAAGCTTCCCTGGTCTGGTTGATTCAGTGCTTCCTAGAGGAACATGGAGCGTGATACTAAGATAATGGTACAAAGAGTGGAGGGAGAGACAGTGGGAATCTCACAGTAACTAAGAAGGGTGTGGATGTCTGAGAGCTTGGGTACGTTTTCATGTGTGTGTGTGTGTGTGTGTGTGGGGGGGGATTCTTGTGAGCATGTGTGCATGAGTATAAGAGTGTGTGTATCCGTGTAAATCTGTGTATGCATGTGTATGCATATGGAATTTGTGTGTAAGTACTGTACATTATGTCAGTGTGTGTAGGCTACATGCGTAACAGGCTGTAGACATACAGAGAGATGCCAGATACAGAGAAAGAGCACCGCATGACTGTTTCTAAGTAACAATGGCGACGGGGAGGATGTAAAAGAGTCATTTGTGGCCAGGGCCTGCTGGCAGGTGGGCTGGGTCGATCCCTCTACCCGTCCACCCCCCACACGCCCTCCTTCTGCCCACACTAACATGGCCAGGTGCCGTTGCCATGGCAACAGGGGGTCCCTCGACCGATACACACATACTGTGCACTACAATAGCATGCTAACCACAGAGAGGAAGGGCTACTAGGCGCTGTCACTCAACCATAAAACACAGTCGATTTTTCCCGACAACCAATTACAATGAAGTCGTAGTACAATATCCTGTTGTGATGGTTGTAAATCATGGTAGTCTAAAGTAGGTAGAAAAGAACAGACATTAGTGTCATGTGCTGTACCGTTGGCCTGAATGCTTATCCTGCGTGTGTTGTCATCATGGTGGACACTGCTGATTGTGCTGTAGTGTATACACTTAGTGTACAAAACATTAGGAACACCTTCCTAATATTGAGTTGCACCCCCTTTTGCCATCAGAACAGCCTCAATTCATTGGGGCATGGGAATCTACAAGGTGTCGAAAGCGTTCGACAGGAATGCTGGCCCATGTTGACTCCAATGCTTCCCACAGTTGTGTTAAGTTGGCTGGATGTCCTTTGGGTGGTGGACCATTCTTGATACACACGGGAAACTTTGAGCGTGAAAAACCCAGCAGCATTGCAGTTCTTGACACAAACTGGTGCGCCTGGCACCTACTACAATACCCCGTTCAAAGGCATTTAAATATTTTGTCTTGCCCATTCAGCCTCTGAATGGCACACATACACAATCCATGTCTCAATTGTCTCGAGGCTTAAAAATCCTTCTTTAACCTGTCTCCTCCACTTTATCTACACTGATTGAAGTGGATTTAACAAGTGACATCAATAAGGGACCATAGCTTTCACCTGGATTCACCTGGTCAGTCTATGTTAATGTTTTGTATACTCAGTGTATATGGAGTTTCTATCTTCTCCCATCATCTTCACTGATCAGCCCAACAAGAGGCCTTCTTCTCTGGGGTCACTTGTGTATGCACTTGCGTGCGTTTAACTGTGTGCGTTTGTATCTGTATGTGTACACGTGTGTGTGTGTGCGCATGTAACTGTGTGTGTGCACTTGTGTGTGTGTAACTAGCTATGTGTGTGTCTGTGCATCTGTATATATCTGTGTGTGCATCTGTGTGTGGGTGGGCGCACATGTGTTTTATAAAAACAAGTGCTAGTTATTTTGGTCTGTGGCTCACCACAGCTCACACTCTCCCTGTCATGTTCTGTTGTCACACGGCCCTTGAAGAGCAAGAGAAGGAAAGAAACGAAGATTGGCCCCACGGACAACATGCAAGCCCTTCTTATCATAAGGCTCTTCGCTTTTCTAAGAAATGCCATAGAACCCATTGAACTCACATTGGATGAAATTGTAATGCAACATAAACACTATGAGATACTGGCAAGGTTAATAGTTGTGTCTGAATTAGGCTTTAGTCAGTAATATTAGTCATTCATCATTTATGTGTAATTCATATATTAGTAACTTATTTTGCTCATTGTGTATGTATGTTTGTGAGTATGCGCATGTGTGTGGGTAGTGTGTGTTTAAAAACGGGTCAAGTAAGACCCTCTCAGCATATGTAAGGTCCCAACCAAGCTTCACCTGAATGGAGAGATCAGGCTGCTATGAAGTAGCCAATCGGTTCACTCAGATGTGACCTGTCATATCTAGAGCTGTCGTTGTTGATGAGCAGTATATTTACAATGGAAACAACTCACCACAACAAACATCACTGTTTGTCCTGAACCCTCTGTACCTAGTCTACTTACCACTAGTCATTTCCACCCTCAATGAGCTGAGGCGCCTAGCTACGCAGAAGGAGAATGGGTTCACACATATAGGTGTGTGTGTGTGGGCGCGTGGTCACACATTCACCTTAACCATTTCCATCCACAAGCTGCCAGGCCAAGCTACCACCACTGGATGTTTTTTGAGGCCCGTTTTCTTTTAAAATCCTCCTGCGTAGCGTGGGCCTCACAGAGCTACAGTGGGTTACGGTTAGTTGGCTTATTCATATCTCTGTGGCTGTTCTCAGTCATAAATAGGTTACTGAATGGTATCAGTAAGCACAATGACTTTTCAACATCTTTTTAAAGGTCCAATGCAGCCGTTTTTATCTCAATATAAAATCATTTCTGGGTAGCAATTAAGTACCTTACCGTGATTGTTTTCAATTAAAATGAGCAAAAATAAACAAAAATAGCTTCTTAGCAAAGGGCAATTTCTCAAGCAAGAATTCCGTTAGGACTGTCTGGGAGTGGTCTGAGTGGGGAGGGGAAAACTGAAAACTAGCTGTTATTAGCAGAAAGGTTTGGAACTCTCTTTCTTATTGGTCGATTAACTAATTTACTGCCTGGTGATGTCACCATGGAAGGCCAAAACTCCATTCCACCAAAACAGGCAGAATTTTCAGGTGGTCTTTTCAAACAGCTCTTACACTAAAAGGGCATTATAATAATTGTCACAATTCGTATTTTCAACATATTTTGCTCATAGGTTCACTAGCTATGCGGTATCTTGTACATGGTCATATGCTCACTTTCTGTAGTGAATGGAAACCAGTTTGAATAAAAGTATTTACTTATGAGAGAATTAATATGATACATAAAAGTATGTAAGTATGTATCTATGTAGAGCCATGAACACATCCAATAGTAGGCCTACATGTATGCATGCGTGCACACACACACACACACACACACACACACACACACACACATACACACACACACACTCCAACAGGAAGAGTGTGGGTGTTTGGGAGCAGCTGCATGGGAGAAGCGTCAAACATGGTTTCCTCCTGAATCTCTCTTCTTTCATTCTCTCTGCCTCTTGTGTGCACGCACTCACGCGCTCACACACGCACACACCATCTCCACCAACTATCTTTACCACTCCATAGCTCTTATCAGGAAGCAGAACCAGATCATGTGATTCAAAGAAACAGGGAGATTAAAATCTGCAGAGTTAGCACAGCTAGTGTGTGTGTGTGTGTGTGTGTGTGTGACTAGCGTATAGAAAACAGGACTGACGCAAAGACCGTTACTAACAAGTACGTGTCCCCTTTTTGTGAACTCTAAGTGATGTCACTTAATGTGGTATAGATGTTGAGTGGCTTCACTGCAAGTAGATTGTATGTTTTAATATTCAATAATAATAATCATACAAAATAAAAAGTGTTGTCACTTACCTTAACACCTTCTGATAGTGTCACAATAAATGTTGTTTAAGGCCTATTTACACTTTGGTTAAATGCTACCCTTGTGAGTGGCTGATGACACTGATAATAGAAAGATGTTATGGTTACAATCATTAACAAGTAAAGAGCAGAGGTGGGACAAAGTCATTGTTATGCAAGTCACAAGTAAGTCTCAAGTCTTTGCCCTCGAGTCCCGAGTCAAGTCGAGTCAAAGATGAGGCAAGTCCCAAGTCGAGTCAAAAGTCAAAGCCATCAAGTCTCAAGTCGAGTCCAAAGTCCTACATTTTAGTTTCGAGTCATTTCAAGTCCTCTTAGCAAGCCTTTGCAAGTCATTACAAGTCCTCGTAGCAAGTCTTCTCGAGTCATAAGGCGCAAGTCCAAGTCAAGTCACGAGTCATTGATGTTAAAGTCCAAGTCGAGTTGCAAGTCTTTGTACATTTTGTCGAGTCGAGTCTGAAGTCATCAAATTCATGACTCGAGTCTGACTCGAGTCCAAGTCACATGACTCGAGTCCACACCTCTGGTAAAGAGTAACCAAGGACAAAATATACAGTGTAATTTGAAATGACACAGACATACCTAGCTCAACGGATAAACTTAACATTCACAGTCACAGTCTCTCGGGAGAGTTGGGGCAACCCCCCCCCCCATGGCTTCCTTTTGGTACTAAGATTGTGTCTTTTAGTTGGGCTTTTTGTCTTTAGCTAGTGGAGAGAAGAATCCCTATGAGAACAAGATGCTGAAAAGCCTGGTATACAGGCTCAAAGCTCATGGTGTTTGGACACAGTCCGAGACAGGACAGTCACAGGACAGGAGGCCTCAGACAGGCCCTATTGTGTCCAGATGGGCCTTTATTGAGTCCACAGCTGGGCACAAAGAGCCTACCGGTACGCCTCTGCACTGTGTCATTCACACACACGCACGCACGCACGCACACACACACACACACACACACACACACAAACACACACACACACCCACACACACCCACACACAATATTGTGACTTAGTGATTAGTGGACAAAATAAAGAATATCATCCTGGGAAAAAACATATCACTGTATAGGCAAGGGACTGAGAACATGACATTTGATACATTTGGTGTCTCATTCAATTAGTCCACTAGTTTTCCCAAATCAAAGGAAGCTCAATCAGCTCAATCCAGTTCAACCAGGTTGCCAGGTACAGTCCTTTGAGGCTAACCTTTAGGTGGGGTTCCCCACTGGAAAACAACTATTGTTTTGAGGTGAAACTGGCAACCTAGGAACCTAGAGGTGTAGATTAGTCATCACCATGGGAGTGGCTGGTTGGTTGGTTGACAACCCGTAGGGAAGTGATGCAATCTTGTTTACCAGAGGTGTGCTCCATCTCTGCACCCCCGCTGCCCCCACTTCCCGCCCACGCCCCCGTCCCAACCGCCACCGCTAGTGGCGTCCTGCACTGTGACTGCAGCCCTAATGCAGAGAGGTGCGCCCACGCACCCCTGCTGCACACCCCTGTGAAGCAAAACACAACGGTATAAGCCGTGAGCTCAGCCCTCCAATACACCACAGATATTTTTTTATAGCTAACAGCAATTTGTTACTGTATGTTCTGTCCTAGATTGTCTGTTATTTATTATTTGTATGAAAAACCCCACACGGGGAAATAAAGTTATTTAAATTGAATGAAAGAGACTACATTATTACTATAGTAAAGAGATGGTACCCCTAGGCAGTTGGAATGGGAACAATTGTTAACAGTATTCTGACTGTCATTCAGAGGGAAAGGAGGTTACCCTGACGAGGTGGTCCATACATTGATGGACATGTCCTCGCATACTAATTATACAACGGGTGGGTCTAATCCTAAATGCTGATTGGTTAAAACCACATTCCAGCTGGTGTCTATTCCACAAGTTACCACCGGCTAAATCTGATGTTAAAATGCCGATTGACTCTGTTCCATCTGACTGCGCAATCCACTGTCTCATTAGCCCAGCCAGGCAACTTATAAACTTGATCTCCACTATAAAAAGCATCTAGACATTATCTCACATTTCTTTTAGACTAACATTTCGTTTTCAACAGCGGAGAGTTGTATAAACCTTGCTGTCTGTCTCTCTGACATTTGCAACATTATTCAATATTTAAATTCGATCTCCAGCTGTCCCTAGTAATGAACGTGTCGGGAGTCGGGATGAGACAGACAGGCAGGCAGGTAGCGTTTCTCAAGCAGTCGAAATCATGAATCAGCTGGTAAAATTTTTATGGATATATACAAAGAAATGTAATTTGAAAAAAGGTCAAACTAAATGAAGTGCAGCTAGTTTGCAGTCTTTCCAGCTTCAGTTTGAAGTGATTGTGTTAGCTGTGTTGTTGGCTAGCTCCTCTGAACAACAGTCATGACGAGTGAGCACATTTTCTATGCCAGGCGAAATCGCGGCTCATTAGTTCATTGTTATGGATGTATCCAAATAAATGTCTCTAGAAAACAGCTTAAACAAATGCAAATGCAGCTACTTTGCTGTTACTCTGGCTGCATTTTTTGACGTGACTGTAAAGACTGAACGACTGGGTCGCGTCTCTGGTAACCGAACCGATAGAACAAACAACCAGCCGGCTTGGGTAGCAACCCTAGATTTTGGTCGGGACTATATCTTGTGGAAGGATGAAATAGTAGGAATAAATTAATAAAAATAATGTTTTTAATTAAAATATGTCAATAATTATTTGAATATGTTGGTAACCCATTGTATAAAAGTGATAATGCCCTCGAAGCCGTTGTTTGGAGGATATATTGGCAAATACAACACCCGTGCCAATATATCCTCCAAACACCGGCTTCTCGGGCATTATCACTTAATTAGAACATGGTAACATTCTAAGTTAGAACCTATGTAAAGACATACATTCACAAATGCACAGTCTTCAAACATACAATTACGAAACTTCAGAAGCTATTTTCAATAAATGTTCTTGGTCCTAGAGTACTGAAATGTTCAGAGTACATTCAGAGGAGTTACTGCTTTCAATACATGTAAAAACATTTCATTTGGTAGAAATTCAGTTACGAGACTTGGAAAGTGTAATTGAAAACAATCTGTGATATGTGCACCTGACAAAGCTGGGCTATATCATCATGACCCACCTCAGGTGCACCATTATCATTAGTTGTCTATAAATACCAGATATTCTTCTGAGTCAGTTAGGCTTTTCCATTTGATTAGCCATGGCAGTCATGGAGCCATTACTACACGCACTGAGCACCCAGCTGGCCACGCACGCACACACACACACACACACACACACACACACACACACACACACACACACACACACACACAGCCTCTCTGCTCCGCTCCTCTCTTCCGCTCGTGTTGTCAGCTCCTCTCTGACTATGTCCTGTTTGTGTGTGAGTATGCTTGTACGTGTGTGTGACTGAGTGTGAATGTGCGTGTGGATGCCAGATGTGTTTTGCGTCCCCTCTCCGTCCGTCCGGCATGCCGCGTCTTAATCGGAGCGTCACAGCTCTGGAGCGCCGGAGCACAGCGGGCCCTCTGTGTCGCCCCAAGAAACGTACCGTTGTCTGGGCCCGGGCATCTGCAGCTCGTTGGCGAGGGAGTAGCCGGTGGCCTTCCCTGGTGCCTTTTACAAGCTGCCTCCTTTTTTGGGACGGTTGACCTCTGAACTCTTGGAGATAGCACTACGACCTCCACACAAATACACACATGCATGAAGGCGTACACACACATGCATGCACACACACACAAGAGCATGACACACACATGGGTACACGCACCCGTGCACACACACACACACACACACACACGCTCGAGCATGGGCATGCACACACATGCACAAACTCGCACACACACACACACACCCTCGTACTCACCCATCCACACACACACACACGGATGGTCGCGGGGGGGCAGTGTGTGGTGTGTCACTGTCTCTGGCCCCAGTGGCACGTGCTCCACTAGGCCTGGCTGGAGGCCCAACTCGCTGGCACCCTGCACCTGTGAGCCTGAGCCACCAAGAGACAGGAAACCCCGAAATAACTGCTGAGTGTCTTCATCCCGCGAGTGTGTGTGTGACAGAGAGACAGCGAGAGAGAGAGAGAGAGAGAGAGCGAGCGAGAGACAGAAAGAGAGTGGGTGGGGGGGGGAATCGATGGAGGGAGTTAGAGAGTGATAGAGAGAGAGAGAGAGAGAGAGAGAGAGAGAGAGAGAGAGAGAGAGAGAGAGAGAGAGAGAGAGAGAGAGAGAGAGAGAGAGAGAGAGAGAGAGAGAGAGAGAGAGAGAGAAAAAGAGACATTTGCACCTGGACAGTTTGGCTGTTACACTCGCTGCCTTATTATCACCAGTCAAACTCTTAGCCTGCCCATCCTGCCCATCGTACTGCTTACAGCATTTCCCCTCAACCCAAAGTGAACAGGGTCATCTACTCAAACTACACTTACTTAAATTCGGACTATAATAAAGCCTCAGTACCCTATACATTTAAGCGTTCATCATTTTCAATGAGGTGGCCACACAGTCAATAACGACTTCTGAACCCTCCAGAGGCTCAGATAAACTGTGGCTCACAGTGTGGAAAACAATCAACAGTGCTGCCTTAGCATGCTAATGGCCTCATTGAGACACCGCCATTGAAACTACAACAGTGCGTGATTAAATCACTCCACTCAGATACTGTGTGTATGTGCGTGTGTCTGCTTTATCAAAGGTTATCAGACAAGCAAAGACGCTAATAAACAGGTAGCTAGCCCGACCACATATGTCTCTGAGCTAGCAGGCATAGTTCATATCCTCATGGTTCAAACGCTTCGCATAGAGACACAGAGAGACAGAAAGCTACATGCAGACCCATGCAAAAATCTCTGACCCGATACTAAAATAACTCCAGAGAGCGTGCACCTGCACCCCAGTCGGGTCCACACCTACACACAGGTGTCAGGAAGTGACACACACAAAGAGAGAAAGGGGGAGGGGAAAAAAAACTAGAGCATGGTGAAATCTGTCTGCTGCGGTCGCCCAAAGAGCTTTTTCTAGATTTCTCTTCTCTCCGCTTTGGAGTGTAAGCATGAGTGTTTGAGTAGAGATGTGAGTCTGTATAAATGTGTGAGTACTTGAGTATGTGTATGAATGTGTGGGGGTGAACTGGAGGGTGTAACTAGCATTTGTGTAGACAGCAGTGGAGGCTCCTCAGAGGAGGAAGGGGAGGACCATCCTCCTCAGTGAATTTCATAAAAATAAAAATAGCGAAACATTAAAAAAGTTAGCCTTTTTAGATAAAACTATACTAAATATATTCACGTCACCAAATAATTGATTTAAACACAGTAGCCTACAGTAGCCTCAACAGCACTCTGTAGGGTAGCACCATGGTGTAGCCGGAGGACATCTAGTTTCCGTCCTCCTCTGGGTGCATTGACTTCAATACAAAACCTAGGAGGCTTATGGTTCTCATACCCTTTCATAGACTTACACAGTAATTATGACAACTTCCGGAGGACGTCCTCCAACCTATCAGAGCTCTTCCTGCATTAACTGACATGTTGTCCACCCAATCAAAGGATCAGAGAATGAATCTAGTACTAAAAGCATAAGCTACAGCTGGCTAGCACTGTAGTAGCACTATGTACAATCTTGTCCCTGACATCATTGGAGAGCTCTTTGGTCTTGGCCATGGTGGAGAGTTTAGAATCTGATTGATTGATTGCTTCTGTGGACAGGTGTCTTTTATACAGGTAACAAGCTGAGATTAGGAGCACTCCCTTTAAGAGTGTGCTCCTAATCTCAGCTCGTTACCTGTATAAAAGACACCTGGGAGCCAGAAATCTTTCTGATTGAGAGGGGGTCAAATACTTATTTCCCTCATTAAAATGCAAATCAATTTATAAAATTTTTGACATGCATTTTTCTGGATTTTGTTGTTGTTATTCTGTCTCTCACTGTTCAAATAAACCTACCATTAAAATTATAGACTGATAATTTCTTTGTCAGTGGGCAAACGTACAAAATCAGCAGGGGATCAAATACTTTTTTCCCTCACTGTAGCTAGCGAATGCAGCTAGATAGTTTAGATTACTCAAACACCCGGATCAAGCAGAGAGGGATGCTATGTTAGCTATCAGGCTATGGCTATCCAACACTGTAACTCTTCCAAGTCAAGGTAAGTTTTTTTAATTAATTTTTATTTTGTACTTATTGTCACTGGGGCCCGTTTGGTGTAACTGCTAAACTGCTTGCTGACTGTACACTGTACTGCATGATTGTAGCTAGCGGGTTTACTAATGCGTTAGTTCTAGTAGATATGTTGACTATGACTGTCACAATCGTTAACGGAAGATACGGACCAAGGCGCAGCGTGATAAGCGTACATTTTATTAAGTACTTAACACGACACAAAACAACAAACAAACGATACGTGAAGTCCTAGGTTACACAAAACAAACCTTTACGGAACAAGATCCCACACCGACTAGTGCCAAACAGGCTGCCTAAGTATGGTCCCCAATCAGAGACAACGAGATACAGCTGCCTCTGATTGGGAACCACCCTGGCCAACATAGATCTAAACGATCTAGCACATCAACATAGAAAATATAACACAGAAACTACACACCCTGGCTCAACATTTCAGAGTCCCCAGAGCCAGGGCGTGACAATGACGTTAGCTAATGAGATGACAACAATGCAGGCTGTGTGTAGCGGTTATGATATGAAGATTTGGCTTGGAAACGTTTTTTCACCTGGTCACAGACAGCTGATGTGTTGTGCACTGAAGTCCACAAGTGAAGGGAAAGGTGAGAGGAGGAGAGTGCGTAGATGCGAGAAGGAATTATACAACGCGCAAAGTGCTCATGCTATTTGTATGTGGTTGCTATGAAAATGAACTGTGTCTTCGTGTGATTAGTGGTGTATTCATTCCGCCGATTCTGTAGAAAAACGTTTCTTAAACGGAAGTAAATGGAACAAAATGGGGATAAACATACCTGAATTTGTCCAATAGAAACTGTCGTTTGCAACTGTTGGACTAATGATTACACCCTAGATCAGCTAGATGCTGGCAAGAGTGTGCAAGGCGGTATTGAATGTGTCACTGTCTTTAACCTTGATTACTCAAATTTTTCTCTCGACCTGTGCACTTACGTTGTAAACTTTCATTCATAGGCTAGATTGTAGCAACCTCATGATGGGTATTTGAAAAATGTGAGTATCATGTAGTAGCCTAAACATATCGATGTTACATTGAGCTCAGTGAATGGAATATGAATGACAGTCATCCAATATGCTGTAATAGAAATAAGGCCATGCTCATAAAAAAAAAAAAATTATCATCTTAAACGGCACCGACCGCAACTGTGGTAGATAGGTCTGTGTCTCTCTCTTTAGGCACTGTTGTGTGTATCCGTGTGTGTGTGTGTGTATTTGCATGTTCAATCATCTGTGTGTATAATAAGGTTTGTCTGAGTTCTAAAACAGTCTGTGAATCATATACAAGAAGTCCCAGTGTTGCTCATCTGTAGAGCAGAAAAGGTGACAGATACTCTAGGAGAGTACAGTAACCAACTATGACGTAACATATGACCACGGAGCATGCACACACACACAAACACTACCCCATAACACCTATTCACAGTGACATAGAGAGACAGCAATGAGATGGTGATTACATCGCGTTTTGATGTAGATAAGGCTTTTAAGAAACACCTGAATTCATTTAATTTACAGTGCCTTCAGAAAGTATTCACACCCCTTGACTTTTTTCCACATTTTGTTGTGTTACAGCCTGAATTTAAAATGGATTACATTGAGATTTTTTGTCACACAATACCCCATAATGTCAAACTGAAATTGTTTTTACATTTTTTTTAAAATTAATTTTAAAAAGCTAAAATGTCTTGAGTCAATATGTATTCAACTCTTCGTTATGGCAAGCCTAAATAAATTCAGGAGTAAAAATGTGCTTAACAATGATTGGGAATGATTGCTCAAAACACCTATTCACAGTGACATAGAGAGACAGCAATGAGATGGTGATTACATCGCGTTTTGATGTAGATAAGGCTTTTAAGAAACACCTGAATTCATTTAATTTACAGTGCCTTCAGAAAGTATTCACACCCCTTGACTTTTTTCCACATTTTGTTGTGTTACAGCCTGAATTTAAAATGGATTACATTGAGATTTTTTGTCACACAATACCCCATAATGTCAAACTGAAATTGTTTTTACATTTTTTTTAAAATTAATTTTAAAAAGCTAAAATGTCTTGAGTCAATATGTATTCAACTCTTCGTTATGGCAAGCCTAAATAAATTCAGGAGTAAAAATGTGCTTAACAATGATTGGGAATGATTGCTCAAAACACCTATTCACAGTGACATAGAGAGACAGCAATGAGATGGTGATTACATCGCGTTTTGATGTAGATAAGGCTTTTAAGAAACACCTGAATACATTTTATTTACGGTGCCTTCAGAAAGTATTCACACCCCTTGACCCTTTCCACATTTTGTTGCGTTACAGCCTGAATTTAAAATGGATTACATAGAGATTCTTTGTCACTGGCCTACACACAATACCCCATAATGTCAAAGTGGAATTATGTATTTAGATTTTTTAAACAAATTAATTCATAATGAAAAGTTGAAATGTCTTGAGTACATACAGTGGGGGAAAAAAGTATTTAGTCAGCCACCAATTGTGCAAGTTCTCCCACTTAAAAAGATGAGAGAGGCCTGTAATTTTCATCATAGGTACACGTCAACTATGACAGACAAAATGAGAATTTTTTTCTCCAGAAAATCACATTGTAGGATTTTTTATGAATTTATTTGCAAATTATGGTGGAAAATAAGTATTTGGTCAATAACAAAAGTTTCTCAATACTTTGTTATATACCCTTTGTTGGCAATGACACAGGTCAAACGTTTTCTGTAAGTCTTCACAAGGTTTTCACACACTGTTGCTGGTATTTTGGCCCATTCCTCCATGCAGATCTCCTCTAGAGCAGTGATGTTTTGGGGCTGTCGCTGGGCAACACGGACTTTCAACTCCCTCCAAAGATTTTCTATGGGGTTGAGATCTGGAGACTGGCTAGGCCACTCCAGGACCTTGAAATGCTTCTTACGAACCCACTCCTTCGTTGCCCGGGCAGTGTGTTTGGGATCATTGTCATGCTGAAAGACCCAGCCATGTTTCATATTCAATGCCCTTGCTGATAGAAGGAGGTTTTCACTCAAAATCTCACGATACATGGCCCCATTCATTCTTTCCTTTACACGGATCAGTCGTCCTGGTCCCTTTGCAGAAAAACAGCCCCAAAGCATGATGTTTCCACCCCCATGCTTCACAGTAGGTATGGTGTTCTTTGGATGCAACTCAGCATTCTTTGTCCTCCAAACACGACGAGTTGAGTTTTTACCAAAAAGTTCTATTTTGGTTTCATCTGACCATATGACATTCTCCCAATCCTCTTCTGGATCATCCAAATGCACTCTAGCAAACTTCAGACGGGCCTGGACATGTACTGGCTTAAGCAGGGGGACACGTCTGGCACTGCAGGATTTGAGTCCCTGGCGGCGTAATGTGTTACTGATGGTAGGCTTTGTTACTTTGGTCCCAGCTCTCTGCAGGTCATTCACTAGGTCCCCCCGTGTGGTTCTGCGATTTTTGCTCACCGTTCTTGTGATCATTTTGACCCCATGGGGTGAGATCTTGCGTGGAGCCCCAGATCGAGGGAGATTATCAGTGGTCTTTTATGTCTTCCATTTCCTAATAATGGCTCCCACAGTTGATTTCTTCAAACCAAGCTGCTTACCTATTGCAGATTCAGTCTTCCCAGCCTGGTGCAGGTCTACAATTTTGTTTCTGGTGTCCTTTGACAGCTCTTTGGTCTTGGCCATAGTGGAGTTTGGAGTGTGACTGTTTGAGGTTGTGGACAGGTGTCTTTTATACTGATAACAAGTTCAAACAGGTGCCATTAATACAGAAAACGAGTGGAGGACAGAGGAGCCTCTTAAAGAAGAAGTTACAGGTCTGTGAGAGCCAGAAATCTTGCTTGTTTGTAGGTGACCAAATACTTATTTTCCACCATAATTTGCAAATAAATTCATTAAAAATCCTAAAATGTGATTTTCTGGAAAACAAATTCTCAATTTGTCTGTCATAGTTGAAGTGTACCTATGATGAAAATTACAGGCCTCTCTCATCTTTTTAAGTGGGAGAACTTGCACAATTGGTGGCTGACTAAAGACTTTTTCCCCCACTGTAAGTATACAACCCCTTGGTTATAGTTTAGGAGTAAACATTTGCTTAACAAATCACATAATAAGTTGCATGGACTCACTCCGTGTGCAATAATAGTGTTTAACATGATTTTTTAATGACTACCTCATCTCTGTACCCCACACATACAATTATCTGTAAGGTCCCTCAGTCGAGCAGTGAATTTCAAATTCAACCACAAAGACCAGGGCACCTGTTGGTAGATAAACAAACAACAACAAAAAAGCAGACATTGAATATCCCTTTGAGCATGGTGAAGTTATTAATTACACTTTGGATGGTGTATCAATACATTCAGTCACTACAAAGATACAGGCGTCCTTCCTAACTCAGTTGCCAGAGAGGAAGGAAACCACTCAGAGATTTCACCATGAGGCCAATGGTGACTTTAAAACAGTTACAGAGTTTTATGGCTGTGATAGGAGAAAACTGAGGATGGATCAACAATATTGTAGTTACACACTGTTTTGCAATGAAGGTCTACAGTAGCCTCAACAGCACTCTGTAGGGTAGCACCATGGTATAGCCAGAGGACAGCTAGTTTCCGTCCTCCTCTGGGTACATTGACTTCAATACAAAACCTAGGAGGCTCATGGTTCTCACCCACTTCCATAGACTTACACATTAATTATTTCAACTTCCGGAGGATGTCCTCCATCCTATCAGAGCTCTTGCAGCATGAACTGACATGTTGTCCACCCAATCAAAGGATCAGAGAATGAATTTAGTACTGAAAGCATAAGCTACAGCTAGCTAGCACTGCAGTGCATAAAATGTGGAGAGTAGTTTAATCAAAGAGATAGAAAGACAATAGTTGAACAGTTTACAACAAATTAATTTATTCAAAAATGAAGGAGAAGCAAGAGAGAAAGAGAGAGATAGCTATATTTCATTGTATTTATTTTCTCCCACTTTCACTTACTTAGCTTGCGAATGCAGCTTGCTAGTTTAGCCTACTCAAACACCCGGCTCAAGTAGAGCGGGATGCTATGTTAGCTAGCTGGCTATGGCTATCCAACACTGGAACGCTTCCAAGTCAAGGTAAGCTTTTGGTTTGATGAACTTATTGCAACCGGGGCCCGCCGGCTATACTGCTTGCTGACTGTACACTATACTGCATGATTGTAGCTAGTGGGTTTACTAATGCGTTAGTTCTAGTAGATATGTTGACTATGACGTTAGCTAATATGATAGCGGTTATGATATGAAGGTTTGGCAGCTGATGTGTTGTGCACTCAAGTCCACAATACTAACCTAAGTGACAGAGTGAAAAGAAGGAAGCCTGTACAGAATTCAAATATTCCAAAACATGCATCCTGTTTGCAACAATGCACTGAAGTAATACTGCAAAAAATATGGCAAAGCAATTAACTTTTTGTCCTGAATACTAAGTGTCATGTTTGGGGCAAATACAATTCAACACATTACTACATTATATTTTCAAGCAGAATGGCGGCTGCATCATGTTATGGATATGCTTGTAATCATTAAGGACTGGGGAGGTTTTCAGGATAGAAAATAAACGGAATGGAGCTAAGCACAGGCAAAATCCTAGAGGTAACACCTGGTTCAGTCTGCTTTCCACCAGACACTGGGAGATGAATTCACCTTTCAGCAGGACAATAACCTGAAAGACAAGGTCAAATCTACACTGGAGTTGCTTACCAAAAGACAGTGAATGTTCCTGAGTGGCTGAGTTATAGTTTTGACTTAAATCTATGGCAAGATCTGAAAATGGTTGTTTAGCAATCAACAACCAATTTGACCGAGCTTGAAGAATTTTGAAAATAATATTGGGTAAATGTTGCACAATCCAGGTGTGCAAAGCTCTGAGAGACCCAGAATGACTCACAGCTGTAATCGCTAACAAAGGTGATTCTAACATGTATTGACTCAGGGGGTTGAATACTTATCTAATCAAGTTATATTAGTGTTTTATTTTTCATGAATGTTTTACAAATGTTAGATTTTTTCTTCCACTTTGACATTACAGAGTATTTTGTGTAGATGTAATTATATCAATTTTAATCACACTTTGTAACACAATAAAATGTGGAAAAGGGTCAAGGAGTGTGAATACTTTCTGAATGCATTGTATGTTATAAAACCTTAATAACCAAAAGCAGTCTTGCAACATGGAGTTATGATAACGTAAGAGGTCATAGCTTGGTTTCTTGGAATGTAGAAAGAGATTAATTCACTTATTTTAACCATTAAAGCTGGAATCAATAGAGGTGAAACTGCCATGTCAGTTTGCGATATTACAACAGAGACGTTACTTCAAACAACAAACACATTTTCTTCCCCTTTGACATCATTGCACATCATTGCACGCACGATAGAACAGCAGAGTATGTACTACGTTTTTATTTCACCACGATGCTGGATGCTCATTTCCTCAAAACAAAAACAATAACAAATGTGCCTAGGGGCATCCAGTGGCGCTGTTTCGCCTCTCTCGGATGTCAGCTTTAATGGCCACTCTGTAGATTATTAAGGACCTCAGTCAACAGAGCCACGGACTTTTCACTCGGCTACCGTCTGGCAGAGAGAGACAGTACAGGTGCATCAGTGCCAAGACCGAGAGACAAAAAAACAGCTTCTATTACCAGGCATCAGACTGTTGAACAGCCATCACTAGCCGTCTACCAGGTGATGCACACTCACTCACACAAAACACACACACAAGCTATCACACACACACACACACACATACACACACACCTCATACTCAAAAACACATGCACACACAACCAACGCTGCTGCCCCATGTCACAGAGACATTGAACCACTGGACACTTCCTGTTTCACACTGAGTATTTAAATACTGCATTCCCGACATACTGTAGCTCATTCTAATATTTCTACTATTGTACTTTATATTTAGTTATACTGTTTATACACACCGCAAATTTATTTATATACTGGATTCTTAACATAGCTTACTCTAATATATCTACTGCTGTACAGTGAGGGAAAAAAGTATTTGATCCGCTGCTGATATTGTACGTTTGCCCACAGACAAAGACATGATCCGTCTATAATTTTAATGGTAGGTTTATGTGAACAGTGAGAGACAGAATAACAACAAAAAAATCCAGAAAAACGAATGTCAAAAATGTTATAAATTGATTTGCATTTTAATGAGGGAAATAAGTATTTGACCCCTCTGCAAAACATGACTTAGTACTTGGTGGCAAAACCCTTGTTGGCAATCACAGAGGTCAGACGTTTCTTGTAGTTGGCCACCAGGTTTGCACACATCTCAGGAGGGATTTTGTCCCACTCCTCTTTGCAGATCTTCTCCAAGTCATTAAGGTTTTGAGGCTGACGTTTGGCAACTCAAACCTTCAGCTCCCTCCACAGATTTTCTATGGGATTAAGGTCTGGAGACTGGCTAGGCCACTCCAGGACCTTAATGTGCTTCTTCTTGAGCCACTCCTTTGTTGCCTTGGCCGTGTGTTTTGGGTCATTGTCATGCTGGAATACCCATCCACGACCCATTTTCAATGACCCAAGATTTGACTGTACATGGCCCGTCCATCGTACCTTTGATGCGGTGAAGTTATCCTGTCCCCTTAGCAGAAAAACACCCCCAAAGCATAATGTTTCCACCTCCATGTTTGACGGTGGGGATGGTTTTCTTGGGGTCATAGGCAGCATTCCTCCTCCTCCAAACACGGCGAGTTGAGTTGATGCCAAAGAGCTCAATTTTGGTCTCATCTGACCACAACACTTTCACCCAGTTCTCCTCTGAATCATTCAGATGTTCATTGGCAAACTTCAGACGGCCCTGTATATGTGCTTTCTTGGTGACTATGGTCCCAGCTGCCATGAGATCATTGACAAGATCCTCCCGTGTAGTTCTGGGCTGATTCCTCACCATTCTCATGATCACTGCAACTCCACGAGGTGAGATCTTGCATGGAGCCCCAGGCCGAGGGAGATTGACAGTTATTTTGTGTTTCTTCCATTTGCGAATAATCGCACCAACTGTTGTCACCTTCTCACCAAGCTGCTTGGTGATGGTATTGTAGCCCATTCCAGCCTTGTGTAGGTCTACAATCTTGTCCCTGACATCCTTGGAGAGCTCTTTGGTCTTGGCCATGGTGGAGAGTTTGGAATCGGATTGATTGATTGCTTCTGTGGACAGGTGTCTTTTATACAGGTAACAAACTGAGATTAGGAGCACTCCCTTTAAGAGTGTGCTCCTAATCTCAGCTCGTTACCTGTATAAAAGACACCTGGGAGCCAGAAATCTTTCTGATTGAGAGGGGGTCAAATACTTATTTTGCCTCATTAAAATGCAAATCAATTTATAAAATTTTTGACATGGGTTTTTCTGGATGTTTTTGTTGTTATTCTGTCTCTACTGTTCAAATAAACCTACCATTAAAGTTATAGACTGATCATTTATATTATTATATATATTATGCCATTTAGCAGACGCTTTTATCCAAAGCGACTTACAGTCATGCGTGCATACATTTTTTGTGTATGGGTCAGTGGCGGCTCCTGAAAAAATTCTCAGGAGGGGCAATTTTTCTGATGATTTAGGTGACCTACACACGTGCACGAGTCCGTGCACGCGATTCCAGATATCTTTACCTCTGAATAAACTGCCTTTATTATACCATATCCACCCTGTCCAAAGTCTCTACTTGGTCTCAGTTCTCCAGTAAACTTGTGATTATCAACAGTACACAACGGTAACAAACAATTGGGGGAACTCACGGGGCAGATAGTAACCACTTAAAAGGAAGCGATTCCCAAACCTTCCATAACAAAGCCATCACCTACAGAGAGATGAACTTGGAGAAGAGTCCCCTAAGTAAGCTTGTCCTGGGCCTCTGTTCACAAACACAAACAGACCCCACACAGCCCCAGGACAACAACAACAACAACAACAACAACACACAATTAGACCCAACCAAATCATGAGAAAACAAAAAGAGAATTACTTGACACATTGGAAAGAACAAACAAAAAACAGAGCAAACTAGAATGCTATTTGGCCCTAAACAGAGAGTACACAGTGGCAGAATACCTGACCACTGTGACTGACCCAAACTTAATGAAAGCTTTGACTATGTACAGACTCAGTGACCATAGCCTTGCTATTGAGAAAGGCCGCCGTAGGCAGACCTGGCTCTCAAGAGAAGACAGGCTATGTGCACACTGCCCACAAAATGAGGTGGAAACTGAGCTGCACTTCCTAACCTCCTGCCAAATGTATGACCATATTAGAGACACATATTTCCCTCAGATTACAGCGATCCACAAAGAATTCGAAAACAAACCCAATTTTGATAAACTCCCTTATCTACTGGGTGAAAAACCACAGTGTGCCATCACAGCTGCAAGATTTGTGACCTGTTGCCACAAGAAAAGGGCAACCAGTGAAGAACAAACACCATTGTAAATACAACCCATATTTATGTTTATTTATTTTCCCATTTGTACTTTAACTATTTGCACATTGTAACAACACTGTATATATACATAATATGACATTTGAAATGTCTTTATTCTTTTGAAACTTCTGAGTGTAATGTTTACTGTTAATATTTATTGTTTATTTCACTTTTGTTTACTATCTACTTCCCTTGCTTTGGCAATGTTAACACACGTTTCCCATGCCAATAAAGCCCTTAAATTGAATTGAATTGATAGTAAGGTCGCAATGACACAGAAAGCAGTTCAATGTCGGGGTACAGAGTCGCTCTCTTACCAGGATCGCGGTCCGCTCTGACCAGGGTGAAGGTGGCCGGCTCCACTTCTCTGTCCGGGACTCATCCAGCCAAGTCTCCCAGCTGTATTGGGATTCAGCTGCCAGCAGCGTTTTCATTATTTAGTCCGTTCGTAGCGGGTATGTACACGATCAACAAGATCAGTCCAAAACCAACCACTGGAAATCCATGGTTGGCAGAATGTTTGTAAACTAAGTCTACAAATTAAAAACATAAAATAACGCAGCACTGCAGGTCGCAACAGAGACGCTTCTAGCCGCCATTGTCTTAGTTACGTTCAACGTTACGTCACGTATGACGAAAGCGCGTAAGTGCATGCCCACAGACACCCATAGAGAATGTATTGAAAGCTTTGAAATGTGAAAAAAATAGATTTTACATGACAGGCTATGAGAGACTTCTGGGCGATTTTCAACTTGACTGAAATCGCCCCAAAAACGGGCGGGGCCATTTGAAGCACGACTTTAGCCTGATTTGACATTTAGTGGCTGGCAGATCAGACGTGAACACTGATAACTGCTGTTGCCGTGATATAATTGATTAGAAAAAAAATCCCTTCCTTTTCCCGTTTGGCAGTGCGTCGCCCATATCGCCCTATTGAACAAGCCGTCCCTGGTATGGGTGGTCCCGGGGATCGAACCCACTACCATGGCGTTACAAGCGCCGTGCTCTACCAGCTGAGCTACAGAGGACCACATTTCTTTATCAGTGGGCAAACGTACAAAATCAGCAGGGGATCAAATACTTTTTTCCCTCACTGTACATACTAGTCTTGGGCGGTATTCTGTATATACCGTATACTGGGTATTTGGAAATAGCCACGGGATGGTCTTTCAATACCGTCAATACCGTTGAAACTATTTCTTTTGAAGTTTTTCAATACATTTTAAATATTTGTAGCTATTTTTTAAGTAAATACATGCAGTCAACTTGTGCAATGCGTTAGGCGATAAAGCAGATCACGTTCTTATTTCATCTGTCACATTATTTTACATTATGAACCTTACTTAGTTCCCCAGCACAGTTGAGCCAGTCACGCATTTGTTTGTAAATAGCACAACAGTAGAAAGCGAGAACAGGTGAGTCCAGCTGTGTATTGACAGGGGTCGCATTTTATATTGAAAGTCAACAGTGTTTTTTTTGCTTCAATACAGTGATCAGGGACGTGCAACTATAGTTTTCCTTCACAGAAAATACATAAGTGCAACACATTTAACATAAAATAGCTTCATTTTAATCAGATGACAACAGAAGTGCAACGCTATTTGGCTGGCAGCCACACAAGTACAGTAAATGAGCTTACAATGAAAAGCAAGGTATGTTTTGCAAAAACTATGCATGGCCATCACGTTTCAAATGTTTAGGCCTATAATAGAAAGAATGTAGCCAGCTACATTTCCTAATGTTTTGCATTTTAAAAGAAGCTACACATCAGTCGGAGCTGTCTGCTGATAGAATGAATTCTCATCCGAGTTTAGAAGTGCAACTGAAGCACAACATTAGTCTGATGCCGAGCAGAAGCCACAATGAGAAGCATTTTAGATCCGTTTTTCAAAACGCAGCAAGATATTTCTTATGCGTTATATATTTTTTCCTGCGTGAAAAATGCAGAATTATGTGTTAACACGACCCCTAGTTTAACTTGCTATCTAAGTAAGTGGCTGAATTAATAAGCTGACGGGCATCATATTATGTTAGCTTTCTGCCGTGTTTGAGAAGGCAAAGCAGCTGCCACTGCTATCTTGATTTCCTTCAGTTTTTTCTCCTCTTCTTTCTTGGTGTTTGCTCCTCCCCCCTCTTCTCCAAGCAGAGCAGGCAGGCCTGTTGCCCTAGCGACTCCAGACTCCACACAGACACAGTGTGTAGACATGCTGCTGGATTGCCTGTCTTTGCAATGTGTTTATTTTCGTATGGCGTTGTGTGGGCGAGCAGTTTACTGATGTCAACGTTTGAACAGAGTGCCCCATGGTAGCAGTGGGGTTATGGTATGGGCAGGAATAAGCTACGGACAATGAACATGATTGCATTTTATGGCAATTTGAATGCACAGATATACCGTGACGAGATCCTGAGGCCCATATTCGTGCCATTCATCCGCCACCATCACCTCATGTTTCAGCATGATAATGCACGGCCCCATGTCGCAAGGATCTGTACACAATTCCTGGAAGCTGAAAATGTCCCAGTTCTTCCAAGGCCTGCATACTCACCAGAAATGTCACCCATTGAGCATGTTTGGGATGCTCTGGATGTGTACAACAACGTGTTCCAGTTCCCGCCAGTATCCAGCAACTTCGCACAGCCATTGAAGAGGAGTGGGACAACATTCCACAGGCCACAATCAACAGCCTAATCAACTCTATGCGAAGGAGATTTGTCGCATCTGTATGAGGCAAATGGTGGTCACACCAGATACTGACTGGTTTTCTGATCCACGCCCTTACCTTTTAAAAAGAAGTATCTGTGACCAACAGATGCATATCTGTATTCCCAGTCATGTGAAATCCATAGATTAGGGCCTAATGAATTTATTTCAGTTGACTGATTTCCTTATATGAGCTGTAACTCAGTAAAATATTTGAAATTGTTGCATGTTTCGTTTATATTTTTATTCAGTATAGTATATCTTGTCTAAATTCTTCCAGTGTACATACGTATAGATTGCATTTTGATTACTGTTACAGTGCTATTTGGGTTATTAATTGGGTTTGTCCCAACGTTCTTGATTTCTAGTTTTTTTAACAATTTAATTATTTGTGTGCTTTTTATTTTTTACATTTTACTGCATTGTTAGGAGCCCATAACATATGCATTTCGCTGCACCCACTACAACATCTGCTAAACTGTGTACTCGACCAATAAACGTTGAATTGATTTTGTTCTGCTGAAAACCAGGGATGCTCTCACACATAAACCTGAGTGTACAAAACATTATGAACACCTGCTCTTTCCATGACATAGACTGACCAGGTGAAAGCTATGATCCCTTATTGATGTCACTTGTTAAATCCACTTCAACCAGTGTAGGTGAAGGGGAGGAGACAGGTTAAAAACAGATTGTTAAACCTTGAGACAATTGAGACATGGATTGTGTATGTGTGTCATTTAGAGGCTGAATGGACAAGACAAAAAATTTAAATGCATTTGAACAGGATACGGTAGTAGGTGCCAGGCGCACCAGTTTGTGTCAAGAACTGCAACGCTACAGGGTTTTTCACACTCAACAGTTTCCCGTGTGTATCGAGAATGGTCCACCACCCAAAGGACATCCAGCCAACTTGATACAACTTTGGGAAGAATTGGAGTCAACATGGGCCAGCATCGCTGTGGAATGCTTTTGACATATTGTAGAGTCCATGCCCCGACGGATTGAGGCTGTTCTGAGGGAAAAAGGGGGGGCGGGGTGTGCAACACAATATTAGGAAGGAGTTCCTAATGTTTGGTATACTCAGTATATGTTTCTGAGCATGAGACAATGGAAGAAGGAGACAAAAAGTATGTGATTCCACCACAACGTGCAAATCCCTTCTATGGGAAGGTTATTATCTCTCTCTTAATGGAAGATGGCCCTAAAGGGTGAGGGTGTCACATTGAGTGGATGGAATGAAATCCTAAGGCTGTGTTGTTGAGAGGTTAAGTTGGTTGGTAACTACTGCCACCTTGTGGATATCAGTACTGCAGCCTCGCATACAAAGAGGTCTCATGCCATGCACCAATATCATAATAAAATAACCTTGATATGGGCTATATTGAATTGCAACACACTTCAATTTAAATTAGAAAATACAATTATCATTGTATAAAATACCGTTCATACAGATTGCTAAATATTTTTGAAATGATTTAACCAATTAGCCAAATTAACACAATGCTAAGCAAGTTCAGAAACACTTTAGGTACTAGCACCATAAGCGCAGGAGTGGATACATTTTTCAACCCATACCTTAGTGTTACTATTGCTGATTGTTTATAGAATGTCAAGAATGTTCCAAAAAGTATCCTAGCTTGGCCATAAAGAGATTATATGAAGCGGGAAAATTCAAAAGCCTGATTTCCACCTTGATAGCGACAAACTCAGACCTGCGAAAAACACACCTTGGATTCCATCCACTTTCTCTTCCCCTGCTTCTCATTCCCCCCCTCTCTCTCTCTCTCTCTCTCTCTCTCTCTCTCTCTCTCTCTCTCTCTCTCTCTCTCTCTCTCTCTCTCTCTCTCTCTCTCTCTCTCTCTCTCTCTCTCTCTCTCTCTCTCTCTCTCTCTCTCTCTCTCTCTCTCTCTCTCTTTCTTCTTCTTGCGCATTCCCTTTCTCTTTTTCTCTCTCACTCCCCTTTTCTTCTTCTCTTACTCCCGCTATTTCTCTTCACAGCTCGTCTTTGTCATCGTCTGCTTCAGCTCCGATGGGACAGCTCACCCCGGTCCCCTTCAGACAGCAGTAGCCCTTGGGGACCTTCTTCAGGTACTGCTGGTGGTAGTCTTCTGCGTAGAAGAACTCCTGGCCCTCCAGAACCTCTGTGGTGATGGATCCATAGCCCTTCTCAGATAACACCTGAAATGGACACAAGATAAAAATACAAGAAATGTATCATGAATGGAGCCAGGAGATTTCCCTCCTGACCATGTGACCTGACCAGGAACAATTCTAGATTTAGTTTTTGAGGCATTGGTCAGGTTACAGGGTCAGGAATTGCCCTAATCATAACAACAACTGACGTCAGGGTTTTGTTTACTAGGCAGAAAATGGAAGAAAGTCGTCTGAAATGGAGCGAAACTGCTCATTTGCATTTTCCATTGCGCAACATTTTAAAAATGTTTTGCTACGGTGTGCCCAGAACATGAACCAGGTACACTGAACCAAAAATAGGCTTTTTCAAAGATAGTGGATTTGCTCTCTGACTTAAAAAGCAGCGTAATTGATTGACACATGAAACAGACTCTGTTTCTCTATAGCGTTGGCTCTGTTCCTCGCGCCCTGGGACAAAGCATGAAAGAGTCTCCGGTTGCTTTGAGCTCTCCATAAGCGTTGCAACATGGTGTAAGCACCTCGAGAGCAGGATTCAAACACACTACCTGCTGAGGGATTACTCCATTGCAGCAAAACACACGGCTTCCTTCCACCACAAAATACCTTTAAAGATTAGCACTCTGGAAACCCTAACAAACAACAATTCTAAGGTGTGCTGGATTGTTCACCGACACAAGGGATCATCACTTCATCCTTCCTCGATTCCTTGCATCCTTGTTTTCTTGGCCTCGTTCTCAAAACACATTGGAAGGTCCGAGAGGAGGAGAGAGGATGCCAAAAATCACTGAAAGACGAATTGAGATTGAGCCTAAGTTGTACACGTGCCGACTAGACTACAGAGCAGTCAATATTAGTGTCTTATTTGTGAGGGAGAAAGAATAAAGCTGCAACATGCAGTACCAGTCTTCAGCCACAAGGAAGGAGTGTAGTATTTAGAGTGGCATTGTGCTGGAGGTGACGCAGAGGTGGTGGTTCTCTCTCTACATCAAAGCACTGGCTGCCCCAGAAAAAAGGCTGATTTCGATGGAGTAGGATGAAGGTGCCCCTAGAAACTGATCTAAGATCAGTTTTCCGTCATTCACTTAATGGCTAAGGTTAGTATTTGGGAAGGTAAGTTGTTCCTAGATCTGTAGCCCATGGATCATTTCGAACCAGAGCACATTCAAAACAGGATTCAAGACCATCGGTCCTCACTGGCCAATACGGTTTGTGATTAGATATTTCTGACTGGCATCGCATCAAAATCAAACGCCACATTTGGAGAAGTTGATGGTCAAAAAGCATTACACTTACATCAAATGTAGGATATGCCTATGGCAAATGCACTGCTATAATATACACATTCCCCAATGAAAGCTGCAAAGGGATTGCCCACCCTTTGCATATTTTACAATGGAGGGCAGCTTTTCCAGACTATAAATAGGCCTACTACCCACTCATTAAAGACAGAAAGCCCCAGGGCATCAGATGCATTAGAGGTTTGCTTTTATATGAGAGGAATACAATGTCCAAGAAATTGCCTGATAACAGAGAAGGAATAGGCTACACTCTCAAGCCTGAATCCAATGCAAGTCACAATACGGCGGCCATTTTGTGCACATAAATCAGAATGCATGCAGACACATCATGTCAAAACCCCGTAGTGGATCTGCGATGCTCACTGCGGCTGGAGAATCAGCTAGCGCTTGTGTTAGCAATGGGTCTGACTGAACTGTCTTTGAGTGCAGGGCACCTTAGCGCTGCACTAGCCCCAGTGAGTCCTGTATTGCGAGCTAGCTCAGTCAGGCCATCTTCATGCCTGTCGGAAAGGCTCGGCTGTCAAAGGCACTACGGCCGAGCGAGCGCGTCTCTCTCCCCTGTGTGACGACGGGAGGACCGCGGAGAGTGAGCTTCACCGCCGCTCCAGTCAAGCGAGAAAGCAAGATACCCCCCCCACCCTGCACCGCTAGCGAGAGAGACGGACAGCCCCCCCGGACACAAATAAAACGTGACACACCGAGCGGGATGAAAAAAAAGAAAGGTTCACTCTCTATCTATCTACCTCCCGAGTGGCGCAGTGGTCTAAGGCACTGCATCGCAGTGCTAGCTGTGCCACTAGAGATCCTGGTTCGAATCCAGGCTCTGTCGTAGAGACCCATGGGGAGACCGGGAGACCCATGGGGCGGCGCACAATTGGTCCAGGGTACGGGAGGGGAGGGAATGGCCGGCAGGGATGTAGCTCAGTTGGTAGAGCATGGCGTTTGCAACGCCAGGGTTGTGGGTTCGATTCCCACGGGGGCCAGTATGAAAAAAAGTAAAACATATATAATGTATGCACTCACTAACTGTAAGTCACTCTAGATAAGAGCGTCTGCTAAATGACTAAAATGTACTGTATTCTCTCCTTTGGAAGGCCCATGCTGCAGAAAGAGAGAGAGACAGAGAGCGAGAAAGTGAAACAAACATACTGAGTCATCAGTAGGACATTTTTAGAGGAGTTTTGCCCTCACCATGGACATTGTCATTTATGCGATCATTTAAAAAACATGGTTGACGGTTCTGTCAAAAGCAAGCTAAAGGACTGTTCCTTTTTTTCCCAGTCCTCTTCTGGGTAATGCGTCACAGATAAATGACATACCATAATATCTAAACAGAGCACACAGCATCCATAATAATGTTACTACAATTAAAATACGTTACTCAATCAAATAAAGGTTGCTAAAAAAATACACGTATTTTCTCATCTTCACCCAACAATGCACTCTACAATATTTTGTAAAAAATGTTTTGAAAATCATATCTTCATTAACAATACCTCATTGTGATATAATATTATAATATGATGCTCCTGACATGTTAGAGATAAATAATAAAAAATAATTGGTCATTTAGCAGACGCTCTTATCCAGAGCGACTTACAGGAGCAATTAGGGTTAAGTGCCTTGCTCAAGGGCACATCGACAGATTTTTCACCTAGTCGGCTCGGGGATTAGAACCAGCGACCTTTCGGTTACTGGCACAACGCTCTTAACCACTAAGCTACCTGCTGCCCTCAACTAGATTCAGCTGTGGGATGATTTTTCTGGAGTGGATGGTCAGGGGGCTGGAACAGAATTAGTAGACTGCAAAGTGACTGCAACAAGCCCAAACAGATCTAACATTTGACTAAAACATAATAATTTCAAAGCTTGCTTACATTTGTATACGGTCACATATATCTCTCTATTATGCGTGGGAATACTTTGGAACAGATTTCCAAAAATGAAATTACATGGATCTGATTTGTTGCTGTTTTTACAGTTTTTTTGTCCAACAATAAAACATTTAAATAAATAAAAAATATATATATATTATTATTTTTTTGCTCTGAAAACTTGGAGAGCCAAATAAAATCCTGCGGGCCGCCAGTTGGGGAATCATGCCCTATGTAGAGGATCAACAGAAAAATAATAGCTGAAAGATAAAGGGAAGGGAGAGGTTTCGACACAATTGTTATCCAGATAGACAAAGAGGGCAACCATGACAGTGTACCAAATGACCTGAGGGAGAGGGGGAGATGGAAAGGGAAGTATAGGAGAGGGGAATGAAGATTGATAGACAGGGAGAGGAGAATAGAGGAGCCCCCTGCTCTTCTCTTTTTTTTCTGGGAAAAAAGGAGGACAGAGAAACGGAGTAGAGAGAAGACATTTTAGAGGCCTGACTAGCAATGTTTTCTCCTGACAGGTTCGGGACAGCGACAGAGCCAAAAACACTTTTGAGTGTGTTTGTGTATCCCTACTCTCCAATGTACCTCTAGTGGTACCCTACATACACACACACACACACAAACACACCCTTCTCCTCACATACATCGAGGAAAGGAGTGTGTCGGTGCATGAGCGAAATAAAAAGGAAGCTGCGTCTTGACAAAATGGTTCCAAAAGGAAATCCGACGAGGAGAAAACTGATTATGCCGTTTGTTCTTTATGGGATCTGGGAATAGTGAACTGACAGCGCACATCACATATGTAAAGTACATTTGCTGTGTGAGTGGGTGCTCAGTTCTGTGTATCCTCTGTGAGAGTGTGAGTGTGTGAGTGTGCATGCTCATTTCTGTGTGTGTGTGAGTATGTGTGAGTGCGCATCTGTGCACGTAGGATCGTCTCCGCTCATCCCACTCACAGAGTGGGTCAGGCATCCATTTTAGGTTGCCTCTCTAATCTGCAGCCAGAGTGCGGTCCTACATTTTGTGAGGGAGGCAGCGAGCGACCAACAAGCGTGGTTGTGCTTTTCCACAGCCACAGCACTCCAGCTGCACGCTGCGATATCACGCAGCTCACCTATGAACAGTTATTTCATTTCTACTTATGCATGACTTTTGAAATACTTAAAAGTATTCTGTACATGTACATATGAATGCACGCAAGTATATGCATGTGTTACCTGCATGGGTTTTGCATGTTCAATAGTGAATGGCAGGGGATTTTAGTAGCATTCAGAGCCTTTTTCATTGTGGCGGTTATAAACTAGTGGGTGGATAAGTAGGTGTAAGGTGTGTGTGTGTGTATGATGGAATACAGACTATGGGGATAATCGGGATAGATATCACTGATAGTTACACTCAAGAGTATGCTGAGACACAACAAGGACATACGTAGACACATTCATGGACACGCACAGACAGACACATAGTCAAAGACCTCACATAGGGAAAGACATGAGTTTTATGGACCAAACCAAGGTGAGGAATTGGATAAGGCATTCCACAGCTCATTAAGCCAGGCTCTCTTATCAGAGGGCACACTTGCTTCACCAAGGCTCCTATCACACACACGCACGCACACACATACACATTCACTCAATGCACTCTGGCTGGCTTGTTAAAAACCATTGTTCTACACACAGAACGGAACGCGGTCGCACCCTCCCCCAACTTCCTACAAACCCCCTAGCCCACCTCACCCCATCCCCCCCCCCGCCACGCTTCTCCCCCTAATCAAACCTTCCCATCCCTCCGCTCTTCCCCATAGCTCAGGAAAGAGACACTGCAGCAGAGAGAGAGAGAGAGAGAGAGAGAGAGAGAGATGGATGGATGGATGGATGGATGGATGGATGGATGGAGGAAAGAGAGAAAATATGAAAAGAAAGAGAGAGAGAGGAGAGAGAGAGGGAGAGAGAAGGAGAAGGAGGAGAGAGAGAGAGAGAGAGAGAGAGAGAGAGAGAGAGAGAGAGAGAGAGAGAGAGAGAGAGAGAGAGAGAGAGAGAGAGAGGGAGAGAGAAGGAGAAGGAGGAGAGAGAGAGATGGAGAAAGAGAGAGAGAGAGAGAGAGAGAGAGAGAGAGAGAGAGAGAGAGAGAGAGAGAGAGAGAGAGAGAGAGAGAGAGAGAGAGAGAGAGAGAGAGAGAGAGAGAGGGAGAGAGAGAGAGAGAGATGGAGAAAGAGAGAGAGAGAGAGAGAGAGAGAGAGAGAGAGAGAGAGAGAGGGAGAGAGAGAGAGAGAGAGAGAGAGAGAGAGAGAGAGAGAGGGAGAGAGAAGGAGAAGGAGGAGAGAGAGAGGGAGAGAGAAGGAGAAGGAGGAGAGAGAGAGATGGAGAAAGAGAGAGAGAGAGAGAGAGAGAGAGAGAGAGAGAGAGAGAGAGAGAGAGAGAGAGAGAGAGAGAGAGGAGAGATACATAGTGTGTGTGTGGGAGGGTAAGGGGGGCAGAGCGTTATGGTGCTCCTTAGCACAGCGCTGCTCCAGAAGTCTTTGATGTTCCGCAAATTTCAAATGTCATTATAGCAAACCCCCCACCTCCTCCTCTCCTCTCCTCCATGCCCTCCCCTCTTCTCACGCTTAAACAAGCTTTTCTGCCTCTCTATTTTTTTTGTTGGTTTAAATATGCACACTATCTTTTTTGTGCCGCTGTGCTGAAGTTAAGAAACTGAAAGCCCTGCAGAAGGAAGGAGCCTTGTAAGGGTTAATTATTATTTGGGCTGTGTGTGTGTGGCACGCTGGCAGGTTGGCAGTGGGGTAGAACCTGGGTCTTGTTGTGATGCCCATTTTACAGTCTCTTGGGCAGCCTCTAGTACCTATTGCCAAGCCAACCACATCTCTTCAAGGATGAGGATGTGCTTTTAGGGAGGCACACACACACACACACACAAGCACACACAGTCATGCATGCAGTGCACGTGCGTGCAGTACACACACACACACACACACACACACACACACACACACACAGAGAGCTCCAAATCATAATGAGACGGCATAGCAATAGTAATTTCATTACATCAGATATTACGCAACGGACAGATTCTTTGAAATCCATCTGATGTGCTTTGGCACTGTACGAATGAGGACTTGGGGTATATAGAAAAGACTAACCATTTAAGTTATCATAGCGAGACAGAAGTCCTTCTATGGCAGGGTTCTATTCATTAAGGTATGCAACGGAAAACATAAAAAAAAACGTTTAGCAAAACTGAAATGAGTGTTTCTTATTGGACAAGTAGTCCTAGTAGTCCTTCTCTGTTTCAGTCCGTTTTTGTCCATTCAGTGCCTTACAAGACAAACCTCTCTCTACAATATGCAATTGTCCAAAACTAACCAACAAGGCCTCAAGCTCCCTGAGAAGCAAACATTTGTTTCGACAGTTTATTGTTAACTGCTTTGACCGTTGTGATCTTGAACGGCCCCAACCGCAGCCTATCTGCACATACAGCCAATGACTGGGTTTAACGGTTAGCCTCTCAATGACAATGACTGGGGTTAGCGGTTAGCCTCTCAATGACAATGACTGGATTTAGCAGTTAGCCTCTCAATGGCAATGACTGGGGTTAGCAGTTAGCATCTCAATGACAATGACTGGGCTTAGCAGTTAGCCTCTCAATGGCAATGACTGGGGTTAGCGGCTACCATCTCAATGACAATGGCTGGGCTTAGCAGTTAGCATCTCAATGACAATGACTGGGCTTAGCAGTTAACCTCTCAATGGCAATGACTGGGGTTAGCAGTTAGCATCTCAATGACAATGACTGGGCTTAGCAGTTAGCCTCTCAATGGCAATGACTGGGGTTAGCGGCTACCATCTCAATGACAATGGCTGGGCTTAGCAGTTAGCATCTCAATGACAATGACTGGGCTTAGCAGTTAACCTCTCAATGACAATTACTGGGGTTAACATTTAGCCTATGGAGCCCTAACCTTTTGCATTGGAGGCTAGTTTGTGAAACAAGCCATCTTGCCTATTCACCCCATCTTAGAATGACACTGCGCTTCTCTCTCTCTTTTTCTCTCTAGCTCTCTCTGTCTCTCTCTCTCTCTCTCTAATGGCACATTAATCCAAACCGACTCTCAGATGCACATGTATTCCCTCATCCATCCCTCCATCCCGTCCTAAATGGGATTCATAGGAAATGAGGGGAATGGGAGCGCCATGGTAACTGATCGCTCACAGGGTCAGCGGTCATGGACCAGGGGGCTGTCAGGTTGCCGTGACAGTGACCCACCCCCCCAGCCTTGGCCTTGGGCATGGGTCAAATGTCAGGCAGGGGTGGCAGCTGGGACAAAGAGAGGGGATGAGGGGGGCTAGGAGGAGGACAGGGGGGGACGCAATCAGATCACAGAGCCGAGACTGAAGGGTTAGGTTAAATGCGGAAGACAAATTGAATGCATTCAGTTGTGCAACTGACTAGGTATCCCCTTTCCTTTCCCAAATCGTAATGAGACACACACACATGACCCTCACACCCCAGGACCCACCACACACACATTTATCCTGACCCCCCAGAACCCAAGGGACGAGGGCGGTGGAGGGCTAGGTCCGTCTATCCGTCCAGACTGTCACAGAAGGACAGTAGGACACGCACAAGAGGCCCTGTCACTTCTGTAACCTCAGTGTCAGCCAAGAGTCCAGTGACCTGACTCAGCAGAAAACAAGAGGGACAACAGAGTCCCCTTCAGTCACAAACCCTGCTGAGGCCTCTGATGTGTCAAACATTTCACTGTCCTCAGTGCAACTGATGCGGAGAGGCCCAAAATGGTGCCTCGGTAGCCTAAAGGGTAAGACACAATTAGAAATCTGACTGCCGATAGGTACTTACCACCTCTGCTCAGTGTCAGAAGTTAACTTTTTGTTGTTCACATAGAACAGTTTTACCTCCAATTTGCTTAGTTTAAATACTCCAGGCCACAAGGTGGCAGTGGCTTGTTGGCTTGTGCCTGTAGCTATTAAGCTAACTATCAAGCTGCGCTAACATTGTTGCTAGCTAGCTAGAATTGTAGTAGTATTAACCAGATGGCCTCAACTAGATAACTAGCATCATTATAATTCAATCACAATGGATTTGTTTTTTAATGAAGCTGCCTGTTAGCTGTAGAGAGTTGGCGGAGTAGCTAGCTAGCTATGTTGTGCTAAATGGCGATGCTAACCATTTAGCTAATGTTAGCTAGCGATCAGGAAGGGATAATGCTAAGCGGGAATCCTTGAAATGTAAAATGGTTACGGTATGGGTGTCACGGAATCAGTCGAGGCTGCTCCTCCTCCTTGCTCGGGCAGGCTTCAGCGTTCGTCGTCCCCGGAGTACTAGCTGCCACCGATCTATGTTTCGGTGTTTGACTTGTTTTGTCCTGATTGTGTACACCTGTTCCCCATTATGTTGTTTGTATTCCCTATTTAACCCTCTGTCGTGCATTGTGTGTTGTGTGTTATTGTATTTCGTCATCGGCAGTGTTCGTGTGCGGGTCGTTTATTCCTCCTATGTTGGAGATTGTTTCTTCTCTGGTTACTTTCGAGTAAAGTACGTTTCCAGAAAGCTCTGTGTCCTGCGTTTGACTTCACCTACCGCATTTCACTGTCGCCTTCTGACAATGGGTTAAGGTTAGGGTTAGGTAAGGGTTATGGTTATGGTTAAGGTTAGGGTATTGGGTAGGGATGTCCCAAGGATCCCAGAGAGCACTAATCATGGGATAATGGAGAATGAATTAAATTATTTCATCATAATCTTGCTAGATCACTAGCTTGGTAAAGCATTTAGTGTTCTGTGCATTGTGCTGCACTTACCACCCCATTTGTTTCATATGAAGTGTGTGTGACTGCCTGGTTCAGTTAGCAAGCTAACGTTAGCTTGCTAACTAACTAATGAGCAGATGCACATTATCAAACTGAACCTAACAGAAAAATCCTTCTTCAAGCACATAAATCCTTTGCTAGATGTAAAAGATGTAAAGATGTGTATATATTATGCAGCTTTATTGTTTTAGTTAGAACAATTCTTGTGAAAACACCAGGAATAGTGCCCTCTTTTTTCCTTTTTCTTGTCACTTCTGTTGGCTTCCCCACATGGAGGTTTGTGCTCTCTGATTGGCTCAAAGTCAAGTTCTCGGCCACTGACAAGCATTGCGATTCTACAAGTACAAATGGCAGGTTCGTCGGTACCAGGTCGGTACACAGCAGGGGCATCGTTTGTTCTAGCAAGTGAAGAAACAGCCTCCTGCTGTGCTACAGTAAGTACCTATCGGCAGTAAGATTTCTCTGTGTGTCTGTACCATAACATGGCTACTTTGGAGATGAATGCAAGTGGTTCTATGATATTGAAGGGTTATCATTTGCTAGCAATGAATCATGACTTGCTGGAGACAAGTGAACTTGAGGAGCAAAAATTATTCAGTGTTTTTACACAGTAGCATTCGTGATATCAAAATTCCCTGATAATGACGTAATGTCAACGTAAAGCAGAGATTCAGGTTTGTTTAAACCAGTGTTTCCAAAAATCGTTCCTGGAGACCCTGGTTTTTGCGCTAGCACTACACAGCTGATTCAAATAATCAAAGCTTTATGATGAGTTGATTATTATTATTATTATGTAGTGCTAGGGCAAAAACCAAAACTGTTAGCCTAGTGTAAGAGCGAAGTGTTAGAAGTATAGTGTTAGATAATAGTGTATGTGAGTACACAAAACATTAAGAACACCTACTCTATCCCATGACACAGACTGACCAGGTGAATCCAGGAGGTGAAAGCTATGATCCCTTATTGATGTCACCTGTTAAATCCACTTCAATAAGTGTAGATGAAGGGGAGGAGACAATTGATACATGGATTGTGTATGTGTGCCATTCAGAGGGTGAATGGGCAAGACAGAGTATTTAAGTGCCTATGAACGGGGCATGGTAGTAGGTGCCAGGAGCACCCGTTTGAGTGTGCCAAGAACTGCAATGCTGCCAGGGTTTTCACGCTCAACAGTTTCTTGTGTGTATCAAGAATGGTCCACCACCCAAAGGACATCCAGCCAACTTGACACAACTGTGGGAAGCATTGGAGTCAACATGGGGCAGCATCCCTGTGGAATGCTTTCGACACTTGGTAGAGTCCATGCCCCGGCGAATTGAGGCTGTTCTGAAGGCAAAAGGGGTGCAACTCAATATTAGAAAGGTGTTCCTAATGTTTTGTACACTTAACGTGTGTTTGTGTAATGTAGCGTAAGAAGGATTTCAGAGTCAGCTCTGGTAGTGACATTGAGTTTGGTTAAACCCTTTGGTGTGTGTGCATATGTGTGTGTCAATGGAGGCTCCTCAGAGGAGGAAGGGGAGGACCATCATCCTCAGTGAAATTCATAAAAATTAAAATAGTGAAACATTTAAAAAGCTATCCTTTTTAGATAAAACTATACTAAATATATTCACATCACCAAATAATTGATTAAAACACACTGTTTTGCAATGAAGGTCTACAGTAGCCTCAACAGCACTCTGTAGGGTAGCACCATGGTGTAGCCGGAGGACAGCTAGCTTCCGTCCTCCTCTGGGTACATTGACGTCAATACAAAATCTAGGAGGCTCATGGTTCTCACTCCCTTCCATAGACTTACACAGTAATTATGACAACTTCCGGAGGATGTCCTCTAACCTGTCAGAGCTCTTGCAGCATGAACTGACATGTTGTCCACCCAATCAAAGGATCAGAGAATGAATTTAGTACTGAAAGCATAAACTACAGCTAGCTAGCACTGCAGTGCATACAATGTGGTGACTAGTTGACTCAAAGAGAGAGAAAGAGAGTAGTTGAACAGTTTTGAACAAATTAATTTATTCAAAAATGAAGGAGAAGCAAAAGAGTGAGAGAGTAATTTTTTTCCACTTTCACTTACTTAGCTAGCAAATGCAGCTAGTTAGTTTAGCCTACTCAAACACCTGGCTCAAACAGAGGGATGCTATGTTAGCTAGCTGGCTATGACTATCCAACACTGTAACTCTTCCAAGTCAAAAGTAAGCTTTTGGTTTTACTAATTTACGTGTAACTGCTAAACTGCTTACTGACTGTACACACTGTACTGCATGATTGTAGCGGGTTTACTAACGCGTTAGTTCTATTAGCTACAGTATGTTGATTATGACGTTACTTTAGCTAATATGGTGACAACGATGTAGGCTGTGTGTAGCGGTTATGATATGGTTTGGTTTTGATTTTTTTTTTTGCCTGGTCACAGACAGCTGATGTGTTGTGCATTGAAGTCCACAAGTGAAGGGAAAAGGTGAGAGGAGGAGAGTGCCTAGATGCGAGAAGGAATACAATGTGGCTGCTATGAAAGTGAACTGTGTTTACGTGTGATTAGGGGTGTATTCATTCCACCGATTCTGTTGAAAAAAGAATCTTAAACGGAAGCAAACGGAATTAAACGGGGATAAACACACCTGAATTTGTCCAATAGAAACTCTCGTTTGCAACTGTTGGACTAATGATCACACCCTAGATCAGCTTGATACAGGCAAGAGTGTGCAAGGCGGTATTGAATGTGTCACTGTCTGTCACCGAAAAAAATTATCTCGACCTGTGTGCACCTCATCTTAAACGGCACAGACCGCCACTGGTGTGTGTGTGTGCGCTTGCATGCATCTATGTGTGTGTGAGTTCACACGGGTGTGTGTGTGTGTGTGTTTGTTTGTTAGTGTAGTGTTAGAAGGGTTTCAGTACCTCTTGGTAGGCTTGTCTGGTGTTGAGAGCCAGCTCCTGTTGAGAGGGACTGGAGGTGTAAATGGCTGAACGGTACTGGGTTCCATGGTCTGCCTGCTGCTTCATACCTGAAAACACACAGACGGGAGACAATGCAGGTAATTATAGTTGAAGTGCTAACAAATAGTGATTTACACATCATATTTTTGCCATGAAAGAGCAGACTTAATTGTTCAAGATTTTAGCATACATTTTCTACACCACCTAGCCACATTTCCATATTGTATGATCAATTATTCAGATTGTAATGTATGCTCACTAAACTAAGTCAACATTTAAACTGAACTGAAATTACATTTGTCATTGAGTTAGCAATTTAAATATCTCCATATATCTATTTCTATAAAAGTGTAGCTCTTTCTCTTGTGTTGTAGATACAGTAGTAGAGTGTATCTGTTTCCCATTCTCAGTCTGCTAGCACGGCTTGTCAAGCTGTGCTCTGCAGCTTGTCAATATTTTCATCAGCTTTACATCAGACACGTTGGAGAAGACTTGGCTCCCGTATGTGTACTGCTAAGCGGCCAAATAGCTTGCTTCTATTTTATACTTTCGAAATGCCACTATCCTGGGGGACGTTTGGCATCGAATGGCATCGGAGTCTCTCTTAGGCAATCTGTCCCTCTATGCATCTATCTCTTTCTCTCTCCTTCTCTCTCTTTCTCTCTCTCTCTCTCGCCATCTTTTCCCTCTCTGGTCCTTCTCATCCCCTTCTCCATCCATCCCTACCTCTCAATTTTACTCTCCTATCTGTTCTTTCACTATCACTTTCTGTCCCTCTTTTCAGCCTTTTCTCCTTCCCTTTCTCTCCCTCTCTATCTCCTTCCCTTTCTCTCCCTCTCTATCTCCTTCCCTTTCTCTCCCTCTCTATCTCCTTCCCTTTCTCTCCCTCTCTATCTCCTTCCCTTTCTCTCCCTCTCTATCTCCTTCCCTTTCTCTCCCTCTCTATCTCCTTCCCTTTCTCTCTCTATCGCTTCCCCTCTCGGTCCCTCCTCTCATCCCTTTCTCCATCTATCCCTCCCTCATATCCCTCCCTTTCTTTCTCTCCCACTCTCTCGTTCCCTCTCTTTCTCTCTCTCCTTCTAGCTCTCTGCAGTGCTGGATGCAGGCCATCTTACCCCCAGCTCCCGTCAGTGTGAAAAGGCTTATGGCTGCCGCCACCGCCTTCATCAAAGGGCACAACAACGCTCTCTGATTGGCTGCCCCAGCGCTGGTCCCGCAGCGCCGCCGACCGTTCCCGTGACCTTCCCGTGTGACCTCCTAGGGTCCCTAACCAGCCACCGCCACGGCAACCATCGCCGTTGCCACTTCACGCCCCACATGGCTTTCACCATGACACAGGATGTCAAACGGTCGATAACAAATATTTTGGAAGCAAAAGGGACTCAGGTAAACTGGGTTTTATAAATAAAGGGGGAAGAGGGGAGAGATGAATATTGGAGTAGAACAGATAGATAGAATAGGATAGGTAGAATAGAACGGAATATAATAAAATATAATAGAATTAAATGGAATTAATATAATAGAATAGAACAGAATAGAATGGAATAACATAGAATAAATTAAATAAATAGAATGTAATAGTTTTCACTTAGGAGGTTGTGTTGGAGAGGGAGACAATGACGAAACCAAGGAATACATGACACTATCCACGGCGTCATTACACTTCGCCCTATATCACGATTAAATATGGTAAATCATGTCACATTTGATACCTCTTACTCTTCCTTTAAGAACTCCTCAGAGCCCAAAAAATAATCAAATACTTAAAAACTCCCCATCTTTCCTTCTCTTCCTCTTCCTTTATTTTTAAGGGCCCTTATTTTTCTCCACCATCCATCAAAGAGCATCAGAAATTATTAATGAGAGCCTCCCTGTTCCTCTTGAATAATTCATGAGTGCCTTGCTTCTGAAAACAGAGGGGATAATGGGGGGGTGTAGAGGGGGCTAGGGGTTACCCACCCACCCCACATTTCACAAAAGGTCACCCACCTAACCTATGCCCAACCAAGCCCTAATTTAAATTGGGTCCTTAAAAAAAAGAACCCCTTCCCAAAAAATGAACCCCCCCAAAAAAAATCAAAAAATGTTGCAACAAAAGAGGTGTGGTAAAAAATGTTTTTTCCTGAGCTCTAGGGAGATGACTAGTTAGTAGTGACTACTCTCCCCAACAACACATCTCGTCTGCGTCCCAAATGGCACCCTATTCCCTATATGGTGCACTACTTTTGACCAGAGCCTTATGGGCCCCGGGCCAGAAATAGATGGAATCGGCTGCTATTTGGTATACAGCCCTCTTGGTTGTGCTTTAAACCCTCAAGAGATTTCCTACTCCTCCATTCTCCACAAAGAAAATCTCTTTCAGCACTAACTCTGGCACGCACGTATACCCTATCGTCCCCGCAGCTAGCTTCCTACTTCTGGCTGTTGGATGTGGACACATCCTAAAAGCCTCCTCTTTCTTTCTTTCTTTCTTTCTTTCTTTCCTTTCTGTCTCTTTCCTCTATTTCTCTCTCTACCCCCCTCTCTTTCTTTCATCTCTCTCTGCCACCCTGATGAAATCGCGTGGCCGGATGAGGAGTGTGTGTGTGTGTCTGTCTGTGAAACGTGTGTGGGTATGTGTGTGTGTGTGTGCATAGGTCTGAGCGTGTGTGTGTGTATGTGAAACGTGTGTGTGTGTGCACCTTTGTGTAGGCCTTGCACAGATTTGTGTGTTTTTCGGTTGCAGGCAAAAAAGAGGATGAAACGGTAAGAAGTTAATCAGATTAAGAGGCACGCCGGCTGCTATGAAAAGACAGCCATGGCAAACGGGAGGACGGATGAGGAGGAGGGGTGGAAAGAGGGAAGAGAACAGAGGGAGAAAGAAGGTCTACTCAAAACGATGAGGAACCATAATTCAGAAAACAAAATGGCAGACACCACCACCACCTCGGTACTAAACAAGCTTTGTTTAAAACGCTCAAGCCAAAAGACGACAAACTATGTTTGATGGAGACGGTGTTACGGTGTATATGTGTCCCCATCCGACAGCCTTTATCCTCCCCATTGCCCCAGCCCCGCCCCCACCGTCCTGAACTCGTGCCCTGAACCCGGCCAGCTAAGTCCTCTTTGGCATATTTACAGGAATAGTCCCTTATCCCGTTATCAACTTAAAGTGCTCCGATTAGCCACTCCTTCTCGCCCCGTTCCTCTCCTCCTCTCTGGCCCCTCTTTAGTTCCCTTCTCACCCTTCAACGTGCTTTTCTACGCAAATATACGTACACACACACTCATGTCCTCGTGCCTGGCAGAGATTGGAGCAGAGGTGAGGACAACTCAGAGTCACTCAGAGTCACAGTCAGCAGCTAGGACAGAGCAGAACAGCCAATGCAATCCTGCAGCACTATCCCTGCACATCTCGCAATAATTTAAACCAGAGAACACAACCACGACAACACAGGCCACTTTATTCAAATCGACTCACATTAAAAATAAAGAGAGAAATAAGCCCATTAGGCGTAAGGCTAGCCGATGTGATAAGAATAGCGTAACTAAGCCCACAGTAATATCTACACACACAAGAACACTTCTTCTATTTTGGAGGAAAAAAACACCCTAAAACACAAGCCAAACTCCTTCGTTCATAGCTAGTATTCAAAATGTATTCTATTCTAAGGAGCACAATAGTACTACAGAGGAGAGCCGCAGTGCTACTAAAGTACCCAGGTAGCGCTGTGGCCCGCGGGACTGCTTGAGTTGTGTGCGTGCCAACCCAGAGACCAACCGCTCCACTCACTGCTGCTATTTTTGCCCCCGTCTTATGTAACCCGTTGCTGACGCACAGGAGAGGGAAATGTAAGAAAGAACCCTCAGGACCCATACGCAATGAAAAGTGCGTGTAAATGTGCACAAGCAGGATGGCAATCACACACACACACACACACAAAGTCGCACGTTCCACCCACTCCACCACGCACTCTCTCTCTCTGGCTGGGTGAGAGGGTAGAGGTTAGGAGTGGGGAATCAGTGAGGAAGAGGGCATAGCTAACCCTCCAGCTAACCTTGCTAGACTAGAACAGAGCTGCTCAGCAGAGGGTTGGCAGACCGACATGCACAAACACGCTGAGGATCATGGAGAGAGACAGGGGAAGATGCTCTGTTTGTCTGCAGGTACTCTTTGTATATAGCCTCGTTATTGTTAGGTTATTGTGCTATTTTATTGTGTTACTATTTTATTTGGATCTATTTGTTAATGTTCTAACTTTTTAACTGCATTGTTGGGAACTGGCTCGGAAGTAAGCATTTCACGGTAAACGTTACACTTGTTGTAATCGGCGCTTCTGACAAATACAATTTGATTTGATTTCCTCACTGTCTAGTCCAAGTCTTCCCGCTATAATAACACGACCCTGTGAGTGTGTGTGTGTGTGTGTGTGTGTGTGTGAGCTCTAAATAAAACCATACTGTTACTGCTTTACACTAAGGCAGACTGCATCTACACCATATTCACCACTACTAACAACATAAAGCTTGGTGCTTTTACTATCTGTACAACCACATGCGCTACTGCTAATATGGCCCTTATATCAATGCACAGCACACCACTTGGGGTCTTCAAGCATCAGTCTAGTCTGTGTGTTTACAAAACCCTCACCTCCTATCACCACATATTGGTGTATTTGTATTTGGGGGGGGGTTCACCGGGTACATGTCTGTTGATTATTTGTTGTGTCTCATCACATGCTAATTCATCTCCTCAATGAGAAATGAACGCCATTCCGGGAAGCCTCACCTACTACCACTACTACTACCACCACACACACACTGTAACGATCCCGGCAGTCTGAGTCGGGTCCTGTCTGTGGACTAGTTTTTCTGCTCGTGATCTCCAGTTTCCCGAGGGTTCTGGAACGCTCCGGGGAGCTCTCTTGATTTCCGCACCTGCATCCCATCAGCAATCTGCACACCTGGTCCTGATCATCACCCTTCTTAGGCTCTGGCCTAACATCCATTCCCTGCCGGATCGTTAGCCATGAACATCACTCGTCCGGAACCTTCATCCAACCTCTGCCTGGTGGTCGGCGGCTGCCGAGCCATGATTGGATCAACCACTGCACCCCCAACAACTAACCAACGCCGCCCGCTCTGTTCCCTGGATTATTCAGCATCACTCTTGAACTTGTAAATAAACACTCACCTTCGTTTCAACTAACCTTGTCCTGGTCTGCTTCTGGGTTCTGGCTTTGTAACTCCTGACAGAACGATCCGGCCAGTAATGAACCCAGCGGACCTGGACTCTGTTCGCCATGCCATTTCCCATCAGGAGAAGATGTTGGGACAACATAGCACGGTACTACAGGAGATAGCGTTGTCAGTTCGGAACCTTTCTACCGGTCTGACGGAGGTCCAGAACCAGCGCAAGTTTCCGGTGGAGGATCCACTACCGGTTTCACCCATCTCGCCTGCCGCGTCTGGAGCTGTGTCCTTCCGTGAGCCCAAGGTTCCGGCGCCGGATAAATATGAGGGGGAGCTGGGAAGATGCCGTTCTTTCCTTATGCAGTGTGGGTTAGTGTTCGATCTACAGCCCTACTCTTATGCCACAGACAAGGCTAGGATAGCCTTTGTGATTGAGTTGCTGCGTGGTCGAGCGCTGGAGTGGGCTTCAGCCGTTTGGGAACGACAAGACCCCTGCATGGCTTCATACCAGGGGTTCACGGCCGAGATGAGGAAGCTCTTCGACCATTCCGTCCGAGGGAGGGACGCAGCTAGGCGCCTGTTTTCGCTTCACCAAGGAACTCGCAGCGTGGCCGACTTCGTGATCGAGTTCAAGACGTTGGCTGTGGAGAGTGGGTGGAATGAGGAGTCTCTGCAAGCGGCCTTTACCAGGGTCTGTCGGAGCAGCTCAAGGATGAGTTGATCTCCTATCCGGAGCCTAGTGACCTGGACAGCTTGGTAGCTTTGTCTATTCGGGTGGATAATCGAGTCCGAGAGCGAAGGAGGGAGAAGCAATGGGGTCCGTCCAATCGATCAGCTTCTCAGTTCCCAGTCGGGTCGGGTGGTGGACCAGAACACGTCGATCATTCTCCACCACAAAGGATTAGTGGAGAGGTCCTCTCTCCCGATTCTGAACCCATGCAAGTGGGGCGGCACGGGTTAACCAAGGAGGAGCGTCAACATAGACGTAAGACCAACTGCTGCCTCTACTGTGGTAGCTCGGGACATTACATCTCCACTTGTTCCCGGCGGTCGTCAAACTGCCCGGCTCGCTAAAGTTGGGAGGACTTTTAGCGAGCCAGTTTCAACCTCTCAGTACCTCTGTCAGACCCCGTTTCCCGGCTACCCTTGTGAACAGGAATCAGAGCTTAGCGATTAACGCTTTTATCGATTCAGGTGCCGATGGAAGCTTTCTTGATGCCGAGTTGGTGGAACAGCTGGGGCTTTCCAAGGAGCAATTGCCGGAAGCCATTGAAGCGACCACTCTGAACGGCAGTAGTCTGGCACGTATCACGATGAGGACTGAACCGGTTAAGATGCTGTTGTCGGGGAATCATTCGGAGATGATTTCATTCTTCATTCTGCCGTCTTCCCATGTTCCTCTGGTCCTTGGATACCCCTGGCTGAAGGAACACAATCCCACGTTCGATTGGGTGACGGGCAAGGTAACGAGTTGGAGCCTTGATTGTCATGCTAACTGTCTCAAGACTGCCTGTCCCCATTCGGTTCCCAGTCAGGTGATTGAGGCTAAACCCCCCAGATTTGTCCCTGGTTCCCGAGACATATCACGATTTGGGGAAGTGTTCAGTAAGCAGAAGGCTCTGTCACTCCCTCCCCACCGACCATATGATTGTGCCATCAACCTGTTCCCTGGAGCTGTCTACCCCAAGGGAAGGTTATACAGTATCTCCCGCCCTGAACGTGAGGCTTTGGAGACCTACATCAAGGAGTCCCTAGCTGCTGGTCTCGTTCGTCCCTCGTCATCACCCCTGGGGGCAGGATTCTTCTTTGTGGGTAAGAAGGATGGCTCTCTTCGACCGTGTATTGATTATCGGGGGTTGAATGACATCACGGTCAAGAACAAGTATCCCCTGCCCTTGATGAGTTCTGCCTTCGACTCCTTACAGGGTGCTACGGTGTTCACCAAGCTAGACCTACGCAATGCGTATCACATGGTCCGGATCAGAGAGGGAGACGAGTGGTTGACGGGTTTCAATACACCGATGGGTCACTTTGAGTATCAGGTGATGCCGTTTGGACTGACCAATGCTCCAGCGGTATTCCAGAGTATGGTGAACGACGTCCTGAGAGATATGATCGGTCTCTTTGTGTTTGTTTACCTGGATGACATTCTGATCTTCTCGAAGGAACCTTCCGACCACGTCCAGCATGTCCGGCAGGTTCTGCAGCGATTGTTGGAGAATCGCCTGTTCGTGAAGGCCGAGAAGTGCGAGTTTCACGCCCACACGACATCCTTTCTCGGGTACATCATCTCCAGGGGAGAGATTAGGATGGACCAGGAGAAGGTTAGAGCGGTCCTGGAATGGGCCCAGCCCGGTACGAGATTGCAGCTCCAGAGATTTTTGGGGTTTGCGAATTTCTACCGCAGATTCATCCGGGATTACAGCCGTGTGGCCGCTCCGTTAACGGCCTTGACTTCCAGTATCAGGAGCTTCAAGTGGAATCCGGAGGCGGATCGAGCGTTTCTGGATTTGAAGAGGCGATTCACCAACGCACCGATTCTCTCTCAACCGGACACGGCCCGTCAGTTCGTCGTTGAAGTGGACGCGTCTGATGTGGGGAGTTGGCGCCATCCTGTCGCAGCGATGCTCCACGGACAGTAAACTCCATCCCTGCGCCTACTACTCTCGTCGCCTTTCGCCTGCGGAGAGGAATTACGATGTGGGTAACCGGGAGCTTCTCGCGGTGAAACTTGCCTTGGAGGAGTGGCGCCACTGGTTGGAGGGGCGGAGCAGCCGTTTATTGTCTGGACTGACCACAAGAATCTTGCTTACGTGCAATCGGCTAGACGTCTCAACTCCCCGTCAGGCCAGGTGGTCGTTGTTTTTCGGACTATTCAATTTTTTCCCTGACGTTCCGACCTGGATCTAAGAACGGCAAGGCGGACGCCTTGTCTCGGATGTTCTCCAAGACGGAGGAGAGTGGGTCCAAGACCGAGACAATTCTCCCCCGGAACTGCGTCGTGGGAGCTGTTAGGTGGAAGATTGAGGAGGAGGTGATGGCGGCTCTTCGGACGCAGCCCGGTCCCGGTAACGGTCCACCCGGTCGGTTGTTTGTGCCTGAGTCGGTTCGTCCTGCGGTCCTCAAATGGTCCCACGCCAGCAAGATGGCTTGTCACCCTGGCGTGGCTCGGACGATGGCGTTTCTTCGCAGACGTTTTTGGTGGCCTGCCATGGCCGAGGATACTCGGGGTTATGTTGCTGCCTGTCCAGTGTGTGCGCAGAATAAGAGTACCAATCGGCCCAGCTCTGGACTACTTCACCCCCTTCCTATTCCCCGCGACCATGGTCGCATCTGGCCCTGGACTTTGTCACTGGGTTGCCCGCTTCTGAGGGGAACACGGTCGTTCTGACTATCGTGGACAGATTCAGCAAGTTCGCCCCACTTTGTGCCAATTGCCAAGCTTCCCTCTGCCTCGGAGACGTCCGAGATCCTGGTTAGGGAGGTTTTCAGGGTCCACGGGTTGCCCAGTGATATCGTTTCCGACCGTGGCCCTCAGTTTACCTCTGCTGTCTGGAAGTCCTTCTGTTTGGCCATTGGAGCTACAGTCAGTCTCACATCTGGTTTTCACCCCCAATCTAATGGTCAGGCGGAGAGAGCCAACCAGAAGATGGAATCCACGCTACGCTGCCTGGCCTCTTCCAACCCCACCTCCTGGGTCTCTCAGTTGCCTTGGGTTGAGTATGCCCACAATACTCTCCCTACATCTGCCACTGGGATGTCTCCCTTCCAGTGCCTGTATGGCTACCAACCTCCCTTGTTCCCTTCTCAGGAGAAGGAGCTCTCAGTGCCTTCTGTTCAGGCCCATATTCGTCGTTGCCACCGGACCTGGCATCGGGCCAGAAAGGCACTCCTTAGAGTTTCGGACCGGTATCAGCTCCAGGCGAATCGTCGCCGGATCCCCGCTCCCACCTACACCATCGGAGATAGGGTCTGGTTGGCCACACGGGATCTTCCTTTACGGACTGAGTCTAGGAAGTTGTTACCGAAGTTCATTGGTCCGTTTGTGGTGGAGAAGGTGATCAATCCGGTGGCAGTTCGACTCAAACTCCCGAGGACGCTCAGAGTCCATCCCACCTTTCATGTCTCCTGCCTCAAGCCTGTTTTCCTCAGTCCTCTGTTGCCTCCTCCGCCTCCTCCTCCTCCTCCTCGGATGATCGGAGGTGGTCCTGCCTACACGGTGCGACGCATCATGGATTCCAGACGGCGGGGCCGGGGTTTCCAGTATCTCGTGGACTGGGAGGGGTATGGTCCTGAAGAGAGGAGTTGGATTCCGCGGCGACAGATCCTAGATGCTGACCTCATCCGTGACTTCTACCGCCTCCATCCTGGCGCTCCGGGGAGTCCTCCCGGTGGCGTTCGTCGGAGGGGGGGTACTGTAACGATCCCGGCAGTCTGAGTCGGGTCCTGTCTGTGGACTAGTTTTTCTGCTCGTGATCTCCAGTTTCCCGAGGGTTCTGGAACGCTCCGGGGAGCTCTCTTGATTTCCGCACCTGCATCCCATCAGCAATCTGCACACCTGGTCCTGATCATCACCCTTCTTAGGCTCTGGCCTAACATCCATTCCCTGCCGGATCGTTAGCCATGAACATCACTCGTCCGGAACCTTCATCCAACCTCTGCCTGGTGGTCGGCGGCTGCCGAGCCATGATTGGATCAACCACTGCACCCCCAACAACTAACCAACGCCGCCCGCTCTGTTCCCTGGATTATTCAGCATCACTCTTGAACTTGTAAATAAACACTCACCTTCGTTTCAACTAACCTTGTCCTGGTCTGCTTCTGGGTTCTGGCTTTGTAACTCCTGACACACACACGTAATGCCAGACAATCTCCATAAATTCGACCTGTCACCCAACCCGTCGTCAGTAATGAAGTGACACGTGGTAATCAGAGGGGGAGGAGGCCACTTTCAGCATGACAGAGGGGTGTGGGAGGGGGGGCAGGGGTTAAAGGTCACCTCCCTAGAGGGCTTCTCGCTTTAGATAGGGGGTTCCCCTAAAATATGATGGGGGGAGATGCGTGTCATTAGGGACGCGTGTCTTTTCCAGCTGGGGAGGAGGGGAGGTAAAATGGGAAGGATGGTAGCAGATTAATTTGTTATGTCGTCACTGGTTTATAGGCGGAGGTAGAAAGGTATCAAATAAAAAAGGGCCCGCAGTTAGTTGATGCATTTGGCGATTTGATTCACGTGGAATCATCTCGACATTCACATCCATGAAGAGTACGTTGTTTGCCGTCTTCAGCATGTGTGTGGGAGATAGAGGGAGGTATTCACATACTTATATGCCCTATACCATATACTGCAACACCAATCTCTTACCTCTGTGTATGTCCATGCATAAGCTAACTCACAGAACAAAAAAAGAAACAAATGGAACCTAGTGAAAAGAAATATGGAAAATACATCAATGCAAATACAAGAGCTAGGTCTTTCCTTGGTCTGTACAAGCATAAACAGGCCCGCATTGAGCAGGACACAACATTGTGGCACATTCAGATACATTATGTAGAACAAGCATGCCTCTCTGACATGTAGAATAAGGAATCACGTCAGCTCTATTCATGCCATTTCTATCTGTAACATTTCACACATGGAGCCCACTGAACGTGGCCCAGGTCTATCACTTCAACAGTCACACAGCGAGTGCATCGCTATCATCTGAAGAAAACGGTTGCGTCGGCCATTTTGTTGCCTTGCTCACTGACACAGCAGCATCGGCAGCCAGACACATAAATACTGCATGTCTTCAAAAAATAGACGAAAGAACGAGAAAGAGGAGGAAGATAAAAAACTGAGAAGAGGAGACAAAGAGGGGGGGGGGGGGAACCCATGTTAAGATGAAGAGTGGGGGTTGATGATGGGGGAAGAGAGAGAGGATGAGGAGAGGAGAGAGTGACTAAGAGATAAAAGGGGAGCGGGACGGCCTCGGGGGAGCGGTCGACTCATAGCGCTGCTCTGCTCTGCGGATGTGCTGACGGGACGAGAGGAGATGGGGAGGAGGTGAGGAGGAGAGGAGAGAAGGAGAGAGGAAAGGAGAGGAAATGAGAGGAGGGAAGAGGAGAGGAGAGGAGAGGAGAGGAGAGGAGAGGAGAGGAGAGGAGAGGAGAGGAGAGGAAGAGAGAGGAGAGGAGAGGAGAGTAAAGCATCAGCTCTGGGGTGTTAGGGGATGAGGAGGAGAAGGGGATGGAGGGATGGGAGGTGGAGAGGGGTGAATGGGTAAGGAAGGGGGAGATAAGATGCTCTTATCCTCCAGACAGATTGAGAGCCCCGGGGTCTGCTGAGAGAACAGGGGGTTGGGTCCCTCTTTTAACAAGGAAGTAACGAACTGCTGAAGCAGCCAAGCGTATGTGTGTGTTCTCTGTACGTGTGTGTGTGTATGTGTCTCTTCGTGTGTGTGTGTGTGTGTGTGTATGTGACTCTTCGTGTGTGTGTGTGCTCTGTATGTGTGTGTGTTTCTGTGTGTGTGTGTGCTTTTTGAGAGTGCGTACATGTATTTTGTGTGATGATGTACCTGCGTATATGCGCCCAAGAGTATCTACAAAGCTCTCTAACAGTACAGTAGTCATCAGTTCCTGTTTTTCGAATCCACACAGGAACAAACGTTACATTTGAGTATTTCCTTATGCAGATGTCACATTCAGGGTTTGATCATTTTACGACACAGCAGTGTGTGTATGTGTGTAGAGTGAGTGTCTGTGTGTGTGTGTGTGTGTGTGTGTAAGAGAGAGAGAGATATATAGAGAGAGAGAGAAAGAAAGAGAGAGAATGGAGGGTGTTGGTGAGTAGACAGAAAGAACAAACTTCTCATTTGTGTTGAGGGTATGCACGTAAGTCTTTATGCAACATCCAAGAGAACCCACCAGATTAAGTGTGTTACTGAATATGGAAACAGGGCACAAAGAGGAGGCTGCTGGGAGTATCTGGTTGGCTGCGAATGTTGCTATCCTAGCCATGATTGGTGGAGGCTATGCAGTTCGACATCACGTTGTCGGGACTAAACCCTTCTGAACTGAGGCAAGGCAAAAAGGCAGAGATCTCACACAACCATGCACGCACAAATACACACAATGGGAAGAACTGTGCGTGTGCATGCGCACGTACAGTGGTTTCAGAAAGTATTCACACCCCTTGACTTTCCACATTTAATTGTGTTACAGCCTGAATTTAAAATGAATTCAATGGAGATGTTCTGTCACTTTCTTACAGACACTACCCCATAATGTCAAAGTGGAATGTTTATCAATTTTTTTCCCCTTCACATTAATTACAAATGAAAAGCTGAAATGTCTTCAGTCAATAAGTATTCAACCCCTTTGGTATTGCAAGCCTAAATAAGTTCAGGAGTAAAAATGTGCTTAACAAGTCACATTATACGTTTGCATAGACTCACTCTGTGTGCAATAATAGTGTTTAACTAGATTTTTGAATGACTACCTCATCTCTGTACCCCACACATACAATTATCTGTAAAGTCCCTCAGTCGAGCAGTGAATTTCAAACACAGATTCAACCACAAAGACCAGGGAGGTTTTCCAATGCCTCGCGAAGAAGGGTACCTATTGGTAGATGGGTAAAAATTCTAAAAACAGACATTGAATATCCCTTTGAACATGGTGAAGTTATTAAATTACACTTTGGATGGTGTATCAATACACCCAGCCACTACAAAGATACAGGCGTCCTTCCTAACTCAGTTGCCAGAGAGGAAGGAAACCACTCAGGGATTTCACTATGAGGTCAATGGTGTCTTTAAAACAGTTACAGAGTTTAATGGCTGTTATAGGAGAAAACTGAGGAAGGATCAACAACATTGCAGTTACTCCACAATAATAACCTAATTGACAGAGTAAAAAGAAGGAAGCCTGTACAGAATGAAAATATTCCAAAACAAGCACCCTGTTTACAACAAGGCACTAAAGTAATACAATTACAGCAATTAACTTTTTGTCCTGAATACAAAGTGATATGTTTGGGGCAAATCCAATACAACACATTACTGAGTACCACTCTCCATATTTTCAAGCAGAGTGGCGGCTGCATCATGTTATGGGTATGCTTGTAATGGTTAAGGACTGGGGAGTTTTTCAGGATAAAAAATAAACAGAATGGAGCTAAGCACAGGCAAAATCCTAAAGGAAAACCTGGTTCAGTTTGCTTTCCACCAGACACAGGGAGATGAATTAACCTTTCAGCAGGACAATAACCTAAAACACAAGGCCAAATCTACACTGGAGTTGCTTACCAAGAAGACAGTGAATGTTCCTGAGTGGCCAAGTTACAGTTATGACTTAAATCTACTTGAAAATCTATGGCAAGACCTGAAAATGGTTGTCTAGCAATGATCAACAACCAATTTGACAGAGCTTGATGCATTTTTTAAAGAATAATGGGAAAATGTTGCACAATCCAGTGTGGAACGCTCTTAGAGACTTACCCAGAAAGACTCAAAGCTGTAATCGCTGCCAAAGGTGCTTCTACAAAGTATTGACTCAGGGGGTTGAGATATTTCTTTATTTCAATTTCAATCCATTTGTTAACATTTCTAAAAACATATTTTCACATTTTGATTATGGGGTATTGTGTGTAGATTGGGGAGAAAACATATATGTTTAATCCATTTTGAATTCAGGCGTAACACAACAAAATGTGAAATAAGTCGAGGTATGAATACTTTCTGAAGGCGTATGTGTATGTATGCATGTGTGAGTGAGAATCAGTGCACTGAAATGAGAGGGAATATTCTTCATTTCTTCCCTCAGTTTTAACAGACTCATAGGTGGATGGAATAAATTGGGGGTTAAGCAGGCGTGGAGGAACTGCCTACAGGGTTGTTTCCACCACTCCATGCCACATTTGTCAAATCAGACAAATTCTTCCGCACGTGAACTGAAAGTCAAAAGGAGGAGGTATACATTTTTAAGTCACACAAATGACAAACGCTGGAGAAAAAAGCCTGAATAAAGGTAGCGCCATCCGTGCTTTCGTAATGGAATGCAATGCTACTGTATATGTAAGGGATGTACATACGGTACAAGCCAAACATCTACAAAATGGCAGTGCACATATGACACAAAAGCGGCAAACTAATAAATATATTATGAGCCAAGAGAGAGAGTGAGTCAGGGTTAATGTATAAATAGCGGTTGGTTGTCTACTGTGTCCATGCATTGCCCCAAAGGGAGTAGCGCACGGGAGAATTTACTATTGAGGTTACGGAGGTGACATAGGGTAAAATAATCATGGTTGATGTAACGGAGGTGACACCCCGGCGAGAGGTAACGCGAATGACCAAAAAAATGACCGTAGGTGACAGGTAACTTGGTTAAGGAAACGGAGTTGACATGGGTGAAAGGTAACATGAATGGCTGGACACATGCGAGTGGAAACGCGGTTGAGGTAACGTAGGAGACACGGCAGGAGTTGACGCTGTTGACGGCTGGAGGTCAGGCCTCGTGAATCTTTGATGGAACTCTCTCCCCATCTCTCTTCTGGGTGACTGAGCAGAGTGCCTCATGCTAATGCTGTTACATCACCTTCTCCCAAGAACAGAGAAAAGGAGGGAGAGAAAGAGCGGGAAAGACTATAAAAGAAGGTGCGGGGGGTCATTTACAAGGTGAATTCAGAATGGTGAAAAGCGTTGCTAGCCACTCCACTTTTGTTGGGTAGGTAGGAGGAATCAAACCAAGTCGTACATTTTAGTTATTTAGCAGACGCGCTTATCCAGAGCGACTTACAGGAGTAATTAGTGTTAAGTGCCTTGCTCAAAGGCACATTGACAGATTTTTCACCTAATCGGGTCGGGGATTCAAACCAGCAATATTTTGGTTACTGGCCCAACGCTATTAACCGCTAGGCTACCTTCTGTCCTACAGTATGTCCACAACCCTTCTGTCCTGATGCTCAACTCTGATGTACGAATGAACCTGACCATACACAACCATATATTATTATATATTTGTATTATTATATTATTTGGTGGAAGTCATGGAAGGTTTGAGGAACGAACACAAACTACCCCGGCCCTCCGTCTCATGCAGGGCAGGTGGGGCAGAAAATGCCTGTTTTGCATGTTATTTTGGCATTAATACGTGTCACATATCAGTTTGCAAACATTGTAAAAAAATATATATCTTTGAGTTAATAAAGCCGCATACAAACATGGTCTCTTTTTTGTTTTCTTGAGTAAGGCAGCTCCAAAATGCAGGTGTTTTAGTCCAGCTCAGTGCTTTCTGTTGTGGTGGGGCAAGCCAGCAGAAAATAGGAGCGTTGCGCCGTGATTGGCTCAGTGTTCCGTCACTCATGGGGACACTACGTCACGACCAAGTCTAAGTCCTTAGTAAGGGTAGACATCGAAAATTCAAGCCCTTTGTGTCCTGCCATAGAGTTACATTAGAAGTGCACATCCAAGAAGCCTCAAGGTCATTGGCCACAGATAAAATGACATCAAATCACGTTATATGTACAGTAGCTTTGATTGGACTGATCATGTCAACATCTTACTTTCAAAATCTTAGCTAGCAGTCATCATCATGAATCAAGTCAACAATCTACTGGCAAATCCTTTTTAATCCTTGTCATATGAAGAGAAATAATGAAGAGAAATTATAGATAAAACATATCGGTGCTCATCGGCCATTGGACATAAACATTACACAACAAGTTGGAAATCGCAAATTCAACAGTGAGTGGTTTGGAAGGAATCAGTGACAGTGGCTAACTGCAAGCATTGCAACTGGGAAGTCGGGAATAAACGAACTCAGACTGGGAAAACACGTTTTGAACGGTCATCCAACTCGGAATTGTAAATCCGGCCTCTTTCTCTTTCTTTGAGAGCAGTTTGTGGGCACCGTTTGTCACCGTTATAGTGCAATTAATGTATTGTTTAGTGCTGTGTTGTGTAGTGGCTTTGCTGGGTTGCATCCCACATATTTATTTGTTTGCCCCACCAAGATTTACATGCTACAATCGCCACTGGTCTCATGGATGATTGGCTCCCAGACACATTAACACAGTCTGTCGTTGACTTACCCTCCTGAGACCCACCCAACCCCCATTGCCACCACACGCGCGCACACACACACACACACGCACGCACGCACGCACACACAAACACACACACACACCCATGCTTCCTTCTGCTCTAATACACCCTGCGCCCCCCGGGATGTGTGTGTGTCTGTATATGCATCTGTGTGTGTGTGTGTCTGTCTGTATGTGCATCCGTGTGGGTGTGTGTGTAAGGTGCTACCTTGAGTGGGGTCGTGGCTCTCCCAGAACACCTTGAGTAGCTCCTCCAGACTGATGTCCTCGGGGGAGAAGACCACCCTCACCACCTCAGTGTGTCCTGTCAAACCTGTGGACAAACCAGGCTGTTGTGTTCATTTGGCACGAAACGGAAGAAAATGTTCTGAAATGGGGAGGTGCAATTTATTTTCCCGTTGCAAAATGTTTTTCTACGGTGTGACAAAAGGAACGCAGCCTAGGCCATAACAGAGTATAACACATCATAGTCACACATGAACCCTTACATTTCCATTCAATAGGTCTGTATTGAATAGAATATTATCGTGGAACACATCTTTTCATCTATCCTACTGTGAGGAGTCTGATTGATCATTTATTTATGTGTTATCATTATCATTATCTTGTAAGTTATTTTGCATGCCCCGCTTATACTTCAAACTATAGAAATGATTTTCTAAAATGTGTTCCTTTTCTCCTATGAAATCAATTGATTGACACAAACAGCTATTACATAGATATAATGGTCTAGCTGAATGTAGAAATCTTACGGAGTGCGCTTGAAGATATTCACCCAGCATCACATGTAATATATTCAATTTGAGATGCTCAGCACCGCTAGTGTTTGGAAGTCTGCCCATTAACGTTGCCTGATAGAATGCAGCCTCTGTGTGAAGAGGAGCGCACAGTCACACGCGCGCGCGCGAATCCACTTGAGATACATGTTATTGCTAGAGGCAGCGTGGGAGCACAGCAACTGTTTCAAGTAGGATGTTGCCAAAAGCACACAGGCACTGTGGGGGGCACCTCTCTGGCTGCCTGCAGCTGCCAGGACCCCAAAGCTTCAACAAGCCGCCTGGAGGCATTCGGAAAGTGGGGCCTGCTCAGGGTCAGCTGTTACACACACACATACACACACATACACACACATATACACACATACACACACTCAGCTGGTGCAACAAGACTCACATCCACATTAGCAGACACAAAGCAATAAACAAGCTGAGGCTCATATCCATGGAAAATAAAGAAATAAATCAGGTTTATGAAACACACACACACACACACACACACACACACACTGAATCAAGTGTGCAGAAGGAAAACAGAAAGAATGCACAGACACACACACACGGCTGCATGCACACACACACAAGAGAGGAATCAGGTGTGAAGCTAGAAACAAAGGTGGGACTCACACACAGGAGGGACCCGGTAATACTGACATACGCATCAATCAAGCAGTCCCAGCTGTCAGTCCCTCTCTCCCTCTGTCTTACACACTCACTCACACGCACACACACACACTGGACTGGACCCCTGTCTCTGTCTCTCTTCCCCCTCCCGTGACTCTGTGGACAGCTCCTCTCCTCCTTTCTGTCTCCAGAGCAGCGGTCGGATCCGTCACACCCAGTGAAGCGATGCCAGTTCCTCCGCTGTGCCCAACTCTCTTTTATTTCTTTCCTTCCCCCCCCCAGCTTGTTTCGGGGCTGCCAGCAAGAGGGAGCTCGCACCCCCCAAAGGGATTCCACTCAGAAGGTCCGCCAGCCAAGCCAGAAGCGCCCCTCTCGCCGCCCGCTCACTCCCTGCCCGCTCACTCCCTGCCTGCTCGCCCCCCTGCTCGCCCGCGCTCACGCTTGCATTCCAATGCCTTGAGCGGCGGGGGCGCCCAAAGTGACTGTGGAAGCTCCGCAGTCAAACACTCTCACTATATTTGGGATCGTTTTAACTCTTTCATAAGTCATTTATAAAACAGGGGCATTGCACCCTTTAGTATTGTTCACATGAAATCTTCCAATGCACCAATGAACTGAGCTAGGAAGTGTTATGCTAACCAAACCAATCAATGGTAACTCTGCAGTATCATATGTAAGGTTTTCAGTTTGAGCGACTTTTCGTACATGGCCACAATGACTATCATGGCCAAATATGAATCAGTATCAATCAATATTAATGAATCTATTTCAATTAATTAATCTTCCCATAGGCTGTCACTTCACAGTGCCAACCAGCCCAAGGATGGAGTCTGAAATCCTTTGCGTTACATTCACCCTCCGCTTTTCATCCCAACCCTCTCTCTCTTTCTTCCATTGCAGGGTGAAGGTGTCTGTCTGTCCTCTGTTGCAGGTTTAAGGTGTCTGTCTGTCCTCCATTTTGCAGGTTTACATTTTAGTCATTTAGCAGACGCTCTTATCCAGAGCAACTTACAGTAGTGAGTGCATACATTTTCATAACTTTCTTTTGTACTGGTGCCCCACAGGAATCAAAATCACAACCCTCGCATTGCAAGCGCTGTGCTCTACCAACTGAGCTACACAGTGTGAGTGCAACTACAAACGTCGGATTGCAGGGAATCCTGGATCTACAAATCAATGTGCATCCCAAATAACTTCTCATTATGTGATCAAGACCAGCGATTCTGCGCCTCGCCATACTCAAACTGAACAGGGCCATTGCCTTGGGCTGAGCTGCAGGGTTGAGGTACAGTATGTGTAGTAGGGAGAGTGGGTTACTCCTGAGTGGCGCAGTGTTCTAACTGTGCCACTAGAGATCCTGGTTCGAATCCAGGCTCTGTCGCAGCCGGCCGCGACCGGGAGACTCATGGGCGGCGCACAGGGTAGGGGAGGGAATGGCCGGCAGGGATGTAGCTCAGTTGATAGAGCATGGCGTTTGCAACGCCAGGGTTGTGGGTTCGATTCCCACAGGGGGCCAGTATAAAAAAATATGTATTCACTAACTGTAAGTCGCTCTGGATAAGAGCGTCTGCTAAATGACTAAAATGTAATGTAAATGTGAGAGGAGTAGTGGTGGAGTACATTAGCAGTGGATGGCAGTGGTGGCGAAGGTGGCACAGGAACCAGTGTAGAGCAAAACGCTGCAGTACAGAACCCAATCCCTCCAAGTAGGTCACAGGCGGGGGGGAGAGAGATGAAAGAGAAGCAGAGAGAGGGAGGGAGGACCAGAGAGCTTTACTGTAGAACGTCTATCTCTCGCCCTCTTTCTCTCTGACTCGGACTGATCCTTCTGAGGAGTAGGGTGGCACTACCCACTCTAGCTATCCTATGCAGGGATATTGTACTGGTATTATCTTGAAATTGGTGATAAAGCTGGTATTATCAGGGTGGAGGACAGTCAGAGGAGGGGATGCCATGCCATTCTGTGTGGCCGTCAAAAGTGGTTTAGACGTATTCTGGGCATGTTATTGTCCATGCTAGCCACTGGAAAAAACTTAGAATTGTGCAATGTGTGTGTGTAATCAAATGGTCTGAGACTCTGCGCCTGTCCGTGGGTTTACTGCATTTAGTGTACTCACATATTACCATCAGTTGGTAGAAAGACTTTGATGTTACACTACATGACCAAAAGTATGTGGACACCTGCTTGTCGAACATCTCATTCCAAAATCATGGGCATTAATATGGAGTTGGTCCCCCCTTTGCTGCTATAACAGCCTCCACTCTTCTGGGAAGTCTTTCCACTAGATGTTGGAACATTGCTGCGGGGTCTTGCTTCCATTCAGCCACAAGAGCATTAGTGAGGTCGGGCACTGATGTTGGGGGTTTTAGGCCTGGCTCGCAGTCGGCGTTCCAATTCATCCCAAAGGTATACGATGGGGTTGAGGTCAGGGCTCTGTGCAGACCAGTCAAGTTCTTCCACGCCGATCTCGACAAACCATTTCTGTATGAACCTTGCTTTGTGCAAGGGGGCACTGTCATGCTGAAACAGGAAAGGGCCTTCCCCAAACTGTTGCCACAAAGTTGGAAGCACAGAATAATCTAGAACGTCATTGTATGCTCTAGCGTTAAGATTTCCCTTCACTGGAACTAAGGGGCCTAGCCCGAATCATGACAAACAGCCGCAGACCATTATTCCTCCTCCACCAAACTTTACAGTTGGCATTGGGGCAGATAGCGTTATCCTGGCATCCGCCAAACCCAGATTAGTCCAGATGGTGAAGCGTGATTAATCACTGCAGAGAACGCATTTCAACTGCTCCAGAGTCCAATGGTGGCGAGCTTTATACCACTCCAGCCGACGGTTGGCATTGCGCATGGTAATCTTAGGCTTGTGTGCGGCTGCTCGGCCATGGAAACCCATTTCACGAAAGTCCCAACGAACAGTTATTGTGCTGACATTGCTTCCAGAGGCAGTTTGGAACTCGGTAGTGAGTGTTGCAACCGAGGAGAGACTATTTTTACGTGCAACGCGCTTCAGCACTCGGCGGTCCCGTTCTATGAGCTTGTGTGGCCTACCACTTCACGGCTGAGCCATTGTTGCTCCTAGATGTTTCCACTTCACAATAACATCACTTACAGTTGACCGGGGCAGCTCTAGCAGGGCAGAAATTTGACGAACTGACTTGTTGGAAAGGTGGCTTCCTATGACGGTGCCACGTTGAAAGTCTGAGCTCTTCAGGAAGGCCATTCTACTGCCAATGTTTGTCTATGGAGATTGCATGGCTGTGTGCTCGAGTTTATACACCTGTCAGCAGCTTGTGTGGCTCAAATACCTGAATCCACTCATTTTTTACTATTTATTTTTACTATTTTCCACATTGTAGAATAATAGTGAAGACATCAAAACTATGACATGGAATCACGTAGTAACCCAAAAACAAATCAAAATATATTTTATATTTGAGATTCTTCAAATAGCCACCCTTTGCCTTGATCACAGCTTTGCACACCCTTGAATGAGTAGGTGTGTTCAAACTTTTGACTGGTACTGTATAGTATATGTTCTGCCCAGATACTCAGGTGTAGCACAGACATACATAAGCAAACACTGCAGACATATACACCCATACACACTAACAGAGACATGGTGTACATAAGTGATGCACGGTTTGACTTTATTTTGCGTTAGTGCGTAAGCCTAAGCTTTAGGGCTTAACTGTACACGCACACCAAATACATGCCAATTGCCAAATGCTTTTGGGAACTTGGGCTGAAAAGGTTAATGTCGATCCACTGAGGCAAAGAGGACAACGTTTGAGTTTAATTCAATAAGAGAAAAGCTGCAAAATGGAGAGTTGCAAATAAAGAGAAGGGAGGGCCAGAACAGTAGACTAACGTTTGGGAAAGATGTTATGTGTGATGATTGTGAGGTGCTATACAATTTCCACAGTCACAAGACAGGGACTTCAAATATGGAACGTCAAGGGAACTGTTCAGATGGGTTAAATGGAATAGTAACTGAAATCTGGACACTGACCGCTCACATAGCCTTAATATTAACTCCTGCAGAATTAAGCAGTTCTTGCAGTAAAATAATTCAACAAATTTCAATTTTGACTCAGGAACAGGAGTGGAGAGAACAAATGCGCGGTTAGGGACCGTCTATAAAGGTGCTATCTTTATCAGCAGCATAAAAAGCTGATAGTATTTCAACCACAAGCCGAACTGAAATCTTATCAGAAATATGTTGGGTCGTTTTCACATCCCTTAAAACCGGTGAAACTGATGTCATTTCAAATCTTTCCCATTTTTTATTGCATATTCTCCCCGTTCCATGTCTTCGCTGTGCGAGAGAAGCAGAGATGAAAGACAAAACTTTCCAGATTAAGTATTCATTCTATCGATGTATGACATATTTTCTGGTGAGCAAGAGTGTATCTAGATTCAATCTGATCAAGCGTTAACCGGCGATAGCCGACACTGCTCTTGATCATTGTCACGAAGCTACACCCGTCCCACTCACGTTAGGTCAGAACGAGAAAGTGTAGGCTATATAGAAATAATGACGCTCAAATTTTAAATCATTCAACAAAATAATGAGGATTTCGATCAGCCTAATCGAGGTGTAGATTACATCTCACATTCCAGTATTCCAACTTGTAAATAAGGCTGCATGGGATTTCTCTTAATGAGACTCCGCTTTAGGTATAATGCCAGGAGCCGCTTGTGGATTTGACAGCTCTTACGCAGTTCCACCTCCAACACTACCAAAACAACCGCTGGATGTCGTCTAAAGAAGATCTGATTGAGTCCCAAGTAATGACAGAAGAGAAACTGCATGTATCTAATTATAGGCATGTTGAATAACAAATAGCCCCTGTCAAAAAATCATTCCAGCATCTCTGACTGTACAGCACATTTTCTATATTTGCGGGTTAGGATCGGGTGCGACCTCAGATTCTCACTTCATCACATTTAGTCGGCCTGTTGCGGACGGGTTATTGGCAATTGCGGGCGGGTGCGGGTGAACAAACAGCTGACCCGCGCATCACTAGTGTACATAGACGTGTTTGTGTGTGAGAAGGGTGGGGTTTGTGTGTGTGTGTGTGTTACCTGAGCACACTTCCTGGTAGTTGGGGTTGGGTGTGTGTCCCCCTGCGTAGCCCACATGGGTAGAGAACACCCCCGGCTTCTGCCAGAAGAGCTTTTCAGGCCCCCAGAAACAGCCCATACCTGGCCCAGAGAGAGACATACTTAGACATGATCTAAGGTCAGTTTGACATGGTTTTACCTCATAGTTAAGGTTAGGATTTGGGGACGGTAAGCTGATCCTAGATGGTCAAAAACACATACTCTATCAATACTACTGTGTTCCTCCGTATAACACTACTACTATAGTATACTAATAATACTGATACTATTGTTCATAAGACTGTAATATGACAACAGCTAATGAGAACCAATGAAAAGTGAAAGCGGTCATCAGTGGTAGCGGTCATTTGAAAGAGATTGAGGCTTACCAAACATGATGGTCTCCATGCCCTCTGGAAACGGCTCCACTGTGGGGTTGCCATTGACAGCATGCTTCTCTATGGGGGAGAGAGAGAGAGAGATAGAGAGAGAAATTACAATCAGTATCTTGGTGTATAAAATGCTTTGTGCAATTCAATGAAAATGATTCATATGAGACCATCAACATCACAGCATCAGATCCCTAACCAATGAGTGGCGACATCAACATGTCATTGTGAGAGTATGTGTTTGTGTCCTATCTTTGCCATGCTGCTTAACAGTAGTGCAAGGAGGTCAGGAGGGCAAAGGTCACCACAGCGAAGCGGGGTAAAGTGGCACTAGTCAGGCGATGTCCCAGTCAAATCTCCCCCTCCTCCCCCTCTCCTCCTCCTCTCCCCAGGTAAACTGAAACGGTGGCATGCTGGATGGGTCGGATTAGCGACAGCTTTGGCAAGCCGGCCTGCTCTTGCTAAGCGGGATCAGGTGGCTCTAACGTTGGAAGACACTTAGGAGATGAAACGGTTCTGACCCCCATTCCTAACCCCACCCTCTGGCCTCACCCTCACCTACTCCAAACCAAACAGCGGCCATTTCGGTCGAGGGCAAGGGTTTAGCCCACCATCTGGGGCTAAACAACGAGGTCAAAAGGTGGAAGATACACTGTCTTTGTATGACCCTGGTGACATGGTGGAATGGACTGTCATGCCAAGCTGTACCCCCTGTTATACAGTATTGAATAGAACCTGAAATACAAATGATATGCTACATATACGAAGTGGTTGTGGGGGCGGTGCGTCGATGCCAACTGTGCCGATATGGATGGAATAGATGGAATGGAATTAAAGCGCTAAAACTGAAAGAATAAACAGCATACAGATTAGCGCTAAGACGACTGAGGTGACTTAGTGTGTAAATCTCTCACCGAGCCAGGCTGGTTTGCACTGCTTCACAGACTAATATTAGTTGGTGGATAAACGGCTGTGAATGTGAGAACACACATTCAAGCACACACACACACACACACCAGAGTGCAATGGGAGCATTTGCTTTTGGTCAGTGTCAAATCTGAGTGGATTTCGGATCATGTTTGACATTGACCTGAATAGTGAAAAACTCCTGATCCCAATGTTGAAATAGATCGCTTCAAGCAGACACTCGTCTTACTGCGCTCACCCGTGCCAGGTCACATCTTGAGTCAGTAGGTAGACTGGCCCTGCCACCCTATTCATGGGCACACTCGTACCCCTGCCACCCACCACCCTCTCTCAAAAAGACAGAAACAGGCAAACAGCAGTATCGCAGTATTGCAAGAAGGAAATGAGTGGAGAAATAAGTGGAGAGGACAGAGAAAGCAATGGAGTGGGAGGAGTAGGAGTAGGAGGAAAACGAGGAGGAGGAGTGTAGGATGCCAAAAAAAAGAGAAAAGAAAATCGCCAGGGAGAAGCAACAGATGACCGTGGCAGAGGGATGGATGGCGAGATTATTTTGGCTTCCGAAACCGCCATGCCTTTGGGCAGCAGATGAACGCACTGGCACGGGCGCCCGGTCCAAAAAGCGAACGGGTCGAAAAAACAAACAAACAAGGGGAAAAAAAGGCGAAAACAGAGAAGGCCAAGAACACGCCGACACATAGCGGTCGTCAACAGAATCTCGCTCAGCGCCAAAATCGCTCTCCCTCTCTCTCTGTGTTCCTGCCATTCTCCTGCCATCTCTCTCTTCACACCCCCTCCTCTCCTCCCACCATGTTCCTATCATCAGTCTCTCTCTCCCTTACACACATACAGTACACAGACACACACACACGAAAGCTACGTCTCCTTGGAGCACACACACCAACCTCTGCTGTGGGTATTTCTCCCATGGAGCCCTGGCAGAGGTCCAGACGGTTCCAGGATGGCTCTTTTCACTGAGCCCAATCCCCCCGTCAATGCCAGCGGGCGCCTTTGCCAACAACACCCCACCTTACAAATAGCACCAAGGAGGCAAAAGAACTGGCTGAATATGCCAACAATGGAGAGGAGGGAGAGAAAAGAAAGAAGGGAGGGTGGTAGTGAGCTTACAAAAGGATACAATGTGTGAAAAATATTTTTTGTGTGATTTGGATGAAATATGGGCGTTTTCTTTGTCCTTTGTTTTTGGAGGAAATTGAAAAGCGCCTACAGTCAAACCGTAAAGCAGTAGTAAGCAGAATTCGGACAGCTTTTGTTGGCTCATTTGGTTTTTAATTGTGGTGGTAGAAATAAAACAACTCCGCAAACCATCGGCTACCACGTTCGGTCAAAACCCGCTTTAGCCAGCCTCTCCACCGGTCATGGTAGGGCTAACTTTGCTCTTTTGCTACCAGATATTATGTCCAGTTCCGTCACCGAACTGGCGTTTTTCTTCGCTACCCTTTCGTGCCACTGTGACATTCCTGCATTTTTCGTCCGGGGAAACAGATTCCTGCCACACACGTAAATATGAGAGAATCCAGGTTCCCGGGAATCCAGGATTCCATGCCAATGCTGTGATGAAGAGGTTGCATTCCAGACGGTTAACTTCTCCCAAGTGGCATTGTCTCTCTCTTTCTCTCTCTCGCTCTCTCTGTCCCCTCACACAGGCTGGCAGACAGTCCGGCACGAGGCGGAGGTTGGCGCTTTCTACTGGTGCCAACGACCCTCTGCTGCACCGCAAAGCATCATGGGATGATAAGTCGGGATGAGGCGAAGCGGGGCGTTGTGGGGAGAGGTAGGTGGGGTGGGACAATATGGTGGTGGTGATGGTGGTCTGTAGTTTTAGAACTATTGGAAAGAAGAGGTGAGTGAAGCATTGAGCTCTTCTGAGTGAGAAAAAAGACATGGCAAATTCAATGGTTTTTCATTTGGAGTGTTGTGGCTGAAAGTTTGAAAAAACATACTATACTATCTTTTTCTGTGAGTAAGAATAGTCATTGGTATACCTACACGGTCAGCATATTTGAAAAAGTTCCAAAAAGCTATTTGCAATGGGTCACTAGTAGCAAAGCATTAAAAGCGACCGGCTTTCGCTAGCTCAGCCATGGCGAGACAGCATTAAGTGGGAAAACTAGGGTCGTGGGTAAGTTTGTGCTAACATTTATTCAGTGAGGGAGAAGGGGAGACCACAGACTGTCAGAACATTCATCCCCCATGCGTCCCATACAATGTGTATCCTAGCAACCATTTCCGGTTGCTATGGAGAGGACTCCCGCCCGTCACCCAATTGATCTTGACTGCTACAGTCAGCAAGATGGAGCTGCTACAGAATACTGAAGAAAAGACAAATACACTAGGCTACAGGGAAAACCAAAGAGCAAACCGTGTTAAGGTAGCTTCTATTCCAAAACAAAAGCATGTGGATTCTTCCTCAGTTATGACTCCTTCTCTACAGAAGGCTATATCCTGCCTGTCAGAGCCTATTCCTATGATGCCATATCAAACCAAATACAAACCAATTAGTCATTCCCTCTGCTGTCTGTCATCTGACGCTAAGCAGGCTTGGGCCTGGTCAGAACCTGGATGGGAGACCACCTGGGACACTGAGTAGAGACTGGGTCATATCAGGGATACTGACACCATGTAGGAAACATGACTTCCCTGCATTGACAGGCCAAATGTTGGTCAATAGCCTACATCAGATCAATTACATTACAAGTTCCTTTCAGAGAACGGAAGCTAGGCAAGTGCGGCAATGCAGTGTGTAGACATTCACACCACTATAGCCTATGTGCACTTCCCTCCATGAAGGCCCCAAGTTAAAGTCTGACTTAGGATAGTAGTGACACCCTGTCCGTCCATCCTAATGCTAGGTGTTTCTGGTTAGCGCCTACAGGCAACAAGACCACGATTAGGATATATTCTGAGGATTGAACCATCAACCATGGATAAATCTCGTGCAGTACATGCGAAGCAAACGCTCTACTGCTGAGCTACAAGCCTCGGGCTTATATTCACAAAGGTTCTCAGAGTAGGAGTGCTGATCCAGGATCAGTGTTGCCTTTTAGATCATAATGAATATGATTACATGGACATGGGGACCTGATCATAGATCAGCACTCCTACTCTGAGAACCTTTGTGAAAACGGGCCCTGACATATTTAGGACCAAGTTGGCCAGGAACAGTGCGTCCTTCTCTCAGTCCCCCTCCCCTCCCCCCCCCCAACCCCCCCACGGTGACTAGGGGAGGAACAGATTTCCGCCATGCGGTGTCTCCGAGCTGCTCCGACAGACGGCCCGGGAATTTACGACAGGGCGGAGCTTCTCATGCGCATAATGCACAGATGGGCCCCTGGACGCTGCAGTGGGCTGCAGAGTTACCCAGAATGCTTTGGGTGTGGTGCTCAAGGCCATGCAGTAAGCAGCTAGTTGGCGGGGGGTCAACCGGACCTCAAAATCATCCTCTTTGCAATCTCAGGATGGATGACGCATTGCATAATCAATGCCAACAATCTGATTTGTCACATTGTGTGCAGATTTATGCGGTTGGAATCTTGAAATTGGTGATTATGCTTATTACAAACACAAGTTAGATAAATAGTTATAGACACCATCCAAGCACATACTCTCATAAGCATTAAACTCACTCAAATTATCTAAAATGAATACCCCTAAAGAATTACACCACAGTGGAGGGGAAAGTTTGCAAAGGCTACTTTGTCCCAAAAATATTTTGTCCAGACCAAATCAAACAACACTTTCAATGATCTGAGGGCAAACTATGTGCATTATAAAGTGATACAGTAAATAGTTTGGGATAACTTTGGCTATGACTGATAAGGCGTAGCCTAATACGTCACAAAACTAGGCTCAGGACCACCCCTCATTGGTCGTTAAACCCATATGCCAATGGTTGAACCAGAGAGGTGAATAACCATATATTAACTTATAAAAGTCATATGACAATCATGGAAAACTTTAAACCAGTGTGTGCATCGTCATCTGACTTTGCTGTGTCCGGAGGACTTGTAAACAAACATATTCTGTGGCACGAGGTAGTTTTACGAGAGACGTGATTTCATTTACCTGCCACGACAATTTTTTCCTCCCTTCCTTTCAGAGCGCAGTCTTTGGTGGGCATGGCTGTTGTGTCTGCCATGTCTGCGACAGCGAGTGACACAATGAAAAGAAGATGCCAAGCGACAAGTATTTGTGCTTTAGCGAATAACAGTAAATATAGCTTCTTCTGTACTTTGACAGTCTCCATTGCCCTGCGTCGCGCCGCTGTTGCGTTGGGATATGGGAGGAGTAAAACGACAGCGAATGGCTATCAACATGAATATTCAACGTGCGTGCGGGACGTCGTGCACTGAATAACAACTAGGCAGGGGTTAATATGACTTTGGCACAAAAGCCTACAGTGCAGTGTGTGCGTGAAATAAATTAAATTTAAATAAATATCCACATTAAGAACGCCGTTCAGCATGCAAATGAGCTTTTCACCATCCTCCATCGCTCATTCTGCGGGTTAGTTCAGGGCGGTGCATCTGTTTAAATGCAGCAAAGGGCAAAGGCAGACTCGATTTTTTTTCTTTAGTAATTTCCAATCAAGTAATTAATGTGTTTTATGTTTGGGTTTAATCTTGAAAATTATTTCACCAATCTCCTAAACAAAATGGCACTAACATTTGCATGAGTGACGGTTCTTGGTGAATATAGGAGGATTCAAAGACTAGTGGATTAAATATTTGAAACGAAAGATAAATGGTTGAGCATTCAAATCTGGAAAATGTTGTGTCTGCGGAGCAATAATAGACCTAAACTTTAAACACTGGAAGAAAATGCATGGTTATTAAAATAAAATAACCATGCATTTTCTTCCACTGTTTATAGTTTAGGCTTATTATTGCTCCAGTGCCGGTACCTGTGTATAGTGTAAAGTAAATTGGATCGCCGGCAACAACAAAAAAATCCCTTTGTACAGGGGCGGTGTGTTCAATAGGGCGATATGGGCGACGCACTGCCAAACGGGAAAAGGAAGGGATTTTTTTTCTAATCAATTATATCACGGCAACAGTAGTTATCAGTGTTGTAATCTAGACGTCTGATCTGCCACAGTGCCACTAAATGTCCAATCAGGCTAAAGTCGTGCTTCAAATGCCCCCCTTTTTGGGGGCGATTTCAGTCAGGTTGAAAATCGCCCAGAAGTCTGTCATAGACTCCCATGTAAAATCTATTTTTTTCAAATATCAGAGCTTTCAATACAATCTCTATGGGTTTCTGAGGGCTTGCACTTACGCGCTTTCGTCATACGTAACATAACCATGAACGTAACTAAGAAAAGAGCGGGTAGCAGCATCAATCAATTCACTACTACTATCAAAATGGCTAGGCTTCAGTGCAACTCGATTGTGTCTTTGAAAGAAGTTCATTTTTGTCGGCGAACAAATGAAGATAAATTGGCAACGAAACAATTAGGACCTCCCAGACCAAATTTAATAATTCAACAGGTTTCTACTAAAGGGGGAAGTCCTACACCCGAGGATTTTCCAAAAATTGGTACGAACGAAAAACCTGGCTAGCAGGCTGCGATGTAGCTAATGCAGTCTTCTGCTACCCCCTGCTTACTCTTTCACCCTGAAGGCGGCACGGCAGACAGCACCGCTTGGACAGCGACTGGTGTGTAACGGACATGCACCATCTTTCAGGAAAGATTAAGAAACATGAGCTGTCAAAGACCCACATGGATAGCTGTTTGAGATTGTCTGCTTTGGGAGAGTGAACATTCCCACTCAACTGGATGAGGGATACAGGCTAGCTGTCCGCCGCCACAACGATGAGGTTAGTGTTGATAATCACAAGTTTACTGGAGAACTGAAACTGACAAGGCTGACAAGATAGGACCCTTTTGTCCATTGTTATTGGATAGGAACAGAACTTATAACCAGCTCCTGACCTAAATAGATCTTAGCACAACATTTTACTCAACATATCATATTCCATATTCACTATAACAAATATATTTACTACGACATTAGCAAGAACCGCCACATCCTCAGCCGGCTAATCCAGTGTGTGAAGTTTTGCGGAGTGTTTGAGTTAGCTTTGCGAGGCAAAGATGAAACTGAGGGCTCCACCAACCCTGGTAAGCCAACACTTTTGAGATCAGTCAATAAATGCTTCTGGTATTGACTTATATGCTGCCCCTGTCTTCATGTTGTTGCTGGACATATCTTTTTTAAAATGTGTGTAGGTCACCTAAATCATCAGAAAAATTGCCCCCCCTGAGAATTTTTTCAGGAGCCGCCACTGCCTTTGTAACAGACTTGTGGATTATGATATGGCCACTGATGTTCCTACCAGGCACACATTTCAATGAAATTACATTGAACCAATAGAAGTTGAATTGAAGTCTGTGCTCTGTGGGTTTCTCTCAAAAACAAGGGGATAATGGGTGAGGCAGAAAAGTCCATCATCAGACCCATTTTGTGTTAAGCTGTTTTAGCCACCCTTCTTATTTTGTTAGGAAATCAAGAGCTCCAAAACTAGTATGTATTTTGACATTGGACACTTTGTCAATAACAAGCTTGCCATACATTTTGCTGGAATAACCTTTAGAATGACCTTTTTCTTCAAGGAGAGGGTGGAATTCCCTCTTGTGCTCTCTTCATAATGTGTAGCCTCTGAAGATAAACTAAAACTACCATTATACAAGGAAGAAGATGAAATATTTCAATCACAAGACCTTATTTAATTTGTTCACCTAGATGTTACAATCACAAACCATGAGAACATACCTGTACATTGACTCATAATTGCTTTTAAGTAGCTGTCTCAGGCAGTGAGAGAGCTTTACTAAGTATGCTAAAAAAAATGAGGGGTTCAACAAGGGTTCTTCTAAGATCCTCAAAGTTCTTTGAAGAACCTTAGGCTTCTAGGCACTGAAAATGTACCCCAAAAGGTTCTTCCAAGAACGCCATAGGAGGTGGGGTTAATCGAGGAACCTCCTTAGTGGGTGGGGGTTCTTGCAGGAACCTAACTGCCCAACTGAAACATTTGGATTTGAATTTGAAAGGACAGCAGGTGCAGGCACTTAACTGAAAAATGTAAAGATCTCTTTAATTTAAGGTAATGTTTGTCCCTTGTATGATCTAAATTGATATTGTTTTATGATGAAAACATCAATCTTTTCATATTTGTGCAAATCTTTCTAAAAACAGAAAATGGACACAATTAAATGGATATCAATCAACAAAGAGGTAAGAATATGTATGCTATAAGAATATGTTGAAGGCTAGCTGTATTGGGTGCAGATGACTGAACTGCTCACTTTTGTGTCTGTGTCTGCAGGTATACAGACGAGGAGGCATACAAAGGTATGTCAATTGGTATTGGTATGTTATGCAGATCACATGTACCATCCTCCTCCCTTACCACTTCAATGAAAATCCCATAGGCCTCCACATTATGGACAAGGTATGTGTATGAAAACCATTATCAAAACAGTTTTTTTCATTCACGTTTACCACAAAAACCAAGGTATGAATACTGTTGTGTGCATGCTTTGTTAAACATCTGTATAATAAAACATATTTGGATTCACAGACTTCACCCTCCTTACACCTCTGATGAATATAACAGGAAACCTGTTCGATCACCATGCACTGCAAAATCATTCTGGCTACGGATACGGAGAACATCAACACTAACATCAACACGCCAGAGGATATACCCATTATACTTGAGGCTCTGCTGGGAGTTTACCTCATATTTAGATTTTTTAATTCTGCTTTGCCACTAAAATCATAATAAACACTGACAACTAAAATATGATGTTACTGTTGTTATTTTAGGTGCATTATTATTATTATTAATAATAATAATGTTAATAATAATAAGGGGGGGTTAGTTAAAAAACAAACCCCAAAATCTTCTTCAAAAGGTTATTTGAGGAACCATTAAAAGGGGTTCTTAAAAGGGGTTATTTGAAGAACCCTTTTATAGGGTTCTTCGATGAACTTATAGGGGTTCCCCCACAGTTTCAATTTGAAGAACCCCTAAAGGATACTCCAGGAACCTTTTCTTTTTAGAGTGTACTATGCTTTTGAGAGTGTATTAATACGCATATACACTGATTGTACAAAACATTAGGAACACTTTCCTAATATTACGTTATACAGTTGAAGTCAGAAGTCTACATACACCTTAGCCAAATACATTTAAACTCAGTTTTTCACAATTCCTGACATTTAATCCTAATAAAAATTCCCTGTCTTAGGTCAGTTAGGATCACCACTTTATTTTAAGAATGTGAAATGTCAGAATAATAGTAGAGAGAATGATTTATTTCAGCTTTCACTTCTTTCATCACATTCCCAGTGGGTCAGAAGTTTACATACACTCAATTAGTATTTGGTAGCATTGCCTTTAAATTGTTTAACTTGGGTCAAACGTTTCGGGAAGCCTTCCACAAGCTTCCCACAATAAGTTGGGTGAATTTTGGCCCATTCCTCCTGACAGAGCTGGTGTAACTGAGTCAGGTTTGTAGGCCTCCTTCTGCCCACACATTTTCTATAGGATTGAGGTCAGGGCTTTGTGATGGCCACTCCAATACCTTGACTTTGTTGTCCTTAAGCAATTTTGCCACAACTTTGGAAGTATGCTTGGGGTCATTGTCCATTTGGAAGACCCATTTGTGACCAAGCTTTAACTTCCTGACTGATGTCTTGAGATGTTGCTTCAATATATCCACATAATTTTCCTTCTTCATGATGCCATCTATTTTGTGAAGTGCACCAGTCCCTCCTGCAGCAAAGCAACCCCACAGCATGATGCTGCCACCCCCGTGATTCACAGTTGGGATGGTGTTCTTCGGCTTGCAAGCCTTCCCCTTTTTCCTCCAAACATAACAATGGTCATTATGGCCAAACAGTTATATTTATGTTTCATCAGACCAGAGGACATTTCTCCAAAAAGTAAGATCTTTGTCCCCATGTGCAGTTGCAAACCGTAGTCTGGCTTTTTTATGGCGGTTTTGGAGCAGTGGCTTCTTCCTTGCTGAGCGGCCTTTCAGGTTATGTTGATATAGGACTCGTTTTACTGTGGATATAGATACTTTTGTACCTGTTTCCTCCAGCATCTTCACAAGGTCCTTTGCTGTTGTTCTGGGATTGATTTGCACTTTTCGCACCAAAGTACATTCATGTCTAGGAGACAGAACACGTCTCCTTCCTGAGCGGTATGATGGCTGCGTGGTCCCATGGTGTTTATACTTGCGTACTATTGTTTGTACAGATGAACGTGGTACCTTCACAGGTACACCTCCAATTGACTCAAATGATGTCAATTAGCCTATCAGAAGCTTCTAAAGCCATTACATCATTTTCTGGAAATTTCCAAGCTGTTTAAAGGCACAGGCAACTTAGTGTATGTAAACTTCTGACCCACTGGAATTGTGATACAGTGAATTATAAGTGAAATAATCTGTCTGTAAACAATTGTTGGAAAAATTACTTGTGTCATGCACAAAGTAGATGTCCTAACCGACTTGCCAAAACTATAGTTTGTTAACAAGAAATGTGTGGCGTGGTTGAAAAACTAGTTTTAATGACTCCAACCTAAGTGTATGTAAACTTCCGACTTCAACTGTATATTATATAACTCCCTTTTGCCCTCAGAACAGCCTCAATTCATCGGGGCATGGACCTTACAATGGTTTAAAAGTATTCCACAGCGATGCTGGCCCATGTTGACTCCAACGCTTCCTACAGTTGTGTTAAGTTGGCTGAATGTCTTTTCGGTGGTGGACCATTCTTGATACACATGGGAAACTGTTGAGCGTGAAAAACCCAGCAGTGTTGCAGTTCGTGACACACTCTAACCGGTGCGCCTGGCACCTATTATCATACCCCGTCCAAAGGCACTTAAATATTTTGTCTTACCCATTCAACCTCTGAATGGCACACATATACAATCCATGTCTCAATTTTCTCAAGGCTTAAAAATCCTTCTTTAACCTGTCTCCTCCCCTTCATCTACACTGATTGAAATGGATTTAATAAGTGACATCAATAAGGGATCATAATTTTCACCTGGATTCACCTGGTGAGTCTATGTAATGGAAATGAATGTTTTGTACACTCAGTATACATATGTAGCCTACTTATGTCAGCGAATCATATCACATATGATCTGCATATATCAAACTGCTCATGGGAGAACAGAACGTGTAGGAAGGCTATCCCTCATGTCCTCCACAAATAACATCACATCGCCCCTCTCCATAATTGCCGCTCTCCCCCTATCTCTCCCCCCTCTCTCTTTTTGTCTATCAGAGTGGATATGGAACATATAGGTTGGCTATGTAATCCACAAATAACATCACATCACCCTCTCCATAACTCTCTCTCTTTCTCTCTGTCATGGTAGATATTGAAGCTCAATCACCTGCGGAGGAGCTGAGGGGATCTGAGGGCTGCTCGGGGGACTTTGCGATGCAAATCTGAGGTAATTACCTAAAGCCAGGAGAGTGAGTGGAAGGCGGCGCAGGCTAAAATAGAGCAAGAAGGAAAAGCAACGGGGAGAGAAGTGAAAGGTTCACAAGCCTGTTGATGCTGACTGATTGGAGCACTCGGAATGAAGGGCAAAAATGGAGGGGTGTTGTGTAGGAAAGGCCTCATTTATCAACCGTGTGTGCATTTCATACAAAATGTTGGCGTATGTATAGATTCTAGGATTTGCGTGCGCCACAAATTATTGGGATTTCTCAAACTGTTCTATGTTCTATGTAAGGGATAATCAACGAGGGGCTATGCGTTCTATGGAAAATAATGAACGACACGGAGTGGAACTGACCTTCCACAGCGTTCCATTATTTCCCAGAGAACGCATAGAGCCCCGAGTTGATTATCCCTTTTATACCATAATTTAACACATTTGCTGCTAGAAATGTGTTAATTTGCCAGTAGAAATGTGTTCAACATCCACTGAAGTAGCTAGCAAGTTTACTAGAGTTGTTGCCGTGGTAACCAAACAAACAGACTTGCTAGTTTAGCTAACCAAACCATAATTCCTAGCTTGCCATTATGAAAATCTAATTCAACAATGCCAATAATATTTTCAATTTGACTTTTGCTTTCAAAAGCAGCTCAAACATAGAAAATGTAAGAATGAACTATAGCCATTGAATTCTACCGTGCAAATATACATTGCGTTATAGGGAAATAATGCACGCTCTATAATGCCCTTCAAGCCAATCAGAGACAAGTATTCAACAATGCCATGGTATAAATACGCATGTTTTCATTGATAAATCAGAACCATATTATATTTGTGTGCTAATAAACGAGCGCTAAAACCCTGCCTGGAAAACGCCCTTTATTCACCTAACAAAAACATCTTAATTTGCTGTATGATTTGGACATTTTGGAACTGGGCCATGTCTGTTTCTAAAATAAGCAAATTTGATCACATTTCTGTAGAGGTGTGGGCAGAATGTTTTAATGTTTTTAAGTTACTTTTTTCAAACAAAAAATGCATGCCGCCTATAGAGTGAGTGCCAAACACTGGCCGCACATTCTGCATGATTGATTGTCTATTCAAACAATTTAAAAGTAAATGCTACAGCAAACACTACGCAAAATAATAATTGTTGTTCAATATTTAGTTTGTCAATAGCTGTTTGTATTTCTGTCTCCTTTCTTGGTATAGGCTCTTACTGTAGATTAAATAGGCTATGATGTCGCGCTCCTATCTCACAGCAATATAATAATAATAATAATAATAATATGCCATTATGCCATTTAGCAATACTGCAGCCTACCCATCCTGTCTAGGCTACTGGTATATTTATAAATGGTATCCTAATATTTGTTGTGTAACAGGAATAAACCAGTAATGTCAGAAAATATGATTATGATTCAGGCCCATATAATAAAACTCAAAGAAACACATGCTACTATGTGATCTCCTTACCAATGGAAAATGCATCTGTTTCATCATTTTATCAAATGCATCTGTTTTATCAGCCACGCATGTTCTGAGATTTACGTGGATATACGCACATTTCCTCTTCAAGTTCAACATTGATAAATACCAACCTTTACGGGAATACTGGCGCACGCAAGGTTTTGAGTATTTTTTGTGCGCATGCACCTTTGATAAATGAGGTCCCAGGAGAGCGAGGAAGAAATAAAAACACGGCAGCTGTTGTCAGTCAGGAGAAGCGGTTATGCAGATCTGGGCTGAGCATCAAAGAGATTACCAAATGACCTGGAATAAACAAACCCACTGAACTCAATGGCTCATCCATTCTGTTTGATTGCAGTGGTGGTTATATAAGTTGTAAAAAACCTAGCGTCTCATTCAGACGAAAAGAGGTTTGGGGTTATGTGTGTGTGTGTGTGTACATGGGTGCATCGTTTGGGGCATTTGATTTAGTGTGTGTGGTGTCAGATACTTTGTGAGCATGCTTCCCCATTTGATTATTAGTGAGACTACCTACAGTATGTGTCAGTCTAGGGGTGCGTCCCAAATGGCACCCTATTTCCCATATAGTGCACTACTTTTAACAACTCTAAAGGGAATAAGGAATGGGCCCCATTTGTGTCAGAAACAGATAGGCCACTACTGCCATTCTTTCATCTTTGCCTCTTGACTCCACAACTGATTCTAACTAGCATTTGAAAAAGGCAGCAAACTGTTTGGCACTTTGGCGTAATTGCTGCTTTTGCTAGTCACACTGCTGAGGGCCTTCATTAAAATTATAAATCACCAATCACACCACCTCACTCGCTGTTTCTAAAGAGCTCTCCTCTTCCTGGGCAGGTGGGATTGTGGCACGGTCGGCACCAATAAACAAAGGGACTGATGATGTCTGTGCTTAATAATGTAATGTGACTCTCTGACAGAGTGTTTCCTAGGCACTGCCGTGGTGACATAGACGTGATTGGCAAAATATGCAAAGTTGATCAAATCCAAAATAATCAGTTACCCTGACACGTGAGAATTTTGCCTATTTATTGCCTCAGGTGACCTACTGACTTTATGTCTTTAAGGACAGGGTTTTTTCCAGGTCACATTATGAGATCAAATAGGGCCTTACGTCATCATGGCTCATTCTACTTGATGATATTGTATCTTCAAATTTCATAGAGGTGTTTAGGCTAGCCGCATGAGAGAGAGAGAGAGAGAGAGAGAGAGAGAGAGAGAGAGAGAGAGAGAGAGAGAGAGAGAGAGAGAGAGAGAGAGAGAGAGAGAGAGAGAGAGAGAGAGAGAGAGAGAGAGAGAGAGAGAGAGAGAGAGAGAGAGAGAGAGAGAGAGAGAGAGAGAGAGAGAGAGAGAGAGAGAGAGAGAGAACTAGAAACAGGCTATTCAAACACAAGGACGTACAGTATGTGTGAAATGAATCAGGGGGGTGAAGGCCTTATCTCGTACATTATTTGATCTGAGTAAGGAATGTTTAACGGAGTCGAGAAACAGGAAGTGACCTATGACAGAGTGTGAGAGAGACAGGAAGCTCTTTGAATGACACAATAGGTACAGAGGAGTGTATTCTGGGCTCTGTCCAGGTCATGTGTAGTCTTAACTCTCACTTACAAGAAGTAAGTACATTCAGAAGCAGTCGGTACAGTAGCGGCACAAGGTGACCTTGTAGGTGTGACACCCGCGTGACATCTCGCTGCCTCTGAGATAGATAGATAGCTAGATAGATAGATAGAGAGAGAGAGAGAGAGAGAGAGAGAGAGAGAGAGAGAGAGAGAGAGAGAGAGAGAGAGAGAGAGAGAGAGAGAGAGAGAGAGAGAGAGAGAGAGAGAGAGAGAGAGAGAGAGAGAGAGAGAGAGAGAGAGAGAGAGAGAGAGAGAGAGATCACTATCCCGTACCAAGCAGCCTACAATTCAGCAAGTTTAGCCAACCGCTCACACCAACCGAGTGTACGGTAATGGACTGCAAGCATGCATGAGTGCTCTGCGCTTGTGTACAATGGCAATGGAACATAGCGGGTTACTATGGGCCTGCCCATATCTATAGAGAGGGGGAGAGCCCATTGCCCCTCCCCAAACTCGAACCCAATCGACCCGTGCTAAGAATGGCCCGGCTAAGCCACTCTTGCCCTACATACACAGGGCAGATTACACCCTGTGCATAATCCCACAGACACCAGAGGCATGTGCCACTGTCACCACTCCTCACCCTGCTGCCTACACACACACACATACACACACATCGAAGTACACACGCACACTCACCCACCATACACACACACCGACCTGCCCCCTCTCTTTCTTCCCTAGCAACTCCCTGCCTCCCCCGATCCCCCGCCCTGGTTTTAACCCCATCATGACCACCTGGCATGGCTGCCTTCCTACAGACTGGTTTCCTCACCTAAACCCCGCATGGAGCACCAGTCCTGGGATTAGGGTTAATCTGGACCTCGTGTCATCCAATATCCCATCCCTCCATCCCTCCCTCCTCTCCCCATCCCTCCCTCCCCTTTGGAAAGAGGCTTTGGGTGAAATCCTTTTTAGTGACTCACTCCCCTCTCCTCACACAGACTCTGAGCCTGCTGTTAGGGTAAACTTTTCCTCCCAGGCCAAGCCAATCACTGTCCAGCTGACCCGCTCCAGTAGAAATTATACAGGACATATAGCAAATACTAGATGGATTTCTTCTCTGTATGAAATACACACAGACCTTGGGATTTTGTGCACAAACTATGATGATTGTATAGTACAATTAACCACAAACTAAAATACCATGTGGGTTTAATACCACAGAGTAAGCAAGTGTGTGTGTGTGTGTGTGCATACGCGTGCATGCATGTGTGCGTGTGTGCACAATTCCGATGGACTACACATACCAAGGAATTTCGATGGTCTAGAAATTACTCCTGCACCCTCCCACCCACCCGCCAAACCACCCAACCCCCAGCGCCCATTACCCATCCATCCTTCCATACTCTGTCTGTGCGATCACCCCTGGGACAGAGGAACCTGCTAGGCCTGAGTAAGAAGAAGAAAGTGCACAGTGATGTGGAGAGCAGAAAAGAGGAGAGGAGAGAGAGGGAGCAACAAAACACTATATCGTCCTTTTTTGTATTTCTGTCTTCGGAAATAAATAGCAAATTCACCCTGAAGCAGAGCTCTACATTGAGTTGAAAGCCATGTTGAGAGAGAGAGCGAGAGAGAGAGAAAGCGTGAGCGAGAGGGAGAGAGGGAGAGAGGGAGAGAGAGAGAGAGAGAGAGAGAGAGAGAGAGAGAGAGAGAGAGAGAGAGAGAGAGAGAGAGAGAGAGAGAGAGAGAGAGAGAAAAGATGTAGGCCAGTGTTTTTGTGTTCCATTCTTTAGGGGCAGAAGAAGAAATACCCTTGAGCTTGAACACTCATGGTAAAACATGAGAGAATCTCTATAGTGGAATCCCTACAGAGAGGGGGAGATGAAAGTGTATCATAAATTACTAATGGATTGGGCTCATCATACCAATGCAGCAAAACAGTACCAATCAAATGCAGTTGACACCAAAGACATTCCAAATCAACTAGATCGGTTGTTCATACAGTATAGCTAGATAGTTTGTGCAACTACCGTTATTGAGAAGTAGGAAATGACACACACACACAGAATACTTTGAGGAAAAACCAGAGCAAGCGATAGAACAAGGGAGGAGAAGGATGAGTATGGATGGACAGAGAGAGATAGATATTTAATGGATGAAAATGATTTGCCGTCACGTGGAGTCTGATTCCAATCAATCAGAGTCGACCGTGTCCCCAGTGCTCTCCTCTCCTCTCCTCTCCTCTCCTCTCCTCTCCTCTCCTCTCCTCTCCTCTTTTCTCCTCGGGACTGGTAAACGATATAGTGGAAGGAGCATCAATCTATCACACACACATGCACACACTCACGCACACACAAACATGCACACACGCGAGCACGTACAAACGTATACACACGTGCACACACAAGCATACACGTGCACGAACTCACACACTGTACAAACACACACACACATGCATACATGTCAAAATACACAATGGCAGGGTGAAACTGTATCATCACGGTGTGACTGTTAGATACTGTACACTCTGGTTTTGTTTCTCTGCCACCAATCACACCTATCACACATTCATTAATATCTGTAGCAATAAATTATATATACAGTAGGCTTTTGTTTTGGTTTAGCCAAGAAATGCCCCATGTCCCTCTAAAATTAGCCTAGTAGAGCATACTCTTGAACAATATAGGCCTACTACAATTTAAAAACACATTAACCTACTTGAAAACCACTGTTGGTGGTAGCTACTGGTAGCATACCCAGCGCTTTTATGTGATGGCTTTTTAAAACGAACAGTAATAAAAACAGCATCTCCAAAACCAACTGGTGCAGACCTAACCGAGTTATCAATGTTATGTGGCCCATTGAATTAAGCGGCGCTCATTATAAAAAAATTGCCACTCTTCTTTCTGCTTAACTAGGCTGCAAAATTGATTTACCTTATCCCCACAATCACTATGACATACTGTTATTATTAAAAGTAGGGCCGTTATTCTATGTGTTACTCAGAAAAGACATCGTCCATGAACCATGTGTTGTAATTACAAATCTGAAACATACAGTTTTATGGGAAGGGGATAATGTATTGCCTATGCATAAAAATGTAAGCTGTAACTGCACAACAATTTCCAGATAATATATGCCATTTAGCAGACGCTTTTATCCAAAGCTACTTACAGTCATGTGTGCATACAGTACATTTTACATATGGGTGGTCCCAGAAATCAAACCCACTACCTAGGCTTTACAAGCGCCATGCCCTACCAACTAAGCTATAAAAGACCAGATAAACAATCGAAAATGTTATTTCAGCATTTTTAATAAAGCTGATAATACATTTAAATGATTAAATATAATGTTGTTGTTTTTTTATTCAACACACAATCAAATCCTGTTCATTTGTCCTCTTTTTTAAACATATTCTTTGACATTATTGAATTACACTTGTGCCGATAATATCAATAATCTTATTGGCACAAATGTAATTTCGTATGATATTGTCCAGCAGAATACTACTGAGTAATAATGAATAATACTGAATACTACTGAATAATACTGAATAATACGTGAACATGAGGAAATGGTGCAAAATCACAAGTAGGTCACTAAGCGATTTATTTGAGAAAAAGAGGGGGATGGAAGACAGAGGGGGGAAATTGGGTCATGCTGAATGCAGAATGATGCATAGGCAGAGAGAGGTTTGAGGAAGCTCTGTCAGAGATGCGATATGTGTCAGTCAAGCGGTTGGTCCCCCTCAACATCAGGGGTGTATTCACTAGGAACCAAACTAAACCAAACAGAACAAAATCAGGAGGGACCTACCTGAACAGAAACTCTCAATCTCGTGGCAAAAGGTTTTCCGTTACGAAACATTTTGCTACGGTCTGCATTAATGAAGACACCCCAGTATCCTCTCTGACTGTTGTGTTGTGTTGTGTTTGGGGAGGGCAGGGCAGGTTTTTCTCCCCTTAATGCAGGGGAGAAGCTGTGTAAGATTTAACTAGCTGTGTGGATACCATTTAGGCCACTATAGACAAATAGCCAGATTAACCATTTTAGGATACTTAGCACCAAGTGGCACATCAAACTATCTTCTAAAAAGATTTACTATTTGATAAATACGAACACACACACACACACACACAAACACACAAACCACTCAGTCAGTCTGCTCTCGCTAATGAAACTGAAACTGATATTCTGGTCATTGGAGCACATCAGTGTCTAACCCACTGAGAGTCAAGGTCATCGATGTGTCCACAATGAACTACTCTGTCACGCACTGGAATTGTCACACACACACATACGCACATAAACATATGCACACACGCACGCACGCACACACACACACACACACACACACACACACACACACACACACACACACACACACACACACACACACACACACACACACACACACACACACACACACACACACACACACACACACACACACACACACACACACACACACACACACACACACTATATCAAAACTAAAAAGGCATAGCTATTTCCCCCTATTTGATACAGATTGAGACTGCTTAGCTCTGTAGTTAAAAATACAATAGAGATACTGTTTTAATCAGGTGAAAGCTTCAACACAATGTGTATGTCATTGTGTGTGTGTGTGTGCTTACGAGGAGCTGGGATGCGTGTGTGCAAACAGAGCTCACTATGAGTAGGCGGTGCACTTCATGCTCCAGCAGACACAATACCACATGCTGCCATCAGCCATTTTGCCGAGCTGCTCTATGGCATGTGCCAGATAGAGGGACATGGCTACTCTCACCTCCCCCCTCCTACCGTACTGCTCGTTTCAAACACACAAACACACATACACACACACATGCTTTATTCATACATACACACACACATTTACATTCTGCACACACACCCACACACACACACACACTCACATACCCAGTCGCTTGAAAATGTCTTCCTATCCACCTACACATCCAGCTGTATCAGACATCATAGCAGAATGTGACATAGCGTATAATGCAAGGCAATTCCCATTCTACTCTCCAGTCAGTTACAGCTAGTTGAGCTTATCTGGGCAAGGCGACAGTGCACAGCGTCTGTCCATGCATTAGAGATGTCGATAAAGCTGCTGTATTTGTATTGCCATATAGGCTCAGAGATGTGTAGTCCAGAATCATCTGCAATCAGTTCAACTACAAACCTTGATGACATCATTTGAAATTGCTTTATGGATATAAATAAGTAATTTGCTGGACTGTTTTAAACTGAAAGACTAATATCAAAAAGGTATGTTTTTCATACAGGAGAGCATAAGGAATAATATCTAGGATGAGTCGAGAATATATTAGTGTGAATATTTGTACAGCACAAGCCATATGAACTGCAGTGGATCGGCACGATACTACAGCTACATATAGTGCCTTCAGAAAGTATTCACACCCCTTGACTTCTTCCACATTTTGTTGTGTTACAGCCTGAATTCAAAATGGATTACATGTATTTATTTTCTCACCCAATCTACGCCCAATATCCCATAATGACAAAGTGAAAACATGTTTTTAGAAATTTTAGCATAAGTATTCACACCCCTTTGCTATGACACTCCAAACTGAGCTCAGGTGCATCCAATTTCCTTTGATCATACTTGAGATGTCACTACAACTTGATTGGAGTCCACCTGTGGGCAATTCAATTGTTTGGACATGATATAGAAAGAAACACAGCTGTCTATATAAGATCCCACAGTTGACAGTGCATGTCCGAGCAGAAACTATACCATGAAGTGCAAGGAACTGTCAGTAGATCTCTGAGATAGAATTGTGATAAGGCATTTATCTGGGGAAGTGTCCAAGAGCACAGTGGTTTCCATCATTGGGAAATTGAAAAAATATGGAACTACCCAGACTCTGCCTAGAGCTGGCTGTCTGACCAAACTGAGCAACCGGGCAAGAAGGATCTTGGTCAGGGAGGTGAACAAGAACCCAATGACCACTCTGAAAGAACTACAGAGTTCCTTGGCTGAGATGGGAGAAGCTGCCAGAAGGACAACAGTCACTACAGCACTTCACCAATCTGGGCTTTATGGGAGAGTGGCCAGACGAAAGCCACTCCTGAGAAAAACGCACATGACAGCACGCCTGGAGTTTGCAAAAAGGCATGTGAAAGACTCTGAGAGCATAACGCAAAATATTATGTGGTCTGATGTTACAAAAATGTAACTTTTTGTCCTGAATGCAAAGCGCTATGTCTGGAGAAAAACAGGCACAGCTCATCACCCGTCTAACACCATCCCTACCGTGAAGCATGGTGGTGGCAGCATCATGCTATGGGGATTATTTTCTGAAACAGGGACTGAGAGACTGGTAAGGATAGAGGGAACAATGAATAGAGCCAAATAAAGGCAAATCCTTGATGAGAACCTGCTTTAGAGTGCAAATGTCCTTAAACTGGGGTGAAGATTTACGTTCCTACAAGACAATGACCCCAAGCATACAGCCAAAGCAATGCTGGAATGGCTTCAGAACAAGAATGTGAAAGTCCAGCCAAAGCCCAGACTTGAATCCCATTGAAAATCTGTGTTAAGACTTGAAGATTGCTGTTCACCGCCACTCCCCATCTAACTTTACAGAGCTTGAGAAAATCTGCAAGGAAGAATGGGAGAAAATCCAGAAATTCTGATGTGCAAAGCTGATACAGACATACCCAAGACGACTCAAAGCTGTAATCGCCACCAAAGGTGACTCTACAAAGTATTGACTCAGGGGTGTGAATACTTATGTAAATTAGATATATCTGTATTTCATTTTCAATAAATCTGCAAACATTTCTAAAAACATGTTTTCACTTTGTCATTATGGGGTATTGTGTAGATGGTGGAGAGAAAAAAAAGATTTAATCCATTTAGAATTTAGGCTGTAACACAACAAAATGTGGAATAAATCAAGGGGTATGAATACTTTCTGAAGGCACTGTAGATTAACATAAAATCTGTCGCAAAATCAGCATGTAATATTAAACCATAGGCCTATTTGCTGAAAGGATGCAATCATACAATGATGGTTTAGCTTTACATAACATCTTTATATTTAACCATGGGCAATCAAAAAGCGTATTATCCTTAATGCTAATATTTCTACATTTTAGAGTAGGCCTACAAAAATTCAACATGCATTAATTTCCTTAATAAATTGGATAAATATTTATAAAAATAGAGCCAACATATTTGCTAAAATACTAGAGGATTTCACAAAAACCAGTTGTCATGTCAAGATTAAGAAATAAAAAATAAATAAAAAGAACCACATACAGTATTATAAATGTATTCAATTAAATGAAAGGGGAGTTTACGAAACAATTGTTTTGGAATAGAACACAAAGACATGTGCCTAGCTATGCCAGCAGCTGCCCACAAAAAAACATGCGATTCATAAGATGAATTAAATAAAATCTGTTCGTCCTACGAGTAGTCGATTGCTTACAAAATGGCTGACAAAAATAGACTGAAATCTGTGTAATGCCACATTAACACGTACAACAGGGGCTGGGGAAGCACCAGTCATTTGTAATGAGATCATAATCCGGCCAAATGCTGCCTATGTGCTAATCTCTCCATCAGATTACCAAACCATGGAGGAGAGAAACTCTGCTGCAAACCAGTTAAAATGGGGGATGTGATAGCAGGGAGAGGTGGAAGAGAAAAATACCAAATCTCCTCCTCCTCCTCTCTGTAACACACACACATGCATGGGCTCATATATACACACACACACACATACGCAAGCATGTGCACTTGCACATTTTTACACACACACATACACACACAAACACACACATACATGTGTAGGCCACATTATGTAGGCCACATTATGTAAGCCAGACACACACACAAAGTATTTACCCAACAAAGTCCTTTGTAAACACACACCTCTCGCCGACATGCATTCACACACAGAAATGACAGAATGCACATATTTACTCTCTTCATAAAATGCAATAAGAATGGCTAAAACCCTCTACAAAAACCCACACATTTGAGCTTGGACTTCAAATAATCCAATGCTCAGTCCCCTTCTTAATAACTTCCAAACAAACACATGCTTTCCATATCAGCCCACTCCAAACCTCTAGGCAACATTACAGTGTTATTCATGTGAAAAGTCCTCAACATTCTCTATGCGTCGCAGCTATTCCATGTGCGACTTGATACGTTCACCATTAAACCCTGACGCCGTCTGCCTGCAAGGCCGCTCAGAATCTCCCTTTGATTTTACAATAATCTTTCTTGATACCGGTGTGTGCAATGTGCAGAGTATGTTTATGTGTTTGTGTTTATAAGTGTTTCATCTCTCTCTGTGTGTGTGTGTGTGTGTGTGTGTGTGTGTGTGTGTGTGTGTGTGTGTGTGTGTGTGTGTGTGTGTGTGCGCGCGTGCATGTGTGTGTGTGTGAGAATACGAGTAAGATGGAGAGTGAAAACAGTAGTGAGCTTTCTGTACTTTTATCTCCGATTCCTAAAGATCCGACCTCTGGTGATAGCCTGAGGAGAAACAGATAGAATATCTACACAAAATTACATAGAATAAAACAAAATGGTGGTGGCTGAAGAAGCAGTTGAATTTGCTCTAATATCTACCTAACAGTTACAGGCTCTCTTTGGGGACAATGCCATTTTTCAACGGCACAAATTCGAAGTCATTTAATTTAATCGAAATACACGCAATTCAGCGTGATAACGAGAGAGAGATTTTCTCTTTGCCAAAAATGTAGATCAAAGGCTGTGGGGGAAATGTGTCTCAAATTGCAAGGGGCAAAAAATCATGCCGTTTAGCCTGCACAGGGTCGACGTCTCCTTCGAACATATCACACTACCAATGACCAAACAAATCCTGCTTTTTCCACCACCACCACCATCACACATGAACTGTTCATTACATGTGGAAGGAAGCCGTGGATGTTTGTGCTGTTTCCATGTGCATGTGTCTATATGCAGAAATCAAATGTAATTTCTCCATTTCAATCATAACTTGTGCAATCTCATGCCCCAACACATTGCACTTTGAGATTATTCTTGTGTAATGAAAGATGCTTTACAAATGTAATAAACATGCAACAATTCCAAAGATTTTACTGAGTTACAGTTCATATAAGGAAATCAGTCAATTTAAATAAATAAATTAGTCCCTAATCTATGGATTTCACATGACTGGGCAGGGGCGCAGCCATGGGTGGACCTGGGAGGGCATAGGCCCACCCACTTGGCAGCCAGGCCCACCCACTGGGGAGCCAGGCCCAGCCAATCAGAATGAGTTCTTCCCCACAAAATGGCTTTATTACAGACATAAATACACCTCAGCACCCCCTCCCACCCCCCTCAGACGATCCCGCAGGTGAAGAAGCCAGATGTGGAGGTCCTAGGCTGGCGTGGTTACAGGTTACGATTGTGAGGCCGGTGGGACGTACTGCCACATTTTCTAAAACAACGTTGGAGGCAGTTTATGATAAAGAAATTAACATTAAATTATCTGGCAACAGCTCTGTTGGACATCCCTGCAGTCAGCATGCCAATTGCACACTCCCTCAAAACGTTTATAGAGTGTCCTTTTATTGTCCCCAGCAGAAGGTGCACCTGTGTGATGATCATGCTGTTTAATCAGCTTCTTGATGTGCCACACCTGTCAGGTTTATCTTGGCAAAGGAGAAATGCTCAATAACAGGGATGTAAAATATGAGAGAAATAAGCTTTTGTGCGTATGGAACATTTCTGGGATCTTTTATTTCAGCTCATGAAACATGGGATTAACACTTTATATGTTGCGTTTATATTTTTGTTCAGTGTATTGTTATAACACAGTAAATGAAGTAAACAAGCAGCTGTTGTTGGTTATGCACCGCTGCAATATATCATTTCTAAGAAAGAGAAAATGTCAAGAAGGCCTTGTTCATCAGTGCATTGGTGTTTGGCACAGAAATGTTTTTAATTACTTCAAATGTGCCTCATTACCTTTTAGGTATATTCTCAGCCGGGGTCTGATTTTTTGGAATTAATATAATAATAATAAGGGTTCATACTACAAACAAGTTACCCAACCAATTATGAAAATATATAGAGTTATAACACAATTACATTGGGGCAACTTCACGGTAATGCAATGACGCTGAGACTCCGATGTTTCACTTTAAAAGTATGCCCAACAAAAACCATTGATTTCAATGTTAAACAAACCATACAACTCTATGGATAATTTTTAACACTTTCCACAGAAGATTTTTCCAAAAAACATTTACTCGAAGAACAGTGCAAATGTAAAGTTTGGTAACAAAATGACAATAAAATCTCCCTCAGTTTTTTATGTGACCACTTTTTCCAAGAACTCTGTGAAATATCTACTCTGAATTAAGATTCAAAGATTTCTGCAGAAACGTGTCAGCTATGATATGACACTTTGAGTTTGAAAAAATCCTCTTTTGGATATTGAACTACAGTAAGTGAAGTGGCTCAACACCCGGTAACAGAATGACATCATGGAACCCTGATCTGTACTATACAGAAATGCATCATTATGAATGTCATTCTCTTCCATGGTGATGTAGGCTATCCTGAATAATGTCATATCCTCCTTTGCATGTTTGAGTATTATTCGACATACTGGCTATTATTCTAATGAGCTCCGCCCCCCAAAAAGACACAATTTGGTTGGTTCGGACCAAATCTGTACCACTCATAGATGTCTATGTTTCACAATTGTGTAGTAATTCTGGTAACATATTTACATGTTTTAACCACTTAATAAATCATAAACCAAATTGTTATCAGTAAAAACACTATAAATAATTGGTAGGTCTACCTTTACTTGTTACTTCTGTGAACTTTCATTATCCTCCCTCACGAGGGAGAGAAATGTGAAAATATCTTAAAGATATGTGGTGTTTTGTTAACAGAATGACAAGACACTAAGCAATATTTCTTAAACTTACAGAAGGCAAATAATTTCAGCAAAACTAAATATAAATGTTGATATTAGTTGGCAGGGGTCTTTACTTAAACATTATTGTGTTTTGATGTATTTCTAATATCTTTTAAGACTTTTTCTGTTAGATGTTTACTAAGACATATTTTCCATCTGTTTGACCAGATATGAAAGCCTTTGCTTATTCCAATTATTTGGGATGGAAAATGGTTGAAAGAAGTATGTATGCCTTAATTTATCAGAAATATAGACTCTTAGCTTTCATTTGACACCAACTTTGATGTGCTCCTATGAACTCACATGTTAGTGCTCATGGGGCTTTTTACATGGAAATGCCCATCGCTAATACGAATATTTAGGATTGACAAAATACTACATAACAGTGAATCAGTAAATGGTGAACCTAGGCCACTATTTTCGAGCTACGGTTTAGCACGGTCCAAATCAATGTGCTAGTAACTGATGTATTAGGATGAACAGAGCGAGGAGCAAATGGCTGAGAGGGAGGGATGGAGAGAGGGAATGAGTGAGGGGGGAAGGGAGGTGGAGGTGCCCCAGGAGATCGGGACGCTGCCTGCCCCCCTCTCTCCCTCCCTGCCAGCCTGCAGCCTGCTGCCTGTTTCCCGGGATCAGCTGATCTGTGTGGATGATGGAGCGAGCTAGGGTTCAGAGGTCATCCCCTTGCATTGTCAGACGTCCTCCCCCCGTCCCCCACCACCACACACACACACTCCCCTCTGCAACATTTACATACATTTTACATACATTTAACAACCCCCCCCCCCGCTGCTCCCGCCTTTAATAATCACTGGGGCTCGGAGTGTGTGTCCAGGAAAGAGAGGGTCTCTCCCCCCTTGCTCCAGCATAGCATTAGGGCCTACCCCAAACCCCCACCCGCCTGTGTAATCCCTGCCAGCTGGCCCCGTTGGTTAATCCCTCAACACAGATCAGCTGGGCCACGCATCTCAACCCGGATGGGACAGGGACAGGGGCAGATAGGGGCGGGACGGTGTGAGTGTGTGTGTGTGTGTGTGGAGTGAGGGTGGGGGTGGTGTCGAAACAGAGAGCATAAATTGAAGCCCCATGCCTTGGCTGCGTGAAGTGTGTGTGTGTGTGAGCGAGTCGCCTGTACCTCTGTTTCCCTCCTCCTCCCTTGGATCCTTATACATATATACCTTTCTCTGGGTTTATATATGTATATATATATGTATATTTTACATTTTGGGCATTTTTTCTCTTGGTTGTCTTGCGAGCAGAAACCAAATGGATTTTTTTGGCGGGGAGGATTTTTTATGTTTTTAGGGGGGTAACGACTGAAATCTCCCCATCGTCCCCTTTCCTACCCTTTCTCTTCTAACCCTGACTGCATGCGTGACACCTGCCTGCATCCCATCCCCTCAGACCCCTTCCAGCAGCACCCCTACCCCTACCCCTATCACAGCCCCCGTGCACCCCTCTACTCCCGCCGCAGATGGTGCTTCACCGGACGGAGATGCGCCACGATCGAAGGACCCAAGGATATGGAGGAAATACTCTGCTCGATGACAGTTTTTTCTCCAATAGGATATTATCTGAAACAACAGTATTCTTCTTGTGTCTAATATTCTATCTATACTCAAGGGAATCGAGCACATTGGTCAAGATTTAAAGAAAAAGGAATTGTATATTATCACTAAGTGCCTCTGCAGATATGGATGTGTGAGAGTCTTGGCGTAGTCGCACCATTCTCATTCTTATTTTGGTTTGATATCACATGTATTTACTCATTTATTTATTTATTTGCGTGTATCTAGTCATTTCATTGAGGACGGCGCTTTAAAGTATCTTGGTGTTTCACTTTTGTGTTTTTCTTTCTGTACATGTCTTTAAGAGCTATACATGCTTGCGCAAGGAGAGAGAGATAGAAAGAGAGAGAGACAGTGAGGGAGAGAGAGATGAGAGGGAGGGAGGGAATAGGATGGAGAGAGAGCGGCACAGCTGTAACAAACTGTGATAGAGAAATGCTTGGTGTGGGTCTAACAGCTTACGAACACCTTTACGTGGACCACAGGCTGCAATCCTATCGCTAAGGATAATGGATATAGCTTATAGCTTAGCATCTCTTGTCTAGCCATTTCATATACGGTGCGGGTCGTCATCCTTTGTTTTGCTACTACTAGCAAGGTCTGACTGCAGGAATGAACTAGCAAGCAGGTACCAGGGCTGCTCTCTAGCTGTATGATGCAACAAAGGTACATTTCTTTCTCTCTCTCTCTCTCTCTCTCTCTCTCTCTCTGGTGCATGATTTACTGTAGCAGTAGCATGCTAAAATAGTATTTGGAATTCCATATGAATGGTTCTTTGACTGTGACTGGATGTTGTGTTTTTTATTGTTGGAATCGCTTCTTCACATACATACACATATGCATACACACACCAGCACACTCACCACATACGCAGGCAGCAGCATAGGCATGCATATAGACGTTGTATCTCTGCATGTGTGTGTATATAGTAGCGAGTCCGTGTTTTTCTCCGTGTTCCAAGGGGCTGCATATATGTATGTGTGCGTGGGATTATCTTGTGAGGTGCTTCGACTTGCAAAAAGGACGTCGCAGAAACAGCACCAGAGCCAAGAGGAAGAGAAGGACAGGTGAGGAAGAGAGGAGAGCGGGAGGAGAGTTGATGGACTAAAACAGAGAGGACGGACTAGAAGCTCTAGGTCAAGCACAGTCAGGCACGTACGGGGGTGCAAGACTCCACAGGGGGTGCAAGACCCTACATGCAGACAAGACCCTACATAGGACAGAGAAGAGAAGAGGGGCGAAAAGAACAGAGCGAATGTAAAGCTCAACGGTGGAACGACTGGGAGAAAGTGATAGTAAGCGATAGCGCCGTAGCCTAGAAAGGCAGGAGGAAAAGGAGAAGAGGAGAGGAGGAGGAGGTTGGAACTTGGGTTTGAGCTCTTTGTGTTCACAGTGGACCTTGATTTAATTTCAATACAATTAAGGCACGCGGTGAATGCCAAGAGAGGAGCCATGGACGTCACACTCTTACTCTCACCTGAGAGACCACCGAGCTGACCCGGGGATAAAGAGACAGACAGAGAGAGGGAGAGAGAGAGAGAGAGAAATAGATACGTACATAGGGCACCGCCATGGCCAACTGGACAGAGGGATCACGCCAGGGTAGCCACGGACCATGTGGCGAGAAGTGGAAATCGAATGGCAGTGTTTCTGCATGTGTGCACATGCCTCCAAGGTACATGTGTCCTATCTGAATGAGAGAGAGAGAGCCAAAGAGAGAAAGATAGGTACAACCAAATCAAGCCTTATGCTTCAGTGTCCCAACTAGAACAAATTCTCACAGGATTCTGAATGACGGCAGGGTAGCCTAGGCAACTGTGGCCCTAGTTGTTGGGACACTTATAGTTGACAGGATTTAGTAAACCAGTTCAGTTTGATTTGAAGGAGAACTGGTTGGTGAATCTATTTATGTTTGGCTGATAGAAACTCCATCTCCAGCTAAATCCTATGCAGGCATCTGCCCGTAGCCTTGCAAGTTAAATCCTACTCAACAGATATGCCCTTGCATTTTGGATTATGAAATATTGAAATGATAACCTCTATTTTTGTAAGTATCCTTAATAAAGCAGCAACGTGGAGAGAAACACTACTGTTTGTTACATTTTGTACATTTTTCAAATGCCAAAATGGACATGGTTCCATGAAAGCAAAAGCCTGGATGAGAGCGCATGAAACACACCAAAAAGGCTATGAGAGGAAAGGTCTTATTGATTATTTCCCAATTCAATACACAAATACATTTCAAAATATAACTTACGTGCAAAACAAGAGCGACAGAGATTGAGGGGTGACCTGATACGAAAATGTTGCAGGCGAAGCCATTCACGTAAAGCGATGCCAAAACAAGCAAAATCAGATATCAAACAGTAGGCTACAAAACATTTATTACAATATATTTTCACATTTAGGCCTACCTGTGATCAAAAAGCCACATAGAAGGACAATATTTGTCAGACGCCAGACAGACAGAAAATATAATCCAACCTTCATCTGCATGCATGAGATTAAATCTAAATACATAATAGCATACAATTTCATTATAAATGTGTGCTTTGTTTGGTAAGCAATTTAAATAAGCATACATGTTCAAATGATCAGATCAGAATATGTTTTGGTATATAGATTGTCTGGACAAATATATATAAAAATTATATCTAAAGAAATCCACACACACTCTCTTTCACACGCACACGCACATGCACGCACGCATGCACGCACACACACACACACACACACACACACACACACACACACACACACACACACACACACACACACACACACACACCTGTAGTATATGCAGTATAAGCAAATTCAAATGAAACTGGAGAATTAGTCATTTTACAGCGTTTTCTCTCTTTTTCAGATCTTAAACATGTTCAAATCTTAATAATTGTCTGGACCAATATATATAAATGTGGTCCTCTGTAGCTCAGCTGGTAGAGCACGGCGCTTGTAACGCCAAGGTAGTGGGTTCGATCCCCGGGACCACCCATACACAAAAATGTATGCACGCATGACTGTAAGTCGCTTTGGATAAAAGCGTCTGCTAAATGGCATATTATTATTATTATTATTTATTATTATAAAAACTATATCTAAAGTATTCCACAAACACTCACACACACACTCCTATAGTATATCATACAGCATAAGCAAATCCAATGCAAGTCAATGGAGAGTGAGGCCTGCTACAGCATTCTCCCTCTTTCTCTACACAAGCACATGTGTGTACAAACATACCACAGACATGTACATGGGTGTCTCATGGTAGGGTGGGGTATGCAAAATGGGTCATCTTTAAACACTTTCTGACCACTTCTACCATGGGCAAACATGTATGGAAGGTTTCGTTCAAATCAAAAAGGGTGCAGTCAAAAAATGACAAAATTCATAATATGAACGACCCACACTTATTCCACAGCAAAAGGTACAAAATTAAAATCTTACCATTCCCACAAACTAAACATTCAATCAAAGAAACCAATTAGGACATCAGACAAAACAAGATTAGCTTCACAGACCTGTATTTGTAAAAAAAATTGTGGGGTGGCTTTCCCACCATGTGTTGCTTGTGTGTGTGTGTGTGTGTGTGTGTGTGTGTTCGTGAGAGAGGGAGGGAGGGAGAGAAAATGGGAGAATGCTTTAGCATGCATCACTCTTCATTGACTAGCATTGGATTTGCTGTAGGAGTGTGTGTGTGAGTGTGTGTGAATGTCTTTACATATTGTTTTTATATATATTGGTCCAGACAATTATTAAGATTTGAACATGTTTAAGATCTGAGAAAGAGAGAAAACACTGTAAAATGACTCACTCGCCAGTCTCCATTGAATTTGCTTATAATGCATATACAGTATGTGTGTGTGAGAGCGTGTGTAGATATATATATATATATATACTGTATATACAATGCCTTCAGAAAGTATTCACACCCTTTGACTTTTTCCAAATGTTGTTGTGTTACAGCCTAATTTGAAAATGTATAAACGCTTGAAATAAGGTCTGATTTTAACACAGGTTTAGGAGATGTTATACTTTTTGTTTTAAGAGATTATAGCAGTCAGTTAAAATGACATATATGATTGATGTGTTTTTTATTATTACTTAAATTCAAAAAAATTCACTAAAAGTGACATTAGCTGATGAAGATTATCTCATAGAACAAAACGTATAAGATCTCCTAAGATTGTGTTTAACACAGATCTTATTTTCGGCGTTTATCCAAAAACCCTCCAAAAACGCCATTCATTTTCCTCATATGCTTTGTCCAACGAACCATGGCAGAGTTAGTGCCTACAGAAAGACGCCATTACTATTTCTCTCTATAAGTTCAGGAGTAAAAATATGCTTAACAAGTCACATAATAAGTTGCATGGACTCACTCTGTGTGCAATAATAGTGTTTAACATGATTTTTGAATGACTACCTCATCTCTGTACCCCACACATACAATTATCTGTAAGGTCCCTCAGTTGAGCAGTGAATTTCAAACACAGATTCACCCACAAAGATCAGGGAAGTTTTCCAATGCCTTGCAAATAAGGGCACCTATTGGTAAATGGGTAAAAACCAAACAAACAAACAGACATTGAATATCCCTTTGAACATGTTGTATCAATACACCCAGTCACTACAAAGATACAGGCGTCCTTCCTAACTCAGTTGCTGGAGAGGAAGGAAACCACTCAGGGATTTCACCATGAGGCCAATGGTGGCTTTAAAACAGATACAGAGTTGAATGGCAGTGATAGTAGAAAACTGAGGATGTATCAACAACATTGTAGTTACTCCACAATACTAACCCAATTGACAGAGTGAAAAGAAGGAAGCCCGTACAGAATAAAAATATTGCATGCATCCCACTCCAATTCGCATAGCTCCCCAACAGATCCACAGATGACGACATCTCTATTGCACTCCACACTGCCCTTTCCCACCTGGACAAAAGGAACACCTACGTGAGAATGCTGTTTATTTACTACAGCTCAGCGTTCAACACCATAATGCCCTCAAAGCTAATCACTAAGCTAAGGACCCTGAAACTAAACACCTCTCTCTGCAACTGGATCCTGTACTTCCTGATGGGCCGCCCCCAGGTGGTAAGGGTAGGCAACACATCTGCCACGCTGATCCTCAACACAGGGGGCCCCTCAGAGGTGTGTGCTTAGTCCCCTCCTGTACACCCTGTTCACCCACGACTGCATGGCCAAACACGACTCCAACACCACCATTAAGTTTGCCGTTGACACAGCGGTGGTAGGCCTGATCACCGACAACGATGAGAGCCTATAGGGAGGAGGTCAGAGACCTGGTAGTATGGTGCCAGGACAACTACCTCTCCCTTATTGTGATCAAGACAAAGGAGCTGATTGTGGACTACAGGTAAAGGAGGGCCGAGCACGCCCCCATTCACATCGACGGGTCTGTAGTGGAGCGAGTCGAGAGCTTCAAGTTCTTTGGTGTCCACATCACCAACAAACTATCATGGTCCAAACACACCAAGAGAGGCGTGAAGAGGGCACGGCAATGCCTATTCCCCCTCAGGAGACTGAAAAGATTTGGCATGGGTCCTCAAAAAGTTATACAGCTGCACCATCGAGAACATCCTGACTGGTTGCATCACCGCCTGGTATGGCAACTGCTCGGCATCTGACCGCAAGGCGCTACAGAGGGTAGTGCGTACGGCCCAGTACATTACTGGGGTCAAGCTTCCTGCCATCCAGGATTCCAGGCGGTGTCAGAGGAAAGCTCTAAAAATTGTCAAAGACTCCAGCCACCCTAGTCATAGACTGTTCTTTCTGCTACCGCATGGCAAGCAGTACTGGAGCGTCAAGTCTAGGTCCAAAAGGCTCCTTAACAGATTCTACCCCCAAGCCATAAGACTGCTGAACATTTAATCAAATGGCTACATGGACTATTTGCATTGACCCCCTTTTTTTGACGCTGCTGCTACTTGCTGTTTATTATCTATGCGTAGTCACTTTACCCCTACCTACATGTACATATGACCTCAATTACCTTGACTAACCCGTTCATCCACACATTGACTCGATACCGGTACCCCCTGTATATAGCCTCGTTATTGTTATTTTATTGTGTAACTTTTTTTACTTTAGTTTATTTAGCAAATATTTTCTCACTCTGCACTGTTCGTTAATGGCTTGTAAGGAAGCATTTCACGGTAAGGTCTACACCTGTTGTGTTCGCTGCATGTGACAAATAACATTTGATTTGATTTGATTTGCATAAGGCACTAAAGTAAAACTGCAAAAGAAATTGGATAAGAAATGAACTTTATGTCCTGAATACAAAGTGTTATGTTTGGGGCAAATCCAACACAGCACATCACTGAGTACGACTCTTCATATTTTCAAGCATGGTGGTGGCTGCATCATGTTATGGGTATGCTTGTCATCGGCAAGGACTAGGGAGTTTTTTAGGATAGAAATAAACAGAATGGAGCTAAGCACAGGCAAAATTCTAGAGGAAAACCTGGTTCGCTGGGAGACAAAATCACCTTTCAGCAGGACAATAACCTAAAACACAAGGCCAAATATTACTGGAGTTGCTTACCAAGATGACATTGAATGTTCCTGAGTGGCCTAGTTACAGTTTAGACTTAAATCGGCTAGAAAATCTATGGCAAGACTTGAAAATGGCTGTCTAGCAACAATCAACAACCAACTTGACAGAGCTTGAATAATGTAAAAATAAATATTTTGCTAATATTGTACAATCCAGGTGTGCAAAGCTCTTAGAGACTTACCCAGACTCACAGCTGTAATCGCTGCCAAAGGTGATTCTAACATGTATTGACTAAGGGGTGTGAATACTTATGTAAATTCGATATTTATGTATTTCATTTTCAATAAAATTGCAAACATGTTTTCACTTTGTCATTATGGGGTATTGTGTGTAGATGGGTGAGAAAAAAAATCCACTTCAATCAGTGTAGATGACGGGGAAGAGACAGGTTAAATAAGGATTTTTAAGCCTTGAGACAATTGAGACATGGATTGTGTATGTGTGCCATTCAGAGGGTGAATGGGCAAGACAAAAAATGTAAGTACCTTTGAACAGGGTATTGTAGTAGGTGCCATGCGCACCGGTTTGAGTGTTTCAAGAACTGCAACGCTGCTGGGTTTTTCACGCTTAACAGTTTCCCGTGTGTATCAAGAATGGTTCACCACCCAAAGGACATCCAGTCAACTTGACACAACTGTGGGAAGCATTGGAGTCAACATGGGCCAGCATCCCTGTGGAACACTTTCGACACCTTATAGAGTCCATGCCCCAACGAATTGAAGCTGTTCTGAGGGCAAAAGGGGGCGCAGCTCAATATTAAGAAGGTGTTCCTAATGTGTTGTACACTCAGTATATATATACAGTACCAGTCAAATGTTTGGATACACCTACTCATTCAAGGGTTTTTCTTTACTTTTACTATTTTCTACATTGTAGAATAATGGTGAAGACATCCAAACTAGGAAATAACACATATGGAATCATGTAGTAACAAAAAAAGTGTTAAACAAATCAAAATACATTTTATATTTGAGATACTTCAAATAGCTGGTTGAGAGAATGCCAAGAGTGTGCAAAGCTGTCATCAAGGCAAAGGGTGGCTATTTGAAGAATCTCAAATATAAAATATATTTTGATTAGTTTAACCCTTTTTTGGTTACTCCATGATTCCATATGTGTTATTTCATCGTTTTGATGTCTTCACTATTATTCTACAATGTAAAAAATTGTACAAATAAAGAAAAACCCTTGAATGAGTAGGTGTGTCCAAACTTTTGACTGGTACTGTATATATATACAGTATATATTGGTCCGGAAAATCTATATACCAAAACATTATTAGTATTGGATCATTTGAACATGTATTCACATGACTTGATTCGTGAAATTTGTAGAAAATAGTAACCCCATTTGTCCAAAGACTATAGTACAACAACAAAAATGTGGATATTTTTTCCACTAATTGTTCTTTTGACAATTCACATCAGATCTTTTCACATCAGATCTTTTTCAGAGCTAATCTTATTGGTCAAAAGACCAATTAGTGAAAATAAGATCAGAAGTGGCCTGCCTGTCTAAACGTAGCATTAGATAATCAGATAAAGGCCTATTGACACAGCACACTGGGACAACTGAATGTCACCATATCGTGCTATATGGCAGAATTAGGGCCTTTCCCTCCCCAAGCAAAACTAAAGGATAAGGATGATATTTTAAGATAAGGTCTCATGGGACAGAGGACCATCATTTGCATTAATGCAACAATACAAGTAGCCTAGGGCAAATATAGAACATAGTTTTTTTTACGATCTTCAATAGCCTACATTGTGCACTCTTATATATATATATATATTATTATATATATATCATAAATATGACATCCAGGTCAATACTTCTAATAGTGTCTTTAAAATACAAATAAAAACATAATTGGCTTAAAATAACCTTGATGGGCTATTAGTTTCGATGAAGTAGCTTAGCTCAGAAGAATCATGATGAAAATGAAGATAGGCCTATAGCCTTGTCGAATTTGTGATAAAGCAGAATATAAGCGAAATGTGTGATGTTTAAAATCACCAAAATTGCCCTAAATAATTAAGAATTAATTTAATTGTAATAATGAAATATAGCTTTGACACCATATTTTCAGTTCTCCTATAACCTATACCCTCAAATCAAATATTGTCATATCTTTTTATTTTACTTTTTATTTTACTTTTGAAGAAAAAAAAATGCCTTACTAAATCTATAACATCAAAATGTTATCAAGCCATGGGCTATTCTTACACGCAGTAGGCCTATGTTCAAAAGAAAGAGAAAGAAGAAAGTATAATTTTGTGATGTAAATAAGGGTCGGGGTTAGACATGGCGAAGCGTTACTAATGTAAGAAGTAGATGGATGCCTTTATGATAATCAGGGGCACGTGTCGTTGCTGAGGGCAAAAGGAACTCACGCGCTACAAAGGCCTATCTGGCTAAACAGCTCTAAAATCTTTTTACCTGACCTTGTATTCAAAAAGTTAAAATAAGAATGCACCTTGACTTATGAGTCATTTAAACATTTCATAACAACCACTTATTTTACAATGTTTATTTGCTACAAAAAAGGTATATCATATTCAATAGTGGCCAATCAGGAAATGCGTTTTTTAAGATGGTCTCCGATAGCCTACAATTGATTTTAGAAAGATTGACCCTTCAACCAAAGAACCATATAGGCTAACGTGCGTTTTTTCATTTCCAGATTTTGTATTTAATTATAAGTTCTCTGTAATGTCCAGAGTTCTCAACTAACAAGGACATGTATTGTCTATAAATGTATAGTCTGTATTTAATATCAAGACTAGCCAGTAGATAAACTGAGATACTGTATATGGTTCCAAAACTGAGATAGGCCTATATGGGTCTTTGTAGCATGGGTTGGCTATGTGGATGAAGTGTAATTTTTAGTGTCTTATGTCATTAAAATGTTTGTAGTTCTGTACCTGTCTGTTAATGTTATGTATTTTTCTATTTTATGTAGTTCTGTCCTTCAGCTGTAATTGTCAATTAATATGTATTATGTCATGTTTTGTGTTTTGTGTGGACCCAAGTAAGAGTAACTGCAGCTTTGGCTGTAGCGAATGGGGATCCTAATAAAATATTAAATACCATGTCACAATTTAACAAATAAATAGCAACCATGATGAAGCAGTTTTTTTACTTAATGATTTGAGAACACACACACACACACACACACACACACACACACACACACACACACACACACACACACACACACTAAACTATCACCATCATAGAGATGGTAAGAAAGGAAAGCCCCTTTAAGAGGACAACCCCTACGAGGAAATATTCAACAAAAATACAATTCCATAACCTACAAGAATATGAGAAAAAGAGGTGCATGTGTAGCTAAAATAGTTTGAGGGGCAAAAAGGCACCCTGGTAGACTCAGTAGGAGCAGTTACCATCATTTGACAGAGGAAGAAGAGAACGTGGCAGCTTTTACCACAGGCAAGATTTTTCTTATGCATGCTTTATTCTTTATTATGTGCTCTTAAGATATGAGCGCTGACCTTCCACACTTCAATTCTCCCCCTCTTCCACCGTCATTCCCTATGGTCCCATTTCCTTTCCTCTCCTTCATCTTCTCGTTGGGCCCCGTTCCCTCTCTCTTTCATTGCCTTTCATTTGCATCCCACAAGGGGCCAAGGGGTCCCCAGAGAGGCGCAGATAAGGGTCATCGGAGGCCCCCTCAGGCTACATGTTTCACGCACCAACCGTAGACTCCTCGACACGTGCCACCAACCCCCACCCACTCTCACCCTCTCCCAATAAGCCCCCACCCCCTCACAAGTAACCCCAATCCATCAGTGAGACTGGAGAACATTGCAGACTAGTCTCTCATTGCCCACTGCAGATTAGTGATTATTCATAGCTGATATCATGAGCCTATTGTGAAAATGTGTCATCGAGAACGTCATCAAACAGAATAATGTGAAAGCATTCGAGCCTTTAATACAGATGCACTATGTAGTTACATGGTTTAGGCTCAATTTAGCCAATGAGAGTGCTGACAGGCAGCACACTTGCATTGGAACCAACATCATCTTCCTTTCTTGCTCACCGTAATCCACTCAGTCAGATTTGCCATTGTCATAGTAGGACACCTAGGGGAATCCCAAGAAACTGCTTTCCTGTATCGAATGAAAGAAGGCAATACACAGACAAGTTCAAATAAATCATAGGCACATATTCACATACACAGTATGTGGTCAATATTTGTTTCCAGGGCTATTTCTCAAAGCTTGTGTGTGTCTGTTTGTGTGTGTGTGTGTGTGTGTGTGTGTGTGTGGGTGTTGACTGTATGGTTTGTAATAACGTCATATGAGAGCTCAATCCGTAGTGAACAATTCAGAAGTGAAATTCAGAAGTGAAAGCGGCATATTCAGTAGCCTACAGGCCCCAACATCCCTCTACTTTTATACATACTAGGGCGGCAGGTAACCAAAAGTTTGCTGGTTCGAATCCCTGAGCCGACTAGGTGAAAAATCTGTCGATGTGCCCTTGAGCAAAGTACTTAACCCTAATTACTCTTGTAAGTTGCTCTGGATAAGAGTGTCTGCTAAATGACTTAAAGCGGCAATCAGCAGTAGAAACAATAACAAAGTGAACCCCTGGTTCGGTAAAAGCTGAGGGATGGGGCTGGAGAAATGTAATCTCTCTCAAATTCATAGACAGAGCTACTACGGATGCAAGGATTGATCATCCATGATATAAAAATTAGAATTTTAACCATGTTTTGAGGCTATATAGTGTTTGTTCACAAACATTGGAGTAAAACAAGCCTATATTTTGGGTCCTGATGGGGTACGACAGTTGAACTAAGCTCATGGGGCATTTCTAAGTTATATTCTTCAAGAATCAATGGGTACATATAATTAATTTATAAGTCTAAAAATCAGTGTAGCAACTGCTGATTGCCTCTTTAAAGTATGTACTAACGTTACTGTCCCCAATACAATAAAAATATACTTAAATACATGTAATTTTGTCCTTGAAACATGTAATTGAAATACTGTAAAACATTTAATTGAAATACTGGGGAGTGCCAATATACATAGCGGTCTGCAATTCAGGGTTTATATAAATCATTGATCAGAACGGTTTCAAATAAATTATATTTTGCCGCCACCCAGTGGCCATTATGTATATTTTCACCCGCCATTTTCTATGCATTTCACCAGATTAGAGGCTGTACCATAGAATTGTCAAGATAGACATCGCATCATTGTATCTGTCCCATCATGGGGACTGTGAGAGCACGGGCAGTGCCATTGAGGCCATCTCCATTTTGAAGCAGTAAATGTTATTATTTGACTATTTCTATGAGCTGGCAAACAAACTGAGAATAATTCATTGGCTGATCCCTCCTGATGTGGAATCATGTGATCCTTCCTTAACCCATAGGAAGTCACCCAGTTGACTACTGCAAAATGGTGCAAGTCCTCAATTGTGCTGCCCATGCTAAAACGGCTTTTGGGCACTAGAGTCCTCTATCTATCTCTAAAAACGGAATGATTCTGAACACTATCCCAAGTCACAACTTCGGCAGACAAGTTTCAAATTCTCACTGAAGTTTCTCGCCACAAGCATAAACTAGCTAGCTGGGAAGGGCTCATCAGGGGTCCTCACTAGCTTCCATAGCTACACAGTCAGAATTATGGCTAAACCCCACCCATTTCTACAATTTCTCAAGTTAAAAATTGATTTAAAACATAACCCTAACCATAACCTTAATGACACTGCTAACCTTATGCCTAACCCTAACCTTAAATTAAGACCAAAAAGCAATTTTTATGGGCCAATTTCTACCTTTTGGCTGTGGAAGCTAGTCTCATCAGGACGACTGACTGAACCGAATCCGTTTGTCTCCACTCTTTCTCAGCTGTGCGACATACAGTGAGCTCCAAAAGTATTGGGACAGTGAGACCTTTTTGGTTGTTTTGGCTATGTACTCCAGCACTTTGGATTTGAAATGATACAATGACCATGAGGTTAAAGTGCAGACTGTCAGTTTTAATTTCAGCTGTATTTTTTTATCCATATTGGGTGAATCACTTTTTGTACATAGTCCCCCCATTTTAGGGGACCAAATGTATTGGGACAAATTCACTTATATTTTACATTAATGGGGATACTACCATGATTACGGATAATCCTGAATGAATCCTGAATAATGATGAGTGATGAAGTTAGAGGCATAAATATCATACCCCCCCAAAAATGCTAACCTCCCCTGTTATTGTAATGGTTAGGTTAGTGTAGCGTGGTTCGTTCTGCGTTGTGTACTTTTAATTAGGACACTGCCACAACTGGAGGTCTGCTGGTTGGATTATTTGTATTTGCCCTGCACACGAAGAGACAACACACAATATGTTAGCCCTTGGTGCAGTCACAGCTCTCGGGCACCTTGCTAGTTGAAGGTCAGGCAAAAGAGAACAATAAGAGGGTACGTAAGTACAGATAACCCGCGATGGACCAAACCAAAATAAACACAACTTTTACAATCAGGTGTATTTACAATATAGATATATAAAAATGTTTGTACACCAAAAAAATAACATTAGCTATGCAGCTGTAATTAAATAAAGAAAACACATTGAATTATTATTATTATTATTAACTTATTAACATCCCCTCTTGACCTGGCCTACTTGAACTGGTCCTTGTGTGCAATTTGGTGCATAATCTAGGGGAACAACATCACACTACTACATTCACCCCCACTGTTTTACACTAGATTATAAGCACAAAACAAAACACATCACCTCGAAGGTAACAAAGCAAAGAAAGAAAAAAAACATTTCACACCCACAGGGCGACAGACTAACCCAGTGTAGTCCCTTCATTCTAGACCCACAAATGGTCGATCAGCTGGAAGCTATCCCGTGAAGGATTAGGAAAAATAAGAGGTAGCTAATCCCTTATTCAACCGTATACAAAAAATGCCAAATACATTTTATGCTGACACACAAAGTTACATGAATTGTCAAAAATATTAGACAAACCCATAAATCACTATAAGACCCACTTAGATTACCACATACACAAAAAATAAAAAAATAAAAAAAGGTAGGCAATATCCTACCGTCACTGAGAAACCAAGAACTGTTTCATTTCCTGTGTAGACATAGTTTGGATTAGCCTATTCACTGGTTTAATAAGTCTACCTAGTCTAGTCCGAACACCCGCACACAAAAACCTAGCAGGAATGTCATGAACAGCACTAACCCTGCTCAGAGGTCTAACCTCAGGTTGGGGAATACTACAAATCGGCATATCCGGAGCCAGCACACTTTCAGTTACAGACTCAACACTAGTAGTGTCAGATGACTGATCAGAATCCTGGCAGATTGTCACAGACCACACTGACGAAGCATCTTCAACCAAGTTAACAACATCTGTCACAGCACCATCCCCACTGAATGGAGTTTCGCTATCAGAACTCTTGTAGGCTTTGGGGATCTCTCTCTGTTCCACTTCTGCTGAGCACACCTCACTCAAGGGGACTTAATACGGTTGTTCCACTTCACTTCCATCAGCTGGGACTCCACCATCCTCTTGGAGTATCCTCCCAGAAGACTCAGGAAGGCTTGCTACCCAGTGGACAGTCCTTGCGTCACTCCCATCCATTTTGATGGACGCTGCAGGCATCTCAGAGATCACGTCACCACTCGATAGAGATCCATGACCCTCAAGTTCCTCCCAAGAAGGCGAAGGCAGAAAGTTGACTGGCATAATCAGGTTCCTATGCACAGTTTTGATGCGTCCAGTGGTAGGGTGTTGTATACGATATGTGTTCAGTGAGATGTTCTTCACAACCACTATGTACACTGCACTGTCCCAGCGATCAGCCAGTTTATTCTTGCCCCTCTCTCCCTTGTTAGCAAGTAGAACTTTGTCTCCCTTCTCTACCGAATGACCCTTCGACCGTCTGTTGTAGACCTCGGCTTGTCTCTTTTGTTGCTTACTGGCATGCTGCTGGGCCAATGTCATGGCCTCTCTCAGATCCTCACCCAGAGACTACTGTGTCCCCATCCAACAGCACACTTTCAAACATAACATCTACCGGCAACCTAGAGGTGCGTCCAAACATCAATAAGAAGGGCGGAAACCCAGTAGTCTCGTGAACAGTGCAGTTATAGGAGAATGTCAATGTGTTCAACATCTGAGACCATTTAGCCTTGGACCTAGGTGGCAGAGCTCTAATCATCCCACCCAGTGTGCGATTCAGACGTTCTGCTTGACCGTTACCCATGGGATGATAAGGTGTGGTGTGGGACTTTCCAACACCAGATAACTGAAGTAATTCTGCAATAAGTGAATTCTCAATGTTAGCACCCCTGTCAGAATGGATACAATCAGCGAACCCATAAATGCAGAATAAATTATTCCAGAGAACACGAGCAACAGTCTTAGCAGACTGGTTTGGACATGGATACGCACAGGCCAGCTTAGTAAAGTGATCCGTCACTACTAACACATCAATATACTTGTTGTTTGAATCTTCTGCAGTCCAGAAATCAATACACACAAGTTCCAAAGGTGCCGTTGTCACAATGGAGACAAGTGGAGCTCTTGCTTCAGGCTCAGGTGCTTTACTCAACACGCATCTCTTACAGTGGGCCACGTATTCCTTGACATCCTTTTCCATAGAGTCCCAGTAAAACCGCTGTCTCGTTAGCCACAATGTGCGCTGCTGACCCTGATGACCAGTATCATCATGAACTCCCTTCAACACAAGGCCTCTCAAAGACACAGGTACGACATACTGGAATATTTTCTTCTTACTCACTGGGTGTTTTGAGACACGATACAGAATCCCTAACCGCGTGGTGAGTTTTCCCAACTGTCTTAGAGTATAAACCGTTTCATTAGCTTCAAGGACTCGCACTCTCCTAGATGAGCGCCGGCCTCTATCTACAAAGAACATGACTTTACTGATGACAGGATCCAGTGACTGGTTATCATACAGCTCCTTGTGTGTAAAGACAGGTGAAGGGCTCTGACCCATGGACGTCAACCTCTCAAGGTGCTGCACATGTGAAACGGCCCTCACTGTGGCACCATCATCCCATCGGCGGCGAGCATGGAGGACAGCAGACACCTCTTCACAGGAAACCAACCCACTGACATTGGCTCCAGCTCTACTCAACTCACTCCCAGGAGCCATAGACGTTCCACAGCCAGCCTCGGGCTGTTCACAGGAGAGGCGGAACATGTCTTGAACATCATCCACTCTAAGGCCTCAGGCTTCCTCCAGCAGGACATCAGTCGGTGCAGAACTGTGGAGCGGACAAATGGCTCTCTGCTCAAAGCATCAGCAATGACATTCTTGGGACCTGGTATGTACTGGATATCAAAATCAAAGGGTGCCAGCTTTGCAACCCATCTCTGCTCGCATGCATCAAGTCTCGGCTTTGTAAGAATATATTTGAGTGGATTGTTGTCGGTCCACACAGTCAATTTATGCCCTCGCAGCCAATGGCTGAATTTATCATGAATGGCGTATTTCATGGCTAGAAATTCCAGCCGGTGAGCAGGATACTTGGATTGTGCATGATGAAGAGATTTACTAGCAAAAGCTATTGGCCTGGCTATGGCCTTCCCATCTTGCACTTGGGATAGTACAGCTCCCAAACCACTAGTAGATGCATCCACAGAAAGTTAAAATGGCAGAGAAAAATCTGGATGAGCCAGCAGTGCCTGGTCAACTAGTGCTGATTTCAAAGCTTCAAAAGCGAGTTGACATTCGGCAGTCCAGTCTGCAGCAGTGAGCCTGCGAGAGGGACCAGGCCTCCTCCTACCCTTGCCTCTCCTAGGCTTCTTCTGACCTGTAGTTAGCTGAAACAATGGCCTAGCAACCATGGAACAATTCTCAATGTAGTGCTGATAGTATACTACCATACCAAGGAAAGAACAGATTTTGCTAGGAGACGGAGTGACACCATCAGCTTCCATCATCTCACTCTCAGTCACATTCAAAATAGTTTGAACTTTAGCAGGGTCAGTGGCTACACCCTCCTGAGAAATGATGTGGCCCAAAAACATAACAGACCTCCTCAAAAACGTGCACTTAGACGGAGACAGTTTAAGATTGTGCTCCTTCAACCGCTGAAAAACCATCTCAAGTCTCTGCAGACTCTCTTCCTCCGTCTTAGCAAAAACCATCAGATCATCCAAATAACAAAGGAGACTTTTGGTCACCAAAGAAGGTCATTCTCATAAAAGTAGCCGGGCTGTTGCAGAGGCCCTGAGGTAACCGATTGTACTCGTGCAGGCCTAAAGGAGAGGAAAAGGCAGTGTATTTCTTATCCTCTTCATGCAGTGGCACGTTATAATACCCTGACGTCAAGTCCTTTGTGCTGAAGAAGGCATTACCTCCCAGCGCGGCCAGTACATCAGCCTGATGAGGCAGGGGTTGAGCATCCTTTACTGTGCTGGCATTTAACCACCTAAAGTCAGGACATAGGTGCAAGTCCCCATTCTTTTTCCATACCAGCACCAATGGTGAGGCATACTCGCTGCTGGATTTTCTGACGATTTCCTTTTCCTCCACATCATCCAGTGTTTCCCTGAGTTTTTGGTAATGAGCTGGAGAAAGCCTATAAGGTAATCGAAATGGGCGGTCATCAGTCAGCCGTATGCGATGGCAGAACTCCTTTGCCTCACCACAATCTAGGCTATGTTTAGAGAACACTGTGTCATACTTCCCAATTAAATTGACAAGTTTATCTTTCCAGAACTGTGAAACTGGACACTCCTCAACAGACAGGCCTTGAAGTCCAAGATTGCTGTGTACTGTTGTCATTAACTACACTGCCACCAACTGAACTCTTAGCTGTCAGACTGCCATGTGAGCTGTCACACTGAACTTTTGCCATGTTCTGGTAAGCTGCTTGCAGCTTGACATCATCAAAATCCTCCAATGCAATGCAAGGGTACACATCCGCCACTTTAGCATTTCGTCTCAGGGTAACTGGCGATGTTGTTGGATTCACAATCTTCACAGGGAGCCATCCATCCCCCCACAGAGGCGTAACTACTCTCCCCACTAGTATGTGTCGATTCACACAACGAGACGTGCTGGGCTCGACAACAACAGTACTGCCCACAGAGAGTTTTGTCTTTGGGGGTAGGCGGCCCCACACCAGATGCTCACTCATGGGCTGGAGCGTTACTGCTCTCTTCAACTTAATGGTGCCCACTTTATCTGGGATGGAGTCTCCTCTCCATCTCTCCAGATTTGTCAGGAGACGCAGAAAGTGGCTGTCTTCACACTGGCTTGAGGAACCTGGTGTACCCACCACCCGCCAGTAGCTGTCATTTGATTTGAACTGTCTAATCAGAGACTTCAACACATTAGTGCCCACAATGAGTTCATCAACCTGCCCATCTACAATAAGCACTGGGACTACATAGCTGAAGCGATAAAGCTGCATTTTTAAGTCACACATGCCCACTGGGCTAGTTTGCTTCCCACCACAACCCACCAGGATGATGTCTGAAGGAGCTAGAAAGTTCCCTCTACCACTCCTGCCTCCCTCAACCGAGGTACAATATCTGCGCGCAGAGTAGTAGCCATGGACCCACTATCTAACATCCCCTTCAGCTCAACTTTATCCTGTACTAGCACAGTGGTGTAAAACAAACTGTCATTCTGAGTAATTCTCATTGTGTTCTGAAAAATGACTGTGTTGTTCTTGGGTACTGATTCACAAAAATAAGAATAAACAGATTGGATATCATCATCAGTGGAGGAAAAATAAGACTGCCCCACATTGCCCTCCTCAGAATGGAGGCTTTCTAGTTTTCCTGAGACCTGCCAGTCTGTCCACATCCAGGGCTCTGTCGCTGCCCAGCCTCACTACAGTCAAAGCTCATGTGGCCCGGAGAGAAAGACTTGAAGCACAGCTGGTGCATCTGACAGTGAGCTTTGGTCCAGTGATTAGTGCTTCCACAGACAGCGCATTCACGCTGACGTTTGTGGAACTGTTTACGGGGCCCTCTGTTCACAGACTGAGTATTGCTGACCAGAGCCTTCTCCAGCAAAGTCAAAACTTTCTCTAATGTCCCACCCTCAGATACAGATGGCGTCTGGTCTGGTTCACGGCCACATTGAGAAAAAGATGACACATTAGGTATTTTCACAGGACCCACTCCCTCCTGGGGGGAGTCAAAAACGGCAGCCACCTGCTGTGAAAGTTGTGTTCTACATGCTTTACGTTCCCTCAACAGTTCATCCAACCGATCCTGTACCTCACTGGCTGTCCAGTCACGAAGGGGTTTGCTCTTGAACACTTGGGCCAACTCTTTATCAGGACAGTTGCGTACAAACATGACTGCCAACACTGAGCACTGATTGGGTAAGGTCCTGCCCTCACTTACAAGGTACTGTTCAGCTGCCTCTGCAGCTTTGTTAAGCCTAATCCAGAAATCAAGTGGACCCTCATTAGCATATGGTTTGATTGAATAGAAATCAGCTAATGGCATACCTGAGCAGACAGTATCCCCAAAGTGTTGCTTGAAAACACTGAACACCGCCTTAACATCTGTGACAACAAGGTTGTTACGCTTCCAGACTTTGGTCACATCCCGTGCCCTCCCCATGAGCCTAGACATCACTTCCCCAACATTCTCAGACCCAGTGTAACCCCTCTTCTCTAGGTAGACTCCCATTAACTCATCCCACTCCAGGACAGAGTACTTATCTGAGCCATCACCCCTAAAGAAAGGTGGAGCACTAACACCTGACTTCACAACCAGATTCAGCTTGGACGCATCAATAAAGGTTGACCCACACTGCTCAGGCAGGGGAAACTGCTGGGGTTGGTGAGGGGGACGGGCAGGAGAAAGACTTGAAACCCCAGGCTGCAGTAAACTCGCTCTGATAGATTCTCCTATCTCTGAATCAATCTGCTTAATAAGGTCACAAAGCTGACTCGGAGGTGTCACATTATTACTGAGGACTGTGGGTGATGGTACATCAAAAGACAGAGGTGGGATACCCTGGTCAGGTGGAATAAACAGCCTACCCCTCCCAGTGCTTGCAAACTCAGGACTAGCAAACGCTCTACTCCCAGGAGCTGACTGTACAATTGGTGTAAATGGAAGGACACCCCTCCCTCTACCCACACTAAAATCCCCAGCATAACTCATCTTATGGACTTGAGAGTCTTCCATGGCTCAACAGAGCACTAAAATACAATGTAATTTACTGCAGTATTCGGTGCATGTGACAAATACAATTTGATTTGATTTGAAAACCAACTTTACAAGAGGTTTCAAAAATAGGTTATATTTGACTCAACGTTCTATGTCGTACACTAAGGCATTTTTGGCAGAATAGATGGATGCAGTTCAATGCATGATACAATATAATTCACCAATACATTTCTTGGTAGTCCAAAAATATTGCTATCAGGTTGTAAATCACAGCTGGCCTGGTACATTGTTTACTGCCTCCATTCGGGATGCACTTTTTCAGTTTCAATGACTCAATATTCTGGACAAAAACAGACAAATGTAACTAAGGCTGGGAATGTCAATACAATTAAACTAGCAAGGGCAATGATCACAAGTCAGTCATAATGTGACTAATAGGCTAGTGTATCTATTTATGTAGCAAGCTAAAAACACAAAGCCTAACATTAGCTAGATAGCTAGCTGCTAGGAGGATGTCATGTCATGCCATTGGAGGAGTGGTTGAGTGACATTTCCCCCTCGTTTTTCGGTGGCTATACACATCTAGAAATGCAGGTGTCATTTGGTTAGCTAGCAAGAACTTGAACGACTGTTATACAGTTAGCATATCTCTTGCGTTCGCAAATTTACTCTGGCTATCTATTCCGATTTCAGACCACTCTCGTCTGAGTGCAGAACAACTGATGAATTTACAAACGCGCAACACCTGCTGAATATGACCGGTGTCAGTAAACTTAGGCGAAAAAAGTAATAGTTAGTCAAGAACGCTCTAGATAACATTTAAAACACAGGAGGCTGGTGGCACCTTAATTGGGGAGGACGGGCTCGTGGTAATGGCTGAAGCTGAATAAGTGGAATGGTATCAAATAGATCAAACACATGGTTTCCAGGTGTTTGATGCCATTCCATTCGCTCCGTTCTGGCCATTATTATGAGCCGTCCTCCCCTCAGCAGCCTCCTGTGATGTAAACTCTGCTATGGCGAGTAAAATGGTCAGAGTGAGGTGTTCTCTCATTTGTGTCTGGAAGTAGCTGGATAGCAAGCTAGCCAACTTTAGCCAGTTAGCTTGGGTGCTTGGTTGGGACAAGCATGCATTGGCAGGCAAGCTGCAGAAAGACGAGGAGGCTACAATTCCCCATCGTTTATCAGTGCAATTTTGATGGCCAACTAGCTGAAAAGGGTTTATCTAATGTTCCTTTGTTAGATTTTAGCTCATCTTGCTCTGGCTAGCATTAGTTGTTGATCTTGTTGTTGTTGATGTGCATAACTGAGGGAGAGAGAGCCTATCTTTTCAAGGTTGTTTGATCAATAGACTGTAAAATTCCCAAATGTAAGAGGACTGCCGTGGTGTTTACATATTTGCAGAAATCCATTCAGGTGTATTTTGTGGCTTTTGGCGAATGCGTTCTAATGATCTAAAGTCGCGCTGTTGCAACTGCCTGTAAACACACAGTCCAGTTCAAAGTGAATGATGGCAGACCCATGTGGCAAATGGCTTGTTTGTATAAAGGTCTACTGTAGCTCTGATTGGCTATAGCGCACCGGTCTTTGTAGACTCAGGTCCTGGACAAGGCAGATGTTTTTATTCGGTTTTATTTACTGCAGTGTCTATTAATTGTCCAAACGCATGGCCACTTTCTCACTATATTGCTATAGAATTTTCACAAATGCCTTAGTATACGTAATTCCCGAACATTCTAAGAATTTTTGAAAATGACCATATCTAAGTGGTCAATTCTCAGAATTTTTTAAAAAGTGTAATTCTTCCTGGGGGTTTATATTAACAGATTTTAATAATATTTCATGTTTCTAAAATGCTGTTTCACTTTAAATGCAACAATGTTTCACACAGAAGTTATTTTCAAAAGAGATGGCAGCAAGCGTGCTGCAATAAAAAAAGACAGTTCCACTCACCAGATTATGATAATTTGAAACTTCATGTTGAAAGTTATTCTTGAAAAGGGAGAAGCTAACAAATTAGCAACAACATCCTCTTTGATAACACCTGCTGCAGCCGCTGCAAACTAGCTGACAACAAAAACTAGCTAGCTAGACCGTGGGAAAACTATTGCTCGCTATTACGTAGTGACCTGTTGGCCTTCAAGAACGCAGAAGTTTCCATACGTTTTTGTAAAAACGGTCCCACTCATTAAGTCAAAATGTGATTGGTTGATTCCACTGTCACTCCAAAATATTGCCCTAATACAGTTGAATGGCAGATGCCTTTATCTAGCTTCTGATGGCTTAGCAAATGGCTGACTTAGCTAGCTAGATTTATCTCCCCAGAGAGCAGCAAAGAAAAATCCTGATTGGATCTTTTTTTCTCTTCAGTGTTAACCCTTTCCAACAAAACTGAAGAGATTAAATGAGAACATCATTGAAAATAATATCATTATCATTATTATATTATTATCACTATTTAAAAATCCTTCTGAAGGTGTAGAAGGCCCATTGTTCCTCACTGTGTTTGGGTTAGTAATAATTTGTAGAGTGGCTCTATTTTCCCTCAGCATGCATTTGTTCACTATTCTGAATGTCTAAAGAATACATATGTTGTTCTGAAATATGAACATAGAAATACTGAACATTTTGAACTCTTATTATGGTGGTGATTTGACAAAATTACAATCATGGTCTTGAATTGGACTCACCTTTTTCTGGTACCCCCCTCCGGTCTTGGTCTTGACTTGGACTCGATTTGCTCAGGTCTTGGTCTTGAATTGGTCTCGCTTTAGGTGGTCTCAAACATAACACTGTTATAATATTTGTGCGTCTGTAACTTTCTCAGTCATCATTATTCACAATTAATTCAGGACTATCCGTAATCATGGTAGCATCCACATTAATGTGGAAGTGTTAAGAAACATATTCTATTCTTATTGACAATAAAGGTGACTCCAAACTGACAGATCTACAAATGATCTTGCATCATTAATAACAACTCATTATTATTTGTAGATCAGTCAGTCAGTCACAATCTACCCATGATACATTGTGGTTTTGAACCTCTCGAACATGGCCAATGTAAGAAGTGTAAAATTCTTCCTTAGATGTACATTTTCTCGAAATCTAAAGGCACAACCTAGATTCGAGCCAATGTCGTTGAACATGTTATTATTCCAACCTTGTGGAAGTGACAAACTGACACGTATTAATTTTAGTCAAAAACAACTTTATACAGTGGTTTGCGAAAGTATTCACCCCCCATGGCATTTTTCCTATTTTGTTGCCTTACAACCTGGAATTAAAATATATTTTGGGGGGGTTTGTATCATTTGATTTACACGACATGCCTACCACTTTGAAGATATTTTTTTTGTGAAACAAACAAGAAATAAGACAAAAAAACAGAAAACCTGAGCGTGCATAACTTTTCACCCCCCCAAAGTCAATACTTTGTAGAGCCACCTTTTGCAGCAATTACAGCTGCAAGTCTCTTGGAGTATGTCTCTATAAGGTTGGCACATCTAGCCACTGGGATTTTTGCCCATTCTTCAAGGCAAAACTGCTCCAGCTCCTTCAAGTTGGATGGGTTCCACTGGTGTACAGCAATCTTTAAGTCATACCACAGATTCTGAATTGGATTGAGGTCTGGGCTTTGACTAGGCCATTCCAAGACATGTAAATGTTTCCCCTTAAACCACTCGAGTGTTGCTTTAGCAGTATCCTTAGGGTCATTGTCCTGCTGGAAGGTGAACCTCCGTCCCAGTCTCAAATCTCTGGAAGACTGAAACAGGTTTCCCTCAAGAATTTCCCTGTATTTAGCGCCATCCATCATTCCATTTTAGTCTCATCTGACCAGAGTACCTTCTTCCAAATGTTTGGGGAGTCTCCCACATGCCTTTTGGCGAACACCAAATGTGTTTGCTTATTTTTTTCTTTAAGCAATGGCTTTTTTCTGGCCACTCTTCCGTAAAGCCCAGCTCTGTGGAGTGTACGGCTTAAAGTGGTCCTATGGACAGATACTCCAATCTCCGCTGTGGAGCTTTGCAGCTCCTTCAGGGTTATCTTTGGTCTCTTTGTTGCCTCTCTGATTAATGCCCTCCTTGCCTGGTCTGTGAGTTTTGGTGGGCGGCCCTCTCTTGGCAGGTTTGTTGTGGTGCCATATTCTTTCCATTTTTTAATAATGGATTTAATGGTGCTCCTGGGATGTTCAAAGTTTCTGATATTTCTTTATAACCCAACCCTGATCTGTACTTCTCCACAACTTTGTCCCTGACCTGTTTGGAGAGCTCCTTGTCTTCATGGTGCCGCTTGCTTGGTGGTGCCCCTTTCTTAGTGGTATTGCAGACTCTGGGGCCTTTCAGAACAGGTGTATATATACTCATGTGACACTTAGATTGCACACAGGTGGACTTTATTTAACTAATTATGTGACTTCTGAAGGTAATTGGTTGCACCAGATCTTATTTAGGGGCTTCATAGCAAAGGGGGTGAATACATATGCACGCACCACTTTTCCGTTATTTATTTTTTAGAATTGTTTGAAACAAGTTATTTTTTTCATTTCACTTCACCAATTTGGACTATTTTGTGTATGTCCATTACATGAAATCCCCCAAAAAATCCATTTAATTTACAGGTTGTATTGCAACAAAATAGGAAAAACGCCAAGGGGGATGAATACTTTTGCAAGGCACTATATCTGAGGAATGCCTTTGATTTGATGGCCTGCACATGCGTAGTTCGGTGTGAGACGATCATTAGATCTGATTACATGTTTCTGCACATGAGCTTAGCTAGCCAACTTCGCCATGACATCGCCTACAAGTGTGATCAGGGATTTCTACTGGTCAGTGCTATCCAGAATCCTTGGGACGTCCCTACCCTAAACCCTAACCCCTACCCTTACCTTAACAAGCTAATATTTCCCTTCACTGGAACTAAGGGGCCTAGCCCAAACCATGAAAAACAGCCCCAGACCATTATTCCTCCTTCACCAAACTTTACAGTTGGCACTATGCATTCGGGCAAGTAGCGTTCTCCTGGCATCAGCCAACCCAGATTCGTCCGTCGGACTGCCAGATAGTGAAGCGTGATTCATCACCCCAGAGAACACGTTTCCACTGCTCCAGAGTCCAATGGTGGCGAGCCATGGAAACCCATTTCATGAAGCTCCCGACGAACAGTTATTGTGCTGACATTGCTTCCAGTTTGGAACTTAGTAGTGAGTGTTGCAACCGAGGACAGACGATTTTTACGCGCTACGTGCTTCAGCACACGGCGGTCCCATTCTGTGAGCTTGTGTGGCCTACCAATTTGTGGCTGAGCCGTTGTTGCTCCTAGACATTTCCACTTCACAATAACAGCACTTAAAGTTGACCGGGGCAGCTCTAGCAGGGCAGAAATTTGATGGACTGACTTGTTGGAAAGGTGGCATCCTATGACGGTGCCAAGTTGAAAGTCACTAAGCTCTTCAGTAAAGCCATTCTACTGCCAATGTTTGTCATGGAGATTGCATGGCTGTGTGCTCGATTTTATACACCTGTCAGCAACGGGTGTGGTTGAAATAGCCGAATCCACGAATTTGAAGGGGTGTCCACATACTTTTGTATATATAGTGTGTATACCGTGCCTTCAGAAAGTATTCATACCCCTTGAATTATTCCACATTTTGTTGTTACAGCCTGAAATCAAAATAGATTCAAATGATTTTTATTCTCACCCATCTACACAAATACTTCCATATTGACAATATGAAAACAATGTTTGCAAATGTATTTAAAATGAAATACAGAAATATCTAATTTATATACAGTGAGGGAAAAAAGTATTTGATTCCCTGCTGATTTTGTACATTTGCCCAATGACAAAGACATGATCAATCTATAATTTTAATGGTAGGTTTATTTGAACAGTGAGAGACAGAATAACAACAAAAAAATCCTAAAAAATGCAATGTTATAAATTGATTTGCATTTTAATGAGGGAAATAAGTATTTGACCCCTCTGCAAAAGACTTAGTACTTGGTGGCAAAACCCTTGTTGGCAATCACAGAGGTCAGATGATTCTTGTAGTTGGACACCAGGTTTGCACACATCTCAGGAGGGATTTTGTCCCACTCCTCTTTGCAGATCTTCTCCAAGTCATTAAGGTTTCGAGGCTGACGTTTGGCAACTCGAACCTTCAGCTCCCTCCACAGATTTTCTATGGGATTAAGGTCTGGAGACTGGCTAGGCCACTCCAGGACCTTAATGTGCTTCAACTTGAGCCACTCCTTTGTTACCTTGGCCGTGTGTTTTGGGTCATTGTCATGCTGGAATACCCATCCACGACCCATTTTCAATGCCCTGGCTGAGGGAAGGAGGTTCTCACCCAGGATTTGACGGTACCTGGCCCCGTCCATCGTCCCTTTGATGCGGTGAAGTTGTACTGTCCCCTTAGCAGAAAAACACCCCCAAAGCATAATGTTTCCACCTCCATGTTTGATGGTGGGGATGGTGTTCTTGGGGTCATAGGCAGCATTCCTCCTCCTCCAAACACGGGGAGTTGAGTTGATGCCAAAGAGCTCGATTTTGGTCTCATCTGACCACAACACTTTCACCCAGTTCTCCTCTGAATCCTTCAGATGTTCATTGGCAAACTTCAGACGGGCCTGTCTATGTGCTTTCTTGAGCAGGGGGACCTTGCGGGCGCTGCAGGATTTCAGTCCTTCACGGCATAGTGTGTTACCAATTGCTTTCTTGGTGACTATGGTCCCAGCTGTCTTGAGATCATTGACAAGATCCTCCCGTGTAGTTCTGGGCTGATTCCTCACCGTTCTCATGATCATTGCAACTCCACGAGGTGAGATCTTGCATGGAGAGCCAGGCCGAGGGAGATTGACAGTTCTTTCGTGTTTCTTCCATTTGCGAATAAACGCACCAACTGTTGTCACCTTCTCACCAAGCTGCTTGGCGATGGTCTTGTAGCCCATTCCAGCCTTGTGTAGGTCTACAATCTTGTCCCTGACATCCTTGGAGAGCTCTTTGGTCTTGGCCAAGGTGGAGAGTTTGGAATCTGATTGATTGATTGCTTCTGTGGACAGGTGTCTTTTATACAGGTAACAAGCTTAGATTAGGAGCACTCCCTTTAAGAGTGTGCTCCTAATCTCAGCTCGTTACCTGTATAAAAGACACCTGGGAGCCAGAAATCTTTCTGATTGAGAGGGGGTCAAATACTTATTTCCCTCATTAAAATGCAAATCAATTTATAACATTTTTGACATGCATTTCTCTGGATTTTGTTGTTGTTATTCTGTCTCTCACTGTTCAAATAAACCTACCATTAAAATTATAGACTGATCATTTCTTTGTCAGTGGGCAAACATACAGTGGGGAAAAAAGTATTTAGTCAGCCACCAATTGTGCAAGTTCTCCCACTTAAAAAGATGAGAGAGGCCTGTAATTTTCATCATAGGTACACGTCAACTATGACAGACAAAATGAGAAAAAAAAATCCAGAAAATCACATTGTAGGATTTTGAATGAATTTATTTGCAAATTATGGTGGAAAATAAGTATTTGGTCAATAACAAAAATTTCTCAATACTTTGTTATATACCCTTTGTTGGCAATGACACAGGTCAAACGTTTTCTGTAAGTCTTCACAAGGTTTTCACACACTGTTGCTGGTATTTTGGCCCATTCCTCCATGCAGATCTCCTCTAAAGCAGTGATGTTTTGGGGCTGTCGCTGGGCAACACGGACTTTCAACTCCCTCCAAAGATTTTCTATGGGGTTGAGATCTGGAGACTGGCTAGGCCACTCCAGGCCCTTGAAATGCTTCTTACGAAGCCACTCCTTCGTTGCCCGGGCGGTGTGTTTGGGATCATTGTCATGCTGAAAGACCCAGCCACGTTTCATCTTCAATGCCCTTGCTGATGGAAGGAGGTTTTCACTCAAAATCTCACGATACATGGCCCCATTCATTATTTTCTTTACACGGATCAGTCGTCCTGGTCCCTTTGCAGAAAAACAGCCCCAAAGCATGATGTTTCCACCCCTATGCTTCACAGTAGGTATGGTGTTCTTTGGATGCAACTCAGCATTCTTTGTCCTCCAAACACGACGAGTTGAGTTTTTACCAAAAAGTTCTATTTTGGTTTCATCTGACCATATGACATTCTCCCAATCCTCTTCTGGATCATCCAAATGCACTCTAGCAAACTTCAGACGGGCCTGGACATGTACTGGCTTAAGCAGGGGGACACCTCTGGCACTGCAGGATTTGAGTCCCTGGCGGCGTAGTGTGTTACTGATGGTAGGCTTTGTTACTTTGGTCCCAGCTCTCTGCAGGTCATTCACTAGGTCCCCCCCGTGTGGTTCTGGGATTTTTGCTCACCGTTCTTTTGATCATTTTGACTCCACGGGGTGAGATCTTGCGTGGAGCCCCAGATGGAGGGAGATTATCAGTGGTCTTGTATGTCTTCCATTTCCTAATAATTGCTCCCACAGTTGATTTCTTCAAACCAAGCTGCTTACCTATTGCAGATTCAGTCTTCCCAGCCTGGTGCAGGTCTACAATTTTGTTTCTGGTGTCCTTTGACAGCTCTTTGGTCTTGGCCATAGTGGAGTTTGGAGTGTGACTGTTTGAGGTTGTGGACAGGTGTCTTTATACTGATAACAAGTTCAAACAGGTGCCATTAATACAGGTAACGAGTGGAGGACAGAGGAGCCTCTTAAAGAATAAGTTACAGGTCTGTGAGAGCCAGAAATCTTGCTTGTTTGTAGGTGACCAAATACTTATTTTCCACCATAATTTGCAAATAAATTCATTAAAAATCCTACAATGTGATTTTCTGGATTTTTTTTCCTCAATTTGTCTGTCATAGTTGACGTGTACCTATGATGAAAATTACAGGCCTCTCTCATCTTTTTAAGTGGGTGAACTTGCACAATTGGTGGCTGACTAAATACTTTTTTTCCCCACTGTACAAAATCAGCAGGGGCTCAAATACTTTTTTCCCTCACTGTAAGTATTCACACCCCCGAGTCAATACATGTTAGAATCACCTTAGGCAGCGGTTACAGCTGTGAGTCTTTCTGGTTAAGTCTCTAAGAGCTTTGCAAACCTGGATTGTACAATATTTGCCCACTATTCTTTAAAACATTCTTCAAGCTCTGGCAAATTGGTTGTTGATCATTGCTAGACAACAATTTTCAAGTCTTGCCATATATTTTCAAGCAGATTTGAGTCAAAACTATAACTCTTCCTCTCAAGGAACATTCACTGTCTTCTTGGTAAGCAACTCTACTGTAGTTTTGGCCTTGTGTTTTAGGTTATTATCCTGCTGAAAGGTGAATCAATCTTCCAGTGTCTGGTGGAAAGCAGACTGAACCAGGTTTTTCTCTAGGATTTTGTCTGTGCTTAGCTCCATTCTGTTTCTTTCTTTATCCTGAAAAACTCCCCAGTCCTTAATGATTACAAGAATACCCATAACATACAGTGCATTCGGAAAGTATTCAGACCCCTTTACTTTTTCCAAATTTTGCTACGTTACAAACTTACTCTAAAATTGATTAAATTGTTTTTTCCCCCTCATCAATCTACACACAATTCACTATAATTGGGCTCCCGAGTGGCGCAGTGTTCTAAGGCACTGCATCTCAGTGCTTGAGTCGTCACTACAGACCCCCTGGTTCGATTCCAGGCTGTATCACAACCGGCCGTGATTGGGAGTCCCATAGGTCGGCGCACAATTGGCCCAGCGTCGTTCGGGTTTGGCCGGTGTAGGCCGTCATTGTAAATAAGAATTTGTTCTTAACTGACTTGCCTAGTTAAATAAAGGTTAATAATAATAATAATAATGACAAAGCATAACAACTGAAAAATCACATTTACATAAGTATTCAGACCCTTTAGTCAGTACTTTGTTGAAGCACCTTTGGCAGCGATTACAGCCTCGAGACTTCTTGGGTATGATGCTACTAGCTTGGCACACCTGTATTTGGGGAGTTTCTCACATTCTTCTCTGCAGATCCTCTCAAGCTCTGTCAGGTTGGATGGGGAGCGTCGCTGCACAGCTATTTTCAGGTCTCTCCAGAGATGTTAGATCGGGTTCAAGTCCTGGCTCTGGCTGGGCCACTCAAGGACACTCAGAAACTTCCCCCGAAGCCACTCCTGCGTTGCCTTGGTTGTGTGCTTAGTGTCGTTCTCCTGTTGGAAGATGAACCTTCGCCCCAGTCTGAGGTCCTGAGCGCACTGGAGACGGTTTTCATCAAGGATGTCTCTGTACTTTGCTCCGTTCATCGTTCCCTCGATCCTGAGTCCTGAAAAACATCCCCACAGTATGATGCTGCCACCACCATGCTTCACCGTAGGAATGGTGACAGGTTTCCTCCATACGTGACGCTTGGCATTCAGGCCAAATAGTTAAATCTTGGTTTCATCAGACCAGAGAATCTTGTTTCTCATGTTCTGAGAGTCCTTTAGGTGCATTTTGGCAAACTCCAAGCGGGCTGTCATGTGCCTTTTACTGAGGAGTGGATGATCAATGGAAACAGGATGCACCTGAGCTCAATTTTGAGTCCCATATCAAATCGGGTGAATACTTGTGTAAATTAGTTCTATATCGTGGAGCTCCGCCCCATAGGGGAGCTCTGCTCCTAATGGTTTTACCCTCTGCCCTAAGGCAGCAGCAGCCTGAGACAAAATTATGCACACACCTACAGCCAATAGGAGTACAGGTGTCCCTATAAGAGGGGACGCTTCCCCTCAATCAGCCTCCCTTTTTCTTCAGCGACTGGACTAGACTGAAGAAGCCAAGAAGAGACGAAGAGAAGACTCAGGACGAAGAAAACGCCGTCGATTTTCCAGATCATCGACGTCGTCCTACAATGAGCACACCAAGCTTATCCATAGGGTAAGTATTTAACAAAAGCTCTTTTCAGAGCTCAATGTCGCTGTTCCCCTTGGCGGCTGTCGACCCCCCGACATATGTTTCGTGGGTTGAGGGACACAGCACGCCAGGGACAGCTTCATTAATCCCCCACTATGCGCCAGCTGCGCCCTCCTTTTTGAAGGAGTGGAAGCAGCGTTGGGCATTTTTAGGGAGGATATCCCTCTTGAGGATGTGCTATCAGTGTTAGTCTCAGCTTCTGAGGCATCATCTGAAGGCGCTGACTCAGGAGATGACAGGGCTATTGGGGAAGAAATGAATATTCTATTGGAACAATTCATTACACTGACCCAGATGTTTAACACCCCCTTTTCCTTCGGGAAATTGTGAGGTCATTACATCCCTGGATGATGACGCCACAGCCTCTCTGTGCCTGAATTCTCAGGTCTCATTGAGTGGGCTGCTAAACAGCGGGAGATTAAGCTGCCCCCATTCCCTCCAACCCGGAAGTGGATATGAGGAAGGGCGGCCGTTACTCTCGCTACAGCTTGGCGTCAGACGGCGGCCTCCAGCAGCAAGGGAGCGGGCCACGCCCCCCCCTGCAGCGCCAGAGGTGCCGGCGAGAGAGGTCATTAAAGCGTCATCCTGGCATCACCCGAAGGGCGGCCAGAAGAGACGCCGTTTATGACAGGCGAGGGGGAGAGAACGGAAGACGGCACAGCGCCTGCTGTGACCGAGCCCACTGTCCCCCACCACTCTACCATTGAGTGTATGGAGGAGAATGTTTTTTGTTGATGTGTGTAATAAAGAGTTGGCTCTACTTGACACTGTCAAAAAAGAGCCCCTTTTCCATAATACATCCGAGAGCGTTCGACCTTCCTCACTCTCGCTCTCTCTCTTACCACTATGAGTGCAGCTCAGCCCACCATGGTGCGTTGCTGAATGCACGCATAAGGCAGGTATATAAAAGGTATTAAGTGTACCTTATAAAGACCTCACTTTACAGACTCCTAGGAGTGCTGTAGTGAGTGTCTCACATAGCAGGCTGCAGTCTCAGCCAGATAATGGCATGATGACGCGACCGCTATTCGGGACGGCGCTCTGTCTCAGGCTAACGCCTCAGTCAGTGCAGTTCAGACCCGTGCTGCGTTCACGGAGGGCCTGATTACTACGGTTACGGGCGTAACCAACGTATCGGTGCCCCCGTTTCTCTCAGAACGCGCTGATAATAACCACATTGGGGATGGCGCACTATCACAGACTAAGGTCTCTGTTAGTACGAACCAGACCCATGCTGCGTTCAGGAAGGGCCCGATTACCACGGTCACGAAGGTGCCCAGTGTATCGGCGCCCCCACCTTTTTCTGAACGCGCCCAGGCTCACCACACTGAGTGTAGTTCAGCCCACCAAAGGTGCAGAGCTGAACGCACACAGGAGGTGAAAGGAGGAATAATACCTAGACGCCGTCTTGGTTTATCTCAAAGAGACCTCACATTACAGACTCCAAGGAGTACTGTAGTGAGTGCCTCTCATAGCAGGCTGCAGTCTCAGTCAGGAGACATGATGACGCAGCTGCTAGTTGGGGATGGCGCACTATCGCAGACTAAGGTCTCGGTTAGTGCGATTCAGACCCATGCTGCGTTCACGGAGGGCCCGATTACCACGGTGACGAAGGTTCCCAGTGTATCGGCGCCCCCACTTCATTCTGAACGCGCTAATACTCACCACACTGAGCGTAGTTCAGCCCACCAGAGGTGCAGAGCTGAACGCACACAGGAAGTGAAGGGAGGAAAGATACCAAGACACCGTCTTGGCTTATCTCAAAGAGACCTCACATTACAGACCCCAAGGAGTACTGTAGTGAGTGTCTCTCATAGCAGGCTGCAGTCTCAGTCAGGAGACATGATGACGCAGCCGCTATTTGGGGATGGCGCACTATCGCAGACTAAGGTCTCGGTTAGTACGAGCCAGACCCATGCTGCGTTCACGGAGGGCCCGATTACCGCGGTCACCAAGGTGCCCAGAGTATCGGCGCCCCCAGGCATCGTAACACAGCAGCTATCTGGGGACGGCGCATTATCGCAGACCAAGGTCTCGGTTAATGCGATTCAGACCCATGCTACGTTCACGGAGAGCAGGATTACTAGCGTTATGGGTATAACCAAAGTATCAGCTCCCCTGACAGAACGAGCCAGTACTCACCACACTGAGCGTGAATCAACCCACCAGGGGTGCAGAGTTGAACACACACAGAAGGTGAAAGTTAAGAAGGTATCAAGGCGCCGCCTTGTTTTACCTCATAGAGACCTCATACTACAGACTTCTAGGAGTACTGTAGTGAAGGGCTCTGATAGCGAATTGCAGTCACCTAAGATGACGCAATCGCTCGCTGGGGATGGTGCCCTGCCGCAGGCTGTGGCCTCGGTCAGCGCAATTCAGACCCGCGATGCGTTCAAGGAGGGCAGGAATACGACGGTTACGGGTTTAACCGACGTCCCTACTCCTCTTTCTTTCTCAGAACGCATTTCCTCTCCCTTTCACGGGAGGCCCACCTTGGGCTGTTCCACCACTTCAATGTTGGGGAACAGTGGCGGTAAGGGCCATAGAGGAATACAGGTCCTTCCTACTGGATGCACCACAGATTCGCGCCCAGCCACTTTCTCTGCATTGCTGGCAGTGGCGAAGAAGCTGCACCCTCTCACGCTGGCTAGAACAGACGTTGCAGAAGGGTTATGCTCTCCAATTCCACCGACCCCACCCCGTTCAGGGAGTGGTGGAGACGGTGATGAAAACGCCAGACAAAGTGGCCGCTCTGATGACAGAGATTACGGAACTTTTGGCGAAGGAGGCGGTGACAGTAGTTCCCCGGGAGCAAAGGAACAAAGGGCTATATTCGCCTTATTTCCTAGTGCCCAAAAAGACGGGGGGAGTGAGGCCGATTTTGGATTTACGCATTCTCAACGAGAGCATAACCAAACGGCCCTTCCGAATGCTAACGACAAAACGTCTGCTGGAATGTGTCCAGAGAGGGGACTTTTGTACGAGCATAGACCTAAAGGACGCGTACTTTCATGTGCCGGTTCAGCCGCGTCACAGGAAGTTTCTGCGGTTCGCCTTTCAAGGGGTGGCATACGAATACACGAGGATGCCATTTGGGTACGCCCTGGCACCTCGCACATTTTCCAGGTGTGTGGAGGCGGCATTGGAACCGTTGCGTCGTCAGGGAATACGGCTACTAGCCTACCTGGACGACCTACTGGTTCTCGCCCCGTCAGCAGAGCTGGCGATCACTCACACAACACAGACAGTGATGCATCTCACAAGTCTGGGGTTTGCTGTGAATTGGAAAAAAGAGCGCGCCCTGGCCCACTCATCAGATTGTCTACCTGGGGATACAGCTAGACACTGTGAGGATGAGGGCTCGAATTTCGGACCCCCGAAGGGTAGCCTTGTTGCTAGCCCTAAGGAAGTGTCGTCCGAATCACACGGTGACGGCGCTGTCGATCATGTCACTTTTGGGTCTCATGTCGTCAGCCCACTCTGTGGTTCCGCTGGGACTCCTGCACATGCGCAGGACGCAGTGATGGTTCGCCCAACTAAGACTAGACCCATTGCGTCAACGTCATCGGTTGGTGGTGGTTCCCCTCTCGCTCAGTGCAGACCTAAACTATTGGAGAAACTCGCGCGTTCTCACGCACGGAGTCCCGATAGGAAAGGTGTCCTCTCACATCCCAGTATTCACGGATGCGTCCCTGACGGGATGGGGAGGGACATGTCAGACACAAGCGATAGGAGGTGTGTGGCCTCAATCAGGTCGTCACATCAACCTCCTGGAGTTGGAAACGGTTCGACTGGTTCTGACCCACTTCGCGTCTACCCTTCGCGATGTGCTGGTCTGGTCAGACAACCGGTCCACAGTAGCCCACATAAATCGCCAGGGAGGAGTCAGGTCTCCTGCTCTCCATCGGGCGGCAGAGGAATTGTGGCTGTGGGCTCACGAGCACCTTCGCTCATTGAGAGCAGCACACATTCCGGGCTACTTGAACGTAGGAGCAGACCTCATGTCAAGAGGGGGTCCTCGAGACGACGAGTGGTGTCTGCATCCAGACATTGTTCTCCAGATTTGGGAACAATTCGGGAGAGCCGAGGTGGACCTATTCGCGTCACGCGTGAACGCGCAATGTCCTCTGTGGTTCTCTCTGAGGGAACAGGACGAACCGCCACTGGGAAGGGACGCCTTTGCGCACCAACCGTGGCCGAGAGTTCTCCTGTATGCATTCCCTCCGCTGTCCTGCATTCTCCCACTGCTAGCCAGGGTGAGGTCAGGGGGCTGTCAGTGATACTGATAGCGCCCGATCGCCCGGGGGCTCTGTGGTTTGCGGAGATGAGTCAGATGTTGATTGCGCCACCTTGGCCAATTCCACATCGACGGGACGCGTTGTCTCAGGCGGCTGGCACGATAGAGAAATTGCCCATAATCGGCCAACCACTGAAGGCCTGGCTGCTGAGAGGGACAGGCTAGAGCGCCATGGGTTATCTGATGCAGTGATCAGGACCATACAGGGTTCACGTGCCAGTTCCACTTCTAAGATGTATGCCAGTAGATGGAACGTGTTTTCACGATGGTGTGTCACACAAAGTGTGGACCCCATGAGCTGTCAGGTGGAGAGTATTCTCTCTTTTCTGCAGCTCATGTTTGATAAGCAAAAATCGCCTGCCACGATTAGAGTGTTTGCAGCAGCGATTTCAGCTTGTCATGAGGGTTTTGGCAGAGACAATGTCTTTAGTCACCCTCTAGTGAAACGCTTCCTATTAGGAACGCGGCGACTTAGGCCAACACCTAGAGTCACGCTTCCTCAGTGGGATTTGGCTTTGGTACTCGAAACGCTATATAAGTCAACGTTCGAGCCATTGAATCAAATACCCCTCAAGATGCTGTCTATCAAGACAGCACTGTTGCTCGCTTTGACTACAGCTAAGCGGGTCAGTGATTTGTGTGCTCTTTCGACGAGACCTGACTGCCTGGCCATCAATGGTGACCTGAGCAGAGCAGTGTTACGTCCTAACCCGGCATTTGTGCCGAAGGTTATTAAGAGTTCATATAGGTCACAGACCGTGGAGCTGTGGGCTTTTTTCTCCTCCTCCTCATAGAGAGAGGAGTGAGAAAGCTCCATCGCCTGTGCCCGGTACGCGCTTTGGCGTGTTACGTCGAGCGCACAGCAGCGATTAGGTCATCGCCTCAGTTGTTTGTGTGTCACGGTGTGGCTGCACTAGGTAGACCACTTTCAAAACAGAGGCTGTCTCACTGGCTTTGTGAAGGCATTGAGACAGCTTATGAGGTAGCAGGGCGGCAATTGCCTCAGGGTATCAGAGTTCACTCCACTCGTGGAGTAGCGGCTTCTACTGCCCTTTTCAGAGGAACGGGAGTAGAGGATATCTGTAGAGCAGCATCCTGGTCGACGCCGTCTCCATTTATCCGTTTCTATCTCTTAGATATGTCTTCCAATTCTCTGGCTCGATCTGTACTCAGCGTGGCTGAAGGGAGATCTTGAGCAAGAAGGAGAGGAGAAGCAGGACTGTGGACACAGGTTTCCATCAGGTCCGCTTTGGTTAGGAAAGACGTGTTTTTGACAGATGTGTTTTCTAACTCTTTGGCTCGGTCTGTACTCAGCATAGCTGAAGGGAGATCTGGAGCTAGGAAGAGAGGGAAAAGCAGGACTATGGACTGGGTTTCCATCAGGTCTGCTTTGGATAAGAAAACATATTTTGTGGCATGAATCCTGACTGACAGGCTCAGTACAGTAGAGGCATGCGTGGATTAACAGAATATGAGGTCATCTATCTGCTCGTTCAGTTAGTATGACTCATGTTTTTGTTCCTGCCCACTAATCTCTGGGATTCCATTGAGTGAGTGAGGCGGTCTACCGCGTTCATAATGTAGAGTGACATTTGATGTCATTCCATTAGTGGTCGGTAGTGTTTTCACGGGATATTGAGGCACATCTATCTGCTAGTACAGATTAGTATGGCTTCTATTCTGGTGATCTGCCCACTAGTCATTGGCATTGCCATTGGACTAGGTGGGGCGGGTCTTTTAACCGATGACGCGGTATATTGTGACGCCCGTAGGGTTTTTTAGTTGCAGTACTGCGGGACTCGGTTACAGCCATTGCTGGGCCTGACTTTCTGTTTTGATGGGAAGTGTTAGGCTCGGCAGGAAGTACATTTTGGAGCGCTACGCTCCGCCTTAAACCATTAGGAGCAGAGCTCCCCTATGGGGCGGAGCTCCACGATATAGAACGATTAGTTACCGGAGTGTAACTCCAGTTCTATGAGTGGAGTGGAGCCCCATAGGACTTAAGGCCCTGCCGACCCTCTCTAGTCTCGCTGAAGAAAAATATCTCGGGAGGCTGATTGAGGGGAAGCGTCCCCTCTTATAGGGACACCTGTACTCCTATTGGCTGTAGGTGTGTGCATAATTTTGTCTCAGGCTGCTGCTGCCTTAGGGCAGAGGGTAAAACCATTAGGAGCAGAGCTCCCCTATGGGGCTCCGCTCCACTCATAGAACTGGAGTTACACTCCGGTAACTAATCGGTATTTCTGTGTTTTATTTTAAATACATTTGCTTTCACTTTGTCATTATAGGGTATTGTGTGTAGATTGCTGAAAAAAAAAAATCAATTTTAGAATAAGGCTGTAACATATCTAAATGTGGAAAAGGGGTCTGAATATTTTCCGAATGCACTGTAATGCAGCCACCACTATGCTTGAAAATATGGAGAGTGGTACTCAGTTATGTGTTGTATTGGATTTGCCACCAACATAACAAAAGTTAATTGCTTTGCCACATTTTTTGCATTATTACTTTAGTACCTTGTTGCAAATAGGATGCATGTTTTGGAATATTTTCATTCTGTACAGGCTTCCTTCTTTTCACTCTGTCAATTAGGTTAGTATTGTGGAGTAACTACAATGTTGTTGATCCATCCTCAGGCTTCTGCTATCACAGCCATTAAACTCTGTAACTGTTTTAAAGTCACCATTGGCCTCATGGTGAAATTCCTGAGCGGTTTCCTTCCTCTACAGCAACTGAGTTACGAAGGACGCCTGTATCTTTGTAGTGACTGGGTGTATTGGTACACCATCCTAAGTGTAATTAATAACTTCACCATGCTAAAAGGGACATTCAATGTCTGCTTTTTTTTATTTTACCCATCTACCAATAGGTGCCCTTCTTTGCGAAGCATTGGAAAACCTCCCTAGTCGTTGTGGTTGAATCTGTGTTTGAAATTCACTGCTCGACTGAGGTACCTTACAGATAATTGTATGTGTGGGGTACAGAGATGAGGTAGTCATTCAAAAATCATGTTAAACACTATTATTGCATACAGAATGAGTCCATGTAACTTATGTGACTTGTTAAGCACATTTTTACTCCTGAACATATTTAGGCTTGCCATAACAAAGGGGTTGAATACTTATTGACTGAAAACATTTCAGCTTTTCATATTTAATTAATTTGGGAAAATTTTGAAAAACATGATTCCACTATGACATTATGGGGTATTGTGTGTGTAGGCCAGTGACAAAACAGCTCAATTTGATCCATTTTAAATTCAGGCTGTAACACAACAAAATGTGGAAAAAGTCAAGGGGTGTGAACACTTTCTGAAGGCACTGTTTAAATTATATTTGTGCATTTATTTGCTCATACCCGATGCCTTTTATCAAGAAGTATGACATCACCGAAAGTTTGAATAGTCTTTATTGAACTACAACTCTTGCAGCCTTGTTAGCCTGCTCGACTTGAGGACTCACATGATGGTAAAACCTGTTAGTTATATATTAAATTACGCAGTTTTATTTACTGAACGTTGCCAGCCAGTACTTTTTGAAAATGCAAAAAATATGTTTTTTTTTGGACTGGCAATGTGTCGAAAGTGAGACATATACACTTATATTTACATCATTTAGCAGACGCTCTTATCCAGAGCGACTTACAAATTGGTGCATTCAACTTATGATAGCCAATGGGACAACCACTTTTTTTATGGGTGGGTGGGGGAGGGGGGTAGAAGGATTACTTTTATACTATTCCAGGTATTCCTTAAAGAGGTAGGGTTTCAAGTGTCTCCGGAAGGTGGTCAGTGACTCCGCTGTCCTGGCATCGTGGGGGAGCTTGTTCCACATTTGGGGTGCCAGAGCAGCGAATAGCTTTGACTGGGCTGAGCGGGAACTGTGCTTCCATAGAGGTAGGGGAGCTAGCAGGCCAGAGGTGGATGAACGTAGCGCCCTCGTTTGGGTGTAGGGTCTGATCAGAGCCTGAAGGTAAGGAGTTTCCGTTCCCCTCACACCTCCGTAGGCAAGCACCATGGTCTTGTAGTAGATGCAAGCCTCAACTGGAAGCCAGTGGAGTGTGCGGAGGAGCGGGGTGACATGAGAGAACTTGGGAAGGTTGAACACCAGACGGGCTGCAGCGTTCTGGATAAGTTGTAGGGGTTTAATGGCACAGGCAGGGAGCCCAGCCAACAGCAAGTTGCAGTAATCCAGACGGGAGATGACAAGTGCCTGGATTAGGACCTGTGCCGCTTTCTGTGTAAGGTAGGGTCATACCCTGCGAATGTTGTAGAGCATGAACCTGCAGGATCAGGTCACCGCTTTGATGTTAGCGGAGAATGACAGGGAGTTGTCCAGGGTCACACCAAGGTTCTTTGCACTCTGGGAGGAGGACACAATGGAGTTGTCAACCGTGATGGCGAGATCATGGAGCGGGCAGTCCTTCCCCGGGAGGAAGAGCAGCTCCGTCTTGCCAAGGTTCAGCTTGAGGTGGTGATCCGACATCCACACTGATATGTCTGCCAGACATGCAGAGATGCGATTTGCCACCTGGTTATCAGAAGGGGGAAAGGAGAAAATGAATTGTGTGTCGTCTGCGTAGCAATGATAGGAGAGACCATGTGAGGATATGACAGAGCCAAGTGACTTGGTGTATAGAGAGACTTGGTGGGAGTTGTAGCTCATGTGTGTAGTTCTAATGAAACGGTGGTTACTATTCAGCTTCATGCTTCTTCTTGGCCGTCAAATACATTGAAAACCGGCATATGGTAAGTTAATTAACTCGGAAATACCTATACATTTTAATTTTCAGCAAGGGCGAAATTGTGGAGTAGATGGAGGTTCCTCCCCCAGATATTTTTTTTACATTTTGACTTGACTTATTATCCCTCTCTTGAGGTGTATTTTGAGGGGTATATTGAGGGATATTTTGAAAACACAGTATAAGTGAAAGGATAAGTGGAAGGCCCCCATCCCCCAACATTTTTACAAATATATATATAGGAAAATAACTAACTTCATGCATTTTAACACATTTTGCCAATGGGGCAGAGATACTTTTTTTGGCAGTTTTAAAGCTAATTTCCTGAATTTTACACATTTTGCCATGGGGCAGAGAGGAAAATATGCTGTTTTAAAGTAACTGTCCAGTGAAAATCTCACTTTTAAAATATATTTTTCTGTTAACTCATACCCAAATAATGTTGTTGACTCATCCTATACTCTAGTGGCCAAAGCATAAATTGGAGAGAAAAAACACTTAAAAACCCCCACCTCAAACATGTAAATAATGCTTGCTATTTCCTCATAGATGACCAATCAGTGGTCTATTTACATGAAAATGTTTAATGACCAGTATACGTCCACACCATTCTGTTGTTCCAACACAGAAAAGCTGCTGTTTAACATACTTCATTTCCATTTTTTGGAAGGAAAACTATTTAACTCATAATTAATTATAGGTCATATTTCATAGAAATCTGGAAACACTGGACAATTACTTTAAAGGTCGTCTTTGGGCAAAAAGCATAAATAACAGCTTTAAACTGTATAACTGATCAATGCACCTTCATACCAGGTTATGTAATGCTTACATTTCTTTGTATGAATAAGATATTTGGCTATGGATGTGCCATTTATTACCGATCTCTACAGCTTCAGTCCAAAAACAAATCCTGTGAAATGACATCAACACATACTGGAGGAGTTACTGCAGCGTTTCCCAAACTCGGTCCACGGGACCCCAGGGGGTGCACATTTTGTTTTTTGCCTGACACTTCACATCTGATTCAAATGATCAAAGCTTGTTGATTAGTATTTATTTGAATCAGCGGTGTAGTGCTAGGGCAAAAACCAAAATGTGCAACCCTTGGGGTCCCGAGTACCGAGTTTGGGAAACCCTGAGTTACTGGCTAATTACAAGTGACTAGCTTAGCTAATGAACTAGCTACTACGGTCGCGGCGCGCATGACCAGAATGTTACAGATGAACCACCAAACCACACCCCTTTTCTGTTTGAAAATTGAGAAAGAGGACAATTTTTTGTGCCCAGAAGTCGACTGTTAAATCTAATTTCCTGCAATTCTACACATTTTGCTAATGCTTATGACGTGTTCATATGCAATCTGGGGGACCCCATACCGCAAGGGGATTTTAAGTAGACCTGTTCTGTATATTGGGGGGGACATATCCCCCCATCCCCTGTGGCAATTTCGCCTATGATTTGAAGCCCAGGGCGCGTTTGAGTGGTAAGGCTGAAGCAACAGACTGTAGACGAAAGTCGAGGAGTGAAGTCGGGGGAGGTGCATCTGTGTCAGCCGAAAGTCAGACAATAATGTGGTTTTCCAACAGCAAGGATCAGATCAACATGGTAGTGTTGCCATTGTTTATACAAGATTTTCTTTATAATGTTGAAATAAACATGTCTCCAACCCCCATATCACACCTTCACAAAATGTAATTGTATGTGTAGATTGCACAATCAATTAATTTGAAAGAGCCTCAAATATTACATTAATTTGTATATCCACTGAATACATGAATCGCGGCAAAGTTGGTTCCTGTTTCAGTCATGTCTTTGGTCACTTTCGCGTGGATCAAACAAAAACACCCTAAGAATTGCTTGACAATAGAGCCTCCCACAATCCAGGCGATGGCTGCAGGATGAAGTTGGTGAAGAGCAACTGCAGAAACTTGCAGTCAAAATGTAATGACCTTCAATCACTTTGTACTTTTTCTTTCATACAGTCGACATGTAGGCACGTCAGACAAATGTTATCCACATAATGCAACACACTGTATTATCCTGCCACGTTCACATCATGTCGGAAACTCAGGACCTCAGAGTTAACATGAACAAAAGTTATTTGCGTAGAGCTTCCTATTGGTTGATTATGGTACCTCCCAAGTGGGAAACTCTGGATTTGAATCTTCCGTCCAGGTTGGCAAGTCAGAAATGTCAGTTTCCGTCATGACGCGAACACGGCACCGCTATGATTCCGTGGTAGCGAACCATTCATGAGACCAGGCGACTTGCGAGGCTAGTGAACGTGCTCTTGCACCCCAAAAAACGTGTTTCAACGTAATCAATGCACACAAAGGCCATGGTTACTAACCCTTCCAATTCAGATCTTTTGACCATAGTTATTTTACCAATAATTGGGCAAAAAAAATCTGAATTGGGCTGCAAAATAGGCTACATGAAGAAGTGTTAAAGGCTTAAAGCACAATCCGACTCGTGTGCTGGATGGATGGATGGGGGGTCTGTGAGGTATCGCTCCTCTGACAAAGAGTCTTGATTTTCAGATTAATCACCAGTATGTGTTGAGGACACCTGCATGAAGGGACTCACATTGAGAATACATTGTGACAATAGGCAAAATATATAGCAAACATAATAATTGGTACGCAAAACCTATAGAAGAAAGAGGACTTCACTGGAGGTACTTTGCAGTTAACACGTGTCAAACTCTTTCCATGGAGGGCCGAGTGTCTGTGGGTTTTCGCACCACCCTTGTACTCAATTGATGAATTAAGGTCACTAATTAGTAAGGAACTCCCCTCACTTGGTTGTCTAGGTCTTAATTGAAAGGAAAAACCAAAAACCTGCAGACACTTAGCCCGCCGTGGAATGAGTTTGACACCCCTGATCTAACACATAGGTTGGAGAGCACTTGGTCTCTAACCTTTTTGAACTGACATGAGTCTTTAGCCCTGTCAGAATACTTTTCACACCATTTGAGTATGGTAAATCATTGATCTTACATGTTTTGATAAGCAAGACTTCTAGTAGTAGGCCAATATTTTGCAGGTCAAATCTGACATCAGATCAGTGATAACTTCAAGGTATGACTGATTAATTATAGTACTTACACTGAAAATTATGGCATACACTAAATGAGGTCTGTAATTTCAAGGGCCATAATGTGCGAGTGATGAGTTAGACATAGCATCCTGATGATCCTAAACAGAGTCCTACCGAGTGACCCTGCACCTTGGGGAATTCAAGATACGGAAAGCATGTTTCTCACGTCTGTGCTAATGCTATACAGGTTGTTTCACTAACATATTCAACAGCAAGACTGCGTCATAAAATAGGCCTACATGTTCAGCATCTCCAATTACAAAACCCAAACCTCCCTTGAGACTGAAATGCCCAAAATGTAGGCTGAAATTCACTCCAATGCCTCCTCTGAGCCTCCAGTTACATACTTGACATTGACCCGAGTTGTAGTAGTTACAGATGCAGAGTCGAGCACAATGAAAAGATCACAACAAGCATGAAAACAGCAGCACATAGGAAACACCTACAGATACCACTCAATATTCTACTGGCCTAATCAATGAACAAAGCTGTCATTAACAAAACTCCCATAGCTTCGCTTCAAGAAGAGAAAATAGCAAACTGGACTTTTGTGGAGCATCTTTATTATGCCACAGTTAAAAGCCAGTCGTTTTTGAAAGAGGACCTTATTTTTTACACCAACATTGACATTCTGCGAGAGTAGTGGTGGTGTTATGGTTGAGCAGCCAGCTGGGGAGGGGGAAGAAAGGGGGGGGCGCATTGTGGATGGGGATAGTGGTGCAAGAGGGGTGTTAGGGGTAGAATTAAGTGCGAGGGTATAGGGCTTAATTACCAAGTAATAAAACATTCATTTACCCTTAAATAGAGAAAAAGGATGCACACAGCATGACAAGAAGTGCTTACAGTCAAACAAGGGGAATGCACAAGTTCTTGCTGAGTATACCACATTTATTACTTTGAACTGATTAATAGAAAGAGTGAGGGCGAGGCCACTCGCGTCAGCGCGGTCTTTAAGAAAACGGAAGGGGAGGAAGAAACAAATATGGTGAGAGGAAAGCAACATTAATGAACAGGTCCAAGAAAGAGGGTAAATAAGTTCCGAAGACTGCAAACAGGGCCCCGTTTTGTACAATTGTACACTAGAAAATAATTATACAATGACCAAGGCTCTAAACTTAATGTTTTAGTTTCAATCCCCCCCCCCCCAAAAAAAAAAAAATAGGGTAATCTCAAACATTCGTTTTAGTTATTTTTTATGACAGAAGATGGAAGCATAGGAAACAAACTTCTTGCAGGGTGCGATGAAAGTACCCACGACGACAAATATCCACTGAGGAGACCCCTCTGCGTCCTGTTGGATCCTTTAATCTTCCACAGGAGGGGTTTACAAAGAAATTAGGCAAACGGCCCGCCTTCACTTCCGGGCACTAATAGTAGCCGACACTAAACATTTCCAATAGAATTTTGTGTGAGAAGAATTACAGACTTGCTCTCGGACTGTAAAAACAGATGATCAATGTAAAAAAAAAAGATAAAAGAAATGCATACCAGGGAAAAAAAAAAAAAAAAGAGCATATGTAGTGGAATGGGGTGGGGCAAAAGAGATTCACCTAAGGATACTATGCATTAAGTTGTAGTCCTATGAATAATCGTTTCTTTTTCTTTTACTACAAGTTCGAAGTAAGTCTTTTAAAGTAAAAAGAAATCAAGAAAGTCTTCATTTAGTTTTTTTTTTGTCCTTGGTTAATCCCCCCCATTTTGCATTTCTTGAAAGATCTGAATGTGAGATGGGGGTGGAAAGTGGGGGCTATTGCAGTCTTTTGCCCAAAGCAGTAACTGTTACTTGACACGTCCTTGGCGCTCCTGTGGGACACAGAGAAAACAGGAAGAGTTCAGTTTGGGGACTCACATCAAAACATGACACACGTTAGAGATTTAGGGCTTTTCAGAATGTTTTAGATCCAATTTTAAAATGTAACCAGTGGGCATAATTATTATACTCCCATCAATGGATTTAAGAGTGGAGTTTGTCATTCTTTAAATGTCCTTGTCCTCTGTAGCTCAGCTGGTAGAGCACGGCGCTTGTAACGCCAAGGTAGTGGGTTCGATCCCCGGGACCACCCATACACAAAATAAATGTATGCACGCATGACTGTAAGTCGCTTTGGATAAAAGCGTCTGCTAAATGGCATATTATTATTATTATTATTATAAATTGCATTTTTTGTTTTGTTTTTATGTTTAAAAGCAAGCCCCATGTCTGCTGGTGCTAAACATCTCCCTACCACCAGGTCCCAACAGTCCCACCGAGTAGTTCTACACGAATACATAAACAGGATGTGTATAGCCTACAACATGCAGTTCTGATCACCTTTTCAGACATTTGCAATAGTCATCCAGGGCAAGACATGGGCCATTTGTCCTCATTCAGTCAAGAGTACATTGAGCACAAAATGTCAAAGTACATCTGCATTTTGATCACTTGAGAGAAAGGGAATTTAACTTGATGAAATGTCCTCTGATTCCAAAACAAAGGTGGCTGTCTAACAGGGGAGCAGGAAAACAGTAGGTTTTACACTGGAAGTGTAATTTTTTGCCAGCGTGAGGAGAAAGTGAGACACTTTCTCAAGTGTTCTCGGGCGTGAGCCACGCATAGAATTCTTGAAAATAGAACCCGAGTGTAATTTATTTGAATGAGTGTCTCACATACAGTGAGGGACAAAAGTATTTGATCCCCTGCTGATTTTGTACATTTGCCCACTGACAAAGAAATGATCAGTCTATAATTTTTATGGTAGGTTTATTTGAATAGTGAGAGACAGAATAACAAAAAAATCCAGAAAAACACATGTCAAAAATGTTATAAATTGATTTGCATTTGAATGAGGGAAATAAGTATTTGACCCCCTCTCAATCAGAAAGATTTCTGGTTCCCAGGTGTCTTTTATACAGGTAACGAGCTGAGATTAGGAGCACACTCTTAAATGGAGTGCTCCTAATCTCAGCTCGTTACCTGTATAAAAGACACCTGTCCACAGAAGCAATCAATCAGATTCCAAACTCTCCACCATGGCCAAGACCAAAGAGCTCTCCAAGGATGTCAGGGACAAAACTGTAGACCTACACAAGGCTGGAATGGGCTACAAGACCATCGCCAAGCTTGGTGAGAAGGTGACAACAGTTGGTGCGATTATTCGCAAATGGAAGAAACACAAAATAACTGTCAATCTCCCTCAGCCTAGGGCTCCATGCAAGATCTCACCTCGTGGAGTTGCAATGATCATGAGAACGGTGAGGAATCAGCCCAGAACTACACGGGAGGATCTTGTCAAGGATCTCAAGGCAGCTGGGACCATAGTCACCAAGAAAACAATTGGTAACACACTATGCCGTGAAGGACTGAAATCCTGCAGCGCCCGCAAGGTCCCCCTGCTCAAGAAAGCACATATACATACCCGTCTGAAGTTTGCCAATGAACATCTGAATGATTCAGAGGAGAACTGGGGGAAAGTGTTGTGGTCAGATGAGACCAAAATCGAGCTCTTTGGCATCAACTCAACGTATTTGGAGGAGGAATGCTGCCTATGACCCCAAGAACACCATCCCCACCGTCAAACATGAAGGTGGAAACATTATGCTTTGGGGGTGTTTTTCTGCTAAGGGGACAGGACAACTTCACCGCATCAAAGGGAGGATGGACGGGGCCATATACCGTCAAATCTTGGGTGAGAACCTCCTTCCCTCAGCCAGGGCATTGAAAATGGGTCGTGGATGGGTATTCCAGCATGACAATGACCCAAAACACATGGCCAAGGCAACAAAGGAGTGGCTCAAGAAGAAGCACATTAAGGTCCTGGAGTGGCCTAGCCAGTCACCAGACCTTAATCCCATAGAAAATCTGTGGAGGGAGCTGAAGGTTCGAGTTGCCAAACGTCAGCCTTGAAACCTTAATGACTTGGAGAAGATCTGCAAAGAGGAGTGGGACAAAATCCCTCCTGAGATGTGTGCAAACCTGGTGGCCAACTACAAGAAACATCTGACCTCTGTGATTTCCAACAAGGGTTTTGCCACCAAGTACTAAGTCATGTTTTGCAGAGGGGTCAAATACTTATTTCCCTCATTAAAATGCAAATTTATTTATATCATTTTTGACATGCGTTTTTCTTTTTTGTTGTTATTCTGTCTCTCACTGTTCAAATAAACCTACTATTAAAATTATAGACTGATTATGTCTTTGTCAGTGGGCAAACGTACAAAATCAGCAGGGGATCAAATACTTTCTTCCCCCTCACTGTAGCAGGCCTGTTAGGCTGGGTTTACTCTCCACGTGTTCTCCAGACCAAAATGTAACCAACACGTCCGTAAAGTTTCTAATTCTGGCATGCACCAAAATCTCTGTGCAGTGTATAGTGAAATCATTTTTATATATAAAACTTAAAATGTATTCAGGGGAGCCCAATTGAGACCATGGTCTCACTCCCAATGGTGACCCAAGTAAACATTTCCACAAACAGGGTGAAAAATGTACATTACAAATAAAAGCACAACCTCAAAACCACAATTTCAACAAATAAACCACTACAATCAAAATTGAAATCCTCAATTAATTCATTCAACACCAGAGTCCTAAACTGCCCTAGCGGCACCAGGGAATCAAGATGCAAGGAATTTTGTAGGTTATTCCAACAGTGGGGGGCACTAAAATTAAAGGAGGACTTACCTAAATTGGTCGAAACCAGAGGGACCTCAAAGCGTGTTTGGTAGCTCATTCTTTTATACATTAGCAACGAAGTCAGGTACACTGAATACAAATATAAAACGCAACATCTTAAGTGCTGGTCCCATGTTTCATGAACAGAAAAGGATTCCAGAAACTTTCCAAAAGCACAAAAAACGTATTGCTCTCAAATGTTCTGCACAAATGTGTTTACATCCCGGTTAGTGAGCATTTCTCCTTTTCCAAGATAATCCATCCACCTGACAGGTGTGGCATATCAATAATATGCCATTTAGCAGACGCTTTTATCCAAAGCGACTTACAGTCATGCGTGCATACATTTTTGTGTATGGGTGGTCCCGGGGATCGAACCCACTACCTTGGCATTACAAGCGCCGTGCTCTACCAGCTGAGCTACAGAGGACCACAGTCAGAAGCTGATTAAACAGCATGATCATTACACTGGTGCACCTTGTACTGGGGACAATAAAAGGCCACTCTAAAATGTGCAGTTGTGTCACCCAACAATGCCACAGATGTCTCACGTTGAGGGAGTGTGCAATTAGCATGCTGACTGTAGGAATTACTACCAGAGCCGTTAACAGAGAATTGAATGTTCTGAAACAAAGCTGAAAATGTCCCAGTTCTTCCATGGCCTGCATACTCACCAGACATGTCAACCATTGAGCATGTTTGGGATGCTCTGGATCGACAGCATGTTCCAGTTCCTGCCAATATCCAGCAAATTCGCACAGCCATTGAAGAGGAGTGGGACAACATTCCACAATCAACAGCCTGATCAACTCCATGAGAAGGAGATGTGTCGCGCTGCATGAGGCAAATGGTGGTCACACCAGACACCGACTGGTTCTTAAGGGATCTGTGACCAACAGATGCATATCTGTATTCCTAGTCATGTGAAATCCATAGATTAGGGCCTAATGAATTTATTTCAATTGACTGAATTCCTTATGAACTGTAACTCAGTAAAATCATTGAAATCATAGCACGTTGCGTTTATATTTTTGTTCCGTATGTTTATGTACACAGCCCTGATTAGCAGATAAGATCGTCTAGACTCTAGAGCAGGGATCAACTAGAATCAGCCGCGGGCCGTTGTTTTCTTGCGCGGATGGTCAGGGGCCCAAACATAATTACAAATTATTAGTAGACAGCAAATTGACCGCAAAAAGCCCAAAACAGATATAATAAAGCCACTCCTGCGTTGTCTTGGCTGTGTGCTTAGGTCCTCAGCGCTCTGGAGCAGGTTTTCATCAAGGATCTCTGTAGTTTGCGCTTGGCATTCAGGCCAAAGAGTTCAATCTTGGTTTCATCAGACCAGACAATCTTGTTTCTCATGGTCTGAGAGTCATTTAGGTGCCTTTTGGCAAACTCCAAGCAGGCTGTCATGTGCCTTTTACTGAGGAGTGGCTTCCGTCTAGCCACTCTACCATAAAGGCCTGATTGGTGAAGTGCTGCAGAGATGGTTGTCCTTCTCGAAGGTTCTCCCATCTCCACAGAGAAACTCTAGAGCACTGTCAGAGTGACCATAGGGTTCTTGGTCACCTCCCTGACCAAGGCCTATCTCCCCTGATTGCTCAGTTTGGCCAGGTGGCCAGCTCTAGGAAGAGTCTTAGTGGTTCCAAAACATTTTCAATTTAAGAATAATGGAGGCCACTGTTCTCGGGGACCGTCAATGCTGCAGAAATGTTTTGGTACCCTTCCCCAGATCTGTGCCTCAAGACAATCCTGTCTCGGAGCTCTACGGACAATTCCTTCGATCTCATGGCTTGGTTTTTGCACTGTCAACTGTGGGACCTTATATAGACAGGTGTGTGCCTTTCCAAATCATGTCCAATCAATTGAATTTACCACAGGTGGCCTCCAATCAAATTGTAGAAACATCTGAAGGATGATCAATGGAAACATGATGGACCTGAGCTCAATTTCGAGTCTCATAGCAAAGGGCCTGAATACTTATGTGAATAAGGCATTTCTGTTTTTTATAAATTTGCAAACATTTGTAAAAAACTGTTTTTGCTTTGTCATTATGGGGTATTTTGTGTAGTTTGCTGAAGATTTATATTTATTTAATCAATTTTAAAATAAGGCTGTAATGTAACAAAATGTGGGAAAAGTCAAGGGGTCTGAATACTTTCCGAAGGCACTGTATGCAAATAAAAGTTAACTGGTTATTGGTCATGTTGTGGGCCAAAAATACCATCCCACCTGAACAAGCTGAAATTCCAGGCATTATTTTCAAAAAGCTTAAATTGAAAGGGCATGATGATCATTTTCACAATTTCAGAGTGTTATTTCGACCTCTGTGTGGAAATATCAGCAATAAAACAGTAAATCATGTTTTTGACTTCACTACCCCATTAATAACATTACATTTTAGTCATTTAGCAGACGCTCTTGTCCAGAGCGACCTATAGGAGCAATTAGGGTTAAGTGCCTTGCTCAAGAGCAGAGAGATTTCTCACCTAGTCAGCTCGGGGATTCGAACCTGCGACCTTTTGGTTACTGGCCCAACGCTCTTAACCACTAGGCTACCTGGCCTAATGAAGTAAAAATCCATACAAAAAGGTTAGTACAAGAGGACGAGAGGTAGGTGGGAGCACTAGGGCGTGTTACCTGAAGTCTGTAATGACTCCTGCTGGGGTTTGGGTTGCTGGGGTACGGCTCGCTTCCCTGGACCTCCACCTGGTAACACAAAACATCAGGCTTTAGTTTTGGAACAAAACAGGAAGGATGTGAGGCCTCAATCGATCTCAGGCATACATGCATCAACTTTCAATTGATTTACAAAAATTGACTTTGTGGTCTTTAAGTGGACAGATGAAAAATTACATTTGAATCGCAATCAGTCAACCATGATCGGAATCTAAAACATTAATATTTTGTTTCATTGTTACATTATACAGCAAGGAACATTCATTTGAGTTGTCAGTATATCGCCTTCCTAGTGCACATGCCTCTCAGCTCTACTCTGAATTCTGAACCTAAGTGCATGTTGATATTACATCAATACCAAATCAGTGGTAATCACCGGGATCAATGTGTTAGCCACAAAACTATGATTAACACGCATCTCGTTTTTTCTAGATAAGAGTTAATATATTTAATTAAATGATAAAAACACTGGTTATACATTGATCTTTGATAACTAGTAAATATTGAGTCTTTGTAATATTTACAGGGGAGTTTCTCTGAGAAATACCCCCAGGTGCAGAGCAGTTTCCTTGTCGCAGTAAATAATGCAGACCGTGTTTTGCACACAACCGCAGTCATGCAATGTGAAGTTACTGATGGGAAAGTACGCTACGCTTCAAGTTCCAAAATAAATCAAATGTTATCAGATAGCACCATGTAAGGAAGCATGATTTGAGTTTCAGCAAAATAAGCTTGAAGGAAACATACAAGGCAGAATTTAAATTTGCAACATATTGTTGCAACAGCAGGCAGGACTGTCCAATATAACCCAATAACTAGGCCTATGTTTTGATGTAAAGAAAGCCGCTTCCACATCTCAGATCTGACAAACAAGCACTCTGTAGTCCGTATAAAAACAGGGTCGGTAATACAGAGTTACAGAACTACAGTGAGTGTAACCCTTTCTGACAATCTATTATGATTTACACAGCTTGGCAAGGAGTCAGAACCCAAGCTAGCCTATAGGCCCCTCAAATTCAAATCTGTACCTCAAAGCCAGTTCCACTGCTCCCCCCCCCCCCCACCCCACATTATTTCCTTCTAATCATGGACTGATTTAGATCTGGGACACCAGGTGGGTGCAATAAATGACTAAGTAAAAAAGAAAATCAGCAGTAATCCGGACCTTGTAGGGTAAGATTTGAATATGTTATCATCCTACTTAGACAGCTTTTGCTAACATGGCCTTCAATGTATCATCTTCAAAACAAGTCACGTCGCACTGCTGTGAGTGGAAGTCATCAACATTAGTACATTGAGCAAGCATTTGTTCCAAACAAAGGATGAACATACATCAATGGCCATTTAGACTGAAGGGCCAATGTAAACATGCATTTCATATGTGAATAGAAGCCTTTGGAAAAGACTGAGCATAATAATGAATATTCTAATTATTTTGGGAGTCACTAGAAAAGGTCAACAAAATGCATTTTGGTGGTCACAAGGGTGACTGCTGGCATTTAGCATTTGGTTTACTTGATTCTTGCAAAAACCTTTTTATTGTATATAGGAACATAGTGGCCTTACTGGCCTAGAGCATTGATTTGGTGAGCCAAGCATCTGAACCATTTCCTAAATAATTACAGAAACCACAGCTCAGGCAAAGAGGGCATCATTTTCAACTGTAAATGCCTATGCAAAATGCATCAATTCCTTATACATTTCCAACAGAACAAAAAATGTGAAATTGCTCATTGATTAAATACCGAATTGGAAATATACATTCAATTTCATACAGACACTACTGATCAACACTTTTTAAAAGTAAGAAAGTAACATGGAACACACATACATAAATACACACAGTACCTGTCAAAAGTTTGGACACTTACTCATTCAAGGGTTTTTCTTTATTTTTACTATTTTCTATTGTACAAAGCTGTCATCAAGGCAAAGGGTGGCTATTTGAAGAATCTCAAATATAAAATGCATTTTGATTTGTTTAACACTTTTTTGGTTACTACATGATTCCATGTGTTATTTCATAGTTTTGATGTCTTCACTATTAATCTACAATATAGAAAATAGTAAAAATAAAGAAAAACCCTTGAATGAGTAGGTGTGTCCAAACTTTTGACTGGTAGTGTGTGTGTGTATATATATATATAAACAAATATTATTTACTGCATTTTGTTTCTGGCATATCTACATTTTCTGTAGGAATGGCACATTGTAAGATTAACACATGCATAGTGACTGATGATCTACATCAACAACATAACTCCAACAATTATTTGCTCTCCAGATGCTCTCAGAACCTTTACGCACACACACGGCTTCCCATGCCCCTCCCCCCAAGCATACAGCCAAGGTGTAGGGCCTATTCATTTCCCCAGGTGGGTGGATGGCAGGCCGTTACCTTTTTCACACACTCCTCCTCCTCCTGGCGCTTCTCGTAGTGGGAGAAGTCGTCGAAGATGGAGGTGGTGTGCTTGTAGCCGGCGATAATCTTCAGCACCTGCCGCGCCTTGTCCAGGGGCACCTCCTGCGTGTCCCGCGAGTTGGTCACTGGCTTGTTCTCGTTGTTCTCCAGGCGGATGTGCCGTAGCTGGCTGTTGGGAACGTCCTTAACAAAGATCCAGCGCACGTCAAAGCGCCCTTTCCACTTGTCCTGCGACCACACGCCAGCACAGGTGTTATAGTCCACGGGCGAGCGCATCTCCGCCACACCGCAGAAGTGGCCACTGCCGTTGACGCTGAAAAGCAGGTAGAGGGGGCCCTTAGCACCCAGCGAGCGGTAGGCGGCGTCCAGCCGCTTATTGCCGTGCTCCGTGCTACACCAGATGTTGTACTTGATGGAGCGGTGGATGTCATCTTCAGAGTAGCTCTTGATGATGAACACGCGCCCCTGCTTGGGGTTCCAGTCAAAGTCCTTGGGGTTGTAGTTGTTGACCAGGCGCAGTTTCTCAAGCACCGGGTGGGGCTCCGAAGGTACTGGCACCACGCCCACGTTGGGGGGAGACTGCCCCACCCCGCCATCCCCAAAGCCGTTAGCACGGTTCCGTGGAGGGACCCAGCGAGTGGGCTGAGGGGGCTGGGTGGCAGGCGGGGGGCCCTGGGAGAGCTGCAGCTGCCCCCCCATGCCCTGCTGCCCATTGGGGGGGAGCTGGTGCTGCCCAAGCTGGGCCGAAGGGGCCACCAACTGTCCGTTGCTGAGATGCAGTTGCGGGGTCCCTCCGACCGTGGCGCCGGGCTGAGGGGAGGCCTGGTTGGGTGGCTGCCCGTTGCTGGGGATAGGCGCATGCTGTGGGGTGGACACTTTAGGCATGTTCCCCTTGTTGTCCCAAGTGCCGATGTCCATGTTGTGTTTGATGGGCGGAGGGGGCAGGTTGGTCCCCGCTATGCCCCCTTTGGTTTTCAGCTTCGGCTGCGGCTTGGCAGGCTTGCTGGCAATGTCCGCCCAGGAGGCGGGTTTGGTGGGGGCGATGGAGATGAGGGGCAGTGGCATGCTGGGAGCTCCACCAGACACCTGGCTGTGGCCGTGACCCAGGGGTCCCCCGGGGAGGCCGGAGCCCACCACCTTGGGCGCCCCCATGTCCCCGGCACCACTGCCAATCTTAAGGCCCGCCAAGCTGTCCAAGCTGTTCATGCCGGGGGCCTTGTTGAGGGGCTCGTTCTGGGTGAAGGGGGACTGTCCGTCGATCATGGCGCCCCCTAGCGAGCTGGGCGCGTAGGCGTAGCTGCTGCTGTAGCCAGAGCTCTGTGTGGACTGTCCCTGAGAGCTGTTGTTGCCCCAGGCCGAGAAGTCGATGCCGCTGGGGAAGAAGTTGAAGCCGTGCTGGCCCAAGAAGGGGTTGCTGCCCAGCGGGCCGGGCTGGCTGAACATGGCGTCGGGCAGGAAGTGGTGCTCCCCGTTGCTCAGCTGTCCATACGAGGCCAGGTAAGGCATGGGGGGGTCGCCGCCGGTGGACCATGCTGCCTCGTTCAGGGAGTAAGAGAATCCTATGGAAGGGCTGTAGTAACTGGGCATGTAGGAGTCTGACATGGCCGTATAGGCATTGCTCTGCGGAGAGAAGAACACTAATTAGACTGCTGACTGTATTTCAATCATTACATCCTTTTCTGGATCTCCCTCAGCCTCTTTCGCCACCTAGACTAGGACGACAGTGGCCATTTTCACACCAGTGAACTGCTTTATGAAGAGAAACAGTGGCATTGCTACTCAACAAAAGGATGCAGCATTCCTTTGACTGGAGGAATACAGGCTCCATTATTTCCATTGTGGCCCACTTTTCTGGGAAGTGCCCACTCTACTGAGGGGCACCCAATAATAGATGCCAACCGAGGCCGTTACGACAAGATGAAGGCCAGTTTAATTAGGAGTCGGAATTCTAGGAAAGCAAATGGACTACGTAGTAAACCGGGAGAGAAGAGTCTTTCTGCGCTAAATGCCCTGGCATGGACACATGATGAATTGCAACAGTATAAAAGTAATTTACTATAAAGCTATAGAGCAAAATCTCCCTGTTTTGCATATTTACCATCGTAACCTATGAGTCATGTAGCTTGTTGATTATCCTGATTATTTATATTAAAACTGAGGCGGTTTTTAAATGTTACGTGAACGAATGCTATAAATAAGGCAGACTAAGCAGGCAAATGTTAGGAGCAGTGTGTGGCCTAGTCAAACTGATGGAAGTGGTACTCACCTGTCTGGCCTGAGTGTTCAGGTAAGGCTCAAACTCATCATTCAAAGTATCCTTTTGGGTCACAGCTCCGTTTTGCACTGGAAAAGAGGAGTAGACATCAATGTAAGACATTCAATATATTGGTTTGCATAAGGTGGAAATTGTTGCAACTAGTCATAGGCCTACACACTTGCGGTTGGTGGTGAGCATGACAATAAGCGTCAGGCAGTCATTACATTTAATAATACATCCCTAGTATTGCACAACTTCAGTTCACAGGCACAAATGGCACAATATGCTGTTTTAATGCACTAAAATGGGTAGCATAAACAAATGCATGTGGATTGGTTGAGTTGGACAACAGTTGTCTTTCATGTTGGCTAGACCTATTGCTACTGTTCCACCTTTAAAACAAATAACTGTAGGCCATAGGCATGAATTGTGTCAGGTGCTGCGGTATATGTTAAAACATGCGAAAACGGCCTGTTTATTACAGTGAATCAGTTGCATAAGTCTCTTGACAGCCACCAATGGGAATGGAAATAGGTGAGGTGTTGCTGTAGTATATTGTTTCTAGCTGAAACTTTCGAGGAGTAAACCCAATCGATTGGTATTAAATATCAGTGATTGGGGTCATGACATATGTTTAATTTGTGCCCGACATGTGTCAATTCGTCCTGACATAAGCAGAAACTGAAAACGAATAGCCAAACTGGAAAACAGGCCTGGCTAGTAAACAAAGTTACCTCAAAATATTGACAGTCAGAACCAAAACATTTAAAGTTAATGGTTATTGTGAAAATAGCTGAGCTACTGGTACGGTGAGAACAGCATGCTCGAAGACGTGTCATTGGCAGGCAATTCATGCTTATGTTCACGAGCGCGAAGAATCCTTTAAATCGCGAGGTTAGCCAGCTAGCAAGGAACTACAAGGCACAACCGCTTTATTTTGAGTGGAAGGTTCAAATTAATAAGGTAGTCGCTAGCATTTAACCAACTACTAAGTAAACCACCAACTAGATGTCTGGCTTTAGAAATGCCTAGCCAGCTAGTTTGCAAATGTAGAGTAATCTCAGTTAGGTAGCGCAAGCTAACTCCCAAACTAGCCAGGCTAACTAGCTAACATTAAAGCTAGCGCTGACGGATTGCCTCAAAATACAAAATGGTGTATTAGCACAACTGACAGTAAATGTAATACAACTAAATGATTAGCTAAGTAAGTACTACCAACTTATCGGAAATTTGTTCACGTGTCCAATCAACTATAGAAGCTAAATGGCCGCTTTGGTGATACTGGCCTGCTATCTGGCTGGCTAGCGAGCCATCATCACATCTGCGCACGCAGAAGAGGGTTTCCGAACACACCACACGGAAAAGATCCGCATACAGAGCCAGCAAACTTGTCATGTTACGATAGCTTACCTTTGTTTCCTTGGCCTTTCGGTCTCTGGATTGGGTCCAGGTGATTCATGAAGGTTTGATTTATGAGAAAAGAGGAAGGGAAAAATAAATGAAGAAATGTATATTCACCAGTCAGTCCTTTAGCAGGTGGTCAGGCCTACTGCACTACAGAGAGTCACTGTCTATGGAACAAGCTATCCTAACTAGCTACGTTTCGATGGAAATTTGGCCTCGTAAATATTCAGAAAGTGACTCTCTTTACCTGTTCAAGAAGGCTGCTGGCTGACATGTCTTTCTCACTGGAGCCTTTGTATTTTAATTGGTTTTTAATTTAAGCGGCAGGGTGTATGAAATTTATATTTGAGAGTTAGCCAAGTGCCCCTGTCTCTCTACAGAGCTTAGAATCTACACAATGGCGGGCTGCAGCTCCTTCGCTCTCTCAGCGCTGAGCGATTTCTCAACATGGCTGAGAGGCCGGGTTTATCGATAGCATTTATTTATTACGAAAATGCGCCCCTCAATGGCATGGAGGAACTATATTATGCATGTAGGCTTTTAAAATAGGCTATTGGAAATATTAGTATAATAGACAAAGGGAGATTGTCTTTAATTAGGAAAGTTGATTGATTTAGGCATACATTTCCCGCACATAACATAGCATTTAATTATTTTATTTTTTTACAAAGTTTCATCCATACATTCTTTATAACCATTAAGTACATTTTACACTAAATATCTGCGTGCTCCATTTCTGAAAAGATTGCACATGCACAAAAACTTGGCGCATGCCATACATGTTTCCCGTTATAAATTAGACCTTTAGTAAAACTGTGCGCACGTGAACGAGCATTATAATGCCGTGTTCAAGTGCTAGTCGGAACTAGGAAACTAAGAAATGTCCAACTTGCTATCTGGTTGAATGTGGCAGGTGTATACAGTGAGAGAAAAAAGTATTTCATCCCCTGCTGATTTTGTACGTTTGCCCACTGACAAAGAAATGATCAGTCTATAATTTAATGGTAGGTTTATTTGAACAGTGAGTGAGAGACAGAATAACAACAAAGAAATCCAGAAAAACGCATGTCAAAAATGTTATAAATCGATTTGCATTTTAATGAGGGAAATAAGTATTTGACCCCTCTGCAAAACATGACTTGGTGGCAAAACCCTTGTTGGCAATCACATAGGTCAGACGTTTCTTGTAGTTGGCCACCAGGTTTGCACACAACTCAGGAGGGATTTTGTCCCACTCCTCTTTGCAGATCTTCTCCAAGTAATTAAGGTTTCAAGGCTGACGTTTGGCAACTCAAACCTTCAGCTCCCTCCACAGATTTTCTATGGGATTAAGGTCTGGAGACTGGCTAGGCCACTCCAGGACCTTAATGTGCTTCTTCTTGAGCCACTCCTTTGTTGCCTTGGCCGTGTGTTTTGGGTCATTGTCATGCTGGAATACCCATCCACGACCCATTTTCAAAGCCCTGGCTGAGGGAAGGAGGTTCTCACCCAAGATGGCCCCATCCATCGTCCCTTTGATGCGGTGAAGTTGTCCTGTCCCCTTAGCAGAAAAACACCCCCAAAGCATAATGTTTCCACCTCCATGTTTGACGGTGGGGATGGTGTTCTTGGGGTCATAGGCAGCATTCCTCCTCCTCCAAACACGGCGAGTTGAATTGATGCCAAAGTGCTCCATTTTGGTCTCATCTGACCACAACACTTTCACCCAGTTGTCCTCTGAATCATTCAGATGTTCATTGGCAAACTTCAGACGGGCATGTATATGTGCTTTCTTGAGCAGGGGGACATTGCGGGCGCTGCAGGATTTCAGTCCTTCACGGCGTAGTGTGTTACCAATTGTTTTCTTGGTGACTATGGTCCCAGCTGCCTTGAGATCATTGACAAGATCCTCCCGTGTAGTTCTGGGCTGATTCCTCACCGTTCTCATGATCATTGCAACTCCATGGAGCCCCAGGCCGAGGGAGATTGACAGTTATTTTGTGTTTCTTCCATTTGCGAATAATCGCACCAACTGTTGTCACCTTCTCACCAAGCTGCTTGGCGATGGTCTTGTAGCCCATTCCAGCCATTCCAGCCAATTGTAGGTCTACAATCTTGTCCCTGACATCCTTGGAGAGCTCTTTGGTCTTGGCCATGGTGGAGAGTTTGGAATCTGATTGATTGATTGCTTCTGTGGACAGGTGTCTTTTATACAGGTAACAAGGTGAGATTAGGAGCACTCCCTTTAAGAGTGTGCTCCTAATCTCAGCTCGTTACCTGTATAAAAGACACCTGGTAGCCAGAAATCTTTCTGATTGAGAGGGGGTCAAATACTTATTTCCCTCATTAAAATGCAAATCAATTTATAACATTTTTGACATGCGTTTTTCTGGATTTTTTTGTTGTTATTCTGTCTCTCACTGTTCAAATAAACCTACCATTAAAATGATAAACGGATAATTTTTTTGTCAGTTGGCAAACGTACAAAATCAGCAGGGGATCAAATACTTTTTTCCCTCACTGTAACTACACTGAACAAAAATGTAAACGCAACATGCAACAATTTTCAGTTCATATAAGGACATCAGTCAATTTAAATAAACTCATTAGGCCTGAATCTATGGATTTTACATGACTGGGAATACAGATATGCATCTGTTAGTCACAAAAAATGGTAGGGGTGTGGATCAATCAAATCAATCAAATGTATTTATAAAGCAGATGTCACAGAAACCCAGCCTAAAACCCCAAACAGCAAGCAATGCATATGTAGAAGCACGGTGGCTAGTTAAAATTCCCTAGAAAGGCAGAAACCTAGGAAGAAACCTAGAGAGGAACCAGGCTCTGAGGGGTGGCCGGGTGGAGATTATAAGAGTACATGGCCATTAAGGCCAGATCGTTCTTCAAGATGTTCAGTCGTTCATAGATGACCAGCAGGGTTGAATAATAATCACAGTGGTTGTAGGGGGTGTAACAGGTCAGCACCTCAGGACTACATGTCAGTTGGCTTTTCATAGCCGAGCATTCAGAGGTCGAGACAGCAGGTGCGGTAGAGCGGGAGAGAGAGAGGGAGAGAGGGTCAAAAACAGCAGGTCCAGGGCAAGGTAGCACATCTGGTGAACAGGCCAGGGTTCCATAGCCACAGGCAAAACAGCAGAAACTGAATCAGCAGCATGACCAGGTGGACTGGGGACAGGAACAGCCAGGAGTCATCAGGTCAGGTAGTCCTGAGGCATGGTCCTAAGGCTCAGGTCCTCCAGGAGGGTAGAGAGAGAGAGAAAGAGAGAGAGAGAGATGGGAGAATTAGAGGGAGCATACTTAAGTTCACACAGGACACCAGATGAGACAGAAGAATTACACCAGATAGGACAGACTGACCCTAGCCCCCCGGAACATAGACTATTGCAGCATAGATACTGGAAGCTGAGACAGGGGGGTCGGGGGACACAGGGCCAACCAGGCAGGACATAACCCCACCCACTTTGCCAAAGCACAGCACCCACACCACTAGATGGATATCAACAGACCACCAACGTACTACCCTGAGACAAGGCTGAGTATAGCCCATGAAGATCACCTCCATTGCACGAGCCCGAGGGGGCACTGCTGAAGTGAATGCCATCCTCACTTGGGGAATGGTGCTTTTTAGTTAGCTTTGCGACAGTATCAAAAATACATTTAGGATTGTTTTTATTCTCCTCAATCAGGTTGGAAAAGTAGGCTGATTGAGCAGCAGTGAGGGCTCTTCAATATTGCATTGTACTGTCTTTCCAAACTAGTCTGAAGACTTCCAGTTTGGTGGAGCGCCATTTCCATTCCAATTTTCTGGAAGCTTGCTTCAGGCTCGGGTATACCAGGGAGCTAATTTCTTGTGACAAATGTTTTTTGTTTTTAGAGGTGTGACTGCATCTAGGTTATTACTCAAGGTTAAGTTTAGATCCTTGGTTAGGTGGTTAACTGATTTTTGTACTCCGACGTCCTTGGGTAGGTGGAGGGAGTCTGGAAGGGCATCTAGGAATCTTTGGGTTGTCCGAGAATTTATAGCGCAGCTTTTGATAATCCTTGGTTGGGGTCTGAGCAGATTATTTGTTGCGATTGCAAACATAATAAGATGGTGGTCTGATAGTCCAGGATTATGAGGAAAAACATTTTGATCCACAATATTTATTTCACGGGACAAAACTAGATCCAGGGTATGACTGGATCAGAAAACCAGTCAGAATCTGCTGTGACCACCATTTGCCTCATGCAGCGCGACACATCTCCTTCACATAGAGTTGATCAGGCTGTTGATTTTGGCTTGTGGAATGTTGTCCCACTCCTCTTCAATGGCTGTGCGAAGTTTCTGGATATTGTCGGGAACTGGAACATGCTGCCGTACACATCGATGCATAGCATTCCTAACATGCTCAATGGGTGACATGTCTGGTGAGTATGCAAGCCATGTAAGAACTGGGACATTTTCAGCTTCCAGGAATTGTGTACAGATCCTTGCGACATGGGGCCGTGCATTATCATGCGGAAACTTTAGGTGATGACGCGAATGAATGGCACGACAATGGGCCTCAGGAACTCGTCACGGTATCTCTGTGCATTCACATTGCCATCGATTAAATGCAATTGTGTTCATTGTCCATAGCTTATGCCTGCCCATACCATAACCCCACCACCACCATGGGGCACTCTGTTCACAACATTGACATCAGCAAACCGCTCGCCCACATGATGCCATAAACGCTACGCTGTCTGCCATCTGCCCGGTACAGTTGGAAACGGGATTAATCAGTGAAGAGCATACTTCTCCAGCGTGGCAGTGGCCATCGAAGGTGACCATTTGCCCACTGAACTTGGTTACAACGCCAAACTTCAGTCAGGTCAAGATCCTTGTTAGGACAACAAGCACGCAGATGAGCTTCTGTGGACATACCTGCAGTCAGCATGCCAATTGCACGCTCCCTCAAAACCTGAGACATCTGTGGCATTGTGTTGAGTGGCAAAACTGCACATTTTAGAGTGGCCTTTTATTGTCTCCAGCACAAGGTGCACCTGTGTAATGACCATGCTGTTTAATCAGCTACTTGACATACCACCCCTGTCAGGTGGATGGATTATCTTGGCAAAGGAGAAATGCTCACTAACAGGGATGTAAACTAATTTGTGCACAACATTTTAGAGAAATAAGCTTTTTGTGCAAATTGAACATTTCTGGGATCTTTTATTTTAGCTCATGCAACATGTTGCGTTAATATTTTTCTTCAGTATACAACTAGTTAGCAAGTCTGACATTTCGGAGTTCCGACTAGCACGTGAACACGGCATAACTGAAACAACGCCCATCATAAACCTTTTATGGTGACAATAACAACGTGACAATAACACCCTTATTTGATGTAGGCTATACTTTGGAAGTATTGGAATTAGGCCAGTACAGTATCTAAAGGAAATAGCAATGGCAAACTTCATCAAATGTTTTTGGAGGTGTTGGCAGTTTTATTTTGCAGTGACATCTGCTGAATGGGACAATTTCCGAAAGACACACATTTGTGGACCTGTAAACAGATAGTTTGAATTCCATAATATTTAGCATTTACTTTTCCCTGAACCTAACCCAGTGGGCAAAACCTGTCACTATGACAACGTTTCTTTAAAGGTATTTTTACTGACATTTACATTTACATTTAAGTCATTTAGCAGACGCTCTTATCCAGAGCGACTTACAGTTACTGACCAGAACATTACGTCTTTTTCTGACCACTATATGGCCAGTTGGTCGTAATTGTGACCTTTATCTGACCAGCTGGTCATAATTCTGACCACTATTATGTGCTATATTATGTAGCCTCCTGGTAAAGACATCATAACCTGGTAATGACCACCTGACTACAGCTTATTACCTACTGTTAAAAGTATTACAGAGGAAAAAGTTGGATATTGAAAACATTGTTAATTACATTTCTATTTGTTTACATAGTCACTAATTAAAAGTTGAAATCTGCAACATATTCTTACATTTAAAATAGATCAAGCAATGACAAAAACAAATCTACATCACCATTTTTTGCACATCTGCATAAAGTAATTGTTTCATAATGCTTCCAATTCCTCTGATTGAATGGGCAGAAAATGATTATTACATATAAACAAAAGATGTAAGCAAAACACGTGGAATCTAACCTGGAATACTGTCTAGCAATACCACCAACTCCTCCTTTGCCTCGGTTTCCTCCTCAGGACCTTCTGCCGATGGACTTGTATTGCTGGTGTTAAAACACATGAAGGTGAACACATTCAACCCTTTTGTTATGGCAAGCCTAAATAAGTTCAGGCGTAAAGATTTTCTTAACAATTCACATAATAAGTTGCATGGACTCACTCTGCGTGCAATTATAGTGTTTACCATGAGTTTTGAATGACTACCTCATCTCTTCAATCACAGATTCATCCATAAAGACCAGGGAGGTTTTCAAATAACTCGCAAAGAAGGGCACCTATTGGTAGATGGGTAATTTAAAAAAAGCAGACATTGAATATCCCTTTGAGCATGGTGAAGTTATTAATTACACTTTGGATGGTGTATCAATACACCCAGTCGCTACAAAGATACAGGTGTCCTTCCTAACTCAGTTGCCGTAGAGGAAGGAAACCGCTCAGGGATTTCACCATGTGATTTCACCATGTGATTTCACCATGTGATTTCACCATGTGATTTCACCATGTGACTTTAAAACAGTTATAAAGTTTAATGGCAGTGATAGGAGAAAACAGAGGATTGATCAACAACATTTTAGTTACACAACAATACTAACCTAATTGACAGAGTGAAAAGAAGGAAGCTTGTACAGAATAAAAATATTCCAAAACATGCATCCTGTTTGCAACAAGGCACTAAAGTAATACTTCAAAAAATGTGGCAAAGCAATTACCTTTTTGTCCTGAATACAAAGTGTTATGTTTGGGGCAAATCCAATACAACAAATTACTGAGTATCACTCTCCATATTTTCAAGCATAGTGATGGCTGCATTATGATATTGGTATGCTTGTAATCGTTAAGGAATGGGGAGTTTTTCAGGGTAAAAAATAAACTGAATTTTGAATTTTGCTAAGCACGGGCAAAATCATTGAGGAAAACCTGGTTCAGTCTGCTTTCCACCAGACACTAGGAGATGTATTCACCATTCAGCAGGACAATAACCTTAAACACAAGGCCAAATATACACTGGAGTTGCTTACCAAGAAGACTGTGAATGTTCCTGAGTGGCCGGGTTACAGTTTTGACTTAAATCTACTTGAAAATCTATAGCAAGACCTGAAAATAGTTGTCTAGCAATGATCAACAACCAATTTGACAGAGCTGGAAGAATTTTGAAAAGAATAATGGGCAAATGTTGCACAATCCAGGTGTGGAAAGCTCTTAGAGACTTACCCAGAAAGACTCACAGCTGTAATCGCTGCCAAAGGTGCTTCTACAAAGTATTGACTCTGGGGTATGAATACTTATGTAAATTAGATATTTCTGTATTTAATTTCCAATACATTTACAAACATTTCTAAAAACATGTTTTCACTTTGTCATTATGGGGTATCGTGTGTAGATGACTGAGAGTTTTATTTATTTATTCCATTTAGAATTCATGCTGTTACACAACAAAATGAGGAATAAGTCAAGGGGTCTGAATACTTTCTGAAGGCACTGTATGTTTGTTTATTGTGAAGAAAATTTGCCATGGCACACACACACCTGGACTCATGAATCCTCTCTATGTGCACCAAAATGATGATGTTTCCCTGAATTGCATTGTGAAAACCTAACACCAAGATCATATTTTATAACTTAGCTAGTCTTGTTGGCAATAGATCAAGCTTTCAAATCATGCCCACCTGACCCAGATTGCAATTTATAATGGACCGTTTTTGGATTGCGTAAACAACAATCACCGATGATAAGAACACACAGCTGACCACTCCGCTTGAAAAGTAAATCACTTTTTTAGGATGTTGTCTCCATCATATTTGTCCCACTGTATTGGTATATGTACAGTGTATGAAAGATTTCTATCAAACTTCCAGACAAATGTTGGCTGGGGATGATCAGGACTGATGTAGAGGAGGTGTACAGTGAATCAGAGGACTGTGACTAAGAAGATGAAAGTAGTTGAGAAATGACTGTCCGTCTGAAATGGTATCGTTTGAGTTACAGATATTAGATTCCTGTTTTCCCAAGGTATTTTTATGGAAATGGTATCGTTTGAGTTAGATATATTATATTCCAGGTATGAACTAATTTCTTTGTGATGTGTTTTATGACGTTTAAGGTGTTATTTTATGTAAATATGCTGCGCTAAGGTCCATATTCTAGCATTTATTTGCTGACTTTGTTACAATACTGTTGTTAATTAAGTGATAATGCCCGAGAAGCCGGTGTTTAGAGGATATATTGGAACAGATGTTGTTAGGCCTGAGTCGAAGTCGAGGGCCGGCAAATCGTGCCAATATATCCTCCAAACATCGGCTTCCAGGGCATTATCACTTTTATACAACGGGTTACCAACATATTCAAATAATGATTGACATGTTTTCATTAAAACTGTTATTTTTATGAATTTATTCATACTAGTTCAACCTTCCACAAGATATAGTCCCGACACACAAATCTAGGGTTAGGGTTGACCCTTGTTGCCTCTGTAGGTCCCTCTGGATGGGAGTCTGTTAGATGACTGCATGTAATGTAAATGTTGAGCGGGTTCACTGCAGGTAGATTGTATGTTTTAATATATTTTTTAATACATTTAAAAAAGTCATAACAAGGATAATTTTGCTATTTGATTTAGAATTTTAAGATCCCTAGAAGTATCAAAAAAATGTTTGCTGATATTATTTTGGGGCCTTACTGCTATTAGCCCATACAAACACATTGAATAACAGATTCACTACATGGAACAACAGATGGTCCCCAAAAATAAGTTTGTTCTGAAGTGTCTGTCCTTTATCTGAGAGATAGAAGCATATTTTTTAATTTTTTATTTTACATGTATTTAACCCCTTATTTTTGTGACCAAACAGTCTCCATATACAGTGGGGAGAACAAGTATTTGATACACTGCCGATTTTGCAGGTTTTCCTACTTACAAAGCATGTAGAGGTCTGTAATTTTTATCATAGGTACACTTCAACTGTGAGAGACGGAATCTAAAACAAAAATCCAGAAAATCACATTGTATGATTTTGAAGTCATTAATTTGCATTTTATTGCATGACATAAGTATTTGATCACCTACCAACCAGTAAGAATTCCGGCTCTCACAGACCTGTTAGTTTTTCTTTAAGAAGCCCTCCTGTTCTCCACTCATTACCTGTATTAATTGCACCTGATTGAACTCGTTACCTGTATAAAAGACACCTGTCCACACACTGAATCAAACAGACTCCAACCTCTCCACAATGGCCAAGACCAGAGAGCTGTGTAAGGACATCAGGGATAAATTATGACTGTAAGTCGCTTTGGATAAAAGCGCCTGCTAAGTGGCATATTATTATTATTATTATTATTATTATAAAATTGTAGACCTGCACAAGGCTGGGATGGGCTACAGGACAATAGGCAAGCAGCTTGGTGAGAAGGCAACAACTGTTGGCGCAATTAATAGAAAATGGAAGAAGTTCAAGATGACGGTCAATCACCCTCAGTCTGGGGCTCCATGCAAGATCTCACCTCGTGGAGCATCAATGATCATGAGGAAGGTGAGGGATCAGCCCAGAACTACACGGCAGGACCTGGTCAATGACCTGAAGAGAGCTGGGACCACAGTCTCAAAGAAAACCATTAGTAACACACTACACCGTCATGGATTAAAATCCTACAGCGCACACAAGGTCCCCCTGCTCAAGCCAGCGCATGTTCAGGCCCGTCTGAAGTTTGCCAATGACCATCTGGATGATCCAGAGGAGGAATGGGAGAAGGTCATGTGGTCTGATGAGACAAAAATAGAGCTTTTTGGTCTAAACTCCACTCGCCGTGTTTGGAGGAAGAAGAAGGATGAGTACAACCCCAAGAACACCATCCCAACCGTGAAGCATGGAGGTGGAAACATCATTCTTTGGGGATACTTTTCTGCAAAGGGGACAGGATGACTGCACCATATTGAGGGGAGGATGGATGGGGCCATGTATCGCGAGATCTTGGCCAACAACCTCCTTCCCTCAGTAAGAGCATTGAAGATGGGTCGTGGCTGGGTCTTCCAGCATGACAGCGACCCGAAACACACAGCCAGGGCAACTAAGGAGTGGCTCCGTAAGAAGCATCTCAAGGTCCTGGAGTGGCCTAGCCAGTCTCCAGACCTGAACCCAATAGAACATCTTTGGAGGGAGCTGAAAGTCCGTATTGCCCAGTGACAGCCCCGAAACCTGAAGGATCTGGAGAAGGTCTGTATGGAGGAGTGGGCCAAAATCCCTGCTGCAATGTGTGCAAACCTGGTCAAGACCTACAGGAAACGTATGATCTCTGTAATTGCAAACAAAGGTTTCTGTACGAAATATTAAGTTCTGCTTTTCTGATGTATCAAATACTTATGTCATGCAATAAAATGCAAATTAATGACTTAAAAATCATACAATGTGATTTTCTGGATTTTTGTTTTAGATTCCGTCTCTCACAGTTGAAGTGTACCTATGATAAAAATTACAGACCTCTACATGCTTTGTAAGTAGGAAAACCTGCAAAATCGGCAGTGTATCAAATACTTGTTCTCCCCACTGTATACTTCAATAAATGTTTTCAACTGGTACCGGGGACCTTCAGACGAGTCTTGTGAGGCCTGTGGGCGTCCTAGAGCAAAACAACACGACATGTACATGTCTCACCTTTCCACAGAGGGGTCATAATTGTGTGTAGCCCAAACTGTTTGGACGCTACAGACAGAAGTTGGCAGAGTCCCAAGAGTCCCAAGATGCTTGTGGGGGACGTAGAGCAAAACGGAGAACACCATCGTGTAGTAGTTTGTAGGCCAAACTTTTCGGACCCTACAGATGATTTTGTGAGAAGAAAGATTTTTGGGTTGTCTCATGGTCTGATAAACACCCTCTAGCTCTGTCACCTTTCACAGCAGATGCAGAAGTGCAACATCGGTGTATGCGGTGGATTGAAACGCATCCAATGCAAAAACAGATATCTCTAGTTTAAAGTGACAGATTTTTATGGGGATTTTTTAATTATGCTAATTAGATTTCCGCAGGGGCGCGGACATTGACTCTAGGGGTTAAAGTAGTTGGCAATATCAGTGGGTTTTGTGATGAATGAGCCATCTGATTCAATGAATGATGGAGCCGAGTTCGCCTTTTTGCCCAAAATTTCATTTAAGTCGATCCAATTTTTTTTACTGTCATTCTTTATATCATTTATCTTTGTTTCATAGTACAGTTTATTTTTTATTTTTGTTCAGTTTAGTCACATGATCTCTCAATTTACAGTATGTTTGCCAATTGGCTGTGCAGCCACACTTACAGTGCATTCAGAAAAGTATTCAGACCCCTTGACTTTTTCCAAATTGATTAAATTATTGTTTTCCCTCATCAATCTACACACAATACCCCATAATGACAAAGCAAAAACAGGTTTTTATACATTTTTGCAAATGTATAAAAAACAGAAATACCTTATTTACATAAGTATTCAGACCCTTTGCTATCACTCGAAATTGAGCTCAGGTGCATCCTGTTTGCATTGATCATCCTTGAGATGTTTATACAACTTGATTGGAGTCCTGTGGTACATTCAATTGATTAGGCATGATTTGGAAAGGCACACACCTGTCTATATAAGGTCAGAGCAAAAATAAAGCCATGAGGTCGAAGAAATTGTCCGTAGAGCTCCGAGACAGGATTGTGTAGAGGCACAGATCTGGGGAAGGGTACCAAAAAATTTCTGCAGCATTGAGGGTCCCCAAGAACACAGTGGCCTCCATCATTTTTAAATGGAAGAAGTTTGGAACCACCAAGACTCTTCCTAGAGCTGGCCGCCCGGCCAAACTGAGCAATCAGGGGAGCCCGACGGTCACTCTGACAGAGCTCCAGAGTTCATCTGTGGAGATGGGAGAACCTTCCAGAAGGACAACCATCTCTGCACACTCCACCAATCAGGTCTTTATGGTAGAGTGGCCAGACGGAATCCATTCCTCAGTAAAATGCACATGATAGCCTGCTTGGAGTTTGCCAAAATGCACCTAAAGACTCTCAGACCATGAGAAACAAGATTCTCTGGTCTGATGAAACCAAGATTGAACTCTTTGGCCTGAATGCCAAACCTCACATCTGGAGGAAACCTGGCACCATGCCTATGGTGAAGCATGGTGGTGGCAGCATCATGCTGTAGGGATGTTTTTCAGCGGCAGGGACTGGGAGACTAGTCAGGATCGAGGGAGAGATGAACGGAGCAAAGTACAGAGAGATCATTGATGAAAACCTGCGCTAGAGCGCTAAGGACCTCATACTGGGGCAAAGGTTCACCTTCCAACAGGACAACGACCCTAAGCACACAGCCAAGACAACGCAGGAGTGGCTTTGGGACAAGTCTCTGAATGCTCTTGAGTGGCCCAGCCAGAGCCAGGACTTGAACCCGATCCAACATCTCTGGAGAGTCCTGAAAATAGCTGTGCAGCGACTCTCCCTATCCAACCTGACAGAGCTTGAGAGGATCTGCAGAGACGAATGGGAGAAACTCCCCAAATACAGGTGTGCCAAGCTTGTAGTGTCATACCCAAGAAGACTCGAGGCTGTAATCGCTGCCAAAGATGCTTCAACAAAGTAATGAGTAAAGGGTCTGAATACTTACATAAATGTTATATTTCCGTTTTTGCTTTGTCACTATAGGGTATTGTGTGTAGATTGATGAGGGGAAAAAACGATTCAATCCATTTTAGAATAAGGCTGTAACATAACAAAATGTGGAAAAAGTCAAGGGGTTTGAATACTTTCCGAATGCACTGTATTTGCCAATCTTTTTGCCTCATCCCGCTCAACAGTACCATTTTTGAATTCCTCATCAATCCACGTGGATTTAACAGTTTTTACAGTCATTTTCTTAATGGGTGCATGCTTTTTAGTAACTGGAGTAAGCAATTTCATAAATGTGTCAAGTGCAGCGTCTGGTTGCTCCTCATTACACACCTCAGAGCAGCAAATATTCTTTACATATTCAACATAGGAATCACTGCAAAACTTATTGTATGACCACTTATACACTATATTAGGCCCAGCCTTTGGAACTTTCGTTTTCCTAGGTATGGCTACTATATTATCATCACTACATCCAGTGGATTTGGATACTGCTTAAGAGCACATTTCGGCAGCATTAGTAAAGATGTGATCAATACATGTGGATGATTTAATTCCTGTGCTGTTTGTAAATACCCTGGTAGGTTGACTGAAAACCTGAACCAGGTATCAGGCACTGGTTACAGTTTGAAGCTTTTTCTTGAGTGGGCATCTTGATGAAAGCCAGTCAATATTTAGGTCACCCAGAAAATATATATCTCAGTTGATATCACATACATTATCAAGCATTTCACACATATTATCCAGATGCTGACTGTTAGCACTTGGTGGTCTATAGCAGCTTCCCACAAGAATGGGCTTTAGGTAAGGCAGGTGAACCTGTAGCCATATTACTTCAACAGCATTTGACATGCGATCTTTTCTGAGCTTACAGGAATATGACTCTGAACATAAACGGCAACACCTCCATCATTGGCATTCCTGTCTCTTCTGAAGATATTGAAACAATGTATTGCTACCATTGTATCATCAAAGGTATAATTGAAGTGAGTTTCACTATATGAATGTTATCTGTTACTAGCAAGTTGTCGATTTCATTAACCTTGTTTCTTGGGCTACATACACTGAGTGTACAAAAAATTAAGGACACCTGCTATTTCCATGACATAGACTGACCAGATGAATCCAGGTGAAAGCTATGATCCCTTATTGATTTTAAATATACTTCAATCAGTGTAGATGAAGAGGAGGAGACAGGTTAAAGAAGGATTTTAAAGCTTTGAGACAATTGAGACATGTATTGTGTATGTGTACCATTCATAGGGTGAATGGGCAAGACAAAATATTTAAGTGCCTTTGAATGGGGTATGGTAGTAGGTGCCAGGTTCACTGGTTTGTGTCAAGAACTGCAACACTGCTGGGTTTTCATGCTCAACAGTTGTATCCCGTGTGTATCAAGAATGGTCCACCACCCAAAGGACATCCAGCCAACCTGACACAACTGTGGGAAGCACTGGCGTCAACATGGGCCAGCACGCCTGTGGAACGCCTTCGACACCTTGTATAGTCCATGCCCCGAAGAATTGAGGCTGTTCTGAGGGCAAAAGTGGGAGGTTCAACTCAATATTAGGAAGGTGCCCTTAATGTTTTGTACACTCAGTGTATGTTAATGTGGGCTATTTGTAGCACTTTTCAGGGATTCTTGAATGTTTTTATTGTTTACTGGGAGGCTTATCAGAGGTAGACATGACAGTGATATTTATGTTTGAGCTGATAGTGCAGGGTGAGCTGCACACAATGGACTTCCTACTTGGGCAAACCGCCTCAGTGCTAACAGTATAACTCAGGTTCATAGGCGCATGATTACTGCATACAATAGCTGTAGGATTGACAGAGGCATTCAGGGAAGTTAGAGGGTCATAAATTAGGTTACTTACATTATGACTGCCAACGGAGTCATAAACGGAAGACGGACGCCACAAACACGTTGTCACTGAAAAATACAGTTGGCTGCAACTGTGTTAAAAATGGTTAAAACAGTGTACAGTAAGTGTGTATTTTGTATTTGTGAAATAATTTAGGTGTGAAATGAAAGTAGAGGGATTTATGTTTCTAGAACCGTACCGCAATTGAGAATCGATTCACGTTTAGATGGAGTATTTGGCTGTTTTGCCTTCCAGAACCAATTTGCTTTAAACAGAATATGTAAGGTCCTTGGACTATAAAGAGTAATGTTTGGCTCCTTTAGTCCATTATTGGGCTATCTGACACCCTGCTGTGATCGGAGCTCCTGGACGATAATCTTCCTCAGCAAAGAGAGCACCACACACAACCAAGAAAGTTGATTTCACTGAAGCGCTTAGGCGCAACAAACACAAGTCCAACATTTATCGGAAACTGTTAAACTACCTGTTCACTACCCTCCTGCTCTCCGGGGATGTGCAACTCAAATCCTGGGCCCAACATCACCGAGCCAGCGATACGCACCAGGGTGGTGGATGGCCTCGTCCACTGATCGTCGCCGCTGTGGAGGTGGGTGAGTGCTATGGTCCTGTGGTTTCTCTCGACTCACCCGGCTCCAGGATGGATTTTGACTCTTCAAACATACCAAAGTCGCTATATGCGATCCCTGACTCTGCTTCTGGTATGCAAGCTGTTTTAACTAGTTTCCCGCATCCAGTGCAGGCGGGAGGGATTGTTAATTGCGCTACCGAACTGCCCCTAATCAAAACGAAACAAAACGGCCTAAACCCAGCCGTCAGAAAACACAGAAAATTTAACTTTTTTCAATGTGTCAATCACTCTCGAGTCATCTGGGACCCACGAGCTAAGCCCAAGGGACTACTAGGGGGGCACTTGAACATTCGTAGTGTCATTCCAAAAAGTGATCAAATTCAACATCTACTCACAGACTCCAACCTTGACTTTCTCTGCCTCTCAGAGACATGGCTCCATAGAAACTCTCCATCTGCTGCTTTGATTGTGCCTGGCTACAATGTTTTCAGGAGAGACAGGACTGAAGGAAGAGGAGGGGGTGTGATGATTTATATTAAAGAACATATCCGATGTAAACAAATTGAGTGGTCAGGTGATAATGAACTAGAATGTATTGGCCTGAACATTACACTGTCTCCCCCAAATGTATTTTACCCTCATTGGAATGTATAGGCCACCTTCCACCAAAAGTGTGTTTTTTTGATCAGTTTAATAACATGCTTAGGGAATGTGATTTTGGGAAAGAGGTCATCTTAATGGGAGATTTTAACATTAATTATGAAGACAAGTGTTGTAGGAAAACCCTCAAACGGATCACTAATACCTTTGACCTTACACAGCTAGTTAAAGGGCCAACCAGGGTGACTTGTTGCTCTAAAACACAGATTGATTTGGTGTTCAGTAATAAACCAGAGAGAGTGACTAAATCATTCAATATGGTTACTGGGCTATCTGATCATAATCTGACACTTATAGCCAGAAAGCTGTCTAAGAGCAGGTTTAACCTCTCTACTGTTAGAAAGCCTGATCAACTAAGAATACCTAAGAGTGAATTAAGCTATTTTGAAAATGCAATTAAGGGAATTAACTGGAATGATCTCTTGTCCTATGCAGACGTGGAAGCTGATAGTCAAGTTTTTCTATCCACAATCCAGACTACATTAAATGGTTTCCTAAAGAAAATCAAATCCAAACCTGGCCAAAAGAACACTCTTCCTTGGCTAAATGGAGAAATCTGGAAATTGATGAAAGAACGAGATTATTATCTAAAAATAGCCCTAAGATCCAAATTAGAGCATGACAGACGTAGGTTTACCATGTTGAGAAATAAGGTGATGAAAGAAATCAGACAGGCCAAGGCAAACTTTTTTTATTAACATAATTGGTGAAGCAAAGGGAAATTCTAAACTGATCTGGGAGAATCTAAAAAAGTTAACAGGGAAAGACCATAGTAACACTGCAAAAAGACTAGAAATCATGGTGAATAACAATCTAACACAGGATGCAGTCGAAATAGCAATAGCATTCAATTCCTACTTTATTGACTCTGTCAGGGTACTGACACAGAACCCCTCCACTGGTTTCTTGGGCTCAGTGCTAGTAAATGATGCTCAACCTGTCTTCATCATAAGGGAGGTTTCTGAGTCAAAGGTAGACAAGGTGATTAGCTCACTAAAGAACTCTAAAGCCAAAGATGTGTTTGGGATGGACTCTACCTTTCTTAAAAACTACAAAGAGTCACTCATTGGCCCCATTACTAAGGTCACCAACACATCTATTGGTCTCGGGGGTGTTTCCAAGGGTATGGAAGTCGGCCATAATAACGGCCATCTTTAAATCAGGCGACCCTGCTGACGTGAGTAACTACAGGCCCATTAGTATACTACCTGTGGTGTCAAAGGTTGTTGAAAAGTGTGTAGCAGAACAACTGATTGCCCACCTCAACAACAGCCCCTTCACATTACATTGCATGCAGTTTGGCTTCAGAGCGAAACACTCCACAGAAATGGCCAACTGCTTTTTCTGGAAAATGTGAAGTCCAAGATGGACAAAGGGGCGTTGTTGGGGCTGTGTTTCTGGACCTAAGGAAGGCTTTTGATACTGTTAACCATGAGATTCTCATCACAAAATTGTCCAAGTTCAACTTTTCCCCCGATGCCTTGAGATGGATGAAATCATACCTTGAAGGCAGAACTCAGTGTGTCAGAGTGAGCAATGAGCTGTCGCCCACTCTTAGCTATGATGTGGGTGTGCCCCAAGGGGTCAATACTGGGGCCCCTCCTGTTCAGCCTGTACATTAATGATCTGCCTTCTGTCTGTACTGGGTCTGAAGTTCAAATGTATGCAGATGATACAGTGATATATGTGCATGCAAAGAGCAAACAACAAGCTGCACAAGAACTCACTACTGTAATGGTCCAGGTTACAAAGTGGCTCAGTGACTCGTGTTTGCATCTCAATGTGAAAAAAACTGTTTGCATGTTCTTCACAAAGAGGGCAACAGATGCTACTGAGCCAGAAGTCTATGTGTCAGGGGAGAAGCTCCAGGGGGTATCTGATTTTAAGTACCTTGGCATCATACTTGATTCCAACCTCTCTTTTAAAAAGCATGTGAAAAAGGTAATTCAAATAACCAAATTCAGCCTAGCTAATTTCCGATTTATACGAAATTGTTTGACTACAGAGTAGGGGTGTAACGATCCATCTACTACATCGATGTATCGATTTATATTCATATGATCCAACTACATCGATCTGTGCTCGGCGAGTTGGCCTTTTGGGCAACATATATCGATCTAACATAGTTTTAAAATGTAATAAATCGATTGTATCGATACTAGGAAATAACCCATTGGATTTAAGCACGTCAGACTTTATATGCAGGGGTGCACATAACTGGTACGCAGATACGCAAGCGCGACAAAAATCAGGAATGCGTAATGCCACTTGTGTTACTACGCGCCTTTGCGTACTTGACCGATCTTCTCATCTAACCTTACACATGACATGTTGCTTGTCAACTACTGTCAGGGATGTCCAAAAAGCAACAGACATTAAGCAGCTTCTTTGGCGTTTCGCCACCTACAAAGAAACGCCAACTGGAGCCAGAGCCGAAGAAAATACTTTTTTCGGAAAAGTTGCTCCAAGATGTGCAGTGGCTTGAAGCTAACGATGAGCGCACTGAAATGTGGTGCAAGATTTGCCGCTCAAATCCACATCTAGCAGACAAAACAGGTGCATTTTATAAAGGCTCAAAGAATTTCAACCATCCTTTATTTGACAAACATGAAAAGAGCAAGGAGCACACGAATGTGGCGCAAGCCATTGCTAAAAGCTAGCCGAGAATAAATGTCCAGTCGCCCACTTGCCAGATGGCGAGACAAGCTGAATGAAGAACAGCGGCAAGCTCTGTTTAATATTTTTCTCTTTCCATAAAGCTAAACATCAGATCCATCAAAAAAGCAGCCCCCAAAATTCAGCAGACTGCAACTTGGCTCGTAACTCCCCGCTGATGGTGTGAGCGATGCTAGAGCAAAAAAAACTGCTGCACTGAATAAAGCTATGTGAAGAAAATGGGATCTCCTTTGTGGAACTGGGTAAGTTTCATAATACCAGATGGTCTGCATGGAGGCATGAAACACTGTTAAAAATATCAAGACTATTGCCAGCCATTAAAATGCAACTGGTTACCAGGTATTTATTTCAGTCACACTGGTTGAATTTTTGGCTAAAAGCTTACTGAATCGATTTCAAGTCACTGAATCGTTTCGGATCGTATCGTTCTAAATGAACCAATATCGTCCTTGAATCGTATCGACAACCACGAATCGTGATACAAATCGAATCGTTGTTAAAACGAATCGTTACACCCCTACTACAGAGGTAGCAAAACTGTACTTCAAATCTATGATACTCCCCCACTTAACATACTGTTTGGCTAGTTGGGCCCAAGCTTGCTGTACAACAGTAAGACCTATTCAGTCTGTCTACAAACAGGCTCTCAAAGTGCTTGATAGGAAGCCCAATAGCCATCATCACTGTCACATCCTTAGAAAGCATGAGCTCCTGAGTTGGGAAAATCTTGTGCAATACACCGATGCATGTCTTGTATTCAAGATCCTAAATGGCTTGGCTCCCCCTCCACTCAGTATTTTTGTTAAACAGAAAACCCAAACATATGGCAGCAGATCCACAAGGTCTGCCATGAGAGGTGACTGTGTAGTTCCCCTAAGGAAAAGCACCTTTAGTAAATCCGCTTTTTCTGTGAGAGCTTCCCATGTCTGGAATACACTGCCATCAGACACACATAACTGCACCACATATCACACTTTCACAAAATGCTTGAAGACATGGCTAAAGGTCAATCAGATTTGTGAACATGGTCCCTAGCTGTGTGTTGCCGCTTTCCATGTCTGTTGTCTGTAACTTGTGAGGTGTGGAAACACTTTGTTGCTTTTATGAATTTTGTCTTGCTGCTTTTTGTTCTATGTTGCTCTGTCTGTATGCTACGTCTTGCTTGTCCTATGTTGCTATGTCTGTATGCTATGTCTTGTTCTATGTTGTTATTGTCTATATTGTAATTGTTTTTAATAACCTGCCCAGGGACTGCGGTTGAAAATTAGCCGGCTGGCCAAATCCGGCACTTTTACTGAAACGTTGATTAATGTGCACTGTCCCTGTAAAAATAAACTTAAACTTAAACTTAAACTTAAACTTAAGTCCAGTCTCCTGACCTGTGTCGAAGCCAGATCTGACTACCTACCTAATCTGACTGACAGTCGCGCCGATCTCCGTCACAAATAAACGTTTTGGATGCTGATTCGCTGCTTCTCTCCCACAACTCCGCTGATAGTTACTGTTGCTATAACTAACAGGCACGTGCGAGCAGTTCCTGGGAAAAGGGGAGACAGATCGGGCAAGCAAGGTGCTGAAACGAAAGCTAGCTATATGATGGCTAAAATGTACAGTACATTGGTATGCAAGATCAGCCATCCTACTCTGAGAGTCTTTGGGCCCTTATCACTAACTCCATTCTCTTACCCTGCTTCTGGAGAGCTACAGTGGGTATAGAAAGTCACCACCCCCTTTCAAAATGTTCACCTTTTGTTGCCTTACAACCTGAAATGAAAACACATAAAATCAGACTTTTTCCGGCTTTATTTACACATAGTAACCCACAATATCCAAGTGAAAAAATAATCAAAAGAACTCTGAAAATTATTTATAATTTAAAAAGTAAAATACCCTATTTGGATAAGCAAACACCCCACCTTAGAATTGCAATTGCAAACTTGCTGAGGTACAACCAACCACCTTCCAGATCAAAAATCAAGCTAATTGGCTTCCATCTGTGATCAATTGTAGTGACTTTGATTAGTTCAGAATAAAAGCAGTTGTTCATAGAGGACTCAACTGCTTAGTAGTGCCATTCAAAGCAAAGAATCCACTATGGGCGGAACGGTACTTTCAAAAGATCTATGAGATAAAGTTGTGGAAAGGCGCAAGTCAGGGGATGGATATACAAATATTTCAAAGGCTTTGTCTATCCCTCAGAGCACAGTTAAGACCATTATTAAGAAGTGGAAGGCATATGGCACCACCCAGACCCTGCATAGATCAGGCCGTCCCTCCAAACTGGATGACCGGGCAAGGAGGAGACTGATCAGAGAGGCTACCAAGAAGCCAATGGCGACTTTGAAGGAGCTTCAGGCCTTTATGGCAAAGACTGGTCAATGGGTGCATGTGACCACAACATCACAAGCGCTCCACAAATCTGGCCTCTATGGGAGGGTGGCAAGAAAAAAAACACTCCTCAAAAAAGGCAATATCAAGTCTTGTTTGAGCTTAGCCAAAAAGCACATTGTAGATTCCAAGGCCAAGTGGCAAAAGGTGCTGTGGTCAGATGAGACCAAAATTGAACTTTTTGGCCTGAACGCAAAACGATATGTCTGGCGAAAACCCAATACGTCTTTCCACCCAAAGAACACCATGCCTACAGTAAAGCATGACGGTGGCAGCATCCTGTTGTGGGGGTGTTTCTCTTCAGCAGGGACTATTGTCAGTATAGAAGGGAAAATGGACAGTGCAAAATACCGACAAATTCTTGAGGAGAACCTGCAGCCCTCTGCCAGGAAGTTGAAAATGGGAAGATGGTTCACGTTTCAACATGACAATGACCCACAGCACACTGCCAAAGCAACCATACAGTGGCTGAAGGACAAGAAGGTGAAGGTGTTTGAGTGGCCTAGTCAGAGCTCCGACCTAAATCCCATCGAATCTGTGGAATGACGTGAAGAGTGCAGTCCATGAGCGGTCACCATGCAATTTGACTGAGTTTGAACAATTCTGCAAGGAACAATGGGCAAATATTGCACAGTCTAAATAATAATAATATGCCATTTAGCAGACGCTTTTATCCAAAGCAACTTACAGTCATGTGTGCATACATTTTTGCGTATGGGTGGCCCCGGGAATCGAACCCACTACCCTGGCGTTACAAGCGCCATGCTCTACCAATTGAGCTACAGAGGACCACATGGTTATACTGTGGTACGTTATGGTATGTTATGGTGTGGTACGTTTATATATGGTTATAGTACGTTATGGTATGGGTGTGGTATGGTTATGGTACGTTATAGTATAGTTATGGTACGTTATGGTATGGTACGTTATGGTATGGTTATAGTACGGTATGTTATGGTATGGTTATAGTGTGGTACGTTATGGTATGTTATAGTGTGGTACATTACGGTATGGTACGTTATGGTATGGTACGTTATGGTATGTTATAGTATGGTACGTTATGGTATGTTATAGTATGGTACGTTATGGTACGTTATGGTATGGTTATAGTACGGTATGTTATGGTATGGTTATAGTGTGGTACATTACGGTATGGTACGTTATGGTATGTTATAGTATGGTACGTTATGGTATGTTATAGTGTGGTACGTTATGGTATGTTATAGTGTGGTACGTTATGGTATGGTTATAGTGTGGTATGTTATGGTATGGTTATAGTGTGTTACGTTATGGTATGGTTATAGTGTGGTACGTTATGGTATGGTTATAGTGTGGTACGTTATGGTATGGTACACCAGTCTAGGCGTGCAAAGTTAGTAGAGACGCATTCAAAGAGGCTCATGGCTGTAATTCAAGTATTAACTCAGGGTGTGTTCACTTATCCAAATAGGGTATTTTATTGTTTTAATTGTAATGAATTTTCAGAGTTTTTAAAGATTTTATTCCCCACTTGGATATTGTGGGTTACTGTGTGTAAATAAAGCCGGATAAAAGTCTGATTTTATGTGTTTTCATTTCAGGCTGTAAGGCAACAAAAGGTGAACATTTTGAAAGGGGGTGGTTGCTTTCTATATAATGGTATGCATTTGTTTGTGTGTGTCCTAGGAGTTCCTGGTGGGGGTGTACCCACTGGAGTGCAACATCGATGAGCACATGTAGGAGTCCATCTACACCAGCGAAGGAGGTCTCCTATATTATAAGGTACATTTCAGAAACAACAATTAAAAAGCCCCTCGGTCAGTACATACAGTAAATTGCTTTTATTGGAAAACAGTTTCAGGATGCAGATGTTTACAGATTTTTATCATCGCTTAGGTGCAGTTTTCTGATGGAGGATGGTGATATCAGCAACTGTGGGAGCAGGTTTGGTGATTGGCAAGGTTAGAAACCATAGTAGTCATGAGCCTTTAGTCCAACTTCATGTCAAAACTATGGTTCTCTTCAAATGCCTCGTGCTCTCTGAGATAAAATACAAATCTAAATCATATTGGCAAATAAGAAACAAAGATTCCAGCTAGAACATCACCAAAATATCACAGAGGCATACACGAGTCACAATCCACAGCACCTTCTACTGATGGCAGGCCCTTGTTTATATTTATCTTCTGCCTTAGTCAGTGAAATGCCATCAACTAAGGCGATTGCATGGATGAGCGCCTGAAAATACAAACATTTATGTGAACCAATAAAAACCTAGTCGGGAATCATGATATTATGATATCAGCAAAAAATAAACGAGAGCAACACCAGCATGTAGTTTCATTCTCACTACAACACCAGTGGCTGTCCCATATCTTAATGCGCTTTAACAACAGACACTTTTCTCAACTATTGGCAATTATTTATTTGACATTATAAACTGGTTGGTTCGAGCCCTGAATGCTGATTGACGAAACACTTATTTTTACTGCTCTAATTACGTTGGTAACCAGTTCATAATAGCAATAAGGCACCTCAGTTTTTGTGGTATATGGTCAATATACCAGGGCTAAGGGCTGTATCCAGGCACTCCACGTTGTCTCGTGCGTAAGAACAGCCCTTAGCCCTGGTATATTGGCCATATATCACAACCCCTCTGGCCTTATTGCTTAAATCAATTACCTCTGGCAGTAACCCCCCTCAGGATTAGGGGGACTTCCTCCAAGTCTGGCAGTGTGGGGCTTTCTGAACTAGGTATTTAAGATACCTGCACACTGGCTGCATATATTGATCATCCTCAAAGTAGGTGTCCACGACTAGGTTATTTAGTTTGTGATACGCTTTCAACCACTTTGAGGATGTCTTGCCACTGAGTATAGCCTGTGGTATGGACATAAAATATGCTTTACTCTGTATTCACATTTATTTTGCAATTTTTCAATGTACTCAAACTGGAGAAAAAAATATTACTCTGCCACCTGCAAGTGCATCTCTACCCCTCTTTTTTCGACAATACATTTAGCCATTTTGTCATTGGCCTGGTCACCTTCCGCAAGTGGTCAGATAATCATGAGTTTCCCCTTTTTCATCCTTTTTATTGAAAATCGGTTATTGGTGGAATTATCGACTGATAGCGATATGTTGGCTGATAATATTTGTGAAACATAATATTGGTTAGTGTCTAGTTATCGTATATCGGCCCTACCCTTTTGGATTAATAAACAGAACCATGTACATCATTCATAAAAAAGACAATCAGTTGGTGTGGGAAGTAGTTAGTAGTTATGCCACATCTTATCTACATTTCTTCCCCTGCCTAGCAGTATATGGAACCTCGCAGACAGCTCTTAACCTGTTCATCAAGACGCTACGCCATGAACTGGAGCCATGGGGGGTCAAAGTGTAAACCATCCATCTTCATACAAGACAGGTGAGAAGGGGGAGGGTTAGGATGTAACACACAGAGAACATTAATTCCAATTGGAGGAATAGTTTTGTTGTAACACATACTGGGCATGAATGGGGGTCAGAGAAATGTTTTGGTTGTAACAAGCGGATATAAAGATATTGCAAGTTATGTGGTTCTATAGAAGTAGATTCCTCACATTGGGTGAATAGAGGATACCAGTTGAAGGGGTCTGGACAGTAGTAAGGATAAACATTAAGAGATCAAATAGCATGTTTAAATCTTAACAGCCCACACATGTGACTGACTGGCAGGCAGGCAGGCAGGCAGGCAAGCAAGCAGAGACAAACACACTCACATTTGATTTGACCTTATTTGACAGCCCTCTAATCACAGATATCCCCCTCTCTCTCCCTTTCCCTCCCATACATCCAACCCTGTCTCCACCCTAGAATTCCATGTATCAAGAATAACAGTGTTATCTGAGTATTTGATATACTCTGTTATCTCAGGGCAGCTGCTCCTACCGTCATCTGTATATAGTGTAAAAAGGACATTGGAGAGATGACAGAACTGTGGTGATCCAGTTGAGATGTATTTATTTGTGCTGCACTCACTGTTGAATCTCACCCATTGCGGTCTCATTGACAAAAAATATAAGGTCCTTAGAATAGGTTTTGGACTGGGGTTCATATGTGCTCAAAAGTCTTTAAAAAGCTGAGGGATGGGGCTGGAGAAAAGTAACCACTCAAATTCATAGACAGAGTTATGGATGCAAGGAATAACAAAATTATAGTTTTAACCATGTTTTGAGGCTATATAGTGTTTGTTTACATCTACTTTGTTTACAAACATTGGAGTAAAACAAGCTTATTTTCTGGGTTCTGATGGGATACGACAGTTGAACCAAGGTCATAGGGCATTTATAAGTTATATTCGTCAATAATCAGTGGGTACATACCATTAGATGGTTCTCCAGTCGAACGTGTTCCCGCATATAAATACTTAGGCATTTGGATTGATATGGATTTGACGTTTGAAAAACATATAGATGAGCTGGTTAAGATTTAAAGTTGGCCCTTTTCTACAGAAACAGATCGTGCCTTTCTTTAAGCAGTAGGAAGCAGATTATTCAGTGAACCTTTATATCTGTTTTTGATTATGGTGCTATTATTTATCAAAGTGCAGCTGCTACCTTTGGATGCCATCTACCATAGTGCCCTTCGTTTTTGTTACAGGTGACAGTTTTAATACTCATCACTGCATCCTGTATCAAAAGGTTGGCTGGACTTCGCTAAAGACCTGTAGATCTCTACATTACTCCTTTTTGTTTACAAGGCCATACTTCATAAACTTCTGTGTTATCTAACTTTGCTGTTGAAGTATAGACACCCAAGTTGCCTAACCCGTTCACAGGATTGGTTAACTCTTGATGTTCCTAGGGTCTCCACCGAGCTAGGTAAATCTGCTTTTAGTTATAATGCACCATATTGCCATTTGGGCAATTTAAAGTATTGATTGGGGACATTTTTGTGGAGGAATGTAACTGTTTTTCTGGGTGATTTGCAACGTTTTATTTGTGCTTCCCATGACTGTGTTTTTGTATTTTAATGTGTATATAATGTAAGTTCAAATGAACACTGATTATGCACACTCATTCACACGCGCACACATACACACACACAGGGTAGAGATAATGTCAGAGTAAGATAGTGTTTTTCGCTGATTTATTTATATTTTTTGTGTGTTTTCTGAGATGAGGCGCAAGAAACTGCTCCATATCCCCTATAAATGTGATTTTTGCACACATTTATGTTAAACTGTTAAGGATACATCATGTTCTGGCTGTAAATTCTAAACAAAAATAAATAAATATTGTGAGTGGTTGACGCTTGCTCCAGGTATGCAGTGGAGAGAACAGTCTGTACACGTTCCACGAAAGATAATCACAGAATTAAATACAATTCTAAAATCCGACAGGAGCGGCGGCAATGATCTTGGAATGGTGGAGCGCCGCTCCTGAATGCATATAGTGGTAACTAAGCTGAGAGGGCAAAAGACCCAGGATGTAACCACAGAACTGCAGGACCATAATACGCCAGTAGAGATCACTCTGAACACATGACAACATGAAAAACAAATAATTTTTCTGAGCCACGCAACTCAACAGGGACATTTCTAACCCTGTTACACCTGTCTGTTCGCAAGCTGCTCTGTTGCGCCATCTACAGTGTGTAGCAACATCTCTGCATATGCACATACTGTTATTAATGTTGTGATGTAGCCTGATGTAGTCATTTTGTTTTTATTTTATTTGTAGTGTTTATCGCATGAGGAGATTGGATACACTCTCTCTCTCTCATACAAGTTCATATATATTGTGAGTGCAATTAAACAAATATTAGGCCTAAATGTGCATATGCCACCATTATAGCAATAAAATAGTAATAAAAACAACGAAATGGCTGCGGTTCCGTATTTTCTGGAACAGGTATTTTCTGGACTAATGATATGGAGATTTCTGCACTTGTGCAGCAGGATCTGCTACCGCTACCACTTCCCCCTCTGAGTCCTTTCAGCTTCTGCTCAGTGCTCGCTCCGTGACTCTGCTGCCGCTTGTACATGAAACATAGCTTGAACAAACGTAGTTCTTTGTCTGTCGAACATAAGCACGACACAACAGGCAGTCTACCGATTTCATATTTTTTTTTTCAGGAGGGAGTTAGCCTACATGCAGCTATGTAGGCAATACTGTATGCAAGACACTGACAGGCAGTCAATAGCAAACATTGGCTATTGGGAGACAGGAGTTAGAGTTATATTTTCAGCAACTCTGGCTATATGGCAGCATAACTATAAAGATTACATCATCACACAAAACGCTGATAGTTTTGCCCTAATACAATGTGTAGACTGCGTCTTGCTTGTGCTACGGCAATATCCGTTACAACAGACAGCCTTCATATTTTTGGAATGTTCGTTCAAATCTGCGGTTTTTATTTCAGCACAAAACAACACTGGCAACAGACCAACAAACAACAACAAAAGAAACACTGACACCAGCTCAGTGCCGTAGGTACACATACTGTAAGTGATCTCATCTGCAGAGAGAACCAGCATAGGGGAATAAAGCAAAGAGAAAGATATTTACTCTGGGTTGAGTTGTTGGTGCTCTGAAGTGCTTTTGGCACAGTTTACTGCAACTTTGACAGTGTTATAATAACAGAAATAACAAGGCTGTGATTCATTTATGTCCCGACAAGTAGCATCTTGTATGAGTCTGATTTGTTTATTGGCTGATCTTCTCCTGGTGAAAGGCATAGTAGAGAAGCTGAGGTGAGGTGGTAGTATGCCCCAAGCCTTCCAGTCATAATCTATGGCATTGGCTGTGTTCTGTGTGTAGGCCTGTTACTGTATGGGCTGCCAGGGGGAAGCATACCACTTACCGCTTTGGTGCCAAAAGTTGCCAACATCCTGAAAAGTTTTTTTGCGATCACACTGTATCTTTGATTTAATTGTGTAAATCGGTGATGCTTTTAGAATTAATGTTTTTGTATTGTCTGGTTCAATAAAGCTTTGAAGTGTACAAAATTGATATGCCATATTCTTGTACAATAAAATGTGAAATTCATAACAAAAATAAAATACAAATAAAACACTGACACTGCCACAGAGATGAGTAAACCGCCGCATCCATGCAAGGCCTCAGAGAATCAAACTACCTACCTTGGGTTCTCATGACAGCAGGCCCCCATTTCTAAGGCGTGTGTCTGTCTGTCTTGATTTGGATTTTTCACACTCAACAGTTTCCCGTGTATATAGAATGGTCCACCACCATAAGGACATCCAGTCAACTTGACACAACTGTGTGAAACATTGGAGTCAACATGGTCCAGCATCCCTGTGGAATGCTTTCCACACCTTATAGAGTCCATGCTCCGACGAATTGAGGCTGTTCTGAGGGCAAAAGGGGGTGCAACTTAATATTCTCTACTTGAGAAATGTGACATTTACAGTAGGCTATTCAGACGTAGCCTACAAACATCAATGGAAAAGGTAGCACAGAGCAAAATACTTGAACTAGCTTATCGATTTACTACATTGAAGTGGGTCCAATTGAATGACAGATGGGACGAATGGTAGCCTACATCCTAACTTGTTGTAGGCCTATAGGCTGTTTCGCGAGTATGAAACCATCACAGTCAGAAAATGTTCTGCAATCATGGAAATGAAATAATAATACAAAATAGATGCCTATTTCTAATTATTTTATACTGAACAAAAATATAAATGCAACATGCAACAATTTCAAAGATTCTGCTGAGTTACAGTTCATTTTAGGAAATCAGTCAATTTAAATAAATAAATTAGGCCCTAATCTATGGATTTCACATGACTGGGTAGGGGCGCAGCTATGGGTGGACCTGGGAGGGCATAGGCCCAACCACTTGGGAGCCAGGCCCGCTCACTGGGGCCAATCAGAATGACTTTTTCCCCACAAAAGGGCTTTATTACAGACAGAAATACACCTCAGTTCAGAGGAATATTGAAGCTATATTGGGGAACACAAATTAGATTTACATACTTTTTTGGTGCACTTTTTTGGTAGGCTAAGCCTTATTTATTTAATTTGACTCTCAGCTTCTGATAAAAATGCGATGGTGCACCAACTAAAAGTTTGACTGAGTTGTGGAATGACAATGTGTTGTCATTCCATGTCCTGACCACAAGATGGCCTCTTTGTCGTAATGGACAGAACATGACCGGCAGCGCTGCAGCTTGCAGCCTGTGCAGGGTCCCAAATGAGAGAGGACTTAGAGCGACCCTTTCAATTCCACCACACACACACACACACACACACACACACACACACACACACACACACACACACACACACACACACACACACACACACACACACACACACACACAGAGTTACGAATGGCCCTCATTAGTGTGTCCCTTTGACAGTGAGTGTGGTTTATATTGATCTATGGAGCAGTCTTGTCAGCCTACCCTTTATATATCCATCCATTGTACCTCAGGTTAATGAGCACATTGGTTTATCACTCCTACACACCCTCAGCTATCTCTTCACTACAATGTCACCCCCACACACACCCACACACCTGCCTCTCAATACAAAAGGCTTGCTCGCATTGAAATACAATATTGGTCCTTGTCAGTCTGTCTTTCTCCTCTTCTTGTCACAAATTGGATTTTAGGATATAAAGGGGACAGTTATATCATTTGGGATTGAAACCTGCAGATATATGCCAATGCATAGAAATGTTTACACAACAGAACGCATTATATAACAGGTCAAATGTAGACAATTTTAGAGCAAAAAAAAAAATCTGAAATAACTTTTTGTTGAATGAAACAAACAGGGCCGTCGATAAATGTTTGTTCAGATTGGAGCTTTTCTACATCGTAGATCGATACAGTCCATGTCTATCTTTACCTTGTTTATTATCTTGCTATAAAGTTAGTTTTACTTCACCACACATTTTCTCTTCCTCTCAGTCTTTTTAAAATTGCCAACCATTGGCCAATCACTGTCTAGGGAGGTGACATCATCGACCGGGAGTTGTATGAAGAACTCCGGTTACCACTGACCGTTTTTCAGGGGTCAGAGTCAGACGGCATGTGACATAAGATGTCCAGGGCAGGGGGCCAGGAATAACCCCACCCCTACCTTCCCCCACTTGTACAAGGAGGGGGAGTAAGGAGTGAGCCGTGGTTCATGAGGCCGCTTCGACAGGTAGGCCTTATATTAAAAATTCCATGTGCACCCGTTCCCAAAAGTGTGTGGGTTCCGCATAGACATGGCTCTTGGGTGACGTTACCTCTTCTCGGCCTGCTGCCAACACAAAGAACTGGAGGGACTGAGTTGAAATAGGCGCTCTTCACGTATGAAAATAGTATGTGAATAATTAGAGTTGATGTATAATTCAAACCCTACTTATACAGATATACCACGTATGTAAAAACCACATGCACCAGGAAGCGAAGGCTGTGGAAGAACCGAGAATCCAAACTTGGCTTGTCTCGTTGAACATTGCCCAAACAGTAGCACGTACATGCACAGTGTCACATTGCTCCTTTCAACTCCCAATCATTTTCTGTGTTTGACTTTTTCCCAGGGGTTTTTGTGATCGGCGTTGATTGGACAGGTGGTGTAGTGTGGAGCTGATCTGGCACATTTACCGGGCCAATAAAAATAGCTGCTGTCTCCATGATGTCACCGCAAAGTAAATCACGGTCTCTGAGCTCTCTGGGTTGATTGGCTGTAGCTGCCTCGTTATGCGGCTAATCACTTCATATTTTTCTCTCGCTCTCCTTTTCTATTTACGTCCCTCCCTCCCTTTTTGGGTTTCCTCTCAATGACTCGATCGCTCTCCCTCCACCTCTCAGCTTGCGTTCTAGTGTTTCACCAGCCTCGCTACCCTTCGAGTGGTTCGCTCTGCATGTCATGTGGTACATCGGCCTAACCGTCAGAACCCAGGGCACCTTGGAGATTCAGGAAAGGATGCAGAGGCAAGGACTTTGGGGGCCTGGGTGCACAAACAACTCTGCCATCTTGAACCCTGCGTGGTTAGAAAGGCACCGTCTAAAAGTGGCCCCTGATATCACTCCTCCATACCTGGCATTCTGACGCGGAACCCGATCGCCTGTAAATCAGCCGCTGTTTGACCATGTGACATGCCACATTTGTGACCCCCCCGCTCCAACCCACCTCCCCCCGACACCCGTATTACCCCCCCCCTCACCCCCATTTCCCTGCCTCATTCCCCTATCCATGTCTTCTTCACTGGGAGCTGACCACCACCGTACACAGCCCCCCTCTAAACTTCGATCTCCCCCTCTGGAAGAATGTCCGTTGAGAAGGTGACAATCCCCTGTCCCCCCAGCAGTGTATATGACATGAGCGACCCGGTGGCAGCGCTGCATGCACGCCAAACGAGGGGGACTGGGATGCACGGCCATACAGTGGGAGGAATGTGGCACCCGCCAGCTACTCCCGTCACTCTGTTAATTCGCATTCTGTCCATTTGAGAGGGTTAGCCTTTAATGAACAGGCAGAGTGAGGGGAAAGTGGCTGTATTTGCCGACTGCCTGGACACTGGTCAGCCTCTCAATCAATCAATCAACTTTATAGCCATCAAAATACCCTTATCTTGTACACTGCTGTGTCTTGCTGTGTTAATGACATTTCACTGTGGTGACTGAGTTCATATCTTCTATTACTCCCTCAGGTTATCATCTGGAAATCCGAGGCTATGTTTACACAGGCAGCCCAATTCTGATATTTTTCCCAATTATTGGCAAAATATCTGATTGGTTGAAAGACCAATTAGTGTCAAAGGATCAGAATTGGGCTGCCTGTGTAGACACAGCCATAGTGAAGCTGGGTTTTGTTCCTAGTTAGCTATAGTGCCTTTAGAAAGTACTCACACACCTTGAATTATTCCTCATTTTGTTGTGTTACAGCCTGAATTCAAAATTGATTAAATATATATATACATTTTTTGTCAACCATCTACACACAATACCCCATAATGATAAAGTGAAACATTATTTAAGAAATGTTTGCAAATGTATTGAAAATGAAATACGGAAATATATAATTTACATAAGTATTCACACCCCTTTGCTATGACACTCCAAATTGAGCTCAGGTGCATCCAATTTCATTTGATCATCCTTCCAAGGAACTGTCCGTAGATCTCCGAGATAGAGTTATGATGAGGCATACATTTGGGGAAGTGTATAAAACAATTTCTAGAGTTCTGAACGTTTGTAAGCGCACAGTGGTCTCCATCATTGGATCTGCTCAGACTGTAGAGCGGGCCGTCCAACCAAACTGGGCAACCGGGCAAGAAGGATCTTGGTCAGGGAGGTGACCAAGAACCCAATGACCACTCTGACAGAACTACAGTGTTCCTTGACTGAGATGGGAGAACTTGACAGAAGGACAACAGTCTCTACAGCACTTCACCAATCTGGGCTTTCTGGGAGAGTGGCCAGACGGAAGCCACTTCTGAGAAAAAGGCACATGACAGCACACCTTGGAGTTTGCAAAAAGGCACGTGAAAGACTCTGAGATCATAAGGCAAAAGATGATGTGGTCTGATGAGAACATAAAATAACTCTTTGCCTGAATTCAAAGCTGAAAACCAGGTACAGCTCATCACCCATCTAACACCATCCCTGCTGTGACGCATGGTGGTGGCAGCATCATACTATGGGGATGCTTTTCAGCGGCAGGGACTGGGAGACTGGTAATGATAGAGGGAACAATGAATGGAGCCAAATACAGGCAAATCCTTGATGAGAACCTGCTTCAGAGTGCAAATGACCTTAGACTGTGGCAAATATATACATTCCAACAAGACAATAACCTCAAGCATACAGCCAGAGCAATGCTGGAATGGCTTCAGAACAAGAATGTGGAAGTCCTTGAGTGGCCATGCAAAGCCCAGACTTAAATCCCATTGAAAATCTGTGGAAAGACTTGAAGATTACTGTTCACCGCTGCTCCCCATCTAACTTAACAGAGCTTGAAAAAATCTGCAAGGAAGAATGGGAGAAAATCCCCAAATCCAGATGTGCAAAGCTGATACAAACATACCCAAGACGACTGACTTGAAGCTGTAATCGCCACCAAAGCTGCTTTTACATAGTATTGACTTATGTAAATTAGATCAACCCTATAACAGTCATGGAATAGGTTAGGTAGTTTAGATTATACGCTACAGCTCACTACCACTACCACTCCCACACTCCAGCAACCAGGTCCAAGTGTTGTGCTGCCAAGCCTTGATAAGGACATGTTCTGCAAATTAAGGTGATCATCAGTGAGTATCCCAGCTGGCAGAGCTGTGAGGCTACTGGGTTTTGTCTGTTTGTAGTTTTCCTTTTTGTATATATTTGTTCCTGTCACCATCTGAACATAATCTGCTTGGGCTCTCTGACCCAATGGAGCCAAGACAGAACTGGCCCTGGACCTAAGGTAAGGTTGCTGTCTCCCTGGGCACATGTGCATCCAACACGGTCCTCTCAAACGCTGATTTCTCACATAAATGCACACATTCATTCAGGTTACATACCATGTAACTAGGCCTAGGACCCCTAGACAACGCAAGTGCAACAATATCCATAGGCTAGTTATTGGTTTCCTAACAATAGACCTAATAACTCAGGCCTAATAATGCAGTTTTCCTATAGTCAATATATTGTCATGGATGGCACCTTTGACTTAGCCAGGTTACAGCCTTGTTTAAGTGAAAGAATGGTGAGTGCAGGATTCAGTCTGGGCTACCTTTGACTGTGAACCAGCCAGACCTGTCTGAGAATCTGGGCCTGTGTGTGTGTGTGTGTGTGTGTGTGTGGTGTGTGTCACTGTCAGACCTATAGGGATGGCTCAGGACAGCTGGAGGGACTGTGAGCCACTGGGAGGACCAGGACAAGAGTGCAGCTGTTATGTATATGTCTCTCTAACACATGCTGCATGAAGCAGGGGGGACTCGTGTGGCTAAAGCTAAAGCAGGCTGATAGGATAAACAAGCGTGGAATGCTGGGAGCAGCAGAGTGACCCCCTTGGGTCTACGCCAGAGACCTTAAAAAAGGCGTTGTTGTTTCAGGGGTTATGGTTCCATCTTCCATAGCCTGGTTAAACCAGAATGAACGCTGCGTTCACCATTGAAGTAAAGTAAAACAATAGTTGTCTGTTTTAACCATGCTATCTATCTGTGCTCTGTCCAAACATGCAGTACATACTGCGTTCATTCTGGCCTATGTGTTGTGCTGTGTGCAAGTCATGCTTCACTGGCCACAGTGACATGTTCTTGGATGTTACTTTTTTGTTTTTTTATTTGTTCAACAGTGATTTATAGCACGGGTTATAAAGTATTCCTGGGTTACGATCATATTGGAGGTCTAAATAAAGGTGGTGCCATTACCTCTTTCAACAGGTCAGCCAATCAGAGGCGTCGGAGCAGTTCTCATTTAGCTTGTGTAGAAGAGGAGGGGTTTGGATGTGCGGGGTCATATGCAACAGTGATGTAACTTGTTTATTTTCAGCTAGCGCACGCCACACACACACACACGCAAACACAAACACATTATTGTGCTTTAATAATAATAATAAAACGAAATGTATAATACATAATAAGTATAAATCAATACAATTAATTATTTATAAATCAATTAACTAAATGAGCAATCATTATGCACAAATAATGGACACTAATGCTCATAATGATGTACGTAGACATAAACCTATTTTAACCAGCTTGTGCCCTACATCTATGCTCTGCTCCAGTCAAGGGGTTGAGTCACTCGCCCTCCTTCCTTTCCTAGTTTGGTCATTACATGACAAGTGTTGCATTGCTAACCACACACACACACACACACACACACACCATTGGCCAATAGAGACAGATGACTGTAGATGATTGTTCCAGAGGGAGGGCAGAGTGTGGTAAGGCAACGATGAGGTTTATGTGTTGCTGGGGAAGAGAGGGAAGAGGGAGATAGAAAGTCATGGTCAATAATACTAGAGGTCTCCCTTCCACCAGCAGCAGCTGTTGATCACGCTGTAAGTTGGAGTGCTCCAACATTGCATCACACACTCCTCTGGCTCCAGCGCCCCAGCCGGCTCTGCCCAGCTCTGTCCTGTATGTTAACTATTTACATCAAAGGAGCATTGTAAGAAAGAAAAAGACGTGACAAATGAAATAATGCCACAACAGTGCTGAATCAGCGCTTAAACTGCAAAAGTAAAAGCATTAGTTGATACACAACACATAAACACAGCGACATGATATTCAAATGTCCTTAGCAATGTTTCTACCTTCTGTAGACATTGTATGACAGGGATTCTAGGGATTCACAGAGAGACATCAACATCCACCCACCCACCTCAGCAGCAACACGACTTCAACCAACTTCCCACCGGCCTCATCTGCCAACAGACATCAGAGGCATTCCAACTCATCTGACACTCGTCGAAGGAATTCTGCAAATATTCCACACAATTCTCCCAGGCGTTCCCAAGTGTCTGTCAAAAAGACTGGCATGCAAATCAGGCTCCTTTAAAACTTAAAGCACCACCTTGATCTTTTCAACTATTAAAACCTCCTAGAGTCAATGACTGCGCCTCCACATACATCTAATTAGCATAATAAACAAATCCCCATAAAGATCTGTCAGTTTAAGCATTGGATGCGTCTCAATCCACCGCATCCGCCAATGTCGCACTTCCGCATCTACGGTGAAAGGTGACAGAGATAGAAAGGTGTTTGTCAGACCATGAGACATCCCGAAAATCAGTCTTCTCACTAAATCGTCTGTAGTGTCCGAATGGTTTGGGCTACAAACTAATATGACCCCTCTGTGGAAAGGTGTTTTGCTCTAGGATGCCCACAGACGTCACAACACTCGTCTGAAGGTCCCCCGGTATGGTTAGAAAAAATTATATACAAAAGTATTCAGACCCCTTCACTTTTTCCACATTTTGTTACATCCTTATTCTAAAATGGATTAAAGAAAAACATTTCCACAGCAATCTACACACAATACCCCATAATGAGAAAGTGAAAACAGGTTTTCAGATATTTTTGCAAATTTTTGCAAATGTATTAAAAATAAAAAACAGAAATACCTTTAATTACATAAGTATTCAGACCCTTTGCTATGAGACTCGAAATTGAGCTCAGGTGCATCCTGTTTCCATTGATCATCCTTGAGATGTTTATACAACTTGGAATTGTCTGTAGAGCATTGAAGGTCCCCAAGAACACAGTGGCCTCCATCATTCTTAAATGGAAGATGTTTGGAACCACCAAGACTCTTCTTAGAGCTGGCCGCCCGGCCAAACTGAGCAATTGGGAGAGAAGGGCCTTGGTCAGGGAGGTGACCAAGAACCCGATGGTCACTCTGACAGAGCTCCAGAGTTCCTCTGTGGAGATGGAAGAACCTTACAGAAGGACAACCATCTCTGCAGCACTCCACCAATCTGGCCTTTATGGTAGAGAGGCTAGACGGAAGCCACTCTCAGTAAAAGGCACATTACAGCCCGCTTGGAGTTGCCAAAAGGCACCTAAAGGACTCTCAGACCATGAGAAACAAGATTCTCTGGTCTGATGATACTACGATTGAACTATTTGGCATGAATGCCAAGCATCACGTCTGTAGGAAACCAGGAACCGCTCATCACCTGGCCAATACCATCCCTACGGTGAAGCATGGTGGTGGCAGCATCATGCTGTTTTCAGCAGCAGGGACTGGGAGACTAGTCAGGATCTAAAAAATATGAACAGGGAAAAGTACAGAGAGATCCTTGATGAAAACCTGCTCCAGAGCGCTCAGGACCTCAGACTGGAGCGAAGGTTCACCTTCCAACAGGACAACGACCCTAAGCACACAGCCAAGACAACGCAGGAGTGGCTTCAAGCCAGAGCCCGGACTTGAACCCGATCGAACATCTCTGGAGAGACCTGAAAATAGCTGTGCAGCGACGCTCTCCATCCAACCTGACAGAGCTTGAGAGGATCTGCAGAGAAGAATGGGAGAAACTCCCCAAATACAGGCTTGCCAAGCTTGTAGCGTCATACCCAAGAAGACTCGAGGCTGTAATCACTACCAAAGGTGCTTCAACAAAGTACTGAGTAAAGGGTCTGAATACTTATGTAAATGTATATTTCATATTTATTTTTCAAACATTTGTAAAAACCTATTTTTGCTTTGTCATTATGGGGTATTGTGTGTAGAAAAACACGATTTAATCCATTTTAGAATAAGGCTGTAACGGAACAAAACGTGGTATAAGTGAAGGGGTCTGAATATTTTCCGAATGCTCTGTAAATACAAAAGTATGTGGACACCCCTTCAAATGAGTGGAAATATTTTAGCCACACCCATTGCTGACAGGTGTATAAAATTGAGTACACAGCCATGCAATCTCCATAGACAAACATTGGCAGTAGAACAGTGGAAGCTGCTGAGGGGAGGATGGCTCATAATAATGTATGGAACGGCGTGAATGAAATGGAATTAAATGCATGGAAACCATGTGTTTGATGTATTTGATACCATTCCACTGACTGCGCTCCAGCCATTACCACAAGCCCGTCCTCCCCAATTAAGGTGCCACCAACCTCCTGTGCAGTAGAATGGCCTTACTGAAGAGCTCAGTGACTTTCAACATGGCACCGTCATAGGATGCCACCTTTCCAACAAGTCAGCTCGTGAAATGTTCTGCCCTGCTAGAGCTGCCCTGGTCAACTGTAAGTGCTGTTATTGTGAAGTGGAAACGTCTAGGAGCAACAACGGCTCAGCCGTAAAGTGGTAGGCCACACAAGCTCACAGAATGGGACCGTCGAGTGCTGAAGCACAAAAACCGAGGACAGCGTAAAAATCGTCTGTCCTCGGTTGCAACACTCAAGTTCCAAACTGTCTCTGGAAACAACATCAGCACAATAACTGTTCGTCGGGAGCTTCATGAAATGGGTTTCCATGGCCGAGCAGCCGCACACAAGCCTAAGATCACCATGCACAATGCCAAGTGTCGCTGGAGTGGTGTAAAGCTCGCCGCCATTGGACTCTGGAGCAGTAGAAATGCGTTCTCTGGATTGATGAATCACACTTCACCATCTGGCAGTCTGATGGATGAATCTGGGTTTGGTGGATGCCAAGAGAACGCTACCTGCCCGAATGCATAGTGCCAACTGTAAAGTTTGGTGGAGGAGGAATAATGGTCTGGGGCTATTCTTCATGGTTCGGGCTAGGCCCCTTAGTTTCAGTGAAGGGAACTCTAAACGCTACAGCACACAATAACATTCTAGACGATTCGGTGCTTACAACTTTGTGGCAACAGTTTGGGGAAGGCCCTTTCCTGTTTCAGCATGACAATCGAACACCTTTGGGATTAATTGGAACGTCGACTGCGAGCCAGGCCTAATCAACCAACATCAGTGCCCGACTTCACTAATGTTCTTGTGGCTGAATGGAAGCAAGTCCCCGCAGCAATGTTCCAACATCTAATGGAAAGCCTCCCCAGAAGAGTGGAGGCTGTTATATCAGCAAAGGGGGGACCAACTCCATATTAATGCCCATAATTTTGGAATGAGATGTTTGATGAGCAGGTGTCCACATACTTTTGGTCATGTATTGTATATGGAGACTGTTTAGTGCCAAAAAGAAAGGGTTATATACATGTAAAAAGAAATATAGGATTACATGTTTCCTGATCTTTCTTATATCTCTCAGATCTAGGACAGACACTTCAGAACAAACTTATTTTTGATTATTTTTGGGACTATCTGTTGTTCCATGTAGTGAATCTGTTATTCAATGCGTTTGTATGGGCTAATAGCAGTAAGGGCAAAAACATTTTGGGGGATACAGTGAGGGAAAAAAGTATTTGATCCCCTGCTGATTTTGTACGATTTTGCAATGATCATGAGAACGGTGAGGAATCAGCCCAGAACTACACGGGAGGATCTTGTCAATGATCTCAAGGCAGCTGGGACCATAGTCACCAAGAAAACAATTGGTAGCACACTACGCCGTGAAGGACTGAAATCCTGCAGCGTCCCGCAAGGTCCCCCTGCTCAAGAAAGCACATATACAGGCCCGTCTGAAGTTTGCCAATGAACGTCTGAATGATTCAGAGGAGAACTGGGTGAAAGTGTTGTGGTCAGATGAGACCAAAATCGAGCTCTTTGGCATCAACTCAACTCGCCGTGTTTGGAGGAGGAGGAATGCTGCCTATGACCCCAAGAACAACATCCCCACCGTCAAACATGGAGGTGGAAACATTATGCTTTAGGGGTGTTTTTCTGCTAAGGGGACAGGACAACTTCACCGCATCAAAGGGACGATGGATGGCGCCATGTACCGTCAAATCTTGGGTGAGAACCTCCTTCCCTCAGCCAGGGCATTGAAAATGGGTCGTGGATGGGTATTCCAGCATGACAATGACCCAAAACACACGGCCAAGGCAACAAAGGAGTGGCTCAAGAAAAAGCACATTAAGGTCCTGGAGTGGCCTAGCCAGTCTCCAGACCTTAATCCCATAGAAAATCTGTGGAGGGAGCTGAAGGTTCGAGTTGCCAAACGTCAGCCTTGAAACCTTAATGACTTGGAGAAGATCTGCAAAGAGGAGTGGGACAAAATCCCTCCTGAGATGTGTGCAAACCTGGTGGCCAACTACAACAAACGTCTGACCTCTGTGATTGCCAACGAGGGTTTTGCCACCAAGTACTAAGTCATGTTTTGCAGAGGGGTCAAATACTTATTTCCCTCATTAAAATGCAAATCAATTCATAACATTTTTTACATGCATTTTTCTGGATTTTGTTGTTGTTATTCTGTCTCTCACTGTTCAAATAAACCTACCATTAAAATTATAGACTGATCATGTCTTTGTCAGTGGGCAAACGTACAAAATCAGCAGGGGATCAAATACTTTTCTCCCTCACTGTACTTCAAGGGGTCTTAAAATTCCCCCCCCACACACACACACACACATTTCCCCGGCTCAGACAGGGCTTAGACTGTTACTGGTTTTAAAGGGTTTTAAAGGGTCATATTTTTTATAGGACATCTAACCTATCAAAGTAGGACAGAATTAAATCTGAGTGGTTTGTGTAAATTGATTGATACTTTTCTTTTGTTATTATCAAATTGTACTATGACATCAGATGACATACTATGTGAGGAAAGCTCCTTGTGTGTGTAACTGATGGGTGATAATTTGTCATGGAATTGTGTAGTCTTTTTCTCCTGGTGTTGGTATGGCTAGTGTGTGCAACCTACACGTGACACCTACGTGTCATTCTGAGAATCCCACCAAATAGCTGCAATGTCCGCAGACTTTACTTGGCTACCCCATGGATGTTTTAAAGGATGGCCAACTTGACACTTTAAATGGAAATAGAATATACATTTCCTATATCCTTTAACGAAGTCACTTGCTTGTTAAATTACTCTATTGCCTCTACTACCATAACTGAATCTAATTCAGCATTGGCCTATGACCCTCTGTGTAACCCTTGGAATAGTTTATTTAGGGGTCAGAGAGGTTAAGGATCATGCCAACTGAACTAGACAGGTTACATTATGGAAAATGGAAAACGTGCATGGACAATAGATCATTCGATAATAATAGATTTACTTTACAATAATGAACCGATTACTGACAAATTATCATTGGCTACACTTCTTAATACCCTACAATTCTTATCTTAATAGAAATAAATCGTAATATATTTTCATATTCTTTACTAAACAGCTTAGGCTTATGTAATATGTAAACATTTTACAAATCTGAGCATTTATTTTAGGGGGTAGCCACTACTGGACAAGGGTGGGTGGGTCGAGATGTATAGGACACTCTTGTGTGGGTTTTGTTGTAAAAACTCTCTCCCCACAATCTGAGAGCGCAGCTGTTGTTGCGCATCGTAGTGGAGAGCGCGCTCTGGGGTGATGTCGAGCCTCGTGCTGCCTGCTGCGCATTGCCACTGACGGAGCTCGAGCGCCTTCCTTAGTTGCCTTGCTGTTGCTGGTAGCGGAATGTTTTCGCTCTCTTACAACGTTGGTTTCCATATGACAGCGCGACACTTCCCTTCCCTGGCCCGAGAGGACACCGTGCCATTACCATGAGTTGTTTGGATGTTATGTACCCAGCCTATGGACATTACGCACCGTACGCGCCAGCCGCCCCCGCGTTCATCAACAGCTTCCAGGTAAGGAGGCGCTGTCAAATGTTTTCGAATTAATTAATTAAACGCGTGAGAGAAACTTTGTTTTGCGAGAAGTTTACTCTGCGTTAAAAAAAAGCAACCTATTTGATTGTTTTACCTACACAAAATGTTGGATCTATGTGCAGATTATCAACGAGGTCTGTTAGAAACCAAATGTCTCCAAAAATGTTTCCAAACCTGCACTTCTCTGTTTCTCAATTTTCCATGATCAATGCTATGGATTTCATATTTGTTTTGTCAAATGTTAGTAGTTTATCAGAACCAGAAGCAGTGGATGTTTGTTGTCAGTATTTGTATGACAGGAGGCTTACCAATTGGCACATACTGATTTCCTTTGAATAGTTGTGGAGAAAACAGTGTCATGATCACAAGACTATTAGTCAATGCACACACAAGCACACATGCACACACACGCACATACACACTAACCTCCCCACAAGCACACACACATGTCTTATGTCACAATAGACTTGGTCTTCCAGATCTCTCCCTTCTAACAACTGTCTATTGCCCCCACCCTACCCCCCTCCCTCCTCCCCCTTCAGGCACCCATCGGTCTGAGGAGCCCCTCTCCTCGCCGCAGAGACTTCATGATGGAGAGTGCGGGGATGCCAAGGTGTCCGGAGGGGGTATCGGCGGGCATCAGCACGGGCCCTGGCTCTTCCTCCTCCGCCTCTTCCTCATCCTCATATCCCTGTGCCACTCGACAAGAGGAGTGCCATAAGGAGAAACAGGAAGTGCCCGAGGCTGAGTACCTGACGTCGCGTTGTGTCCTCTTCACGTACTACCAAGGGGACATCAGCAGTGTGGTGGACGAACACTTCTCCAGGGCACTCAGCTCCTACATGGAGGGAGAGGGCAAGAGGAGGGCATCGGACCTGGGCACAGGTAGGGTAGACATAGCTAGGAGTGTGTTTGGTGTTTGTGTGTGTGTGTGTGTGTGTGTGTGTGTGTGTGTGTGCACCAGGTGAGGCTGTCAGAGGACACACAGAAGTGTGTGTAGACAAAAAATGGCAAACCAAAACGGCAAAGAAATGGACAGAAGGGTGCTTGTTTGGTGGTGCCTGTTGTCCTCTGCCCTGATGGGGTCAGAGGTTAGGAAGGCTTGAGGGTCAAGGGTCAGGGATATTATTAGATAAGTGTGACATGCTTCATGCTCTCAGTTAAGTGTGTTTTTGGGCAGTTAGGTGTAGTTTGGTGATTTTTCAGAGAAATATGAATGCAGATACAGGTAACATCACAGAATATGTTTTTCTTCCTCTCGCGTCAACCAATGTCTTCACATTATCTGTATTCTACAGCTTTTTTACAAACAGTTAGAATTTCTCTCGATCAAGTTCTCCACTTTTACATTTGCCAAAGTAGTCACCCAAACTGGAGTTGTGCTCTCCCTGTCCTCCCTATTTCCATGTAGGGCTTAGATCCTCCCTCTCCCTCTCTCGTTGGACGTCTTCCTGCCTGACAACAGATACTATGTTTATACGCAGCCGTAAGCGTTGAACCCCGCGGGCCAGCATATCGCCTTCAAACGGCTCCGGTTGGCCCCACAATGGCCGCTGCTGATTTATCACACCACTCGTTTGATTGGGGCTACTGCATGCACTGCCGCACGGTGGTGTCTTTTTTCAGAGTAATTCTAAATATAAAAAGTAACGTCTAAAAGCATAAAACTGTCCCACTGACATTCTGCTTCGGGCGAACGGGGAGGTGCAGAAACAACAACAGGTGGGGGGTGCAGGAGGGGTGGAGGGGTGAGGGAGGGGTGTGTGTACAGGTCCAAAGGAGGGGGTAAGTAAGGGGGCTGAGGGGAGTAAAGGGGCTCCTGGGAGGGCGAATGGTGGGGGTAAGGACGTTGTGGCGGTACAGGGCTGACACGGGAGTGAGAGATGTCGCCACAACTAGTGACAAATGTGACCCTCCTCATGCTTTGTTTCCAGGTTAACACCCCTCAATGCCTTATATAGGCTGGCAGGACACAGGGCTGGGGTTCTCTTCCTCTCTGTGTCAATGAGTGTCGGTCTCTATCTCTGTTTCAGGTTTTAATGTCACGTGCACAAGTACAGTGAAATGCCTTTCTTGCAAGCTCTAAACCCAACAATACAGTAATCAGTATCAATGTAGTACTAAAAATAACATAAGATAGAACAAAAACGCACAATAAATACAAATAAGAAATAAGAACACGAGAAGTAAGTAAGCTACTGTACATACAGGGTCTGTTCCAATACCATAAATATTATTTACAACGTGCAGGGATACTGGAGTGATATAGGTAGATATGTATAGGGGTAAGTTGACTAGGCATGAGGATATTTGATAAACAGAGTAGCAGCAGCGTATATGATGATTGTATGTGAGCGTGTATAGAGTCAATATAAATGTGTGTGCATGTTATGTGTGTGTGAGCAAATGAAGTGAGTGTGTGTGTGTTGGAGCGTCAGTGTGCCTGAGTGTGTAGAGTCCTGTGAGTGTGCATAGAGACAGTGTAAAAAGGTCAACTTAGTCCATGTCGCCATTTTGTTAGCTATTTAGCAGTCTTATGGTTTGGGGATAGAAGCTGTTCTGGAGCCTGTTGGTGTCAGACTCTGTCTCTCTCTCTCTCTCTCTCTCTCTCTCTCGCTATCTCTCTCTCGCTCTCTCTTGCTCTCTCTCCCTCTCTCTCCCTCTCTCTCCCTCTCTAAGATTATCTAGTATTTATTTCTGTGGCCTGCAGGAGTCTACAGTTGGTAGGACTGTGTGCTGTATGTACATATGTACCAGGTGTAAAAAACCATGTGAACTAATGTTGTTTTCATGACTTGCATGCATCTCTCCCGTGCTATTCCATATGTGTCTGTAAATCACGCCACACAGTAACACAACTGTCCATGACATATGCCTAAACCTGATCTCTCTCTCTCTCTCTCTCTCTCTCTCTCTCTCTCTCTCTCTCTCTCTCTCTCTCTCTCTCTCTCTCTCTCTCTCTCTCTCTCTCTCTCTCTCTCTCTCTCTCTCTCTCTCTCTCTCTCTCTCTCTCTCTCTCTCTCTCTCTCTCTCTCTCAGATACCCCTTCACCCAGCAGTCGCCGCAGTTTCCCCCCCTCCTTCTGGGACAGCAGCTACCCCTCCCCCCAAAGTCGCTCCCACTGCGAACCCGGAATGCCCACCTATTCCATGGACCCCTACACTTCCGGACTCCACCCGGGCATTCCGCACCCTCACGCCCATCCTCACCCCCACGCTCACCCCCACTCACACCTCCACCCATCAGAGGGGTGGGGCTACACCCCGAGCCAGGCCTACGGGCCCCCCAGGCCACTCCATGAACTCTACTCCCCCGGTGGCCTGGAGCCCCACCACACCTACAGCCCCCTGCTCATGCCCACCATGCGGCCCCACCATCTGGGCTCCCTCCCCGGGCACCACCCCTATGACGTCAGCAAGCTGGACCCCACCGCGCCCTGGCCGAGCCTGCTGCCCCCCGGAGAGATGGTCCTCAACATGGACGCAGGTATGGAGTCTCTTCTCTACTGCAGCGGAGCCTACCGCAACCACAACAAGCACAACCACAACAACAATCACCTGCAGCTTTTCAATAGCAGTTCTCTCTGCTGCAACCACAGCCACCTTCGTTTCCATAGTCCCATCGATTTTCAGTATCGGTTAACACCATGAACCTCAAACGCTCGACAGGCTTATGACCACTGACATTAACATCGGTAAGCTGATCTTTGAGCCCCCAGAAAGTATTTTAATGCTGATGAATGTGTACCCGCAACCCCAATGAAATTGACTTTTCAATATCATCTGTCAACATGGCTTAGGATGCGATTGTTAGTAATTTCAGTTGTCATTGCGCTTTTGTTCTGAATTCTTCAATGTAAGCTGATCAATAATGTAACACTATTAAATGTCAGTTTCCTGAACCAAGATGGCCTCCTGGTCAGGTGACCCACCAGACGACCTGTCACCTGACCCTATAACGATGGCTACCGAGCACACCAAACATTTATTTGGTTTGGCAGCGATCAGAGGACTCTCCACCAGTATGTGTTATTAACCAACAAAACATACTTTTACCAGTTCTCTATCAGTGTGTTTTGCCCTCTGTGCTGGGACGGTTTGGTGCCAATAATAAACGGTTGGAGTCTTGTCCACCTCACTAACCGCCCAATTTGGCGGTTAGCATCCACACACAACTTTAACCTGGTCTTACAAGCCACCTCAGCAGTTTATTTCTTTCAGCTATATTTGTCACTTTTAGGTCACATTTGTGAGCTGTCCTACTGCATGTTTCTTTGCTGCTGTTGTATAGCATAAACAGCGAATTAATGTCAGAGAAAACACATCATCAATAGCCTTTTTTTTTTATTGTATCTTTTCTATAAGCTGTTTGGATTGGAGCGCAGGAGCAGCCATGACAACCATTGTGCCTCGTTCTCATTGTTTTCCTCCATTGTATCTTCTTTCTTTTTTTCTTCATCCCCAGGCCTCCAGCATCACAAGAAAGGCAAGGACCTGTACTGGTTTTAACAACCCTCCTCCGTCGCCATCGACCAGCCATTACCGGATCCAATTAGGACGTCTGGACCTGTACCATTGAAGCGCCCCCTCCACGCCGCCCCCTCGTCCCCCTTTATCCCTCATCCAACACCCCCCCTGGTCCCCCCTCATTTGCCCTCGCTTCCCCCCCCCCAGGCCCACAGTGCCAGCGCAGCCGAGAGGCTCCAGGTCGGCATGTGTGCACCATGGAGATAAAGACTCAGAGGCTGGGCTCATGGAGAGCAGAGCAGAGCAGAGACGGAGAGAGAAAAGATGTACAGCCTTGGAGACCACTGCTCTGCGTTCTGTGACGACTGGCCTATCTCTCTCCTCTCCTATCACTGCTCAGGGCTCAGCTGTGTGGTGTAGCAGCATAGAGACCATTGGAGGCCACTAGCAATGTGCTAACAACAGTGTCCTGGTTTGGATAGAAAGACAGAGAGGGACAGGCTCATAAGAAACTTCCTTTGGACACAGGGGAAGTGCAAACAAAGACGGATGAGATATCAAATCAAATCAAATTTTATTCATCACATGCTTCGTAAACAACAGCTGTAGTCTAACAGTGAAATGTTTATACCGGTCGCCCATTCTTTCACTACACCCCTCCCTACTGCAGGGTCTCTTCTCTGTGTTGACACTGCGCTCGTCATCCATATTATCTGGGCAGTTATCTGCATTTCAACAAATGGACATGTGATGATTGGACTGGCTGTGTATGGATTTGGATTGTGACTGTAATCATAATGCTGTTTTTTTTTATTTTCTATTTATTTGTGTTTTAATGTGCATTTTTGGCCAGTGCTCTGGAAATACTGTGGTTGTGGTTTATTAAAAGATGATTAAGGGATGGTTGAGAAACGGTTGAATAATGATTGCAGGAGGCTAGCATTAAGGTGTTGGACAGTATTTGTTGATCTATGAACTAACCTTTTAGTTTGAGGAAAGGAAACACTACAGTGTATTGTAATGATCAGCCCATTTAATAATAAGCATATCAAGCTGTTGATCAAGTATTGTATTAATAATGACTTTTAATAATTTGAATGTGTTCCATTGATGTTCATTTCATTATACACATGATTTTTAGTCGTTTTAAAATGTGGACCTTAGAATTGTTCTGAGATGTTATTCAGGGTGTGTATTCTCTTGCTTTTGTCGAGAAATAACATTATTGTCAATAAATATTTTTATGGTAAATTCAGACTTTCTTTCAATATCTGTACGGTATTCTTTGAGTGATTATTCAAAAGTATATGGACCTGTCAGCATAAAGTATGAACCCAGTGGCAAAACTGGTTGCAATGATATCATCATGACGTCTTTTGTGACGTCATGGTCAGGTTATAAACTGGTTATAAAATAACCATTTTGTTATCTGACCAAATGATTACATCTTTCCTATGAGGTGTTTATGTTGTCATGAACAAAATCACCTTTACCTGGTTGTGGTCTGGTCATATGATGTCTTTTCAACCAGGAAATTATGTAATTGTTACATTACATGCCACATTTTGCCTGCTGGGAAAGCTAGTGAAAGCCTGAAGATATGTTACACTTGAAATTACCATGTTTGAGTTATCAATTTAAACAACATAGTTTTGTGGGGCATAAATTGAAACAGAATTGAATTCCAAAATCTCAAGGTTGGAGTTATTTTTCAAATAATCCAAACACCTCCAAAGACATTCCGTTCCACTTCCATTTGACACTTTGACACCTTTGAAGTGGAAACGAGCTCTGAATTCCAATTATGTGTAATCAGAGATGCCTCCAACCCTCCCGGTTATGCACAAACTGTTGCTGCACTATTGATCCAGATGATAATCAAATTGTGTAAGTATGCCAAGCATCGTACATGTTAATTTAGACGGCCATTATGTTTGAGCCACTCGGGAGCAGCCAAGTATGTCACTGGCTTTGTCCCAAATGGCATCCTATTCCCTATGTAGTGCACTACTTTTGTCCAGAGCCCTATGGGCCCCAGTCAAAAGTAGTGCACTATATAGGGAATAGAGTGCCATTTGGGACACAGCCATGGCCCCTAAGCTTAGGAAAACACATGTAGAGTAATTAAGGTGGAATGACTTTATGAGGAACTGTATCTTGTTTCTCAAAGCAATCTGTGCCAGACAACTTAAAGCCATGCATATACAAAATTACAAAAGGTACATTATAAGGTGTACAGTATTGTAACCTGTATAAGCATAGGGTATATTATATCCCATTCAAGCCACAAAGATCCTATTAAAATAGTTACAATTAATTAATTAATTAATTAATTTGAGTTCTAAGATGTAATTCTATGATCTAAGCATAGACATGTTTCTATTTCAAATCCGCCATTACAACTGCAATGACCTAAAGACAATGTAACAGCATATTGCATAGTTACACCAGTTAGACTATCACTGACTATACAAAACATTACGAACACCTGCTCTTTCAATGACATAGACTGACCAGGTGAATCCAAGTGAAAGTTATGATCCCTTATTGATGTCCCTTGTTAAATCCACTTCAATCAGTGTAGATGAAGGGGAGGAGACAGGTATATATGGAGATAGTTTAGTGCCTAAAATAAGGGCATAAATAAATATAACAAATAAATAAAAATAGTTTCCTGATCTTTCTTACAGTTGAAGTCGGAAGTTTACATACACCTTAGCCAAATACATTTAAACTCAGTTTTTCACAATTCCTGACATTTAATCCTAGTAAAAATTCCCTGTCTTAGGTCAGTTAGGATCACCACTTTATTTTAAGAATGTGAAATGTCAGAATAATAGTAGAGAGAATGATTTATTTCAGCTTTTATTTCTTTCATCACATTCCCAGTGGGTCAGAGGTTACATACATTCAATTAGTATTTGGTAGCATTGCCTTTAAATTGTTTAACTTGCGTCAAACGTTTCGCGTAGCCTTCCACAAGCTTCCCACAATAAGTTGGGTGAATTTTGGCCCATTCCTCCTGACAGAGCTGGTGTAACTGAGTCAGGTTTGTAGGCCTCCTTGTTCGCACACGCTTTTTCAGTTCTGCCCACAAATGTTCTATAGGATTGAGGTCAGGGCTTTGTGATGGCCACTCCAATACCTTGACTTTGTTGTCCTTAAGCCATTTTGCCACAACATTGGAAGTATGCTTGGGGTCATTGTCGATTTGCAAGACCCATTTGCGACCAAGCTTTAACTTCCTGACTGATGTCTTGAGATGTTGCTTCAATATATCCACATAATTTTCCTTCCTCATGATGCCATCTATTTTGTGAAGTGCACCAGTCCCTCCTGCAGCAAAGCACCCCCACAGCATGATGCTGCCACCCCCGTGCTTCACGGTTGGGATGGTGTTCTTCGGCTTGCAAGCAACCCCCTTTTTCCTCCAAACATAACGATGGTCATTATGGCCAAACAGTTCTATTTTTGTTTCATCAGACCAGAGGATATTTCTCCAAAAAGTACGATCTTTGTCCCCATGTGCAGTTGCAAACCGTAGTCTGGCTTTTTTATGGCGGTTTTGGAGCAGTGGGTTGTTCCTTGCTGAGCGGACTTTCAGGTTATGTCGATATAGGACTTGTTTTACTGTGGATATAGATACTTTTGTACCTATTTCCTCCAGCATCTTCACAAGGTCCTTTACTGTTGTTTTGGGATGGATTTGCACTTTTCGCACCAAAATACGTTCATCTCCAGGAGACAAAACGCGTCTCCTTCCTGAGCAGTATGACGGCTGCGTGGTCCCATGGTGTTTATACTTGTGTACTATTGTTTGTACAGATGAACGTGGTACCTTCAGGCATTTGGAAATTGCTCCCAAGGATGAACCAGACTTGTGGAGGTCTACATTTTTCTTTCTGAGGTCTTGGCTGATTTCTTTGGATTTTTCCATGATGTCAAGCAAAGAGTCACTGAGTTTGAAGGTAGGCCTTGAAATACAGCCACAGGTACACCTCCAATTGAGTCAAATTATGTTAATTAGCCTATCAGAAGCTTCTAAAGCTATGACATAATTTTCTGGAATTTTCCAAGCTGTTTAAAGGCACAGTCAACTTAGTGTATGTAAACTTCTGACCCACTGGAATTGTGATACAGTGAATTAATCTGTCTGTAAACAATTGTTGGAAAAATTACTTGTGTCATTTACAAAGTAGATGTCCTAACCGACTTGCCAAAACTATAGTTTGTTAACAAGACATTTGTGGAGTGGTTGAAAAACGAGTTTTAATGACTCCATCCTAAGTGTATGTAAACTTCCGACTTCAACTGTATATCTCTCAGATATAGGGTAGACACTTTAGATACTTTTTTGGGACTATCCTTTGTTCCTTGTAGTGAATCTGTTATTCACTGCGTTTCTATTGGCTAATAGCAGTTATGTCAAATTCAATGTTTCATCCAATATTTTTTTAAATATATTTTTTGATACCTTAAGGGGTCTTAAAATTCTAAATCAAATAGTTAAATAATCCTTGGTATGACCATCTTAAAACAATTCCAATATTTTTGCCTAGAACTTCTCACTTCACTTCGCTTATAGTTTTTCCAAATACAATTGTTTTTCATGTGTTGAGGCAGAGGTGTCAATGCAAACCACTACCTTGCTGTAAGTGTGGATAGTGCTGCCTTCTGGTGGAGAGTTCTCATTACTACTCCAGATAAGCATAATGCCATCCGCCAGCACGAGTAAAGTATACTGAACAAAAATATAAACGCAACATGCAACAATTTCAAAGATTTTGCTGAGTTACAGTTCATATAAGGAAATCAGTCAATTGAAATACATTAATTAGGCACTAATCTATGGATTTCACATGACTGGGAATACAGATATGCATCTGTTGGTCACAGATACCTTAAAAAACAAGCAGGGGCGTGGATCAGAAAACCAGTCAGTATCTGCTGTGACCATTTATTTGCCTCATACAGTGCGACACATCTCCTTCGCATAGAGTTGATCAGGCTGTTGATTGTGGCCTGTGGAATGTTGTCCCACTCCTCTCCAATGGCTGTGCGAAGTTGCTGGATATTGGCAGGAACTGGAACACACTGTCGTACACAACGATTCAGAGCATCCCAAACATGCTCAATGGGTGACATGTCTGTTGAGTATGCAGGCCATGGAAGAACTGGGACATTTTCAGCTTCCAGGAATTGTGTACAGATCCTTGCGACATGGGGCCGTGCATTATCATGCTGAAACATGAGGTGATGGCAGTGGATGAATGTCAAGACAATGGGCCTTAGGATCTCGTCACGGTATCGCTGTACATTCAAATTGCCATAGATAAAATGCAATTGTGTTCGTTGTCCGTAGCTTATACCTGCCCATACCATAACCCCACCGCCACCATGGGGCACTCTGTTAACAACGTTGACATCAGCAAACTGATCACCCACATGACACCACACACGTGGTATGCTGTTGTGAGGCCAGTTGGACGTACAGCCAAATTCTCTGAAATGACATTGGAGGCGGCTTATGATAGAGAAATTAACATTCAAATTTTCTGGCAACAGCTTTGGTGGACATTCCTGCAGTCAGCATGCCAATTGCAAACTCCCTCAAAACTTCAGACATCTGTGGCATTGTGTTGTGTGAAAAAAGCGGCACATTTTATAGTGGCCTTTTATTGTCCCAGGCACAAGGTGCACCTATGTAATGATCATGCTGTTTAATCATCTTATTGATATACCTTATCTTATTGATACACATCTTATTGATGTGAGGTGGATGGATTATCTTGGCAAATGAGAATTTTTTTATTTTATTTTTTATTTTTTTATTTCACCTTTATTTAACCAGGTAAGCCAGTTGAGAACAGGTTCTCATTTACAACTGCGACCTGGCCAAGATAAAGCAAAGTAGTGCAATAAAAACAACACAGAGTTACATATGGGGTAAAAAAAACATAAAGTCAGAAATACAACAGAAAATATATATACAGTGTGTGCAAATGTAGCAAGTTATGGAGGTAAGGCAATAAATAGGCTATAGTGCAGAATAATTACAATAGTATTAACACTGGAATGCTAGATGTGCAAGAGATTATGTGCAAATAGAGATACTGGGGTGCAAAAGAGCAAAATAAATAACAATATAGGGATGAGGTAGTTGGGTGGGCTAATTTCAGATGGGCTGTGTACAGGTGCAGTGATCGGTAAGGTGCTCTGACAACTGATGCTTAAAGTTATTGAGGGAGATAAAAGTCTCCAGCTTCAGAGATTTTTGCAATTCGTTCCAGTCATTGGCAGCAGAGAACTGGAAGGAATGGCGGCCAAAGGAGGTGTTGGCTTTGGGAATGACCAGTGAGATATACCTGCTGGAGCGCAGACTACGGGTGGGTGCTGCTATGGTGACCAATGAGCTAAGATAAGGCGGGGATTTGCCTAGCAGTGATTTATAGATGGCCTGGAGCCAGTGGGTTTGACGGACGAACATGTAGTGAGGACCAGCCAACAAGAGCGTACAGGTCACAGTGGTGGGTAGTGTATGGGGCTTTGGAGACAAAACAGATGGCACTGTGATAGACTACATCCAATTTGCTGAGTAGAGTGTTGGAGGCTATTTTGTAAATGACATCGCCGAAGTCAAGGATCGGTAGGATAGTCAGTTTTACGAGGGCATGTTTGGCAGCATGAGTGAAGGAGGCTTTGTTGCGAAATAGGAAGCCGATTCTAGATTTAACTTTGGATTGGAGATTCTTTATGTGAGTCTGGAAGTTGAGTTTACAGTCTAACCAGACACCTAGATATTTGTAGTTGTCCACATACTCTAGGTCAGACCCGTCGAGAGTGGTGATTCTAGTCGGGTGGGCGGGTGCTAGCAGCGTTCGATTGAAAAGCATGCATTTAGTTTTACTAGTGTTTAAGAGCAGTTGAAGGCTACTGAAGGATTGTTGTATGGCATTGAAGCTCGTTTGGAGGTTTGTTAACACAGTGTCCAATGAAGGGCCAGATGTATACAAAATGGTGTCGTCTGCGTAGAGGTGGATCTGAGAGTCACCAGCAGCAAGAGCGACATCATTGATATACACGGAGAAAAGTGTCGGCCCAAGAATTGAACCCTGTGGCACCCCCATAGAGACTGCCATAGGTCCAGACAACAGGCCCTCCGATTTGACACACTGAACTCTATCTGAGAAGTAGTTGGTGAACCAGGCGAGGCAGTCATTTGAGAAACCAAGGCTATTTAGTCTGCCAATAAGAATGCGGTGGTTGACAGAGTCGAAAGCCTTGGCCAGGTCGATGAAGACGGCTGCACAGTACTGTCTATTATCAATCGCGGTTATAATATCGTTTAGGACCTTGAGCGTGGCTGAAGTGCACCCGTGACCAGCTCGGAAACCGGATTGCATAGCGGAGAAGGTACGGTGGTATTCGAAATGGTCGATGATCTGTTTGTTAACTTGGCTTTCGAATACTTTCGAAAGGCAGGGCAGGATGGATATAGGTCTGTAGCAGTTTGGATCTAGAGTGTCACCCCCTTTGAAGAGGGGGATGACCGCGGCAGCTTTCCAATCTCTGGGGATCTCAGACGTTATGAAAGACAGGTTGAACAGACTAGTAATAGGGGTTGCGACAATTTCGGCGGCTAGTTTTAGAAAGAAAGGGTCCAGATTGTCTAGCCCAGCTGATTTGTAGGGGTCCAGATTTTGCAGCGCTTTCAAAACATCAGCTGTCTGAATTTGTGTGAAGGAGAAGCGGGGGGGCATGGGCAAGTTGCAGCAGAGGGTGCAGAGTTGGTGGCCGGGTTAGTGGTAGCCAGATGGAAAGCATGGCCAGCTGTAGCAAAATGCTTGTTGAAATTCTCGATTATTGTAGATTTATCGGTGGTGATAGTGTTTCCTAGCCTCAGTGCAGTGGGCAGCTGGGAGGAAGTGCTCTTATTCTCCATGGACTTTACAGTGTCCCAAAACTTTTTGGAGTTAGTGCTACAGGATGCAAATTTCTGTTTGAAAAAGTTAGCCTTTGCTTTCCTGACTGCTTGTGTATATTGGTTCCTAACTTCCCTGAAAAGTTGCATATCGCGGGGGCTATTTGATGCTAATGCTGTACGCCACAGGATGTTTTTGTGCTGGTCAAGGGCAGTCAAGTCTGAGGAGAACCAGGGGCTATATCGGTTCTTAGTTCTGTATTTTTTGAATGGGGCATGTTTATTTAAGATTGAGAGGAAATTACTTTTAAGGAACAACCAGGCATCCTCTACTGACGGAATGATATCTATATCCATCCAGGATACCTGGGCCAGGTCAATTAGGAAGGCCTCCTCGCTAAAGTGTTTTAGGGAGCGTTTGACAGTGATGAGGGGTGGTCGTTTGACCGCGGACCCGTTACGGACGCAGGCAATAAGGCAGTGATCGCTGAGATCCTGGTTGAAGACAGCTGAGGTGTATTTAGAGGGTATGTTAGTCAGGATGATATCTATGAGGGTACCCATGTTTACGGATTTAGGGTTGTACCTGGTAGGTTCGTTGATAATTTGCGTGAGGTTGAGGGCATCTAGCTTGGATTGTAGGATGGCTGGGGTATTAAGCATATCCCAATTTAGGTCACCAAGCAGTACAAACTCTGAGGATAAATGGGGGCAATCAATTCACATATGGTGTCCAGGGCACAGCTGGGGGCTGAGGGGGGTCTGTAGCAAGCGGCAACAGTGAGAGACTTATTTCTGGAAAGGTGGATTTTTAGAAGTAGAAGCTCAAACTGTTTGGGCACAGACCTGGATAGTATGATGGAGCTCTGCAGGCTATCTCTACAGTAGATTGCAACTCCACCCCCTTTGGCAGTTCTATCTAGATGGAAAATGTTATAGTTGGGGATGGAAATTTCAGAATTTTTGGTGGCCTTCCTGAGCCAGGATTCAGACACTGCTAGAACATCAGGGTTGGCAGAGTGTGCTAACCCAGTGAATAACTCAAACTTAGGAAGTAGACTTCTGATATTTATGTGCAAGAAACCAAGACTTTTGCGATTACAGAAGTCATCAAATGATAGCGCCTGGGGAGTAGGAGTGATACTGAGGGCTGCAGGGCCTGGGTTAGCCTCTACATCACCAGAGGAACAGAGGAGGACTAGAATAAGGATACGGCTAAAGGCTTTAAGAACTGGTCTTCTAGTGCGTTGGGTACATAGAATAAAGGGGGCAGATTTCCGGGTGTTATAGAAAAGATTCAGGGCATTATGTACAGACAAGGATATGGAAGGATATGAGTAAAGTGGAGGTAAACCTAAGCGTTGGGTAACAATGAAAGAGATAGTATCTCTAGAGGCATCAATTGAGTCGGTCTCTGAGTGTATGGGGGGAGGGACAAAGGAGCTATCTAAGGCAGGTTTAGCTAGGCTGGGGGTCTACAGTGATATAGTACAATTAGAAATAACCGAAACAACAATAAACTAACCATGTTTGGGCTGAGGCTAAACATAAACAGGGTGTAGTACCGTAAAAAGGAACAGTCCAGCAGATATCAGCTGTATAGCTGAGTTATCATAAGGTCCGGTGGTGAAGCACTTGTGAGTAAGAGGCCACGGATAGCGTGTGCTAGCGGGCCAGGGCTAGCAGATGGATGGAATCTTTGTGGTTAACGTCGTAACCACATCAGACGATTTCGTCGGCAGACCAGTCGTGTAGGATCGGCGGGGCTTCGTGTCAACACTAGGTGGTCCCGTCCGGTTGACAGAGAGGTAGATAGCCGGGAGATGGGCCTAGCTCAGGATGATTAGCCAGACCACAGCGTCCGTTTTGTTGTAGCCAGCTGGTAGTGATGAATCCGGAGTTAAAGGTCCAGTGATTCAGTGATTCCGGCGGAAAAACTGATATGATCTGGGTCGATAACGCGCTGTGCAGACTGGCCGAATATCCGGTGATCAATGTCCAATGATTAAAATTAATCCCGCGGAAAAAAATCCAATGTTTTGGGTGAAACACCGCTAGCTGTGGCTAATAGCAAGTAGCTAGTTCAGTAGCTAGTTCAGTTTAGTGAGTAAGAGGCCACGGATAGCGTGTGCTAGCGGGCCAGGGCTAGCCGATGGGATGGAATCTTCGTGGTTAACGTCGTAACCACATCAGACGATTTCGTCGGCAGACCAGTCGTGTAGGATCGGCGGGGCTCCGTGTCAACACTAGGTGGTCCCGTCCGGTTGACAGAGAGGTAGATAGCCGGGAGAATGGGCCTAGCTCAGGATGATTAGCCAGACCACAGCGTCCGTTTTGTTGTAGCCAGCTGGTAGCGATGAATCCGGAGTTAAAGGTCCAGTGATTCAGTGATTCCGGCGGAAAAACTGATATGTTCTGGGTCGATAACGCTGTGCAGACTGGCCGAATATCCGGTGATCAATGTCCAGTGATTAAAATTAATCCCGCGGAAAAAAATCCAATGTTCTGGGTGAAACACCGCTAGCTGTGGCTAATAGCAAGTAGCTAGTTAGCTGGCTAGCTAGTTTCAACTGGAGATTCTAGATTCTAGATAAAGGTAAGTCAAAAATAGAATCCGTTCCACATTGAGTGAGGCGGGTTGCAGGAAAGTATATTTTGTAGAAGGATGAAAAGTCTGATAGGGAAATATGTACGAAAAATACAAAAAACAGGGTATTTACAGGCTATTTACAGACACACGACAGAAACAGGACTGCACTACTTCGCCATCTTGGATCACACAATGCTCACTAACAGCGATGTAAACACATTTGTGCACAACATTTTAGAGAAAGAAACATTTTGTGTGTGTGGAAAATTCCTGGGATCTTTTATTTCACGGGACCAACACTGTATAACAATAGGTCATGTATGTTTATGTCAATACAGGAACTGGTCCTCTGTAGCTCACTTGGTAGAGCATGGCCCAGTCCTGGCTGATATGCCGCCCTAGGCGAGACAAAAAAAATTGCTGCTTGCAACACCAGGAAAGTGGGTTCGATCCCGGACCAACAACTCGTTAAACGTTTATGCCCCTATGAGTGTAACTCACTTTGAATAAAAGCTTTTGCTGAATGGGATATATTATATTAAATAAATGAGAGGAATTTGAGTTTAGAATGCCCACCAGGTATCTTCCTTTATCAACATACAATGGGGAAAAAAAGTATTTAGTCAGCCACCAATTGTGCAAGTTCTCCCACTTAAAAAGATGAGAGAGGCCTGTAATTTTCATCATAGGTACACATCAACTATGACAGACAAATTGAGAAAAAAAATTCCAGAAAATCACTTTGTAGGATTTTTTATGAATTTATTTGCAAATTATGGTGGAAAATAAGTATTTGGTCACCTACAAACAAGCAAGATTTCTGGCTCTCACAGACCTGTAACTTCTTCTTTAAGAGGCTCCTCTGTCCTCCACTCGTTACCTGTATTAATGGCACTTGTTTGAACTTGTTATCAGTATAAAAGACACCTGTCCACAACCTCAAACAGTCACACTCCAAACTCCACTATGGCCAAGACCAAAGAGCTGTCAAAGGACACCAGAAACAAAATTGTAGACCTGCACCAGGCTGGGAAGACTGAATCTGCAATAGGTAAGCAGCTTGGTTTGAAGAAATCAACTGTGGGAGCAATTATTAGGAAATGGAAGACATACAAGACCACTGATAATCTCCCTCGATCTGGGGCTCCACGCAAGATCTCACCCCGTGGGGTCAAATTGATCACAAGAACGGTGAGCAAAAATCCCAGAACCACACGGGGGGACCTAGTGAATGACCTGCAGAGAGCTGGGAACAAAGTAACAAAGCCTACCATCAGTAACACACTACGCCGCCAGGGACTCAAATCCTGCAGTGCAAGACGTGTCCCCCCTGCTTAAGCCAGTACATATCCAGGCCCGTCTGAAGTTTGCTAGAGTGCATTTGGATGATCCAGAAGAGGATTGGGAGAATGTCATATGGTCAGATGAAACCAAAATATAACTTTTTGGTAAAAACTCAACTCGTCGTGTTTGGAGGACAAAGAATGCTGAGAGAACACCATACCTACTGTGAAGCATGGGGGTGGAAACATCATGCTTTGGGGCTGTTTTTTCTGCAAAGGGACCAGGACGACTGATCCGTGTAAAGGAAAGAATCAATGGGGCCATGTATCGTGAGATTTTGAGTGAAAACCTCCTTCCATCAGCAAGGGCATTGAAGATGAAACGTGGCTGGGTCTTTCAGCATGACAATGATCCCAAACACACCGCCCGGGCAACGAAGGAGTGGCTTCGTAAGAAGCATTTCAAGGTCCTGGAGTGGCCTAGCCAGTCTCCAGATCTCAACCCCATAGAAAATCTTTGGAAGGAGTTGAAAGTCCGTGTTGCCCAGCGACAGCCCCAAAACATCACTGCTCTAGAGGAGATCTGCATGGAGGAATGGGCCAAAATACCAGCAACAGTGTGTGAAAACCTTGTGAAGACTTACAGAAAACGTTTGACCTGTGTCATTGCCAACAAAGGGTATATAACAAAGTATTGACAAAACTTTTGTTATTGACCAAATACTTATTTTCCACCATAATTTGCAAATAAATTCATTAAAAATCCTATAATGTGATTTTCTGGATTTTTTTTTCTCATTTTGTCTTTCATAGTTGACGTGTACCTATGATGAAAATTACAGGCCTCTCTCATCTTTTTAAGTGGGAGAACTTGCACAATTGGTGGCTGACTAAATACTTTTTTGCCCCACTGTATACTGAAAATGTAAATGCAACATGCAACAATTTCAACGTTTTTGCTGAGTTACATTTCATATAAGGAAATCAGTAAATTTAAATAAATTAATTATGCCCTAATCTATGGAGTTCACATGACTGGGCAGGGGCGCAGCCGTGAGTGGGCCTAGGAGGGCATAGGCCCACCCACATGGGAGCCAGGCCGACCCACTGGGGAGCCAGGCCCAGCCAATCAGAATGAGTTTTTCCCCACAAAAGGGCTTTATTACAGACAGAAATACTCCTCCGCAACCCCCACCCCTGACGATCCCGCAGCTGAAGCTTGAGACTTCCTTAATATTAGAGATTGCGCACCAGCTGGTGTTAACACATGTAATCAGTTACTCCTGAACCCTGAGTCTAAAGTACTGTGATATAATGTGACTGACATACTTTGGGCCAGCAAATGTACAGCAATTCTCTGACATTAAAGCCTTGTTGCTGTCCAAGAAAGGTCACCTGGATGCAATTCAAGACCAAAAATCTGGTAGTCTATGACAAGGAACCGTAAACAAAGAAAGTTGGTCACTAACATTCAAGAAATGTTGAAATCTATTTAACCAATAAAGTAAAATGAGCTGACTTCCCATGATGGGAAATTAGGTTGCCATAAAACCACATTGAACAGTATGATATTACCAATATCACAACTGATATAGTAAAAAAAAAGGCCTAATAAAATAGTAGCAAACAGGTCTCAATTAAAAGCAGAATGGGAAGTAAATGAATTATTATAAATAATCATGATGAAGGTGAACGTAAGGGGGCGGTCAAAATGTACACAATTACCCAGAAGAAAATGGGGGAGGGTAATGCTTTTTCAATTTCAGTCAGGGGGAGGGTTTAGTATATATATATATTTTGTCCAGGGGAGGGTCATGTAATATCTAATTGATTAAATGCCATATTGCTCAGGGTTTGAGAAGTAGTTGCTTATTATATCTCAATATGTGCCCAATGATGCCCCTCATCCCTGATACTCTGCTGGGCGCGCAATATCAAGTGTGCCTAGTGTGGTCAGTGTTGCCAACTCCTCAGTAAGGAAAGTAGCTATTGGCTGTCCTAAAAGTCGCTAGAAGTCGCTAAATGACGTCATCACCTAATTTGCCTAATTGGCCATGTGCAGAGAGGAATACCGTTGTGGGAGAGACAAAAAGTGAGTAAAAAACACCCTAAATATGTTTTTTTTATGTCACAATTCCAACCCTCCTCCTTTATCCAGGCTTTGGACCGGCAAAAGTGACCCGAAAGAGACACTCTGGCGGAGTTACTTCGTTTTTTAGTTTAGTTTTCTTATGTTTGGTTTGGTTTCTAACCTTATGGTCCACTTAGGAGCCTACAACAAGTCACAGTAAAACATGAAGATTTTTAACCATAACATTAAAAAAAATATATTGTATACAATCTACATTAACAATCTAAATGGACCAAAAGGAGACAATAGAAAAAACTGTCAATGGCAATGTGAGTCTGGCCCTAATTCAGGTATTTTTTTATTTAATTTTTTTACCCCCCTCCACACACACACTGGCTGTGCTGGCTCACAGAAAGAGTGGGTCATCGTCATTTTGGTCGAGGCGCTCTATGGCAGGTTCAGCAACTGAGGGAGCTGACTTAAATGAGTAAGCAGCTGATGAGCCAAAAAGCTGCAAAACATTATCAGGCAGCTAGTGCTCATAGCAAGCCTCACCAGACAGCTTCAGTTCATATCGAATGTACAGGATGGAGTTAAGGGTCTGCAAGGACATCCGATTTCTAAGTTTGCTTTTTACCACACTCATCTGGCGGAATACTCCCTCAACTTCAGCATTCGAGTGTGGCAAGGAAAACACAGACACAGCAGCCATGGCAAGTTCTTGAAACAGGTTGATATCAGCTGCATCCCTGAACTTCCAAATCTCACTCCAGAAGCCCAGTGTGTTTTTTGTCTCATTCCATTTACTAAGATGGATGGCACGCCATTGCTGAACAATCTTGTCTATCTCTGCAGGGGAGTAGCCAAGGAGCTTGGCTATTTTTTCTATTTCTCCAGGGCTCTTATTATGCTTTAGAGTTTCCTCCACATTGAAAACTGACATGTACTGCAATGCTTCGATGTTGTCCGGCAGTCTCACCCTCAACTCATTAGTGAGGGAGATGGTGAAGGCTACACACCGCTTTCGGACATTGTTTTCATCCTCAGGCGCAAGGTGGAGCTCAGCTGCCTTTGACTCAAAAAGGTAACCAAGGTACGGTTTGGGACTGATGTATCCATCTATTGGCCCTTTGAGTACATCAACATTTGCCTGTGGATTCAACACCCTGCTGCTCACAGACTTGATCAGGCTAACCAAGCTGTCAAGTAGTTTAAGAGGCTCTACTTGTTCTCCCTCAAAAGCCTTGATGGCCAACTGTACCTCACCCAGCACTGACTTCAAAAAAGTCAGATACAATATGTTTTGAGGATCACTGTACATGGAGTATAAAACCTCAGCCATGTAGCAGTGTTCACTGGACTTGGTGACTGCGAAATGCAACCTAAGCTCCTCCCACTGGTCCAAAATGCGTGAAACCGCGGGTTCAATGGAGAGCCAACGTGTGGCACACACCTTGGTTATCTGTAAAGGTTTCTCCCCACAGTTGATGGTCTCATATATGGCCTTGTAGGCCTCCCTACGCTTTGGAGACATTGAAAACCAGTTATAAGTCTCTCGTACCAAGTACTCCACACTACGGGGGATGGTGTCATTGGAAGCATGACTTACAGCAAGCTGCAGATAGTGGCACACACAGCGAATAAGAACCAGATCTTTGAGGCCATACTCCTCCTTCAGCACTTTATGGACCCCATTGTTAATCCCCGTCATAACAGAGGCATTGTCAGTCCATATCCCCAGGAGTTTCTCTTTTTTAAGACAACATTTCTCGAGGAAAGCCACAACAGCACGGGCTATAGATTTGGCATCTCCTCCCTCCAACTCAACAAGCCCCAGAAATGTTGGTACAATTGTCTGCTTGGTGTCACTAAAGTACCTTATCACAACCCCCAGGTACTTAGAAACACTTACATCCGTGGACTCATCGAGGAGGAGGCTGAAACGCTGGTCTTTGAATTCAGGGTTTGATTCCCACTCCTTTCTGTATTTTTGAGTGTACAGTTTAGACTGAGACATGATGAGCTAGCCAGCTAGATGTTTAGCTTATGTCACAGAGAGGCACACACACAGTGGACGAGGTGAGTAAGTGACTGAGGCTGTGTGAGTCAAATGCAGTGATTTATTTTTGTGCAGTGATATATTTTAGACAAAGAACATTTTACATTTACATCAGCCAGCGGCGGCTTCCCACATGCGCGATTCATTTGCAGTCTGGACGCGGAGGGGTGAACATCTCCTGCTCTGACTGCAGCTGGGAGGGACTGCTGCGCGAGGACTGGGCCGCCTGTGAGTGCTTTGGGACGGGGGTAACAAAGTACCCGCTGCTCGTTGAGAAGAGTAAGTACGATACGTGCTTTCATGTCAGTCTCCAAAAGTCTCCAATAACACCAGAAAAAGTCGCTAGATTTGTCGCTAGTCAATTTTTTGAAAATGTGTCGCTAGAGGGGTCTGAATACTCGCTGAATATAGCGACAAAGTCGCTAAGTTGGCAACACTGAGTGTGGTCTCAATCAAACGATCTATTCATAGGTTGCACCTCCGTCACTTGGTCGCGTCATGCCATTGTTATGAACGTTCTCAAGCCGCCTTCTACCGTCGGCACTATAGTGGTGCCCTATAGTGGTGATAAACCCAGTCATTCTGGATGGAGGCTTACTACTGTTTCGTCTAAATTACACTATAGTGCCTAGAAATACGATGACATTGCTAAAGTAGTCAAATATTTAGTAGGAAACAACTTTGCCAGCATTTTCATGTTGTTACTTTAGACAAACGGCAACGTTGTCATTAGCTAGCAAAGTTTGTCAAAAATAGATAGCAATGCGTGGTCCTCTGTAGCTCAATTGGTAGAGCATGGCGCTTGTAACGCCAGGGTAGTGGGTTCGATCCCTGGGACCACCCATACGTTAAAATGTATGCACACATGACCGTAAGTCACTTTGGATAAAAGCGTCTGCTAAATGGCATATTATTATTATTATTATAAAATCCAGTGGCCTCCCCGCAATCTTAGCTAGCTAGCTAACGTTATACTGCATTTAAGGTCAATCTGGCGAAATCAAAATGATGACAAAAAGTTTTCCTACTAATTATTTGCCTCCTTTTGAATGTAATTCTATTTCCAAGCCACTGTAATGCACTTTTGATGAAATCTTCATCAGCGCTCATTGACGATGCTTTGAGTAGAATGCTCAGTCGGGCATCAGTCCAAAATGAACACTCAAAACAATATTGTGACGAAACATGCAACCCATGAATAACCTATACTATAGGCTATAGGCCTAGGCTATACAAAGAGCATGCTCGGAGAAGCACAGGGTAAAATTATATTTATAGGAAAATGTACTTCCTTCCCGAGTTTTTGTGCTGCTGGGTGTAATGAATACTCGGACAGAGTGGTAAGATCCAATCGCAGAATAGTGATGCTTTATTAGAGTACAGACAAGGGAATAGCTTAATCGTGGTCGGGCGGGCTGTGGTCAAAACCGGGCCAGGCTGAGACAGGCAGAGGTACCAAGGGAGCGGGCTTAGTCGTAGTCGAGGTCACAGACACAGGATCAGAGGACGGTAATCACTGGGGTAGACAAGCAGAGGATTAAGCAATTCGGGGAGTCAAACAACAAGGCACAGGTCGGATACACGGGTAATCAAAAAACAACAAACTCTCTCTCTCTCTCTCTCGGAACAAAACGCTTAGCAAGTCACAATGGAACAATACCTCGCACCGACTGAACTTCTGAGCACACCTTATATCCTACACTAATTACTGACAGGTGTGCTCAGAACTCAGGTGAACCAGATTGAGTCTGATGACTCCCCCTCTCTGTAGATCGGGGAAGTGTCAGACTCTGCCTAGACCCAGCCAACCCCTGATCCCTTACAGTATCCCCCTCCCCAGGGCCGGCTCCTGACGGCCTTCTACCTCTACCGGGTGGTCTTCCTCTGGGTCGGGGTCCTGGATGATCTGGGTGTTCAGCGTGGAAAGTGGCCTTGAGAGCGGGATCCAGTATGTCCTTAGCAGGGACCCAGGACCGTTCCTCAGGTCCATATCCCTCCCAGTCCACGAGATATTCGATGCCCCCTCGTCTCTGTCTTGACTCCAGTATCTCGTGGACTGTATAGGTGGTGTCCTGTTCATCCTCCAAAGGTGGTGTAGTAGGTTGTTGAGCGATTGGGGGGTACATCGGGCTATAGTGGACAGGTTTCAATAGGGAGACGTGGAACGTAGGGTTTATCCTGTAGTGTCGAGGGAGTAACAGACGGTAGGTGACAGGGTTAATACGTCTCTGTACCTTGAAAGGACCGATGTACCTGGGTTGGAGCTTCTTGCAGCTCCGTCGGAACCGCAGGTCTCGGGTAGACAGCCACACTCGTTGCCCGGGTTGATAAGTGGGAGTAGGTCTCCGGCGTCGCTCGGCGTAGGTCTTTTGCTGTTGTGAGGCTTGACTGAGATGTTGATGGGCCGTCTCCCAGACCTGCGCACTCCGACGGAACCACTCGTCCACAGCCGGTACCATCCCTGATGCGGTATTCCACGGGAACATGGGTGGTTGATACCCTAGAACACACTGGAAGGGTGTTAGGCGTAGGGAGGTGTGAATGAGTGAGTTCTGAGCATACTCTACCCAAGGAAGGAATCGGCTCCACTCTTGCGGCTGCCGCGAACATTGTTGCCGTAGATATTTCCCAATTTCCTGGTTGAGCCGTTCTGTCTGCCCATTGGCCTGGGGATGATATCCGGAGGTTAGGCTAACCGAGATGCCCAAGCGTTCGCAGAAGGCCTTCCATACCCGGAATACAAACTGGGGTTCCCGGTCGGAAACAATATCCTCCGGGACACCAAACTGCCGGAACACCTGGGTAAACATAGTCTCAGCCATCTGAGTGGCGTTAGGCAAACGGGTCATGGGTACTAACCGGCACATCTTGGAGAAACGATCGATGACCACGAGAATTACAGTATGGCCCTCTGATTCTGGTAGGTCGGTAACAAAGTCCATTGCAATGTGCGACCAGGGTCGTTGAGGAGTTGGCAATGGCATCAGCTTACCCTCCGGTAGTGCACGAGGTACCTTGGACTGAGCACATACTGGACAGGATAAGACATAGTCTCTGACGTCATCTGTGAGGGAATCCCACCAGTATTTTCGGCTGATGAGTCGTGCAGTTCGAGTGATTCCGGGATGACCAGATCCCAGCGACGTGTGGCACCATTCCATCAGTTGAGGTCGAAGCGGAGCTGGTACAAACACCTTTGACTCCGGGGTTTCTGGAGGGGCTGGTTCCGATTGTAGGCTCTCCTGAATAGTGTCATCGATAGCCCACCTCACAGGACCAGCACGGCAACTCCTGGGGAGGATAGGTTCTGGTTCCACGGGTCTTTCCGCGCTCGAACCGTCGGGAAAGCGCGTCCGCCTTTACCATTCTTGGACCCGGGGATATAAGAGACAGTGAATCGGAACCGGTTGAAGAATAAAGACCACCTTGCCTGTCGGGAGTTCAGTCGTTTAGCACTGTGAAGATACTCCAGGTTGCGGTGGTCCGTGAGCACTTGGAACGGATGCTCTGCTCCCTCCAACCAATGTCTCCACTCCTCCAGTGCTAACTTCACCGCCAGTAGTTCACGATTACCCACGTCGTAGTTCTGCTCGGCCGAATTCAGTTTCCTTGAAAAGAAAGCACAGGGTCGTGATTTAGGCGGCTCACCTTGGCGTTGGGATAACACGGCTCCCACTCCAACCTCCGAGGCGTCCACTTCCACGATAAACGGCAAGGTAGGGTCCGGCTGACATAAAATAGGAGCGGTGGTAAAGCGTTGCTTCAACGTTTCAAACGCACGCACTGCCCCCTCCGTCCAGTTCAGACCGCGACCCTTGTAGCTGGTCATCGCCGACAGAGGAGCGGCGGTGGTGCTGAAATTACGCACGAACCGTCTATAGTAATTGGCAAACCCCAAGAATCTCTGGAGCTCTTTCACCGTCTGGGGTTGAGGCCAATCTTGTACCGCTTGTACCTTGGATTCATCCAGTTTAACCCCGTCGGGAGTGAGTATGGCCCCAAGGAAGGAAATCGTGGTGACATGGAATTCACTCTTTTCTGCCTTCACGAACAGAGAGTGGTGTAGGAGCCGATCCAGAACCTGTCGTACATGGGACACATGTTCACTCAGAGAGTTAGAATAGATTAGGATGTCATCAATGTACACTATCACAAAGCGATCAATCATGTCCCTGAAAATGTCATTCATGAACGCCTGGAATACTGAGGGCGCGTTGGTAAGTCCATAGGGCATGACACAATATTCATAGTGTCCTCGATGTGTGATGAAGGCGGTCTTCCATTCATCCCCTTCTCTAATGCGCACCAGATTGTACGCACTCCGGAGGTCCAGTTTACTGTAGATAGAGGCCTGCCCCACCTGCTCGAGGGCTGCTGGGATCAAAGGAAGAGGGTAACGATTTTTTATGGTAATATCGTTCAAACCTCGATAGTCTATACAAGGACGCAGTCCGCCATCCTTTTTCTTCACGAAGAAAAAACTGGATGCGGCGGGAGACGTAGATGGGCGAATGTCCCCTTGCTGTAGCGCCTCATCAATATACTTGCTCATCGATTCTCGTTCCGGCTGTGACAAAAGGGTAGATTCTTCCACGAGGAGGTGTAGCCCCGGATAGCAGATCAATCGCACAGTCCCAGGCCCGATGAGGTGGTAATACGGTAGCCCTCTCCTTGGAGAACACCTGCGCGTAATCCTGGTATTCTGTTGGAACAACAGTAGACACCGCACCCTGCGCATCCTCCACAGTAGACATTTTGCAAGGTAACTTGAGGCACTCTGCCCTACATACCTCACTCCAAGCGGTGATATCGCCAGATTTCCAGGAGATGACCGGATCATGGGTGACGAGCCAGGGGTGGCCGAGAACTAGCGGCTCCCGTGGAGCGGAGATGACGAACAAAATGATGTCCTCATGGTGTATGGAGCCCACTTGTAACTTGATTACCTCAGTACGGTGCGTAATGAACCCAGTGCCCATGGGCTCACCGTCTAGTGCGTTGACTCGCAGGGGAGGTTGAATTGGGATAAGTTGAACTCCCAATTCCTCAGCGAGACCCATATCCAGAAAACTGGCAGCCGCTCCGGAATCAATAAGACCCTCCAACCTGCGCACTTTCTCTCCGACCGATAAGGTAACTGGCACATACATTTGTTTAGATGTAATGTTGAACACTTGAGTCTCACTCACCGGTTTGGCAGTTCCGAGGCGATATCCTGGGTTACGGTTTGGGCGTACCGGACATTGACGAACGAAATGACCCGACTGACCACAATACAGGCATAGTCCGTCTTGCCGACGTTGTTGTCTCACCGAATCTTGTAGGGGTGACCGTCCCAGTTGCATAGGTTCCTCCTCAGATTCTCTCCTCCGCTCTGTCGATTGCGTAGGACCAGTGACCGAGGGCTCCCGGACTGTGGATACCTTATGTTGCACTATCAGTTTATCAATAGAGATGGCTATTTTGATAAACTCATGTAGCACAGTGATATCTCCTCGACAAGCCAACTCAGTCTGTACGTCTTTGCGCAGCCCTCTTCGGAAAACGGTGAGCAAAGCAGTCTCGCTCCATCCGCTACCGGCTGCTATAGTACGGAACTCCAAAGCGTAGTCGGCTACTGTGCGACGGCCCTGGGGAAGTTCGCATAGTTGGTCTCCCACACTACGCCCAGATACAGGGTGGTCGAACACCTCTTGGAACAGTCTTTTGAACTGAACTTCCGCATTCAACTCGGGGACCTCAGCTGCCCAAAGCGCAGTAGCCCAATCCAGTGCTCTTCCCGTTAGCAGAGAAATCATGAAATCCACCCTGCTACGGTCATCGGGAAACATAGTACGATTATACGACATATACAGGGACGTCTGGAGTAGAAACCCCTGACATTTGCCAGGTTCCCCGTCGTACCTTGTCGGTAGAGAAATCGGAGGTGCATGACGAGGACTGACCTTGCTTGGGGTGGTGCCCTCAGCCGCACCAGCGTTGAGTAGTTGCAGGAGTTCATCCATCCGTTTCTCCTGTATCTCCCATCGCCTCTGTAATTCCGCTGGATCCATGGTATTGGCGAGGTATTCTGTAATGAATACTCGGACAGAGTGGTAAGATCCAATCGCAGAATAGCAATGCTTTATTAGAGTACAGACAAGGGAATAGCTTAATCGTGGTCGGGCGGGCTGTGGTCAAAACCGGGCCAGGCTGAGACAGGCAGAGGTACCAAGGGAGCGAGCTTAGTTGTAGTCGAGGTCACAGACACAGGATCAGAGGACGGTAATCACTGGGGTAGACAAGCAGAGGATTAAGCAATTCGGGGAGTCAAACAACAAGGCACAGGTCGGATACACAGGTAGTCAAAAAACAACTCTCTCTCTCTCTCTCTCTCTCTCTCTCTCTCTCTCTCTCTCTCTCTCTCTCTCTCTCTCTCTCTCTCTCTCTCTCTCTCTCTCTCTCTCTCTCTCTCTCTCTCTCTCTCTCTCTCTCTCTCTCTCTCTCTCTCTCTCTCTCTCTCTCTCTTCTCTCTCTCTCTCTCTCTCTCTCTCTCTCTCTCTCTCTCTCTCTCTCTCTCTCTCTCTCTCTCTCTCTCTCTCTCTCTCTCTCTCTCTTAGCAAGTCACAATGGAACAATACCTCGCACCGACTGAACTTCTGAGCACACCTTATATCCTACACTAATTACTGACAGGTGTGCTCAGAACTCAGGTCAACCAGATCAAGTCTGATGACTCCCCCTCTCTGTAGACCGGGGAAGTGTCAGACTCTGCCTAGACCCAGCCAACCCCCGATCCCTTACACTGGGATGGTGTACAGTGAGGGAAAAAAGTATTTGATCCCCTGCTGATTTTGTACGTTTGCCCACTGACAAAGAAATAATCAGTCTATAATTTTAATGGTAGGTTTATTTGAACAGTGAGAGACAGAATAACAACAAAAAAATCCAGAAAAACGCATGTCAAAAATGTTATAAATTGATTTGCATTTTAATGAGGGAAGGAGGTTCTCACCCAAGATTTGACGGTACATGGCCCCGTCCATCGTCCCTTTGATGCGGTGAAGTTGTCCTGTCCCCTTAGCAGAAAAACACCCCCAAAGCATAATGTTTCCACCTCCATGTTTGACGGTGGGGATGGTGTTCTCTGGGTCATAAGCAGCATTCCTCCTCCTCCAAACACGGCGAGTTGAGTTGATGCCAAAGAGCTCAATTTTGGTCTCATCTGACCACAACACTTTCACCCAGTACTCCTCTGAATCATTCAGATGTTCATTGGCAAACTTCACACGGCCCTGTATATGTGCTTTCTTGAGCAGGGGGACCTTGCGGGCGCTGCAGGATTTCAGTTCTTCACGGCGTAGTGTGTTACCAATTGTTTTCTTGGAGACTATGGTCCCAGCTGCCTTGAGATCATTGACAAGATCCTCCCGTGTAGTTCTGGGCTGATTCCTCACCGTTCTCATGATCATTGCAACTCCATGAGGTGAGATCTTGCATGGAGCCCCAGGCCAAGCGAGATTGACCGTTCTTTTGTGTTTCTTCCATTTGCGAATAATCGCACCAACTGTTGTCACCTTCTCACCAAGCTGCTTGGCGATGGTCTTGTAGCCCATTCCACCCTTGTGTAGGTCTACAATCTTGTCCCTGACATCCTTATAATATGCCATTTAGCAGACGCTTTTATCCAAAGCGACTTACAGTCATGCGTGCATACATTTGTTTGTGTATGGGTGGTCCCGGGGATCGAACCCACTACCTTGGCGTTACAAGCGCCGTGCTCTACCAGCTGAGCTACAGAGGACCATCCTTGGAGAGCTCTTTGGTCTTGGTCATGGTGGAGAGTTTGGAATCTGATTGATTGATTGCTTCTGTGGACAGGTGTCTTTTATACAGGTAACAAGCTTAGATTAGGAGCACTCCCTTTAAGAGTGTGCTCCTAATCTCAGCTCGTTACCTGTATAAAAGACACCTGGGAGCCAGAAATCTTTCTGATTGAGAAGGGATCAAATACTTATTTCCCTCATTAAATGCAAATCAATTTATAACATTTTTGACATGCATTTTCTGGATTTTTTTGTTGTTATTCTGTCTCTCACTGTTCAAATAAACCTACCATTAAAATTATAGACTGATCATTTCTTTGTCAGTGGGCAAACGTACAAAATCAGCAGGGGATCAAAAACTTTTTTCCCTCACTGTATGTAAAACTAGGGTACACTGCGTTACACACTGCAATGGATAGGCTATCCCAATCATGAGCCCTGGCCTGCCCTACTCTTGCTGATGTAAAACCTTTTGTGCTGCCTAACCAATGGCTTTGCTTGTACGGTGGCACTTCAGGAGGCGAGTCAAAGGCTTCTTCCCCCCCCCAAAAAACCCAAAACTACAAATTCAATCTCTGTGCATGCAAACTGATGTCCTGTTTAGTTTGAGAGGGAGAGCAGGAAGATGAGGAGGAGGACTGGAGGTAAGCTTGCTACTGCTATAATTGATTTTAATAAAGTCTTAATGAAGCTATTTATCAGAGTTAATTACCTCACAATAAGCCATATTCGAGTAATTTACATAATTTACATTACTATGAAGAGGCTGCCGCGGAGATGGGCAGCGCATGGGTGCTGAATGTAGGCTAATTCGAGAAGGCCTAATTCATTTAAACAGTCTTCATTTTAATTTGGCTTTAGGCTACTAACAACAGGGGGGCTTTGTGTTAGACCCTATTTCTTCCTAGGCAATAAATAAGAGGTAGGTCTACCTGTTTGACAGACAAAATTATAGTCTACTATCCATAGATTTTGTCAGCCAATTCCTTCAGTGACCATGCACTCCTTAAATATCTCAGTGTCAGTGAAGGGCTTGGTGTGTTAAGTTAAAACCAGGGATCGAATTTAGGGGATATGTGAGGGTATGTGAGGATATTGTGGCTTTTGTTTAAAAAAAAATGCTAAAAGCATAGGCCTACCCCTTGTTTGTTTAAGATTTTGAAAGAAATTTAATGGACCTGCTTATATAAAGCAATATCTAAAGACGCTTTAGATGTAATGCTAGAAACAAGCTGTAAAATGCAGGGGAAAGACGTGACCGATGCATATACAGTGCCTTGCAAAAGTATTCATCCCCCTTGGTGTTTTTCCTATTTTGTTGTATTACAACCTGTAATTTAAATGGATTTTTATTTGGATTTCATGTAATGGACATAAACAAAATAGTCCAAATTGGTGAAGTGAAATGAAAAAAATAACTTGTTTAAAATAATTATACAAAATAAATAAAAGTGGTGCGTGCATATGTATTCACCCCCTTTGCTATGAAGCCCCTAAATAAGATCTGGTGCAACCAGTTACCTTCTGAAGTCACATAATTAGTTAAATAAAGTCCACCTGTGTGCAATCTAAGTGTCACATGATCTCAGTATATATACACCTGTTCTGAAAGGCCCCAGAGTCTGCAACACCATTACGCAAGGGGCACCACCAAGCAAGCAGCACCATGAAGACCAAGGAGCTCTCCAAACAGGTCAGGGACAAAGTTGTGGAGAAGTACAGATCAGGGTTGGGTTCTAAAAAAATATCAGAAACTTTGAACATCCCACGTAGCACCATTCAATTAATTATAAAAAAAATTTAACGAATATGGCACCACAACAAACCTGCCAAGAGAGGGCCGCCCACCAAAACTCACGGACCAGGCAAGGAGGGCATTAATCAGAGAGGCAACAAAGAGACCAAAGATAACCCAGCAGAGATTGGAGTATCTGTCCATAGGACCACTTTAAGCCGTACACTTCACAGAGCTGGGCTTAACGGAAGAGTGGCCAGAAAAAAGCAATTGCTTAAAGAAAAAAATAAGCAAACACATTTGGTGTTCACCAAAAGGCATGTGGGAGACTCCCCAAACATATGGAAGAAGGTACTCTGGTCAGATGAGACTAAAATTGAGCTTTTTGGCCATCAATGAAAACGCAGTGTCTGGCGCAAACCCAACACCTCTCATCACCCCGAGAACACCATCCCCACAGTGAATCATGGTGGTGGCAGCATCAGGCTGTGGGGATGTTTTTCATCGGCAGGGACTGGGAAACTGGTCAGAATTGAAGGAATGATGGATGGAGCTAAATACAGGGAAATTCTTGAGGGAAACCTGTTTCAGTCTTCCAGAGATTTGAGACTGGGACGGAGGTTCACCTTCCAGCAGGACAATGACCCTAAGCATACTGCTAAAGCAACACTTGAGTGGTTGAAGGGTAAACATTTAAATGTCTTGGAATGGCCTAGTCAAAGCCCAGATCTCAATCCAATTGAGACTCTGTGGTATGACTTAAAGATTGCTGTACAGCAGCGGAACCCATCTAACTTGAAGGAGCTGGAGCAGTTTTGCCTTGAAGAATGGGCAAAAATCCCAGTGGCTAGATATGCCAAGCTTATAGAGACATACCCCAAGAGACTTGCAGCTGTAATTGCTGCAAAAGGTGGCTCTACAACGTATTGACTTTGGGGGGGGGTGAAAAGTTATGCACGCTCAAGTTTTCTGTTTTTTTTGTCTTACTTCTTGTTTTTTTCACAATAAAAAATAATTTGCATCTTCAAAGTGGTAGGCATGTTGTGTAAATCAAATGATACAAAGCCCCCAAAAATCAACTTTAGTTCCAGGTTGTTAGGCAACAAAATAGGAAAAATGCCAAGGGGGGTGAACACTTTCGCAAGCCACTGTATTTTGTAACAACAATCGCATGGAATAAAATATAATAAATTAGAAAATGATAGTTTCCCAAATGAATTATTTGCATATAGGCCTACCTGATGATAAGCGGCTGTTGTGTAAAAAAATGAATGGTGTTTTTTATATTTTTTATTCATTGACAATTAGATACTTCAGTTGTAACTGGTTCTGTTGCGCTCAATTTTTACAGTTGATAGACAACTTTAGCACTGTTCCAAACTTAGACTATTCTCCTTTTTAACAATAGCCTGTATAAAAATCTAAACGTCTCCGGTGCTGCAGCATGCGCTCATTCGTTGTCATGCTCTGTTTTGAAAGGCTGGTCATGGCTCACATCAACACCATCATTCCGGAAACCCTAGACCCACTCCAATTCGCATACCGCCCCAACAGATCCAATTGCTCTCCACACTGACCTTTCCCACCTGGACAAAAGGAACTTGCTGTTCATTGACTACAGCTCAGCGTTCAAACACCAAGGTGCCCTCCAAGCTCATCATTAAGCTAAGGACCCTGGGACTGAACACCTCCCTCTGCAACTGGATCCTGGACTTCCTGACACGTCGCTCCAAGGCGGTGAGGGTAGGCAACAACACATCTGCCATGCTGACCATCAACACGGATGCCCCTCAGGGGTGTGTGCTTAGTTTCCTCCTGTAGTCCCTGTTCACCCACGGATGCGGTGGTAGGACTGATCAGCGACGACGATGAGGCACTGGCACTGTGGTATCAGGACAACAACCTCTCCCTCAACGTCAGCAAGGCAAAGGAGCTGATCGTGGACTACAGGAAACGGAGGGACGAGCACGCTTCAGGTTCCTCGGTGTCCACATCACCATGGAATTAACATGGTTCACACACACCCACACAGTCGTAAAGAGGGCACGACAGCACCTCTTCCCCCTCAGGAGGCTCAAAAGATTTGGCATGGATCCTCAAATCCTCCAAAAGTTCTACAGATGCACCATTGAGAGCAGCTTGACTGGGTGCATCACCTCTTCGTACGGCAACTGCAAGGTACCCGACCACATGGCGCTACAGAGGGTGGTGAGTACGGCCCAGTACATCACTGGGGCCACGCTCCCTGCCATCCATGACCTCTATATCAGGCGATGTCAGAGACACACACACACACACACTTACACACTGCTGCTAATGCTCCACATACGATGCTGCTACAGCTCAGTCTATTATCTATCCATTGCCTGGTCACTTTACCCATACCTATATATACATAGCTACCTCAATTACCTCGTACCCCTGCGGACTTGTCACGTGACTCCAGCTGTAAATGCAGCATAGGTTGTAAACTTTATGCCCCCACACTTCAACTCACATAGCACAGGTGTTCAGTGGTTTAGCAGCAGACTGCTGTGAACGTGTGTGTGTGCCTGCCTGCCTGCCGGCCTGCTTGTCTGTGTGTGAGTGTGTGCAGTGGTGTAAAGTTTTAAGTAAAAATACTTTAAAGTACTACTTAAGTAGTTTTTGGGGGTATCTGTACTTTATTTTATTATTTATATTTTTGACAACTTTTACTTTTACTTCACTACATTCCTAAAGAAAATGATGTACTTTTTACTCCATACATTTTCCCTGATACCCAAAAGTACTTAGGATTTGTCACATGCGCCGAATACATTCTTACCATGAAATGCTTACTAACCAACAATGCAGTTCAAGAAATATAGTTAAGAAAATATTTGCTAAATAAACTGAAGTAAAAAATCAAATAAAAGTAACACAATAAGATTACATAACAATAACGAGGCTATATACAGGGGGTACCGGTACCGAGGTAATTTGTACATGTAGGTAGGGGTGAAGTGACTATACATAGATAATAAACAGCGAGTAGCAGCAGTGTAAAAACAAACAGGGGTGGGGGTCGATGTAAATAGTCCGGGTGGCCATTTGATTAATTGTTCAGCAGTCTTATGGCTTGTGGGTAGAAGCTGTTAAGGAGCCTTTTGGACCTAGACTTGGTGCTCCGGTAAAGCTTGCCGTGTGGTACTTGTTACATTTTGAATGTTTAGCAGGACAGGAAAATGGTCCAATTCACACACTTATCAAGAGAACACGTGGTCATCCCTACTGCCTCTGATCTGGCAGGCTCACTAAACACAAATGCATTGTTTGTAAATTATGTTGGAGTGTGCCCCTGGCTATCCGTAAATGTTAAAAACAAGAAAATGGTGCCATCTGCTTTGCTTAATACAAGCAATTTGAAATTATTTATACTTTTACTTTTGATACTTCAGTATATTTAAAACCAAATACTAGACGTTTACTCAAGTTGTATTTTACTGGGTGACTTTCACTTTTACTTGAGTCATTTTCTATTAAGGTATCTTTACTTTCACTCAAGTATGAGAATTGGGTACTTTTTCCACCACTGTAAAACACACATACATATACAGTGCGTGTGTGTGTGTGTGTGTTTGTGTGTGGTGGCTTTACCGTAACACTGTACAACTGCGGTGATCTCTGTCTGTCTCATGGTCTCATGCAGAAAGTCACTTTATGTGGCTTAGGTGACAGCACACCTCCCCCACAAGCCCTGGGCTCAGTTTGATAACTACAGTATGCAGTATTTGAAAAGAAATATTAGCAAAATACAGTAAAACACACATACATATACAGTGCATTTGGAAAGTATTCATACCCCTTGAATTTTTCCACATTTTGTTATGTTACAGCCTTATTCAAAAATTGATTAAATAGTTTTTTTTCTCCTCATCAATCTACACACAATACCCCATAATGACAAAGCAAAAACAGGTTTTTAGAAATGTTTGCAAATGTATTAAAAATAAGAAAAATGAAATACATTAACATAAGTATTCAGACCCTTTACTGCCACCCCCATGCTTCACCGTAGGGATGGTGTCAGGTTTTCTTTAGACGTGACGCTTGGCATTCAGGCCAAAGAGTTCAATCTTGGTTTCATCAGACCAGAGAATCTTGTTTCTCATGGTCTGAGAGTCCTTTAGGTGCCTTTTGGCAAACTCCAAGCGGACTGAAATGTGCCTTTTACTGAGGAGTGGCTTCCGTCTGGCCTCTCTACCATAAAGGCCTGATTGGTGGAGTGCTGCAGAGATGGTTGTCCTTTTGGAAGGTTCTCCCATCTCCACAGAGGTGCTCTGTCAGAGTGACCAAGGCCTATCTCCCCTGATTGCTCAGTTTGGCCGGGCAGAAGAGTCTTGGTGGTTCCAAACTTCTTCCATTTAAGAATGATGGAGGCCACTGTGTTCTTGGGGACCTTCAATGCTGTAGAAATGTTTTGGTACCCTTCCCCAGATCTGTGCCTCGACACAATCCTGTCTCTGAGCTCTACGGACAATTCTTTCGACCTCCTGGCTTGGTTTTTGCTCTGACATGCACTGTCAACTGTGGGACCTTATATAGGTGTGTGCCTTTCCAAATTATGTCCAATCAATTGAATTTACCACAGGTGGATTCCAATCAAGTTGTAGAAACATCTCAAGGATTATCAATGGAAACTGGATGCACCTGAGCTCGATTTCGAGTCTCATAGCAAATGGTCTGAATACTTACATAAATAAGGTATTTCTGTTTTTTACTTTTAATACATTTGCAGAAATTTCTACAAACCTGTTTTGCTTTGTCATTATGGGGTATTGTGCGTAGATTGCATTTATTTAATTGAATCTGAATACTTTCCGAATGTACTGTAGATGTAGTCAAAATGCAAATAAGACATGTTTCATATTAATAAGAAAAATGTACATCTGTTATATGACAGGGGACTGGAAGCTTGTTGTGTGCAACAGGGAGGGGCTGCAAGCTTCACAGAAAAATGCAAATTGAAACATAGCCTATCTATCTATGGGTAACAGAGTTTACATATTGTGCTCGATGCACTCAGTTTTCCACCACAAAACACCAGAAAATTACCAAAAAGAGTAGAACCAGCTCCTCTGCTTTTGCACTGTGATTTGACTATTATATGTTCAATGTTTCTTTTGAAAAAATGATTTACAAAGGAATAGTTTGACCATTTTAAAACGAGAGTTCAGTTTATGTAACAGGGTTGACCTTAAAATGAGGGACAGAAGTAAATGAATCACTCATCACATGAAGAAAAAAAAGTCTTCAGAAATGACTTTTCATAGCTAGTACATAACTAGAGCTTTAAAATAATGGTGAAAACATTAAGAAATGTTGGGGTTAAGTGTATTAAAATCTTCCTAGAAGTTGGACAAACATTATGAGGGACATGTCAAAATGCTGATTTGAAATTGGATTTATTTAATTTTCAATGTGGGTTATGTTAAACGGCACTGGATTTAATATAACAGGCTTTTAAAATGTAATTGTGGCAGAATTTCTACTTAAAATATTAAAGGGATGTAAAAATGTACTCTATTCGTGGAAAGACTCAGTTGCTGAAATTCTGAGTAAACACTAAGATTGGTGAGGTGACAAAACCACCGATTGCACTCATTCTGAACATCTTCCCTTAGCAATATAATGGGTTCTGTGTGTGTGTGTGTGTGTGTGTGTGTGTGTGTGTGTGTGTGTGTGTGCGTGTGTGTAGTGTCATTTACTACAGACCTGACTGGAGTGTGACAGGCTACATGACCTGACAGAACCGACTCCTGTCTTCCCGTCCCTTACTATAACTAAATACTTCATACACTTCTCTACATACCTTACCTTCCTACCAAAATAGAACAGATACGGAATGGAAATTACACCGAAAATCTACATCACAATGCCAAAGCAATCCCCAGTCATGTCATGGAATGTTTCTTCAAAATACCATACATGTTATGACACTGTAGGTCTATACATTTTATAGTCCTCCTCGGCATATGTTTGTATACAGTCTTCTTATAGCTACTATAACTACAGTACTCCTGAGTGCCGCAGTGGTCTAAGGCACTGCATCGCAGTGCTAACTGTGCCACTAGAGATCCTGGTTCGAATCCAGGCTCTGTCGCCGCCGGCCGCGACCGGGAGACTCATGGGCGGCACACAATTGGCCCAGCGTCGTCCAGGGTAGGGGAGGGAATGGCCGGCAGGGATGTAGCTCAGTTGATAGAGCATGGCGTTTGCAAAGCCAGGGTTGTGGGTTCAATTCCCACGGGGGGGCAGTATAAAAAATATATATATATTCACTAACTGTAAGTCGCTCTGGATAAGAGCGTCTGCTAAATGACTAAAATGTAATGTAGATGTACTGTACGTTGCTCTGAGAGCAATAGGCTACCTAAACATGTGATGAGAAGAGGGTTGACTTCAATCTGAGTATGTGAGATCAAAGACCGGAAAAAAAATACAGAGGTTTTAATGAGTTCATTGCCATTCTGATCAGAACGTTTGGCTTACGTTTTCATTTATATTTTTACTATATTTTATTGTCTATTGTCCAAGTCTTGTGACTTGGAAGCACACCCATGTCCACTCCCCTCATGATGACCATTGACCTACAATGACCATGCAGAAATTCACCATTGGAAAAGTTATGTCAAAAATAGTGACATTTAATCATTGTATATATGTCACTAAAGCTAACATATTAGGTGTCACTGAAGCTGACATATTAGATATATGTCACTTTTGGTGACATATTACTTATGTCACTATAATAATTTATGAGTATTTCACCAGCAAATAAGATCGACTTGAAAAATTACACTACGGTTAGGGACAGGTAAAAGGAGGTAGATGAAAAACATTGAGAGGGAAACTCCAACCTGAACTTCTAACAGGAAGTATGTGGGTAGACAGGATGTGCTGCACTGTTGTTAATGGAAACATAAAAGAGTAAGCTATCTTTTTTATCAGAGCAGGCTAAAATAGTTACATTTACATTTTAGTCATTTAGCAGACGCTCTTATCCAGAGCGACTTACAGTTAGTGCATACATTATTTTTATTTTTCATACCCCCCGTGGGAAGCGAACCCACAACCCTGGCGTTGCAAACGCCATGCTCTACCAACTGAGCTACATCCCCGCCGGCCATTCCCTCCCCTACCCTGGACGACGCTGGGCCAATTGTGCGCCGCCCCATGGGTCTCCCGGTCGCGGCCGGCTACGACAGAGCCTGGATTCGATTAGTTCATCTACAGTAGTCGGTTTGTCAGTCAATAGGCCTACCTATGGCTTGAACTCACAAGATTAGAACGATAGCAGGTTGATGGTGCAGGAGAGGGTTCTCTAGTCTTGATGAGTAACTCATCAAACACTATCTTAGCTAAGGTGTTGCTATTTAATACTGATGGCTATAAATGTTTTGGCTAAAAATACAAAATGTAAGGAGACATGAATGAGAGACAGAGAAGTTGCTCTGTTATTGGTAAATGTTTCTGCGAAGTAAATTCTGTGATCAACAGGCTTTTTGTTCCAACGTGTTTCCAGTGAGATGACCCGAACCTCAAGATGTTTAGCATGTAGTTGACACTCAAACAGCTGTGATGTCACGTGTGTGTTTCTCTTATGCCCTCCCAGCTTCCCCTAACACCTGTGCTTACTTCAAGAGAAGTTAAGAGGAAATACCTCTTACTATTATCACAGGACACCTGGACTGGACACCACAGAAACAGTCCAGTAGACCTTACAGGAAGATGTGGTAGTGGAGAACATCACACCACCCACTGATAGATGAGAAAAGGGGAAATGAAAACCATTTTATATATAATGGGTTAGTCATTTCTTGCAAAGAGCTGAAAAACTGTTGATGGAAACCCTGAACAGAAAATGAAACACACCCAATTTTGTGTGACTACTAAGAGTATGGAAACAAACAAACACGAAAACAAACAAACAAACCAAACAATGGTAGATGTAGGTCTACCTCTGCACCGGAAACAAAGTGGTTGAGTCAATATTGTTTCCATGTTATTCCACCTTTGTTATTACTGCAATGTAATCATGTTGCATCAATATAGCTTTTTTATTTAGCAAAAAGTAATTGACATACAGTATGTATGCAGTTTTCATCTCATTTGACCTGTTTGCCATGCAAATGTTCTAGAATGATTTCCCCACACCCTGTTTTCTTACAGTAAATTGACTGGTAAGCATGCGCTGGTCTGTCTCGCCGGTGTCTTCCCCTGCTTATGTTGACGGCTTAGTGACAGGCACCTGACTGAACACTAACAACAGCCAAATACTTAAGCAGAGGACAGAGTGACCGGCGTCCATCACCAGCCAGTGGCTTCAAGACATCACACACACACACACACACACACACACACACACACACACACACACACACACACACACACACACACACACGGTGAGCAGACACATACACATACACACTTCCTGTGGCTGAGATGGGATGAAAAGATTGATTGAAAGATAGACATCGAGAGAGAGACAGAGAAAGACAGAGAGAGAAAGAACGAGAGAGAGAAACAGAGAAAAGAAAGACAGAGCGAGAAAGAAAGAGAGAGAAAAACAGAGAAAAGAAAGACATTGTATACAGAAACATCTGGTGCATAGCCTCCTGTATGATAGCTGTCTCCTGATTCTCAGTAAATCTCTGCTGTCTTTTTCCTCAGAATGAAGTTTTTGGTAGTTGTGGCTGCTGCTCTGGCAATGGCGAGCGCCGCTAGCCTTTCATTGGAGGACCTGGAGTTCCATGCCTGGAAACTGAAGTTTGGTAAGAGACGTATCTCTAGCCTATATTCGTGTCAGCCTATTTCATTTCAGCCTCTTATCAATGACAATAATGGAGTGTGTGACTCTCTCCTCTTTTCTTCATGTTGATTATCTGTCAATCTGAACCTCTTCTTTCTCATTGTCCTGTTTAAGATGATATAGAGTAGGGGTCCCCAACATGTATAGAGCTACTCACAGCCTGCACATTTTGTTATTGTAGGCGTATATTTAATAGAGGCACCCAGTGCTTAATTTGAATTATTATTATTATTATTATTATTATTATTATTATTATTATTATTATAGAAAGAGGAGAGCAAAAATAAGTTTGAATGAAATTAGTTTTGTTGTACAAACATGTCAATATCGATGTTCCCGAACAGATTTCAGTTGGTTTTGGGATTTTGTGGCTTTAGTGGGCTACTGTCTGTCTGTTCTTCAAAGTGCAAATGCGTTCGTGACTGAACTCTATAGGTCATGATTCAGGTAGACAGGCTACCGCCAAAACGTGTCATAAATCCAACCGCAAATAATGTCGCATAGCCTATCTACCCCATCTAGGCCTAAGCATAACAGTAACCTACAATTCTATAAGGGGAAAAATCAAACGAATGGGCATATTAGATCATTTAAAATAAATGATGCAGTGTAACACTGGAGAGATAGAGAGAGGGTTGCAGGCTTATGTCTGTCAGAGCAGAGGGAGGGAGATAGCTAGAAGCACTGTTCTCTCTCTCTCTCTCTCTCTCTCTCACCACAGCAAAGGCCACGCGTTGGTTTCAAAACATAGCCTACACAGTTGCACAAACCAAAGAACAGTCACGGCCCACACAAATCAATTCTCAGAATATCGGCAAGAGAATTAACAAGGAGTCCATTTTATTTATCTCTGATCGCTCTCTTTAGAATTGTTACATTGCAAACAGTGAAAATTATGTTTCATGCCATGAGAGGAAGGTTCAGTGGCGATTTCAGCATGTACATCTTGATGGGGCAAACTCCCCCATTTAAAAAAAAATGCATGCCAAAAAAGCCACTACACAACACAACACAACACTAAACAATATCTGAATTGCACTATAAGGGTGACAAACGGTGCCCACAAACTGTTAGGGCCTACATAAAGCTGTCCCAACAGCAGAGCTTTCTTTTCAGCACCATGGAGTTAATCCTTACCACCGCTACACCTGGCTATCAGTGGAGCCTTGTCTGGCAGCGAAACCATTCAGCCTCATTTACTGCCTTTTTAAAAAACATAGCTGATATGGCTGACTGGCTTAAACAAATGTGGTTTCTATGACAAATGAGATGTACAAACTATGGCAAAAGGGAATGATGAGCGGATAAGTGGCAATCCATAATTTTGATTAAGACATTAATGAGCGAGCTAAGACGGACGTAGTCAATATAACTATTTGTTCAGCACTTTGGAAATGTACAGCGACAGAATTCAGAACATTCTTACAGTATTCTCCCTGTACACCAAGTCAGAACCGTAGGATAAATAAAGGGGGCATTTAAGCAGACAATGAAAGCTCTTACAATATTCGATGATGACATTTCTCTAAAACAGGCTATAGGCAACATGTGCACCACCAAGTCAGAACAGTAGGCTAATTTCTGAGGGGGAAAGGGACCAAATTATTAGGGTGAGGCACATGGGCTACTAACAGCTTACTACACAACATACACTTAGTATTACTTTCTTAGCCAGAGTATACATATCTCCCTGGCATATTACATCATTTATGCAGCAGCATACAAGACATTTTTGGACTCGCCGTTGTTGGGCTGTGCTCACTTGAACAGGAAGGTGGCACGGCGGTCCTTGTCATCAAACTTTGTCATCAAAGTCTGGCATTCTCTGGATTTATGGTGCTTTCAAGACAACTGGGAACTAGGAAAAAAACAAGGTTGAATCATGACGTCAGTGATCTTCAAGTCGGAGCTCTAGAAAGAGGCCCGAGTTCCTGACATGGAAGACCATTCAAAACGTATTTTCCCAGACGGAGCACGTTTTTTCCGAGTTCCCAGTTGTCTTGAACTCACTGAAGTCAGAGATTTCCCAGTTCCAAGTTTCCAGTTGTTTTGAACGCGGCAGAAGTCATGCTGGATTGACAACATGGCCAATTTATTCAACCTTTTCTGGCCCATGGTGTTGCATGTGAATGTTTATCCTTTTAAGCTTGGAAAAAATACCCTTGAACCCAAACTTGGACCATACACCCTCACCAATGAATAGCAGGCTACTGATTGCTTTGCAACGCAGTTAGCCACTGATTCCTTCCAAACCACTCTGTTAAATTTGCGATTTCCAACTTGTTGTGTAATGTCCACCGAAACGTTTTATCTATAATTTCTCTTCATATGACAAGGATTGAAAATGATTTGCCAGTAGATTGTCAACTTGATTTATGAGGATGACTGCTTGTCTAGCTTGCTAGCTAAGATTTTGAAAGTATGATGTTGACATGACCAGTCCAATCAAAGCTACGGTAGATATAACGTGATTTGACGTAATTTTATCTGTGGCCAATGACCTTGAGCCTTCTTGGATGGGCACTTCTAAGGTAAATCTATGGTAGCACCCAAGGGGCTTGAATTTTTTAGCTCTCCCCGTAGATTTTGTGGTGACATAGTGTCCCCATGAGGGACAGATCACTGAGCCAATGAAGGCGCAACTAACATGACCAAACCCTACGCATTGTATTTTCCGCTGGCTGCCCCACAAACACAGAAAGCACTGAGCTAGGCAGAAACACCTGTACAGTGGCTTGCGAAAGTATTCACCCCCCTTGGCATTTTTCCAATTTTGTTGCCTTACAACCTGGAATTAAAATGGATTTTTGGGGGGTTTGTATCACTTGATTTACACAACATGCCTACCACTTTAAAGATGCAAAATATTTTTGGGTGTGAAACATACAAGAAATAAGACAAAAAAACAGAAAACTTGAGAGTGCATAACTATTCACCCACCCAAAGTCAATACTTTGTAAAGCCACCTTTTGCAGCAACTACACCTGCAAGTCTCTCGGGGTATGTCTCTATGAGCTTGGCACATCTAACCACTGGGATTTCTGCACATTCTTCAAGGCGAAACTGCTCCAGCTCCTTCAAGTTGGATGGGTTCCGCTGATGTACAGCAATCTTTAAGTCATACCACAGATTCTCAATTGGACTGAGGTCTGGGCTTTGACTAGGCCATTCCAAGACATTTAAATGTTTCCCCTTAAACCACTCAAGTTTTGCTTTAGCAGTATGCTTAAGGTTATTGTCCTGCTGGAAGGTGAACCTCCATCCCAGTCTCAAATCTCTGAAAGACTGAAACAGGTTTCCCTCAAGAATTTCCCTGTATTTAGAGCCATCCATCATTCCTTCAATTGTGACCAGTTTCCCAGTCCCTGCCGATGAAAAACATCCCCACAGCATGATGCTGTCACCACCATGCTTCACTGTGGGGATGGTGTTCTCGGGGTGATGAGAGGTGTTGGGTTTGCGCCAGACATAGCGTTTTCCTTGATGGCCAAAAAGCTCAATTTTAGTCTCATCTGACCAGAGTACCTTCTTCCATATGTTTGGGAAGTCTCCCACATGGCTTTTGGCAAACACCAAACGTATTTGTTTAATTTTTCTTTAAGCAATGGCTTTTTTCTGGCCACTCTTCTGTAAAGCCCAGCTCTGTGGAGTGTACGGCTTAAAGTGGTCGTATAGACAGATACTCCAATCTCCGCTGTGGAGCTTTGCAGCTCTTTCAGGGATATCTTTGGTCTCTTTGTTGCCTCTCTGATTAATGCGCTCCTTGCCTGATCCGTGAGTTTTGGTGAGTGGCCATCTCTTGGTAGGTTTGTTGTGGTGCCATATTCGTTCAATTTTTTAATAATTAATTTAATGGTGCTACGTAGGATGTTCAAAGTTTCTGATCTTTTTTTATAACCCAACCCTGATCTGTACTTCTCCACAACTTTGTCCCTGACCTGTTTGGAGAGCCCCTTGGTCTTCATGGTGCCGCTTGCTTCGTGGTGCCCCTTGCTTAGTGGTGTTGCAGACTCTGGGGCCTTTCAGAACAGGTGTATATATACTGAGATCATGTGACAGATCATGTGACATTTAGATTGCACACAGGTGGACTTTATTTAACTAATTACGTGACTTCTGAAGGTAATTGGTTGCACCAGATCTTATTTAGGGGCTTCATAGCAAAGGGGGTGAATACATATGCACGCACCACTTTTCCGTTATTTATTTTGTAGAATTTTTTTATAGAAGTTATTTTTTTCATTTCACTTCACCAATTTGGAATATTTATTATTCTGTACATGCATCGGTCACGTCTTTCCCCTGCATTTTACAGCTTGTTTGTAGCATTACGGACTAAAGTGTCGTTAGATATTGCTTTATATAATCAGGTCCATTACATTTATTTCAAGATCTTAAACTAACAAGGCGTAGGCCTATGCTGTTAGCATTTTTTTTTTTCAAAAACGTTTGCAAGGCACTGTATGCTGAGCATTTGTTGGCTGCTTTTCCGTCACTCTGCCATCTGACTCATCTCAAACCATCTCAATTGGGTTGAGGTCGGGGGATTGTGGAGGCCAGGTCATAAGATGCAGCACTCCAGCACTCTCCTTCTTGGTAAAATAGCCCTTACACAGCCTGGAGGTGTGTTGGGTCATTGTCCTGTTGAAAAACAAATGATAGTCCCACTAAGCTCAAACCAGATGGGATAGAGTATCGCTGCAGAATGCTGTGCCTTGAATTCTAAATAAATCACAGACAGTGTCACCAGCAAAGCACCCCCACACCATAACACCTCCTCCTCCATGCTTTACTGTGGGAGATCATCCGTTCACCCACACCACATCTCACAAAGACACGGCGGTTGGAACCAAACATCTCCAATTTGGACTCCAGACCAAAGGACACATTTCCACCGGTCTAATGTCCATTGCTCGTGTTTCTTTGCCCAAGCAGGTCTCTTCTTATTATTGGTGTCCTTTAGTAGTGGTTTCTTTGCAGCAATTCGACCATGAAGGCCTGTTTCACACAGTCCCCTCTGAACAGTTGATGTTGAGATGTGTCTGTGACTTGAAATCTGAAGCATTTATTTGGGTTGCAATTTCTGAGGCTGGTAACTCTAATGAACTTATCCTCTGCAGCAGAGGTAACTCTGGGTCTTCCATTCCTGTGGCGGTCCTCATGACAAAAAGTTTTAGCATAGCGCATGAGGGTTTTTGCGACTGCACTTGAAGAAACGTTCAAAGTTCTTGAAATGTTCCGTATTGACTGACTGTCATGAATATCTGTGGAATGCGGTATGCCAGAGTCAAGTGCACTGAATGAAATGAAAATCTACTTTACTGAATAGTAAAGAAACAAGCAAAACCTCCAAACACAGGGAGGAGCAAACAAAAGACACTCTTAACAAGCAACAAACACTCACAACACACAGTCGGGGCGAACAGGTTAAATAGGGAAGGACATAATACAATAATGGGAAACAGGTGCGCAACACTAGACAACAACCAGGTGAACATAGAAACATAAAACATAGATCGGCAGCAGCTAGTATTCCGGTGACGACGAACGCCGCAGCCTGCCCGAACCAGAAAGAAGGGCAGTCTCGGCAGAATCCGTGACACTGACATTCATGTCTTAAAGTAATGATGGACTGTCGTTTCTCTTTGCTTATTTGAGCTGTTCTTGCCATAATATGTACTTGGTCTTTTACCAAATAGGGCTATCTTCTGTATACCCCCCCTACCTTGTCACAACACAACTGATTGGCTCAAACGCATTAAGAAGGAAAGAAATTCCACAAATTAACTTTTAAGAAGGCACACCTGTTAATTGAAATGCATTCCAGGTGACTACCTCATGAAGCTGGTTGAGAGAATGCCAGGAGTGTGCAAAGCTGTCATCAAGGCAAAGGGTGGCTACTTTAAATAATAAAATATATTTAGATTTGTTTAACACTTTTTTGGTTACTACATGATTCCATGTGTGTTATTTCATAGTTTTGATGTCTTCACTATTATTCTACAATGTAGAAAATTGTAAAAATAAAGAAAAACCCTGGAATGAGTAGGTGTGTCCAAACTTTTGACTGGTACTGTAAGTCCATGTTAAAGCTAGAATCCTTAGTTGCTACATACATATTTTTTGGCTGAAATAGCCAAATCCACTAATAGACATACATTTTGACATCATGGATGGTCAGTCCTTGCATCCATATGAATTTGAGAGTGGTTACATTTATCCAGGCCCATCTCTCAGCTTTTTACTAAAACAGAGGTAGGGTGCCCGCTTTGCTATTGTTTCAATTAAGGACTATTCAAGTCTGAATAGGGTCCTGAATGAACTGACTTTGACTCCTACAGGAAAGTCCTACAGCTCTCCAGTGGAGGAGGCTCAGCGCAGGAGGTCCTGGATCTCCAACCGCAAACTGGTGCTGCTCCACAACATGCTGGCTGACCAGGGCATCAAGTCCTACCACCTGGGCATGACCTACTTCGCTGACATGGTATGGCCTAGACACATGCCATTTTAATTGGACAGTGAAGAATAGTTCACATATATGTAAATTCATGAAGGATAAAATGATAAAATGAAGAATAGAAGGAGCTCTTTGACTTCCCCTTTTTCAGAGTTACAGCATTGGTAGAAAATAAAAACAGCCTGTTAGTATGTAGGCTACTGTACCTGTTGTGCTCTGTATCCTCTAGTCTACCTGAAGTTAATAATTAGATACAACAGAATGATAGATACCCCAAAAAACAAGGGAAATACATTTAGTCTTTCTGAAATAATTGTGTCCATTGATTATAAATAATAATTAGGTCTGTCAAACGATTAAAACATTTTATTAAGTTAATTGCAGGATCTGCTGTGAATAATCGCAATTATTCCCATTACCCAAATCCTCAAAGTGAACAGGAATTTAAAGGGAAAATCCACTCAAAAACTATATTTTGGGATTTTTTTCATTAGTTCACTGTTGATACAGTCCCAAAATATTTTGCATGTCAGCAGTCAAGTTTTCAAGATATTGGACTTTAAAGAAGCAAAGTGTCACTGGCCACATCATCAATGTTTGTCTATGGAGATTGCATGGCTTTGTGCTCGATTTTATACACCTGTCAGCGACGGGTGTGGCTGAAATAGCTGAATCCACTAATAGACAAACATTGGCAGTAGAATGACCTTACTGAAGAGCTCAGTGACTTTCAACATGGCACCGTCATAGGATGATACCTTTCCAACAAGTCAGTTCGTCAAATTTCTGCCCTGCTAGAGCTGCCCCGGTCAACTGTAAGTGATGTTATTGTGAAATGGAAACGTCTATGAGCAACAATGGCTAAGACGTGAAATGGTAGGCCACAAAAGCTCACAGAAGGCGCGTAGCGCTTAAAAATTGTCTGTCCTCGGGATGCAACACTCACTACCGAGTTCCAAACTGCCTCTGGAAGCAACGTCAGCACAATAACTGTTAGTCGGGAGCTTCATGAAATGGATTTCCATGGCCGAGCAGCCGCACAAAAGCCTAAGTTCACCATGCGCAATGCCAAGCGTCAGCTGGAGTGGTGTAAAGCTCGCCGCCATTGGACTCTGGTATAGTGGAAACATATTATCTGGAGTGATGAATCATGCTTCACCATCACCATCTGGCAGTCCGTCGGACAAATCTGGGTTTGGCGGATGCCAGGAGAACACTACCTGCCCGAATGCATAGTGCTAACTGTAAAGTTTGGTGGAGGAGGAATAATGGTCTGGGGCTGTTTTTCATGGTTCGGGCTAGGCCCCTTAGTTCCAGTGAAGGGAAATCTTAATGCTACAGCATACAATTACATTCTAAACGATTCTGTGCTTCCAACTTTATGGCAACAGTTTGGGGAAGGCCCTTTCCTGTTTCAGCATGACAATGCCCCCATGCACAAAGTGTGGTCCATACAGAAATGGTTACATTACAGCCTTTTTCTAAAATTGATTGAATTGGGTTTGTTCCTCAATACCACATAATGATAAAGGAAAAGCAGTTTTATTTACATTTTTGCACACACAAAAAAGAAAGAAAAAGAAAGAAAGACCTCATTTACATAAGTATTCAGACCCTTTACTCAGTACTTTGTTGAAGCACCTTTGGCAACGATTACAGCCTCGAGTCTTCTTGGGTATGACGCTACAAGCTTGGCACACCTGTATTTGGTGAGTTTCTCCCATTCTTCTCTGCAGATCCTCTCAAGCTCTGTCAGGTTGGATGGGGAGCGTCACTCCACAGCTATTTTCAGGTCTCTCCAGAGATGTTCAATCGGGTTCAAGTCCGGGCTCTGGCTGAGCTACTCAAGGACATTCAGAGACTTGTGCCGAAGCCACTCCTGCGTTGTCTTGACTGTATGCTAAGGTTCGTTGTCCTGTTGGAAGGTAAACCTTCGCCCCCAGTCTGAGGTCCTGAGCGCTCTGGAGCAGGTTTTCATCAAGGATCTCTCTGTACTTTGCTCCATTAATCTTTCCCTCGATCCTGACTAGTATCCCAATCCCTGCCGCTGAAAAACATCCCCACAGCATGATGCTGCCACCACCATGCTTCACCGTAGGGATGGTATTGGCCAGGTGATGAGCGGTGCCTTGTTTCCTCCAGACGCAACGCTTGGCATTCAGGCCAAAGAGTTCAATTTTGGCTTCATCAGACCAGAGAATCTTGTTTCTCATGGTCTGAGAGTCCTTTAGGTGCCTTTTGGCAAACTCCAAGCGGGCTGTCGTGACTTTTACTGAGGAGTCTGCTAAATGACTAAAATGTAAATGTAAATGAGTGGCTTCCGTCTGGCTACTACCATAAAGGCCTGATTGGTGGAGTGCTGCAGAGATGGTTGTCCTTCTGGAAGGTTCTCCCATCTCCACAGAGGAACTCTGGGGCTCTGTCAGAGTGACCATCGGGTTCTTGGTCACCTCCCTGACCAAGGCCCTTCTCCCCTGATTGCTCAATTTGGCTGGGCGGCCAGCTCTAGGAAGAGTCTTGATGGTTCCAAACTGCTTCCATTTAAAAATGATGGAGCCACTGTGTTCTTGGGGACCCTCAGTGCTGCAGACATTTTTTGGGACCATTCCCCAGATCTGTGCCTTGACACAATCCTGTATCGGAGTTGTACGGACAATTCCTTCGACCTCATGGCTTGGTTTTTGCTCTAACATGCACTGTCAACTCTGGGACCTTATATAGACAGGTGTGTGGCTTTCCAAATCATGTCCAATCAGTTGAATTTACCACAGGTGGATTCCAATCAAGTTGTAGAAACATCTCAAAGAGGATCAATGGAAACAGGATGCACCTGAGCTCAATTTCGATATACAGTACCAGTCAAAAGTTTGGACACACCTACTCATTCAAGGGTTTTTCTTTATTTTTACTATTTTCTACAATGTAGAATAATAGTGAAGACATCAAAACTATGAAATAACACATATGGAACTATGTATTAACCAAAACAGTGTTAAACAAATCAAAAAATATTTTATATTTGAGATTATTCAAATACCCACCCTTTGCCTTGATGACAGCTTTGCACACTCTTGGCATTCTCTCAACCAGCTCTCCTTGAATACTTTTCAAACAGTCTTGAAGGAGTTCCCACATATGCTGAGCACTTGTTGGCTGCTTTTCCTTCACTCTGCCGTCCGACTCATCCCAAACCATCTCAACAGGGTTGAGGTCGGGGGATTGTGGAGGCCAGGTCATCTGATGCAGCACTCCATCACTCTCCTTCTTGGTAAAATAACCCTTACACAGCCTGGAAGAGTGTTGGGTCATTGTCCTGTTGGAAAACAAATGATAGTCCCACTAAGCCCAAACCAGATGGGATAGAGTATCGCTGCAGAATGCTGTGGTAGCCATGCTGGTTAAGTGTGCCTTGAATTCTAAATAAATCACAGACAGTGTCACCAGCAAAGCACCCCCACACCATAACACCTCCTCATCCATGCTTTACGCTAGGAACTACACATGCAGAGATCATCCGTTCACCCACACCGCGTCTCACAAAGACACGGCAGTTGGAACCAAAAATCTCACATTTGGACTCCAGACCAAAGGACACATTTCCACCGGTCTAATGTCCATTGCTCGTGTTTCTTGGCCCAAGCAGGTCTTTTCTTCTTATTGGTGTCCTTTAGTAGTGGTTTCTTTGCAGCAATTCGACCATGAAGGCCTGATTTACACAGTCCCCTCTGAACAGTTGATGTTGAGTTGTGTCTGTGACTTGAACTCTGTTAAGCATTTATTTGGGCTAAGATTTCTGACGCTGGTAAATCTAATGAACGTATCCTCTGCAGCAGAGGTAACTCTGGGTCTTCTATTCCTGTGGCCGTTCTCATGAGAGCCAGTTTCATCATAGCTCATGCTGGTTTTTGCGACTGCACTTGAAGAAACTTTCAAAGTTCTTGAAATGTTCCGTATTGACTGACCTTCATGTCTTAAAGTAATGAAGGACTGTCGTTTCTCTTTGCTTATTTGAGCTGTTCTTGGCATAATATGGACTTGGTCTTTTACCAAATAGGGCTAACTTCTGTATGCCCCCCCCTGCATTCCAGGTGACTACCTCATGAAGCTGGTTGAGAGAATGCCAAGAGTGTGCAAAGCTGTCATCAAGGCAAAGGGTGGCTATTTGAAGAATCTCAAATATAAAATATATTTTGATTTGTTTAACACTTTGGTTACTACATGATTCCATATGTGTTATTTAATAGTTTTGATGTTCTCACTATTATTATACAATGTAAAAAATAGTAAAAATAAAGAAAAACCCTTGAATGAGTAGATGTGTCCAAACTTTTGAAGTCGGAAGTTTACATACATTAAGTTGACTGTGCCTTTAAACAGCTTGGAAAATTCCAGAAAATGATGTCATGGCTTTAGAAGCTTCTGATAGGCTAATTGACATAATTTGAGTCAATTGGAGGTGTACATGTTGATGTATTTCAAGGCCTACCTTCAAACTCAGTGCCTCTTTGCTTGACATCGTGGGAAAATCAAAATAAATCATCCAAGACCTCCGAAAATGTTTTGGGGTCCTCCACAAGTCTGGTTCATCCTTGGGAGCAATTTCCAAACGCCTGAAGGTACCATGTTCATCTGTACAAACAATAGTACGGAAGTATAAACACCATGGGACCACACAGCCATCATACCGCTCAGGAAGGAGACGCGTTCTGTCTCCTAGAGATGAACGTACTTTGGTACGAAAAGTGCAAATCAATCCCAGAACAACAGCAAAGGACCTTGTGAAGATGCTGGAGGAAACAGGTACAAAAGTATCTATATCCACAGTAAAACGAGTCCTATATCGACATAACCTGAAAGGCCGCTCAACAAGCCACTGCTCCAAAACCACCATAAAAAGCCAGACTACGGTTTGCAACTGCACATGGGGACAAATATCGTACTTTTTGGAGAAATGTCCTCTGGTCTGATGAAACAAAAATAGAACTGTCTGGCCATAATGACCATCGTTATGTTTGGAGGAAAAAGGGGAATGCTTGCAAGCTGAAGAACACCATCCCAACCGTGAAGCACGGGGGTGGCAGCATCATGCTGTGGGGGTGCTTTTCTGCAGGAGGGACTGGTGCACTTCACAAAATAGATGGCATCATGAGGAAGGAAAATTATGTGGATATATTGAAGCAACATCTCAAGACATCAGTCAGGAAGTTAAAGCTTGGTCGCAAATGGGTCTTCCAAATGGACAATGACCCCAAGCATACTTCCAAAGTTGTGGCAAAATGGCTTCAGGACAACAAAGTCAAGTTATTGGAGTGGCCATCACAAAGCCCTGACCTCAATCCTATAGAACATTTGTGGTCAGAACTGAAAATGCGTGCGCGAGCAAGGAGGCCTACAAACCTGACTCAGTTACACCAGCTCTGTCAGGTGGAATGGGCCAAAATTCACCCAACTTATTGTGGGAAGCTTGTGGAAGGCTACCCGAAACGTTTTGACCCAAGTTAAACAATTTAAAGGCAATGCTACCAAATACTAATTGAGTGTATGTAAACTTCTGACCCACTGGGAATGTGATGAAAGAAATAAAAGCTGAAATAAATAATTCTCTCTACTATTATTATGACATTTCACATTCTTAAAATAAAGTGGTGATCCTAACTGACCTAAGACAGGGAATTTTTACTAGGATTAAATGTCAGGAATTGTGAAAAACTGAGTTTAAATGTATTAAGGTGTATGTAAACGTCCGACTTCAACTGTAGTATATCATTTTTGACTGGATTTTTCCTTTAAGGTTTTTCATATAAAAAAACATCACAAGAATATTTACATCTTGATTTTGTCTAAGGTAATGGTTAGCAAAATTAGGTACATTGAGAAAGCACACTTTCTGTAACCTCAATGTCAACTTGTTTTTACATCGCATTTTACAGTCGTTGTCAAAAGTTTTGAGAATGACACAAATACTAATTTTCACAAAGTCTGCTGCCTCAGTTTTGATGATGGCAATTTGCATAAACTCCAGAATGTCATTGAGAGTGATCAGATGAATTGCAATTAATTGCAAAGTCCCTCTTTGCCATGAAAATGAACTTAATCCCAAAAAAACATTTCCACTGCATTTCAGCCCTGCCACAAAAGGACCAGCTGCCATCATATCAGTGATTCTCTCGTTAACACAGGTGAGCGTGTTGACGAGGACAAGGCTGGAGATCACTCTGTCATGCTGATTGAGTTAGAATAACAGACTGGAAGCTTTAAAAGGAGGGTGGTGCTTGAAATCATTGTTCTTTCTCTGTTAACCATGGTTACCTGCAAGAAAACACGTGCCGTCATCATTGATTTGCACAAAAAGGGCTTCACAGGCAAGATATTGCTACTAGTAAGATTGCACCTAAATCAACCATTTATCGGATCATCAAGAACTTCAAGGAGAGAGGATCAATTGTTGTGAAGAAGATGTCAGGGCGCCCAAGAAATTCCAGCAAGTGCCAGGACCATCTCCTAAAGTTGATTCAGCTGCGGGATCGGGGCACCACCAGTGCAGAGCTTCCTCAGGAATGGCAGCAGGCAGGTGTGAGTGCATCTGCACGCACAGTGAGGCGAAGACTTTTGGAGGATGGCCTGGTGTCAAGAAGGGCAGCAAAGAAGCCACTTCTCTCCAGGAAAAACATCAGGGACAGACTGGTATTCTGCAAAAGGTACAGGGATTGGACTGCTAAGGACTGGGTCATTTTCTCTGATGAATCCCTTTTCCGATTGTTTGGGGCATCCGGAAAAAAGCTTGTCCGGAGAAGACAAGGTGAGCGCCACCATCAGTCCTGTGTCATGCCAACAGTAAAGCATCCTGAGACCATTCATGTGTGGGGTTGCTTCTCAGCCAAGGGAGTGGGCTCACTCACAATTTTGCCTAAGAACACAGCCATGAATAAAGAATGGTACCAACACATCCTCTGAGAGCAACTTCTCCCAACCATCCAAGAACAGTTTGGTGACGACCAATGCCTTTTCCAGCCTGATGGAGCACCTTGCCATAAGGCAAAAGTGATAACTAAGTGGCTCGGGGAACAAAACATAGACATTTTGGGTCCATTGCCAGGAAACTCCCCCATTGAGAACTTGTGGTCGATCCTCAAGAGGCGGGTGGACAAACAAAAACCACAAACTCTGACATACTTCAAGCATTGATTATGCAAGAATGGGCTGCCATCAGTCAGGATGTGGCCCAGAAGTTAATTGACAGCATGCCAGGGCGGATTGCAGAGGTCTTGAAAAAGAAGGGTCAACACTGCAAATATTGACTCTTTGCATAAACTTAATGTCATTGTCAATAAAAGCCTTTGACACTTATGGAATGCTTGTAATTATACTTCAGTATACCATAGTAACATCTGACAAAAATATCTCATAACACTGAAGCAGCGAACTTTGTGAAGACCAATACTTGTGTCATTCTCAAAACGTTTGACCACGACTGTAGATATAAGGTTTATAGGTTATGTATTTTGGTTGTTTTCAGTGTATTTTCAATGCTTTCAGACAATGCAATTAATCACAATTTTTTAATTGAGTGCACAAAAATTACAAAACGTTAACTCGATAAAAAAACAAAACGATACAAAATAAAGTGCATAAACAATGAAGTTGCCAGACTTCAATATGCGTCAGACTCCAGAAATAAACATGTCTATTTCTTTCACCCATTGAATCCCTCATTCACCCCTCTCTTACCTGTTACATGTCCATGGTGCCGGCTGACATTCACTCACTCACTCATTCAAAATCTTTCTCTCACTCACACAATCCTTCTTTCCCTCAATAAGTCACTCTCTCACTAACAAAACTCCTCAGTGGTGGAAAGAGTACTGAAATATCCTACTCAAGTAGAAGCAGTGGTGATTTAACATATAAATCTTGGTGGGGCAAACTCCAAAACATTTTTTTGATGCATGTCAGCAAAGCCACTACACAACAGTAAACAATACATTAATGCACTATAACTGTGACAAACGGTGCCCACAAACTGTTAGGGCCTACATAAAACTGTCCCAACAGTGGAGCTTTAGTTCACTCAGCCTCATTTACTAACTTTTTAGCACCATAGCTGATATGGCTGACTTGCTTAAATAAATGTGGTTTCTACTGACTCCTTTTGGATTGTTGTAAGTCGAGAAGAACCGCATTGTCCTTCAATAATAAAGAACGCCAACATGAGTTTTGACTTTTGAACCATACACAAACATTATTACATTTATGTTCAGTAAATTCATAATGTTTGTTATTATATCATTAACACTTAGCTCTAAGTATAACCAAGTGCAAGCAAAAGAGCTGTGACGAGGTAGGCCTATTCGTTCGTACTTTCAAAATGGACACCGACAGAAATTCAGATAGATGTTAGTTCATATAAATTTAGCATGATGTTGAGGCCTTAACTTTACTCTTCTTTAAGTCAACACAGAAAGAGAGAGAGAGAGAGAGAAGAGAGAGAGAGAGAGAGAGAGAGAGAGAGAGAGAGAGAGAGAGAGAGAGAGAGAGAGAGAGAGAGAGAGAGAGAGAGAGACAGTTAGCCTACCATTTGAAGTATTTTATTAAGCCTATGTGGTCTAAAAAGGAAGGAAAATACAATCACGAGGATCCACTTTTATAGACAATATACCAACACACAGACAGTGAATTGCGCAAACAAAACAACCGTCGCAATATCAACTGGAATTACATGGGTCTATTACTGAACTTTTTGTTGAAAACAAATATTTGAATGGGAAGAGACTGTCACTGGCAAACATTGTTACAGACCCAACAACATTATATAGTATCCCCTCCTTCTGAAGAAAAGCACATGAGCTAATTTATGCAGCAGCATACAAGACTCATCGTTGTTGTGCTGTGCTCACTTGAACAGGAAGGTGGCAATGCGGTCCTTCTTGTGGGAAAATGCTGTCATCAAAGGTGCTTTCAAGACAACTGGGAACTCTGAAAAAAGGTTGAATCATGACGTCAGTGATCTTCAGGTCAAGCTCTAGAATGAGTCCTGAGTTCCAGGCTTGGAATTCCGAGTTGGATGACCGTTCAAAACGTATTATCCCAGTTGGAGCTCGTTTTTTTCAGAGTTCCAAGTTGTCTTGAACACACTGGTCTGAGATTTCCCAGTTCTGACATTCCAGTTGTTTTGAATGCGGCAGAAGTCATGCTGAATTGACAGCATGGCCAATGTATTCAACCTTTTCTGGCCCATTGTGTTGCGAGTGAATGTTTATCCTTTTAAGCTTGGAAAAGAGACCATTTCAGACAGATGTTTTAAATCCTTAAACCCAGACTTGGACCACACACCCTCTCCACCGAATAGTAGGCAAGGGAAGCAAAATAGTGATTGCTTTGCAATGCTTGCAGTTAGCCACTGATTCCTTCCAAACCACTCATTGTTGAATTTGTGATTTCCGACTTGTTGTGTAATGTTTATGTCCAATGGCCGATGAGCACCGATACCTTTTATCTATAATTTATCTTCATATGACAAGGATTGAAAATGATTTGCCAGTAGACTGTCGACGTGATTCATGATGATGACTCGTTATATCTACCAACCAAAGCTATGGTAGATATAACGAGATTTGACGTCATTTTATCTGTGGCCAATGACCTTGAGCCTTTTTGGATGTGCACTTCTAAGGTAAATCTATGACAGCACCCAAGGGGGCTTGAACTGCCTGGATCTCCCTGTAGATTCTGCGGTGACGTAGTGTCCCCATGAGTGACAGACCACTGAGCCAATCACGGTGCAACTAGAGAAGATTACCAACACCTACGCTCTGTATATTCCGCTGGCTGCCCCGCCACCACAGAAAGCACTGAGCTAGGCTGAAACACCTGCATTTTGGAGCTGCCTTACTCAAGAAAGAGACCATGTTTGTATGCGGCTTGGATTCACATGGACAGTCTATGTCATGGAAAGAGCAGGTATTCCTAATGTTTTATACACTCAGTGTATGTCTATTGTTCTGCTATCACAGGAAGACGAGGAGTACAGACGCGTCATCTCCCAGCGCTGCCTGGGCTCCTTCAATGCCTCCAAGCCCCGCGGTGGCTCTACCTTCTTACCAATGCTCGGGGACAACGACCTGCCCACCACAGTGGACTGGAGGGACAAGGGCTATGTCACCCCCATCAAGGACCAGAAGGATTGCGGCTCCTGCTGGGCTTTCAGCACGGTAAGAGAGGGAGAGGGAAGGGGTTAAGAGAGTGAATGAACTACAGCATAGACTCTGCTCTACTTAGACGTAGTTGAGTAATTGCTCGGCCTGTTCTACTCATTTACCTACAGTACCAGTCAAAGGTTTAGACACACCTAATCATTCAAGGGTTTTTCTTTATTTTTTACTATTTTCTACATTGTCTAATAATGGTAAAGACATCAAAACTATGAAATAGCACATATTGAATAATGCAGTAGCCAAAAAAGTGTTAAACAAATCAAAATATATTTTACATTTGAGATTCTTCAAATAGCCACCCTTTGCCTTGACGACAGCTTTGCACACTCTTGGCATTCTCTCAACCAGCTTCACCTGGAATGCCTTTCCAACAGTCTTGAAGGAGTCCCACATGCTGAGCACTTGTTGGCTGCTTTTCCTTCACTCTGCCGTCAGACTCATCCCAAACCATCTCAATTGGGTTGAGGTCAGGGGATTGTGGAGGCCAGGTCATCTGATGCAGCACTCCATCACTCTCCTTCTTGGTAAAATAGCCTTACACAGCCTGGAGGTGTGTTGGGTCTTTGTCCTGTTGAAAAACAAATGATGGTCCCACCAAGCGCAAACCAGATGGGATGGCGTATCACTGCAGAATGCTGTGGTAGCCATGCTGGTTAAGTATGCCTTGAATTCTAAATACATCACAGACAGTGTCACCAGCAAAGCATCCCCACACCATAACGCCACCTCCTCCATGATTTACGGTGGGAAATACACATGCGGAGATCATCCGTTCACACACACCGTGTCTCACAAAGCCACGGCGGTTGGAACCAAAAATCTCAAATTTGGACTCCAGACAAAAGGACAAATTTCCACCGGTCTAATGTCCATTGCTCGTGTTTCTTGGCCCAAGCAGGTATTTTCTTCTTATTGGTGTCCTTTAGTAGTGGTTTCTTTGCAGCAACATGACCATGAAGGCCTGATTCACACAGTCCCATCTGAACAGTTGATGTTGAGCTGTGTCTGTGACTTGAACTCTGTGAAGCATTTATTTGGGCTGCAATTTCTGAGGATGGTAACTCTAATGAACTTATCCCCTGCAGCAGAGGTAACTCTGGGTCTTCCATTCCTGTGGCGGTCCTCATGAGAGCCAGTTTCATCATAGCGCTTGATGATTTTTGCGACTGCACTTGAAGAAACTTTCAAAGTTCTTTAAATGTTCTGTATTGACTGACCTTCATGTCTTAAAGTAATGATGGACTGTCATTTCTCTTTGCTTATTTGAGCTGTTCTTGGCATAATATGGACTTGGTCTTTTACCAAATAGGGCTAACTTCTGTATGCCCCCCCCACACACACACACCTTGTCACAACACAACTGATTGGCTCAAACGAATTAAGAAGGAAAGAAATTTCACAAATTAACTTTTAAAAAGGCACACCTGTTAATTGAAATGCATTCCAGGTGACTACCTCATGAAGCTGGTTGAGAGAATGCCAAGAGAATGCAAAGCTGTCATCAAGGCAAAGGGTGGCTATTTGAAGAATCTCAAATATAAAATAGATTTTGATTTGTTTAACACTTTTTTGGTTACTACATGATTCCATACATGTTATTTCATACCAAAAATAAAGAAAACCCTTGAATGAGTAGGTATGTCCAAACTTTTGACTGGTAGTGTATGTATAATGTATTCTGTTTGTGTGGTGAGAGCGAAACAATAATGAGTGTGTGTTTGGGTGGTGTATCTTATATCCCCAGTCTGTAAATGTTTACATTTTTGTATTCGGCTGTTTTCCAAACATTGTGGGCTGTGGCCCTAAAATTATGCATAGGAACATCTATTTGAATGCAGTGGTGTAAAGTACTTAAGTAAAAAAAACTTGAAAGTACTACTTAAGTAGTTTTTTTGCGGTAGCAGTACTTTACTTTACCATTTATATTTTTTGACATCTTTTACTTTTACTCCACTACATTCTTAATGAAAATAATGTACTTTTTACTCCATACATTTTCCCTGACACCCAGAAGTACTCGTTACATTTTGAATGCTTAGCAGGACAGGAAAATGGTCCAATTCATGCACTTATCAAGAGAACCTCTCTGGTCACCCCTACTGCCTCTGATCTGGCGGACTCACTAAACACAAATGCTTCATTTATAAATGATGTCTGAGTGTTGGGGTGTGCTGCTGGCTATCCATAAAAAAATAAAAAATAAATCGTGCCATCTGGTTTGCTTAATATAAGGAATTTGAAATTATTTATACTTTTACTTTTGATACTTAAGTATATTTGAGCAATTACATTTACTTTTGATACTTATATATATATACTTATAAGTATATTAATAACCTAATACTTTTGGACTTTTACTCAAGTAGTATTTTACTGGATGACTTTCACTTTTACTTGAGTCATTTTCTATTAAGGTAACTTTACTTTTATTCAAGTATGAGAATTGGGTACTTTTTCCACCACTGTTTGAATGTGAGTGTCCTTCATTTCACAGTTATGTCTCCCTGCCACATCTCTCTAACTCTCCATCTTTGTGAAGGCAACCTACACAGGGACCTTCTTTATAAACAGACAGAGAAACACACACCATGGAGACATTGGAAGTGCATTCAAAGACTCCAGAATTTTTAAATTAGATTTTTCAGAAAGTGGTCTTAAAGTTTCCATCCAGTGTTCAAGATTTTTTATGAAATATTACCTCAAATGAATTTAGATATGAATTAAATAGATGTCCTTCCAAAACATTTGTATAATTAAGGGTGTTAAAAATAAACGTTATATGTGGCCCTGCTTGGCCTGTTGGGAAACAACAGAGTGGTTTGGGCATATAGTGGTAAAAAAACTGATTTGACAGCTCAGCCAATGAGATGCGAATACACTTGGATATTCAAATTAGCTTCCACACTAAATAGTATTGATGGATTCAGGATTTGGAAATGCATGATGGAACTACTAGGGCACCTTACTACAACAGCAAATATATGCAGAAGGAATATTTCACAAGCATTAGTTGTTTCTATCCTTTGCTTTGTTAGCTACCTAACTAGCTGTGAAGCTAGCTAGCTAGCTGCTGCTGCTACCTCTATTAGTCAACAACAGCTAACTAAGTTTCCTCTTGACATAAAACTTTTAGCAATAAATCACAGGATTTAAAATACAAGGAAATGGTGAAATGATTGTTGTGTGGAGGATCTACTTTAAATTGCTTTCTTGTTGGCTAGCTAGCTAGCCAAGTAAGCCGCGATAGCTAACGTTAGCATACAAACTAACATTAGCTAACTGCTTCTAAACTGCCAGCAGGCCAACTCTTACAAATCACACAGTTTGAAATAGAAGTGACTTGCGAGATAGTTGTTGCATTGGCTTTGTTCTTTTTGCTAACATCAGCTGTGGACTGCTTGGCTTGCTAGCTAGCTTGCTTTTGTGCAGTGAGTCCTGAGCCCATGTCTCCCCTAGTCTCGAGAAGGATCCTTCTCCCCATCTGAGAATTTTGGATAAAAAGGAAAAGGCTGCTGGACCAATCATACGGGCCTGTTTCGGCCAAAGAGGATGATGTCATTATGCAAGCAAATTTAGTTTGAGATGGTGTTTTTCTTTAATTTATGATTTGGCCAATACTACAGGTAAAAGACGAGTCAACAACATTATTTGGGTATGAGCAAACAGAATATGATCTTTTAAAAATCAGATTTTCACTGGACAGTTACTTTAAATTAGATTTTTTTGCATAGTTTTAAAGGAGCCCCCTGCCCCCAGATGAAGTTCCTGCCACTAATTTCCTGTCCTAGAGAGTTTAGGTTCCACCTCCGAAGAATGACAAAGGCTACTTATACATATTCACGAATTGGGTGTGATTGGGTGTGATTTCCACTTGAAGCTGTCAACTGTCAGTGTATCTAGCTAGCATGTTTACGTTATCTAGCTAGCTATCTTGCTAACCTTATCTAGCTAACTGATATTTTCTGTTGTTGCAGGTTTTTTTTTTACTACACCGTATTCGAAAGATTAGCTAGCTGGCTGTATGGCTGGTTCTGGAGCTGGATTTGTCATAAGCATTGATTTAAGGAAAACTTCAACACAGATTAAAGCTTATCTTTGACTTCACCATCTATTGTTATCTCCAAAGTTTTGGCATCTTCCGTAATTGCAGCTACAAATCCGCCATATAAATAGTTAGAAAGAATAAGATGAAGCTCCGGTAGTATGGATAACAATTGAAAGATATGCATTTTTCTACATTGTAATGGACACGGTGCAACCTTTGGTAGTTAGGCTGCAGTACAGCAAAGCCAAGTCAGCCCATGCTCATGGTTCTCACAGGGGAAGTGAAATGATAGGCTACAATGATTTTGCTCATGATCATGCATGCCGCAAATTACATGTAACACGCCTTTTCATTATCTGGATAGGCACTTGTGGTTTCTAGCTGACGTTACACCAATCCAAGCAGTGGCGCGTGTAGTGAAGCAAAACATTAGTGGTCAAAACCATTTATCCTGGGGCAAGCGGGTTTACAAATTGCTATCATATCACGCAGTTATACCATTTATAAAATGGTAATATATACAGTGCATTCGGAAAGTATTCAGACCATTTCCCTTTTCCACATTTTCTTATGTTACAGCCTTATTCTAAAATTGATTAAATTAAATATTTTCGTCATCGGTCTACACACAATACCCCATAATGACAAATCAAAAATCTTTAATAATAAAATAATAATAATAATAATAAAAAATAACAAAATATTGACATAAGTATTCAGACCCTTTGCTATGAGACTCGAAATTGAGCTCAGGTGCATCCTGTTTCCATTTATCATTCTTGAAATGTTTCTACAACTTGATTGGAGTCCACCTGTGGTAAATTCAATTGATTGGACATCATTTGGAAAGGCACACACCTGTTCATATAAGGTCCCACAGTTGACAATGCATGTTCTTAAATGGAAGAATTTTAGAACCACCAAGACTCTTCCAAGAGTTGGCCGCCCGGCCAAACTTAGCAATCTGGGGAGAAGGGCCTTGGTCAGGGAGGTGACCAAGAACCCGATGGTCACTCCGACAGAGCTCCAGAGTTCCTCTGTGGAGATGGAAGAACCTTTTTGGTTACTACATGATTCCATATGTGTTATTTCATCATTTTGATATCTTCACTATTATTCTACAATGTAGAAAATAGTAAAAAAATTAAGAAAAACCCTTGAATGAGTAGGTGTGTCCAAACGTTTGACTGGTACTGTATATACAGTGGGGAGAACAAGTATTTGATACACTGCCGATTTTGCAGGTTTTCCTACTTACAAAGCATGTAGAGGTACACTTCAAATGTGAGAGACAGAATCTAAAACACAAATCCAGAAAATCGCATTGTATGATTTTTAAGTAATTAATTTGCATTTTATTGCATGACATAAGTATTTGATCACTTACCAACCAGTAAGAATTCCGGCTCTCACAGACCTGTTAGTTTTTCTTTAAGAAGCCCTCCTGTTCTCCACTCATAACTGCACCTGTTTGAACTCGTTACCTGTATAAAAGACACCTGTCCACACACTCAATCAAACAGACTCCAACCTCTCCACAATGGCCAAGACCAGAGAGCTGTGTAAGGACATCAGGGATAAAATTGTAGACCTGCACAAGGCTGGGATGAGCTACAGGACAAAAGGCAAGCAGCTTGGTGAGAAGGCAACAACTGTTGGCGCAATTATTAGGAAATGGAAGAAGTTCAAGATGACGGTCAATCACCCTCGGTCTGGGGCTCCATGCAAGATCTCACCTCAAGGGGCATCAATGATCATGAGGAAGGTGAGGGATCAGCCCAGAACAACACGGCAGGACCTGGTCAATGACCTGAAGAGAGCTGGGACCACAGTCTCAAAGAAAACCATTAGTAACACACTACGCCGTCATGGATTAAAATCCTGCAGCGCACGCAAGGTCCCCCTGCTCAAGCCAGCGCCCGTCTGAAGTTTGCCAATGACCATCTGGATGATCCAGAGGAGGACTGGGAGAAGGTCATGTGGTCTGATGAGACAAAAATATAGATTTTTGGTCTAAACTCCACTCGCCGTGTTTGGAGGAAGAAGAAGGATGAGTACAACCCCAAGAACACCATCCCAACTGTGAAGCATGGAGGTGGAAACATCATTCTTTGGGGATGCTTTTCTGCAAAGGGGACAGGATGACTGCACCGTATTGAGGGGAGGATGGATGGGGCCATGTATCGCGAGATCTTGGCCAACAACCTCCTTCCCTCAGTAAGAGCATTGAAGATGGGTCATGGCTGGGCCTTCCAGCATGACAATGACGCGAAACACACAGCCAGGGCAACTAAGGAGTGGCTCCGTAAGAAGCATCTCAAGGTTCTGGAGTGGCCTAGCCAGTCTCCAGACCTGAACCCAATAGAAAATATTTGGAGGGAGCTGAAAGTCCGTATTGCCCAGCGACAGCCCCGAAACCTGAAGGATCTGGAGAAGGTCTGTATGGAGGAGTGGGCCAAAATCCCTGCTGCAGTGTGTGCAAACCTGGTCAAGACCTACAGGAAATGTATGATCTCTGTAATTGCAAACAAAGGTTTCTGTACCAAATATTAAGTTCTGCTTCTCTGATGTATCAAATACTTATGTCATGCAATAAAATGCAAATTAATTACTTAAAAACCATACAATGTGATTTTCTGGATTTTTGTTTTAGATTCCGTCTCTCACAGTTGAAGTGTACCTATGATAAAAATTACAGACCTCTACATGCTTTGTAAGTAGGAAAACCTGCAAAATCGGCAGTGTATCAAATACTTGTTCTCCCCACTGTAGATATTTAATACAGACTACATCAAAAATAAGTGAACATTTAAAAATGATCCAATGGATAATGATAATTTTCTGGGGGGAAAAAGTGTAGGTGCGAAAACATAAGTTTGCACCCCCTATTTTAATTTGGTCCACGGCTCAGGCAGCCAAGTGGACATAAGGCTCTTTGGCTCATCTCAGTCGCGAAGAGGAATAACTTTGCAGCTGTTTCTGATTAATAAACAATGCCATGCTGGTCAGTGGTAACATTCAAATAAAACCCAGCCCTGAAACGAAACATAGGCTATCATAGGAAAAGACACCGCATTCACACGGATTTGCACGAAGTGGGCAGTTCCGATTTGTCACATTAAGCCCCAAAATATCATAATTTGACTAAAACAATGACTTATTGACTTAAATCGTTGTGCAATATCGTGGGTAAGCTCTGGCCATCGTCTTTCAGCTCAAAAAAGTGGAGTCCTACTGTGGTTGGCGCTTAAGTGTGCTCCCCCCACCTCCCTCCCTCCTTCACTCCCTCCCTCCCTCCCTCAGACTGGCTCTCTGGAAGGCCAGCACTACAGGAAGACCAATAAGCTGGTGTCCCTCAGTGAGCAGCAGCTGGTTGACTGCTCCGGCGAGTTTGGCAACATGGGCTGCATGGGCGGTCTCATGGACCAGGCCTTCGAGTATATCAAGTCCTTGGCCCCTGGAGGCCTGGACACTGAGGACACCTACCCCTACCATGCTGAGGTGAGCACTGAACAGTGGGCAGGGTTGTGTTAATTAGGACTACACGTTTAAAAACATTTCAGTTCATTTTCTTCCATTTGGTACCTAATGAATACACCCTAGATCTTGATAGAAGTTGTCTTTAGGTACAGATCTTGCATCAGATGGCTCTCCCTAAAGCCCAACTGTTAAGCATTAGAAATTAGAAATGCCAAACTGACCTTAGATCAGTGTATAGATAGGGTCAAATTCATCCTTCTCCCAGTGTGGTGCAGGCCCACACGAGCCCCATACAGAGCAATAGTAGGCTACAAGGTTGGGCTCAATTCAGAATTTAATTGAGAATGCCTCATCATTTCCAATTAAATTATTGAATTTGAATTTAATTTGAATTGAAGCAGTAAACAGTATACAGAATTGCAATTCAAATTTGAATTAAAGGAAATTGAATGATTGATTTCAGTGAAATTAAATTAAAATTATTATATTCTATAATAGGTGTAGTCTATACAATCATACATCTTGTACATAAAAACATCAAACATGTCGTTATATACATGCAAATAAAATATTGTTGAAACAATTGATTTTCAGGACAAACTTTTAAAATGTGAATAGTCAAGGAAAACAAAACTTGAATGTGAATATTTTAAGTTGTTATATTTCATTAATCACTTAAAGGTTCTTAAATATGGGGTAAATACTACATTTCCCAATGCATTAGTTTAACCCTCAAGTTGACCCTGAGACCTTCAAAAAGAAGCCAAACAAATGAAATGGTTGGTGGAAATATAATTGGCTATTATAAGCACTAAGGTTAAAATAGTATATGAACATTGTTTCCAGAGAAAGGTGATATATTCTTTGGTATCTGGAAGTATGAACTGTCAGATTCAATAAAACTCATGTTCTATGACTGTGGAATTTATTTTAATTGCACTGAATTCAATTCTACTTCCTGTCACTCAAACTCAAATTCTACATCCTAATTCTAATTTCAAATCTTGAATTGAATTGGAGTCAATTCCAACATTCTGAATTGAGCCCAACCCTGGTAGGCTATGACAACCTCCAGACTCAAGGAAGAAATACAACAGTGACATCTAGTCGACATGGTTAGTGGTGCAGACAGTTGAGAGAGCATTATTTTACAATGACACATTTAGGTGTGAATAGAATATTTAATATTTGCTAAGTTGTATGTGCTTACACTTCTACTAGTGCATGCTATTTTGGTCAAATTTTAAGAATACTTAATATTTTTACATACAGTCAAAATAATGCTTTTCTACTGAACTTTTGCCATAAACAATTACCAACTACACTTCTATACTGTATATTTAACAATGTCTTTCTATGACAGGACAATATGTGCCGCTACAAGCCAGACAGTGTGGGTGCCACCTGCACCGGGTACGTTGACGTGACCAGCGGTGACGAGAGCGCCCTGCAGCAGGCTGTGGCCACCGTCGGACCTGTGTCTGTGGCCATCAATGCCGCACACTCATCCTTCAAGCTCTACAAATCAGGTGAGGTCTTTTTTAGTCATGCCTCTCTCCAGCCGAATAAGGTTAGGCCTTTTAAGACACGCCTCTCTCTAGATGAATCAGATTAGGCTTTTTAAGACACGCCTCTCTCCAACCTGGACCTACACCTGTCATCTTGGTCAAACTTTAAACAAACTATAACTTATAAGGCATTATAAAGCCTTCAGAAACCGTTTATAAACCCATTATAAGCTAATAACAGGTCCTGACATCTGGTTCTTTAACAAATGTGGCATAAGCCTTATACTACCCATTAAATACTATGACATTTTCTCATGAATGATTTTTGAAGCATTTATGTAGGTAGGCCTTATAAAGGGCTTATGAAAGCTTCATTGAGACTCAATAAGTTATGGTTCATAACTGTGAACTGAATGATCTATGAATGATCTATGAATGAATGATCTATCTATTCTTTCTTAGATGTGCAGTAAATGCTCCCTGTGTGCTCCCTGTGATATGCACACAATCGTGATGCATATCCCTTTGCAAAATGTTCAAAATGTGACACATGTAAACGGACACCAGGCTGATTGTGTGTATATTGAGAATAACTGAGTGGTTGTTCATTCCCAGGTGTCTATGATGAGCCAGAGTGCAGCAGCGATCAGCTGGATCATGGTGTGCTGGCTGTGGGCTATGGCACTAGTGATGATGGCCAGGACTACTGGCTGGTGAAGAACAGGTAAATAACATAATGTATGCTGTATGAAATCAAGCTAGGCCTATCTGATTGGTCAAGAACAACCATGTTGGACTGCTTCAACCATGGTGTTGCAGTTGCATTTCCTAATCTCAGTACTGTCAGAGATGGGCTCCGTTATAACAGGGCCAGTGTGGTTAGTAAGAATGGGGCCTGATGTGCCAATAACAAACTACGATGCTTAAAACAGGTGGTTGAAGCGGTCCAACACACTAAGATCAATGTTGCTATGCTATTGCTAATTGCTAAGTGTTTGCTTGATGTGTGTGTTCTAGCTGGGGCCTTGACTGGGGAGATAAGGGCTACATGATGATGTCCAGGAATAAGCACAACCAGTGTGGCATCGCCACGGCTTCCAGCTACCCCCTGGTCTAAGGGTGAGTCTGACGGGCATCAGTGTCTATTACAACTGCTGTATATCTAAGCTCGCTTACTATCTCATTAGTTACCATAGCATTAGATCACAACTATATCTGTAGTCTAATAACTAAGGGCTCTATTCAATCCGTATGGCGGAAGTTCAGCGTGACTGAAATGTAAAGGCAATGTTCCCGCGTTAGCGGAGACTGCATTCACTGGAAACGCTGCATATGTCGGCTTTAATTACCTTTACATTTCTATCACGCAATCGGTAACGCTTCAGCGATACAGATTGAATAGAGGCCGAACACACCTACTAGCAGTGTCCATCCCAACTACATATTATTGAAATGATAACCATGATCAGCTGATGTTAAACCACAGCTTTACTGTGTATACTCCCTCCCAGACAGAAGGGCCTTTGTGTGCTGAGTAAACATTCATATTGGATTGAAGCAGAGCCAGAAGTAAACAAATCTTATATACTTCGCAAGGCCAAAAGCGAATTCCGTTTGGCAATTCATCACACATCTTTCCACAAACAGATCAAATCAACTTAATCATTGTAATCCACAGTGATTAATGTGCAGTACAGATGTAGTATCTTAATTTAATGACAATAATCCTGCAGCAACAGGAAATGTGAATTATTATTTGGATGGTGATTTTTGTAAGGGTTGATACATTTTCTGTAAGGAAAACGCTAGTCTGAAATTACAAACTTCAGAAGCTTTTTTAAACCTCAAATACACTACATGTTCCCCTGCAACAGGGTGATCAAATTTAAGGGGATTTTCACCCTGGGGACTCTGGGCTTGTTTTCATCATGTCCGAGGCATTTCTAGGTCCGTGAGATGTGTTTCACACATAATTGCCCAGAAGGAAGGCAGGTCTGGGCTTCGCGCGCTGAATGATACACCCTATGACGGCTTTCGGTAATATTAATGCGCGGGGGGGATCTGAAAATAATTGTAGTCCTGCTTTGTGGCATTTCGTGAAGGCTCTATGTGATACTGATCACACTACAGATGTAGGATCTTAATTTGAGCCAATTTGCTACAGCAGGAATGTGAATTATTATGTAGATTATAATTAATGGACATTCTTTGTAGGTGTTGATACATTTTACATTAGGGCAAATCAAGTCTGACATTTTAAAGTGGAAATTACAACTTTAGAAGCCTTTTTAAACCTAGAAGTTTGCATTTCTCATCAACAAAACAGTGTTCAAATTAAGATCCTACATCTGTTTACATTTTTGTGCATGTAGATATGGTTGTCCTTGTTCGATAGAGCCATTGGATGTCTTTCAGTGATGCTCCTACTGGCGGATTAATTGCTAAATGAACAAGCTGACACATTTTTTCTCGAGTGGGGCGGTGCTTTGTGCAAGAGGGCAGATGACAAATACGGTGGCTAGCTCAGTTATTTTTACTGCAAGCCACCTAGCTAGCTAACTTTAGTTTATCTATTGAAACCAAAATTGTGTATTGATGGCAAACATTAACATACTACTGTGTTACAGTAGGGGGACATTATTATTAGGTAGCTAGCTAAGTTAGCTAACCAACTACAGGTAGCCATATCTATTGTATCTCGATTGTAAAATCTCTTCTCTTTTTAGTCGTAGATATAGCTACTAAACAGCAAGCTACAACGTTACAACCAGGGGCTGGAACCTAAATTATTTCCAATAGTTTCGTTCTGAACAAAACCATTTTTTTTTTCGTTCCGTTCCACTGATCCGACCAGCAAAATATAGTTCTGAACCGGTTCGAAGCACCTTTCTGTTCCTTTTTAAACTTCTGAAATCGACATTAAATTACTTCACCAATGGATAGAGCAGCTTGTTATGGAGAGGGAAAGCTATGTACATGTATTGGACAGACAAGTGTAGTGTAGTGTAGGGTGCAACATGCGACTGAAATTTAGCGGGTGATGAGAGTGCTGGGCATCTTGTTGTTATGACATGCATTATCTGAATTAGACCCACGGAATTATACCTACGGAGGAGCGGCTTCTATGAAGGAACTTTGAATGTCTTTGAACTTAAGAGAGTTGGCTTAACAAATGTTGGACCAGAGCTAACCCTTGATCATGATTCTCATTTCCATTACATTACACATAATGCCGCCTAGAGTTTTTGAGAGCTAGACCAGAGCTATCTTAGCTAGCTAGCAAGCTTGTGTGTGCAGAGCAGCACCATAATTAAAATCATCATCATCTTACCTTGTCACGATCGTCGACAGATGAAGCGGACCAAGGCGCAGCGTGATAAGCGTACATTCTTTATTTGTGTACACACACGAACCAAAACAATAAACCAAACGATACGTGAAGTCCTAGGTTATACACAAAACCCTACGGAACAAGATCCCACAAAATACTAGTGCCAAACAGGTTGCCTAAGTATGGTCCCCAATCAGAGACAACAAGCTACAGCTGTCTCTGATTGGGAACCACCCTGGCCAACATAGATATAAACGATCTAGAACAAAAGCATAGAAAATGTAACAGAAACTCCACACCCTGGCTCAACATTTAAGAGTCCCCCGAGCCAGGGCGTGACAGTACCCCCCCAAAGGCGCGGACTGCGACCGCGCCACACCAACACAACGGGGTAGAGGCCGGGTGGGCATTCCGCCTCGGAGGCGGATCCGGCTCCGGGCGTGACCACCACTCTCTCTCTACCCCCCCCGTAGCGCCCCTGGTCTGGTCTGGCCCCGCTAGCCGGAGCTGGACTGGACACCGGTGGAGCGGATTGCTTTGGCTCCGGTGTGGAGCAGCTGACCGGTGCCGGACCAGGCACCGGTGGAACAGGCACGGACCATGCCGGACTGACGACGCGCACCACTGGCTTGGTGCGGGGAGCAGGAACGGGCCGGACCGGGCTGACGACGTGCACCACTGGCTTGGTGCGGGGAGCAGGAACGGGCCGGACCGGGCTGACGACGCGCACCACTGGCTTGGTGCGGGGAGCAGGAACGGGCCGGACCGGGCTGACGACGCGCACCACTGGCTTGGTGCGGGGAGCAGGCACGGGCCGGACCGTGCTGGCGACGCGCACCACTGGCTTGGTGTGAGGGGAAGGAACGGGCCGGACCGGGCTGACGACGCGCACCATTGGCTTGGTGCGGGGAGCAGGCACAGGCCGGACCGGGCTGGCGACGCGCACCACTGGCTTGGTGCGAGGGGCAGGAACAGGCCGGAACGGGCTGATGACGCGCACCACAGGCTTGGTGCGAGGAACAGGAACAGGCCGGACCGGGCTGGCGACGCGCACCACAGGCTTGGTGCGGGGAGCAGGCACAGGCCGGACCGGGCTGGCAACGCGCACCACAGGCTTGGTGCGGGGAGCAGGAACAGGCCGGACCGGGCTGGCGACGCGCACCACTGGTTTGGTGCGAGGGTCAGGAACAGGCCGGGCTGGACTGTGGAGACGGACTGGAGGTCTGGAGCGGAGAGCTGACACAACCCGTCCTGGCTGAATACCTATTTCCACACAATCTGTGTGAGGCATCAGCACAGGACGTACAGGGCTGTGCACTCGTACTGGCACTACAGCACGTGGCACTGGCACAGGATATCCGGGACCGAGGAGGGGTACTGGAGGCCACGAGCATTGAGCCGGCACACTCCGTCCTGGCTGCATGCCCACCTTAGCACGACACGTGCGTGGTGCTAGCACAGGACGTACAGGACTGTGCCGGAACACTCGCGGTACAGTACGTGGCTCCGCATAACACGGAACCTGCCCAGTCTCACGCTGCCTAGCCTGAGTACGGGGAGTTGGCTCTGCTCTACCTCTAGGCTCCGCCAACCACCCTTCCAGCCCCCCAAACCTGGTGGCCTCCTCTCCTAGTCCGCCGATTTGTCCTGTAGCTGCCTCCAGCAGCCCCGTCGTCCACGCCGTGTGCCCCCCCAAAAAAATTACTTGGGGTTGCCTCTCGCGTGTCCGTCATCGGCACGGTTGGCGCCGTTTCTCCTCTCCTGCCTGGGCATTTACTTTTGCCCATGGCCCTCTGCCCACAAATATGTCCTCCCAAGACCACCATTCGCCCACCTGGGACATCGCCAACTTCTCCTCCTGGGCACGCTGCATGGTCCTCTGGTGGTGGGATCTTCTGTCACGATCGTCGACAGATGAAGCGGACCAAGGCTGATAAGTGTACATTCTTTATTTGTGTACACACACGAACCAAAACAATAAACCAAACGATACGTGAAGTCCTAGTTTATACACAAAACCCTACGGAACAAGATCCCACAAAATACTAGTGCCAAACAGGCTGCCTAAGTATGTGCCCCAATCAGAGACAACGAGCTACAGCTGTCTCTGATTGGGAACCACCCTGGCCAACATAGATATAAACGATCTAGAACAAAAGCATAGAAAATGTAACAGAAACTCCACACCCTGGCTCAACATTTAAGAGTCCCCCGAGCCAGGGCGTGACATACCTATTTGTAGTTAATAAATCCAATGTGAAACGTGATGACTATAGTATCCTTAACTAGCAGATTTTCAGCTTGCAGGCAGACAGACACTGGAATAAGATTCTGAGTGACAGTGAGGGCTTTGCATAGGTGCTTTGTTAAAAAAATTTGTCGTCCAAAAAGTTATACTTTTGAATCATCTGTCCATAGAACGTTCTTCCAATAGTCTTGAGGATCATCCAGGTGCTTTTTGGCAAACTTGAGTCAACTTTTTGGACGAGATGGGTCCCATTATGCCTGGCGAAAACCAAACTCTGCATTCCACAGTGAGAACATCATAAGAAAAGGTCAAGCATGGTGGTGGTGGTGTGATGGTTTGGGGATGCTTTGCTGCCTCAGGACCTGGATGACTTGCCTTAATAGAAGGAACCATGAATTCTGCTCTGTATCAGAGAATTCTACAGGAGAATGTCAGACCATCCGTCTGTGAGCTGAAGCTGAAGCGCAGCTGGGTCATGCAGCAAGACAATGATCCAAAACACACAATCAGGTCTACATGAAAATTGCTAAAAAGCAACAAATTGGAAGTTTTGGAATGGCCTAGTCAAAGTCCAGACCTAATCCCAATTGAGATGTTGTGGCAGGACTTGAAATGAGCAGTTCATGCTTGAAAAGCCACACGTCACTGAGTTAAAGCAGTTCGGCATGGAAGAGTGGGCCAAAATTCCTCCACAGCGACGTGAGAGACTGATCAACAACTACAGGAAGCATTTGGTTGGTGTCATTGCAGCTAAAGGTGGCACAACCAGTTATTGAGTGTAAGGGGGCAATTACTTTTTCACACAGGGGAATTGGTGTTGCATAACTTTGTTTATGAAATAAATATGTAATTGTTGTGTTATTTGTTCACTTATGTTCCCTTTATCTAATATTAGGTTTTGGTTGAAGATCTGATGACATTCAGTATCACAAATATGCAAAAGTAGAGAAAATTTGAAAGGGGGCAAATACTTTTTCATAACACTCTAGGTACATTTGTATGGTCTGGTCATTGTGCAAAGGTTGAGCGTTATGCCATATTTATTTCTGTTAGGCTAGAAATGGTTCTAAATGCATGTTCAATTAGTCTACCCTAATGTTGATGTTATGCTGGCACAGTTCAACTGTCGTTCAAACTGTACAATAGAGTATAATCTATTCTATGTTTTTGTCTTACAGACTATATTGTTAGGTACCTGGGCTTCTTCCTGAAGTGGAGTCTAGATGGAGAGAAACAGAATTAATTTGCCTGCGTGTGTTATTGTATCAGAACTGTATCCCGTGAACTGTATCCCTCTCGATGGATTGGACATTATGCTAGATTTGAAGCAGAAGATTACTCAAGAGGAGCTGAATGGCAGTTTGATCATGACAACACTCCTCCCACAGCTGTGCAGTAATCCCTGAACTTTACTACACTGATCATACTGTATTTTCTTACTGTATGCTTTCTTTGTGAATGGAAATTTCATCATGTCCACCTCTCCCATCATCTGCTGATCACCAGTTCTCTTAGCTACAAATTGTTACACCAGATAATGTGATTTAACCAAAGATTGTTGGTATCCATTACTGGGAGATACAGGATAGGTACTGTTTGGTGTAGCACAGAGAATTTTTGACCAACCTTAGTGATGCTGTCTTCGTCCTCGATTTGTGGAAACAGGAGTCACATAAAATGTATATTTCACTGATCGAGACAGGTGTCTGTCATCATGACATGTGGCACTTTGGGGTGGACACCCACCTGTGCTACGCCAAACAGTACCAATCCTATAACTCCCAGTAAAGGATACCAAAAATCTTTGGTTAAATCACATTATCTGGTGTAACAATATGTAGCTAAAGTTCTCTGTACTTTACTACACCTGAGACACACTCAGACACACTGAACTGTACTACACTGTTCATACTGTATTTTTTGTATGTTACTTTTACCATATAACATTATTGTTGAATACCCAGTTCTCTTTTTGAGTTAGTATTAAATATTGTACACTCCCCTGTATTTTAGATCTTGACAAATAAACATTATGCTACAGAGCCCTGTACAGCTTATAATAAATATATTCTGTGAATCCATAAAGGCAGCCAAATTTCGAGGTTTGATAGAAAATATCTACAGTACCAGTCAAAAGTTTGGACACACCTACTCATTCAAGGGTTTTTCTTTATTTTACTATTTTCTACATTGTAGAATAATAGTGAAGACATCAAAACTATGAAATAACACATATGGAATCATGTAGTAACCAAATAAGTGTTAAACAAATCAAAATATATTTTATATTTGAGATTCTTCAAAGTAGTCACTCTTTGCCTTGATGACAGCTTTGCACACTCTTGGCATTCTCTCAACCAGCTTCATGAGGTAGTCACCTGGAATGCATTTCAATTAACAGGTGTGCCTTGATAAAAGTTAATTTGTGGAATTTCTTTCCTTCTTAATGCGTTTGAGCCAATCCGTTGTGTTGTGACAAGGTAGGGGGGGTATACAGAAGATAGCCCTATTTGGTAAAAGACCAAGTCCATATTATGGCAAGAAGAGCTCAAATAAGCAAAGAGAAATGACAGTCCATCATTACTTTAAGACATGAAGGTCAGTCAATATGGAACATTTCAAGAACTTTGAAAGTTTCTTCAAGTGCAGTCAAGAAAAAACATTAAGCGCTATGATGAAACTGGCTATCATGAGGACCGCCACAGGAAAAGAAGACCCAGAGTTACCTCTACTGCAGAGGATAAGTTCATTAGAGTTACCAGCCTCAGAAATTGCAGCCCAAATAAATGCTTCACAGAGTTCAAGTCACAGACACATCTCAACATCAACTGTTCAAAGGAGACTGCATGAATCAGGTCTACATGGTCGAATTGCTGCAAAGAAACCCCTACTAAAGGACACCAATCATAAGAAGAGACTTGCTTGGACCAAGAAACACGAGCAATGGACATTAGACTGGTGGAAATCTGTCCTTTTGGTCTGATGAGTCCAAATTTGAGACATTTGGTTCAAATGCCAAGTCTTTGTGAGACGCAGAGTAGGTGAACAGATGATCTCTGCATGTGTGGTTCCCACCATGAAGCATGGAGGAGGTGGTGTGATGGTGTGGGGATGCTTTGCTGGTGACACTGTCAGTGATTTATTTAGAATTCAAGGCACACTTAACCAGCATGGCTACCCCAGCATTCTGCAGCGATACGCCACCCATCTAGTTTGCACTTAGTGGGACTATCAATTGTTTTTCAACAGGACAATGACCCGACACACCTCCAGGCTGTGTAAGGGCTATTTTACCAAGAAGGAGAGTGATGGAGTGCTGCATCAGATGAAAAACCCTTGAATGAGTAGGTGTGTCCAAACTTTTGACTGGTACTGTATGTATCACAGAAGGTTTCTGGCACCTTAATTGGGGAGAACGGGCTTGTGGTAATGGCTGGAGTGTTATTAGTGGAATGGTATCAAATACATAAAACATGCTTTACATGTGTTTGATGCCATTCCATACGCTCTGTTCCAGCCATTATTATGAGCCGTCCTCCCCTCAGCAGCCTCCACTGGTATGTATGCATGTATGTATGTATGTATGTATGTATGTATGTATGTATGTATGTATGTATGTATGTATGTATGTATGTATGTATGTATGTATGTATGTATGTATGTATGTATGTATGTATGTGTGTATGTATGTATGTACAGGTAACTGTCAAAATTAAGGAAACACTTGAGTAAATGAGGGATACAAAGTTTATGAAAAGCAGGTGCTTCCACACAGGTGTAGTTCCAGAGCAATTCCTACGCAATTTACATACCATCATGCTTAGGGTCATGTATAAAAATGCTGGGCAGGCTCAGTTGCCCATTATTCTGGCTGCCATGGCTATGCCCTCATACGATGACAATGCCCCCATCCACAGCGCACAAGTAGTCACTGAATGGTTTGATGAGCATGAAAACGATGTAAACCATATGCCATGGTTCTCTCATCCACCAGATCTCAACCCAATTGAACACTTACGGGACATTCTGGAGCGGTGCCTATTTTCCACCACCATCAGCAAAACACCAAATGAAGGGGGCCTCCCGAGTGGCGCAGCGTCACTACAGCCTGGGGTTCGATCCAGTGTTTCCTCCGACACATTGGTGCAGCTGGCTTCTGGGTTAAGCGATTAGGTGTTAAGAAGAGCGGTTGGGGAGTTGCAGCGATGAGACAAGATCGTAATCACAAAAAAGGGGGTAAAAATCACAAATATAAAAAATAATTTAAAATATTTCAAGTGTAAGAATTGTGTTGTTTCCTTCCATTAGAGTTCTATACACTTGGTTCTGGCTCGTGGTGGCCCAACCTCCTATTAAGGCACTTTATGTTGGTGTTTCATTTATTTTGGTAGTTACTGTATGATGTAACTTGTCATGTTTTTCAGTTTGGACCTTCCTCTTTTCTGCCTGGTTATGGTTGTGGGTGAATATGGCAAGTGAAAATCAAGATGTGGACAAAGAGTTTGAAGAGTGAATAATTAAACATGGTAATAATTATATATGTTGAATAAGATCCATTAAATTGTTGGAGGCATCAAGATTACTAGTGTTCTGGAGTTTTTATTTTGATTGAGAAAGCTTTTTTCTCTGTGCACTTGGTACAGATGTAGGATCTTAATTTGATCATCCTGTTTGTTAGACAGAAACTATCTGCTTCCTTACATAGAAACAACAAGGTCTGTGGCTGTATGAGGCATCTGGAGGAAGAGAATAATAGTTAGGTCTTGCTTTAAAACAAGAGGATATTGAATATGAACTAAATATATATATAAAAAGAAATATATATAGTTTACAAAGCTTTTGAACTTTTTTTATGCCCATAGCCATGTGTGTGAGGTGTATACTTTAGTTTCAAATTAGATTTGTTTAAGACTACCAATAATCTCTCTGTGTGACCGTGATTTAGCCCACTGAAGTATAAAGTTAAGGTAAGGGTTAAGGTAAGGGTTAAGGTAAGGGTTAAGGTAAGGGTTAAGGTTAAGGTAAGGGTTAAGGTTTGAATTTGTATTTGTATCCACAACACCCTAGCAAAACCGAAACCTATTTGAAGGTAACAGGGCTCACTGTTGCCACTAGTGGCCGATTTCCACATCACCTCCCAACATCCTCAGACATGGATGGACGTGAAATACTGACTTGCATCACGTGTGACCTGGCTGGAGCTTTCAACCTCATGACATTATCTTACTGTGTGTGTGTGTGTGTGTGTGTAAATTGGATTGGTCTGAATGATATACTATATATACAAAAGTATATGGACACCCATTCAAATTAGAGGATTCGGCTATTTCAGCCTCACCCATTGTTGAAAGGTGTATAAATTCGAGCACACAGCCATGCAATCTCCATAGACAAACATTGGCAGTAGAATGGCCTTACTGAAGAGCTCAGTGACTTTCAACGTGGCACCGTCATAGGATGCCACCTTTCCAACAAGTCAGTTCGTTACATTTCTGCCATGCTAGACCAGCCCTGATCAACTGTAAGTGCTGTTATTGTGACATGGAAACGTTTAGAAGCAACAACGGCTCAGCCGCGAAGTGGTAAGATCACCATGCGCAATGCCAAGCGTCGGCTGGAGTGGTGTAAAGCTCGCCGCTATTGGACTCTGGAGCAGTGGAAACGCGTTCTCTCGAGTGATGAATCACGCTTCACCATCTGGCAATCCGACAGACTAATATGGGTTTGGCGGATGCCAGGAGAACACTACCTGCCCGAATGCATAACGCTAACTGTAAAGTTTGGTGGAGGAGGAATAATGGTCTGGGGCTCTTTTTCATGGTTCGGGCTAGGCCCCTTAGTTTCAGTGAAGGGAAATCTTAACGCTAAAGCATACAATGATGTTCTAGACGATTCTGTGCTTCCAACTTTGTGGCAACAGTTTGGGGAAGGCCCTTTCCTGTTTCAGCATGACAATTTTACATTTGACGTTTTAGTCATTTAGCAGACGCTCTTATCCAGAGCGACTTACAGTTAGTGAGTGCATACATTATTTTTTATTTTTTTCATGCTGGCCCCCCGTGGGAATCGAACCCACAACCCTGGCGTTGCAAACGCCATGCTCTACCAACTAAGCTACATCCCTGCCAGCCATTCCCTCCCCTACCCTGGACGACGCTGGGCCAATTGTGCGCCGCCCCATGGGTCTCCCGGTCGCGGCCGGCTACGACAGAGCCTGGATTCGAACCAGGATCTCTAGTGGCACAGCTAGTACTGTGATGCAGACAATTCCCCCGTGCACAAAGCGAGGTCCATACAAAAATGGTTTTTCGAGATCGGTGTGGAAGAACTTGTCTGGCCTGCACAGAGCCCTGACCTCAACCCCATCGAACACCTTTGAGATGAATTGGAACACCGACTACGAGTCAGGCCTAATTGCCCAACATCAGTGCCCGACTTCACTAATGCTCTTGTGGCTGAATGGAAGCAAGTCCCCGCAGCAATGTTCCAACATTTAGTGGAAAGCCTTCCCAGACGAGTGGAGGCTGTTTTAGCAGTAAAGGGGGGACCAACTCAATGTTAATGATCATGATTTTGGAATGAGATTTTCGACAAGCCGTTGTCTACATACTTTTGGTCATGTAGTGTACATCTAATGTATATCAGACAAGAGGAGGTTGGTGGCACCTTAATTGGGGAGAACGGGCACGTGTTAATGACTGGAGCGGAATAAGTAGAATGGTATCAAATACATCAAACATATGGTTTCCAGGTGTTTGATGCCATTCCATTCGCACCGTTCCACCCATTATTATGACCCGCAGCCTCCTGTGTATCAGACATACAAACCTCCTCAATTTTACTCCTTTTTGAGATCTAATGATTTTACCTTTTCTTATTTTTTTATTACGTTTTTGCACATTTTACAAACCATGGTGAAGCCACTTCCCCTCCCCCATAGGAAATAAAATAAATAAGTTGATCATCCAAAAGCAATGCAAAATTAATGATAACATTTTTTATTTGCAAAATATATTATATTCCTTTCCCTCCGTATTCCCCACCCCCCACCCCAGCACCACGTGTTACCCATAAAACCATATTACAGTATATACAGATAGACAGGCCGATAGACGGCACATTGTGATGCTTTTGCAAAAATATATGTTTCAAGATGGTTGATGCCCACAGCCAGCCAGGGGGCATCCCTGTCCTGTGTCTCAGCCGCACAGGCACTGGGGAATATACTTACAGATGGAAAAGCCGTAGCTCTCTGTGCCTATTATCAAATGTGTGAGTTACCAGATTTCTCCTCTGTGTCAAATGGAACACATCTGTTGTCTCTAGAATCCAAAGGCCTACTCCGTACTACTCACAGACACATAGATCCACACTTTAGATATTCATCCATGGACAACGTATTGTATGTACATTTCAAACAAGCAAGGACAGACTTATTGTTGAGCACAAGCAGTCAATGCAAAAGCATGATATTTGACCGTCGATATCCAGACAGTATTCATACTGTCACCTAGATGTTATAGTGAGCACTGTGGTAGCGAAATAGCTAAGAGGCTATGACAGTAGGCAGGTTTCCATAAAAATAAAAATAAAAACTTTGCAGGACAAAGATTGTCCTAACTTTCAAGAATGCCTGAATTGCTTCGCCTTGCTTTTCTGGTTGGCTGGATGCAAGTTTCACCATCCAATTATTTTAGATCTACATTGAGTGCAAGTTCTATGGCACGTTCCGTGGCGATAAGTTGACACATTAAAATGATTAGAATATTAGTCAATTCTTGCATTCTATCCATGGTGGCTTTTGTGGGCTACCTGAGACATGAAACAGATAGGTGGGAGGGCATAAAGGCTGTTGCCAATTTATTAATCAGTAATTTGCCTAAATGGATAATGTTAACACTTCAACCACTTCATTTTCATTACGTCCAGCTGTTTTTGTTGACACAGGATAGTTAAATGGCAATTGTCGCATTTATTTTCTATGCGAACTTGCTAAATGTCAACAGAATAAAATCACTCTATGAGTTAATGGAAACTAGCTAGTGAGTGTTCAGCAGGGGAGCAATAGATGCTGCAACAACACAGAGAGAATCAGTGTGAAGGAGAGCGAGAGAAAGAGGGATATACGAAAGATAAATAGAGGAGAGAGGCATATGCATCAGGCCTGAGGAACAGAGGTACATAAAGAGAGAGAGAAAAAAACGGTGAAAGACAGGAGTAGAAAGACACTTGCCTACTACTTACTTAAACTTCATACACTGCAGTTATCGTACTACGCAGTGGTGGAAAAAGTACCCAATTGTCATACTTGAGTAAAAGTAAAGATACCTTAATGGAAAATGACTCAAGTCAAAGTCAAAGTCTAAAAGTATTTGGTTTTAAATCTAAGTATCAACAGTAAATGTATTTGCTAAAATATACTTACAGTGGCTTGCAAAAGTATTCACCACCCTTGGCATTTTTCCTATTTTGTCGCCTTACAACCTGGAATTAAAATTGATTTTTGGGGGGTTTGAATCATTTGATTTACACAACATGCCTACCACTTTGAAGATGCAAAATATTTTTTGGGGTGAAACGAACAAGAAATAAGACCAAAAAACAGAAAACTTGAGCGTGCATAACTATTCACCCACCCAAAGTCAATACTTTGTAGAGCCACCTTTTGCAGCAATTACAGCTGCAAGTCTCTTGGGGTATGTCTCTATAAGCTTGGCACATCTAGCCACTGGGATTTTTGCCCATTCTTGAAAGCAAAACTGCTCCAGCTCCTTCAAGTTGGATGGGTTCCGCTGGTGTACAGCAATCTTTAAGTCATACCACAGATTCTCAATTGGATTGAAGTCTTTGCTTTGACTAGGCCATTCCAAGACATTTAAATGTTTCCCCTTAAACCACTCAAGTGTTGATTTAGCAGTATGCTTAGGGTCATTGTCCTGCTGGAAGGTGAACCTCCGTCCCAGTCTCAAATCTCTGGAAGACTGAAACAGGTTTCCCTCAAGAATTTCCCTGTATTTAGCTCCATCCACAATTCCTTCAATTCTGACCAGTTTCCCAGTCCCTGCCGATGAAAAATTGTGTTCTCAGGGTGATGAGAGGTGTTGGGTTTGCGCCAGACATAGCGTTTTCCTTGATGGCCAAAAAGCTCAATTTTAGTCTCATCTGACCAGAGTACCTTCTTCCATATTTTTTTTTTTTTTTGTCATTTAGCCGACGCTCTTATCCAGAGCAACTTACATGAGCAATTAGGGTTAAGTGCCTTGCTCAAGGGCACATCGACAGATTTTTCACCTAGTCGGCTCGGGGATTAGAACCAGCGACCTTTCGGTTACTGGCACAACGCTCTTACCTACTAAGCTACCTGCCGCCAGTATATGTTTGGGGAGTCTCCCACATGCCTTTTGGCGAACACCAAACGTGTTTGCTTATTTCTTCTGGCCACTCTTCTGTAAAGCCCAGCTCTGCGGAGTGTACGGCTTAAAGTGGTCGTATAGACAGATACTCCAATCTCCACTGTGGAGCTTTGCAGCTCCTTCAGGATTATCTTTGGTCTCTTTGTTGCCTCTCTGATTAATGCCCTCCTTGCCTGGTCCGTGAGTTTTGGTGGGCGGCCCTCTCTTGTCAGGTTTGTTGTGGTGCCATATTCGTTACATTTTTTAATAATGAATTTAATGGTGCTCCGTGGGATGTTCAAAGTTTCAGATATTTTTTATAACCCAACCCTGATCTGTACTTCTCCACAACTTTGTCCCTGACCTGTTTGGAGAGCTCCTTGGTCTTCATGGTGCCGCTTGCTTGGTGGTGCCCCTTGCTTAGTGGTGTTGCAGACTCTGGGGCCTTTCAGAACATATGTATATATACTGAGATCATGTGACAGATCATGTGACACTTAGATTGCACACAGGTGGACTTTATTTAACTAATTATGTGACTTCTGAAGGTAATTGGTTGCACCAGATCTTATTTAGGGGCTTCATAGCAAAGCGGGTGAATACATATGCACGCACCACTTTTCCGTTATTAATTTTTTCAAATTTTGTGAAACAAGTTAATTTTTTTCATTACACTTCACCAATTTGGACTATTTTGTGTATGTCCATTACATGAAATCCAAATAAAAATCAACTTAAGTTACAGGTAGTAATGCAACAAAATAGGAAAAACGCCAAGGGGGATGAATAATTTTGCAAGGCACTGTAAGTATCAATTCCTTATATTATGCGAACCAGACGCCACCATTTTCTTGTTTTTTATTTATTTACGGATAGCCAGGGGCACACTGCAACACTCAGACATAATTTACAAACGAAGCATTTGTTAAGTGAGTCCGCCAGATCAGAGGCAGTGGGATAACCAGAGATGTTCTCTTGAAACAGTAAGTGTGTGAATTAGACAATTTTCCTGTACTGCTAAGCATTCAAAATATAATGAATACTTTTGGGTGTCAGGGAAAATGTATGTACATTGTTTGTTTTCTTTAGGAATGTAGTGAAGTCAAAGTAAAAGTTTTCAAAAATATAAATAGTAAAGTAAAGTACAGATACCCAAAATAATACTTAAGTAGTACTTTACACCACTGATACTACATTCTATATCGCACGTACTGTTTAGTAAAAAGTATGCAGTATGCCACGGCCGAAACGTACAACTTTTTGTGCGTTCAAGACAACTGGGAATTTGGAAACAAAACAAGCTCAGACTGGGAAAAATGGTGACGTTGGTGATCTTCAGTTCGGTGAAGTCGGAGTTCTATAATGATGCCAGAATTTCTGACTTGTCATTCTGAGTTGGATGACTGTTCAAAACTATTTTTTGTATTTTGAGTAAACTTGTGTGTACCGTAGGCCTATGCATGTATCAATTGAAGAGTCACCTGAAGCTTAAAAGGAATGGGGGATGCAGTAGAGGAATGCAGTGCTGAGGCAGAGGGCTCATAGTGAGGATGACTGCCTACTACTCTGAAGTGTATGTGGTGAGCTTTCTGGCCCCAGAGCTACTGAGGAGGCATCACCTACTGTAAGTGGGTGACATTCATTGTGAAAGAGAAGTCCAGTGTCTACACGACAGAGTAGCCCTATACAAGATCATCACCAGACTCCATCTTCATCAACTATCTCCCTAACCACCTTCCTCTGATCAATGCATGAACTGTCCCTCTCCATCTTTGGTCAATGCATGCATTCAAGGACTTGGCCTCTATTGGTTGAACTAGCCAACTATAGCTATGGTTCCTCACAATGTATTGCTTGTTTATGTTTAGCTTTTGATGCACTTTTGAATGTTAAAATGTTGAAATTAAAACACACCAACAGTAGATGTACCAGTATCAAATAAAAAGGTTTATTACAAACAAGAAACACTTTATGAGAAAACAGAAATCCACTTTGGTTAAAAAAAAATAAGGATTTCAACAAAAACAACAGACAATCTATTAATGAATAGCTAGAAATAAAAATATATACAAAATACATAAAATTACTTTATAATCATGGCCTCTAAAATGGCCATATGGTGTGCCTCCCTGGCAGTCACCTACTTCTCCTGCCTCCACATCTGGACCCTTCTGGGAGGGTGGGAAGGAGATGACCGGTGGGGTGATGGAGTGGCAGCCCCTGCAGCACCTCATCCATCACTGCATACCACTTCCAGGATGTGGACTCCCCTCCCTCCGTGCTGGCTCCAGTGGGAGGAGCTTTCAACTCCTGATAAATATGGAAAAGGATAGCTTTCAGCATCAAACATACTACATGTAAAGGCCTGTAAAAGTTAATATGCCAATTACAGTACATTTGTCTGGAATACTTGCACCTTTCTAACATGTACAGTACCAATCAAAAGTTTGGACACACCTACTCATTCAAGGGTTTTTCTTTATTTTTTACTATTGTCTACATTGTAGAATAATAGTGAAGACATCAAAACAGTGAAATAACACATATGGAATCATGTAGTAACCAAAAAAGTGTTAAACAAATCAAAATATATTTTATATTTGAGATTATTCAAATAGCCACCCTTTGCCTTGATGACAGCTTCGCACACTCTTTGCATTCTCTCAACCAGCTTCATGAGGAATGCTTTTCCAACAGTCTTGAAGGAGTTCCCACATATGCTGAGCACTTATTGGCTGCTTTTCCTTCACTTGATAGTCCCAGTAAGCCCAAACCATATGGGATGGCGTATCGCTGCAGAATGCTGTGGTAACCATGCTGCTTAAGTGTGCCTTGAATTCTAAATAAATCACTGACAGTATCACCAGCAAAGCACCCCCACACCATAACACCTCCTCCTCCATGCTTTACGGTGGGAAATATACATTCAGAGATCATCCGTTGGAAACCAAAATCTCAAATTTGAACTCCAGACCAAAGGACACATTTCCACCGGTCTAATGTCCATTGCTCGTGTTTCTTGGCCCAAGCAGGTCTCTTCTTCTTATTGGTGTCCTTTAGTAGTGGCTTCTTTGCAGCAATTCGACCATGAAGGCCTGATTTACACAGTCCCCTATGAACAGTTGATGTTGAGATGTGTCTGTGACTTGAAATCTGAAGCATTTATTTGGGTTGCAATTTCTGAGGCTGGTAACTCTAATTAACTTATCCTCTGCAGCAGAGGTAACTCTGGGTCTTCCATTCCTGTGGCGGTCCTCATGAGAGCCAGTTTCATCATAGCGCTTGATGGTTTTTGCGACTGCAAATATGTTCCATATTGACTGAGCTTCATGTCTTAAAGTAATGATGGACTGTCGTTTCTCTTTGCTTATTTGAGCTGTTCTTGCCATAATATGGACTTGGTATTTTACCAAATAGGGCTATCTTCTGTAAAAAATGAAGAAAAACCCTTGAATGAGTAGGTGTGTCCAAACTTTTGACTGGTAGTGTATATCTTCACACTTGCATGAATGTGCCGGTGAAGTATAGGAAATATATGGGAAAGTGTTGTTGCTCTCAGACTACAGCACAGCAATAAAAGATAACAGACAGTAATGTTCTGTGTATTTTTGCTTATGATTCTCCAACTTATTTTTCACCCATGCAGGTGACTGCTGCCCCTCCAGCTCACACTCCTTTACATAGATCCTGAAAAGATATAAGATGAAGTACAACATTAACCAAAACATGAGCAGAGTAGAGTTGTGTGAGCTTTCTGCAGATAGTTAGACTGACACATGGTTTATCAAATTGGAGAGCCAAGATGAAACAGTAACAAGTGCAGCTTACCATTACTTTCACCATAACAGGTTATGTGCAATGAAACTAGCTAGACCCATTCAGGCTGTAACCGTTAATGTCACGCCCTGATGTGTTTCACCTGTCTAGTTCTTGTCTCCACCCCCACCAGGTGTTTCCCATTTGTCCCCATTATCCCCTGTGTATTTATACCAGTGTTTGCTGTTTGTCTGTTGCCAGTTCCGTTAAGTCCTACCAGCGTGTTCCCTGTGCTCTAGTTTTTCCTAGTCTTCCCAGTTCTGACCTTTCTGCCTGTCCTGATCCTGCCTGCCGTCCTGTATCTGCCTCTGCCTGACTCTGATTTGGATTACGACTCTTTGCCTGCCTTGACCTACTGATTGCCTGCTCCTTTAACTATTATAAACTCTGAGACGTGTACTATCCGCCTCCTGTGTCTGCATCTGGATTTTAGCCGGAGTCCTGATAGTTAAGGTTAAAACTAATATTGGATAGCGTTAACATTACAAGCAGGTCAACACAGCGACGTGACAAACCAGGAGAACTAGAAGAAAAGAGAAGTGTTGGGACCAGCATCGCTGTGGAATATAGGAATGAAGGCTACCGTGATTTTAACGTTAGCTAGTGGCAGTGCATAGTGCCGTGGCGAGTGCTAACTATGGCCACATGACTTACTCAATTGTTTTTTGCAGCATTTCTCCTGCCGTGTTTGCCACTGAATTAAATGCCTGATATTGACCCTGTAACAGTTTGAACACAAGCCCTGGTATTTACAACAAGTAGCTAACTAGACCAATGTTAAATGAGGTTGTCACTCAACAGCAAGCAAGGAACCCTGTAGCTAACGTAACTGCTTGAACAGTTAACTTCTAGTCTTACTAAAGCACGAAGCTAAAGGCACGGCAGGCTGCAAATCTGTTTTCAAAGATGTAACGTTACGATGAAAAAGTCATGATCATTTTAAGGAAAACAAAAATTACGTACATTTGAACACCACGTCAGAAGATTCGCTATTTGCCATCTTCAGAGTTGTTTACTTGAAGAGATCTAGGCATTTAAAATATGCTAGATTTTCCGAAATGTCACATACTATTAAACTTTTTTTGCATACTCAAACAGCCTATTATTTAGGATGCAAGTATGGATATTTGAACACGGCCAGTGTGTGAGAGAGAGAGAGAAGCAAATTATTTGATTTGGTTAAATCCTCCTTTAACAGTCGAAGGCGATGTGGTCTCACAAAAGACCATTACCGGCAATCAATTTAAATCTGTTTTACCCTTCCCACAGAAACCAATTAGGGCATTTTAATTTGCCTTTTTGATTCCAAGCATAGCCAACCAGCGAGGGAGTCCAATCTACATCATGCAGAAAGGGACGGGTGAAAACATCAGGAGGTGTTGTTGGAAGCAAAGTAACCACGCTTATTGATCCATCAATTTAGACAGTACAGAAGAAGAGACTGAGCATGAAAGCAGGAAACGATGTTGTATTAATGAATGTGGTGTTTCAAAGACGGGAAAACAACAAACAGAAGAATCCCACAGTAGCCATTTGAATCAGCCAGTCAAAAAGGGTACTTTTTTTTCACAATCTAGACATACTAAATATTTTAGAGGACACTATAAGGAGTGACACCAAGATGTTGACTGTATCATTCTTCACAAATGTAAATGTAAAAATAATGTAAAACATCCTTCCTCTCAATGAAGTTTCTCTGTGAGAATTGCCAGAACAATCTGAGATGCCAAATGTATTTTCGGGGCACGCTGTGATGGAATCGCCCTATACACAGTCCCTGTTCATTAGGAAGGCTTTATGATCGGATTGTATCAGTTTATCAAGTGCTGTTGTTCACAGCCCAATTCTGATATTTTGCCCAAAAATGTTGTCAAATGCTCTTATTGGTCAAAAGACCAATATTGGCAAAAGATTAGAATTAGGCTGCCTGTGTAAATGCAGCCATACAGGCTTACACTCAGATTGGCTTTAGGGCCTTTTGTAGTATTTACATGATAGAGCTCAACTTTAAATCGCAGAGAAATTATACCTTGTAATGTAAAGTGCACAGTCTGTGTTCAGTAGATTAGAAACAGTTTTGCCTTTAAGTACATCTATGTTCAAGAAGCTAAATCAACTATCTTTTACATGTAAACTGCATCAGTTTTTGCCAGTCAATCCTAGATACTACAAGCTACTCACCAGCGCCAATAAGATGCCATACTACAATTGGCCGTGAGGCCGTCACAGGATGTGACTGACACATTACTGACCCACAGGAGCAGCAAATAGAGCAGAAATATGCAGTTCTCCATTTCAACCAAAAGATGGCAGCAACTGAATGCTTATGAGACACTCCACCACTACCCTCAACAGCTACAGCAGCCCGCCTCACCTCCACGAGCAACAAAGAGCCATCACTGACATCATTAATACTAGAGCAGTGACTCGCACACAGCAACATACAGTACTCAGGTGGAGCTCAGAACTTTCTGACACCACGTCCACCACATTCCCACCGCGGTGAATCAGCCAAGACATTGTCTCATGTCAACAAGCAGCGCATGTCGTGCTTTGAAACGTCTGGTCGGCCTAATTTAAGTGTCACAATGCATTTCTGCCCCCTTTTTTCCCCTCTGACGCTGCCCTTCACTCGGGATGGAATCAGGTGCCAGTCAAGCATGTCAGACATTTTGGTTTGTGGCGGTGGCAGCCGCGGCCACTCTTCTGGGGCCTCAGATGGGACTGTATCATGCATGGGCTGCTCGGCGACGGCGGGATATCAACTTCCCATCATGCATTTGGTGTCGCGTGTGGGGAAATGGAATGTCAAGTGTGTTTGTCACATTAATGGGGAACATGTGCAATTGTGACAGACAGGAGGTCTCTATAGTGCGCTCCACTGGCTGGCTCGCTCGCACACACACACACACACACACACACACACACACACACACATATAGATCGAGGGAGCGAGGGAGGGAGGGAAGGGAGGAAGAAAAGAGGTGGGGAGAGGGAAATGCATTCCAGCTAAGAAAGCATCCAATATTGGCCAATACAAATCAAAACCACAAAAGAAGCCAAGAAAACCCTCCCTTCTTCTTCTCCTCCCAGCTGCATTTCTTGGATGGAAACTCTGTCAGCTTTCTTTGAGTTCTGATATAATTATATAAATGCTTCACAAATAATCCTGGCAATCCCAGTCTGACACTTAACGATCGCTATGTTATTGTTGCAAATGTATGTTTGATTTTTAAAAATGCGTTTTGATGAGAATTCAGAATGGCATCGCACTTTATTATCTGCATGACGTCATGCACACACTGCCTCTTACAAATAAACTGTACTCTCGTGCTCTCTCTCAAACACGCACACACCCACACACAGACAGACAGACAGACACACCACACACTTCAATAAAAACAACCTGTTCGTTAGTCTTACAGCACTCTCCCTTTCAGTTGTGTCTGCGGTTCCACTCACGCTGTGGGGTGAGTGATGTTGAAAGTACCTATCTAGGGCTGGGTGGTAGAGATGTAGAGAGGTGTGTGTGTGTGTGTGTGTGTGTGTGTGTGTGTGTGTGTGTGTGTGTGTGTGTGTGTGTGTGTGTGTGTGTATATGAGAGAGTGAGATAGAGAGGGAGAAGGGAGGTACATTACTGTATCATCTCTGCTAGCAAAGAGGGAGTTCCCACATGACAACTTCACTTTCACTCCCATCCTCCCACTGCGCATGCAGCATGTACACAATGATGCTATGATAGCACCCCACAGATACAATGGAAATACAATTATGAGATTTGTTTGTTAATTGTTATTTTATTCAGATCCTACTCTTCCTGCAGTCCACACAAAACATAAACATGACCTAATACACAATATTAATAGACAAGAACATCTCAAGGACAGAACTTCATACATTTTATATATATTTCAAAAAGTCCTGTACTGACAACACTGAGAAAACAGAGACCTATGCTCTAGGCCTACACTTAGTAGCATCTATCAATTAGGCCTTCAAAAGAAGACATCTTTCATTGAAAATGTTCAAAAGAGAGATCAAAATAAAGTGGGGATTACTGGGTCTCTCATGGCTGGATGGCACAGCTGGATCTGTTGGCTCACATTCACACAGGGAGCTGCATGTATAGGGTGGAACGTAGCCTAGCAGTTAGCGTGTTGGGCCAGTAACCACAAAGGTCGCTAGTTTGAATCCCAGAGCTGACAAGGTGAAAAATCTGCCGATATGCCCTTGAGCAAGGCACTTAACCCTAATTGCTCCAGGATCGCCGTTGATAATGGCTTACCCTGGCTGTGACCCCACTCTCTGAGGGTGTGTTAGGGGGAGTTGGGATTTACAACATAAAATAGGACAAATATAAGCACCCACCAACCTATTTAATTACTATTATTACTACTACACACTATTGGTGTACGTTGAGCCCAACTGACAGTTATGCAACAGGGTCAAACATCTTGTGTATGTGTGGGGTGAGTGGAGGGGTGTGAGTGTGGGGGGGGTTTAGTGTGTGTGCGTGTGTGTTTGTGTGTGGGGGGAGGGGGATACTACAATTGAAGCCAGAGTAAAAACACCTGAGTAATGATGAGTGTTGCATCATCTACAACCAAAATGGCGTCCTGAGACTTGGGGTCAGAGGTTAACATGGAGGGAATTCCAGGGTATCCATCATGGAAACAGTGGTCATATCTTTAACCACATGTTATCCTCATGCTTTATTCTGGCCCTAGACTTCTCACTCCTTTTGGAACTGACCCCTCTTTGAAGTTGAATCGCCCCTCTATGTATGTCTCTCTACATCCCTCCTCCTCGCTCTCTCTCTCTCTCGATGCCTCAGCTGTTTTCGCTCTCCCTCTCTGTCTTCCCTCTCTCATCGATGGCCAGAGTTAATAAGGCAATTAAGGTCTAATTAAAAGAGACTGCAGAGACAGCTTGTTGTGAGTAAAATAGTGGTGCATATTTGTGTGTGTTTGTATAAAGTTTTCTGTGCATGTCTTGGCTGCGCACACACACACATACATTCACACTCCTTCACTTACCCCACTCATACACAAGATGTTTAACCCTGTTGCATGACTGTCAGTTGGGCTCAGCGTACACCAATAGTGTGTAGTAATAAGAATAACACAAACACACGCACATACAATTCTTATTACAAACAGAGGTGTGGGCGATAGAGAGCAAAGGTGACAAACGAAACAATGAAAGTAACAAAATAAACTTTTTACTGTTTGAAACAAACTCGAAAATACACTGCTGTTGCCTCTTGACCAAAGCAGCTTGACAGGAAACATAGAACAACACCTGATCTAATTTCGGAGACCCTTGTCTCCAGAGAGCAATTTCACAACAGGCAAGAGAGAGAGGGGGCTTCAAATCCAAATGAATAAGAAGACATGACAAAACAGCACGCAAAGAGAGAAGGCCACGAAGACAGCATCATGCTCTCGTCGCTCTTTCCGCTCTCGTGACTCTTACGGGAGATTAATATGCAGCGATGCAACGCCTAGTCATGCATCGTCCCGAGTGGCTCGCTATGTGGTTGCTAGCAAGCCGACAGCCTGCTAGGTAGTTTTAGGTATCAACAGCCAAGTAGGGGTTAGAAGCTATAGCGAGTTTTTAGACTGGTCAATCGCGCTGGGGTATTAGAGTATTTGCATAAAGTTCAGCTCACATTCTTTTCACGCTCCCTTGCCCATGCTCGCATCGTCCAATGGTCTCCTGCCCACTTGGCTTCTCATCACTTTTCTTCATTTGAAAATAAATGGCTTCCGTTGTTTCATCGTCCAACATTGTATGCAGTTAACACAGGCTGTTAGCGCTCTCGTCACTCCCAGACCCTGGGCATCAGATATGGGCAGTTACGTTTCACTTAGGAGGAGAGGATAGGGGGAGGAGGGGTGAGGAGAAGAGGACCTGCTAAAAGGGGCCCCAGCTGTTCTAGTCCAGCTCACTTCCTGTTACACGGGGTAATCCTACTCTGTTTGACTTCTTTCAATAAGTGGGGGATTAGCAAGAGATAAAAACTACCCAAAAAAATAGATTGTTTGGCTGGCCAAGGGGAGGACTGTTTGGCCTCTGTGGATCTAGGTAAAGCTCTCTGTTAGCTTATTGCAACTGACTATGGGTTGTGGCTATGGTATACCTGCACCTTGGTACAGTGAGGATAAAAAGTATTTGATCCCCTGCTGATTTTGTACGTTTGCCCACTGACAAAGACATGATCAGTCTATAATTTTAATGGTAGGTTTATTTGAACAGTGAAAGACAGAATAACAAACAAAAAATCCAGAAAAACGCATGTCAAAAATGTTATAAATTTATTTGCATTTTAATGAGGGAAATAAGTATTTGACCCCTCTGCAAAACATGACTTAGTACTTGGTGGCAAAACCCTTGTTGGCAATCACAGAGGTCAGACGTTTCTTGTAGTTGGCCACCAGGTTTGCACACATCTCAGGAGGGATTTTGTTCCACTCCTCTTTGCAGATCTTCTCCAAGTCATTAAGGTTTCGAGGCTGACGTTTGGCAACTTGAACCTTCAGCTCCCTCCACAGATTTTCTATGGGATTACGGTCTGGAGACTGGCTAGGCCACTCCAGGACCTTAATGTGCTTCTTCTTGAGCCACTCCTTTGTTGCCTTGGCCGTGTGTTTTGGGTCATTGTCATGCTGGAATACCCATCCACGACCCATTTACAATGCTCTGGCTGAGGGAAGGAGGTTCTCACCCAAGATTTGACGGTACATGGCGCCGCCCATCGTCCTTTTGAAGCGGTGAAGTTGTCCTGTCCCCTTAGCAGAAAAACACCCCCAAAGCATAATGTATTGGGGTCATAGACAGCATTCCTCCTCCTCCAAACACGGCGAGTTGAGTTGATGCCAGAGCTCTATTTTGGTCTCATCTGACCACAACACTTTCACCCAGTTCTCCTCTGAATCATTCAGATGTTCATTGGCAAACTTCAGACGGGCCTGTAGATATGCTTTCTTGAGCAGGGGGACCTTGGGGGCGCTGCAGGATTTCAATCCTTCACGGCATAGTGTGTTACCAATTGTTTTCTTGGTGACTATGGTCCCAGCTGCCTTGAGATCATTGACAAGATCCTCCCGTGTAGTTCTAGGATGATTCCTCACCGTTCTCATGATCATTGCAACTCCACGAGGTGAGATCTTGCATGGAGCCCCAGGCCGAGGGAGATTGACAGTTATTTTGTGTTTCTTCCATTTGCGAATAATCGCACCAACTGTTGTCACCTTCTCACCGCTGCTTGGCGATGGTCTTGTAGCCCATTCCAGCCTTGTGTAGGTCTACAATCTTGTCCCTGACATCCTTGGAGAGCTCTTTGGTCTTGGCCATGGTGGAGAGTTTGGAATCTGATTGATTGATTGCTTCTGTGGACAGGTGTCTTTTATACAGGTAACAAACTGAGATTAAGAGCACTCCCTTTAAGAGTGTGCACCTAATCTCAGCTCGTTACCTGTATAAAAGACACCTGGGAGCCAGAAATCTATCTGATTGAGAGGGGGTCAAATACTTATTTCCCTCATTAAAATGCAAATCAATTTATAACATTTTTGACATGCGTTTTTCTGGATTATTTTGTTGTTATTCTATCTCTCACTGTTCAAATAAACCTACCATTAAAATTATAGACTGATCATTTCTTTGTCAGTGGGCAAACGTACAAAATCAGCAGTATATGTAGTTGTTCATGTGCGCGTACACATACAGAGTTTGTCCATTCCTGTGTGTGGAAGATTTGTACTTGACTTATTGAAAGCAAATCACACTTGGATAGAAACAAAGAGAGAGAAAGAGAGAGAGAGAGAGACATGCACACACACACACACACACACACACACACACACACACACACACACACACACACACACACACACACACACACAGTATGAGAGATAATTTGGCAAGAGAAGAGATATATCCCTACTGTAAAACACACTGTATCTTTCATGTGGGGGAGCCCATACAGCGTGTAGCCCCTGGAGATATACTGGGAATTGGCTTTGTTCCAAATCGCACCCTATTCCCTATGTAGTACACTACTTTTGACCAAGTCCTATGGGCCCTGGTCAAATGTAGTGCTCTAAATAAGGAATAGGGTGCCATTTGCAACGCAGACCTGCTGTCTCTCCTCACTGTTTCTTCTCCCCATGTGTTAGAAGAGGAGGAGAGGAGTGTCGACCTGTATGCTGGGTGAAAAGCCTATGTTTCCCAGCTCCCTCATGGCTCCTGAGTAGGCAGAGAAGGCCCTATTATGGAGAATAAAAGCAGGCCAGCAGGCCCGGTTGTTACCCTGGGCACCCCATCGGCATACTCCCGGATTGGAGCGCTAGTCCTGGACAGACTTGGGATGGGAGTGAGAGACGGATTCAATGTACAGTGGAGAAGGAGTTAGGGAGAGTGAGAGAGGGAGAGAGGGAGCGACTCAATGTACAGTAGAGAAGGAGCTAGTGAGAGAGGGAGAGAGGGATTCAATGTACAGTAGAAGGAGAGAGAAAGGGGGAGGGAGGGAGGGATCCCATGTGATACCTAATTTCTCCTCCTCCTTCTTTGTCTCTCTTGTTTAATTCCTCCTTTATTCTCTTGAAAGTAGCTGTCTTGTTTTCTCTGCCAGTTTCTCTCTTGCCAATAGCCAACACCCAACACCAGTAGACATGTGCACTGAAACAAATACACTAATAAACACACGGTAAAACAAACACGGTAACACACCTACACACACACAGAGATACAATCTCTTATACATAGTAATAGAGGAGCTCCTTCAAGCCCAAAGCACACAATCAGTATAGGTGGAAGGTGTCCAAAACAATATTTACCATTGATTTAGAGGCCATTTAAGATGCATTAGCTCATCAGTAATTATGTGAAACTCAATTATAACAATCCTCTGAAGAGTAGAACCAAACTGGAGGGCTTAGGTTTTTAAGCAGTGGTGTTACAAAACCAATAACTAGTCTACTGATTTTTTCTGCACTCATGGGGTGGATTGCAATAAACAGGCAGAACTTAATGCGCTCCTGCAGGTTACCGCTGGATTTCAATGCTACTTACGGGAGAATACGTGCACCTGCATGTTAAAACAAACTTGATTGCGACCAAAAACCCACAAGAATAAACCAGCAGATTAGTTGTTACAATGTCAAGTGATTATGATACTAGAAAGCTGCGTCTACATTCTCTACTCCCACCCTCAATTAAATATCAACCTATCAGGAGTATCGGAAACCGGAAGGCTGATGAATGTAAAAATACTTATTACAGTATGAGAATATAGAAGTAGTAGGCCTATATTTCATTCAAACGTTTCACCTTAGATGTCAAAATAATATGTGTGCTATTTGAAATAACTTTATTAGACTATATTTTCATTTGATAAAAGAAATAGATTATATAGGCCTAACTCCATCACGCTTGACTTGATTTAGGGCAGCAGGTAGCTTAGTGGGTAAGAGCGTTGTGCCAGTAACCGAAAGGTCGCTGGTTCTAATCCCCGAGCCGACTAGGTGAAAAATCTGTCGATGTGCCCTTGAGCAAGGCACTTAACCCTAATTGCTCATGTAAGTCGCTCTGGATAAGAGCGTCTGCTAAATAATGTAATTTAATACACATTTTCAATATGGACAGTCCAGGGATATTTTCCCCCGATCTTGATAAGAAATAACCATTATTTTTAAAGACGAGTTGTAATTAATGACTTACATAAATTGTCGGATAAATTGCCATAGTAGATTTGCCGTGGTAAACGAGGAACTACTTTATGTCAGTTGTATGGAATGATTGTCAATAGTCCTTAGTCTACAGAAAAAGCAGGATCAATTTGTTCAGATGATAATACTCACCAGAGGGCGAAATATTTTTGCATTTTTTGGGCAGCGATCAGGACCAAAAGAAAACCTCGACATCTGCTTTAAGGAGCAGTAAATCCGTGGCCAGTGATGGTTGCAATTGAGATTAGCTGTGCGGGTGATTTTAGCGCATATTAATCAAATCCAATAACATTTAATTTGTCACATGCTTCGTAAACAACAGGTGTAGACTAACAGTGAAATGCTTACTTATGGCCCTTCCCAACAATACAGAGAGAAAGATAGAAAAATAATAGAAAGACAATAGCACAAGGAATAAATACAAAATGAGTTATGATAACTTGGCTATATACACAGGGTATCAGTACCTAGTCGATGTGCAGAGGTACGAGGTAATTTGATGGTTTAGCAAGAGATTACCTTGTGTTTATACGCTGGCCAATGTTTGTTGCAATAGGCCTGTTATGTCCAAGTGGTCTTAGGCCTAGCTACATGGTCTTTAACCTGATTTGATGTGTGCATAAATGTGAGAAGTAAGCTTGTACAGGTGTTGAATGCACAGTATACACCCAGACGACAGCTACCTTAACTTAGATCTAGGGCTAGCTCCTTCTTGACCTCTTGGTCGGCGAGTCCACGCGGATTATTATTTGCTAAAATGGTGATGAAACATAAATATGTACAAAAAAGGGAAAATTACAAAAGGCATGCCCAAACTAAATTAAAAAACAAAGGAAAGGCCTCATTGTCACCAAACAAAACCAGCAGCCACACGGCTCTGCCAGCTGGGACACTGACTAGCGAACCCCCTAATTGGCAGCACCTGTGTACAAATAAATGCTCCGCTCAGCATTTAGACCCGGTTACTGCTGCCACCTGGGGATGGAGTGTGGAAGTGTATCATGGTAGTGTGTTTGTCTATGTCCTAACACTACCCTTCCCCCATATCATAACAAATGGTAAATGTGGTAAATGGATTTGGACTTAATTTAGTGAGTCGAGGGGTAAAACAGCCAACAGTGATGTTTTAAGCTTTAACAGTCCAACCTGGATGTTGTGGAATAGTGTGCGTGTGATATACCTAGAGTGCCTTCAGAAAGTATTAATACCCTTTGACTTATTCCACATTTTGTTGTGTTACAGCCTGAATTCAAAATTGATTAAAGAGATGTGTTTCTCACCCATCTATACCCAATAATGACCAAGTGAAAACATGTTTTCAAAAAGTGTTTGAAAATGTATTGAAAATGAAATATAGAAATATCTCATTTGCATAAGTATTCACACCCCTGAGTCAATACTTTGTAAAAGCACCTTTAGCGGTGATTACAGCTGTGAGTCTTTTTGGGTAAGTCTCTAAGAGCTTTGAACACCTGGATTGTACAATATTTGCCCATTATTCTTGAAAAATTGTTCAAGCTCTGTCAAGTTGATTGTTCATTGCTAGACAGCCATTTTCAAATCCTGCCATAGAATTTCAAGCCGATTTAAGTCAAAACTGTAACTAGATCACTCAGGAACATTCAATGTCGTCATGGTAATCAACTCCAGTTTAGATTTGGCCTTGTGTTTTAACGTCCTGCTGAAAGGTAAATTTGTCTCCCCAGTGTCTGTTGGAAAGCAGTCTGAACCAGGTACTGCCTGTGGTTACCTCTATTCCGTTTCTTTTACCCCCCCCCAAATAAAAAAAAACACCCTAGTCCTTGGATAAGCATACCCATAACATGATGCAGCCACCACCATGCTTGAAAATATGAAGAGTGGTACTCAGTGATGTGTTGTGTTGGATTTGCCCCAAACATAACGCTTTGTATTCAGGACAAAAAGGGTGTGTGTACTTGCATGCCATGTGTGTAGATGTTGGTCATGTGCCTCAAATCTTTCTTCAGAGAGAGGAGTGTTTTATTAATTGTATCATGTGTTCTCCATGTGCCAGGGCGTATTGGTATATGACCTTGTGTATACTGTACATTAATACATTCATGCATGTGCTGCATCTCTGTGTATATAGTGTAATGCATCCTGGTATCAGTTAATATGCACATAGTGATTATTTTGCAAAAATACATGCATCACCAGCCAGCATGTCTTAGTGAATGAGGGAGCCATATTCCCTGTTCTAATATCCACACTAGCATACTACAGAGCACTATTCTAATAGTGATCACATCCACACAGGACAATTTGATCACTATAATCAGTTTAATACTTTAACCACATTCACTATTCAGACTTGAGATAAGTAGACTTAACATGGATAGTTCGGGATTTTGGCAATTAACCCTTTCTATCTACTTTCCTAGAGTCATATGAACTTGTGGATACCATTTTTGCCTCTGCGTGCAGTTTAAAGGAAGTTACTAACTAGCGTTAGCGCAATTGCTAACTAGCAGTAGCGCAATGACTAGAAGTTCATGGGAACAGCTAGCATTCTAGCTGTCCCTATAGACTTCCTGTCATTGTGCTAACGCTAGTTATCATCGGCTTTCGAAACTACCTCTAACTTCCTTCATACTGGATGCAGAGACATGGTATCCACGAGTTCATCTGACTCCGGGGAAGTAGATAAATCCCTAACTATCCTTTAAGTCAATAAAGCATAAAAAAATACCTATCAGGTCTGACTAAGGCCCTATAAGCAGTGTGTAAAGCCACAGAGATTCGGATATATAGGGCAGATGGGGTGGTTTTTTAACCTGGCAGCAGAAGGCATGTGTGTCAGGGTCTGTGTTTGCCCGCTGCCGCGTGGGCGCCCGTGGGTCATGAGGTGTACTACTGTGCCCTCCCTCCACTCTGGGCCAGATGGTGACCGGGAAGGGTGCTGGCTATCCCCCTACCGCTGGTGACGTCATTCCCCGGGACCGTACTGGCAGACCAACAGGGGAGAGAGAGGGGGTGGGGAGGGGGGAGAGAGAGAGAGAGAGAGAGACAGAGCACGAGCAAGCGCGAGAGAGAGAGCGAGAGAGAGAGAGAGAGAGAATGATGGTGCCTGCAAAGGAAGGCAGAGGGAGCCAATGGGCTTTGGTATAGCCTTAACTCAGCCGTCATGAGCCATTGGAGTAGACCATCATTTAAACCTAAAATGCTTTACAGTCAAGAAGGGATGACCATAACTCAAAACTCTCGTGTCAGGAGAGTACCAGGATCCCAAAACCAACATTTTGTGGATACCTAGAAAATGATTTATTTATGGCCCCAGAGAATCAACAACCAAAACTGTAGGCTTGCCTCATTGGTTACAGCTTAGCATTAACACCATGGAGTGTAAACCAATGAGAGTGGTAGGGGTTAGCATGCTGTATATTTATGCCATCCCCTTAATATGCCCTATGTGACTTACTCCTCAGTGAATTGAGGGATGTCACTGAACTGTAGCATCATGTAGACAGACAAAAGGTTACATATGTACATGTATCTCCATTCATGTCTGTGAACCTCAGCACCTTGGGAATAGCTAATTGAGTTGACGAATAGCCCCAGGTCGGAACATGGAGTCTTGGCTGGGGAAGATGGCTGACAAGTGTCTCTTTGTCATGAGGGCCCATGACAGTGTGTGTGTGTGTGTCTGTGTGTGTGCGTGCATGTCCGTGTGTGTGCGAATGCAAGTGTGTGCCACTATGGAACTTAATGAGGCCCTGTGATGGATGTTGTGCCAGACACACGTCAACTCCAAACCCTATTTTTTCCCCAGAGACCCTGGCTTCCTCGTAGGTAGCCAATCAGCTGCTTGCACAAAGGAAGCAGAATTAGAATTAGCAGTCCCACTATTTGGATAGTCCCATATAGATGATCTACAGATGTTCATACGATCAACAAACTATCTGTTGATAAGCAAATGCTTGCTAATGTTACAGTTAGGGTTAGGTTTAGAATAAGGTTTAGGGTAAGGGTTAAGGTTAGGGCTAGGGTTAGGGTTAGTGGATAGTTAGTTGAAATGTTGTTCACAGTTATTGAACATCTACTGAACATCTACAAACCATCTACTTGGGACAATCTGAATAAAGCGTTACCAGCATCGCTCCCTTAATTGCAGCTGCATCAAGCCAGTGCCACCACTCTTCCCCTTCTCCTCCCTCCTTATCCTATACTTTCCACCTCTTCCAATCTCCCTCAATCTTTTCCCTGTTTTTCCTCTCTTGTTCTCTCTGATTCTCTCTGTACTTCCTTCCGTCTTCATCAGGCTGCTATTGTGTGAGGTGAAGAGGAGGGGCTGAGGGTGTCTGGCAGGAACGTTCAGTATATGGTTCAGATCCAGACAGACAAACAGACGGACGGACTTGAAACTTGAAACAGACAGTCTTGTCACTAGTCTGCTATGGCTGTACACAGACAAAGGTGTTAAACAGACTGCCAATTACACCGTCCATCTTTCTCTTACTTTCTCTGTCTCCGTCTCTCTCTCGCATGCACACACGTTCTCCCAACTTTTACTAATCTCTCTTGATCTCTTACATTGTCTTCCTATCTTTATCCCTCTCTTACATTACCCAGCTTTGTTGTTCTGAACTCCACCATCTACCTCTGTATACTGTACTTCCTCTCTTTCTTCCTCATGCGACATGCGTCAACTAATGGTGATTGTTTGCAGGTGCTACCTGTTGGAGTGGGGTGGTGTTTTGCCTTTAAATGCCCAGTGTTCCCCTGTGTTTAGCTGATTCCTTGTATTGCTCTAAAGGCAAAACCCGCCCCACTCCAACAGGTAGCACCTGCAAACAATCACCATTGGCTGACGCATGTCACACCAGGAAGAGCAGCTGGTGCATATGCAACTGTTATGTGGGCAGCTTGTCACTCCCTTTTCTGTTTCCCTTCCTCCTTGTTTTGTCCCCTCTTTGTCTGTTGTATCTGTATGTGTGTTTGTCCCCATTATGTTGGTGCGTCTGCCGGTGTGTGTCTGGAGTGGATCGGGGGGCGTGTTCAGGATCTGCCTCTCCTGTGCAGCTGCGGGTTGTTTCCAGTGATTCCTTCCTACGCAGCTGCATCCTATTCTCTCATCAACCTGCACTACTAATTCCTGGGCATGGCTCTCCACCGGCGCCAGATCGTTGTTCTTACTAGAGCGGTAACTTGGCTCACCAGTAGAGTTAAATTGTCTTTGTCTTCAGCCTGGCTCTTTACTCTCCTTAACCTGTCGTTTGTTTTGTCTTCAGTTCAGACATACCTGCCTGCCTGCCTCAGCCTCTCCTTCCTCCGGAGCCGACTAGCCCACTCTGTTCCTTTTCTTCAGTTGTTTTTTGGACTAAGACAAATTGAACTTTTATTAAAATCATTTTTGTTTCTTCCACTCCCTTAGTTGTGTTTTGTTTCTCTGAGTGCTGGGTTTAACCATAGCCTAACAGAACGATCTGGCCATGGACCCAACAGAGAAACAGCACGGGCCAAACAAAGACAGCTTCTAACAAGCTATCCAGGCTCAAGGAACGTTGCTAGGACAGCATGACCAATTGATTCGGACTCTTTTGGAAAATAATCATCAACTGCTGAACCAGGTGACTCAGTTAACAACACAAGTCTCTAAATTGTCTGTTATCAGTTCTCCATCTCTCTCTGACCCCCAGTTTGATGCACCCCAAGTTGTTTCCTCGGACATTATGCAGGCTTCGTTCCATCGGGAACCCCCTGTCACGTCGCCTGAACCGTTCAATTGTGAATTGGACAAGTGCTGGGGATTTTTGCTTCAGTGTGACTTGATTTTTCGGCAGAGACCACTGTCGTTTTCTACTGATTCCTCTAAGGTACATTATGTTCTGGGGCTGTTAAGAGGGAGAGCTCTGGTTTGGGCTGAGGCTGTGTGCTCAAATCAAACTTTGACTGGAGTGACTTTTGCTGATTTTTCTGCTAAATTGAAGACTGTTTTTGACCATCCTGACCATGTGGGTAATTCCTCCAAGAGACTTTTTAATTTGAGGCAGGGTTCTAACAGTGTGGCTGAGTACTCTATTGAGTTCTGGACTTTGGCAGCGGACTCCAAGTGGAACAATGTGGCACTTCAAGGAGCATTTCTAAACGGTTTGAATGAAGCCATTAAGGATGAACTGGCTGCTCGTGACGAGCCACATGATTTACTTTCTCTCGTTTCCCTGTCCATTAAGCTAGACAACCGATTGCGGGAGAGGCGTCGGGAGAGAGGCGGTCGGCCACATCTAGGAGGACGAGTTTCCCAGCCTTCAACCAATCGAGTCTCGCCTCCCCGGAGCCGGCAGCTTCTTGTTCCTGATCCCATCCCGAGCACAGAGGAGGAACCAATGCAAGTGGGTCGAGCTCGACTACCTCCAGCAGAGCGGCAACAGCGCCTCCAGGCGGGTGAGTGCCTGTACTGTGGAGACGCACACACACATTCTGGCTACATGCCCTAAGCGACCAAAAGACAAGGCTCGCTCGTAACGGTGGGTCTACTTGCGAGCCCAGAGTTCGATCCTGAACCCATCATTCCCCGATTACAAGTACCTGTAACCTTACGTTTCCAGAGTCATTCCCTGCCACTCTCAGCTCTCATAGACTCAGGTGCAGAAGACAACTTTATTAGCCACCAGTTCGTTACACAGGCTCGTATCCCCGTGGAGCCACTACCTACCCCCATTCAAGTCACAGCCCTTGATGGGCGCCTCCTCGCGGAGATAACTCATCAAACCACCCCCGTTTCCCTAGTGATTTCAGGCAATCATGGTGAAAGCATTCAGTTAAGAGTTATGTCTGGCTCAGCTACCCCCCTAATCCTTGGCTTCCCCTGGTTGGCTCTTCACAACCCACAAATTGATTGGACACGTCACACCATTCTCAGTTGGAGCACTAACTGCCATTCAGAGTGCCTTAGGTCAGCGGTTCCCCCCACTAAGTTTAACCCAACTCATCCCTCAGCTCCTCCCGATCTGTCATCTGTCCCCAAAGAATACCATGACTTAGCTGAGGTTTTCAGTAAGGACAAGGCTCTGTCTCTACCACCACATAGGCCTTATGATTGCCCTATTGAACTGCTTCCTGGTGCTCCCTTGCCCTCTAGTCGCTTATACAATCTGTCCCGACCGGAAAGAGAAGCAATGGAGCAGTATATTGGTGATTCTCTGGCCTCGGGCATAATCCGTCCCTCGTCGTCTCCTTTGGGTGCTGGTTTCTTTTTCGTTGAAAAGAAAGACAAGTCGTTACGCCCCTGTATCGATTTCAGGGGTTTAAACAACATAACTGTTAAAAACAAGTATCCCCTTCCACTCATCAACTCAGCTTTTGAACCTCTGCATGGCGCCACATTTTTCTCCAAGCTCGACCTCAGGAACGCTTATCACCTTGTCAGAATCCGAAAGGGAGATGAGTGGAAAACCGCTTTCAACACTCCACTGGGGCATTTTGAGTATTTGGTCATGCCCTTTGGGCTCTCAAACGCCCCTGCTGTATTCCAAGCCATGGTGAACGATGTTTTTAGGGATTTTTTGAACCGTTTTGTCTTTGTATACCTGGATGATATTCTTGTTTTTTCCAAGTCACCCGAGGAGCATGAGTCACACGTCTGTCAAGTCCTTCAACGGCTCTTGGAGAATAAGCTGTACGTCAAAGCAGAAAAGTGTGAGTTCCACAAACAGTCTACATCGTTCCTTGGTTTCATCATTGAGAGCGGGCAGGTGAAGGCGGACCCCGAGAAGATCCGGGCAGTGACGGAATGGCCCACACCCACCACCCGTAAGCAACTTCAAAGATTTTTGGGCTTTGCTAACTTCTACCGTAGATTCATTAAGGGTTTTAGTAAAGGGGTGGCACCCCTTACTAGACTCACATCCCCAAAAGTCCCTTTTCTGTGGTCCCCTGAGGCGGAGCAGGCGGTAGGGGTTTTGATGGAACTGTTTTCCACCTCCCCCGTGTTGATACACCCCAATACCTCTCTGCAGTTTATTGTGGAGGTGGACGCGTCTGACTCAGGTGTGGGAGCAGTCCTCTCCCAGCGCTCCCCCACTGACCAAAAGCTTCACCCCTGTGCTTTTTTCTCCAATAAATTGTCACCCACAGAACGGAATTACGACGTTTGAAACCGGGAACTGCTGGCGGTCAAGCTAGCACTGGAGGAATGGCGGCACTGGCTGGATGGAGCTGAACTGCCGTTTGTGGTCTGGACAGACCACAAAAACTTGGCTTACATCCAAGCCACTAAGAGACTCAACTCACGCCAAGCCAGATGGGCCCTGTTTTTTAGTAGGTTTAACTTTATTCTAACATACAGACCAGGGTCAAGAAATGTTAAACCAGATGCTTTGTCCTGCCAGTTTGCTGACCCTTCGGAGACCAGCGAGCCTGAGGCAGTCCTACCTTCCTCATGCGTCGTGGCGGCAGTACAGTGGGAGATCGAGTCTCTTGTGAAGACTGCACTTGCCACGGACCCGGGACCGGGTGATGGACCTCCCAACCTACTCTTTGTTCCCGAGACGGTCCGGTCTCAGGTGTTGCAGTGGATTCACACCTCCCGTTTTGCTGGTCACCCTGGGATGAGACGCACGTTGACGCTGCTTAAGAGACATTTTTGGTGGCCTTCACTGGAAACTGACGTTCGGGCTTTTGTGGCAGCCTGTTCAACCTGTGCTCGGGGCAAAGCCTCCCATCAGGCCCCTTCGGGGCTGCTGCTACCCCTCCCAGTTCCCAGCTGTCCCTGGTCCCACATAGCCATGGATTTTGTCACCGGCCTACCCAAGTCTGAAGGTAATGATACTATACTTACCATTGTGGACAGATTCTCTAAATCTGTTCACTATATAGCATTACCAAAATTACCGTCTGCCAGTGAGACAGCGGACCTCCTAGTCCAACATGTATTCCGTCCCCATGGAATACCTGTGGACATCGTATCTGATAGAGGCCCACAGTTTACTTCCCGTGTTTGGAAGGTTTTCTGTTCTGCTTTGGGTGCTTCCGTTAGTCTGTCCTCAGGGTTTCATCCCCAGACCAACGGTCAAACAGAAAGAGCCAATCAAGACCTCGAAGCAACCCTTCGTTGTGTGGCTGCTCAACATCCATCATCCTGGGCCAAACATCTGCCTTGGATAGAGTACGCCCACAACTCCCTCACCACCTCTGCCACCGGCCTTTCACCCTTCGAAGTAACCATGGGTTATCAACCCCATCTGTTTCCTGCTCAGGAGAAGGAATTGGCTGTTCCTTCGGTTCAGGAGAACCTCCGCCGCTGCCAGAGAGTGTGGAGCGACGCTCGGGAAGCGTTGCTTCGGACCACCGACAGGAACAAGACGACAGCGGATAGGAGCAGGACTCCCGCACCTGTGTTTCATCCTGGTCAAGAAGTTTTGCTGTCATCAAAGAACGTACCTCTTCGTACGAAATCACGCAAGCTGTCTCCTCGGTACCTGGGTCCGTTTGTGGTGGAGTCCATCGTTAACCCCGCTGCGGTTCGTTTGAAGTTGCCTTCAGCCATGAAGATACACCCTACTTTCCACGTCTCCCAACTGAAACCTGTGTCCTCCAGCCTTTTGTGTCCGCCGGCAGATCCACCTCCACCTGTTCGCCTCATTGACGACCATCCGGCCTACACCGTCAGTAGGCTCCTGGACTCTCGGAGGCGGGGTAGGGGTCTCCAATACCTAGTCGATTGGGAAGGTTATGGACCTGAGGAGAGGTCTTGGGTCCCTAAGCGTTTTGTGTTGGATCCTCAGCTGATCACGGACTTCCATCACGACAACCCTGACAGGCCTGGTGGGTCGCCAGGTGGCGACCATTGAGGGGGGGGTACTGTTGTGGGCAGCTTGTCTCTCCCTTTTCTGTTTCCCTTCCTCCTTGTTTTGTCCCCTCTTTGTCTGCTGTATGTGTGTTTGTCCCCATTATGTTGGTGCGTCTGCCGGTGTGTGTCTGGAGTGGATCGGGGGGCGTGCTCAGGATCTGCCTCTCCTGTGCAGCTGCGGGTTGTTTCCAGTGATTCCTGCCTACGCAGCTGCATCCTATTCTCTCATCAACCTGCACTACTAATTCCTGGGCATGGCTCTCCACCGGCGCCAGATCGTTGTTCTTACTAGAGCGGTAACTTGGCTCACCAGTAGAGTTAAATTGTCTTTGTCTTCAGCCTGGCTCTTTACTCTCCTTAACCTGTCGTTTGTTTTGTCTTCAGTTCAGACATACCTCCCAACCTACCTGCCTGCCTCAGCCTCTCCTTCATCCGGAGCCGACTAGCCCACTCTGTTCCTTTTCTTCAGTTGTTTTTTGGACTAAGACAAATTGAACTTTTATTAAAAGCATTTGTGTTTCTTCCACTCCCTTAGTTGTGTTTTGTTTCTCTGAGTGCTGGGTTTAACCATAGCCTAACAGCAACAGCTAATGGGGACCCTAATAAACTAAACCAAACAAGGTACTCTGCTCCCTGTAAAGAGGGGCTCTCTAAATAAAGGCAGAGGAGAAGAGAGGAGAGTTGACCTGACTGTGAGGCTGAGACAGGGACACACACGGCAGGTAGCCGGAACCACAGTGGTACAGAATGTGCACAGACACACATTTAATATATTGTTATATACAACCCTGGTATTTCAGCAGTACACTGTACAATACACTATAATTCCAAATGGTAGCACATAGTGACTCTTTCCACGTTGTTCTATTGAAGCAGATGGAGAATGATGATGTGGTATTTACAGCCACGTCGATATATATAATTTGGTTTTACCAATAAATTGATGTCAAATTGATACATTTCTGAGGTAGAAATATAGAAATGTAGTGTTCAGCAGTTATCAAGCTACAGTGCATTCGGAAAGTATTCAGAGCCCTTGACTTATTCCACATTTTGTTATATTACAGCCTTATTCTAAAATTGATTAAATAGTTTTTTCCCCCCTCATCAATCTACACACAATACCCCATAATCACAAAGCAAAAACAGGTTTTTAGAATTTTTGCAAATGTATAATAAATATAAAATGGAAATATTACATTTACATAAGTATTCAGACCCTTTACTCAGTACTTTGTTTAAGCACCTTTGGCAGCAATTACAGCCTTGAGTCTTCTTGAGTATGACGCTACAAGCTTGGCACACCTGTATTTGGGAAGTTTCTCCCATTCTTCTCTGCAGATCCTCTCAAGCTCTGTCAGGTTGGATGGGGAGCGTCACTGCAAAGCTATTTTCAGGTCTCTCCAGAGATGTTCGATCGGGTTCAAGTCCGGGCTCTAGCTGGGCCACTCAAGGACATTCAGAGACTTGTCCCAAAGCCACTCCTGCATTGTCTTAGTTGTGTGCTTAGGGTCGTTGTCCTGTTGGAAGGTAAACCTTTGCCCCAGTCTGAGATCCTGAGCACTCTGGAGCAGGTTTTCATCAAGGATCTCTCTGTACTTTGCTCATTTCATCTTTCCCTCAATCCTGACTCCCAGTCCCTGCCGCTGATAAACATCCCCACAGCATGATGCTGCCACCCCCATGCTTCACTGTAGGGATGATGCCAGGTTTCCTCCGGACATGACGCTTGGCATTCAGGCCAAAGAGTTCAATCTTGGTTTCATCAGACCAGAACATCTTGTTTATCATGGTCTGAGAGTCCTTTGGGTGCCTTTTGGCAAACTCCAAGTGGGCTGTCATGTGCCTTTTACTGAGGAGTGGCTTCTGTCTGGCCACTCTACCATAAAGGCCTGATTGGTGGAGTGCTGCAGAGATGGTTGCCCAGCCAGAGCCCGGACTTTAACCCGATCGAACATCTCTGGCGAGACCTGAACATAGCTGTGCCGCGATTTTCCCCATCCAACCTGACAGTGCTTGAGAGGATCTGGCTCTCAAGAGTGGGAGAAACTCCCCAAGTACTGTGCCAAGCTTGTAGCGTCACACCCAAGAAGACTCAAGGCTGTAATCGCTGCCAAATGTGCTTCAACAAACTACTGAGTAAAGGGTCTGAATACTTATGTAAATGTGATATTTCAGTAAAAAAATATATATATACAGTGGGGCAAAAAAAGTATTTAGTCAGCCACCAATTGTGCAAGTTCTCCCACTTAAAAAGATGAGAGAGGCCTGTAATTTTCATCATAGGTACACGTCAACTATGACAGACAAATTGAGAAAAGAAAATCCAGAAAATCCCATTGTAGGATTTTTAATGAATTTATTTGCAAATTATGGTGGAAAATAAGTATTTGGTCACCTACAAACAAGCAAGATTTCTGGCTCTCCAGACCTGTAACTTCTTCTTTAAGAGGCTCCTCTGTCCTCCACTCGTTACCTGTATTAATGGCACCTGTTTGAACTTGTTATCAGTATAAAAGACACCTGTCCACAACCTCAAACAGTCACACTCCAAACTTCACAATGGCCAAGACCAAAGAGCTGTCAAAGGACACCAAAAACAAAATTGTAGACCTGCACCAGGCTGGGAAGACTGAATCTGCAACAGGTAAGCAGCTTGGTTTGAAGAAATCAACTGTGGGAGCAATTATTAGGAAATGGAAGACATACAAGACCACTGATAATCTCCCTCGATCTGGGGCTCCATGCAAGATCTCACCCCGTGGGGTCAAAATGATCACAAGAACGGTGGAGCAAAAATCCCAGAACCACACGGGGGACCTAGTGAATGACCTGCTGAGAGCTGGGACCAAAGTAACAGAGCCAACCATCAGTAACACACTACGCCGCCAGGGACTCAAATCCTGCAGTGCGAGACGTGTCCCCCTTTAAGCCAGTACATGTCCAGGCCCGTCTGAAGTGCATTTGGATGATCCAGAAGAGGATTGGGAGAATGTCATATGGTCAGAAGAAACCAAAATATAACTTTTTGGTAAAAACTCAACTCGCCTGTTTGGAGGACAAAGAATGCTGAGTTGCATCCAAAGAACACCATACCTACTGTGAAGCATGGGGTTGGAAACATCATGCTTTTGGGGCTGTTTTTCTGCAAAGGGACCAGGACGACTGATCCGTGTAAAGGAAAGAATGAATGGGGCCATGTATCGTGAGATTTTGAGTAGAAACCCTCCTTCCATCAGCAAGGGCATTGAAGATGAAACGTGGCTGGGTCTTTCAGCATGACAATGATCCCAAACACACCGCCCGGCAACGAAGGAGTGGCTTCGTAAGAAGCATTTCAAAGGTCCTGGAGTGGCTTAGCCAGTCTCCAGATCTCAACCCCATAGAAAATATTTGGAGGGAGTTGAAAGTCTGTGTTTGCCCAGCGACAGCCCCAAAACATCACTGCTCTAGAGGAGATCTGCATGGAGGAATGGGCCAAAATACCAGCAACAGTGTGTGAAAACCTTGTGAAGACGTACAGAAAACGTTTGACCTGTGTCATTGCCAACAAAGGGTATATAACAAAGTATTGAGAAACTTTTGTTATTGACCAAATACTTATTTTCCACCATCATATGCCAATAAATTCATTAAAAATCCTACAATGTGATTTTTCTGGATTTTTTTTCTAATTTTGTCTGTCATAGTTGACGTGTACCTATGATGAAAATTACAGGCCTCTATCTTTTTAAGTGGGAGAACTTGCACAATTGGTGGCTGACTAAATACTTTTTTTCCCCACTGTATATATATGTTTGTGCTTCGTCATTATGGGGTATTGTTTGTAGATTGATTTAGGAAAAAACGATTTAATCAATGTTAGAATAAGGCTGTAACGTAACAAAATGTGGAAAAAGTGAAGGGGCGCACTGTAGAGAGGTGTGTGCCTTTCCAAATCATGTCCAATCAATTGAATTTACCACAGGTGGATTCCAATCAAGTTGTAGAACCATCACAAGGATGATACATGTGAACAGGATGCACCAGAGCTCAATTTCAGTCTCATAGCAAAGGGTCTGAATACTTATATTTTTAAATTTTATTTGCTAACATTTCTAAAAATCTGTTTTTGCTTTGTCATTATGGGGATTGTGTGTAGATTGATGAGGATTTTTTTGGGGAATAAAGCTCTAATGTAACAAAATGTGGAAAAAGTAAAGGGGTCTGAATACTTTCCGAATGCAATGTATATACGTTACACTACACAATTTTGGTTCAGTAGTTAGCAGTTTTGAGAAGTTTGACTAAATGATAATAAATTGTTTTGTTAACAAATTACAAGAAAATCATATGAAAAGTAAAGTGAATAGTGCATTTTGAAAAGCAGATACTTAGATTGAATATTTAACCAAATTGAAAGAGTGAACAGGTGACTTTTTGAATTTGTTTGTTGTACTCAATCAATTGAAAACCACTTACAATTTTGATGATCTGTTTAGAGTTTTGTGCTTAAGAGTTGTGAAAATGTACCACATACTTGTGAAAGTTGCACCAAAGTGATTGAAAAAAAAAACAGTAAAACAGTTAATTTTTTTAAAGTCTGGGTCGCGGGGGAATTGCAATGGAGTCACCAAAAAAAATAGAAATAAATTTGGAACCAAAAATTAAGAGTACAGATAATTTTATGTGATAATACACATGTTTTTGAGTAAATTGTTTTATTTGTTGTCTTGATTTTGATAAGAGTGATGATAATGTAATGAATTTAAGGTTATTTGTTGATGTGAAAATCCAAATTTACAGATTTTATGGTTTTGTCATTAGATACGGTGTGGGGTGGGGTCACCAGAATTTATTGCCACCAAAAATGGGGTCCCCAGAAATTCTGCCAAAAGAATGGGGTCCCGGCTGAAAAAGTTTTAATACCACTACAATAAGTCTGTGTGTGTGTGTATGCCCGCGAGTATGTGTGTGCGTGCCTACGCGTGTGTTTATCTGTGTGTGTGTGTGTGTGTGTGTGTGTGTGTTTCTAAAGGCTTACTTTAGTTTCTGTACATGTATTTCTGAGTGTCTGTGTGTGTGAGTTGTCAGAACTAAGAGAAATGATGCAAGCCTTTTTTGTATGTCTCACAAATATTCATCAGTGTTTTCAAATCATGAGCCAGTGTGAGCACATTTATGTAAAGAGTGTTTACTTTTGAAGATACCGTGTGGTGGAGGACGACTGATAAACATCAAATCAGACAAAACACAGTCTGAGACACTTTGTGAGCGGTAGTTGATAAAATTGCTCATATTTTGATATTACGATAATACTTCACGCTGTCATCAAGCTAATTAAAATCAACAGTAATTGTTTTCTGACATCCTGGGATATGTTGCGAGGCTCGTTCCAGACTCATTTGAATCCAAATGACAATTAATTCTGATGATCTCATCGATGGTGTCGTCGACAGATTACAGCAGGATTAAAGGGGATAAGAAAACAATAATGATATTATGATATTATTCATCCCAATCTTGGTTGTTTACGAAACCTGCCTGAAATGTCAGAGTCCGTGGTAGGCCTATGGAGCATTTCAGTGCCATCTTTTGGCCAAAACCACTGAGGAATTATGGCTAGTTATAAAACCCCAAACGCCATGGAAACCGAACCATACAGCTTGGTAAATGTTTTTGCAGTCTGGTAGGCCTACAAACTGTACAGTTCGTGATTAGCTTTTTCCCCAAAAGTTGAAAAGGTGCCAAGAGGGACATGTTATTTCCATCAACAAACAACTGAACTGGTGTTTCAACTAACTGGAGTCTGTTCTTGGGCTCTGGTGGGTTACACTTGAGTGTTGGCCTCGATGGAATTTGATGAACCAAATGGTTTATTATATCTAAATGCAGATCCAAACTTCTTGATCTAATTTTTAGTTGATCTTGAGCTCTGGGGTTTACCAAACATTTTAATGTATTTCCAAAGGCTTACATGACACTGATCAGAATAGGAAACTGTGCACAGTACAGTCAAATTAGTGAACCTTTTCATGAACAAATGTACCAATCAAACCAAACTGTATTTCCAAGGGCAATCTGTCACGCCCTGGCTCTGGGGACTCTTATATGTTGAGCCAGGGTGTGGATTTTCTATGTGTTCTTTTCTATGTTTTGTTCTAGTTCATGTATTTCTATGTTGGCCAGGGTGGTTCCCAATCAGAGGCAGCTGTTGCTTGTTGTCTCTGATTGGGGACCATACTTAGGCAGCCTGTTTGGCACTGTTTATTGTGGGATCTTGTTCTGGAAGGTTTGTGTTCAACCCAGGACTTCACGTATCGTTTGTTTTGTTGTTTTGGTTCATGTTGTGTACTGAAATAAAAGTGTGTACGCATATCACGCTGCGCCTTGGTCCGCTTCTTACAACAATCGTGACACAATCACAACACAAATCAGAATGTGGAACTGTAAAGTAGATGTATTTAATTGGAAACTATGCACAGTATATTGCACAAATCTTTTCAGGAATACATAAACAGCCTGAACAGTAAGTCTCTTTGTGTCTTCAATTTCCAAAGCTATACAGTTACAGTATGACTGGTGCACTGAACACTAGGGATGGGCATTTGAAATTATTTCACCCTTCGAATGATATCATGATTTGTTTTCGAATATCCAGATGGTAAAAATTAAATAAAAATCCTTTGACTCTCTTGACCAATCAGAATGACGCAAATGCGAAGGCAGAGGTAGGCTACCACAATATAGGCTGCAAATTATCCAGTCGTTGCTGACTAGCAACAATAGTGAAAGAAAAGTCAGATTTTCGCCATTATTGAACTTCTTCTGTTTCAAAATAGTTGTCTGGTGTGTGTTTTTCATTGATCTGTGACAGTTCTTGTGGAACCTCAGTTATGTGCACGCCTGTAATTGCTATTTGATGTGGAGAAAGTAGCATACCATTGTCAGGGCTGACTGGAGGGCTAAATGCGCTAGCTCAATGCACTGTCATCAAAAACTCAATTTAAAAGTTTGCTGTTTTAGTAGGCCCAGTGCAGTAATAAAAGTGATTTTCCTGTGTTTTATATACTGAAAAAAATATAAACGCAACATGCAACAATTTCAAAGATTTTACTAAGTTACAGTTCATATAAGGAAATCCGTCAATTGAAATAAATTCATTAGGCCCTGATCTATGGATTTCACATGACTGGGTAGGGGTGCACCCATTGGTGAGACAGTCCCAGCTAATCAGAATGAGTTTTTCCCCACAAAAGGGCTTTATTACAGACATAAAAACATGTTGGTAGAGAAATTAACATTCAATTCTCTGGCAACCGCTCTGGTGGACATTCCTGCAGTCAGCATGCCATTTGCACGCTCCCTCAAAACTTGAGACATCTGTGGCATTGTGTTGTGGCTTTTTATTGTCCCCAGCACAATGTGCACCTGTGTAATGATCATGCTGTTTAATCAACTTCTTGATATGCCACACCTGTCAGGTGGATGGAGGATCTTGGCAAAGGAGAAATGCTCACTAACAGAGATGTAAACACATTTTTGAACAACATTTGAGAGATATAAACTTTTTGTGCATATGGAAAATTTCTGAGATTCTTTATTTCAGGTCATGAAACATGGGACCAACACTTTACATGTTGCATTTATATTTTTGTTCAGTGTATATTTCCACTCTATGAGGTTGGAATAATATTGTGAAATTGTGAAAATGATGATAATGCCCTTTTAGAGCTGTTTGAAAAGACCTCCTGAAATTTCAGCCTGTTTTGGTTGGATGCAGTTTTGGCCTGCCTGGTGACAGCCAATAAGAAAGAGAGTTCCAAACCTCTCTGCCAATAACAGCTAGTTTTCAGTTTTTCCCTCGCCACTCAGACCTCTGCCAGACAGTCCTAGCAAAGTTCCTGCTTGAGAAATTGCTCTTGGCTAAGAAGCGATTTTTGCTTATTTTTGACCATTTTAAATTAAAACAATCACAGTAAGGTACTTAATTGTTACCCAAAAATGATGACAGTGAGAGACAGTATAACAACAACAAAATCCAGAAAAACGCATGTCAAAAATGTTATAAATTGATTTGCATTTTAATGAGGGAAATAAGTATTTGACCCCTCTGCAAAACATGACTTAGTACTTGGTGGCAAAACCCTTGTTGGCAATCACAGAGGTCAGACGTTTCTTGTAGTTGGCCACCAGGTTTGCATCATCTCAGGAGGGATTTTGTCCCACTCCTCTTTCCAGATCTTCTCCAAGTCATTAAGGTTTCGAGGCTGACGTTTGGCAACTCGAACCTTCAGCTCCCTCCACAGATTTTCTATGGGATTAAGGTCTGGAGACTGGCTAGGCCACTCCAGGACCTTAATGTGCTTCTTCTTGAGCCACTCCTTTGTTGCCTTGGCCGTGTGTTTTGTGTCATTGTCATGCTGGAATACCCATCCACGACCCATTTTCAATGCCCTGGCTGAGGGAAGGAGGTTCTCACCCAAGATTTGACGGTACATGGCGCCGTCCATCGTCCCTTTGATGTGGTGAAGTTATCCTGTCCCCTTAGCAGAAAAACACCCCCAAAGCATAATGTTTCCACCTCCATGTTTGACGGTAGGGATGGTGTTCTTGGGGTCATAGGCAGCGTTCCTCCTTCTCCAAACACGGCGAGTTGAGTTGATGCCAAAGAGCTCCATTTTGGTCTCATCTGACCACAACACTTTCACCCAGTTCTCCTCTGAATCATTCAGATGTTCATTGGCAAACTTCAGATGGGCATGTACAGTGGGGGAAACAAGTATTTAGTCAGCCACCAATTGTGCAAGTTCTCCCACTTAAAAAGATGAGAGAGGCCTGTAATTTTCATCATAGGTACACGTCAACTATGACAGACAAATTTAGATTTTTTTTCTCCAGAAAATCACATTTTAGGATTTTTAATGAATTTATTTGCAAATTATGGTGGAAAATAAGTATTTGGTCAATAACAAACGTTTCTCAATGCTTTGTTATATACCCTTTGTTGGCAGTGACACAGGTCAAACGTTTTCTGTAAGTCTTCACAAGGTTTTCATACACTGTTGCTGGTATTTTGTCCCATTCCTCCATGCAGATCTCCTCTAGAGCAGTGATGTTATGGGGCTGTCGCTGGGCAACACGGACTTTCAACTCCCTCCAAAGATTTTCTATGGGGTTGAGATCTGGAGACTGGCTAGGCCACTCCAGGACCTTGAAATGCTTCTTACGAAGCCAGTCCTTCGTTGCCCGGGCGGTGTGTTTGGGATCATTGTCATGCTGAAAGACCCAGCCACGTTTCATCTTCGATGCCCTTGCTGATGGAAGGAGGTTTTCACTCAAAATCTCACGATACATGGCCCCATTCATTCTTTCCTTTACACGGATCAGTCGTCCTGGTCCCTTTGCAGAAAAACAGCCCCAAAGCATGATGTTTCCACCCCCATGCTTCACAGTAGGTATGGTGTTCTTTGGATGCAACTCAGCATTCTTTGTCCTCCAAACACGACGAGTTGAGTTTTTACCAAAAAAGTTCTATTTTGGTTTCATCTGACCATTTGACATTCTCCCAATCCTCTTCTGGATCATCCAAATGCACTCTAGCAAACTTCAGACGGGCCTGGACATGTACTGGCTTAAGCAGGGGGACACGTCTGGCACTGCAGGATTTGAGTCCCTGGCGGCGAAGTGTGTTACTGATGGTAGGCTTTGTTACTTTGGTCCCAGCTCTCTGCAGGTCATTCACTAGGTCCCCCCGTGTGGTTCTGGGATTTTTGCTCACCGTTCTTGTGATAATTTTGACCCCACGGGGTGAGATCTTGCGTGGAGCCCCAGATCGAGGGAGATTATCAGTGGTCTTGTATGTCTTCCATTTCCTAATAATTGCTCCCACAGTTGATTTCTTCAAACCAAGCTGCTTACCTATTGCAGATTCAGTCTTCCCAGCCTGGTGCAGGTCTACAATTTTGTTTCTGGTGTCCTTTGACAGCTCTTTGGTCTTGGCCATAGTGGAGTTTGGAGTGTGACTGTTTGAGGTTGTGGACAGGTGTCTTTTATACTGATAACAAGTTCAAACAGGTGCCATTAATACAGGTAACGAGTGAAGGACAGAGGAGCCTCTTAAAGAAGAAGTTACAGGTCTGTGAGAGCCAGAAATCTTGCTTGTTTGTAGGTGACCAAATACTTATTTTCCACCATAATTTGCAAATAAATTCATAAAAAATCCTACAATGTGATTTTCTTGATTTTTTTTCCTCAATTTGTCTGTCATAGTTGACGTGTACCTATGATGAAAATTACAGGCCTCTCTCATCTTTTTAAGTGGGAGAACTTGCACAATTGGTGGCTGACTAAATACTTTTTTCCCCCACTGTATATGTGCTTTCTTGAGCAGGGGGATCTTGCGGGCGCTGCAGGATTTCAGTCCTTCACGGCGTAGTGTGTTACCAATTGTTTTCTTGGTGACTATGGTCCCAGCTGCCTTGAGATCATTGACAAGATCCTCCCTTGTAGTTCTGGGCTGATTCCTCACCGTTCTCATGATCATTGCAACTCTACGAGGTGAAATCTTGCATGGAGCCCCAGGCCGAGGGAGATTGACAGTTATTTTGTGTTTCTTCCATTTGCGAATAATCGCACCAACTGTTGTCACCTTCTCACCAAGCTGCTTGGCGATGGTCTTGTAGCCCATTCCAGCCTTGTGTAGGTCTACAATCTTGTCCCTGACATCCTTGGAGAGCTCTTTGGTCTTGGCCATGGTGGAGCGTTTGGAATCTGATTGATTGATTGCTTCTGAGGACAGGTGTCTTTTATACAGGTAACAAACTGAGATTAGGAGCACTCCCTTTAAGAGTGTGCTCCTAATCTCAGCTCATTACCTTTATAAAAGACACCTGGGAGCCAGAAATCTTTCTGATTGAGAGGGGGTCAAATACTTATTTCCCTCATTAAAATGCAATTTAATTTATAACATTTTTGACATGCATTTTTCTGGATTTTGTTGTTGTTATTCTCTCTATCACTGTTCAAATAAACCTACCATTAAAATTATAGACTGATAATTTCTTTGTCAGTGGGCAAACGTACAAAATCAGCAGGGGATCAAATACTTTTTTCCCTCACTGTATCCCTGTATGTAACAATGTCACAATGATCATTTAATTTAGGCAAAGCTTTTTCATTGTTAGAATAGGCCTAAAAACATTATCTAAAAAAATCACCACTCACACAAGTACTCAAATACTAACGTCGATTTGGATATTCAAATAACCGTGCCCCATCCCTACTGAACAAAATGTGAAAAACTTCATTGGAACAATTTAATGTTTCTGCGAGAGAAGGAGAAAATAGTATGAAAAACTTGGGGAACACACGTTCAACAACCATGCATTCTGAGGCTAAAGATGGAGACATATCGGGAAAAAGGGTTTATTGTCATCACCTGCTAAGGCCTGAGAGGGGAAAATAGCTCAATTGTACAATCTCACCACCAAACCTGTTTAAAATAACACTTTATTGTCCATTTTCCACACACACACAGACTCCTAAAATACCAGCCAAATACATTTCCAAATACAGGAAGAATACAGGTTTGATTTCACATAATTTTAACATTATGTCATAAAGCACACATGTTCAACTTCATAAAAAAAAAGTTTTCCCATCTCAAGAGGTTAAATAAAAGAAAAGTGCTATAGTAAGTGCCTATTAAGTGCCAAATAATGTAACAGGGTTGATGATTTCATCCTAAATCAGCCATAAATCCCCTTGTGACAGGGGGAATGAAAGCTTGCTGTGTGCAACATGGAGTGGCAATTGAATGCAAGCTTCACAAAAACATTTCAAGTGTTAAAACATTTCTAGCCTGTCTATCTATGGGTAATAGGGTTGATGTGGTAGGCTCAACACACTCAGTCTTCCACTACAACACACCAGAAAATGGGCAAAAAGAGTAGAACCAGCACCTACTTTTACACTACGATTTGACAATTATGCTGAATATTTCATTTGAATTTTTTTTTTTAATGGTTTCCCAATATTAAATCAAGAGTTCAGTTCACGTAAAAGAGTTGACCTTAAATGAGGGACGTAAGTCAATTAATCACTAATCACATTAAATAAATAATGATCTTCAGAAATTACTGTCAAAGCAACAAAATAACTAATGATGGTGAAAATCATGGTTAAGTGGGTTAAAATCTTCCAAGAAGTCGCAGAGGGTGGCACTTTAGCAAGTCTTTATTCAAATAAAAAATCAGATTCATTGAATTCTCCATGTGGTCTATATTAAAGGGCACTTCATTTAATAGAGTGCCTTCAGAAATTATTCATACCTCTTGACTTATTCCACATTTTGCTGTGTTACAGCCTGAATTCAAAATTGATTAAATCTTCTTTTTTTTTACCTACAAAACCCCATAATGACAAATTGAAAGCACGTTTTTGAAGAGGGCACGACAAAGCCTATTCCCCCTCAGGAGACTGAAAAGATTTGGCATGGGTCCTCAGATCCTCAAAAAATTCTACAGCTGCACCATCGAGAGCATCCTGACTGGTTGCATCACCGCCTGGTATGGCAACTGCTTGGCCTCCGACCGCAAGGCACTACAGAGGGTAGTGCGTACGGCCCAGTACATCACTGGGGCCAAGCTTCCTGCAATCCAGGACCTCTATACCAGGCGGTGTCAGAGGAAGGCCCTCAAAATTGTCAAAGACTCCAGCCACCCTAGTCATAGACTGTTCTCTCTGCTACCGCACGGCAAGCGGTACCGGAGTGCCAAGTCTAGGTCCAAAAGACTTCTCAACAGCTTCTACCCCCAAGCCATAAGACTCCTGAACAGCTAATCATGGCTACCCAGACTATTTGCACTGCCCCCCCACCCCCACCCACCCCCACTATTTTTACGCTGCTGCTACTCTGTTAATTATTTATGCATAGTCACTTTAACTCTACCCACATGTACATATTACTTCAACTACCTCAACTAGCCGGTGCCCCCGCACATTGACTCTGCACCGGTACCCCCCTGTATATATAGCCTCCCTACTGTTATTTTATTTTACTTCTGCTCTTTTTTTCTCAACACTTTTTTGTTGTTGTTTTATTTTACTTTTTTATAAAAAAAATAAATGCACTATTGGTTAAGGGCTGTAAGTAAGCATTTCACTGACATGTCTGCACCTGTTGTATTCGGCGCATGTGGCCAATAAAATTTTATTTTATTTTATTTTATTTGTGTCTTTCTGGGTAAGTCTCTAAGAGCTTTCCACACCTGGATTGTACAACATTTGCACATTATTCTTTTTTAAATTCTTCTAGCTCTGTCAAGTTGGTTGTTGATCATTGCTAGGCAGCCATTTTCAAGTCTTGCCATAGATTTCAAGACGATTTAAGTCAAATCTCTAACTAGGCCACTCAGGAACATTCCTGGTAAGCAACTCCAGTGTATTTGGCCGTGTATTTTAGGCTATTGTCCTGCTGAAAGGTGAATTTGTCTCCCAGTGACTGTTGGAAAGCAGATTGAACCAAGTTTTCCTCTAGGATGTTGCCTGTGCTTAGCTCTATTCCGTTTCTTTTTATTTTAAAGAAAATCCCTAGTCCTTGCTGATGATGATCTTTGTAGTGATTGGGTATATTGATACACCATCCAAAGTGTAATTAATAACTTCACCATGCTCAAAGGGATATTCAATGTCTGCTTTTTTTTTTACCCACCTACCAATAGGTGCCCTTCTTTGCGAGGCATTGGAAAACCTCCCTGGTCTTTGTGGTTGAATCTGTGTTTGAAATTCACTGCTCGACTGAGGAACCTTACAGATAATTGTATGTGTAGGGTACAGAGATGAGGTAATCATTCAAAAAGCATGTTAACCACTATCATTGCGCACAGAGTCCATACAACTTATTATGTGACTTGTTAAGCAAATGTTTACTCCTGAATTTATTTCGCCTTGCCATAACAAAGGGGTTGAATACTTATTACTTAATCATTTTTAATTAATTTGTAAACATTTCTAAAAACATAATTCCACTTTGACATTATGGGGTGTTGTGTGTAGGCCAGCGACACAAAATCTCATTTTAATCCATTTTTAATTCAGGCTGAAACACAGCAAAATGTGAATAAAGTCAGGGGGTGTGAATACTTTCTGAAGGCACTGTATATCAGGCTTTTACAATTCAATATTGGTGCAATTTCTACTTAACATATCAAAGGCACTCAAAAGGCACTCTTTTCATGGAACGACCTGACTATAGCAGAGAAGCTTCTAACAGCTCTGTGTACATGCGTGTCTCTAATAAAACACCATAATAAGACATTTCCCACAATGCCACAGGAGTGTTTAGTCCTGGCCTACCATTTAATTAAGCCCTTAAACAGGGTAATTCTCCCTGGAAAAAGTATGCGCACAACGGCAACACTTCCGACAGCACAAATCTGCATTTGGGCATGACAGAGCCAGAGGAGAGAGGTGGCAAAACACATCAACAGAAAAACATGGCTGCTGTGTTTATTTTCAAACCAACATTAAAACTCACACAAAACCCACACAAATAAATCCAATTAACTCTGCTGGCCAGCAACGATTACAGCCTCGCCGCTGTCTGAGACATCTGCCGCTAGAAACGTATCACACATTTTATATTTTTAGGCTCAGATTAATTTTGCGCCGCACCCAATCACCACCGAGGTGCTATGATGAATGAGCTGCTATGGGAGAATGGAGGGAGGGAAGGAGTGAGGAAGGAGAGGAAGGAGAGGAAGAAAGTTTTTCTTCCATCGTTTATCTGCAGACGTCAACAGCTGAGGTCAGGGTGTGTGTCTGCGTGGGTTCCCCTTACTTGACCCCACGTGTACGCAACCATCCATTCTGTGTGTGTGTGTGTGTGTGCGTGCGTGCGTGCGTGCGTGCATGCGTGTCTACTCTGTGTGTGTGTGCCTACTCTGCTTATGGTGTCTGCGTGCCTACATGAGGGTTAGCGCATACGCATGTGCATGTGGGTGTGTGTGTTTGCTATGTGGTAAGCCAACGACAGATATCAACTCTCAAAGTGGCATGAATCTTCTAAAACAATGCACCCTTAACCTCACTACACCACACAGTTTCTGCAAACAAGATACAAGATAAAAAGATAACACCTACAAAAACCCCTCTAAGAAGACAGCACAATATCCAGCTTGCCCTTATTTATCCACATAGTAAACACAAGCAACACCCAAACATCCCCCACATCAATCAAACCCAAGCCAAGGCATCCTGAGGCCTAATCAAAACTCTCCACAGGACAGTTGTATTGGCGTAATACACAAGTCTGCAGAGCCATATCTCTCCACAGGGCCCTGTTTGGTGGAGCGGAGGGATATGAGCGTTACCTTGGCAGACTGGTAGTGACAGGGCCAGCCAGGGGAGCTACAGTAGCTAGGAGCCCAGGGTGTTGTGATGGATGGAGCAGAGCCAGTGTTTTGAACAGGAGCTCTTCAAACCCTGTTGTCTGTTCTCTGGGCCTGGCATACTGCCTGACTGGCTGTATACATACTGTGGATGTCAATACTGAGAAGAGAGGTGCTGTCTCAAATGTTACCTTGGATGAAATTTGTTATCATTCGCAAGGATGGAGAGGTTTGAGGTGTCAAATGTGTTTGAGGTGTGTATGTGCAGTAGGGTTGCAAAGTTCTGGTAACGTTCCCTATTCACAGGTTTTCCAGAAATACCGGTTGAAGGATTCATAGATTTCCTGCTTATTCACTAGTGATTCCAGGAATCTTCCAACTGGAATTTCTGGAAAGCCTTGAGATTTTTTGGGAAATGTACTGGAATTTTGCCAACATAGTGTGCAATATGTATGTTTTTGTCACTGTAGTGTTTTTATGTTCATGTATTTATGAAATGTGTTTTCACTTTAATGGATTTGTAGCATATGTTTCTGTTCATTTGTGTCTGCAGCCTAAGTGTGTGGGAGTATTGTCATATTTGTTTATGACTTTGTGTATGTGTGTGTGTGTGTGTGTGTGTGTGTGTGTGTGTGTGTGTGTGTGTGTGTGTGTGTGTGTGTTTGGACCTTAACAAGGGCCCCAGGCCAAGTGGAATCAAAATAGACCCATAACATCAAAGATCCACCACCATATTTAACAGTAGGTATCTGCTATCTGCTAATGCATCCTTATTTCGGCCAAAGAGCTCTATTTTCATGTCATCTGACCATAGCAGCGGTTCCAATCCGAGTGCCAATACTGTTTAACTCCAGACGTTTACATTTGTTGGATGACATGATATTAGAGCTCTTTTGGCACTAATGATGCCCCCTTTCCTCACTCCCTCTCCTTATCTGTGTCCTTTTACCTCCTGTGTTAGACTAGCTATACCCTCCCCCACACAAACAAACGTGACACAAATCTGTTCTCCTCCTTCCCCCTCTTTCTTCGCTTTCAGATGTGTCTCATTCATCTCTGAGGCCTCGCAAGACGCCAGCTCAAAATGCGCCTCTATCGATCAGGAGGTCCGGCAGGCGTTTTATTAGTGGCCGTGGGGAGTGGCATGCAGTGGCCTTCTCGCTCCCTCCTCCCCATCAGCCCTCACATTCCCCTTTCCCCTGTCTCTTCAGCCCCCACACTCCCCTACCTATCTGCCCCCACACACTACCCGCAGGCATGTGGCTGATGGGAGCTGCTGGTGTGACAGGTACAGGAGGAAGAGACACCGCAGTCCCCATCACCACGCCGCCTCTGTTGCCATGGCAGGGTCTAATTAGCGTTTTTCTTTTTTCATTTTTTTTCACCTTTATTTAACCAGGTAAGCCAGTTGAGAACAAGTTCTCTTTTACAACTGTGACCTGGCCAAGATAAAGCAAAGCAGTGCGATAAAAACAACAACAACACAGAGTTACATATGGGATAAAACAAAACATAAAGTAAAAAAATACAACAGAAAATATATATACAGTGTGTGCAAATGTAGTTATGGAGGTAAGGCAATAAATAAACCATAGTGCAAAATAATTACAATTAGTATTAACACTGGAATGATAGATGTGCAAGAGATGATGTGTAAATAGAGATACTGGGGTGCAAATGAGCAAAATAAATAACAATATGGGGATGAGGTAGTTGGGTGGGCTAATTTCAGATGGGCTGTGTAGAGGTGCAGTGATCGGTAAGGTGCTCTGACAACTGATGCCATGGGAGACCACGGCAAGGGGGAGGGGGAGATGTGATGGTAGGATGGGCTGGGAGATGTTAAAGGATGAGACGATTAGAGGGAGGGCTGGAAGGGAGAATGAAGAGTGAGGGGAGAGTTGTAGTGCCACAAATAGGCTCAGGTGAGACTAGTCCACAGGCCCTCGCACAGCAGGCTCTAATGAGAGACTAAACACCTAGGTGTTAGAGGCACGGGAAGAGCCTCCGAATCAAATCAACGTTTATTGGTCGCGTACACAGATTTACAGATGTTATCGCAGGTGCAGCGAAATGCTGGTGTTTCTAGCTCCAACAGAGCAGTAATGCCTAGCAATAAAAAAAACTATACACACATAATCCAGTAAAATAAAACACATTAATAATATAGGATGAGCCATGACTAGAATACAGTATATACATACAGTTGAAGTCGGAAGTTTACATACACTTAGGTTGGAGTCATTAAAACTCGTTTTTCAACCACTCCACAAATTTCTTGTTAACAAACTATAGTTTTGGCAAGTCGATTAGGACATTTACATGTACTTAGTGCATGACACAAGTAATTTTTCCAACAATTGTTTACAGACAGATTATTTCACTTATAATTCACTGTATCACAATTCCAGTGGGTCAGAAGTTTACATACACTGAGTTTAAATGTATTTGGCTAAGGTGTATGTAAACTTCCGACTTCAACTGTATAAAGTGGGTTAAACAGTATGTAAACATTATTAACGTAACCAGTGTTCAATAACTCTATGTACATAGGGCAGCAGTCTCTGAGGTGCAGGGTAGAGTACCGGGTGGTAGCCGGCTAGTAACAGTGACTAAGGTTCAGGGCAGGATACTGGGCGGAGGCCGGCTAGTGGTCACTGTTTAACAGTCTGATGGCCTGGCGATAGAAGCTGTTTCTTAGTCTCTCGGTCCCAGCTTTGATGCACCTGTACTGTCTCCGCCTTCTAGATGGTAGCGGGGTGAACAGGCCGTGGCTCGGGTGGCTGAGGTCCTTGATGATATTTTTGGCCTTCCTGTGACACCGAGTGCTGTAGATGTCCTGGAGGGCAGACAATGTGCACGCCGATGAACTTTTGACCATCTCAACTGCGGCCCCGTTGATGTGGCTAGGGATGTGCTCTCTCTGCTGTCTCCTATAGTCCACGATCAACTCCTTCATTTTGTTGACGTTGAGGTTATTTTCCTGGCACCACTCTGCCAGGGCATTCACCTCCTCCCTGTAGGCCGTCTCATTGTTGTTGGTGATCAGGCCTACCACTGTTTTGTCATCAGCAAATTTGATGATTGAGTTGGAGATGTGCGTGGCCAAGCAGTAATGAGTGAACAGGGAGTACATGAGGGGGTTGAGCATGGGGCCCCATGTTGAGGATCAGCGTGGCGGAGGTGTTGTTTCCTACCTTCACCACTTGGGGTCGGCCCATCAGGAAGTCCAGGACCCAGTTGCACAGAGATGGATTCAGAACCAAGGCCCTGAGCTTAGTGATGAGCTTGGAGGGCACTATGGTGTTGAAGGCTGAGCTGTAGTTGATGAACAGCATTCTTACACAGGTGTTTCTCTTGTCCAGGTGGGACCTATGATGGTGTGAGAGGGTGTGAGATGCGCGTGCACATTTGTGCGTGAATGTGTGTGTTTGTGTATATGTACACATCTTTCTGTCTGTGTATATGTCTATGTGTGTGTATGCGTGCCAAGACATCCAGGCGTCTCTACTACAGCTCTCATTGATAAGGGATGAATGACAGTAATTAACTGGAGTAGAGGTGTTTAATAGACAGCATGGGCACTGCTAAATCACTAAGCATATGTGAATAGGATTCTCCTACTGACTGATTGGATATCTCCAAACTAAAGAGCAAAGCTACATAAATACCCTAATTAGATCTTGCCTGTCTCAGCTTAACCACTTTGCTTTTCCTCCCTGAAAGGCAGTATTCTGAGGCTGCATCCGAAATGGCACCCTATCGGTCCTGGTGAAAAGTAGTACACTATTAAGGGAATTGGGTCAAATCAAATGTATTTGTCAAATGTGCCGAATACAACAGGTGTAGACTTTACTTACGAGCCCTTTCCCAACAATGCAGAGTTGAAAAGTACGAGAAAAAATTATAATATTAGCAAATATATCTATTTTTTTACAAATAGAAATACTAAGACAATAAAATAACAGTAAAGAGGTTATATACAAGGAGTACCGGTACAGAGTCAATGTGCAGGGGTACGAGGTAATTGAGGTAATATTATTGCCCTATGTACATGCAGGTAGGGGTAAAAGTGCTCATTTGAGACTCTGTGTATATCGGTGAAACTTAGACTTGTCAGTAAAGGGACAGCACTACAGTAAATATATTAAATTAGCATGGGGAAAGGAGCAGTGTGATAACAGAAGTGCTGGTGATAGGTCTACTGAAGATTATGGAGAAGTCTTGGGGTAGAAAAGGGTGTGCGTGTGCACGCGTGGGTGCGAAGGTGGGTAGGTGTATGTATGTGCGTATATACAACGGGTGGGTCTAATGCTGAATACTGATTGGTGAAAACCGCATTCCAGCCGGTGTCTATTCCACAAGTTACCACCGGCTAAATCTATGACGTTAAAATGCCTATTTACTCTGTTCCATCTGACTGGACAATCCACTGTCTCATCAGCCCAGCCTGGCAATTTATAAACTTGATCTCCACTATAAAAAGCATCTAGACATTATCTCACATTTCTTTTAGACTAACATTTAGTTTCAACAGCGGAGATTTGTATAAACCTTGTTTCAATATTCTAATTTGATCGCCAGCCGTCCCATAGTAATGAACGTGTCGGGAGTCAGGACGAGGCAGACAGGCAGCCAGTGTTTCTAATCCTGTCGAAATCATGAATTAGCTGCCATAATTTTTATGGATATATACAAAGAAATGTCAACTGAAAAAAGGTCAAACGAAACGAAGTGCAGCTAGTTTGCAGTCTTTCCAGCTTCAGTTTGAAGTGATTGTGTTAGCTGTGTTGTTGGCTAGCTCCTCTGAACAACAGTGTCCTGAAGAGAGAGAGGACATTTTCTATGCCAGGTGAAATCGCACCTCATTAGCTCAGTGTTATGGATGCATCCAAATAAATGTCACTAGAAAACAGCTTAAACAAATGCAAATGCTGCTACTGTTGATATTCTGGCTGCACTTTTTGACGTGAAGTTAGCCGCAGTTGGCTAGCTAGCAAGCAAGGGATAAGAATGTTGCCAGCCAGTATGGCAATGGAACATTTAGAATGAACGACTGGGTCGAGTCCATAGATATAGAACAAAAAGAGTGAACGACTGGGTCGCGTCTCTGGTAACTGAACCAATAGAATGAACGACCAGCCGGCTTGGGTAGCAACCCTAGATTTGTGTCGGGACTATATCTTGTGGAAGGATGAAATAGTAGGAATAAATTAATAAAAATATGTAAATCATTATTTGAATATGTTGGTAACCTGTTGTATAAAAGTAATAATGTCCTTGAAGCCGTTGTTTGGAGGATATATTGGCACGACTTTGTCTCGGCCTAACAACACCTGTGCCAATATATCCACCAAACACCGTCTTCTCGGGCATTATCACTTAAGTGTGCAAGTGTGTTTGTGTGGGTGTGTGTGTGTGTGTGCACGTGCCCATGTGTGTGTGTGGTCTTTCCCAGATCTCCTTCCTTTCCCTTTCCCTCTGAGTTCATGGTTTGGGCTGATAGTGGGGTTGATCTTACTGGACAGACTGATCAAACAATCATGTCCTACTATTGAAATGCTTTGAACATTATAACACATGCTTAATCCGGCTAAGTAGTCATCTGGGATTGGATGGAGATGAGTGTGGGGGATGGTGACTGTATTTGTGAAGGTGTGTAAGTGTATATGTGAATGTACAGTATACATTTGTGTGAGTGTGTTTATTTATGTATGTATGTACACTACATGTGTATGTATTTCTATACAGTATGTGTATGTTTGTGTGTGTGTGAATGCACCCCGAGCCATAAAATTTTTTTCACAAGCAGTTAAAAATTGTACAGTTGTCTTTTTTGTCAGAATACACAGCTGAAGACAATTAAAAGAGGGAGGGGGAGATGGAGGAGGAGATAAGAAGAGATCAGATGAGAGAGAAGAAAAGGGAAGGAAGGGGATTTTGACTTTAAAATGAATGCTTTTCCCCTTGCTGGGGAGACCTCAGACACTGCCCCTAGGCAGGAGTGTGTGTGTGTGTGTGTGTCTGTTATAATCTCTCCCTCTCCATTCCTTTTTCCCTCCATCGCTCTGGGAGGTCATGAATATGGATGAAGGCTGCTGCAGAGGGGAGAGGGGAGGGCTCCAGCACCTCCCACACCCTCCCTGCCGGCACATGCACATATGTGAGGTGTGTGTGTGTGTGTGTGTGTGTGTGTGTGTGTGTGTGTGTGTGTGTGTGTGTGTGTGTGTGTGTGTGTGTGTGTGTATGCACACGTGTGTGTCCATGTTTAGCTTTAAATCATATATTTCGCAATCAACTGTGCCTCACACCTTAACTCAACGTGTATGCCATGTTTTGTTGTAGCACAGTGAAAGTCCACAACAACAGTAATAACTCAAAAGGTGTAATACACTGCAACATCCAGGGTTAAAGCTAATGCTACATGTTCCCCTCCTGACAATGAGACAGGCTAATGATGCCACATATGATAAAGCTGTTACTCTGAGATAGTCTTTTGGACAACGCCATGGATGGACCATGCTCAAATCTGGGCACTCGTCCACCGAATTAATATGACTGTCTGTGTGTCTGTCCCAGCATGTGCATCGCAACCACAAATTACACCCGTGTGACCTGCTCACAGAATATTTCATCCTTCTGGAAAAGAGAGACAAAATGTGTCTGTGTGTGTGTGTGTGTATGTGTGTGAGAGAGAGAGAATTGAAATCTGTTTTATACCACTAGGGCAGTAATTACAGATTCCACTGACAGCTAGTTATTTTCGAAGTCTACTCTTTCTTTTTTTGGAACAATTAAGAGAGACAAGCTTCCCAAGGAATGTGTGATAGAAAACTAGGTATTTTGCCAAGATCTCAGGAGCGATATTGCTCATGCTTTTACAGTAGTTGGTTAGTTGCACTATATGATTATAATGCTATGAAAATAAAGCAATGACAATCTTATTTATTTTTTATTTGTTGTATATTTATTTTTCTATTTTTCTAATATAAAAAAAATATATATATATATATATATATACAGTGGGGAAAAAAAGTATTTAGTCAGCCACCAATTGTGCAAGTTCTCCCACTTAAAAAGATGAGAGAGGCCTGTAATTTTCATCATAGGTACACGTCAACTATGAAAAAATCCAGAAAATCACATAGTAGGATTTTTAATGAATTTATTTGCAAATTATGGTGGAAAATAAGTATTTGGTCACCTACAAACAAGCAAGATTTCTGGCTCTCACAGACCTGTAACTTCTTCTTTAAGGGGATCCTCTGTCCTCCACTCGTTACCTGTATTAATGGCACCTATTTGAGCTTGTTATCAGTATAAAAGACACCTGTCCACAACCTCAAACAGTCACACTCCAAACTCCACTATGTCCAAGACCAAAGAGCTGTCAAAGGACACCAGAAACAAAATTGTAGACCTGCACCAGGCTGGGAAGACTGAATCTGCAATAGGTAAGCAGCTTGGTTTGAAGAAATCAACTGTGGGAGCAATTATTAGGAAATGGAAGACAAACAAGACCACTGATAATCTCCCTCGATCTGGGGCTCCACGCAAGATCTCACCCCGTGGGGTCAAAATTATCACAAGAACGGTGAGCAAAAATCCCAGAACCACACGGGGGGACCTAGTGAATGACCTGCAGAGAGCTGGGACCAAAGTAACAAAGCCTACCATCAGTAACACACTACGCCGCCAGGGACTCAAATCCTGCAGTGCCAGACGTGTCCCCCTGCTTAAGCAAGTACATGTCCAGGCCCATCAAAAGTTTGCTAGAGTGCATTTGGATGATCCAGAAGAGGATTGGGAGAATGTCATATGGTCAGATGAAACCAAAATATAACTTTTTGGTAAAAACTCAACTCGTCGTGTTTGGAGGACAAAGAATGCTGAGTTGCATCATGGAAACATCATGCTTTGGGGCTGTTTTTCTGCAAAGGGACCAGGACGACTGATCCGTGTAAAGGAAAGAATGAATGGGGCCATGTATCCTGAGATTTTGAGTGAAAACCTCCTTCCATCAGCAAGGGCATTGAAGATGAAACGTGGCTGGGTCTTTCAGCATGACAATGATCCCAAACACACTGCCCGGGCAACGAAGAAGTGGCTTCATAAGAAGCATTTCAAGGTCCTGGAGTGGCCTAGCCAGTCTCCAGATCTCAACCCCATAGAAAATCTTTGGAGGGAGTTGAAATAAGTGTTGCCCAGCGACAGCCCCAAAACATCACTGCTCTAGAGGAGATCTGCATGGAGGAATGTGCCAAAATACCAGCAACAGTGTGTGAAAACCTTGTGAAGACTTACAGAAAACGTTTGACCTGTGTCATTGCCAACAAAGGGTATATAACAAAGTATTGAGAAACTTTTGTTATTGACCAAATACTTATTTTCCACCATAATGTGCAAATAAATTCATTAAAATCCTACAATGTGAATTTCTGGAGAAAAAATATTCTCATTCTGTCTGTCATAGTTGACGTGTACCTATGATGAAAATTACAGGCCTCTCTCATCTTTTTAAGTGGGAGAACTTGCACAATTGGTGGCTGACTAAATACTTGTTTTCCCAACTGTATATATATATATATATATATATATATATATATATATATATATATATATATATATATTTATATAGGGGGGTAGATCAGCTTTAATATTGCAGATAGATTGTAACTTCCATCAATGTAATTGTCTGCATCACTTCCAATCCCCCATATGTTTTTTTCTCTCGAAATATATATATATATATATATATATATATATATATATATATATATATATAATCATACATACATACATACATACACATACATATACACATACTTACATATAAATACATATACATACATATATATATATATACATATCCTTTTAAAAAATATATTTCCCTTTATTACTTTCCAACCCCACCACCCCTTCCCTAATTGGAGTAAACTAGTGAACAACAATGCTTAGGCTTCTACTTCCAGCTTATACAGTGAGGGAAAAAAGTATTTGATCCCCTGCTGATTTTGTACGTTTGCCCACTGACAAAGACATGATCAGTCTATAATTTTAGTAGTAGGTTTATTTGAACAGTGAGAGACAGAATAACAACAAAGAAATCCAGAAAAACGCATGTCAAAAATGTTATAAATTGATTTGCATTATAATTAGGGAAATAAGTATTTGACCCCTCTGCAAAACATGACTGTACTTGGTGGCAAAACCCTTGTTGGCAATCACAGAGGTCAGACGTTTCTTGTAGTTGGCCACCAGGTTTGCACACATCTCAGGAGGGATTTTGTCCCACTCCTCTTTGCAGATTTTCTCCAAGTCATTAAAGTTTCGAGCCTGACGTTTGGCAACTCAAACCTTCAGCTCCCTCCACAGATTTTCTATGGGATTAAGGTCTGGAGACTGGCTAGGCCACTCCAGGTCCTTCATGTGCTTCTTCTTGAGCCACTCCTTTGTTGCCTTGGTTCTCACCCAAGATTTGACGGTACATGGCCCCGTCCATCGTCCCTTTGATGCGGTGAAGTTGTCCTGTCCCCTTAGCAGAAAAACACCCCCAAAGCATAATGTTTCCACCTCCATGATTGACAGTGGGGATGGTGTTCTTGGGGTCATAGGCAGCATTCCTCCTCCTCCAAACACGGCGAGTTGAGTTGATGCCAAAGAGCTCGATTTTGGTCTCATCTGACCACAACACTTTTACCCAGTTCTCCTCTGAGTCATTCAGATGTTCATTGGCAAACTTCAGACGGGCCTGTATATGTGCTTTCTTGAGCAGGGGGACCTTGCGGGCGCTGTAGGATTTAAGTCCTTCACGGCGTAGTGTGTTACCAATAGTTTTCTTGGTGACTATGGTCCCAGCTGCCTTGAGATCATTGACAAGATCCTCCCGTGTAGTTCTGGGCTGATTCCTCACCGTTCTCATGATCATTGCAACTCCACGAGGTGAGATCTTGCATGGAGCCCCAGGCCGAGGGAGATTGACAGTTATTTTGTGTTTCTTCCATTTGCGAATAATCGCACCAACTGTTGTCACCTTCTCACCAAGCTGCTTGGCGATGGTCTTGTAGCCCATTCCATTCCATTCTTGTGTAGGTCTACAATCTTGTCCCTGACATCCTTGGAGAGCTCTTTGGTCTTGTCCATGGTGGAGAGTTTGGAATCTGATTGATTGATTGCTTCTGTGGACAGGTGTCTTTTATACAGGTAACAAACTGAGATTAGGAGCACTCCCTTTAAGAGTGTGCTCCTAATCTCAGCTCGTTACCTGTATAAAAGACACCTGGGAGCCAGAAATCTTTCTGATTGAGAGGGGGTCAAATACTTATTTCCCTCATTAAAATGCAAATCAATTTATTACATTTTTGACATGCGTTTTTCTGGATGTTTTTGTTGTTATTCTGTGTCTCACTGTTCAAATAAACCTACCATTAAAATTATAGACTGATAATTTCTTTGTCAGTGGGCAAACTTACAAAATCAGCAGGGGATCAAATACTTTTTCCCTCACTGTACTATATACATTTAATGGACACAGTCAATTTTACAATAATTCTATTTTGTTTGTTTTTACTCCTGAACTTCCTCTACCCTCAACCTCTCCGATCATTTTCATGATGTCCATCCGGTTTGCTTCTAAATTATATGCCATATCTTTCTAACTGTGCTCGTTTACAAAAGCTCTCAACCTATAACCTATATACTTATTATGGACACAGTATGCTTTACATTAGTTATCTTGTTGTTATTAGTTGTTATTAGACCCATCCTTCAGCTCCATTCAACACCTCCCATCTATCTCTTAACACCATCCATATTGGATTTCTATTTGCCATATATTTTTCAACTGTACTGTGATGTTTCACAAAAGTTCTGAACCCTTCCATTCTCATTGTTTCTACAGATTGTAAATTGAAAATAAACATTTTTGCTAAAAGTATTATTATATTATTGATTGATTGACTATGACTTTTCAGATCACCCTGTAGTGCTATCTGCAGGGTTAGCTCCAGGTAAATATCGCAATCCTTCAGCCATTCCTGGACCTGTGACCAAAAACAAGCTACAAATGGACAGTACCAAAACAAATGATCTAATGATTCTGTCTCTTCGCAGCAAAATCTGCAGAGCTAGGAAGATTGTATCCCCCATATGAATAACATTATATTGGTAGCAAGAATTTTGTATAATAATTTAAATTGAAGAATTCTAAGTTTCGAATCCGGCGTCGTTTTGCGAATCAGTTCATAAACACTATTCCATGGAATCTGTATGTCAAAAATCTCTTCCAAACTATTTTGCAATCTATATGGGACGGCTGTCAATCCTTTGGTCCTTAAATTAAACTGGTATACTTTTTCATTTATCACAATTTTCTTTAACCAATTATGTTCTTTAATGCAGGGCCGACAGACAAGTTCCTTACTTTTTCCCCCTTCCACTTTCCTCTTCCATTTTTTGTGGTAATGCTGCAATTATTTGGTTATAATTTTGGGTAGAGCAGACATTTCCATATGTTTCTGTTAGCTGCATGTGCAATATAACTCCACCAGTCCTACCTATGATATAATTGACAAAGATTATACAGTTTTTAAACATTTTCTCAAAAAATAATGGTTCTTTATCAATTAGTATATTTGAGTTTAACCACAATATTTGTTGCATTATTTGTTCTGTCGTTTCTGGAGGATTAAATTGAAATTGCAACCAACTTTCTATGGCTTGTTTTAGAAATAGTGATATTTGGGAGATGATTTCCTTTTCAAATAACTGAAAGTGAGAGGTTGTAATCTGAATAAAGGGAAAAAGGCCATTCTTGAACATGGGGTGAGACAATCTTACTAATTTGCTAGAGAACCAGTTCGGATTTAAGTATAACATTTAGTGCTTTTAGTGATAGGTCTAATGCTTTAATATTTAATATTTTCTGTCCTCCGAATTCATATTCATTATATAAATAGGCCCATTTAATTTTGTCTGGCTTGCCTTTCCAAATAAAATTGAATATTTTTTTCTCATGTAATTTAAACAACTATTCGCTAGGCGTAGGCAAGACCGTAAGCAAATAGGTAGCAAGATCTTATCTATTTTTGCTAACTTTCTATACACATTTATTGGAGTGAGATCATTTATTTCATTTGGGACATGTATTCCGAGTATATCCACATCACCATCAGACCATTTTATTGGTAAACTACATGGTAATGTAAAAATTGTATTTTTTATTGATCCAATACGTAATATAGTACATTTATCATAATTTGGTTGTAATCCAGAGAGGTTAGAAAATATATCTAGATCTTCTATGAGGCTGTGGAGGGATTCAAGTTGTGGATTTAAAAGAAAACATGAATCATCAGCGTAAAATGACACCTTTGTTTTTAAGCCCTGGATTTCTAATCCCTTGATATTATTGTTGGCTCTGATTTTAATAGCTAACATTTCGATGGCCATAATAAATAGATATGCCGATAGTGGACAACCTTGTTTTACTCCTCTTGACATTTTAAAATTTCAGAGAAATAGCCATTATATACTATTTTACACCTAGGGTTACTATACATGATTTTAACCCATTTTATAAGAGATTCTCCAAAATTGAAATGCTCCAGGCATTTATACATAAACTCCAGTCGTACTTTATCAAATGCCTTTTCAAATTCTGCTATGAATAGCAGGCCTGGTTTCCCAGATTTTTCATAGTGTTCTATTCTCTCCAGTACTTGCCTTATATTATCTCCAATGTATCGTCCATGTAAAAAACCTGTCTAATTAGAATGAATGTCACGACTTCCTCCGAAGCTGTCTCCTCTCCTTGTTCGGGCAGGCTTCGGCGTTCGTCGTCACCGGCCTTCTAGCCACTGCCGCTCATCATCTCATCATTCCATTTGTTTTGTCTTATTTATTACACACACCTGGTTCATATCCCCTCATCAGTACATGTATAAGTATTCTCTCTGCCCCCCTTGTCTTTGTGTGTGATTGCTTATTGTGGAGGTTATTATAGCTCAGTGGAGCTACTGTATTTTGTATCGCCGGGATATTCACCTGTGTGCTTTGTTTTCTCCATTGCGCCGTATTTACCGCACAGGAGTATTTTACGCATTGCTGCGTACCGCTGTCTTACCGGAAAATCATTTATTCTGTGAATTACCCTCCTGCGCCTGACTCCGTCCAAATCACACGCCACAGAATCACACACCTAAACAACATGGAGTCAGCAGGAGTGGGTCCGGGAGCATTCCAACATGCTAGCCAGCTTGGGCGAAGCGATGGATCGGGTTCTCCAGGATTCCTCCTGCAGCTGGACCAGCCCGGCTCCCCTTGGAGCGGGAGAAGGTGTCCGCCCTCGTCTCCTGCTTCTCGGGGAAAGCCCTGGAGTCGGCCAACACGGTCTGGAGTGAAGGAGGAGACGCGTTGGACAACTACGGGGCGTTCGCTCGCCTTTTCCGGGCAGTTTTTGATCATCCCCCCGAAGAAAGAGAGGCTGGCGAGTGCCTGGTCCATCTGACGCAGGGGACGAGGACCGCGCAAGACTTTACCCTGGAGTTTCGAACTCTAGCGGCGGGGTCCGGGTGGAACGAGTGGGCCCTCATCGACCACTTTTGGTGCAGCCTGCGGGAGGACGTCCGAAGGGAGCTAGCCGGGATACCACGTTGACTTTCAACCAGCTGGTGGACATGGCCATCAGGTTGGACAACTTGCTGGCTTCCAGAGGACGTCCTGGGAAGGGCCTGCCCGTTTCACCCCCCTGCAACCCGGATTATGTGCCGATGGAGCTGGGTGGTGCAGCGATCCGGGAGAACGGAGGACGACAGATCCAGTGTCACTCTTGTGGCAAGAGAGGACATTCTGCTGCACGCTGTATTCAGAGTTCTTCTGGGTCTGGATGCGGCAGGCAGGGCACTCTCGCATCACCCCAGGTAGCGCAAACCCACACTCGTTCAGAGCCCTCTACTGCGCACTTCACCATACCGTCAACTTCCCTGAGCACACGGTAGTTCCCCAGTGTAAGGCGCTGGTCGATTCAGGTGCAGCTGGGAACTTTATGGACAGGTCTTTAGCTAATAGGTTATGTATCACATTGGTTCCCCTAACCATTCCATTGCCCATCAAAGCACTTGACAGTCAACCATTAGGGTCAGGTTATGTTAGGGAGGTTACAGAACCAGTCACAATGATTATGCAGGAGACCCATAGGGAGCAAATCACTTTTTATATTATTGAGTCCCCTGATTTCCCTGTTGTGTTGAGTCTTCCCTGGCTCGCACTACACGACCCCACCTTTTCATGGCCGCAGAGGGTTCTCACGGGTTGGTCGCGAGAGTGTCAGGGTAGGTGTCTAGCTGTTTCCGTTGGTGCAACCACGGTGGAAAGTCCAGACCCTACCTCCACAGTGCGCATCCTCCCCGAATACCTCGGCTTGGCGCACACGTTTTCCAAAACGCAGGCAACCAAATTACCACCTCATCGGGCGGGGGATTACGTGATAAACCTCTGGTTAGACGCTGTGCCACCCTGGAGTCATGTCTATCCCCTGTCGCAGGCTGAAACGGAGGCTATGGAGACATACGTCTCCGACTCCCTGCGCCAGGGGTTCATACGTTCCTCGACTTCGCCCGCCTCCTCGAGTTTCATTTTCGTGAAGATAAAGGACAGAGGTCTGCACTCTTGCATTGATTACCGGACACTTAATCAAACTACCATTCGCTATAGTTACCCTCTACCCCTCATCTCTTCTGTTATAGAATCAATGCATGGGGCGCGCTTCTTCACGAAATTAGATCTCCGGAGTGCGTACAACCTGGTGCGTGTCCGGAAGGGGGACGAGTGGAACACAGCATTCAGCACAACCACGGGGCATTACGAATACCTGGTGATGCCGTACGGGTTGATGAATGCTCCATCCATCTTCCAGTCCTTTGTGAATGAGGTGTTTCGGGACATGCTTGGTCGTGGTGTGGTGGTCTACATTGATGACATTCTGGTGTATTCCGCTACGCACGCCGAGCATGTGTCCCTGGTTTGCAGAGTGCTGGGCCGACTGTTGGAACATGACATTTATGCCAAGGCAGAAAAGGGTCTGTTCTTCCAGCAGTCCGTCTCCTTCCTTGGATACCACATCACCACCTCAGGTCTGGATATGGAGGGAGAACGCATTTTAGCCGTGCGTAATTGGCCGACTCCAACCACGGTAAAGGAGGTGCAGAGCTTTATTGGCTTTGCCAATTACTATCTGAGGTTTATCCGGGGCTTTGGCAAGGTCGCAGCTCCCATCACCTCTCTGTTGAAGAGTGAGCCGTCCCGGCTCCGCTGGTCTGCTGAGGCTGACCGGGCTTTTGTCGTGGAGAATTGTATTTATTCTTAATAAAAGCCAAAAGTATTTCCAGAGTTTTTGTAGAATCAAGATAGACTTAATTTGCAATTAGAAAAGCCGAGGTGGTCTGCAGAGCATCTGAATTCCCAACATTTGGCCCTCAGTTTATATACAATTCTATTCCTGCACGTTCTTCATACTTTTTAGTCTAATCCCTCCCTGTTAAGTTCTTCCACTATTGTCTCCAAATCTCCATCTTTTGACCGCTCCGCCCACTCTCTTAATTTACGATAGTGGCGAAATCTGACTTCTCCTCCTCCTATTTATTCAGATTTGGAACCAATAGTGGCAGGACCAAGCTTTCTCGTGCAAAAAAATAAAAATTACAGAGCCATCTCTTATCAGTCAGGAGAAGCCTTGAGGTTAGGGAGTGCACACACTCCTGCAGCCTGTCCCAGTTCACCAGTTTCAGAGATAGGCCCCCTCTGCACACAGTCTCCAGCCACAAATACATTTATATTTACATTCACATTTACATCAGTTAGCAGATGCTCTTATCCAGAGCGACTTACAAATTGGTGCATTCAACTTATGATAGCCAGTGGGACAACCCCTTTTTTTTATGGGGGTTGGGTGAGGGGGGGTAGAAGGATTACTTTTATACTATTCCAGGTATTCCTTAAAGAGGTAGGGTTTCAAGTGTCTCCGGAAGGTGGTCAGTGACTCCGCTGTCCTGGTGTCGTGGGGGAGCTTGTTCCACCATTGGGGTGCCAGAGCAGCGAATAGCTTTGACTGGGCTGAGCGGGAACTGTGCTTCCGTAGAGGTAGGGGAGCTAGCAGACCAGAGGTGGAGGAACGTAGTGCCCTCGTTTGGGTGTAGGATCAGAGCCTGAAGGTAAGGAGGTGCAGTTCCCCTCACAGCTCCGCAGGCAAGCACCATGGTCTTGTAGTAGATGCAAACCGCAAACTGGAAGCCAGTGGAGTGTGGGAAGGAGCGGGGTGACATGAGAGAACTTGGGAAGGTTGAACACCAGACGGGCTGCAGCATTCTGGATAAGTTGTAGGGGTTTAATGGCACAGGCAGGGAGCCCAGCCAACAGCGAGTTGCAGTAATCCAGACGGGAGATGACAAGTACCTGGATTAGGACCTGTGCCGCTTTCTGTGTAAGGTAGGGTCGTGCGGAGACAGATTCTCGCCTCGCCACCTGGTAAGAGCGACCTGTCAGGTAGGACGCAATCCAAGAGTGAGCAGCGCCGGAGATGCCCAACTCGGAGAGGGTGGAGAGGAGGATATGATGGTTCACAGTATCAAAGGCAGCGGATAGGTCTAGAAGGATAAGAGCAGAGGAGAGAGAGTTAGCTTTAGCAGTGCGGAGAGCCTCCGTGACACAGAGAAGAGCAGTCTCAGTTGAATGACCAGTCTTGAAACCTGACTTGTTTGGATCAAGAAGGTCATTCTGAGAGAGATAGCAGGAGAGTTGGCTAGAGACGGCACGCTCAAGAGTTTTGGAGAGAAAAGAAAGAAGGGATACTGGTCTGTAGTTGTTGACATCGGAGGGATCGAGTGTAGGTTTTTTGAGGAGGGGTGCAACTCTCGCTCTCTTGAAGACGGAAGGGACATGGCCAGCGGTCAAGGATGAGTTGATGAGCGTGGTGAGGTAAGGGAGAAGGTCTCCGGAAATGGTCTGGAGAAGAGAGGAGGGGATAGGGTCAAGCGGGCAGGTTGTTGGGCGGCCGGCCATCACAAGTCGCAGGATTTCATCTGGAGAGAGAGGGGAGAAAGAAGTCAAAGCATAGGGTAGGGCAGTGTGAGCAGGACCAGCGGTGTCATTTGACTTAATAAATGAGGATCGGATGTCGTCAACCTTCTTTTCAAAATGGTTGACGAAGTCATCCACAGAGAGGGAGGGGGAGGAGGAGGAGGATTCAGCAGGGAGTAGAAGGTGGCAAAGAGCTTCCTAAGGTTAGAGGCAGAGGCTTGAAATTTAGAGTGGTAGAAAGTGGCTTTAGCAGTGGAAACAGAGGAAGAGAATGTAAAGAGGAGGGAGTGAAAAGATGACAGGTCTGCAGGGAGTCTAGTTTTCCTTAATTTCCGCTCGGCTGCCCGGAGCCCTCTTCTGTGAGCTTGCAATGAGTCTTCAAGCCACGGAGCAGGGGGGGAGGACCGAGCCAGCCAGGAGGATAGGGGACATAGAGAGTCAAATGATGCAGAAAGGGAGGAGAGGAGGGTTGAGGAGGCAGAATCAGGAGATCGGAGGGAGAAGGATTTAGTAGAGGGGAGAGATGATAGGATGGAAGAGGAGAGTAGCGGGAGAGAGAGAGAGAAGGATGCGACGGCACATTACCATCTGAGTAGGGGCAGAGTGAGTAGTGTTGGAGGAGAGCACGAGAGAAAAAGATACAAAGTAGTGGTCGGAGACTTGGAGGGGAGTTGCAGTGAGATTAGTAGAAGAACAGCATCTAGTAAAGATGAGGTCAAGCGTATTGCCTGCCTTGTGAGTAGGGGGGGACGGTGAGAGGGTGAGGTCAAAAGAGGAAAGGAGTGGAAAGAAGGAGGCAGAGAGAAATGAGTCAAAGGCAGACGTAGGGAGGTTAAAGTCACCCAGAACTGTGATGGGTGAGCCATCCTCAGGAAAGGAACTTATCAAGGCGTCAAACTCATTGATGAACTCTCCAAGGGAACCTGGAGGGATGTTAAGCTTGAATGGGCTAGTGACTGTGACAGCATGGAATTCAAATGAGGAGATAGACAGATGGGTCAGGGGAAAAAGAGAGAATGTCCACTTGGGAGAGATGAGGATTCCTGTGCCACCGCCGCGCTGACCAGATGCTCTCGGGTTATGCGAGAACACATGGTCAGACGAGGAAAGAGCAGTAGGAGTAGCAGTGTTTTCTGTGGTAATCCATGTTTCCGTCAGCGCCAAGAAGTCGAGGGACTGGAGGGTAGCATAGGCTGAGATGAACTCTGCCTTGTTGGCCGCAGAACGGCAGTTCCAGAGGCTGCTCTTATAGAGACCTGGAACTCCACGTGGGTCGTGCACTCAGGGACCACCAGATTAGAGTGGCAACAGCCACGCGGTGTGAAGCGTTTGTATGGCCTGTGCAGAGAGGAGAGAACAGGGATAGACAGACACATAGTTGACAGGCTACAGAAAAAGGCTACAATAATGCAAAGGAGATCGGAATGAAATGAACTAAACATCTGGGAAAGCGAGAAAGTGGGGCCTCCCTCACTTACGTTTCACTGAAACACTCAAATATAACTCTCCCAACTTCCACTTTAGAAATTATAATTGTTGTAAACTACAGCGGTTCAATGTTTTCTAGGAATATACTCTAACTTAGTTTATTCAGCTAGCTAACTTGGTACAGTATTATTCAGTGAAAACCGTCCAGGGCACCGAATCCTATGATGCCATAGCCAACTAGCATGCCAGCCTCCAATAACACTGTTTAGCACCAATACTCGCTTACAACAAACCACCAGTGTGTTAACACGCCAAGCAGATCATTCGTGTCCGTGTCTAACGTTGTGTAAAGTTTTGGGTTAGTTTTGACAGTTTGAATGAGTACGTCGTCAACCTATTCAGCCAGTAAGTTAGCTAGAATAGTTAGCATACTAGCTAGCCATTGCTCTCTGCCAACGAACCAACCCCTCCACCCATGGCACGAACACACAGAGAGAGCCAAGCTAACATTAACTAGTCACCCATGTCCCAAATTCCCTTGAACAACTCTGGTTACCAGTATGTAAAAACAAAACAAAAATAAATGTAGGTTATAACTTACCCTTAGTAGCTACTGTTAGCCAGTTAAGTGCAAAGCTAGCCACTGAATCGATTCAGCCAGTTCGCGTCTGTCCCAACGGAGAGAAAACGTCTCCAAATATTAAAGCTAGGTCATTCCAGCTATTGTTTAGTTAGCTATCCAGGTAGCAACAAGCTAACTACATTTAGAGTACAGTAGCTACTAACTACCTAACATTTATGCTTCAGATAATGAGGTTAGAAAAACAGCTGAATGGTAGGTAGCTAGCTGGCATAATTACAGGTACTCTTAAGCGTGAAATAACATTGGAAGCAACTAGCCACAGTTGCTAATAGTTACCAGTAGCTACCCGCTAGCTAGCTAGCTTTATTGGTCCAGGTAGTGGGTTAGCTAGCCTCGTGCTTCACCGGGCTCAGCCAAATACAATACTTACCTACAATAACCTACAATAATCTACAATAACTACCTAGATAAACTACCTACAATACCTAACTACAATACCTACCTACAATCTAAATACATGGTTTAAGCTTTACCCAACACCATATAACATTGGAAACAACTATCCACAGTTGCTAATAGTTACCAGTAGCTACCCACTAGCTAGCTAGCTTTATTGGTCCAGGTAGTGGGTTAGCTAGCCTCGTGCTTCACCGGGCTCAGCCGAATACAATACTTACCTACAATAATTACCTACAATAACCTACAATAACTACCTAGATAAACTACCTACAATACTTAACTACAATACCTACCTACAATCTAAATACATGGTTTAAGCTTTACTCGACACCATATAAGAAGCCAAGCTTACCTCCCGCCAGAGAGAGACACAACATCACCCGACGCTCACACCTTCCTGTACCTTCCTGTACTGTACTTCCTTGCTAGACTAGTAATGTTAGTTAACCATGTTTCTATCATCAACATACTTGTGGATATTGGATTGCTAATTGCCGTTACAATTGTGGCAGCAATATTATAGATCTAAATTATGTTAGTTTAGTTTTTAGGTCATAGCTAGCTTATGTAGTTAACTAGCCAACGTTAGTCAAACAAGCTAACATACCTTTCTTGCAGTTTCTCAGGCAGGTACACTCTGACGTGATTCAAGTGAATTGTGTTTCCCATGGCAGAGCGTCTATCTCGAGCACTGTTTTATTTGCACATAAAACATCCCTTCTAACTCATAACACATTATAAAACATATAAATCAATACTTAAATATTATTTAAACATGGCAGGTCTATAACCCATTCTCAACTATATACATTTAACCCTCCCGTTGTCCTAGGGTCAAAATGACCCGCCACTGTGTTGAACCAACTTTATTTAATTTTTATATTTTTTGGATCATTTGTGAGACTTTCTTTAAAGTCTCACTGCCTCCTTCTCACAAATGATCCCAAAAATATAAAAATTAAATAAAGTTGGTTCAACACAGTGGCGGGTCATTTTGACCCTAGGACAACGGGAGGGTTAAGACATTCCTAACAGCCATCCTCCCTGGACCTTGAGCCACTATGGTTTCTTCTTGTGACTATGTGTATGTGGCTATGTGTATTGGGTCAGGCTATGTGTATCAGGTCATAGTGCACAAACAAGTGATAATGTTAGTTCCGTTGCTACTCCTATCTCCACACAGCTGCACCCTTGGAAGATAGTAAAAGACAGGATGAACTGAAAAACTGTGGTCACTCTGAGGCTCTTTGTCTAGGATGAACTGAGAACCCTATGGTCATTCTGAGGCTCTTTGTTTTAACCGTGTGACCGGGTTACTTGGAAGCAACGAGAAACGATACAGGTCTATACAGGTCTATCTGTTCCTGAAGTTTTATCTTCATCCCATGTCCTTGACATACCCAGACCAGCTGCAGGGAGCTAGAGGGAACCATCATTTCTTAGAAGCACAGCATTTGCACTAAAGAAATGTCTCTACTATTGTTAAGCATATTATAATATATGTAATGGAAAAATACCTATAGAGCCATTTCATCATGGCTCTGTTTTAACCCTTTAATTGGTTCTTAATCCATAGGCATATAGGGCATATAGGCATTTCATTCTACAACATGCATAATTCATATAATTGGTTTGTTATGTTGTCTGCCCTTAAGTGAGACAGAGTAGTTAACCAAAAATGTCCAACATATCCCCCCTTTGGGACTTAAATAAGTTATATAAGTGACTCACATAAAAATCAACATATTTATGATAAGTCTCACTTCTTGCATTAAGGTTATATTTTTAAAACATTACTTATTCAAACAGTGACAATATAATGTTTCTACTTGAAATAAAAAATATAAGAGTTGCTACTTAACATGTTAACATACGAGTGCTAGTATCCTAACACATAAAAAATAATGCAGCTTTGTTTTAACCATAATATCTATGTAAGGCAGTTATCTTGCGATTGTATAAGCAATACATTAAATATTAAATCCCTTATAATATTCTTCTTCATAATATCATCTCTTATGTTTTACCAGGTCTAGTAATGCTTGCTCTCCCTCTCGGACACCTTCCTAACAACCATTTTCTGCTCTAGATAAGAACAAATGGTCCTCATTGTTGTGAGGGCCCAGCAGGACTCTCTTCCGACAATGACCATCTGCTTCTGGGCCTCTACTCCGGGCCAGCGTTGGTCCCTTTCGCTCAGGACTTCTTCTACGAAGACCACCTACTTCTTGGCCACTACTCCGGGCCAGGGTTGGGTCCCTTTGGCTCGGGATCTTCTTCCGTCACTAGGGACTCGCCATCCTCAGCTTCCTCATCTCTCGGTCATCGGTTTCCATGCGGTACTCTTGTGCAGTGGTTTAGATGATACCAGGTCAAGCTCCCCTCTACCCTTACGGCAGTTGGTGTAGCCTGGATGATGGTGTAGGGTCCCTCACGTCTCTGTTTGTTCCACTTCCTTCTGAAGACCCTGACGTAGACCTTCTCCCCCAGGACCACTGGTCATGGTGGATTCACCTCTGGTTCTGGAACTCTGCTTCTCTCCTGTTGGTATATAACTTCATGTATAACAGTTAGTTGCCTGATATACCTATCTAATTCCCTTTCCAATTGCTCTAGAGGCGGACCCTCATTTGGTCCCCTAAGCACCGGCACTGGCATGGGTCGACCCGTAAGCATTTCATGCGGTGTTAGATGCGTTATTCTGTTAGCTTGCATATATGGAGACGAGAAACCCTGTTTTCTAAGTTGCCTTACTACCTCCCCTCTTCCACAATTATCAAACCCATTAATTACTACTGCTTATATTCTTAATATAATTTTGCATATTTACCAAAACGCCCCAGGGGACCGTAATTTCCCCTTTGGACACATGACTCACATCGTGATTCATGCGCCCAAAAAACAAAACAACCCTGCCTGTTAAATCAAAATAACAAATCATATTAGAATGACAACCCTTGATGACATCTTAACTTAATTGTATCCAATAAAGTAATTCAAGGAATAGTAAAATTGACTAGCGACAGGTGTCCCTCATTCAGGGCTAGCTCTCTCTCTCTGTCCTTGTCTTGGTCCGAATCACACATAGGCCTATTGCTAAATTATAAACTTCATCCTAATCATTAGTGTTTACATTCTACATTTAAATCTCACACAATGTCTCTAGGCTTTCTAGTGAGGGTGATCAGGCCTCACCAGAAAGTCAGAACAGAGGTCAGAGGTCATACAACCCCATTTAATGAGTGTCTCTTTCCCTTTTCTTCCCCTTTAGCTCAGATATTATTTAATGATATTTCAAACATTTCAAACATATTGTGTATCAGGTTTACATTGTTTTTTTCAGTACATTTCTTATCAGGATAATTTACGTGTGCAACCAAAACTCTGGCAATAGACACCTCAGAAAATGCAATTTAAGGTGTATTATTTCTAACCTGTGAAAAATCCACTAACCCAAAATAAAAACCCTACACAACTAACAAATACAGTGAGGGAAAAAAGTATTTTATCCCCTGCTGATTTTGTATGTTTGCCCACTGACAAAGACATGATCAGTCTATAATTTTAATGGTAGGTTTATTTGAACAGTGAGAGACAGAATTACAACAGAAAAATGCAGAAAAACGCATTTTAATAAGGGAAATAAGTATTTGACCCCCTCTCAATCAGAAAGATTTCTGGCTCCCAGGTGTCTTTTATACAGGTAACGAGCTGAGATTAGGAGCACACTCTTAAAGGGAGTGCTCCTAATCTCAGTTTGTTACCTGTATAAAAGACACCTGTCCACAGAAGCAATCAATCAATCAGATTCCAAACTCTCCACCATGGCCAAGACTAAAGAGCTCTCCAAGGATGTCAGGGACAAGATTGTAGACCTACACAAGGCTGGAATGGGCTACAAGACCATCGCCAAGCAGCTTGGTGAGAAGGTGACAACAGTTGGTGTGATTATTCGCAAATGGAAGAAACACAAAATAACTGTCAATCTCCCTCGGCCTGGGGCTCCATGCAAGATCTCACCTCGTGGAGTTGCAATGATCATGAGAACGGTGAGGAATCAGCCCAGAACTACACGGGAGGATCTTGTCAATGATCTCAAGGCAGCTGAGACCATAGTCACCAAGAAAACAATTGGTAACACACTACGCCGTGAAGGACTGAAATCCTGCAGCGCCCGCAAGGTCCCCCTGCTCAAGAAAGCACATATACATGCCCGTCTGAAGTTTGCCAATTAACATCTGAATGATTCAGAGGAGAACTGGGTGAAAATGTTGTGGTCAGATGAGACCAAAATCGAGCTCTTTGGCATCAACTCAACTCGCCGTGTTTGGAGGAGGAGGAATGCTGCCTATGACCTCAAGAACACCATCCCCACCATCAAACATAGAGATGGAAACATTATGCTTTGGGGGTGTTTTTCTGCTAACGGGGCCATGTACCATCAAATCCTGGGTGAGAACCTCCTTCCCTCAGCCAGGGCATTGAAAATGAGTCGTGGATGGGTATTCCAGCATGACAATGACCCAAAACACACGGCCAAGGTAACAAAGGAGTGGCTCAAGAAGAAGCACATTAAGGTCCTGGAGTGGCCTAGCCAGTCTCCAGACCTTAATCCCATAGAAAATCTGTGGAGGGAGCTGAAGGTTCGAGTTGCCAAACGTCAGCCTCGAAACCTTAATGACTTCGAGTAGATCTGCAAAGAGGAGTGGGACAGAATCCCTCCTGAGATGTGTGCAAACCTGGTGGCCAACTACAAGAAACGTCTGACCTGTGATTGCCAACAAGGGTTTTGCCACCAAGTACTAAGTCATGTTTTGCAGAGGGGTCAAATACTTATTTCCCTCATTAAAATGCAAATCAATTTATAACATTTTTGACATGCGTTTTTCTGGATTTTTTTGTTGTTATTCTGTCTCTCACTGTTCAAATAAACCTACCATTAAAATTATAGACTGATCATGTCTTTGTCAGTGGGTAAACGTACAAAATCAGCAGGGGATCAAATACTTTTTTCCCTCACTGTATTCATAATAGGTGGGTTGTGTGTGCTGGTGTGTGTGGTAAAACGTAGGGCAAAAACAAACAAATGGCCAGGCCTTATTTAAGTTGGTAGCTCCCTCTTACCGCCTAATTATAAGACTACCGAATTTTACTAACTGCTCTCCTCAGCTCACAGACTCGGGAAACATTCCAAAGAGAGATAATGCAACACCTATTCTCCTGGAAAAGAAAGTGTACATTTTGTTAACATTCACTACAGTACATCTTAATCAGCCACCCAAACGTTTTAACTACAACCAAAACATGATGAAGGTAATTTTACTGTACTCCCTCAAATCATTAATCATTTGTTTCAATCTAATTCCTTGTGTATGTAAATTGCTGTCCTTTGTAAGTAAACGCAAACAAGTGTCTACTTTCTTCTGCTACAAGGGAACCTAAAAAGTGCTCCACATAAGTCTATTACTGAGAACCATTTTGCATCTGGTGGAATGTTTGTTAACAGTGTGTGGGGATTGGGCACCTCTGCTTGGTAGTCTTGAACTACTTCATTCACTGCTCTCAGGTCATGGACCAGTCTCCACTTATGTTTGTCTGTTTTTAGTACTGGTAGCAGTGGTGTGTTACAGTTACTCTGGGTTTTAACCAGTACTCCTGCTTCTATCAGTCTCTCTATTGTAGCTTGAATTCCTGCCTCTGCTTCAGGTTTCATTGGGTATTGCTGTTTCCATGGGGGTCTTGTGTCTGCCTTTACTTTAATGCAAATTGTATTAGCTGATTTTACCAAACCCACATCTGTATCATGTTTTACCCATAAGTCTTCTGTGATCATACTTTCCATTTGTTTCCTAAGCTTTTCTTGTTTTGTTTCTTCTTTAACTACTGGCATCTGTCTTTCCTCAGTTATTTCCACTTCCTGTGGTTCCCCCATCAGTTCTGCAAAGCATAGGACTTTAATTAGGGTTTTTTTCAACAGACTGGAAAATTAATGGATTCTCTGTTTTTACCCATTGTGTATTTTTAGCCTTTTTCATCATTGGTCCTAAGTCTTTTGCCTGATTTCCCTCAGCCACTAAAAGTGCTATGTGAGGTTCTGTTCCTGGTATGTCAAACCTGGTCTGTATGATATCAGATCCTGGAGCATCTTGTGCTTCCAATGCCGCCCCTTGTTTCCCTATTATAAAATATTGTGATCTCATGGAGGCTGGTTTACCCCATGCCTTCCTCAGCCATAGTTGTTCTAACAACTGATTTTGATATGGGTCATATTGCAGTGTACAATGATAGCCTAATTTTGGTAACTTCATTTCTGGAACTTGAGCCCTGATAAATATTCCCCACTTCTTTAGTACCTCTTGTACTGGTGATTATATGTTCCCTATCCAGTATATATTTGCTGTTTTGTCTATAGCCATCATCATCTGTGGACGTACACCTTCCTGATCTATTATTAGTCCCTCTGATGTGCATTTAATTTGGATGCCCATTCGACACAGTGCATCTCTCCCTAATAGATTAACTGGAGTTTGTTCTGATACTAATATAGGTATGCAGGTAGCTTTTCCTCCTGCTTCTAGTTTTACTGGAACTGTCATAGGTATTAGCTGCATTTGTCCCGAAAATCCTACTGTCTTTGCATATTTGCCTGACATGGGGAGGTGAGAGGCATAATTTGGACTTACACATGAGTAAGTTGCTCCAGTATCTATCATCACGGGTGTGCCTCTATTGTTCCCCTGAACCTGCAGCATAGGTTCTTCATCAGCCTGCATAGTTACTACCACTAGCTGACCCTCCCCTCTAGGATTCTCTGGGCATCCCTAGTATCCCTGGTTTGGTCCTCCCCACAGGTTCACTGGGCCCTGTGGAGCCTGTGTCTGAGACTGTACCCATGCATCTGAGCTGGTGTCATTTCTTTGCCAATTACCCTGTTGTGGTTGTCTAGGCCACCATGATTTGGTAGGACATTTCCTTCTTGTATGTCCTGATTGATTGCACCTCCAGCAGACACCTGGTCTTCTCGGTCCACCATTTTGGTGTGTCTGTTGCTGTGGTTGATGCCCTTGATTCCTGGGTCTGTTCCCATTATTTTAGTTTTGCCACTGTCCAGGGGATTGTTGTGTGTACACATTCACTACTGGTGTGGCAGGAGCTCTTTGGCCTTGCTGTTGAGGCGGCAGTGGTTGACCTCCCTGGACGACAGGTGCCATGGTGCCCTCTCCTGGCAGTGCTGGAGTAATCACTGGGGCTTGTGTTTTCTTTTTGTCCTTTCTTGTCAGCTGCTCCATCTGCATCTTTGTCAGTTTTCTTTGAATGTCTCTCCCCTGCTCTATCAGTTTCTGTTCGTCCTTCCTGTATTTCTCCACTGCGTGGATTACATGGTCGCAGAACTCTTTGTGTGACTTTGACGTTAGTCCCACCACATCCTCCAGTCCGATTCTGACAGACGTTGGCATTGCCTCCATCAGTGATGTCCTGAATAGTGTTGTCATCAGTGGATCCCCCTCTGGGTCTTTTTCTGTTTCTTGTCGCCACCTCTTGAGCTGGTCATCTAGGTAACTTGCAGGGTTTTCTTTATCCCCCAATGGCTCCCCTCTCAGTGCTTTAGGGTCTATTTTGGCTGGATACTCTATTCGCAGAGTGTGCCATAGTCCTGGCCTATAATTGTCAAAGGCCACTTCATCCAGTAACTACCTCCGCACCGCCCGTATGAGGCCACTCGCCTGCAACAGGTCCTCCATTTTGGCCACTCCCAACACCCTGGCCAGCAATGCCTTCAAATCTCCCACCGCCAGTAGTTTCCCCATTGTTTGTTCTTCAAATGTTCTAATCCATTTTCCTGCTCCTTCATGTATGTTTGGCAGTCTAGTCACCAGGCCTTCCAGGTTCTGTGATCCCCAGGGCACATAGTGAACCTGTTTCCCTTTACCAAAATGGGATATTGAGCTCCATACTTTTCAGGCTTTTTTATTGTCCTTCTGTTCCTTAAATTAGATTTTTCCAGATGGGCTTGCAGTGCCTTACCTAATTATGTTACTATAGCTTTGCCTCCCGTGGCTCCTTGTTGTGATAATTGTCCCTCTGACTCACTCTGTTCTTGATCAGAGTCAGTACTCTGTCTAAGCTCTTCACCTTCCTCATCACTTGCATTCTCCCGTTCACTTTGCCCATCATAATCTTGTTCATCTATCCCATAATTTTCCAGTCTGGTTAACATGCCCCTCAGTCCCTCATAACAGTCTATGTCTAAGTGTGATCTTCTTTCTCTTTTTATGGTGAAAGCCTGCTGCTTCCATTTTTCTTCTTCTAGCTCTACATTCCCTGTTATTGAGACTAGTCCTGTGACATAAGGATACTGCCCCCCTTGTGTGTATGGTGGTGGTGCAGTTGAGCCATCCTTTTTTGGTTCTTTCTCTTTTTCCATTATCATCCTTCTGGCTTTGGCTATGCTCTTTCTCCATCTCTTTCCTTCCTCCCAGAACATTTTCAAAATGTCTCTCTCTTTCTCTCCTGTTTTATAGTTCTTTATTAGGGTATCAATTTCCTCACACACTGTCACATCAAACGTCCCTTCCTTTGGCCATTTTGTTGCCATTTTTCTGGTTCTTATTTCCCATTTGTCAGAGATTTTTCCAATCTCTTCTTTATTCTCTGGGAACCTTCTCTTCATGATTGCTACTGGTGTTCCTGCCATCTCTATTCCCTGTATTCTTGGTCTCCCTGATGCTAGCCTTATGTTTGGTTCAGTGTCTACAGTGAGGGAAAAAGGTATTTGATCCCCTGCTGATTTTGTATGTTTGCCCACTGAAAAAGAAAGTATCAGTCTATAATTTTAATGGTAGGTTTATTTGAACAGTGAGAGACAGAATAACAACAAAAAAATCCAGAAAAACGCATGTCAAAAATGTTATTAAAATTGATTTGCATTTTAATGAGGGAAATAAGTATTTGACCCCTCTGCAAAACATGACTTAGTCAAGGGCAAAACCCTTGTTGGCAATCACAGAGGTCAGACGTTTCTTGTAGTTGGCCACCAGGTTTGCACAAATCTCAGGAGGGATTTTGTCCCACTCCTCTTTGCAGATCTTCTCCAAGTCATTAAGGTTTCGAGGCTGACGTTTGGCAACTCGAACCTTCAGCTCCCTTTAATGTGCTTCTTCTTGAGCCACTCCTTTGTTGCCTTGGCCGTGTGTTTTGGGTCACGACCCATTTTCAATGCCCTGGCTGAGGGAAGGAGGTTCTCACCCAAGATTTGACGGTACATGGCCCCGTCCATCGTCCCTTTGATGCGGTGAAGTTGTGCTGTCCCCTTAGCAGAAAAACACCCCCAAAGCATAATATTTCCACCTCCATGTTTGCCGGTGGGGATGGTGTTCTTGGGGTCATAGGCAGCATTCCTCCTCCTCCCAACACGGCGAGTTGAGTTGATGCCAAAGAGCTCCATTTTGGTGACCACAACACTTTGACCACAACACTTTCACCCAGTTCTCCTCTGAATCATTCCGATGTTCATTGGCAAACTTCAGACGGGCCTGTATATGTGCTTTCTTGAGCAGGGGGACCTTGCGGGCGCTGCAGGATTTCAGTCCTTCACGGCGTAGTGTGTTATAAATTGTTTTCTTGGTAACTATGGTCCCAGCTGCCTTGAGATCATTGACAAGATCATCCCGTGTAGTTCTGGGCTGATTCCTCACCGTTCTCATGATCATTGCAACTTCACGAGGTGAGATCTTGCATGGAGCCCCAGGCCGGGGGAGATTGACAGTTCTTTTGTGTTTCTTCCATTCGCGAATAATCGCACCAACTGTTGTCACCTTCTCACCAAGCTGCTTGGCGATGGTCTTGTAGCCCATTCCAGCCTTGGGTAGGTCTACAATCTTGTTCGTGACATCCTTGGAGAGCTCTTTGGTCTTGGCCATGGTGGAGAGTTTGGAATCTGATTGATTGATTGCTTCTGTGGACAGGTGGCTTTTATACAGGTAACAAGCTGAGATTAGGAGCACTCCCTTTTAGAGTGTGCACCTAATCTCAGCTCGTTACCTGTATAAAAACACCTGGGAGCAAAAAATCTTTCTGATTGAGAGGGGGTCAAATACTTATTTCCCTCATTAAAATGCAAATCAATTGATAACACTTTTGACATGCATTTTTCTGGATTTTGTTGTTGTTATTCTGTCTCTCACTGTTCAAATAAACCTACCATTAAAATTATAGACTGATAATTTCTTTGTCAGTGGGCAAACGTCCAAAATCAGCAGGGATCAAATACTTTTTTCCCTCACTGTAAGTATTCACACCCCCGAGTCAATACATGTTAGAATCACCTTAGGCAGCGGTTACAGCTGTGAGTCTTTCTGGTTAAGTCTCTAAGAGCTTTGCAAACCTGGATTGTACAATATTTGCCCACTATTCTTTAAAACATTCTTCAAGCTCTGGCAAATTGGTTGTTGATCATTGCTTTCTCACTGATCTTCCCCTCTCTCAGGGTAACACCACCATCCTGGTCATTGTGGACTGCTTTTCTAAAGCCGCCTCCTTCCTCTGCCCGGTCTCCCTACGGCCCTGCAAATGGCGGAAGCCCTGTTTACTCACGTCTTCCGGCACTACGGGGTGCCATAGGACATAGTGTCTGACTGGGGTCCCCAGTTTACATCCAGGGTCTGGAAGGTGTTCATGGAACGTCTGGGGGTCTCGGTCAGCCTGACCTCTGGATTTCACCCCGAGTCTAATGGGCAGGTGGAACGGGTAAATCAGGATGTGGGTAGGTACCTGCGGTCCTACTGCCAGGACTGGCCGGGGGAGTGGTCAGTGTTCTTGCCATGGGCCGAATATGCCCAGAACTCTCTCCGCCAGTCCTCCACTAACCTAACTCCCTTTCAATGTGTCTTAGGGTATCAGCCGGTTCTAGCACCGTGGCATCAGAGCCAGACCGAAGCTCCTGCGGTGGATGACTGGTTTCGGTGCACAGAGGAGACGTGGAACGCTGCCCACGTCCACCTCCAGCGCGCCGTGCGTCGCCAGAAAGCCAACGCTGACCACCACAGTAGTGAGGCCCCGGTCTTTGTACCAGGTGATCGGATCAGGCTCTCGACCCGGAATCTGCACCTCCGCCTGCCCTGCCGGAAGCTGAGCCCACGGTTTGTGTGGCCGTTCAAAGTCCTGAAGAGAATAAACAAGGTTACGTGTAGTTTACTACTCTCTCCTGAATACTGTATAAACCCCTCATTCCATGTGTCTCTCCTCAGGCCGGTAGTGGCTGGTCCGCTCCAGGAGTCTGAGGTGCGGGAGGTCCCTCCACCCTCTCTGGACATCGAGGGGGCCCCGGCGTACTCTGTCCATTCCATCCTGGATTCGAGGAGTTGGGTGGGGGGCCTTCAGTACCTCGTGGAGTGGGAGGGGTATGGTCCAGAGGAGCGGTGCTGGGTCCCGGTGAGGGATGTCCTCGATCCCTCCCTGTTGCGGGATTTCCACTGTCACCATTCGGCTCGCCCTGCTCAGCGCCCTCCTGGCCGTCCCCGAGGCCGGTGTTGGCGTGCTGCTGGAGCTGCACGTCAAGGGGGGGGGGGTTCAGTAACGACTTCCTCTGAAGCTGCCTCCTCTCCTTGTTCGGGCAGGCTCATCATTCCATTTGTTTTGTCTTGTTTTTTACACACACCTGGTTCATATCCCCTCATCAGTACATGTATAAGTATTCCCTCTGCCCCCCTTGTCTTTGTGTGTGATTGCTTATTGTGGAGGTTATTATAGCTTAGTGGAGCTATTGTATTTTGTATCGCCGGGATTTTCACCCGTGTGCCTTGTTTTCTCCAGTGCGCCGTATTTACCGCACTGGAGTGTTTTACGCATTGCTGCGTACCGCTGTCTTACCGAATAAACCATTTATTCTGTGATTTACCCTCCTGCGCCTGACTCCGTCCAAATCACCCACCATAATGAATAATGTCAGACAGTACCTTTTTAATTATATGTGCTATACATTTTGCTAGAATTTTTGCATCACAACACTGAAGTGTAAGCGGCCTCCAATTTTTTTAATGCACTGGATCTTTAGATTTCCCACTTGTATCCTGTTTCAATAATAGTGAAATCAGACCTTCTTCTTGAGTGTCTGATAATCTACCATTTACATAGGAGTGGTTAAAACATGCTAATAACAGTCCTCTGAGTATATCAAAAAAGGTTTGCTATACCTCGAACTGGTATGCCATCCAACCCTGGAGTTTTCCCAGACTTAAAGTATTTAATTGCATCCAGAAGTTCCTTCTCTGTAATTTCACCTTCACATGAGTCTTTCTGTATGGCTGTTAATTTTACATTATCAATAGAAAAAAATCCCTACAATTAGCTTCAGTTAGAGGAGATGGAGGCGACTGAAATGAAAACATATGCTTAAAGTGCTTTGTTTCCTCCTTCAAAATATCATTTGGTGAATCATGGGTGACCCCGTCATTTGTAACCAGTTTCAGTAAATTATTTTTGGTAGCATTTCTATGTTGAAGATAAAAAAATCATTTGGTGCATTTTTCCCCATATTCCATCCAGTTTGCTTTATTTTTTATAATATATTACACTTGATCCTTCTTGAATAAGTTTCTCAATTTCTTTTTGTTTTTCCTCTAAATTATTCTGAGCCTCTATGTTACAGTTTTTATTGCTGTCTATCTGTTCTGTTAGACCTTCTATTTCCTTTATTAGTATGGACTCTTTTGACCTAAATTGCTTTTGTTTTTGAGATGAGTACTGAATTGCATGGCCTCTAAAGGCACATTTAAGAGTGTCCCATACAATAAGGGGATTTGCTGTACCTACAGTGGGGGAAAAAAGTATTTAGTCAGCCACCAATTGTGCAAGTTCTCCCACTTAAAAAGATGAGAGAGGCCTTTAATTTTCATCATAGGTACACGTCAACTATGACAGACAAAATGAGGGAAAAAAATCCAGAAAATCACATTGTAGGATTTTAATGAATTTATTTGCAAATGATGGTGGAAAATAAGTATTTGGTCAATAACAAAAGTTTCTCAATACTTTGTTATATACCCTTTGTTGGCAATGACACAGGTCAAACGTTTTCTGTAAGTCTTCACAAGGTTTTCACACACTGTTGCTGGTATTTTGGCCCATTCCTCCATGCAGATCTCCTCTAGAGCAGTGATGTTTTGGGGCTGTCGCTGGGCAACACGGACTTTCAACTCCCTCCAAAGATTTTCTATGGGGTTGAGATCTGGAGACTGGCTAGGCCACTCCAGGACCTTGAAATGCTTCTTACTGAAGCCACACCTTCGTTGCCCGGGCGGTGTGTTTGGGATCATTGTCATGCTGAAAGACCCAGCCACGTTTCATCTTCAATGCCCTTGCTGATAGAAGGAGGTTTTCACTCAAAATCTCACGATACATGGCCCCATTCATTCTTTCCTTTACACGGATCAGTCGTCCTGGTCCCTTTGCAGAAAAACAGCCCCAAAGCATGATGTTTCCACCCCCATGCTTCACAGTAGGTATGGTGTTCTTTGGATGCAACTCAGCATTCTTTGTCCTCCAAACACGACGAGTTGAGTTTTTACCAAAAATTTATATTTTGGTTTCATCTGACCATATGACATTCTCCCCAATCCTCTTCTGGATCATCCAAATGCACTCTAGCAAACTTCAGACGGGCCTGGACATGTACTGGCTTAAGCAGGGGGACACGTCTGGCACTGCAGGATTTGAGTCCCTGGCGGCGTAGTGTGTTACTGATGGTAGGCTTTGTTACTTTGGTCCCAGCTCTCTGCAGGTCATTCACTAGGTCCCCCTGTGTGGTTCTGGGATTTTTGCTCACCGTTCTTGTGATCATTTTGACCCCACGGGGTGAGATCTTGCGTGGAGCCCCAGATCGAGGGAGATTATCAGTGGTCTTGTATGTCTTCCATTTCCTAATATTTGCTCCCACAGTTGATTTTTTTCAAACCAAGCTGCTTACCTATTGCAGATTCAGTCTTCCCAGCCTGGTGCAGGTCTACACTTTTGTTTCTGGTGTCCTTTGACAGCTCTTTGGTCTTGGCCATAGTGGAGTTTAGAGTGTGACTGTTTGAGGTTGTGGACAGGTGTATTTTATACTGATAACAAGTTCAAACAGGTGCCATTAATACAGGTAACGAGTAGAGGACAGAGGAGCCTCTTAAAGAAGAAGTTACAGGTCTGTGAGAGCCAGAAATCTTGCTTGTTTGTAGGTGACCAAATACTTATTTTCCACCATAATTTGAAAATAAATTCATTAAAAATCCTACAATGTGATTTTCTGGATTTTTTTTCCTCAATTTGTCTGTCATAGTTGACGTGTACCTATGATGAAAATTACAGGCCTCTCTCATCTTTTTAAGTGGGAGAACTTGCACAATTGGTGGCTGACTAAATACTTTTTTTCCCCACTGTATGTTATGTTGGAAAAAATCTGTTATAAATTCCTCTGTCCTAGTTACAACAAAACAAGTTATCATCCAATAGGCTTTGATTACATTTCCAATATCCTCGCCCACGTGGAAATTCAGTAAGAGTAATGTATATGCCAATTATATGACGGTCCGACCGCATTCTGTCCCCTATCAACACTTTTTAAACTTTTGGTGCCAACGAGAATGACATAAGAAAGAAGTCAAGACGACTAGCTTGATTGAGTCTCGCCATGTATTTCTTACTAGATCAGGATATTAAAGCCTCCATATATCTACTAATTGTAATGTATCCATGACATTCATGATTTCCTTAAGAGCTTGAGGGCGATAGTTTGTAGTGTGATTTCCTTTACGGTCCTTTGATCTATTTAAAACAGTATTATCATCTCCCACCATAATAATAGAGTATTGTATTGCTTGCAGGGTTGATAATTTATTATATATATTGTCAAAGAAGTGTGGATCATCATTATTTGGTCCATACAGGTTAATGAGCCAATAACATATTTAAAATAATCCATCTACGTTGCGGATCTGTTTGGACAATTTGCACATTCGGATCGAAATTACTGTTAATTAATATCATCACCCCTTTTGAGTTTCTTTGCCATGGGAGAAATGTCAATCGCCAAAAGTATTTCCAAATTTCTCACCTCAATATATATATATATATATAGCTATTAAAAAATATATATATTTTCAAATATCTTGCATATCTTAATTTCCATCATTATCAATTAATATGCGAAATAATGTTGGCAGTTCATGCGAAGGATTGTTACCTATAACCCGGATTGCCATTGTATTACATTACATTTTTGTCAAGCAATTATTATTTTAGCAAACAATTATTGTGGTTCATCCTATATTCTGAAATAGTAGCAATAAATTTATAAAAATATGTACATCATTATTTGAATATGTTGGTAACCCGTTGTATAAAAGTGATAATGCCCTCGAAGCCGTTGTTTGGAGGATATATTGGCACGACTTCGTCTCGGGCCTAACAACACCTGTGCCAATATATCCACCAAACACTGTCTTCTCGGACAATATCACTTAAGTGTGTTTCTGTGGGTGTGTGTGTGTGTGGGTGTGGGTGTGTGTGCGCGCGTGCCCATGTGTGTGTGTGGTCTTTCCCATATCTCCTTCCTTTCCCTTTCCCTCTGAGTTCATGGTTTGGGCTGATAGTGGGGTTGATCTTACTGGACAGACTGATCAAACAATAATGTCTGCTGTAAGCCCTGCAGTCTTCCTACTATTGAAATGCTTTGAACATTATAACACATGCTTAATCCGGCTAAGTAGTCATCTGGGATTGGATGGAGATGAGTGTGGGTGATGATGATGGTGTGTATGTACTCTATTTGTGAGTGTGTGTAAGTGTATATGTGAATGTACAGTATACAATTGTGTGTGTGTGTGTGTTTATTTATGTAAGTATGTACACTACATGTGTATGCATTTCTATACAGTATGTGTTTGTGTGTGTGTGAATGCACCCCGAGCCATAAAAAAAAAATCACAAACAATTGAAAATGAAAAAACATCAGTCAATCTAGTCAATCAATTATAGTATAATATATTCAATATAGTATCCCTATGCAGAGACAGACACTTACAAAATACAGTACCGGTCAAACGTTTTAGAACACCTACTCATTCAAGGGTTTTTCTTTATTTTTACTATTTTCTACATTGTAGAATAATAGTGAAGACATCAAAACTATGAAATAAAACATATGGAATAATGTAGTAACCAAAAAAGTGTTAAACAAATCAAAATATATTTTATATTTGAGATTCTTCTAATTGCCACCCTTTGCCCTGATGACAGCTTTGCACACTCTTGGCATTCTCTCAACCATTAAGAAGGAAAGAAATTCCACAAATCAACATTTAGGATGGCACACCTGTTAATTTAAATGCATTCCAGTGACTACCTCATGAAGCTGGTTGAGAGAATGCCAAGAGTGTGCAAAGCTGTCATCAAGGCAAAGTGTGGCTGTTTGAAGAATCTCAAATATAAAATATATTTTGATTTGTTTGTCACGACTTCCTCCGAAGCTGCCTCCTCTCCTTGTTCGGGCAGGCTTTGGCGTTCGTCGTCACCGGTCTTCTAGCCACTGCCGCTCCTCATCTCATCATTCCATTTGTTTTGTGTTGTTTATTACACACACCTGGTTTCAATTCCCCTCATCAGTACCTGTGTACGTGTTCCCTCTGCCCCCTTGTCTTTGTGTGTGATTGTTTATTGTGGAGGTTAGTTTAGCTCAGTGGAGCTCTTGTATTTTGTATCGCCGGGATATTCACCCGTGTGCCTTATTGTTTCCAGTGCGCTGTATATTTCCGCACTGGAGTGTTTGACGCATTGCTGCGTACCGCTGTGTCAACGGAATAAACCTGTTATTCTGTGATTGACCCTCCTGCGCCTGACTCCTTCAAATCACATCACCACATTGTTTAACACTTTTTTGGTTACTACATGATTCCATATGTGTTATTTCATAGTTTTGATGTCTTCACTATCATTCTACAATGTAGAAAATAATAAAATAAAGAAAAACCCTTGAATGAGTAGGTGTTCTAAAACCTTTGACCGGTAGTGTAGGTTGCATCCAAAAAGATAGACCGTTTACACATTGTAATGACTTTGTTATTTATCTCACTTCTTCATGCTCTATTTCCAGCTAAAAGATATTGATGTAGAAACAAACAGTTCAAACTATCGTGTCAAGGCAAAAACTGTCAGACTTAGACATTTTCATTTTTACTGTTGATGTTATCTTCCCACTCTTTCCTCTGTTTATGCATTTCTCATTTGTGCAACTTCCAACTCGGAGACAGAAATTAAAAACTATTTTTGACAGCCACCAACAACAATAGTTGTCATATGGATTTGGCAGAAATTCAGAAATAAAATCTTGAGTTTGGTTGAAATACTATTGGCAGCAATACTGTATGAATGGTCTAGCTGCTTTAAGAAGGATGAGACAGCTTGTGAAACAAAGAATGAACTCTATGATGACACATATGCTGTGTCACGATTCTCTACCTGTCTACCCTAAGTGGGTGTTTGTTCACTTCCCTTCACAGATTTGAAAGGAAAGTACTTTTAAATCCATAATGAGAGTGTACACATTCACACTTCTGTAGAAAGGTAGACAAATGGGATGTAGAGATACTGGCCTGGATCTCACTGCTGCCACCAAATGTAAGAATAGCCTTGGCCTCCTACATGTTTACCAGATGACGGGCAGATGGACCGTTGTGGCCCCACTGATGACCAGGTGGCTCAGCCACAACAGGAGCCTGGTCGGTTCCGTCGGTCAGTCCTAATCCCCCAAACCACTCTCTGTGGTACCATGAACTCACCACGGCAGGTCTGCATCACCTGGGTAAGCCAGAACACTCCCTTCCCTTCATCTCTCCATCCCTCCAGTCATCACCCAACAGAGCTGGCCATCTGTGATACTTGCAATGTACATGGGATGGCATACCAGGCTGACTGCATAGAAAAGATAGGCCTCATATGAGTATGGAAATAAGCATACTTGAAAGAAGGAAAAACATGTTTTAAAAGATTGGCAGTTTAAAAAATTGGCAGTTTAACAGCTAATTTCCTGCAATTCTACACATTTTGCCATAAAGTGGAGAGAAATGTTTGCCATTTTTAATATGATATTTGAGTGAAAGTGACTAACAAAATCTATGGGGACCACTTGGTCGTTAATTCGACCATTATTACTACAAGTTTAGATAGCTGGCCACTGGACTAACTTACTAAAATTGCTGACGTGCTAATTGATTGACTATCATAACCAGACAAAAAAAGCTTATGCACAAGCACAATTGTACCTTGAGTATTCTACTATTCTAACTCTGAACAGTAAGTTGAGACCCCGACTGAGTTCCTAATTTGTTTTAGATATACACCACCGGTCAAACGTTTTTGAACCCCTACTCATTCAAGGGTTTTTCTTTATTTTTACTATTTTCTACATTGTAGAATAATAGTGAAGACATCAAAACTATGAAATAACACATATGGAATCATGTAGTAAACAAAAAAGTGTTAAACAAATAAAGATATATTTTATATTTGTGATTCTTCAAATAGCCACCCTTTGCCTTGATGACAGCTTTGCAAACTCTTTGTATTCTCTCAACCAGCTTCACCTGGAATGCTTTTCCAACAGTCTTGAAGGAGTTCCCACATATGCTGAGCACTTGTTGGCTGCTTTTCCTTCACTCTGTGGTCCGACTCATCCTAAACCATCTCAATTGGGTTGAGGTCGGGGGATTGTGGAGGCCAGGTCATCTGATGCAGCACTCCATCACTGTCCTTCTTGGTAAAATAGCCCTTACACAGCCTGGAGGTGTGTTGGGTCAACAAATTATAGTCCCACTAAGCCCAAACCAGATGGGATGGTGTATCGCTGCAGAATGCTGTGGTAGCAATGCTGGTTAAGTGTGAAGTCTTGAATTCTAAATAAATCACAGACAGTGTCACCAGCAAAGCACCCCCACACCATAACACCTCCTCCTCCATGCTTTACGGTGGGAAAAACACATGCAGAGATCATCCGTTCACCCACACCGCGTCTCACAAAGACACGGCGGTTGGAAGCAAAAATCTCCAATTTGGACTCCAGACCAAAGGACAAATTTCCACTGGTCTAATGTGCATTGCTCGTGTTTCTTGGCCCAAGCAAGTCTCTTCTTCTTATTGGTGTCCTTTAGTAATGGTTTCTTTGAAGCAATTTGACCATGAAGGCCTGATTCACACAGTCTCCTCTAAACAGTTGATGTTGCGATGTGTCTGTTACTTGAACACTGTGAAGCATTTATTTGGGCGGCAATTTCTGAGGCTGATAACTCTAATAAAACATTTTTTTTTAAATAAAAAAATAATAATGTCGCTCTGGATAAGAGCTTCTGCTAAAATGAAAAATAAAAAATAAAAATAAATAATGAATTTATCCTCTGCAGCAGAGGTAACTCTGGGTCTTCCATTGCTGTGATGGTCCTCATGAGAGCCAGTTTCATCATAGCGCTTGATGGTTTATGCGACTGCACTTGAAGAAACTTTCAAAGTTCTTGAAATGTTCCTTATTGACTGACCTTCATGTCTTAAAGTAATGATGGACTGTTGTTTCTCTTTGCTTATTTGAGCTGTTCTTGCCATAATATGGACTTGGTCTTTTACCAAATAGGGCTATCTTCTGTATACCCCCCTACCTTGTCACAACACACCAGATTGGCTCAAACACATTAAGAAGGAAAGAAATTCCACAAATTAACTTTTAAGAAGGCACACCTGTTAATTGAAATGCATTCCAGGTGACTACCTGGAATGAAATGCATTCCAGGGTGGCTATTTGAAGAATCTCAAATTAAAAATATATTTTGATTTGTTTAACACTTTATTGGTTACTAAACGATTCCATATGTGTTATTTCATAGTTTTGATGTCTTCACTATTATTCTACAATGTAGAAAATAGTAAAAATAAAGAAAAACCCTTGAATTTTTATTTTTTATTTTTTTTATTTCACCTTTATTTAACCAGGTAAGCCAGTTGAGAACAGGTTCTCATTTACAACTGCGACCTGGCCAAGATAAAGCAAAGTAGTGCAATAAAAACAACACAGAGTTACATATGGGGTAAAAAAAAACAAAGTCAGAAATACAACAGAAAATATATATACAGTGTGTGCAAATGTAGCAAGTTATGGAGGTAAGGCAATAAATAGGCTATAGTGCAGAATAATTACAATAGTATTAACACTGGAATGCTAGACGTGCAAGAGATGATGTGCAAATAGAGATACTGGGGTGCAAAAGAGCAAAACAAATAACAATATAGGGTTGAGGTAGTTGGGTGGGCTAATTTCAGATGGGCTGTGTACAGGTGCTCTATGAGTAGGTGTTCTAAAGCTTTTGACCGGTAGTGTATATCCCAGTGAAAGCTATGATCCCTTATTGATGTCACTTGTTAAATCTACTTCAATCAGTGTAGATGAATGGGAGGAGACAGGTTAAATCATTATTTTTTTAGACAATTGCCTTTGAGACAAGCCTTGAGACGTGGATTGTGTATGTTAAGAGCAATGTAAAAAAGGGAAACATCTTTCAAACCAAATGGGCCAAAACAAAGTCATAATATACGGCAGATATAAAAAGCCTCTAAAGCAGCCTCAGTCATGATCAAACTTGCTGATACTTGAAAACTGTGCCACTCAAGGATAGAGCTGTATATTGCCTCCTTGTGAAGGAGACCTTCACATGGACTACACTTTTTTAAATGACCGACTGCACAAACTGCACTTTTTTTTTGTTTGAAAACGGCCTATGTGGCATCGATATGAGTCAGAAACATGTATTCTAGTGTCAAAACTTACTACAAAGTGTAAAAAGGATAACTTTGGTCATAAAGTCAGTCTCGTCCAAAACTTTGTGAGTGAGTTCGTCATGATTTACACGAGGGTTGGGTTTGGATTCCAATTACGTCAACATACATGCCCCGTTTTTGCCCATTAACACGTGGTGGCAACGCCTAGGTAGAATTGCCAGGCACGGAGACACGGTCTTCCCCATACAACACAGTATGGTTACTTTCCCTGCCATGCGGAAGATGGGTGGTCTGCCACAGATTATCTTTGGCAGTAGCTTGATGTGCAATGCACATTTTGCTCTGGAAATGCTCTAGTGAAAATGGGCTTCCATAAAGTTGTTCAACAATCTTGGGCAGATGGCCAGGATATCCCCCAAAAAATGAAAAATAAAAGTGTCACATGCTTCGTAAACAACAGGTGTAGACTAACAGTGAAATGCTTACTTACGGGCCCTTCCCAACAATGCAGAGAAAAACATATATAGAAATAGTCACACAAAAAACATATAATAACAACAAGGAATAAATAAACTATGAGTAACGATAACTTGGCTATATACACGGGGTACCTGTACCGAGTCGATGTGCAGGGGTACGAGGTAATTGGGGTAGATATGTACATATAGGTAGAGATAAAGTGACTAGGCAACGGGATAGATAATAAACAGTATACAGCAGTGTGTGACACTCTGGCTCCATGGACTTTGATTATTGAGCCAGGGTTGTTCATTTTCATTGTTTGGGTGTATTTCTATGTTGGGTATTCTAGTTGTTCATTTCTATGTTTGGTGATTGTGCTTGATTAGTCATATGACTCCCAATCGGAGGTAACGAGTGTCAGCTGTCGGCTCGTTATCTCTGATTGGGAGCCATATTTATACTGTGTGGTTTCTCCTTGGTTTTGTGGGTTTTTGTTCCTTTTGGTCAGTGTACCGTGGACTTCATTGAGTCGTCTTTTGTGTTTGTAGTCCGATAACGTTTATTTAATAAAGTCATGTTTCTTGGACACGCTGCGCCTTGGTCATACTTGGACGACATAGACGACCGTGACAGAAAAACCCACCATAAAAGGACCAAGCGGCGTGTCAAGCGGCAACAGGATCCACCTACACAGGATTTATATCCACCCATAAAGGATTCATGGACATGGGAGGAGATTCTGGATGGTAAGGGGCCTTGGGCACAACCGGGAGAATATCGCCGTCCTCGTGAAGAGCTGGAGGCAGCTAAAGCCGAGAGGCGGCGATATGAGGAGGCAGCACGGAGGCAAGACTGGAAGCCTGTGGGTACTACCCAAGAATTTCTTGGGGGGCTAAGAGGAGTGTGGCGAAGTCAGGTAGGAGACCTGCGCCTACTCCCTGGACTGACCGTGGAGAGCGAGAGTACGGGCAGACACCGTGTTACGCAGTTGAGCGCATGGTGTCTCCTGTACGCAGGCATAGCCCGGTTCGGTACAGTCCAGCTCCACGTATCGGCCGGGCTAGATTGAGTGTTGAGCCGGATGTCATGAAGCCGGTCCCACGCAGCTGGTCACCAGTGCGTCTCCTCGGGCCGGGCGTACATGGCACCAGCCTTGCGCATGGTGTTCCCGGTTCGCCCACATAGGCCGTGCGGGTTATTACACCTCCCCGTACTGGTCGGGCGACGGGGAGCATCAACCCAGGGAAGGTTGGGCAGGCTCAGTGCTCAAGGGAGCCAGTACGCCTGCACGGTCCGGTATTTCCGGTACCACCTCCTCGCTCCAGCCCAGTACCACCAGTACCTACACCACGCACCAGGTTTCCAGTGCGTCTTCAGAGCCCTGTGTCTCCTCCACGCACTAGCCCTGAGATGCGTGTCCTCAGCCCGGTACCTCCAGTTCCGGCACCACGCATCAGGCCTACGGTGCGTCCCCAGGGTCCAGCATGCCCTGTTGCTTCTCTCCGCACTAGCCCTGAGATGCGTGTCCTCAGCCCGGTACCTCCAGTTCCGGCACCACGCATCAGGCCTACGGTGCGTCCCCCAGGGTCCAGCATGCCCTGTTGCTTCTCCCCGCACTAGCCCTGAGATGCGTGTCCTCAGCCCGGTACCTCCTGTTCCGGCACCACGCACCAGGCCTACGATGCGCCTCAGACGGCCAGAGTCTGCCGTCTGCCCAACGGGGCCCGTCTGAACTGCCCGTCTGCCCAACGCCGTCTGAACTGTCCGTCTGCCAAGCGCCGCAGGAACTGCCCGTCTGTACTGAGCCTGCAAAGCCGCCCGTCTGCCATGAGCCTTCAGAGCCGTCCGCCAGACCGGGAGCCGCTAGAGCTCTCCGCCAGACAGGATCAGCCAGAGCCTTCCGCCAGACAGGATCAGCCAGAGCCTTCCGCCAGACAGGATCAGCCAGAGCCTTCCGCCAGACAGGATCAGCCAGAGCCTTCCGCCAGACAGGATCAGCCAGAGCCTTCCGCCAGACAGGATCAGCCAGAGCCTTCCGCCAGACAGGATCAGCCAGAGCCTTCCGCCAGACAGGATCAGCCAGAGCCTTCCGCCAGACAGGATCAGCCAGAGCCTTCCGCCAGCCAGGATCCGCCAGAGCCGTCCAGCCAGGATCCGCCAGAGCCGGTCCAGCCAGGAGTCCGCCAGAGCCAGCTAGTCAGGTACTGTCCCTTAGTCCGGTGCTGCCCCTTAGTCGCCCCTTAATCCAGTGGGGTTTAGTTGGGGGTGGTCATGTGGAGGGGGCTACGGAGCGGATAGTGACTAAGGTGGGGTGGGGACCACGACCTGGGCCAGAGCCGCCACCATGGACAGACGCCCACCCAGACCCTCCCTAGACTGTATGCTGGTGCGCCCGGAGTTCGCACCTTTAGGGGGGAGTACTGTGACACTCTGGCTCCATGGACTTTGATTATTGAGCCAGGGTTGTTCATTTTCATTGTTTGGGTGTATTTCTATGTTGGGTATTCTAGTTGTTCATTTCTATGTTTGGTGATTGTGCTTGATTAGTCATATGACTCCCAATCGGAGGTAACGAGTGTCAGCTGTCGGCTCGTTATCTCTGATTGGGAGCCATATTTATACTGTGTGGTTTCTCCTTGGTTTTGTGGGTTTTTGTTCCTTTTGGTCAGTGTACCGTGGACTTCATTGAGTCGTCTTTTGTGTTTGTAGTCCGATAACGTTTATTTAATAAAGTCATGTTTCTTGGACACGCTGCGCCTTGGTCATACTTGGACGACATAGACGACCGTGACACAGTGTATGTGATGAGTCAAAAGAGATTAGTGCAAAAAGGGTCAATGAAGATATTCCGGGTATCTATTGGTTAAGTATTTAACTAACAATTATAGCTTGGCGGTAGAAGCTGTTCAGGGCCCTGTTGATTCCAGACTTGGTGCATTGGTACCGCTTGCCTTGCGGTAGCAGAGAGAACAGTCTATGATATGGATTACATCCAACGCTCGCTACTACTTCTGCCAGCTGTCAACCCTGAGATTGGTGTTGTTGGTGACTGGTGAGTCAATTTTGGTTAGACTAGCAAGCTACATTATTTGATAATGCTAGTGAGCCAGGCTAGCTATGATACTGTGATGTAACTAGCTAAATACAAGGCCTATCCCTAACTTGTAATGTGATGTAATGTCAGACAGAGAGGAAGATTTGCATTGCTAACATTAGCAAGCTAGTTACCTTGCTAACAACAGCTTTTTCAACTGCAAGGTGGAGGGATCTCGATTGGCTATCATGCCACATCTTACTAACTGTAGCCTAATCATTGGCATTTCAGGTTTGATAGCCAGCTTGCCAAATTGAGAGCCAGCTTGCTCTCAATATGTTTAAACTGGCTAGCTAAGATCCCTGCTAGCTAACATTAGCTAGCTAGTTAATTTCAAGTCGGATTTGCAAATTAGGTAGTTAGCTACGGAGTTAGGGAAGCTAGGTAGCTAGCTAGCATTCGAGGGCTTCAGCCAGAGTTGTGGACTTTAGTCACAAATTTGATGACTTGACTATAAAATAACTTGAGACTGGACTTGGAGCCTCAAGACTTGGGACTCTACAGTACTTTGATTTGAGACTGATGACTTTAAATGATCTGGCCAGGTTTTGTACCGTTTTGTCACAAATTTTGTGGCACAGTTGCCGCATTCAAATTTCAGAGTTTCCTAGTTCTGACTAGCGTAATAGGAGCGAGCGCGCCTCAGTAGGCTACGTGGCCTGCGCGCCATGTTTTGGGGTCAGTATGTTGAATAAGAGAAAATGATTGTTCCATGTATGAAGGGTAATGGAATCATGAATAATCATTCAGTCTGATTAACTAAGACGAATGTACCAATGTAACAATGGATGTGGAAATTGCCTTTTACGTTGTAGAACCAGTTTATTAGTTGTAATTGTATGGTCCTGGGTGGGGCCAAGTGCTTATGGATGTGTTCCTCTGCCCAGGCTGGATAGGTATTTTATTGGTACTTTTTAAGCAACTGGGAACTCAGGGGAAAAAAACGAGGTCAAGTCATGACATCAGTGATCTTCAGGTCTGAAAGTCAGAGCTCTAGAAAGATGCCTGAGTTTCCGACTTGTTGGATGATCACTCAAAAATTTTTTTCAAGTAGAAAGTTTTCTCCCAGTTTTCTTGAACACACTGAAGTTCGAAATCAGAGATTTCCAAGTTCCCAGTTCATATTTGTTTTGAATTCGCCATTAGTATCAGCTAACCGCATACTATGTTATATCAATCTCACAGTCGATGACACAGTCGATGAAGTGGCGCGCAACCATTGGTTGATGCATGCAATGTCTGAGCAGGGGAACACAACTTTTATGTAGGCTACCTGTTTGAGCTTCTGTTAGACAGAATCGATTTGGTTTCTCAAGGGGAGGCTGTGCAGTATTGCCCTCTACCTGTGTCCGTTCAGATAGGACAGGTTAAGCCTGATACAGAGGCTGTTTCTTTTGGGCTATTGCCTGTGTATATTTGGTAAATCTACTTGTATATTTTGTATATGGCGCTTTCACCATTGGATCACCAAGACCTGTAAATAAATCTACACTCTGAGCACGTCAACCTGCCTTGCCTTCTGCTGATTTCATGCCCTTACGACTGACACAAGGTCCCTATTTTACAATTACATCATCAAAATGTGTTGTAGACAAAATAATTTAAAAAGGGCTGTCTGGTAGCCTCAATAAATAGACAAAGACTTGTAGTTGAACAAGTCATTGCATGTGTAGATGTTTTTTTACTGGACTTGAGACTTGACTTGAAAAAACTTGTGACTCGACTTGACTTGCTCTTAGAATGCACGACTTGGATTGGACTCAAGTCCCATTCTACATGGGACTCGATTTGAGACTCGGACCTTGTCACTTGAGACTTGCTCGTGACTCGAATAATAGTGACTTGGTCCCACCTCTGGCTTCAGCTAACCCAAAACCAAAGCATGCCAACAACTTTATTGTGTATTTTCTAGGGCTAAAATAATGATACAGACCACCAGACAAGGCTGAGCCAGTCCCGTTTCAGAATCATGGAGGACACTTGAATCAGGTTGGTCATATTTGATCTTGTCAAAATACTATCAGTTGTCTGTCCTAGAATTCACCTACACTCCAAAAAGAGAAGGTTCCTAGAGTATCCTTTAGAGGTTCTTCAAATTGAAACTGTGGGGGAACCCCTATAAGTTATTTGAAGAACCCTTGAAAAGAACATTTTGGGGTTCATTTTTGTAACTCCCTGTCCACCCTCCCCCCATTATAAAAAAATATTGTAATAAAAATTAGAATTATATTGACAATATTGATTTAAATAATTCATTGTTTATATAGTGGCACCACAAATGTGAATTAATATTTACTAAACAATTGACCAAACAAAACACATAAAAAATGGCAACATTTCTGCAGACATTTCTCAGAACATAATGAATAATACATTTACTTTGTATAGTGCTTTTCATTACAATTTTTACAAAAATAAAATCATGATGTACAATAAAAACAACATACATAAAAAAAGAAATCATATGTAAACTAACAATATTGTAGACTTGCTAAATACAGATTGGATTGTTTTGCTTTAGTGTGTGTGTGTGTGTGTGTGTGTGTGTCCAACAACCACTTGCCCAACAACCACTTAGTTATGTTAGGAAGTTTGCCATCTTTATGACCGGCCCTGGTAACTTCACCCCAACTTCTCTTATCCCGACAACACAGCAACTTAAGAACATAAGTGTTTTTCTGACATTTTAGGGAAATTTTACTGCAAATAAAAAATACAGCCCTAGCAGAGCACAAAGTCCCATGGACACGTTCTATAAGATGAATACACATACAATTAACAAAGAACATAACAAATGTTCAGCTGTAGTTTTATATGAGCATGCACACTTATGTTTATGAGGAAACAGATTATTTGTGCATAGGCATACCTTGCCACGGACATAAAGGCCACTCGGGTCCTCATTGAAGAGGTAGGGCAAGAGCAGGATCGCTGCTGTGGTTTTGAGTCCAAGTAAAGTAAAGCAATGATCTTACTACACTTGCAAATTTTGTTACAAAATACCAATTTTTTATGTACTATTTTTAATGTTTCAGTCTTCCAGAGATTTGAGACTGGGATGGAGGTTCACCTTCCAGCAGGACAATGACCCTAAGCATACTGCTAAAGCAACACTTGAGTGATTTAATGGGAAACATTTAAATGTCTTGGAATGGCCTAGTCAAAGCCCAGACCTCAATCCAATTGAGAATCTGTGGTATGACTTAAAGATTGCTGTACACCAGCGGAACCCATCCAACTTGAAGGAGCTGGAACAGTTTTTCGTTGAAGAATGGGCAAAAATCCCAGTGGCTAGATGTGCCAAACTCATAAAGACATACCCCAAGATACTTGCAGCTGTAATTGCTGCAAAACGTGGCTCTACAAAGTATTGACTTTTTTGTCTTATTTCTTAAAATATTTTGCATCTTTAAAGTGGTAGGCATGTTGTGTAAATCAAATGATACAATCCCCCCAGAAATCAATTTTAATTCCAGGTTGTAAGGCAACAAAAGAGGAAAAATGCCAATGGGGGGGAATACTTTCGCAAGCCACTGTATAGGCTACATTAGAGAAAGGGAAGGAATAAGAGCAAATACCCCTGTGTGCCTCTTCTGTATTGTCCTTCAGGGACTGTCGAAATAGCAAGATGAAATAGCAAGATGCCTCACCTCTACCTTTGCTATCATTTTGCCACTAGCCTTGCGGAGTCCTTGAATTATATTTTTGTCTATATCCATTCCATGGACTTTATTCCTTTCTGAGAAGATCTGAAAAAATAATTTGCACACATTGTATTTCTGGAGGTTTAACTTAATTCACATAGACTTAAAAAATAGCAAATGTGTGACCTAACTCACAGTGACGCAGTGCAGGAAACTCATTAAGGATCTCTTTGGTGTGGTGGGTGCCGATAAAATGGGCTCTCTCCACCGAGGTCCTCTTCATTTTGTCCTGCAGGAGGCTAAGGTCAGGATGGTTTCTTTTACATTCCTCCTTAATTCTTTCAATGTGCTTTGTCACACTGAAAGTGTTCTCTGCACTCTGTATCAACGCCTAGTAAAGATTAGTACAATACCAGTCAATTTCGTCAGAATAAGAAAAGTGAGAGTTTGTTTCAAATTCATGATCCAATGAGCATATGTTGACAATTATATGACTGTTATTTACTTGGTTCAAAAGTGGTGTAGCAGACGCCCCCAAGTAGCTCCACATCATGTGTGCCATTAGTCACCTATGATTTTTTAAGAACGTTCCCACTTCATTGGATAGTCCTATATATTGTATGGTCCATATATACTCAAATTATACTCACAAACTATTAACTGCAACTTTGTTGACAAGCAAACACTTGCTGGAACAAAGGTTAGGTTTAGGGGTAAGGCTAGCCACAAACCTTGGCTGTCTTTGATGCTGGGCCTGCATTCCCATCAGAACTCCTTTTCTGTGTGAACTTAGCTCTGATGATTGCAACCTCTGTTTTGCAGACAAGAGGTTGTCTTTATTTTTGGAATTTTATTTTTTATTATCCCATGCCATGATTCCTTAGTAAAGGAGAATGGAGATTTAGTTATTAGTAATGACCACACATTACTGTGAAATGTGTAAAAAAAAAAAAAGTAAAAATATCACTCACATATCCTTGTCCTGTACGGTCCCTTAGAAATAGGTAGTTGGCCACCAATGATGTACAGACGTCGGTTTATTATGTGCTTGTAGGGTACCTGTTATGAGTTTCTCTGGCATCAAGTAATTCAGTATGCAAGAAGATAGTTAAACACTTAGATGAAGAGTTGATACAATGAGTTTATATACTGCTTTGCAAGCTAATTCTATCCAACAGTTGCCAACCATTATTGAGTGTCACTCCTCACCACAATAGTATCACCCTACAGTGAGGGAAAAAAGTATTTGATCCCCTGTTGATTTTGTAAGTTTGCCCACTGACAAAGACATGATCAGTCTATAATTTTAATGGTAGGTTTATTTGAACAGTGAGAGACAGAATAACAACAACAAAAATCCAGAAAAACGCATGTCAAAAATGTTATAAATTGATTTGCATTTTAATGAGGGAAATAACTATTTGACCCTTCTGCAAAACATGACTTAGTACTTGGTGGCAAAACCCTTGTTGGCAATCACAGAGGTCAGACGTTTCTTGTAGTTGGCCACCAGGTTTGCACACATCTCAGGAGGGATTTTGTCCCACTCCTCTTTGCAGATCTTCTCCAAGTCATTAAGGTTTTGAGGCTGACGTTTGGCAACTCGAACCTTCAGCTCCCTCCACAGATTTTCTATGGGATTAAGGTCTGGTGACTGGCTAGGCCACTCCAGGACCTTAATGTGCTTCTTCTTGAGCCACTCCTTTGTTGCCTTGGCCGTGTATTTTGGGTCATTGTCATGCTGGAATACCCATCCACGACCCATTTTCAATGCCCTGGCTGAGGGGAAGGAGGTTCTCACCCAAGATTTGACGGTACATGGCCCCGTCCATCGTCCCTTTGATGCGGTGAAGTTGTCCTGTCCCCTTAGCAGAAAAACACCCCCAAAGCATAATGTTTCCACCTCCATGTTTGACGGTGGGGATGGTGTTCTTGGGGTCATAGGCAGCATTCCTCCTCCTCCAAACACGGCGAGTTGAGTTGATGCCAAAGAGCTCCATTTTGGTCTCATCTGACCACAACACTTTCACCCAGTTCTCCTCTGAATCATTCAGATGTTCATTGGCAAACTTCAGACGGGCCTGTATATGTGCTTTCTTGAGCAGGGGGACCTTGCGGGCGCTGCAGGATTTCAGTCCTTCACGGCATAGTGTGTTACCAATTGTTTTCTTGGTGATTATGGTCCCAGCTGCCTTGAGATCATTGACAAGATCCTCCCGTGTAGTTCTGGGCTGATTCCTCACCGTTCTCATGATCATTGCAACTCCACGAGGTGAGATCTTGCATGGAGCCCCAGGCCGAGGGAGATTGACAGTTCTTTTGTCTTTCTTCCATTTGCGAATAATCGCACCAACTGTTGTCACCTTCTCACCAAGCTGCTTGGCGATGGTCTTGTAGCCCATTCCAGCCTTGTGTAGGTCTACAATCTTGTCCCTGACATCCTTGGAGAGCTCTTTGGTCTTGGCCATGGTGGAGAGTTTGGAATCTGATTGATTGATTGCTTCTATGGACAGGTGTCTTTTATACAGGTAACAAGTTGAGATTAGGAGCACTCCCTTTAAGAGTGTGCTCCTAATCTCAGCTCTTTACCTGTATAAAATACACCTGGGAGCCAGAAATCTTTCTGATTGAGAGGGGGTGAAATACTTATTTCCCTCATTAAAATGCAAATCAATTTATAACATTTTTGACATGCGTTTTTCTGGATTATTTAGTTGATATTCTGTCTCTCACTGTTCAAATAAACATACCATTAAAATTATAGACTGATCATTTCTTTGTCAGTGGGCAAACGTACAAAATCAGCAGGGGATCAAATACTTTTTTCCCTCACTGTATATGGTATCGTGTTGCACCCTAGTCAGGATATTCCATCACGTACTCCTTCTAAGATTAGCACCAGTGGCCCCCCAGCTATCTTGGCACATATACCTTCTGGCACCCACCAGTGACAGAAATAAATACACGGAATGTCCTCATCCTCCAAATCCTATGCAGCTCACAATATCAAATATTAACAAATCCTGTATAAAAGTCGTAATATCAGTACCTTTTCGAAAATAGTAAATCAATGTAGTGTTCCATTACAGCATAACACATCCCATGACTACACACACACGCGCGTGCATGATGTGCCAATTTATAAACTTACTAGGTATATGTGCACATGGTATCAAATTAAACTTGGTTGATTTGGCTCCTCCACTTGGACCGATGAGTGGGAGAGTGGAAATCTTCACTCTGTTGGTTGAGTTTACACTGCAGGACTGTGGGGAACTCAGTAAGGGTGAATATTGTGGGCCACAGTTTTGTGTTGGTTAGTGGTTGGTTGTTAGCTGGTAGTTGGGGCTGGTAGCAAATTGTGGTGGGTTGGTCTTGTTGGAGAGAGCTGAGACATAGAAGCATTTAAGTTTACATGTTTAGTTCTGTCGTCACAAATACAAAGCAGATTGTAAAATCTATACAGCAAGAAACAAGTTCAAAAGTTTGTTGTACAAGGAACAATTATATAGAGATCATTATATTGAAAAATAGTTGATAATTACCTCACAGTTACATCCTTTTTTAAATTTCCAATTAATTTAGCAAATCGAATTTGAGTTTTCATGACAGGAAACAGCTGTCCGATCATCCTGTCGTTCAATGAGTGTCTCACCATCGATGAGGTGGTCTGTTGAGAAAGTTGTATTAGATATGAGATATTAATAGCAGTAGTTGTTTTACAGGATAATATATTGCATTGGAGTCCAGACTGGAGCCAAGTCTACAGACCAAGACCCATCCTCTTAAAATCAATTTTAGTCATATTTTAGACAATCACCTGCAAATCCAATGCCGGAGAGGGATTGTGAGTCTACCCTCGAGATCAAGGTAGCTGTCCAGACCATGGAATGCCAGTTCCTCCCCAGGCACCACGGCTGCCCACTGGAGACTGTCCTAAACCACATAGGCATGTGCATGGCTGTTGAAACTAGAGGGAGTCATGAGCTTTCCACACAAATACCAGCAGCCCAATATGACATATAAATGCTTTACTTTGAAGAACACTGGAATCTCCTCAGTGTACGCCATCCCAATCACCAGACAATCACCAATCTTGTATGACACTCTGTCTACAGTGATGCACTTCGTTTTTGCTGACATGGTCTGGATTCAGATCCTCCCCAACTCTAGCCTGCAGAGCACAAGTGACAGAGACCGGGAGGGCACGAATTGGGATGTCTCGTGTCTGTGCAGAGTGGTACTGTGCTTCCTAAGTATGTGTTCTTTGACTGCTCCCTGCATTGTCTCATCTGGTGTCTTTTGGCCAGTGTCTTTGCAATGTTTCTGTAGTTGCAGATGACATTTGCAATTCTCTTGAAGTACTTATGTTTGGCTTCAAAGCGCATACACGACAGATGGATAAGTGATCCATATGCCATCAGCTGTCGGGGGTAATGGATCAGAAAGTGCATCTTGGGTGTATGCTTGTTTGGGAAGACCTCTTGAAAAAGAGCATGCAATTTCATAATTTTCTCTTCCCGGTATGGTACCCAAGTCCTTTTGATGGTAGGTGGCATGATTATGTCCCCAATTTCTCTCAGTAACAGGTAAACTTCCCATGCATCACAGCTAACTATTTGGGACTCAATCATTTGGGGGAAGCAATCTAAAGATGGTGAATTTCTCAGATGCACTCCCAGCCAGATGTCCATTCTTCCTCAGGACATGCTCAGATTGTGGAGTAGTCTGGATGATCTTTCGGAGTTGCCATAGGGGAAGTTATCAATCTCGTAATTTAGCTGGGCCACAGTGATTTGTTTTGTCTTCACAAGCTCCTGTAACACCAACCTCAGTACAGCAGGTTTGATGCCCTCAAAGAAGTCATGCATCACGTCAGGGGGAAATAAATACATAAAACAGGATAGAATTATGGTCAGATTTCCAAAATGGAGGGCGAGGGAGAGCTTTTTACGCGTCTCTGTGTGTGGAGTAAAGGTGGTCTAGAGTTTTTTTCCCTCTGGTTGCACATTTAACATGCTGGTAGAAATGAGGTAGAATGGATTTAAGTTTCCCTGCATTAAAGTCCCTGGCCACTAGGAGCGCTGCCTCTGGATAAGCGTTTCCTGTTTGCTTATGGCCTTATACAGCTCATTGAGTGCAGTCTTAGTGCCAGCATCGGTTTGTGGTGGTAAATAGACAGCTACGAAAAATATAGATGAAAACTCTCTTGGTAAATGTGTGTGGTCTACAGCTTATCATGAGATACTCTACCTCAGGTGAGCAAAACCTTGAGACTTCCTTAATATTAGATTTTGTGCACCAGCTGTTGTTTACAAATATACACAGACCGCCACCCCTTGTCTCTTAGGAGTCAGCCGTTCTGTCCTGCCGATGTAGTGTATATCCCGCCAGCTGTATGTTATCCATGTCGTCGTTCAGCCACGACTCGGTGAAACATAAGATATTCCAGTTTTTAATGTCCTATTGGTAGGATATCTGTGATCGTAGGTCGTCTATTTTGTTTTCCAATGATTGTACGTTGGCTAATAGGACTGATGGTAGAGGCAGATTACATGCTCGCCGTCGGATCCTTACAAGGCACCCTGACCTACGTCCACAATATCTCTGTCTCCTTCTCATGCGAATTACGGCGATTTTGGCCTTGTCGGGTGTCGGTAGAATATCCTTCGCGTCCGACTCGTTGAAGAAAAAATCTTCATCCAATACAAGGTGAGTAATCGCTGTGCTAATATCCAGAAGCTATTTTTGGTCGTAAGAGATGGTGGCAGAAACATTATGTACAGAATAAATTACAAATAACGCGAACACCTCTACAACAAGAGCTACCCGGTAGTTTGGTTAAAAGCGGAAGTCAAGTTTTGGTTGGACCTTGCAGGTAATTGACGATAACAATTTATTTAAATAAAAAACCTTGGAATGGAGAGGTGTAGTCCTCCAACTGATTTTGCTGAAGCCACTGGCAGACATCCTCCACTGACCATCCAGATACTTCATGCCGGAGTCCAGTTAGGCTATGCAAAGGCACTACATACCCTGTCCCCACCAGGAATACCCATGAAATGACCAAAACCAACTCACCAAAGACACTTTGGTGTTCCATTTGAATGCCATTTGTATGCTAATAGATTTCAGTTTGTATTGGCTGCAATGTAGGTTAAATGTACACTTCAAATGCAGCTGTCCTACAACATATCCTTACCTTCTTCTTGATCCCAATTGTATTGTGTCCATGTTCTGTCCTATAAGAATTTCAAAGGAAGGGAAATGTCTCAAAGAATAGTCTTACAAGCATTTAAATAAAAAATATATTAAATAAATATTGAAAGATAATTGGCATTGACATACAATTGAATGCAAAATAGAAGAACATATTGGAGAAAGCACTAGCCAATACAGTACTGCCATACAGTAAAAGTACTGCCATAAAGGCCTAATATCACATTTCAAGCTATCTTTGTACACAAATTGTTCAATATTTTATCAGGCTGACTTGAGAGATTATACGCAACATTTTGCTGCGTGGCAATACTGTGTTTGGATTCTGAGGGGCATGCATTTATACAAAAGAGCTAGTCTAGTCACTGTATTAATACCATTATGCATTTGAATCCCATCTATAGCTACCATCTAAGCTATTCATTTCCCTCCACAAGGGGGCATACATGTATCGTTTCCAAAATGGGATTGTATTGTACATGTAATGTTGTGCCCCCTTGTGAGTTTATAATAGCATAATTGCATGCTGTAGCAGGCTATATTAAGAGGAAGCCCTCCCTTGACAGATTCAGTTCGTTGTGACATCTCGTCTGGACAGGTCACCGTCCTTTGTTAGTTAGTTAGCTAGCTAACGTCAACGAAGCTAGCTAGAGCATTCTCACAAAAGTGAGAACTGCTCTAGATTGGTAACTTACGTTAATGAGTGTAAAGCCATGTTGGCTTTATGGAAACTATATACAATATATGGGACAGAATATAGTTCAGTAAATAATACAAACCTAGTTCTGCCTAGTTAGGACATAACGTTAGCTAGCTAGCTAGCTAGCTACTGTAGCTCATACAACGGTCAAACCCGGCTTTCTAATATTTACTTTAATTATTCTGAACTAAAGTATGGAAGCTGTTCACAGAAGATCATAATTGTCTTCGTTATTCATTAGTATTATATATAATTATATAAATTATTTCGATACATATTCAGAGCCAAACATCAACCCAACTTACCCTTTTAACTGTCGAATTCAAACTTGGCACGATCATTTTCATTTGCAAATGCGAAGTTCCCCGAAGAACTCCAGGAACAATGGGGGTTCCTTGATGAACCCCACCTCCTAAGAAGTTATTTGAAGAACCTTTCGGGGCTGTTTTTCATTGCCAAGAACCCTAAAGTTCTTTGAGGATCTTAGAAGAACTCCAGTTGAACCCCTAATTTTTAGAGTGTGCCATGAATCAAATCATGGTCAAGAAACAGTTTCAAGTCAAGAAACATTGTATTGAAAATCCCAAATTGTTTGCATAGTCAACTTACACACAGTTCTGACACACACACTTACCCCACCAAACATGCCACCAGGGGTCTTTTCACAGTCCCCAAATCCAGAACAAATTCAAGAAAGCGTACAATATTATATAGAGCCATTATTGCATGGAACCCCGTTTCATCTCATATTTCTCAAGTGAACAGCAAACCTGGTTTAAAAAAACAGATAAAGCAACACATCACGGCACAACGCCTCTCCTCTATTTGACCTAGATTGTTTGTATGTATTGATATGTAGGCTATGCGTGTCTTTGTAAAAAATGTTTTGTGTGGACCCCAGGAAGAGTAGCTGCTGCTTTTGCAACAGCTAATGGGATCCTAATAAAATACTTTTAGATTAGTTTCCACTTAAGAGGCGCATGTTAGTGTTTTTTGTCATGAATCTTGTTCTGGAGGCAGCTCTGCTGAGTGGTCACTAGCTGGCACAGCCACAAAGTAATAAAATCTGATGATTTTAAACCTAAGTCTAACCTTAACCATACTGCTAACCCAAATGCATAACCCTAACCTTAAATTAAAGTACGTTTTTGTTTTCATATATTTTTACAATAGCCAATTTTGACTTTGCAGCTGGCCCATCTAGTGGAAATTGCTCAGTTTTGCTTCAAGGACAAGACTCATCCCAATAAACGTCAACCTGCTCAAGAGGCATAAGAACAAGACAAAAATTAATATGACCAATTCAACGACATCTATTGCAGGATAAATCAATGTTAGTTTTCATAGCTGACCATAAATGGATGTTGCATTTTACTTTATGGGTTGGTTATGTAGGCTTCTACTACAGATAATAATAGGATTAGGCTATATCTTTACATAAAACAAAAAACAGAGTGTCAGATTCCCAGTAATTCCAATGTATTTAATACCCTTGATCTTCACAAATTGGATTTGGAAATATAGATTAGCCAAACTCTTTTAGCTGAGCATAACCCAAAAACTAAAGACTTATTAGCCTACTCTGTTGTTTATGATTTAGTTGTCATGGAGAACTGATTGGGCTCATTGCTTCGAGTTGGGGAAAAAATGCTGCTTTCAGAATGGCATGCTTTGAGCACTACCGAAAAGTGCTATTTGCATTTGAAAAATATATTATATATATTTGTGAACAGTCATCCACAACAACTACAATCTGCAAGGTGCAAATAGCTAAATGAGAGAGCAGCAGTGTGATTCACATCAATGCGCTATGTAGATATCAATAATAAGTGATATTCGTATCGCCCGTAGACTACAACACTGCTGTTGTCCTTACCTCCAAGTGTTTTATTCAAGTTGGATAATCTTTGGATGCTGACAGTAGTCACACCATTGGAAGACATAGCTTGAACTGTAGCCTACAAAAGCCTATTTCTGCTCTTTTCACGCGATCCATCGAACACATTTGATATCATAGTGGTCTCTGACTTGTTCTCAGACTCGCTCAGGCAGAATAAACAAACTTTTTTTAATGCTGATTTGAATGTCATCAAGAAAACTGAAAGGTGTCAAATAATTTTTACGCAAACATCCTTTCTGAATGTAAAAGTAATCCTAGAAGTAATCATCTAGTTTTTCAAAAGTATCTGTAATCTGTTTATAATATTTTAGCTGGTAACGTATCGGCTAACTGTTCGTTTCTTTGTAATCCGTTACATGTAACAGATTACATGTAATCCTAATCCAGTACTCCCCAATCCTGGTAGTTATATAGGATGAGCCATGACTAGAATACAGTATATACATATAAAGTGGGTGAAACACTATGTAAACATGATTAAAGTGACCAGTGTTCAATGACTGTGTACATAGGGCAGCAATCTCTAAGGTGCAGGGTTGAGTACCGGGTGGTAGCAGGTTAGAACATTGACTAGGGTTCAGGACAGGGTACTGGGCGGAGGCCGGCTAGTGGTGACTGTTTAACAGTCTAATGGCCTGGAGATAGAAGCTATTTCTCAGTCTCTCGGTCCCAGCTTTGATGCACCTGTACTGTCTCCATCTTCTAGATGGTAGCGGGGTGAACATGCCGTGGCTCAGGTGGTTGAGGTCCTTGATGATCTTCTTGGCCTTCCTGTGACACCGGTGCTGTAGATGCTCTCAATGGTGCATCTGTAGAAGTTTGTGAACTCTTAGGGGCCAAACCAAATTTCTTCAGTCTCCTGAGGTTGCGTCTTTTTCACCACGATGTCTGTGTGAAGGGACCATTTCAAGTTGTCAGTGAACTTGAAGCTTTTGACCCCCTCCACTGCTGTCTCCTGTAGTCCACGATTAGCTCCTTTGTTTTGTTTGGTGACGTTGAGGGAGAGGTTATTTTCCCAGCACCACTCCGCCAGGGCTCTCACCTCCTCCCTGTAGGAGGTCTCATCATTGTTGGTAATCAGGCCTACCACTGGTGTCATCAGCAAACTTGATGATTGAGTTGGAGACGTGCGTGGCCACGCAGTCATGGGTGAACACAGAGTACAGGAGGGGGCTGAGCACACATCCCTGTGGGGCCCCCGTGTTGAGGATCAGCGTGGTGGAGGTGTTGTTGCCTACCTTCACCACTTGGGGTTGGCCTATCAGGAAGTCCAGGACCTAGTTGCACAGGGAGGGGTTCAGACCCAGGGCCCTGAGCTTAGTGATGAGCTTGGAGGGCACTATGGTGTTGAAGGCTGAGCTGTAGTCAATGAACAGCATTCTTATGTAGGTATTTATCTTGTCCAGGTGGGATAGGGCAGTGTGCAGTGCAATGGAAATTGCGTCATCCATGGATCTGTTGGGGCGATATGCGAATTATAGTGTGTGTCGGGTAAGGTGGAGGTGATAGTGTACTTAACTAACCTCTCCAAACCCTTCATGATGACAGAAGTGAGTGCTACGGGGCAATAGTATTTTAGTTCAGTTACCTTCACTTTCTTAGGTACAGGAACAATGGTGGACATCTTGAAGGAAGTGGGGACAACAGACTGGGATATGGAGAGATTGAATATATCCGTAAACACTCCAGCCAGCTGGTCTGCAGATGCTCTGAGGACGCGGCTTGGGATGCCGTCTGTGCCGGCAGCCTTGCGAGGGTTAACACGCTTAAATGACATACTCATGTCGGCCACAGAGAACGAGAGCACACAGAGGGCCCGCTTGATGTTATTTTTCTCGAAGCCGGTGAAGGTGTTTAACTCGTCCGGGAGTGAGGCACCATTGATAATGTAATCAGCACTTTGTGTGTTTGCATGTGTCTCTATGTTGTACGGAGGTGCCCCCTTCCACGGAATGGACTTCTCCTGGGCCCGGGTGAGTAATGCCAATGAGTAAGTGCCATTCTGGCACATATCCCTTGTGAATTAGCTGTTATTCATCATCTCTGATGTTCAACCGTGTATTTACTGTTGGCTTCCATGACTATATGGTGACAGTCTTTCTCTCTCTCCCTCTCTTTCTCTGTGATAGGAACTGGGTCAGATCTGTGAGTCAGACTCCTTCCTGACCAGTATCTGTGACGCGAGGGGCCTGGAGCTGATGTAGGCTGCCATGCCCATCAGGCGCTGGCAAACATCTCAGAAGGGACAAAAGGTGATTAATAATAAGACAGGACATCACAAGTGTTTAGTAATATCAGAATCAGAATCAGCTTTATTCGCCAAATACATTTGCATGTGCAGTAATTTGACACAATTAAATGGTTCTACCACAATAAACAGAATGTACAGCCATACCCTTTCAATACATGTTACTCATCAACTCTACCTAATTTTTCTACAGATGGAGGACAGGAGAGAGGCTTTGGTTATGGAGTCCTCTGACTGAAAGACAGGTTGATACTGAATTGTGAGAGATCTTGCACTCAGCATTAAAATTATACAAGACACATCTATGACTTATTTTCTTTTGTTATTATTGAATCGAATGGTACTATCAATGGGGGAGGGGACCCTGTGTATTCTTCAAACATATCAGGGAACTCCTGTCTTACACGGGACACAATACAGGAAAGTATGACAAGGTTACCCAGCACCACCAGACAAAATGCTGATAGGTACAGTATCTGTATCTGCTATGAATGACAACAGAAGATGAAAGACAAGTGTAATATTTGCACATTGTTATATTAACAGAACACTGATTCTAAAGTATTATGTGAAGGATGGTTTATTCTGCATGGAACTGTTACACTTGAAAGTTAGCAAAACACTTTTAGAATATCTACATAAGTTCAGGAATTGCATTCTTCTCATATTACTTTGTATGCTACTGACCGATTCAAGAGGAAGCTTTGAATTGGTCAGTGGCATACAGAGTGGTATGAGAAGAGTGCCATCCTCCTGCATCTCACATCTGCCTGAAGTTATTAAACGTTGCCATCTGGACCCATGGGTTGAGGCAAACTGCCATATCCAGGATGGAGTGTCCTGCACTCCACCCCTCCTGCCACCTGACTGCACCTGTCCATAACCTGTAATATATTACATAGATGGAAGGGACTTCATCACCCACTGGAGACTTGAAGACAGAACCTCACCCAGAGAGCTGTGTATGTCAGTGTGTGATTAGACAGCCAAGTCCTTAGATTTGGCCAAATAGATAGAAATAATGTTTTGTCTTTGTAACATGAACACACCCATTGATTTTTTTTGTTGATAAATGTGGGCGATGTTTGTGCAATGTCCACATGTAGCCTGTATCTGTAGGGATATTAGTAGTTCTGGGAAAGTTCCCCCGGAAAGATCTAACAGCAGACATAAGGGGAGACGAGACGAAACTAGCCAGCTATAGAATATTGTGTTGTAGGACAGCTGAGCTGACTGAAGACCGACATGACGTGATGAAACTTTGAAACTAAGTTGCAAGCTACTTTCGTAGCAAGGTGTTGTAGAATGAATGTTTAATGAAACACATTCCAGACACTGGTTCTTGCTATCTCAGCATAACTGTGATTTGACAGAAAAATATCAGCTAACTCCAAGCTATGCTAGCTAGCTGCTGTCAGCTTGGCAAAACACAAGGTCAGTGCAGACTTTAACCTACACATAGAAATGAATTAGCTGACCATCTTGAGATGGCGAGTCATTCACTAGGGGAGGTCCTCAACTTCAAAACTTCTCTCCATAGCAAAGATAGCTTAGCTTACCTCGCTGTCACTATTTCCAAAACTAAAAGCATTGTATTTGGGTCAAATCATTCACTAAACCCTAAACCTCAACTACATCTCGTAATGAATCATGTGGAAATTGAGCAAGTTGAGGTGACTAAACTGCTTGAGTAACCCTGGATTGTAAACTGTCATGGTCAAAGCATATTGATACAACAGTAGTTAAGATGGGGAGAAGTATGTCCATAAGTAAGCGCTGCTCTGCCTTCTTAACAACACTATCAACAAGGCAGGTCCTACAGGCCCTAGTTTTGTCGCACCTAGACTGCTGTTCAGTAGTGTGGTCAGGTACCACAAGGAGGGACTTGGAAAAATTGCAGTTGGCTCAGAACAGGGCAGCACGGCTGGCCCTTAAAAGTACACGGAGAGCTAACATTAATGACATGCATGTTAGTCTCTCTTGGCTTAGAGTGGAAGAGAGATTGACTTCATCACTGCTTGTTTTTTTTAAGAGGTGTAGACAAGCTGAATGTACCGAGCTGTCTGTTTGGAATGCTGGCACACAGCTCGGACACCCATGCATCCCCCACGAGACATGCCACCAGAGGTCTCTTCACAGTCCCCAAGTCCAGAACAAATTACGGGAAACACACAGTACTACATAGAGCCATGACTACATGGAACTCTATTCCAGATCATGTAACTCAGTCAAGCAGTAAAATCAGATTTAAAAAACAGATAAAACTACACTTTATGGAACAGCGCGGACTGTGAAGAGACACACACACACACACACACACACACAGGCACACACACAGCATTCGCAAACACATGCTAACACGCACTCTACACACACACATTTTAATATTGTTATTTTGCTGTATTATTGATTTTGTATTGTAAATATGTTATGGTGGAGTAGTGTGTAATAAGGTGTTGTGTTATGTATTGTTTTATTGTATGTAAATTGTGGTTGGACCCCAGGAAGAGTAGCTGCTGCCTTGGCAGCCGCTAATGGAGATCCGTAATAAATACAAATACTACTCACCACTGCCCTTGTTTGTTGTGATTGAATGGCAAAGACACACCCAAGAAACACCCACATCAAACCACACCCCCAAGACAACTCTTGTTTGGCTTCAGTCATGGCCACTAGCATTTCTTAATGAGGAAGCCAAAAAACGAGGCCAAATCAGGAAGTTCAGCCGCCCTTGAATATAACTTATTTAGCTGTTGTGAGCAAGTAATGTGTTTGTCTTTGTATTTCGATTCATTGACATTTAATTCAACATTCAAACATTCCATAGCCTGCGCTGATTGCCAACTGCACACACCCAACTCATAATTGTCTTGTTAATCGTTGTTGTGTTCTGATTGGTTTTTTCATACTGGCTGACTGACACAGGTGCATGATTTTAGCTAATGAAGGAACATGCCTTTTTAACATTAGAAAAGCCTGGCCTCTTTGGACACCCCTTCAGGCAAACTTTCTAACAGTCTAATAAATACATTTCATGTATGCTATCGGAAAAATAATAATTGTTGTGTTTATGAAGGTCTTGGGTAACATAATAAAAAATATATATATTTCAAAGAACACAATAGCATTTTCATTAGTTTATATTACTGTAGGCCAGGGTTCTTCAATTCCGGTCCTGGAGGGCCGAAACACTTCTGTTTTGTATTTCTACCTGGTAGTTAATTGCACTCACTGTCACGGTTTCGGCCGAGGCTGCTCCTCCTCCTTGTTCGGGCAGGCTTCGGCGGTCGTCGTCTCCGGAGTACTAGCTGCCACCGTTCTATGTTTCATGTTCGTTTGGTTTTGTCTCTTTGTAACACCTGTCCCTTGTTTGTGTTTGATTGTGTTCCCTATTTAGTTTCGTTTGTTTGGGTCAGGTGTTATGTGTGATTGTTATTGTCAGCTTGCCTCCGAGGAGTTTTCTCTCTCGTTTGTTGTTATTTCGAGAGTTCGCACTGCGTGCGCTTTTTCTTGTTTTCCGCACTGTGTGTTGTGCGTAAATGTTTCGTGCCGCCCGGTTGGGTTGGCGACTCATTCCTGTTTTGGAAAGTACTAAAAGTCTGTTGAAGAACATCCTTGTCCCTGCGCTTGATTCCCTTCACTACATCCACACGCAACACTCTGACACTCACCTGGTGTCCCAGGTCTGAATTAGCCCCTGATTAGAAGGAGAGGATGAAAAACAGAGGTGTTTCGGCCCTCCAGGACCGGAATTGAAGAACCCTGCTGTAAGCTATCTGTTGTCGCGTGCTCATGTGTGGAGCGCATGGAACAGTGGTTATTCTTGGAAAAATAGATTTTTTGAGAAATATTTGGCAATGGTAAGTGTTTTGGCAACCACAGAATCTGCTCTTTCTGATATTATACAGAAATGTAAACGTCTTACCTGCATGTGACTCAGTAGGAGGATTTGAAAAAGTCACTTTTTGGCGCTCTGAGAAAAAAAATGGCATGTCCTCTTAAAACTCCTTATAACACATTCTGTTCGTGATATCGAAATTCTAACAACATAAGTGTATTAAAGTTGCACTATGCAGAAATCCCGGTTTCCTGGTTGCTAAAACTCAAATAGTTCGCCTAATTTCAATTTATATGACAAAATATTGCTAGCACAGTGTAGAAAGTCATTGTACCATCTAAACCGCTGTGAAATATATTTTCCATAATCAAAAAACAGTTTCAGCTATTTAAAGATGGTGTACAAGACTAAACTTAAGAACGGGAAGCAAAGAAATAGCACACATAGAACAGATCTACCACTTCTTAGACTTGCTTTCAAGTAGAATGATAGACCTATATCTCACATGATAAATCTATAACTCTTCTATGTGAATTTGGTCGCGTTGCCCAAAAAGTTACATATTGCCACTTTAAATAGACTTATTTAGGAAAAGTCAAGGACAGAGGGGGGCATGACTTAAGAAATGGCAGAGATATTTCCACTTTAAATTCATATTGGGTCAAAACTATCCCCTTGGCCTTTTTAGTGTTAACCTGTGTGTCAGATGTGTTTGGAGAGTTCTTCAAGCAAGGTGATGTTTTTACTGCCAATGATTTTACTTGCTCTGCAGTTTTTAAATAAATGAAGTAATGTTGAACCTCTTTATCTCCGTTATTGTTTTATGCCTTTGAAATGTTAAAGTAGGCCAGCTCTCTCACATTTGGTGATCAGAAGTGGGATTAGCCCCAGTCCATTGGGTTGACCCATGTTTTTAAAGGCTTTTTAACTGAGTGAGGTGGACTGAGCTGGTATCCTGCGGATGATGTCAGTGTGTGGCTGGAGATGGCTGTTTGGTAGCCCAACAGGAGAGCAGCGGAGCCCAAGGAGGGAGCAGCCAGGAAGCACTATGATTGATGGGGAGTGCCGTTTCTGTTCTGCCTAGAGGGGAGCATGCCATGGCCCAGGGGATGGTGACCAGGTGTGTCCAGTAGAGGCAGCCTAAGTTGCCATTGATGCCAGAGGGGGGAGCTATGGGAAACCCTAGTATGTGATGGGGGCCCTGTCTTGAGCATCTGGATGGGTTGCCTAATAAATCAGGCTTTTATAACAATACTTGATATACAGTCTGAAACATAGCAATGCAAAATCATCAAAGTTTTCCTTACAAGCCAGAATGTTGAATAACATTTAATTTGAACTTACACTTCTGGTTGTCTGTGCGGTTGGTCATTCAGCCGCTCGAAATTTGAGACAAAATACAAAGGTACCTTTCCTTGTATTAACACTGTCACTTCACTTCAATCCTGTAGTGAACATAAATGTGCGTGGGATAGCCTACATAATTTGAAGGCATCGACACATTTGGTGCCTACTGGATGGGGTACATTCAAATGTTGCCGGTACATAATGGTATCACAGCTCGGTACATCAAATCAAATAAAAGTTTATTCGTTAAGTACATAGATTAGCAGATGTTAAAGGAGGTGAACCGAAATGCTTCTGTTTCTAGCTCTAGCGGTGCAGTAAGTGTCTAACAGTACAATACAAATACACAAATCATCAAACAACACCATTGGGGGATCCTAATAGAAATCACTAAAGCATCATGGCCCTGATATCTCATTTAGCATTATTGTAAAAATGTATTGCCAGAGGCACATAACAGCTGAATCCTGTCCATCAAAGTCCACAATGTTTGACATGGCATAAGCTACAGTGGGTGAGGGGCATTTTGTGTAAGGCTGAATGGCACTGACCGGCCAATGTTCACCCAGCTATGCAGGGATGAGCAGTATAGTGTACCCGTGAGCTCATGTCAGATCATTGCCACACGATGCCATACTCATTAGCTCTTGCGTAACTGCCATGATGCCAAGCATCTAAGGGAGCTTTTTAGGAGCAGACAGGCGTCAAAACGGATCCGGGGCTGTATTAGGCAGCCAGGAATTTTTTTGGGCCGTCTTTGACAGGCGATAAACACTCCCAAAGACTGGAAGTGGAAGAAATTGGCGGAAGATTCTGGGCTTGTCTATTCCGTTTTCAACCGCTTCCGAGAGGCCAGCTCCCCTCTATCAGTTCTCTGACTACTGTAGGCTATGGCAGTGGTTTTTAGCCTCTCATTTTGCTAACCCCATGGACTTTTCATTAGTAGTCTTGAAATCAATTTATAGAGCTATTTATGTGTTTCATAATCTAAAGGAGGGAAATGGATGGGAGGAAAATCTACGAGATCTGAAACAGAGTTTAGTTACATTGCTAAATCAGATGAAGCGTTGGTTCACTTCACAATGAGGTGGCTAATTGATGGGTATGGGGCAAAACAGACACGGTTGGCTTAGAGATTGTTAACAGCATGCAAACTGTATTTAGTCTCCAAATGTTTATTGAAAACAAATACATTTGCACAATGAGCACTTGTTGTCTCTCAAATACATCGTTACAGTTGTTGGTTAGCTAGCTAGTGAGCTCAGTGCGGATGTTGCCTGTAATCCATGTCTTCTGGTTGGGGAATGTACGTACGGTCACTGTGGGGACGACGTCGTCAATGCACTTAATGAAACCGGTGACTGATGTGGTAAACTCCTCAATGTTATCAGGTGAATCCCGGAACATATTCCAGTCTGTGCTAGCGAAACAGTCCTGTAGCTTAGTATCCGCTTCATTGGACCACTTCCGTATTGAGTGTGTCACTGGTACTTCCTCTTTTGAGTTTTTGCTTATAAGCAGAAAGCAGGAGGATAGAGTTATGGTCTGATTTGCCAAAGGGAGGGTGAGGGAGGGCCTTATATGTGTTTCTGTGTGTGGAGTAAAGGTGATCTAGAGTTTTGTCACCTCTAGTTGCAAAGGTGACATGCTGGTAAAAATAAGGTAAAACAGATTTCAGTTTCCCTGCATTAAAATCACAGGCTACGAGAAACGCCACCTCTGAATGTGCATTTTCTTGTTCGCTTATGGCCCTATACAGCTCGTTGAATGCGATCTTAGTGCCAGCATCTGTTTGTGGTGTTAAATAGATGGCTACGAAAGATATAGATGAAAACTCTCTTGGTAAATAGTATGATCTGCATCTTATCATGAGTTATTCTAACTCTGGTGAGCAAAAACTTGAGACTTCCTTAAAATTAGAGATCACCCACCAGCTGTTGTTAACAAAGGGACACACCACTCCTCATTTAGTCTTACCCAAGTCTGCTGTCTGGTTTTGACGGTGCATAGAAAAACCAGCAAGATGTCCATGTCTCTGTTCAGCCACAACTCTAAGAAACATAGGATATTATCGTTTTTCAGGTCCTGTTGATAGGATAGTCTCGAAGAGAGATCCAGTTTGTTTTCCAGTGTCTACACGTTCGCCCATAGAACAGAGGGCAATGGCGGTCTATTTGCTTGCCGACGTGGTCTCGTCAGGATGCTACTTCGCCTGCCTCTCTTTCACCACCACTGAAGTCAGCGTGCAGGCGCCTGGCACGCCATAAGGAGTCGCTAGAGCGCGATGGGACAAGGACATCCCGGCCAGCCAAACCCTCCCCCAACCCGGACAACGCTGGGCCAATTGTACGCCGCCTCATGGTTCTCCCGGTCACGACACAGCCTGGGATCGAACCAAGGTCTGTATTGACGCCTCAAGAACATCCAGCGCTGCCGACTCATTCAAACAGACATGTTCATCCAAATCGAGGTTAGTGATCACTGTTCTGATGTCCAGAAGCTGTTTTCGGTCGTAGGAAATGATGGGGGAGAAATTATGTACCAAAAAAATTAAGATCAGCATAAAAAAATTGATTTGGTCAGGAGCCCGTGAGATGGCTGCTATATACTACAGCATAATTTTCATCTTCTTACAGTCACATCGATGCGTGTGCATCACTTTCGTGACGTTGTCAGCCAACCCGTCTATTAATCTAATCACTGATTTTAAATTGGTTTTGCAAGTTGGTAATTCCATGGTTAAAGGGGTAAATGCTTATTACCAGGACCTCCAAAGGAAAATACTCTTAACCCATTGGCTCTCAAGCATTTTAGAGTAGAACTGATACCTGATCACTGATAACTGTCTTCGATCCTTGATTGTGCAGACACCAGAAGCATTAATCAATTTATTAAAGAGATTCTCCGGTACTTTTGTATACTTTTTAGCCAGTAGTTCTGAAAATAGCGCTCACGAGAAGAAAGTGGTACTACATCACATACAGTATGTACAGATATGTGCACCACGTCATTGCGCTCTCTCTTGCTCTGCTGTGTGTGCATCTTGCTAGCTGTCACTCAAATTGCGAGGGGCTAAAGCTCATTGGCTGGAACTCAAATTGCTAGGGGCTTGCCCTCGTGGGGTAAAATGTAGGGAATATGGCACCGCACAGCTTCCAGCAAACAGTCGCTTTCAAACTAGGTATTTCATGGCTAATTAAGGTAAGACAGTAATTCTGCTCATAGATTATGCATGTATGAACTACACATTGACACATCCAGCCCAAAGCGGGAGGTTTAGAAAATACTTACTAGTCACCAAAGTTCCGGAGCATGTCTTCAACACTAGAAGTGCTGAGGCAGTCATTTTAACTGCATATACATTTAAAATTGGAATATCTCTACAATTTGTTAAACCTCTTAAAGGTCCTCCCGAGTGGCGCAGCGGTCAAAGGCACTGCATCGCAGTGCTTGAGGCGTCACTACAGACCTTGGTTCGATCCCAGGCTGTGTCGTGACCGGGAGAACCATGAGGCAGCGTACAATTGGCCCAGTGTTGTCCGGGTTGGGGGAGGGTTTGGCCGGCCGGGATGTCCTTGTCCCATCGCGCTCTAGCGACTCCTTATGGCGTGCCAGGCGCCTGCACGCTGACTTCAGTCGCCAGTTGTATGGTGTTTCTTCCGAAACATTGGTGCGGCTGGCTTCCCCGTTAAGCGAGTCCGTAAAGGAGTTGCAGCGATGAGACAAGACTGCAACTACCAATTGGATATCACGAAAAAGGGTTAAAAATAAAATAAAAAACTCTTAAAGGTCAACTGCCCTTAGAACCAACTTCTCTGGTTTTAAATGGCCTATGTGGCATCGATATGAGTCGGAAACATGAATTCTAGTGTCAAAATATACTACACTGAACCAAAATATAAACGCAACATGTAAAGTGTTGGTCCCATGTTTCATGAGCTGACATAAAAATCATAGAAATGTTCCATAAGCACAAAAAGCTTATTTAGCTCATATTTTGTTCACAAATTTGTTTACATCCCTGTTAGTGAGCATTTCTCCTTTGCCAAGATAATCCATCCATCTGACAGGTGTGGCATATCAATAAGCGGATTAAACAGCATGATCATTACACAGGTGCACCTTGTGCTGGGGACAATAAAAGGGCACTTTAAAATGTGCAGTTTTGTCACACAACACAATGCCACAGATGTCTAAAGTTTTGAGGGAGCGTGCAATTGGCATGCTGACTGCAGGAATGTCCACCAGAGCTGTTGCCAGATAATTGAATATTAATTTACCATAAGCTGCCTCCAACATCGTTTTAGAGAATTTGGCAGTGTTCTTCCCCCCTTTTCAACCCATATGATTTAGTACATAATAAAAGTATAATAAAACATATACAAATATGATGATATCATAATGAGGATGTATTGACTGCGTATGTCTTCACACCCCAGAGTTAATACTTGGTGGAAGTACCTTTGGCAGCCATTACAGCTTTGCATAATTTTGAATAAGATTCTACTTTTTATGGGCTTTGCATCTTTCATATTTATTTTGATCCTAACAAACTCCGTAGTCCCTGCCGGTGACAAGCATATGTCACGGATTCTGCCGAGGCTGCTCCTCCTCCTTGCTCGGGCAGGCGTTCGTCGTCCCCGGAGTACTAGCTACTGCCGATCGATGTTTTCGGTGTTTGTCTTGTTTTGTCTAGATTAGTACACCTGTTGCCTATTAGTTTTGATTGTTTAGCCTATAATTTCCCTTGTTTCACGTTTGGGTTTTGTGTGTTATTGTTGTATGTCTAGTTGATGTTTCGGCCTAGCTACTTCTCCTGATTACGCATATGGTGTTTTTCCCTCCAGTGTTGGAGACGTTTGTTTTGTGCGTAACTTTCAGTAAAGTAGTCAACCTGATTCTCTGTGTCCTGCGTCTGACTTTACTCGCCGCGTACACATCACCTCCTGACAGAATAACACACCTCCATGGAGTCAGCAGGATCAGCGGTACCGACGGAGTCATTGGAGGAGTGCGTCAGCAGCCAAGACGCCATGATCCGAAGACTCGGCACCGCCATGCAGGATGTAATGGACACTTTGAGCCGATGGGAAAGAGGAGGTTTGCCCACACCTCCTCCTACAATACCACCACCATCGGCCAGACCCATCGTTCCATCTCCGGAGTCCAGTGGGATTCGGCTCTCGTTCCTGAGGGCTTATGATGGCACCGCAGCCAGGTGTCAGGGTTTCCTGCTTCAAGTCGAACTCTACCTGGCAACCATTCACCCGGCGCCCTCGGGATACGAGAGCGTTTCCGCCCTCATCTCCTGTCTGTCCGGCAAGGCATTGGAGTGGGCCAATGCCGAATGGAGGGGAATAGACGCCGCCACCGTCAGTTATGCGGAGTTCTCCCGCCGCTTCAGGGCAGTTTTCAATCATCCCCCAGAGGGGAAAGCGGCGGGGGAGCGTCTGTTCCACCTCAGACAGGGGAAGAGGAGCGCGCAAGAGTTCGCACTGGATTTCCGGACTCTGGCGGCCAATGCGGGATGGAATGAGAGGGCCCTCATCGACCACTATAGGTGCAGCCTACGGGAGGACGTTCGCCGAGAGTTGGCCTGCAGGGACACCAACTTGAGCTTCGATCAGTTGGTGGACATGTCGATCCGTCTGGATACCCTGCTGGCTACCCGCGGACGTCCGGAGCTGGGGCCGTCCATTCCATCCCCCAGCACCTCCGAGCCGAACCCTATGGAGCTCGGGGGTGCTGGTGCTAGAGAGAGAGGAGAGAGACCCGAGAGAGGCCGTCCCCTGCACCAACTGTGGCCGTAGAGGACACACTGCGGTTCGGTGCTGGGGAGGGTCTCCTAGGGATCGAGGCAGCAGGTCACGCACTGATGAGTCATTCCAGGTGAGTAAGCGCCCAACTCACCCAGAGCTCTCTGTTGTCCACTTGTGTATCCAAGTTGAGTTTCCCCAGGTTTCATCTCATTCCCAGCATAAGGCGCTAGTCGATTCAGGCGCAGCTGGGAATTTTATTGATCGTAATTTCTGTTATAAGTTAGGGATTCCCCTCATACCAGTAGATGTGCCTTTCCCTATCCATGCCCTAGACAGCCGTCCTTTGGGGTCAGGATTGATTAGGGAGGTCACGGCGCCACTTAAGATGAAGACGCAGGGGGGTCATGAGGAAATTATACAGTTGTATCTGATCGACTCTCCTGCGTTTCCCGTGGTGTTGGGGCTTCCTTGGTTAATATCTCATGACCCCAACATTTCGTGGCAACAGAGGGCTCTCAGGGAGTGGTCTGATCAGTGTGTCGGGCGGTGTATAGGTGTTTCCGTAGGGGCGACAACGGTGGAAAGTCTGAACCAAGTGCCCGCACTGCACATTCCTCCTGAGTATAATGATTTGGCACTCGTCTTCAATAAGAAGAGGGCGACTCAATTACCACCTCATAGACAGGGGGATTGTGCGATAGACCTCCAGGCAGGCGCTGCACTTCCGCGTAGTCATGTGTATCCTCTGTCTCAAGAGGAGACAGCGGCTATGGAGACATACATCACCGAATCTCTGGGACAGGGATACATACGGCCCTCCACTTCTCCTGCGTCCTCAAGTTTCTTTTTTGTGAAGAAGAAAGATGGAGGTTTGCGCCCGTGTATTGATTACCGTAGTCTCAATCAGATTACTATTAAATACAGTTATCCTCTCCCTCTGATTGCGAGTATGACGGAGTCATTACACGGAGCGCGAGTCTTCACAAAATTGGATCTCAGGAGCGCTTACAACCTGGTGCGCATTAGGGAGGGAGATAAATGGAAAACAGCATTTAGTACCACCTCGGGTCACTATGAGTATCTCGTCATGCCATACGGGTTAATGAATGCTCCTTCAGTCTTCCAATCATTTGTGGACGAGATTTTCCGGGATTTGCATGGGCAGGGTGTAGTGGTGTATATTGACGACATTCTAATATACTCTGCTACACGAGCCGAGCATGTGGCCCTGGTGCGTCGGGTGTTGGGTAGGCTGTTGGAGCATGACTTGTATGTGAAGGTGGAGAAATGCCTGTTTTTCCAGGAGTCCATCTCCTTCCTGGGACATCGGTTGTCCGCGTCAGGGGTGGAGATGGAGATTGACCGCGATTCAGCCGTGCGTAATTGGCAGACTCCCACCACGGTTAAGGAGGTGCAGCGGTTTTTGGGTTTTGCCAATTACTACCGGAGGTTTATCCGGGGTTTTGGACAGGTATCAGCTCCCATCACCTCCCTGCTAAAGGGGGGCTCGGTGCGTTTGCAGTGGTCGGCTGAGGCGGACAGGGCGTTTAGACATCTGAAGGACCTGTTCACCTCGGTTCCGGTGCTGGCACATCCGGACCCCTCTTTGGCGTTCCAAGTGGAGGTGGACGCGTCAGAGGCGGGAATTGGGGCTGTACTGTCCCAACGCTCGGGTACGCCTCCTAAACTCTGTCCCTGTGCCTTTTACTCTAAGAAGCTCAGCCCGGCAGAACGTAATTATGACGTGGGGGACAGGGAGCTGCTAGCTGTGGTTCAAGCCCTAAAGGTGTGGAGGCATTGGCTTGAGGGGGCTCAACACCCTTTTCTCATTCTGACTGACCATCGTAACCTGGAGTACATCCGGGCAGCTAGGAGACTGAACCCTCGTCAGGCTAGGTGGGCCATGTTTCTGGCCCGGTTTGTCTTTAAGCTCACGTATATTTGAAACCCCACCTCACGACATTTGAAACCCCACCTCTTTAAGGAATACCTGGGATAGGATAAAGTAATCCTTCTACCCCCCAAAAAAAAAATTGTAAAGTGGTTATCCCACTGGCTATAGGGTGAATGCATCAATTTGTGAGTCGCTCTGGACTAGAGCGTCTGCTAAATGACGTAAATGTGCCCTTGAGCAAGGCACTTAACCCTAATTGCTCCTGTAAGTCGCTCTGGATAAGAGCGTCTGCTAAATGACTAAAATGTAATGTAAATGTATATACCAGGGTCACAGAACGTTAAGGCAGACGCCCTGTCCCGGCGATATGACACAGAGGAGAGGTCCATTGAGCCCACTCCCATACTTCCGGAGTCTTGTCTGGTGGCACCGGTGGTGTGGGAGGTCGATGCGGAGATCGAGCGGGCGTTACGTACCGACCCTACTCCTCCTGAGTGTCCGGAGGGGCGGAAGTACGTGCCGCTCGAGATCCATGATCGACTGTTTTATTGGGCTCACACATCACCCTCCTCTGGTCATCCTGGTATTGGCCGGACAGTGCACTGCCTTAGTGAGAAGTACTGGTGGCCAACATTGGCAAAGGACGTGAGGTTTTATGTCTCCTCCTGCTCGGTGTGCGCTCAGTGTAAGGCACCTAGACACCTGCCCAGGGGGAAGTTACAACCCCTACCAGTTCCACAACGGCCGTGGTCTCACCTATCGGTGGACTTTGTCACGGACCTTCCCCCCTCCCAGGGGAATACCACTATTTTGGTCGTTGTGGATCGGTTTTCTAAGGCCTGCCGTCTCATTCCAATGCCGGGTCTCCCTACTGCCCTACAAACTGCTGAGGCCCTGTTTACACACGTCTTCCGGCACTACGGGGTACCTGAGGATATAGTTCACCTCTAGAGTCTGGAGGGCGTTTATGGAACGCTTGGGGGTCTAGGTTAGCCTTACCTCAGGTTTCCACCCTGAGAGTAATGGGCAGGTGGAGAGAGTCAACCAGGATGTGGGTAGGTTTCTGAGGTCCTATTGCCAGGACCGGCAGGAGGAGTGGTCGGGGTATATCCCCTGGGCAGAGATTGCCCAGAACTCACTTCGCCACTCCTCCACTAATCTGACTCCTTTTCAATGTGTGTTGGGGCATCAGCCGGTTCTGGCAACCTGGCATCAGAGCCAGATCGAGGCTCCTGCGGTGGATGAATGGTTTCGGCGCTCGGAGGAAACATGGAGCGCTGCGCATGTCCATCTGCAGCGGGTTATCCGTAGGCATAAGGCGAGCGCCGATCGCCACCGCAGTAAGGGTCCAGTGTATGCACCTGGAGATCGAGTCTGGCTCTCGACTCGAAACCTACCCCTTCGCCTGCCCTGCCGGAAGCTGGGTCGGCGGTTTGTGGGGCCATTTAAAGTCCTGAGGAGATTGAACGAGGTATGTTACAGGTTACAACTGCCCAATGATTATCGCATTAACCCCTCGTTCCATGTGTCTCTCCTCAGGCCGGTGGTAGCTGGTCCACTCCAGGAGAATGAGATACGAGAGGCTCCTCCGCCCCACTAGACATCGAGGGGGCTCCGCGTACTCAGTCCGGTCCATCGTGGATTCGAGACGTCGGATGGGGGTCTGCAGTATCTCGTGGAGTGGGAGGGGTACGGTCCGGAGGAACGGTGCTGGGTGCCTAGGAGGGACATCTTTGATCCCTCCCTCTTGACGGAGTTCCACCGGAGTCATCCCACTCGCCCTGCTCCGCGTCCTCCTGGCCGTCCCCGAGGCCGGGGTCGGCGCACGGCTGGAGCCGCGCGTCAAGGGGGGGGGTACTGTCACGGATTCTGCCGAGGCTGCTCCTCCTCCTTGCTCGGGCAGGCTTCGGCGTTCGTCGTCCCCGGAGTACTAGCTACTGCCGATCGATGTTTTCGGTGTTTGTCTTGTTTTGTCTAGATTAGTACACCTGTTGCCTATTAGTTTTGATTGTTTAGCCTATAATTTCCCTTGTTTCACGTTTGGGTTTTGTGTGTTATTGTTGTATGTCTAGTTGATGTTTCGGCCTAGCTACTTCTCCTGATTACGCATATGGTGTTTTTCCCTCCAGTGTTGGAGACGTTTGTTTTGTGCGTAACTTTCAGTAAAGTAGTCAACCTGATTCTTTGTGTCCTGCGTCTGACTTCACTCGCCGCGTACACATCACCTCCTGACAGCATACCCATAACAAGAGGCTGCCACCACAATACTTGAAAATACAAACGGATCAACAACATTGCATTCCCTCCACATTACGGGCCTGTATGACAAAAGCTTGCTAACATGAGTCCTTTGTCCTGATTTTGTCCACATTCTGATTGTCCCCACATTTTCAGAAATATGTCTACACGTGGTATTAAAATGTGTCTCATATCTGTCCACTGTGTCCGCATTGTGACCAGATTTCCTGCTCCCTCCCTGTATGCAAATTATTTGACAGGTATTCTTTCAAAATAGTATGTATTTCTTTTAAGACACATATTAATGTCATAAGTCAATGGTGCCACCTGTCAATGATTTTAGAAGGCGGGATAATTATGATTTAAATGGTTTCACTTTCCAGATCTGTCTACACTTGTAAGATATCCAGACAAAATGGATCACTGACTACCTCAGGAGGTGGTCAGGAAGATCTGATCACAATCAGATCACAATACGTATTTTAATCGTCTACACCTGTCTGAAAATGTGGGCACGATCAGAATATGAACAAGATCAGCACAAAGGATGCATGTTAGAACCAGGTATAAATGGGGCTAAAGTGAAAAGAAGAAAGCCTGTGTTAAATCAACTCCAAATCATCCATTATGTTTGAAGACAACACAGCAAAGACATTAACTTTTTAGCCTAAATTAAAAACTACAGGTTTTGGTCAAATCCAATCCAACACAACATGGAGTGAAACCCTATGTATTTTCAAGTATTGTGGTGGCAGCATCAGGTTATGGTTATGCTTGTCATCGGCAGGGACTGGGGAGTTTGTCAGCATCAAAAAGTAGCAAATCCCAGGTAAAAAGGTAAATGAAAACCCGTCTCAGACTTCTGAAATCCTAACCCTGGGATAGAGTTGTATTTTTTAGCGAGACACCAGAATGGCTTTCCAAGTGGTGTTGTTCCTGAGTGGTGTAGTCTAGTTGGCAGGTAGCCTAGTAGTTATAGTGTTGGGCTAATAACTGAAAGGTTACTGGTTTGAATACACAAGATGAAAAATCTGAGCAAGGCACTTAACTTTAATTTGCTCCAGGGGTGCCGTACTAATATGGCTGACCCTGTAAAACAACACATTTCACTGCACCCATCTGTTTTATTGTCACATATAGCTATGTGACAATAATATTATTTTTTATTTGTTCTGACTTAAATTTGCTTGAAAATCAGAGACAAGGTTTGAATATTGCTGTCCATCAATGATTCCCAACCAAATGTACTGAGCTTGACAAAAACAATGGATGTTTGTTGTCCTAAGAGTTGTGCAAAGTTGGTAGAATCTGTTTAATTAGGATTTTTCTTTCTCTCTGAAAATGTGGAGTAGGGTGTGTAGATTTGTAGATAAATATTGAATGTAATCCCTTTTTAGATACAATTTTAAGGCAGCAAATTGTGAAGACTGTGCAAGGGGTGTGTAGACTTTCACTAGGCACTGAGCTCAAGCATGACAAAGCACCTCTGCCCTAAAAACATAGCATTTTAATGCAGAACACAGAAGAACATTCTTCGATTAAACTGGAAAAAGGCAAAATAACTAAATCTAATTCCGCCCTGAACCAGTGAGATTAAGTAAGTAAGTAAGAACTCAATAGGGCAATTTAATTGAAATCTCTGGGGGTTGAGGAGGGAAGGGTGGGGAAAGTGTGTCCAATGAGTGAAGTTTAAAGAAAGGCATCAACATTTTTGCCGGAATGCCATTTTTCACTCAGTCCAAGGAAAAGGTCAGCTCGCACCCCTGTTATATTAATATACAGCCATTGATAATTGGTTTTCTATCATTCATTAAAATGTACATTGCTCCAAGGCACAAAACTATTTTTTTTAAATATTCGCCTTCTCTTGCGATAGTACCGACACTCCCTCGTCTCTCTCCATTATTTAGTTTTCTAATTAAGCCACTTGAGTCTTGCCCAGGCCATTCTCTCAGCTCTGCCTCTCTCTCCTTTTCTTCTCCCTCACTTCTCCTCCACAACCGATACCATCTTACAAAGAAACTGACCAGCCAGCCAGACTTGTTCTGACTGTAGAACGTGGCGTTTTGTTGCTATAAGTTACCTAGTTTCGCCGGCGCAGGGGAACTCAGCTGACATTGACGTGCTAAACAGTGGAACTGAGGTATCACCAGAGAACATAATTCAGTTGGGAAACAAAATGAACCTGACAGAGTTTGAACCTCTGGGCTTCTACTCAGGTATTGGGGTTGGTTCACAACTCCACCCACTGGGCACACACTGGTTGAATCAACGTTGTTTCCACATCATTTCAATGAAATGACATTGAACCAACGTGGAATAGACATTGAATTGACGTCTGTGCCCAGTGGGCATTCTAGGAGTGCAAACATCTGCATGCTGGTTGTCATCAGGCCTCAGCACATAATCAATTAAACCAAGGCATTGATTGTCAAGATTCCAGGCTTAAATAGCGTGCCTTATGAAAGGTTGCCTTTTCCTTGGAGTACGAGGGACTATAACCCTGGGAGTGTCCAACTCAATACTATCATTTCATTTTCAGGGTAAGCTCAGATGGAGTTTTCTATGTGGGGACATAATGGGCCCACCACCGTAACTACGAAAGAAAGACCAATTGACTGTTTCACAATGACACAACAGTGGAATGACTAATGTTCCATCCTAATCAATATCCTTGAAGAAGAGGTCCATCATATTATCCTGAAAACCTTGAGTCTGAACACCCAACCAATGTAAAGTCAAAGTCTCTGTGTGTGACAGAATACAATTGCTGTTGAGCGATAGCTGTAGATGAATTGCAGGGTATGTGTAGGTTTGAGGATTGATACCTGCACTTTGCCTGATGTGGAGGAGAGATTCAATCATGCTGTCCAGTCCAGATGTGGGTCGTTGAGCCAGAGCCTAGGTGACGGATGACCTGATGGTGATAGAGAGGCAGAGGTAACAACCGATTATCCTCTATTTCCTTTTTTGAAAAGTGTCTATTTGGCTGGATGGAGGGATGCTTATTATCTGCAAATGTATATAATAATAATAATAATAATAATAATAAAAATAATAATAATAATAAAGTAGTCAGTTGTTGGTAGCTATGTACTGTGTAGTGTAGGGAATAAAGAAGTTGGCAGGTCGTAGATAGAGTAGAGGGGGGAGGGAGGCAGGGGTGTTAAAAGGTCAGACAATCTCCCAGACTCCCTAATAATGTCACTAACTGAGTAGTAAATTAAGCTCTCGGTGAAAAGTACTGACTCAACCTCAAAAGGCCTCCGCCTCCTGCTCTTCACAATCCAATTTCATATTCTCTGGGATTAACTTTGCAGACTCTCTCCCAGTGGTAGACTCCCAATCACAACATAATTATGGAGAATTTCATTTATTTGAGAGATATGTGAGACATTATGTATTCGCTGTTTGGCATAATTTCTGGATAATGATGATGTACGATGTAATAACACATTTTTAGCAGTGTGAAATCAGACACAAATTAGCATTTATGTGCTTGTCCAATTAACTTTGCTGATTGATGCACCAATCAAATTAACTTAATGATTACCGTTATGAAAATGTACTGTTATGCAAAAGAATGAAACTTGACCTCAATGGATACAAATAGAGTCTGCTTTTTCAGATATTAAAATACTGAAGAATGCAATTGGAAGAAACCACTACCTATGCAAGTATTACGGTAGGCTTCAGGTGACTAGGCAACATTTCAAAACATTAGAAATGTGATGGGTGATTTGAAGGAGTCAAGCGCAGGATGGTAAATCACAGAATAACAGGATTTATTCTGGAATACAGAGTTACGCAGTAATGGAACCAACAAGGCACACGGAAAATAACCCGACAATACAAAAATACATGGAGCTCAACCGAGCTTCACTCTCCTCACAATAAGCAATCACACACAAAGACAAGGGGGCAGAGGGAACACTTATACAGGCACTGATGAGGGGATATGAACCAGGTGTGTGTAATAAACAAGACAAAACAAATGGAACGAGGAGATGAGGAGCGGCAGTGGCTAGAAGCGCCGAAGCCTGCCCAAACCAGGAGAGGAGGCAGCTTCGAAGGAAGTCGTGACATTACCCCCCACTTGACGCACAGCTCCAGCAGTGCGCCGACACCGGCCTCGGGGACGGCCAGGAGGACACGGAGCAGGGCGAGACGGATGGCGACGGTGGAAATCCCCCAAAAAGGAGGGATCGAGGATATCCCTCACCGGGACCCAGCACCGCTCCTCCGGACCGTACCCCTCCCACTCCACAAGGTACTGAAGGCCCCCACCCGACGCCTCGAATCCAGGATGGAATGGACGGAGTACGCCAGGGCCCCCTCAATGTCCAGAGGAGGCGGAGGGACATCCTGCACCTCAGACTCCTGGAGCGGACCAGCCACCACTGGCCTGAGGAGAGACACATGGAACGAGGGGTTAATACGATAATCTGGCGGGAGCAATAACCAATAGGTAACCTTGTTAATTCTCCTCAGGACTTTGAACGGCCCCACAAACCACGGGCTCAGCTTCCGGCAGGGCAGGCGGAGGGGCAGATTCCAGGTCGAGGACCAGACCCGATCACCCGGTACAAAGACCGGGTCCTCACTGCGGTGGCGGTCAGCGTTGGCCTTCTGACCACGCGCGGACCGTTGGAGGTGGACGTGAGCAGCATTCCACGTCTCCTCCGCGCACCGAAACCAGTCATCCACCGCAGGAGCCTCGGTCTGGCTCTGATGCCACGGTGCCAGAACCGGTTGATAACCTAATTATTAGGTTGCATGGCTGAAATGCGATCTCCCTCCATCTCCACACCTGAGGTGGTAATGCGGTATCAGTGGAAGGAGACGGACTGTTGGAAAAACAGACACTTTTCTGCCTTGGCATGAAGGTCATGTTCCAACAGTCGGGCCAGCACTTTGCGAACCAGGGACACATGCTCGGCGCGCGTAGCGGAATATACCAGAATGTCATTGATGTAGACCACCACACCGAAACCAAGCATGTCCCAAAGCACCTCGTTCACAAAGGACTGGAAAACAGATGGAGCATTCATCAAACCATAAGGCATCACCAGGTATTCGTAATGCCCCATGGTTGTGCTGAATGCTCTCTTCCACTCGTCCCCCTCTCGGACACGCACCAGGTTGTACGCACTCCGGAGATCTAATTTTGTGAAGAAGCTCGCCCCATGCATTAACTCGATCACATATGGAATAAGGGGTAGAGGATAACTAAATTGTATCGTCCCCTTGTTCAGTGATCGGTAATCAGTGCAAGGGCGCAGAACTCCATCTTTCTTCTTCACAAAAAATAAACTTGAGGAGGCGAGTGAAGTGGAGGGACGTATAAGCCCCTGGCGCAGGGACTCAGAGACGTATGTCTCCATAGCCTCCATTTCAGCCTGTGACAGGGGATACACATGACTCCTGGGAGACACAGCGTCTACCCGGAGGTTTATCGCGCAATCCCCCACCCGATGAGGTTGTAATTTGGTCGCCTGCGTTTTGGAAAACGCGTGTGCCAAATCGAGGTATTCGGGAAGAATGCGCAGGGTGGAGGTACTGTCTGGACTTTCCACCGTGGTTGCACCAACAGAAACACCTAGACAACTAGCCTGACACTCTCGCGACCACCCTATGAGAACCCTCTGCAGCCATGAAAAGGTGGGGTTGTGGAGTGCTAACCAGGGAAGACCTAACACAACAGGGAAATCAGGAGACTCAATAATAAATAAATAAAGTGACTTGCTCTCGATGAGTCTTGTGTGTAACCATAGTGACTGGTGCTGTAACCTCCCTAACGAACCCGGACCCTAATGGTCAACTGTCAAGTGCTCTGATGGGGAGTTGAATGTTTAGGGGAACCAATGTAATGCCTAGACTATGTGAAAATGACCTGTCCATAAAGTTCCCAGCTGCGCCTGAATCGACCAGCGCCTTACACTGGGGAACTACAACATAATCAGGAAAGTGGTTGGGTAGGGTACAGTGTGCAGCAGAGGACTCTGAATGAGTGTGGGTGTTCGATACCTGTGGTGACGCGAGAGTGCCCTGCCTGCCGCCTCCAGACCCAAAAGAACGCTGATGACATCGTGCAGTGAAATGTCCCCTCGTGCCACCAGAGTGACACTGGCGCTGTCGTCCTCCGCTCACCCGGATCACTGCTCCACCCAGCTCCATCAGCTCGTGATCCGGGTTGGGGAGGGGTGGAACGGGCAGGACCCTCCAGGACGTCCTCTGGCCGCCAGCAGGTTGGTCAACCAGATGGCCATGTCCACCAGTTGAGTGAAGGACAACATGGTGTCCCGGCAGGCTAGCTCCCTTCGGACGTCCTCCCATAGATGGCACCGGAATTGGTCGATGAGGGCCCGCTCATTTCACCCGGACCCAGCTGCTAGAGTCCGGAACTCCAGGGCGAAGTCCTGCGCGGTCCTTGTCCCCTGCCTCAGGTGGACCAGCCGCTCGCCCACCTCTCTACCCTCGGGCGGATGATCGAAGACAGCCCGAAAGAGGCGAGCGAACTCCCCGTAGTTGTCCAACGAGGCTCATCCTTCATTCCAGACCGCGTTGGCCCACTACAGGGCTTTCCCCCGAGAGGCAGGAGACGAGGGCGGACACCTTCTCCCACTCCGATGGGGCCGGGCTGATGCTTGAATAGTATAGCTCCAGTTGGAGGAGGAATCCCTGGCAGAGAGCAGCTGTCCCGTCGAAGTCCCGTGGTCGGGATATATGGATTCCTCTGGGTGCTGGGGTGTGGGTGGCTGGATCCGGTCGCCCAGCTGATCCCGACAGGTCGGGTCCTCTCCTCTCCAGGCGTTGGATGACCTGGAGAACCCGATCCATTGCTTTTCCCAAGCTAGTTAGCATCAACGAATGCTCCCGGACCAATGCCACGACTCCAGGCATGTGCTCCTCTCCTGCTGACTCCATGGTGGTGTGTGATTCTGTGATGGGTGATTTGAAGGAGTCAGGCGCAGGAGGGTAAATCACAGAATAACAGGATTTATTCCGGAATACGGAGTTACACAGTAATGCATCAAAACAGTCCAAGGCACACTGGAAAATAACCCGGCAATACAAAAATACAAGGAGCTCAACCGAGCATTACTCTCCTCACAATAAACAATCACACACAAAGACAAGGGGGCAGAGGGAACACTTATACAGGTACTGATGAGGGGATATGAACCAGGTGTGTGTAATAAACAAGACAAAACAAATGGAATGATGAGATGAGGAGCGGCAGTGGCTAGAAGGCCGGTGACGACGAACACCGAAGCCTGCCCGAACCAGGAGAAGAGGCAGCTTCGGAGGAAGTCGTGACAATAAAGCTTGATTTCCCAGAGTTAGCAATGCTACGAGTAGGTCAGTATCAGTAACAGTACCGATGCTGTGCCCCCAATGGCAGAGTAGTATGGGTACAGACATGGATTGGTGATCTGAAGGTTGCCAGAACCAATTCCTTCTAAACCTGCTTTACTCAGCTACTTTACCCTCGATTAGTAATCAGCATTGGGTCTTTAAGACATGATTGACAGATACTGAAAGTCAGGGTGGAGAAGGTTCAGGCGCTGGGTTTCTGTACCTCTGTGTACCCTGCTGTCCATACAGAGGAGTAGGGGTGGACAGAGCCAACGTGGTCTCAGGGCAATTCGTATTATTTTGTCCCCCTACTTTTGTTTCTGTGTAAAGTAACTAGACCATTAGCAGGTATCATACGTCTTGGAAGTTCTCAGAAATACGTAAAGTATTTTTCGTATTGCTCTGAGGCGAGGCTGACAGAGCAGATGGGATGGGACAGGATCCCCAGCTGATGAACAATGGTTCTGCTCTCATGGCGCTCATCATCACTGAGAGAAAGTGTGAGAGAGCGAGAGAGAGACGAAGACAGAGAGAATACAGACAGACGACGGACTGACTGACGGACGGACAGACAGAGAAAAAATAAATGCAAGACAGAGACATACATACTTACAGAGAGAGAGAGAGAGAGAGAGAGAGAGAGAGAGAGAGAGAGAGAGAGAGAAAGGGACCAGGGAGTTTCTGTCTGGCTGAGTCAGTCAGCTGCCAGTCAGAGATGGTTTGTGGGTAGCAGCTGAACAGCTGGCTTGGGCCTGAGTGTCTCCTCTGGTGCAGATTGGGGGTGGCTGGGTTGGCCTATTCCTTGATTGGGCTTCTCTGAATGACCCCCTCCGGAGGTCAGCTCAGACAGGACAGATGTCTGTGACCATGTTGACCATGCTTAACAAGGCCAAGAGACAGTGGATGGATGGATGGGATTTATGTGATGCAGGATTACGTGTGGGCATGGTACCAATATGTCCCCATAGGTCAGGGCTGTCAATATAATCCCATATGAAAGTAATGCCCTTTAGAAGGGGTCAATGGAACAGCGAAAGAATTGGAGAAAAAAAACATTATGCATCATGACATTTGGCATCAAACTATAAGCTTCCAAAATGAGCTGTTAGGGTTTTATTGCATTGATCTGAATGCCAAATTAAATTAATATTGACATCTTGAATATTCTGTGATATTGCAGATATGCTTAGGTAATATCCAGGTGACATTGGTTTAATTTCATAGTCAGTGATGAAATGAAGATGAAATGAAGGTCACAGTCAGTATCAGACTGCATAACTCCAGGGCTCGAATTGCATCTAGTAGATTCTCACACTGTATTTAAAACATCCATTATATCTTACTCTCAATATCTCTCATAATTACTTTATGAAATAGCACTCTTTAATCCACCTCAAATAATGAAGTCTTGCTGCAGTACATCCTAACAAATTAATCAAATTAAACCTGCTTCAATCTTTTCTCCATCAGTCTACATACAGGTAACTACCGAAATAAACGAAACACCAACATGAAGCCTCTTAATAAGGCGTTGGGTCACAGAGCCAGAACAGCTTCACTGCACCTTGGCATAGATTCTACTAGTGTCTGGAACTCTTTTGGAAGGATGCGGGACCATTCTTCCACAGGAAATTCCATCATTTGGTGTTTTGTTGATGGTGGTGGAAAACGCTGTCTCAGGCAACGCTCCAGAATCTCCCATTAGTGTTCAATTGGATTGAGATCTGGTGACTGAGAAGGCCATGGCATATGGCTTACAATGTTTCATACTCATCAAACCATTCAGTGACCACTGCTGTCCTGTGGATGGGGGCATTGTCACCCTATGGGGGCATAGCTATGGCAGCCAAAATAATGGCCTGCCCAGCATTTTTATACATGACGCTAAGCATGGTGGGATGTTAATTGCTTAATTAACTCAGGAACCACATCTGTGTGGAAGCGCATACTTTCAATTTACTTTGAAAGTGTTTCCATTATTTTGGTGGTTACCTGGTGGTTATGGTACCAGATTTAATACCAAATCAAAGTAATTCATGCGTTTTCGAGACTAAACCATTGCAATTTCAAATATTACACCCTCGCTTGCCTAAGGCTACCTAGTAAATGCTTATGTTGTTGATTAAGACTGCTTCTCCAATTGTTCAGACTCCATGGTGACTCACACATGGATCTTGGCAAAAGGGGGTGACAGTAATCAATGGCAATTCACCACTCAATAATTCCCAATCAAACTATACTTGTGGAACCTCATGTTTTCCTCATATCCTTTCCCTCGCGTTCCTCTCCGGTGTGTCCCAAATGGCACCCTATTCCCTATATAGAGCACTACTTTTGACCAGAGCCCTATGGGAATAAAGGGAATCGGGTGCCATTTGAAACAAAACCCATGTTTTTCCATCTCTCTATTTCCCTGCTTTTGTGTGACAAGAGGCTGTATGGTGCTGATTATTACCTCAGTTCAGTTCAAGCCCCAGTCAATCAAGGCTGACAAGCATGTGGATGTGTAACAGGGCAAAATCATTGCTAAATATACTTCAATCATTTGTGTGCCTTGTCAAATCGTCTTGGTTCTCTCTTTCCCACCCCTTTCCTTATTGATTAAGCTTACTTAACTTCCCCTTCCTAACTTGTATCTGTGCGTCACTCCGTCCATCTGTCCATCCCTCCAATCAACCAACCCTTCTTCTTCCTCCCCCCTCCCTCCCTACCTCATCCATCCATCTTTCTCTCCTTTCGAGCACCTCTATGACTAAAGCTCAAAATTCCACACCTTAGTGCTGGATTGACGGGAACCATGGGAACTAGCTCTTGTTGGTTGTATTTCGTAGACGTTGTGTAAACACTCTACCTGCTTCAAAGCATACCACAGGGTCACCACAGGGGCATAGGGAGAGATGTGACAGGCATGTGAGCTCTCTACCTGTGGTGGTTCACTCTAGCGTCCTGCCCTGCTGGCTTGATGCCCTCTGGCCTGTCACTGTGTGTGCCTGGGTGGGTGGTGGGGGGGGGTGAAAAAACACACCTATCTATTTCATAATTTCTTTAAACAATAAAATCTAGTTTGACTATAGTGCCTCTCTTCAGCTTCAATGGGTGGAATTATACAGCTCTACAGTGGATGGTTAGCGGTGTTTCGGTGCGTTTATAACCAAATGGGAAGTGTGAATTTACCACATCTAGGAAAAATCCACATGAACAGCCCTCCAACTGGTAATTACTAGTTAAATCAGCCATGAACCCCTAGTGACAGGGGGAATGGAAGCTTGTGTGCAACAGGAAGATTCACAAATAATTAATAAATTGATAAAACATTTCTTGTCTGTCTATTTATGGGTAACAAGGTTGACGTGTTATGCTCGACCCGCTCTGTTTTTCAAAACAAAACCCCAGAAATTGACCAAAAAGAGTAGAACAGTTCATGTAACAGGGTTGACCTTAAAATGAGGGACAGACATAAATTAATCACTAATCACAATAAATAAATAATAATCTTCAGAAATAACTTTGTCAAACAATGAAATAACTAGGACTTTACAATGATGGTGAAAACATGTACTTGTGGGGGTAAATGCTTAATTTTGGCACTTTAGCAAGTCTTTATTCATATTGACAATCAGATTTATTGAATTCTCCATGTGGTCGATATTTTAAAAAAACTAAGGTTGACGTCTCAGCGAAAATATAATTAGCATAATGAAAATGCTAATTAGATGCGTCTCAATCCACTGCATCCGCCTATGTTGCACTTCTGCATCTGTGGTGAAAGGTGACAGAGCTAGAGCAGTGTTTGTAAGACCATGAGACATCCCGAAAATCGTTCTTCTTACAAAATCGTCTGTAGCGTACGAACGGTTCTGACTCCTCTATGGAAACATGAGACTCTCACAAACACGATGGTGTTCTCCGTTTTGCTCTACGACCCCAACGTCTTGGGACTCATCTGAAGTCGGTACAGCCGATCTGCCAACTTCTATCTGTAGCGTCCGAACAGTTTGGGCTACACACTAATATGACCCTCTGTGGAAAGGTGAGAAGAAAATAGCCCTATTTGGTAAAATACCAAGTCCATATTATGGCAAGAACAGCTCAAATAAGCAAAGAGAAACAACAGTCCATCATTACCGTCGTCAATTTATCCCTTTTACCAAAGAGCACCTTCTGTCTAAACAAAATCTACTATTGTGTACCTTAGCAGCTCTTCCCTTCCTTCCTTTTTTATATATATAGAGACTGTTTAGTGCCAAAAATAAGGGGTTAAATACATCTTCTTTTTTTTATATACTAATCTGCTATTTCTTATACTGTATCTCTCAGATATAGGACAGACTCTTCGGAACAAACTTCGTTTCGATTTTTGTGGGAGGACAATCTGTTTACATACATACAATGCATTCGGAAAGTATTCAGACCCCTTGACTTTTTCCAAATTGTGTTACGTTACAGCCTTATTCTAAAATGAATAAAATAAAATAAATCCTAATCAATCTACCCCATAACGACCCCATAATACAAAGCAAAAACAGGTGTTTTGAACTTTTAGCAAATGTATAAAAAATTAAAAACTGAAATATCACATTTACATAAGTATTCAGACCCTTTACTCAGTACTTTGTTGAAACCTTTGGCAGCGTTTACTGCCTCGAGTGTTCTTGGGTATGACGCTACAAGTTTGGCACACATGTATTTCGGGAGTTTCTCCCATTCTTCTCTGCAGATCCTCTCAAGCTCTGTCAGCTTGGATGGGGAGCGTCGCTGCACAGTTATTTTCAGGTCTCTCCAGAGATATTTGATTGGGTTCAAGTCCGGGCTCTGGCTGGGCCACTCAAGGACATTCAGAGACTTGTCCCGAAGCCATTCCTGCATTCTCTTGGCTATGTGCTTAGGGTCGTTGTCCTGTTGGAAGGTGAACCTTTGCCCCAGTCTGAGGTCCTAAGCACTCTGGAGCAGGATTTCATCAAGGATCTCTGTTCATCTTTCCCTCAATCCCGACTAGTCTCCCAGTCCCTGCCGCTGAAAAACATCCCCACAGCATGATGCTGCCACCACCATGCTTCACCGTAGGGATGGTGCCATGTTTTCTCCAGACGTGACGCTTCGCATTCAGGCCAAAGAGTTCAATCTTGGTTTCATCAGACCAGATAATCTTGTTTCTCATGGTCTGAGAGTCCTTTAGGTGCCTTTTGGCAAACTCCAAGCGGGCTGTCATGTGCCTTTTACTGAGGAGTGGCTTCCGTCTGGCCACTCTACCATAAAGGCCTGATTGGTGGAGTGCTGCAGCGATGGTTGTCTTTCTGGAAGGTTCTCCCATCTCACAGAGGAACTCTGGAGCTCTGTCAGCGTGACCATCGGATTCTTGGTCACCTCCCTGACCAAGGCCCTTCTCCCCCGATTGCTCAGTTTGACCGGGTGGCCAGCTCTAGGAAGATTCTTGGTGGTTCCAAACTTCTTCCATTTAAGAATGATGGAGGCCTCTGTGTTCTGGGGACCTTTCAATGCTGCAGAAATGTTTTGGTACCCTTCCCCAGATCTGTGCCTCGACGCAATCCTGTCTTGGAGCTCTACAAACAATTCCTTGACCACATGGCTTGGTTTTTGCTCTGACATGCACTTTCAACTGTGGAACCTTATATAAACAGGTGTGTGCCTTTCTAAATCATGTCCAATCAATTTAATTTACCACAGGTGGGCTCCAATCAAGTTGTAGAAACATCTCAAGGATGATCAATGGAATCAGGATGCACCTGAGCTCAATTTCGAGTCTCATAACAAAGGGTCTGAATACTTATGTAGATAAGGTATTTCTGTTTTATTTTATTTTAATACACTTGCAAACATTTCTAAAAACCTATTTTCACTTCGTCATTATGGGGAATTGTGTGTAGATTGATGAGGATATTTTATTTTATTTTATTTTAGCCATTTTAGTATAAGGCAGTAACGTAACAAAATGTGGAAAAAGTCAAGGGGTCTGAATACTTTCCGAATGCACTGTATAGCTTTGTTGATTTTTTTTGTGTATCTGTTGCCCAGAGGGTGAAGGCAAGGTTACGCGGCTCGTCAGGACAAGAGCTGTGTCCTGCTTTGCTCTCCTGAGCAGAGCGCCGCTGAAAGTGATAACTGGGGTAGCATTTAGTGTTGAGGTGAATCAACTGAAGTTAAGGATCCCCAGTGTCTGTGATGCAGGCCGTTTGGTGCGACGCAGACCCAGTGGCGATCGTGAGACTGAGAAGACCTGGTCTGTCCTTCTGAGTTTTGATGCAGAGTGTTTGTCGGATAAAGTCATGCTAGGGTATATATAAGTTATCCCGTGAGAGCTTTTGTTGCAGCAGTATGGAGGAGGGAGATTCCTAGAAGTGAGAAGTGTGCAGGAGGGCATGGGACAAAGGATTGTGTCATTTCAGTGAAAAAGTTGAGTTTCAATTGTGGGGGTGGCCGTGTTGCTGGGAATCAGAAATGTCCTGTGCAAGTGAGACAATTGTCTCAAGGCTTAAAAATCCTTCTCCTCCCTTTCATCTACAATGATTGAAGTGGATTTAAAAAGTGAGATCAATAAAAGATCATAGCTTTCACCTGGTCAGTCGATGTCATGGAAAGAGCAGGTGTTCCTAATGTTTTGTACACTCAGGTTTAGATGGTGGTGCAATTTCCTTGTTTCCCCCATTTCCCTTTGTGCAATGCACTTTCAGAACTGTGAAAGGCAGCAATATGCAACAAAGCGTCTAGTCTGCCGAAAAACCACAGAAGAAAAGACGAAGAAGAAGAAGACGAAGAAGAAAGGTTAAGAAAGGCCAGTTATTCAGTGTTAATGACACTAATATACACTGAACAAATATATGAACGCAACGTAAATTGTTGGTCCCATGTTTCATGAGCTGAATTAAAAGATCCCTGAAATGTTCCATACATACTAAAACATTATTTCTCTAAAATGTTGTGCACAAATTTGTTTACATCCCTGTTAGTGAGCATTTCTCCTTCGCCAAGATAATCCATCCACCTGACATGTGTGGCCTATCAAGAAGCTGATTAAACAGCATGATCATTATACAGGTGCGTCTTGTGCTGGGGACAATAAAAGGCCACTCTAAAATGTGCCGTTTTGTCACACTACACAATGCCACAGATGTCTCAAGTTTTAAGGGAGCGTGCAGGAATGTCTACCAGAGCTGTTGCCAGAGAATTGAATGTTCAGTTCTCTACCATAAGCTGCCTCCAACGTCGTTTTAGAGAATCCGGCAGTACGTCCAACCGGCCTCACAACCGCAGACCACGTGTAAGGCGTTGTGTGGGCGGTGGGGTTATGGTATTGGCAGGCAAAAGCTACAGACAATTAACCCAATTGCATTTTATCGATGGCAATTTTGAATGCACAGAGATACCGTGACGAGATCCTGAGGATGCTCTGGGTCGACTTGTACGACAGCGTGTTTCAGTTCCCGTCAATATCCAGCAACTTTGCACAGCCATTGAAGAGGAGTGGGACAACATTCCACAGGCCACAATCAACAGCCATGAATGTGTTTTATCAAAAATATATATATATTTTGTTTTTATACCTAAAGGGGTCCTAAAATTCAAAATCAAATAGCTAAATGATCCATAGTATGACCATCTTAAAATAATTCCATATGTCAGCTTAGCGCCCCCCTCCCCAAACGTCTTAGACTCATCTAAGAATTAAGGTTCCTTGAAGAACTCTTGCCCCATAAATAACCTTTGAGTTAAGTATGGGGTTCTTTATGGGGTTCTTCAGAATTCTAAAATGTTCTTGAAATGTATGGAAGCCTGCAGATCTGTCCCTTTCATAGCACACAGCAAATTGGTCAGTGTTAACTAGTGTTGATTTTTTTGTGTATCATTTCTAGTGTTCATTCAAGAGTTATATTAAAACTGTAAAGAGTTAAATTAACACTCAGTGGTGTAAAATAACCTCAGTGTTGGTGTTAACCTTTTCACACGTGAGTTCCAAATATCTCTAATTGTCCGTGAGTTTTTTTATGCTCATGATGTCAGAATGCACCCACTGTTCCAAAATGCGATTGTTGCGCAACAGGACAGTTAACCCACGCTGCCCTCAAACCAAGACATGCTGCCTGCTAATTATCTATAGGCTATGTTTCAACAAGTTGTATTTTCTTACAACAGTTTGAATTGAGGTGGGTTCCGCCTCATCATTAATTCACATAAGAAGTAGCCCATTTCACTGTTGCGGACAATTTATGTTTGAGGCTTTACTGAGCCAGACAAACTTCTCTCTTCAAAGACAACCCAAGCACTTCCCCAGTGTTTCCCCAGATCAAGTATGAAGACATTGTGCATCTCTAGTCAGAACAGGCCTTGCACAAACTTTTCCCCCTGGCACATTTTCTGTCTGGTGCCCGCATTGCCTTCATTGTTGTTTTCCTTACAAATAATAACTTTGGACGTGTGTGTTCCTATCAAAGTTAGTGCCTTATTTTCTGTATATATCGTGTTGTCGTTTCTACTGTAGCATACCATATGTATGTATGGAGCATAATGTATTTACTGTTTTATTCACGTTTTCAAGTACTGGTGTGTCACGCCCTGACTCAGGGGACTCATATATGTTGAGTCAGGGTGTGTATATTCTTTGTTACAGTGGGGAAAAAAAGTATTTAGTCAGCCACCAATTGTGCAAGTTCTCCCACTTAAAAAGATGAGAGAGGCCTGTAATTTTCATCATAGGTACACGTCAACTATGACAGACAAATTGAGGAAAAAAATTCCAGAAAATCACATTGTAGGATTTTTAATGAATTTATTTGCAAATTATGGTGGAAAAATAAGTATTTGGTCACCTACAAACAAGCAAGATTTCTGGCTCTCACAGACCTGTAACTTCTTCTTTAAGAGGCTCCTCTGTCCTCCACTCATTACCTGTATTAATGGCACCTGTTTGAACTTGTTAACAGTATAAAAGACACCTGTCCACAACCTCAAACAGTCACACTCCAAACTCCACTATGGCCAAGACCAAAGAGCTGTCAAAGGACACCAGAAATAAAATTGTAGACCTGCACCAGGCTGGGAAGACTGAATCTGCAATAGGTAAGCAGCTTGGTTTGAAGAAATCAACTGTGGGAGCAATTATTAGGAAATGGAAGACATACAAGACCACTGATAATCTCCCTCGATCTGGGGCTCCATGCAAGATCTCACCCCGTGGGGTCAAAATGATCACAAGAACGGTGAGCAAAAATCCCAGAACCACACGGGGGACCTAGTGAATGACCTGCAGAGAGCTGGGACCAAAGTAACAAAGCCTACCATCAGTAACACACTACGCCGCCAGGGACTCAAATCCTGCAGTGCCAGAAGTGTCCCCCTGCTTAAGCCAGTACATGTCCAGGCCTGTCTGAAGTTTGCTAGAGTGCATTTTGATGATCCAGAAGAGGATTGGGAGAATGTCATATGGTCAGATGAAACCAAAATAGAACTTGTTGGTAAAAACTTAACTTGTCGTGTTTGGAGGACAAAGAATGCTGAGTTGCATCCAAAGAACACCATACCTACTGTGAAGCATGGGGGTGGAAACTTCATGCTTTGGGGCTGTTTTTCTGCAAAGGGACCAGGACGACTGATCCGTGTAAAGGAAAGAATGAATGGGGCCATGTATCGTGAGATTTTGAGTGAAAACCTCCTTCCATCAGCAAGGGCATTGAAGATGAAACGTGGCTGGGTCTTTCAGCATGACAATGATCCCAAACACACCGCCTGGGCAACGAAGGAGTGGCTTCGTAAGAAGCATTTCAAGGTCCTGGAGTGGCCTAGCCAGTCTCCAGATCTCAACCCCATAGAAAATCTTTGGAGGGAGTTGAAAGTCCGTGTTGCCCAGCGACAGCCCCAAAACATCACTGCTCTAGAGGAGATCTGCATGGAGGAATGGCCCAAAATACCAGCAACAGTGTGTGAAAACCTTGTGAAGACTTACTGAAAACGTTTGACCTGTGTCATTGCCAACAAAAGGTATATAACAAAGTATTGAGAAACTTTTGTCATTGACCAAATACTTATTTTCCACCATCATTTGCAAATAAATTCATTAAAAATCCTACAATGTGATTTTCTGGATTTCCTGATTTTGTCTGTCATAGTTGACGTGTACCTATGATGAAAATTACAGGCCTCTCTCATCTTTTTAAGTGGGAGAACTTGCACAATTGGTGGCTGATTAAATACTTTTTTCCCCCACTGTATGTAGTATTTTCTATATGGGTGTTATTCTAGTATGTATATATCTATGTTGTCCGGTGTGGTTCCCAATCAGAGGCAGCTGTCGCTCGTTGTCTCTGATTGGGGACCATACTTAAGCAGCCTATTGGCACAGTCTAGTTGTGGGATCTTGTTCCTTGTAAGGTATGTTGTGTGTTCTACCTTGGACTTCACGTTTCGTTTCCTTTGTTGTTTTGTCGTGTTGTTTATTACGTTAATAAACATGTACGCATATCACGCTGCGCCTTGGTCTGTCCCGTCATTAGACAAACGTGACATGGTGACTAATCATGCATTCCGATTCTTGCATAGATTGTAATGGACATTGACTTATGGTGCTTTCAAGACAACTGGGAACTCTGAAAAATATGAGGTCAAATCATGAAGTCAGTGATCTTCAGGTCGGAAGGTCGGAGCTCTAGAAAGAGGCCAGAGTTCCCGAGTTAGAATTCCTAGTTGGATGACCGTTCAAAACGATTTTCCCCAGTCTGAGCTTGTCAAACATAAACAAACATGGCCGACATCATAAAGAATTTAGCTGCTGTTAGCTTAGCTGACACACAACTCTTTTCTAAACAATATAACATTTCTCCCTTGAGCTCACCAGAGATGTGGTACATTGTAAACAAGTCTAGCTGTTAGGTCGCTAACTTATGTTTTGGTTTTTTTGTCAGCGCAAACTGTTATTTAGTCTGGTTTATGAAATTAGTTTGGTGTTCCGTTTGATGTTTGGATGATGAAGTTTGCATTTATCTTTTACAATAAAAGGTGAAATTAAGAAATTAAGTTGTGAAGACCTTTATTTCCCAGCAGTACAAAACATTGTTTAGATGCTGTTAAGACGCTTTTGTTGCATCATACGTTCAGTTGCTACTTTTCCAATCACATATTTGTAATGGTACACTGCAAGGACCAGTCAACAATGATCACAAATATGTGATCGTACGTGACAAAGGGTTAATAACCAGATTTGAACCAAAACCACGCTCATCATTATCATATTTTCCAGCATGCTGAATTGTTTGTTTCAATATCTATGTTTTTGCACCAAATTTGAATCAAAACCATCATCATATTTCACAGCATACTGAATTGTTTGTTTTGATATCTATGTTAAATTGATTCAATTAATGCTACTTAAATATAAATAACATTTTTCTAAACTATTCCAATCTGAGTTATAGCACCTGTTACTGAAATGGTTATTCCAGTTTAGATGTTTAAGGTAGTCCCATATCTTAGTCTCCCCAACCCTAGCAGTCATTCTGAATGCAGTCTGCAGGTGAATAAAAATGTAAAATGTTGAATATCCCCACTCTGGCTGGATTCCAATAGGAATTACACATCACTTTGCAAGCCAGCATAATGTGACTTGCAGGCTTGATGTGGCCTTTAAACTATAAGTTTCAGGCCACTGTTTTAGGGTAAACCTAGACCCTCAAAAAGAAGGCCTTATGAAATATGTATTGTATTGTCTTAAATTATTTTATTGAATGACAACATATTCACTTAGGATCTCATTTGGTGAAGGCCAAAGGACTGAAAATGAATGAGTGCAACAACCATGTCTCTGTCACTAGCAAACACAGTCATGGGTGGTACTGGTAACTCTAAAATTCTAAACATTTCTGGTTTTGGATTTTGTATGGTTTTTCAAAGAACTATCCAATTTATGTTTTTATTTGATTCCAACTTGCACCTTTATCTTTAAGAGTGTACCGTGGACCATGGACATACAGTTGAAGTCGGACGTTTACATACACTTAGGTTGGAGTCATTAAAACTTGTTTTTCAACCTCTCCACAAATGTCTTGTTAACAAACTATAGTTTTGACAAGTCGGTTAGGACATCTACTTTGTGCATGACACAAATAATTTTTCCAACAATTGTTTACAGACAGATTATTTCACTTATAATTCACTGTATCACAATTCCAGTGGGTCAGAAGTTGACTGTGCCTTTAAACAGCTTGGGAAATTCCAGAAAATTATGTCATGGCTTTAGGAGCTTCTGATAGGCTAATTGACATCATTTGAGTCAATTGGAGGCGTACCTGTGGATGTATTTCAAGGCCTACCTTCAAACTCAGTTCCTCTTTGCTTGACATCATGGGAAAATCAAAAGAAATCAGCCAAGACCTCAGAAAAAAAATTGTAGACCTCCACAAGTCTGGTTCATCCTTGGGAGCAATTTCCAAACACCTGAAGGTACCACGTTCATCTGTACAAACAATAGTACACAAGTATAAACACCATGGGACCACGCAGCCGTCATACCGCTCAGGAAGGAGACGCGTTCTGTCTCCTAGAGGTGAACGTACTTTGGTGCGAAAAGTGCAAATCAATCCCAGAACAACAGCAAAGGACCTTGTGAAGATGCTGGAGGAAACAGGTACAAAAGTATCTATATCCACAGTAAAACGAGTCCTATATCGACATAACCTGAAAGGCCACTCAGCAAGGAAGAAGCCACTGCTCCAAAACCGCCATAAAAGAGCCAGACTACGGTTTGCAACTGCACATGGGGACAAAGATCGTACTTTTTGGAGAAATGTCCTCTGGTCTGATGAAACAAAAATATAATTATTTGGCCATAATGACCATCGTTATGTTTGGAGGAAAAAGGGGGTTGCTTGCAAGCCGAAGAACACCATCCCAACTGTGAAGCATGGAGGTGGCAGCATCGTGCTGTGGGGGTGCTTTGCTGCAGGAGGGACTGGTGCACTTCACAAAATAGATGGCATCATGAGGAAGAAAGATTATGTGGATATATTGAAGCAACATCTCAAGACATCAGTTAGGAAGTTAAAATAAAACTCACTAACTGTAAATCGCTCTGGATAAGAGCGTCTGCTAAATGACTAAAATGTAAAATGTAAAGCTTGGTCGCAAATAGGTCTTCCAAATGGACAAAGTTGTGGCAAAATGGCTTAAGGACAACAAAGTCAAGGTATTGGAGTGGCCATCACAAAGCCCTGACCTCAATGCTATAGAACATTTGTGGGCAGAACTGAAAAAGCGTGTGCGAGCAAGGAGGCCTACAAACCTGACTCAGATACACCAGCTCTGTCAGGAGGAATGGGCCAAAATTCCCTCAACTTATTGTGGGAAGCTTGTGGAAGGCTACCCGAAACGTTTGAACCTAGTTAAACAATTTAAAGGCAATGCTACTAAATACTAATTGAGTGTATGTAAACTTCTGACCCACTGGGAATGTGATGAAAGAAATAAAAGCTGAAATAAATAACTCTCCACTATTATTCTGACATTTCACATTCTTAAAATAAAGTGGTGATCCTAACTGACCTAAGACTGGGAATTTTACTAGGATTAAATGTCAGGAATTGTGAAAAACTGAGTTTAAATGTATATGGCTAAGGTGTATGTAAACTTCCGACTTCAACTGTACATACTCTGACACCCAAATCATATCACACCATAACTATCACTGTGCCACAGAAAGGAATAAGGATAAGCCTACAACATCCAATGCTGAATGTATTTTAGGGAAATACAAGATGTTCAAGGTGGTTAAGATATTGTAGAAAAAAAGTAAGAAAGTGGTAATGAAACGAGACGTCAAACAGTAATCAGGGTCAGCACAGTGAAAAATATGAATCTCCTGGTATGGTTTATTTCAATACGACAAAGAGGGTTTCTAAGGGCAGCATCATCTTTATCAAATAAAATGGTGTGCGTGGGAGGGCAGCAGTCATAGGGGAAAGAGTTGATCATTGCGAGCCACGGACACTAAGATTAGCGAGGCTTCAAATAAAAATAAATTGCATTTCACAATTCCCACAGTAGTCAAAACACGCTTCAAAAATAGTGTGTGTGTGTGTTTGAGGGTGGGAGTATCCTGGTCCTCGCTGCACGTTAGCCCCCGCTATCTACAGGTAGACAGACGGTGTTCACAACAACAACATTGGTAGCAGCAAGGTCAATCAACATTTCACGCTCTACTTGATAATCAATGCTTTCATTTAGCACAACATGTAAGGGTTTAGGGAAAACACCAGAAAATACAGAAGCACTTAATTCCTTCACATGTCAATAATGTAGCTATGGCAACATGTCATTTTTCAAGTTCAGTCAGTGTTTGAGTTAATACAGTATACTGTACGTGTGAAAAATAATAAATGTGCTTATAATGCGTTATAAAGAGGGTATTTCTAGAAAGTGTTACCATTTTTACTAAGATTCTTTTAACATTTTGCATTCTATTGGATAAGATCGAAGTGCCATAGAGGGCATTAGGCAATTCAACACCTGCCCTTTTAATAGCTTTGTATCAGACACCTGTGTCCCTCTCCATTGAATCTGGACTGTTTGGTGAATGCCCCTTTCATTTCTCTCATCTCCATACTCCCCTCTTCTCTTCCCCCTGGACGGAGCCCCATTTCGGGGGGTGAAAAGCCCTGGCACTGCACCTCTGGATAGGAAGTGTGTCTCTATGGGATAGGAAGATGTCCACTGCCAAAACACACTATGGAGACTTGTTCTATATGGGCTCTCAGATGGCCCAATGGAAAAATGGAAAAGCCCCTCTCCAACAACAACCGGGTCTCTCTGTGTGTGTGTCCAGATCCATCCGTATCCTTGGAGAGCCTGGAAAGGGCCACTGCCAAGGGCCCTGATGGCCCCGCTCCGGCCCCTGACAGGCACTGTGGCTCTGTGGTGGTTCCGACTGTGGGAAGGTGTCTCGTAGAGTAAGCCAGAAGGCTAAACTGAAAAACCATAACTGAAACTTGAGCCTATATTAAACTTAAACTCTACCAAATAAAACGATGGAAGAGCCGCAAAAGCACTTCTGTGCAAGGGTGTTTATTTACATAGTGATTCCGAAAGAAAAACAGTACTACCACAAACGTACAGTGGGGAAAAAAAGTATTTAGTCAGCCACCAATTGTGCAAGTTCTCCCACTTAAAAAGATGAGAGAGGCCTGTAATTTTCATCATAGGTACACGTCAACTATGACAGACAAAATGAGAAAGAAAATCCAGAAAATCACATTGTATGATTTTTAATGAATTTATTTGCAAATGATGGTGGAAAATAAGTATTTGGTCACCTACAAACAAGCAAGATTTCTGGCTCTCACAGACCTGTAACTTCTTCTTTAAGAGGCTCCTCTGTCCTCCACTCGTTACCTGTATTAATGGCACCTGTTTGAACTTGTTATCAGTATAATAGACACCTGTCCACAACCTCAAACAGTCACACTCCAAACTCCACTATGGCCAAGACCAAAGAGCTGTCAAAGGACACCAGAAACAAAATTGTACACCTGCACCAGGCTGGGATGACTGAATCTGCAATAGGTAAGCAGCTTGGTTTGAAGAAATCAACTGTGGGAGCAATTATTAGGAAATGGAAGACATACAAGACCACTGATAATCTCCCTCGATCTGGGGCTGTTTTTCTGCAAAGGGACCAGGACGACTGATCCGTGTAAAGGAAAGAATGAATGGGGCCATGTATCGTGAGATTTTGAGTGAAAACCTCCTTCCATCAGCAAGGGCATTGAAGATGAAACGTGGCTGGGTCTTTCAGCATGACAATGATCCCAAACACACCGCCCGGGCAACGAAGGAGTGGCTTCGTAAGAAGCATTTCAAGGTCCTGGAGTGGCCTAGCCAGTCTCCAGATCTCAACCCCATAGAAAATCTTTGGAGGGAGTTGAAAGTCCGTGTTGCCCAGCGACAGCCCTAAAACATCACTGCTCTAGAGGAGATCTGCATGGAGGAATGGCCCAAAATACCAGCAACAGTGTGTGAAAACCTTGTGAAGACTTACAGAAAACGTTTGACCTGTGTCATTGCCAACAAAGGGTATATAACAAAGTATTGAGAAACTTTTGTTATTGACCAAATAATTATTTTCCACCATAATTTGCAAATAAATTTATTAAAATCCTACAATGTGATTTTTCTCATTTTGTCTGTCATAGTTGACGTGTACCTATGATGAAAATTACAGGCCTCTCTCATCTTTTTAAGTGGGAGAACTTGCACAATTGGTGGCTGACTAAATACTTTTTTCCCCCACTGTATACATTATGGGGACAGCTAAACAGTGCTGCCACATCAACAGCTCAATGAAAATGCTCCCCTCTTGAACTGAAAGAGAGGCTCCTTTTGTAGGGGAAGCCCCTCCAATCAGAACATACCAAACTCATTAATTGATTAATTAAGCCATTACATTTGACATTTAAGTAATTTAGCAGACACTCTTATCCAGAGCGACTTACAGTTAGTGAGTGCATCCATTTTTTCATACTGGCCCCCCGTGGGAATCGAACCCACAACCCTGGCGTTGCAAGCGCCATGCTCTACCAACTGAGCTACATGGGGCCAAACATGAAAGCATACATTGTCCACTCAGCTAAACATATCATGAATTATCTTCATTGAACTTTTGCAATTGGTTTATCATAATACAATATAGCACATTTAACTGAACGCGCAATTCCGGACAGGCACTACAAAGCCAGCCCGATTGCCGTAGCTCGGGTCCTTATTCCAGCATACACGGAAGCTACAGAGACGGAGAGAGAGGAACAGAAACAAACAAAGAGCGCTCATCCGAAACATTTATAAGGACAATAAACGTCACTTCAATTAAACATGAGCTTGTCTGCGTATTCCTTATACCATACCAAACTGTTACTGAAGGGAGGTACGAATAATGTGTGTAATGTATGAACTGAGATCGCTAAGTTAACTGTCGACCCACATTGCTAACGTAGCTGAAAACGGATCAGGGAGGGGGAGATGAGTGTGTGGGTGTGTTCGCTTACCAAATGTTGCCCGCGGCCAGTGACAGACTTTTGCCTTGCTATTGTAAACCCTTCTCCAGCTGGGGATTGGTCTGTGGTGAGCCAGAAGGCCAGATGTACTGGGTGGATCTCAATAGATGTACTAGGTGGATCTCAATGTTCTAAACCAAGGCGTTGACATAAGAAATGCAGACACGTGTGCGCACGCACATAAGTACACATACACATGTACTATATGCACATGCACACAAAAGGCATGCACATTCACAGTTCATATTTGTGCTATTCTTTTCATTAATCAATCAAATGTATTTATAAAGCCCTTTTTACATCAGCAGATGTCACAAAGTGCTATACAGAAACCCAGCCTAAAACCCCAAACAGCAAGCAATGCAGATGTAGAAGCAAGGTGGCTAGGAAAAACTCCCTAGAAAGGCAGAAGCCTAGAGAGGTTTGTTACTGTGTCTCTCATCTCAAAAACCGTTTAAAGTGAAATGGCAGCCTTTAGTGAATGAAGATTCCATAACACATCTCAGGGAATGGAATTTCATAAATATATGTCAGGGTCAATGGGTTCCAGGCTCATAACCCTTCTAGGGGGATCAGGGGGCATGTCCCCGCAAGGAGTAAAAAAAAGAAATAGCTGTGAAATGGTTCTTTCTGATGGATTTTGAAGGGAAAATACATCCCAAACTTGACTGATAATTTGGTCAACATATCCCAACCACAACTGAAATACCAATATTTTCTGTATTACTTTAAACTGGGGTTTCCCAAACTCAGTCCTGGGCTAGCACTACACAGATGATTCAAATAATCAAAGCTTGATGATGAGTTGGTTATTTGAATTAGCTGTGTAGTGCTGGTGCAAAAACCAAAACGTGCGCCCAGGACCGAGTTTGGGAAACCCTGCTAAACTGTTGGCTCAGAAAGTAACCATGCTTAGCATAGCCCCCTCCCTGGGATAATGGTTTTGTAGAACGACTGTGAGAAAGTCAGTTCTGGGGTACATTCAGTTTGATTGAAAATGGTCCAGACAGAGAGGGCTGCCTTGTTTCTAGCTCTTAGGAAACTTTGCAGTATTTTGTTTTTTTATGTATTATTTATTACGTTATTAGCCCCCCAAAATTGTTGTTATTACATACAGCTGGGAAGAACTACTGGATATCAGAGCAGCACTACCAGCATTAAGACCAGGAATACGACTTTCCCGAAGCAGATCCTTTGTTCGCACCGCCCAGGGCAATTGAACTGATTCCAGAGGCCGTCCCAAAATAACGCCGGAGGAGAGGCCCTCGGAGCGGTCTTCTAGTCCAACTTAGGAGGCGTGCACACCACCCACCACTTCCGAGTATATTACTCGCTAATGTTCAGTCTCTGGATAATAAAGTTGACGAGCTCAGGGCGAGGGTTGCTTTCCAGAGAGACATCAGGGATTGTAACATACTCTGTTACACGGAAACATGGCTCTCTCGGGATATACTGTCCGAGTCGGTCCAGCCAGTTGGGTTCTCAGTTCATCGCGCAGACAGGAATAAATATCTCTCCGGGAAGCAGAAGGGCGGGGGTGTACGTTTTATGATTAACGACTCATGGTGTAATTGTGATAACATACAGGAACTCAAGTCCTTTTGTTCACCAGACCTAGAATACATCACAATCAAATGCCGACCGTATTATCTCCCAAGATAATTTTCTTCGGTTATAGTCACGGCCGTTGTGCTGCCATCTTGTTAGAAGGTATCAGATTTATTTTATTATAGTGATTAGAGTGACTTTCATTGTGTTCCATGGTGTTTAGCGCCCCCTAGTGGAGCTTTCTGGTACTTAGAATTATGGACGAAAACCCGAAGTAAAGTTGTTATTATGCACGCGACAAGCAGCTAGAAACAACGCTACTGTACAGTTCTTTCAGTGCAACTATTTCTTGTTACGCTTCAGCCTCGAAAATATTTGTTTGTAAGTTCAATTCAAGCATATTACAAGTGATGATAATATTGTTATTGACAGAATTGCTTACTTATCAAAGTTAATTGGTTACATTTACTCACGCAAATTGCATTGACTTTCATGGATGCCGTTAGCTGTATTAGTTTGCTCATGCGTCATGTAAAAGAAGTGTAAAACATACTATAGTTTGTTACTGTTTCTAGTGTAATATGCTTTGTTATTGTACAGAGGTGTTAGTACATTATTAGAGTAATGAAAGGAGTTGGCTAGTTGTTACTCATAGAGTAATTATCTATTTGGTTTGTCGTCATGCCAGATACATGGTAACTTGGCACTTGCTTTGTATTTATGCAACTTCAACTTGAAATGAATAATGTACAGCTACAGTATGTCAATGTGAATTGAATACTAAAGTATATTATTTTCTGTATTTGCAGTTTCACAACATAAACGTTTTCAATACATTCGTTCAAGAAAAGTCACGCCTTGGAAGTTTTATTGAAGACTCAGTTGTTAGCTATCTGTCTAGTTTTGCAGGAACGCAATTCAAGGGCAGAATAGTGAAAAAAACATCATCACGGTGGGCTCAAGCACATGAATAATTGCACGTGGTGGTTATGATTCTACGTTCATTAGCCAACAAAGCCTCTGATCCTAGGGATGACCAGCAGTCTACGATGCAGCAACCAGAGGCAAGTGTTCGACAGAAAGAGGAAGAGGAGCGAGTAAGAGAGATGGAGGAGCCTCTTCAGCACATTGAGACCAAGTCTCAGTCTACAAGATCAAGGTCATCAAAACAGTCAAGCAGATCCTCAACTGTGAGTTGTGCAGCCATCAAAACACGTGCCAAGGCGGACGAGCGCGTGCTCGAGTCTCCTATGCTGAAAAGGAAGCTTCTATGATGAAACAAAAGCGGAACTGGATGCAAGTTTATATGTTCTCCAAGTTGAGAGAACAGCTGCTGCTGCGTTGGCTGAAGCTGTAGCCCTTGAAGAAGCGGTAGAGTCTGAACGCAGAGAGCTCCACAGAGAACTCAACACAGGGACACAGCCCTTAAGTCCAGTCCAACGTACTCGTGAGTATGTGCAACAACATGCTAGGCCCTACTTTGCTGAAATGCCATTTGAAGTAGAGACACAAGAGCTTAGTGTTGGCCCAGCTACAGGCCACAATCCAGAAAGTAGCAAACAACGGAGCATGAGCAGAGAATCTCCGTACAAAAAGAAATGAAAAGCAGCATGGTGGAAAGGGAAAAACAAACCCACTTCCAGTCACCGAAACAAAGCTTCCCTGAGTCACAGTGGCACCAGAACTCACCAAGTACCTCCTGCGCCGTGAGATGGTGAGTTCCGGACTCCTGAAGTTTGATGATCGTCCTGAAAATTATTGGGCATGGAAAGCATCTTTTCTCAATGTGACCAGAGACTTGAATCTATCAGCCAGGGAAGAGTTAGATCTAATTACCAAGTGGCTAGGGGGCAGAGTCGTCTGAGCAAGCAAAGAGAATTAGATCTGTCTATATTCTCAATGCAACAGCAGGGCTTAACATGGTCTGGCAACGACTAGAAGAGTGCTATGGTACACCTGAAGTGATCGAGAATGCACTGTTGAAGAAAATTGATGAATTTCCAAAACTGTCTAACAAAGACAATCACAAACTAAGAGAACTGGGTGACATTCTTCTCGAACTGGAGTGTGCTAAAGAAGAAGGGTACCTTCCAGGCCTCGCTTATCTGGACACATCTCGTGGGGTAAACCCTATAGTAGAGAAACTTCCATTCAGTTTACAAGAGAAATGGATAGCACAGGGATCCAAATACAAGGAGGACTATCGGGTAGCATTCCCACCATTCTCGTTTTCTCGAGATTCATCAGGAACCAGGCGAAAATTAGAAACGACCCCAGCTTCACCCTCTACACCTCAACTACCCAGGTGTCTGTGAAAAGTGAGAAACCTGTCAGGTACAGCAGCAAGACACCTGTGACTGTACACAAAACAGATGTGTCATCTGAGCCCTCAGACCACCAAACCAAACCCAGTAAGACAAAGGTTGAAAGCCCTGACCATCACTGTCCAATACATAACAAGCCTCATCCTCTTAAAAAGTGTCGCGGATTTAGATACAAAACTCTAGATGAGCGCAAAGCACATCTCAAAGAGAATGGCATTTGTTTCCGATGTTGTGGGTCAACTCAGCACAGAGCTAAAGACTGTAAGGTGCCAATCAAGTGCTCCGAGTGTGACAGTGACAGACATCTTGCTGCTCTGCATCCAGGTCCAGCTCCTTCAACGATAGACACCGCTACAGCAGAGAAAGAGCATGGCGGGGAGCAAGGTGAAGATGCTCTTCTATCAGTCACCTCAAAGTGTACCGAGATCTGTGGTGAGGCAGCCAATTCAAGATCATGTTCAAAAATATGCCTAGTCAAAGCTTATCCAGCTGGGAAAAGAGAGAAAGCTGTCAAAATGTATGCAGTGCTTGATGAACAGAGCAACAAATCTCTGGCCAAGACAGAGTTTTTCAATCTCTTCAACATCAATGACAACTCTGCTCCATACACCATGAAGACCTGTTCTGGGGTAACAGAGACTTCAGGCAGGAGAGCCGTCAACTTCATGGTGTCTATAGACGGACACAAGCAGCTCACTCTCCCTACTCTGATAGAGTGTGACATGATGCCAGACGATAGAATGGAGATTCCCTCCCCAGACATTGCGCATTATCATCCCCATCTGCAACCAGTGGCGGACAAAATTCCAGCTGTGGACCCAGACGCTCCCATCCTCCCTGCTCTTAGGACGAGACATCTTAAGGGTACACAAGGTACGAGAACAAATCAATGGGCCCCACAACACTCCTTATGCACAGCGACTCGACCTCGGGTGGGTCATCGTGGGTGAAGTTTGTCTGGGAACGGCTCACCCGACCAGCCAGTGTTAACGTGTTCAGGACAAACATACTTCAAAATGGTCGCACGTCCTATCTGAGCCCTTGCCCTGACATCATCCAGGTGAAAGAGAACTACAGCAGCGTAGCTCAGCAACACATTTCTCTCTCTACAGGGCACTCGAGAGATCCAAGCACAACTGTAAACACTGACAGCAATCCAGCAGACCATGCAATCAGGCCTATACTGAGCCGCACTCTTAAAGCACACCAATTGGTTCTCAGGTCCCCCCTTTTTCTGGCTCAAGCAAACTCAAGTGAGTCTGAGACCATCAATTTTGACCTTGTAGAGCCTGACGCAGACGCAGAGATTCGGCCAGACGTCACTGCCTTCGTCACTAAGGTTTCTGGAGCTCAATTCGGCTCTCATCGCTTTGAGAGGTTCTCGAACTGGAAAGCTCTCAATCGAGCCACAGCACGACTCATTCATGTTGCCAGATCCTTTCACAAAAGTGCGGACGACAACAACTGCAGAGGCTGGCATCAGTGTAAAAAACCATGCAGTACAAGTGAGTTGTCACAAGCCAAAACAGCAATCATTCACTGTGTGCAACATGAAGCCTTCAAAGAGGAATTCAAATGCCTTGAGAAAGGAAAAGAGTTACCAAAACAAAGTACACTCAAAAAGCTGAACCCAGTGATTGATGAGGATGGGTTGCTGAGGGTGGGAGGCCGATTATCCTCTGCCGACCTGTCACAAGACGAAAAACATCCTCTCATCATCCCACGGACGCATCATGTCGCCACTCTGCTGGTAAGACATTATCACGAGCAAGTGGCTCACCAGGGCCGTCATTTTTCAGATGGAGCTATTCGAGCAGCAGGCTTCTGGATTATTGGGAGCAAACATCTGGTCTCTGGTATCATCCACAAGTGTGTCACCTGCCGTAAGGTTAGAGGAAAGTCAGTTGACCAAAAGATGGCGGACTTACCTGCAGACAGACTCACATCAGAGCCACCATTCACCAGTGTTGGACTTGATGTGTTTGGACCATGGAATGTCATAACTCGTCGCACTAGAGGTGGTAGTGCAGACTCCAAGCGCTGGGCGGTACTCTTTACATGTATGTCTACTAGAGCAGTCCATATTGAGCTCATCGAATCCATGTCCACATCCAGCTTCATCAACGCGCTGAGGCGTTTTTTCTCTATCCGCGGTCCAGCAAAAGTGCTACGATCTGATCGAGGTACAAACTTTATAGGTGCCTGCAGGGAACTGGGGATCGACACAAATGACTCAGAGTTGACTAAATACCTCTCAGACAAGGGATGTACTTGGATATTTAATCCCCCACACTCGTCTCATATGGGTGGTTCTTGGGAGAGACTCATTGGGGGTTGCCAGACGTATCCTTGATGCTATGCTGTTTCAGACGGGCTCCACTCGTCTCACACATGAGGTCTTGAGCACTCTTATGTCTGAAGTTATGGCAATAATCAATGCGACCCCTAGTGTCAGTGTCAACCGATCCTGACATGCCTGCCATTCTTACACCCTCAATGTTACTGACACAAAAGACCAACGCTACCTCAGCCCCTTCTGGATATTTCCACATGAACGATCTTCATGGAAAACAGTGGAAGCAAGTCCAGTGTCTCGCTGACACTTTTGGAAAAGGTGGAGACAGGAGTACTAACAACACTGCAGAGACGCAGAAAATGGACAGCAGAAAAGCCAAATGTGAAAGTGGGAGATGTTGTCTTATTGAAAGACAGTCAGACGCACAGAAATGACTGGCCAGTCGGACTTGTGGTCAAAACCTTTCCCAGTACTGACGGAAGGTCAGGAAAGTAGAACTAAAGGTTGTCAAGCAAGGGATTGCTAAGGTGTTTCTGAGACCAATCTCAGAGATTGTTGTTCTTCTTTCTGAAGCATCCTAGAGGCAAAATATTTGATTTCATAGTGGCACAATCTCATTATACCAGGCGGGAGTGTGCTGCCATCTTGTTAGAAGGTATCAGATTTATTTTATTATAGTGATTAAGAGTGACTTTCATTGTGTTCCATGGTGTTTAGCGCCCCTAGTGGAGCTTTCTGGTACTTAGAATTATGGACGAAAACCCGGAAGTAAAGTTGTTATTATGCACGTGACAAGCAGCTAGAAACAACGCTACTGTACAGTTCTTTCAGTGCAACTATTTCTTGTTACGCTTCAGCCTCGGAAAATATTTGTTTGTAAGTTCAATTCAAGCATATTACAAGTGATGATAATATTGTTATTGACAGAATTGCTTACTTATCAAAGTTAATTGGTTACATTTACTCACGCAAATTGCATTGACTTTCATGGATGCCGTTAGCTGTATTAGTTTGCTCATGCGTCATGTAAAAGAAGTGTAAAACATACTATAGTTTGTTACTGTTTCTAGTGTAATATGCTTTGTTATTGTACAGAGGTGTTAGTACATTATTAGAGTAATGAAAGGAGTTGGCTAGTTGTTACTCATAGAGTAATTATCTATTTGGTTTGTCGTCATGCCAGATACATGGTAACTTGGCACTTGCTTTGTATTTATGCAACTTCAACTTGAAATGAATAATGTACAGCTACAGTATGTCAATGTGAATTGAATACTAAAGTATATTATTTTCTGTATTTGCAGTTTCACAACATAAACGTTTTCAATACATTCGTTCAAGAAAAGTCACGCCTTGGAAGTTTTATTGAAGACTCAGTTGTTAGCTATCTGTCTAGTTTTGCACGGGGAACGCAATTCAGGGCAGAATAGCCGTGTATATCCCCCCTAAAGCCAATATCACGACGGCCCTCAAAGAACTTCACTGGACTTTATGCAAACTGGAAACCACATATCCCGAGGCTGCATTTATTGTAGCTGGGGATTTTAACAAAGCAAATTTGAGGAAAAGGCTACCGAAGTTCTATCAACACACTGACTTTAGTACTCATGCTGCTAAAACACTTGACCACTGCTACTCCAACTACCGGGATGCATGATCGTCCTTGCAGTGGCAGACCACGTGTAACAACATCCTGCACAGGATCGGTACATCCGAACATCACACCTGCGGGACAGGTACAGGATGGCAACAACAACTGCCCGAGTTACACCAGGAACGCACAATCCCTCCATCAGTGCTCAGACTGTCCGCAATAGGCTGAGAGAGGCTGGACTGTGGGCTTGTATGCCTGTTGTAAGGCAGGTCCTCGCCAGACATCACCGGCAACAACGTCGCCTATGGGCACAAACCCACCGTCGCTGGACCAGACAGGACTGGCAAAAAGTTCGGCCATGGCCAGCGAAGAGCCCGGATCTTAATCCCATTGAGCACGTCTGGGACCTGTTGGATCGGAGGGTGAGGGCTAGGGCCATTCCCTCCGGAAATGTCCGGGAACTTGCAGGTGCCTTGGTGGAAGAGTGGGGTAACATCTCACAGCAAGAACTGGCAAATCTGGTGCAGTCCATGAGGAGGAGATGCATTGCAGTACTTAATGCAGCTGGTGGCCACACCAGATACTGACTGTTACTTTTGATTTTGACCCCCCCCTCCCCCTTTGTTCAGGGACACATTATTCAAATTCTGTTAGTCACATGTCTGTGGAACTTGTTCATTTTATGTCTCAGTTGTTGAATCTTGTTATGTTCATAGAAGTGTATAGGAGATGTTGTACCCACTGTGACTATGAAAACCTACCCTAATCAGGAACCGTGGATAGATGGCAGCATTCGCGCAAAACTGAAAACGCGAACCACCGCATTTAACCATGGCAAGGTTTAACCGACGTCTAGCTTCCGGACAAGATAAACACCTTCTTCGCCCGCTTTGAGGATAATACAGTGCCACTGACGCGGCCCGCTACCAATGACTGTGGGCTCTCCTTCTCCGTGGCCGACGTGAGTATGACATTTAAGCGTGTTAACCCTCACAAGGCTGCCGGCCCAGATGGCATCCCTAGCCGCGTCCTCAGAGCATGTGCAGACCAGCTGGCTGGTGTGTTTATGGACATATTCAATCTCTCCCTATCCCAGTCTGCTGTTCCCACATGCTTCAAGATGGCCACCATTGTTCCTGTACCCAAGAAAGCAAAGGTAACTGAACTAAATGACTATCGCCCCGTAGCACTCACTTCTGTCATCATGAAGTGCTTTGAGAGACTAGTCAAGGATCATATCACCTCTACCTTACCTGTCACCCTAGACCCACTTCAATTTGCTTACAGCCCCAATAGATCCACAGACGATGCAATCGCCATCACACTGCCCACTGCCCTATCCCATCTGGACAAGAGGAATACCTATGTAAGAATGCTGTTCATTGACTATAGCTCAGCATTCAACACCATAGTACCGTCCAAGCTCATCATTAAGCTCGAGGCCCTGGGTCTGAAACCCGCCCTGTGCAACTGGGTCCTAGACTTCCTGATGGGCCGCACCCAGGTGGTGAAGGTAGGAAACAACACCTCCACTTCGCTGATCCTCAACAATGGGGCCCCACAAGGGTGCGTAATCAGCCCCTTCCTGTACTCCCTGTTCATCCATGACTGCGTGACCAAGCATGCCTCCAACTCAATCATCAAGTTTGCAGACGACACAACAGTAGTAGGTTTGATTACCAACAATGACGAGACAGCCTACAGGGAGGAGGTGAGGGCTCTGGGAGTGTGGTGCCAGGAAAATAACCTCTCACTCAACATCAACAAAACAAAGGAGATGATCGTGGACTTCAGGAAACAGCAGAGGGAGCATCCCCCTATCCACATCGACGGGACCGCAGTGGAGAATGTGGAAAGCTTCAAGTTCCTCAGCGTACACATCACTGACAAACTGAAATGGTCCACCCACACAGTCAGTGCGGTGAAGAAGGCGCAACAGCGCCTCTTCAACCTCAGGAGGCTGAAGAAATTTGGCTTGGCACCTAAAATCCTCACAAACCTTTACAAATGCACAATTGAGAGCATCCTGTCACCGCCTGGTACGGCAACTGCTCCGCCCACAACCGCAGGGCTCTCCAGAGGGTGGTGCAGTCTGCACAATGGATCACCGGGGGCAAACTACCAGCCCTCCAGGACACCTACAGCACCCGATGTCACAGGAAGGCCAAAAAGATAATGAAGGACAACAACCACTCTGGTCACTGCCTGTTCACCCCGCTATCATCCAGAAGGTGAGGTCAGTACAGGTGCATCAAAGCTGCGAAAGTGACTGAAAAACAGTTTCTATCTCAAGGCCATCAGACTGTTAAATAGCCTTCACTTGCACATTAGAGGCTGCTGCCTATATACGTAGATTAGAAATCACTGGCAACTTTAAGAAATGGAACACTAGTCACTTTAATAATGTTTACATATCTTGCATTACTCATCTCATATGTACAGTATCTCACAAAAGTGAGTACACCCCTCACATTTTTGTAAATATTTGAGTATATCTTTTCATGTGACAACACTGAAGAAATGACTCTTTGCTACAATGTAAAGTAGTGAGTGTACAGCTTGTATTACAGTGTACATTTGCTGTCCCCTCAAAAAAACACAACACACAGCCATTAATGTCTAAACCGCTGGCAACAAAAGTGAGTACACCCCTAAGTGAAAATGTCCAAATTGGGCCCAAAGTGTAAACATTTTGTGTGGTCACCATCATTTTCCAGCACTGCTTTAACCCTCTAGGGCATGGAGTTCACCAGAGCTTCACAGGTTGCCACTGGAGTCCTCTTCCACTCCTCCATGACGACATCACGGAGCTGGTGGATGTTAGAGACCTTGCACTCCTCCACCTTCCGTTTGAGGATGCCCCACAGATGTACTTCCGAGTGGCGCAGTGGTCTAAGGCACTGCATCGCAGTGCTAGCTGTGAGATCCTGGTTTGAATCCAGGCTCTGTCGTAGTCGGCCGCGACCGGGAGACCCATGGGGCGGCGCACAATTGGCCCAGCGTCGTCCAGGGTAGGGAAGGGAATGGCCGGCAGGGATGTAGCTCAGTTGGTAGAGCATGGTGTTTGCAATGCTAGGGTTGTGGGTTCGATTCCCACGGGGGGCCAGTATGAAAAAAAGAAATAATAATGTATGCACTCACTAACTGTAAGTCGCTCTGGATAAGAGCGTCTGCTAAATGACTAAAATGTAATGCTCAATAGGGTTTAGGTCTGGAGACATGCTTGGCCAGTCCATCACCTTTACCCTCAGCTTCTTTAGCAAGGCAGTGGTCATCTTGGAGGTGTGTTTGGGGTCGTTATCATGTTGGAATACTGCCCTGCGGCCCAGTCTCCGAAGGGAGGGGTTCATGTTCTGCTTCAGTATGTCACAGTACATGTCGTTATTCATGGTTCCCTCAATGAACTGTAGCTCCCCCAGTACCGGCAGCACTCATGCAGCCCCAGACCATGACACTCCCACCACCATGCTTGACTGTAGGCAAGACACACTTGCCTGGTTGCCGCCACACACGCTTGACACCATCTGAACCAAATAAGTTCATCTTGGTCTCATCAGACCAAAGGACATGGTTCCAGTAATCCATGTCCTTAGTCTGCTTGTCTTCAGCAAACTGTTTGCGGGCTTTCTTGTGCATCATCTTTAGAAGAGGCTTCCTTCTGAGACGACAGCCATGCAGACCAATTTGATGCAGTGTGCGGCGTATGGTCTGAGCACTGACAGGCTGCCTTCAACCTCTGCAGCAATGCTGGCAGCACTCATACGTCTATTTCCCAAAGACAACCTCTGGATATGACGCTGAGGCGAGGCCTGTTCTGAGTGGAACCTGTCCTGTTAAACCGCTGTATGGTCTTGGCCACCGTGCTGCAGCTCAGTTTCAGGGTCTTGGCAATCTTCTTATAGCCCAGGCCATCTTTATTTCAGATCCTCAGAGAGTTCTTTGCCATGAGGTGCCATGTTGAACTTCCAGTGACCAGTATGAGGGAGTGTGAGAGCGATGACTCCAAATGTAACACATCTGCTCCCCATTCACACCTGAGACCTTGTAACACTAACGAGTCACATGACACCGGGGAGGGAAAATGGCTAATTGGGCCCAATTTGGACATTTTCACTTAGGGGTGTACTCACTTTTGTTGCCAGCGGTTTAGACATTAATGGCTGTGTGTTGAGTTATTTTGAGGGGACAGCAAATTTACACTGTTATACAAGCTGTACACTCACTACTTTACATTGTAGCAAAGTGTCATTTCTTCAGTGTTGTCACATGAAAAGATATACTCAAATGTTTACAAAAATGTGAGGGGTGTACTCACTTTTATGAGATACTGTATATACTGTATTCTATACTGTTCTACTGTATCTTAGTCTATGCCGCTCTGACATTGCTCGTCCATATATTTATTTATATATTCTTAATTCCGTTGCTTTACTTAGATTTGTGTGTATTGGGTATGTGTTGTGAAATTGTTAGATATTACTTGTTAGATATACTGCACTGTCGGAGCTAGAAACACAAGCATTTCACTACACCTGCAATAACATCTGCTAAACACATGTATGTGACCAATAAAATTGGATTTGATTTGAATGTTTGCTTCGTTGCATAATGGCTTGTACTGAACCACACGTTTCCCCAAAACGTTCTTGAACAGACTTTGAGGTAGCCTACGTTTGCTCAGTTTGGTGGGTATGGCGGGAGTGGCTTGAAGCAATGAGTGACGTATTTGAAGGGCAGCGGTGCATTTTGAATCCACAAGCCAACCCCTCTCCATTTTTCAACTGGTCGTTTAGAACAGCACCATTTCCGTTTAATTGAATGTTGCATTATGTTTTTTCATACTCTGGTGACTTTTCTTCTCCAAAATTAATGAAAATAAAATGGTGACACCATTAAAATATAATTTCCCCCTCCAAAATTTTGTCTAAAAACATATTGTCCCATATTATCAGGCTGGTGTGTTATTTAGCAATAAGCATTATCACCTGTAACCCAACTGATGCAACATTGTGGCTATAAATAGGCTGAAGCATTGGATTGCCCATTTGTACTTGTATTAGTAATTAGCTAGATCAGTCAACTTTTTCTGTCATGGCCCCCGTTCATCATGGGGGAACGTCATATGTTGTAACAAGTTATCTCACAGAATTAAGGGTTTGTTAAGGAGAGAGAGGAGAGAGAAATAAAGAGAGAAGGAGCTTTTGGTCCATTCTCCTTACAAGCCTTGTGCAACTTTTTTTTCCTTCACAAACCAATCATAAAATTAGGAATTGAGTAGTACTGTGTAGTGTAAAGCTACAGAAAGCCAGTAGCTAAGGGGAGAAAATAATTTCCAATCCATCAAATTCATCATGGTATATTATTTTGGTGTTCAAATTGGCCTGTCTCTAATATTTTGGGGTAGGGGGGTCATGACTCTCTCCCCCCCCCCCCCCCCGCAAGTTACGTACCTGTAGCCAGGGACTGCAGTGCAAGCAAAGACAGACACATGAAGAAGAATTGCTACCAGTCTGAGGCTGTGTAGACTAGCTGTGCACAAATCAGGCACAACTCAAGTTCCTCGAGTTCCACAAGACTGAACTTTATCAGTCCCACCAGGAGAGGACCCATAGGTCTACTATGGATCACAACTAATTTTATGGGTACTAAGAAGGCCATTCTGTTAGTGACCAGATGTGTGTCTCTATTCGTGATCAAGGGTTGAACATTACATGACCTTCTCTGAGACTGACAGTGAAGAACGGAGCCCACTGCTACACATGGTTAACACCAAAGGTGCTTGAGTGAGCTGCAGGAGTTAGTGAGGGGACTGTGAGTGGGTGTTTGTTAGAGGAAATGTTAGAGGGGGTTTGTACACCAACGGTGCTAAAAAGGAGAGGAAGTAAGTACATTGGTCAAGGTCTTTTGACCTTGTCTCTGGTCGACCTAACGCTTGTTTTCTCATCCAGCACCCTCCAGACAGACTCAGTTGTTTATGGAGCTCAAGGGGGGCATGTTTCCAAACAGGGTTCCTTCCTGAGCTCCACCCTGGGGGTGACCCAGGTACCCTGACACCCTCTGTGACCCCCAAAGTCAATCAGAACCGGGTGTTGCTATGGTACAACAAGAATGAGACATCCGTGGTTCAGATATTTGGACCTGTGAGGCCTGTGGTGAGATCAAACTCTTTGGAGCAAAGGTCAAAAAGAGAACACTTTGTCCTGTTATGGTATTGTACAGTACATGTCAGGTGATGGGACTTCTCAGCTTCTCTGTGTTCGTTTTGGTTTAGATGGTTGTATTATATTCTTATAGGCTACACTCCCTCTATTCGATTTCATATTAAAATCCCATCACCTTACAGTACTTCAAAGCTATTTCCACTTCATTTGGCATTTTAACCACACTTTTCCGGTGTGTTCCTCCCTGCCAAAACTGTTTTAGCTAGAAAACCTATGGGACAGCAGTGACTCACTTAGTCCAGTCATTAGATAATGGTTTTCTTTTGAGATATTCAAATAAACACTATTATTCCCTGACTGTGAATGAGGGAAGTCAAATGTTGTTTTTCTGGGGTTGTCTGGGGATTGCCAGCACAGCAGTGAGCCCATCTGTTGTCGATTGGGCTTGCCCACAGAACAATTGACCTGTAACCTGCCACAATATTGTTTTCAATGTTGTTTCAACAGTGCAGTTATGAGGGATTTTCACTAATATATATACGATGAATACCATGTGTCATACTAATATTGACCTGGAGATGCCATTCACTGACTGTACAATTTGTTGATTTTGTCGGAAGAGGTGGAGTTTGTTACTTACATCCATGTGTGGTCACTCACAGTATTATGTGAATATGTGTGTGAATATGTTTATATTACAAATTTGAAAAACTGTACAACTGCTGCTAACTGCTACCAATGCTCCTGGGAGAAGCTGTTAGAGTGCTATTGCACAGATATGGATATACTTAAGCAATAAGGCAGGAGGGGGTGTGGTATATGGCCAATATACCACAAACCCCCGAGGTGCCTTATTGCTATTATAAACTGGTAACCAACGTAATTAGAGTAGTAAAAATAAACGTTTTGTCATACCCATGGTATACGGTCAGCCAATCAGCATTCAGGGCTCGAACCACCCAGTTTATAATCATCTATGCATCATGAGAGCCAGTTTGTGTCATAGTCTCTGGTGCCCGAGTCCCTCTGTATGGAGAGCGTAGAGCCGTCGGCACAATGTCACAGCAGCCATGACACTCTCTCTCCCTCCCCCCTCTCTCGTTTCCTATCTGTGTGTTATCTCTGGGTCGAGATGGCTCCCAGATGGCTCCAATTTCAGCCCTGCACAATCGATGACGGATGCAGAGCGGAGTCCCGCTTGTATATTAAAGGAGAGTACAGCAGTAAAAAGGAAAAATACACCACCATCCCAACGTTGTTTTTTTTCAGAACCGATGGCAACATCCAACAGGCGGTATGATATCGACTGGCTGGGCGGAGCTGAAAGAGCCTCACTGGGATTTTAGCTGCTCCCTCGTTAAGATTGCTTTGAAAAAGGGCCCGGCCCTGCAGTTATCAGATGCTTGTCAGAGGGGAAAGTATAGATTTTACTCCTCTCCCCCCTCCTCTTCTCTTCTCTCTCCCTCACTCCGTCCATCCCCCATTTCTGCCCCTCTAATGGTGGTAGTGTGTATTGGATTTCTCCTTCCTCCGAGGTGACAAGGGAGAGAAAGAGAGGAGGATGAGGGTTCGGGCGGTGTCTTCGTCAGGTGACAGTTTGTCAAGTAAAGTAGCCCACGGGGGGATGTGTGTGTGTGTGTATGTGATTGTGAGTGAGTAAGTGTGTGTGGTTACGACAGGGCTGGGGATCTATGCCAGGGGTAGGGAGGGAGATGAGGGGGCAACACATTGAGCTGGGGGAGAGGGGATGAGTTCCGTTGCATTGGTCATCATGACTCTGTCTGAGCCCTGTGTGTGTGTGTGTGTGTGTGTCACAGAGGGAGCGTGCGTGAGTGGGTTGCTGGGCGTGTACAGTACAGTATGTCTGTATGTTATTGTATGCATGTGTTGGTCAGTAAAGTGCATTGCTTTAGATTAAACTATAATGCCAGGAAGGTCATTGGACTTTCTTTTACACCCCATAAAAACCTACAATATGATTAAAATACATTTATGAGTTGAAGTGAGGATGATCATGATCAGTTAGCATACATTTGCACACTCCCTACACTGTAGTATCTATGTTTTTTAGTCATTTTAGGGCGCATGTTTTCGCTTTGCCTTCCTATTATCTTTCCAGGAAATGTATGCTTTAGTGGCTGCAGGTCTGTGAGTCCTCCCTACCAGAAGGGGTGTGAGAAGAGAACAGAGAGAGAGAGAGCAGCTCAATCTGAATCCATTGCATGTCGCATCTTGGGATTCATCAATAACTTAGGCATGATGGGAAATCCTTTTTACAGCCCGAGTCCCTCAGCCTGCTGCTCATTCTTATTTTACACGACTTGCACATGGGCGACATATGGAAACGGCCCGCTCTATGCCTTGTTCATGTCTTGTGATCGTAATGTCAATCTCCCCTGATACATATGTTAGTAATATCCAAGGATTACTTTGTCCTATTAAATTGACTCCCAGTACAGATTTAGCTTGCTATGTATAAAACATTGGTAGGGAAAGTGTTCCTGGGTTGGATTAGCTAGCGAGAGCTTCGACTGCTGCAGTGTTCTACCCACAATGCAACAGTCGTGGAAAATGATCAAATTGGTCTGTGACCCGAAAAAGGGCTTATCCGCTATCATGAGAGAAGCGATATATCGATTTAATCATTTATGTTGTCATCAAATAATAAAACGGATAAATCCAATTTAATTCAGTGCATTGCAGTGTTTCTAAGGATATTTAACTACCACAGCTTTAACTACCACATGTATGAGATGGAAGTCTGACATTGGTCTAAACCCACACACAGCCCAGCTGCAATCTTGAACATGCTAAAAAGGAATAATTAGAAAAAAGACCTGAAGGAGAAAAATAAGTATTCCATGAATAGCTATTCTTTGCAACTTCAAACATCACAAATAAGCATTGCTAAACCTTTGCCTATGAAGCTGTTCATGCTTCAGAATAACATACTACATACGGTATGAAACCTCAAATTCCACGAGGAAAAAAACATAACAGTTGGTCAGTGCAAGTCAAGACAGTGTTCAGGACATAGTTCACAAAACTCTCCACAACCAAACACCACTGTGCATTTCCTCTTGCGCAAGCTGCAGGTCTCCTAGCAGCAGCCAATCGCGGGGCAGGACTCAGAGGGTAGAGGGCTGATGGTGTTCAGCTGTGCCTCGTAACTCATTAGTGGGTAATTAGGTCAGCTCATTACATCAAACAGCGCAACGTTACTGTGAAGCCAAATTAAGGCAATGGCCTTGAAATACAAAGCAAATCAACATTATTTGTAGCACAACAGACAAACTTTTTCATTTAATATTACATTGTGTAAAGTAAGACATCTGACCCATTTTCATTTTATGATAGACATTCAGGCTGATAAGAGATGACAGAGTTGCTTGTCATTTATGTCCGCATCCTAAATTGAAACAGTTTAACTTTTCGAACATCAATGTGTGATTTACGCAACCCAGTTGAGCTATACACAAATATAGAAGTCATACGCTTGGTTCTGAAGCCAAGTTTCAAAATCACTATTATGAAATGTGTAGGACCATATGATTTCCAGTCTACCACAAAAGAGTGAAAGAAAGAGAAATATAGTGAATCGAGATAGTGTGTGGGGGGTAGGCTATTATGTATGGCCTGTGGTGAGTTGCAGCGATAGAGAAACACGAAGAGGGAGGAGATTTGCCAGAGTATGAAAGTGGAGAGAGAGAAAGAATGAATAAAAGAGGAGGAAAGAGAAAAGGAGGCGAGACCTGTGATTTCCATTGACAGTGTGCAGCCAGTGCGCTCCCAGGGGGTACCAGGCCAGCAGCACCAGCCGCCTATGTCACAGGAACCTCAATGGCTGCCATAATGAAGCTCTCAACCCTGCAGCGTACTGTTCACATACACAAGCAAGCACAAAAACACAAATGCACAAAACAACATGCAAGCATGCACGCACACACAAAAGCCCACACACACACATGCATGCACTGACGCACATGTGCACACACACACACACACACACAGCGAACTTGACACACAGGCCTGCTCCTTTTCTCTCTCCTGTCTCTCTCTCACACGAGTGAACATAATGCACTGATGACTAAATGCATTGGATTACTCTTCTTGACACTCAAACAAGGAAAAGAACAGACGCCGAAAAGCACTACAACCTCCCTCCGTCACTGAACACTTGGCCGGGGCCACGAGCCTACTCCACCACCAGGTTCCTAGCCAGCCTCGTTGTGCTCCTCCTTTATACCATCCTCTTTTCAATGGGACAAACCTTTCTTTCTGTCCTCTTTATCCATTTATTTCTGGAGGAACCGCAGGTCATTGCCAGTTCAGAGATGCTATTTTCAGTGTGAGCCATAATTCAGTCAAGCTACTTGATGAGAATTATGAACTATGGTACTTTGGAGTTTATCCCCTGCCAGCACCCATAGCTGGCTACTCACCCTGTTCAACCTCCTCGACAAATTAAACAGACGCTATTGTACTGACATTCAGTAAGCGCATTATGATAATTAATTTTGTATCTTCTTTATACTGTACAATACACAGTATGTGCCACTATCCTATATGCTGTGTGCTACATGATACTTTATGCATAAAGAATGGAAAGGATGCAATCCCCTCTCGTCAATGTTCCACATAAGGTGTTTTACATGCTACAGTAGTCAATAGATAGAATATAAATAGAACTGCACTCTCATAATACACTGCAGTAGACTAATGGTAGAGTGCACTAGACTCCTAGTAGTGTATAGTCAGTGTATGGTCTGATGTGAGCAAGTTGTCTTTAAGGAAGACAATGTCATGTTTGACGTATTCTGTCATGACTGTTGGCTCTAAGCTAAGGCCCAGCAAACATGAGCTCTTTGGCCCCATGTGGGTATTTGATGGGCAATGTGGGCAGGGGCTAGCCCACACAAAGCCCACATCAAGCCCACAACAGCCAAGCATGGGCTAGCACACACCATCCGACACCAGCCCAACACATGCTAGCCCACAACAAGCCCACACCAGCCCAACACAGGCTAGCCTACACCAGCCCAAAACAGGCTAGCCCACACCAAGCCCAGCACAGGCTAGCCCACACCAAGCCCAGCACAGGCTAGCCCACACCAAGCCCAGCACAGGCTAGCCCACACCAAGCCCAGCTACTACATAACGCTACTTCATAATGCAACTACTCCAATTCATGTTGTTAAGTTAAAAAATTATATAATATAAAAATGTATGACAACATTCAAACCAATGAGGGTTTGGAACTTTAAAGCCAATTATCTTGGAATCATCTTTTTTCAAATAGAACCTTGTAGTTCTAAGGGAACAAGTTATTTTAGTGCAACCATTACTGACAGTGTCGTTCCAGTTTAAGCGTACTGTTGTGTAAAGGCCCTCATAGAATGTACGATTTTAGCTGTCTTATGCCACAATTTTGCTCTCAGACAAAATGTCCACGTTATGGGTAAATTCTTAGGTCGTAAACTATTGTTGGACGTCTTGGCTCGTTCAGTGTGAAAGGGTTTAGGTCTGCCGATTAAGTACCACTACGTGCAGTCGTAGGCGCCAACAAAGTTCTGGCAGTGTCAGAATTATTTTGCCTTTGTCGTGTAGTGTGGTTGGTGTTACGAGACGATCCCAATAGGAATACGGCCGGCACTGAGTATGCACACAATAATATGATGATTGTGAAAAGTCAGATTAAAATAATTTTAAACATTTACATACTTTGCAAGAAGAAAGATTTCCCTAATAATCTTGTTTACATGACACATCGGATATCCGGCTACGTGATGGGATTTTGATAAATGCACAAAATAAACTTTTTATCACAGCGACCATGTTATTTTTGGGAAGCCTATTTGATTCTGAGTTCGGACATATAAAGTTTGTATGTGAAACTATTTCTAAGATGCATACTTTCAGTTTTTCCCTACTCACATCACTTGCGCGTAAGCATAGAGGGAGGCTTTCGCTGCTGGTGCTGGCACATGCGCAGATCAAATACACCTAGCCTCGCAAGCCAATTGCAGAATGTGACGACAAAACTGAAACAGTAAAACAACTAGCTTTCTCAAACAATGGGTCTGCAGTCTAATTCAAGAGCAGGTTGGTATATATTGAGAAGACTCATGTACTGGAGGCAGCACTGCAAAGCGGTCACTAGCTGGCACAGTCACAAAGTCATACAATCTGATTTTAAACCTAACCATAACCCTAACCACACTGCTAATGCCTAACCGTTAAATGAAGACCAAAAATGTATTTTTACAATATAGCCAATTTTGACTTTGCAGCTGGCCCATCCAGCAGAAACCGCTCAGTTCTGCCTCCAGGGCAGGACTCATGACAATACATTTCAACCTGCAATTCAAGATGGCAGCTGTGGGTTGGACACGCCTCCAACCACACCCAGGCCTGCAGCCTTAAAGGCCTACTGCATAATAGGCAATTATCATCACAACACAGTGTGTTTACATTGTCTTGGCCAAGAACATACCTTAACACCAGTGGCAATTTTAGCATGTAAATCTTGGTGGGCAAACTCAAAAAAAAAATTTGGGATGCATGCCAGCAAAGCCACTACAACACTAAACAATACATTAATTGCACTATAACGGTGACAAATGATGCCCACAAACTTCTAGGGCCTACATAAAGCTGTCCCAACAGCAGATCTTTCTTTTCAGCACCATGGAGTGAATCCTTACCACCGCTACACCTGGCTATCAGTGGAGCCTTGTCTGGCAGCGAAACAGTTAATTCAGCTTAATTTACTGCCTTAAAAAAACAAAACATAGCTGATATGGCTGACTTGCTTAAACAATTGTGGTTTCTACTGACAATTGAGATGTACAAACTTTGGCATAAGGGGACGACGAGTGGATAAGAGGCAATCCGTAATTTCATTTAAGACATTAATGAGCGAGTTAGGACAGACTTAGTCAATATAACTATTTGTTCAGCACTTTTGAAATGTACAACGACAGAATTCAGAACATGGGCCGTTCTTACAGTATTCTCCCTGTACACCAAGTCAGAACCGTAGGATAAATAAAGGGGACATATAAACAGACAGTGAAAGCTCTTACAATATTCGATGATTACATTTCTCTAAAACAGGCTATAGGCAACATGTGCACCACCAAGTCAGAACACTAGGCTAAGTTAAGAGGGGGAAAGGGACCGAATTATTAGGGTGAGGCACATGGGCTACTAACAGCTTACTACACAACATACACTTAGTATTACTTTCTTAGCTACAGTATACATCTCTCCCTGGCATATTACATCATTTATGCAGCAGCATACAAGACATCTTTGGACTCACCTTGTTGTGCTGTGCTCACTTGAACAGGAAGGTGGCGCGACGGTCCTTGTGGGAAAATGTTGTCATTAAACATTGTCATCAGTCTGGCATTCTCTGGATTTATGGTGCTTTCACGACAACTGGGAACTCTGAAAAAAAACAGGTCGAATCATGACGTCAGTGATCTTCAGGTCGGAGCTCTAGAAAGAGTTGGATGACCGTTCAAAACGTATTTTCCCAATCGGAGCTAGTTTTTTTCAGAGTTCCCAGTTGTCTTGAACTCACTGAAGACTGAGATTTCCCAGTTCCCAGTTTCCAATTGTTTTGAACGCGGCAGAAGTCATGCTGGATTGACAGCATGGCCAATGTATTCAACCTTTTCTGGCCAATGGTGTTAAATGTTTATCCTTTTAAGCTTGGAAATGAGACCCTTAAACCCAGACTTGGACCACAAACCCACTCCACTGAATAGCAGGCTAGTGATTGCTTTGCTACGCTTGCAGTTAGCCACTGATTCCTTCCAAACCACTCATTGTTGAATTTGTGATTTCCAACTTGTTGTGTAATGTTTATGTCCAATGGCCGGTGAGCACCGATACGTTTTATCTATAATTTCTCTTCATATGACAAGGATTGAAAAGGATTTGCCAGTAGCTTGTCGACGAGATTCATGATGATGACTGCTTGTCTAGCTTTCTAGCTAAGATTTTGAAAGTATGATGTTGTCATGATCAGCCCAATCAAAGCTACGGTAGATATAACGTGATTTGACGTCATTTTATCTGTGGCCAATGACCTTGAGCCTTCTTGGATGGACACTTCTAATGTAACTCTATGGCAGCACCCAGGGGGCTTGAATTTTCCAGCTCTCCCCGTAGATTTTGCGGTGACATAGTGTCCCCATGAGTGACAGAACACTGAGCCAATCACGGCGCAACTAGAGAACATTACCAATCCCTACTCTCCATATTTTCCGCTGGCTGCCCCCACCACCACCACAGAAAGCACTGAGCTAGGCTGAAATACCTGCATTTTGGAGCTGCATTACTCAAGAAAGCAAAAAAGAGACCATGTTTGTATGCTTTATTAAGTCAATTATCTTTTTTTTTTACATTGTTTGCAAACTGATATGTGACACGTATTAATGCCAAAATAACATGCCCTGAATGATGGGTCGCCCCTGCTTAACACACTACTTTCATTTTGTCATGGTAACGAATGTTACAAGTATACCCATCTCTAGTGGAGCCCTAGCAATAGGGTATAGGGTTTACTCTGAGTGACAGCTCTCTCCCTACAGTCGGAAACAGGCCTCTCTTCCCCTCTTCCTCTTTTTCTCTCCCTCTTTTTCTCTCCACTAGTCCCGGGATTACAGCAGAGTGGCTTTTCCCCCTGTTTGTTCTTGCAAACGGTGGGAACTAGCGCTGTCCACAGACTCTGAGTTGTGGTAATTAAAGCTGGACAGAGCCCTATCAAGAAAAGCTGCTTATCTTTAATACAGCCAACCATGGAGGCACACACACGTGCCCCCAAGCCTAATCCTGGAGAATAAATCACAAACAGAAAGAGGGGAAGAGAGGGAGGGAGAGAGGTAGAGAGAAACAGAGAGAGAGAGAGATCACTGGGGCATGCAAGAGAGTCAGAGAGCACTTTACAATGGATACGTGTGTGTGTGTGTGTGTGTGTGTGTGTGTGTGTGTGTGTGTGTGTGTGTGTGTGTGTGTGTGTGTGTGTGTGTGTGTGGGTGGGTGGGCGGGCGGGCGCCTGCGGGAGTGAGTGCATGCGTGTGTGTGTTTGGGGAGGGGGGGATATCACTCACACACTCCATTGTGTGTTCTCTGTTCCATGGATCAGGATCAGAGAGACTGGAAGTGTCTTATAACTGTACCGGCATCTCTCTCAGTGTTCAACTAGGGCAGAGAAACCTTGGAAACGCCTTAAAGCTTAAGCTACAGAGGGATATTTGGGCAAAATACAATACCCACAATCCTCCACATAATACTGCCATTAGAAAACCCTGTTCATGACTGTATATAACGGCCCTAGATAAACAGACTTGTTATAAAATGCCTAATACATTCTTACTACATGTTTATTACATTGTATTAGGAGGATGACTGAGACAATACTGTATAGAAGCTGGTGTTATGCTTGAAATACAGATCTGACAATGGTGATACATGCAAGACTGATCAAACTTGATCAACTGAATAGCCGTTCTTAAAAACGATTTGCATGTTTGGTTTCCTTAGATTTCCCCTGTTGACGGAACGGCAATAAAAGGTAATTAACAACTTCAGTATGTACACAGGAGTATACTGCATAGTGTGGTAGCACTCTGTAGCAAATCACAGTCACTTTAACCACTCTCACGCAAACACAAGCCATTAGCAGTGTTGTTGCTGGATGCAATGCTAAGTCTCTAGGGGGATTTTTTCCCCAAATTGGATTGCGAGGATGGAGTGGTTGGGCTAAAACATCCCGCTGGGCACAGACACCTATGCAATGTCTATTCCACGTTGGTTCAATGTAATTTCATTGAAATTATGTGGAAACAATGTTGATTCAACCAGTGTGTGCCCAGTGAGATGTTTCCCAAACGCAATGCATACTGCAATTTCACAGCTGTAATGTGGCATCAAATTAGCCTTTCAAATCAACGTTTAATCTAACCTTAGCCCCTCGTGGCACGTCTCCTCGCCATGCCATTTTGGTCCTCTCCTCTTGTCACTGACGCCGTTTGATCCTAGCTTGGTAACCCGACGATGGGTATTAAGTCTCCAGGGATCAATACTCTTCGGCTGCGCCATTTATTATGATTCTACAAGATTAACTGAGATGTCCTAACGAGCGGAAGCTTGGGTGAAAAGAGATGAGGGCTTGATGAGGCCAAAATGGAGAAACTACGCTTCGGTTCTCCTTGGAACCCCGCATCTCTCTGCGGCCGTTAAGAGGAAGCCGGAGAGAGAGGACGCTAGGCTTGTTAATCTCCGGCCATGACACATCAGATACATTGTGAGGCTGACTGACCTTTCTAACCTTTGACCTGGCTTGGCATGTTGTCTTGGTCGCACGTATTCGCTGTTTCCCTTTCTGCTTTGACGGTGAATGTAAGCCATTGTGAGGATTTCAAAGGGTTCTTTAAGGTTGGTGACCTGCCTCTTCTTGACCTCTGACCGGACAGCTTTGATGCTGTTGTTATTAAGTTACACTCAGTAAGGACACACAGGCAGGCAGGCATGTTAACAACAACATGAACCTACTCCTACTACCCACATCCAGAAAATGTCACAGTCTCAATATTTTTCACTGGTTAATTGAGAAAGTATACAGTGAGGGAAAAAAGTATTTGATCCCCTGCTGATTTTGTACGTTTGCCCAGTGACAAAGAAATGATCAGTCTGTAATTTTAATGGTAGGTTTATTTGAACAGTGAGAGACAGAATAACAACAAAAAAATCCTGAAAAATGCATGTCAAACATGTTATAAATTGATTTCCATTTTAATGAGCGAAATAAGTATTTTACCCCCTCTCAATCAGAAAGATTTCTGGCTCCCAGGTGTCTTTTATACAGGTAACGAGCTGAGATTAGGAGCACACTCTTAAAGGGAGTGCTCCTAATCTCAGTTTGTTACCTGTTTAAAAGACACCTGTCCACAGAAGCAATCAATCAATCAGATTACAAACTCTCCACCATGGCCAAGACCAAAGAGCTCTCCAAGGATGTCAGGGACAAGATTGTAGACCTACACAAGGCTGGAATGGGTTACAAAACCATCGCCTAGCAGCTTGGTGAGAAGGTGACAACAGTTGGTGCGATTAATCACAAATGGAAGAAACACAAAAGAACTGTCAATCTTCCTCGGCCTGGGGCTCCATGCAAGATCTCACCTCGTGGAGTTGCAATGATCATGAGAACGGTGAGGAATCAGCCCAGAACTACACGGGAGGATCTTGTCAATGATCTCAAGGCAGCTGGGACCATAGTCACCAAGAAAACAATTGGTAACACACTACGCCGTGAAGGACTGAAATCCTGCAGCGCCCGCAAGGTCCCCCTGCTCAAGAAAGTACATATACAGTGCCGTCTGAAGTTTGCCAATGAACATCTGAATGATTCAGAGGAGAACTGGGTGAAAGTGTTGTGGTCAGATGAGACCAAAATCGAGCTCTTTGCCATCAACTCAACTCGCCGTGTTTGGAGGAGGAGGAATGCTGCCTATGACCCAGAGAACACCATCCCCACCGTCAAACATAGAGGTGGAAACATTATGCTTTGGGGGTGTATTTCTGCTAAGGGTACAGGACAACTTCACCGCATCAAAGGGACGATGGACGGGGCCATGTACCGTCAAATCTTGGGTGAGAACTGTTATGTATGGTACGACGTGCTGTACGTCGTACTGTACGTTGTTATGGTTTACGACAGTGTGCTGCGTTACGGATGAATGGGTTGTCAGAATGCGTGGCACATGTCATTAAACGACAGAGTGATGTTCAATGTGAAACTGTGCAGATGTCCGTTCTTTTACAACTAGGCTAGATATAACAAGAACCTCCTTCCCTCAGCCAGGGCATTGAAAATGGGTTGTGGATGGGTATTCCAGCATGACAATGACCCAAAACACACGGCCAAGGCAACAAAGGAGTTGCTCAAGAAGAAGCACATTAAGGTCCTGGAGTGGCCTAGCCAGTCTCCAGACCTTAATCCCATAGAAAATCTGTGGAGGGAGCTGAAGGTTCGAGTTACCAAACGTCAGCCTCGAAACCTTAATGACTTGGAGAAGATCTGCAAAGAAGAGTGGAACAAAATCCCTCCTGGTGACCAACTACAAGAAACGTCTGACCTCTGTGATTGCCAACAAGGGTTTTGCCACCAAGTACTAAGTCATGTTTTGCAGAGGGGTCAAATACTTATTTCCCTCATTAAAATGCAAATCAATTTATAACATTTTTGACATGCGTTTTTCAGGATTTTTTTGTTGTTATTCTGTCTCTCACTGTTCAAATAAACCTAGCATTAAAATTATAGACTGATCATGTCTTTGTCAGTGGGCAAACGTACAAAATCAGCAGGGGATCAAATACCTTTTTCCCTCATTGTATAAGTGATTGATAACGCAAGGAGCTTGGGTATGGCTAAAATTGATGTCTTTGTGGGACTGGACAACCTTGAGTCTCTCCTTCCATGACTATAAACTATTCTGAGTTTGTCAAAACAACTTTCAGTAACTGCCTAACTACCTTACCTTAAATTACCTGACCACTTCAAACATGGCTTCACTCTAAAGCATCTAGTGGGCAGAAAGACTTGGGGAGAGATATGAGGAAAAATACAGCCACCTTCCTCCCGCCAGCCACCCCCATCACACGTCGTCGCGTCGCAATCGTTGCCAAAGCATTAACATAACGCTGAAGGGATTGAAATTATAGGCCCCTCGAAGCCGTCTACCTAAATTGGCCAAAATTACAGCATGGGTGCCTGTCGTTGAGCCTGATGTCTCTGTAATTACAGTGTTGCCATCTTCCCTTTCCTTCTCCCAGCCAGGAAGAAAAAACTCTGATGAATTTGCCTTGATTGCCAGTATTTATCGACTTCGCCTTGATCAGCCTAGCACACGTGACAGGTATTTCTCATAATTCTCTCTGTCCACAGCCCTTTCTATTTCTCTCGAATTGCTGATTGCTCGCGTGGTGCCTAGAAAGAGTGTTCGCATTCTATTTATAATAGAAGTGGCGCTCCAATCATTGGGTTGATGGCGAATGCTGACAGCTCCGGGGTTGCTAAGAGAGAACTTCAGAGCGCGGTGCTCACTGTGAACACCGGATCATTGCATGTTCAATTAAACCGTCTTTGATGTGCTTCTGATTTTGCAACAATAGGGCCGGGTGGCAAACTAGCGAACGAGGAAAACATAAGCGAAACAAACATTGGAGCCAGAAAAATTAAACAGCCAATCTGACAATCATTAATTAATTAAACCGTCTGCCTTTCATGTTTTTGTGTCGATGCAGTGGTTTTCGAGCAAAGCGGTGACAAAACCAGCAAATCTGCAGTTTCTTTCAAGTACCACTGAATATATCTCAAGATTACCGTTCACATAAGAAACATTACCTCAGTTAAGCCTTGAGGACTTCTCAGATTTCTGCATAATTATTTCTGCGAGATGACAATGGAACGCCAATCCTGTCTTTTCCATGTCAGTTTATAGCCAAGGCTCCTATACAGTATTTACGCTGAAGGTTGTTCTCCAGGACTTAAATGAAGTCAGAGTAAGTAGAGCAAAAATAGCCTTCTTCCACCAGTTGGAATATGAAGAACTGCACACTATACACATCTAACTCCATTGACTGGCCAAGGGTCCCATTGCAGATAAGCAGTATTTTATAAATAGGGCTATTTTCTGCTTCTGAGGAAATGGCTTCTTCAGAAGATGACTTCACAATAATGGAGGAGATTGTTGTGCTCTTGGAGAATGTTTAAATGATAAAAGCACATGGACGTTATGAATAGTGTATTGTGGGGGCTTTGAATGGTGCTTTTCTTCGCCTGCCACATTCCCCTTTCTTAACACTCTCCCCACTGTCCACCTTTTCCCACAGGAAATCCAAAGAGACACAGACAGAATTAGAAAGAGAGAGAGAGAGAGATGACCACAACCCAACTTGGACCTGTAAACAAGTGATCACAAAGAACAGGAAATGGACATAAATGTCTAGGTATTCACAGAGCCATTTAAAGGTGGAGTGATAAATAGACTGCAATGGGCAAAGGCCTATAGTATACAGAGGCAAAGTCTTAGAGGAGGAACTGAATAGCCAGTAGAGCATTTCTTTCCTCCACCCTGCATGACCATTATTAAGGAATTTCACAAAGAGGGAGGTATATGATAATTGACATTGGCTTTAGCAGTTTAAAATGTTAAAAGATGACAATTTAATTTAAAAATATATGTCACATTTCATATGTAGTAGTATGTAGATCCGGTTTCAAAAGACAACAGGTGTCCAGACAAGAAAAGCATCACCAACACCAACAGTTTCTGTTTTGCTATTGCTGATCTGAATTTCAACATCCATACTGATATCGGGACCTGACCTGATTCCCAGCAGTATGCGTGTGTACGTGTGTGTGTCTGAAACTTGGCCAAAGCTCTGACAGGTGGACAGTATGTGTGAGAGTGTGAATCGCCCCCTTCTCGAAAGTTTTGTCAATCACCGGCCCCTGCGGCAGCCATGAATTCGGGTGCCGAGCAGTGGCTCCTCACTAAGTCCCAATTCACGCATCATCACCTGGCGGGCTGACAGCGTCTGTCGGCGTTGGCGCCCCCGTTGTCAAACCCTGTAACCATGCGGCTGACACCCTCCCCATATCTACACTCAAAGTGCCAAAACCACCGCTAGAGAATGTTTGGTTTTATTTATTCATGTGTCCTTTCTTTCATAAGTTTCAAATATATATAGAAAGTAACGCCTGTGCATGGGAGCTGTCAAAGCGGCTGTCGTGTTACACTACCTAGCTTGGCATACACGGTGTGTTATGAATTCATGAGCTTGAAGTGAAATGTTCCTGTATGGTATCGCAATGGAAGAGATACCGGCTTAAATGTTTTTATGAGAACTGTGAGGAAAATAAGGTTTTGGGGAGCTCATTATTAGATGTCACTTATTTGCATGGACAGTATATTGTATGTTGGTGTTCTGGTTGGTCTACTTTTTCCTTACAAGATCTTGGATTCATTTTGTAATGATAGTCAGGGCAGGGGAGCCAAAATCAGTGTTCATATAATGTATAACATTAGAGCATACAATGTTCTTTACAGGAGACAAAATGCTGTGCACCAGTAAAAGTGTTAAGTTCATTCATTAATTCCAAGATTCTAAGATTGAAAATTGTTGAGCAATCAGTCTTCAGGTTTTGACTGATTTAACATTGGAGGCCTTCCCTCCTTGTCTTTAATCAACTGCTCATCATTTCTCGGGGTTATGAATGATTTACTGTCAGTCAAGTTGTGTGCGTGGCGTGCCTGTAAAACACTTGTTTTCCACTTTGAATCTGGGAAGATGGGATGTCTGTGATTTTGGTCACATATTTTGGTGTGTGTTCCTCTGAAATACCCAGGAGGATACAAGACAGCCATGTTGCTTATGTGTGACCATAGCATCATATTCCCTTATTATTATTATTATTATTATCATTATTATTATTATTATGTATCCATATTAGGACCACCTAGATCCTAATGTGATGAGTAATAGTTACAAACCTAATTTCTTATGTAGTCTATTCCTGATATGTGTAATATAAATATGCAATATATATATATATACTGTTGTGACTGTGTGCATTAAACTAGAGTATGCAAAGCAAGTAAAACAAATATATAACTTGGAACTGGTGACCTGCATTGCATAGAGTTATAACACTTTTAAGGACTCGGCACCATCACTACGGCAAAACAACCCCCCATATTCTTCTGTTGCTCTCCCTTCTCCCCACTCTCCCCTCCCCCCACTCTCCCCTCCCCCCATCCCCCCAGCCCCATCCCAAGTTCAACATTTGCACAACTAATGAGCAAAACATTTCAGCTTTTTTTTTCATCTTTCTTGCAAACTATGGCAGCATACCAAATTAGACTGTTTATTTATAGGCATCAATATTTAATTAGGTTTATTCTAATCTCCCGTTCGTCAGTTCAGAAGTCTCATCGTGGCTGTTTTAAATATTACAATTAATTTAAGATAAGATAGAGATGTTTGGCTTAATTGTTCAGGGGGAACAGGCACCAACCCACATACGCTTGCCCCAAACTGGCTATTAACTATGTGGGACCAGACTATTTACACATTTCCCCCCCCCTAAAATATATCCTAAAACACTGCTTGACAGTACAGCACATTCCAGCCCCAAAACCCACTTCTCACATAACTGCTCCAACACATCTCAACCAAAAACACCTCAACCCCTAGGTCATACTGCTGAGCTGATTTAAATAACTCTCTCTGTCTCTCAATTCATTAATTCTTTTTTTCCTTCCCCTTTTGTTGAGCCTCGAGGCATCAGCAAGAGATTTAATGAAATTCTGTTTCTCAAAATGAAAAGGCGAGGGCAATATCTGATGTATGGGATTGAACAGTCAGCATAGACAATTCTTAAATGTTCACGCAGACAAACATGCACTATCGATTCTGTTCCTTAAGGGTCATATTTAATGTATTTGTTTCAAAAATGTTGATATTGTGTGCTGGCGATGCTGATGCTTTCTAGGTTAGATAGCTAGAGAATGTGTTTTGTGTTACCAGAAGGAATATTGTGTGTGTGCTTGTTTCTTGGACAAAACACCTGATGAATAATAATACTGTATGGTGAGTGAGTGTGTGTGTGTGTCACATTCTATGTGAATGCACAATATGTGTGTGTAAGAGCACACATGTACAGTATGTGTGCATGCGTGTGTGTACACACACATGTACAGACTTTCAGGTACCTCAGAATAATTGGCTGTGGATTCCCCAGGTGACTTGGCTGTGTGTGTTTGTCCAGCGACCACAAGCCTCTCAGCCCTGCCCATGCATATATATTTCCCCATAGTCTGATGTCTAAGCGCCACTGCACACGTCTTAGCTCTGGCCAAACAATGGCTTTTGTTTACTTCAATCTGCACTTTCTTCACTACTTATTCACAGTTCATTCACAATTCAAGGAAAACATCTCTGAGTTGTATTTCTAAGCCAAATATTGCATCGTTTATTAAACATTTATTTCGCATGGAAGTTGGCAAGAAGTAAGTGCATGATGCTTGTAGCTTTTTAGTGAAGAGGCATAGTGAACAAGTCCTTTCTTATTTTGTTTTGCATTTTTGTTTGCTGTTGGTTTTGTTTCCCAATGGTAGCTTATTGTAAAGCATCTTTGGGCTTTCAAAATGCACTATATAAAGGCCTACAGTGGGTATCATAAATATTATATTTTTTCACATTTTGTTGAGTTACAGCTTGAATTGAAAATAATTTTTTTGTCACTGGACTACACACAATACCCCGTAATGTTAAAGTGGAATTATGTTTTTAGAAATTGTATTACATTTATTAAAAATGAAAAGCTGAAATGTCTTGAGTCAATAAGTATTCAACCCCTTTGTTATGGGAAGCTTAAATAAGTCCAAGAGTAAAAATGTGCTTAACAAGTCACATAATAAGTTGTATGGACTCACTCTGTGTGCAATAATAGTGTGTAACATGATTTTTGAATGACTACCTCATCTCTGTACCCTACACATACAATTATCTGTAAGGTCCCTCAGTCGAGCAGTGAATTTCAAACACAGATTCAACCACAAAGACAAGGGAGATTTTCCAATGCCTCGCAAAGAAGGGCACCTATTGGTAGATGTGTAAAACATTTTTTAAAGCAGACATTGAATATCCCTTTAAGCAGGGTGAAGTTATTACTTACACTTTGGATGGTTTATCAATACACCCAGTTACTACAAAGATACAGGCGTCCTTCCTAACTCAGTTGCCAGAGAGGAAGGAAACCGCTCAGGGATTTCACCATGAGGCCAATGGTTACTTCACAACACTCACGTAATTGACAGAGTGAAAAGAAGGAAGCCTGTACACTATTAGAAAAAAAGGTGCTATCTAGAACATAAAAGGGTACTTCAGCTGTCTCCATAGGAGAACCCTTTGAAGAACCCTATTTGGTTCCAGGTAGAACCCTTTTGGGTTCCATGTATAACCCTTTCCACAGAGGGTTCTACATGGAACCCAAAAGGGTTTTTACATGTAACCAAAATGGGTTCTACCTGGAGCCAAAAAGGGTTCTTCTATGGGGATAGCCGAAGAACCATTTTGGAACCCTTTTTTCTAAGTGTGATAAAAAAAATATTCAAAGATATGCATCCTGTTTGCAACAAGGCACTAAAGTAATACTGCAAAAAATGTGGCAAAGCAATTAACTTTTTGTCCTGAATACAAAGTGTTATGTTTGGGGCAAATCTAATACAGCACATTACCAGACACTGAGAGACAGCAATTTTCAAGTCTTGCCATAGGTTTTCAAGCAGATTGAAGTCAAAACTGTAACTTGGCCACTCAGGAACATTCACAGTCTTCTTGGTAATCAACTCCAGTTTAGATTTGGCCTCATGTTGCCGGTTATTGTCCTGCTGAAAGGTGAATTCCTCTCCCAGTGTCTGGTGGAAAGCAGACTGAAGCAGGTTTTCCTGTTGGATTTTGCCTGTGCCCGTTTTGCCCATTTTGTTTTATCCTGAAAAACTCTCCAGAGTCTTTACCGATGTCATGCATACCCATACCATGATGCAGCCACCACCATGCTTGAAAATAAAGAGACAGTTAATCAGTGGTGTGTTGTGTTACGTTTGCCCCAAACATAATTAGCATTTAGGCCAAAAAGTGTATTCCTTTGCCGTGTTTTTTTTTTGTAGTTGAATATGTGCTTGAAATTCAATACTTGACTGAGGAAGGGGTAGTCATTAAACAAATTATGTCAACTCCTATTATTTCACACAGAGTCCATGTAACTTATGTGATTTGTTAAGTCAAATTTTACTCCTGACCTAATTTAGGCTTGCCTAAACAACAGGGGTGAATACTTTTGCAACAACTATATTTTAGTTGTTACGTTTGTATTAATTTGTTAACATTTATAGAATTTCATTTTCACTTTGACATTATGGATTATCTTGTGTAGATCATTGACAAAACAACACAACTAAATCCATTTCAATCCCACTTGGTCAAATAACAAAACGTGAAAAAATCCAAGGTGAATACTTATGTACAGTATGTATTATTATAGGCAACACTTGTTTGTGTGTGTATAAGCCAGGAAAGATATCTCGGTAACATTTCTGCGAGCACCATTACTAACTTTGGGGCATTATTTGAACCATTTCAATTGACAATTGCCTTTTCACAATTCCTATTTCACAGAGGTGAAATAACACACATATACTGATATCAAAATGACAAATGTCTTCATAAAAAAGCAACACACAAATAGTGGTTGGGAAAATGAAGTGAGATTCGAATTGGAAGGAATTTGAAAGGCAATATCAGCCTATATCATTGCAGTTGCAGTGCAGTTTAAAACTTATATATACAGTACCAGTCAAAAGTTTGGACACACCTACTCATTCAAGGATTTTTCTTAATTTGTACTATTTTCTACATTGTAGAATAATAGTGAAGACATCACAACTATGAAATAACACATATGGAATCATATAGTAACCAAAAAAGTGTTAAACAAATCCAATTATATTTTAGATTCTTCAAAGTAGCCACCCTTTGCCTTGATGACAGCTTTGCACATTAATGGCATTCTCTCAACCAGCTTCATGAGGAATGCTGTTCCAACAGTCTTGAAGGAGTTCCCACATATGCTGAGCACTTGTTGGCTGCTTTTCCTTCACTCTGCAGTCCAACTCATCCCAAACCATCTCAATTGGGTTGAGGTAGGGTGATTGTGGAGGCCAGGTCATCTGATGCAGCACTCTGTCACTCTTCTTCTTGGTCAAATAGCCCTTATACAGCCTGGAGGTGTGTTTTGGGTCATTGTCCTGTTGAAAAACAAGTGATAGTCCCACTGAGCGCAAACCAGATGGGATGGCGTATCGCTGCAGAATGCTGTGGCAGCCATGCTGGTTAAGTGTGCCTTGAATTCTAAATAAATCACAGACAGTGACTTCTAGTAGTGATTTCTTTGCAGCAATTTGACCATGAAGGCCTGATTCACGCAGTCTCCTCTGAACAGTTGATGTTGAGATGTGTCTTTTACTTGAACTGTGAAGCATTTATTTGGGCTGCAATCTGAGGTGCAGTTAACTCTAATTAACTTATCCTCTGCAGCAGAGGTAACTCTGGGTCTTCCATTCCTGTGGCGGCCAGTTACATCATAGCGCTTGATGGTTTTTGCGACTGCACTTGAAGAAACTTTCAAAGTTTTTGACATTTTCCGGATTGACAGACCTTCATGTCTTAAAGTAATGATGGACTGTGGTTTCTCTTTGCTTTTTTGAGCTGTTCTTGCCATTTTAAAATTTTAAATGTTTTGTCATTGAGCAGACGCTCTTATCCAGAGCGACTTACAGGAGCAATTAGGGTTAAGTGCCTTGCTCAAGGGCACATCGACAGATTTTTCACCTAGGCTGATAACTCTAAAAGTAATGACGGACTGTCGTTTGTCTTTGCTTATTTGAGCTGTTCTTGCCATAATATGGACTTGGTCTTTTACCAAATAGGGCTCTCTTCTGTATACCCCCTCCTACCTTGTCACAACACAACTGATTGGCTCAAATGCTTAAGAAGGAAATAAATTCCACAAATTAACTTTTAACAAGGCACACCTGTTAATTGAAATGCATTCCAGGTGACTACCTCATCAAGCTGGTTGAGAGAATGCCAAGAGTGTGCAAAGCTGTCATTAAGGCAAAATATATTTTGCTTGGAGGAGGTGGTGTAATGGTGTGGGGGTGCTTTGCTGGTGTCACTGTCTGTGATTTATTTAGAATTCAAGGCACACTTAACCAGCATGGCTACCACAGCATTCTGCAGCGATACGCCATCCCATCTGGTTTGCGCTCAGTGGGACTATCATTTGTTTTTCAACAGGACAATGACCCAAAACACAACTCCAGGCTGTATAAGAGCTATTTGACCAAGAAGGAGAGTGACGGAGTGCTGCATCAGATGACCTGGCCTCCACAATCACCCTACCTCAACCCAATTGAGATGGTTTGGGATGAGTTGGACTGCAGAGTGAAGGAAAAGCAGCCAACAAGTGCTCAGCATATGTGGGAACTCCTTCAAGACTGTTGGAACAGCATTCCTCATGAAGCTGGTTGAGAGAATGCCAATAATGTGCAAAGCTGTCATCAAGGCAAAGGGTGGCTACTTTGAAGAATCTAAAATATATTTTGATTTGTTTAACACTTTTTTGGTTACTACATGATTCCATATGTGTTATTTCATAGTTTTGATCTCTTCACTATTATTCTATAATGTAGAAAATAGTACAAATAAAGAAAAACCCTGGAATGAGTAGGTGTGTCCAAACATTTGACTGGTACTGTATATATTTCCACACTATGTGTGAAAAATATAATAATGCCATTTTTTGTGTAAGAGCTGTTTAAAAAAATCTGGAATTTCAGCCTGTTCAGGTGGGATGGCACAGATCATGACGTCATAATGTGATTTGGTTATAATAAGACGTTATCAATAAAACTTCACAATAAGGTGCAGAGCGTTCGATTTGCCTGCTGGGGGGCAAGGAGACCCCCAGCTCCGCTAAAACATGATAGGCTACATTGATTGATGGACCACGTCAAATTGGCTAGCTAGCTAATAACGGATCATGTCAATATGGCTCGTTAAAAAGCTAACTTTCAGGGGGTAAACAAGATAGCTATATCCAAATATTTTTTGATTTGCTTGCCATCTATAGTGCTGATGACAGTAGTCCGACTGACAACTTTACCAGGACGATATCAAGCTCTTTCCATGATAGAGCTAAATGTGGAATAATCAGAAATGTGTAGTTCTAACTTCTATGCTCTTCAAGAGGTGATGATATTAAAAACAAATTTAAACATTTATTTAACAATCCCCAGCACGTAGCTGTCAATGGTTTTAGCGGAGCTGGGGGTATCCTTGCCAAATCAAACGCTATTGTGACGTTTTATTGATAACGATCTATAGACCAGGGATGGCCAACTCCAGTCCTCGGGGGCCTAACTGGTGTCATACTTTTCCCCCAGCCCTCTTGTTAGCACACCTGACTAAACTAATTGCATTCTAAACTGAAGACCATGATTATGAGTTATTTTCATTAAATAAACACACACAGTGATTTATATAGTGATGATTTGAAAATGAAAAAGACTGCATGGGGGCTTTAACCAATTGAAGAACTGGATGTGTGTGTGTGGTTTTCTACCGGCAGACTATTCTAAACTGGCAGAATATAGTCATATATGTATTATGCATATATGTTGCACCCATTTTAGCATGTATATTGGATGAATAGGCAGGAGTCAGGACTGGGAAGAGACATTTGCAGGCCAGCAGCGTTTAAAGTGCTCTGATGGAGTTATATCTTAAAGTCTCTCCCTCATTTACCAATCCTCATCTCTTATCCATGGACTCTACATGAAATGCATTAATCCCCTCATGGCCTGAGTAAAGGAAGTACACTTGGAACTCCTGAAATAGGTGTGGGAATCATCAGAGGGAAGAGGGACACTGCCCTTATCGTTGCCTATTAAGATGAGAAATCACACTCGTATTATGCCTCCTCCTTTACATGCTCTTATTGGTCATCAATGCAACACAACACACGCACAGAGCATCCATACCTTCTTAGCATGTCAGACAGACTGCAAGATGAGAAGGCTAATAGCTGTTATGAATGATAAATTGATCAGATCTTGGCGTCCCACCGCGGAAATAGATGAGCTGGGGAGAAAAGAGACAGGATGGCGTCTCAGATGATGATTACTTGATGTTTGTTTTGCACAAACCTCTGGTGGCTTCAAAAAGGACTTAAGTCAAACTATAGACAAGATAGCCAATTGGAATCAGTGACCCTAATTCTGCGTAGGATTACTTTTCAATGGGGTAACAGTAACAACAAAAGGGAATCATGAAAAATCTGAACGGGTAGAGGGACGGATGGGGAGTTGGTGGCTTGACAGCTTTAAATTAGAAGGGACATTGCGGCACAGTTCAATAATTTTATTAAAACTATATATTCTGCCTTAATCTGCCGCCATCAGCCTAATCCCTGTCCAAACAACAGATAATGAATATTCTCTTTTGACAAAGAAGTTACATTGAGAAAAGCATGATGCTGATCGGGGGAGGGAGATGTGAGCAAATTATTGGATTTAGATTAAGAGGAGCCTTTTTAATGGGTTTGGAGTAATACCCAACATTAATGAATAGAGAGGGAGCGGTAGACAGCAGGCCGACCCATGCTGGCCATGTGTTACCCTGCTGATGCAACAAAGGTCTACTGCTGGGAGAGAGTGCATGCTGTGTGTGTGCGTGCAGGGCCGACTCCAGGCATAAGCAACATTATTATTATTATTATCATTATTTTTTTTTTTGAACTTAGTCGGGTTTTCAACTTACTGTTGAGAGTTAGAATAGTAGAATACACAAGGTGCAAGTTAGAAATGTGGTTGTGCATCAGCATTTTGTATTGTATTGTCAGTCACTGAAAGTCACTCAATTAGCCATGTCAGCTAACAATTTTTAGATTGGTAAGTTATTCTAGCCAGTTATCTAAACTTGTAGTAATCATGGCCGAATACCAATCGGGCACTCAGGGCACGTGCCCAGGGGCCCTGACCTCCAAGGGGCCCCCATTTATTTTGTTAGTCACTCTCACTCACATATCACTAACATGGCATAAGTCATAGCAAAATGTGTAGAATGGCAGGAAATTATTTTTTAAAACTGCAATAATGTCTCTCCACCCCATGGCAAAATGAGTAGAATTGCAGAAAATTTGCTTTAAAACTGCAACTAGAGCCTGACCGATATTGTCGGCCGATATTAGCCTTTTATGGATGTATTTTGTATTGGCATTTAATCCACTCTAAAGGGACGATATAAAATGCGGAGAAAACGCTCTGGGAAAAAAGCTTTTCTTCATAGAATTGTATTTTATTATTTTTCATGTCTATAAGCCTATCTGGCCTTAGCGCTCTACAGCAAGACTGGACACTAGGCCTATAACCCAACACAACTACACCAGTCGGAGAGGAGAGGAGAGTGAAATACTGTGGACTGTTACTGCTTCTACGGTGAGTGCTGAGTAGATAGAAACTTGCCAGTGCAGAAAATGAGCACTGGCCATATACTGTTACGTGAAGTGTCATGGTAGGGTGTTGGGTGTCGTGACGAACAATGGATGCTATGCCCAAATATAAAGCAAGTGTCATGCTAAGAACATTCAAACTATGTGGTAACATTAACGTTACATCAGGGAAGCCCACGACACCCTTTTTGCGAAGGGTATTCCTCAAACTCTGTCATTCAAATGTTTTCAGAGACACAAAAAAACATAGCAGGTTACAAAGTAGCGCTTCACAGCTACGTTTGAATGTTTGGGTTGTCACATGTAAGGGACTGGTTCAAATTCACGTATCGCTACCCCCATCTAGCCAGCTAACTAACTGTGTGAGAGTACTTGACACCGTTCACTGAGGGTTAGTGCTATCCGTGATCCTTGGGATGTCCCGACGCTAAACCCTACCCTAACCAATTAAAATGTCAACTTCAAAGGGGTAGGGACTACCCAAGGATTCCGGATTGCAAGTACTGTTCACCGAGACAACGCTTGGGGCGAGAGGTAGTGCTGTAAAGCTGTGAATGTTGTGGTTGATGTTTTTCTACCAGAATTTTCTACCAGAATTGAGTGGCTACAGCCCTACAACCGATGAAAACAGCTAAATACCAATACATTGATGTTGTTGTTTTCCAGCAGGCTAGCATGAGGCAGCTCAGTCTTCCGAGGCAAATGTTTTGCTGGAATCAGAGCAGTTTATCCTCCTTTCACTAGACTAGGTAACACACAGTTTTTCCATTAAAAAAAATTATATAAATATCGGCTATCGGGGAATATTTCCACTCTAAAATCGGAATCGGTATCAGATTTAAAAAATCCCATATCGGTTGTGCTCAAACTGCAACATTTTCTCTACATCCCATGGGAAAATGTGTAAAATTGCAGGAAATTTGCTTTAAAACTAAATGCTTTCTCTCTGATGCCAAGATGTGTGTGTGTGTGTGTGTGTGCATGTGTGTGTGCATGTGTTGCAGTAGGTGGGTATTAGTGTGTGCACAATTCACAGTACACATAGATATACACAATAATAATAATCCACAATCTGCAACAATTACATGGACTAGGCACTTTACACTGAGAACAATTTGACCAGTCAGTCAAATATACGTGATAGTTGCTTTGATGATCAGAACGTGCTGTTGGACTGAGGTATGTTAAGGCCGCTTCCATGAACAAGTGTTGGAACACGTCCAACTACGTTAACGATTTTAATTGGCTGATGCAGAACTTCCAGGATATAATCACTGCCACCTGTTGAGGTTAGCATAGGGCTAACGTCTGCCATGAAAATCTTATGTGACCAGCTACAATTTAGCATTCTGTCACGTGCAAGTAAATCAAAGATTTTAATTGGCTAATACGCATTTTGAGCTTGATAAACACCATTTAAATGATTGCTTATGTTCGCAAGTATGTCCTGTTTTTACCCTTTAATTTATTATTTTCATTTTCAGTTTGTACTCCGACACTTGTATCTGTCCCAAAAGTTTGTTTGTATTGCCATGAAACATCAAAGTACATTCTTCACTCAGTATTTCATAACCTTGGAATTTCTGCATGCTTTTCATCCTGCTCAGCAAAATGCTTACTATCAACAATGCATCATTTGTTTTTCTTCTCTGCATGTTCAATTATAAAGTAAAAGTACATACAAATGCAGATATCATGTACAGTGCATTCGGAAAGTATTCAGACACATTGACTTTTTCCACATTTTGTTACGTTAAACATTTTCCTCATCAATATACACACAATACCCCATAATGTCAAAGCGAAACAGATTTTTAGAATGTTTTGCAAATGTATTACAAATATTACAAATAAAACACAGAAATACCTTATTTACATACGTATTCAGACCTTTTGCTATGCGACTCGAAATTGAGCTCGGGTGCATCCTGTTTCCATTGATAATCCTTGATATGTTTCTACAACTTGATTGGAGTCCACTTGTGGTCAATTCAATTGATTGGACATGATTTGGAAAGACACACACCTGTCTATATAAGGTCCCACAGTTGACAGTGCATGTCAGAGCAAAAACCAAGCCATGAGGTCGAAGGAATTGTCCGTAGAGCTCCGAGACAGGATTGTGTCGGGGCACAAATCTGGGGAAGGGTACCAAAACATTTCTGCAGCATTGAAGGTCCCCAAGAACACAGTCGCCACCATCATTATTAAATGGAAGTAGTTTGGAACCACCAAGACTCTCCCTAGAGTTGGCCGCCTGGCCAAACTGAGCAATTGGGAGAGAAGGGCCTTGGTCAGGGAGGTGACCAAGAACCAGATGGTCACTGACAGAGCTCTAGAGTTCCTCTGTGGAGATGGAAGAACCTTCCAGAAGGACAACCATCTCTGCAGCACTCCACCAATCAGGCCTTTATGGTAGAGTAACCAGACGGAAGCCACTCCTCAGTAAAAGGCACATGACAGCCCGCTTGAACTCTTTGGCCTGAATGCCAAGCGTCACGTGTGGAAGAAACCTGGCAGTACAGAGAGATCCTTGATGAAAACCTGCTCCAGAGCGCTCAGGAACTCAGACTGGGGCGAAGTATCACCTTCCAACAGGACAACGCAGGAGTGGCTTCGGGACAAGTCTCTGAATGTCCCTGAGTGGCCCAGCCAGAGACCGGACTTGAACCCGATCGAACAGCTCTGGAGAGACCTGAAAATAGCTGTGCAGCGATGCTCCCCATCCAACCTGACAGAGCTTGAGAGGATCTGCAGAGAAGAATGGGAGAAACTCCCCAAATACAGGTGTGCCAAGCTTGTAGCGTCATACCCAAGAAGACTTGAGGCTGTAATCGCTGCCAAAGGTTCCTCAACAAAGTACTGAGTAAATGGTCTGAATACTTATGCAAATGTGATATTTTTTTATTTGCAACAACTTCTAAAAACCTGTTTTTTGCTTTGTCATTATGAGGTATTGTGTGTAGATGGATGAGGGGGAAAAAAACAATTTAATCCATTTTAAAATAAGGCTGTAACATAAAATGTTGAAAGTATTCATACCCCTTGACTTATTCCACATTTTGTTGTGTTACAGCCTGAATTCAAAATGGATAAAATATATATTTTTTCACCCATGTACACACAATACCCCATAATGACAGTGAAAACATGTTCCAAACAGAACAGGCGAATCTGGAATGTCTCCACGTCCCACCACTGACTGAGAGACTTAAACTCCCCTTTCCGCTGTCCCCACCTCTCCCAAAAGCCTTGGAATCTTGATCAAAAAGTGGCATCTTGTAAGAGCTTTACATTGAATTACCAATAGGACGCCTGACGGGACCATGGAGAAACAGCGAACTGAGCGATGTCAATATGATGGTCCGAAAGCCCTCATCAGTCTTGGGTGAGAGAACTCTAAACCCCTTATTCCGCATCCCGTGTTGTAGACCTACTGACCTTAGACATTTTCCGGAATCAGGAAAAAATGACTAAATCCGAAACTTCTTCCTTCCCTTGGTTTCCTCAGGAACTTAGACAGTTTTATATTAAAATATATCTCCCACCTCACTGCTGTAAACTCAGTTGAGCAGTCTGAGAAAGAGGCCTCTTCATCCTCCTCCCCCTCCCCCGTGCCAACATCATCCCCCCGCTCTGGACCTAGAGAGATACAGCAGGCCGACCCATGCTGGCCATGTGTTACCATGCTGATGCAACAAAGGTGTATGCTGTGTGTGTGTGTGTGTGTGTGTGTGTGTGTGTGTGTGTGTGTGTGTGTGTGTGTGTGTGTGTGTACATATATGCATGCGTGTTGCAGTGGGTGAGTATTAGTGTGCGCAGTAGACATCGTTTTTGTTCAGATCTATTTATCTATATGTATTCAATCTTTTAATTTATTATTTTCATTTTCAGTTTGTACTCTGACATCTGTACCAAAATGTTGTTTGTATTCTCATGAAGTACATTCTTCACTCAGTATTTCATAACCTTGGAATATCTAAATGGTTTTCATCCTGTTCAGCTAAACACTTACTATCAACAATACATTTACATTTACGTCATTTAGCAGACGCTCTTATCCAGAGCGACTTACATTCAGTACCAGTCAAAAGTTTGGACACACCTACTCATTCAAGGATTTTTCTATATTTTGACTATTTTCTACATTGTAAAATAATAGTGAAGACATCATAACTATGAAATAACACATATGGAAACATGTAGTAACCAAAAAAGTGTTAAACAAATCAAAATATATTTTATATTTGAGATTCTTCAAATAGCCACCCTTTGCCTTGATGACAGCAAAGGGTGGCTATTTGAAGAATCTCAAATATATAATATATTTTGATTTGTTTAACACTTTTTTGGTTACTACATGATTCCATATGTGTTATTTAATTCCTCCTCTGGATCATCCAGATGGTCATTGGCAAACTTCAGACGAGCCTGGACATGCGCTGGCTTGAGCAGGGGGACCTTGCGTGCGCTGCAGGATTTTAATCCATGACGGCGTAGTGTGTTACTAATGGTTTTCTTTGAGACTGTGGTCCCAGCTCTCTTCAGGTCATTGACCAGGTCCTGCCGTGTAGTTCTGGGCTGATCCCTCACCTTCCTCATGATCATTGATGCCCCACAAGGTGAGGTCTTGCATGGAGCCCCAGACCGAGGGTGATTGACCGTCATCTTGAACTTCTTCCATTTTCTAATAATTGCGCCAACAGTTGTTGCCTTCTCACCAAGCTGCTTGCCTATTGTCCTGTAGCCCATCCCAGCCTTGTGCAGGTCTACAATTTTATCCCTGATGTCCTTACACAGCTCTCTGGTCTTGGCCATTGTGGAGAGGTTGGAGTCTGTTTGATTGAGTGTGTGGACAGGTGTCTTTTATACAGGTAACGAGTTAAAACAGGTGCAGTTAATACAGGTAATGAGTGGAGAACAGGAGGGCTTCTTAAAGAAAAACTAACAGGTCTGTGAGAGCCGGAATTCTTACTGGTTGGTAGGTGATCAAATACTTATGTCACGCAATAAAATGCAAATTAATTACTTAAAAATCATACAATGTGATTTTCTGGATTTTTGTTTTAGATTCCGTCTCTCACAGTTGAAGTGTACCTATGATAACAAATACAGACCTCTACATGCTTTGTAAGTAGGAAAACCTGCAAAATTGGCAGTGTATCAAATACTTGTTCTCCCCACTGTATGTAGGGGAGAGGGGTATGTTGAGAATTGTTTTTCATTCAACATCAGTATGTCAAGGGAATATAGTATTCTTTCTAACAAAGATATCTACATACAGTACATTTCAGGATGTTATGTATCCCTGGAAATAATCAGAATTCATGTAAACATAACAGTTTTGAAAACATAGCTTGTCCAAAAAAAGTGGTCGCTTGGCACAACTGGGGTAAGTTGTGCTGCCTTGGGGTAAGTGGGTGATGGTGTCCTGAGAGCAGCCTGGTCACCCGTGATACATGTCAGTCTGAGGTTAGTAACTGTCGATCTGATGTCCAAAAGTGCTTGGCAGTCATATGTAACAATACTATTAACTTTCTGTACAAAAAAAGTAAATAAAAACATGAATAAATTTGGGTTGGAACTCATTAAATGTCGGCCTGCTCCGTCGGCGCCAGGCTTTTATAGTCCAGATGCCCTGACTCTGGTCAAAAGTTAAGCGATATTCGGAATAGGATGTCATTTCTGACATGCCCTAAGTTGTTCTGTCTAGCGGCTAGTCTATCTTATGGCCTCACCTAGCTGAAATGTGAGCGATGGGACAGGTTTTTCTCTGTTATTGGGTGTTGGCAACATTAGCGGCTGAGCTCTCCTCCCTCCTCCGTGTTGTTATCGTGTGTCTCTCTGCTGACTGCAGCCATGACTCAGAGGGACCCCGCCGTGCCACGCCGTGATTTAGCACGGGATGTAAATCTGACAGGAAAGATTTATCGGAGACAAAAGCACGTCTTTCTTAATGTTTACACCCGCTGCGCTGAGATTAATTACAACCAAAGAGGAAGTACACATCCAGGGAAAATGTAGGGGTTGGAAGGAAAAAAGGGTTGCACATCCATGCTAATGCGGAAACTAGTGCCTTTTCTAATTTGGGCAAAAGTCTGTCCTCTGCCCTCTCTCCTCCGTCACCCGGAAACCGATAAGTGGTCGAGGAGAGTGTCAATTTTTTAAAATAATTTTATACATTTATTTTGGGATTCTGCCCTGTAAACGCCATTTGCCTGATGACGTACAATTGGAGGAGAGTCATTTCATATAAGCACATTTTCATTCACGTTCCCTTACCCCCTCTCCTCGATTACCTTTGACCTCTTTCAAAAGGATGCCAGAGAAACGGAGGATGCAGGAGTTGAGCAAATCCAATTGAGAAAAGGCCTATTTCCGCTCGCGGGCGGAATGTGTGACACGGTGTTAATTGTGGGGAAGCGGATTAGCACCGCACTACCTTTTTCGTCATCGCACCCCACCTTATCCCCCCTGCATGTCACTGGAGCCTCAGATTTAATGGAAGTACTATAACCATCTCATGATTCACCTGAATGTGGGATGCTAAATCTTATTAGTAAGCAATATTGGAGTAAATATGACTTAAGTGAAATTGGTAACACAACAAATGCGTAGGTGTGATTGTTTATCTATTTGACAAGGTTGAAATGAGCAGAGCAGCAAAAAAATGTTGTCTGATGGGGTGAGGTGATTGCAGGGTTGCGTTGGGCTGGTCTTGTCTGAAGTAATTGAGCTTGATTAATGTGCAGCTCCTGTGAGGGACAAAGCCCTCCACGCACCTGTTTGGGCTAGCTAACACTTACTAGTTAGCATCAGCGCGCAGCCGGCCTATCCTTCCTACAGCTGGCCCAATCAGTCAACCCCTGGAACAATAGGCATTTGTGAGTGGGCCCAACCCATGATGACTTTGAATCATCATGGAAAACTGATCAACATAAGGGCATTTTTTTCTTTTTTTCACCCAACTTTGCACCTACATTTTTTGTTGATTCAACTTTGTTGACAACTCAACCAAATGTAAATCAGAACTAAACAAACTGACGTCTGTGCCCAGTGGGAAGTCTGTGTTAGCTGACTGTCTATGTAAATCAGTGCTGTTTATCAACTGTCAACTGTCAAATGTGAATATGTTTGATAGGTTAGCATTACCATCATATGTAGGTGTCATTCAGAAGTGATGAGTTCTGACAGCCAAAGTAAATAAATTGTGATCTTATCTGAAATTATAATGGTATTTGATAGACTAACCATCACAAAGCAGTGACACTTTTTTGGATTGACAAAAAAAAGCATGGGATTAATAAAGGAAGTAGGCTACCACATCTAAATGATACACTACATGACCAAAGGTATGTGGACACCTGCTCGTCAAACATCTCATTCCAAAATCATGGGAATGAATATGGAGTTGGTCCCCCCTTTGCTGCTATAACAGCCTCCACTCATCTGGGAAGGCTTTCCACTAGATGTTGGAACATTGCTGCAGGGACTTGCTTCCATTCAGCCACAAGAACATTAGTGAGGTCGGGCACTGATGTTGGGCGATTAGGGATAGCTCGCAGTCAGCGTTCCAATTCATCCCATAGGTGTTCGACGGGGGTTGTGCAGGCCAGTCCAAGTTCTTCCACACCGACCTCGACAAACCATTTCTGTATGGACCTCGCTTTGTGGACGGGGGCATTGTCATGCTGAAACAGGAAAGGGCCTTCCCCAAACTGTTGCCACAAAGTTGGAAGAATGTCATTGTATGCTGTAGCGTTAAGATTTCCCTTCACTGGAACTAAGATGCCTAGCCCGAAACATGAAAAACAGCCCCAGACCATTATTCCTCCTCCACCAAACTTTACAGTTGCCACTATGCATTGGGGCCGGTAGCGTTCTCCTGGCATCTGCCAAACCCAGATTCGTCCGTTGGACTGCCAGAGAACGCGTTTCCACTGCTCCAGAGTCCAATGGCGGCGAGCTTTACACCACTCCAGCTGACACTTGGCATTGCGCATGGTGATCTTAGGCTTGTGTGCGGCTGCTCGGCCATAGAAACCCATTTCATGAAGCTCCCGACAAACAGTTCTTGTTCAACCGATGACAGATGATTTCTACACGGTACGCACTTCAGAGGTCCCGTTCTGTGAGCTTGTGTGGCCTACCACTTCGCGGCTGAGCCGTTGCTGCTCCAAATGTGTTTTCTCAGTAACAATTGAAACACAGACCTGCATACACACTCACACTCTACAGCTGCTGGGTTGTGTCACATAGCCCACTTTCCCAGAGAACTATATGGCTTCATTTATCAAACTGGACTTGAAACCCACAACAACTGTGTACTCAACAACTGTGAAACAACTCTCTCCCTCTCTCACACACACACACAGCTAAAAACAGCTGCACTCTTGATGAATGCCCCACATTCATTTCACAGAAACCGGGATCATCTGTCACTCCTGACGCAACCCTTCCATTCTACTCCCTTCCCCCTCTCTGATTATACTCCCAGCTGGTCCCGGCAACAACTGCTTCTTTGACGCATCTTACCAGCAACCAACTCCCGCCCCCCTTTCTGCAAGACACGTAAGTCACTTCCACAAGCCCTACATGAGACAACTCCCCACTGCCCTATTAAAGAGCTCCATCCCCATCCTTTTCTACAGATCGCTTCTAGCGCTAATCCTTTACATTTGTCTTGTATTCATACTTACTTCCCATTGTCCATTTGTCCAAATGAGAGTCCAATTGAGTGGCCTTTAAATAGTTGTTTCGTCTAATGAAGGTTAAAAAGGAACACTGCACTGTTTTAATTGACGTTGCAACACTACTAGGCTGCTGTCAGCATGATAAGCAGTGGGCCCTGATAACCTGCTAGCACATAATGACTAATCAAAAGTCTCATGGGGACGTGCACCAACTTTAATATGTCAATGGACTGTACTCGATGTTTAATCAAGTGGCGCTCAACAAAATGCGTTAATTACCCAGACACACAGGCAGGTAGAAATTAGCAAAGGATTACGACGCATTTATAGTCTAAATGCCCATCTCAATCAGTAGCAAGTGGTTCATGGGTTGCTGCGCTTTTAGTCAGTGGTCATGGCGGGATCATTGATTTCTGTACTGATGGAGATTCATTCATGGCATAGAAAATACAACTCTGTAAAATATGTATGATTGGAATTGCCATGGTGTTGGACTTGATAACTATTGAAAGTCGGAATGAATTAGGGTTATGAGAGGATGAGTATACATTTTTTTATGTATACATTTTTTGATGTACTGCTCAAATGTCAAAACAATTTTGATTGATTTGACCTTCAAATGACACCTACGGAACTTTAGTTTTGACCCTTTCCAAATGTCAACACTTCCATTTCCATCTTTCTTCGAGAGATTACACTTTTGTATGTCATTTGTGTTCCTGTGTGCTAAACGTACCTTGAAATGCTGGTCCAGAATTCCAAGATGACATCAGCAGAGCAGAAAGAAGGCAGAAGTCTGACGGCCAGGAAGAGCAGTCAAAAGGTACTTTATTGCACACATGACACCTTCCATTTTTGGTGTGAGCAACATAACTGCCAATACATGTTTTATATCCTACTCAAGATTCCTATTCTAGTCCTCTATAAAACAAGGTAACAAAACAAACTACTTCACATAAAATCGTACAACTCCTCAAAAATCTCTATGGTAGATCGCTTTGAAGGAAGTTTTTTATTCTTAGTTTTCAATGCACATCGGTGACAAACAAAACAGAAAAAACTAATTCCAGTGGGTCTTTATTTGTCATTCCAATTCTTGGTAGCGTTGCCCTTTAATCCCGAGTTCTACATCATTGATACCACGTTAATTGGTTGACCTGCCATCGGAATGTAAAAAAAATATATATACACACACACACACACACACACACTACTTGACAATACAGGCAAAAGGTAGTACATAGATACAATGAATGCCCTGTGTTAGTCCTGTAAGGCACTACAATTCAGACGACATGACTACTTCCCTTCACAGCTATTATATGCATATTGTGGTCCAATTTTATAACAGAGAAAGGGAAGGGTTTGAAAGATTTAGATGTAGGCCTGGTTTACTTCGTACAAACTAACCAAGAGTAGCAGCCATTAAACATGATTTAATGGGGAGATATATTTAAAAAAAAATCTAATTAGTCAAATATTCTAGTTTAACACAAAAAAAAAAAGCAATCTATAGTGTGCAGAAATTTTGTTTTTAGTGCTCAAGAAACAGGCTTTGGGCTAGAGAGATAGTAATTGGCACTTCAATGACTAAGTAGAAGTATGTATGTATGTATATACATATATATACACACATACACAATTCAATGGCAAAGTATATATATATATATATATATGCACTTACTCCCAGGTGCAATCTTCCAGGCAGTGTTTGTAATGCATTTGCACCAGACAAATAACTTGCCACTTCAAATTATTTTCATCAGCTCAACTCCGGAGACGAGCCAATACAAGAGAAAAATAAAAGCAACACACTTCAGACAGCATAAAGATACCCACTGCTAAAAGATGAATTCCAGTTATGGCAATTTTTTGGGGCACAGAGTAAAGCCAAATTGTACAAATAACTGCATACATATAAAAGTTTCTAAGAAGACCCAACACAAGTACTACTTAAACATTGCTCCTAATAGAAATACCAAAGTTTTAATTGACAATCTCCCATTGATATCGATTTTCTTTATTGCTGGTGCAAAGTCAAGTGTTACAAAAACACAACCATGATCAGATAGGGAAGAATTGTTAATTTCAGACAGCAGTGAGAAAGTAAAATTGTTAGGGGCTTTACTCGCCTGTTCGGCATGTCGAAACTGTGGAATTAGGCGGTTAAAGCCAAAGTTGTTTGTGCAGAAATAGTTTGAAATCTTGGAGGCAACACAGTGGGTTAAAGTATAGTCATCAAAATAGATTAATAAAGTTAATCTTGGCTTGTGTGTCAGTCTGAACACCTCAAATTAGTGAAAAGCACAAAAACAGGAAAGAACTGCGGGAGAACACCCAGACAGAAGTGAGATGTTAGTACACACTGGCTGTGCGTAGTCGGATTTCAAAGCGACAAATAAAAGCTAACACTTAACATCTATTAATGAAAAAAATATCATCAAATTTGATCCCAAAGTGTTTGCATTGTCAATACCTAAGATTACACTCTTGGGAAAAGGCATTCGAATATTTGGTGTCAGCATTACAGGTACTCCCTTCTGGTATTGCCTTTACGTCATGTCTGATCTAGACTATGAATCTACAATTCACACTGGTAATACCCAACAATGGTCGAAAGGCACAATGACCTGAAACTAATGAGTTTATCCTATGGATAATGCTGGTGCTTAGTGAAACGGCCCTATGCAAGCATTACTATCAGTAGAATAATTATAGTATAGAAACCTTGTTATTTTTATATTAAATGCATAGCCTTTTCAAGGATTGTATAGTGACTCTATACATCAACAGTGTCGCATGCAGGACCAGTTCAGGTTGATTACTTAACAGTGCGTTAAGTCATGAATATGTGCATTCGTATCTCCTGCTCTACAGTGCGTGTGCGCGCGCATGTATGCATGTACGTACGTACGTACGTACGTACGTACGTACGTACGCACACACACACACACACACACACACACACACACACACACTGTGTATATGTATATATCTCCATCGCAGATGTAGGGTGATGCTTTTAATACCACATTGGTAGTGAATCAGATGAGCTACTCCTACACAAGGCATAGTGCCTTGAGATACTGTATGATGAGCTGCCTATTAGGTTTGAGTTGGACCTTTTTGTTGGACCCTAGTGTTTCACCTGCAGCCCTACACCTCCAGTTACACCTACAGAGAGCAGCTCCTTGGTTCTCCAACACTAAGCGAAACCACAAGAGTCGCGATAAACAGAAAGGACGGACGAGACACAGACGGTGTTGGAATTGGGAGTATATAGTATTTCCAGCAACACAGGTGCGAGAGTGTGAGCGAGAGGGAGGGACGGATCGGCTCGTGCACAGGTTCCAGTTAGACCGTTTTTTGTGTGTGCGTATTCTACTTGTGTATGTGCGTGCAAATATGAATGCTGCTGTGTACAAATATGCATGTGTGTATGTTTGTGTACAGGCATGTCAGTGTAAGTGTTTGGTGGCCAGACACCAGTTTTAATTGTGTTAGTCCGTGAACCAGACCAAGGTAATACATTCATTAAACTGGTTAAAAACACAAGACAAAAAAATATCAGCAAGTTAGTAAAATTCTTACTAAGAATGTTTTATTAAAATAAATGCCAAGGGGTTAATAAGAAAAATAACAGCATACACCATGAAAACTAAATGCAAGCATGTAAAAATACTTATGACAAGAAAAACGAATAAAGTCGCTAATGAGTTAAACAAGCTAGGAATTGGCAAGAAAACCAAATATAACTCTAGGAAAGGCAACACTCCCCACGAGAGACAGATTTCAAGATGATGATGGGGGGAGGGGGGGGGTTAAAAACAAGTTGCAGTGGGCTTCATCAAAAAAAGAGTCAGAAAAGAGATTGTATAATATACATATAAAATGAGATTAGAAAAATACATTATAAACCTGTAACAATGGCTGTAAATTACATTATCATACATGTAGTAGGCAGGCAGTTCACCATACACCTGATGGACTAAACCAAACGTATACGATGACACAACGTGATGTAACATTGCAGAGGAAATATTTCTTAATACTGTCAAAATGCTGAATTGTCATCTTCCTCCACTTTAATATTGCTTTTTTTATATTTTTTATATAGAATTCATAACACTGAAAACAAATTCATTGACATTTTCTGTGTAACAGCATGTATGAGAAAAATAAAGTGTCAGACTGCCAGGGAAGGTAAAATACTTCATCCATAATGTCCTCAATTAATTTTTATAGTATTTATTTCTATGTGATTAGATATACCCCTTTTTGTTTCAGTAACTGAAAACTGCTTGGCTGTGAAGTCAAATGTGTTAGCCATAGAGAGGTAAGACCCTTTTCTAGTCTGTATACTACATGTTGATCACTTCCAGAATTGGCACCACTACACATTGTGGCGGGATTGTTTGACTACGACATCGTAATCAATAAACTTCATCCAGCTCAAGCCCTATCATCATCATCAGTGCCTCCCCTCCCAATATAAAACAGCTCTGAACTACTATCTGGAAAATTAATCTTTGGGCTTGAAGTCATGACTTGGCTTCATTACCCAACTGTAGCGTGAAAGCATTGGCAGTTCTTTAAACAAATTGGTATACACACGCAAATGTCTCTTTTCCTGTTAATCTCATTTATTTGATATTTAATGTATTTCTTCGCATGAATAAGATGTCCTGGCAGACTTCTGCATTGCTATTGGCAGTTTGTTCTTGGTAGAATAATCACAGTAACCAGAAATCAAGACAACAATAGCACTAATCTAAATCAAAACGCAGAGAAATAAGAAATAAAACTTGTTCGGATGGCAGAGGGTATAAAATAATAATCATAAAACAAAAACCTTAACTTATACTTGGGAAGACGAACCATGGCACATATTTTAGCTGGTCATACGACTGCTATTCTTTTTGCATAGAATAACTTCAGTAGCTCAGCAATAATGACGGAGCTACCCTGCTCAACTCTTAAGAGCGTATCACAGAAGCCGTTGCTCTCTGCGCCTTCCTCGTTGGTGCTGGATATTATTGAACAGAATGTTAACACTCGGAAAAAGAAACGACCGTCGATAAGGCACTTTTTTTCTCTCTTCTCTGAATGTCTCTCCCTCTCTTCGTAACACTTACATCCTTGCAACGTTCGTAGGTATGACTATTTTGGTCTTTATTTTCCTAGCCAATAATATCCAAAGTAACACAGCATCTTCATCACCACCTTTTTTAAAATTTTTCTCTATACTATTTATTTTTTTTGTTGCATTTTTTTTTATATTTTGTAACTGCAAGTGAAGTATAAAAAGCTAAAATTGCCAAAAATATATTTATCTTTTCCAGCACCCTGTAAAAGTATCCAATTGTGTTCTCCTCTATCTTTAATATGCAATGACAGGTATCTACATATATAACAGGTATGTAATAAAGCAATTTGAACAGGCAGGCATGGCTTTCACATCCTATTTTTTTTTTTTCTTGAGAAAGAATTAGAGAAACGTCATGGGCTTAGGATCTGGACTATACCTTTATGGAGACACATTGTGGATGCACTAATTGGGGGACTTCAAAATGGCATGGCGAGGGTTATAAAGAAATACACCCACCCCCCCAATAAAATACAAATTCAAATAGATTTTCTTATTTGCATGAGGGCAAGTATCATGACCCCCATGACGACTTGATTGGTATCAAACTTGAAAGAGATTAAAGAAAACTACAAACATACTAGCAAAGAGAATTAGCCGAATGCTGATACGCAATATGAAAATGCATTTTAGGCAGGGATGTAGATATGACAACCAAAAATAAAAAGGCAAAATCAAACAGAAAAAACAAAAACAAAATATATATTTACAAAACTCCACTATCAGGATCCCTCCCCCACCAGAAGCCTACTTTAGTGTCAATCGGCTTTGTCTCTTCATGGGAAACTTGAGCTTTATGTGAAACAATCTTCATCTTTTTGATTGGCAGTCAAGTCGCACTTACGCATGCACGAAATTACATCCTTTCAAGCTCTAAAATTACGGCGCACCCTCTGCGGTTAGATACATATTTATATAGATATAATTCAACTGAAAACCCTTTGGCTAAATACTCACACTTAATACTTTTTTTTGTCTTTTAGATCACAGCTCGCATAATTTGTTGGAATTCTCTAAATACATCAGGCACTGTACACTTGGAAGTGTGGAGGAGCATAGTTAAGGTCAGTAGCTAGTTAACTATATATCCACCGCTCCACTGTCTTAGCCCTCAACACATCCTACTTTCATTATAGTAATAAAAACACCTCTCCTCATCCCAATTCTTCCCCAGCACCCCTCCTAGCTTCCGCTAACTGCCCATGATAGGCCTGCCACCTCAAAAGCTGCCTTTTGAGTTCTTCTTAGAACCTGCTTTGTCTGGCTAGTCCTTCACAACAGAGCTAATAAGAAAGTGTATTTTAACGAGAAAACAAAAATCAGGTAAAACCAAAGAAAACAATTACAATTATAATAAACTCAATTTGCAATCAATTTAGCCATGCTTTTAACAGACAGCCGTTCAGGGCACACCCAGAATGTGTCAGCACATCATTAAGTCTCAGAGCTTCAAAATACAGGACTACATTAACATGTTGGAGTGTAGTTTCTCTTTCCTTCTATTTCTTTTTCTTTCATTGCCAGCAAGTAGGTGTGGAATGGGGTGGGTGGGGTTAAGGGAATAAAGGACTTGGCATTGCACATTGGAGGGAGAAGGAGGCCATGTTTGGGGGACACATACAGTCTGGGTTCATTTCCTGTTTAGCGTTGTTTAGTGAATACTAGTGAGGTCACCGAATCAGAGCAGGTATGGGGTGGGGTTGCGGACAGGGAGGGTGGGATCTTTATTGCTATATAAATTCAGTGCAGATTAATTAGTAACAATGCATACACATCCACCCAGTTTGTGATTCATGAAGAAAAAGAAAGAATGGGAATTCAACTCAATGAACAGAAAGAAATAAAATTTAACTTTTTTTGTTGGGTTTGTTGGGTTACTATGAGATTGTGTGTTTAAAACAAAATTGTTTTATCAAAAACATGTTAGGGTAACTGTACGGACAGGCGCCCCTCTCTCACTGCATCCGAGAAGCTAGCAAAAGGCAATTACCAGTTAACTGATCAGCAGGCAGGCTTGGGGCGGCTCGTCATTGGGTGAAGAGTTCAGAGGTCAGAAGGTCATGTGTTAGTTGCCGGTGGCGGCTAGGTGGTTAGAAACAAAAAACAAACAAAGAAAAAAAAAGATAGAAAGGATATTAGTGTCAGCAAGAAGAGACTGGAATGACATCATTTTAACAATAAAATGAATGCAATCTCTTATTCCCCCTAATTCCTTGCCAAGAAACAGACCCAGCTAATCTTGTTATAATCATGAGGTTGTTACATCATGATCCCAACTACTAAGCCCCCAACCTAAATCAAAACGTTGTTTTAATCAAAGCGCTACATTGCCCCCAGTACCCACAAACAGAAGCAAAGCGAAATCAACAAACAGAAAAAGTAAAAAATAAATAGTATGTTTTAGTTTTTCGCGGTTGGAATGCAAGTTACGAACAGTGTGATTAGTGGTAAGAAGAATTAAACTAGTGTTATGCAAGGAATAACAGTAACTAGTGTTATGTAATGAATCGATAAATCACTGTTTTCCGATTCCTTCTCTTTATTTATCAGTATATTTATATACAGTAGCCATAAATACATTTGTTATAAAAAAATAAAAATAAAAGGAATATAAAATTACAGTACCTCGTGTACAACTGAAAATACTTCCATTTTTATATTTTATTTCAATACTTAAAATACACCGGAGAGAAAGTGTAAACTAGCTTAGATGAAGTATGTCCGTCTTACATCAAAAATAAACAAATCAAGAGGAAAGAAGGGTGCATGGTGGCAACAAGGCTACTGTAGTGTCTACTTTTTCTAGTTAGCGTTTAGAGTCGCTTTCCACTCTGTTCCTCATAAGTAGAACAGATTAATTATGTATGGGAACACGTCTGACCTATTTTAGGGTCTAATCTCACAGAGGAATGTTAAGAAAACGTAGCTTGAACACCGCGTGTACTACCTGTTCTGTCACCAAGGGTCACAGTTCATGTAAACCAAAGCAATCAAGATCGCTTTTGCCTGAGCATTGAAATATAGTTATATGGAGTACTATGAGAACTATGTATGTAAACAATGTGAATACCACAGTCAACCATTTTAGGTGGTGTGTGTATGTGTGGGGTGAATAAATAATAAAAGCTTTTACGTGAAATCCCAACTAATGCAAATAAAAAGGCAATGCAATCAACAGTCAAAGTGAAGTATCTTAGAGACTAAACTAACCTCTGTCTGCGGTCACAATCCTTTGGTAAGGACGGACCCGCGAGTCATGCCGTCTCACTTTAGTAGCCATTGCACCTAGATTGCAACAGGTCCACAAGGTTAGAAACCATTCACTTTAGGAGGGGAAAACAAGTCTTACAGTAATACACATTTACACACATACTGCTTATACATGATATATAATATACATAGACATTTATGTATAGAAAATGCATAGAAAAAAATACACATTTGCTTTAACTTGATATCTATAAAATGTATAACTTAGGTAATACAATTCCACAGTACTCAGTGTTAGAGGATTCTTTGAAACTGGCAGGCAGGGGGACAGGGGACTAAGGCTGTCTAGAAGAAAAACATGTTCCAGAAGGGGGATTGAGAAAAATGAGTGATTTTATAAAGTGTGAAAATCCAAAGCAGCTCAGATCCTAACTGGATAGTGCTAGACACCACCTGGCTCTCTCACGTCTCTACATCTCAGTCAATCTACTCACTGGCAGTGGCAGTCATTCCACTCTGAATATTTGTCACAAATGAAGACAGACATTTCAATTATCCTAGTGTGTGGTTGGTCTTGACACACAAGGAAATAGAGTAAAATACTATGTCTCAGTAAGGTTGTTGCAAGTATGGTTGCATAGGAACTGTGACCGTGCATAGAGATAAAAAATGAGTCTACGACAAAAAAAGAAATCCTAGATTAAAAAGTGTGAAAGGTAAATCCTTAAATTAGTCTAAAAGCTAGAGCGCAGTGCAGTCAGCAAGACACCATTTCAGAACACAGAGGTCATATCTCTTGGGCTTTTATCCGACTAAGTCAATATTTCTGATTTAGTTTGAGCCGGGGAAGGATGGCCTCCCAGATTTCAGGGCCAGAGAGAAACGACAGAATGATGCTGGGGTGCCCATATTTCTCTGCTCTTCATTACCCAGAGAGCGTTAAGAGATTTGTGTCAGAAGCCTTCATTGGCTAAATAGTGGGAGTCCCCACAGAATGGGTCACCGTGACAACAATCTGGGCATCCAGTCAAATTGCACACTACTAAAATGCTCTTAGCTGCAGTTATCAAGTGAGCACTTTAAAGGAGACTCAACTCAAGAATGTTATCTCTAGGATCAGAAGGCTTGGGGAGGTTTCTATGCTGGAATGGACCAGTGATGGTTACATCACATTTGAAACAGCCCTGGCTGGGCAGGTAGGAAAACTGTGCAATGGTTCACAGGGATGGTTGATGACTACGCAGGCCCACCCATATTCCAATCTGTAGCACCAGATCTCCTGAGGTTTCCTCCGAGCTAACGCTAATGCTAAGGCCTAAGCAGCGCTAGTAGAGCCAATTGGTGGTGCGTTCCAGTGGGTCTCCTTTGCTGAAGGCACCGATCAATACGGCAAGTAAATAAAACGCACTAAGCTGCTGTGCCCTCCGAGTTAAAGAGAGAAAAGCCAGTAGGCTCTGTACTGCACAACTGCTCCCAGAGGCATCCCTCACACATGCACCGACACGGGTCAGCTAACTTGGCAGTCTTGTGATGTCAGGATCAACACCTCATTTACCCCCTAGAGTCAAATTTAAATTACATACAAAAAAATCCATCCTAATCCATCGGTTTAAGCTAAAGACACGTTGTTGTTTATTTGCATTGGATTAGTCTCAATCCACCTCATCTGCCAGTGAAAGGTGGCAGAGCTAGAGCGGTGTTTGTCAGACTATGAGACATCCCCAAAATCGTTCTTCTCACAAACGCCTGTAGCTATTATGACCGCTATGGAAAGGGGAGATTCTCCATTTTGCTTTACACCCTCCAGAAGTGTCACGGGACTCGTCTGACGGTAACCAGTACCGATTTAAAAAAAACAAATGGAAGTATGAAGGTAGTTTTGTGATATATACAGTTGAAGTCAGAAGTTTCATACACCTTAGCCAAATACATTTAAACTCAGTTTTTCACAATTCCTGACATTTAATCATAGTAAAAATTCCCTGTCTTAGGTCAGTTAGGATCACCACTTTATTTTAAGAATGTGAAATGTCAGAATAATAGTAGAGATAATTATTTATTTCAGCTTTTATTTCTTTCAACACATTCCCAGTGGGTCAGAAGTTTATATACACTCAATTAGTATTTGGTAGCATTGCCTTTAAATTGTTTAACTTGGGTCAAACACTTCGGGTAGCCTTCCACAATAAGTTGGGTGAATTGTGGCCCATTCCTCCTTACAGAGCTGGTGTAACTGAGTCAGGTTTGTAGGCCTCCTTGCTCGCACATGCCTTTTCAGTTCTGCCCACACATTTTCTATAGGACTGAGGTCAGGGCTTTGTGATGGCCACTCCAATACCTTGACATTGTTGTCCTTAAGTCATTTTGCCACAACTTTGGAAGTATGCTTGGGGTCATTGTCCATTTGGAAGACCCATTTGCTTTAACTTCCTGACTGATGTCTTGAGATGTTGCTTCAATATATCCACATAATTTTCCTTCCTCATGATGCCATCTATTTTGTGAAGTGCACCAGTCCCTCCTGCAGCAAAGCACCCCCCACAGCATGATGCTGCCACCCCCATGCTTCACAGTTGGGATGGTGTTCTTCGGCTTGCAAGCAACCCCCTTTTTCCTCCAAACATAACGATGATCATTATGGCCAAATAATTATATTTTTGTTTCATCAGACCAGAGGACATTTCTCCAAAAAGTACGATCTTTGTCCCCATGTGCAGTTGCAAACCGTAGTCTGGCTCTTTTATAGCGGTTTTGGAGCAGTGGCTTCTTCCTGGCTGAGCGGCCTTTCAGGTTATGTCGATATAGGACTCGTTTTACTGTATATATAGAGACTTTTGTACCTGTTTCCTCCAGCATCTTCACAAGGTCCTTTGCTGTTGTTCTGGGACTGATTTGCACTTTTCGCACCAAAGCACGTTCATCTCTAGGAGACAGAGCGCGTCTCCTTCCTGAGCGGTATGACGGCTGCGTGGTCCCATGGCGTTTATACTTGCGTACTATTGTTTGTACAGATGAACGTGGTACCTTCAGGCGTTTGGAAATTGATCCCAAGGATGAACCAGACTTGTGGAGGTCTACAAATATTTTTCTAAGGTCTTGGCTGATTTCTTTTGATTTTCTCATGATGTCGAGCAAAGAGGCACTGAGTTTGAAGGTAGGCCTTGAAATACATCCACAGGTACACCTCCAATTGACTCAAATTATGTCAATTAGCCTATCAGAAGCTTCTAAAGCCATGACATCATTTCCTGGAATTTTCCAAGCTGTTTAAAAAGGCACAGTAAACTTAGTGTATGTAAACTTATGACCCACTGGAATTGTGATAGTGAAATAATCTGTCTGTAAACAATTGTTGGAAAAATGACATGTGTCATGCACAAAGTAGATGTCCTAACCGACTTGCCAAAACTATAGTTTGTTAACAAAAAACTTGGAGTGGTTGAAAAACTAGTTAATAACTCCAACTTAAGTGTATGTAAACTTCCGACTTCAACTGTGTGTGTATATATATGTGAGTTTTCTTTATCTCCTAGATTTAGGACGGACTTCAAAACCTTGTTTCTTATGATTAATTTTTTGACTGTCCTTTTTACCGTTTATTAATGTGTTATTCAATGCGTTTCTATGAGCTTTAGTAGTAAAGTATTTTATCAAATAATTACCTAAAGTTCTAAAATTCAAAATCAAATAGCTAAATTATCCATAGTATGACCATCTTAAAACAATTCCATATGTCAGCTTAGAACCCCCCCTTAGCTAGATGTGGCTGGGGGTTGGTTATAGCATTTCCTTTACATAACCCATCAATTTAGACAAGTGTGTCAGGTAAGCGTCATCTAATACTTATAAAATATTTTTATCTGGACACTTTTTGATATCGCTACTATGCTACTAGTAACCATTTCCCAGTAATGTTTACACCTTCTGTATCCTGTGCATGTGACAAATCAACTTTTTATTTGATTTGATATAGTGTGTTTACCAGAGACGGTAATGTGAAGAACAACATTACCTGCACCAAAGTCAGATTAGGATATAGGCCAAGGACTAGACAGTTTTTCCTTATCGTAGGCTACTACTTTCACCACTTTTAGTCTTGAAATCTTTGGTTGTTTACTAAACTAAATCACTCTGTTTTGCAAATGCCTCACATGTGAATCCTTAAAGAGATGGGTGGGGCTAAGGCTTAAGAGGGTGTGAACGATGCTGAATGGATGTAGACAAAGAAGAGCTCTCCAGTAGGTACCAAAACATTCAAGGGCCATTTTTTCAAAAGTGGGGTTACAAGTTTATCAACTTTCAAAGCAGAATTATTTCCCCATTGTTCTTCAACTATCATTTTCTAGCTATGAGTCTACTTTTATCTAACATAAACTACATTTCAAATGTTGCTACATAAGACCGAATCGAGGCGGTTGGTTACAAATGTTAGTCATTATCATCTATTTTGTTTAAATATTTATTTGGCAGCATATTGCTTCGAGTGTACATGTTGGGTGTGCATACACACCCGCACCAACAGAATGTAATTCCCACTGCTGACGTAATGAAGAGGGAATGTCTGTGGCTTGTACTAAGTTGAAGTTCAAGGTGAAAACTGAAACAATGGGAAAAATGAGAACAGTCAATTTAATGAAAATCCCCACTGGGACAAAGGGGACTTTCTACTGGCATCAAGGCCAGAGTTGCAGTGCTAGCTGGGGAAAAATTGAATTATTTCCGCCAGACTGAATCTGCCTCTTGCGAGTGCATAAAAGGGCTAGAACGCGGGTGTGTGCAATTGCGCATGTCCTTGTCAGAGTGTGTGTATGTACGTCTGTGCGTCTTCTCAGACAAGGCAACTCCTCTTATATTGCATGGGAGTATAATGGCAACTGCAGAACAGAGCGAAAACAAAACTTGAGCCAGGAAAAGGATTTGGTGGGGAGATGAGCAAAAATGAAAAATGTCTACCTGAAAAAAAATCCCTGTCCCCCTTGCCCTTTATTAGCCCATTAGTCCTGCACAGCTGTTAGGTCATAAGGTCACACCAATAACAACCCTGCTTTTTTTCAGCTGGATACGACATATTTACCTTTTAAGTCCTGACTGTGGCTCATCGAAGCCGCGTCCAAAAACCCCGGGTAAAACAAGCTGCCCTCCTGTCCAGGGCTAAAGGGGCCGCCGCCCAGGCCCCAGGGTCGCTTACCTAGAACCCCACTGTGGTCGATGGGGTACTCCAGCAGGGAGGTGGGCGCCAGGGCGTACGGGTAGTCGTACGGGGACGCGTAGATGATGCCGCCTTCCGGCGAGGGAGGCACCAAGGTTGGGGTGCCGTTGTGCAACATGCCCTGCATTTGGGGTTGTCGGATGATGTTCATGATGGGGGTGCCTCCCGGTGTGGGGGGCCTCATTTGCTGATGGGGGGCCATCATATGCCCCTGGGGGGCCTGTATTAGGCGGGGGCCCTGAGCGGCGGCTGCCGCCGCTGCAAGAGAGAACGCAAGGGGGTCTGCCATAAGCAAAAAGAGTGAAAGACAGAAAGATGGAGAGACAGAGGTACAAGACAATGGGGTAAAGATGTGGTGTGGGTGACCAAAATCACAGGTGAAGAGAAGCGAGAGTAGGAAAATACGAAAAGCAGGAAAAGTGGGTAAGGGTGGGGGAAAAGGAGGGGAGGGGCGAAAAAAAGGAAAATTAGTCCATGCAATGATCAAGGTGAACCAGCAAACCAAAAATTAAGTAAACAAACAAGAAAAGAAAAGAAACCCATACTAAAAAAATAAAAAAATAAAAAGAGTAGCTAAAAATGATTCCATTACCCCAATGCACATACCATATTAAGCATAACAAAAGTTAATGTACTGCGGACGACACAAGTGAACAAAAATACACAAGCCAACAGAAATGGAGCCACTAGCCACGGAGAGGAGACTAGATGGAGTGCCAGTTTCTGAGAAGGACCAATAGGATTACGTCAATCCCCAGAAAAGACAATCCAGTCTATTGGACGACTATGGGCCTATGAGGCCTTGTGTTGGACGGACTAATTGAAATTGGCCATGACTGTAAGTACAGTTCTGATTCACTCCACTCCTCTACATGACCGTGAGACCATTTTGGTTGGCTGACAAAATAAAAATCAATAAAAGCTTTTCCAAATGGCTTTGCATTTGCAAATGTTCTGACGTCGTACCACACAACAGTGAACATCACTGATGGCGGGGGCGACTGAATCAATGTTTTACATGTAGCTCTTTGGGCCATGGCTCGGTGGCCGTCTAGGCTAATTCACACTTAGTATCGCTAGTCTGGCAACACAGCCGAGATAACCAGACACTGATCCAGACATTGGTGTTACAAACCAATGTCAAGTCAAATAATTTCACATTTTCTAAATGTGAATTTTTATTTATTTCAATACTTCAAGCCATGACTTTTTGGAATGACCAAATGTGCAAAACAAATCCATTGATCGTCATTACTAATATCATTCAGTAAGAAATGATAATAATAATAATAATAATAATAATGTAAACAGTAAATGGTAACAAATTGAAAGCAGCCACAATTTTTTTTATATGCAATGCATTTATTTAAATCACAGGCATGAAAGTGCAGAACTGCAGGAGTGGGTGGGATGAACTCTAAAGAAAGTAATACTGGTGATTGGAAAACAAAACTGTTTGTAACAGATGCGTGAACTACATCATGCAGAGATGAGCGAGTGATTTCTGCGGTGTGCTGAAGGCATATAGAAACCACCCCGAGATTGCAACAAATTGTGATTGCATCCATATGGGAGGGAAGGAAAGGGGCACTTAGAAGTGGGAGCAGCGAGAGGGAGTGATGGAGGGGAAACTGCTCTACTTGGATACAGGTGGTTTTTGGAGGTAGGTAGACACTAGTTGGACATGTTGGACAACACTTCAGAGCAAAGTGCAGTCTATAAAAGAAACTGGTCAAGACATGATACTGCAATGACTACATTCATGAACCTAGTAAAGGCACACAGTATATCATGAGCATGTCAACTTCTTCACTGTGGTCTTGTGAGATTATTACCCGTCAATATATTAACAGATGGATTAAGATGATAAATGATACACTTGAGTGTCACGTTAGTCAATGTGGATCGAAACAGGACCTTGGCGTGTGTGCGCGTGGTTGTAAAGCTTACGTGTCTTGATGTTGGTGTCACGGTATGTCCCATTGAGAATGGCCAGCTCCATTAGCTGCATCTTCTTCAGATTATCCTCTCCTTCCGCCTGGAACAACAATCAACAAGCCAGTCAACGAGTCATTTCAATTGACAATTTCAAGGCATTTCTGTCAAGTCATTTCACTGTGCTGTGTCACTATTGCAAGAGGGTACGTGGGGACAGAAAAACTATTTGGTCACAAAATCCAGGGGTGTAATCATTAGTGCACACCGTAGCAAACCGTTTGTAAACGGAAAACCCTTTGCAATGAAAACGAGAGTTTCTATTGGACAAACTCAGGCAGGTCCCTCCCAGTTTCGTTTGCTTCCTAGTGAATACACCCCAGTTAGTTCTCCATAAGCACAAGTTGCATGGGGGTGGAAGGCACTGAGATGAACTACACCACTGTCATGTTGCTGCATCTCACTTTTTGCTAAATCGCTGACAGAGACATAAGGCAGGGAAAACTCATGCATAAACCACCACCCTATCAGCAAGATAATTACTGTATTTTTTGTGTTCCCTTGTGCGCACTCAAATGCACAATAATGGCCCAGTTAATGTCAGTCCTGTCAATTAATGTTTGGATAAATAAATACATAAGCGCTGCCTCTGTCATTATCACCCAAATTAGGCAAGTGAAATTATTCATCTAGAGCAATTAAGTTAGCGCCCCCTCTTCCCGAGCCTGCCATTTCCCCCCGAAATGACTAAACACTCCATAACCATGACAACGCAGCAATTTTCCAGGTAGTAGATCGTAATAAAGTAGGACCGGTGTGATTTCAGCAGACAGACAAGATAGATAAGGCTGCAGACAGACACAGACAAGGCCCCCCTAGACCTCACATCTACTCTACGCTTCAGACAGACAAGTGCTTCACAGTAGAGGTCTTCACGGATGCACCTGTAGCCGAATACGCGATACCCGATCTGGGACCGAAGCTGGTCCGGATTCAGAATTCTAAATGTCACGGGTCTGATCTGATATGATTGTCACGGGTATGTGTAATTAACGGACTTGTCCGGAAGGAACCGTTCAGATCCGAACGTGACTGCTGCAGTAGAGAGAGAAGTTGTATCATTTATGCTGCTTAGCCTAGCTAGCTTTACTAGCGTCTCCCGGTTTGATGCAGTCAACACAGGTACTACGTAATCATATTGGATGATAAATAACCTAGCTATTGCAGCTATTAGTCTACTATAGCATGAGTCGGCTTGGTTGGTTGCGGTCTCGTCTCTCCCACCGCCCTGCTCACCGGGTCACTTGCTCACACACTCAGTAGCCTACACACACACACACACACACACACAGCACGGCCCCTGCTAGAGCGTCATTTCGCTCTACCTCCCCTCCCTCAAGCTTTATCAGCTCTGGTTAATAAAGTAGCTTAAAAATGGACTTTTCTGCTGCTTCCCTCACTCGGATCGGACCTGGGTCTGGTCCCATCCAGGTCTATACGGAACGGGTCTAGTTATCCTCGGTTCCGTTCGGAACAGGTCTATACATAAAAAAATTTTTTTTGACAAGTACTGTGTATGAGTAATATCAATTGGTGAATAGGCCTACATCATTCCCACGCCTCTGTACTGTATATTTCAGAAACATAAGAGGGAGACAAGAGTAAGAGGGAGCAGCTAGCGCTAGCACTACCCAATAACATTCTGGGCCACTGAAAGCATAGAAAAGGCACATGACCCACATCGATCCTAGCCCATTCAGTGGCCATTTCAACAACCTCGGCAGCCTCAGAGGTGGTGAGTGAGAGGCTACTTCACATTTTCTACACCAGGCCTGCTGGCCTAATTAGACATGTTCACAGGATGGCTACCGCTAACCCTTCAACCTGGAAAGAGCCTCAAATCACTGCTAATTAGCTGTTAAAATTATCCACACAGAGCCCAGTCAGGCCATTTTTAGTTGCCCAAACACTTGCCAATCAGAGGTGGTTGCGGTAGAGTGAACATCTTTAGCTACCCATTCTGTTAAGATTCTCCATTGTCTGCCTCCCTTCTTTTTTTACCATCGCAAATTAAATCATATTGTGACCCCACTGACCTTCCACACAGCTTCTCCAGAGTCTGGAAGAATTTTCGTAAATGAGTCCCAGGAACGAGACAGCTTGTTTTCTTTCTCTGCTAGTTTTTTTGGCCCCAGACTGTGTCAGTCTGTTTGGATCTGAGCCAATGGTGATGTTAGACAAAACTAATGAGCCCCCCATTCCCCCAAAAACAAAAAAATAAAACTCAGAAGTAGTCACGTGAAGTTATTGCACGTGGTTTTCGGTGACATAAACGTGGCATGAATCAAGATGGGCTCTTTTCTCCGATTCTGTCTCTGAGAGAAAAATAGCTTTCACAAAAGCCTTTACATGGAGCCAGACTAGCCTGGCGTAGTAGAATCTGACCCTGACTCCGTGGTTAGAGAACTGAGTCAGTGTTGACAGAGACCCACAACAGTCATCGCCTCAGGCGTCTGCAAGGTCACTAAGTCTTTGCTCTACCCTCTGTCCCAAACAAAGGCCTACTGTGTGTTGCCCGTAATGCATTTAGAACACTGCTACAATGTTCTGTTTAATGTGCAAACTGGAGAGCGGCCAGATGTTGGAGCGTGAGATTGAATAACCATTGGGTGGTTTCTCTCGCAGCACACCTGAATGCTCGCTGACGCAGTTAACCTTTTTAAATGCAGGCCGAATAATGAGTTAGAAAGTCGTTTTCCCTTTCAGGGGGAGGAGAGGCCTGGCTGGTTTTTCTAGGCGTGTGTTGTTTGGAGGGGGGGGTGAGAGAGTCGCAGGCAGACAGGGACGGGAAAGGGCCGAAGGATGATTGATCTGAAGGTTGGGAGGGTTAAAGAGGCTGCCGGGACATGGGTGTCACCATCCTCATCTCTCCGGCTCTGCATAGCATTGGAGCGGGAGGCGCTGTTCTGAGGGGTGCAAAGGAAAATAGAGGGCAGCAGAGGCGAGGGTATACAGATCCTGCTAGGGAGGTGTGTGCGTGTGGCAGACAGGAAAACCGAAAGTAAGCCTATTGTGTGTGTGTGTGTGTGTGAGAGAGAGTGACAGAGAGTGGAGGCAAACTGAATGTAAACTCTGGGCAGGCACACCCCCTCAGGAATTCTACTGGCACAGCTCTTTCTTCATACTACAGCAGGCGGTTACTAAAAATGTCCTAATGGCCACATGGAAGCAGATACATTTACTCCACTGCATTAGTCAACATAACAAGGCTATTATAAATATGACTTATTACTATAACGCTGGTTGTATGGAGTGATTTGAGAGCTGGAACTTGGTCACACTAAAGATACAGAAAGTGGGTGTCTACTGTCTGCTAATATCTAGCAGTGGGTCAACTATGAAAGGACTCAAAGGTTCCTGAATGAACATTTTATGTGCCAGGCTGAAGGGACTAGATGTTTCTTTGATGTCCTTGTGACCATAGTGCCATCACAATACACTGAGTGGGCACTCCTCACACACTCCAAGGTCTCCTCAAACATTCAGGGCAGCTGTCAGGAGGATGCAGAGTGTGTGTGAAATATCGGAGAGGGAATGGGCTACCCATTCCTGGGAAAAATGTGACCTGGATTACAAGCGCTGAGGACAGGAGTGAAAGTTTCCCCCTTTACCGTCACACACACAGTCTATCAGCGAAAGCCACTCAATAAACCTGCTCTATCCACAGGAATCAGATTCAATCAATAAGGCCTATTTGTGAAATCAGTGTAGCGGTAAAAGCTATCAGAGGGGAGGGAGCAAAGAGAGGTGTCGTCCCTCTGCCTACCTGACAGCCCTACGGATTCAAACTCACGCTCTCACACAGTCTGACAGAAACCGAGAGTGAGAGAGGGCGGCCGAGACACGAGAGAGGGCGGCCGAGACACGAGAGAGGGCGGCCGAGACACGAGAGAGCGCGGCCGAGACACGAGAGAGCGCGGCCGAGACACGAGAGAGCGCGGCCGAGACACGAGAGAGCGCGGCCGAGACACGAGAGAGAGCGGCCGAGACACGAGAGAGAGCGGCCGAGACACGAGAGAGAGCGGCCGAGACACGAGAGAGAGGGCCGAGACACGAGAGAGAGGGGCCGAGACACGAGAGAGAGGGGCCGAGACAGAGAGAGCGAGGAGCCACATACAATGACAAATGGCTCCTGGAACGGCATGGGAATGTAAAATCGCTAGTGGTGATTTGTGTGGACAGCTCAGCTGCAGCAACAGATGGGTGTATCATAATGTTTGGAGGGCCACACCCTTGCCCCAACTGCGGCGGGTGCGTTTGCTCATGTCTGCCGTGCCGATGCGAAAACATTTGCTCATGTCTGGCAGGGGCCTCTGCTTCCGTGACATACAGCGGAGAGGGAGCGAGAGAGGGGTAAGAGAGAGAGAGAGTGAGGGTATGTAGGGAGAACAATCCCCAGTGGCCTGACGCTGGCTCCGCCGTGCTTTTCTTCACTGGTCTAAGCTGCCAGTCATAACAAGAGGGGAGAGGCTGGGCGCGGGTCAGGTTGCTTCCCAAACGACTCCTATGACTACAGAGACTGGTCGGCAAGGCCATGAGGCAGAGAACGAGAACGTAAGAGGTGAGGAAGGAAAGGGAAAGGAGAGTAGAGGAATGGTAAAGTGTGTGGTAAGAGACTGATGACTTCACATTGAGCAACAAGGGAGTGGGTTGCCTGAATACAGGCAGCTGTTTTTTCTCATCCTCTCCTCCCTTTGTTTTCCTCCCAAACTAACATCTGGAGGAAAGTGATTACTCACCACTGTGCCAAGAGTTAAAGAACTCACCAGGGAGAGAGCGAAAGAAAAGGAGAGAGAGCGCAAGAGGGCGGGAGGTTGAGAAATTGACATTTGTTCAAAGTTGAAAACACCAAAAAAACACAACATGAAACAAAATCAAAGATTTTACTGAAATCAGTCAATTGAAATCAATTAATTAGAGCCTAAACTATAGATTTCACATGACTGGGAATCTGTTGGACACCAATACCAAAAAAAAAAAAAAAGTATCTGGTGTGCAGCACTACTAGGGCTGTGGCAGTCATGACATTTTGTCAGCCGGTGATAGTCATTCAAATAACTGCCGGTCTCGCGGTAATTGACCGTTAATTAACATTAACACATTTAGCATCTCCGGCTTCCACACATAGCCTGTAAGACATTGATGCGGACCTTTGGAACATCTACATTAAAAAAATGTATAATATATCCATTTAATATTGCCTACACCATCACAATAAATCCATTAGTTATTTTAGGCAGATCTCAAGAAACATTATATGAAGAAAATGTAGCCTATTTCAGAAGAGCAGAATAGCATATTCTGTGTCGTCCTTATGTTAGGCCCAGATCTGGCTATGCCATATGGCTGTTGGCTACACTAGTTCATTTAGCAGGCAAGATTTGCTTATAATGCCCATGGCATTATTTTATATTTTGTTATAGTAAGAACAATACAATTTAACATAGCTGTTCTCCACAAACGATTTGAGGGAGTGTGCACATGCGGCTATTCTGTGTTGAGCGGTTAACAAAGAAACCGGTCCTCCTATATGCTTAATTTAGAGTTATTTATGCAACTTTAGTTGTGATACAAACATTAGGCTATACATTTAGATTTCTAATACATTCTAAGGCTATATGATGCGACGAATAATTATTTGAAAAAAGTGACATGAAAGGGAAGCACTCTGAAGTGTGTGCAGCCTGCACAAGAAATGGAGCAGTCTCTCATTCACAATTTGACAAGCACTTGATAACATTCTCACGCAACATTCTCAATTTAATCTGGTCTTTACATATGGCCTACTAACATGTGTTGAATTTCTTGATTTAGAATGCTGCCCGTTTTGTTTTCATTTCATTTGTTTTTTTACCCTAGCACTACACAGCTGATTCAAATAACCAACTCATCATTAAGCTTTGACTATTTGAATCAGCTGTGTAGTGCTAGGGCAGGACAGAGTTTGGGAAACCCAGCTGTAGGCTATGGACTCTCTAACCATGTCCCAGGGGTCTTGGGCCTATAGGCTACATTTGGAGTTATTTGGCCACTTCAGTTGTGATACAAACCTTAACAAAACCTATAGGCCTATGATTTGAAAATGTAGCAAAGAAAAATGCATGCGCTGTGCATCATTCACAAGTGATAACATTCTCACCATTCAGACAATTCTCAACTTAATCTTGTCTTTACCAGTGCTTAATTTGAGCCGGATCCTGCCGGAACAGGACCTGGCACCTCTCAAGTTTTGGACTGTTTCGTTCCAGAACCTCATATATATATATATTATAATAAAAGCGATTAAAGTTCATTTGACTTGCCTCTTAATTCTCATCCCCAGAGCGGTGTGCTAATAGTTTAAACAGACAGCTCGATGCATTCAGCTTGTCAACACTTCTTACAAAAACAAGTAGTGATGAAGTCAATCTCTCCTCCACTTTGAGCCATGAGAGATTGGCATGCATATCATTAATGTTAGCTCCCAGTGTACATTTAAGGGCCAGCCGTGCTGCCCTGTTCTGAGCCAATTGTAATTTTCCCAAATCCCTCTGTGGCACCTGACCACACGACTGAACAGTAGTCCAGGTGCGACAAAACTAGGGCCTGTAGGACCTGCCTTGTTGATAGTGTTGTTAAGGCAGAGCAGCGCTTTATTATGGACAGACTTCTCCCCATCTTAGCTACTGTTATATCAACATGTTTTGACCATTTACAATCCAGGGTTACTCCAAGCAGTTTAGTCACCTCAACTTGCTCAATTTCCACATTATTCATTACAAGATTTAGAGTTTAGTGAATGATTTGTCCCAAATACAATGCTTTCAGTTTTTGATATATTTAGGACTAAAGTTATTCCTTGCAACCCATTCTGACACCAACTGCAGCTCTTTGTTAAGTGTTGCAATCATTTCAGTCACTGTAGTAGCTGATGTGTATAGTGTTGAGTGATCCGCATACATAGACACTGGCTTTACTCAAAGCCAGTGGCATGTCGTTAGTAAAGATTTTTAAAAAGTGGCCTAGACAGCTGCCCTGGGGAATTCCTGATTCTACCTGGATTATGTCGGAGAGGCTTCCATTAAAGAACACCCTCTGTTCTGATAGACAGGTAACTCTTTATCCACAATATAGCAGGGGGTATAAAGCCATAACACATGCTTTTCCAGCAGTAGACTATGATCGATAATGTCAAAAGCCACACCGGTCTATCATTTATCTTTGTTTCATAGTATAGTTTCTTTTTTTCAGTTTAGTCTCATGATTTCTCAATTTGTAGTACTTTAGCCATTCGGTTGTGCTGCCAGACTTATTTGCCATATCTTTTGCCCTATCATACCATTTTTCAATTCCTCATCAATCCAAGGGGATTTAACAGTTTTTACCGTCATTTTCTTAATTATTAGTAACTAGAATAAGCCATTTCATAAAATGTGTCAAGTGCAGCATCTGGTTGCTCCTCATTACACACCACAGACCAGCAAATATTCTTTACATCATCCACATAAGAATTACTACAAAACTTTTTGTATGACCTCTTATACACTATATTTGGCCCAGCCCTTAGAACTAGATACGGCTACTGAAGCTTTGAGTGGGCAGCTTGATGAAAGCCAGTCAATATTGAAAATCACCCAGAAAATATACCTCTGTTGATATCACATACATTATCAAGCATTTCACACATTTTCCAGATAATGACTGTTCGCATAAGGTGGTCTATAGCAGCTTCCCACAAGAATGGGCTTTAGGTGAGGCAGATTAACCTGTAGCCATATTACGTCAACACTACTTAACATGAGATACTCTAAGCTTTACAGGAATGTGGTTCTGAATATAGACCGCAACACTGCCCCCATTGGCATTTGTCTTTTCTGTAGATGCTATAACAATGTATTGCTACCACTGAGTTTCAGAGAGTCAGAATATGAATGTCATCTGTTACTAGCAAGTTATTGACTTCATGAACCTTGTTTCTTATGCTACATATGTTAATGTGGCAATTTTTAGCACTTTACTGGGATGCTTACTGGAAGTGGACATGCTCATGTTATTTATATTTGAGCTGATGGTGCAGGGTGAGCTGCACACAGTGGCTTCCTACTAGGGCACACCGCCTCAGTGCTAACAGTATAACTCCGGTGGTTCATAGGCACATGATTACTGCATACAATAGCTGTAGGATCAACAGATGCATTCAGGGAAATTAGAGGGATATAAATTAAGTTACTTACATTGTGTCTGCCAACGCCCCTGGGATAATGTACATTTGCTGCAGCATTATGACAACTCAGCAACACAATGGTAGGGATTAACTGAGCGGATCTTTTGTAATTGATAAGTCACTTTATATGATCTCACCATCTCTCCGCTCTGATAGACATGAGCCTGCAACGCTCATCTCTCCAGCGTTGCACGTCATAATTTATTTCCTTTCCTTCTAGAATAATAGCCGCGCAAAGTGTTCTGGAGGAGCTGCAGCACCAATGAGTTGAAATACATTTGCCAAAGTTATAGAATTACTACTGTGTTCAGAAAGAAATGAAATAATTCAGAATAGCCTACTACACCATGAGAAGGCCTATAATTTAGCCACAGAGCATCAGTAGCTTATTTAAAAAACTAGCCTAGCTGTGGATTATGTTCAGGCCTACAGTCGGGAACGCGGGGCAAATGTGTCAGTGAACAGCACGCAGACAAAACAGGCCTTCCGCAATATTTCAAATACAGTCGTGGGAAAACACAGGTTGGAAAGCAAATGGCTCCTGATGAAAAGAGAACACTAATCTGTATGCTGTAGGCAAAATATTTCTACTTCCAAATATTGTTTTACAAAGTAAACTTTATAGGTTATAGGTTTAAAGCTTTTGTGAAAGAGCAGTTATAAAGATATGGCATATAGAAGCAAACCAGATGGACATCATGAAAATGATCGGAGAGGTTGAGGGTAGAGGAAGTTCAGGAGTAAACAAACTAAACAGAATGATTGCAAAATTGACTGTGTCCATAAAATGTATAGAGTATGTATAAGCTGGAAGTAGAGGCCTAAGCTTTGTTGTTCACTAGTTTACTCCAATTAGGGGAGGGGTGGTGGGGTTGGAAAGTAATAAAGGGAAATATATTTAAAGGATATGTATATACACACACAATACTGTTCAAAAGTTTATGGTCACTTAGAAATGTCCTTGTTTTCGAAAGAAAAGCAATATTTTACAGTGTAGACATTTTTTATGTTGTAAATGGCTATTGTAGCTGGAAACAGCTGATTTGTAATGGAATATCTACATAGGCCTACAGAGGCCCATTATCAGCAACTATCAGTCCTGTCTTCCAATGGCACGTTGTGTTTGCTAATCCAAGTTTATAATTTTAAAAGGCTAATTGATCATTAGAAAACCCTTTTGCAATTATGTTGCCACAGCTGAAAACTGTTGTGCTGATTAAAGAAGCAATACAACTGGCCTTCTTGAGACTAGTTGAGTATCTGGAGCATCAGCAATTGTGAGTTCCATTACAGGCTCAAAATGGCCAGAAACAAATAACTTTCTGAAACGCGTCAGTCTATTCTTGTTCTGAGAAATGAAGGCTATTCCATGCGAGAAATTGCCAACAAACTGAAGATCTCGTACAACGCTGTGTACTACACCCTTCACAGAACAGCACAAAATGGCTCTAACCAGAATAGAAAGAGGAGTGGGAGGCCCCGGTGCACAACTGAGCAAGAGGACAAATACATTAGTGTCTAGTTTGAGAAACAGGCGCCTCACAGGTCCTCAACTGGCAGCTTAATTAAATAGTACCCGCAAAACACCAGTGAAAATGCGACTCTGGGATGCTGACCTTCTAGGCAGAGTTGCAAAGAAAAAGCCATATCTCAGACTGGCCAATAAAAATAAATGATTAAGATGGGCAGTCTGAGATATTGCTTTTTCTTTGCAACTCTGCCTAGAAGGTCAGCATCCCGGAGTCGCCTCTTCACTGTTGACGTTGAGACTGGTGTTTTGCGGGTACTATTTAATGAAGCTGCCAGTTGAGGACCTGTGAGGCGCATTGGGGATTGGAAGTGATGCAGACAATTACTTTGATACTTATTTCCTTCATTAAAATGCAAATCAATTTATAACATTTTTGACATGCATTTTTCTGGATTTTTTTGTTGTTATTCTGTCTCTCACTGTTCAAATAAACCTACCATTAAAATTATAGACTGATCATGTCTTTGTCAGTGGGCAAACTTACAAAATCAGCAGGGGATTAAATACTTTTTTCCCCTCACTGTAACACGCTTTGTCTATAACATGAGTTGCTTAGTATGTGTAGGTCATCCTTTCTAAAAGTGGCCTTTTTGGGATGATTATGGTTAATTGTTTAGTTAGCCACATGTCTAAACAAAAGACTCCACTATGCAAGTAACCATTTCACAGGACTGTTTACACATTCTGTGTCCTGTGCATGTTCCAAATAAACTTTGATTTTATTTGATATAGTGTGCGTTTACCAGAGACGGTAATGTGAAGAACAACATGACCTGCACCAAAGTCAAATTAGGATATACCGTTAGGCCAAGGAGAGTGTCCAAAAAATTATCCGGTAGAATGCCCTGCTTTTATTTTGTCACACTCAACCATAAGCTATTTTCTGTAATTAGCTCGCCATTAACTTGTGAATAATAATCTTGTTGTGAGTTTATTTTCCTGTAATACTGAATAGAAATGAGCTAAAGTTAAGATGTTGTCAGTTATATGATATGGCCATTATTTTAACTGGCTAGCCAGCTAACGTAACATTAGCTAGCTAGCTAACAAGCAAGAAACGAACCAAAACATTGTTTAGAAAGTTGCTTTTAGTTGCCTGGTTTGCTAGATTGACATATACTCTATGAATTGTTAAACTGATGGGTTTTTTGGTGTTAAAATACACCAGTTATGCTATTTTGGACCACCAGGCTGCTGATGTCATGCAGCCTGTCGTTTTTGTGTTTACACTTTTTCAAAACGACAAGTTTGATGTTGGACGACAATGGAATGTTCATGTCACTGCAACAACTGTATACAGACATGTCGATAGACATAGTATACTATCTACTCACTGTTTTTCACATGGCCACACATGTGAATCCTTAAAGGCATGGGTGGGGCTAAGGCTTAAGAGGGTGTGAACGATGCTGAATGGGTGTAGACAAAGAAGAGCTCTCCAGTAAGTGTGTAAAGAAATTACTTTCCCATTGTTCCTCAACTGTAGTGTATGATACACAATTTTCTAGCCCTGAGTCTCTACTTTTATCCAACGTAAAAAACACAATTTCAAATGTTGATACATTAGACAAAATGTAGCCGGTCGGTCACATAGTGCCTTCGGAAAGTATTCAGACCCCTTGACTTTATCCACATTGTTACGTTACAGCCTTATTCTAAAATGGATGAAATTGTTTTTTTCCCCTCAGCAATCTACACACAATACCCCATAATGACTAGTATTCCGACCCTTTGCTATGAGACTCGAAATTGAGCTCAGGTGCATCCTGTTTCCATTGATCATCCTTGAGATGTTTCTACAACTGGGAGTACACCCGTGCTAAATTCAATTGATTGGACCTGTCTATATAAAAAGGTCCCACAGTGGACAGTGCATGTCAGAGCAAAAACCAAGCCATGAGGTCGAAGGAATTGTCCGTAGAGCTCCGCGACAGGATTGTGTCGAAGCACAGATCTGGGGAAGGGTACCAAAAAATGTCTGCAGCATTGAAGGTCCCCAAGAACACAGTGGCCTCCATCATTCTTAAATGGAAGAAGTTTGGAACCACCAAGACACTTCATAGAGCTGGCCGCCCAGCCAAACTGAGCAATCGGGGGAGAAGGGCCTTGGTCAGGGAGGCGACCAAGAACCTGATGGTAACTCTGACAGAGCTCCAGAGTTCCTCTGTGGAGATGGGAGAACCTTCCAGAAGGACAACCATCTCTGCAGAACTCCACCAATCAGGCCTTTATGGTAGAGTGGCAAGACGGAAGCCACTTCAGTAAAAGGCACGACAGCCTGCTTGGAGTTGCCTTCACCCTACGGTGAAGCATGGTGGTGGCAGCATCATGCTGTAGGGATGTTTTTCAGCGGCAGGGACTGGGAGACTAGTCAGGATTGAGGCAAAGATGAACAGATCCATGATGAAAAACTGCTCCAGAGCGCTCAGGACCTCAGACTGAGGCAAAGGTTCACCTAACAGGACAACGACCCTAAGCACACAGCCAAGACAACACAGGAGTGGCTTCGTGACAAGTCTCTGAATGTCCTTGAGTGGCCCAGCCAAAGGCCAGACTTGAACCTGATCGAACATCTCTGGAGAGACCTGAAAATAGCTGTGCCGCAACGCTCCCCATCCAACCTGACAGAGCTTGAGAGGATCTGCAGAGAGGAATGGGAGAAACTCCCCAAATACAGGTGTGCCAAGCTTGTAGCGTCATACCCAAGAAGACTTGAGGCTGTAATCGCTGCCAAAGGTGATTCAACAAAGTACTGAGTAAAGGTGTGAATACTTATGTAAATGTCATATTTCCGTTTTTTAAATGTTTTATATAAATGTGCTAAATAAAAATGAAAAGGGGGGTTTGAATACTTTCCGAATGTACTGTAAACACTAAATAGGTCAGGAGCCAGACAGGTAGCCTAAGAACAAACGAAAATGAATTATTTAGGCTATATTATTAGCCCATTATTTGAAGGCTATAGCCTACAAATATATTAATTGTGAAGCATGAGAGTGTGACACTAGGCTGGCAGGAACATGAAGCGCTCATCATCTAAACATTTAGTTGCATTAAATCATAGTTTATAAATTGTGCATATAGGCTGCGACTTAGAATTAAATAAAAATGAAATGAAAAGAGCCTTTGAATTCACTTTTATAAAAACACACGTTTGGCCAGTGTGGCTTCAGGCTCATTCAATGGTGCCTGGAGAGCAGGTCAGCAGCGGAGAACGAAGCAGCTTTTAAGAGATCAGATTTTTTGTTTATAAATACTTCGCTACAATGACACACTTAACTAGCTACCCATCTCGTTCCTTTCTGTTAGCATGTGCACATAGTACACCATCATGCTTTTCAGGATCTGCGCCTTTTCAGATTCCACAATGATTCGTTAGTTGTGGACACCACATCGCCACACTCCGTGTCTTGGTCATCCACATCTTTGTAAGTCACCTTGATTTTGCACCTGTGGGTTTTATCAGTTTCTTTATGAAAAAATTTAGAGAACTCCATGACAGTAGCTAATGCAAGAGGCTATATTAGCACACAAGTAGCCTACAAATGCATGCTGGGCCAGGCATGCCCTGAGCTCGTGACGTGAGCGCTACTGGAGCAGTACTGGAGCGGGCGAGAAACTGCGCTCCAGTCAAATTGGGCACACTTCGCTCACAGTCTGGTTCGAACACACACACGAGACACCCAAGACCCAAATCTCGTTCTCAGTCACATTTCCTAATGAGGACATTTAAACAGAGGCTAAATCAGGAAGTTCAGCCCCCCTTTAAACCTTCCACTTCCAAATCAACTACTTATAACACAGTCAAGAAACATGAACTTCTTTGAAAAAAGTATAATTTATTATTAACAAGTGGAGAGAGCAAGTGCAGTTTAGTCATTTCACATCGTGCTTTTCAAAAGGAAATTTTCTTTTCTGTTTTCACCGTCTGGAGAATCAGCAGCAGCCTCCACCAAACACTGTTAATCTCCCAGTAGACTTAAAAACGCAATCTCCTGCAACACTACACTAGCCTGTCAAACCAACCCCCCCCTTCACTCACAGAAAGCGACTCCAGCTCCCTCACTTAACACTTCTCAGTTAACTAGCCTAGCGCTACCCTCATTAGCCATGCTAAACCCCCTCGCAGTCATTAGCATTGACCCAAACCAGTCACAGTCTGATTAGGAACTCAAACCAGAGGTGTTACGCCCAGCCTCTGACAATGCAGACTCCAGTCACATATTTTGTCATAGGTTACAGTGGTGACTAACTTTGTAGGGAAAGTTGTGGTGGAGTAGCATTAGCGTAGCAGGCCCTGGCACTGTGCTGGTTGGATGTATGGGGCTTATTAGGAGTTTTTATTGGGCCTGAGTGGGCAGCCTTGGTGCTCAGCAGAAGCCCCATCAATATTCTGCTGTGCTCAGGGCTGCCAGACAGACAGCCAGTGGGTCGTTACGGAGTTAGAATTTGAGGCGAGAAGATGTTTTTCCCCTTACTGTCCTTCCTAAACACACGAGAGCAGTTCTCACATGGTCTCTGCCACTAGCAACACTCCCAATGTGAGTACCATTAAAGTACACACTGGATAGGAAACTGGAATGTTTGGCTACATATAGTATATGGGATGCGTTAAATAAAAGATAAAGGGAACGTATAAATAAAACTAGGAAAATATACAGATTTAATAAGGGGAAATTTAATGTATACATTATGAATGTGTATTTGCCTGTGCCAGCCTTGACAAAGATGATATTACTGGCTAACAGCAGGATGTAGCAAAAACAAATAATCTAAAAACAAGAACTGAGCGAACATTAAAGCAATCCACGGTTTCCACTGGCATAACATGCTGTAAACCCCCTTGAGACAGCTGTCAGAGTATGATTATTTCGCTCTTCCCCCTCTGTCCCCCTTTCCCTCCCGCCCTCCTCTCCATTAACAGGCGTTGTATTGTTCCATCCCTGTGATCCTTTAATGCTGTCCAATCGAGCCCGGACTATCTTGAAGGGATTTGGCCAAGGCTGATTTGGGGAGGTTTAAATAATGTTGGATTTGCATCAGATTTCGAGATTGAGTCAAAGCTGATCAGAGCCCTCCCCCAACCCTCAGCCCCACCCCCATGGCAGGCTTCTGCCCTCTTGACAGGGGAAGATTGGGCAGATGCGATGCTCCAGAGCGGGGAGGGGGGCATTTTGATGGTGGCTCGGGTGAAAAGTGGTCACATCACATGACGAGGGTGGAAAAGAAATCAGCGACTGTTTGATCTGTTGGGCTGAGCCTCGACCGTGAGCCGAGGGGATCAGCTGGTAGGCTATGGTTCAGCAGGGGGGCTGGTTGCCAGGCAAAATCCCCCCATCAAAGGAATGACCTGGGAACGAACCTCTGAGGCAGGGATCCCTCAGCAGTCAAGGACACGGGGAAGGCTGTGAGTTAAATGTATTGAACATTCCCACAATTAGTCACTGTTTCAATGGCTGATGCTAATGCTTACACCGGATTCTCCTATGGGAGAAGCAGTGGGGACACTGAAATGCTAAGGTTCAATCAGACAAAAATAGAGTGTGTAAAACAAGCTTATAAGACAACGAGAAGCGGAAAGCTTGGTTTATTACCCCCGAGAGGCGGCATTTGCTGAATTTCTTACGCAGTCACACAATACCAAGCCAAAATTTGTAATGGGCAGCGCAACAGGATGCATTGCCAGGCATCGATGTGAAAGAGAGCGGGAGAGAGAGCGAGACTGAAGGGCAGGAAGAGAGGGACTGAGCTGGGAAGCCGCAGGGGGTTGAAGTGGTTGTGAAGTGTTAGCTGGCAAAGAGAGGCGTCATGTATGGTGGCAGAATTTTAAAAAGGTGGCTCGGGGGCCTCAAAAGGCTGAGCTATACACAATCCCATTTTCCCTACTTAAACACTGGGACAGACAGATAAAATAAGTTAGATCTCCCCCTTTCTCTGTTGAACCAGGTCCGATGGCATCCCCCAGCTGCCTGGGCCTGGCCCTAGCAGTTCCCAGGCCAGAGCCGTGTGAACGGATAATTACCACTCTCATCCCAGTGTGTGTGTGTAGGGGCCCGGGGAGGGGGGCATACTGTACCCGGCAGCAGCAGCACAAACAGCAGCTTCACACTCCATCCTTTCCTCCTTCTCCAACTAAAAGGATTAGGGGGACCTTCAAAGGGAGAGAGTGATTGGCCAGGAGACCGCAGGGGCCCCATTCTGGAGGACCACAACGGATTAATGCCTCCTCTAGGAGACGGGGGTACACGACAAACCCTGCAACCCCCCCCCAAAGGATATGGGGTGCAATCAGATTGATTATAAAGGCTTTATGTTTTTAGGTCAATGGGGTTCATGTGGGACCAAACTTCTCACTAGAGCTAAATGAAAAGGCTATGGTCAGTGACCTGTAGACAAATTGGGCTGGTGTATGTGTGGGTATGCTAACTTTTCAAAGTTGCAGTTGGTGACTTTACACCATTTCCACCAGACTAGGGAGTGAGCCTAACTGGGGACTGAGCCTTTCAGTCCCTTTCAAGCTTTTTCAGTTGGCTCGGCAGCGGGACTGCCTCGCGCCTAATTGACTACTACGCTGCCTTTTCACTGCACTCCCCGTCCCTCAGTTTTAGCAGGTTGGTGGAACGCTCACATCAAAGATACCGCACAGCCACGTTATTATTGCGATATGAATCTTTCCCCAACGTTGCATTTTTTTTCTCCCTCCCTTTCACGCTCTCGCGGAGTTCGTGACCAGAATCTCAATGATGCGGTAAAAGCGGGAGGGTGGAAATGAAGGCTGCTCTGTCTTTTACATGGCATAAACGTCTCCGATTCCCGGCTCAATCATGTAAATACCAGCGGATCCTCAAACACCTTCTGTCTGCAGTTTAGAAAAGCTCTAGTAAGAGAAGGAACCATTTCTCAACTATGAGCATGACTGATACAGGTAGAAAAAACTGATTATGTGCATAACTGATGCATCAGATCTAATTTCATCAAAGATTAGATTAATTCTGGATTGCTTCAAACAATAACGCAGTGTATATTTCCAATTTGGCCATGATTAGAATAATTGGAGACAGAAAAAAAAAAGTACACAACGGCTCTACCAAAAAATAATAATACAAACTCAGCTGCTGACTAGAACGAGCAGTCTCCAGATACCTCAAGAGGAAGGGTTTGGCTGTTAGCTCCAGAACCTTCGCCACGTGCCTGAGCGACCGGGAACGGCAGATTAACGATTGACAGGCCCTCCACACAGGGAACGGGAGGGGCGACCAGCCTAGAGAGGACAGGAGCCTGGCCAAGGCAGAACTGTTGCCCCACAGGAAGGCCTCTTCTCAGGTCAATGCCACCTGTTTGCCCCCTGTGAGAGCGCTAATCAGGACGGATGCACATATGGGACCAGTGCAGGCAGAGTCAGCAGGGCAAGGGACATAGGCTAAACCCTATGACTTCACCACCGCACCATATGCAAACGTCAGGGTCAATGACATACACTACATGACCAAAAAGTATGTAGACACCTGCTCATCAAACATCGCATTACAAAATCATGGGCATTAATATGGAGTTGGTCTCCCCTTTGCTGCTATAACAGCCTCCACTGTTGATCGACAAACCATTTCTTTTCGGACCTCGCTTTGATGTTATTTTAAATGGACCAAAAAAAATGATTTTCTTTCGAAAACAAGGACATTTCTAAGTGACCCCAAACTTTTGAACGGTAGTGTATGCTCACTCAGCTGTGCCTCAAGTAATACAACAACAGATCTATTACCGGTGTGATTATATAGTCTAGCTCAATTGTAAAAAACGTTGCTTGAAGTGGTAGGGCAATTCAAGCAAAGCCAATATGCAGTGATAATGTATTGGGCCTATAGCCTACTGCACAAACCTCATTGCTACAGTACTGTTTTTATCAGGTTAATGTTGCATAGGCTGAGCGGTAGATCACAGCATGCATTTTGACTCAAAGTGATCTCGACTCAAAAAAGATTGGTGACCACTGATTTAGACCTACAGAAGGGAGTTTGCGTGTCTATTCTGTAGTGATAAATGCTGCACATTCGCGCTAAGCAAAGAGATTATAGACTCAGCTTCTCCCTCTTCCCTGCCATCTACCAATCCCAGTGCATGGAAGCAGAGGGCCAGGTAAAATGTGTGGACAGAATCCCTGGCTAATCTGGGAATGCATTTTTCACTCCCTCTGCTCTCTCGCTCTCTGTCTGCTGGTGTGAAGCGATGCCAAACAGGGGCCTTGAGCCGGCGTCCATCATGCATTTGAAGTCTCTGCCAGCAAGTAATGGATTAGCATCTAGTCCAGAGAAAAAGGCCCTTTTCATTGTTATTTCCTATCTAGTTTGCTTTAGGGCTGTGGTGGTTGGGGTGCCAGAACTCTCTAATAAGGATGGGCACAGAGTGAGAGTTGAACAGCTGCTGGGGAGAAATGGCAGATCCCACTGGGGAAACGAGAGAGATTTACATGGTAACAACTCTCACCTGACGTGATAGACCACTGTTTACCGTTACTCCTGCACATTACTCGAGCAACTATCGGATCCACAGTCATTGATATTGACAGACTTGTCGAAAGGGGCCAGTGGTAAAATGGAAAACAATCCATTCCTATTACCCTAGCGGTTAGAGTTAATTAATGAGTATGTTTCATACTCTAAACATTGGAATGAGCTTAATCTCAAGATGCCAAGTGTGGCGCGGTGAGTCTCGAGTTGCTAACCGGGACTAGTGAGGAGGGTGCAAGGGCCGATAGTGGAGGAGAGGGCGGGGGGCAGGCCCTTCCCCAGGGCAGCTCAGTGCAGTCACAGCCCCGTTTGAAGCTGTCGCATTCAGACTCACTTAAAGGTACACGGCCAAGAGACGGACAAGAGCAGCGGATCCTTCGCGTTCTAAAGCAGAGGTTCAACAGAGTGAGTCAAAGCAAGCAATTAGAAGTATTATTAGCATCCATGCAGAAATGAAGCGGGTGGAAGGGAAGAGGGCGAATGGAATTGGAGGTCTGTAACACACAAGGTTTAACTGGTTTCTGAGTCTAACCTCCCAGGAGTCAAGAGGTAAATTTCATCCAATCCAAACACTTAATTAGCTTGATTATGGTATTAAGAGCCAGGGTGGAAAGTATGCCAGGTGGATTTGAAAATCTACTCGGCGATAGAGCTTTAAGCCCAGCTTGAGACAGCTACACTGTGTCCCTAGATACAAGATATTGTTTCCATGTGCAGACGTGGAGGAAATGAGTCTGGCTGCTTCCTTCGGTCAGGCAAATATCGTGTCATCAGCCACTGAGTGGAGGGGGGTGGGGGGGGGGTTACAGGCTCGGGACCAAGGACGCTCTCGTTTCAGATGATCCCTTTTCAACAGGCCGTGAGGCAGTGGTTTGAATCTGAGTCCGAGTGACACATCGCTCTAAAACTGGGGTGAGATGCATCTGCAGACGGGTTGTTTTGACCTGTGCTCCAGCCAGCCTGTGTTACCAGGAGAGGCCCCGTGGGTACATTACTGGGCCTTTTCAAACCATTGTAGTTCCAAACACACACAAATAAACTACACCACTAGACTATGCTTACCTCGTGCCGAATGAATGCCAGCCATGTCCTTGCGGGCTAAATCCCATGCAAGGCAGGGAAATATTTTCCCCAAAAGACAATACGGTAGTCTTATATGCAAGTAAGGAGAGTAAACATCATTAATTGGAGAGGCACCACGGATGGAAACAGCCAGATGGCGTTTGGTACTCATTTGTCATTCCATGGCTGATGGGGAGATGCAAACGATTATGCACTAGTAGGAAGAAAAGGTGTTTATTCGATCACGGAGAACCGGGCTGGCCATGAACAGGCCTCCACCAGGCCGACCTGTGCTGGGTGTTCCTGGACGAGCTGCTGGAGGCGAGAACTTGGCGGACGTGGCACACGACACCCCGCTGACCACAACGCCTGGCGTACATTACGGACCATCTGTCTCCCGAGCAAAATGTCCCCGATTTTTCCTCGGTGGAAAGAGTGAAGGCAGACTGAGCGAGAGGGAGGCCTCAAATCTGGCACTGCAGTCTGGAGCTAGTGAGAGGAGCGTCCAATTCTGAGACTCCTACTGAGAGAGAAACTGCAGAAGTGTGTTATCCTTCGAGAAAACATGGTGTCTAAGATAATCTGACGAAAATATATCTTAAAAAATCTAAATGAGGCCGAAATAATGTACAAGGCCGAAAGCCCAACAAAGAGGGGGACAGACAGAAAAAAGAGCGAGAAGAGGACAGAGTCCCTGCCGTGAAGCAAATGTAAAATAAGGTTGGGGGCTGCTCTGCTCAAGTTGCTAATAGTCACTTTGTTCCCGGCAAGGACGGGTCCGTTCAGGGAGCGACGCCGCAAGCTTTGTGGATTCCCTTTGTCTCCCTCTCGCTTTCTCCCTCTCCTCTACCCCTCCTTTCATGGTTTTCCGGAGGATCCAGGAGGACAGGGGAGAGAGTGCAGCCGGCTGACTATCTTTTAAAACTTGTGCCTCCGAGCAGCGGCAGAATTGAAACAAAACAACGAGGCTCTAACAATGATGGCAGCTAACCGCGCCTACGCAAAGGTTTCAACTTCCCTGAGCTCCCAAGTCACAACTTCAATGAAAACTCCTAAACCTCTCGTGCTTTATCTCGACCGCCCGAGGACAAGGGTCCTCACAACAAACAAATAAACTAAAATGCAAATGAGGATGCAAATGACTATCCCAGACGCTTCCCTTCAAGCTCAAAGACAAACTGAACAATGCGATGCAATGTGCTAACAAGTGTAGCCAATTTTTTTTCTCTTCATACCGTACAAGTAGTTGCCTACAGTAGCACTGGCTTTGAGGTATGATAAATAGTACACAGACATACTAGCAAATGCATTTCTTTCTAGGAAAAGTATCTGTGGAGTGCTAAGTGCATCTATGAAGAGAAGCCCTTCAAATAGACGCCACAGTGGTTCGGGGAGTCAATGAGGATTAATTAGACCCATAACAATGTCCAGCAGACAGCTCTGTCAATTACTCAACCCACCGCATGTGCCACACAACAAACATTGTCACCTTGGATTCCATCATCTGTGTTGATATATATATATACAGTGGGGAGAACAAGTATTTGATACACTGCTGATTTTGCAGGTTTTCCTACTTACAAAGCATGTAGAGGTCTGTAATTTTTATCATAGGTACACTTCAACTGTGAGAGACGGAATCTAAAACAAAAATCCAGAAAATCACATTGTATGATTTTTAAGTAATTCATTTGCATTTTATTGCATGACATAAGTATTTGATCACCTACCAACCAGTAAGAATTCTGGCTCTCAGACCTGTTAGTTTTTCTTTAAGAAGCCCTCCTGTTCTCCACTCATTCCCTGTATTAACTGCACCTGTTTGAACTTGTTACCTGTATAAAAGACACCTGTCCACACACAATCAAACAGACTCCAACCTCTCCACAATGGCCAAGACCAGAGAGCTGTGTAAGGACATCAGGGATAAAATTGTAGACCTGCACAAGGCTGGGATGGGCTACAGGACAATAGGCAAGCAGCTTGGTGAGAAGGCAACAACTGTTGGCACAATTATTAGAAAATGGAAGAAGTTCAAGATGACGGTCAATCATCCTCAGTCTGGGGCTCCATGCAAGATCTCACCTCGTGGGGCATCAATGATCATGAGGAAGGTGGGGGATCAGCCCAGAACTACACGGCAGGACCTGGTCAATGACCTGAAGAGAGCTGGGACCACAGTCTCAAAGAAAACCATTAGTAACACACTACACCGTCATGGATTAAAATCCTGCAGCGCACGCAAGGTCCCCCTGCGCAAGCCAGCGCATGTCCAGGCCCGTCTGAAGTTTGCCAATGACCATCTGGATGATCCAGAGGAGGAATGGGAGAAGGTCATGTGGTCTGATGAGACAAAAATAGAGCTTTTTGGTCTAAACTCCACTCGCTGTGTTTGGAGGAAGAAGAAGGATGAGTACAACCCCAAGAACACCATTCCAACCATGAAGCATGGAGGTGGAAACATAATTATTTGGGGATGCTTTTCTGCAAAGGGGACAGGACGACTGCACCGTATTGAGGGGAGGATGGATGGGGCCATGTATCGCGACATCTTGGCCAACAACCTCCTTCCCTCAGTAAGAGCATTGAAGATGGGTCGTGGCTGGGTCTTCCAGCATGACAACGACCCAAAACACACAGCCAGGGCAACTAATGAGTGGCTCCGTAAGAAGCATCTCAAGGTCCTGGAGTGGCCTAGCCAGTCTCCAGACCTGAACCCAATAGAAAATCTTTGGAGGGAGCTGAAAGTCCTTATTGCCCAGCGACAGCCCCGAAACCTGAAGGATCTGGAGAAGGTCTGTATGGAGGAGTGGGCCAAAATCCCTGCTGCAGTGTGTGCAAACCTGGTCAAGACCTACAGGAAACGTATGATCTCTGTAATTGCAAACAAAGGTTTTTGTACCAAATATTAAGTTCTGCTTTTCTGATGTATCAAATACTTATGTCATGCAATAAAATGCAAATTAATTACTTAGAAATCATACAATGTGATTTTCTGGATTTTTGTTTTAGATTCCGTCTCTCACAGTTGAAGTGTACCTATGATAAAAATTATAGACCTCTACATGCTTTGTAAGTAGGAAAACCTGCAAAATCGGCAGTGTATCAAATACTTGTTCTCCCCACTGTGTGTGTGTGTGTATATATATAAAAAACTGCAGGAAACCAATTTGTCAGGTTAACAGTTTTGAAAAGCTAATTACTGGAAAGAATCCGAGAAGCTACCTATTCTCTCCCTCCATCTCTCTCTGGAATATTCAGACCAACATCGTCTCCTGGATTCAATTAGCAAGAAGTCGTTTAGATGCATCTCCCACAGCCATCGTTACTACCGGCGATTAACCAAGCGTGTTGTCAGCAGCACCAAAGTAATCATTGACACCGGGTTTGGCCTTTCCCACAGCTTAGACTCCCGCAATATTCAAAAGCCCAGGGACCATCTTCAGGAGGGCGATGGCCATGCTGACAGACTGGTGGGCCAATTCCGAACACACAAAAAAACAGGAAAATAACACTACGCCGCCCCAGCCTGTGACGTGTTAAACGTCTACATGAAGGCCCCGCTGAAAGAAGTAACAGCATAAACCGTGTGGGGTAACTAAAATGGGTAACTCTAAAATAACCCATTGTAGTCTGTAAAATCACCACTCTAGGAATAGACAAGCTCAGCTTCAGCCCAAAAATGTGTAAGTCTATGCATGCGAATCCTTGCTGTCCCTGAGCGGTAAGAAAATAACTTCTGCTAATATCCATACTGTGGAGCTGATTTTCCATGGGATGTTACATGCGTGGGTCTTTCAGTGGGAGGCAGATGACCAGAGTGATGAAGGACCGGGAGAGACATTCATTGATCGTCACGGTCAGGTATCTGAGCTGACGATTTGAGAGCGAAGCCTTTCGTCTTCACAGCGAGGGCACAGCGAGGGTCGTAATATCGTTAGGGGGGTGCGCGCCATCCATCAATTAAGTATAGAAATATAACGGTCAAGTAAAGCAAACTGATAAAATGAGGCCATTATATGGAAGTTCGCAGCAGCTTAGTGTGAATGTGAATGCATGCATTCTTCTGTGCTTATGTTCTGCCCCCTCTTCAATTCAAACCACAGGTTTCAATTCAAACCACAGGTTTTCAGTGGGGTCCAGACACCAAGATGAGCATTGCAAAATGCTGATTTTGCGGTCAATTAACCATTTCTCAATCTCACTCTGAACCCTCAGCAGATACAATACAACCTCAATACAGCCTCAGACATATTGGCATCTCACTAGAAATCTTTATCAGCCTGAGCAGGAGTTGGCAGCCAGCGGGCGACAATGTTTAAAGACCGTTCCGCGAGAAACACTTGTATCGGCCAATCAATTCTGCACAATGCATTTGTATCAAACCAAAATGTGTGTAAGTGCAACCCAATTAGACTGCATTGAATTGAGGGCCCTGCGTTTAACCTGCTGAGGACAGATCTAAAAGGCGCTGCAAGGTCAATCCGACGTCTGCATTGGCCGTGCAGCATTTACGGTGATACGGCCTCTGCAGAAGTCAGGGCATTCATACTTATTGCGCTTTGCGGCGCAGCGCAGAGCTGTTGTAAAGGAAGTTGTCAAGGGAGGGAGTTTGTGTTTATACTGGACCTCCCGACCTCACCTGCCATCAACCAATCATGTCAATGATACATTTGAGAGGCGCACAGCGATGCAGAACGGAGCTTGATAAGGCCTCTGCATGCCTCCGGAGGCTCTGCAATTGCATCACACCGTCCATACAAAGCCTCTGACCACATTTTTTACGGATCAAGCATAAATTGGCTTTAAGTGTTCTCTTCAGCGAATGGAGAATCGGTTTGTCTGATATCTATTTTGGGTGACACTGATGTTTTGATCACCCCCTGCCCGCTGTTAGGTAACCACAGTAACCTACTAACCTTCATCCCGAGTGTCAATTAATCCATTCCTCAGTCACTGGGGCAGGAGGATCACATGGGCTACCTGGTTAGAAATCACTTCAACTAGGGTGCCACAGGGGACTAGTGCTGATGCTCTGCAGGGTTAGCCAGTGCAGCAGGACTATGCTAGAGGCAGTGTTTACTGGGTTTAGGGCCTTATTACCCAGTAGTCATGACATGAGAGCAAGGCTCAGTGGCACACACCAGCAGCAAGATGTGATGCGGGTGGCTGTCGGGCTGGAGGGGAGAGGGGTGAGAGGAGGAGGGGGGGGCTGGATCAGTGTTATAAATCCACACTTGAAAGAGCAGCTCAATCAAGCGCCACCTCCCATCGTTTCTAGTCTCTCATCTCTCCCTCTCCTCAGAGTTTGCGTAAAGTTGAAAAGTTTGCAGGACTGGGGAGCTGCCGCAAGGCAGAATCGCTGAACTTTTGACACTTCCCATCAAAACCCTCTCCTTGCCATTAGTCAAGCTATCTGGCTCGTGGGGTGGGGGTGGTCTAGAGACAAGGGGTGGGACATAAGAGAGGCACACCCGTAACACCGTTTCAATATCAGCCAACACATAAATCAACTAGAAGTGGGGTTTGGCTACCATTTAAATGTAAAACTGCCATAAAAAAAAACCTAGCTTACATTTCAGCACAATGGTGCCACTTTGTCACAAGACAAGGCTAAAATAGCTATTGGCTCAAGGCCAAACAAATAACTGTCATCTGAGTCTCATCCTTCTGTCAGGACAAGGACCCCAGGCTAATAGGGAGCCCAAAAAGCTTTTCCTTGAAAGAGGAAGTCGAAAAAAATATTGACCCCATTTATTTCACAAGCGATTTAATAAAGACGATTTCACACTGCCAAATGTGGAGAAGATGCCCTTCATTAGAAAGTGCGTCGCCGGATAGAGATTGCCGCAGCCATAGCTTTAATCCAATTACATTTAGCATGATAAAGGACATTACTGCCAGACAAGGCTGCCCACCCACCCACGTTGACAATGACAACACTGGAGAGAGGAGAAAGAGAGCCCCTGGGGGACTTCATGGGGAGATAAACCCCAACGAGCCACCATTCTGGGAAGCCACAAAGGACTAGAAAACCTACTGCTACTAGAACTTCGCTTACGCAAGAGAGCATAACGTAGGATAGATTTCTGGAAGATAATATTTCTGGTGACATTCAGCTAGACTATAAGCGTGGCTCTTTGCGGCCGATGACCTCAGAGGGGAAGTGAGGGGTGAGCAGCGTATACAGGTGTTTAGTAATCTGCCTCCAACTCTGGCTGATAGTGACTTATGCTGCATCCCCCATATCACAGTCAGTGCCGTCACTCGCCGTCATATCCTCTGGTGGCGTACGCCGGTGAGAGAGGTTTAAATGCTCCCTCGCTCAGAAACAACAGTGACAGAGAAAGAGGAATAATGGAGGATAGAGGATTAATCTCAAAACAAGGGAGAAAGTATATGAGTGAGGCTTTATTCTCTCTGTTGCCATTTTGGACTGAAGCGAATCAAGTGATGCCAGGGCTCTGGTAGAGTGTAATCAAACTGTGCCAGGGGGCCCCTGCGTGGTGGCGTGATGGGCCCTGTCCATCCTCTGAAATAAACTTGATTACGATAGAGGGCGGCCTGGCCTGCTCAGCCTTGGCCCAGTTTCAGCGCCCCCTCCAACTCGCTTCCTGACGGGGGATCGGGAGGTGCAGCTGTCCGGCAGGTCTGTTCACCGCAGGCAACCAGTCCCCGCCCCAATGGCCATCTCCGGCCACATGGGAGGAAGTGAACACGGAGAAATCTGGTGCTCACACTCACAGGGCGCGTACTGCTGTCTGTTTGACCACTGGGTTGAGGTTAAAAGTTGTTCTAGTCATATCCAGGCAAACAGAACAAACTGAAATAGTCTTTATAGCCTAAGTTGTTAATGTTTGAAGCTACCCCATTGTAATACAGACCATATATAAAATTAACAAAAATAAAAACGCAACATGTTTCAAGAGCTGAAATAAAAAGATCCAATTCATTTCTTATGCACAAAAAGGTTATTTCGCTCTAATTTTGTGCACAAATTTGTTTACATCCCTCTTAGTGAGCATTTCTCCTTTGCCAAGATAAACCATCCACCTGACAGGTGTGGCATATCAAGAAGCTTAAACAGCATGATCATTACACAGGTGAACCTTGTGCTGGGGACAATAAAAGGCCACTAAAATGTGCCACAGACATCTCGAGTTGAGGGAGCATGCAATTGCTAAATGCAAGAACCTCCACCAGAGCTGTTGCCAGAGAATTTAATGTTAATTTCTCTACCGTATCGTCTTACATCATTTTGCGGGATCGTCTGAGACCAGCCACACGGGCAGCTGATGAAACTGTGGGTTTGCACAAACAAATGATTTCTTCACAAACTGTCAGAAACCGTTTCAGGGAAGCTCATCTGCGTGCTCTTCCTCCTCACCAGGGTCTTAACCTGAATGCAGTTCGACAATTGCTTTTCAAAATTCTTCAAGCTCTGCCAAATTGGTTGTTGATCATTGCTAGACAACCATTTTCAGGTCTTGCCATAGATTTTCAAATAGATGTGAGTCAAAACTAATTCTGCCACTCCGGAACATTCAAAGTCTTCTTGGTAAGCAACTTCAGTGCAGATTTGGCCTTGTGTTTTTGGTTATTGTCCTGCTGAAAGGTTAATTCAACACGCAGTGTCTGGTGGAAAGCAGACAACCAGGTTTTCCTCTAAGATTTTGCCTGTGCTTAGCTCCATTCCATTTATTTTTTAACTCTGAAAAACTCCCTAGTCCTTAAAGATTACAAGCATACCCATAATATGATGCAGCCACCACCATGCTTGAAATGGAGGGTGGTGGTATTCAGTAATGTGTTGTACTGCATTTTCTCCAAACATAACGCTTTGTGGTCAGGACAAAAAGTGAATTCCTTTGCCACATTTTACGCAGTATTACTTTAGTGCCTTGTTGCAAACAGGATGCATGTATTTTCACTCTGTCAATTAGGTTACTACTGAAGAGTAACTACAATGTTGATCCATCCATCAGTTTGACATTATGGGGTATTGTGTGTAGGCCAGTGACAAAAAAAATCTAAATTGAATCCATTTAAAATGTAGGCCGTGACAACAAAATGTGGAAAAAGTCAAGGAGTGTGAATACTTTCTGAAGGCACTGTATATACACATAAGAAAATATATATGAAATCCTTTCCCTTCGGAGAACGCTAGGCCTATTCAAATCATGTACACACTGACTGTGGGCGGAGGTCAGTCAACTGATTAACCCTCGTGGCAGTACTACTCACCGCGGGCACCAGGAGCTTCTTGACCTCCTCCAAGGCTCTCTTCATCTTGATCTCGGAGCGCGTCTGTGTGTCCTCCACCGTGATCAGGACGTGCAGCTCCTCGTTTAGATGCTCCCAGTTGGGCTTGCCTCTGTTCTGCTCCTCCTGTGAAAAATAGAGAAGCGTGGGAGAGAAGAGACATGAGTTGATGTGACAAGCTCGGTTAGAACGCTACGGTTTTACATGACATAACACATAACACATGCAAAATCAGGTGAGGAAACAGACAGGGGGGACTCTAAAGGCAGCAGCAGTGACAGGGCCAGGCCCTTTAGTCAGAAATGTAGCTTTAACTTTGAAGCGACTACTCCCTTTAGGGTGACAGCTATCCCTGTAGAAATGAATATCTGATGAAAGTATGTATGTACATCAGAGGGTTGCAGGCTTTTCAATCTGACCAACCTTTCCAAAAGGAGACCTACAGTGCGGTCGACAAATTAACATGGTGGGTGTGTGTGTGTGACGGAACAATTGGGCCATGGTAACAATGGGCCTGAGAGAGCCATTTACCCCTCTCCGAAAGGGGGCCGCAAAGCACTTTGCGGTGCTAAATTGAGACGCTGGTGCGCCTCGAAATGGCAGGATGGGATTTATTCAAAAAACAACGATCAAGTCGCGGGGAGGCTTTCAACATGGCTAAATAGAGGGCCATTTCAATGTGCGCACAATGGGGCCCAGTATTAGACTGGCCAGGCTGAGTGGGGAAGTGGAATAAGGCAATTCAAAATGTAAGTCTTCAGACCTGGCACAAAACACCTGCACGCCTAGCTTTTTGTGAAAAGGGAATACGTCGTTGGAGATAATGCGAGACAGTCCATTGACATGCTCTCCCCATTTACCTGGCTTCTTTGGAGACGTTTGCCGACAGCGCTGCACCGCACGGAGAGATCTTAAAAGCTTTGGGTCACACAACCATGGCAGCTTACCGCCGTGTGTGGTTATATGTAGACAGATCTGAGCTCACCATTTCCTCTGTGGCTATGAATTGAGGTTTACAATTCGATTCAAACAAAGACTAGGCCAACCTCAAACCTCAGTAGGAATATGAAACACTATAGCTTCATGTTATGACAAAAGCAGCAGCGGTCTTTAAGCTCTCAGAGAACCATCTCTCTCCGAGCCCTATTAAGACAACACATTTCAGCATCAAAACACAGCCAAATCTCCAAGCCATTTAGGTCATGGTACAGGGAAAGTCTAGCTTCGCTTCCCTCTATTTGACTAAAAAGCTCAAATTAGGCAGTGTGTATGTTGATTAATGCCATGTCGTCAGTTCTTCCCCCCCCACACACACACACACACACACGTTATGTTTTCTCCTGGTGCCCCTCCGATCACTGCTCGTTTGTGAACTAGGCATGGTAATTGTGTCTAATTGCTACCCAGGCATTGTGAGGCGCAGCGGGTGGTCCACCTGACACGTTTACTAATATGCGGCAACGTGCGCGCCAAGCCAGAGTCGAGTGGCATGCCACCGCTCGCCCACCTCCTCTGCCGAGAGAGCCGTTGCTATGACTTTCCCCACACAATCCTTCGTCACGCACAAACAAAAACAGCAGGAAAATTAAGTTCAATATTCCTCTCTAGTCTTCACCTATTCCACAGGGGAAGGAGGGCATACTTTAAAATTATTTCACAACGGGCTGTTTACTTGTGGCCTATTTTGGAGGCAGCGTGGAGTTGAGTCAGTCGAACAGCCACCACCTCCTCAGAACACCCTGTGGAACTGCACCTGTCACAAGCATAAATCGCCCATTTCTGAGCACTGGTAATTTTGAGGTGCACGTGTGAGACTGCGGCAGAGAGGAGCGCGAGAGAGTGGAGATGGTGAGTAAGTGAACACTACACAGAGAGACAGCATGAGAGCTCCAGCACTGTGGGGATTCACAGTCCTACCCCAGGAAGGGCTGAAGCGAGGAAGGCTGGGAGCGGTGCGGAGTGCCACTCGCCCACCGTGGCTTGCTGTGAACAAGGTCACAGTGTCCTAAGAGAAAAAGTGACAGCATGACAAATGGGGGAGGAAGAGTGGTGGGACGGAGGAGGCAGGGCATGCTGGGAAGGCCTTTGAAGAGCGACCAAATTCTGTTTACTGACATCTGAAACTGGCTGAGAGAGAAAACTGCCAAGTAATCAAGTTTGCCAAAATATGAACGTTATAATGGCAACGAAAAAACAATTACTTGCTTGTGTGGCACCCTGAACCTCAAGCTTAGCCCCTCTAAGCTTGAGCGCAATAAATCCTCGACCAAGGTTATACTCTTAACACTGAAAACACCACATGAAAAAAGGCAACAGAAATAGCTGACCATATGTCCCGTTTAATTTGACCTGCCCCTTGTTTGTTGTACTGGAAGAGGAAAGTTCCATAGCCCTCGACAGAGGTAGCTCGTGTGGTCAGCTGGTGCTAGATTTAATCTGGGCGAGTCTAAAAATACTATTTCTCTCAACACGGTGCCGGAATGCACATTTCACAGCTAAGCGACCGTCGCAACCAGCTGTCCCTCTCCCTCTATCGCCCGGTCCACAAGGGCTCTTCGATGACACCTCTTAGCCACAGGGTGATGCACTTCAGTCGCAAATGCCACCGGGCCAAAAGGGACTTGAGGCAACAGAGGGCAAGACAGGACAAGGCAGGCTAGCTATGCCTGGAACAAAGGAGCTGGGTCGTTCCATGAAATGGGATATTACATTTTAAGTAGAAATTGTGCACCAATATTGAATTTTAAAAGCCTGTTACATAAAATGAAGTATCCTTTAATATAGACCACATGGAGAATTCTATACATTGATTTTTTATAAAGGCTTAGTAAAGTGCCGAAATTCAGCATGAATCACTTCTAGGAAGATTGTAACCCACTAAATCCCCATATTTCTGTACTTCTTCTGATACTAGAGCATGAAAAACTGATCGGTACTAGAATTTGTATTACTGTCGGTACTTCTGTTAAATGTGTCTCACGGATCAATTCTATCAGCCCAGCCGATGTCCCCCTGCTTCACTTAGCCTGTACTGGGAGTCTGAGTCTGGGCTTCATCACGTTAGCTCCCCATTCATGCTGCACAGAAGTTAAAACACTTTCATAATGCGACATGGCATGTAGAAAGGTTGAAACTGTTAGCAAAACAAATGTCCATACAGGCTAGAACACTTTACAATGCAAGATGACACCGGTTGCTTCCAGATTTGTATGCCACCTTTCCTTGCTCGCTTACAGCTGAAGCGTGCATCAATTCACTACCCTAGAACTTTGTTAAAAACACAACACAAAATATGCCGATTGCCACCAAAACTATTAATTTAAAATCAGTCTCTCATGTCCCAAATATTATCTATTGGCTCAGCGAACTTGCCTCGTGAATGACATCATTACTGGTTAAAGAGAGTGCGCGCACTTTTACAGTACAAACACACCTGTACAATAAAATAAGTCCCAAATGGAAGGGAAAGAGATTGTCATCTGTAGCCCCATGAAATCTGCCAAAACAAGCTCAGTAACTCAATGCATGCACACTCCTATTAAATATGCATTCACCTGTATAGTGAATAGGCCTAGGCTAAGTCATGATTTGCCCAGTTTATCAATAGAGATTCACCATTCAAATACATGACAACCATTATGTTATGTAGATAAATTGTTTTTACCAAAGTCAAATTGATTGTATAGTCAATGCATTAGTGCATAGATGGCAGTCTCTGAAAAATGTTGAACACGACACCCAACGATTGAACAGAGCAGTAGCTGAGTTTCTGTCTGGATCAAGTGCCACTGTGTTTTATACACTGTCCGCACTATGAGGTTGGAATAATACTGTGAAACTGTGAAAATGATAATGCCCTTTTAGTGTAAGCTGTTTGAAAAGGCTGCCTGAGATGTCAGCCTGTTTTGGTGTGATGGAGTTTGCCTGCCTGGTGACAAATTAGTTAATAGACCAATAAGAAAGAGTTCCAAACCTCTCTGCCAATAACAGCTAGTTTTCCCCTCCTCTCAGACCACTCCCAAACAGTACTAGCAAAATTCTTGCTTGAGAAATTGCTCTTTGCTAAGAAGCCACTTGTTTCTTTTTGACCATTTTAGTTGAAAACAAATCACAGTAAGGTACTTAATTGTTACCCAGAAATGATTTGATTAAGATCAAAACAGCTGCATTGGACCTTAAATAAAAACAAGAAAGTATAACTGTGAAGCTTGCACACACTTCAATTCCCCTGTGACAAGGGGATTTAAGAAATCATCCACCCTGTTACAGTTTTCCCTGTTACTTTATTTGGCACCTTAGTCTTCTTAAATTTTTGATTCTCTTGCAAATGGGAAAATTTGTTTATTAATTAGAACATGTGGTCTTTATGACAGCATGTTAAAAGTAGGTGAAATCAAGCTATTTTTTGATCAAGTTAGACTTCTCAAAAGGCACCGAATTGGTGGAACAACCCAGCTAAACTTAAAAGTTTAAGGAGCTCTCTTAAATACCTGTCAAAACGGGAACTAAGTTGAAGCGCTTATAAATTATATGACAACAGTCCCAACTGCTTTTGCCATGTCCAAGCGTTTCTGAATTCCACCTCCATCTATTCCAAGAAGACATTTCCCAAAGCACTAGAAGGAACTAGACTTATGCTTTTCTCGTTAGTCTAAAAGCTTTCATACAAGCTTCATAAAGCATGAGCAAGTCACCTCAATCTGAACAACAATCCAAGTGTGCTTGCAGTGCCAAATGTCCAATCAAATTTCAACCTATCAATATTTATTGGTATTTGATTAGGATCCCCATTGGCTGTTACAAAAGCAGCAGCTACTATTCCTGGGGTCCACACAAAACATGAAATGACATAATACAGAACATTAATAGACAAGAACAGCTCAAGGACAGATCTACAGTGGGGGGAAAAAAGTATTTAGTCAGCCACCAATTGTGCAAGTTCTCCCACTTAAAAAGATGAGAGAGGCCTGTAATTTTCATCATAGGTACACGTCAACTATGACAGACAAATTGAGAAATGTTTTTCTCCAGAAAATCACATTGTAGGATTTTTAATGAATTTATTTGCAAATTATGGTGGAAAATAAGTATTTGGTCACCTACAAACAAGCAAGATTTCTGGCTCTCACAGACCTGTAACTTCTTCTTTAAGAGGCTCCTCTGTCCTCCACTCGTTGCCTGTATTAATGGCACCTGTTTGAACTTGTTATCAGTATAAAAAGACACCTGTCCACAACCTCAAACAGTCACACTCCAAACTCCACTATGGCCAAGACCAAAGAGCGGTCAAAGGACACCAGAAACAAAATTGTAGACCTGCACCAGGCTGGGAAGACTGAATCTGCAATAGGTAAGCAGCTTGGTTTGAAGAAATCAACTGTGGGAGCAATTATTAGGAAATGGAAGACATACAAGACCACTGATAATCTCCCTCGATCTGGGGCTCCACGCAAGATCTCACCCCGTGGGGTCAAAATGATCACAAGAACGGTGAGCAAAAATCCCAGAACCACACGGGGGGACCTAGTGAATGACCTGCAGAGAGCTGGGACCAAAGTAACAAAGCCTACCATCAGTAACACACTACGCCGCCAGGGACTCAAATCCTGCAGTGCCAGACGTGTCCCCCCTGCTTAAGCCAGTACATGTCCAGGCCCGTCTAAAGTTTGCTAGAGTGCATTTGGATGATCCAGAAGAGGATTGGGAGAATGTCATATGGTCAGATGAAACCAAAATATAACTTTTTGGTAAAAACTCAACTCCGTCGTGTTTGGAGGACAAAGAATGCCGAGTTGCATCCAAAGAACACCATACCTACTGTGAAGCATGGGGGTGGAAACATCATGCTTTGGGGCTGTTTTCTGCAAAGGGACCAGGACGACTGATCCGTGTAAAGGAAAGAATGAATGGGGCCATGTATCGTGAGATTTTGAGTGAAAACCTCCTTCCATCAGCAAGGGCATTGAAGATTAAACGTGGCTGGGTCTTTCAGCATGACAATGATCCCAAACACATCGCCCGGGCAACGAAGGAGTGGCTTCGTAAGAAGCATTTCAAGGTCCTGGAGTGGCCTAGCCAGTCTCCAGATCTCAACCCCATAGAAAATCTTTGGAGGGAGTTGAAAGTCCGTGTTGCCCAGCGACAGCCCCAAAACATCACTGCTCTAGAGGAGATCTGCATGGAGGAATGGGCCAAAATACCAGCAACAGTGTGTGAAAACCTTGTGAAGACTTACAGAAAACGTTTGACCTGTGTCATTGCCAACAAAGGGTATATAACAAAGTATTGAGAAACTTTTATTGACCAAATACTTATTTTTCACCATAATTTGCAAATAAATTCATTAAAAAATCCTACAATGTGATTTTCTGGAATTTTTTTCCTCATTTTGTCTGTCATAGTTGACGTGTACCTATGATGAAAATTACAGGCCTCTCATCTTTTTAAGTGGGAGAACTTGCACAATTGGTGGCTGACTAAATACTTTTTTCCCCCCACTGTACATATATATATTTTTTAAAGGCACACGTAGCCTACATATCAATACATACACAAACTATCTAGGTCAAATAGGGGAGAGGCGTTGTGCCGTGAGGTGTTGCTTTATTGGTTTTTTGAAACCAGGTTTGCTGTTTATTTGAGCAATATGAGATGGAATTGAGTTCCATGCAATAATGGTTCTATATAATACTGTACGCTTTCTTGAATTTGTTCTGGATTTGGGGACTGTGAAAAGACCCCTGGTGGCATGTCTGGTGGGGTAAGTGTGTGTCAGAGCGGTGTGTAAGTTGACTACGCAAACAATTTGGAATTTAACACATTAATGTTTCTTATAAAAAGAAGAACTGATGCAGTCAGTCTCTCCTCAACTCTTAGCCAAGAGAGACTGGCATGCATTTTTATCAGCCCTCTGATTACAATGAAGAGCAAGACGTGCCGCTCTGTTTTGGGCCAGCTGATGCTTAACTAGGTCTTTCCTTGCAGCACTGGACCACACGACTGGACAATAATCAAGATTAGACAAAACTAGAGCCTGCAGAACTTGCTTTTTGGAGTGTGGTGTCCAAAAAGCAGAGCATCTCTTTATTACGGACAGACCTCACCCCATCTTTACAACCATTGAATCTATACGTTTTGACCATGACAGTTTAAAATCTAAGGTAACACCAAGTAATTTAGTCTCAACTTGTTCAACAGCCACACCATTCATTACCAGATTCAGCTGAGGTCTAGAACTTAGGGAATGATTTGTACCAAATACAATGCTCTTCGTTTTAGAGATGTTCAGGAACAGTTTTAGTGGCCACCAAATCCAAAACCGACTGGAACTCTTTGTTAAGGGTTTCAGTGACTTCATTAGCCATGGTTGCTGATGCGTATATGGTTGAATCTTCAGCATACATGGACACACATGCTTTGTTTAATGCCAGTGACAGGTCATTGGTAACAATTGACAATCAAGACGTTGAAACTCTGCCGATGAAATTCTGGGCCTTCCACTGACGTTTTTCCCAACTTGGCACTCAATTGCGCATTCTGCTGAGAACTGCAACACCTCCTACAGAAAGGCCATTGCAGTGAGCCGCATCTGAAGACATGGTTAGAGGCAACTACAAACTAAGCCTTAAACTATTTTTTTTTTTAAACTAGACAGAAAGTTGGTGTTTTCATAACCACCTTCAAAAAAGGCACAGTTCTTCAGGAGTTGGGTTGTGATCATAGTAGCGTGAACACATGGTCTCCAGTGGTTGGATGTCTCCAGCGTCTCAGATCTTTTTTCCCTGTATTTGCAGAGGAGGTCCCACGTGATTTAGGCCTTGTTTGATCAGAGGACTGAGTGTCGCCTGAGGGACAGGTTATTATCCTCTGTTCGTCTCCCCTGTCTGCTCCTATCCATCTGCACTGCCACATAAAGGCTCAAAGAGCCATGGTGAGGTGGGGGCGAACAGAGTGGTGACTTAAGACTGCTGACTGTTCACACTACGAGAGGTGCCTCGTTATAGTGAATGGGCGATAAACTTAGCATTTCCTTTTTAAAAGGTTTGGGCTATCAAGTGCACAATTACCCAGTCTGTACGATTTCTAACAGTGGCCCGTGGGGGTGGGGGGGCGGGGGCAGCGGAAGTCAATATGCACGGAGCTCAGAATTTTGGCTAGTTGGCGCACACTTCTAATTGACTATTTATGTGGTCTTATACTTAGTAGTTGTCGTTTGAACACCTTTAAATAGATGTTGACCTACGTGCATGGGCATCCACCAGAACTGGAGTTCCTTGAAAATCCTCAGAGACAACCTGCCACCTCAAACAGCCCAGCCCCAGTGGCTTCCCTGGGGCTCCAGTCCCCTGAAACCACATCTCCAGCTCAATTTCTCTCATGCCAACTCCCCCCTGCCTGACTAGCTCTCCATACTGGGGAGTCTATTTCTCCAGTCACATGCCCCCCCGCTTTCCATTGCTCCAGCCACCGGTGGGCTGGGCCTGCCCCCGGAGGGAGCTGCAAACTGAATTATTGAGAGCCAAAAAACGGCGGAGGTAATGGCTCCTGAATAAACAAGACTGCATTATCCACAGCTGCCTCTGTTTCCAGGGAAGTTTGGGAGAACACGGGGCGGTTCAGGGAGGGAAAACTACAGCAGACAGACTGAGGAAGAGGTCCTTGGTTATGAGGGAGGAAGAGGTCCTTGGTTATCAGTACCGTGTGGTACTATTAGTGGCAGTGCTGGGGGAAACAGAGGTGGAGAGGGTTTAAATTTATGAATGTAACTTATTTTACCAGGTAATTTTGATTGAAAACGCATTCATATAGTTCCGCCAAGGGTTGCCTCCTCTGCCTCCCATACCTACCCCATTCTCACCCCTGGGTGAGCCCCTGTCAATTTTTGCCTCTGAAATTGTCCATCTCTGGGACACAAATAAAATCTAACTTACATGAGGCACAATCTATATTTGGAATATTTTGTTACCCCTTCATTTTTATATTACACTCTTAAAAGCACCACCCTCGTCTTTTCCAGACTATTTATTAGAGGCAGTTAAAACTGCTGGCCGTTTATAGGCCTGTAATTGCAGCGCGCATCGGACAGGTCTCAGGGCCATAGAAAGACAAATTAAAGGAGATAAGCTACCATGGGTCATCAAGCCTTAAGATTATAAAAGTAATCATATATGAGCTGTGAAGAGCAGTCATCTTCTAAATGAGGTGTGTTGGCATTTGTGTGTGTAAAACCTCTCACTTAATCAAATTCTGAAAAAATATCAGAATTAGCAACAAAAAACTAACCAGTGCTTTGATAATGAAGACTCCAAAAGGAGATTAAAATAAATAAAAAGGAAAACAAGCCAAGAATGAGGGTGTGTTAAAGAAAGACAAAAATGATCCACCCCTAGAGCTGTAAACTGGAGCTTCTAGGATTGAGGCTCCGGTGGGAATCCTTGTGCATTCTCTCATTGTTGCTTTCTGCTGCTGTCTCTTCTAGGGAAGCAGCAGAGCCTCCAGGCAGGCGGGGGTCCTTCGTGGAGGGGATAAAGTACACTTCTCCCGCCTTACTTATGCAAATGCACTGTAATGGAACACTGCTGCCTAACAAATTAACTACACTGAGGAGGAAGAGAGGGGGGACCGAACTAGCCAAATAAACATGTCTCACTTCAAAATAACAATGTGCTGTCGCATTGTCAATGTTTTGAAAGGTGTCGTAGAAAATGGTTGGCATTTGCTTTCAAAATATAACAGAATTCTCTCAGACTATATCTATAAGAAGCCACTTATGAAAAGTGAAGAAATCTGCTGTGGTTAGATCAAAACTAAGTAATAACAGTGATTGATCAGTATAACGTTGTGTTTGACTCTTCCTCTAGTTGGGTTGCCGCCATATAACCAGGGATCAACTAGATTCAGCCGCGGCCCAATTTTTCTTCAGCGGATGATCAGGGGTCCGAAATAATTACAGATAATTTGTAGAATGCAAATTGACCGCAAGAAGCCCAAACATACAGTATCTCACAAAAGTGAGTTTACCCCTCACATTATTGTAAATATTTGAGTATATGTTTTCATGTGACAACACTGAAGAAATGACACTTTGCTACAATGTAAAGTAGTGAGTGTACAACTTGTATAACAGTGTACATTTGCTGTCCCCTCAAAATAACTCACACAGCCATTAATGTCTAAACCGCTGGCAACAAAAGTGAGTACACCCCTAAGTGAAAATGTCAAAATTGGGCCCAAAGTGTCAATATTTTGTCTGGCCACCATCATTTTCCAGCACTGCCTTAACCCTCTTGGGCATGGAGTTCACCAGAGCTTCACAGGTTGCCACTGGAGTCCTCTTCCACTACATGACGACATCACGGAGCTGGTGGATGTTAGAGACCTTGCACTCCTCCACCTTCCGTTTGAGGATGCCCCACAGATGCTCAATAGGGTTTAGGTCTGGAGACATGCTTGGCCAGTCCATCACCTTTACCCTCAGCTTCTTAAGCAAGGCAGTGGTCATCTTGGAGGTGTGTTTGGGGCCGTTATCATGTTGGAATACTGCCCCACATTGTAGCAAAGTGTCATTTCTTCAGTGTTGTCACATGAAAAGATATACTCAAATATTTACAAAAATGTGAGGGGTGTACTCACTTTTGTGAGATACTGTATATAATATTTGACTAAACAATAATTTTCAACCTTGCTGACATTTGTATACGATCACATCTCTACTATGCGTGGGAATACTTTGGAACAGATTTTCAAAATTAAAATAACTTGGAGGTAATTTGCTGGTATTTTTACAGTCTTTACAGTCCAACAACAAAATAAAAATATGATTTTGTTTTGCTCCGTAAACTTGTGTGTGGGTGGGTGGGGGGGGGTGCAAATAAAAACAATTGGGTAACCCTGGTTTATGAGAACAGGACACGTGACCTTGGTGCCCTTTCAGAAATCCACAGAAGCCCAGAATAGAACCAGCACTTGGGCCGGGCCTACCCGTCACTTTAGAGGTAACTTTCCACTGAGCAGCCTTTCCATAACCTAGAGTCAAGTATCTTTCACGCTTTATGTAGGCTATGTTTGTATGTTGTACTGTTAGCTTGGTGGGCTATAGCTCAAAATTACAGGAGGTTATGGCTAACCACTTCTCCACGCATTGACTAACAAATCAAAATGGCTGTTTTACTACAGGGCAGTTGGAAGTGAATCTTAAATCCAAGCCCATTTTTGCACAAAGTTGAGTGGAAAAAAAAAGGGGTGGGGGGGGGAGCAAATAAACCAATGAGCTCACCTTCTTTCTGTCTCTCATGGAGCTCTTTCCTCGCACCATGATTTTGCATCCAGTTTCTGCTTCCAGCTGCTTGGCGGTGAGTCCGCGAGGCCCCAGGATTCTGCCCACAAAGTTATACTGCAGAGAGATGGAAGAAATATATTATTATACAGGTAGAAAGAGTATTTCACATTTAGACTGCAGTGTAGATAATCAGGCCACAATGAAATAAGTCTACAACTACTTGCATACTATGAATCATTTGTCATGTGATAGCCTACTTATCTGAATCATGTGATACCTATCGGACTCATAGAATAATTGTTCAAACCCTCAAATGACTCTTAATGTGGTTGCTTCCTAAGCTTCAGTCCTCTTTTGCTCTGATCTCTTTCCATAGTGCTCAACATGTGATATCGGTTCATTGCTACCACGACAGCAGATTCCAGACAACAGGTAACCAAGTGTGACCTTTAGGGGCCTCTTTTTCCTGGCCTAATATAAAAACTGAATGAATTCAAGAGCACAGGTACGAGTCTCATGTTCCCGACGGTGCGCCCTGCTGCCTTGCCAATATTACGGCATCACACTGGGACTGGGCTCGCCCAAAAAACAGGCTGAAGAAAAGGAATTCTTTCTTGAGGGGAAAATAGAAATGAAACTACTTTCAGGGAATTATGGTGGGGGGAGTGGGCTCTGCTTGACAATTTTCTTATCGAGGCCCTTTCACTCGTGAGTGGCTTTGCGGCTTTGTACCAAAGGGAACGTATTTACAGACGTAATCCTCTCCACTTGAAACTGGCTTCCACTAGGATAAAAGGAACAATGTGTCAAAATAATCCACAACAATATTTTGCCAAAATAAAAAACAGAAGAATGGGGAGAGAAGTGAGGACAGTTGAAAAGGTAAACAAACCGGGCATGTTTACCACATGCACAGTGCCAAGCCGAGAACGTGACGGGTAAGAGATCCATAACTATTCAGAGGGGCATTTATGCGCTCATACAAAATTCCTAGACCTGCTCAATGTTCTTCATTCATATGGCGCAACCTTTGTCAGTTTTATGGTTGGCACACTAAATTGTATTAGGTATGTAAATACATACTCCTGAGTGGCGCAGTGGTCTAAGGCAGTGCTAACTGTGCCACTAGAGATCCTGGTTCGAATCCAGGCTCTGTCGCAGCCGGCCGCGACTGGGAGACTCATGGGCGGCGCACAATTGGCCCAGCGTCGTCCAGGGTAGGGGAGGGAATGGCCGGCAGGGATGTAGCCCAGTTGATAGAGCATGGCGTTTGCAACGCCAGGGTTGTGGGTTCGATTCCCACGGGGGGCCAGTATAATTTTTTAAAATGTATTCACTAACTGTAAGTCGCTCTGGATAAGAGCGTCTGCTAAATGACGTAAATGTAAAGAAATCCATGCTTACTAATTACTCAACAAAAATGTAATGATGTCCTCAAGGCCAGCATTTTGCACATATCTGATAGAATGACTTCAACAAAAACAACGTCTCTAGGAACAGCCTACTAACAAAGGCCTAACCTTTCCTTACAGCCTGGGCATTTCCTAGCTCTGCATAGACAGGCCCTTCGCTTCCCTGTGGATGACGTTACTGTTACTATGGAGCAGGCTAGGCCAACGTCTGTTTGGCGAACTCTAGTCACTAGACTGCCTTAGGCAGCGGAGGAGCGAACTGTCGGTCTGCATCACGCGGGAACCAGAAGACGACACAAGAGTACTGGCTCCCAGGCACAGTCCCTACCCACGGTCGGCCACCAACGGCCTTCCGCCATCAGCCAGCAGTCTAGCACCACAAGCACACGCTCATAGACGCTCTGAGGCGACAGGAGCAAGGTCCCTAGGTGAAGCATAACTCTTTAAAGCTAGCTAGTGCGCCCAAGCTTACTCAGTGTCATAAAATAAGAAAATAGCTAGAGCTAATGTATTTGACAGTGCAGACTGCATGATAATTCACACAGTCTGTCAGCATGGCTATGGATATTTAAGGTCAGACAAGCTCCGTGTTAATCCAACCCCAGCCAGTGACACAAAGAAAGCTTGCGTGCTATACTATAAAATGACTGCCCAATTACTCTGCTATATGTTTATTTGAAGACATAGCCAGAGAAAACCCACACTAGCAGCTCTAATCCCCATCTGAGGATAGTCTTGGTTATGAAATGAGTTCCTATATTGATACAGAAATATCATTTTACCATGGATCTCTCTGCAACTGCTCTCAGGCAGATAGGAAGGAGAAGTGAATTCTCCCTTGCAATGAATATGTTGATGCTGATTGTACATGACAGAGCAGGGGCTTGCTGGAAAGTGGAGGAATTGCTCACTTTGAATACTGGGACAAGACAGTAATTACCGCCACAAGGGGCAGGGCAGGCACCACTTCTCATTGGAGGGTGGGGAGGGGTGCCACTGTCCCCCCCCCCAAAGTTGAGCCATTTTTTCTAATGGCTTTAAATACACCCCTTTGACATACATGATATGGGTGGTGATAAGAGTGGTTCAAGGACATAGGGTTGTGAAGGGGCTTGGGGGGGGGGGATAGATCTATTCTAGTGCGTGGCTAGAGAAGATATGAGGGGGGTGAGAGTCTTTTTCAGTCTCTGGAGACTGACGCGTGGACAGCAGCCATGTTTGGTGATGGCGACTGTTGTGAACGAGGCAGGGGAGAGCAGGCGTCTGGCTGAGCTGTCCAGGAAAATTCAGTGCGGATCATAAAATGTCAACTAACGCAGTGCCACATCAAACGTCTGAGACAGAAATACGATACTCTCATCACATAATTCAACAGGATAGAGGGGAAAAAAAGCAGTGCTTCGACAAACGGGGGACTTTATTTCAAACGTGGCAAGTCAACATGTGCAAGAACTGTCCCCATATGGAGTTGCAAACATCCCTCTTTCTAATCACCCCTTATTGTTCATCGTGGAACAGAATGGCTCTATGCTCCAGCAAAGGTTCAACATTTTTCTCAGAGGTGGTAACATTTTGAATTTGTGTCATTTAGCATGCTTATCCAGAGCGATTTACAGTAATGAGTGCATACATGGTATACTGGTCCCCCGTGGGAATCGAACCCACGCTCTACCAAATGAGGTAACCTCCCTCATAAGCCATTGGAATGTATAAAACCATACAAAGCTAAATGTGTGACCAATCATAAAGGTGGTTATAGTTCCAGGACCTCACTACACACCTATCCTTTCTAAAATAAAGTCAGAGGCGATCCCAGGACATCCGACCATTCTAAACAAAAGACACCTGTGAGTGAGCATGTATGTGTGTGTGTGGGGGGGTCATTGTTGGCCAAAGGTCACGCTATAGGCATCCCCCTGTCCCCTTTAATTGTCAGAAAGAGTCACTTAACTCTGGAGAAGATTTGGTGACATGAAAGGAACGTTTGGCTGTACAACAATCAAACATGGCTGAAAACTGGTAGCTATGGCCACAGGGCGGTACTATAACTAGACAACGTCCATCTAGTTACAACACATGGTGAATATGAGCAGGTACAACAGCCAGGCTGGCTAACCAACCATATAAAATCAGCATCCATCAATCACTGGAGAGAAACTGATTTAATATTTCCAGCAGTGACTGTACAAATTACTAATTCAGGATATGAACCTCCATCCCGCCACCTCCGCGCCGACCCAAACTCATCCGTATCCCTTTTTGTTTTTATCTGTTGAATGAAATGCATGCATAAGCTATCTATTTATTTTGCAAACTCAACAAGAACTTTGCCGGCTCTCTCTCTCTCTCTCTCTCTGCGGAGGCCGTTCTCAGATCAGCCAATTCCCTTTCCTCATTTAAGGCATTAGGAGATTAGAGACACTGGGACCTTTCGACTACAGTTTTTTTCCCTTCCCGACTTTAATCTCGGTTTCCTCCAGCCCCTGCGAATCGACACGCACACAGCCACCCGAACCCCTCCCTGCCTGGGCCCCCACTTCCGAAGGCCTCCCAGGACGGGGGCTTAGAGTGACATTAAAGGGGCTTTGTTTACCCCCGTTATCGCCACACTGCAGGCGGAGGGGGCCGACCGGGGGCACGGAGAGAAACTCCTTGCCGACGCCCCACTCTTTGCTCTGAAGTTGACTGGCTCCCATGGGCGCCGAAGCAGCAGGCAGGTTACCGAGGCTCCACCAACAATGTTTTAAGGAAGTATACAATGTGAAAAAGAATTAGAGTAGCATTAGCCAATTGTGTAAATGAGCGAACCTCCCTTTTCATACAGCGAGATGAGCGCAACAGGAATGTCTAAGGCAATGCACAGAGCTGCATCATGTTTCTCAACAAGAACTCAAGACACCCTGGGTTATTGTTCCACATCTCATACATATTGCCCTGTTCCTTTTCCCAGGGGAGACGAGAGTATGTGGTCTGTTGGAATACATTTACATTGCAGAACATGACTACAACCTCTCCCCATGCACTCACTGTAGAGAGCGCTCTCAGCAGCATGACTGGCTGCCTGGCAAACTCACAGAGCAGAAGTGACCTTCAAACCACGCCAGAGGATATCCCCTCCCTCGCTGCTCTCTTAATAACACTCCTTGTACATACAGTGCCCTCCACAATTATTGGCACCCCTGTTTAAGATGTGGTCGAGGACTTCCAAAAATGCTCCTTTTTTTTTTAAACAACATAGAACCCAAATGCAAAAAAAGAGAAAAATCCAACCTTTTATTTAAGTACATTACTTTGGTGTAAAAAAAAATAAAAAATCACACATTTAGAAAAAAAAAAACTTGAAATCATGTGTCCCACAATTATTGGCACCCCCGATGTTAATACTTTGTACAACCCCCCTTTTGCCAACAAGACAGCACTTAATCTCCTCCTATAACATTTCACAAGATTGGAGAACACAGAGAGAGGGATCTTTGACCATTCTTCTTTGCACAATCTTTCTAGATCATCCAGTGTCCTGGGTCCTCTCTTATGCACTCTCCTCTTTAGCTCGCCCCACAGGTTTTCGATTGGGTTGAGGTCTGGGGACTGAGATGGCCATGGGAGGACCTTGAGTTTGTGACTGCTGAACCATTTTTGTGTAGATTTTGCCACATGTTTTGGATCATTATCCTGCTGAAAGACCCAATCACGACCCATCTTCAGCTTTCTGGCAGAGGCCATCAGGTTTTTATTTAAAATGTCCTGGTAGTTCAAAGCGTTCATAATGCCATGCACCCTAACAAGGTTCCCAGGGCCTTTGGAAGAGAAACAGGCCCACAGCATCACAGATCCTCCACCATACTTCACGGTGGGCATGAGGTGCTTTTCGGCATACTCATCTTTTGTTTTACGCCAGACCCACTTAGAGTGTTTGTTGCCAAAAAGCTCAATCTTAGTCTCATCTGACCAAAGCACACGATCCCAGTTGAAGTCCCAGTGCCGCTTAGCAAACTCCAGACGTTTACGTTTGTGAGTGTTAGTGAGAAAAGGCTTTTTCCTTGCATGCCTCCCAAACAGCTTGTTGGCATGTAGAGAGCGTCTGATGGTTGTTGGAGACTTTGTGACCCCAAGATGCCACTCTTTGATGCAATTCTGTGACAGTGAGCTTAGGACTTTTTTTACTTCTCTTACCATCCTCCTCACTGTGCGTTGTGGCAAGATAAACTTGGGACCTCTTCCAGCCTTGTTTGTCACTGTTCCAGTTGTTTTAAACTTCTTAATGATTCCTCTGACTGTAGATACGGGCAAGTTAAGGCGAGTGGCTATTTTCTTGTAGCCATTGCCTGACTTATGAAGGTCGACACAAATCTGCCTTACTTGAATGGTGTGTTCTCTTGTCTTTGCCATGTTGACAAATGGGTAAGAGAATTAGGCCTCTGTGTCACGTCATATTTATACCCCAGGGAAACAGGAAGTCATGAATTACTAATTAAAAGTTCCTAGATACCCTGACCAACTTTAGCAACTACAGAAAAATATATTTTAAAAAAAATCAATTAAAATTTTCTGCGGAAATGTTAGGGGTGCCAATAATTGTGGGACACATGATTTCAAGTTTTTTTTTTCTAAATGTGTGATTTTTTTTTTTTACCACCAAAGTAATGTACTTAAATAAAAGGTTGGATTTCTCTTTTTTTGCATTTGGGTTCTATGTTGTTTAAAAAAAAAAGGAGAATTTTTGGAAGTCCTCGACCACATCTTAAACAGGGGTGCCAATAATAGTGGAGGGCACTGTAGGAGCCCTACCAAGCAGAGGTCTTGCAGGTACACAAAACACTATTTGCTCCTTATATATTTGGCAGCACACCACACAGACAGGGCTGTATACTTTCACCTCTACCCCAACAAAGTCCATTCCCACCTGCTGTTCTTTCAGCGTCTGCAGTCCAGACCTTTCTTCCCTGTGCTGCATCACATCCAGACTTCCCTTCTTTGCATTTATGTCTCCCTCCCCCCACTCCATCTCTTCTCTAGCCACGCTGGATCCCTCACTAGAATAAATCAATACTCCCCTCTTACTACAGTACATGCCGTCTCCCAGGTGACTGTTTGGGTTTTATCATTAATTCATCGCCGGCTGAAATGTTAATACTAGCCAGCGTATCATTCAATTAATCCGTTTTCCTCACCTTTGCTATGCGCCATGCCCCGTGGCCCTCCCCTTATCCGTCTGAGACAGGAGAGGAGGGGGAGAGAGAGCGAGTGTTGGAGCACGGCGCTGCCCATTACTAATTAACCTCCGCCAAGTAATACAGTGCCTGGGCACATGTGGTCGCTTCTCCTTCTCCAACCAAGACCCTGGGTGTGTTACACGTGGCTGGCGCCACCAGGGCTAAGATAGCAAATTAACCCCCTCTGCTCTACCTGGGTAATGTTTAGTAGGGCTTTTGGAGCGTTATCTGAAGTTGTCCAATAACTTTGTTTTCCGTTGTATAATGTTTTGCTATGGTGTGCTTTAATGAACACGACCCTGGGCTAGGGGGACTAGGATGATATTGGTAACTGCACCGGGATAGCAGTTGCGGTGGTCGGAGATTAATTCCCAGAATAAGATTGTATCCTTGGTCTGTAGGGAGGAAAGTAGGGTGGCTGGAGAAGCAAGCGGGAGTAAAAATGTGAGCAGATTCTCGAAATGTTCACATTAAAGCTCACATCTAGCACCTATTCCAGTTGCCTTTGATAGATACATTTGTTTTGGGGGTTTATTTGAGTTCGCAGCGGAGGAAACGGGCTGAGATGCAAAGGGGTGGGTGGGTGGAGGAAAACTGAGGATTGGCGTGGCGCAGAGGGCAAAGTTCATGGACTCTAGTATGCAGAGAGGCTGAAAAATCCCAATAAACTGTTTCCCCCCCCCCTTTCTGTTTATCGGAGTGTCGAGTTAAATCAGCATAAGTCAATATCACAAACCCTCTGATGAGGCTGAGTGGAGGCTGAGGGTGTGAGCACGTTGAGTCAGAGCAGAATATGTACTGTACAGACGATACAGCCCAATCTCCCTCAGCAAGTCAGATATTCAAATAAGATTAGTCGGTTGCTTTAATTGGGGTTATACTAAATTCACAGACTGCTTGCGGAGCTAAAAAGGATCAGAACAAATCAAATAAAAATCCTGTCTGTACAAAAAGGCATCTGGGATGCCCCTGAACTGGATTTTCAAACTGTTTTCAGAAGACAAAACCACTGACAGTCAGTCAATGGTATGATTTCTGTATGTAGATTGTCACAGGCAGGCTGGGTGTGAACGGAGCGTGTATGAGTTAAGAAAGTGTGTGCATGAGAGAAGGGCAAGTGGGTAGGGAGTGTGTGTGAGGAGGGAGAAGTGTGTGTGTGTGTGTGTGTGTGTGTGTGTGTGTGTGTGTGTGTGTGTGTGTGACAGTGTGTGTAGCTGCGCACAAGTATGTGTGTAGGCCAAGGGTAAGTGAATGAGTGTGTGCATGCAGATCACCTTCTGTCAGCAGCAGTCGCTGTGGTGGTTGGGATGCGGCGTGACTCCTGCGTCATGTTTAATCCACGTCACGGTCCCCTTCTCTGATCAACAAACGCTAACCAACTCCAACCGGGCTTAGATCATGTTTGGGCTGTGACGGATCACAGGCTTTTAAGTAGAGTACAGAAATCCTCAATTACCATCTTCATCAGAAACGGCTATCAACTGTAGCTTTTAAAAAGGACCTATTCAAAATCAGTCCCTACCAGCACATCTCATCTCCAGTTCCATTAGTGTGGTGCGTGGCCATGTCTAATGACATGTTTCCCACGGGGGCCCGCTTAATTACTTTCTCTGTGGAGGGACCCGGCCCAGGGTCAGTGTACTAGATCGCCTAAAATCAACTCGCAAACTCTTCTCGGTTCTTTCCCAATTTCTTTACCTCTGACGAGTACTAGCAACAGACATTGTGAAAAGGTAAAACTTCAAGTAAACTTCTAAGTGAAAAATTGATGCTGGATAAGTCACCTTCAGACCCTATACAACTTCTAAACAGACAGACATTTTATGAACAAAAACCATAAACAAAATACCCAAGAGTCAAAATGGGGGTGAGCATAATTGTACAATCCCACTAGCCCCTGCTGGGTTGTGAAGACCTGCTGGTTGTAGTGAAGACAATGGAGCCGAAATGGCAGTGGGACCTTGACTGATCATTACAGCTGACGGGTAGTGGCACACCAGAGCAGTGCATCACGTGTGACAACAGCTGTCCTGGCAGGGCAGGCTCTAAATGAGACTGCTGCCATTTCCCCATTCTCTTTGCCCTGGTCACCCTGGGTAAAGGACGCCCACTTGTCGCAGCGTTCACCCAATGACTGACACACACACACACAGGTGGGTGTTGCGGCAGGCTTCTTGTCCTGCTGCCAAAAGAGCGTGTCCGCAGTGGCCTCTAATTATTGTCCCTAGCAGCGGCGATCGCTGAGTTAAATCAGCTCTGTGCACACGCACACCCACCCTTCCACGGAAACACACAGAAATTAACTAGATATGACACTGGTACTCTTTTTTGCATTATTTCACTCAGGCTCACTCAGAGCCTTTCCCTCCAGCCCACAGAATGATTTATGCTGAACGGGAGCGGTTTTCTTTTGAGGCAGATTAATTGTGACACGTTTGTTAAAAAAAAAAAGCCATCTTAGACTATTTTTCACGACGCGGTCGCTTAGTGTAAAGTCATTGTTGTTACAGGGAGGGGAGGATGGGGGGGGGGCACGTGTCATCTCCACAAATAGAAGATGTTAGGAGAATCAAAACAGACACTAGTCATCGGCAACGCTATTTAACAGCGTTTTCATTGCTTTTCATCCGTAATCTGACATTTGGTGGCAGCGGTCTAAACATCTTCAATGACGTCCAATGGGGCATAAATCATAAGAAATCCTACAGAAGATACACAAAAACTGACTAAAGCGAAAGTGACATCCCAAAATAATCGGAGCAAACAGGGAGTAAATAAACATCTTCCGCTTTCAAATGCGTAAATAAGAGCCCAAGGCGATTTTATTTTATTTATTTTTAAACCCCAACGATTTATCAACAAACACTGGAAAAACATTTGAGACGCTCAATTGAAGTCATTTCGCTTCAGAATCCCCGGTAATAACCTGTAAATTAAGACTGGGAGAGGGGGCTGGCACTGCACGCTGATCAAACAGCTGTTACCTTGCCTACAGGCTCCGGTTGCAGCCGCCGCCGTGGAGACGGAGGCCTAATATTGTTTTATTATTACCCACAACAACAACGCCATGACAACAACAGCAGCCCTGGTAGACTACAGTAGCGTTAGGGACGGTCACGCCAGACAGCACATTCTAGTGGGGGAGGGGAGGAGACAAGGCTTATTTGAATACAGATTAATAAAAACAGACCTCATACATCCTATAATTAAATTGTGGTGGGAGGCACAGAATACTTTCTTGTATTGAATCTCAAGACGGCACAATGGACTAACAGTTGTCAACAACTAAATCTTGGCTGGAATCTAGCCTAGTCATTCAATTCTATGCACATCCAAAGCATGATTAGGCAACACACACACCAGCCTGAGGACCTATAGGCAACTGACGGCTCCTTCAAAAAGAGCCCTTTCCAGTTCAACCTGTTTTCCAGACCAGTTGCTCAACAGCCTACGTCCAACAGGGTGTCCCATTTCATAAACTCAGCAGGCAGCCTCAAGCAGCTGGGGGTTAGTCTAGACTACCTCAACCTAGTAAGACTCCCACAGTCCCTTACTCTACACACAACCCATTGGGGATCATCAGGGGTGTGGACGGCAGACATAAACAGGGGGAGTAAAGGAACACGGGAGTGAAGTTACCGCATTTGAAGGTCAGAGGAAGAAATGAGAGGGTGAGGGTTTCTGCAGCCCATCCCAGGCTGCAAGGGGGCTAAATTGAATTTGATGGACCATCGCTCCTCCTGTCCTGTCACGACCTGCAGTCGCCTCCGTGAGTGAAGTGATGCCAGGCTTCGGAAGGTGCCGTGCTGATGACATCAGCAAACATCTCCTCAGGTGTGTGCGAACACACGTACGTACTCGATAGAGCTCTCACACCTCAGCGTGCACATCCCCATGCAAAGGGAATTATAACACGGTCGTCTTGGCAGGACAAGTTATTTTGGTGAAATTGACATGCTGCACTGCAGCAAGGGCCCAAGACAATCTAATTACTTGGTATTATGTCTGGAGTGTGCGACAGGAGGAAAACGGATGAGAGAGAGAAAGATGTAACGAGACAAATGAAGGAGAGAGTGCATGAGGGAAGTGGCAGAAAGAGGGGATGGAAAGGGGAGGGGGGGGGGACAGGTGTGGAAACTGGGGAAGAGGATATGAAAATGGGGAAAGGGAAACAATTGGAGGGGGGGGGGGATAAGGACAGAGAACACCAGGGGGAGGTAAAGATTATAGAGATATATCTTCAGTGGCAGCTGTGTCATCATGCCAAGAGCTCAATATGTGGACTTGGAAAGCAGAACCATTGTCTTGGGAGCTCGGAGCACTCTACAAGTGCTAGGCTACAGGCTGCATCCCAATTGGCACCCTATTCCCTATACAGTGCACTACCTCGACACATCCTGGAAGAATCTAGCAAATCACTCAAATGTGAGGGGGAGAGAATTCCCCTCGGCTAATAATCATTACAGTGTCCTCAGAACAGCGAGGAAACAGCTGGGATTTCTGAATGTGGACCAGTTTTGTTTAGACAGGAGACGGAGAGCTCGTCTGGCCTAGGAGAGAAAGTAGGCCCCCCTTTTCCAGGCCCTCGCGTCACAGCTTACCCCACTTCTCTGTTTAGCTGCTAAGCTAACAGCTAGGCTAACACATTTCCACCCTTTCTCTATGAAAGATTAGCATTGGCATGAATATCTACTGACTGGAAAACTAAGTGGTAGTCATAACAAATAATAGCTGGCTACACTCTTTAAGCGTCAGGATATTTGAATATTTCTGCTTTCGTTTGACGTCAGCAGGTGACTAAGGCCATGGCGTTGTTCTGTTGACTACCATCGGTTTAGTTTATGACACACTGAACACGAACAACTAAGTCCTAGGCTACCTAATAAGAGTGACTATAACCCGACGCAGCAATTTGGTTACAGCCAAGATGAATCTCATGTCAGCCTAGACTTTGCCTTGTTTCAATCAGGTCCTCTATAAATAGCCTCAACGACGGTTTAGCCTTTTTTTTTAACATTTCTATTACGTTACTGCCTTAATGACCTGACTGGTTTGTGTGTGTGTGTGTGTGTGTGTGTGTGTGTGTGTGTGTGTGTGTGAGAGAGTGAGAGTGAGAGTGAGAGAGAGAGGTTGAGTAGTGCTCCTCAGACCTCACGGTGACTCATCCTATCCACAAGGGGGAACTCTAATTCATTTAGCCCAGTCCCCGCTGTGCTCTGCGTAAACACATTACACAGCTACGGCTCGCCCAGGAAAACAGGGGGGGTGCCGGTACATTGCTGTGTATGCGTGTGTGTTCGAGGCATGTACCACCATTCCAGACGGGTCTCCGGTCCCAAAAGGCAGAGCTGCCATTCAGTCGCCCCACGTCAGCTGGCGTAGGGGTTACAGGCGGTGCCGTCCACCCACTCCTACAGCGCCATGTGACATAGAACCCAGGGGTATGCCATGTGACACAGAACCCAGGGGTACGCCTTGTATGCAGGTACCCATTAAACCCAAGGTGAACATGTACACGCACTTTGAACGTGTGTGATCGTATATCTGGTGAAAGTAAGTCTGGATGATGGTGAGACATTAGCATGTCACTGCAGCCAGTTTTCCTAGAAGAAGCCATTCGATTTAGGAGGATGGACTGAGGGCTTTGGGAATCTTATTTAGGGCTGTAGTAGGGCCTGGATATTAGGCTAAGCCAGGGAGGTGTGTGTGTAGGGCCTCGCGAGACTAGAGGGAAGGCTGGGTTGGAACAGGCTGGGGTTGGGGTGCGGGAAGAGTGGGTCCCTTTATCAGCTCTGTCAGGGGGAAAATGCATTTCACGCCTGGCTGGGCCCCTCCGCTGCTGTCCCTCCCCCTCCTCCAACCCCATCGCCCGCCCTCCCCCCCAGTCGCTCGGATTAGGAAGAGAAATGTTGCTCCTGGAGATGTGACACGGGCATCCTTCTGTGCCGCCCCACTCGCCAAACTCCTCACACAGTCATTGTACGCACAAGCACACTTCAACATCTTCACCATGGCCCTCAACCCCCCACTGTCCCAAAGCCATGACTCCCCTGACGCCTGCAGCTAGAGTAACAGTAACAGTCTGCTCCTATCCAGGCCTCTGTCGGTCTTTGCAGTGCCCTCTATCCAGCTATAACCTTCCTCTCCACCCAGTCCAGCCTCAATGCTGGACGCTGCCAGGGGCTATTCAGGGAGTCGAGTGGTAAGCCGTCCATTTTCTACTTCCTGTGTATTTTTAGAAAGGTAGTTTAACACCACCCCCCTCCTCCGCTCCCTTCTTTCTCCACCTGCCCTCTTCCCGTTTGGGTAACTAAGTCGTAAACAGCTGGGAGTGTCGTTTTCTGTTTGGAGACAGCTCATTTAGCCTGGCGGCTGCAGAGTAGAATTCCCCTTTAATGATGCCGCAACATCCAATAGAACAGGCTACTGGTGGAGTGAATATTTAGCATTTGAATAGTTTTCAATGCTATTCCATGAAGTAAATCCATGCTCTTCTGCGAGGCAAAGTAGCATTCCATGCTCTTCTGCGAGGCAAAGTAGCATTCCATGCTCTTCTGCGTAATTACGAGGGATAGTAGGAAGTTATAGTTGGGAGAAAATAGGGACCGAGAGAGAGAGGGCTCCTTTGTCCTTCAGTGACTATAAACTGCCATTAACCCTGTATTCCTCCTCCCCACCCCCCCCCTACATGTGGGATATGGAGGGAGACAGCCACCAGAGAGAAAGGGTTCAAGGATATCCCTCTCCTTGATTTACTAGGTACATTGGGGGCTATTTGTTTGAGTGGGGCTATCAAGCCGCTGATGCCTTGTCACTACAGTCATGGGCAAGGTGAACGCAGAGGTGGCGGTAGAGACAACTGATGGGGCTAAATCCAAAATTGTGTGTGTACAAGTAGCCTACGAGTGCTTGTGTAGTGTGTGTGTGTGTGTGTGTGACATCACTTACGTCAGGGTAGTCTTTTACAGGCACAAAGAGCTTCTCCTGCAGGTGAATGATGGGTCCCATGGCCTCGGGTAAATCCAGAGGGTGTTTCTCTACCAGGCCGTTCGCTGTGTCATTGTACATTTCCTTCCTCACTCTGTTTATCTCTGAAAGACACAAGCAACACACTGTTAGAGGATTGTATGCAGAACAACAAAAAACTAAGGCTATGGACAATAGTCGACACAAGACAATAGAACTAGACAACAATAAAACGAATCGGTCCGAAGCAGAGCGAAACGGGACGGTGCTATCAGAACTCGTTTTCATTTTCCACTGCACAACGTTTGGAAATGTTTCACTACGGCGTATGCTAACGAATACGACCCATCGATGTGTGTTCGATCAAACCATTGAGGATGTGTTGTAATTGACTGATTCGATGAGAGGTCTAGGGAGTTGTGGTGTGTGAGGGGTTAAAGCTAGCTCAGACAGCATGTCTGGTGGTCCGTGGTGGCTGGTCTAGTGAAATAGTGTGTTTGAGGGGGCAGCAGCAGAGGGGGAATAGGAGAGTGAGAGAGAGCCAAATCGTTCAGGGGGAGATATGCCTTCAGTTTAGATCAGCCTGTCCGATAAAACAAATAGACCAAAGGCAGAGACCGACACACATTTCCACAGTCACACACACACGTGATATTACAGCCTACATAGTGCCACCAAAACACTCATGCACAAATGTACAGTTTTCAGGCAAATACAGCCTAAAAAATACAAATACTAGAACCCCATATACCAAGTCTCACACGCACACACAGCTGAGGCATGCAGTCAGTGTGTCTCCAGGGGGGTATGTTGAGACAAGGGATTCATTCATGATGTTCAGTTGTGCCAGATGAGGCAGGGCAGAACGGTGTTCTGTAGCCCAAACACACATTAACTACAGGATGGACAACCATTGGTCACGCTGCTTCCCACTCTCCCTACATCCCAGACACACAACCCCACTAGGCCCCTTAAACCATGAAAATGTACTCCTCAACCACCAGTTGATGTTCACAAACCATCCCTCAACCAAAGTGCCTGTTATATTCGAGCCTGGTCCTGACAAATTAGCTAGGCCCATGTCCTCCTTCAGAATTTAGCCCCTCCCTTATGCGGACCACACTGCATTTCAGTAAATGTTTAGCTTTCACTGCATTCCTTCTAATTTGATTGAGGTAAAAACCCAAACTGCACATTTGTAGGAGGTTTAGCCAAAAACTGTGGATCGGAGAGAGTTCATGTCAGACTATTGGCGGGGGGAGAGACATGTGACTCCAACAGGAGATCACAACAACTACCGAGGCGGAGGGAACAGCAACCTGGGGTGGGCCTCAAAAGGCAATCCTTCTATTAAAGCCTCCGCATCATAGTCCTAGACATCAATACCCGACAGGGGAGGGAAAAATCACCTCTACAGCCCAAAGTAACCCTGAACGCTAACACCAAATGCCACGGTCCCTCAAGTGCTGTAGCACCACCCAGAGCAATGGGGCTTGTAAAGAGAGGGTGTTAAAAACATACGTAGAGGATCTGAGGATGACAAAAAAGAGAAGTGGATGTTGAAAGGGATTTGCTGCCCATAGAAAAACGGTAGTGTTTTATTTTAGAAGTATTGACAGGCCGCATGGTCGATGAGGTTTAACACACATCTTCCCACACACTACTGAATGTGGCAAGGCACATCTGGCAAGCAGCTCGGGAGAACATCTATAGTGGGAAGCACCTGGGGGACGGGCGCATAGGGAGGGGCTGGACACACACACACACACACACGTAACCCAAACCTCCATTACCACAAACGTCATTCCTCCATACCGTCAAGAGTCACTGAGCATGCAGGCCCAGGGCAGACCGCTGAGATGACATACAATTGAAGTCGGAAGTTTACATACACCTTAGCCAAATACATTTAAACTCAGATTTTCACAATTCCTGGCATTTAATCCTAGTAAAAATTCCCTGTCTTAGGTCAGTTAGGATCACCACTTTATTTTAAGAATGTGAAATATCAGAATAATCGTAGAGATAATGATTTATTTCAGCTTTTATTTATTTTATCACATTCCCAGTGGGTCAGAAGTTTACATACCAAATACTACTTGAGTGTAGCATTGCCTTTAAATTGTTTAACTTGGGTCAAACGTGTCGGGTAGCCTTCCACAAGCTTCCCACAATAAGTTGGGTGAAATTTGGCCCATTCCTCCAAACAGAGCTGGTGTAACTGAGTCAGGTTTGTAGGCCTCCTTGCTTGCACACGCTTTTTCAGTTCTGCCCACAAATGTTCTATAGGATTGAGGTCAGGGCTTTGTGATGGCCACTCCAATACCTTGACTTTGTTGTCCTTAAGCCATTTTGCCACAACTTTGGAAGCATGCTTGGGGTCATTGTCCATTTGGAAGACCCAGTTGCGACCAAGCTTTTAACTTCCTGACTGATGTCTTGAGATGTTGCTTCAACATATCCACATAATTTTCCTTCCTCATGATGCCATCTATTTTGTGAAGTGCACCAGTCCCTCCTGGAGCAAAGCACCCCCACAGCATGATGCTACCACCCCCGTGCTTCACGGTTGGGATGGTGTTCTCCGGCTTGCAAGCCTTCCCCTTTTTCCTCCAAACATAACGATGGTGATTATGGACAAACAGTTCTACTTTTGTTTAATCAGACAAGAGGACATTTCTCCAAGAAGTACGATCTTTGTCCCCATGTGCAGTTGCAAACCGTAGTCTGGCCTTTTTATGGCGGTTTTGGAGCAGTGGCTTCTTCCTTATATCGACTTCAACTGTAAGTCCTCCCCATTAGGGTGACTTCATGACAAATCTATTCATCTGTCAATCTATGAATGAATAGTGGGGTGGGGAGTGTGGGCAATACCTCTACATGGCTAGGTCCTTCCCTGGATAAAGGACTGAAAGCTTCTTAGGCCAGGCCAAATATGTTAGTAGTTTAACGTTGAACAATAAAAAATGTTGGCCTTAGTTGAACTATGCAATTCTCACAGATCTGTTTGAGTAGAGAAGAGAGATCGCTGGCACCAAATGGAAGAAGACTGACAATCAGGGAGGGACTTAAATGAATTTGTCCAATAAGAAAGGTGCATTATTATTTTTTAGTCGCTGTGAAACGTTTGGCTATGGTGTAACCTAATGAATTTGGCCAGGCTGGGACAATGGGGATGACCTTGGTTGGCTAGTGTGGCCGTATGGTCACAGGGCTCAGTGGTGGTGAAGTGCTAAAAAGGTAAGCTGTGGAGCGGCGGTGCACACTGCCTAGAATTTAAAGAGATTGTGTGTGAGTGTGTGTGTCAGTTTCAGCGAGAATGAGTGTGCAGGCTCAAGCCTCCCAGGGAGGGATTCATAGGAGGGCGGCCAGGCACCAAGGTTCATCAGGTTTCCAAGCCTTAGAATCTTGCAACCCGGCCAACAACTTGTAACGTTTCTCCCTTTACTCTGACAAGCACGTTCTCTTATCAAAAGGCTCTACTCGCCCCCCCCCCTCGTACTCCCCTCCTTGGCCCAATTCCATTTCCTCCTGCTAAAATGTCACATTAACATAAAGAGGCCGGGCCATCAGCCTGAGAGGCGAGACATTTGACAACGTCTAATTTCACCGGCGTCAAAATCCTCACACCAAGTCTTTTCTCGACCGCTGGGCTAACCTAAAAATTACCCCCTTCCTGGGCGCTTGCGATTAAATAATTTGTCTTTGTCCACCGGTGACGTGCGGCTGGTCAAAAAAGGTAGAGGAGACGGTGTAAGGATCATTCAGTCGAAATGGAGAAAGGAAAGGATAAAGTACAGCTGGCAAACTTGGGCAGTAACAGTAGAACTCTGGAAGATTCTCCAGTGCTTTTTGAAGCACACAAACACAGACTAGCTAGCAAGGTGCCATCGGAAACTACTTTGTTAGCGTAGAGGTTCTAACTATTCCTGAGGAGACTAAGGACTGGAGAGGATAATGGCATGGCAGTCGATGTATCACCTCTGTGTGTGTGTGTGAGAGAGGTTAAATGAGGTAGTAATAGATCCCCTGGCCTCCCTTCAACCACCCCACTCAGCTTAATTTTTAGTGTTTCAAAATGCCAGAGTCTGCATTCGGTCTGCTGCTCACATACCGAATCGCCAGGTCTGCCTATTGCATAACACACAGAATTGAACCATCTGCTCTCGACTACTGATATGACGTAAACAAAATAAAACTGTCGACCTTGAGTGGCTGGAGGAGGACAGTCACAGTGAAGGAGAGTGAGAGATGGAGAGCGAGCACTGGGCTGAAAGAGACAGAACATACACACAGCGTTTGACGAGACACTTCACTGCTTCCAAAACACCCTTGGCTCAGAACGGTCTCATCTCTCTCCCTCTACCTTCTAGTTTCTGCACTTTTGTTCTCCCATTCAGTGCCAAGAAAATGTCACACTCCCAAGTCTCAGAGCACAGGCCGCCCTCCTTGAGCTATGATAAAGACTGGATTTCTACTGTTATAGGGGAGGAAAATAAGATTTGAGAACTAGGCCAGTGAGAAAGAGGAGGTTCAACGGCATTAGGATAGGGCCATTTAGAATGAGAGCATACAGACAACTAGGCTTGGGTGGTATCCAGATTGTCATACCTTCATACCGACCTTGTGCCATACTGGGACATTCGGTAATACCAGCACTGAACACAAGGGGCACCGTTTCCAACCCCCACTGATGCTCTGTAATCAAAAGGTTTGCAAGGCTAACAAGTACAATTCCATAGAGAATGCTAACTAAATGCTAACGAGCACATTGTGAACAGTCGTACAGTTTGACCTAAACTATACAAGTAACTAAAAAAATGCTACACCGTTTGCTGCAGTCACAAAACAAATATTAACCAGCAAGGCTCTTGATCCAGGAGGAGATTGTGGTTACCAAGCAAATGCTTGATTTTGGAAGAAGCTAACCACTTAGCTAACTGGCTATTAAATTAGCAAAGCAAATGCACAACTACAGAGCATTAAGGCACAATTTAGACAGATATCTTAACTATTAAGTTAATTAACTGGCAAACATTTAGTTGCGAATTTCATACTGCAATTAGATCACCTGGAGCATGCTGCACAAGTGAGTGACTTACAAGGCTCCGGTCTCTCTTCGTTGTGTGCTTGTAAACAAACACCACATGACATGTGACTGGAGACTACCGTAAGCTTCACAATAATGTCACAGCTGAAGTGAAGAACGCAACTGTTCTTTTTCTAAGACATTGCACAAGTTAACTGCAGGTATTTACTTAAAAAGTAGCTACAAATATTCAAAATGTACTAAAAACTAGTTAACGATATTGAAAAACCATATCGTGGCTTTTTCCAAATACCCCAGTATACGGTATACCGCTCAAGCCTACTGACATCATTGACTTTAGCTCAGCTCATGCTTGACCGTCAATACTGTGACATCAATAACTAGGCCTTCATATCCCAACCCTGTTTTCAAGCACATTCCCGAGTAGGCCAACACAGAATTGTTCAACCAAAGGCAAAAATCCAGACAGACTAGAAACGGGCCTAAATCAAGTCCTTGGTCTGGCTGCCTTCCTTTCAACTCCCTCTTCTGTAACATTGAGCCATAGAAATAGCCTACATAACAGAGCAAGTACAGTATCCATCTCTATGAATGGATTCAACTAGATAATTTCTTATGAGGAGATGGAGGGGGCTGTGTAGAACGTGAGATGTTGGACTCTGATCAGTCTATGAGGTGGCATGGACCACATAAGCCTATAGAGAAAGGGCGCAAAGTAATCTTTCTTCAATATCATGTAAGGGTATGGGGGCTGCAGTAGTGCTATAGTGCTAACCCGTGTACTATGGAGAGTGACAACACATGACAGGCACACACCTGAAGGGGAAAAATCTCTATAGCTGGCTTGCCACACGCTCAACATTCTCTGGACAACTACTACTCCTCTTCCAAAATCCCCTCTTAGTCAGAGCTAATGCTTTCTCCCCATGCAGTCTGGGTCCTAGCAGGCCAATTCCTCACGTCAGCCCGAGCTAAATCAACAGTAAGAGATCAAATTCTCACCCACACACGAACCTACACCCCAGGGGTGCACAGCCAGGAAAAGTAGGCTTTTACTAAAGGGAAAAAGGAGGAATAAAAATAGAATGGCCATCTTATTTTATGTGATCTGACAGAGCGTGTGCATTTCTGAGCAGACTGCGGCATCAAGTGTTCTTATTTATCTACTCTCTGTAAACAATCTAGTAGTAGTAGTAGTAGTAGTAGTGACTCAGGAGTGCAGGAGGATTCAGTCATGGAAAGCTTAAGGAGAACAAGAAAGAGCGAGAGATTGAAGGAACATTTTCTTTGGCAGAGGTGCAAAGATGACTTAGGGCTGCAGTCAAAAACACACAATTTTACAGTCGCAACTGCAAAGAGTCATGGGTCTCCAATTGCCCTAGAAAGGAACCGGTGGAAACAGCAGAGGGGAATAATCTAATCAGGTTGAAGGGCAGAGAGCGGCGATCTAAACAAGATCCGAGGTCTGGGACAATGGATCATTAAGTCAGTCTAAAAATAAAAAAGCGTTCCGTCGTGACATTTTAACTGCTTTGTCCTCTAACCTGCTGCAGCTCTCTGAAATAGGCTTTCCTCTTGACCACCCTGAGGCCTTATGTCGGGGAATAACGTGTGTGTGTGTCAGCACACCAGACAACAGGATAGGAAAGAACAGGGACAGGTGAACGTCAAGCCATAACCAGGTAGGGATCCAGTCCACCACCATAATGCTGTTCTCCATCCCATGATGTCAGATGAGGAGGAAAGATAAAAAGGGAGAAAGAGGGGTAAGGAGAATGGACGACCGCTATAAAAATACACACCCACGGTGGTGGAGAAGAGCCTTCGCTAAGGTACAAGTTTTTCCACTTTGAAGCGGCGCATTTTAGCCATCACAAAGCACAGCAGTGAACGGATTTGGGCTTAATGCATTCCCTTCCCTTTATTCAGTTCCCAGACGCCTTTATCCAAAGTGACACTCGACTTCAACAGTTAAGGCTTTGAGGCGGAAGGTATGAGCAATGGCTCTTAAAAAAGGTGAACAAAAATCTAGTATGCGGGCGATTGAGCCATGAAAACATATGCATTTCTGCAGCTTAATCGCAGACCCACAGCAGTCTCGACGATTAAAACCCTTGCGTTTCAGTGTCAGTTTTCCTCTATAATCTGAGTTTTAGCGGCCAAGATGTGCATGGACCAGTGAGACGGATGATGACTGTGGCAAATGCTACGCAAGCCTCAATATTCTCAGGGTCCGATGTAATTGCTGGGCTAAAACAAAATGAAAGCACTAAACTGCCAGTGAAAGGAATGACACTGCAGTTTCCTGGGCCAGCCAGTGAGAGATTTACGTTTTCAGAACTCTGCTAAGCAGCCAGAGTAAAAAGCTCCAGCGCCAGTACTTTGAGCAGATAGGCTACTCAATAAACGACTGGAGTAACAAGGCCTCTCAATCCTCCTCGCCTCCATCTGTCCGCTTTTCTCTTGGGCCTGATGTGAGCCAAGGCAGAAGAAATACAACCGCACAAATTGGGTTTGGTCGTTCGATGCTTTACAGTACTTCCCAAACACAGTGGGCTGCATAAATTGGACAGGGACAAAGCGTAAGCCTGCCTGGAGTATAGAACACACACGTCCGAAATGCAGCACGTTCTGCTTGATGATAGTCAATAATGAGCGGGTGCTGAGCTGCTTCTGTAATGGTAGAAAAAGGATACCGAAACGAGGACTGTTACGTGTGCTGTGCAGGTCCTATGTGGATCATTTCCACCACCTCCCAAAACATTTATAAAAATACTATTATAATAAACACTTAAGAGAGGTGAATCGCCTCGGTGCAGAAACTGTGCAAATAACAAGGAAATAGTAGACCCTTTACCAGTATCAAGACTTTTAGCCAAACTTGACTGTTTGAGATGCTCGTCTTTCCCGTCGAGAGAGAAAAAAAAATAAGGTACATCATTTCTCTGATCGCTACCAACTTCATCTTCCCTGCCTGCTAGTTGAAGCATTCCGGCAGTTAGCCAGGGAATGGATAGATTTCAGTGTGTTGGTGTGCTGATGGAAGCCAACACAATTGTTGCCAAAGAGCCATTCTTTATTAGTAATCACAGTGCTTCTGAGGTTCCCGGCGCTAGCGGCCGAAAATAGGACAAACTTGGCTTAATGTGCCTCTTGGAGGCGGAATGACGACTCCAATAGGATGCGTCATAGCTGGTCAGCGTGACAATTAGACAATGAAAACAGACGTGCACACGGGAGGACTAGTGAAATACACAGTTATGCATTTGGGTCCCACGGCTTTGGCGAATCTCTGGGTCCGTGTAAAGCGCCACAGACCAAAGCAGGCCGTTGCAGTCATTATTTCCTATCCTGTTGGCAAGAAATGAATGGGCAGCGAGATGGAAATTCGGCGTGGCTGTGGAAGTGACTGGACAGCCAGTGAGTAGGAAAAGGTAGGCCTGACTCAACTGACTAAAGAACTGAAGTGCTAATTTAGCAATATTGCTAGCCAACATCTCAGCCAATGATTGTCGCAAGGGAGGAGCTTTGCCCAGATCTCAAATTCTTGAAAAAAAAGTAACACCTGAACATCTGTGAGCATTCCCAAAGACAAGCTCTCCTCCCAGTACCAAAGCCTCCTACCCATTACCAGATCTGAAAACTAAGACCTTGGGATCTCTGCAGAGCCATTAAGCCCTGCGACTAAAATTAGAACAGGGGATCACCACATGTGGAACTGCTTTATGGGTCTGGGTGCGAATGGGGGTATGGTATCAGCTCAATGAGGCATGGGAGTGCTTGTTTCCTGCACAGGGAGAGATCTGCTGTTGGAGGGCAGCAGACTCACAAGGAGGGCCCGGCTCAATGCAGAGCCGTAATGGCCTCCATCTTTAATGGCCGCCGCGGGGGGCAGGCTCTCAGTACTCTCCACGTGGAGGTACTTTAGGAAGACACCCCCCAGGGTGCTCACTCGCCATGTCGTCCTCAGCACTACAAGCCGGCGACACTGGGTAATGGAAAATAACACACACATACGCTGCCCTTGACGTCACCATTGGATCCCTCCCATTGGCAACCACATGCCAACATTCATGTAGCATAACAGTGTAAGGAGAAAGGTAGAGCTTGATGCCAATGATTCACTCAGCAAGTCCTGCAAATGATGGAATTCACCAACTAGTCATTCTAAAGCACCCAAATGCAACCACCTCTTTAAAAACAAAATAAAGATAAATATTTTATTGCTGCTTTGCTACCATCAAAAAGAGGGTAGGATATGTAGCGTTAAATTGGAAAGTGCTTTGAGGTGAGAGATGACTTAAAATGTTATCATTCATCTTTGGGGATACTTTTTGGAAATGAAGACATTCCCAAACCAGGCCTACATTTGGCTGCTGTGTTAAGAGGGAAACTCCACCCTTTAGCAGCATAACAAGAGAGCCAACACAGACAGCTCTGTAGAGATGCAAACTTGTAAAAGATTGCAGAGACGTGACAGACTTTTTTTTTTTTTTTTTTTAATGGGGTATTAATCTCACACATCCCTTTTATTCTCAGATTTCAAGGGCGCTCATGTCAGACTTCACCTACCACGGAATTTGTGAGCACAAACAAACCCAAGACCTGTGCTGTGTGCTCGACTCTCCAGACTAACTCCCTTTGTTTATGTTAACCCACTTCCATAGCGTGTCGGCTGATCCAGCAGGAGAAGCAAGCACCACCCACCTTCCCTCATTCAGTCTGGCCCTTAGGCGCACACCCACACACCAAAACATTGGGTGACTGCTTTAGAGGAGAATACAATGCTCTAAGTATGCTAGGATGAGAGTTAATGAGAGGGGGGTGAATAACAGGAAAGGACCAGGATGTTGGGCTGATTATGTGTCTGTTGAGGGGAACAGAGGCAGACAGAGGCCATGGCCACATTGTTTTCACTGGAAGGCCTGTAACGATGGCCTCAGAGGAAGCCTTTCCTGTCGGTGCTTGCCGGGGCAGAGTAGCAGGCTGAAAACAAACTTGGGCGACACAAACACACACAGGAAGCCAGCATTACCCCCTTCGCCACGCCACAATGACAGGAAAAGTCCAGCTGTCAGAAGAGGAAGGAATGTGCTAAGAAAAGATAAGCCCTGCCCGGCTTCCTCCCCAAACCTGAACCGCCCACATAACATCCTAGGGGGGAGGGGGGGTTCTTATGCCGTCCTGTCACTCAGATGGCTAATTATTCCCAACTCAGAAAAAAACTAGACCTCCCCCGTAACCCATCCTTCATTCTCCCCTATATCGAAAGACGCTTGCACCTTGCAGTCTTACAAACCACCTTCACAAAGGCAGCACAATGGCTAAAATTAATACGATCAAAAAGGGCAGAGCAGTGCAAGTATTGTCACCATGTCGATAGGGCTTTTTTCATAGGGCCGGGCAAAAGCAATCTGTGCCTTTCCAATTGGCTGTCGTTGGTCGAGCGGTCAGTAAGCAGGCCTTGTGACTCACTGGGATGGTGAAGGGGAGAGGAGCATCTCCTTTATCTGTGTGATGTTCATCATCGCATCCTCCATTGGTGGGAAGGGTAAGAGACGAGGAAGCACAACAGCATTCGTTTGGCTTTAATTAGCAGGAAATGAGGTCACGCCATGACAGGGAGCGTTTACACTAGGGCCAGGGGGTAGGGCTGGAGAGAAACAGACTAAATGCCTGTAGTGACATTGTAATGGCCGTGATATATAATATGTGATGATGCCTCGGGGCATGGAGCACCTAGACAACAACCGAGGGCTCTGTTCGTAACGAGAACATTTCAACACGAAGTCACATGCGAGTTAATGTTCACTTCGCACACAGAATAACATGCTGCGTGCTAGGAGGTGACATCACTGTGCAGCTCTCTGGTTGAACCTGCCAAAACGTGTTGCTCAACAGCGGCTGTATATGATCAGGCTGTGGTGACGGGGATTGTGGGAAGGAAAACCAGCCTCAGATTTTTGCCTGGCCATCCCCTAGTAAGCAAAACTACCAGTTCGTGTTGACGCTGAAACACGAGGCAGTCATCAGGTTTTGGAAAGGGCTGGCAGAAGTGGGTCAGGATGTCATAGCAAGCAAACCATTTCCGACCTGATCTGTCAGCAGTGAGTCAGGAAAGCCATCACAGAGTCCCTGAGCCTGCTTAAGAGTTTAGGCATTGATTGTTTTCAGAGTGCTGGGTGTCTGATGAGGAGGGGAGGGAGGAGAGAGCAGGGCAGTCTGGTCTGTCTGGGTGGTGGAGAGACCCAGAGCAGGGGAGGCTGGTCTGAAGAATGGGTGACCCAGGGCTAATGCAAATAGACAGGCCCCGTAACAAGCCTTTAAAAATGTCAGCACTGGTCTTCAGATAAAAGATGAAATGTATCCCTCAGGCAGAATTACTGCCATGCAAGAGGAGAGAGAGAGAGGAGAAAACAGAGTACCAGAAAGAGGAAACAGCAAGCGAGCCATAGCACGTGCCCGACATCGACAGACCGGAGAAGGCAGGTAAGTTACGGTGTTACGGACTTCTCCCCATGCCGACGTAAAATGGGTTAAGACAGTGTCAAGGACATGGAGTCATTCACAATTCCCATGGGAAACTAGACTCATTCTTTCATGCTGACCACCACGCCCGCGTTGTGTGCGCGAGCATGGCAAAACAAATGTACACATACATGTTGTTCAAACGTTTCATCCAAACTGCTCGCGCACGTCAACAAGCGTATGCGTAGCCAGGCACTAAACTACAACTACAAGTCTGTGGTCCTCTGTAGCTCAGCTGGTAGAGCACGGCGCTTGTAACGCCAAGGTAGTGGGTTCGATCCCCGGGACCACCCATACACAAAAATGTATGCACGCATGACTGTAAGTCGCTTTGGATAAAAGCGTCTGCTAAATGGCATATTATTATTATAAGTCCCACCTCTCCAATTTTAGGAGTATATACCCACGTGGGTGATTGATAGAAACTGAGGTCCACACTCCAGTCCAGTTAGTGGCGGTAATGCACCTTCAAGTTAGTTGCCAACTGCCATATAAAGTCCACAGAAGACTGAAGGAGGAGAGATGACTGGAAACTAGGTTTCCCCTTTTATCTGTTGATTAATTGTCAGAGTAAAGAACACACAATTTTATGTGACTCAAAATTCTACAAAGATCCAGAAAAAAAGGACCTTATGCATTTCATGTAAAATAACAACCCAATGTTTATATCCCAGAACAAAATTGCTAGCAACAAGCTAGCTAGCTGAATGTTTGTGTTTCGACCGGTCCCCAAATTAATAGTTGGTTCAAAGTGCGTTTTGATATTTCAACCTGTGTGTCATGACCACATCTGGTGTGGTTGGACAAAAATCTACATGTTCGTGGCTGGTGAAGTCCACATGTTAGTGTTTTTTTTTTGCACAAGAAGAAATCAGTGTATTATACATTATGTTAAAACATTCACGTTATGCTTCTTTGGGGAGAGCAACAACAAAAAACATAATTTACCAGTTCACAAATGAACAAAACAGAAGAGTACGAGGCAAAAATATTAATTTTAGCAGAGGCATGTGGTGAGGGGGAGGAGGAGGAGGAAAAAGGAACCGGAGCCTCCTTCATCGAGTGTCAGACACTCAATAAGGTTTGAGGAAAAGCTCGCGCCACCGACAGTTTGAACCGGTGTCAAGTGCAATCAGTGAACTTCCAAGAGGAGAAAATGAAGGCGGAGGGAGGAAAAACAGGCTGCCAGGTGAGCTGGGGAGTAAGATAAACACAGGGAGCAGTCCACTGCTGCAGACTAGTGCCCCGGGACGATACCTCACCCGAATGTGACAGAGCAGCTGGCATCTCTGCATCGATTCAGACGCCCAGACCGCTCGCAGAGAATACGGACGCCTGCCTACTGCACACAAGAGCATCACATACGGATATCTCACCATCGTAATCTTATCTAACACAATAATATATATCTTTATGGCGGGCCACTGCTTTTATCGGTCCCTACTTAAGAGTGGACGCCGGTTGTAGTGCGTACTAGCGCGGTAGTGCCATTGGTGTCAGCGGTGGGTGGTTGGCCCTACAATACAAGGGATCATTGTGTGGAACTGAGGGGGGAGGGAGAGCAACTGACCTTCCCCTCAGCCTGGGAGATGACCTCATTCAGAGCACATATGCATTTTCTCTTTATCGCCCACACCCCCTCTCGGCCTTGCTCCCCTTTTCCTTTCAGTGCACACAATCAATCAATTCTCTGTGCCTAGAAACACACTAACCCTTTCATTAGGGCCACAATGATTTCCCATTTTTTCCCCCACTGGGAATGTTGTTTATGCTTTCATTTTATGTAATGGTGTTAAATAAGCTTTTGTTTCCCCAATTAAAAACCAAATCGCACAAAAACAGCCATTGTGTTTGCTTGTAATCTAGTCATAAACCTCAAACTGATAACACAGTCAGGCTAATCCTTCAGGAAAACAGACTAGTAGCAAAATGTCGGCAGCATTGAGAGCAGAGGAAGGCAAACTTGCAGTACAATGCTACCCTCGTGGTGCTCTGCCGGTATCACCTGAAGCTGTGACGCAACCACTGGTATTGGGGGGGACAATCCAATGACAAGATCTGGGTAGGGGACGGGACAAGGCTGCACTAATTTGAGCAACTGCAGTGTGGAATTCAGCAACTATCACCACAGAACTGTGCTTCAAGGTACCCTGCACGTTTGCATTTCCCTCAACCGCGAGTCACGATTAACACTCAAACTTGTACTTGGGATCTTAAAAAACACCTTTGTCAGCTGAGCGAAGGTCTACACTTACTGCCAGGGTGGAAACAACTAGGCTAAGGCTTACGGATTGAGAGGACTATGCCGCATTTGCACTCAAACCGCCAAGGTGAAATCAGTGTCTGTTTACAAGACAGGCACACCCTTCCACAGACAACAATAGAACAGAGAGGATGTTTACAGGTTGTTATAGCTGTGTGGCTAGAGAGAGGAACAGATAAAGGAGCATCCTTTGCAGGGAGAAACAGGCAGAGCCTTGGGATCTGAATGGCACTACCCTCTACATATTTGATGGTGTAGTGCTAATGATGACGGTCTCACTCGCCCAAAGGGGAGGTTAATGCTCGGCTGCAGAAGCGTTAGAGAAACAACACAAGCGGTTTTCGAGACAGGTAAATGATTCAGTTGATTTATTGCCGCTTGTGCCTTGCGAGGAGAAGTCGAAAGCTGCAAACAGCCAGGAAAATGGATCTATTATAGCATTTATGGAGAACAGGAGGGGGAGCTAGAAAGCTTTGAGGGTATTCCACGACTAAATGTTCCAAAAATAAGTCCTGCATGATGTCCACAATGCAGATCGGGCTTGTCTCCAGTTAATGTAATATAGATCAAATTGAGTTAAAACTCACTAACAGCAGGCATTTGGAAAAATGAACACTGGGTTATCCATTAAGCGCACTTCAAGTTAGCCTAAATTCTTCAGCTAGCCGCTAATGCTTGCCATTCCACTCAGAAGAGAGAGGGAAAAGAACGCAAGCAGAGAGAACGAGCATCAGCTCATTTCTTCACCTCCTGCTCAGTGTGTCAAAACAAAACAAAGATGAACAGGAAAACGCTGACAAATAAGTGACTCTCACAGAGCCTAATTGTTGGGCCCCATCTGCAGCCAGCCTGACAAGAGAATAAAAAGGGGAGTGTTGGAAGGAGTGGGATGGGAGCTATTCAAAGCAGTCGAGGAATGCAAGGGGAGTGGACTCTACTCCTCAATCCTGAGGCGTGTGTGTACACACAACTCGATGGAGGGAATGGGGGAAAAAAACAGGCAGTCTTAGATGGACTCTTACAACAACTCACAGGAAACGGGAGACACAGAAGCACCATGCCGAGAAACTATACTGAACAAAAATAAAAACGCAACATGTTAAATCAAATCTTATTGGTCACATACACATATTTAGCAGATGTTATTGCGGGTGTAGCGAAATAATGTAAAGCGTAAAAATGTCCCATGAGCTGAAATAAAGAGCCCCTAAAATTTATTTGCACAAAAAGCTTGTCAAATTTTGTCTGGAAATGTGTTTACATCCCTATTAGTGAGCATTTCTCCTTTGCCAAGATAATCCATCCACCTGAAAGATGTGGCATATCAAGAAGCTGATTAACCCTTAGCCTACAATTGTTTTAATGAATGGAAGTATATACACGTTACCAGTCAAAAGTTTGGACACATTTACATTTTAGTCATTTAGCAGACGCTCTTATCCAGAGCGACTTACAGTTAGTGAGTGCATACATTTATTATTTTTTCCCATATTACACCGACTCATTCAAGGGTTTTTCTTTATTGAAGACATCAGAACTATGAAATAACAAATATGGAATCATGTAGTAACCAAAAAAAAGTGTTAAACAAATCAAAATATATTTTATATTTGAGATTCTTCAAATAGCCACCCTTTGCCTTGATGACAGTTTTGCACACATGGCATTCTCTCAACCAGCTTCATGAAGTAGTCACCTGGAATGAATTTCAATTAAAAAGGTGTGTCTTGTTAAAAGTTAATTTGTTGAATTTCTTTCCTTCTTGATGCATTTGAGCCAATCAGTTGTGTTGTGACAAGGTAGTGAGGTACACAGAAGATAGCCCTATTTGGTAAAAGACCAAGTCCATATTATGGCAAGAACAGCTCAAATAAGCAAAGAGAAACAACAGTCCATCATTACTATAAGACATGATGGGTCAGTCAATACGGAAAATTAATAGTAAAAATAAAATAAAAACCCTGGAATGAGTAGGTGTCCAAACCTTTGACTGGTATTGTATATGGAGAGTTTAGTGCCTAAAATAAGGCGATAAATACGCGAGAGAGACAATTAACCATTTCCTGATCTTTCATCTCACAGATATAGGACAGACACTTCAGAACAAACGCCCTTTAGATTTTATTTTGACCATCTGTTGTTCCATGTAGTGAATCTGTTATTCAATGCAGAAATGCCAAATTCAATGTTTCATCCAATAATTATTTGATGCCTTAAGGGGTCTTAAAATTCCAAATAAATTAGCTAAATGATCCTTGGTATGACCATCTTAAAACAATTCCATAATTTAGCTTAGAACCACCCCAGCTTAGACTTGAGGGTTAAACATCATGATTACACAGATGCACCTTGTGCTGGGTACAAAAGGCCACTATAATGTGCAGTTGTGTCACACAACACAATGCCACAGATGTCTCAAGTTGAGGGAGCGTGCAATTGGCATGCGGACTGCAGGAATGTCCACCAGAGCGGTTGCCAGAGAATTGAACGTTAATTTCTCTACTATAAGTCGCCTCCATCGCCATTTTAGAGAATTTGGCAGTACGTCCAACCTGCCTCACAACCGCAGACCACGTGTAACCACGCCTGCCCAGGACTTCCACATTCGGCTTCTTCACCTGCGGGATCATCTGAGACCAGCCACCCGGACAGCTGATGAAACTGAGGAGTGTTTCTGTCTGTAATAAAGACCTTTTGTGGGGAAAAAACTAATTCTGATTGGTTGGGCCTGGCTCCCCAGTGGGTGTGCCTATGCCCTCCTATGGCTGCGCCCCTAACCAGTCATAAATGTATTTCAATTGACAGATTTCCTTATACAAACACTAACTCAGTAAAATCTTTGAAATTGTTGCGTTTATATTTTTGTTCAGTATACAACAAATTACACAGAAACAGGGACATAAAGGAGCTGTGCTTTTGGCCTTCGCTTTCAGCCATTTTATGAAGCGTTGAAACAGGTTAGTCTTCTCTTTCCCAGAGCCTAAACCAAACTTAGGCAGCTCTTTCCTGCCTAAAATGGGTGTTACTTCCTTTGATTAGGCATGTTCCTCACATACAAAAACTGGAGGGGAAAGGGGGTAGGTCAAAGTCTAGGGAGGACGAGGTTCTCAAGCCAAAACATCCCAAAGATAAACAAAAAAACAAGAGAGCTGTTGTGACAGAAGTATTTCAACCTGCCGCAAAGGCACGGGTGGGCCCACTCAAATCAGTTTTCTATGCTCTACTGGTCAGTGTTCCAAACGGGACATTTGTCTTTACCTAAACATGCACACACCATCTGATAGAATTTATAGCTAGCAGTGCACTGGGTTAGTCAGAGTTGATGAAATATAATAGAACAGAGTAACTGGAAAGACATTGACACACCTTATGGGTGGCCAAAAATAACTGACTGAAAGCCACCCCCCAGTGCACTGCTTGCTATGAACTCTGGTGGTGTATAAGGGTCCTATAAAATCTGTTTGATTTATTAATTTTGCCTGATTCGCTTTTGTCCGTTTTAAAATGTCATCAGGTTTTCGTTCTCAATAAATCACACTTTTGTCTACACAAAGTGAAGACCAGACAAACGCGCCCACCGCACACAGAGGCATTCCTGTTCCGTTTCAGAAAGTTGAATGAAAATACAAATCACTGATGCATTTTGTTAATGTCTTGTGATTATGTTGGGCAAATCAATGAATTTTCGAATAAAGTTCAATACATTTATTTAGTTGTTATCCTACCGAGTTCAATTAATATTTAAATATTATTGCATTCCGTTTTAAATGTCTGGATTCCGTCTGCGTTTTCCGATTTTTTAGGGACAGTTAACTCAAAAATGTGCTATTCTGATAATTTGAAATATATTTCTTTTGCACCATGTTTCTTAAGACCTGCCTAAACAAAACTATAGATTGTTTTGTGATGGTGTATTAAATAGATGTATTAGAATTGGAGGAGTTCCAAAGTCAGCATAGAGGCATATGTCACTGTGCTTCTATGGCTATATGCACCATGCCACTGCCCATTTCATTTGCTCATTTAGCAACCGAGACGGCTCATAATTCAGTGCCTTAATCAGTCAACGCCAATATTTTATAGTAGTAATATAACAAAATGAAATAGAACATATTTTTCCCAAACTGCTGACTGTAGCGCCTGTGGAACAGTGATAAAAAATAAATTTAAAAAAAATCATATTTTGAAACAGCGCCCTTGCATTCACGTGTCAGAGTTATTTGGAAACGTTATGTGCATTGTAAACCTGAGACTCACTTCTAGATGGTCTATATAATTTTAGGGTATGGACTGCATGGAACTTTGTGAAGATTTTGAAAAGTTGAATTTTGGTCATTTAAAAAAGCATGTGTTCCCCGCCTCAAATACACACCGTTCGCAGTCTCTTCATTCATAAATTGACAATGAATATAGGCTATTAATAATAAAAATCAGACTATTCTCAATTTAATCTGGTTTTTAACTTTACATATATAGGCTGTGTGTGCAATTAGTTCAGCCGATATCCTGGACTGGATCCAGTGAAACAGAGGCCGCCAAGCCTATTGTGAACTGTGCAATGTCATGGCATTATGTTATAGTTCTAGGCTATAGCATATGGGTTTATTGTGTGTGTGTGAATTGTATAGGCTGTGAGTCGCTTGTGAAAGTCATAGCCATGAATTTACATTCTAAATAAATGACTGTTTGGTATTTGAAATCAGGTGTTAAATGGTTTGTGTGCGATAGAGTACAGTAGCGCAATAGTAAGGTAGCCTATGCGTTTAAATGATAATTCTATGATTTGAGTGGTTCAATTTCAGCCCACCCACCAACGAATCTGGCTACGTTACAGATTAAAACATCTCTAAACTGTCATGTCCTGTTCACGCCCCGCATCATTTGTTCTCCAGTGTTCCAAATGCTGTGCCATTTCCCTTCTGAAAGGAAGCACCGTGACCTTGCTTATGGAACTTTGAGTTGCTCAAGTTCAGAGAACAGCTAAACTGAACAACTAAATGTTGTATCTTATCGAATTAAAGGGGAGAATAAAAATATATATATAAAAAAAAGTGGTCTGCTTGTAAGCAGCCAAACGCAGAGTGGCTTGGGTGACAGGAAAAGCCAGACAACTGGGGCAGAGGCGGTTGTGATAAGACAGCCCCAGCACTCGCGGGATTGTGGCCCGAGATAACGGGGCAGGCAGGGCCTGTTGGAGGATGACTTTATCAGCTGTAGCGGGGCCTGCACCGGGCCGTGGGCCAGGCTGAGCTCACACAGACACCAGTGTGCAGGCATCAGATAGAGATGGGAGGGAGGGGGGTGAGAGACACGCTGGACCCTGGGACAGCCTTACACTCACCCTGTCAGCCTCCTCTGGCTGCCCAATTTATTACCCATGGAGAGCGCGAGATTGAGAAAATCAGGCCCGCAACTCAGCTTTACAACTGGTGGCTCAGTGAATGGGTCTGGTTAATTAAATTCCATCTTATAAGTGGTGCCTTGGGAGGGAATCAGAGGCAGGCGTGTGGAGGGGGGGGCGACAGAGACCTATAAAAGGTTTCAGCCTGCACAACAACCATGCCCTGACTCCCCTCCTCTCTCCCTCTTCCACAGTCTCTCCATTCAAGAGCTTGTGTCTCTGAAAGCCCCAGGCGCTGTCTTACTTTGCAAGTGGCACTCAATCTTGTTTGATGGCAAATTGATTGCGTGTCGAAGGTTAGTGCAGGTCTAGCCCTGCCCTGCGCTCGCAAAGGGTCACCCTACGGCAGGAAATGAAGTCCCTCGGCAACGGGCAGGGACTGGGTAGAGACCGACAGAGATAACTGCATACTCTCCTATAATCTTTATTAAAAGCCAACTCTAAACCCTGACTCTCCCAAGGGACTTCCAATGCCTAAACACAGATTCACTCCTCTTAAAAAGGTGACAAATCGCAAGGGAGCATCTGATTAAACCCAACGCCTGCAACAAACCGTAAACACAAAACCCTATCCATTGTGCATTGGTTAGCGGCGAATCAGTGCCACGCACAACCTGAAGCACTCCGCTCTAACACAAGACTTGAGCAACAAGCAAGGGCTAATTGGAGATTGTAAGGAAACAGCCTTTGAACAAAACAGATTAGGCTTGAGTAAAAAGTCATCAGGTTTGACATCCAAAGAGATGACTCTATACAGTCTGATTCTAGTCTATACTGATTTAGTGCTTACTCTTAACCTCTCAACCAATTGCCTGTACTTCAACTGCCTTCCAAAATGTTATAGCATCTCGACGCGAACAGAAAATATTGCTATTTGATTGAACAAGTTTGCTTGTTGGCATGACAGATTCTAAAAAATTATTATAATAATATAAATATATACACATACACAGCGGGTGTCACCTGGGAAAGATGAACAGCTTTCAAAAACGCCTGTCAAGTGACCTTGAGTGGCTCAATACACACCAGCAATTTAAGGACCTAGGCGACACACGCATCTCGGTACTGAGCTAAACCAGGGAACCGGGAGTAGTTGTTACACAAGGGGGTCACAGGAGCTAATGTTCATGATGTCGGCTTTCCCTCGCCACGGAAACAGCTGCGCACACGCACCAAGTTGAAGGCGCGGGAATGTGTGTTCTATACGCTTGTGCGCGCAGCTGTCAGCAGGGCTCTGAAGGAGAGGCAACCAGGGGAGAATCTTACCTTCCTTTCGCTTCCACTCTCGACTTCGCTTCAGCTGTTCTCTGTGAGAGATGAGGCGAAGTGTTGATGAGTAGCGCCACGATACCAGAATTACTTCAATTCCAGGTTTCGTATCATGATGAATCGACACCATGGCAAAGAAAAACTAGGCATATTAGCCGGTCACAGAATGGCAATTGATCCAGACCAACTCCGCTACTGTGCTGTTCAATCACTGGACATCTTTTACGTTTAACATCATTACATGTGAAAAATGTTACATGAATTTTTCAATGACAGCCATGTATGCATGAATCAATTCAACTTTTACCAATCTAACAAAATTACCATTATATTATAATTTATTTGAAAGGTAAATCTCTATTCATAAACTGGGTAAATCTGTAGCTCAGCTGGTAGAGCACGGCGCTTGTAACGCCAAGGTAGTGGGTTTGATCCCCGGGACCACCCATACACACAAAAAAAAAATGTATGCACGCATGACTGTAAGTCGCTTTGGATAAAAGCGTCTGCTAAATGGCATATTATTATTATTATAAATCAAGATGTAGCCTAGGCCCATTGCATTGTAGTGTTCTAGCCCCTCTCAAACTCCGGTCCTTGGACAGGCGCCGGTTAAGTGTTAACTTCTGTGAAACATGAGTAGGGAGCTAACATGATGCAGCTCAGTCTCCCAGCGCAGGCTAATTAGAGCAGACATGGTGCACTCGCGCTATAAAGGGGACATCAGCTGCCCTAATACAGACTTTATCAGCCAGACAAATTTGACAGAAGTAACGAAAGTAACAAATTCTACAACTGAACCATTTTTCATGTTCTAGCATTCAAAAGTACAGAAGTTTCAGTATACTGTGCAACACTACCTGTGAGTAAATACTACCTGTGAGTAAATTAGGATTCTCGCTATGAAAACTTTCCAGTGACCTATCTACAGGCTGGGTATTTCTCAATCAGGAGTCTTGACTAACTCAGTAAAATCTTTGAAATTGTTGCGTTTATCTTTTTGTTCAGTATACAACAAATTACACAGAAACAGGGACATAAAGGAGCTGTGCTTTTGGCCTTCGCTTTCAGCCATTTTATGAAGCGTTGAAACAGGTTGGTCTTCTCTTTCCCAGTGTCTAAACTAGCATTTAAAAGTACAGCAGTTTCAGTATACCGTGCAACACTACCTGTGAGTAAATTAGGATTCTCACTGAAAACGTTCCAGTGTGCTTCTATCTACACGCTGGGTATTTCTCCATATGGAGTCTTGACAAAGACAATGGTGCTGAAACGTCGAGAGAGAGAAAAAGCCCCCTTGTCTGTTTTCCCAGGGTATTTCCTTCAGCCAACTCCCGTTGTCATTCAGTTACATCAGCAGATACCAGGGTCACCTTGACTAAATGTACTAGACAGGTGTGATTCCTATATAGTGCCACTTCCTATGCAACCAAAACAGAATCCCAGGCTGTAAGCTACTTCCTGGATAAAACTCCTGACACCTCATTGGAATCAAAAATTATTCACACAATAACCAAAGGTTAAATAAACAAAATCACTGCAGTCTGCGAGCGGTCCTCTCAGACAGAAGTCATAATGAACTGCAATGTTTACCCTCGCCGCCTACTGAAACCGTGGTCGTCATTTGCATAACCTGAATGGCACGCAAATGTACCTACCCCACACCACTAGCTTCCCACTGTGATTAATAGAAGCAGTCCACTTTATAAACATCATCCTGCTATGGTAATGCTTTTCCCTACACGTTGGTGACGTTTGCACTCAATTTCAGTAATACATATCACAGCAGTGCGCTATAATGGGGGTGGGCTCATGCCAGAAAGTCCAAATAGTCAGCAAACAGGGGTGAACCTAGAGAGCCTCCTGCACTGGGGTGATTTTCCTCACACACACACTCAACATTTGGCAGAGGGGTAACGTTTGGGTGGCTGCTGTGGTAACCCCAGTAAACTGTGGAGCTGTGTGCTTGGAAAGAGCAGAAGGCACCATGTGAATTGTGAAACCACATGTGCAGCCAGGGCAGGGGGGGTTCAGCCCCTGTGTCTTAACCCCCACCCCCCATACTCTGAGCAACAACAAGCCCAGGGTGGGCTGGCAGCTGAGTGTTCACTGTGGCCAGGCTTCCAGAGCTGACTGGGTAAACCAATTCAGCGTGAGAGAGAAACACACTGTGGTGCCTGGTCCTTTTTCCTCTTATCTGGAGGAGTTTGGGTGCAAGACAGTGGGGTAGGATGGAAGTCAGGGGAGAAAAAGGCCCACAGTTTCCTGTGTCTCCACTGAAAAAACAGCAGGGAGGGAAGGAAAGGGTTGAGTGAGCAGGGGTTAAGCAACAAAAAATCCCATATACTTGAAAATACATTTATTTGGGAATATTTTTTGTAGAACAGACGTTTGTCTGTATTAGGCTGTGTCAACTCCAACCATTTGTATTATCTCCAAAACGACCTCTCCAGAATACATATAATGGAAAGCCGTTGCAGTGATGGAGAACTTTAACCCATGAGTGCTGCTTGTTGCAGGGTAATCATTTTAGCAATGCGTCAACTGGAGAAGTGGAAGTTGTGAGTTTATCTAAACTGTCTTTATGGTAGACTGGAGAGGTAGAGGAGACCGGCTGGTGAGGCATTTCACAAATGTCACAGTGCAAACAAAACTTGTTTTCCAGGAGGTGACACAATACTTCTTTGTTTTAACTGGTTGGTAAAAATGTGCACCATGAGATAAAACATTTGACTCTGGGGCACATTTGGTTCTATATTTGGAATAAAACTGTCAGTCTTCAAAACGTACCTTACCAGACTAGATTCAACTGAATACTTTTCCTTTCCTTTTTGCATTACCGACGCACTAGAATACACACGTTCTATAGCGACGCTAGTCTTTATTTCCAGAAAAGTGACTAGATGTCAGCTGTCCATATCAGATAGATAAGGACAGGGCAGTGAGGGGGAAGTGGCGCTCTCTAGCGTCACCTACGTTATTACATAAACCACACACGACTCCCGTTATGAATAGTACATTATTGCAGGGTTTCCCAAACTCGGTCCTGCACGTTTAGTTTTTTGCTAAACAGTCGATTGAAATGATGAGTTGGTTATTTGAATCCGCTATGTAACGTTAGTGTTAGGGCAAAACAACTAAACGTGTGGGGGGTGGGAGCAGGACAGAGTTAGGGAAAAACGGAATTATTGTATATAATATAATTAGGCCGCAATAGCAGTATATAGTAATGTAAACTATGGATCTGAAGTGGCAGACTAGAAAAGATCATGCGACAACGTGGCTGAGACGATGGCCCTGACAAAGACGGCATGTAGATGAAAACACGACTATAGAATGAAGAAGAAAAAACTACACAATTCCTGCCTAAACATTGTCGATATTTCTTCCACGGTTAATAACTACATTATTAGCCTAAAGACCGCAATTTAATTGCAAATCCAAAGTTGGAACCTAGAAATCTTTGCAAGGCAAACCACCACTGCCGAGCCATTGTTTCAATATCCGAATCGCAACAGTCGAGGAACATTCCGATGTGGCGCAATCAGATAGCTGCTAATATATGCAAATACTGTATGTTTATCACACCGAAACGAGCTGATTATGCGTGAATACGGACATCTACATTGTTGTGTTTGATAGGCAACTTTTTGTCGTGTTTGTAGTAAAGGTTATCCACGAAGCCTGGCGCGTTTTACCCTGTCAAGTTTGCTCATTTGTTACCAATCCGGTTCACACGAGTTCGATGGAACGTGGAGACGGGCTAACGTTACAATTAATGAATCCTCTGTAATAAACTCTTATTCACCCATATCAAACTTGACAGGATAGGCTACAATAGAAATGTAAAGTTATCATCCAGTTTCTTCCTACAACTGGTAGGAAAATGGCTAGCTAGTTTGCGGGCTAAAAACTTTTATTTCGTCGTCACAAGTAAAGCAAAACGACATGCTTAGCTACAAAAGAAATAATTGAGGTTTGGTGGTAGAAAATATATCCTTGTTGAATGGTGCACGAAACTAGTTTCACTTCCTCGTAGTTCTCACTTTGTAAAGTTAAAAGAAGAAGTTGTGTTGCGCTATGCGATACTGTAACTCCCTAGCCTGACATGTTAGCCTGGCTAGGTAGCTAGCTACCATGCATGCGCTCTTCTTTGCAGCAAGAATGCCCACCGAGCCCGAGGGATACGCTTCCCCTCCCAACCTCCCCATTTCTCAAGACGGCATTTACCTTCATCTAGAAGCCTCTCAAGGTGTGTAAAGATGCCGCACAGATTTGGCAAACTGGTCATCAGCTTCTTTTCGTTCAACAATTGCATCAAATAGTCGGGACTCGGCCTCGGTCTCTCCTTCACTTCGATCTCCCCGACCATCATCTTTGCGTCGAGAGTGCGAGCGAGCCTCCAACAGAATCCTTTTTATTGAGAAGGGAAAAAATGCTCAAGAAAAAAACTTGGAGATCAAATCCTTTGGTCCCCCCAAGTTTAGATCGCTGTAGTTTGACGACCCTGTGTGCAATATCTGATTTAAGTTGTTGTTAGAGCTGAGAGGAAAAAATAACCACTATCTCCTCCCAAAGAGTTAGTTCGCCGTGTATTCTTCTCCAGTCTGTGCGCCCAGGGACGTACCAATTCAACACTGTCAGCGCGAGCAAGTATTAATCGAAAGCGTTCGTCCTCCTCTTCACCTATTGGCTAGAATCGCTTTCAAGGGACTGATGATATAACCAATAACGACAAGGTACTGCACCATGAAGGCGGTGACGTGCCAATAGGTATCACGAGTTACACAGAGATTAGAGCCAATACAGTGCATGCAATACAGTGAGTTTATTTACAGATTTCATACACAGGTTATATGGGGCTCTAAATAGGATATTTCGGTAGTTACAGAGAAATCAAAAGCATAGGATACTTTGGAAACATTGCAAATTAAGCATTGCTACATTTCAACACTTAAATAATGTATTAACATTGGACAACCAACAGTTGTATTATTAGTTGTGATGATGTTTAAATTGAAAACAGCTACCTAAATTACCTCTCTAGGTCCGCTTTGGATGAATTAATCACTGTGACAATAATCAGTACAGGCCTAGGTTAGTATAACAAGCCTGCCCCTTCCTTGGACAGACCTTTCCATATCCATTGAAGATTAACTCAATGCAGATGATCAATAGCCCACACAATGGAGCCGCCTGGGTCGTTCCCTAATTGTCTAATTCAAATGAAACCCTGTCATGTTCTAATTTTGGCAGCTGTCGACTGAGCGGGGCCCACCTAAATCTGCAAATTTGACCTCTGCCCCTATTCAATTGGTTCACTGTAGTCTATCTGCCTTTGTGGGAGTAGTCTCTCTGCTTTGGCGTATGAATACTAACCAGCTGCACTGTGACCTGCTTTAGCTGTCAAGTGTCAGCCCTCAGTGATACACTTCAGGTCTTTGCTGGTATGTCTCACACGGGAGACAACACACATTTCTCAAGATAACAACAAGGAAGAACAAATCTCATGCCAGGGCCATGTTCAGTTGCCAAACGTTGTCGAACGTTGCAGATAGAAATGCTGTGAATAGCGCAGACATAATTCCTTGTTCTACATGTTGGAGAGGCATGTTTGTACTACATTACGCCCCTGGATTGTTCACTGCAGGAGGGGAGATGTGATATGGTTGCCCATAGAAATAGAATGAGGTCTATTAATCATTGTAATATCTGTCCCTCACACTAAGCTACTACAATTAGCCATCTCAAGCTGTGGTATATCGAACAAGACAACAAAGTAGAAATATCATTAACACCGACATACCAGATCTTAAGACATTTATCCACATGATTTTGTTGCCATCCATCAGCGAAAAAAAGGCTCCAACATGCAATTTACACCTGGGGTAAGATATGTGTGCCTCCTCTCTTCCAATTACTAAAGTACTGCTGTGAATGTACGCAATACCAGCGGTGAAAACACATCACAAATGTCTGGATTTTTTTTTTTCAGAATTGACTGGATCAGGTCCCTTTTACTTAAAGGAGAGATAACACACTGGGCAATACACGGGGAAAAACTAAGAAGACAGAAAAAGAAACCCCTATTTTCTGTGGCTCAGAGATAGCCAAATTGTTCATAGTGTTTGCTTTATGTTTCCCCTTTTCACCCCCTCCCTTATTTGAATATAAGCGATGGAGAGAAGTCACAGATTTCTGGCATCAAAAAGATCTGGCATTTATTTAAAACTTAAAAAATGTGTTTATTTTTTATCTCTATTGGCACGCATGGTAATTTGTACCTTGCGCCTGGCTTTGTTTCTAAATTGGGTCACATGCTCGTGGTGTGATTGTGTGTGTGAGAGAGACAGAGATACTGTCTTGGCAGCGAGCTAGTGTAGAGCTGAGATAGTGTTAATCACCCCCATTTCACCCCCAACCCCTGTGTTTTAGTTTTTTTTTTTTTTTTTACACAGGCTCCTTTTAACAATTAATCCAATGAAAGATGCTCCAGATTATTTTGTGAACATGCGTTCGTTTAGCTCCTTTTGAAGAGGGTGTCAAAGGGCCACAAGGGGCCACAGTCCCTGGCATCAGAGGCCACTGCCACAGGTTAGTCAAGGAAATTATTCTAGCTAGGTTGAGATAACACTGTGATAACGCTGTTGTAACATTCACAGCAGTAGTGATGCTGAGGCCCAAAGGCTCTGATAACAAACATACACACAGCACAAAAGGTGCGTAACAAAACATAGTTTCTTTCCCGTTTGTGTTCTATAGCCTACTACTGGGTCTCTACAGTCAAATATGTTGCCTGAATCTGGGTCAATTACAGACAAATCCATGGGAGAGAGAGAGGGTGAAATAGAAAAGAGAGGTAAGCACATTGTTTGAGAGGCTGGCAGTGGGTGAAACAAGGCATACTGTACAGTCGTGGTCAAAAGTTTTGAGAATGACACAAGTATTGGTCTTCACAAAGTTCGCTGCTTCAGTGTTATGAGATATTTTTGTCAGATGTTACTATGGTATACTGAAGTATAATTACAAGTATTACATAAGTCTCAAAGGCCTTTATTGACAATTACATTAAGTTTATGCAAAGAGTCAATATTTGCAGTGTTGACCCTTCTTTTTCAAAACCTCTGCAATCCACCCTGGCATGCTGTCAATTAACTTCTGGGCCATATCCTGACTGATGGCAGCCCATTCTTGCATAATCAATGCTTGGAGTTTGTCAGAATTTGTGGGTTTTTGTTTGTCCACCCGCCTCTTGAGGATCGACTACAAGTTCTCAATGGGATTAAGGTCTGGGGAGTTTCCTGGCCATGGACCCAAAATTTCAATGTTTTGTTCCCCGAGCCACTTAGTTATCACTTTTGCCTTATGGCAAGGTGCTCCATCATGCTGGAAAAGGCATTGGTCGTCACCAAACTGTTCTTGGATGGTTGGGAGAAGTTGCTCTCGGAGGATGTGTTGGTACCATTCTTTATTCATGGCTGTGTTCTTAGGCAAAATTGTGAGTGAGCCCACTCCCTTGGCTGACAAGTAACCCCACACATGAATGGTCTCAAGATGCTTTACTATTGGCATGACACAGGACTGATGGTAGCGCTCACCTTGTCTTCTCCGGACAAGGTGTTTTCCGGATGCCCCAAACCATCGGAAAGGGGATTCATCAGAGAAAATGACTTTATCCCAGTCCTCAGCAGTCCAATCCCTGTACCTTTTGCAGAATATCAGTCTGTCCCTGATGTTTTTCCAGGAGAGAAGTGGCTTCTTTGCTGCCCTTCTTGACACCAGGCCATCCTCCAAAAGTCTTTGCCGCACTTCCACCTGCCTGCTGCCATTCCTGAGCAAGCTCTGCACTGGTGGTGCCCCGATCCCGCAGCTGAATCAACTTTAGGAGACGTCCTTGCGCTTGCTAGATTTTCTTGGGCGCCCTGACGCCTTCTTCACAACAATTGAACCTATTTCCTTTAAGTTCTTGATGATCCGATAAATGGTTGATTTAGGTGCAATCTTACTAGCAGCAAGATCCTTGCCTGTGAAGCCCATTTTGTGCAAAGCAATGATGATGGCACGTGTTTCCTTGCAGGTAACCATGGTTAACAGAGGAAGAACAATTATTTCAAGCACAACCCTCCTTTTAAAGCTTCCAGTCTGTTATTCTAACTCAATCAGCATGACAGAGTGATCTCCAGCCTTGTCCTCGTCAACACTCTCACCTGTGTTAACGAGATAATCACTGACATGATGGCAGCTGGTCCTTTTGTGGCAGGGCTGAAATGCAGTGGAAATGTTTTTTGGGGATTAAGTTCATTTTCATGGCAAAGAGGGACTTTACAATTAATTGCAATTCATCTGATCACTCTTCATGACATTCTGGAGTATATGCAAATTACCATCATCAAAACTTTTGAAACTTTTGAAACTTTTAACACACACAAATGAACCCCAGGAGACCTCTGAGTACCTGAGATGATTATGAGTGTGTGTCTGTGCGGGTGTGTGTTTGGTGGGGAGGGGGTTAAGTGTGTGTCAGTGCAATGAGGGGGGTCAGAGGGTGCTCAAAGTGGAGCGGCTCCTTTCCTTTCTTTTTTTACCCATCCTCAGCAATCAGCAGCTCTGTCCATCTGGGTGGTGGTGGATTAGGACTCTAATCCAGTCAGCAGCATGGAGACAGATATCACATGATGGATATCCCCCCGGCACCAATGCACCGCTCTAATCAAGCCCCCGGGCAGGCGCAGTCTGTCTGTCCATGCCACAGGCCACAGGCGCTGTCTGTCCGTCCAGGCCACAGGCGCTGTCTGTCCGTCAATGCCACAGGCTACTGGCGCAGCTGGTCGCTGAGAGTGGAGGGGTAAAGCCAAGGACTCTTTATTTTCTAAGGAGGCAAGATTTGCCATAACCTCCTTGTTCTATTGCACCTTCTCAAGGCAATATTTGAGTCTTTTCACCTTTTCACCCGAAAGCAGGGCTGATCCCGACATGGCATTGGATGGATGAATGGATGGATGATGGATTTGGTGAAGAGATGGCAAGCTTGGTTTGCAGGTGTAACAAGTGTTATTGTTCCAAAGTCCTCAGATGTTACATGGAATAGCGCTGCTGTCGAAGGTCACCTTGGCACAGTGCCTTTTTCTATTAGTGGTCCGTCCACTCGGTGGAATGGCATGCGTGGCTGTTGTCACAGGAGGGAGGGAGGGAGGTTGGTGGAACTAGAACAGCTGCAGCCACCTTTAATGGACAGCATTGATAGGACAAATTTACCCCTCAACCTGCTTGCCATTCATCAGTCAGCGGGAGGAAACACCAAAAGTCAGCCCAATGTCACTCCAAATGACCTACAGTGTCCTAAACCATGGGTCACTCTGACAAACTGTGGACAAACTACTAGAAACATTTACAACTTTTCATCGCACATCTGTAAAGTCTACGAGTGGCTAGAGCTAAGGTGGAAATCCTGCAAATGCTACAACTGTAACCATGTGTGGGGTACTCCTAGCCCCACAGCAGATAAGAAAAATTGAGTGTGTGTGTGTGTGTGTGTTGTTCATGTGTGTGTTGTTTGTGTGTGTGTGTGTGTGTGTGTGTGTGTGTGAGGCAGAAGATGTTATTGGTTGTGCAACACATTTTTTGCAGATGTTATGAAATGGGTTTCCATGGCCGAGCAGACGCACACAAGCCTAAGATCACCATGTGCAATGCCAAGCGTTGGCTGGAGTGGTGTAAAGCTCACTGCCATTACTAATGCTCTTGTGGCTGAATGGAAGCAAGTCCCCGCAGCAATGTTCCAACATCTAGTGGAAAGCCTTCCCAGAAGAATGGAGGCTGTTTTAGGGGGGACCAACTCCATATTAATGCCCATGAGATGTTCGATGAGCAGGTGTCCACATGTTTTTGGTCATGTAGTGTATTAATGAAGCCAATGACTGATGTGTTAAACTGGAGCAGTGGAAACGTGTTCTCTGGAGTGATGAATCACGCTTCACCATCTGGCAGTCCGACGGACGAATCTGGGTTTGGCGGATGCCAGGAGAACGCTACCTGCCCCAATGCATAGTGCTAACTGTAAAGTTTGGTGGATGAGGAATAATGGTCTGGGGATGTTTGTCATGGTTCGGGCTAGGCCCCTTAGTTCCAGTGAAAATACATCTTAAAGCTACAGCATACAATGACATTCTAGACGATTCTGTGCTTCCAACTTTGTGTCAACAGTTTGGGGAAGGCCTTTTCAACACAAAGCGAGGTCCATACAGAACTGATTTGTCGAGATCAGTGTGGAAGAACTTGACTGGCCTGCACAGAGCCCTGACCTCAACCCCATCAAACACCTTTGGGATGAATTGGAACGCCGACTGCGAGCCAGGCCTAATCGCCCAACATCTGTGCCCGACCTCACTAATGCTCTTGTGGCTGAATGGAAGCAAGTCCCCGCAGCAATGTTCCAACATCTAGTGGCAAGCCTTCCCAGAAGAGAGAAGGCTGTTATAGCAGCAAAGGGTGGACCAACTCCATATTAATGCCCATGATTTTGGAATGAGATGTTCGACGACTTTTGGTCAAAAAGTATTGCCCCCTTTCTCTACTTTTGCATATTTGTGATACTGAATGTTATCAGATCTTCAACCAAAACCTAATATTAGATAAAGGGAACATAAGTGAACAAATAACACAACAATTACATATTTATTTCATAAACAAAGTTATGCAACACCCAATTCCCCTGTGTGAAAAAGTAATTGCCCTCTTACACTCAATAACTGGTTGTGCCACCTTTAGCTGCAATGACTCCAACCAAATGCTTCCTGTAGTTGTTAATCAGTCTCTCACATCGCTGTGGAGGAATTTTGGCCCACTCTTCTATGCCGAACTGCTTTAACTCTGGACCTCTGGCCGTCTCTATGGGCGTGCCACAGGGTTCAATTCTCGGGCAGACTCTATTCTCTGTGTATATCAATGATGTCGCTCTTGCTGCTGGTGACGCTCGGATCCACCTCTATGCGGACGACACCATTTTGTATACATCTGGCCCTTCATTGGACACTGTGTTAACAAACCTCCAAACGAGCTTCAACGCCATACAACACTCCTTCCGTAGCCTCCAACTGCTCTTAAACACTAGTAAAACTAAATGCATGCTCTTCAACCGAACGCTGCTTGCACCCACCCACCCGACTAGAATCACTACTCTCGGCGGGTCTGACCTAGAGTATGTGGGCAACTACAAATACCTAGGTGTCTGGTTAGACTGTAAACTCTCCTTCCAGACTCACATTAAGCATCTCCAATCAAAAGTTAGATCTAGAATCGGCTTCCTATTTCGCAACAAAGCCTCCTTCACTCATGCTGCCAAACATGCCCTCGTAAAACTGACTATCCTACCGATCCTTGACTTCGGCGATATCATTTACAAAATAGCCTCCAACACCCTACTCAGCAAATTGGATGTAGTCTATCACAGTGCCATCCGTTTTGTCACCAAAGCCCCATATACTACCCACCATTGTGACCTGTACGCTCTTGTTGGCTGGCCCTCACTACATATTAGTCGCCAAACCCACTGGCTCCAGGTCATCTATAAATCACTGCTAGGCAAATCCCCGTCTTATCTTAGCTCACTGGTCACCATAGCAACACCCACCCGTAGTCTGCGCTCCAGCAGGTATATCTCACTGGACATCCCCAAAGCCAACACCTCCTTTGGCTGCCATTCCTTCCAGTTCTCTGCTGCCAATGACTGGAACGAACTGCAAAAATCTCTGAAGCTGGAGGCTCTTATCTCCCTCACTAACTTTAAGCGCCAGGTGTCAGAGCAACTTACCGATCACTGCACCTGTACACAGCCTTTCTGAAATTAGCCCACCCAACTACCTCATCCCCATATTGTTATTTATTTTACTAATTTGCACCCCAGCATGAACTGCTCGTTTCAAGTCCTGCCACAACATCTCAATTGGGATTAGGTCTGGACTTTGACTAGGCCATTCCAAAACTTCCAATTTGTTGCTTTTTAGCAATTTTCATGTAGACTTGATTGTGTGTTTTGGATCATTGTCTTGCTGCATGACCCAGCTGCGCTTCAGCTTCAGCTCACAGACGGATGGTCTGACATTCTCCTGTAGAATTCTCTGATACAGAGCAGAATTCATGGTTCCTTCTATTAAGGCAAGTCGTCCAGGTCCTGAGGCAGCAAAGCATCCCCAAACCATCACACCACCACCACCATGCTTGATCTTTGGTATGATATTGGGTGGTCCTCTGTAGCTCAGCTGGTAGAGCACGGCGCTTGTAAGGCCAAGGTAGTGGGTTCGATCCCCGGGACCACCCATACACAAAAAAAATTATGCACGCATGACTGTAAGTCGCTTTGGATAAAAGCGTCTGCTAAATGGCATATTATTATTATTATTATTATGTTCTTACTGTGGAATGCAGAGTTTGGTTTTCGCCAGGCATAATGGGAGCCATCTCGTCCAAAAGGTTGACTCAAGTTTGCCAAAAAGCACCTGGATGATCCTCAAGACTCTTGGAAGAACGTTCTATGGACAGATGATTCAAAAGTATAACTTTTTGGACGACATGGTTCCAGTAATGCCTGGCAAAAACCAAACTCTGCATTCCACAGTAAGAACATCATACCAAAGGTCAAGCATGGTGGTGGTGGTGTGATGGTTTGGGGATGCTTTGCTGCCTCAGGACCTGGACGACTTGTCTTAATAGAAGAAACCATGAATTCTGCTCTGTATCAGAGAATTCTACAGGAGAATGTCAGACCATCCGTCTGTGAGCTGAAGCTGAAGCGCAGCTGGGTCATGCAGCAAGACATCGCTTGCTGTGTGGAGTTTTAGGCTGGGTTTCTGTATAAGCACTTTGTGACAACTGCTGATGTAAAAATGGCTTTATAAATACATTTGATTTGATTTGTACAGCAGTAGTTATATAGGATGAGGCTTGACTAGAATACAGTATATACAGTGGTGAGAACAAGTATTTGATACACTGCCAATTTTGCAGGTTTTCCTACTTACAAAGCATGTAGAGGTCTGTAATTTTTATCATAGGTACACTTCAACTGTGAGAGATGGAATCTAAAACAAAAATCCAGAAAATCACATTGTATGATTTTTAAGTAATTAATTTACATTTTATTGCATGACATAAGTATTTGATACATCAGAAAAGCAGAACTTAATATTTGGTACAGAAACCTTTGTTTGCAATTACAGAGATCATACGTTTCCTGTAGGTCTTGACCAGGTTTGCACACACTGCAGCAGGGATTTTGGCCCACTCCTCCATACAGACCTTCTCCAGATCCTTCAGGTTTCGGGGCTGTCGCTGGGCAATACGGACTTTCAGCTCCCTCCAAAGATTTTCTATTGGGTTCAGGTCTGGAGACTGGCTAGGCCACTCCAGGACCTTGAGATGCTTCTTACGGAGCCACTCCTTAGTTGCCCTGGCTGTGTGTTTTCGGGTCATTGTCATGCTGGAAGACCCAGCCACGACCCATCTTCAATGCTCTTACTGAGGGAAGGAGGTTGTTGGCCAAGATCTCGCGATACATGGCCCCATCCATCCTCCCCTCAATACGGTGCTGTCGTCCTGTCCCCTTTGCAGAAAAGCATCCCCAAAGAATGATGTTTCCACCTCCATGCTTCACGGTTGGGATGGTGTTCTTGGGGTTGTACTCATCCTTCTTCTTCCTCCAAACACGGCGAGTGGAGTTTAGACCAGAAAGCTCTATTTTTGTCTCATCAGACCACATGACCTTCTCCCATTCCTCCTCTGGATCATCCAGATGGTCATTGGCAAACTTCAGACGGGCCTGGACATGCACTGGCTTGAGCAGGGGGACCTTGCGTGCGCTGCAGGATTTTAATCCATGACGGCGTAGTGTGTTACTAATGGTTTTCTTTGAGACTGTGGTCCCAGCTCTCTTCAGGTCATTGACCATGTCCTGCCGTGTAGTTCTGGGCTGATCCCTCACCTTCCTCATGATCATTGATGCCCCACGAGATGAGATCTTGCATGGAGCCCCAGACCGAGGGTGAATGACCATCATCTTGAACTTTTTCCACTTTCTAATAATTGCGCCAACAGTTGTTGCCTTCTCACCAAGCTGCTTGCCTATTGTCCTGTAGCCCATCCCAGCCTTGTGCAGGTCTACAATTTTATCCCTGATGTCCTTACACAGCTCTCTGGTCTTGGCCATTGTGGAGAGGTTGGAGTCTGTTTGATTGAGTGTGTGGATAGGTGTCTTTTATATAGGTAACGAGTTCAAACAGGTGCAGTTAATACAGGTAATGAGTGGAGAACAGGAGGGCTTCTTAAAGAAAAACGAACAGGTCTGTGAGAGCCGGAATTCTTACTGGTTGGTAGGTGATCAAATACTTATGTCATGCAATAAAATGCAACTTAATGTCACGATCGTCGGGAACAGAGGACCAAGGCGCAGCGTGGAAGGTGAACATACTTTTTATTTAATGATACACGAACAAAACAACAAAACGATAACGTGACGTCCTTGGATCAAACACAAACCTAATTGGAACAAGATCCCACAAACACTGTGGGAAAACTGGCTGCTTAAGTATGGTTCCCAATCAGAGACAACAAGCAACAGCTGATACACGTTGCCTCTGATTGAGAACCACACTGGCCAACATAGAACTACAAAACTAGAACGAAAAACTAATGAAAACTCACACCCTGGCTCAACATACTAGAGTCCCCAGAGCCAGGGCGTGACACTTAATTACTTAAAAATCATACAATGTGATTTTCTGGATTTTTGTTTTAGATTCCGTCTCTCACAGTTGATGTGTACCTATGATAAAAATTACAGACCTCTACATGCTTTGTAAGTAGGAAAACCTGCAAAATCGGCAGTGTATCAAATACTTGTTCTCCCCACTGTACATATGAAGTTGGTGAAACAGTATGTAAACATTATTAAAGTGACCAGTGTTCAATGACTATGTACATAGGGTAGTAGTCTCTAAGGTGCAAGGTATAATACTGGGTGGTAACAGTGGCTAAGTTCAGGTCAGGGTTCTGGGCTTAGGCCGGCTAGTGGTGACTGTTTAACAGTCTGATGGCCTTGACGATAGAAGCTGTTTTTCAGTCTCTCAGTCCAAGCTTTGATGCACCTGTACTTTCTCCGCCTTCTAGATGGTAGCTGGGTGAACAGACTGTGGCTCGGCTGGCTGAGGTCCTTGATGATCTTCTTGTCCTTCCTGTGACACCGGGTGCTGATGTCCTGGATGGCAGGCAGTGTGCCCCCGGTGATGCGCTAGGCTGACCACACCACGCTCTGGAGAGCCCTGCGGTTGCGGACAGTGCAATTGCCTTACCAAGCGTTGATACAGCCCGACAGGATGCTCTCAATGGTGCATTTGTAGAAGTTCATGAGATTCTTAGGGGCCAAGCCACATTTCTTAAGATAAGACCTGCGGGTGCGGGTGAGGGAGAGGAAGAGGGCAGCTGGAGTGAGAGCCTCCTCATTGATCACGTCCTTCCAAGGAGAAGAAGGGTTGATCCTGTAGTAAAATCTCCTGTTCTACATCGATAAGAAAAACACACTAAAAATAAATAGGATGGGAGATTGTATTGGTTGTAGCGGCGTCTACGTTTATTAATATTTAGGAGGCATTTCGGAAGGTACTGAGAGGAAAACGTAATACGAGCTTCCTTTGAAAGTGTTCCCCCTTATCATACTCTTGAATTGAATTAAACCACAGACCTGACACCTGGTGCATTGGCACCGGAGATAAATACATCTCCATTGTGGCTGCGAAAAAATCTCCACATGCTCAGAGACTCTGCTCGTAGCGTGTGGCCTCTGCTAGACTTACTTGAACAAGATGAATTGTTCCCAGTGGGCTGTTTATTTAGTTTGTGCCGCCCTCCCCTTCCTTTATTGTTACTTCTATCTGCCTTTTGAGAGCAGCTCTCTGAGAGACAGTGCTGCACTGAACTGCATTAAGGACGTCAGTGGGTTTGGAGTGTGCTGTGGGTAGGTAGGCCACAACTGGCTAGGATCACCACAATACCAGCCAGTAGTCATTGTAGGGAAACCTTTGTTCTTTTTTCCGTCTGGTTGAGTGAGTGAGAGGAGCTGGCCGGACACAGCCTGCAGTCCTATTCTGCAGCTGACTGCTCTTAAAGGTGGGGCCTGACTAGACAGCTCACTCCCCACCAGGTGACACAACAGCCCCTGTCCCCTTACCCATCGTGCTACAGACACTTACTCTTTCCGGATCCATTTCCCTCTCTTTCCAGGAGTCCTCCTCGCCACTGTCTCTATACCTCTGCCACAATCTCTCTGTCTCTTGCTCTCTCTATTTCTCTCTCTTTCCCTCACTCTTTTTTTGTCTCTCTATCTGTGTCTCTCCCTCTCATTCTTTCTCTCTCTTCTTTCCATATCTTGCGCTCTCTTTCTCACCCTCCCCCTCTCTCTCAGACACTCCTATTTGTTCACAGCGCACAACCGGGCTGTTTCCATTGCCTTTGTGTCACTCTTTGTAGGCTTACCGTTACAAAAGCCTTTGTTCGCCTGCCACCGCTATGATGCGGCAAGACGGAGACACACCAAGGACACACTTGAGCTCTGTGGAGGTCGGCTTTAGGAAAGTCACCTTCTGCAGCAGAGCGGCCAGCGAGCTAACGGAACAAGAGCTAACAGAAGGGCTAGCGTAGCATAGCGTTAGCTCTGGCTGGGCCAGTTGTAGGGGGGTTTATTGCCACTCAGCGGGCCACAGAGGCAGCTGTCGAGGGCAAAGTTGGTAGCGCTGAGTGACTGAGCCCCCCAAGAATGCCCAGGGTCTGGGGTGACCCTCCATGGGCTCACATTGCAGCACAGAGTAAGGATAAGGCCAGCTTGGGGATTAGGGAAAGCTATTTCCCTCTTCCAGGAACAACCCTGTTCCACAGGTGGGCATTTGGCAATGGGCATGCCTATGGTGGGTTGTTGTAGGACTTTGTACACATAAATCAGAAATATTGAAGTCTGTCAAACCAGATCAGTGCTTTCTTTACAGTACTGTAGTTTCTCTCCCACATTTTTCAGTGTTTATTTTCTTGCACACACACAGACACACAGACACACAGACACACAGACACACACACACACACACAGCTTTCCAATGCTAACATCATAGGAAACATTACACGGCACAAATAGAATCAGCAACTTCAAACCTTGGATTTGGGGCTTGGGCTATTTTAGCAAAGCCAGAGAATTTCCGTAATATTCTCAACACACATCTAGAGTATCAGGAAAACCTGAACACCCAAATACAGAGATATTGCAAAACGTTTGAATAAAGCGTTGATCAATATTATCCTCCAAAACACCCAACAGGCTGATATTTCACAGTAGGCAGTGAATCAAACGAACCTTCAAAAATCATCTGGTATATAAAACATTCAAATCCCTTTTTTCTATCAGGGAAGTTAGAACATGATCAGCAGCAGTGGTCTCGGAAATGAATGTTGCTCTTTTAAGGTGACCCATTTCATTTCGAGAACATAAAAACAAACATTCAACTCATTTCATTTCACGCTGGGCCTTCCACGCCAGTGATCCAGTCTGAGGCAAATCAGACGCAGTCTAGTGCAAAGCTTCAGATGAGGCCAAATAACACCTTATTTGCTCTCTTTTCATGCTCGTTTCAGTTTGCTCTGTCGCTTTGCTCTAACGTTTGGATGTAGAAGGACAATACACTGCCTAGATTTGATGCTAGTAGGGTTTATGTGTGTTACTACTCTGATCTATTGGAGGCCAGTGTGTGTGTGTGTGTGTTACATTACTGATCAGCCCTGCTGGAGGCCAATGTCAATTTCCGCTTCTGCACTCTCACCTACCTAAATGAGCATTGGTCCAGAGTGATCGACACACAATACAGACTCTATTTGACACAGATTAGTTCCTTTGATGTGACCTAATCGAGCTCAAAACAGACCCTTGGTGTGGAGAAGAGAAGTGGAGTCGGATTCATGTTATGAAGTTGTAGCACTGAGCTGCATAGTGAATTGATCCAGTCAGGGAGTAGTGGAGAAAACATACTGTTATGGGAAGGGATATTTTAAAACCATGAATGATAGACTTACTGTATTAAGCATCAACAACATATACGCCTTCAGCAGAGACTTACAAAGCTCCCAAACATATGAGCAATACGATGTTATGAAGTTGTCTCGTGCCAAACTTCTTATTTTCTCTGTGCAGCTGTAAAGATGCTTTGTGGCGGACGTTAGTTACAATGAGAGCTGGGGTGAGTGTCTTTGTGAGTGTCACAAATCCATTAGAGTGTCTTTCTCCCCGGTGAATCGGCGTGGTGTGATGTGAGCAGCAGTCGGACTAATTCAGCCATTGTTGCCTGGAGAGAGGCTCTCATTGAGTGAGAATCTAATTAAGTACTGTACTCTAGGCTACAACAAGGCAAGCCTTAGAGAGAGGACTGACGAGACACAATGATGGGGTGAGAGGCAATGCTGTAGCATAGAGGGACTTGTGTTGCTTCTCTACCAGGTCACGGTGGAGTGTGTTGGAGGTAAACAACATGCACACGTACGTGCACATGTACACACAGGTATGAGTACACGCATGCATATGCACACATTCACACAGGTTCAAAGGCGACAAAGCAAGTTACCAGGTTCTGTGGCAACGAGTGAGCAGCACGTAGGAATGCTGCTAGCCCTCATTCCACCAGGCATTTCCCAACATGCTCGGGCACGCTCCAGCATGGGAAGGAGGCATAGATTTTCACAGCAGCAGCAGCAGTTGTGTCCGACTGCCTTCCATTCTACACAATAACACTTTTATTACCAGTACATTCATTACCTCTTGCTATGATATATGCCAGGAGTATACAAATCTTATTGTACGAAGTCCGGACTACTGCTGGTTTTCTGTTCTACCTGATAATTAACTGCACCCACCTGGTGTCCCAGGTCTAAATCAGTCCCTGATTAGAGGGGAAGAATGGAAAAAAACAGTGGAACTGGTTTCGAGGTTCAAATTTGAATTCCAGGGATATATTGTAATAATTCTAATGGTAAACTAATTTTAAATTTACATTTTTATCATAGGGTCCAGCTGCATATTTCAGCATTTGTTATGTAAAGGTATTTTTGAGTTGTGCCCAAATGTACATGTACATAGAGGGACTCGCATTCACAGGAACATAACAAAAGGTAGTAGCTAGAACTAGTAGAAAATAGCAAGTCGTATAGTATCTAGTCTACACCAAAGAGAAACCCATTAAAATACAGCAAAAAATAGGACGATGGATCTGACAATATTGCTTTTAATGAGAATTAAATAGAGTGAGTGTTCTTTTGTTCTGTTTTTGCATTTGAACCCCGCTCACAAGAGAAGTGACAAAGAACTGACAAAGAAGTGTATGACAGTTGTAGAAATATACAGTGCACATTCCCAAATTACACAGACAGGTGAAAAAGAATAATGACTTGCGGTTAGGAATTTAATGGGTCACAAAGGTAGTGTAGAGAGAGGTTGGCTCAAGTTAAGTTGAATTGGGGAGGGGAAGGAAGTATTGGGGGTGAGTTAGTGATGTTGGGTCTTTGCGGCGGTGTCCATCCATTTAGTTGAGCATGCAGGACTCGTAGGTGGGCACCATGTATTTGATGTTGATGAAGGCGTCCTCAGCCCCGTAGCGTTCAAACACCTCCAGGGTCTCCTGGATCAGGTCTCCGATGTTCTCCCTCTTCTGCTGGCTGTAGTCAATGCCGTCCCCCGAGTTGACTGTGGAGATAGAGAGGGAGACGAGGTGTTAGGGCATTGTCTGAGATTTATGCATGTACACACACACACACACACACACACACACAGATACAGTAGGTGTTATGGGCTGAGAGGGGAGAAACAGTGAGCATTGTTGTCACGGCAGCAGGACTGTCTCTGAGTGAGTGATACAGAAATACATTTCACCAGGCCACACTAAATCTGACGCTAATGTGATGTTTCTGATTGATTTCAAACAAAATGCTCCCCACTGAATTACATTTCTTTCTCTGTATCTCTCTAGCTCTCTTTCCACCTAACTCTCTCTCTCTCTCTCTCTTTCCACCTCTCTCTCTCTCTCTCTCTCTCTCTCTCTCTCTCTCTCTCTCTCTCTCTCTCTCTCTCTCTCTCTCTCTCTCTCTCTCTCTCTCTCTCTCTCTCTCTCTCTCTCTCTCTCTCTCTCTCTCTCTCTCTCTCTCTCTCTCTCTCTCTCTCTCTCTCTCTCTCTCTCTCTCTCTCTCTCTCTCTCTCTCTCTCTCTCTCTCTCTCTCTCTCTCTCTCTCTCTCTCTCTCTCTCTCTCTCTCTCTCTCTCTCTCTCTCTCTCTCTCTCTCTCTCTCTCTCTCTCTCTCTCTCTCTCTCTCTCTCTCTCTCTCTCTCTCTCTCTCTCTCTCTCTCTCTCTCTCTCTCTCTCTCTCTCTCTCTCTCTCTCTCTCTCTCTCTCTCTCTCTCTCTCTCTCTCTCTCTCTCTCTCTCTCTCTCTCTCTCTCTCTCTCTCTCTCTCTCTCTCTCTCTCTGGCTCTCTAGCACAATTGTAACACCATGACTGAAAGCATGATGAACCTGTAGCGTACAGCAATGTAGAGCACATGTGCGTGATGTTATCGCATACCAATTGTCCTTTGTTAAGGGTTATCTATCTATCGTGGTGTTGTTCCAAACTGGCCATGCTCAGTGACCTGGGGCATAGTGGTGTTCCCAAGGCAGCCGAGTGTGTGTGTGTGTGGTGAATATAAGGTGAGCCCGCATTGCCTGTTTATCTGTTTATCTCTCTCTCTGTCTCTCTCTCAGAGTCAACTGGGAGTCAGCCGAGGAGCAACAGTACTACCACAACCTCTCACCCTCCTAGTATTTATGTGAGCCCCATTGTGGTCCAGTGACAGGGAGGCCATAGAGCACAGTCATAAAACTGTCCCTGAGGAAGACGTGTGTGTGTGTTGTGTGTGTGGTGGGGGTAGACAGGGGATAGAGGATATGAAACACACACACACACACACTGCGCTGAGGGAACTTAATAATAATAATAATAATATGCCATTTAGCAGACGCTTTTATCCAAAGCGACTTACAGTCGTGCGTGCATACATTTTTTTTTTTCTGTGTATGGGTTGCTATCAAAAAACATTCCTGAAGTGTCCTTCCACCCCCAGATGCTCCCATCCCTCCCCTTCCCTCCCTCCCTCCACTCCCCTCCCCCAACACAGCCTCTGATTATTACTGTAACTTTATCAGGCCGTCGCAAACTGCCAATCTCCTGCTGCCACACTTGAGACACTGAGCAGGGCTTTTCTAAGGGAGGTCAATCAGGAAGTAATGAAGCCCACACAGACATATACAATCAGCCTCTGGTAGTTGGTTGTTGGCAAATGATGTGGTTCAAGGATTTACAAACATTTTATTTGCTAAAAAGACATTTGGAGAGTTGTTCTTTAACACACACAAACACGATTATGCACGCATGCACGAGCAAGTATGCACGCACACACGCAAACACACACACAGTCTCACACACAGTCTCACACACACATACTCACACACACACTGTGCAGGTATCCCTCCCTTTGTCTTGGCAGAAGGGAGAGAGAGTTTCAGTATTTGCCGTAGCCAGGAGTGATTTGTGATTCAGGATCATATAGAGATATCATGGGAACACGTTGACCTCGCACTAGACACTGAAAGAGATAGGTACTCCACCTGAGAGTGAGCGAGAGAACGAGAACAAGAAAGAGAGAGAGAGGAAGCTTACCTGCCTGTTCTTCCCATTTCAAGTGGCACCCCTCTCACCCCTCTCTCACAAGCCCAATTAGGACTGAAGAGAAGCTCTGAAAAGCCTTCTCTCACTCACTCTCTCTCCCTTTTCTTTCTCCTTCCTCCTCCTCCTCCTCCTTCCCTCTTTCTTTTCTCACCTCTCTGCTAGCTGGCCGTTAAAACACAAATGGGGCTAGTCACATAAAAAGAAGCCTGTTAAGCAATAACTGTTTGGCACACTTGGAGCTCCCTAGCCTGCTAGGCTTATAGGACTCTGTGTCCTGTGTGTTTCTCTAGAGGTTTGGGCTCATTCCTCATCTGTCTTTATCTCCTCCTCCTCCTCTTTTTACACACTTTTAGTTTGATACATTTTTAATACATGATGCATTAAGTAGGCTGCCTATGGTACAGGTTTGGGACGTTACCATAGGGAGAATACAGTATAGTATAGTCTAACATCTGTTTTAATAACCTTCAGAGGCTAGAGTAGAGGTTTCCCAGTCTAGCTTCGCTGCCATTCTATCCAAGTCCACGCATTCAGCTTTGTAAAGACGATGGAACAAAAGGACTAGGGAGGAAACGACTCCTGCCAATGTCCGGAGGCGCTTGTGCAACTGACTGACGGCCAATAGCACTGGACTAGGCTATAGCCTACAAGAGGCAACAGATGTAAAGGCAGAATATGGAGCCAAAATATCCCTCCTTGTTTTCTCTCTCTGTGTGTGTGTGTGTGTGTGTGTGTGTGTGTGTGTGTGTGTGTGTGTGTGTGTGTGTGTGTGTGTGTGTGTGTGTGTGTGTGTGTGTGTGTGTGTGTGTGTGTGTGTGTGTGTGAGACAGTGTGTGTGTCAGAGGCCTAACTGCATAGCCGGTCTCTCGCACTTTATAAAGTCATTCTAAGGGTTCAAACTGAGCCGGATGACCATAAAAGCTTAATAGGATGCAAAACTGGATTTGAGGAAAGTGGGAGCAAAGCACTGTAGTAAAATCTGCCCCCAAAGCCCATGAGAACAGTAAAGGAAGTGTATGGCTGAACCTCCGATAGTGTGTGTGTGTGCGTGCATCCGTGCATGCATGTGTATGCATGTGCTAGCGTGCGCAAGAGCATTTCTGACACTGATCAGAGCCAGACCGCTCTGCAAATTACAAACAGGGAAAGTCCAATGTCTTGGCTCATGTTAGCTACAATATACATATTTTCCAACAACCATATGCAACACACTCAGCAACACACTCCGAGAAAAGGTTCTATATTCATGTTGTAGGCCTATATCTCTGACTCTTGAACTCAAAATTGTATTTTCTTTAATGCCACCCACAATACAGGCTCTCCCCACCTACCAGTTAACCCACATATTTTATAGCAGCACAAAAACTGAAAAAGAAACACACAGGCATTTGAGCAATAAAAAGCAAGACATAACCCTGTAAAAGAGAAAGGTCAAGCCCATCAATGAACAAAGAGAACAACATGCAGTGTCCCCTGTAGCTCAGTTGGTAGAGCATGGCGCTTGCAACGCCAGGGTTGTGGGTTCGTTTCCCACGGGGGGCCAGTATGAAAATGTATGCACTCACTAACTGTAAGTCGCTCTGGATAAGAGTGTCTGCTAAATGACTAAAATCTACTTGGGTGGGGCCTGTGCTGAGTGAATATAGTGTTCAGCAGAGGAGGGTGAGGAGAGAGTACTATGTTCTTGTGGTGTAGTTTGCGAGATGGTCTCTCTCTCTGCAGCTGTGGCATGTGTGTAGGGGCCCCGGTGGGCCAGGCCCAGAGAGGGACTCCCTATTAGTGGAGACATTTTCCAGCTGACATGGAGGAGGGGGTGGTGGCAGCCTGAGTGACACGATAGGGAGCGAGGGAGGCCGTCCCCTGGCACGGATGCAAGGGATCCTGGGTAATAAGAGTAGGCTACGGTGCAACGACTAAGGTTCATGTATATTTCAGCCCTGGTCCACTTCTAGGTTACGTCCCAAATGGCACCCTATTCCCTTTATAGTGCACTACATTTGACCAGGCCCCATAGTGCTCTGGTCAAAAGAAGTGCACAACAGTGCACTATTAAAGGAATAGGCTGCCATTTGGGACATAGAACCCAGTCACAAAGGTGTTTGGAGGCATGCAGCATCAAAGGAAGGCGAAGGAGGAATTTGCAATGATTCTCATTATTTAAAGAGGTAAAAATAGTGTGTTTAGCGACGGGTGGAGGGGGAGGGGTGTTAAAGCTCTTTGTGCAAATGTCCTTCAGGAAAACGTTTATTTTCTCCCCCTCTCTGGGCAGACAAAAAATCTTTAAAAACAATACATATATATAAGAAAAGAAGGGAAGAAAAGAGAAGGGAAGCAGGAGTTGGCTTGGCAGTGCTTTGAGGGAGAGGGGCGGTCGATACGGAGTGCTTCTTCCACACAGCCTGCGTCCCAAATGGCACCCTTTTCCCTTTATAGTGCACTACTTTTGACCAGGGCCCACAGACAGGTGGAATTTTTTACATTTAGTCATTTAGCAGACGCTCGAATGGTATCAAATACATCAAACACATGGTTTCTATGGTTTCCAGGTATTTCATGCCATTCCATTTGTACCGTTCCAGCCATTATTATGAGCCGTTCTCCCCTCAGCAGCCTCCTGTGATTGGGCAGTTCTTAGCAGACAGGGACTAGGTGAGGAGGTGAAGGGGTGGGAAGATGTGGTTGCTGTGAGGCTAGCTCACTCCCCCTCTCTCCCCTCTCTTCCCAGCCAGATCGCTCAAGATTGACTTTGAAATTGGACATCTGTCCATGTCCTGGAAATGCCTTCAAAACCGGCCACTAGGGGCAACAGTGAGCGCTATTACCATCAAGTAGGCTTGGGTTTTGCTGTGGCATTATGGACGGGGGTGGCAGATGAGTGTAATCCCATGACTATGGATCCAAAGGTCGCGTATTCAATCCCAGGGATATACATTTTCTTTGTAAAATGTTTGTTTTAACCCTATCCCAGACCTTAGCCCTTAACATTATAATTTGGAATGTAATCCCATGACTCTGGATACGAAAGTCGCATGTTCAATCCCAGTGGTAGACACTTGTTTATTATTTTTTATTTTATTTTACCAGAGGTTGGAACCTAAATTATTTTCCAATCGAACCACTATATATTTTTGTTTTGTTCCACTTTTCCGACCAGCAAAATAAAGTTCTGAACCGGTTCGAACCCCAAAAAAGTACCAGTTTACATCGTTCCTTTCTGTTCCTTTTTTAACCTGTGAAATCAACCGGGTTTTTTTACATTTAGCTCGTTAAATTACTTCACCAATCAGTGCGGATAGAGCAGGCAAGCTAGTTGTTTACATGCATGATGGACAGACAATTGTAGCCTATGGCGCAAGATGCGACTGAAATTTTGGTGGGGAGAGAGCGAGAGAGGGTTGAGGAGACTTGAATCATTGGGCATCTTGTTATGACATGCATTATCTGAATTAGACAGTGGTGTAAAGTACTTAAGTAAAACTACTTTAAAGTACTACTTAAGTAGTTTTTGGGGGTATTTGTACTTTACTTTACTATTTATATTTTTGACAACTTTTACTTTTACTTCACTACATTCTTAAAGAAAATAATGTACTTTTTACTCCATACATTTTCCCTGACACCCAAAAGTACTCCTTCCATTTTGAATGCTTAGCAGGACAGGAAAATGGTCCAATTCACACACTTATCAAGAGAACATCCCTGGTCATCCGTACTACCTCTGATCTGGCGGATTCACTAAACACATGCTTCGTTTGTAAATTATGAGTGTTGGAGTATGCCCCTGGCTATCCGTAAAAAAATAGAAAAATAAAAATGGTGCCGTCTGCTTTGCTTAATATAAGGAATTTGAAATGATTTATACTTTTACTTTTACTTTTGATACTTACTTAAATTTAAACAATTACATTTACTTTTGATACTTAAGTATATTTAAAACCAAATACTTTTAGACTTTTACTCAAGTATTATTTTACTGGGTGACTTTCACTTTTACTTGAGTAATTTTCTATTACGGTATCTTTACTTTTACTCAAGTATGACAATTGGGTACTTTTTCCACCACTGGAATTAGGTCCACAGAATTATACCTAGGAGGAGCGCCTTCTATGGAGGAACATTAAATGTCCTTTGAGCTAGCTTGCTAAGAAGCTTGAGCTAGCTATCTAACAAGCTTTTGTGTGCAGAGCGGCACCAGAATTAAAAACACACAAGTTCATCTATTCTTCTCTAGCAAATAAGAAATCTCTCCCTATCTTCTGAATCAAGCTTTTAACGTCAGTACAGTAGCCTATGCTTCGGAGGGGGGAGGGTCAGGTAGCCTAAACACACACACACACTGGCAAAGATTTTCAGCTTGCAGGCAGACACTGGAATAAGTTTATGAGTGACAGGACCTTGCATAGGCACTTTGTTGCGTTTTTTTGTGGGACTAGAAAAAAAACATACAATTATGTTATTAACCAGTTCCCATGCTTTTAAAATAACGGCTCTGTTCCGGAAGAGTATGGATCACTTTCGTTTACGGTTCTGTTCCTTGAAAAATGTCATTATTTTCCGGTTTTTGGTTCTGTTCTCTGAACCGGTTCCAACCCCTGGTTTTAACCTTATCCCAAGCCTTAATTTAGCCATTCGGAATGAATTCCTAAACATAATGTCCTTTCCAAAAGCTTTAACCCTTAACTTAAAGGCCCAGTGCAGTCAAAATTCACTTTTTCCTGTGTTTTATATCATATTGTACAACAGCTGATTAAACTAACACTGTAAAAGTGTGAAAACATTTGATCAGTGTTATTTCCTGATAGTTGCTGGTTGAAAATACAATCTACACAGGACCTTCTAAACAGCAGGTTTGCATGGGCGGGAGTTTCAGCTTTCCATGGTGACATCACCTATACGGTAAATTGTTTAATAGACCAATAACAAATAGAGTTCCAAACATCTCTGCCAATAACAGCTAGTTTTCAGTTTCTCCCTCCCCTCTCAGACCACTCCCAGACAGTCCTAGCAAAACTCTTGCTTGAGAAATAGTTTTTTGCTAAAAATCAATTTTTTTTCATTTGAATGGAAATCTATTACAGTAAAGTACTTAATTGTTAACCAGAAATAATTAGATATTGATATAAAAAACGGCTGCATTGGGCCTTTAACCATTCCGAACGTAATCCCATGACTCCGGATCCAAAGGTTGCGTGTTCAATCTCAGTGGTAGACACAATTTCATTTTTTTACCCTATCCAAAACCTTAAAGGAGAAGTTTACCCAAAATACAGAAACTCCCAAGTAATTCCATACATTGAAACTAGTCCAGGGGAGTTTGCCCTCTCCCCCTCTCTCTCCCTGTAGTGCTGTACTGAAACAGCTGCAAAAACGGGTCACGTGACTGGATGCATGCCTTGCTCTGCTCCACTGCCAGTGAATTCATGAGTGGCGCAGTGGTCTAAGGCACTGCATCGCAGTGCTAACTGTGCCGCTAGAGATCCTGGTTCGAATCCAGGCTCTGTCGCAGCCGGCCGCGACCGGGAGACTCATGGGCGGCGCACAATTGGCCCAGGGTAGGGGAGGGAATGGCCAGCAGGGATGTAGCTCAGTTGATAGAGCATGGCGTTTGCAACGCCAGGGTTGTGGGTTCAATTCCCACGGGGGGCCAGTATAAAAAAAAAAAATGTATTCACTAACTGTAAGTCGCTCTGGATAAGAGCGTCTACTAAAATGTAAAATGTAATGATTAAGAAATCCGCGAAGTGTGGGCAAATTTGTTGTTTTATTGAAATCGTACGACCAAATGAACTATTTTGGTCAAAAGTACTATCGGATTTGAGTCAGGAAATGTTTCCACTAAAACGTTTGCGATTATTTTATATCATTATTTTATGTAGCTGACTGCCACAGCAGCGGAGATGGGAAACAAGTGTGCATGTGCGCCCTCACAATATGCCCTTATATGGACCTTGATGTCACAGATCCCCAAAAACAATTGGGTGGGGGAAGGAGCTAGTGCGAAAGTTGATAGAGTTATGCATATCGCAGATAAAGTTAGTTACGCAAAGTGGATAAAGAGAGCAAGCTGATGTTCGGTCCCTGGCTGCACTTTATACAGGAAATCAAGGGAAGAAGGCACTACATTTCACAGTTTTCCGATAAAGTATACAGAGAGATGCAAAAGATGGTTAGTAGCAATTCGAATTAATAAATATGATGTAAATACTCCTGAAGCCAACCTTGCATCGCTTCGTGTGTGTAGCAAGCATATGAATGAGATATGCAATCTGAAATTATAGGGGGAAAAAACAGAGAATGCTAAAGATACATTACCATTGAACCATATCATGTCAAAATAGGTAGGGATGGAAATGAAGCTAGCCCGCGGCTTGTACTTTTCAGACCGGGCTTGTAGAAAATGTGCCCAACTAGCCCACCAGTGAAATGTTTTCTTTTAAAATATTGCATGGCACAAATTTTGGACCCGGGCTAGTAAAAATTGCAGTCTACTAGCCCGGCTGGCCAGTGCCCAAAATCCTTGCATATACTGTAGGCCTAGGTGCTGTACAGGATAGCATATGTTCCCTATGTATTTATGACAAGGGGGGTTGAAGAGACAATAATGTCACCTTACATTGCACAATAGAATAAAACACAAAGTGTTGTTGCTTTCTGCTTGCTATTTTTCATAATCATAATTTCCAATGACTGATGTGTTGGCTAGCAATGGTTAATTAGCATGACAACATTTCAGGCTGTGAACTGCTGTATAACAATGAGTGACATACCTGGCCCCTGGAACCACCTGGGGTATATGATTGGCCATCGTCTGGTCTATTGTGTAGCCTATTCGTAAACTCTCCCCCTATAATTAACTTTGGCACCATGGCCATAAAAATTTATTACATGTTAATACACATGGTATAACATGGAAATGTTTATTTGTCAATACACAACACAATACAAATTTGGGACACAGTACCAGTCAAAAGTTTGGAAACACCTACTCAAGGGTTTTTCTTAATGTTTTACTATTTTCTACACTGTAGAATAATAGTGAAGACATCATTACTATGAAATAACACATATGGAATCATGTAGTAACCAAAAAAGTGTTAAACAAAATAAATGTTATATTTGAGATTCTTCAAATAGCCACCCTTTGCCTTGATGACAGCTTTGCACACTCTTGGCATTCTCTCAACCAGCTTCATGAGGTAGTCACCTGGAATGCATTTCAATTAACAGGTGTGCCTTGTTAAAAGTTAATTTGTGGAATTTCTTTCCTTCTTAATGCCTTTGAGCCAATCAGTTGTGTTGTGACAAGGTAGTGGGGTATACATAAGATAGCCCTATTTGGTAAAATACCAAGTCCATATTATGGCAAGAACAGCTCAAATAAGCAAAGAGAAACTAGTCCATCATTACTTTAAGACACGAAGGTCAGTCAAAACGGAACATTTTAAGAACTTTGAAAGTTTCTTCAAGTGCAGTTGCAAAAACCATCAAGAGCTATGATGAAACTGGCTCTCATGAGGACCGCGACAGGAATGGAAGACCCAGAGTTAACTATGCTGCAGAGGATAAGTTCATTAGAGTTACCAGCCTCAGGAATTGCAGCCCAAATAAATGCTTCACAGAGTTCAAGTAACAAACACATCTCAACATCAACTGTTCAGAGGGGACTGTGAGAATCAGGCATTCATGGTCGAATTGCTGCAAAGAAACCACTACTAAAGGACACCAATAATAAGAAGAGACCTGCTTGGGCCAAGAAACACGAGCAATGGACATTAGACCGGTGGACATTTGTGCTTTGGTCTAGAGTCCAAATTTGAGATTTGGGGTTCCAACCGCTGTGTCTTTGTGAGACGCGGTGTGGGTGAATGGATGATCTCCGCATGTGTATTTCCCACCGTAAAGCATGGAGGAGGAGGAGGTGTTATGGTGTGGGGGTGCTTTGCTGGTGACACTGTCTGTGATTTATTTAGAATTCAAGGCACACTTAACCAGCATGGCTACCACAGCATTCTACAGCGATACACCATCCCATTTGGTTTGGGCTTAGTGGGAATATCATTTGTTTTTCAACGGGACAATGACCCAAGGGCTATTTTACCAAGAAGGAGAGTGATGGAGTGCTGCATCAGATGACCTGGCCTCCACAATCCTCCGACCTCAACCCAATTGAGATGGTTTGGGATGAGTCGGATGGCAGGGTGAAGGAAAAGCAGCCAACAAGTACTCAGCATATTTGAAGAGTATCAAATATCAAATATATTTTGATTTGTTTAACACTTTTTTGGTTACTACATGATTCCATATGTGTTATTTCATAGTTTTGATGTCTTCACTATTATTCTACAATGTAGAAAATAGTAAAAATAAAGAAAAACCCTTGAATGAGTAGGTGTGTCCAAACTTTTGACTGGTACTGTATATCCCATACTATAGCAACTGTCTTTCCCTTTCACATTTCATATTGTATGTATCATGAACTCCCATTGTGTCACAAGTATCTGAGGTCAATTTCCCTATCTGAATCACAGGTTCTGGCCTCAATAGATTGGTCTTCAAAGGACCAAACAACAGCAAGCTCATCTGGCACTCATGCAAATAAAGGATATTTTCACACCTTTTCCCAATGTCTAATGTGTTGGCTTGACGTGGTTAATTAGCATGACAACGTTTCAGGCTGTGAACTGCCTGTCTCCTAGAACCACCTAGGGTAATTGATTGTCTATTGTGTATTCATATGCTTTGCAAGTTCATTCAGCATTTAGATGTCATGATTTACAGCTCAGCATTCAACACCATAGTGCCCTCAAAGCTCATCACTAAGCTAAGGATCCTGGGACTAAACACCTCCTCCCACTGCAACTGGATCCTGGACTTCCTGACGGGCCGCCCCCAGGTGGTAAGGGTAGGTAACAACACATCTGCCACACTGATCCTCAACACGGGGGCCCCTCAGGGGTGGGTGCTCAGTCCCCTCCTGTACTCCCTGTTCACCCATGACTGCATGGCCAGGCACGACTCCAACACCATCATTAAGTTTGCCGACGACACAACAGTGGTAGGCCTGATCACCGACAACGATGAGCCAGCCTATAGGGAGGAGGTCAGAGACCTGGCCGTGTGGTGCCAGGATAACAACCTCTCCCTCAATGTGACCAAGACAAAGGAGATGATTGTGGACTACAGGGAAAAAAAGAGGACTGAGCACGCCCCCATTCTCATCGACGGGGCTGTAGTGGAACAGGTTGAGAGCTTCAAGTTCCTTGGTGTCCACATCACCAATGAACTATCATGGTCCAAACACACCAAGACAGTCGTGAAGAGGGCACGACAAAGCCTATTCCCCCTCAGGAGACTGAAAAGATTTGGCATGGGTCCTCAGATCCTCAAAAAATTCTACAACTGCACCATCGAGAGCATCCTGACTGGTTGCATCACCGTTGTACTGGACAACAGACTGGACAAGGAGTTAGAGCAAATGGGCCAGTTCAAACACACTGGTATGTAACACTTTCATCATTTCAAATTTCACTGTTTGTAAAACACATAGTACTTTTTTTATAATAAAGGAGATATAGAATGTCCTAATATAACTGTCTTAATAAATAGTAGAAGGTAGACATTTTTGTCTTGAAAGGTGATTTGAAGTTGACTCAACTGTAGTAACCTAAAACAAATGCTGTTTTCATATCCACATGGAAACTTTTGTCCACAGGGGAGCTTGAGTCATACCACAGTACCATGCTCAAGTACACTCAGAAGCGACTGCATTTTCATCCCCTCTCTATGGTCGCGAGAACCCAACAGGCCATATTGGACCACAATGAACATGTGGGCAGGGAACAAGCTACAACTGCCACAAGTACTTACCACACTTTAATAAATGAATAAATGCAAATTACTTTACCTAGTTATTTTATTATCAAATGTATCACGCATGTACAAACTTTGAAGACATTATGTCTAGCATACTATAAAATACCATCTATCCAAAATTATAATTTTAAATTTGTGCATGTGTGTGTGTGTACCATGTAAACATGCATTCATTGTGTAGGTGAGAAATGCTTCGAGACTGTGTTTCTGAAACAGTCCAAGCAGTGGGTGGCCAAAAAAATCTATGAACCAAACCAGTTCCAGTTTAGGAAGAAACTGGTTGAGCAGGAGCGGCGACAGGATTCAACTGTGGTTTACAGGGTTCCTTCATCCCAACTGCCCAAGTCTAATCTTCCAGCCAACATCGCCACAGAGGAGAGACCTGAGATGTTCTTGTTATTTCAACTTCAACGTGTATCTTTACCTATTCAAATAAAATATTAGAAAAAACATTGTGATAAATAAACACAGGCTATATAGTGTTTGGGCTAATGTGGAAACATAAACCCACTAACGGTCCCACTTATAGAGGTTTATAATAAGAGATAATTCAATAAAGTAAGGTTATCTACTTACTCGTTAGATAACTGTCCAGTTGACCCAGCTGGAACAGGGTTGTGTCTCCAATTCCTTTTTGGAAGATGGAAAAATATTTCAAGGACACCAGAGTTTACAGTGGCTTGCGAAAGTATTCACCCCCCTTGGCATTTTTCCTATTTTGTTGCTTTACAACCTGGAATTAAAATGGATTTTTGGGGGGTTTGTATCATTTGATTTACACAACATGCCTACCACTTTGAAGATGCAAAATAATTTTTTATTGTGAAACAAACAAGAAATAAGACCAAAAAAAAGAAAACTTGAGCGTGCATAACTATTCACCCCCCACAAATTCAATACTTTGTAGAGCCACCTTTTTCAGCAATTACAGCTGCAAGTCTCTTGGGGTATGCCTCTATAAGCTTGGCACATCCAGCCACTGGGATTTTTGCCCATTCTTCAAGGAAAAACTGCTCCAGCTCCTTCAAGTTGGATGGGTTCCGCTGGTGTACAGCAATCTTTAAAGTCATACCACAGATTCTCAATTGGATTGACCAGAGTAACTTCTTCCATATGTTTGGGGAGTCTCCGACATGGCTTTTGGCGAACACCAAATGTGTTTGCTTATTTTTTTCTTTAAGCAATGGCTTTTTTCTGGCCACTCTTCCGTAAAGCCCAGCTCTGTGAGGTGTACGGCTTAAAGTGGTCCTGTGGACAGATACTCCAATCTCCGCTGTGGAGCTTTGCAGCTCCTTCAGAGTTATCTTTGGTCCCTTTGTTGCCTCTCTGATTAATGCCCTCCTTGCCTGGGCCGTGAGTTTTGGTGGGCGGCCCTCTCTTGGCAGGTTTGTTGTGGTGCCATATTCTTTCCATTTTTTAAATAATGGATTTAATGGTGCTCCGTGGGATGTTCAAAGTTTCTGATATTTTTTTATAACCCAACCTTGATCTGTACTTCACCACAACTTTGTCTCTGACCTGTTTGGAGAGCTCCTTGGTCTTCATGGTGCCGCTTGCTTTGTGGTGCCCCTTGCTTAGTGGTGTTGCAGACTCTGGGGCCTTTCAGAACAGGTGTCTATATACTGAGATCATGTGACAGATCATGTGACACTTAGATTGCACACAGGTTGACTTTATTTAACTAATTATGTAACTTCTGAAGGTAATTGGTTGCACCAGATCTTATTTAGGGACTTCATAGCAAAGGGGGTAAATACATATGGACGCACCACTATTTTTTTCATTTCACTTCACCAATTTGGACTATTTTGTGTATGTCCATTACATGAAATCCAAATAAAAATAAATTTCAATTACAGGATGTAATGCAACAAAATAGGAAAAACGCCATGGGGGATGAATACTTTTGCAAGACACTGTATGTGGGCAGCAAAATCCCTGTGGCCTCAAAAGCAAACTAATTTCTCCTCATCATCATTACGTTCCTACATTTCTGGAGCGCAATTGCCACAACTGCACCACCAGTCTGTGTTGATCCTGGGGATGGGTTGGGGCTGTGGTCCAGCTGCTTCTGCGGCTTCGGTGGCTAGAGCGCCGGGAGCCATCTTAAGCTCAATTTGCCCAAATTCTTCAACTGAATATTCAGGCTCAAATAAATACGGTTCGAAGACACCATCGGTGCACGTCCTTAACCGAAAAAAACGTGCATCTGTGAATAAGGGTATAACGTGCAGTTTCTACGTAGCACGGATTCCCTGAGAGCACACATGCACAGTTGTTACCCATCTCCGTTGCTGTGGCAGTCGACTACATAAAATAATGCTAAAATAATGTGTTGCGATTGAATGACTAAATCACACAAACAGCTATGAATAAACTGTCTGTCAGAATCAAATCAGGACGGTTATTATTACTATACTGTACATGGGCCAAAACCTATTACATGAAGTGGCAACCAATGTAATAATCTCAAATGTTTTAGGTACAACATTTTTTTTTTTGCTCATTCGGCCATACGCTTTCAATAAAACAACGAATTTGTCCACACTTCACGGATTTCGTAATCATGAATTTACTGGCAACGGAGTAGAACGAGGCCTGCATCCCTCAACATCATGAGTCACGTGACCCGTTTTTGCAGCTGTTTCAGTACAGCACTACAGGGAGAGAGAGGGGGAGAGGGCAAACTCCCCTGGACTAGTTTTAATGTATGGAATTACTTGGGAGTTTCTGTATTTTGGGTAAGCTTCTCCTTTAACCCTTAAGATAACCATTTGGAACGATGCGGAGCAGGAGGCGCAACCCAGTGTGTCAAAAACACTTCGGAATTTGACATTTGCCGCAACTTCGAAATGTGATGTTTGGAGAAATGTGGATAAACATCAGAATCTGAAGTAAAACCGTGACATCTTTTTGTATGAGGAGATTTGGGGGGAGGCTGCCTGGTAAGCAGCTGAGGTTTGTGTTCAGTATACCCCTCCTGCCCATGTGCCTCTCTCTTTCTTTCTCTATTTCCAGTTCTCTCTCCTCTCTCTGGAGCTGCAGGGCAGACAGAGCTCCCCCGGAGCCCCACCGGTCTGACTGTGAGCCTCCATCCCCCTCTGTGATCTCAGTGCTCAGCAGCTTCATTCTCATTCTCTCTCTCTCTCTCTCTCTCTCTCTCTCTCTCTCTCTCTCTCTCTCTCTCTATCTCTCTGCCATTCGGTTCGATGCGATACGATTCGATGCACTAACATTTGTTGCATAAACATTCATTTTCCATTCTAAGTTAAAATCTGCTGCTGATTGACCTCAAGAGCTGGGCCCCTCTGAGCTGGATCTGTCTGAGCTGACCCATCCTGCGCACACACTGGTTGAATCAACATTGTTTCCATTTCAATGAAATTAAATTGAACCAACGTGGAATAGACATTGAATTGACATCTGTGCCCAGTCGGACGTCTGTGTGTGTGTGTGTGTGAATGATGAATATGTCTATTGTGTATGTAGTCACCTGAGCTGAGCCATAAGGGAGACTAGTGGGAATCTATCCTATTAGGGCACAGGAGGTTGATGTCACCTTAATTGGGGAGGACGGGCTTGTGGTAATGGCTGGAGCAGAATATCCAACACATAGTTTCCATGTGTTTGATGGCATTCCATATGCTCCATTCTGGCCATTTTTATGAGCCGTCCTCCCCTCAGCAATGTATGCTTTTTTCTCCCCACACGTTTGATCTGAAATCACCATTACCCACTTGTCATTTTTCCAGATTAAAAGTGTTTGATCTAGTAATGTATCAATATTTTTCTAAAAAAAATTTAGCCAATGAATATATAGCACAATTTTGGATATCACCCCGTCTCAAAATGGAATGGTTTTGACCATTTGGACGTTTTTATGGAGTGAGCTTCTCCTCCCGTTTCAACCATGATTGCTGTCCTCGTTATGAAATTATCAATTTGAACCAAAATAAATGACCATTTACACTGATTGTATATAAAGCAGAACTACCACAACTATTGCTGATGGTGAACCTGAACAATGAAAATAAAATCTCAGCAGGTAGGCTATAGCCAGATGAGAGTTGTGTCTCCGGTATCTTACTTTTATTCCAGTAAAACATAATTTTCAACAGCATATTTGATAACCTTTTTTTATTTTTTTTTATTTCAACTTTATTTAACCAGGTAAGCCAGTTGAGAACAGGTTCTCATTTACAACTGCGACCTGGCCAAGATAAAGCAAAGCAGTGCAATAAAAACAACACAGAGTTACATATGGGGTAAAAAAACATAAAGTCAAAAATACAACAGAAAATATATATACAGTGTGTGCAAATGTAGCAAGTTATGGAGGTAAGGCAATAAATAGGCTATAGTGGAATGCTAGATGTGCAAGAGATTATGTGCAAATAGAGATACTGGGGTGCAAAAGAGCAAAATAAATAACAATATAGGGATGAGGTAGTTGGGTGGGCTAATTTCAGATGGGCTGTGTACAGGTGCAGTGATCGGTAAGGTGCTCTGACAACTGATGCTGTAACGATCCCTGCAGTCTGAGTCGGTTTCTGTCTGGGTACTAGTTTTTCTGCTCGGGATCTCCAGTTTCCAGAGGGTTCTGGAACGCTCCCTGCCTGGTTGCCGGGCAACGTTGCTAGGCGGGAGCTCTCTTGATTTCCGCACCTGCATCCCATCAGCAATCTGCACACCTGGTCCTGATCATCACCCTTCTTAGGCTCTGTCCTAACATCCATTCCCTGCCGGATCGTTAGCCATGAACAGTATGTTTATCAGTGGATCAGCCTTAGAGCATATAGCGTTAGTTTTGTTGTTTTGCACCTTGTTTGCCTGTTTTGTACTTACCTCCGTTTTGTTCCATCGGCAGTCACTCATCCGGAACCTTCACCCCACCTCTGCCTGATGGTCGGCGGCTGCCGAGCCATTACTGGACCTACCACTGCACCCTCAACAACCCATCCACGCCGCCCGCTCTGTTCCCTGGATTATTCAGCCTCACTCGTGGATCTGTTAAATAAACACTCACCTTTGTTTCAACTTACCTTGTCCTGGTCTGCTTCTGGGTTCTGGCTTTGAAAACCGTGACAGATGCTTAAAGTTAGTGAGGGAGATAAGAGTCTCCAGCTTCAGAGATTTTTGCAATTCGTTCCAGTCATTGGCCGTCATTGTAAATAAGAATTTGTTCTGAACTGACTTGCTGTCAAGTCTCCTCCCGTTGCTCCCCTCCGGCGCTCTGATTCGCCGGTCTACTGAGCCACCGGTCTGAGCGCACCACCTCGGCAACACCGGAATGGAAACCCAACGCACCCTAATCACCTCCGGCGCACCTGCATCTCATCACCACCCCTATTTAGCCCTGGACTGTTCTGGATGATGTTGTGTGTGATTGTTTAGCTTCGTGCCGTTTACGCTTTCTTTGTTATTTCTCTTTGTCATTGTTAAGTAAACCTTGACCTTGTTAATTCCTGCGTCTGCGTCCTGCCTCTTCGTATACTGAGTACTTGTCACACTTGCCTAGTTAAATAAATAAAAATAACCAATCAAATTACATATTAAAGTGGAACTGACAGCGTTTTATTTACTTTTTAGATATGAAACAGACAATCATCATTATCAGTCAAAAATATCATATTCCCAGTTTATGCTACAAAACCAACTTTATAAGATGTTTTAAAAATCGGTTATATTTGACTCAATATTCCATGACGCACACTAAGGCATTGTTGGCAGAATAGATGGATGCAGTTCACTGCATTGACTAATATAATTCACCAATCCATTTATTGCTATCAGGTTGTAAATCACAGCTGGCCTGGTACATTGTTAACTGCCTCCATTCGGGATGCACTGTTTCAATAACTCAATAGTTTGGACAAAAATTGACAAATGTAACTAAGGCTGGGAATGTCAATACAATCAAACTAGCAAAGGCAATGATCAGAAGCCAGTCATAACGTGGCTAATAGGCTAGCGTATCTATTTATGTAGCAAACTAAAAACATGGAGCCTAACGATAGCTAGCTGCTAGGAGGATGTCATTTGAGGAGTGGGTGAGTGACTGACTTTTTCCCCTCATATCATTTTTCGGTGGCTATACACAGCTAGAGATGCAGGTGTCATTTGGTTAGCTAGCAAGAACTTGAAACTTGACTGTTATCCACTTATCATATCTCTTGCGTTCGAAAATTCACTCTGGCTATCTACTCCGATTTTAGTGCACTCTCGTCTGAGTGTGCCAGAGCGCAAAATAACTGATTAATTAAAAAAAGTAATAGTTTGTCAGAGTGAGGTGTTTCCTCATTTGTGTCTGGAAGTAGCTAGCAAGCTAGCCAACTGGTGGTTGACTGCCGGATCAACCCTACGCTCTGAACGCTAAGAGAGCGAAACTCTCTGAATTTACGAACAGACATTCTGACAACGCTCTGAATTTACGAACAACCCAGAGCGCACTCTGACACACTGAAGGCAATTTATGAATGCACCCTTAGTTGTCAATCAAATGCCAAGCGTGTGCAAAGCTGTCATCAAGGCAAAGGGTGGCTACTTTGAAGAATCTCAAATATAAAATATATTTTGATTTCTTTAACACTTTTTTGGTTACTACATGATTCCATTTGTATTATTTCTGTCACGGTTTCGGCCGAGGCTGCTCCTCCTCCTTGTTCGGGCAGGCTTCGGCGGTCGTCGTCCCCGGAGTACTAGCTGCCACCGTTGTATGTTTTGATGTTTGTTTGGTTTTGTCTGATTGGTTACACCTGTTTCTGTTTTGTGCTTATTATGTGTCCTATAAGTTCTCGTCGTTTGAGTCTTGTGTTGTGTGTAATTGTTTCTCCAGTCAGCAAGGGCTGTTAGTATTTCTCTCCAGTTGTTGTTTTGAGAGAGTGTCCGCACTGTGTGCGCATTTGTTTTGTATTTTGTGCTTTACGCAGTGTGCGGAAAGTTCGCTTGCCTCCGGCTTGGATTTAGCCGTGTGTTTGTTTACGTGTCTTTACTAAAGACTGTTGGACGAAGCCTCTGTTGTCCTGCGCTTGATTCCACACCACATCCACGCTCGCACCTGACAATTTCATAGTTTTGATATCTTCACTTTTATTCTACAATGTAGAAAATAGTAAAAATAAAGAAAAACCCTTGAATGAGTAGGTGTGTCCAAACTTTTGACTGGTACTGTATGTAGAGTCTGAATGGTTTGAGCTACAAACTATTAAAAGCTATCTATGAAAAGACTCTCACAAAGACTTTCATTAACACGAACATGTAACATGTTTTACTCTATGACTCTCACAAGCTACACAAGAGTCGTTAGAAGGTAAGGGGTTCTTCTACATAGAAGCTCATAGGAAGTCCCAGGACATATTGTATATAATACTGTAATAAGCTCACATAGTTGCTGTCACAAACTCCAAACTGCACAAAGTTGTCACTGACTAGTTGGATATTCGTTTCACATCGAGCAAACAATTTCTGTACTTACAGCATTCAGATAAATTCATTTTTATCAGGTTTTTGCTTTGGCGGACCGTATTTTTTTATTGACATTTGTCAATAAAACTCATGAATGAAGTATTTATGTAAAATTGTTTTGTGTTCTACTTGTAGCGCTGGTTGTCCTAAAAAGAAAATGGTAAAAAACGTCAATGTGAGGCTAAATATAAGGGCTGGACATAGAGATAAATGAAAGTCAGATAAATGAAAAGCCGATTTTTGCTGGGGTCTTGGGACTGATAGGGTTAAGCCCCGAGGTTGTGTGGGCTCATGTGCCTCAGGCCTGGGGGCTCAGCTCTAGTTGGACCAGGTGGCACGCTTCGAGGCGGCTTTAGGGAAGTTCATGAGAACATTCCAGGATTGATCCCACATAATAACACCCCCTCCCCCGCCATTGTTCTTAATCAATTTATACAGTAGGAAACTTATGAAACAAGCTTAAAGCTGCAGGGGCTGAGTGAATGAGGTCTGAACAAAGAAAGCATGAGATGAAAAGGTTGAGAAGATGATAAGAAAAACGAAAGACGAATGCCCAGTTGGGGTCAAAACATTGCCTGATTAAACCAACATTTTGGGAGCATATGCAATACCAGTGTGTTGATTTTTTTTCTTTCTACAAGAACAATAAAGACAGACAATAAATCCAAGTCTACATTTTGCTATAGAAAAGGCTGTGTTGTAAAGGGACATTGGAGAAATGTTATGGGATATGTGTGGAGATAGCGATCCTGTCCAGGATTGTCCAGAATTGTCGTTGGTTAGTTCCCAGAGATGATGCTACAGTGGGCAGCAGGATAGTCAATGTATGTGTGTATGTGTATGTGTGTGTGCATGCATGTGTACATTCGTGCATGTGTGTGTGTGTGTGCGTGCACGCCTGTGTGTATGTTGGCATGCTGCCCTGCTCCTGACCCATGCAGGGGCAGATGTTGTCCCCACACCCAGGCCCCGTGTCTGGGAAGAGACAGGGGCTGTGACCTCATACTGCTCACCACATCTGGTTCCCATTCCCCCTACTGTGGGGCTGGGCAGGAGGCAGGGAGCCATGGGTGTCTGCCTGGAAAACCTTGCTTTAATACTGTCTGACTGGACTAGAGAACTGTGCGTGTGTGTGTTGCTGGTCATGGGTGAATGACTTCATCCCGCCCATGCGTGGCTGTGTTTGGTTGTGTGTGTGTGTTTTTCAAGGGTTTTCGTGTGGATGAGCTCCTCTGTGATTGTGTGTGTATGTGCGTGTAAAGCTTAGGTAAGGAGGTGTGTGTGCATCGTGTGTGTGTGAGGTGTGATGTGTGGGCAGTGGGGGGAGGCAGAACACCAGGACTCTAATTAAAAGGGCCTCACAGTTGGGCGCCAGGCAGGTCCACATGCAGCTAGCTCTCTCTCTACCTCATATAGAGGCCACTGGGAGGTGGGGCCAGACCCCTGCCTCAGACACTCTGGCAGGAAGGTGACAGAGGGAGAGAGAAGTGTGTGTGTGTGTGTGTGTGTTTGTGTGAGTGAGTGAGCGAGTAAGAGAAGCCAGTGAATTGAAGCCCATTGAATTGAATATGTTTACTTACTTTTGCAATGTATACATATGTTTCCCATGCCAATAAAGCCCTTTGATTTGAATTGGATTGAGAGAGGGGGGAGTGAGAGAGAGGTGTGTGTGAGTGAGAGAGAGAGAGAGAGAGAGAAGGAGAAAGAGAGAGGGGAGGGAGAGAGAGAGGGCTTGCATTGTGACATTCCTAAAACAACCCCCTATTTTGCAATCCCGCTAAACCCCATTTCTCCTTTGTGGTTTAAGCTCAGAGACTGACAGAACAGCAGTGTGTGGGTGTCTCTCTCTGTAGTTATCTCTTTGTCTCTCACACACACACAAACACACACACCCTGGCGTGATGCCCATCCCGCTGTGTTGCTTGCCACCTCAGCCTTTGTGTGTGATCAATAACAGTACACTCTCATTCCAGCCAAATACACCCAGGCAGCCTCATAGGAGGGCTGAAGGCACACACACACACACACACACACACACACACACACACACACACACACACACAGGGAAGGGGTAAAGTAATTTAACCATGACCAGCAGCAAAACACTGAGAGTAGCTTGAGAAAATAACAGTAGTACAGTAAATCAAATAGGCCTAAAACATGAGAAATGTAGCTATGCTACAGAGAGAAAGTATAGGCTATATGTTGCAACTAGGCCAGAGGTGACTAAAGAGGTCTACAAAAGGAAGATGTTTATTAGCAACTGTTGGTATTTTGTCGCTGTGGGGACTTTCTAGAACAGCGCATTACCATGTGCTAATTTCTTTTTCAATTAGGCCTAAGCCAATTGCCATGACCAAAAGCAATATGGCCTCATTTCTCACAGCAGTGAAGCAACGTTGTCGGACACAGAGCTCATCTTCTATGATGTATCTGGGGCTATTTTCAAAACTGTTAATATCCCCATTATTGTTTCAATTAGGGGCCTACAGATAATGGCTTGCCTCACCAGTCCCATCCCTTCCCGTCCCTTCCCAAATGGCACCCTAATCCCTACATAGCACACTACTTAAAAAAAAATAAAAAAAAGTAGTGCACTATATAGGGAATAGCATGCCATTTGGAACGCACCCCCAATGTCCTAATGGCGTCCTATCATAGACATGAAGGTGTAACGAGAGAATGGTATGAATATGGTTCATGCAGAGAGACAGAGAGAAGGTAAAAAGTCATCTCGTGAAGCCTATCAATATTTCACATTAACATCTACCTGGGAATTGCCAATTGTTTTCCACAGTGGTATAACATGTGCATACATGATACGCACATGGATATACTATATATTGTTAGATACTGTACCTACACGTCAATTGACCATCCAACAAACACACACATTCACATGGATACACACAGGAATGTACGCACATGCAACACACACGCAAGCATGTGCACATGCATGCGCACACACACATTTTAGACATTTACATTTTAGTCATTTAGCAGACGCTCTTATCCAGAGCGACTTACAGTTAGTGAGTGCATACATTATATTTTTCATACTGGCCCCCCGTGGGAATCGAACCCACAACTCTGGCGTTGCAAACGCCATGCTCTACCAACTGAGCTACATCCCTGCCGGTCATTCCCTCCCCTACCCTGGGCCAATTGTGCGCCGCCCCATGGGTCTCCCGGTCACGGCCGGCTACGACAGAGCCTGGATTTTAACCAGGATCTCTAGTGGCACAGCTAGCACTGCGATGCAGTGCCTTAGACCACTGCGCCACTCGGGAGATACACACACACGCACGCACGCACACACACACACACACACACACACACACACACACACACACACACACGTTCATCATTCAGATGAGGCACTGCAGCAATGGATGCCCTCTGAGCTACCAGTACAGAATACTATAGTAGTATCCCATCTCTAGTGGACAGACAGGGGTCCAACAGAGAGAGAGCAAAAGAGAGACAGAGAGAGAGCGGTAGAGCGAGAGAGAGACAGAGATCGAAAGCGACCGCAAAAGAAAGACAGCAAAAGAGAGAGAGAGCGACGGAGAGGGCGAGAGAGACAGCGGGAAAAAGCGAGAGAGAATAAAACACTGCTGAACGTAGCACATGTCATCCGCTCAGAACCCCTCCTGGTGTCAGAGAGCTACCGCTGCGCCTCGATGGGGCTCCTGAGCGAGGAGCATCTACTCCTACTGTGGGTGTAGTGCGGTGACAAATAGTCCCTCAGCGCTCCATGCCGCCACCTGTAAACTGCTCCGGCTCGTTCATCTGCTGGAGAAAACTGCAGACGAGGCCTTATTGCAGTCAGTCCAAGCGGTCAGCTCATACATCCCCACAGCTAGTGCATGTTACTGCAGCCTGGAGCCACCGCTAGCCAAAAGCTGCTGAATCTCTGATAAACCCTATTTTATATATCCTCAAGGCATTCCTAGTCGATCACCAAACATTTCTGTAAAAAACAACAACAATAAAGCCTTGCGTTATTATTTTTATTTTTGTTTCATGCTGTTGGCAGTAGGTGCACTTGATTCAGCAGCCCTACAAGACAAATTGTTCCCATTTTGAACCATTTCATGTGTCTGAAGGTAGAACTCCGCCTACCCGGCAGGCCCAGAGAGCAAATCAAGTGCACATATAGGCCTACCGGTGGCCAATCAGATAGCTCAGACCACCGTGTCTGCACAGTTTCCTCAAGCCATAGACCGTAAAAAGAAACCTCAAAAGCACAGCAAAGTTGATACTGTGAGATTTCAAAACTTTTAAAACCATGACTAGAGAGAGACTCATCGAATACAGCAAAGAGCTGCTGTTTTTATGAGTCAGTTCATGATTAAGTTGTTATTCAGCGCTGTCAACACTTTGTTCAACACTTTCATAAGCCATAAAATGTGTGTTCTCCCTACTTCCACTACAGCTGCAATAAATGAGTATAGCAAAGTGTTTTCCGATAAGCTTGTGTTGTTATTATTAGCGGCTTGTGTCTTTTTGAATATCGAGAAATATTTGACTTTCTCTGGTCGTAGGAGTAACAACATGAATTGGTGCATGAGGCAGAAATAATGCAAGAATTGTTTCCCCATCAACTGGAAGACTGTGTCCTCTTTAGTCAGCGGACGGAGGGAGAGTGGAGGGACGGTGAGTCAGGGTGAGAGGCATCCTCCCTCCCCTCAGACTGGCCATCAGTCCAGTAAAAATTATAAACAAATTATTATGCTCATCAGTAATACAACAAATTATATATTACCAGTGTAAACATATACCAATTTTTTATATTTTTTTATATATAATTTCAAAATGGTCTGAGAAGAACAACATTGTCAGGGCAATTCAAGCATAGCCAATATGCAGTGATTATGTATTGGGCCTATAGCCTACTGCACAAACCTCATTGCTACAGTGCTGTTTTAAATTGATTAATGTTGCAAAGGCTTACGTTTTTTAAGTCGAGTTAAAAAAAAAAGATCTCCCCTTGCATTTTGACTCAGAAAGTGATCTTGACAAAGAAAAGGTTGGTGACCATTGAATTAGAGCATGCTAGCTAACTCTTACAGCAATAACATGCAAAAGCACATCCCAGGATGCCTCCAATATCTAACAGGTACTATACACATATATATATAAATCAGGACGTACATATTTCAGAACGTGACCTACCGCTTGCATGTCAATATCAGACTGGGAAGAATTTACATTTGTGATCTCCCCCTATCTGCAAGCGTAGCCAATGCCATTACACCTCATTGACATCTGACTTGAACCAACCAATTAAAGTACCTAAACATTAAATACACATTCCTGCAGTGGCAAGTGGAAACATAATGAACCCTGTTACACTGGGAGGGGATCAATCCCTGCCAGGGACAAACAGGCAAACCACCACCTCCCCTCGCCTCGCACAGCATAGCACAGGACTGACGACTGAAAACAAACAAGGCCTAGCTGCACTTTGAAACACACACATATACACACAGGCACATGCACAGCACACACGGTGCAACCAGATATGACTAACACACACGCTAGAACACACACACACACACACACACACACACACACACACACACACACACACACACACACACACACACACACACACACACACACTTAGCCATGACCAGCAACATACTGAGAGGGTACCTTGAGAAAATAACAGTTCAGTAATCAAATAGGCCTATGTTACAGTTCGGTGTGTAGAGGAAGAGGGTTTGCTGGATGTTCAAGATTTTGGTGAAGAAATGGCATTGGTGAAGCCAGAGAGTGAGGGGAGAAATGAGAGATTGAGGGGAGAAGAGAAAGAGTGAGGGAAGAGCGTAGGGGGAGAGAGAGTGAGGAGTGAGAGAAGAGGATGTGGGGAAATGAGGGGAAATGAGGTGTCGAGAGGAACGAGGGAGTAAGGGAAGAGGAGGCAAGCGGCCAGAGGGCTTTGCCTGGGAAATGGTCTTGTGTGAAAGTGAACTGGGGGGGAGAATGGGGGGAGGTGAAGACAGATGTCCTTATGGGCTTTACTGCCACTGAGCTCTGCCTATCACCCTCAAGAGAAAACACTGTGTGTGTGTGTGTGTGTGTGTGTGTGTGTGTGTGTGTGTGTGTGTGTGTGTGTGTGTGTGTGTGTGTGTGTGTGTGTGTGTCTGTGTGTTAGACTGTGTGTGTGTGTGTGTGTGTGTGTGTGTGTGTGTGTGTGTGTGTGTGTGTGTGTGTGTGTGGGTGTCATGAGTGACAGGAACAGGGGTACAGCACCATGCCTAGTTAGTAATACAAAACTAATTGGCATTGTGCCATTCATACAACAGTATCTTAGAACTAACTGTCTCCGAGAATATATCTTTATCTCTACAATCTTCTATCACAAATCACTGTGATAACAAATACAAGTGTCAAAGTAGGAGAACACCATTTGCATCAATGCAACAAAAATAATCAATAACACATTTCTTCGATTGCGCCATTGTCAAATGGCTGCACCCTTCATACAACAACGATGTACGAAAGCTGAAGGTTGAAAATAGGAAAAGGTAAGTTAGTTGCAATTTCACACCAAGCAAATGTTTGTGTACGGCAGTAGAATACATCCAATCTAGAGGGAGTGTATCACGTTGCATTATTTCCACCCTACGTGACTAATGGACTGAGACATTCATGGCTACGTCCCAAATGGTACCCTATTCCCTATAGTGCACTACTTTTGACCAGAGCCCTATTTGGGACGCAGACATTCACGGCAGCCATGCACTGATATGCATGCTGCTGCTGTGAGTGTGCCTCCATCTCAATCACTCACTGTTGTTCTATTCAAAGATCAAATACTCAGTGTTTTCCAATTTTTTTGAATGAGCGGGGGAATGATTGTCTCAGTGGTTGTGACTTGAGACATGACTGTTATAGTGTATGTTATTTTACGTATATTCATATTGCTGCTAGGACAAAACTGAAATGCCATAAGACAATGATCCATACTGTAGTAGCAGGCCTATAGGCTAAGTTGGAAAATACAAAAGCCCCAAAGTACAGAAAACTGTGAAGAATAAATACTCCACCTACTTCATGCTGGATGCGATGATACCATTGCCTTGCTATAAGTTGGTGGGTATGCTATATGCTCTTGATAAAAGGTATCTGATGTGTGGGAGTTACAATATAAGCTATATTATTTCTACAATGGTGGCTATGGTAAACCCATGTTCATCACAATAATATTACAGTCAATCACTATATTCATCATCAGTCATCGTTATAATATAAAAGAGAGATATAAGTGCCCAAGGGTGACAATAGTTTTAGCCAGTGTTTGATGAGACATGCATTTGACAGCAGCACCACTCTCACTCACTAACACCCTCTCTACACATAATACCCAAATGGTACACTATACCCTACATAAGTGCAGTATAGGCCAGGGCCCATATGACTCTGGCCAAAATAAGTGCACTATGTACGGAATAGGGTGCCATTTGGGACGCGACCAAAGACATCACAAGAGAGCACGAGTGCTTGTTTCAATATTACTCCGTGAGTATAAATCACTATTCATCTGACATAATGGGAGCCTGGTTATAAAGACATCAAATTAGTAACTGTCATAAATAATAAATAAAAACTATTTTTATTCACACCGAACACCCATCGCGGGCAGCGACCTTGACTAGGCACCGTTAGTAGCGAATTAATTGATATGCAGGGCGAACAGCTTGGCCGAGTGTAACTCTCTGAACTCTGAACAGGTGTCTGGTATGTGGAGACTGTCGCGCCTTGCTCGTGGAAAACCTAATTTACACTTCTTAATAGGTGGCGAGCATATGTTGAAGTTGGTATAATAAAATGTTTGTTATTTGTTGAGTTGATATTTTCTTCTCCTTGAGCCACAAAATCCTTCGAATAATACATTAGGGAGACGGGATTTAGAGGTATACCTCTCCACGAAGATGATGTGTTTTCACTTTAATGCCAGAGGATCTTTCCTCTCTAAACATTGAGATGGGCATTTATAGCTTGCCTGGGCATATATTTCTAAGACTCTTGGCCCATTTGTAGGTTGGTCATGGATGGCAGCCTTACAGACTTACAGGTCAAGCACCATTGACAATAGTGTGACAAGTGGATAGAAAGATGAGGCTGAAGAGGGGGGTAGGAAGGAAGAAGGCAGTCAGACGGAGAGAGTTGGACAATAAAAAGGAGGAATGGAATCAGTGGAATCACTCTTGTAAAGCAACACGTTGAGACAAAATATGGGCGTCAGGTGGAGAGCGAGAGAGAGAGCGAGAGAGTGAGAGAGCGAGAGAGAGCGATATTTTGGTTTGATATGATTACTGGACACTTCTGATGTTGCAATTGCCAATCAGAAAAAACAACCTTAAATTCCACAATGGGTATGACTGCATAGAAACCAATCATTCTAGCTGAGATTCTATCTGAGATGACAAAAGTCTGAGATGACAAAAACTCATTATAAAGCGAATACAAGAACCCATTAACAATCTACATCACACCTCCAATTAATTTCCAATTTTCAAACAAAAAACGATTAGAGAGGCAAAGAGTAGTACGCCTCACGGTGGATTATGCCTGTCACTCAGACACGCAAAACCTCCCCTCAGAATCCCATCTTCATTCTGCTTTGCCTACTTTAGACCGACTAGTGCTAGCCTATTTGTTTGAAAGGGGGTTGGTTGTTGCCATTGTTGGTGCTATTGGCTCAGGGTAAGAGAGTCCAGGCTGTTTAACCACACACTGTGGCTGGTGGCTAGTGCACTGCAGTGCGGTGGCTGTACAGATGTGGGGGCGGCGTGCTTGGCTAATTAATTCCCAAATGGAACCACTTTATCCTCCATAAAGGTGCTGGGCTCCCATCCATACGGAGAGGCACGCACGCTCCAGCCATTCCATTAGCGTAATGAAGTGCCCCGAGATGAACGAGATGACATCACCGCCGCCAATAACATCACTCAAACAGCCCCCCTCTAAAAGCTCCAAGCCCCACCCCCCCACCACCTCCTCATCCTCCGTCGTTAGCATTCCAGCCCATTCCCCCGAGAGCTTTTATTGGTCTGGTTATTTATCTCTTTAATATGATTGGCTGAAGTGGACCCGGGGAAGCGGAGGCTTGTAAATCACTAACTGGTCATCTGAGTGATTAAAATGACTTTGGCCCAACAATGGTAGCCGGACCGATGGCAGCGTACTGCATTCTGAACAGATCCTCGTGGCTAGGCTAACGACGGACCCACTCCCTAGGTTGGAGCAATTGTACTCAACAGGGTGAAGGGTGAGAGAAAAAAAGGCATTGACCACTGAAGTTTCAACATTTCCTGTAGGCAAAGATCTAGGATCAGCTCATCCTTACCACAACCCTAACCTTAACCATTAGGTGGTCAAACACTTAACTGACCTCAGATCAGCATCTAGTGGGTTAAGCTGTGAGGGGCTAAAAGTGCCACAAGTCAAATAAAATAAAATCAAATTGTATTTGTCACACGCGCATGTCATGAGCCCTCTCACTCCACCGGGTTACCACCTTAATTTGTTTCCACTATCTTCCACTCTGCTCACCTCCCTCTCTCTACTCAGCCTAACTAGCTCCACCTGTCCCTGCTCTGCTCGGCTCTAATTACTCTGCCAGCTGCGCTGCATTACCCACTAACCTCTCCCAGTATTTAAGGCCCTGTCTTTCAGCTCTCCGGTGTCAGATCGTCTGCAAAGCTCACACCCGGAACCTGTTTGCTCGCGCTTCTGGCTCACCCTGGTTTTGTGACCCCCGGACCTGCCTGGTTTTTGGATACTCTTCTGCCTCAGGAGATCCAGACCTGCTTCTGCCATTACGACTCCTGACTACTCTTCAATCCCGGTAACTCTGACCAGCCTTCTGCCTTGCTACTACGTATTTTGGATTTCCCTTGAACTGTACTGCTGCCTGGTTTCATTCCGCCCCGTTGTGTCTGTGTTTCCTCCCCCCCCCAGGACTTCTGGACCACCAACCACCGGCGTCATCGGACGCATCACTGCCACTGGGGGGAGGCACAGACCCAGCACATCGGACGGGATAACCCCTGGAGCCTTCACTCACTCCCTACATCCCTTTCCCCTTAAGTTTAAATAAACTTTCTGGTGTGACGCAATTGTGGTCCTCTTGTCGTCTGTCTGAACCGTGACAGTACGATCTGACCATCATGGACTCAGCGCACACTTCCCCCGACATGGAAACCGAAGAACCTGAGCAACCCACCGCCATGCTACGCCTGGAACACACTGAGAGAGAGCTAGGCCGCATGAGCGGCGACATCACCTCTCTGCTTCAGGTCGGCCACCAACAGCATCAGCAGTTCCAGCAGCACCAGCAGCAGTCCCAGCAGCAGCAACAACAACTCGCCATGATCATTCAACTCCTCACCAACCTGACCCCAGCCAGTCTGCCCACCAGCCCTGCCCCGAGTTACCTGCCCCGGTCATTGCAGCCGCTGCTCCGGAACCCAAGATTGGAAACCCCGAGCGGTTCAACGGCGATTCAACCCAGGTCCGGCCATTCCTGACTAGCTGCCGACTTCAGTTCTCCTTGCAGCCAAGGACCTTCGCCACGGAGGGGGCTAAAGTTGGGTATGCCATCACTCACCTGGACGGGCCGAGCTCGACTCTGGGGAACAGCAGAGTTCGAACGTCAAACCCCCGCATGTGCAACCTTCGACCGGTTTGCCGAGGAGATGCTGAAGGTGTTTGACCTGGATTCACCAACCGCAGAGGCGTCTCGTGAACTGTTCAGTATTCGACAAGGCAGACGTACAGTCGCAGACCATTCCATCGACTTCCGAACCCTGGCTAGACGAAGTTCTTGGAACACACCATCGTTGGTGGACGCGTTCTTCCATAGTTTGGCTGACTATATCAAGGACGAGTTGGTCTCCCATGAACTGCCTTCCACTCTTGATGAAGCCATCGCACTGACTGTCAGGATCGACAGAAGGATACAGACCCGTCGTCGTGAGAGGGGGCGCCAAGGTCCACCTACTACCGGCATTCGGAGAGATCCGACTGGGCTCCTGTCATCTACTGCCACTCACCCAGTTCAGCTTGATCAGTCTGAGCCTATGGAGATTGGGCGAGCCTCTCTCACTCCTGCAGAGCGCCAGCGACGCTCACCTCAAACCTCTGCCTCTATTGTGGAGGTGATGGACATCGTGTGGTAACCTGCCCTTTAAAGGGCCGAAGCTCACCGGGCATAGGGGGAGTCCGGTTGAGTTCAATGACCATCCAGTCCTCCGACCGCAAACCCCTGCTGCAAGTTCACCTCCGCCTCCCTGACTCAACTCACACCCTGGCTGCTCTGGTGGATTCTGGCGCCGAAGCCAACATAATGGACATCAAGCTGGCACGCCAACTGGGACTGGAGAACCTCCGTTTGACACCTCCTATTCCTGCCCGGGCACTGGACGGACACTTACTCGGATCGGTCACTCATGTCACGGCCCCGGTCTCGATGGGTCTGTCCGAAACCATCAAGAAACTATCCAGTTTCACCTGCTCCCCTCTCCAGGCCAACCCCTCATCCTGGGTTACCCATGGCTCCGCCCGGCACAACCCTCAGCTCGACTGGGTGACCGGGGTGATCAGGGAGTGGGGAGAGGACTGCCACCGAACCTGCCTGCTTGCCGCCGCACTACCCCTCGGCCAGTACCTACTAACTCCGCTCCTGACCCCTCCAAGGACCCTGTGTCGATTCTGCCAAGTCCCTGCATCGTTGCAGCTCTGACCTGGGCTGTTGAGGAACAGGTGCTGGAGGCTCTCCGTAACCAGCCAGGTCCCAGCACTTGCCCAGCTGACCGCCTTTTTGTCCCCCGAAGACCTGAGGTCCCAGGTCGTTCAGTGGGGACATGACTCCCGCCTAGCTTGTCACCCTGGCTCCACCCGCACTTACAACCTGCTCGCCCAGAGGTTCTGGTGGCCCTCTCTGAGGAAGGATGTACGGGAATTCGTCCAAGCCTGCCCCATCTGCAACCAACACAAGTCGTCCTGCCAGCCCCCAGCCGGATTGCTGCAGCCCCTGCCTGTGCCCAGGAGTCCGCTGGTCCCTGCTGCGCCTTGTCCTCCTCCTCCACGGCTCGTCGATGGTGGTCTGGTTTACACCGTCCGCCGCCTGCTTCGGTCCAGACGGAGGGGTAGGGGTCTCCAGTACCTCATTGACTGGGAGGGCTATGGACCTGAGGAAAGGACCTGGGTGCCAGCTAGTCGGATTGTGGATAGGACTCTCATCACCGCTTTCCACCAACGGCATCCTGATCAACCTGCAATCCGTAGGGGCCGCCCCAGAGGGGTCTCTAACCGTCCTGCCCGGCTCGGCTTCCTGTCCTGTGCCTGATCCGGTCTCGGGACCTGTCCCATCTCCCCGACCACGGCCCTCCGGCTTCCTCCGAGGATGAGGACGTTCACTCGGGACCGTTCGGAGGAGTTCTTGCCCTCCTCCGGCTCCCCTCCTCCGCCCGGCGTGGTGTTGCTCTTGGGACTTCTGGGGCCGTCCCTTGGGGGGTTCTGTCATGAGCCCTCTCACTCCACCGGGTTACCACCTTAATTTGTTTCCACTATCTTCCACTCTGCTCACCTCCCTCTCTCTACTCAGCCTAACTAGCTCCACCTGTCCCTGCTCTGCTCGGCTCTAATTACTCTGCCAGCTGCGCTGCATTACCCACTAACCTCTCCCAGTATTTAAGGCCCTGTCTTTCAGCTCTCCGGTGTCAGATCGTCTGCAAAGCTCACACCCGGAACCTGTTTGCTCGCGCTTCTGGCTCACCCTGGTTTTGTGACCCCGGACCTGCCTGGTTTTTGGATACTCTTCTGCCTCAGGAGATCCAGACCTGCTTCTGCCATTACGACTCCTGACTACTCTTCAATCCCGGTAACTCTGACCAGCCTTCTGCCTTGCTACTACGTATTTTGGATTTCCCTTGAACTGTACTGCTGCCTGGTTTCATTCCGCCCCGTTGTGTCTGTGTTTCCTCCCCCAGGACTTCTGGACCACCAACCACCGGCGTCATCGGACGCATCACTGCCACTGGGGGAGGCACAGACCCAGCACATCGGACGGGATAACCCCTGGAGCCTTCACTCACTCCCTACATCCCTTTCCCCTTAAGTTTAAATAAACTTTCTGGTGTGACGCAATTGTGGTCCTCTTGTCGTCTGTCTGAACCGTGACAGCGCAGAACACAACATGTGTAGACTTTACAGTGAAATGCTTACTTACAAGCCCTTAACCAACAATGCAGTTTTAAGAAAGAACACCCCAAAAAATCACTAAAAAATACAATATAAAATCATATGAAATAAAAGTAACAAATAATTAAAGAGCAGCAATATACAGGGGGTACCGGTACCGAGTCAATGTGCGGGGGCACCGGTTAATCGAGGTAATTGAGGTAATATGTACATGTAGGGAGAGTTATTAAAGTGACTATGCATAGATAATAAACAGAGAGAAGCAGCAGCGTAAAAGAGGGGTGGGTAGCCATTTGGGTAACCATTTGATTAGATGTTCAGGAGTCTTATGGCTTGGGGGTAGAAGCTGTTTAGAAGCCTCTTGGACCTAGACTTGGCGCTCAGGTACCGCTTGCCATGCGGTAGCAGAGAGAACAGTCTATGAATAGGGTGGCTGGAGTCTTTGACCATTTTTAGGGCCTTCCTCTGACACCGCCTGGTATAGAGGTCCTGGATGGCAGGAAGCTTGGCCCCAGTGATGTACTGGGCCGTACACACTATCCTCTTTAGTGCCTTGCGGTCAGAGGCCGAGCAGTTGCCATACCAGGCGGTGATGCAACAAGTCAGGATGCTCTCGATGGTGCAGCTGTATAACTTTTTGAGGATCTGAGGACCCATGCCAAATATTTTCAGTCTCCTTAGGGGGAATAGGCTTTGTCGTGCCCTCTTCACGACTGTCTTGGTGTGCTTGGACCATGTTAGTTTGTTGGTGATGTGGACACCAAGGAACTTGAAGCTCTCAACCTGCTCCACTACAGCCCCCGTCGATGAGAACGGGGAGCGTGCTCGGTCCTCTTCCTTTTCCTGTAGTCCACAATCATCTCCTTTGTCTTGATCACATTGAGGGAGAGGTTGTTGTCCTGGCACCACACGGCCAGGTCTCTGACCTCCTCCCTATAGGCTGTCTCGTCGTTGTCGGTGATCAGGCCTACCAATGTTGTGTCATCTGCAAACTTAATGATGGTGTAGGAGTCGTGCCTGGCCATGCAGTCATGAGTGAACAGGGAGTACAGGAGGGGACTGAGCACGCACCCCTGAGGGGCCCCCGTGTTGAGGATCAGCATGGCGGATGTGTTGTTACCTACCCTTACCACCTGGGGGCGGCCCGTCAGGAAGTCCAGGATCCAGTTGCAGAGGGAGGTATTTAGTCCCAGGGTCCTTAGCTTAGTGAAGAGCTTTGAGGGCGCTATGGTGTTGAACGCTGAGCTGTAGTCAATGAATAAATAGCATTCTCACATAGGTGTTCCTTTTGTCCAGGTGTGAAAGGGTAGTTTGGAGCGCAATAGAGATTGCATCATCTGTGGATCTGTTGGGGTGATATGCAAATTGGAGTGGGTCTAGGGTTTCTGGGATAATGGTGTTGATGTGAGCCATGACCAGCCTTTCAAAGCACTTCATGGCTACAGACGTGAGTGCTATGGGTCGGTAGTCATTTAGGCATGTTACCTTAGTGTTCTTGGGCACAGGGACTATGGTGGTCTGCTTGTTGGTATTACAGACTCAGACAGGGAGAGGTTGAAAATGTCAGTGAAGACACTTGCCAGTTGGTCAGTGCATGCTCAGAGTACACGTCCTGGTAATTTGTCTGGCCCCGCAGCCTTGTGAATGTTGACCTGTTTAAAGGTCTTACTCACATCGGCTACGGAGAGCGTGATCACACAGTCATCAGGAACAGCTGATGCTATCATGCATGTTTCAGTGTTACTTGCCTCGAAGCGAGCATAGAAGTAATTTAGCTCGTCTGGTAGGCTCGTGTCACTGGGAAGCTCGCGGCTGTGCTTCCCTTTGTAGTCTGTAATAGTTTGCAAGCCCTGCCACATCCGACGAGCGTCGGAGCCGGTGTAGTACGATTCGATCTTAGTCCTGTATTGACGCTTTGCCTGTTTGATGGTTCGTCGGATGTGGCAGGGCTTGCAGTGCGGATGTTGCCTGTAATCCATGGCTTCTGGTTGGGGTATGTACGTACGGGGGGTAGGAAGGAGAGCTTTGTACGCGTCTCTGTGTGTGGAGTAAAGGTGGTCTAGAGTTTTTTTCCCTCTGGTTGCACATTTAACATGCTGGTAGAAATGAAGTAAAATGGATTTAAGTTTCCCTTCATTAAAGTCCCCGGCCACTAGGAGCGCCGCCTCTGTATGAGCATTTTCCTGTTTGCTTATGGCCGTATACAGTTCATTGAATGTGGTCTTAGTGCCAGCATTGGTTTGTGGTGGTAAATAGACAGCTACGAAGAGTATACATTTACATTTTAGTCATTTAGCAGACGCTAGTGAGTCTCCCGGTCGCGGCCGGCTACGACAGAGCCTGGATTCGAACCAGGATCTCTAGTGGCACAGCTACCACTGCAATGCAGTGCCTTAGACCACTGCGCCACTCGGGATGAAATCGCTCTTGGTAGATAGTGTGGTCTACAGCTTATCATGAGATACTTCAGGCGAGCAAAACCTCGAGACTTCCTTAGATATTGTGCACCAGCTGTTGTTTACAAATATACATAGACTGCCACCCCTTGTCTTACCAGAGGCTGCTGTTCTATCCTGCCGATACAGTGTATAACCCGCCAGCTGTATGTTATTCATGTCATCGTTCAGCCTCGACTCTGTGAAACATAAGATATTACAGTTTTTAATGTCCCGTTGGTAGGATCTTCATGCCTGTAGTTCGTCAACTTTATTATCAAGCGATTGTAAATTGGCCAATAGTATCGATGGCAAAGGCAGATTAGCCACTCGTCGCCGGCTCCTTACCAAGCACCCCAATCTCCTTCCGTGATATCTCCCTTTCTTTCTACTGCGAATGACGGGGATGAGGGCCCTGTCGGGTGTCTGGAGCAAATCCCTCTCGTCCGACTCACTAAAGAAAAATTCTTCATCCAGTTCAAGGTGAGTAATTGCTGTTCTGATGTCTAGAAGCTCTTTTCAGTCATACTTTTTATTTTTTATTTATTTAACTAGGCAAGTCAGTTAAGAACAAATTCATATTTACAATGACGGCCTACACCGGCCAAACCCGGACGACGCTAGGCCAATTGTGCGCCGCCCTATGGGACTCCCAATCACGGCCGGTTGTGAAACAGCCTGGAATCAAACCAAGGGGTTTGTAGTGACGCCTCAAGCACTGAGATGCAGTGCCTTAGACCGCTGCGCCACTCGGGAGCCCAAGAGACGGTAGCAGCAACATTATGTACAAAATAAGTTACAAACAATGCGAAAAAACACAGAAAATAGCACAGTTGGTTAAGAGTCATAAAACGGCAGCCATCCCCTCTGGCGCCATCCTCTTAGGACGTGAAGTTATGATGATTGTTTTACCACTAGTCAGTGAAGGGCCCTTCTTAACGAGGATGGAGCAGTGTCTCTGGGACTCAAGCGAAAGCCGAGTGGAGCGCCATAAACAGGCCAGGGAGCAACTCTCTATCCAGCCAGGTTTATGAGCGTGGGGGCTTTTTAAATGGCAAGTGTTTAAGTTAGGTATTTTCATAAAGGCAGGAGGCAGGCCGAGGCAGGGAGGAGGGAGACAAGTATTTGTTAATATCTCCCTTGGGCTAATTAGCTTAGCTTTGTCATTGGTCAAGAGGGGCACCTTGAGTTGGTTGTGTGTAAGTGTGTGTGTGTGTGTGTGTGTGTGTGTATGTGCAGCCAGCATGCTCCCAGCGTCATCCGTTAATCGTCTTTTCTCTGTGCCACTGCCCCTCTGTTGTTAATGATTAAAGTGGGATTGTTTCGTTTATTATTTCCTGAGATATATATATTTTTAAATAATGTATGCACTAACTAACTGTAAGTCGCTCTGGATAAGAGCGTCTGCTAAATGACTAAAATGTAAATGTAAGGTTTGCTGTGTCTGTCAGCGTAGTGTCCAGAGCATGGAGGCGCTACCAGGAGACAGGCCAGTACATCAGGAGACGTGGAGGAGGCCGTAGGAGGGCAACAACCCAGCAGCAGGACCGCTACCTCCGCCTTTGTGCAAGGAGGAGCAGGAGGAGCACTGCCAGAGCCCTGCAAAATGACCTCCAGCAGGCCACAAATGTGCATGTGTCTGCTCAAACGGTCAGAAACAGACTCCATGAGGATGGTATGAGGGCCTGACGTCCACAGGTGGGGGTTGTGCTTACAGCCCAACACCGTGCAGGATGTTTGGCATTTGCCAGAGAACACCAAGATTGGCAAATTCACCACTGGCGCCCTGTGCTCTTCACAGATGAAAGCAGGTTCACACTGAGCGTGACAGACGTGACAGAGTCTGGAGACGCCGTGGAGAACGTTCTGCTGCCTGTATCTTTGTTGTGACTGGGTGTATTGATACACAATCCAAAGTGTAATTAATAACTTCACTATGCTCAAAGGGATATTCAATGTCTGCTGTTTGTTCAACACTATTATTGAACACAGAGTGAGCCCATGCAACTTATTACATGACTTGTTAAGCACATTTTACTCGTGAACTTATTTAGGCTTGCCATTACAAAAGGGTTGAATACTTGTTGACTCAAGACATTTCACCTTTTCATTTTTTATTAATTTGTAAACATTTCAAAAAACATAATTCCACATTATGGGGTATTGTGTGTAGGCCAGTGACATTTTTATTTATTTAATCCATTTGAAATTCAGGTTGTAACACAAGAAAATTTGGCACACTAACACAATGCTCTAGTGGGGCTGCTGAGAATATGGATGTCAGTGTTGCCTTCCTCATTAGCGTCCCACTCTGTACATGGCGTCAGGCCATATAAATTGCAGCCATTATTCCTCCGCTCGGGCTAGGTAGGGCTATTTATTTGAATATACTTTGCTGCTGCTGTGTATTATCCACCGTGATTCTATTTGTCTGTGCCCACGGTGTGATGGGGATGGGGGGAGTGGAGGGAAGATGAGTGATGGGGCTGGAGACAGGGCCGGTTTTGCTTGGCTGACAAACTGGGGCAAGAGCTGGAGGGAGGGGATGGAGGGAGGAGGTGTTGGAGATGCGATGCTGCTACGACCATCGCCAGAGGACACAATTTACAGCACCTGTTGGGTGTGATTGATCAAAGGGAAAGGAAAGGGGTAATACTGTGTGGTGTGACACTGACTGGATGGAGGGATGGAAGGGAGGAGGGGACGAGGGGTTAAGACAAGAGACATAAAGAGAGATGGAGCGCGAGACAGAGATATGGGTATTGAGAAGATGAGACACGACTAGAATAGAGAAAACGAGAGTAGGGCAGTGGTGGAGAGAGATTCTACCAACAGAAACACATACAAGGCCCTCCCTCGTCCTCTCGTCGGCAAATCTGACCATGACTCCATTCTCCTGCTTCCTGTTTACAAACAAAAGCTCAAATAGGAAGTACCAGTGATGAGCTCAATTAGGAAGTGGTCGGACAAAGCAGACGTGAGGCTACAAGACTGTTATGCTAGAACAGACTGGGATATGTTCCGGGATTTATCCGATAACATTGAGGAGTTTACCACAACACAGGCTTCATCAATAAGTGCATAGACGATGTCGTCCAAACTATAAGAATGTATCCAAACCAAAAACCATGGATTACAGGCAATATCCACGCTGGGCTAAAGGCTAAAGATACCGCTTACAATGAACTGAACATGGAAATGGACGCATACAAGAAATCCTGCTATGACCTCCGACAAGACATCAAACATGCAAAACAACAATATGGGAGGAAGGTGGAATCTTATTACACCGGCTACGACACTCGTTGTATGTGGCAGGGCTTGCAGACGATATGGATTACAAAGGGAAACCCAGCCATGAGTTGCCCAGCGATGCAGAACTCCCAAACGAGCTAAATGCCTTTTATGCTCGCTTCGAGGAATATAACACTGTGCCTTGCGTGAAAGCCCCTGTTTTTCCGGATGACTGTGTGATCTTGCTCTCCGTGGCGGATGTGAGCAAAATGTTTAAACAGGTTAACAATGACAAGGCCACTTGGCCAGACGGAATACCAAGGCGCATTCTCAAAGCATGTGCAGACCAGATGGCAGGTGTCTTCACAGACATTTTCAATCTCTCCTTGTCCCAGTCTGTAATCCCAACATGTTTAAAGGTGACCACCATTGTCCCTGTTCCCAAGAGCTCCAAGGTAACTTGCCTAAATGACTATCGCCCTGTGGCACCCACATATGTAATTATGAAGTGGTTTGAAAGGCTGGTCATGACACACATCAACACCATCATCCCAGGCACACTAGACCGACTTCAATTCGCATACCACCCCAACAGATCCACAGATGACGCAATCTCAATTGCACTTCACACTGCACTCTCCCACCTGGACAAGAGGGGAAATAACTATGTGAGAATGCTGTTCAACACCATAGTCCCCTCCAAGCTCATCACCAAAGTAGGGTTCCTGGGACTGAACCACTCCCTCTTCAACTGGATCCTGGACTTCCTGACGGTGGTGAGGGTAGGCAACAACACCTCCGCCACGCTGACCCTCAACACGGGGGCTCCTCACGGGTGTGTGCTTAGTCTCCTCCTGTACTCCCTGTTCACCCACGACTGCGTGGACATGCACGACTCCAACACCATCATCAAGTTTGCTGACGACACAACGGTGGTAGGCCTGATCACCGACGGCGATGAGTCAGCCTACAGGGATGAAGTCAGAGACTTAGCAGCAGAGTGCCAGGACAACAACCTCTCCCTCAACGTCAGTAAGACCAAGGAGCTGATCGTGGACTATAGGAGAAAGAGGGAAGAGCACGCCCTCATCCACATCGACGGGGCTGTTGTGGAGCGGGTCGAGAGCTTCAAGTTCCTTGGCGTCCACATCACTAAGGACTTAACATGGTCCACACACACCCGCACAGTCGTGAAGAAGGCACGGCAATGCCTCTTCCCCCTCAGGAGGCTGAAAAGATTTGGCATGGGCCAGTCATGCCAAATAGTGTCCCCCTGCCAAAAAGTGTCCCCCCCCCCTGCATCAAAATGTGATTCGATGAGTTCTAGCTTCTGTTGCTTTGTTCTATTTCAGCTCATAAGCGCTCGCTCAGTCCACGCAAAATTATTACCTCAGAATTGCTCTCCAAGGACGGTGTTTTTGACGGTGACAACCTGCTGACTACCTGCTGCTTCAGAGGACCGAAAAGACTGGAAAGAGAACACTCTTTCTTTAGCATATATTTGTCTTTATATAAGATAGGAATAATTTAAGCTGTTTTTAGATTGACGTTGCTAGCTACTGTACTTATTTACCTCAGCCTGCCTAGTCAGCTAGCCCGCTACAGTAGCCAGCTAGCTAGCCAGACAGTTTTTTTTAGCTAACATTAGCTAGCTAGCTACTGTAACTGTTATTGTAGCTTTCTGTTCCTATGTAGCTTGCACTTCAATGGCATCCCTCGAGGAGATTTTATTTTATCTTTTCAACCAGGTGAAGTACTATGAAGGCACCACTGATCTCGACAAGAGGCACAACATTCAGAGAAATTCACAATTAAGGGTAACGATAAGCAGTTCACTTCTATTAGATAACTGGACGGATTTAGCTATGTACAATCATTTTTCAACAACCATTTTCCATCTAGCTAGTTGGTCATCTACATGTTGCTAGCTATACATATAGTTCAGTGGAGGCTGCTGAGGGGAGGACGGCTCATAATAATGTCTGGAATGGAGTGAATGGAATGGTATCAAACACGTGGTTTCCATGTGGTTGATACCATTCCATTGACTCCATTCCAGGGGGGGAGAGAGAGGAAGAAAGTGAGAAAGAAAGGATGAAAGTGAGAGAGGGAGAGAGAGGTGGGAAGAGAGTGGAAGACAGACAGAGAGAGAGAAACAGAGAGAGAAAGGCAGCAGTGCAAATGTACTTAGACTTTAGTATTTCAACAATTCTTATCTTCCAACTTGTTAGGCAATCATATGTACCTACAGGGGAAGGATGGCCAGCCACACAGGAGGGTTATTTTTACTAAGGAGGAGAAAGAGGCCGTGCTGACCGAGATGCATGCTGGCTATTTCGGAGTGAAGTGCATGATTGCCAAAATCAACCTACGCTTCTTCTGACGGGGAATTGTCAAGGAGGTGGACAGCTGGGCAAATGGGCGGCAGGTAGCTTAGTGGGTAAGAGCGTTGTGCCAGTAACCGAAAGGTCGCTGGTTCTAATCCCCGAGCCGACTAGGTGGAAAATCTGTCGATGTGCCCTTGAGCAAGGCACTTAACCCTAATTGCTCCTGTAAGTCGCTCTGGATAAGAGCGTCTGCTAAATGACCAAAAAAAATAAATAAATAAATAAATAAAATAAAATAAATAATAATAATTGAAATAACCTTTTGTTTATCTAGCACATTCTATTATATCTGAAACTATTATGATTTCAATGAATGTCAAATCAGAGTGCACAAAATGTTTCAATTTGTCACTTTTTGCTTAAAGGTCAGTACCCTGTTTAGCCTGCCAGAAGTTTGAGAGGGCGAAGACTGTGGTGACGGAGTTGAAGCCCATCAAAGTTGTTTCACCATGGCACATGATCGGTAAGTGTCCCAATTCAAATTTTGCCCTGATAAGTTGTTTTGTAATGGTTGCTTTATTTGACCACAGCAGAGTTCAATATTATAGAATGTGTGTGTGTGTCAGTGTCCTTATAAATATGTAAATCTGCATACTGTTGTCACGCCCTGGCTCTGGGGACTCTTAAATGTTGAGCCAGGGTGTGGATTTTTCTATGTTTAGTTTTCTATGTTTTTTGTTCTAGATCGTTTAGATCTATGTTGGCCAGGGTGGTTCCCAATCAGAGGCAGCTGTAGCTCGTTGTCTCTGATTGGGGACCATACTTAGGCAGCCTGTTGGCACCAGTTAGTTTGTGGGATCTTGATCCGTAAAGGTTTGGTGTGTGTAACCTCAAGACTTCACGTATCGTTTCGTTTTGTTGTTTTGTTCGTGTGTTGTGTATCAATAAAGATGTACGCTTATCACGCTGCGCCTTGGTTCCACGAGTCATCAGTCAACGTGCGTGACAACTGTATGACACAGTTACGGGTAAGAATAAAGTAATCTTCTCTCTAACACTTTAAATGTTAGGGGTGGACCTCATCGGACCCTTCACGAAATCCAGGAATGGCAACAGCTGATGTATGATGACGACCAATCACTTTACCAAGTGGGTGGAGGCAATCAACACCCATTAAGTTCAGTAAAGGAAGAGAACGTGCTTAACTCTAAATTCCCTTCTGTAACCCATTAAAAAGGATGCTTGGAACCAAAAATAGATCTTGGTTTTGTATGATACCCATCAAGGACGAGACTGGCGAGGCCACCTCCAAGGCGATGACGGACAGTTTCAACACCCACGGTTCTCCTGAGGTCATCTTGAGTGACCGAGGTCATGAACGCTGGAACAAGGTACGGATGTTATAGGTTATATTCTGTCACCAATGGTTTGTTTTATTATTTTTTTACAATTTGTTTTTATATTTCCATGGTACATAATCAGACATATTTCAATATCTTACATTGTCAATAGATATCGCTTTCCTACCCCCTCCTCCAGGTTTGGTGAATGGACAAACCAGACCCTCAAGACTGCCATGGGCAAGTCCCTTGATTGGTACCAGGAACGGTGGAAGAACAACCTGAAGGTAATTATCTTTGCTCACAACAACAGCATCCAGGACTCCACCGAGTACAGATGGGAGCCGCAGCTGTTGACTGAGGTAAACAATACAATTGTATATGCAATTATTGCATATACTGTAGTCTTTCAAATTTGTGATTTACTTAGTGTTGTTGTTTGTCTATTGCTATTTCTGTATAACGTACTTTCAGATCACTGAAACCCCACCTGATGTGGTGGAAGTTGTCGAACCAGATCAGAACGCCTTCGAGGACCACCTTCAGGCACGGACTGAGAAGGATGTGGAGGTTTTTGACCAGGTAAAAATGATTGTCCGCTGTTAATTTATTTTCTGGCCCTCCAAGAGATACGTAAGAAATGTATTTGTAATATGAAAAATAATAGCATTTATTCCTGTTATCAATCAAGGTGAGACTGAACATCGACAAGGCGCAGGAGAAACAGAAGGAGAGCTACCGGAACAGAATCAAGAAGGGGAACCATTTACATTTTACATTTACGTCATTTAGCAGACGCTCTTATCCAGAGCGACTTACAAATTGGTGCATTCACCTTATAGCCAGTGGGATAACCACTTTACAATATGTTTTGAAATTTTTTTTGGGGGGGGTAGAAGGATTACTTTATCCTATCCCAGGTATTCCTTAAAGAGGTGGGGTTTCAAGTGTCTCCGGAAGGTGGTGAGTGACTCCGCTGTTCTGGCGTCGTGAGGGAGCTTGTTCCACCATTGGGGTGCCAGAGCAGCGAACAGTTTTGACTGGGCTGAGCGGGAACTGTGCTTCCGCAGAGGTAGGGGGACCAGCAGGCCAGAGGTGGATGAACGCAATGCCCTCGTTTGGGTGTAGGGACTGATCAGAGCCTGAAGGTACGGAGGTGCCGTTCCCCTCACAGCTCCGTAGGCAAGCACCATGGTCTTGTAGCAGATGCGAGCTGCAACTGGAAGCCAGTGGAGTGTGCGGAGGAGCGGGGTGACGTGAGAGAACTTGGGAAGGTTGAACACCAGACGGGCTGCGGCATTCTGGATGAGTTGTAGGGGTTTAATGGCACAGGCAGGGAGCCCAGCCAACAGCGAGTTGCAGTAATCCAGACGGGAGATGACAAGTGCCTGGATTAGGACCTGTGCCGCTTCCTGTGTAAGGCAGGGTCGTACTCTCCGAATGTTGTAGAGCATGAACCTACAGGATCGGGTCACCACCTTGATGTTAGCGGAGAACGACAGGGTGTTGTCCAGGGTCACGCCAAGGCTCTTTGCACTCTGGGAGGAGGACACAAAGGAGTTGTCAACCGTGATGGTGAGATCATGGAATGGGCAGTCCTTCCCCGGGAGGAAGAGCAGCTCCGTCTTGCCGAGGTTCAGCTTGAGGTGGTGATCCGTCATCCACACTGATATGTCTGCCAGACATGCAGAGATGCGATTCACCACCTGGTTATCAGAAGGGGGAAAGGAGAAGATTAGTTGTGTGTCGTCTGCGTAGCAAGGATAGGAGAGGCGATGTGAGGATATGACAGAGCCAAGTGACTTGGTGTATAGCGAGAATAGGAGAGGGCCTAGAACTGAGCCCTGGGGGACACCAGTGGTGAGAGCACGTGGTGCGGAGACAGATTCTCGCCACGCCATTTGGTAGGAGCGACCGGTCAGGTAGGACGCAATCCAAGAGTGAGACGCGCCGGAGATGCCCAGCTCGGAGACGGTGGAGAGGAGGATCTGATGGTTCACAGTATCAAAGGCAGCAGACAGGTCTAGAAGGACAAGAGCAGAGGAGAGAGAGTTAGCTTTAGCAGTGCGGAGAGCCTCCGTGACACAGAGAAGAGCAGTCTCAGTTGAATGACCAGTCTTGAAACCTGACTGGTTTGGATCAAGAAGGTCATTCTGAGAGAGATAGAAAGAGAGTTGGCTAAAGACGGCACGCTCAAGAGATTTGGAGAGAAAAGAAAGAAGGGATACTGGTCTGTAGTTGTTGACATCAGAGGGATCGAGTGTTGGTTGTTTGAGAAGGGGTGCAACTCTCGCTCTCTTGAAGACGGAAGGGACATTGCCAGCGGTCAAGGATGAGTTGATGAGCGAGGTGAGGTAAGGGAGAAGGTCACCGAAGATAGTCTGGAGAAGAGAGGAGGGGATAGGGTCAAGCGGGCAGGTTGTTGGGCGGCCGGCCGTCACAAGTCGCAAGATTTTATCTAGAGAGAGAGGGGAGAAAGAAGTCAAAGCATAGGGTAGGGCAGTGTGAGCAGGACCAGCAGTGTCATTTGACTTAACAAACGAGGATCGGATGTCGTCAACCTTCTTTTCAAAATGGTTGACAAAGTCATCCACAGAGAGGGAGGAGAGGGGGAGGGGGAGGAGGAGGATTCAGCAGGGAGGAGAAGGTGGCAAAGAGCTTCCTAGGGTTAGAGGCAGATGCTTGGAATTTAGAGTGGTAGAAAGTGGCTTTAGCAGCAGAAACATATGAAGAAAATGTAGAGAGGAGGGAGTGAAAAGATGCCAGGTCCGCAGGGAGTCTAGTTTTCCTCCATTTCCACTCGGCTGCCCGGAGCCCTGTTCTGTGAGCTCGCAATGAGTCATCAAGCCACTGAGCAGGAGGGGAGGGCCGAGCTGGCCGGGAGGATAGGGGACATAGAGAGTCAAAGGATGCAGAAAGGGAGGAGAGGGGGGTTGAGGAGGCAGAATCAGGAGATTGGAGGGAGAAGGATTGAGCAGAGGGAAGAGATGATAGGATGGAAGAGGAGAGAGTAGCGGGAGAGAGAGAGCGAAGGTTGCGACGGCGCATTACCATCTGAGTAGGGGCAGAGTGAGTAGTGTTGGAGGAGAGCGAGAGAGAAAAGGATACAAAGTATATTTGTATACAAAGATATGTTTGCAAATGAATTAAAAAAAACATTGAAATATCACATTTAAATAAGTATTCAGACGATTTACTCAGTAATTTGTTGAAGCACCTTTGGCAGCAATTACAGCCTTGAGTCTTGGGTATGACGCTACAAGTTTGGCACTGTATTTGGGGAGTTTCTCCCATTCTTCTCTGCAGATCCTCTCGATCATCTCAATCTCTGTCAGGTTGGATGGGGAGCGTCGCAGCACAGCTTTTTTCAGGTCTCTCCAGAGATGTTCGATCGGGTTCAAGTCCGGGCTCTGGCTGGGTCACTCAAGGACATTCAGAGACTTGTCCCGAAGTCACTCCTGCATTGTCTTGGCTGTGTGCTTAGGGTTTTTTTCCTGTTTGAAGGTGAACCTTTGCCCCATTCTGAGGTTCTGAGCGCTCTGGAGCAGGTTTTCATCAAGGATCTCTCTGTCCTTTCCTCCGTTCATCTTTCCCTCGATCCTGACTAGTCTCCCAGTCCCTGCCGCTGAAATACATCCCCACAGCATGATGCTGCCACCACCATACTTCACCGTAGGGATGGTGCCAGGTTTCCTCCAGATGTGACGCTTGCCATTCAGGCCAAAAAGTTCAATCTTGGTTTCATCAGACAAGAGAATATTGTTTCTCATGGTCTGAGAGTCCTTTAGGTGCCTTTTGGCAATCTCCAAGTGAACTGTCTTTTCCTTTGACTGAGGAGTGGCTTCCGTCTGGCCTGATTGGTGGAGTGCTGCAGAGATAGTTGTCCTTCTGGAAGGTTCTCCCATCTCCACAGAGGAACTCTGGAGCTCTGTCAGAGTGACTATCAGGTTCTTGGTCACCTCCCTGACCAAGGCCCTTCTCCCCCGATTGCTCAGTTTGGTCGGGTGGCCAGCTCTAGGAAGAGTCTTGGAGGCCACTGTGTTCTTGGGGACCTTCAATGCTGCAGAAATGTTTTGGTACCCTTCCCCAGATCTGTGCCTCGACACAATCCTGTCTCAGAGCTCTACGGACAATTCCTTCAACCTCATGGCTTGGTTATTGCTCTGACATGCACTGTCAACCTTATATAGACAGTTGTGTGCCTTTCCAAATCATGTCCAATCAATTGAATTTACCACAGGTGGACTCCAATCAAGTTGTAGAAACATCTCAAGGATGATCAATGGAAACAGGATGTATCTGAGCTCAATTTTGAGTCTCATAGCAAAGGGTCTGAATACTTATGTAAATAAGGTATTGCTGTTTTCGCGTTCTCATTGTGGGCTATTGTGTGTAGATTGATGAGGGAAAAAATAATTTAATCCATTTTAGAATAAGGCTGTAACGTAACAAAAAAAGTGAAGGGGTCTGAATACTTTTGATTCAATTTGAGAGAGCGAGAGAGAGAGAGAGAGACAGAGAGAGAGAGAGAGCGAGAGAGAGAGAGGAAAAAGGAGCCTGATTCCCCAGATGTTCTCATCAGGCGAGACAGAGGGCTCTTTCTGGCTCCTCATCCCAGGGTGTTAGGGACTCCATCTGTGGAGGAATGAGATCAGTGGCTGACTTACTGGTGGAGGAAGTGCCTCTGTGTTGCCCTGAGGGCCTCCGACAGACAAGCAGCACACTGGCTCACCACACAGGGATCGCGCTCTCTCTACAGTTCTACTCTAACCTGCAGCACATCAGTTGTACTGTGTGTGTGTGTGTGTCTGAGAGAGAGAGAGAGCGAGAGAGAGAGAGAGAGAGAGAGTGTGTGTATGTGTGTATGTCACTCTGTGTGTGTGTATGTATGTCAATGTACGTGTGTGTGTACACGGCTCGATTACACAGCCCTTAGACCCATTCCATCTCTCCATCCAGCTATCAGACTATTCTCATCTCCCTCTCGTTCACTCAATCCCAGCTTTAACCACACAGAAGGAAAATAAATCTACTAGTGGACATTTCTGTAAACACTGGATTTCACAGGTGTAACAAAAGGTGTTTCATTTCAACTAAAGACACCCTCAAAAGGTGCTTGTGGTTATAGGTCGAAATTGGCAAGCTACCGCAAGACAAAGACAGTAATGTGTGTGTGTGTTTTGGTACACAGCACTATGACAGACAGTGTAATAACAGGTCTAAATCGGCTAAAATATGCCCTTCTGTGAATAATCAACAGCCAAATCAATTTGTTCAACAAGCGAAGGAAGGAGAGGAGAGAGGAGGACTGGAGAAGAGAGTTGGTCTGTGTTGGAGGGGTGGTGACGGAGTCAATTTCTCAACAGTCCTGTGTGTGGAGTAGAACACAAGGCAGGGAACAAAGACAGAGTGATAGAGCCAGAGCCTTATTGGAGGGAAAGGAAGGGAAGGCTTGCCTGTAGCCAGAGGTGGCCTGTCGTGCCCTGTTCAATAAAGCGGCCATTTTATGACTTCACCTCTGGCCAGTTTGTTTTTAATACTCTCTCTCTCTCCACTCTCTAAAGCTCCATAACGGCTGCCACTCTCCCTCTCTCTGTCCGTCTCTCTCTCTTTCTCTCTCTCTCTCTGTATCCGGCTATCTGAACAAGCTAATCCCTCAGATTAGCTTGTTCTTACTCTTCCTTTCATATCCCTCTGTCTTTTTAAATTCATTTCATCATGTCAAATAAAGTACATAAAACCTCCCTTGATGATAATTCCTTGGGAAATTGAAAGACGGTTGCGAGGACGAGAGAAAGAAATAACAACAAATGTCAAATTACCTGGATGGCCCAAAGTAATCAATTAGAAGGTGATGCTGGTTAGCCCAAACGCTATTAATGGCTTATGATGTTGAGTATTACAGGGGAGGGTAATTGTTATTGTGCTCGGATTGGATCTACCAAGGACAATCAGAGGAGAGGAAAGCAATGCCTCGATGGTGCCTTGGACAGGCAGAGAGAGGGAGGAAGGAAGAGGGAGGGGGACAGGGAGGGAGAGAGGGGGAGAGAGGGCGGGAGGGAGAGCGGGAGAGGGAGGAAGAGAGGAGGGAGAGGGGGGGGAGAGTGAGAGCGAGAGAGAGAGAGAGAGAGAGAGAGAGAGAGAGAGAGAGAGAGAGAGAGAGAGAGAGAGAGAGAGAGGGAGGACGGGAGCTAGGCCCAACCAGGCTTTATAATAGGCTCTTTCTTTTGCTATTATCCTGCAGGCTATGGCACAGGCCAAGGCAACACAAAATAATAATGACAAAAGGATGGAGAGGGAAAAGAAAGATAGAGAGAGGAGGAAGGGAAGAAAATAGAAACAAGTGTCAGGGAGGGTTTGAGTGGCAGGAGGAAGACTGTGCAGACTTTGGGCGCACTGACCCACTGACATTTAAAGAGTGACCGATAGCTTTTGACTGGCCCCCTTGAAAAGTTCAAATGCGGATTGATATCTGCAGAGGAAATGCTACAGAGTGTTGTGGATTAACTGGCTTTCACATCTTTTCGCTTCCCTCTCCCTCTCTTTTCCTCTGACGAGATGTGTGCACCATCCACACCATCACCAATCAGACAGCCCAGATAGGCCTATTCATTCCATACTCAGACTAGGCCTGTATAAGAACCGCAATCATCAAACCATCCAGTTAATCATCATCATCTACAGACACCATATTGCCTTCCATATTGCAAAATTGCCTACAACACCCCCCCAACACCCCCCAGTCAACATGTTCAATGGAAGCTGGAAGGTTTTTTTTGACAGTCCATTCAGTTTTTAGTGAATCGTGTGTAAAGCCAATCCATGTCGAAAGTATCTGTCTGACTTTTGGGAAGAGACAGTAGAGCGCGGTGAACCCCCACAGGTGTGTGTGTACACTGTGCGTGTGTATGTGTGTGTTCAGCCTGACCTGGCCCTAAGGGAGAGGAGAGGGATCGATGCTCTGAGGTTCAGGCAGACACTGAGAAAGCTAATTAAAGTTCACAAACAGCACAGCAGGTCCTTCCTGCTTCCTGTGTGTGTGTGTTTGGTTTTACTATCCTTGTGGGGACCAGAAGTTCTGTGGAGACCAGAAGTCCTCACAAGGATAGTAAAACAAGGAAAATTCGGACAAGTGGGGATATTTCGCTGGGGGTTAGGTTTAGGGTTAGGGTTAGGGTTAGGGGTTAGTGAAAATAGGATTTTGAAAGGGAATCAATTATTTGGTCCCCACAAGGATAGTAAAACAAATATGTGTTAATGTGTCTGTGTCTGTCTGTAAACACACCCTTGCAGGACCATCTCCCTCTCTCTCTCTCTCTCTCTCTCTCTCTCTCTCTCTCTCTCTCTCTCTCTCTCTCTCTCTCTCTCTCTCTCTCTCTCTCTCTCTCTCTCTCTCTCTCTCTCTCTCTCTCAATTTTTTTTCAATTTAAGGGCTTTATCTCTCTCTCTCTCTCTCTCTCACCTTGACTGGCCTTTTTTGACTGACCGTTTCATTCAAGCCGTGACCGATTGTCTCTCTTTGACTGACTGTTTCTCTCAAACTGTGACTGACTGTCTGCCTTTGACGGACCGTTTCCTTCTGATCGTGACTCTCTCTCATGACCATCTCTATGACCGTGACCGACAATCACTCTTTGACCATGACCATTTCCCTAATTTGCTATGAAATAGAAATAGAATCTGTAGGAATGGGCCCCTTCTATAGATGATATTTCTATGGGTTCACCTACAGCACTGAAAGGCCAGCTACAGCACAATACCCTTCCAATGACTTTTTGCAAAACCAAACAGTTTTCCACATTGATTCAACGTCATCACATTGAATTTCCCCCCACAAAATGACTTGGAAACAACATTGATTGTGTGTGTTTGTGTGTGTGTAAAAAAAAGTGTCTACGTGTGAGTTCATATGTGAATGCCTTTTCATTCATACATCCTTGGATATAACACATATGGTGTGTTCGTACGCAGGCATGCATATTGATGTGTGATCACCTACAGAGTGATGGACCATATGGAATACGTGCCTTAGCATGTGTGTATGTGTGTGTGTATGGGTGTGTCTGTGCGTGGGTTGGGTGAATGGGTGGAAGAGTGCATGTGCGTGTGTGAAACCATCCGAAAATGTGGTTTTATTCTTTGTCAGGCTGTGAGACTGTGTGAATGTATTAGACAAAGACGTGTCTCTGTAATACACTGCTAGAGTAAGACCTGCACTAGCCATACACACAAAGGCACCTACCTACACACTTTTAGAGTGTCTACAAGGAGAAAGACTGTTTCCGCAACTTTCATTTTACTCCACATCCCTTATTCGACCTAGGCATAATGCATCTTCAATTGAGAAACTCTCTCTTCAGGTAAGTAAGTTCATAGTCAAATCACAGCAGCCCCGGCAATCAGGAGGAAAAGTAGTGCCTCTCCTAATAAAAATAGATTAGCCTTCCCATATGGAAAAGATATACAGTTGAAGTCGGAAGTTTACATACACCTTAGCCAAATACATTTAAACTACGTTTTTCACAATTCCTGACATTTAATCCTAGTAAAATCCATACGTAAAAATGTATGCGCACATGACTGTAAGTCGCTTTGGATAAAAGCGTCTGCTAAATGGCATATTATTTATTATTATTATTATTTAAAAATGCCCTGTCTTAGGTCAGTTAGGATCACCACTTTATTTTAAGAATGTGAAATGTCAGAATAATATATTTATTTCAGCTTTAATTTCTTTCATCACATTCCCAGTGGGTCAGAAGTTTACATACACTCAATTAGTATTCGGTAGCATTGCCTTTAAATTGTTTAACTTGGGTCAAACGTTTCGGGTAGCCTTCCACAAGCTTCCCACAATAAGTGAATATTTTGGCCCATTCCTCCTGACAGAGCTGGTGTAACTGAGTCAGGTTTGTAGGCCTCCTTGCTCGCACACACTTTTTCAGTTCTGCCCACAAATCTTCTATAGGATTGAGGTCAGGGCTTTGTGATGGCCACTCCAATATCTTGACTTTGTTGTCCTTAAGCCATTTTGCCACAACTTTGGAAGTATGCTTGGGGTATTGTCCATTTGGAAGACCCATTTGAGACCAAGCTTTAACATCCTGACTGATGTCTTGAGATGTTGCTTCAATATATCCACCTAATTTTCCTTCCTCATGATGCCATCTATTTTGTGAAGTGCACCAGTCCCTCCTGCAGCAAAGCACCCCCACAGCACTTCCGGTAGACAAGATGGCATATTGAATACACAGCGGTGCGAATCACCTCAAGATAAAAACATAATATTCAATATCAATAAGTTAGACTAAATATTAGCACTTCATATATTCGCGGGTAATAACATTCAATCTGGATAATAACACAAAACAAATCATAAGGCTAGAGAAATGTATCGACAAATATTACAACAACAAGCAACACTCAAACATGATGAATTTATAACTGATTCTTTCCGACATAACATCGGTACAGCAAATCCCCTTATTGTATGGGACACTTTTAAATGTGCCTTTAGATGCCATGCAATTCAGTACAAAAAACAAAAACAATTTAGGTCAAAAGAGTCCATACTAACAAAGGAAATAGAAGGTCTAACAGAACAGATAGATAGCAATAAAAACTGTAACATAGAGGCTCAGAATAAATTAGAGGAAAAACAAAAACAAATGGAGAAACTTATTCAAGAAAGATCAAGTGTAATATTTATAGAAATAAAACAAACTGGATGGAATATGGGGAAAAATACACCAAATTATTTTTTAAATCTTCAACATAGAAATGCTACCAAAAATAATTTACTGAAAATGGTTACAAATTATGGAGTCACCCATGATTCACCAAATTATATTTTGAAGGAGGAAGCAAAGTACTTTAAGCATATGTTTTTCGTTTCAGTCGCCTCCATCTCCTCTAACTGAAGCTAATTGTAGAGATATATTTTCTATTGATAATGTAAAATTAGCAGCCATACAGAAAGACTCATGTGAAGGTGGAATTACAGAGAAATAACTTCTGGATGCAATTAAAGACTTTAAGTCCGGGAAAACTCCAGGGTTGGATGGCATACCAGTCGAGGTATACCAAACCTTTTTTGATATACTCAGAGGACCGTTATTAGCATGTTTTAACCACTCCTATGTACATGGTAGACTATCAGACACTCAAGAAGAAGGTCTGACTTCATTATTACTGAAACAGGATACAAGTGGAAAATATAAATTGGAGGCCCCTTACACTTCAGTGTTGTGATGCAAAAATTCTAGCAAAATGTATAGCGCATAGAATTAAAAAGGTATTGTCGACATTATTCATTCTAATCAGACAGGTTTTTTACATGGACGATTCATTGGAGATAATATAAGGCAAGTACTGGAAACAATAAAACACTATGAAAAATCTGGGAAACCAGGCCTGCTATTCATAGCAGACTTTGAAAAGGTATTTGATCAAATACGACTGGGGTTTATAAATTGGATATTTGGAGAATATCTTATAAAATGGGTTAAAATCATTTATAGTAACCCTAGGTGTAAAATAGTCAATAATGGCTATTTCTCCAAAAGTTTTAAACTGTCAAGAGGAGTGAAACAAGGTTGTCCACTATCGGCATATCTATTTGTTATGGCCATCAAAATGTTAGCTATTAAAATCAGATCCAACAATAATATCAAGGGATTAGAAATCCAGGGCCTAAAAACAAAGGTGTCATTGTACGCTGATGATTCATGCTTTCTTTTAAATCCACAACTTGAATCCCTCCACAGCCTCATAGAGGATCTAGACACATTTTCTAACCTCTCTGGATTACAACCAAATTATGATAAATGTACTATATTACGTAGTGGATCAATAAAAAATAAAATATTTACCATGTAGTTTACCAATAAAATGGTCTGATGGTGATGTGGATATAGTCGGAACACATATCCCAAATGAAATAAATGATCTCACTCCAATACATTTTAATAGAAAGTTAGCAAAAATAGATAAATGGAAAGGTAAAATACCTGTCAATTTGTGGAAAAATCACCCTGATTAACTCTAGTATTATCCCAGTTTACCTATTTGCTTAAGGTCTTGCCTACGCCTAGCGAACAGTTTTTTAAATTATATGAGAAAAAAATATTCCATTTTATTTGGAACGGCAAGCCAGACAAAATTAAACGGGCCTATTTATATAATGAATATGAATTCGGAGGCCAGAAATTATTAAATATTAAAGCATTAGACCTATCACTTAAAGCTTCAGTCATAAAAAAGTTATCCTTAAATCCCAATTGGTTCTCTTACAAATTAGTAAGATTGTCTCACCCAATGTTCAAGAATGGCCTTTTTCCCTATATTCAGATTACAACCACTCACTTTCAGTTATTTGAAAAGGAAATAATCTCCCAAATATCACTATTTCTAAAACAATCCATAGAAAGTTGGTTGCAATTTCAATTTAATCCTCCAGAAACGACAGAACAAACAATGCAACAAATATTGTGGTTAAACTCAAATATACTAATTGATAAAAAAAACATGATCTTTTGAATAATAAAAAAAAAGGTATAATCTTCGTAAATTATATCATAGGTAGGACATGCAGCTAACAAAAACATATGGAAATGTCTGCTCTAACCAAAATTATAACCAAATAATTGCAGCATTACCGCAAAGATGGAAGAGGAAAGTGGAAGGGGGAAAAAGTAATGCATTAAAGAACTAAATTGGTTAAAGGAAATTGTGATAAATAGAAAAGTATATCAGTTTCATTTAAGGACCAAAGGATTGACAGCCGTCCCATATAGATTGCAAAATAGTTGGCAAGAGATTTTTGACGTACTGATTCCATGGCATAGTGTTTATGAACTCATATGCAAAACGACGCCGGATTCAAAACTTCAAATTTTTCCATTTAAATTATTATACAAAATTCTTGCCACCAATATAATGTTATTTATACGGGAGATACAATCTTCCCAGCTCTGCAGATTTTGCTGCGAAGAGACATAATCATTAGATCATTTGTTTTGGTACTGTCCATTTGTAGCTTGTTTTTGGACACAGGTCCAGGAATGGCTAAAGGATTGCAATATTTACCTGGAGCTAACCCTGCAGATAGCACTACTGGGTGATCTGAAAAGTCATAGTCAATCGATCAATAATATAATAATACTTTTAGCAAAAATGTTTATTTTCAATTTACAATCTGTAGAAACAATGAGGTTCAGAACTTTTGTAAAACATCACAGTACAGTTGAAAAATATATGGCAAACAGAAATCCAATATGGATGCTGTTAAGAGACAGATGGGAGGTGTTGAATGGAGTTGAAGGGATGGTACTAATAACAACTAACAACAAGATAACTAATGTGAAGCATACTGTGTCCATAATAAGTATAGGTTATAGGTTGAGAGCTTTTGTGAAAGAGGACAGTTAGAAAAATATGGCATAGAGAAGCAAACCGGATGGACAACATGAAAATGATCGGAGAGGTTGATGGTAGAGGAAGTTCAGGAGTAAAAACAAACAAAATAGAATTATTGTAAAATTGAGTGTGTCCATAAAATGTATATAGTATGTATAAGCTGGAAGTAGAGGCCTAAACATTGTTGTTCACTAGTTTGCACCAATTAGGGAAGGGGTGGTGGGGTTGGAAAATAATAAAGGGAAATGTATTTTTTTAAAGGATATGTATATGTATTTATATGTATGTACAGTGGGGGAAAAAAGTATTTAGTCAGCCACCAATTGTGCAAGTTCTCCCACTTAAAAAGATGAGAGAGGCCTGTAATTTTCATCATAGGTTCACGTCAACTATGACAGACAAAATGAGAAAAAAAAATCCAGAAAATCACATTGTAGGATTTTTTATGAATTTATTTGCAAATTATGGTGGAAAATAAGTATTTGGTCACCTACAAACAAGCAAGATTTCTGGCTCTCACAGACCTGTAACTTCTTCTTTAAGAGGCTCCTCTGTCCTCCACTCGTTACCTGTATTAATGGCACCTGTTTGAACTTGTTATCAGTATAAAAGACACCTGTCCACAACCTCAAACAGTCACACTCCAAACTCCACTATGGCCAAGACCAAAGAGCTGTCAAAGGACACCAGACCATATGCTGGTGCGGTTGGCCCTGGGTTCCTCCTAATGCAAGACAATGCTAGACCTCATGTGGCTGGAGTGTGTCAGCAGTTCCTGCAAGAGGAAGGCATTGATGCTATGGACTGGCCCACCCGTTCCCCAGACCTGAATCCAATTGAGCACATCTGGGACATCATGTCTTGCTCCATCCACCAACGCCACGTTGCACCACAGACTGTCCAGGAGTTGGCGGATGCTTTAGTCCAGGTCTGGGAGGAGATCCCTCAGGAGACCATCCGCCACCTCATCAGGAGCATGCCCAGGAATTGTAGGGAGGTCATACAGCCACGTGGAGGTCACACACACTACTGAGCCTCATTTTGACTTGTTTTAAGGACATTACATCAAAGTTAGATCAGCCTGTAGTGTGGTTTTCCACTTTAATTTTGAGTGTGACTCCAAATCCAGACCTCCATGGGTTGATAAATTTGATTTCCATTGATAATTTTTGTGTGATTTTGTTGTCAGCACATTCAACTATGTAAAGAAAAAAGTATTTAATAAGATTGTTTCATTCATTCAGATCTAGAATGTGTTATTTTAGTGTTCCCTTTATTTTTTTGAGCAGTGTATATATATATATATATATGTATTTGAGAAAAACAAAAAAAACATATGAGGGATTGGAAGTGATGCAGACAATTACATTGATGGAAGTTACAATCTATCTGCAATATTAAAGCTGATCTACCCCCTAAAAAAATAAAAACAATAATAATAAATAAATAAATGATGCTGCCACCCCCGTGCTTCACGGTTGGGATGGTGTTCTTCGACTTGCAAGCATCCCCGTTTTTCCTCCAAACATAACGAGGGTCATTATGGCCAAATAATTATATTTTTGTTTCATCAGACCAGAGGACATTTCTCCAAAAAGTATGATCTTTGTCCCCATGTGCAGTTGCAAACCGTAGTCTGGCATTTTTTTGGCGGTTTTGGAACAGTGGCTTCTTCCTTGCTGAGCGGCCTTTCAGGTTATGTCGATATAGGACTCGTTTTACTGTGGATATAGATAATTTTGTACCTGTTTCCTCCAGCATCTTCACAAGGTCCTTTGCTGTTGTTCAGGGATTGATTTGCACATTTCGCACCAAAGTACGTTCATCTCTAGGGGACAGAACGCTTCTCCTTCCTGAGCGGTAGGACGGCTGCGTGATCCCATGGTGTTTATACTTGCGTACTATTGTTTGTACAGATGAACGTGGTGTAAATTACTCCCAAGGATGAACCAGACTTTTTTCTGAGGTCTTGGCTGATTTCTTTTGATTTTCCCATCATGTCAAGCAAAGAGGCACTGAGTTTGAAGGTAGGCCTTGACATATATCCACAGGTACACCTCCAATTGACTCAAATGATGTCAATTAGCCTATCAGAAACTTCTAAAGCCATGACATCATTTTCTGGAATTTTCCAAGCTGTTGAAAGGCACAGTCAACTTAGTGTATGTAAACTTCTGACCCTCTGGAATTGTGATACAGTGAATTATAAGTGAAATAATCTGTCTGTAAACAATTGTTGGAAAAATTACTTGTGTCATGCACAAAGTAGATGTCCTAACCAACTTGCCAAAACTATAGTTTGTTAACAAGAAACGTGTGGAGTGGTTGAAAAACTAGTTTTAATGACTCCAACCTAAGTGTATGTAAACTTCCGACTTCAACTGTAGCTATGTATTTTGGTCCATCCCATCATTGTATTTCCCCTCGCTGGCCAATAACAATTAAGTTTGACCAAATATTAAACATGTAATCTTCTAATGCCAGGCATGTATGAAGGTAAGCTGTTTAGGAAAATGAACTATCCAGGATTTACTTTGAGTATTGATGACATACTATCCCAATAGATTACCCTACTGCACAGAGATATTATTACTATGTTTTTTCCCCATTTGAGCTGTCTGGCTGAGATGTTGACAGCCTTAGGCCAAACGCAACACATGTACTGAGTATTAGACTGTAACAGGACATTATGTTGAATGACTGGAAACATCAAACTGAAATGAAAGCTTTTTGAAACTCCCCTCTCCCCGTACAGAGAAGATTAGTTTCTGGTGCCTGGAGTCCAAGTGTTAGATGAGCAATGCATTGAAGTTGAAGCTTTAGAAAAAAGTTTTGAATAGTTTTATGGGTTTACTTTGGGTGATGTATTTTACTTCAAACTTCAGAGTGATTACACCGTTTTCGATAAATATGTTCATCTTGGGCATTTCCTGTGAGTGACTTAACTTTTTCATTTTTAGCGTGACAAACATGAGCATTTGTGAGGACCCTGTGATTGTAGATGACGATGAGGCCAACAATCTAATGAATAGTGTGTAAGTATGAGCTGTATTTGCTTGACCTGATACATGTCCTTGCTTATAGAAAAAATCTACCTATAGTTGAAGTTTCTCTTTTACAACTGTATGTACTGTATGTGTTACAGTATAGACTGCGAAGACGAGACCTGGGTGCCTTCTGATGACCAGTGGGAGACTTCCGATGAGGATTGGGAACCAGAGGACGACCGCTCCAATGATAGCTCCGATGATGGTTATGTTCCCCTCTTTTGGTGTGGTAACTGTCACAGTATAAGTTTCTATTTTTGTCCCAGGTGGACAACAGCTTCCATACAAATATGATTCGATTAGGCAGTGTCTTCAAAACTATTGGTTGCCTTTGTCAACACAGAACTGGCGGTGCACTTCAGAATACACCATGCATAGAGACGCTTCCTGTCATTGGGCTGGATGAATCTGTGCATGGTGCAGTGGATTGTGCAGTCTCCAGAACTGGATGTGCCGTCTTTTCCATGGCACCAGCAAGAAATGTGTCAATTTGACATTGTTGGCCAGCATGTGTCTATCACCTACGATGAGAACTTGAGGCAGCTTGCTACTTTTCTTCAGCTTCCTATACACAAGTGCACATACAAACACCATGGGACTGGTGTAGAGTGTGATGGCTTTCCATCGTTTGAGCTCAAGTTGACCTCCATGAGAACAGTGGCCATTTTGGAATGGGTGAGATGTCCCTACAGCCCAACTTTTCCCTAGAAATGATATACACTGAATAAAAATGTAAACACAACATGTAAAGTGTTGGTCCCATGTTTCATGAACTGAAATAAAAGATCCAATACATTTTATAATATACTATAATATGCCATTTAGCAGACGCTTTTATCCAAAGCGACTTACAGTCATGCGTGCATACATATTTTTTGTGTATGGGTGGTCCCGGGGATCGAACCCACTACCTTGGCGTTACAAGCGCCGTGCTCTACCAGCTGAGCAATATTATTTCTCTAAAATGTTGTGCACAAATTAGTTTACATCCCTGTTAGTGAGCATTTCTCCTTTGCCAAGATAATCCATCCACCTGACAGGTGTGGCATATCAAGATCATTACACAGGTGCACCTTGTGTTGGGGACAATAAAAGGCCACTCTAAAATGTGCAGTTTTGTCACACAACACAATGCCACAGATCTCATGTTTTGAGGGAGTGTGTAATTGGCATGCTGACTGCAGGAATGCCAACCAGAGCTGTTGCCAGAGAATTGAATGTTCATTTCTCTACCATATGCCACCTCCAATGTTGTTTTAGATAATTTGGCAGTACGTCCAACCGGTCTCACAACCGCAGACCTTGTGAAACCACGCCAGCCCAGGACCTCCCCATCCGGCTTCTTCACCTGCAGGATCGTCTGAGACTAGCCACCCGGACAGCAGATGAAACTGTGGGTTTGCACAACCAAAGAATTTCTGCACAAACTGTCAGAAACTGTCTCAGGGAAGCTCATCTGCGTGCTCGTCGTCCACACCAGGGTCTTAACCTGATTGCATTTCGGCGTCGTAACCGACTTCGGTGGGCAAATGCTCACCTTCGATGGCAACTGGCACGCTGGAGAAGTGTGCTCTTCATGGATGAATCCCGGTTTCAACTGTACTGGGCAGTGTGTATGGAAGACAGCGTCGCGTGGGTGAGCAGTTTGCTGATGTCAACGTTGTGAAGAGAATGCCCCATGGTGGCAGTGGGGTTACGGTATGGGCAGGCATAAGCTATGGACAACAAACACAATAGCATTTTATCGATGGCAATTTCAATGCACAGAGATGACGTGACGATATCCTGAGGCCCATTGTCGTGCCATTCATCCGCCGCCATCACCTCATGTTTCAGCATGATAATACACAGCCCCAAGTAGCAAGGATCTGTACACAATTCCTGGAAGCTGAAAATGTCCCAGTGCTTCCATGGGCTACATACACACCAGACATGTCACCCATTGAGCATGTTTGGGATGCTCTGGAATGATGTGTACGACAGCGTGTTCCAGTTCCCGCCAATATCCAGCAACAGCCATTGAAGAGGAGTGGGACAACATTCCACAGACCACAATCAACAGCCTGATCAACTCTATGCGAAGGAGATGTGTCGCGCTGCATGAGGAAAATGGTGGTCACACCAGATACTGACTGGTTTTCTGATCGATGCCCCTACCTTTTTTTAAGGTACACTATATATACAAAAGTATGTGGACACCCCTTCTAATTAGTGGATTTGGCTATTTCAGCCACACCCGTTGCTGACAGGTGTATAAAATCGAGCACACAGCCATGCAATCTCAATAGACAAACATTGGCAGTAGAATGGCCTTACTGAAGAGCTTAGTGACTTTCAAAGTGGCACCGTCATAGGATGCCACCTTTCCAACAAGTAAGTTAGTTAAATTTCTGCCCTGCTAGAGCTGCCCCGGTCAACTGTAAGTGATGTTATTGTGAAGTGGAAATGTCTGTGAGCAACCATGGCTCAGCCGCGAAGTGATAGGCCACACAAGCTCACAGAACGGGACCGCCGAGTGTTTAAGCGCGTAGCGCATAAAAATTGTCTGTCCTCGGTTGCAACACTCACTACCGAGTTCCAAACTGCCTCTGGAAGCAACGTCTGCACAATAACGGTTCGTCGGGAGCTTCTTGAAATGGGTGTCCATGGCCGAGCAGCCGCACACAAGCATAAGATCACCATGTGCAATGCCAAGCATCGGTTGGACGAATCTGGGTTTGGCGGATGCCAGGAGAACGCTACATGAACCAATGCCAAGATTGGTGGAGAAGGAATAATGGTCTGGAGCTGTTGTTCATGGTTTGGGCTAGGCCCCTTAGTTTCCAATGAAGTGAAATATTAAAGCCACAGCATACAATAACATTCTAGACGATTCTGTGCCTCCAACTTTGTGGCAACAGTTTAAGGAAGGCCCTTTCCTGTTTCAGTATGACAATGCCCCCGTGCAAAAAGCGAGCTCCATACAGAAATGGTTTGTTAAGATCAGTGTGGAAGAATTTGACTGGCCTGCACAGAGCCCTGACCTCAACCCCCTTGAACACCTTTGGGATGATTTGGAACGCCGACTGCGAGCCAGGCCTAATTGCCCAACATCAGTGCCCAAACTCACTAATGCTCTTGTGGCTGAATGGAAGCAAGTCCCTGCAGCAATATTCCAACATCTAGTGGAAAGCCTTCCTAGAAGAGCGGAGGCTGTTATAGCAGTAAAGGGGGGACCAACTCCATAGTAATGCCCATGATTTTGGAATGAGATGTTTGACAAGCAGGTGTCCACATTCTTTTGGTCATGTAGTGTATCTATGACCAACAGATGCATATCTGTATTCCCAGTCATGTGAAATCCATAGATTAGGGACTAATTAATTCATTTCATTTGACTGATTTCCTTATATCAACTGTAACTCAGTATAATCTTGGAAATTGTTGCATGTTGCATTCATATTTTTGTTCAGTGTATTTGTCCTGTTTAGACTTTAGCCTATGTTCTAACATCTCAGTGGAATGCCTCTATTGCTTTGTGCTTGACTTGAATTGTGCAAATGGTTTCTGTCACAAATTGCAGGTTTATTTAATATTTATTTCCTGTCCACTTTCTCCCCAGCTCAGTTTTGCCTGCATGGTCACAGCCTTTGGAAGTGGAACTCACAGCCCACCTTCAAGTACGTAATGCAGGCTGGTGACTTCTTGTTCAGTGGTCCTCTGTAGCTCAATTGGTAGAGCATGGCGCTTGTAACGCCAGGGTAGTGGGTTCGATCCCCGGGACCACCCATACGTAAAAATGTATGCACACATGACTGTAAGTCGCTTTGGATAAAAGCGTCTGCTAAATGGCATATTATTATTATGTTGGCAACCAACATTCTGCTCTCTGGAAACAACTATGTCAAGATTGTACTTATTTTCAGGTTTATACTGATATACTGCAAAACATACAAATTATTACCAGACATGTAATAAATTACTTATTTGATTTTTGTACAAATAATCTTCTTCGGCCATGCAAGATTCTTATTTGATTTTCAGGATTCCTTTCCATATGGGTCACATTTTATAGGGGGCTTTTTCTGCCTCACTACGGGAAATTGGGGATGTGCCCCAAATGGGACCCTATTTCCTTGATAATGCACTTCTTTTGACCAAGGCCCATAGGGCTCTGGTCAAAAGTAGTGCACCATACAGGGAATACGGTGCCATTTGAGATGCAGCCTGGGCCTCAGCACTCGCCTCCATTTTCATTAGGGGCCAGACTACATATATAAACTGTCTGTTTAGTGAGTGTGCTCGGCGCTGCTCGCCATCCCGGGGCACTTAATGATTTTGGTGCGTAGTTGGCGATGGCTATTTAACGGATCACTTCTCGCCGTGGCAATGTGTTAATTCCAAACAAAGTTCTGTGGGATGGAAGTGATTCATCACTTTCAGAAGAGAGTTGTAAAAATATATAAATATTAAAAAAAATATTTAAAAAATAAAAGCAGACAGCATAATCAGCTTCTCCTTACACCCGACACAATTTATAATGCTTAGTGGTGCGAGCCAAATGCATGCTGGGAAAGAGGGATTCTGAGAAGAACAACATGTTTTTTTGTTGTCAGGGTTCAGATTGTCACAAGTCTCTCTGTGGCCCCACAGTGGGGCGTAGACAGTAGTTGTGAGAGTAGAGATGTGATGTTGACTAGCAGAGCAGAAATGCTGTCTTCAGGCAACAGAGGAAAACATTAAAAACAAAATGGTGGCGCGACATCTTGCAGGGAATGAGTTGTAGCAGGGCATGAGTTTTCTCTGGAGAAGCACATGAATGATATAAGAAGAACATGATATGAGAGTACCCAAACCTGACAATTTACTGTAGCCCGAACAAATCAGACCCCCTTCCCCCTTGAATAAACATAGGCCTACAGGTGTGACCTGTCCTCTGATAAAAAAAAGTCCCCCAAAAGTCCACCTCTCTCCTTGTCTCCCTCCACATCCTCCGTCTGCACAACACCGCCTGTGTCTCACACTCTCGTGTCCCTACACTTCTGACGCCCGCGTGCCAAAGTTGGGGGTGTGATTTGCGGCGGCGTGTAAATTGGATGCTGCTCGGTGGCCAAAAGAGGGGTCATAAATAGCGGGCTGGGAAGATGGCAGGCCGCTGCCAGGGCCATGCAGATTGATGGCTGGGGCCCTCTCCGATGGATGAGAAATGCATTCATAATAAATATCTAGTCAATGGCATCAATCAGGTCCCTCAGCTACTCCGCCCCTCGGGGGGACATGGGCTAGTCACACCCACCGGTAGCTGCCTGGTTGGTCACTGCACGGTACTGGTTGGGTGTTAGTGGACTGCGTGTTACCCCCCCTGAGCTAAAACCTAGGTTAGTTCTGGGAGCTAATGCACATCTTCGGGTCTCCATCGAGGTTACTGATTGCGTGAGCGTAGTTCACTGAACCACCTCTATTTCAAATCAAATCAAATCAAATCACATTTTATTTGTCACATACACGTGTTTAACAGATATTATAGCGGGTGTAGCGAAATGCTTGTGCTTCTAGCGCCGAGGGTGCAGTAACATCTAACAAGTAATATCTAACAATTTCACAACATATACCCAATACACACAAAACTAGTAAGGAATGGGATTTAAGAATATATACATATATGGACAAGCAATGACAGAGCAGCATGGACTAAGATACAGTAGAATATGATAGAATATAATGCAGTATATACATATGAGATGAGTAGTGCAAGATATGTAAACATTATTAAAGTGACTAGTGTTCTATTTCTTAAAGTGGCCAGTAATTTCAATAGGCAGCAGCAGCCTCTAATGTGCTGCTAATGCCACCAGGCAAGGTTGGTTCTATGGGAAAATGGTCTCGTCCAGTTCTGCTAGCTTTCTGTGAAGTAGCGGTGATGTCATCTTTACGACACCCGAACAGCTACAGTAGCGATGTTGGTTTATAATTAAAATGCTGAGTCATCTGTGAAACCAATTCCTCTGCTGAACCAAATGCATGTATCTGATAGTGAGTGTCTATGCCAGTGTTTGCGTAAATTAATATGCATGAGTGGACATGATTTGTGCACATACATAAAGTGTGAGTGTACAGTGTGTACGTTAGTGTGTGCGCTTATTTGTACATACATATACTGTACTGTACTGCATGTACAAGCAGCCATCTGTGCCTGTGAGTGTGTGTGTTCGTGCGCATGCGTTTATGTGCATACAGTGCATTCGGAAAGTATTCAGACCCCTTGACTTTTTCCACATTTTGTTACGTTACAGCCTTATTCTAAACTAGATGAAAAACAAAAATCCTCATCATTCTACACACAATACACCATAATTACAAAGTGAAAACAGCTTTTTAGAAATGTTTTCAAATGTATTAAAAATAAAAAAGATAAATACCTTATTTACATAAGTATTCAGACCCTTTGCTATGAGACTTGAAATTGAGCTCAGGTGCATACTGTTTCCATTGATCATCCTTGAGATGTTTCCACAACTTGATTGGAATCCACCTGTGGTAAATTCAATTGATTGGACATGATTTGGAAAGGCACACACCTGTCTATATAAGATCCCACAGTTGAAAGTGCATGTCAGAGCAAAAACCAAGTCATGAGGTCGAAGGAATTGTCTGTAGAGCTCCGAGACAGGATTGTGTCGAGACACAGATCTGGGGAAGGGTACCAAAACATTTCTGCAGCATTGAAGTCCTCAAGAACACAGTGGCCTCCATCATGCTTAAATGGAAGAAGTTTGGAACCACCAAGACTCTTCATAGAGCTGGCCACCTGGCCAAACTGAGCAATCGGGGGAGAAGGGCCTTGGTCAGGGAGGTGACCAAGAACCCTATGGTCACTCTGACAGAGCTTCAGAGTTCCTCTGTGGAGACGGGAGAACCTTCCAGAAGGACAACCATCTCTGCAGCACTCCACCAATCAGGCCTTTATGGTAGAGTGGCCAGACAGAAGCCACTCTTCAGTAAAAGGCACATGACAGCCCGCTTAGAATTTGCCAAAAGGCACTGTAAGGACTCTCAGACCATGAGAAACAAGATTCTCTGCTCTGATGAAACCAAGATTGAACTATTTTGCCTGAATGCCAAGTGTCACGTCAGGAGGAAACCTGGCACCATCCCTATGGGGAAGCATGGTGGTGGCAGCATCATGCTGTGGGGATCTTTTTCAGCGGCAGGGACTGGGAGACTAGTCAGGATGGAGGTAAAGATGAACGGAGCAAAGTATAGAGGAGATCCTTGATGAAAACCTGCTCCAGAGCGCTCAGGACCTCAGACTGGGGGCGAAGGTTCGGCTTCCAACAGGACAACGACCCTAAGCACACAGCCAAGACAACACAGGGATAAGTCTCTGAATGTCCTTGAGTGGCCCAGCCAGAGCCCGGATTTGAACCCGATCGAACATGAGACCTGAAAATAGCTGTGCAGCGACGCTCTCCATCCAACCTGACAAAGCTTGAGAGGATCTGGAGAGAAGAATGGGAGAAACTCCCCAAATACAGGTGTGCCAAACTTCTAGCGTCATACCCAAGAAGACTCAAGGCTGTAATCACTGCCAAAGGTGCTTCAATAAAGTACTGAGTAAAGGGTCTGAATACTTATGTAAATGTAATATTTCAGTGTTTTATTTTTAATACATTTGCAAAAAAATCTAAAAACCTGTTTTTGCTTTGTCATTATGAAAAAAACAATTTAATCAATTTTAGAACAAGGCTGTAACGTAACAAAATGTTGAAAAAGTAAAGGGGTCTGAATACTTTCGGAATGCACTTAATGTGTCCATTATCCCCTATATCTATACTGAACAAAATCTGACAACGATCTGAATTTACGAACGACTCAGAGCGCACTCTGATACACGCAATTTAGTTGTCAATCAAATGCACTGAACAAAAATATGAACGCAACATGTAAAGTGTTGGGCCCATGTTTCATGAGCTGAAAAAAAGATCCAAGAAATGTTCCATATGCACAAAAAGCTTATTTTTCTCATATTTTGTGCACAAATGTGTTTACATCCCTGTTAGTGAGCATTTCTCCTTTGCCAAGATAATCCATCCATCTGAAAGGTGTGGCATATCAAGAAGCTAATTAAACAGCATGATCATTACACAGGTGCACCTTGTGCTGGAGACAATAAAAGGCCACTCTAAAATGTGCAGTTTCGTCACAGAACACAATGGCACAGATGTCTCAAGTTTTGAGGGAGTGCGCAATTGGCATGCTGACTGCAGGAATGTCCACCAGAGCTGTTGCCAGATAATGGAATGTTAATTTCTCTACCATAAGCCGCCTCCAATGTCGTTTTAGAGAATTTGACAGTACGTCCAACCGGCCTCACAACCGCAGACGAAGTGTAACCACGCAAGCCCACATCCGGCTTCTTCACCTGAGGGATCGTCTGAGACCAGCCCCCCGCACAGCTGATGAAATTGCTGTCTGTAATAAAGCCCTTTTGTGGGGAAAAACTCATTCTGATAGGCTGGGCCTGGCTTCCGAGTGGGTGGGTCTGGCTCCCAAGTGGGTGGGCCTATGCCCTCCCAGGCCCACCCATGGCTGCGCCCCTGCCCAGTCATGTGAAATCCATAGATTAGGGCCCAATGAATTTATTTCAATTGACTGATTTCCTTATATGAATTGTAATTCAGTAAAACCGTTGAAATTGTTGCATGTTGCATTTATATTTTTGTTTAGTACACTATTTTGCACCCACGGGGGACTGGGAGGATGCGAGGCTGCGGCCGCCGATCGATGCCTGTGCCTGCCCTGTGTAGAGCAGATCGGGAGGGAAAGATTACCGAGGAGAGAGAGAGAGAGAGAGAGAGAGAGAGAGAGAGAGAGAGAGAGAGAGAGAGAGAGAGAGAGAGAGAGAGAGAGAGAGAGAGAGAGAGAGAGAGAGAGAGAGAGAGAGAGAGAGAGAGAGAGAGAGAGAGAGAGAGAGAGAGAGAGAGAGAGAGAGAGAGAGAGAGAGAGAGAGAGAGAGATGCAGCGAGAGAGAGAGAGAGAGAGAGAGAGAGGGAGAGAGAGAGATGCAGCGAGAGAGAGAGAGCGAGAGAGAGAGAGAGAGAGAGAGAGAGAAGGGAGAGAGCGAGAGAGAGAGAGAGAGAGAGAGAGATACAGAGAGGGGGATGGAGTGAAAGACAGCCAAACATTGACAGGAGCCCAATTAAATGGCGTCCCGGTGGATGTGACCATCCCTCGCCTAACAGGCCGAGGGCCACCGCTGTGCACACAGACAATATGCACGTTTAGGCACAAACACGCACACATGCCCACACACAGACACACAGTCCCATAGGGCGGCGCACAATTGGCCCAGCGTCATCCGGGTTTGGCCGGTGTAGGCCGTCATTGTAAATAAGAATTTGTTCTTAACTGACTTGCCTAGTTAAATAAAGGTAAAATAAAAAATAAAAAAGAGCCCAGCCCATAGGGGACCCAGGGACCACGTACACACAGCAAAACACACAACCAGACTCCGGAACAGAACACCGTGCCAAACCTTGGCATGTGCCCGCAGCTACAGATCCCAGGGTAGGGAGCCCTGCCAGCCCACTCGTCTCCTCTCTCTCGCTCTCTCTCTCTCTCTCTCCTCTCTTTCCTCCGTTCTGCCCACCCACCAGCTGCTACCTAAGGGCAACACAGAGCCCAGGCATCAAACAAACACACACACCTTACACACACGCAGACGCACACACACAAACAAACACACACGCCCTCGCACACACACAGACGCACGCATAAACATAAACAAGCTAACAGGCTGACAACGGCTCCATGAGGAATGCCTCTGGGGCTATCTGTCCCAAACCAAAGCCTGCATGATGACTGCAGACTGGAGCACTGGAGCCAGCTCACAGAATGCTTGGTGTTCTGTGGCGCTGTTCATACAATGTTCCCTGTTTTGTAGTGTCAGACTAATGGTTTATATTGACACAGACTGATAGACATGGCATTCTCCCATAGGCCTGCTATGGAAAAGTACCAACTGAGAAAAGTGGCCTAAACATCAAATCTACGAAGCAGACTGCTCTCGAATGAGTGTTTTCCCATTCGAGTGCTCCGACGCAGAAGGGACACTACACACAGAGAATGGGACAAGGAGAAGCTATTCAATGTGTGCACTGTAGCCTAAGCCACAACATCAGAGAGATAAATAGATTGCCAGACAGAGACGGTGAGAGAAAAAGGCAGAGAAGAGAAAAGCAATGCCAGTTTTGAGCGTGTGAAAAAAGGAAACTTGACTCTTTCAGAGGCCCTGCTATAAATTTTCAGAGGCCGCCTCAGATCCAATCTGGCCCGGGATGCAAACGACGCGTTGGTCCGAACGCGGCAGGGTGCCACATGCGACTGTGTGTGTTTGCAGACGGGGAAGCTAAGGGATTGGTTGCCACGGAGATTCTGACAAATCGGGCCCCACTCCCTGCTGCCCTCAGTTTAGCCTCGACAAGGCAGAGAAAACGAGAGGTGGGCAGGCTAATTTACGATGTCTCCCCCTATCCTTTCCCTGTTTCTCTACTCCCCCCTTTCTCTCTCTCCTGCTTTCGCCCTCTCCCACTCTCCCTCACCCATTTTCTCTATCTATCTTTCTCTCTCGCTCACCCATTTTCTCTCTCTCTCATCATCCATCCTCCCTCTCTCATCCTCCATCTCCCCTCTCTCGCTAAGGTAGGATGCTGGGGGTAGGCCAGCATGTTGCACCACCAGGCTCTAGTGTTATTCCTCTCATATCGTTACAGCCAAACATGGCCTCTGGTAATTAGCAAGGAATTTTACTGAGCTTATCAGGTCAAAAGCAGATTCCTCCTTCAGGATACTACTTGTGTGAAAATTAGCCGGAGCGTCTCCCAGACAAACGCACACATTACAAAAACACATTGTGTATATTGATGATACTGCAAGATTCATTCAAAACAAACATACTCCTGACAAACGTTAGTCTCTTCTCGTGAAAAAGGATTAGGCGGCTTTACATTAGTCACTTGACAAAAAATGCATTATTAATGAATGGAATAAAAGCAACAAAGGTGATATGTTACTGGATGTAATGTGCAAATGAAAGACTGGCTTGAGGGGGAAGATGACTGGCCTCGTCTCTTGAGGGAGAGGCACGGTAGACAAGGAGTGGAATCAACAAGTGCGCCAATCACACAAACACACAACCAAAGACAGTGGGAGCGTGGTGAGGTAACATTGTTGAAAAAAGGAAGTTCTATTTCCCCCGAGGATATGAAGAAGAAAAAGAAGTGTCTGGGTTATTAGATGCCCCAAAACATTCCTGCTTCTGTTCTAGCCCGGTGTTCGGTGGTAGAGGCGGCTGAGCAGTTCTCATGAAATATCTGGGCAATTAGTTCTGGGGAAGTTGCTGCTAGATGGAGAGGTGAGTGAGGTACATTGATTATGCATCGCAACAGCTGTACCAACAGGATTATACTCAAGTATTGTAATCGCTCTGGCCGGCCATCTTTGCATTTGATTTTCTCTTTGTTTTTATTTTTTCTCTCGACCCGGTGCCCCCATCTTAATAAAAACAAAGCTCTATAAATGCAGAGGGATAACTGAAGTATGGAGTTGGACTGAAACAAATGGCACTGGGTTTGTGGAAGGTATGTGACGGGAGACTAGAGAGGAAAGGGATTGTGGGAAAACAAGGGTGGAGAGGGAGAGGGTGGGTGGTTGAAATATATTTCCTGCATTCTGTGTTGGAGGATAGAAGCGCTCCATCGGTTTGTTTTTCCGTTATCCAAACTGATTTAAATCCAATCCGTTACCGAGTCACTTCTGGGTGTGCCTACTTTGCTGCCGGGAACAAAAATGTAATTTCTCTTCCACTCGTGTCTTTCGATATTCACCAGAACTGTGAAGAAATGTGGGTACACAAGCCAGTGTCAGACCGCACATACCGGTTTTGTTACAAGCGAAACGCTCCAAGCACTCTGTACCCTCCTAAAACAACAGAGCCCTGCTAAGAAGTTCAGAGAACAGGAAATTATAGAAAAACTTACATTAAAAATCCATGTGAAGTGTGGAATTCTGGGATTTGTATTTTCTAAGTCTTTATTTGTCTCTGCTAGAGAAGCTTAGAACAACTGGCATTGTGTTTCGAGTGCATTAAAAGGGCTTTTGTTCATGGTTTAGTAAGTGGGTTTAATTACAAAGCTCATTAGCTGCTTGAACGTCGTTAGCAGCTATTCTGAGTTCACGTCTTCACCGCATTATAGTTTCAGGCTGCCACATCATACTACTAAGCTAACCTCTGAGGCTAAAATGAGTCAGTGCAACAGATAACACACAAACATACACATATGCTTACACACACACAATGTTTGCGCTACATTAATCTCCCTGTTGACTGTGTTTGACACCTGTCTCTGAAATTCAATCATATCCCCCACATGAGAAAGAGAGAGAGAGAGAGAGAGAGAGAGAGAGAGGATATGCATCTGCCTTGTCCCCTCCTCGTCTGCTGTGGCTGCATGCTCAAGCCAAAACAGACAGACAGGAAGGGAGGCCGGGAGGGAGGCAGGGGACCACAAGGCTACAGTGCTACATTTTATATTTTAGTAATTTAGCAGACGCTCTTATCCAGAGTTAGTGAGTGCACACATTTTAATACTGGCCCCCCGTGGGAAACGAACCCACAACCCTGGCGTTGCAAGCGCCATGCTCTACCAACTGAGCTACAGGGGACTGGACACGGGCCTGGTCCCTGAGAGTTAATGAAGCAGTCCCTCCCAATTATCTCTTGCAGCATCCATCTGACTTGGTGACAGACAGCCAGCAGAGTCAGCAGCATACTTCCGCTGTGCCAGCTTGGCCCGGTTCCTGTTCCACTCATCCCTCACGCAAGGAAAAGTGCATCTGACCCAAACGCCGGCATAAATTCACTCCTGTTTCCAAGTAATAAAGAATTTCACAGTGAGTGTGAGCGAGGAGAGCGAAAGAAAGAGGTCGAAGTGAGGTAGGAATAGATTTAGTAAGAGTGTGAAAACACTTCTTGAGTAATGATCTGAATGAAATATTCATAGTGCTGCCCATATCTGGCACGTGGCACTGCTGTGTGGATTTATACTACTGAATCTGTGGCCTCGGCTGCTTTCAAACACAGGCTACATTTAACAAGGGAGGAAAGGAAAGATGGGACAGGAACCAAAGTAAATTCCTTTACAGACAGTCAATGACAGTGGTGGCGTGCAAGAGTCTGCAGAACATCCACACACAAAAAAAAGGGGGGACTGGATGGATGGCCAATTTTCTTCCATTTACAATTCAAACTCCTCAAACTGCAAACAAGTATTTGGATTAGAAGTGACAGAGCTTTGGAGCAAAGAGAATGCCTGAACTGCACAGCAACGAATTGACATCAAGTGACGCTCCAAAACTTTCTGAAAATCCTGCTTGATCAAGGGAGATACTTCCAGAAGCTCGCTGCCATGAAACAGGATCTGCGTTATTAAACTGTCTGAGATGAGAGGATATTGCCTTACTACTTCTCTCTCTATAGGACGCCCCGCTTTGTGTGGCATCTCCAATTGTATTTGATAGCGATTTTTGACAGCGACTGTCATTATTAAATAACTGGAGTACGGGTGCCCGTCTCTTATTTCCCACCTTTTCGTCTGCAGAACGAGCTGATGAATACTATTTCACATGGAATTACATCCTTCCACTTCCTGAACAACTTTTATATTCTTTCTTTCCTTTTCTTTCTTTCAATCGCGTCACCTGTGGAAACTGCGTTTGATGAGGTTTCATGTGTTTCTGGTACAGTGGGGAAAAAAAATATTTAGTCAGCCACCAATTGTGCAAGTTCTCCCACTTAAAAAGATGAGAGAGGCCTGTAATTTTCATCATAGGTACACGTCAACTATGACAGACAAATTGAGAAAAAAAAATCCAGAAAACCACATTGTAGGATTTTTAATGAATTTATTTGCAAATTATGGTGGAAAATAAGTATTTGGTCACCTACAAACAAGCAAGATTTCTGGCTCTCACAGACCTGTAACTTCTTCTTTAAGAGGCTCCTCTGTCCTCCACTCGTTACCTGTATTAATGGCACCTGTTTGAACTTGTTATCAGTATAAAAGACACCTGTCCACAACCTCAAACAGTCACACTCCAAACTCCACTATGGCCAAGACCAAAGAGCTGTCAAAGGACACCAGAAACAAAATTGTAGACCTGCACCAGGCTGGGAAGACTGAATCTGCAATAGGTAAGCAGCTTGGTTTGAAGAAATCAACTGTGGGAGCAATTATTAGGAAATGGAAGACATACAAGACCACTGATAATCTCCTTCGATCTGGGGCTCCACGCAAGATCTCACCCCGTGGGGTCAAAATGATCACAAGAACGGTGAGCAAAAATCCCAGAACCACACGGGGGGACCTAGTGAATGACCTGCAGAGAGCTGGGACCAAAGTAACAAAGCCTACCATCAGTAACACACTACGCCGCCAGGGACTCAAATCCTGCAGTGCCAGACGTGTCCCCCTGCTTAAGCCAGTACATGTCCAGGCCCGTCTGATGTTTGCTAGAGTGCATTTGGATGATCCAGAAGAGGATTGGGAGAATGTCATATGGTCAGATGAAACCAAAATAGAACTTTTTGGTAAAAACTCAACTCGTCGTGTTTGGAGGACAAAGAATGCTGAGTTAAATCCAAAGAACACCATACCTACTGTGAAGCATGGGGGTGGAAACATCATGCTTTGGGGCTGTTTTTCTGCAATGGGACCAGGACGACTGATCCGTGTAAAGGAAAGAATGAATGGGGCCATGTATCGTGAGATTTTGAGTGAAAACCTCCTTCCATCAGCAAGGGCATTGAAGATGAAACGTGGCTGGGTCTTTCAGCATGACAATGATCCCAAACACACCGCCCGGGCAACGAAGGAGTGGCTTCGTAAGAAGCATTTCAAGGTCCTGGAGTGGCCTAGCCAGTCTCCAGATCTCAACCCCATAGAAAATCTTTGGAGGGAGTTGAAAGTCTGTGTTGCCCAGCGACTGCCCCAAAACATCACTGCTCTAGATGAGATCTGCATGGAGGAATGGGCCAAAATACCAGCAACAGTGTGTGAAAACCTTGTGAAGACTTACAGAAAACGTTTGACCTGTGTCATTGCCAACAAAGGGTATATAACAAAGTATTGAGAAACTTTTGTTATTGACCAAATACTTACTTTCCACCATAATTTGCAAATAAATTCATTAAAAATCCTACAATGTGATTTTCTGGATTTTTTTTCCTCATTTTGTCTGTCATAGTTGACGTGTACCTATGATGAAAATTACAGGCCTCTCTCATCTTTTTAAGTGGGAGAACTTGCACAATTGGTGGCTGACTAAATACTTTTTTTCCCCACTGTATGTCATGTTTGAGGACTCAGTGTGTGTGTTTCTCCCCGATGCAGGGTGATAGTAAATATCTTTGATTTCCTCCCTATGCTGGTGAATCTGTAATTGAGCATCCTCGCCACTCAGTACATCAATACGCAGCTAGGCCGCAATGCTAGCTAATGCAGTTTTGTATAATTCACAGGGCGAATCCGTCTTCATCACAATCAAGTAGCCATGAAACAGGAGTCAATATTATGAATCCCAGCTCCTACGGAGATAAGGTGAATTCACAGAAGCATACCGATTCCACCTGCCTTTCCTCCACGCTCCGCCACCATCTGGAAAGCCCTTTGGATCAGCTCGACGCTTGGACAGAATAAAATTCACACCATTTCACCATAACGAAATGTGTGTTGTGGATTTAACCATAGCTCCCGTCTATACAGACAGGAATAATGAGTTGCCGATTAATCAATTTGCATGGATCTCCTGTCTTGTCTTTTTTCTGCAGTCTTTCTGACGGTTGGTTTTGTCATCGTGTCTGAAGATTAAAGGATTCCAATTCCCGTTTCGGTACAGCCGAGACAGGTCTCATGTGAGGACCTCCATCACTTCACAGCCCTATATGTAGCCGACCAGCGGGGCCGTTCTTAATCTTTAATGTAGCCGATGTCGAAGAAATAAAAAATGACAGCGTGAAATTGACAATGATATTCTTAGAAGGATGTGAGGCGATGCGGGGAGAATGTCACGGCCAATCACTAATGAAGGGCCTTCCGGGAAATAAGTTAGATAAATTATTTAAAGGCTTTCATTTAAAAATGTCCAAAACTGTGCTGAAACGATTTGCTCTAAAGCGGAAAAGGTCAGGCCTGTGTTGGGAGAGCTTAATTAACCTCTCGCCACCTTCCTCCCTCAATTATTTCTGTCACACAGTACTGCAGCCAGGAGGAGAGAGAGACTGTTGCTACTGCGGCTTCAGGCTGTAGCTAAGGAGAGCTGCTGTTTACTTTTGTTAGCTTTTTTTGGATGCTGCTCATGGTAGGCTACATTTGCAGAGTTGCCAAAGTTCTCCTCTTCCTGAAAGTTCTTGGGGGCGAAGGATGTGCGTTTGAGGAGGAGGCTGGTGCCTGGTGCTTCTGAGTGCCTCAGGAGTGTTAGCGCTTTGATCTCCTAAAACGGTTCCACAACCGTTACGATACAGGCCCACAGAACTCACAGGGCTGCGAGGGAGGCAAAGCACACCCAGATTGCTTTTTGGTTTTGCGCTGAAGACTTCTGCTGCAGCAGCAGGAGGGAAAGACCTCTTTCTCTTTTTCTAACTCTCCCCATCACTCTGTCTCCTCTCGTTCACATTCCTATTTGCTATGTGAAAATCGGTTTTCTTTATTACGTAAAAGGGGAGCACATATTTGCCTTGATGGCCTCCTCTTTTCGTACTCTCTTTTTAAATATCATGGAATATTTAGACTAGTAAGGAAATTAGGTGACGCCCTGCTAATGTTTTCTACCTCTGCTGCGCCTAGTGCTCCAGACCTAGGCGTTTTGGAGCGAGAGTCTTCCCAGGGCAGGAATGCACTATGTGCTTCCAATTCTAGCAAGGGAGCAGCAAACTAATTGCCAGGTCGTTCCGCTAATTCCTAGTTTCTGTATTAGTGGGCAGCTGTCGGCTCCCAAGAGGTCCGGACTAGTCCCAGGTTTCAGTTTTGCCAGGGCTGAGAGGAAATCTGATTAACCCCTGACATTTTTCATAGTAATGCTCTGTTTTTTACTTCTTCTTCAATTCTCCTAAAATGTTTCAGGTTTGAGAAAGCAGGAAGTGGATCTGAAATGTAGTTCCCAGGCGAGACGGATAACAACAGCATTTCTGTGTTGTGTTTCAATTCCAGTCGAGAGAATGTCGTCTGTGACAGACCGATGGAGGAAAGGGGATCACTGTGGTTTGGTTACTTCAGCTTGAGGTTTAACTTTATTTACCATCAATCACATTCAGCAGGACTGCTAAGTGTCGGTCTTAAAGATATTCTCTGGTACTTTTGTATACCGTTTAGCCAGTAGTTCTGAAAGTAGCGCCCACGAGTCAAAAATGGTCCCCGAAAATTGCGCACTACGCCACAAATGTGCCGATATGTGCACCACGTCATTGCTCTCTCGCTGAAACTCGAATTGATAGGGGGCTGGCCCACGTAGGGGTAACTTTAGAGAAAATGGTGCCACACAGCTTCCTGAAAACAGTCGCTTTCAAACTAGGGATTTCGTGGCTAATTGAGGTAAAAGAGTAATTCTGCTTATAGATTATGCATGTATGAACTACACATTGACACATCCAGCCCAAAGTGGGAGGTTTAAAAAATACTTACTAGTCGCCAAAGTACCGGAGCATGTCTTTAACTCGACATAAAAGGGTCAAATACATCAAAGAACCAAGCAATCAAGCTGTCATGATGGTGTCACACCATTTAAATCCTTTAAGATCTGTTTCGGGTTTCTGTAGTTCTTAAATCAGCTGACTTCAACAGACTCAAGTCTGACTTGCATCAAACGAGGAGACCCACACACACAAGCCTTTGCCAACCATACATTATTAGTAATTGTGGATCAATGTAAAAGAAAAGCTAGTCCAATAATAGGGTTATTTTGATGAGCACAGATTAAAGAAAAACTCATCTTGATGTATTTGGGTCAATTTCTCATCCACCGTTGCTTGGCCAGGCCTATTTATAGCAAGAGTGGCAGTTTTAAATAAACGTTAATAACGGACTGATTTAATTGGGTGTAATCTGTCCGATGAGGTGCGAAGGGTTTATGCTTTGACTACAAAGCTCGGTTGAGCAGTCCAATAAATGTAGGCTAGTCTCTCTCCTTGTGATATTTATAGAATAATAAACAAACATACAGCACAATATATTATGAGACACATTACTGGTAACGCAATAACAAATCATATCAGTCACTATGATGACTCATTCCCAAGGCATACGACCAGTCCAGGGTTCGGTTTCCCAAATGCATCTTAAGGCTAAGTTCATCGTTAGAACCTTCGTAGGAGCGTCGTTAAATCTCTGAGCTGTTTCCCAAAACCATTGTTACTAAAGTTGCACTTGAAAATGTTATTTGTTTACCAACTGCCTCAGACCATTTGTAGAACAGCATCGTTAGAATCTTTTTTTTGCGCTTCCACACAGAATATCTCCACTTAACATAGAATCAAGCTGTTTATCTGTCTCTCTGTAACCGCCGATAACTTCGGAATTAAGTTGACTACAAAGTTGCCAATGTCTTTGCAATTGTTTAAACAAGCAAAGGATAAAACGATACTTCAAATGAAAACAGAGATGACTGCATAATTATTTTTATACAGTAGGCCTATAGGTTAGATTCTATTTTGCTAATTGTAGGCTACACTGTCTGTAATTTTTTTACACTTTTTTACACTTTGCATTACATAGACTGACCAGGTGAATCCAGGTGAATGCTATGATCTCTTATTGATGTAACTTGTTAAATCCACCTCAATAAGTGTAGATTAAGGGGAGGAGACGGGTTAAAGAACGATTTTCAAGCCTTGAGACAATTGAGTATGTGTGTCATTCAGAGGGTGAATGTGCAAGAAAAAATATTGAAGTGCCTTTGAACGGGGTATGGTAGTAGGCGCCAGGCGCACCGTTTTGAGTGTGTCAAGAACTGCAACGCTGTTGGGTTTTTCACGCTCAACAGTTTCCTTTGTGTATCAAGAGTGGTCCACCACCCAAAGGACATCCAGCCAACTTGACACAACTGTCGGAAGCATTACCGTCAACATGGGCCAGCATCCCTGTGGAATGCTTTCGACACCTTGTAGAGTCCATGCCCCGATGAATTGAGGATGTTCTGAGTGCAAAAGGGAATGCAACTCAATATTAGGAAGGTGTTCCTAATGTTTTGTACACTCAGTGTAGTTCATGTATTAAAATATGTGTGAAATGATGTGCCAAATCTGTAATTTAGTGCATCATTATAGGGTAAGCATTATAATATGTGGATTCCATGTGTGCAGCTATGGGTGGTAATAGGTGCTGATCCGTTGTCAGTATTGTGTAATAATGTTAATGTTAAGGTAGGATTTGAATGGAGAAAGCTGATCAGAGAGCAGCGCTGTCTTTCTTTCGATCCTATCAGTATCGACACATGCTCCAACAATGCAGTTAGTGAATGTTATTTTTTGCGTAATGTTTTTGGAAACACATGTTACATCTTCGGCCGTTGTAGGAACGATGCATCGTTCAAACACTAGTAAGACTACAGTGAGGGAAAAAAGTATTTGATCCCCTGTTGATTTTGTATGTTTGCCCACTGACAAAGAAATGATCAGTCTATAATTTGAATGGTATGTTTATTTGAACAGTGTGAGACAGAATAACAACAAAAAAATCAAGAAAAACGCATCTCAAAAATGTTATAAATTGATTTGCATTTTAATGAGGGAAATAAGTATTTGATCCCCTCTCAATCAGAAAGATTTCTGGCTCCCAGGTGTCTTTTATTGAGGTAACGAGCTGAGATTAAGAGCACACTCTTAAAGGGAGTGCTCCTAATCTCAGCTTGTTACCTGTATAAAAGACACCTGTCCACAGAAAAAATCAATCAGATTCCAAACTCTCCACCATGGCCAAGACCAAAGAGCTCTCCAAGGATGTCAGGGACAAGATTGTAGACCTACACAAGGCTGGAATGGGAACGGTGAGGAATCAGCCCAGAACTACACGGGAGGATCTTGTCAATGATCTCAAGGCAGCTGGGACCATAGTCACCAAGAAAACAATTGGTAACACACTATGCCGTGAAGGACTGAAATCCTGCAGCGCCCGCAAGGTCCCGCTGCTCAAGAAAGCACATATACAGGCCCGTCTGAAGTTTGCCAATGAACATCTGAATGATTCAGAGGAGAACTGGGTGAAAGTGTTGTGGTCAGATGAGACCAAAATCGAGCTCTTTGGCATCAACTCAACTCGCCGTGTTTGGAGGAGGAGGAATGCTGCCTATGACCCCAAGAACACCATCCCCACCGTCAAACATGGAGGTGGAAACATTATGCTTTGGGGGTGTTTTTCTGCTAAGGGGACAGGACAACTTCACTGCATCAAAGGGACTATGGACGGGGCCATGTACCGTCAAATCCTGGGTGAGAACCTCCTTCCCTCAGCCAGGGCATTGAAAATGGGTCGTGGATGGTTATTCCAGCATGACAATGACCCAAAACACACGGCCAAGGCAACAAAGGAGTGGCTCAAGAAGAAGCACATTAAGGTCCTGGAGTGGCCTAACCAGTCTCCAGATCTTAATCCCATAGAAAATCTGTGGAGGGAGTTGAAGGTTCGAATTGCCAAACGTCAGCCTCGAAACCTTAATGACTTGGAGAAGATCTGCAAAGAGGAGTGGGACAAAATCCCTCCTGAGATGTGTGCAAACCTGGTGGCCAACTACAAGAAACGTCTGACCTCTGTGATTGCCAACAAGGGTTTTGCCACCAAGTACTAAGTCATGTTTTGCAGAGGGGTCAAATACTTATTTCCCTCATTAAAATGCAAATCAATTTATAACATTTTTGACATGCGTTTTTCTGGATTTGTTTGTTGTTATTCTGTCTCTCACTGTTCAAATAAACCTACCATTAAAATTATAGACTGATCATGTCTTTGTCAGTGGGCAAACGTACAAAATCAGCAGGGGATCAAATCCTTTTTTCCCTCACTGTAAGTTCCATCGCTATCGAGAAACCGGGCCCAGGAGTGTCTCTTACTCTATCTGGAGGGCCATTCACAATAAAAAAAAACAACAACAACAAGCTAGTTAATCTAAAACTGATATTTGAGCATAACTTTCGATTCATTATTCACGTTTCATTAAGGATTATCCGTAATCATGGTAGCATCCACATTAATGTAGAAGTGTTTAGAAACATATTTTATTCTTATTTACAATAAAAGTGACTCCAAGATGACACAATACATTATTTACCATTCATTTCTATTGGGCACAAAATAATCTGAAACACAACCAAAACAAACAGCAAATGCATCCAACAACTTTGTAGAGTCACAAGCTTGATATAATCATTGCGTGCTAGGAATATCGGACCAAACACTCAACGTTTGACTACTTTAATACACATATAAGTGAATTTGTCCCAATACTTTTGGTCCCCTAAAACTGAGGGACTATGTACAAAAAGTGCTTTAATTTCTAAGAAGTTCACCCGAAATGGATGAAAATACCCTCAAATTAAAGCTGACAGTCTACACTTTAACCTCCTAGTCATTGTATAATTTCAAATCCAAAATGCAGGAGTACAGAGCTAAAACTAAACAAAAATGGTCACTGTCCCAATACAATGTAGATTATATTATTTTGCCATTTAAGGTGAAACGTTTTAATGAAATATAGGCCTACTACTTCTATATTCTCATACTCAAATAAGTATTTTTACATTCATCAGCCTTACGGTTAAGTTCTGCCAGTTGGTGGCCTACATGTACTGGTCTCTAGACTTGCATCCTTGCTACTATAGACCTTTCGTATAATAGAGAGAAAATGCAATTTGCAGGCACTCGTCCCAGAAGGAGAGAGGTCTTATTTCCATTGAAATGAACTAAGAGCTGTGTGTCGGGGACGGTGTGTGGTGGCCCCTCTGCATGGATCACTGGTGATGGGGTGGGCGACGTCGCCTCGAGGGGGTCTACAGGATGAATGTTTTCTGTCCCATGCATCTGGATAAAGTAGGGAAGTGTGATGTTATACTGTGCTGTTTATTGGATTAGATTTACAGCTAGAGTTTTTCACCTCTATGTAACCTCTACCAGTTTCCAGTATAGACATATTGAACACAGACACACCTGCAGAACATACTGAGCTTTTGGAGATGGGATTGAAATAAATGTGTGGTTCTGTCTGAAACCTGGTGTTGGGGTGTGTGTGTGTGTGTGTGTGTCTGGTATGCTCACAGATAGCTGACATCATTTAGTAGTCCTTGAGAAAGCTATGGCGTGTGACGTGATCGTATGTGTCATGCCCAACTGGCCGAGCAATCACACTAGTCCGCCGCCATCTCCTTGTGGCAATGACGAAAATCACACGGTGACAATGACATGCCAAAGTGATTTGTTAGGAACATTCGCTCGTGTTTGCTTAGTGATACAGTACATGTGGCAATGCCGCATAATCCTTAACGCTAATGATGTTCAGTTAGAGTGCTACGTGGGCCCTCGAGCATTTGTCTGTATTGTCTTTCTCTTCCACAGTGTCACGGTGCTGCTGAGCTGCAGTCAGATGAGCTAGTCCGCGACGTGGGATGAGACTGTCAGTGGTGACCGGTGACGGTTCCAGTGACATACAGGAGCTGTGCAGCCAAACGTCCTGCCCTGGCGAATGTGTGTGTAACTAGGCCTATTTATAGCAGTTTGGTGGGGATGGAGGTAGCTACAGATGTTAGCAAGTCATCAGAACCCATCCTCATCCCTATGAAGGGGTAAGAGTGTGTGTGTGTGTTTGCGATAGCCCCCGTGCAGCATGTGTTTACCCAGTGCTCGTTTGCATTCTGTGCGCTGTCATGTCTTCGATGCCCATGACTGTACTTGTGCTTATCCAGTCCTGGTGTCTTGTGTTCTATGTGTGCTTGGCCGAAGTGTGAGCCTAATTCCATGCAGTGTTTGTAAGTGTGTTGTCTATTGTTTGCACCCCTGCTTACCAAAGAGTGTGCTGACGTGCTGTTTGTGAGCATGCACTGAGTTGGAGTGTTCCTTAATCAGGCTTTCATGTGTCTCAGCATGTATGTAGGCCTATCATTCAGAGTGCGTGTGTGTGTGTGCGTGTGTGCGTGTGCCTGAGTGGTTTGCTATGGAATAACCAAATTCTATTATAGAATGTTGTGTGTGCTGAATTCGCACTGTCAAAGCTGTACAAAATGAAGGCTGCAAACAAGCACACACATTGGTCACGATGTGTTTACAATACTGCATTGGTAATAAGCCATTATTTGTCAGACCGAATGGGAAAGCGTCTGTGTGAGCATTTGAAATAGGATCAGGCTCAAACGAACAGGATCAAAAATGTTAGCTTGGTAGTCCAACATTCTCCCCGACATGAAACCATCCCACAGTATGCTGCTTCTGCCTTCCAGCCAGCCAGCCACATTCCAAGCAGTTGCACCTGATTCATCTTAGCTAGTCCAAGTACAGAATAATAATCAATCATTTTGTCAACATTGATGACAGTTTGGAAACTGGAGGTAGGCTGTCTCCCTAATACGTTGACTTCGGTTCGCAGTATGACAAAGTCACTCACAAATATCTTCAAGATTCTTGTGTTTTTTAACACCTGTAAGTCCCATTTCCTGCAAGCTAGAGCAAAACATTTCCTCTTACATTCTTTGTGGAGAACCCAGTTAGCTAGCTAACTATAGCTACAGAAACAGATGGTGTCGTTTTGCTATGTTTTGTGGGGAGTACATTGTTTGCATCCAACAGCTAGCTTTTTTCTGACCAGCACTGCCCCGGAGCTTGGGGAAGTGTGTGTCTGCCTCATGTGGCAGCGGCAGGTACGCGAGACAAAACTTTACCAGCATCATAGCATACATATTGGTGAATCACTGTGACATATGAAATACGAGTGGTAGAGTAATCGATGTGTAATAACTACATACAAAATCAATGAACGTGACTATTATGTGACGTGCAGTCATATTCAGGTCCTGATTGGTCAACAACCTTCTTTGATGAGTCAAATAGTGTTATTTAATGTGTATATTTTTTGACACGCAAAGACCCAAACGGCGTTCCACAGTTTGCATCCTTGTGTGTGTGTGTGTTGGTGGAATCTCCCAGCCTGCAGCTCTATGGGCATGCACGCAACCAGGACTCCCTGGCTGTGCTCAGCATTAGCTATGGATCACAGCATGTCTCTATTGAGTGCTGTTTATAAGTAATCAATAGGCGTGCTGGCTCCTGATGGGTCTCACTCATTACAGCTCTTTAATAATAGGCTACCCTGCAGTGACTGCTGCTGCCGTACCAACGTGCTGTGTGCAATGCAAAGAGAGGCCTATGGAAGCACTGTTCACAAACACAACTGCTAACCAGGGGGGGATTCATCACTAATGTTTATTACACACTATACTACTATGACATACAATACCGTTCAAAAGTTTGGGGTCACTTCGACATTTCCTTGTTTTCCATGAAAACATACATGAAATGAGTTTGAATAGGAAATAAAGCAAAATGAATAGAACATGTAGTCATTGACAAGGTTAGAAATAATGATTTTTAATTGAAATAATAATTGTGTCCTTCAAACTTTGCTTTCGTCAGAGAATCCTCCATTTGCAGCAATTACAGCCTTGCAGACCTTTGGCATTCTAGTTGTCAATTTGTTGCGGTAATCTGAAGAGATTTCACCCCATGCTTCCTGAAGCACCTCCCACAAGTTGGATTGGCTTGATGTGCACTTCTTACGTACCATATGGTCAAGCTGCTCCCACAACAGCTCAATAGGGTTGAGATCCGGTGACTGTGCTGGCCACTCCATTATAGACAGAATACCAGCTGACTGCTTCTTCCCTAAATAGTTTGGAGTTTGGAGCTGTGCTTTGGGTCATTGTCCTGTTGTAGGAGGAAATTGGCTCCAATCAAGCGCCGTCCACAGGGTATGGCATGGCATTGCAAAATGGAGTGATAGCCTTCCTTCTTCAAGATCCCTTTGACCCTGTACAAATCTCCCACTTTACCACCACCAAAGCACCCCTAGACCATCACATTGTCTCCACCATTGATAGATGGCATCAAGCACTCCTCTAGCATCTTTTAATTTGGTCTGTGTCTCACAAATGTGATCCGAACACCTCAAACTTTGATTCATCTGTCCATAACACTTTTTTCCAATCTTCCTCTGTCCAGTGTCTGTGTTCTTTTGCCCATCTTAATCTTTTATTTTTATTGGCCAGTCTGAGATATGGCTTTTTCTTTGCAACTCTGCCTAGAAAGTCAGCATCCCGGAGTCGCCTCTTCCCTGTTGACGTTGAGATTGGTGTTTTGAAGGTACTATTTAATGAAGCTGCCAGTTGAGGACCAGTGAGGCGTCTGTTTCTCAAACTAGACACTCTAATGTATTTGTCCTCTTGCTCAGTTGTGCACCGGGGCCTCCCACTCCTCTTTCTGTTCTAGTTAGAGCCAGTTTGCGCTGTTCTGTGAAGGGAGTAGTACACAGCGTTGTACGAGATCTTCAGTTTATTGGCAATTTCTCGCATGGAATAGCCTTCATTTCTCAGAACAAGAATAGACTGACAAGTTTCAGAAGAAAGTTATTTGTTTCTGGCCATTTTGAGCCTGTAATCAAACCCACACTTGCTGATGCTCCAGATACTCAACTAGTCTCAAGTAGGCCCGTTTTATTGATTATTTAATCAGCACAACAGTTTTCAGCTGTGCTAACATAATTGCAAAAGGGGTTTCTAATGATCAATTAGCCTTTTAAAATGATAAACTTGGATTAGCAAACACAACGTGCCATTGGTTGCTGATAATGGGCCTCTGCAGATATTCCATAAAATATCAGCCGTTTCCAGCTACAATAGCCATTTACAACATTAACAATGCCTACACTGTATTTCTGATCAATTTGATGTTATTTTAATGGACAAAAAAATTGCTTTTCTTTCAAAAACAAGGACATTTCTAAGTGACCCCAAACTTTTGAATGGTAGTGTATGTATGCTACTGTATCTGTGCACACACCACAACACTACAACCATGGATTGTTCTGCCATTGAAATCCTTGGGCTGGCCACCTTAGTGTTTTTGGGGATGCTTAAGTCTAAACAGTGTAAACATTTTTTTTTACAAGATTGAAAATATAATGTACCTAATATTTTCTAATAATACAATCTTAGAGAACTAACCAAAATAAAAGCTAGACAATCAGGGTGAATTGAAAATTCCATAAACAATTAATTTAGCAGTATTGATTTTGTTATTATTATGTTTGAGCAAAAGAACACAGCATTAGCCATGGCAGAATGCATGGAATTGCAGGAAATGTGCTTTAAAACTGCAACATTGTCTCTCAGCTCCATGGAGAAATGTGTAGAAATGCAGGATGGGGGCCTCTAAAATGTTCTCTTAAATTCAGCTGTGCTGACCAGAAGATGTGAACGGAGTAGAGCTGGAGTGGAGCGAGGAGCGGATCATGCATTATTTGGCTGGAACGTGGAGTGGATTGTGTCGGACTTCTCTCTCGCTCCAATTTCACTCTGGTACCGCTCAGCCATGAGCTCTGGGCATGCTCTGCCCAGAATTTTTCATTTCATTCGTCACTGTTCTTTTAATTAGGCATATTATGTTGTTTTTATTTAGTCTACCCCAACACTAATGCGCAGAGATGTTAATATGAGTCGAGCAAGAAATAGGTCACACAGCCTGTGTAGTTAATAGCAAGACAACGAATGAGCCCATGCAGCAGCACCGGAGACATTTAGAATTTTCTATAGGCCTTTTGACCTTTGAACAATTTTCCTCCCTAATTTTGACCTCACCTGATAAATCAGGCAGAAGCTATGACAAGCAACGATACACCTCTGGGACCCCATGTGATCGCTCTGTCTCCACCTGCACAACCTCGCCCAGCCAGGAAAACAGCACTAAACTTTCCAGTGGGACCCCGTGCCACCGCTATATCTCCAACTGCACAACCACGCCCAAGCGCAACATCTGTGGGCGAAGAATCCATGTCCCAGATTATCCTCAGTGTAGAAACTCTTGCTGGGTCCAACATTCTCAACATCACCAATATTGAGGATTGCAATGCCTGCAAATGATGAAATGTCACAACCCCAGCCATCAACGTCTGCAACTTGAAGCCCTTCATCCTCATCAGGCATTGGCATCAAAGATGTCTTCCTGCAACGCATCAGGCCAACCAAGAAGAGCAATCCTGCCAAAACACAGAGAATCAACACTCTAAAATATGGAGAGTCTCTAACATCTGAACAAGCCTCGTTGCGGCTAGGGGAAAGTGGGAAAAAGAAGAAACAACCCAAAGGATGGCAAGACCAAGAAGGCTCCTCTGGAGAAGGCAAATGCATCGGGGGGCAGTGGGCAATGAGGCAGTGAGCAAAGAGGCAAATGAGAATACAGAAACCTGTACCACAACCTTCACAGTGGAGAGAGACGTGTACTATGCTGTCATGTTCACGAAACCAGCGGCATATAACATCGCACGATCACTTAACGAGTCAGCACCACCAGAGGGTGAACGGTATGCGATGAAGTTCCTAGACAGAGGGCCAAACAACACATTCTTCCTCCCATCCAGGGACAAGATTGAGGATGTAGAGCTCAAGTTCATCCTCTGCAAAGCAGTGCTGGAGGGACCTGGACCATTCTATTTGCACAATCATGAGGTCATTGAAAATCTGTACAAAAACAAGATGAAAGCCATCTAAGACTTGTTAGCGTAAGACTGGCAAGCAAAGACCACCACAACATGGGCAAAAGATTGAAACAAACAAACAAAATAAAGCTTAGATCACCCTATAACCTGTTATGTTACACTACTAAAAAACTAAAACGATAAAATCACATCAAAGAGCATTGGCCTACGTTTAGCCTAGGAGAATGTAGAAATTGCAGAAATGTTTCTTGTTTATTTTGCTTAAGTTATAGGCTAATGATACATGAGCTTCAAGATGTTATGACTGATGTCTCCTCACAATTAACTGTATGTTTTAATGTTACTCCACAATTAACTGAATGGTTTTAAAATGTGTTTTTACAATGCTTTCAAACTACTAGCCTAAATGTGATTAACATTTGAAAATCAATTAAAGTTATTGTTTAAATGTAAATCCTGAAATTGACTCATTTACTATCCTTAGAACATTAGTATTGAACCTGCAAACTGTTTTTCTTTTAGTCAGTCGGTCTTCAGAAATCTTCATAAAAACATCTGCAGAAATGTTGGCCAATTTCAAATGCCAACAGCACACCATAGGATAGAGACAAAATTACAACACATATTGAAAGATGACGTATTGAAGAGTAATTTCCACTATAGTTTTGATTTTGTTGGTAAAAACTTTTTTGGCTACATTCCAAAGAAGACATGTTGTAAGTTGAGCTTTTTCTGCGTTGACAACAAAGCAGAAAGGCTGGTCACGCCTATTTAAAATGCCATTTACAGGCCATAGGATAGGAGTGGAGACAAAAGGAAAATAGCTATTGAGAGCTAAGAGATTACAGATTTGAATAGAACAAGTTTGTATTGTTAAGATTTTTTAAATATATATATTTATTTATCAACAAATCTGAAGTGGGCTTATTTGGAACACCCATGGGCTTAAAGGGTACATTAGGTATCCATTAAGCCCATGCCAGACTTTTAACATATTTTGACAAATTAAACAATAAAAACATTAGAAATTGGTATAAATGAATTATTGACACTTCAAATGAGAGATTAGACTTTCATTTTAACTAAAATATTCTCACTTAAATTGGGGCAGTACATATAAAAAAATTCTGAAAAGCGGATTTAGTTTACCCTAATAGCCTATGACATGTTGAAATGTTAAAGATTCTTACTATAGCCTACTTCAAAACCAAATAACACTACATAGTCACAAAAGTAGATGGGGCGTTTGTTAAGTGATCAAAAAAATGAAATGAGCAGTTTTTTTTCTTGTGAGCGCTGAGCGATTTTTAGCGGAGTGCTGAAAGGATGTTGCACAAAGACCACTCAGTAGGATTTCCGACCACTCAACTCTGCTCACATACTCTGGCACCGATGGACCAACTGAGGCAATTGCTACTCCCCCTGCCACGGCCACCACCTAAGCCCCTCTTCGATCCAGAAAAAAACCTCTACAACTAAATAAGCATGCCCTAAAATGTTAGGCCTAGGCCTAAGTCATACAACAGCTTGACTTCCCTGCTATACCCAGTAGTCAAATGTCACCAACATTGTACGCACATGGGCTAAGGTGGCATACACACATACACCACTACTTGAGCCCTGGGCCCAGTTGCATGAAAAATCTTAAGTGTTTCCCTTAAGGATTTACCAGAAAGGAACAATTTTCCCTTACCTGAGATAAATGTTTAATGGTGTTGCATAGAGCACCTCAAACATTTTCCTTAGGTAAGGGCATAATTAAGGGGTTTTACGGTAGTTTGAAGACATGTACGGCAGAAAGAGTATTTGTTTACCATGGAGACACCCTAATTCACTGAATGAAGGTCTCATCCAAACATTTTAACTTCTATATTCAAGACAGGAGAAGCAAATTGTTTCAGATGATAATAAAACAGCTTTCTTTTAGTTACTTTTTTCTCAACTTGTTTCTATTACTTTCTAGCACATCAAGCTAGCTTTCACACAGTACCTAGCTACCTAGCCAGCTAGCTTTGACGCCAATATTGTCCATCTTTCATTATTAACTATGTAGCTAGGTGGTAGATGTTTTGCTTTTGCAATCAGGGCAGAGGAAAGGAACATTCACCTCCACAAAAATGCTGTTTAGATTGATATTCATATTGAATGAAGCAGTTAAGGGACCTCATGGACACACTTAACTTTTGTATTTAATTTAAGTGGAAATTTCCCGTTAATATGTTTTGTGCAACTGCTTTAAATTTAAGGAAACTTTTTAAGGGAAAAGATAAGGTAAAATGTACCTTAAGATTATTTATGCAACCGTGCCCTGACCTTACCAGGAATAATTGGGCCTTTTTTATAGCCTATAACTTAAGGGCCGGTAAGGACGTGTTTTTTTTATTCCTAGTCAGGTCATGTAGTCAACTCCCCCTAAAGGCATCCACATGCTTCCCAGCCGAAACAGTTCGGAAGAGTCCGTCCATATATTATGATGACATTTTGTGACGTTTTTGTTCGTTGGTAAGTTTTTTGGGGGCTGTTCGGGAAACACAACGTTTTTTCTAGAGGCAAGCCGAAGTTGGGAGCCAAAATCTACACCCCTTCATCAGTGATTGGTCAACAGTAGGGATTCTTCAATAAAGTCTTTGTTGTCATTCAACAAGAGACGACTCGTTTTCATGCAAATGTTTTCATTGAGAAATACTGCACCAAACATCTTAGTTAGATGTAAAATTGCGCGACTAAGATCTCCTCTGCAAAAACGTCAAAATTAATGACCGATTTCTTGAGTTATTTAGATGAATTCTGACTATTTTGAGGAAATGTATACTGAGTATGGCGTCTCAAAATGGACAAACAGTACAATTGCTGTTTTTGTCTCGTTTTTCAAGCGAAGGTCTTTTAAGGGAGTATGCAAGCACATTTGTTCGGTTTGGCTACCAACTTCTCAACAGGTGCAGATTACTTTAGCATCCGCAGTCTATCCAAGGCTCCAAAACAGATGTGAGCTCAGACTTCTCCACATATGGAAAGCAGTGTGAGATCAATTTTTTCTATTTTTCAGATGGGGATGAGAGCCAGGAGACATATTGGAAATGGTATTTCATCATGCACAGTCACATGTAACTTATCCCAGGTCACATTTCTAGGGACTACTCCTATTTATTTTTCTCCATTTGTCAGGAAGAAGAGAGGGAGGGAGGGAGGGAGGGAGGGAGGGAGGGAGGGAGGGAGGGAGGGAGAGAGAGACCCTGGAGTCAATGGAGCAGCCCGCCACACACAAGCTGACTCACGCACGTACACATACACAGGTGCGCGCGTGCATGCATGAACACACACACACACACACACACACACACACACACACACACACACACACACACACACACACAGGCCAGGATGACGTGCCCATCGACCAATAATACAACGTTGATACTCTCTGAACGTGTAATATTTCAGTGTTCCAATGAGGCATTTCAAAAAGGTCAAATGGGGATGAAACATTAGTCTTCAATGTTAGCAAAATATAGATCATTCCACGCAAAGAGTGGCAAATTCTTGTTCAGCAAAGCCAATCCTCACCCACTAAGACGAGCCTGATTCACAATCGGTTTCTCTCCCGGGGGGACAGGTACCTAAATGTTTCAGTCTCCCACGCTATTCTCCCTCCCAGGCTCCATATCCTTCTTCCCTATCCTGCTGGTGAGGAGTCAGTGGAGGAGAAGAGCAGCAGAGCGCTACAGCACTAGACTCTCCAGTCTCCACTATAGGAGCAGATGAAAGAGAGGGATCTCAGTGGCTCTGGTTAAATGTTTGATAGGCGGTGAGTGGCGGCGTTGTGATAAGAGCCGGGGAGCCTGGGTAAAGTGTCCCTGGCGTACACGCCTGGCGGAGGTCAGCGCATTACAAGCGTTAGAGAAGTTAGCCAGTCGACTTGGCTGCATTATTCAGCAGTGGGGGCTAGGCCACACAAGAGGGATCTAGCAGCTAGTAGCTGTACATTTATGACAGGGGCAAAGAGAGACCACATACTGCGAATAGGGAGGGCCAGGAAAGTGGCTGGCTATCTACATTGTAATGCAGGGGAAGCAAGGTGAGAAAGAGGGAGGGGGAAGGTAGCAAGGAGTGTGTGGAGGCAGAGAGAGAGAGAGAGAGAATGAGAAAAAATAATAATAATAAGAAGAAGAAGAAGAAGAAGAAGAAGAAGGAAGAAAGAAAGAAAGAAAGAAAGAAAGAAAGAAAGAAAGAAAGAAAGAAAGAAAGAAAGAAAGAAAGAAAGAAAGAAAGAAAGAAAGAAAGAAAGAAAGAAAGAAAGAAAGAAAGAAAGAAAGAAAGAAAGAAAGAAAGCGGGGAGAAGGAGAAGGGAGGGTATGCAATATATACTGTACACAGAGAGAGAGAGAGAGAAAGGGATGGAGAAAGAAAGATTGAGGGAGGCCAGAGAGAGAGAGAGGGATCACGTGAGAGAGAGAGACCGAGATGGAAGGAAAGAACCATTAGTCATCGATTATAAGTCTAGGGAGAGCGTGTCACATCAATCTCTGATGTCTCCATAGTAAGCAATGAGTTTTGACAGTGCTCAATGAAAGAACATACACGGTATAGCCCTATAATCGAAAGACCAGAACATAGCAAAAAGGTGCTACTTGTGACACCAGTCAGTTCTGAAATGAAGGCACATAAGTGTAAGGTGGAGGACATGTTTGCACCACTCCAGCCTCTGATGGAGTATGTGTGTGTGCACGTGTGCAATTTAGTATGATTTTTTAGAGCAGAAGTGAGTGGAGGAGAGTCGGCGCTCTGTGATTTCTGACAGTGTTTGTGCAGTGAAAACATGACACACTGTACTGCTGAAGGATGCTGAGACACCATCCCAGAGAGAGCACCAGGCACTGCCACTTCAGAGCCCACACACACACAAGCATGCACACACACAGAGTCATATATTTAATATACGGCTCTGCACGCACCTATTCGGTCTTAAAGCAATGAGCTGAAATACACATGGGAGACACACACACTACAAAATACCAACTGACACTCACTTTCAAACAGCATAGAGTCTTGTACAACCTGACAACAGACCTTCCACACAGTGACATTTAGCAATGCAGACACATTCCCTTATACACTAACATCTAGAGACATTAAACTCTCTTTCTCTGTTTCGGTCTCCAACCCCCCCTCTATTCCTTCCTCCATCCCCTCCTGCCTCTCTCCATCACCTACTCTCTCCATGCCCTTCCCTGTGTGGATTGGGGACAGACAGCACTACAGGGTCTGGTCTGCTAGTAAACAGCAGGCCTGTTGTTCTGTGTGTGTACATTGTGTGTGTGTGGGGGGAGTGTAGGGACGTGTATGCAGGGCAGTGGGGGGGGAGGGGTGTATAAGTAAGTAGAGTGGGTTTTTGGGGGTCTAGGGAGTCCCAGATGGAATCCCAAAAGTAGCACAAAGTCACGACTTCTGGTGGCCTCTGGTGTGTGTGACCCTCAGGCTTTATGTGACTGAGGCGTGCCTGGCTTATCTCCCCTGAGAGAGGGCAGATAAGGTTACCTCAGTGACTGAGAGGGTTGGATCTGGGAAAGACAAGACATGGACGGACAAACGCGCAGTCGCACACACACGGACAGACATACACACACACTGATGGAGACATGAAACTGACACGGGGTGATAATGACTGATAAACACTGGGGAAATGAGAGGGAGAAACACTATAGGAAGTTGTAAACAGAGGATGTGTGCTAGCATGTTCTTGCATTTACAGTGTTTGTCTGTGGCTTGGGTTTTATGAGTCAGTGTTTATGAGTCAGTGCATGCGCAGTGTTTCTGCACGGAAATGGGGTTGTGTGCTTGTATATTTACAGTATGTGTGTGTGTGTGTGGGGGGCGGGGGATGTATGTGAAAATGTGTGTGTGTACGTTCGTGCATGTATGTGTGTGTGTGTGTGTGTGCACGCTTGTGTGTGTATACACATGTGTTTGTGTGCCAACAGGCGGAAGGGGGAGCGTGGGCGGCGCCCATGGCATGCTGATCCAAACAGGGCTGGACAAACGGCTGCACACAAACCCAGTGCGTGTCGCTGGCTGCCTGTGGGGATGTCAAACACAATGATGTTCTGTGGAGCTGCGTTGAGAGCTCCCTGCCAGGTATTAGTCACATGTGGCTCACACACTCACAGGCTATCGCACACACAGTGTCACGCACATAGGATAATGCTCGCACACACACACGTAAACACACACCCACACACTCTCCTTCTCTTCCAGGCCAAGTTGTATCTTCACTGAGGGGTGAAACAAGCACAGTCATGGTGCCTCTCAAATCCATGATATAGACGCAAAAACGATCACGACAAGTCACTAAAAACCGCCGCCAGCGTACATTATCGCTTTCCCCGGCATTGTCTAATTTCTATAACTCAATAATTGTGTTAAACACGAAGACCCCTGGAGCCTTCGCAATACTCTCGAATCGTTCGAAAATTCCCTCAAATTCATCAATTACAGAGTGTGCTAATCTCATTGAGATTTGAATGAATGGGGAGGCCTCATCATAACTCATCCAATTAGGTAATTGACTTCTCTGGATTAGGGGGAAGAAAGAAAGGGGAAACCCCACAGTGTGCTGTCAAGTGATAGCCTGGTTACTCTAAAGCCGACCTATTGTCCTGGCTTAGCTGGAGAGACAGATTCAAGGCCTATGCCATGGTCATCAATCGTTGTCCTGGAAAGCTACGTGGTGTGCAGGCTTTTGTTCCTGCCCAGCACTAACAAACAATTGAGCTAATTAACTTTTCATCGAGAGGACCTTGAGGAGTTGAATCAGGTGTGTTACAGCTGAGCTGGAAAATAAGCCTACATAACCCACTATTGCAGATGTCCAAGACCAGGGTTGGTCACCGTTAGGGAACACTATTACCCCCTCCAACCCATCATCCCCCTCTATTTAGTCCCACTCTCTTCAGCTCCCTGTTCCACCAGATAATGCATGGGGCTCAAACGTGACATAAAATGGAGGAAAAGGGAAATGGAAGCTAAAGGAGAATCAGTCATCCACAAAACTAGAAATGGGGAGATTAAAAGTGAGCGAGGGGGGGGAATAAATCAATATATTACTGTGAGCAGGAAATGGGGAGAATCAGAGATATAGAGAGAGGGAGATAGAGAATGCAAACAGAGAGAGAAAGAGAGAAAAATAGAAAGATAGTGATTGAGAGCAAATGAAAGAGAAATGAGAGAGATAGGCCTACATCAGAAAATAAGAGAAAATGAGAGACAGAGAAAGAGAGGTAGAGAAAGAGAAAGAGAGAGAGAGCATGACGTGGATGCAGAAACTAACTGAGCTGAGCGAGCGAGCAGCGGCCCAGATTATGCAGGAGCCAGGCGCTTTATCAGGTGACCTTTAAATTGAAGCCGCAGAGCGGCTGGAGGCCCAGGGGCCACCGTCTTCGCTCTGATTGGCTGGCCGGCCCTGGACCTGCTGACAATAGAAATTATCAGAGTCAGCGCATATCCAGAGGGGACATTCCATTAATATATATATTTCTATATTTCCCACTGTCTTTCTTAAACATTGGAGAAGAGGGAAAAGTCATTATGTGCTGTGAAGCATGCTGAGTGAGAGGGAGGGAGGGAAGGATGTTACCTGGCAGTCTCTCTCTCTCTCTCTCTCTCTCTCTCTCTCTCTCTCTCTCTCTCTCTCTCTCTCTCTCTCTCTCTCTCTCTCTCTCTCTCTCTCTCTCTCTCTCTCTCTCTCTCGCTCTCATTCCCTCTCACAGGGACCCTGTGTTTTAAAAGCAGAGGGGTGGCAGGTTGTGATTGCCTAATAGATATCTCCCTGTGGTAAGGGGTACCCGGGGACACTGCTGTTGATGAGGTGTGTGTGTGTGTTCTGGGAAAGGGAGCCTTGTTGTCGGTAGGGATGAGGAGGTATGTGTCTGGTATGTCTGTGGAGGATGATGGATTACACAGGGCCAGGGGTGCAGTGTATGTGTGTGTCGTGTGTGTGTGCGCGTGTATGTGTGTCCCTGCCCCCTAATATGCCACTATGTACACAGGGAATGCATGGTGCATCCATTTATAACAGTAGCTGGCAACGATAATTAAATCAAACTATATTTACAAACAGGGATCCACAAGAACTTACATCAACATTACTGTGGGGGCAATAGCATTGGTTGAAGTTCAATGTTACATTCATCTCTCCCTACCATCATATCTAAGCCAATATGACATAAATGTCGATGAAAATTCGCAAATCAGCTTGATTACAGGTACACACGAGAACCGCATATCAGATTGTTAAAAGGGTCGTTAGCAATTGAGTTTTCAGAGTATTTATTGTGCCCACCTAGCTCAAATTCTAGACGTTGGATTAAAAAGAGACTATGGCGTCCATAAAATGACCATTGGAAACATTTTGGATTGACTAAGTTTGTAGGTGCAACTGTTTTTATTAAATGTATAATTTATCGCTCTCACGTGGCCATTTCTGTCCATTAACAACCAACGATGTGCTACCTTTTTGTAGCATTCCTGACAAAGTGTAATGAATACTCAGGGAGAAAAAGGTGTAGATTCACGCGCAGAGCGCGGCAGGTGTATATTTCACTTCGCAGAAGCCAGGAATCGTGGTCACAGGCAGGCAATGGTCATACACCGGTAGGCAAACAGGCAGGCGAATCAAAACTAGGACTGAAGACTATAACTGGTTCTCACAAACGAGCTAGGAAAAGGCTTAGTAGAGTCAAAACTAACAATACCTCACAAGGCACAAACAGAAAGAACTGAACTAAATAAGGAGCTGATGAGACCAGGTGAGTAACTAACACAGGTGAAATCAATGAACAAAAATGAAAGACAGGGCTATGTTCAAGAACACAGGGCTACGTTGGAAAAGCATTCCAGGTGAAGCTGGTTGAGAGAATGCCAAGAGTGTGCAAAGCTGTCATCAAGGCAAAGGGTGGCTATTTGAAGAATCTCAAATATAAGATATATTTTGATTTGTTTAACACTTTTTTGGTTACTACATGATTCCATATGTGTTATTTCATAGTTGTGATGTCTACAATGTAAAAAATAGTATGTGTGTATGTCATTAGACTGTATGTATTTTTAGATATAGGCCTATTGCAAATGTGTATTATTGTAGTTTCATATTGTAGTTTCATTTAGTGCAAAAATTATTACAAATACATAAAACTTTAAGCTACATATTCATTTGACAGAGATAATTGATAAAACAGGGCCATATTTGCAAAACAAGTGTTTCTGAACTTATGTTAATATTACACAGGTAAGCTAACAGTTACAGAAATCAGGAATGCAGACAGGCTCTATAGACCTCTATAAACGAGTGAATGTGTCCAACACACCACCACCTGCTGTTATGTTGGGCACATACTGACCAAAGAAATATGTTATAAAATATATATTTTTCTCAATGACATGTATTGCAAAAAACAATAAGTAAATACAGTACACCACATTACTACAAGACAAAACATCTCGCTCAATCAAGCGTGGTAGTCTTGTAAGAATAAAAGCAAAGCTTGCTTTCATATAATAATAAAAAAGAAGTTGCAGAAGGTAGTGGAATGGGATTAGTGTGGTGTGTGAAGAATGCAATACTTTAACTTGTGTGCGGTACAAATCACATTATTGTGGAAGCAGCTCCTTTAAGAGTATGAATTAGGCTGTTTGAGAAGGTTTGAATCCTAAGCAACCTGCATACACATTGTTTGAAGTTCAATCAACCACAGGGTTCTCCCCAAAGAATGTAAGAGGATGCGCTGTGCCACCTTGTGGACTGGCTGCACCACTATTAAAAAAATATATATATATCATTTATTTACTTTATTTGTTATCATTTAAGGCTAATCTCTAAGTCCAAAGGGGGTCACTGCCCCCCTCCTAATGAAACCCAGAGTGGGTAGTACTGTAACACGATACACTATATCTCAGCTAACCCGTTAAGGGCGATTAACTGTAAAAAGGCTCAAGATTCAAGGCCTGGTTATTTCATGTTAATGAATGTTGCATTTTTACCTAATGAAACTCATAGCGGGTGGTAACTGCAGCAAAAGGCCTACAAGTTTAAGAGATTAAGGGTGCATTCGTAAATTGCCTCCAGTGTGTCAGAGTGTGCTCTGGGTCGTTCGTAAATTCAGAGCGTTGTCAGATTGTCTGTTCGTAAATTCCGAGCGTTTCGCTCTCAGAGCGTTCAGAGCGCACACTGAAAGGTTGATCCAAGCATTCTGACCTCACAACGAACTTGGCTAGCTTGCTAGCTACTTCCAGACACAAATGAGAGAACACCTCACTCTGACCAATTTATTCGCCCAGCAGAGCTGGTTAGGCTGTTTTCATGTTATCTAGAGCGTTAGTGACTGTAACTGTGCTGCTGGCAACAATTAAATAACGTTTTTTTTGCCAACGTTTACTGACACCGGTCATATGCAACGGGTGTTGCGCATTCGTAAATTCATCAGTTATTCTGCGCACTGGCTCACTCAGACGAGAGTGCTCTGAAATCGGAGTAGATAGACAGAGTGAATTTACGAACACACCCTACATGTTACCCCAGGAAACCCATTGCGGGTGGTAACTGTAAAAAGTCTATACTTTACCCCAGGATACCCATTTTTTGCGGTAAGTATAGAAACAAGGATAGCTTTTTTATTTACGTCAGGGGAATTTTGCGAAAGAAGATTGCTATATTCACGTCAGAGGAATTTAGGGAAAAACGTCAGCCTATTTGCAACGCACCACCTTGTTAATGTATTTCCATTTTCGTTTTCGTGTGCTGCACTTGCATTCAGTAGCGTCGATGAATCACATGATTATGAAGGCATAAATGTATGAAAGTGTGTATACTTATGTATGTAGTTATGTCCTTGTGATGTACTTGTCTATTAATGTTATGTATTATGTCATGTTTTATGTTTTGTGTGGACCCCAGGAAGAGCAGTAGTTAATGGGGATCCTAATGAAAAACAAAAAAATACTAAAATTGATAAAAATGCTGGGCAGACCATTATTTTGGCTACCATGACTATGTTCCCATTGGACGACGATGCCCCCATCCACAGGGCACGAGTGGTCAATCAATGGTTTGATGAGCATGAAAAAAATAAACATATGCCATAGCCGTCTCAGTCACCAGATCTCAACCCAATTGAACACTTATGAGAGAGTCTGTCGCGGTGCCTGAGACAGCGTTTTCCACCACCATCAACATAACGCCAAATTATGGAAGAAGAAGAATGGTTTCACATCCCTCCAATAGAGCTCCAGACATTTGTAGAATCTATACCATGGTGAATCGAAGCTGTTCTGGCTTGTGGTGGCCCGACACCCTATTAAGAGACTTTATGTTGGTGTTTCCTTTATTTTGGCAGTTATCTATAAGTCGTCTATGTGTTGCGATACTGTTTACTCAGTGTGAACGTCAGCCACCCCAAGCACTCATAATACTCACACTTACATACGCATGTGCATCTAGCGCCACACCATCTGTTGGAACGCTCCCACATACACACACACACACCCACCCACGCCCCGTTCAGCTGAACCTGTCCCCTGGCTGCTGCTGCGGACAGGAGGTGGGTCAGGGTGTAACAGAGCAGTCAGAGCCTCCCAGGCTGGGGCCGCCCACCCAGGAGAGGAAGACTGAGTCGCCGCCCGCCCGGCAAAAACCACTATCGTCCTCAGCCTGCCTGGTCAGCTGGCTGGGAGAAGACAGAGAGCCAGACAGGTAGACAGAGAAAAGAGAGGAAGGGGGGTTGGGACGCAGAAGAGAGCGAGTGGGTGGGTGGGTGGGTGGGTGCGTGAGTGTGTATGTGTGCTTGTGTCTGAGGCTTGTCGGAGGTGTTATCGTCGCTGGTCACATTCCACAGCGGAAGATAAAGGAGGGCAAATTAACTAGATCACAGGGAGGGTGTCAGTGACAAATGGGGGACGAGGGACAAACACCTCGCCGATAAGAGGAGAAAATAGTCATAACAGCCGAGGGAAAAACACACATCCTAGCCTACAAGAAACTTTGCCAGGATTGAGCACCAAGACGCGCTTTCGCTGTTGTTGATCCATCGTTAGCATGATAGCATCTGTTATCTGGCCTTTTGGATCACAATGAATAAGATCATATGGACAGAGCAACCTGATCCTAGATCAGCACTCCTACTCTGAGACATTTTGTGAATTCAGATTCCCACTGGGCAAAAACTGGTTGAATCAAGGTTGTTTCCACATCATTTCAAATAAAAAACAAACAATGTGATGACGTTGAATCAATGTGGAAAACTGATTCTATTTGCAACATCAGGGCATTTCATATTTTTTCACCTAAATACAATGACTTGGTGACATTTGTTGTTGATTTCATGTTGAATTCACATTAGTTGCCAACCCAACCAAATGTACAGTGCATTCGGAAATAATTCAGAACCCTTTGACTTTTTAAACATTTTGTTACGTTACAGCCTTATTCTAAAATGGATTAAAAAAATGTTTTTAAATCCTCATCAGTCTACACACAATACCCTATAATGACAAAGGGAAAACAGGTTTTTAGATATTTTTGCAAATGTGTTAAAAATAAAAAATAAACGTATTTACATAGGTATTCAGACCTTTGCTATGAGGCTCAAAATTGAACTTATGTACATCCTGTTTCCATTGATCATCCTTGAGATGTTTCTACAAGTTGATTGGAGTCCACCTGTGGTAAATACAATTGATTGGCCATGACTTGGAAAGGCACACACCTGTCTATATAAGGTCCCACAGTTGACAGTGCATGTCAGAGCAAAAACCAAGCCATGAGGTCGAAGGAATTGTCCGTAGAGCTCAGAGACAGGATTGTGTCGAGGCACAAATCTGGGGGAGGGTACCAAAACATTTCTGCAGTATTGAAGGTCCCCAAGAACACAGTGGCTTCCATCATTCTTCAATGGAAAAAGTTTGGAACCACCAAGACTCTGACAGAGCTCCAGAGTTCATCTGTGGAGATGGGAGAACCTTCCAGAGGACAACCATCTCTGCAGCACTCCACCAATCAGGTCTTTATGGTAGAGTGGCCAGACAGAAGCCACTCCTCAGTAAAAGGCACATGATAGCCCGCTTGGAGTTTGCCAAAAGGCACCTAAAGGACTCTCAGACCAAGAGAAACAAGATTATCTGTTCTGATGAAACCAAGATTGAATTATTTGGCCTGAATGCTAATCGTCACGTCTGGAGGAAACCTGGCACCATCCCTACGGTGAAGCATGGTGGTGGCAGCATCATGCTGTGGGGATGTTGTTCAGCGGCATGGACTGGGAGACTAGTCAGGATCGAGGGAAAGATGAACGGAGCAAAATACAGAGAGATCCTTGATGAAAACCTGCTCCAGAGCGCTCAGGACCTCAGACTGGGACGAAGGTTCACCTTTCAACAGGACAACGACCCTAAGCACACAGCCAAGACAACACAGGAGTGGCTTCGGGACAAGTCTCTGAATGTCCTTGAGTGACCCAGCCAGAGCCCGGACTTGAACCCGATCGAACATCTCTGGAGAGACCTGAAAATAGCTGTGCAGCGACGCTCCCCATCCAACCTGACAGCGCTTGAGAGGATCTGCAGAGAAGAATGGGAGAAACTCCCCAAATACAGGTGTGCCAAGTTTGTAGCGTCATTCCCAAGAAGACTCAAGGCTGTAATCGCTGCCAAAGGTGCTTCAACAAAGTACTGAGTAAAGGGTCTGAAAACTTATGTAAACATCAATTTTTATTTTTTTATTTTTTATACATTTGCAAAAAATTCTAAAAACCTATTTTTGCTTTGTCATTATGGGGTATTGTGTGTAGATTGATGACGAAAAAAACAATTTAATCAATTTTAGAATAAGGCAGTAAGGTAACAAAATGACGTGTCGGACGGAGGAGCTATGGCAGGGTTCCCTCCTGTGATTGGCTCTTGACCTCATCACCTGATCACCTCATCAAAGCTGGACCGAAAATATGCCACTTCAAAAGAAGCATCAAGGGGTGGCACTTCAAAGAAGTCGAATCTCTTCAACTATACTGAACAAAAATATAAACGCAACAGTTTCAAAGATTTGACTGAGTTACAGTTCATATGAGGAAATCAGTCAATAGAAATAAATTCATTAGGCCCTAATCTATAGATTTCACATGACTGGTAATACAGATATGCATCTGTTGTTCACAGATACCTTTAAAAAATGGGCCTCACAATGGGCCTCAGGATGTCATCACGGTATTTCTGTGCATTCAAATTGCCATTGATAAAATGCAATTCTGTTCATTGTCCGTAGCTTTTGCCTGCCCATAGCATAACCCCACCACCACCATGGGGCACTCTGTTCACAACGTTGACATCAGCAAACCACTCGCCCACACAACGCCATACTCGTGGTCTGCGGTTGTGAGGCCAGTTGGACATACTGCCAAATTCTCTAAAACGAAGTTGGAGGCAGCTTATGGTAGAGAAATTAACATTCAATTCTCTGGCAACAGTTCTGGTGGACATTCCTGCAGTCAGCATTCCAATTGCAGGCTCCCTCAAAAGTTGAGACATCTGTGGCATTGTGTTGTGTGACAAAACTGCACATTTTAGAATGGCCCTTTATTGTCCCCAACACAAGGTGCAACTGTGTAATGATCATGCGGTATAATCAGCTTTTTGATATGCTACACCTGTCAGGTGGATGGATTATTTTGGCAAAGGATAAATGCTCACTAACAGGGATGTAAACACATTTGTGCACATTTGAGAGAAATAAGCTTTTTGTGTATATGGAACATTTCTGGGATCTTTTATTTTAGCTCATGAAACATGGGACCAACACTTTACATGTTGCGTTTATATTTTTATTCAGTGTAGATAGATGTCTGTAAATAGCTAACAGAGTTCTCCGACCATAGATATAGAATCCACGCATCATGGACTCATTGACCTGAATAGGGATGCCCGTTCTAATAATTATATTTCTAACTCTCTCTCTTGAAAGAACTCTACAGTGCCTTCAGAAAGTATTCATACCCCTTGACTTACAGTATTCCACATTTTGTTGTGTTACAGCCTGAATTCAAAATGGATTTTTAAAAAATCTATAAATTGCCCATCTACACACAATACACCATAATGATGAAGTGAAAACATGTTTTTAGACATTGTTGCACATTTATTGAAAATGAAACACAGAAATATATATTCTACAACAGGTTGGTCAAAACAAGCATTGTGATTGGTTGAGAGGCGTTCTAAGCGACACAAAACAATTTTTTTAGCACGGGTAAGCCTTTGACACAAAAATGGCCGTCTTGTTTTCTGTTCCATCTGAGAAATCCCTGCGCATCCAGTGTCCCATCAGCCCAGCCAGGCAATTCATTAACTTGATCTCCACTATAAAAAGCATCTAGACATTATTTCCCCTTGCTTCTAGCCTACCATTTGGTTTGCAACAACATGGGTTTGTACAAATGTTGCTGTCTGTCTCTCGACATTTGCAACATTGTTTCAATATTTAAATTCAATTTCTACTGTCCTATTAAGAATTAATTACCTTGTCAGGATGAGACGGACATCTATTCTCAGCCAGTTGAAATCATGAATCAGCATAATTTGTATGGATATATACAAAGAAATTTCAATAGAAAAACAGGTAAAACGACATGAAATGCAGATAGTTTGCTGTCTTACCAGCTGCGTTAGCTGTGTAGTTGGCTAGCTAGTGTCCTGATGAGAGAGCACATTTTCTATGCCAGGCGAAATCGCTCATCATTAGCGAATTGTTATGGATGTATCCAAAACAGCTTAAACAACTGCAAATGCAACTACTTTGCTGTTATTATAGATGCACTGTTTGACCTGACTGTGTTAGTCGTAGTTGGCAAGCAAGAAAGCAAGGGATGAGAGCGTAGCCAGCCAGCATGGCAACGGAACATTTAGAACGAACGACTTGGTCGTGTCCATAGATATAGAACAAAATACTTAATGACTGGGTCGCGTCTTTGGCAACCTAACCAGAATGAACGGCCAGCCTGCTTGGCTAGCAACCATATATGTGTCAGGAGTCGGGACTAGGCCTATATTTTCATTGAGGGAAGAAATAGTAGCCTATGAATACATTTATCAAAATAACGTTTTATATTTAATTGTACCCATTGTAGAAAAGCAATTGTACACTCAAGGTTGTGCAAATGACTTTTTTAGCACGGCTGTGCTGATCTACGGTACTCGGCTCCGCCTCGTACCTACAGTGAGGGAAAAAAGTATTTGATCCCCTGCTGATTTTGTACGTTTGCCCACTGACAAAGACATGATCAGTCTATAATTTTAATGGTAGGTTTATTTGAACAATGAGAGACAGAATAACAACAACAAAATCCAGAAAAACGCATGTCAAAAATGTTATAAATTGATTTGCATTTTAATGAGGGAAATAAGTATTTGACCCCTCTGCAAAACATGACTTAGTACTTAGTGGCAAAACCCTTGTTGGCAATCACAGAGGTCAGACGTTTCTTGTAGTTGGCCACCAGGTTTGCACACATCTCAGGAGGGATTTTGTTCCACTCCTCTTTGCAGATCTTCTCCAAGTCATTAAGGTTTTGAGCCTGACGTTTGGCAACTAGAACCTTCAGCTCCCTCCACAGATGTTCTATGGGATTAAGTTCTGGAGACTGGCTAGGCCACTCCAGGACCTTAATGTGCTTCTTCTTGAGCCACTCCTTTGTTGCCTTGGCCGTGTGTTTTGGGTCATTGCCATGCTGGAATACCCATCCACGACCCATTTTTAATGCCCTGGCTGAGGGAAGCAGGTTCTCACCCAAGATTTGACGGTACATGGCCCCGTCCATCGTCCCTTTGATGCGTGAAGTTGTCCTGTCCCCTTAGCAGAAAAACAGCCCCAAAGCATAATGTTTCCACCTCCATGTTTGACGGTGGGGATGGTGTTCTTGGGGTCATAGGCAGCATTCCTCCTCCTCCAAACACGGCAAGTTGAGTTGATGCCAAAGAGCTCGATTTTGGTCTAATCTGACCACAACACTTTCACCCAGTTCTCCTCTGAATCATTCAGATGTTCATTGGCAAACTTCAGACGGGCCTGTATATGTGCTTTCTTGATCAGGGGGACATTGCGGGTGCTGCAGGATTTCAGTCCTTCACGGCGTAGTGTGTTACCAATTATTTTCTTGGTGACTATGGTCCCAGCTGCCTTGAGATCATTGACAAGATCCTCCCGTGTAGTTCTGGGCTGAGTCCTCACCGTTCTCATGATCATTGCAACTCCACGAGGTGAGATCTTGCATGGAGCCCCAGGCTGAGGGAGATTGACAGTTATTTTGTGTTTCTTCCATTTGCGAATAATCGCACCAACTGTTGTCACCTTCTCACCAAGCTGCTTCGCGATGGTCTTGTAGCCCATTCCAGCCTTGTGTAGGTCTACAATCTTGTCCCTGACATCCTTGGAGAGCTCTTTGGTCTTGGCCATGGTGGAGAGTTTGGAATCTGATTGATTGATTGCTTCTGTGGACAGGTGTCTTTTATACAGGTAACAAAATGAGATTAGGAGCACTCCCTTTAAGAGTGTGCTCCTAATTTCAGCTCGTTACCTGTATAAAAGACACCTGGGAGCCAGAAATCTTTCTGATTGAGAGGGGGTCAAATACGTATTTCCCTCATTAAAATGCAAATCAATTTGTAACATTTTTGACATGCGTTTTTCTGGATTTTTTTGTTGTTATTCTGTCTCTCACTGTTCAAATAAACCTACCATTCAAATTATAGACTGATCATTTCTTTGTCAGTGGGCAAACGTACAAAATCAGCAGGGGATCAAATACTTTTTTCCCTTACTGTATGACCGCAGCACAGCTGTGCTACAAAAGTCATTTAGCATGCCCTCTCGTGTACAATTGCTTTAATTTACGTAAGTATTCACACCCCAGAGTCAATACATGTTAGATTCACCTTTGGCAGCGATTACAGCTGTGAGTCTTTCTGGGAGCTTTGCACACTTGGATTGTACAATATTTGCCCATTATTCCAAAAAATAAAATATTCAAGCTCTCTCAAATTGGTTTTTGATCATTGCTAGACAACCATTTTCAAGTCTTGCCATAGATTTAAGTCACTCAGGAACATTCAGGAACATTCTGTCTTCTTGGTAAGCAACTCCAGGGTAGATTTCACCTTGCATTTTAGGTTATTGTCCTGCTGAATGGTGAATTCATCTCCCAGTGGTGGTGGAAAGCAAACTAAACCAGGTTTTCCTTTAAGATTTTGCCTGTGCTTAACTCATTCCGTTAATTTTTTATCCTAAAAAACTCCCCAGTCCTTAACGATTACAAGCATACCAATAACATGATGCAGCCACCACTATGCTTGAAAATATTGAGAGTGGTACTCAGCAGTGGGGGCTCCTCAGAGGAGAAAGGTGAGGACCATCCTTCTCAGTGAAATTTCATAAAAATGTCACACCCTGATCTGTTTCACCTGTCTTGTGCTTGTCTCCACCCCCTCCAGGTGTTGCCCATTTTCCCCATTATCCCCTGTGCATTTTCTGTGTTTTCTATTTGTCTTTTGCCAGTTCTTCTTGTCTCGTAAAGCCTACCAGCGTTTTTTCCCATACTCCTGTTTCTCGTTAGTTACTGTTTTCTAGTTCTCCGGTTTTTACCATTCTGCCTGCCCTGACCTTGAGCCTGTCTGCCGTTCTGTCCCTTACAGACTCTGCCCTGGATTACTGACCTCTACCTGCCCTTGACCTGTCGTTTGGCTGCCCCGTTTTGTAAATAAACTTTTGTTATTTTGAACTGTCTGCATCTGGGTCTTATCCCGAGGTCTGATAGTACGAACTTGCCATGACTGACCCAGCAGACTCAGACCAGCTCCGCAACGCCGTCTCCTCCCAGGGAGCCACCATTGGGAGACACGAGGAGTTACTTCGAGGTCTTATGGAAGGATTCCAGACCTTGGCAAAACGCCATGATCGTGCCTTGAATACATTGCTGGAGCAATTCCACAGATTATCTGTGAGGCAGCCGGCCACGACAGTAACCTCCCAGCCCCTCAGTAACACCGCTGTCAGCAGTGCATCTCTCCAGGCCACCCCGGCTTCCCGAGAACCCCGCTTACCTCCTCCGGAACGTTTCGCTGGAGGGTCAGGAACCTGTCGGGTGTTTATCTCCCAGTGTTCCCTTATCTTTGAGCTGCAGCCCTTCCCCTCGGACCGCTCGAAGATAGCATATCTCTCTGGGAGGGCTCTCACCTGGGCTACGTCAGTGTGGGAACAACAATCTGCCGTTGTTTTTCAGCCTGGAGGAGTTTGTGGCTGAGGTAAAAAAGGTTTTAGATGCTCCGTTGTCTGGGAGAGAGGCTGCCCGGAAGTTACTCCAGCTTTGCCAAGACTCCCGCAGTGTTGCGGACTATGCGGTTGATTTCTGCACGTTGGCTGCCGAATGTGCCTGGAACCCGGAATCCCTGTTCGACACATTCCTTCATGGATTATCGGAGGAGGTTAAAGATGAGTTCCCAGCCTGGGAGCTGTCTACGGATTTCGACTCGCTCATCGCCTTCACCATCCAGATTGATGGGCGGCTACGGGAACATAGGAGGGAGAGGAGGTCTGATTCCGGTCCCAATCGCTCGCCCAAGGATCCCGCCTTGCCTCCGAGGAACCCCGGAAGTCCCCGGCGTCTACGTCCCAGAGAAAATCAGAGTTTACCCGAGTTCCACCGAGAGTCTCCGAGGTCTGCCGACTCACCTTTTCCGGAGCCGATGCAACTCGGCCGAACGCTTACGCAGACTTCACACCCAGAGTTGTTTGTATTGCGAAACTGCCGGTCATTACGTGTCTACCTGTCCATTAAAAGGCCAGGCTCATCAGTAGGTACGAGTACTCTGGTGGGCCATACGGAGAATGTTTCTTCTCCCCTTACTTGCACCCCTCTCCATGCCATCCTGCTGTGGGGCGACCAGTCTAAATCTCTCCGGATTCTCATTGATTCTGGGGCCGATGATGGATGCTACCCTAGTGTCTGAGCTGGGCATCCCCACTCAGCCCCTCTCCATTTCCATGGATGTTACAGCACTGGACGGGCGCTCTATAGGCAGGGTCACCCACAATACTACTCCTATCCACCTTCGTGAGTCCGGGAACCACAGTGAGTCAATACATGCTCATCAAGTCTCCTCAGGTTCTCGTGGTATTGGGGTCTTCTTGGCTCCAGCGCCACAATCCCCTTATCAACTGGACTGCTGGTACTATCATGGGCTGGAGCCAGTTCTGCCTCGGCCATTGCCTGAAGTCGGCGCAGCCTGCCCCGGGACGTCTTCCAGTGGGCTCGGAAGAAGCCTCGGACCTCTCCGCCATTCACGCGTACCAGGACCTCCGGTAGGTTTTCAGCAAGGCCCGGGCCACTCCGCTTCCTCCGCATCGACCCTATGACTGCGGGATCGACCTTCTCCCGGGCACTACACCACCCCGGGGACGGCTGCATTCACTGTCGGGTCCGGAGACCAAGGCTATGGAGACGTACATCGAGGACTCCCTGGCAGCAGGGGGCATCCGTCCTTCTGCCTCCCCCGCCGGCGCAGGGTTCTTCTTTGTGGAGAAGAAGGACGAAACCCTGTGCCCGTGCATCAACTACCGGGGCCTCAATGACCTCACGGTTAAGAACCACTACCCGCTACCACTCATCGCCTCGGCTTTCGAGACGCTCCAGGGGGCCACTATCTTCAACTAAGTTGGACCTGTGGAATGCCTACCACCTGGCACGGATACGGGAGGGTGACGAGTGGAAGACAGCCTTCAACACTGCTAGCGGACACTACGAATACCTGGTGATGCCATTCGGTCCGACCAATGCTCCTGCTGTGTTCCAGGCCCTGGTTGATGACGTTCTCCGCGACATGTTGAACCAGTTCGTGTTTGTCTACCTCGATGACATCCTCATCTTTTCCCGTTAGGCTCAAGAACACGTTCTCCAGGTCCTCCAGCATCTCCTGGAGAACCAGCTTTTTGTCAAAGCCGTGGATACATCATTGCTGCTGGGAATGTAACCGGCTGTTTGTCCCAGACGCTGCCTGCTCTCCAGTCCTGGAGTGGGCGCATTCCTCCAGGCTTTCCTGCCACCCTGGCTCCCGTCGGACCCTGGCCTTTGTGCGACAACGCTTTTGGTGGCCCACCATGGTCCCTGACGTCTCCGCGTTTGTCGCAGCCTGCACCATCTGTGCTCAGAACAAGACTCCTCAGCAAGCTCCGGCTGGCCTGCTTCAACCTCTTCCTGTCCCTCACCGTCCCTGGTCACATATATCCCTGGACTTCGTCACTGGTCTCCTTCCGTCTGATGGCAACACCACTATCCTCACAGTGTTGGACAGGTTTTCCAAAGCCGCCTATTTCATTCCCCTCCCAAGCTACCTTCTGCCAAGGAGATGGCCCAGCTCATGGTGCAGCACGTTCCGGATCCATGGACATCCGGTGGACATGGTCTCCGACCGTGGTCCTCAATTCTCGTCCCAGTTCTGGAAGGCGTTCTGCACACTCATTGGGTCGTCGGCCAGCCTGTCCTCCGGGTTTTCATTTCATCCTCAATCCAACGGCCAGTCGGAGCGTGCCAATCAGGACCTGGAGACGACTCTTCGGTGTCTCGTCTCGGCCAACCCCACCACCTGGAGCCAGCAACTCATGTGGGTGGAGTACTCCCGGAACACCCTTCCCTGCTCGGCCACTGGGCTCTCGCCCTTCGAGTGCTCCGTGGGCTATCAGTCCCCGCTCTTCCCGGAGCAAGAAGAAGAGGTCAACATACCCTCAACCCAGATGTTCGTCCGACGCTGTCGGCGTACCTGTAAGAGAGCTCGGTCCACTCTTCTCAAGACCACCTCCAGGTATCATCAACAGGTGGACCACCACCGGACCCAGGTGTTTTTTTCAGGAGTTTTTTAAAACCATGTGAGCTGATTAGGAAAAATTGGTCCCATCATAGCCCATATAAAACCTTTTTACAACGGATTAATCACTGTCATACCTTATAGGGTCCAGAGTTTTCCTAGTACGGTTAACATATAAGGAAAAACTCCAGGCCACAGGGTGTAAAAATTGACCCACCACTCTGGGACCTATGGTGCCACCAGTCTGTTTGCAGTTCTCAGTTTTTGTCAGGTATGTGGATGATCAGGGCTTTATTCAGGAACGTTTCTTGGGCTACGTTGATGTGTCAAGTGGGTGAGATGTGCAGTCTGTGTTTGACTTTATGAATTTTGAGATCTGAGTTTAACTTCATAGAGAAACTCGTTGTCCAAATCTACGATGGTGCAGCTGTAATGGAATGTATCTGCTATTTGTATTTACAGCTAAGTCCTCTCCTGTTCCCTGATTAAGAGGTGAGGACTTCTCCACTCCACTACCATTGTCAACTTTCTCCTGACAACGTCTCATGTGCCCACTCATCCACTGGCATATTGAATGTTTCCCCTCCAAGCACTGTGAGTACCCCTATCAATTTTCTCTCATTACTGTATGTAGAGTCAATCACATACACAAACACAATCACATTATTACACATAAATGATTTTACTCCTTGCTTAGACTAACTCATTCTTAGCTCTTTTGTCTAACTGTGTAGTGTGTTGTGTTATTGTTTTTTTTCTACCCAGTCAAATCCTGTCCTGCACTGATCAAGCCTCTGAACACCTCAACTCATGCCTCATACCCTCATTCAATCACTGCTGTGATCCCTTTCCAACAGCCCTCTCATTCCCATTCCCCATAATATTGTACTATACATGTCTTTATTAAATGCTTTAGGTTAAAATAATTAGTCTTTGACGATTTTTGAAACACACTGTCGTCTCCATGCATTCCGCGCCTATACTGTGGGTCTCCCATCCTCCTCCATTTTTCAAGTCACCAGCCTCCACTGGTACTCAGTAATGTGTTGTATTGGATTTGCCCAAAACATAACACTTTGTATTCAGGACAAAAAGTTAATTGCTTTGACAAATTTTTTGCAGTACCACTTTAGAGCCTGGAATATGTTTTATTCTGTACAGGCTTCCTTCTTTTCACTCTGTCAATTAGGTTAGTATTGTGGAGTAACTACAAAGTTGTTGATCCATCCTCAGTTTTCTTCTATAACAGCCATTAAACTCTGTAACTGTTTTAAAGTCAACATTGGCCTCATGGTGAAATCCCTGAGCGGTTTCCTTCCTCTCCGGCAACTGAGTTAAGAAAGACGCCTGTATCTTTGTAGTGACTTGGTGTATTGATACACCATCCAAAGTGTAATTTCACCATGCTCAAAGGGATAGTCAATGTCTACTTTTAGGAGGCATTGGAAAACCTCCCTGATCTTTGTTTTTGAATCTGTGTTTGAAATTCACTGCTCGACTGAGGGACCTTACAGATAATTGTATGTGTGGGGTACAGAGATCATGTTAAACACGATTATTGCCCACATAGTGAGTCCATGCAACTTATTATGTGACTTGTTAAGCACATTTTTACTCCTGAACTTATTTAGGCTTGACATAACAAAGGGGTTGAACACTTATTGACTCTAGACATTTCAGCTTTACATGTTTAATCAATTTGTAAACATTTTGAAACAAATTATTCCACTTTGACATTATGGGGTATTGTGTGTAGGCCAGCGACAAAACAATCTCAATTTAATCAATTTTAAATTCAGGCTGTAACCCAACAAAATGTCGAAAAAGTTAAGGGGTGTCAATACTTCCTGAAGGCACTGTAAATAACTGATGTTCCTGAAAAGAGAGGAATTTGCTGGATGACGGACTACATCGCTCCCTCATAAGGAATGTTTGTTGCATCCCATTAGGGATGAGATTCATCACAGCAAGCAAACAAGAGAGCCGTGCAAATTGCATCTGTGATTTTCTGCACTATCCTCAACCCCGTCATCACACACACACACAAACACACACACACACACACACACACACACACACACACACACACACACACACACACACACACACACACACACACACACACACACACACACACACACAGTGTACACACAGAGTTGATTCAGAAAACAAAGTGCCACATCAAGTATTATAATGCATCATCTCCGCCATAATAACTAATCATTGTTAACTTCCCCTTGAAACATTACAGTGTCAGCTGCAATGGCTGCTTGCAGCAAGTCAAACATAGGCCTAGTTATACTGCCTATCTGAGAATGGAGACATGCAGACATTCCTTCTCTATATAGCATCCGTGCCACTCTCACAGCCACAGGTCAAGACCATGCACATTCCCAAGAGTGAGATAGGGTGACCTGGTAGTCAGAGGACACCTAAAGACCCCAAAGGGGCTGCTCAGGGAGATGCCAGGGAGGACTTAGGCCTACCTCAACCCCAACACTAACCCAAAGCTCTGTCCTTTGAAGTGCATGGATAGGGACCGGGAGGGGGGGCAGAGAGGGACATGGATACAGAGCTCTGCTGTGTTAGCTAGCTGGGGGAACCACACAAAGAGGAGACTTGTGGCCGGTGGGCTGGCAGCCCTGATAAAGGGGACAGTGTGGTGAGACACTGAGAGAGGAGCCAGAGACGAAGCGCTGGCGGTGGCTCTCTCTCGCCTCTCGCCCACCACCACCACAGCAGCCAACAGCTGCACATGGGGGACACAAGATGTCCTTTCATGGAGCCATTGGCGTACCCTCCCCACACCCAAAAGTCCCCCCTCCCCCCTCCCCCTCCCCTATCCCACCCACCGTCGCTCTGTCCAGACTCCAGCTGCAGACACTGGGCTCTGTTGTGGCTGGCTGGGGAGATGAGCGAGGGGGGGAGGGGATTCTACTGCTGGAATGGGGGGTTAGGCCCAGTAGTAGTGAGTTATGGTGTGGGAGAGTTGTGGGGGTGTTGTGGGAGTGAGGTTACCAGTCAACCACAGACTGAAGTCTTTTGTGCCTTGTGTTCTGTAGAATCTGTGCAATGCGTATGATTAATGTAGCGTCTATCTTGTGGATCGTTGCGTTTTTGTTCAGAATGATTGAATTATGTGCGTGACAAAGCAAGCCGGAGGTGGGAAACACATTAGATAATGGATAGACTTTGATTAATCAAAAAAAAACTATGCTGCACAAAGGAAAGACTTGAATAGATATAGTGAACTTGAAACGTCAAAGTACAAACTGCAAAGTAATAGACTTAATCATCAAGGAGTGCATAGAGAGTGATTCATACATTTCCAATTCATACCTTTGAGTATTGAGATAGTTCCTGAAAAGATGATTGTGCCATTGCATCAAACTTCATAGAACTAGCCCAGTGAGCACAAGACGTTAAAAAGGTATTTTCAAAGTCCTTTCAACCAAAAATAACAATTTTCAACGTCTTTTCAATGTATTGTGCACATCGGGAGGCTAGTTAATGTGTACAGTGTTCAGTACATCAACAACAATATTCTAACGCAGTGGTCAACACTGGTCCAGTAGGAAGTGCTACAGGCTGTGTATACAACACATCAAGTGCTCATCACCACCTTGACAGGTTGAAGCCTGCACTTCTTCTTCTAATACAGTAGAAGCAATCTTCTGTGTTGATCTGGTAAAATCCTCATACAGTATCTGAGTGTTTGACTGCGTCCCAAATGGCACCCTATTGCCTACTGTATATAGTGCACTACTTTTGACCAGAGCCCTATTGTCCCAGGTCAAAAGTAGTGCGCTATAAAGGGAATAGGGTACCATTTGGGACGCAGCCTGGGTGCCCTAAAACGGAGGCCTATGCCAAGCGTTAATGGGTTGCCAGCAGGCCTGGAATTTCGAGATTTTAGGGGCAAGGCCATTTGGCCTTCAAGAGGTGCCCAATCTGTAAGGGCACCAAGGCCATCTGCTAGGCACCAAGGCCATTAACCAAAATAGCCAATTAAATGTATTTGAAAACCAAAAAACACTAGCTATTCTGTTAAGAAAAACATAAGTGTATGTAAATGTAGATCAATAATTTGCCTGTCATATGTAGGTGATACAGTATATGCGTATTAGCTATAGCCTCACATGTCCACACCAATGCTAACATGAGGGCGAAACCAGAAAATGTAGCCAAACTTTAATGAAATGTTTAATTACATTAACTTACAATTACATTTATTACATATATATATATAGGCTTTACGCCAGTCATGTTTGACAAATATAATGTAGGATAATTCATATTAACGTCTAAAGGCTGATTCTGTTGACATACTTGAGGCACTGTTCGTTAGGAGAGAAAGGCCAGTACTGGCCTGTTGCGCACTGCAACATCACACACCTTGCAATCTGAGTGGAGGCAGTCAACATTTTGAAACTATTTAACCATAAATGTAATTGTTTAAACCTGTATGTTTTTTTGTCATTTCATGTGGCATGTCTTACCTAGTTTCGAAGTAGATTAGCCAAATTCCGAACATAGGAATGTCGAGGGAATTATTTTATAAACACCCCTTAACTTTTTCGACACTTCGTTGTGTTACAGCCTGAATTTAAAATGGATTCAATTGAGATTTGTTGTCACTGGCCTACACAAAATGCCATTGAAACCAGTAGGCTATTTCTCTCATGTTCTATTGGTTTTCAAATAACTTTATTTTGTTGTCCAGCAGCCGTTGTCCAGCACAATTCTAGTCATATTAGCAACACATGCTAGTTACATCTTCCCTCTTTCTACATTTCTAAAGGACATTTTCATTTCTGTCACATGACACCACTCGCATTTGCAGTGGGCTTTTGAGAATGGTGTTTTCCAGTTAATTGCATTTTTAAACATTTGCGCGTATAGCCTACTGCCGTGTGCACATTGCTGCGCTTATAATGTGAAGAAGCAATAGTTTATCAACATTTTAAGCTAAACGTTCTGATCTGTTGCATTAGCCTCATTGCTTTTAAACGTTTGTTTGATGTACTGTGATTGTATGAATTTGGGATCTATTGTCCCACAACGGTCCCAGAGTCTGTTTGGAATATTTCTCCCTGGCACAGAACGATAAGCTGACCAATAGAATAGGTTGGCTAACTAAACTTTTGTACTATGGGGGAAGGTAGATTGACATAGGCTAGCGCTTTTGCTGTTCGTTACTCATCTTGTTGGCTGAGGAAAAGTGAATGTGGACAGTTCTTCGAACATCTTCAATGTGTACCTCGGAATTCGATAAGAATCCCGATGTGTCTGTCTTCACTTGTACTTCGGGGCTGCGATGCCTGAGATGGGCCCGATCACGTGACGGGCATTGGCTAATAAGAATTGAGATATCTGAGAGAGCCATGTGAGTGAGATGTGGCTTCGGAGCATGGCGATTGGCAGCCGGGAGAAGGGAATTATAATTATTATATTCAGCCCAAGGGCATAATGGCCCCTTTGGCCGCAAGGCATTTTTTATGGGGCATTACGGCCACACAAGGGGGCATCCACGGCCATGGCCGTCGATGCCGCCGGGAAATTCGAGGCCTGGTTGCCAGTGTGTGTACTCTGCCTCAGCACTGGCCCCCTGTTAGAGGTCAGACCCCAGCAGCCAGCCAGCAGGCTGGGCAGGAAGCAGGAGCAGCAGGGACCAGCTGAGTCAGGTGATAGGGGCTGGGGCTGGAATAATGAATGCCAGACCAGACCGAGGAAGCAGCCAGCCCAGGCAGCAGGGCAGCTATCAAGCAGAGATAAACTATTCCTGGTGGGGCTCGCCAGCCCAACCGCTGCGCCCAAAATACACCCGCTCCAAAACGGTTTAGGGATTGATTTGACAGCTAATTTACAGAGGAGATTTGCATAAGGCCCCAACGCTAATAAGACAGGCTTTTCTATCCGCCCTTTTGTCTTTCTTTCTTTCTTTTTCTCCCGGTCTCTCCTTTTTTCTCCCCTCCCCCAATGCTAAAATGGCAACGAGATAATGTAACCAAATTAAAGAGACAAGCGATTCAAATTGGATATTGATTAATAGACTAAAGCCCTGTGTTCAGGCCCTGTTTAAGCTCTGTTTTAAGTGAATGATTCACAATGCCACTCTTCTTTCACATTCCACTGACACCGGTGAATGACTGGCGTTTTGGGGATTGTCTGAGTCGAGCTGTCTGTCTGTCTCTCACCGTCTGGCTGTGAATGGGGCCGTGTCGACGCTTTGAGGCTTGACAGCGTCACACAAAGAGCCCTGCCTATCGAATGCCAATCTGGAGACGCCGTGTGTCACGTAGGATAGGGGTGGTGGCTGGGGGATCAGAAGGACGTTGGTTGTCCTCTAGTCTAAAGCCAATACATTGATGGGAATAGGAAAAGTGATGCATCTAGTTAGATGAAAGAAGACGAACACGACTCAAGGTCAACCTTGATGGGATATGGGACATTCAGGGGATGTATGGACAAAAGTAAGCTTTTATAGCAAGTAAAAGTGAGCATACACACATGCATGCACACGCACGCACACAAAAAACGCCTATTAACATAGTGACAGCTCTCAAGCCCATGATTCCTGGAAATGGCCGAGCCAGAGCATTCTGGGGAAGGTGCTCGGAGCAGCTGTGCAGAGACGTGGGTAAACTTGAAGCTTACCTCGACTACGCCCCCATAAAATAGAATACAAACAGCCACTTTTTACTATGAGACCATACCACATATGTATTTTATATGTATGTACAGTATGTATATGTGTATTCGTAAAGTATTAAGACCCTTGACTTTTTTCACATTTTGTTACGTTACAGCCTTATTCTAAAATGGATTACATAATTTTTTCCCCCTCATCAATCTACACACAATACACCATAATTACAAAGCAAAAACAGGCTGTTATAAAAGTTTGAAAATGTATTAAAAATAAAAAACAGACATACCTTATTTACATAAGTATTGAGTATTTTGCTATGAGACTCGGAATTGAGCTCAAGTGCATCCTGTTTCAATTGATCATCCTTGAGATGTTTCTACAACTTGATTGGAGTCCACCTGTGGTAAATTCAATTGATTGGACATGATTTGGAAAGGCACACACCTGTCTATATAAGGTCCCACAGTTGACAGTGCATGTCAGAGCAAAAACCAACCCATGAGGTCGAAGGAATTGTCCGTCCAACTCCGAGACAGGATTGTGTTGAGGCACAGATCTGGGGAAGGGTACCAAAAAAGTTCTGCAGCATTGACGGTCCCTAAGAACACAGTGGCTTCCATCACTCTTAAATAGAAGACGTTTGGAACCACCAAAACTCTTCCTAGAGCTGGCCTCCCGGCTAAACTGAGCAATCGGGGGAGAAGGGCCTTGGTCAGGGAGGTGACCAAGAACCCAATGGTCACTCTGACAGAACTCCAGAGTTCCTCTGTGGAGATGGGAAAACCTTCCAGAAGGACAAACATCTCTGCAGCACTCCACCAATCAGGTCTTTATGGTAGAGTAGCCAGACAGAAGCCACTCCTCAGTAAAAGGCACATGCCAGCCCGCTTGGAGTTTGCCAAAAGGACTTTCAGACCATGAGAAACAAGATTCTCTGGTCTGATGAAACCAAGATTGAACTCTTTGGCCTGAATGCCAAGCATCACGTCTGGAGGAAACCAGGCACCATCCCTACGGTGAAGCATGGTGGTGGCAGCATCAGGCTGTGGTTATGTTTTTCAGCGGCAAGGACTGAGAGACTAGTCAGGATCGAGGGAAAGATGAACGGAGCAAAGTACAGAGAGATCCTTGATGAAAACCTGCTCCAGAGCGCTCAGGACCTCAGACTGGGGAAAAGGTTCACCTTCCAACAGGACAACGACACAGCCAAGTCAACGCAGGAGTGGCTTCAGGACATGTCTCTGAATGTGTCTGGAGGCCCAACCAGAGCCCGGACTTGAACCCGATCAAACATCTCTGGAGAGACCTGAAAATAGCTGTGCAGCGACGCTCCCCATCCAACCTGACAGAGCTTGAGTGTTTCGGCAGAGAAGAATGGAAGAAACTCCCCAAATACAGGTGTACTAAGCTTGCAGCGTCATAGGCAAGAAGACTCAAGGCTGTAATCGCTGCCAAAGGTGCTTCAACAAAATACTGAGTAAATGGTCTGAATACTTATGTAAATGTGATATTTCAGTTACTTTTCTTTCCAAATGCACTGTATGTATGTATGTATGTATTTATATACAGTTGAAGTCGGAAGTTTACTTACACTTAGGTTGGAGTCATTAAAACTTGTTTTTCAACCACTCCACAAATGTCTTGTTAACAAACTATAGTTTTGGCAAGTCGGTACCTGTGGATGTATTTCAAGGCCTACCTTCAAACTCAGTGCCTCTTTGCTTGACATCATAGGAAAATCAAAAGAAATCAGCCAAGACCTCAGATAACAAATTGTAGACCTCCACAAGTCTGGTTCATCCTTGGGAGCAATTTCCAAATGCATGAAGGTACCACGTTCATCTGTACAAACAATAGTACGCAAGTATAAACACCATGGGACCACGCAGCCGTCATACCGCTCAGGAAGGAGACGCGCTCTGTCTCCTAGAGATGAACGTACTTTGGTGCGAAAAGTTCAAATCAATCCCAGAACAACAGCAAAGGACCTTGTGAAGATGCTGGAGGAAACAGGTACAACAGTATCTATATCCACAGTAAAACAAGTCTTATATCGACATAACCTGAAAGGCCGCTCAGCAAGGAAGAAGCCACTGCTCCAAAACCGCCATAAAAAAGCAAGACCACGCTTTGCAACTGCACATGGGGACAAAGATCGTACTTTTTGGAGAAATGTCCTCTGGTCTGATGAAACAAAAATAGAACTGTTTGGCCATAATGACCATTGTTATGTTTGGAGGAAAAAGGGGGCACTTGCAAGCCGAAGAACACCATCCCAACCGTGACGCACGGAGGTGGCAGCATCATGCTGTGGGGGTGCTTTCCTGCAGGAGGGACTGGTGCACTTCACAAAATAGATGACATCATGAGGAAGGAAATGTATGTAGATATATTGAAGCAACATCTCAAGACATCAGTCAGGAAATTAAAGCTTGGTCGCAAATGGGTCTTCCAAATGGACAATGACCCCAAGCATACTTCCAAAGTTGTGGCAAAATGGCTTAAGGACAACAAAGTCAAGGTATTGGAGTGGCCATCACAAAGCCCTGACCTCAATCCTATAGAACATTTGTGGGCCGAACTGAAAAAGCGTGTGCGAGCAAGGAGGCCTACAAACCTGACTAAGTTACACCAGCTCTGTCAGGAGGAATGGGCCAAAATTCACAAAACTTATTGTGGGAAGCTTGTGGAAGGCTACCCGAAACGTTTGACCCAAGTTAAACAATTTAAAGGCAACGCTACCAAATACTAATTGAGTGCATGTAAACTTCTGACCCACAGGGAATATGATGAAAGAAATAAAAGCTGAAATAAATCCTTCTCAAATATTATTCTGACATTTCACATTCTTAAAATAAAGTGGTGATCCTAACTGACCTAAGACAGGGAATTTTTACTAGGATTAAATGTCAGGAATTGTGAAAAACTTAGTTTAAATGTATTTGGCTAAGGTGTATGTAAACTTCCGACTTCAACTGTATATACAAAAATAATAATATGGGGGATTGGAAATGATGCAGACAATTACATTGATGGAAGCTACAATCTATCTGCAATATTAAAGCTGATATACACAACCCCCCCCAAAAAAAAAGAAAAAAAAAGATACCACATCCGCCATTCAAACTGTCCTTTCACCGTATAGCCTAGTAAACATGAACAGTATCGCTGTGGCCATCAGTCAAAGGCATAGGCTACATACTGTACTGACTCTGAGCATTCACAGTAGTAAACTAGTACTCGCAAACATACCGTAGCATCCTTAGCACAACACCAGCAACCTCAACAAGTGGTTCAGCATTTTTGGTGGTGGCGTAATGGCTTAGGTAGCGTAGCTATTGCAGGGTTGCGGATTCAATTTCCGCTTGGGCTACCCGTAATATTCTCTACATTATACACACTGCCAGTCACACCTTTTACTGTAGTGAGCTAGCACTCACAAACATACAGTAGTGTCTTTAGCAGAACAGCATAGACATCATCACGAGGTTCGGAACATCTGGTGTACACACTGTAGGTAGTGTGGGACGTAGGTAGTGTGGGACTACCCCTCAAATTCACCACAATACACATACTGCCAGACACACAGTATAGGCTCGATCTATAATGTAAGTGACTCACTGTTCATGTTCTTGAAGATGTTGAGGATGGGCAGGATCTGTCTGTAGTAGGGTACCAGGGCCTCTCCCACCATGTCTCCAGACACCACCAGGTGCTGCAGCACCTTCAGCGTGGTGCAGATCACCTGCCTGTTCCGCGTGTTCAAGGCATCTGTGAGACAGAGAGGAAGGGCACCAAAGAAATAGAATGTTATCATAGCTATTGGTACATTCAATATGGCCACCGTCCACCCAGACCTACACATCGATTTGAATGGGGATGGCTCATCTAGTGATTCTATTTCTATGGAGTGCACACAGGATAGAGGTCAGGGGTTACAGGTCTGGGAGAGGGGGTCGTGTGTGTGTGCTTGTTTTCTTAGAGGCTTTCCCTAGGGAAGACAGAGAAAGAGGTCACGCGGCATTCACACTACCTCCACTGAAATCAATGTTTTTTGGTGCCGGACGTTGACTTGAAATTACTGGCTGCAATCAGAGATTTGAAAAGGCACCATGGAGACAGGAAGGAATAAGTGAGAGCCAATCATGGACAATTTGGCCGACAGCTGCACTTAACTCCATCTCACGCTGATAGGGAGAACAAAAGAGAGAGAAAAAAGGAGAAGGAAGAGAGAGAGAAAGAGAGGCACACATCTGTGATTTGTAACTAAGGATTGCCAGCATGTGTGTGTGGGTGACATGTAGTGTGTGTGTGTGTGTGCGTGTCTCTGTGTGGGCGTTAGTGGGCAGATGTGTGGGAAGAGAGGTGTGTGTGGCACTGCTCAGGTGACTCCTTACATCTGTTTGCCTCCTTTTGATCTATTCCTTAATCTTGGACTCTGACGGAGAGAAATCTAACAAATCAATAGACTTCCACAGACCCCTGCTGTTGTGTACCTGTTGTTGTTTATCTGGCTCATTACAATAAGAAAGTGTTGCTTTTAAGATCCAATGCAGCCATTTTTATCCATATCAAATCATTTCTGGGTAAGAATTAAGTAAGTACCTTACTGTGACTGTTTTCAATAAAAATGGTCAACAAGAAAAAAAATGCTTCTTAGCAAAGAGCAATTTCTCAAGCAAGAATGTAGCTAGGACTATCTGAGAGTGGTCAGAGTGTGAAGGGGAAAATAGAAAACTAGCTGTCATTGGCAGAGAGGTTTGGAACTCTTTCTTATTGGTCTATTAAATAATTGATTGCCAACCAGGCAGGCCAAAACTCCATCCCACCAAAACAAGCTGAAGTTTCAGGTGGTCTTTTCAAACAGCTCTTACACTAAAATGGCATAATCATCATTTTCAAAATGTCACAGTATTATTCCAACCTCATTAGGGATGTGCATCTTGCCCTTTCAAGATGATTCGATACGTACAGTTGAAGTCGGAAGTTTACATACACCTTAGCCAAATACATTTAAACTCAGTTTTTCACAATTCCTGACATTTAATCCTAGTAAAAATTCCCTGTCTTAGGTCAGTTAGGATCACCACTTTATTTTAAGAATGTGAAATGTCAGAATAAATATAAATATGCCATTTAGCAGACACTTTTATCCAAAGCGACTTACAGTCATGTGTGCATACATTTTTATGTATGGGTGGTCCCGGGGATCGAACCCACTACCCTGGCGTTACAAGCGCCATGCTCTACCAATTGAGCTACAGAGCTACAAATTCCCTGTCTTAGGTCAGTTAGGATCACCACTTTATGTTAAGAATGTGAAATGTCAGAATAATAGTAGAGAGAATGATTTATTTCAGCTTTTATTTATTTCATCACATTCGCTGTGGATCAGAAGTTTACATACACTCAATTAATATTTGGTAGCGTTGCCTTTAAATTGTTTAACTTGGGTCAAACGATTCGGGAAGCCTTCTACAAGCTTCCCACAATAAGTTGGGTGAATTTTGGCCCATTCCTCCTGACAGAGCTGGTGTAACTGAGTCAGGTTTGTAGGCCTCCTTGCTCGCACACGCTTTTTCAGTTCGGCCCACAAATGTTCTATAGGATTGAGGTTAGGGCTTTGTGATGGCCAATCCAATACCTTGACTTTGTTGTCCTTAAGCCATTTTGCCACAACTTTGGAAGTATGCTTGGGGTCATTGTCCATTTGGAAGACCCATTTGCGACCAAGCTTTAACTTCCTGACTGATGTCTTGAGATGTTGCTTCAATATATCTACATAATTTTCTACATAATGATGCCATCTATTTTGTGAAGTGCACCAGTCCCTCCTGCAGCAAAGCACCCCCACAGCATGATGCTGCCACCTCCGTGCTTCACGGTTGGGATGGTGTTCTTCGGCTTGCAAGGGCCCCCTTTTTCCTCCAAACATAACAATGGTCATTATGGCCAAACAATTCTATTTTTGTTTCATCAGACCAGAGGACATTTCTCCAAAAAGTACGATCTTTGTCCCCATGTGCAGTTGCAAACCGTAGTCTTGCTTTTTTATGGCGGTTTTGGAGCAGTGGCTTCTTCCTTGCTGAGTGGCCTTTCAGGTTATGTCGATATAGAACTCGTTTTACTGTGGATATAGATACTTTTGTACCTGTTTCCTCCAGCATCTTCACAAGGTCCTTTGCTGTTGTTCTGGGATTGATTTGCACTTTTCGCACCAAAGTACGTTAATCTCTAAGAGACAGAGCGCGTCTCCTTCCTGAGCGGTATGACGGCTGCGTGGCCCCATGGTGTTTATACTTGCGTACTATTGTTTGTACAGATGAACGTGGTACCTTCAGGCGTTTGGAAATTGCTCCCAATGATGAACCAGACTTGTGGAGGTCTACAATTTGTTATCTGAGGTCTTGACTGATTTCTTTTGATTTTCCCATCATGTCAAGCAAAGAGGCACTGAGTGTGAAGGTAGGCCTTGAAATAATTCCACAGGTATACCTCCAATTGACTCAAATGATGTCAATTAGCCTATCAGAAGCTTCTAAAGTCATGATATCATTTTCTGGAATTTTCCAAGCTGTTTAAAGGCACAGTCAACTTAGTGTATGTAAACTTCTGACCCACTGGAATTGTGATACAGTGAATTATCAGTGAAATAACCTGTCTGTAAACAATTGTTGGAAAAATGACTTGTGTCATGCACAAAGTAGATGTCCTAACCGACTTGCCAAGACTATAGTTTGTTAACAAGAAATTTGTGGAGTGGTTGAAAAACGAGTTTTAATGACGCCAACCTAAGTGTATGTAAACTTCCGACTTCAACTGTATACATGGGTTACGATAAGATACTGGAACTATATGTTTTAGTTTGAAACTATTTGATGCGATTCGACTCGATGCGATATGATTCGATGCACTAACATTAGTTGCATAAACACATTCATTTTCCTTTCTTAAAATCGCTTGCTGATGGAGGTCAAGAGCTGGGCCTCTCTGTGCTGGATCTGTCTGAGGTGACTTCTGCGTGTGTGTGTGTGTGTGTGTGTGTGTGTGTGTGTGTGTGTGTGTGTGTGTGTGTGTGTGTGTGTGTGTGTGTGTGTGTGGTGTGTGTGTGTGTGTCAATTATGTATGTCTATAGTGTATGTACTGTGTGTGTGTGTGTGTGTGTGTGTGTGTGTGTGTGTGTGTGTGTGTGTGTGTGTGTGTGTGTGTGTGTGTGTGTGTGTGTGTGTGCATACTATGTAGGCACCTGATCTGAGCCATAAGGGAGACTAAGCATCTACCACCCCACTACCATGCCCCGACGAATTGAGGCTGTTCCGAGGGCAAAAGGGGGTGCAACTCAATATTAGGAAAGTGTTCCTTATGTTTTGTACACTCAGTGTATAGCACAACTTTGGATTTCATCGCAATCTCAAAATCAAAAGGTTTTGACCATTTGGAACGTATTTTCTCCTCCCACTTTAGCCATGCAGTGCACCTCACACAAGTGATTCCTCGTTATGAAATTATTAACTTTACCCTGTATATCAAAAAAATAACCATATACACCGATTGTTTAAAGCGAAACTACCAAAACTATTGCTGATGGTGAGCCTGAATAATCCAAATAAAATCTATTGTAAGCCCCGTTCAGCAGGTATAGCCAGATGAGAGTTGTGTCTCCGGTAGCTTACTTTTATTCCGGTAAAACACAATTTTCCAACAGCGCATTGATAACAACCTACCAAATGACATAGGTTTTGACACTCAACTAATAAAGCCTAATATCGCGCAAGCCATTTTAGCATTTGATCGCAGATGTGCAAGATCAGGAACAGGCCGCCTAACTCGCGTTGGTCAACACGCGAAGCTAGGCACAGTGTCACGACTTCCGCCGAGGCTGCCTCCCCTCCTTGTTCGGGCAGGTTTCGGCGTTCGTCGTCACCGGCTTACTAGCTGCTGCCGATCCATTTATCATCACTCCACTTGTCTTGTCTAATTAATCACACACACCTGGTCCTTATCCCCAATTAGTCATTGTATAAGTGTTCCCTCTGCTTCCTTGTCTGTGTGGGTGATTGTTTGTTGTGAGCTGTGTGTAGCTCGGTTGAGCTACCCTTACCTTGTTGTTGCCAGGGTAGAGATTTCCCCTGTGCCTGAGTGTTGTTGTCGCATGCTTGCGCAACTGTTTATCGACGGAATAAACTCTTTGGATGTGTATTACTCTCCTGCGCCTGACTCCTTCTATCACACGCATCACACACAGTGTGCAGTTTGACTAGGCTACTGATATTCCCTAGGGTTGTTTGGCACGCAAAATAACTTGTAGATCAATGACTGTCAACACAGTTATATGCTTTTAGTTCGACACGGACAGAGAGGACGCATCAGTTGTCACAAAATATGAGGTATTTTCGTAAAGGTAGAAAGAAAGTAGTGAGAAGTTTTTGGGGGGTGAATCCGTGATTCGTAACGTTTGAATCGATTTTCTGACCGATGCATGCTACATTTGGATCGGTTTGGGTCTGCGGATCGGTGCAGTCGTATCTTAAACATTTGAATCGGGGACTGATGCATGTTGGTGAATCGTTACATCCGCAAACCTCATATTGTGGAAATACATATAAAATACAGGTAAATCACGTTTTTGACTGCACTGGGCCTTTAAAGGGGCAATTTAAGTTCTTCAGGAATCAATGGGTATATATAATAAATGTATAAGTCCTAAAATGGATGTAGCAACTGCAGATTGCCCATTTAAAACCAAGACAAACACAATCTAACCGTTAAAAGATTTTTCTTCAAAGCCGCTGAAGCAGCTATAGGACAGTCCCAATAGCTCCTAGTCCCCTTAAGTGGATATTTTCATAAACAGAACTAAAAGGAGTTATAACTATTCATGCAAAAACAAATCTTGAATAATAAAAAGGAGAAGCTAAGCTATCTGAGGGAAAACACATGTCTGACATAGAGGGCGAGAATGAATTATGTTAGCAGGCGAAGGAGGGGAGAGGGAGAGAGAGAGGGGGGGAGGGAGCAAGAACCATAAAATGGGTAGTATGACAGTTAGTACACTCAGGGAGCGGCATGCGGCATCACCCGTGGGCTGAGTGTTAAAACAGCTCATATGCAAATGCATGGCTGTCACACACACATGCAGACACAGCCTCCCTTCCAGCCATACTGCACTGCACCGAGACAGGCCTGACAGGTTGACATGAGAGGGGGAAAACAGCTCTGGAGAGGTGATGCACACACACACACACTCGCATGCACGCAAAAACACACACTTGCACACACACACACGTGCATGCATGCACACGCACGCATACACAGGCATGCACACAATCACAAACAAGAGACACATATTCATGTCAAACCCACTCTGAGTCAGAGACACTCATACACACGGCTAACATTCCATTACATACAGAGGTTGTCAAACCCAGGGGTGTCATTTATGCACACGCTCTGTGTGACAGGATGTGAACATGAAGAATGGATGGTCCTATCATCTTTCCTTCCAAGCCTTCATATGTTATACATTCCATTCAATGTGTATGTGTGTGTGTGTGTGTGCGTGTGCTTTTTTGTGTGTTTGCGTGCATGTGTTTGTATACGTGCATGCGTGTGTGTGTGACTGTGCGTGCATTAGTGTTACAGACAATGCAGAATGAGTGTATCCATTATAGGACATCTCTCTCCTGTTCCTTCACACACGGGGAGAGCTATCTGCCATCACGGTAATAAGGTTGAATCTGGACTGACAGGGATTTCAAACGCACATAACAAATAATGAAATTCTAATTACCACAAGTGCAAACAATTTTCCCTAGCTGTGACATTTGGACCGTGGGACTGTTCAATTATTCATCCAGGCTCTCGCCTCTCGCAAAAGGGCGAGAATCTGAGTCGGATGTATTAACGTTTGGTACAATCCGCATCACATCGGATATGAATAAAGTAATAATCTATTCAAGCCGTGTCTATTAGATATTCCGTTCCCAAAAAATTAAGCGCAGCATTGTATTCTCATCTCCCCCAAATGTCACAGGTGAGTGACATTTTGAAGATTTTAGTCAATCAGGTTTGTTGTAATATAAATATACTTTTCAGATAACTGTGAAATGTTCTCTTGCCTAAGCCGGGGATCTCCTTGTAATGAAAGTTTAATTTCGGTCTCGTAGAGAGAACAAATGTTACGCCAATCTGTGGAGGCTCAATGGAGACGTGGCTGAGAATTTTGTTCCTTATTTAAAGAGGGTAGGAAATGCTAATGACAGCATATCAGTATAATTTTCTCATAATTTATGTTGGGATGACAATGATAAAGTTTGTCTGGGTTACTTTACAGGAAAATCTGGGCTCAAAGTGCTAAAAAGTATCCCCTTTACGTTACTTTGATTGAGGCCTTCCTGTGCCATGCACTCTACTATTCCCGAGTTCTTTCAAGGTTTCAAAAGCAACACCTCAAAATTAACATCACAATACTCAACCTTTTCTCAATCATTCTAGCCCAGGGATTATCAACTAGATTCAGCCGTGGGCTGATTTTTTTCTTGAGCGGAAGGTCAGGGGGGCGAAACATAATTACAAATAATTTGTAGAAGGCAAAACCCAAACAAATATAATATTTGACTAAAACATAATCATTTCAAACCTTGCTTACATTTGTATACAATCACATATACAGTGGGGAAAAAAAGTATTTAGTCAGCCACCAATTGTGCAAGTTCTCCCACTTAAAAAGATGAGAGAGGCCTGTAATTTTCATCATAGGTAAACGTCAACTATGACAGACAAATTGAGAAAAAAAAATCCAGAAAATCCCATTGTAGGATTTTTCACGAATTTATTTGCAAATTATGGTGGAAAATAAGTATTTGGTCACCTACAAACAAGCAAGATTTCTGGCTCTCACAGACCTGTAACTTCTTCTTTCAGAGGCTCCTCTGTCCTCCACTCGTTACCTGTATTAATGGCACCTGTTTGAACTTGTTATCAGTATAAAAGACACCTGTCCACAACCTCAAACAGTCACACTCCAAACTCCACAATGGCCAAGACCAAAGAGCTGTCAAAGGACACCAGAAACAAAATTGTAGACCTACACCAGGCTGGGAAGACTGAATCTGCAATAGGTAAGCAGCTTGGTTCGAAGAAATCAACTGTGGGAGCAATTATTAGGAAATGGAAGACATACAAGACCACTGATAATCTCCCTCGATCTGGGGCTCCACGCAAGATCTCACCCCGTGGGGTCAAAATGATCACAAGAACGGTGAGCAAAAATCCCAGAACCACACGGGGGGACCTAGTGAATGACCTGCAGAGAGCTGGGACCAAAGTAACAAAGCCTACCATCAGTAACACACTACGCCGCCAGGGACTCAAATCCTGCAGTGCGAGACGTGTCCCCCCTGCTTAAGCCAGTACATGTCCAGGCCCGTCTGAAGTGCATTTGGATGATCCAGAAGAGGATTGGGAGAATGTCATACGGTCAGATGAAACCAAAATATAACTTTTTGGTAAAAACTCAACTCGTCATGTTTGGAGGACAAAGAATGCTGAGTTGCATCCAAAGAACACCATACCTACTGTGAAGCATGGGGTTGGAAACATCATGCTTTGGGGCTGTTTTTCTGCAAAGGGACCAGGACGACTAATCCGTGTAAAGGAAAGAATGAATGGGGCCATGTATCGTGAGATTTTGAGTGAAATACTCCTTCCATCAGCAAGGGCATTGAAGATGAAACGTGGCTGGGTCTTTCAGCATGACAATGATCCCAAACACACCGCCCGGGCAACGAAGGAGTGGCTTCGTAAGAAGCATTTCAAGGTCCTGGAGTGGTCTAGCCAGTCTCCAGATCTCAACCCCATAGAAAATCTTTGGAGGGAGTTGAAAGTCTGTGTTGCCCAGCGACAGCCCCAAAACATCACTGCTCTAGAGGAGATCTGCATGGAGGAATGGGCCAAAATACCAGCAACAGTGTGTGAAAACCTTGTGAAGACTTACATAAAACGTTTGACCTGTGTCATTGCCAACAAAGGGTATATAACAAAGTATTGAGAAACTTTTGTTATTGACCAAATACTTATTTTCCACCATCATATGCCAATAAATTCATAAAAAATCCTACAATGTGATTTTCTGGATTTTTTTTTCTCATTTTGTCTGTCATAGTTGACGTGTACCTGTGATGAAAATTACAGGCCTCTCATCTTTTTAAGTGGGAGAACTTGCACAATTGGTGGCTGACTAAATACTTTTTTTCCCCACTGTATAGTGCCTTCATAGAGTATTCACACCCCTAGACTTTTTCCACATTTTGTTGTGTTACAAAGTGGGATTCAAAATTATTTCATTGTCAGTTTTTGTCAACAATGTACACAAAACACACTAATGTCAAAGTGGAAGAAAAATTATAATATATCTTAATTAGATAAGTATTCAATCCCCTGAGTCAATACATGTTAGAATCACCTTTGGCCGCGATTACAGCTGTAAGTCTTTCTGGGTAAGTTTCTAAGAGTTTCCACACCTGAATTGTGCAACATTTGCCCATTATTCTTTTCAAAATTCTTCAAGCTCTGTAAAATCCGTTGTTGATCATTGCTAGACAACCATTTCAGGTCTTGCTATAGATTTTCAAGCATATTTAAGTCAAAACTGTAACTCGGCCACTCAGTGTAGTTTTGGCCTTGTGTTTTAGGTTATTGTCCTGCTGAAAGGTGAATTAATCTCCCAGTGTCTGGTGAAAAGCAGACTGAACCAGGTTTTCCTCTAGGATTTTGCCTGTGCTTAGCTCCATTCAGTTTATTTTTTATCCTGAAAAACTCCCCAGTCCTTAACAATTACAAGCATACCGATAACATGATGCAGCCACCACTATGCTTTAAAATATGGAGAGTCTTACTCAGTAATGTGTTGTATTTTATTTTCCCCATACATAACACTTTGTATTCAGGAAAAAAAGTGAATTGCTTTGCCAATTTCTTTGCAGTATTACTTTAGTGCCTTGTTGCAAAACGGATGCATATTCTGTACAGGCTTCCTTCTTTTCACTCTGTCAATTAGATTAGTATTGTGGAGTAACTACAATGTTCTTGATCCATCCTCAGTTTTCTCCTATCACAGCCATTAAACTCTGTAACTGTTTTAAAGACCATTGGCCTCATTGTGACATTTCTGAGTGGTTTCCTTCCTCTCCGGCAACTGAGTTAGAAAGGACGCCTGTATCTTTGTAGTAACTGGGTGTATTGATACACCATCCAAAGTGTAATTAATAACTTAACCATACTCTGCTTTTTTTTTATTATTTCTTATCTACCAATTGGTGCCCTTCTTTGCGAGGCATTGGTAAACCTCGCTGATCTTTGTGGTTGAATCTGTGTTCTACATTCACTGCTCGACTGAGGGACCTTACAGATAATTGTATGTGTGGGGTACAGAGATGAGGTAGTCATTCAAAAATCATGTTAAACACTATTATTGCACACAGAGTGAGTCCATACAACTTATTATGTGACTTGTTAAGCATATTTTTACTCCTGAACTTATTTGGGATATGCTTAACACCCCGGCCATCCTACAATCCAAACTAGATGCCCTCAATCTCACACAAATTATCAACGAACCTACCAGGTACAACCCTAAATCCGTAAACATGGGTACCCTCATAGATATCATCCTGACTAACTTACCCTCTAAATACACCTCCGCTGTCTTCAACCAGGATCTCAGCGATCACTGCCTTATTGCCTGCGTCCGTAACGGGTCCGCGGTCAAACGACCACCCCTCATCACTGTCAAACGCTCCCTAAAACACTTCAGCGAGCAGGCCTTCCTAATTGACCTGGCCCAGGTATCCTGGATGGATATAGATCTCATTCCGTCAGTAGAGGATGCCTGGTTGTTCTTTAAAAGTAATTTCCTCTCAATCTTAAATAAACATGCCCCATTCAAAAATACAGAACCAAGAACAGATATAGCCCCTGGTTCTCCTCAGACTTGACTGCCCTTGACCAGCACAAAAACATCCTGTGGCGTACTGCATTAGCATCAAATAGCCCCGCGATATGCAACTTTTCAGGGAAGTTAGGAACCAATATACACAAGCAGTCAGGAAAGCAAAGGCTAACTTTTTCAAACAGAAATTTGCATCCTGTAGCACTAACTCCAAAAAGTTTTGGGACACTGTAAAGTCCATGGAGAATAAGAGCACTTCCTCCCAGCTGCCTACTGCACTGAGGCTAGGAAACACTATCACCACCGATAAATCTACAATAATCGAGAATTTCAACAAGCATTTTGCTACGGCTGGTCATGCTTTCCACCTGGCTACCACTACCCCGGCCACTCTGCACCCTCCGCTGCAACTTGCCCATGCCCCCCCCGCTTCTCCTTCACACAAATTCAGACAGCTGATGTTCTGAAAGAGCTTCAAAATCTGGACCCATACAAATCAGCTTGGCTAGACAATCTGGACCCTTTCTTTCTAAAACTAGCCGCCAAAATTGTCGCAACCCCTATTACTAGCCTGTTCAACCTCTCTTTCGTAACGTCTGAGATCCCCAGAGATTGGAAAGCTGCCGCGGTCATCCCCCTCTTCAAAGGGGGTGACACTCTAGATCCAAACTGTTACAGACCTATATCCATCCTGCCCTGCCTTTCGAAAGTATTTGAAAGCCAAGTTAACAAACAGATCACTGACCATTTCGAATCCCACCGTACCTTCTCCGCTATGCAATCCGGTTTCCGAGCTGGTCATGGGTGCACTTCAGCCACGCTCAAGGTCCTAAACGATATTATAACCGCGATCGATAATAGACAGTACTGTGCAGCCGTCTTCATCGACCTGGCCAAGGCTTTCGACTCTGTCAACCACCGCATTCTTATTGGCAGACTAAATAGCCTTGGTTTCTCAAATGACTGCCTCGCCTGGTTCACCAACTACTTCTCAGATAGAGTTCAATGTGTCAAATCGGAGGGCCTGTTGTCTGGACCTATGGCAGTCTCTATGGGGGTGCCACAGGGTTCAATTCTTGGGCCGACTCTTTTCTCCGTGTATATCAATGATGTCGCTCTTGCTGCTGGTGACTCTCAGATCCACCTCTACGCAGACGACACCATTTTGTATACATCTGGCCCTACATTGGACACTGTGTTAACAAACCTCCAAACAAGCTTCAATGCCATACAACACTCCTTCAGTAGCCTCCAACTGCTCTTAAACACTAGTAAAACTAAATGCATGCTCTTCAATCGAACACTGCTGGCACCCGCCCACCCGACTAGAATCACCACTCTCGACGGGTCTGACCTAGAGTATGTGGACAACTACAAATACCTAGGTGTCTGGTTATAAGAATCTCCAATCCAAAGTTAAATCTAGAATCGGCTTCCTATTTCGCAACAAAGCCTCCTTCACTCATGCTGCCAAACATGCCCTCGTAAAACGGACTATCCTACTGATCCTTGACTTCGGCGATGTCATTTACAAAATAGCCTCCAACACTCTACTCAGCAAATTGGATGTAGTCTATCACAGTGCCATCCGTTTTGTCTCCAAAGCCCCATACACTACCCACCACTGTGACCTGTACGCTCTTGTTGGCTGGTCCTCACTACATGTTCGTCGTCAAACCCACTGGCTCCAGGCCATCTATAAATCACTGCTAGGCAAATCCCCGCCTTATCTTAGCTCATTGGTCACCATAGCAGCACCCACCCGTAGTCTGCGCTCCAGCAGGTATATCTCACTGGTCATTCCCAAAGCCAACACCTCCTTTGGCCGCCATTCCTTCCAGTTCTCTGCTGCCAATGACTGGAACGAATTGCAAAAATCTCTGAAGCTGGAGACTCTTATCTCCCTCACTAACTTTAAGCATCAGTTGTCAGAGCACCTTACCGATCACTGCACCTGTACACAGCCCATCTGAAATTAGCCCACCCAACTACCTCATCCCTATTTTGTTATTTATTTTGCTCTTTTGCACCCCAGTATCTCTATTTGCACATCATCTCTTGCACATCTAGCATTCCAGTGTTAATACTAATTGTAATTATTTTGCACTATAGCCTATTTATTGCCTTACCTCCATAACTTGCTACATTTGCACACACTGTATATCTATTTTCTGTTGTATTTTTTTGACTTTATGTTTTTTTACCCCATATGTAACTATGTGTTGTTGTTTTTATCGCACTGCTTTGCTTTATCTTGGCCAGGTCGCAGTTGTAAATGAGAACTTGTTCTCAACTGGCTTACCTGGTTAAATAAAGGTGAAAAAAAAAAAATATATAGGCTTGCCATAATAAAGGGGCTGAATACTTATTTGTCATGATCGATGAGAGACGGGTCAGACCAAGATGCAGCGTGGTATGCGAACATGTTTATTTAACTCAAACAAACATACAAAAACAACGTACCGTGAAGTCCTCAGGCTAAACACAATACAAGCCTAACACAGGAACACAAACAAGATCCCACAACCCAGTCAGGAAAACTGGCTGCCTAAGTATGATCCCCAATCAGAGACAACGAGCGACAGCTGCCTCTGATTGGGAATCACACCCGGCCAAACATAGAAATACAAATACTAGACTCTAAACATACAGTGAGGGAAAAAAGTATTTGATCCCCTGCTGATTTTGTACGTTTGCCAGTCTATAATTTTAATGGTAGGTTTATTTGAACAGTGAGAGACAGAATAACAACAACAAAATCCAGAAAAACGCATGTCAAAAATGTTATAAATTGATTTGCATTTTAATGAGGGAAATATTTGACCCCCTCTCAATCAGAAAGATTTCTGGCTCCCAGGTGTCTTTTAACAAAGGTAACGAGCTGAGATTAGGAGCACACTCTTAAAGGGAGTGCTCCTAATCTCATTTTGTTACCTGTATAAAAGACACCTGTCCACAGAAGCAATCAATCAATCAGATTCCAAACTCTCCACCATGGCCAAGACCAAAGAGCTCTCTAAGGATGTCAGGGACAAGATTGTAGACCTACACAAGGCTGGAATGGGCTACAAGACCATCGCCAAGCAGCTTGGTGAGAAGGTGACAACAGTTGGTGCGATTATTCACAAATGGAAGAAACACAAAAGACCTGTCAATCTCCCTCGGCCTGGGGCTCCATGCAAGATCTCACCTCGTGGAGTTGCAATGATCATGAGAACGGTGAGGAATCAGCCCAGAACTACACGGGAGGATCTTGTCAATGATCTCAAGGCAGCTAATACCATAGTCACCAAGAAAACAATTGGTAACACAATACGCTGTGAAGGACTGAAATCCTGCAGCGCCCGCAAGGTCCCCCTGCTCAAGAAAGCACATATACAGGCCCGTCTGAAGTTTGCCAATGAACATCTGAATGATTCAGAGGAGAACTGGGTGAAAGTGTTGTGGTCAGATGAGACCAAAATCGAGCTCTTTGGCATCAACTCAAATCGCCGTGTTTGGAGGAGGAGGAATGCTGCCTATGACCCCAAGAACACCATCCCCACCGTCAAACATGGAGGTGGAAACATTATGCTTTGGGGGTGTTTTTCTGCTAAGGGGACAGGACAACTTCACCGCATCAAAGGGACGATGGACGGGGCCATGTACTGTCAAATCTTGGGTGAGAACCTCCTTCCCTCAGCCAGGGCATTGAAAATGGGTCGTAGATGGGTATTCCAGCATGACAATGACCCAAAACACACGGCCAAGGCAACAAAGGAGTGGCTCAAGAAGAAGCGCATTAAGGTCCTGGAGTGGCCTAGCCAGTCTCCAGACCTTAATCCCATAGAAAATCTGTGGAGGGAGCTGAAGGTTCGAGTTGCCAAACGTCAGCCTCGAAACCTTAATGACTTGGAGAAGACCAGCAAAGAGGAGTGGGACAAAATCCCTCCTGAGATGTGTGCAAACCTGGTGGCCAACTACAAGAAACCTCTGTGATTGCCAACAAGTGTTTTGCCACCAAGTATTAAGTCATGTTTTGCAGAGGGGTCAAATACTTATTTCCCTCATTAAAATGCAAATCAATTTATAACATTTTTGACATGCGTTTTTCTGGATTATTTTGTTGTTATTCTGTCTCTCACTGTTCAAATAAACCTACCATTAAAATTATAAACTGTTCATGTCTTTGTCAGTGGGTAAACTTACAAAATCAGCAGGGGATCAAATACTTTTTTTCCCTCACTGTAGAATCTAAACAGAAAACTCACACCCTGACCCCACCAACAAGAGTTCTCTCGATCAGGGCGTGACATTATTGACTGAAGAAATGTCGGCTTTTCATTTTTTATTAATTAGTAAAAAATGTGAAAAACATAATTCTACTTTTTATTTTAATTTTTTTAATTTTACCTTTATTTAACCAGGTAAGCCAGTTGAGAACAAGTTCTCATTTACAACTGAGACCTGGCCAAGATAAAGCAAAGCAGTGCGATAAAAACAACAACACAGAGTTACATATGGGGTAAACAAAACATAAAGTCATAAATAAACTGTTATATACAGTGTGTGCAAATGTAGCAAGTTATGGAGGTAAGGCAATAAATAGGCCATAATGCAAAATAATTACAATTTAGTATTAACACTGGAATGATACATGTGCAAGAGATGATGTGCAAATAGAGATACTGGGGTGCAAATGAGCAAAATAAATAACAATATAGGGATGAGGTAGTTGAGTGGGCTACAGTGATCGGTAAGCTGCTCTGACAACTGATGCTTAAAGTTAGTGAGGGAGATAAGAGTCTCCAGCTTCAGAGAGTTTTGCAGTTCGTTCCTGTCACGATCGTCGGTAAGAGAGGACCAATGCGCAGCGTTGAATGCGAACATATTTATTTATATAATGAACACACGAACAAAACGATAACGTGACAGTTCACGGTCTAACACAAACCAACTAGAAACAAGATCCCACAACTATTGTGGGAAAACAGCCTGTTTAAATGTGGTTCCCAATCAGAGACAACCAGCCACAGCTGACACTCGTTGCCTCTGATTGAGAACCACACTGGCAACATAGAAAAGAAACAACTAGACCTACAACACAGAAATCTACACACCCTGGCTCAACATAACAGTGTCCCCAGAGCCAGGGCGTGACAGTTCCAGTCATTGGCAGCAGAGAACTGGAAGGAATGGCGGCCAAAGGAGGTGTTGGCTTTGGGGATGACCAGTGAGATATACCTGCTGGAGCGCATACTACGGGTGGGTGTTGCTATGGTGACCAATGAGCTAAGATAAGGCGGGATTTCTAGCATGATTTATAGATGACCTGGAGCCAGTGGGTTTGGCGATGAATATGTAGTGAGGACCAGCCAACAAGAGCATACAGGTCACAATGGTGGGTAGTATATGGGGCTTTGGTGACAAAACGGATGGCACTGTGAAAGACTACATCCAATTTGCTGAGTAGGGTGTTGGAGGCTATTTTGTAAATGACATCGCTGAAGTCAAGGATTGGTAGGATAGTCAGTTTTACGAGGGCATGTTTGGCAGCATGAGCGAAGGAGGCTTTGTTGCGAAATAGGAAGCCGATTCTAGATTTAACTTTGGATCGGAGATGCTTAATGTGAGTCTGGAAGGAGAGTTTACAGTCTAACCAGACACCTAGGTATTTGTAGTTTTCCACATACTCTAGGTCAGACCCGCCGAGAGTAGTGATTCTAGTCGGGTGGGCGGGTGCCAGCAGCGTTCGATTGAAGAGCATGCATTTAGTTTTACTAGTGTTTAAGATTTAAAATGTACAACAACATTTGGAAAAAGTCAAGGGGTGTGAATACTTTCTGAAGGCATTGTATCTCTCTATTATGTGTGGGACACTTTGGAACAGATTTCCAAAATTTAAATCATTTGGAGCTGATTTGCTGGTGTTTTTACAGTCTTTTACGTCCAACAATTATTATTTTTCTAAGAAAACTTGCTCCCCCCCAAGTTTGGGAAACCCTGTTGGGGAACCCTGTTCAAGCCTAATGTAGCCTCTGTGACATGTGGGTGCAAGGAGGCGAGCACACTCCGCATTGGCCTGAGTTCAGTTTCAGAGTATAGGTCTATGACGACGGCACAGTTCATTGTGTATTCTCATCGGGTGACCCGAAGTCATGACTCATCATCATCAAAATTCACAGAGTCCAACAACGTGATATAGCCGGTTGCAAGATAACAGCCCGCCGGCGCCAGCCAGATGGAGGCTTCAGTATTAACGTCAGTCAGAGAAAACTTTCTGCCTTTCAGATTGCAGCCACATTTTTCACTCCTTCCTTGGAGTTTCATTGAAAAGTAATTAATCTGCAACACAGACATGGGCCGGCGGGTTTGACGCACGGCAGGCCGAAATGGGCCTGATTTTAATAAACCAAGAAGCTAATAACAAGCAGGCCATTTAAAATTCCATTATCACAGCTAGATGTGTGTTTCTATAAGGAGTGGTTCACCTTTGGGTCCTAGGAATTTGTAGCTACTATATGAGGGAGTCAGTATGCATGAGTGGACTTAGTGGCTACATGGACTTGGGTGTGTGTGTGTGTGTGTGTGTGTGTGTGTGTGTGTGTGTGTGTGTGTGTGTGTGTGTGTGTGTGTGTGTGTGTGTGCTTGGACACGTGTATGAGAGGATACAGATTTAAGCAGTATAGGCCTAGTACCACCAAGGACAAATCTTGAAGATGAGGCATCGAAGCAATAATCGTCTCAGTCAAAAACACAATGTCAGCTGTCTTTTATTCATAAAACACATTAATCACATTTATGAGTTGTCAATAGATGTAGGCTGACAAATCATGTCTAAAAATCATATATCGGTATGCAGCCATTTGGTTTTACAGTGTCGTGAAACAGCTGAACGCATGACCAGACAGCAATCAGACTTTCTCAAATGAAATCAATTGGTAAATTAAACAAACTATGTGAATAAATAGAAAAATGGGAATTCTAGTGAAAACCAAGTAAACAACAAAAAGTCACACATACAAAAACACACACACACACACACACACAAAAAAACACACACACACACACAAAAACAAACACACACACACACACACACACGTCCCACCCACTGTGTTGTGTCTTGGTGTTATGATGTGGACTGGGCCATGCTCTGTCCTGTCCTCTGTTGCGATTCAGTAAGCAGTGTGTGTGTGTGTGTGTGTGTGTGTGTGTGTACTCTATTGCCAGGGTCAACCTGTCAGCATGTCTCCATGTCTCCAGCGGCCCTGCCTCATGTTGGTCGTTCCACCCCTCTGCCTCAGCAGGCGCTGAAACACTGAGCACACACACACACACACACACGGCCAACTGCTCAAACTCACTCACTGGGAGCCGCTTAAAATCTCCCACTTTGAAACTGATACTCAGTTGGCTCCAGTGCAAAACAAACCCTCTCAGAGTGTGGAAAGTTAGCCTATGTTTGTGTGTGTGCGTATGTGTGTGAAAGAGAGAGTGCATGCGAGCATACATGCATACTGAATCATAAAGTATTTATTTTTCTATGTATAACAACTTAGAAGCCTGTTTGTTTGTTGTTTCATCCCTGTCTAAATGTTGAAGCTATTTTTGCTAGCTCCCCTGGACGTGACCCACTAGCCTGCGGCCTGCCAACTGTGCGTGTGATTTCAGGACAAACCAATGAGGTGTTGATCTGCCGGACTCGCCAGAGTCAGAGAGGCACAGCACATTTAAATGTAGCGTGTCCCCACATTCATGGGAGCTTAGCAGCCTTGCCTTATGACTGGGCCTCATCCGCTAACAGCAAAACAAGAACACTTACCCTGCTGTCTAATATAATAATAGGTCTGGAAGACGCAAGGGGCCATATTTGGGCTTTTCACTGAGGTCCTCATTGTGTGGAAGGCAACAACTAGTGGCTGAAGAATACGGCATTGGGGATTTATCCATTGTCAAGCCAAGTCTTTCTGGCTTGTGGTTATGGACACACGTTAGTAAATTATCTCTTTATAAACTTGTTATAGGAGATTTGGCCTAGATTTGATGTGAGAGGGTTGTGGTTGTATGAAAGAGTCATGTTTGTGGACTGATAATGTTGTGACACTGTTCCTGTGATGTTTCTGTAACGTTTGGGGCCACTCAATCTTGAAAGGGATGATGATAAGTGTTGTGGTTGCGTTCACAGTAGTATCTGTGCTGTAATAACGTTATGGCAGTGTTTTTGTGACGTTTCAATAACGTTTGGCTACTCACTCTTGATGGGGATGATGAGTTGGGGGATGACGGGTAGGATCTTGGTGCCCCCGTGCTCCAGCATGTCGTGGACACCCTGGCGGGCGAAGAACTCATAGGGGTGCACCGTCTCACACAGTCCGTCGTAGAACAAGGGCAGGTAGTGGTGGTAGTCGAGCTTCTCGATCTCCACCTGAGACAACGCACACACACACACATTTCCATCAACATGTGCGAGATGGCTCTGTAACAGCTAGCATTCCTGGAAATATTTGAAACAGCTCTGCACACACAGACATGGCACAGACACAGACACAGACAATTACATGGTCACCAGGGACTGAATGTGAGTGAACCAATGCAAGGGGATCTCCCCTAGTTCATCCTCTACATTGCAATAGAACCCAGTCATGGTCTTTCCTCATCTTATGCCTTTCTCTTTGTTTGTCCTTGGATTCACACAATATCCAGGGCCAAGCCTTCTAACCAAGCCTGGCTTTAGAAGGTGTTTATAATACCAGCCACAGCTGAAGACAGCTGTTGGGGAGAACATGACACCCCTACATGTGGTATCCAGTGGGCCGACACATTAATAACACCTGTCTGTAACACTGTTTAAGCCTATACTCCCCAAAACAGCTAAACAAACCTACACACATAAAGACATTCCTTCAGCTACTGAACCTGTGTGTATAATATGCTTTGATATTGGGTTTGTTACAATGTATTGCAGTAGGCGTAGCAGCACAATGGCTCGTGTTGTGATAAACTCGCACCAAACTTGACAGGAAAGACCAGGTGATAGGGGCACCCCTTGCTACCCTTTCACACACTTTCCCTTTGTGTGTGTGTCTGTGTGTGTGTGTCTGTCTGTCTGTCTGTGTCTGTGTGTTTAACGTGTGTGTGTGCGTGCGTGTGTACGGGCCCCCCGTGACTATGTGTACAGTGGGGAAAAAAAGTATTTAGTCAGCCACCAATTGTGCAAGTTCTCCCACTTAAAAAGATGAGAGAGGCCTGTAATTTTCATCATAGGTACACGTCACCTATGACAGACAAATTGAGAAAAAAAAATCCAGAAAATCACATTGTAGGATTTTTAATGAATTATTTGCAAATTATGGTGGAAAATAAGTATTTGGTCACCTACAAACAAGCAAGATTTCTGGCTCTCACAGACCTGTAACTTCTTCTTTAAGAGGCTCCTCTGTCCTCCACTCGTTACCTGTATTAATGGCACCTGTTTGAACTTGTTATCAATATAAAAGACACCTGTCCACAACCTCAAACAGTCACACTCCAAACTCCACTATGGCCAAGACCAAAGAGCTGTCAAAGGACACCAGAAACAAAATTGTAGACCTGCACCAGGCTGGGAAGACTGAATCTGCAATAGGTAAGCAGCTTGGTTTGAAGAAATCAACTGTGGGAGCAATTATTAGGAAATGGAAGACATACAAGACCACTGATAATCTCCCTCGATCTGGGGCTCCACGCAAGATCTCACCCGTGGGGTCAAAATGATCACAAGAACGGTGAGCAAAATCCCAGAACCACACGGGGACCTAGTGAATGACCTGCAGAGAGCTGGGACCAAAGTAACAAAGCCTACCATCAGTAACACACTACGCCGCCAGGGACTCAAATCCTGCAGTCCCCCTGCTTAAGCCAGTACATGTCCAGGCCCGTCTGAAGTTTGCTAGAGTGCATTTGGATGATCCAGAAGAGGGTTGGGAGAATGTCATATGGTCAGATGAAACCAAAATAGAACTTTTTGGTAAAAACTCAACTTGTCGTGTTTGGAGGACAAAGAATGCTGAGTTGCATCCAAAGAACACCATACCTACTGTGAAGCATGGGGGTGGAAACATCATGCTTTGGGGCTGTTTTTCTGCAAAGGGACCAGGACGACTGATCCGTGTATAGGAAAGAATGAATGGGGCCATGTATCGTGAGATTTTGAGTGAAAACCTCCTTCCATCAGCAAGGGCATTGAAGATGAAACGTGGCTGGGTCTTTCAGCATGACAATGATCCCAAACACACCTCCCGGGCAACGAAGGAGTGGCTTCGTAAGAAGCATTTCAAGGTCCTGGAGTGGCCTAGCCAGTCTCCAGATCTCAACCACATAGAAAATCTTTGGAGGGTGTTGAAAGTCCGTGTTGCCCAGCGACACCCCCAAAACATCACTGCTCTAGAGGAGATCTGCATGGAGGAATGGGCCAAGATACCAGCAACAGTGTGTGAAAACCTTGTGAAGACTTACAGAAAACGTTTGACCTGTGTCATTGCCAACAAAGGGTATATAACAAAGTATTGAGAAACTTTTGTTATTGACCAAATACTTATTTTCCACCATAATTTGCAAATAAATTCATAAAAATCCTACAATGTGATTTTCTGGGGTTTTTTTCCTCATTTTGTCTGTCATAGTTGACGTGTACCTATGATGAAAATTACAGGCCTCTCTCATCTTTTTAAGTGGGAGAGCTTGCACAATTGGTGGCTGACTAAATACATTTTTTCCCCACTGTATGTGTGTGTGTTTGGCGCACATGTGTATCCACAAGGTCTGGTTGTTGTATTACAGTAGTTTGTATGAACTCCAGAGAAGTGTGGTGGCTCTATTGTTGGCCGAGGGGTAAAGGGGGATCCTGTTTCATGTAATGAAAGCCAATCCTGTGTAGAGCAGAGGCAAACATCCCACAGCCCTGGAGCAGCCAGGGGTCTTAAAGGAGAGCTGAGCCCCATCGTCCCAATCCCTGCTACACAGGGTGGCTTTGATGTCCCTGGCTCTCGCAGAACCCCCACGAGTTGCGTGGGTAAACACAGAGAGAGACAGAGAGAGAGAGAGAGAGAGAGAGAGAGAGAGAGAGAGAGAGAGAGAGAGAGAGAGAGAGAGAGAGAGAGAGAGAGAGAGAGAGAGAGAGAGAGAGAGAGAGAGAGAGAGAGAGAGAGAGAGAGAGAGAGAGAGAGAGAGAGAACATTTTTGTTAGCAGAGAGACCGACAGGGCTGATTGCTTTGAGGCAATTTGCTGGCTAACCTTGACCTTTTCCGGCTTGGTCAAGATCATCATTGTGAGTCAGCTAGGCGGGCAGGGAGACAAGAACAAAGCAAATATGCGCCGGGAGAGAGTGGGGGGAGAGATGACACTGTGGCAGGACGAGTCACATAGGAACAGAGAAAACGCTACAAGCTGCATTCAGCAGAGATACATAGTGGCCATATAGGCTGCAGCGGACAATGTCACTGTCAGTGGGTTAGAAAATTGGCCAATATCTGATTGGGGCGAACAGCGCCACTGTTCGCCCCAGCGCATTTGTTATTGTTTTTGTTTCGTTGATGAAATGGAGGAGAGGAGCATCCAAAATGGTGAGAGAAAAAAAATGCGGTAAACTGTTCCTCTATTGCGCATGGAATGATCTGCAATGATGTCAGATGGAAAGAAAACAGTGTTCGTTGTTTGAAGTTTCCAGGCAGATTACTCAAGAGTGACATCAAATTGGACGTCTATCCATGTCCTGGGGATGTCGGGAAATGCCTTCAAAACCGGCCACTAGGGGCAACAGTGAGTGCTATTACCATCAAGTAGGTTTAGGTTTTGCTAGGGCATTGTGGTGGATGGGCGTAATCTTGTGACGTGTTCCGGGTTACGTGTTCGATCCCAGTGGTGGCCACTTGTTTTACATTTTTTAGTTTGAACCCTATCCCAAACCTTATCCCTTACCTTAACCATTCGGAATGAGTGCCTAAACATAATGTTTTAACCATATCGAAAACCTTAACCCTTAACCTTCTAAATTTGATGTTTGGAACAACTTCAAAATGTGATGTTTGGATAAACGTGGATAAACGTCTAATTCTGCAGTGAGACTGTGAGAGCTAGTTGGCAGTTTCCAGCTTTAAATATGAACCTGTATAGGCAACTGGTGGCCTCAATATGAAAAACATGTTAAGATAATCTATTTATGGCATATAAGTCAAGGGGATTTAGAATTATAGCTGTGTGAAGCCTGTTCTGAGATCTGTGATAAGGGCCTAATCAAAATTGCATCAAAATGCAGAGGCAGACAACAGCTCTGAGTGGAGTAGTGATGGGTAAAGATCCCATAGGAGAACACAGGAAGCACTGGAGAATTACACACACAGACCACGCTGCGCCACACAGACCACACACACAAAACACACGCACGTACGGAGCCTGTGGCTGACCGGTAACGCTCACGTTCACTCTTATCGATCGGTCGTTCAGGTTTGTTTGTCTTTGGGTGCCTCCAGGTTTCTCTATGGAGGGCATTTGTCGATGATACGGGACAGCAAGAGACGTTGTAAAGCAGCAATTAGCTGGGCCGCGACAAAGAGAGGCCACACGTCTCCTCTGGTCAGTGTGGAGAGAGGTAGAGACACGCCAGCTAAGCAGTTAGCAAAGGCTTCCTCAATAAAGCAACTGACTGAGTCTGCGTCTGAAATAGCACCCTATTCACTATGTAGGCTAGTCTAGTGCATTACTTTTGACCAGGCCCCAGGGCACTATGTAGGAAACCGGGTGCCATTTCGGACAAACCCCGAGTCTCTGGGGCCTCCAGCCCATAGAAATAGAATTAGTAGAATGTGTTATACCCATGTACTGTAAGTCAATGGGTGGGTGATGGAAGTCCATTTCTATGCTGGATTGGCAGCATATGTAGGCTAATTATGGGCCAGCTCACCAAGGACACAGGGGAGAGTGGGTGTGTGTGTCTTTTTGTGTGCATGTGTTGGGTAGCCGGGTGCATAGAGGGTGGTGTGGTCCCAGCACAGCCTGTGGTAATCAGCCAGGTCGTTCAAGATTGACGTCAAAATTGGACGTCTATCCATGAGGTCGTCGGGAAATAACTTCAAAACCGGCCACTAGGGGCAACAGTGAGCACTATTACATTTACATTTAAGTCATTTAGCAGACGCTCTTATCCAGAGCGACTTACAAATGATTAAAATCAAGTAGCCTTGGGTTTTGGTAGAGCGTTGTGGACAGGGTGGTGGATGGGCATCATTCCATGACTAATGACTCATTTGGGTAATGCCATGACTCTGGATCAGAAGGTAGCGCTTTCGATCATAGTCGTGGACAATGTTATTTTTTTTGGGGGGGGGGGGGTTTAGACCTTATCCCAGACCTTAACCTTTACCTTAACCATTCGGAATGAGTGCCTAAACATAATGTTTTAACCATATCGAAAACCTTAACCCTTAACCTTCTAAATTTGATGTTTGGAACAACTTCAAAATGTGATGTTTGGATAAACGTGGATAAACGTCTAATTCTGCAGTGAGACTGTGAGAGCTAGTTGGCAGTTTCCAGCTTTAAATATGAACCTGTATAGGCAACTGGTGGCCTCAATATGAAAAACATGTTAAGATAATCTATTTATGGCATACAAGTCAAGGGGATTTAGAATTATAGCTGTGTGAAGCCTGTTCTGAGATCTGTGATAAGGGCCTAATCAAAATTGCATCAAAATGCAGAGGCAGACAACAGCTCTGAGTGGAGTAGTGATGGGTAAAGATCCCATAGGAGAACACAGGAAGCACTGGAGAATTACACACACAGACACACACGCATGCGCACACACAGACCACCCGACCCCCCCCCCCCTCCCCCACACACAAAACACACGCACGTACGGAGCCTGTGGCTGACCGGTAACGCTCACGTTCACTCTTATCGATCGGCCGTTCAGGTTTGTTTGTCTTTGGGTGCCTCCAGGTTTCTCTATGGAGGGCATTTGTCGATGATACGGGACAGCAAGAGACGTTGTAAAGCAGCAATTAGCTGGGCCGCGACAAAGAGAGGCCCACACGTCTCCTCTGGTCAGTGTGGAGAGAGGTAGAGACACGCCAGCTAAGCAGTTAGCAAAGGCTTCCTCAATAAAGCAACTGACTGAGTCTGCGTCTGAAATAGCACCCTATTCACTATGTAGGCTAGTCTAGTGCATTACTTTTGACCAGGCCCCAGGGCACTATGTAGGAAACCGGGTGCCATTTCGGACAAACCCCGAGTCTCTGGGGCCTCCAGCCCATAGAAATAGAATTAGTAGAATGTGTTATACCCATGTACTGTAAGTCAATGGGTGGGTGATGGAAGTCCATTTCTATGCTGGATTGGCAGCATATGTAGGCTAATTATGGGCCAGCTCACCAAGGACACAGGGAGAGTGGGTGTGTGTGTCTTTTTGTGTGCATGTGTTGGGTAGCCGGGTGCATAGAGGGTGGTGTGGTCCCAGCACAGCCTGTGGTAATCAGCCAGGTCGTTCAAGATTGACGTCAAAATTGGACGTCTATCCATGAGGTCGTCGGGAAATAACTTCAAAACCGGCCACTAGGGGCAACAGTGAGCACTATTACATTTACATTTAAGTCATTTAGCAGACGCTCTTATCCAGAGCGACTTACAAATGATTAAAATCAAGTAGCCTTGGGTTTTGGTAGAGCGTTGTGGACAGGGTGGTGGATGGGCATCATTCCATGACTAATGACTCATTTGGGTAATGCCATGACTCTGGATCAGAAGGTAGCGCTTTCGATCATAGTCGTGGACAATGTTATTTTTGGGGGGTTTAGACCTTATCCCAGACCTTAACCTTTACCTTAACCATTCGGAATGAGTGCCTAACCTTAACCCTTAACTTCGAAATGTTACTTTTTTTGAAACGGAACGATACAGAGCAGCAGAAGCAACAAAAACACTTCGAAATGTGACGTTTGGAAAAAACATCTAAATTGAACGTTTGGAGAACGTGGATAAACGTGTAATTCTGCAGTGAGACTGTGAGAGCTCGTTGGTGATAACTGCTGTTGGCCATTTCAGAGAAATGAGGAGGACACTGACCAAGGTGTGTGTGTTTGAGTATGTGTGGTTGTGTGTGGTTGTGTGTGTGTGTGTGTGTGTGTGTGTGTGTGTGCCAGGCCATCTCCCTAGAGGAAGGCCACTGGGCTTCATGTAGGTCCCATTTAGATTGGGACCTCACCGACACTGAGAAAACCCCATTCATTAACTACTGTAGTCACCATGAACCAGCTGTAATCCTGTAATCCAACTGAACACACACACACATTGTACTGTACGCTCTGCTCCCAAATAGACCCTGTACACATATTTAGACAGGCATGCATCCAAACATTCAAGAGGGTACCCTATTTTCAGGCAGGAGAATAGGCTACACACACACACACTGAATTGTTTTGATGTGTACACAGTGGTCCCGTAGGCCTTTTCAGGCATACTTTGCTATTATGGTTACTAATCATTAGCCATTGTAATTGAAAGGCTGTCCCCAATAGACCATGTTCCTGTTACTGCACAAATCCTGCTACCGTTAGCACAGCTACGAGCCGATGATGAGAAAGCTTATAGAGGCGGAGGCGGAAACTTTGCATGGTAGTGCTCTCTCTCTCTCTCTTTCTGTGTGTGTGTGTGTCTCTTTCTGTGTGTGTGTGTGTCTCTCTCTCTTGGTTTCTCTCTCTCTCTCTCTCTCTCTCTCTCTCTCTCTCTCTCTCTCTCTCTCTCTCTCTCTCTCTCTCTCTCTCTCTCTCTCTCTCTCTCTCTCTCTCTCTCTCTCTCTCTCTCTCTCTCTCTCTCTCTGTGTGTGTGTGTGTCTCTCTCTCTTGGTTTCTCTCTCTCTCTCTTTCATAACGCTTTTCAAGCCTTGCCAGAGAATCGCAAAATGCCTCAAGTAGGCTCATTCACAGCACAGACACACAGGAGAACAATACAGATACCTCTCTCTTTCATCCCCCTCTCTCTGTCTCTCTCCCTGTCTCTCTCTCTCTACACATGCATACAGTTTATACACATGCACAGCATCGTAACAACAAACGTCTGCCAAGGCATAAGCTGCTAAGGCACACATACACAAAGGGCCTTAGAGCCCTGTCCTCACATCAGAGTTGTCATCGGGCCTGAAAATTCAAGCCCGGTTCGACCCAAGCCCGGTGAGATGAAGTCCCAGCCCGGCCTGGCATCACAGAAATGAAATGAGTCTGAACCCGAAAAAAAAAGTCTGATTTCTAGAGAACAGTATTGATTTAAACTGGTGTTGAGAACAATGTGGCGGAGGCGGGCAGCAGCGGAGTGAGGAGACGAGGAAACAGCCATCGGGCATAGAAAAACCGCTGTCACGCCCTGACTCAGGGGACTCTTATATGTTGAGTCAGGGTGTGTATATTCTTTGTTGTGTATGTTCTAAGTTGTATTATCTAGTATGTATAGTTCTATGTTGGCCGGTGTGGTTCCCAATCAGAGCCAGCTGTCGCTCGTTGTCTCTGATTGGGAACCATACTTAGGCAGCCTATTGGCACTGTCTAGTTGTGGGATCTTGTTCCGTGTAAGGTATGTTGTGTGTGCTACCTTGGACTTCACGTTTCGTTTAGTTTGTTTTTTTGTCGAGTGTTTATTAAGTTTAAATAAACATGTACGTATATCACGCTGCGCCTTGGTCTGACCCGTCATTCAACGAACGTGACAACCGCAGAGAGCGGAAAACTCACCTTAGTTATGATCAATAGAATGATGAAAATATGTTATAGTAAGTAGGCTAATGCAATTAAATGCATTTAATTCTTGCTTATACTGAAATTCCGAAAGTCATATCCAACCGTTATACTAATTTAAAGCAATAGTCGTGTGTGGTCCCTTGCATTATAATTTCAGCACCGTTTTGATTTGTTTTCACTGAATCTCTTGGATATTTGGTAACAATTAGGCTAGGGAAATGTTAGCTACGTTGAAGTGAGCGCTCATGATCATCTTTATTCTAGTTTGCTCATATATTAGCAGGTCAGAACATTTTGCTAGTATGTAATGTAGCTTAACAAGTGGATTTTGCTCTTCACTCGCGTAGTAGCCTGTCCTACTCCCGACTAACAGCCTGTGACTTGTGTGACAATCAATCAATGTGCTTTTGTTTCACTGAATCTCCATCTGTATATTTGGTTAATTGAGCTCTGGCTGGGCAAGTGGAGATGGTAGCTCATTTATTAATTTGCTCATCTCTTGATCATAAACATTTAGTATGCAATAATCTAGCCTAAATCAAGTGTATTATTTTGCTCTTGACTCACGTAGTAGCCTTATATAATCTATCCACCATCAAGCTGTGAGAGTACATCCTGTTTTATCTGTTTTAACGTAACTTAGCCTGCTTCAATATTATCAATCATTCATTTGTGTCATTAAACAGCATACAAGTCATTCATGCCTTTCAAGCATTTTATTTTATTTTAAAATAAAGGGAGCATACATTATTAATAAATAACAAGATTTTCTGCCAAAAATTATTTTGAATTAGCGTTTAAAAGCCCTGTGTTTTGAATGCATGTTTTATTAGGGAAACATTTTGATCAGTTATGGGTCTACTTTTGATAGTTCACAAGGTCCAGTGAGGCACATTAGCAGGACAGTCATAGGATGTATTTTGTTAGGATGTATCAGCGTAAACAGATACCATTGGAATATGGGCTTGTCCTGATACTGAGATCCGCTGCCTGTCGTGGTCTGTGGATCATCATTCTCCCAACTGCACTCCAGCCTACTCGTATCGCAATTTGAAACATTTAAATCATCAGAAAAATAAGTTTCATCATGGCCACAAATGTCTCTGGCCCAGCCAATATTGGAATCCTGGAGCTGCTAGTGTCTGCAGCTGCTGCGGTTGAGAGAGGGCCGTAGTAGGCCAAAAGGTTTTTTGTTTGTTAACACAGCAAGACAAGCCCGAAACCCACCCGCCTCGCATCAATTCACAGAATTTGAGGCACGGCCCGGTATAAAACCAGGCCAGACAAGGCCGTCGGGACCAGACGGGTTCAGGATGAGAATGAGAACTCTACCTCACATGCCTCCTGAGTTGCTATACACAGAGGGCCGTGGTTGTGCAATTAACTGGGCTCTGTAGGGTGTGTATGCGTGTGTGCTTGTGGCGTGTGTGCGTGCGTGCTTGTGGTGTGTGTATTTGATGAGAGGGATGGAGGAGTGGAGTGAACATAGCCACGGTTGGAAAATCCCTGGATCCTGCTCCAGTTTTAAGATGAAAGCTTTTATATAAGCCCAGATTAGGGTTGTGTGTGTGTGTGTGTGTGTGTGTGTGTGTGTGTGTGTGCTGGGGAGCCCCAGAGGGAACCAGGCCAGAATAGCAACCTTTCACCATAAGGCACTCTGAGTCATGGAGGACATGACAAGACACAGGGACAAAGATGGACAGTATGACAATGGAGGGAGAGAGAGAGAGAGAGAGAGAGAGAGAGAAAGACAGAGAGAGAGAGAGAGATAGAGATAGAGAGAAACTGGAGTATGACAAGGGAGAGAGAGAGAGAGAGACTGGATTTTGACAAGGGAGAGAGAGAGAGAGAGACTGGAGTATGACAATGGAGAGAGAGAGAGAGA